>NC_091472.1:291615730-294538230 GCF_036971445.1 Narcine bancroftii
TCCAGATGGTTGTTCACTTGGCCTGAGACATCATGGGCACCAGACTTCACTCCATCGAGGACATCTACAAGAGGCAGTGTCTTAAGAAAGCAGCCTTGATCCTTAAGGACCCCCTCCAGCCAGGCTATGTCTTCTTCACTCTGCTACCATCGGGAAAAAGATACATGAGTCTAAAGATGAGCAAGGACAGCTTTTTCCCACTGCCATCAGATTCCTGAATGATCAATGAACCAAAGACACTGCCTTACTTCGACTTTTTGTGGATTTTTATATTTCAAGGTGGTTTATATGAATGCTTGTGTGATGCTTGTTCATGACAATAAATTTGATTCTGATTCTGAATATGATGTAGCATAGTGCAACTGCATTTTATTTTGCCATCTCTGGATAAAGAGTGCTTATTATTACAGTTTCATATAGTTAAGAATGAACGTACTATGCATTAAAGTTTTGCCTTGGCAGTATCTGTGGAAAGAAAAGGTTTTGAGATTGAGTACTTACACATTCTTTGAAATATTGTGCTTGAGATAATGGGGCAAGGATATCAGGCCATATGCTGGTTTGGCCCTGATAATTTCTGCCTTTGGCCATTAATGTTTTAAAAGGGATAAATAATGCTTTTAACATTCTGGTCATATTCATTTCAGAGCAAGGCTGGTCTCTAGTGTTTTAGGTGAAAATTACAAGCAATATATTTTAGAACCTAATCACTTCAATGTGGTCAACAGGAAAAGTAGAAAAAAAATAATAGACTTGGTCCTTAACAATTTAAACAAAGGTATCATTAAATTTATAATCTATCTAAACATTGTATTAATTATATTCAGTCTTTTGTAGAGTTCATAATATTTATGCTGAAAAGATGTACATAGAGTTTTTGTTAATACATAAGGTTAAATTTGAATTATTATTTTTGCCAGGCTGGGAAGAGGATGGTAAGCTATTATTCCTGCCATATGATGGCACTACATTAAATCTGCAATGGGAATAAATAGCCGCAAGAGGTATTTTACATGACTTAGCCAAGGTTAATGTCATTATCATGTCTGATTTATATAAACTTTGACCAAGTCATAGGTGCAATTTCTGGTAGATCTCCCAAGACATTTCAAAACAGAGAAACATTTCTTAAAGATTGGCTACACGTTCAACTTTGATTTTCAACAAAACAACTCAGCAAATTATTGCAGCATTAGTCACCAGTCCCTTCCACCCTTCTGGAGATGGTCAGGTTAGGAGGAAGATGCTCCATGTTAAGTTAAATGTTTCATGCATTGAGAGCCCTGACTTAAATATATTAATCAGATCACCCACCTCTTTATTATGGGAAACTTACATAATACATTGTAGCAGATGATAGAATATACCTTGGACTCCTTGCAACAAAGATTAACTAGATTATTTCCTTGGATGAGGTGAGTTCATCCAGAGAGATATTATGTTAAGAATTTAGAATGATGAGTGGCAACCTCACTTAACAGGACAAAATTTTAAGTTTGTTTTTCTTGAGAATCCAAAAATAAGGGTGTTGTGACCGAATAAAGGGTTGGCCATTTATGGCCGATATGAAGGTGAATCTATTCATTCAATTTGGTGTGAATTCTAAGCCCCTAAGGGCTATAAATGTTGTTGAGTATTTTTAAAACTGAGGTCAATAGTTTTTTTTTGTGCATGAGTGGAATCAAAGGTGGATCAAATGGGGATCAGGCAGAGAAGTCAACAGGTAATCTTTATTGATAGGCCCACATGGCTGATTCCTGATTTTACCATATTGTTATGTCTTCATTTTCTCGCGCAGCCCTCACCAACCACTTTCTCCCTCCAGCATTTGATACGTAGTCCCTGATGTAAAAAGTACTTTTTAAAAATATGTACCCATGACCTTGATTTCCTCTTTCAGTTAAAGGCATCTTCAGTGTCTTTGGAGAAAGACAGTTATTTTTAAGTTTCCTCCCATTAAAAAAAAAGTGAAACTGAATTTCTTGGACTCCTGTAGAGATAAAAGAATTTTTCACCCTTTGGACTCTTGCCATTTTTAACCTTTCATGATATATACTCCTGACTGGGTCCATGGGTAAACTACAGTATGAACACCAGTGTGAACCAGCTGGTGGGAGGGTATAAAACCAGTCCTAGAAAATGGGAACATGGAATATATGGGCTTGTTGATAGTCCCTGAAAACAAGGAAATGGAGTCCAAATGGTTAAGATGAACATACAAAGATAACCAATTTACAAATCAAAATGACAGACACAAAAACAGATAAGAAAATTGCAGAATTGTACTATTCCTTAATATAAAATGATGAGAAGCAGTTACTGGAGGTAATTAGTAAGGTGATCCTTTTTGAAATATAATGGTGTTAAGCATCTGCTATTGAGTGCTGAGGTGTAATTTATAGTTGGAATAATGAAGATCACAAGATGTCAGCACAGGTGCTGATAACTTGTGATCGCCACTATTTCAATCACAGCCCAAATCAAAGAAGCCTTTATCTTATCATGTGACCCAGCAATCTCTTAGACAGATTGCATCTGGTCTTCCATTTTAAACTTGGGAAGAGAACAGCATCTATTTCAATCTAGGTCACTGCAGCTACCTGCAATGTTCAAACATAAATTAATCAATTATTTTTACATCAGTGAAAACATGTATAAGCCCATTAAATAGTGTGCTTCTGACAGATTTAAAACTAAATTTAAGCTATTTGTCCATTTATCAAAATTAACTTGTTTTAATTAAGGCTGAATTGCAGCATAACCATGTGAACAGAAGGGTAAGGCAGAAGTTGCACAAAAATACTTACAATATTAATAAACAGACACAAAGTTGATTTTATAAATCTCACATAAAATTGACCTGATTTATCCTGATCTTTGATCTGGAGAACAGTTTATTATGTGCAGAGATCAGAGAAAACAGTAATAGGGAACTTTTATGCGAGTTATCCACCTACTTTTCTTAGTCCCAGCATTTTTCTGAGGGTTAGATCTCCACCTACCCTTGCACAAGGTAAAAGTAACCCACTGATGTTAAAGAACTTCTTGTTCCAATTTTACAGTGTGATAAATGAAGGGCATTGAAGAATTTGCCAAATAGAATGTGCTATGTCGAGCCAAGTGACTGGTTCCTGGGTTTGTTGGACGGGGAGAGATTGAGTAGATTAGACCAATATTTCCTAGAGATCAGAAGAATGAGAAGAGAGTTTACTGAAACTTACAAGATTCTACAGTGCCTGACAGGTTAGATGCAAAGGGGATTCTCCTGGCCAAGGAGCCAAGAACCTGGGGTCACAGTCTCAGAATAAGGTATCTAGGATTAAGATAGGAGATGTTTCTTCACTCAGGGAGTGGCAAATGTTTCAAATTCTCCATCCTAAAGAGTTATGGAAGCTCAGTCTCTGGGTTAATTTAAACAAAGATCAACAGTTCTCTGAATAGTGAGAGAATCAAGGAATTTTGAGATATGGCAAGAAAATAGCTTTGAATTGAAGATCAGTGGCAATGCTGGTGAATGGTGGAGCAGGTTCAAAGGGCTGGATGGTCACCGAGAGCTCTGGTTCTTTTCTTCTATGCCAGCAAAATCTATTAATGGCAAACGTCTGAGAAAGAGGAAAGGAAAACCAAGTGTAGATGCCAAACAATTGTATTTTCTGTTTCTATTGATCTTGATCAACAACAGATTCATGAAAGCAGACATTAGACAATTTATTGCACACAATAGACAAAATCAGACTCAGCTAAGGGTACAATTGCAATTGAAACATACCTCAAATGAAGCCTCAGACTGAGCTTGTCCGAGACACAATACTCTTAGCCATGATGTGCTTGTTCAGTGGCTGAGACTGTTACCAGGAAAATCATCTCCAAATCTATAACACTGAAGGTTCTTCAGAAAAACTTTGGCACCTACAAAAATTGCCTTATTGGCTTGCCACCTAGTACCTCCATCCCATCACCTATGTATATATTCCATCTTATTTGACAGCTTTACCTGTGAATCCTGGCATTATCAGCAAGATCATTTTTTGCTTTCGCACCTGCTCTTTCCATGTTCCTCAAGGCTCTCTGTATCCGGTATAAACCTCTCTTTTTACCTTATTAGTAATTTATTTTAGAATGCAATGTTGGGAAAATCACTGAAGAAATTAACATAATTACTGCCCATGTGGTCATTCACAGTGAGTGCCTTTTTAGACTGCAAGCACCTGAGGCAAACAGTCCCAGTGGTTGGACGTACATTAGAGTGAATGACCAACAACAAATTTTTCCTGTACGATTTACACTGTAGGCTTCCTCCAAAAGGTTGTAGGGGTCCTGCAGGATAAATCCCAGTGCAAGAATTGACTCAAAATTAAGACTGTCCACGTAGTGGCAAAATTCCTTGATTCTGCCATTAAATGCTGAATCTAAAAAAACCCTCTTGATTAATTGTCCTTTGTCATTCAGTGTTTTTCGAGATTGTGATTAGATTAGATTCAACTTTATTGTTATTGTGCCAAGAACAGAGGAAATGCAATTAGCATCTAACCAGAAGTACAAAGAATAGTGCTATTTACAAGTAACTGCGAATAAAAGCAAGTGCTCCAGCAAACAAATTAGTATCAAAGTACTGACAATGCAATATGGGTGCACTACTGCTCAGTGCTCTAATGGGTCACAGCCTCAGAAAAGAAACTTTTCCTGAGCCGGCTGGTTCAGGACCAAAGGTTCCTGTAGCACTCACCGGATTGGAGGAGAGTTAAAAGCCCATATTTATGGTGAGATCCATCCTTGATAATGCTTTTTGCCCTGCCCAACAGTGTTTCTGAAAGATGTTCTCAATGATGGGCAATTGGGTGTCGATAGTCCACTGGGCAGTTTTCACCACCTGCTGGAGAGTTTTATGGGCCGATACAGGACGGTTGCCATGCACACTGAGATGCCGTAGGTGAGCATACTCTCAGTGGTACAGCATCCTGGGTCAGAGGTGAGCTTTCTTGATGCTCTGCAGGAAATAGAGGCGCTGTTATGATGGAGGTGTTCAGGGACCAGGTGAGGTCATGGGAAATGTGGACACTAAGGAATTTGAAGCTTGATACACATTCCACTACAGCTCCATTGATGTAGATAGAGGCATAAGTGTGGCTCCCAGTATGCCTGAAGACCACAATGATCTCCTTGGTTTTCTGGGTGTTAAGGGCCAGGTTATTGTTGGCACACCACACAACCATGTGCTGGACCTCATCCCTGTAGGCTGTCTCATAATCCCCTCTGATCAGGCCAACCACCATGGTGTCATCAGCGAACTTGATTATAGAGTTAGAACCATGTACAGGAACACAGTCATAGATGATCCTATCCTTTTACCGATAGACATCCATCACAAACCCTCTGACTCCCATAGCTACCTGGATTATACCTCTTTCCACCCTGCTTTTGCAGGGACACAATCCCTGTTCCCAGGATGAGACCTTCCACAACAGGACTATCCTCTCTTTTTAGAAAATGTGGATTATCTTTAACCAACATTGATAAAGCCCATACCCATATCACCTCCATTTCTCATACTTCAACCCTCGTCCCATCTCCTCCCAGGTAGACCAAGGACAGAGTCCCTTTGATCCTTATTTTCCACCCTAAGAGTTTCCACATCCAACACATTATCCTCCGACACTACTACAAACTTCAACATGAACTCAGCACAAGACACATCTTCCCCTCCCCACCCCATCACCTTTTTGCTGGAATCACTCTCTCAGAAATTCTTTGGTCCATTCTATTAGCCCCACCAATCCTTCCATCTCTTGTAATTGCAGAAATTGTAAACTTTGACACTACTCTTCCTGCTGCAACCAGAGGAAATGCAATACTTGTCCCATCTGTCACATTAGTCTTCTCACCTCTTTCCAGGGTTACAAACAGGCCTTCTGGTAACACAGAGGTTTCTCTGCACATTGTCTGACCTAATCTAAGGCATTGGGAGTGGTCTCCTCTACATCGCTTACACCAAAAGTAGATTGGGAGACCTTTTCAACCAACATCTGTGCACTGTGGGTCTAGACTTTGAACTCTTAGTATCCAACCATTTCAATTCCCTTTCCCATTCCCATGCAGTCATGTCTCTCCTTGGTCTCATCCGTTGCCAAGGCAAGGCCAAGCATGAACTTGAGGAACCACACAAAATATTCTTCCTGGAAGGCTTTGAGCCCACAACATGATCATACTTTTTTCTCATTTTAGGTAATCCCCATTTCTATCAGGTTCAACTATTTCCACCTCTTCTTTATCTACTCCTGGTCTTACTTTTTTCTCCAACTCCCTTTCCCTTCCCTGTCTCTCTACTTCCACTATCTCCTGTGTGGTCCTCTGTGACCTCTTAGTTCCTAACTAACCTCCTCCCCTTCATCTTTCCCATTTGATATATCACCCTTTCCCATTTTAGTCTCAGTAAGGGCCCTGACCTGAAACTAACCATTTCTACCCATGGATGTTACCTGATCACCAATTTCCTACATGTTTGGAGCAAAAGCCAATCTTCTAGAGGTATTTAGTGGGTCGAGCAGCATCAAGGAGAGAAAAATGTTTTCAACCTTTTGGGTCAGATCTCTTCTTCAAGATCTTCAATTTTTATGACTCTCTATCCTTTTTCTTTGTCGGAACCAGAGACATAATGGTGTGGTGTGCAAATATGTGGCAGAGTAGACTTGCAAGTACTGTGAACACAACAATGCAAGAAACAGAAGCAGGAATGGAGGATTTAGTACTTCAACCCCGCCCTGACATTCAATAAAACCATAGCTGAACTGCTTCAGGCCTAGTCTCCTCTCCTTTTACACAGCCACCTTGTTCCAGGATATTTGCAGCTTTATTACGCTACGCCTTTTGTGTAAAAACCCCCAGCTTATCTCCGGCAGCAGAGGTAGTAACAGCATCGGGACGTTGTCTGTGTAAAAGGGGCGATCCGGAATTCCGGCACCATGACGGGAAAAGTTGTGTATGTGTACTATATTTTTTTTAGTGTATTTACGGGTAAGCATTTAAAACTTGGATAAAACATCCAAGTGGAGCAACAGGAAAAATCTTTTTAATAAATAATACCACTGTCCCACTCTCTCCATGTGGCCCACTGCCTGCTTCTCCCATGGGGGGTAAGGCGTGGGGCGGTAGGACAAGTGCGGGGACCTCCGACAGTGGACCGCCGGGAGAGTCTCCCAACAGCCCACCACCAGTCTCCGCTCCCAGCTGTTCCCAGGTGCCTCTAGTTACCTTGTGCTATGAGCAAGCTGGTCTGTGGGATTCTCCTCATTTGGAACAGTCTGAAGCATACTTTTCAATCTTGGCCCCCTCCATTTGGTGAAACGGTCATGGAAGCCTTGCAGTCATTGGGATCACCGAGCTGCAAAATGAGAATGTTGCTGTGGACCACTTCATGGTTGAGGGAAATCACAAAGTGTAGCTGGGACCAGCGCCAACCCCAGTACAACACTGATTTAACACCAGGTTTGCCAGATTGAACTCCAATTATACAGCAAAGGAAAAAGGAAGAGTCAATCTGGCTGACAGCAAGTAGTTCACTCGAGAATACCTGACCATCAGGCACTTGGGTCTTAGCCTATCTCGGATGTCTGTGCATGCTCCCATAAATGGTGAAGTCTGAAATGAGCTGTAGGTAAAATGGCTGGAGCTGAAGATGAAATGAGCTGGTGGTCAAATAGGGATGCATCCTCTACTCGACTCACTGTTTTGTAGGTGGGTGAAGCACTGATGTGTTGCTGGGGGGAAAATGAGAGATGATTTAATTCATAATTCATGGTTTTGACAGGACAGATGTGAGGTGGCTGCTGGTCTTTCAAAATAGGGCTCACACTTACACTTAAACTGAAATTGCCTCCCTCCCCCCATTAAAACTTACTTACACATTTTGTTAAAACAAAACTTACAGCGCCGGTGGTAGTGGTTGGCGGCTAACTCAATGTGGGATGAATGGCAGTCTTTGTTACCCATAATCCCTCATGCACCTGGAATCGCTCTGCATTTCCCATTGCTATCTGTAGCATGCAGCTCCACCGACATGTAAATGAACTAAACCAGCCAGCTGACTGAAGGGCTGAGGCGAGGTTTATTTTTGTTCCGCTAGGGTGCATTTCCATTTCCATTTTTGTTTTCATCTTTGTGCAGCATTTAAGGTGAGCAATTTTTAGCCATTTATCACCTTTAATCAGTGTTATTAACACAGACTATCAATGTGGTCTCTCTTAGCCGCTGCATAAGGATGAAAACATAACTGTTTCTCATAGTTTATAAACGCGGGAGCCCTTGAAAATCTGTGGCCCGTGGCATATGCTACTTTTGCAACTATGTTAAGATGACCCTGGAAGGAGGGTGTGAATGCTCAGTTACTGAATGTCTTCAAGTCAGTCACTGACAGACCTTCAGATATTAAGGGAGAGGAGATTAGTGTTAGGGAGTGGCATCAGCCCCCACGTTGATCCCACCGCCCTGCTCTCAAGTGTCTCTAGTCTTTTGCTGTGAACAAGATGGTCTGTGGGTTTGTCCTCGGTTTGAACAGTCTGAAGTCCACCGTCCTGCTCCCTTCCCACCCCCGACAGCCTGCCACCAGCCCCCAATGATAGATAATGGTAATTAATAAGGAATTACTTAAGGTGATATGTGAATGGAAAGAAAAAGTTTGAAATCCACTGCTATAGATCAATACTTATAGTAGATTTTCCCACACTCCTTTATAAATTCTGCATGTATGTTTTATTAAATTGTGCATGGATTTTCCAATGCTCTTTTATAAATTGTGCACATGTGTTTCATTCCTGCTTTGATTTTCCCATGCTCTTCTATTAATTGTTGTGTTTTAATAAAAGTAATGTTTGATTGTAAACCCTTGTGTGACTCATCTCTCTCAAACTTAACACTTTGTCAACACAACAATGACCAGTGCAGGGACCGACAGCGGGCCAACAGAAGAGTCTCCCGACATCCAGCCACCAGCCCCCACACTGATCTCGATCCCCCCCACCACCGACAGCCCTAATTTCAACTTTGCATACAAGACCAGGGGAATATTTTTGAGCCATTCTTTGGGCAAAAAAGTGAGTCTAACATGCCATTCAAATATGGTATGTTATTCATGACTCTATGTCGACGTTGTTGTGTAACACGTCCTACTTCTTTGGATTCCGGAATGCCGCCTTGCTGTGTAAAATGATACATTGACCCGGCATTATGCCGGCTTTGTTTGGTTCAATGTAAACAACCAAAGCCGGCTTAATGCCAGGTCTTTTTTACAACAATTTTGCAGGATTTCTGTGTAAACAGCATATGTGTCAGTTCCCCATTGCCATCAATTCCCTGAGCCGATAAGAGTGGAACGAGAAACTACAAAGAAGAAAAGAAATAAATACTTAAATAACTTTCATGACTTGAGGATGTTGGTAAGCCCTTTACAATTAACAAAATATTTTTGCAAATGTTATCATTGCTGCAATATGTAAAATATGCCAACTTAGTTTTCACACTACAAACCACAAACTGTAATGTGATAATGACCAGATAATCTTCTTGTATAGTTCTTCATCAGGGATAAATTGGTTGCTCATTATCTTATCAATGCCATGGAGTTTGTACCTGATGGCTTGTTAAACACCTTTTCCAAACATGGACAATTCCAATAGTACAGCAATTCTGTACTGCACTGAAGTATCAGTCCAGGTTTTTTGTTCTAACCAAAGAATGGAATTTGAACCCACAACATTTTGATTGCGCTCCAACAGTTGACCAACCAGAACTAACAAAAGCATTAAAAATCAGTCTTAACTTGCTTGGGTTCACCATTTAATTAAAAATATTTGGTCTCTTGTGACTGCTCCGCCATTTAACATTATCAGAACTGATCTTTCACCTCACTGCCACCTTCCCATAATAACCCCATAGCCTCTGTTTTCCTTAATATCCCTTTCTTAAATCAATGTCATATATGTTAAGTCTTCTTATCATCAGTATTTGCATTGACAGGATTAGTGTGGCATGGACAAGATGGGCTGAGGCCATTTCTATGCTGGACAACCTCATGATTGTATAACTCGAACGTTACCTAGAAAATTAGTTTCTTTGAAGTTGGAGACTGAACCTACTCAGGCAGTTAACCCAACCAGAGTTTTGAGTATGTCACATTTGCTTTGAATTTGTTATTTCAAATTAGTGACCCCACACCACACAACAGCTGATCAATCCTCTGCTCATTAATACCAAGGCTTTATTTAATTTTTTTTAATTGTTGGAAATAAAGGCAAAGCTGGCAATGGGCAAGTTGACAATGTAGATAGCAGGCTGCAAATAATCAATAGGTCAACAGAGAGAAACTGAGTTAATGTGTTTATTTTCAAATCTTAGCTTCTGCATTGTTTTTTTCTGGTTTTCAGTATCAGCTGCTAATTAATTATTTTGCCTCATTGTCTGAATCAGTGTAATTTCTTCTCACCCTTTTGTGTTTCAGGTGTAGTCATTTGTGTTGTAGAAGAAAAGCAAAAGCTGCATGGCAGCCTTGAATGTACCCTGTTGGGTAGCGTTTCTGGGAAGTCTATGGAAACAATAATAGCTTGGAAATCCAGACATGGGGTCATTTTAATTGCTGTATTATCTGCCCAAACTACCACAGAAGATCAAAGCAAATGCAGGTATATGGTCATGTATCTCCATATATCTCCTATGCTGAACATAGACCTTGATATTTTTTATCCTAGTTAAAGATTACTGTTCGTCATATACATCAATGATCTGGATGATGGGATGGTCAATTGGATTAGTAAATAAGCAGATGATACTGAGATAAGTGGAGCTGTGGCTAGTAAAGAAGGGTTTCCAAGCTTGCAGAGGGATTTAGGCCAGTTAGAAGAGTGGGCTTAAAGATTGCAGATGGAGTTTAATGCAGATAAAGGTGAGGTGTTACATTTTGGTAGGGCTAATCAAAATAAGACATACATGGTGAATGGTAGGGCATTGAGAAGTGCAGTAGAACAGAGGGATCGAGAAATAATGGTATATAATTCCCTGAAGGTGAAGTCACATGTGGATAGGATGGTGAAGAAAGCTTATGGTATGTTGATCTTTATAAATCAGAGCATTGAGTGGCTGGGCTGATATGTTAAAATTGTACAAGGCATTGGTGAGGCCAAATTTGGAGTATTGTATACAATTTTGGTCATCAAAGTATATGAAGGATATCAACATATTAGAGAGAGTGCAGAGAAGATTTACTAGAGTTACAGGGTCTAAGTTATAGGGAAAGGTTAAATAAGTTAGGTCTTTATTCTTTGGAGCGTAGAAGATTGAAAGAGGATTTGATGGAGGTATTTAAAATTATTAAGGGTATAGATAGTGTTGACATGGAGAGACTTTTTCCTTTAAGAAAGGGGGGAAATACAATCAGGAGGACATGAGCTGAGAGTTAGGGGGCAAAAGTTTAGAGGTAACATGAGGGGGGGATTTCTTTACTCAAAGAGTGTGTGGAACGAGCTTCCAGACAAAGTGGCAGAGGCATGCTTGTCATTAGCATTTAAGGAGAAGTTGGATATGTTTCTGGACGGGAAAGGAATGGAGAGTTAAAGGTTGGGTGTAGGTCAGTGGGGTTAGGTGGGGGAAAGTGTTTAGCAAGGACTAGAAGGGCCAAATTGGCCTGTTTCTTTGCTGTAATTGTTATATGGTTTTATACATTAGATGTATTGGTAAAAATTATTCAAGTTTTTCCTAAATTTGGTGCTTTAATGTTTCTGTGGAATGGACAGACATTTATTTGGGGAATTAACATGGAATGATATTGACACTGTTAAATTCCACACACTGCCCTGCATCTGGAAAGTGAAATGTTTGTATGTGTCCATTGGCTTACAGTCCTCATTCCATTTATGTAAGGGCTGACACCTATATTCTATAGCACTGTGTTTAGATATAAGCAATGACTATTAGCAACATTGATTTTCCAAATCCAAGCAAGAATTGGCCTTGATCTCTTAGATAAGAGATTCTTCACAATCCAATACTGTATAGATATAAAAACAAATAGCAAGGGAACATACCTGTTGATTCTGTTATGATTTAGTGGAAAAGGTCAGAGAATTAAAGCCTTCCACACTTGAGCATTGCTGTGATAAGCAATTGTGTGGATGGTATTCCCCACATCAGGTCAGAAGAGTTTAAACGTATCACCTATGTAAAGTATTCTTAATGAAACCATTTAATTGCAGTGATTGAGTCCTCAGGAAAAACAGAACTGCTAATAATGAAGATACCTCCATGATTGTTTTCATTTACTCAGAACCATCAGAATTAACTAGCTGCTTAAAGAAGTCAAGTCACCTTTATTTATCGTTTATACCATGCTCGAACGGTAAAGACGAGATAGCATTTCTCCAGGACGACGGAGCATATTTACATAAAAATAGGTTAGAATAGAAGTTCAACCCATTTAAAATATTAAAACGTATACAGTAACAGTCTACAGTACCCAATCCCCAAATGTTCTGGGAGTTCAGGAGTCTGACGGCTTGGTGGGGGAGGGTAAGCTATTGCCCAATCTGGACATAAGGGCCCCGAGTGCTACAATATCTCCTGTCAGGTGTCAGAAAGGAGAACAGTTTACTTGAGAGGTGTGTGGAGTCCTTCACAATGTTTATTGCCTTTCGCCTGCATCGCGTCCTTCATGGTAGGAAGAGAGCCCACAATGATCTTTTCTGCTGACTTCACTATCCTCTCTGTATGAGGTGATACAGCTTCTAAACCAGGGGGTGATGCATTTGCACAAGATACTCTCAATACATCCTTTGTAGAATGTGATGAGGATGGAGGCTGGGAGATGAACTTTCCTCAGCTAGGAAGTAGAGGCACAGCTGGGCTTTTTTGGTTATGGAGTTAGTGTTAAGGGACCAGGTGAGAGTCTCCGCCAAGGAACTTAATACTCTTGACTACCTCAAGTGCGGAGCCATCAATTGTCAGTGGAGCGTGGTCCCTCCAGACCCTCCTGAAGTAAATGACCATCTCTTTTTTTTAATGTTCACAGATACAAGTTGTTGGCTCTGCATCAGACCATTAATGACTGCATCTCATTCTTACTGATCAGGCCCACCACAGTCGTGTAATCTGCAAACCTGATGATGTGGTTCGAACTGTGTTCAGCTACACTGTCATGGGTCAGCAGAGGGAACACACAGCTGAGTGCTCACTGTGATGGTCTTGAAGGTGCTGTCACCAATCCAGACTGCCTGAGATCTCCCCGACAGTAAGATGGAGGGTGGTGGCGAAGGCTTGACCTTAGAGCAGTTAGGTCTGTATGCGAACTGCAGGGGGTCTAAGTGACTGGGGCAGCAGAAACTTGATGTGCCCCATGATGAGCCACTCAAAGCACTTCATGACGATGGACGTAAGTGCGACAGGGCAATAGTCATTGAGGTAGGACATAGACGACTTCCTTGGCATGGGGACAATGGTGGCAGCTTTGAAGCACGTTGGGACTATAGTGTTTCTCAGGGAGATGTTAAAGATGTCAGTGAGAACACCTGCTAGCTGCAAAAAGAGAAACAATTTCAAGATGATTTAACCATTCCTTTTGCATAACTTTGTCACTGTTGCATTGATTTCCAGCTGGGTTCTTGGCAATTGAATATCAAGTATTAAGAGGTTTTGTCCATTGGTCTGGAAAAAGGCTCTGATCCTATCAGGAGAATAGGAGATTTAAACGGAATAAAAAGCTAATAAATGTTAATAAAAGTGAATAAAAATTGACCATTTATCAAATTGTCAAAAAAAAACAGTTTGATTCACTAATGGGTATCTGCAATCCTATATTTGACTGTAGATCCAAAAAAATGTGGTTAACTTTAAAGTGCCCATTGAAGTGGCCTCATGAACAATGCCATAGCTGGTGACACTCACATCCCATGAGTAAAAAAAATCCCACTTGTGGCTTTACTACCTTGCTTCTGAGACAGTGGACTGGGGTTCTCATGAGAGCCTCCTGGTGAAATGATTGCCAGCAAGGAGGACATCACGTCTCTACCATCTGCTATAGTTTCAGTATGGTTTCACAGGACAGCTGGTGTCAAACATTTTCGTGTTTAAGGTATCCGATCCAATAATATATATTTCTTACTGTCCCCAGACTATCTATACTGAAACTGCACTTAACAAAAACAAAGAACTGTTAATATTAAGGAAATCAAAGGAGCCCATTCAGGGTAATTGTTAATCTGTAATCTTCCAAGTTACAATCTATAAGGTGCTCTCTCACCCCATCAGCACCCAATATTTTTCTAAATGTGCTGAGTATTTCTGCATTCAACACGTTTCCCAATCAATTACTAGGTGATTCCCCAGCCCCACAGCATCTAATACCCTAACATTATGCCACTAATTATTAACCTCTGCTGGGGGAAGTAGGACTTTCTTATTTATCCAATCTGGGCCTATCATAACTTTGTATACTTCAAATGAATCTCCCTAAAATTCTATTCTGAAAATAAACAGTTGCAGCCAAACCAATCTTCTTCATAACCATATTTCTCCAACTCTGGCAACATCCTTGTAAACTACCTCTGTATCTCAATAATGTCATCATTGCAGAGTACTCCAATTGTGACCAAAGAACATTTTCACTCTTTATATTCTCGCTCTAATATTCTTCACCTCAAGTGAGAAAATAAATTATCTAACCATTTGATTGCCCTCATTAATTTGTGGAATTCCACTTCAAAGCCTTTTGATCCTGCAGTTTGAATTTACAGTAATTTGACACTTTTCTCCCTTATCTCAATTATCCATTATCTGACTGGAGTCCACAGTTTTCTTCCTAACTATCAACTACTCACTTTCTGAATTTTCTTTCTCCCCATGTAGCAAATCGTCTACTTCTTTATTCCTTCTACCAAATTGCATGACCGTGCACTTCCCTAAAATATATTCCATTTGCCACTTCTTTGCATCTCTCCAAAGCCTATACTTCCTCAACACTGTCTACCCCTCCATATACCTTCATATCATTCTCATATTTGAACAGAAAGCCATCGATTCCAGAATCAAAATCATTTTCATAAAATGTGAAAAGTAGTGGACCCAACATGACCTCTGTGGAACACCACTAGTGACTGGCTGTCATCCAGAAAAAGCCCCCTTTATTCCCAATTTTGTGTTCTGCCAGTCACCCATTCAACCATGCATGATAGGTCATATACCTTAATACCATAGGCTCCTATTTTGTTTTGCAGCCTCATGGGTGGCATCTTGTCAAAGGCCTTCTGATTATTCAAGTATACAACATCGACTGACTCTTCTTTGTCTGTCCTGCCCTCCCCTAAAGGAAACCATGCTGACTGCCTTATTTTATCTTTTGCTTTCAAGTACTTTGAAACTTTCTTAACAATGGACTCTAAAATCTTGCCAACCTCTGAAGTTAGATTAAAGGGCTTATAATTTCCTGTCTTTTGCCTCTTTCCCTTCTTAAAGAGTGGAGTGGTTCCTCTGGAACCATTCCTGACTCTTTGATTCCTGAATGCATTCACAATCTCTTCAGCTATCTCTTCCAGAACCTTGGGGTGTAGTCTACTGCTCCAAGTGACATCCACCTTCAGCATCCAAAACATCTTCTTAGCAAAAGCAATGACCCTCGCTTCTCCATTTTCAGGCACGTCTCTGGTGTCTTCCACAATGAAGACTGACATAAAATACCTTTTCAATTTATTACCACTTCTCCAGCATCAATTTCCAGTAAGCTGATGGCCTTTTATGTTATTGGCTAGCTTACTTTCATATTTAATCTTTTCTCCTCTTATTGTCCTTTTGGTGTTCAAAAGCTTCCGAATTATTCTAATTATACAGAGAAGTGTTTCCGATGTACCAAGGAAATAGGGACTTTTTTTTACATTCAGTATGGTCCTGTGAAAAAGTGAAAAGATTTTGGAACAATTTGAGTGTATTGCTAGGACAAATTATGCAGATAAAGATACAAAAAGATCCAAGAATAATTTTACTTGGGAATATATATGAAAAAGATATAAAACTGAAATTGGATAAGTATCAAGAAAAAAATTTTAATTATAGCAATAGCGACTGCAAAGAAATGTATAGCGGTAACATGGAAAACTGAGAGTGTGGTACAATTAGACAGATGGCATATTGAAATGCAAAATGGTATACCTTGAGAAAAAGTTACATATAGTTTAAGGAATCAAATTGAAAAGTTTTATAAAATTTGGAAATCATATTATAGATTTTATAAATAAAATTCCATCCACTTTTTCCATCTTACCCACCTCTCTCAATTAGAAACTATACAAAATAATAAATGAATATTATAGATGTTAATAATATTATATACATAGAAATGGGTGTTCTCTTTTATTTTTCTTCCTTTTCTTTTTTTGGGAAGGAGAGGGGTTGGGGAGAAAAATAAAAATAAATTGTATCATAATTACAGTATTATTGAATCAATTTTTTTGTATTGATGCAAATTATAAATAAAACTTGCAGAAAAAAAAGCTTCAGAATCAAAATTTATTGTCATGAACGTGTCACAAAGTTCGATGATTTGCAACAGCATTACAGGTGCAAATATTGTTATAAATTACATTTTAAAAAATAAATCAGTGCAAAAGAAGAGAGTGTAAAGTAGTATCTGTGATTCATTGTCCATTCAGAAATCCACAAATATTGTAAATTCTCTTATCATAGGTTCCTTTTCTCTAAGGGTTTGATTTCATTTTTCGTCAAGAGAGCCACCACAACCCCTTTGCCCATCTGCTTGTCTTTTCAACAGGATGTGTATCTTTGCATGTTTGGTTCCCAGTTGTGACCCTCTTACAACCACATCTCCATTATGCCCTAAACATCATACCTACTGATTTCTAACTACACTTTAATCTCATCTACCTAATTGTAAATAGAAAAACTTCAGCCTCATGTTCATCAACCTTCTCACATTTGTCTCTGCATTGCCAGAATTTAAATTTTTATCCTTTTCTAAATTTTCAGTCCTATCTTTTATTCTGAAGATTTCAATTACTTCTCCTGCATTTTCCTTCCCTTTAACTTTATCCACACTTTTCCAATTTGTTGAACGTAACCCCTCCCCCCCAACCCCCACCCTTGTCATTTAGTTCAAAGCTTTATCCACAATCCTAGTTATGCGATTTGCCAAGGCCCTGGTCCCAGCACGGTTCAGGTGGATCCTGTCGAAATAGCTCCTTCAATCCCCAATACTAGCGTCCAAATCACACAAATTCAAACCCAATTCTCTCACACCAGGATTTGAGCCATGCGTTTAACTCCCTAATCTTATCAATTTGCACATAGTTTGTCGAAAACAAGAGGTTATTACCTTTTTGGTTCTGGTTTTTAATTTAGACACCAGCTGCTTCAATTCCACAAGGGCTACAACAACTGGCTCTTTCTTCTCCCATTCCAAATTCCTCTACAGGTCAGGTGAGATGACCCAAACTCGGACATCAGACAGCCTTCAGGCCTCTCTATCCTCACGACATAGAATGATGTCTATTCACCTGAATAAACAGTCCTCTATTACTATTACACTTTTCTTCTCTCCCCTTCTTGAATGGCTACCAAAACCATAATGCCATGGTCAGGTCACTCGTCCCTCCTACAGCCCCACTCTTGCCTTCATAGTGAGCAAGAATTTTCAACTTGGACAAGCTCAAGGGAAGAGGCTCCTCCAACACTATCTCTTGGATCCTCCTATCAGCTGCACCAGCATTCATGCCCTCTTGTCCCTGACAACACATCAAATTTGAACCAGCTTATCTAATGGATGTGACTGCCTCCTGAAACAGTATCCAGGTAACTCTGGTATACAAGAAAATCTACAGGTGCTGGAGTCCAGTGAAGCACACAAAAGTGCTGGAGAAGCTCAGCAGGTGATGCAGCATCCATAGAAAGTCAAAGGCAGCTGCCATTTCGAACCTGGGCCCTTCTTCAGGTGCTGAAAATCAGGCACCTGAATAAAAATGTGTGGGGAGGGAGAAGGGAAAGGAACATCAGTCAATGTGTAGGACCGAATGGGTGAATACAGATAGGAAGGTAGAAAGATAAAGAAGCTGAGAAGTGAATGGGGCAGAATAGACAATAGGCAATAGACAGTAGGTGCATAAGAAAGATAGCTATCCGATAGCAGAAATAAGGAAAGGGGATGAGGAGCTGGAGAAAAGGAGACAGTGGGAATCAAAAAAAAGAGAGACCAGTCAAGAGGGGACTTAACAGAAATTGAAGGTCAGTATTGGTGCCTTTTGGTTGGAAACTGACAAAGTAGAATACTGGGTGTTTATCCTCCAAATTGTGAGAGGCCTCAACTTGGCAATGAGAAGCTATGAATAGAAGTGTCTGTATGGCAAAGGGGTCCTGGTAACTCTCCTCCTTCCTGACATGACGCAGTGTTTGATGCTCAATCTCCAGATCATACGCTGCTACAGCACATCACCTGACCCTGCATTCTTATTTTATTTATTTAGTTCCAATTTGGTGCCTTTATTGTTAATATTGCAATGACCTTATTTAGGCTCAAATGCATTTGAGTGGTTTAAAGAAAAAGATTTAAGCATCTTTACCTGATTTCCTGGGAAAGTTCTCCTCACCGAAGCCTCCAAGTCCCACTCTCAGAATGGCCATTCCGCTTAAGGTTCCCTTCCTTCTCCTGGGTAGAGTTAATCAGTTCATTATAGTCACCTTTCATCAGTACTTTTAAAGTGTCCCTCTCTCGCTCACTCGCACCAATCCCCATAATTGGAAAAGAAACTTACCAAGTTACCTCTCAACTTTTTTTTTAAGTGTTGAGCCCTTGCTCATCCTCTCATCAACTTCTATCAATGGAATAGAAAGTTACCAAGTTAGCACTCACCTTTTAAAAGTGTCCCTCTCTCGCTTACTCTTGCACCAACTTTCTCTTGGATTCTTCCAGTATTTACTCTCCCCTAATGAGTTTGGGGAATGGAAATTTGTCAAACACCTCAGTAGAAATAATGCAGATCATCTTGACTTAACAACCCACCCTGACAACCTTTTTGCCTTGCAAAATAATCATTTATGGTCACCCTCAACTTCTTTTAGTGATTTTCCCATCGCCAATGTCAGCCAGATGAGTCCATAAGTAACAGTCTATTTCTCCATTTTAAATAAATTAAGATGAATGTCCAATTTTCAAATTTTTGTTGATGTTGGTTGAGGAAGGATAGTTAATCAGGACATTGGGAATTCCTCGTTGTGTGTTTCAATCGCGCAAAAGTATCTTTCACTTCTTTCCAAAACTCAGACGATTAAATTTGGTTCAGTGCCTCATCCAAAATATAGGATTCAGCCAATGCAGCATTCTCTGAGTATTCTGTTAGAATAAGCATTTAGAAACTTAGAACCATAGAAAATTACTGCACAGAAACAGGCCTCTTCGGCCCTTCAAGTTCGTGTCGAACCACCATTTTTTGACTAGTCCCACTGACCTGCACCCAGTCCACAGCCCTTCATACCTCTCCCAACCATGCACCTGTCCAAATTCCTGTTAAAAGTTCAAACTGAGCCCGCATTCGCCACTTCAGCTTCACTTCACTTCACTCCCACCACTCTCTGTGTGAAGAGGTTCCCCCAAAACATTTCCCCTTTCTCTCTTAACCTACATCTTCTGGTTTGTATCTTACTTACCCTCAGTGGAATTTACTCTGTATATCCCCCTCATAATTTTAAATGCCTCTATCAAATCTCCCCTCATTCTTCTGTGCTCCAGGGAATACTGCTAACCTGCTTAACCTTTCCCTGTAACTCAGCTCCTGAAGTCCAGGCAACATCCTAGCAAATCCTCTCTGCCCTCTTTCTATCTTATGATATCTTTCCTGCAGTTTGGCGACCAAAATTGCACTCAATACTCCAAATATGGCCTCACCAATGTCTTATACAACTTTAACATAATATCCCAACACCTATACTCATTATTTTGATTTATGAGGCCAAAATGCCAAAATCTCTCTTCGCAATCCTTTCCACCTGTGACACTACTTTCAGGGAATTATGTATCTGTATTCCCAGATCCCTCTGTTCTATCACACTTCTCAGTGCCCTAACATTTACCGTGTATGTTCTTTCTTGGTTTGCCCTTCCAAAATGCAACACCTCACACTTGTCTGTATTAAATTCCATCTGCCATTTTTCCAGCTGGTCCAGATCCCTCTGCAAGCTTTGAAAGCTTTCCTTACTGTCCAAAATACCTCCAATCTTACTGTCATCTGCAAACTTGCTGAACCAATTTACTACTTTATCATCCAGATCATTGATATAGATGACAAACAACAATGGTCCCAACACAGATCCCTGAGGCATAGTCACAGGCCTCCAGTCTGAGAAGCACTTATCCACCACTTCTCTCTGGCTTCTCCTGTCCAGCCATTGTCAAATCTAGTTCACTACTTCACCATGAATACCGAGTGTCTGAACCTCCCATGCGGGGACCTTGTCAAAGGCCTTACTAAAGTCCACAGCCTTTCCTTCATTAACTTTCCTGGTAACCTCCTCAAAAAACTCTATAAGATTGGTTAAACAAACCTACCTTACACAAAGCCATGTTAACTATCTGTTATCAGCCCATGGCTATCCAAATAATTGAATATCTGATCTCTTAGAACACCTTCCAATAATTTACTTAATACTGATGTCAGGCTCACCGGGCAATAATTTCCAGGGTTGCTTTTGGAGCCTTTTTTAAACAACGGAACACGTGGGCTACCTCTAATCCTCTAGCACCACACCTGTGACTAAGGACATTTTAAATATTTCTACCAGGGTCCCCGCAATTTTGTATTGACTAAGGAAATAACAAAGTGCTAATAAAATAAGCATTTATTTATTACTGTCATTATAAATTTCCCTTAACATTGAAGGGAAATTTGGGCAAGTATATGGATGGGAGAGGTATGGACTGATTCCATATCAGTGGGACTAGGCAAGAAAAAGTGGTTCAGCACAAACCAGAGGGCCGAAGTAGCCTGTTTCTGTGCTGTAATTGTTCTATGGTTCATCATACTGAGATTGATGGCTGATTAATGAGCATGATGAGATTGCTTTACTAAATTAGTTTATGCCTTTGAAATAGAGCAAAAACAATTAGCATCTATCACATCAGATGGCTGATCTCATCATTAAGGGATGTTCTTGAGACGCCTAATCTAGATATGTGCGATTCAGCAGTTCTGAAACAGCAGTTAAGCCACCCAAACAAAAGAACCAGAATGTAGAGCCTAAAGATGTGGGAAAAGAAACTTGTTCTTATCATATTGAAAACATTGCTACTTTCAATATCTGCGCCTGGCTGAATTGATGTCAGAGAACAGATTAAACCAAATTATTCCAGACAGTCAACTGTGACAGAGCATCAATATCAATCCAACTTGGAAAAAATAAACAAATAAATTCTAAAATGCCCATGTCCCATTGCACTAGGGAGGTGCAGAAACTCAATAAAAATATCAAAATTTTTCCCACTTTAACACCCTGTCATCTATTGTAATATGCGCCTGTTTTGCCTAAACAATTCACTAAACCACGATGCTTCCACATTTTATGCCTTTATCTCATCTTACTTCATCAAAAAGATCGAGAATCAGGCTTGGTGCAGGCACTTCTGCATTCTGCAGAAAGCTGGACCTCATACCTTGTGTGGTTTATGCAATGCTTTTTATATTGCCAGCCTTCTGCTTACAGAAGGGTTGAGCTCAAGGTGGATTTTACTGCAGGAGTACCAACCTTCAATAAGAAAAATCTGCAGTAAACAAGAAAGATGAAAGGAGTATAAGGAAAAAAATCTATCAAAATATTACTAATGTTTGATGGCAAGTGGCAGATACGTATTTAGGTATCTTCGAATGCTTTGCACTGAATTTAAAATGCAAAGAATTAAGTTAACACAAAGGCTTTGCTCCAAGGGTGAATGCCAGAGTTGGAGAATGACATAGTCCATTGTGCTCTTGAATACTTCTTCAGGTCTGAATACCACAAAACAGTATTGGCAAAGGCGTGAGAGTAGATTACCTACGTGACATATTGGTTGGGGGATGGTGTGTGATGTGGCAACTTAAAGAAGGATTTGCAACCAAAAATAAGGATTCTCTTGGCATCAGACCAGCAATCAGATCACGACCCCAGCAAACAGCAGTTCAAAATTTGTCAAAAATACATCACTGCCAAGAGTTTTCTCAGTACCGATAAAATTCTAGAAACAGTCAAATCAAACCTGATTCTGGGAACAGAGTATTTAGGGAAAAAAAACCTACAGAAGCTTTATTTTAATTATTTCTTGGAAGAAATGGAAATCGACATTGACACTGTTATATTTTTGAAAGGATCCTTGGTGGTTTCATTTGTTTCTCTGAGGACAGTTGGGTTTGACCAAAAAGAAATAGATTAGGGCTTGATTATAAGACTAGGTTTTCTCAATTTAATTTCAATTGTGACAAGACAGTTAGCATTTGGAATAGCCATGAACATTGTTTTGGAGATAGTGCCCTGCAGATAGAGCTAAAGAAAGCTACAGGTTAATTCAAGTCAAGACAAGCTGATTACCATCTGATTGCACAAGTACAACCTGATGAAAGAGCGTTCTCTGGTCTTCGATACAAAATACACAAACAGACAACCAGATGAAACACACAGACATACAAACAATACATATGCAGAAAAAGTATTCATATATACAAATAATAAATAAATATTGCTTTGTGGATATGAATCTCGGATGGTTAGTGTGAGCAGTTCCTTTGGTCGTTCAGCATTCTCACTCCCCTTGGGAAGAAGCTGTTCCACAATCTGGTGGTGATGGCTCTGATACCCCTGAATCTCTTTCCTGACAGGGACAACTGAAAGATGGTGTGTGTAGTGTGGAAGGGATCCACAATGATTTTGCACATTTTCTTCAGACATATTGATCATATTGATGGAAGAAGGGAGACTCTGGAGATCCTCTTATGGTCCTGTGGATTGACCTGCAATCCAATTCTTTGCAGCAACCGTACCACATTGTGATACAGCCGACCAAGGATGTTCACAAGAGAGCTCCTGTAGAAGGTTGACATAATTATGGCTGGTAACCTTGCCCACTTCATGACGAGAGGAGATGTTGTGTGTCCTCAATAGGTCACTAGTCACGTGAACTCCCAGGAACAGCACTCTTCACTACAGAGTTGTTGGTGTGTAGTGGAGGATGGTCATTCCTGCTCCTCCTGAAGACCACGATCATCTCCTTCATCTTGTCCATGTTGAAACTCAAGTTGTTATTCTCTCACCATATCATGAGATTTTCCATCTCTTCTCTGTATGCGACTCATCGTTGTTGCTGATGAGGCCAAATACTGTGGTGTCATCTGCAAACTTGATGACACTGTTGGGTCTGGCCATGCAGTATTGGGGCAGTAGCATGATCAGGAGTGGGCTGAGCACACTGCCCTGAGGTGCACCATTCTTCAGCATGGCAATGCTCTACATTTTGCTACTGACCCATAAAGAGTATTGTCTTTCTGTTAAGAAGTCCAGAGTCCAAATATAGAGATGGGTGATGTGTCTCAGCAAGGACAGCTTGCCCACCAACCGATGGGGAATGATCATATTAATCACAAAGTTGAAATCATTGAAGGCAATATGAGGTGTCATTCTACAGGTGGATCAGGACGAATGAAGGGACAAGGCAAGAGTATCATCTGTGGAAAGGTTTCTTCTATAGGTGAATTGAAATGGCATCAACATCTCTGGGAGGTGTGCTTTGATGTGTTCCATCACCACACACTCAAAGCATTTCATAATAGTGGAGGTCAGTACCACAGGGCAGTAGTCATTGAGGCCTATTATTGTCACTCTCTTGGGTACCAGGGTGATGGTGGCAATTGTGAACCCTGCAAGAACGATTGACTGCTGCAGTGACTTGTTGAAGAGGTCCGTGATGTCCTCCAACAGTTGGTCTGCGCAGTCCTTCAGTACCCAATCAGGTATGTAGTCTGGTCCTGCTGCCTTTTGTGGGTTGGCCTCAGATAGGGTTCTCCTCACCCAAGCCTTGGCTATGTAGGAACCACTTACATCAGGGGGATGCAGAGCTTTCTTCAGCGTCATCTTGTTCTTCTCATCAAACCGTGCATAGAAAATGCTAGTCTGTCCAGAAAGGAGACGTCATTGTTCTTACCTTGCAAGGCTGACTTGTGATCTATTATGGTCTTGATCCCTTGCCACGTATGCCTCATGTCACCGGTGGCACACAGCTGTCTATGAATCTTCTGTGCGTCCCTCTGCTTTGCCTTCCAGATTGCACGGGAGAGTTCAGCCCTGGCTAATCTTAGTGCCATCTTATCCCTTGTCCTGAAGGCAGCATCACAAGCTCTGAGAGGTGCCCTGACCTTGGAGTGGCTTAAATCAACAGGATAGCAGATCTTCAGTGGAGTTGAATAAATAGCTTTTGTTTATGATTCCCTGAACATGTCTTCAACAACAGTTGGCCACCTCTCACCAGAAGAGTCTGCCAGTAATTCTAAGAAGATGTGATAAGTTGTGAAGAGGAGACATGATATTGTTAGGTCTGTGTGTTTACATTCATCAAGGATTTTTATGTAAGATTTCTCTCCTTTTCACTTGCTTTATCCCATTCATATTTTTCTTTCATTTTTGTCCTAATATCAACTTACTTCAGGGTCATTTTTTTTCCCCTCTGAAGTCTTTTCTTATTTCCCATTTGATCTGCTTTATAAACTTTTCACACTCTCACTTTAGATTCTCCTGACTGCAGGTTATCAGAAGTGGAGGAGGAAGCAGGCACAACAATTGCATGAACATGCAAGGTTTTGAAGCAAATGGTCAATATGCAAGCAGGAGAAACTTTGTTTAACACGGCCCAAAGGCCCTGTTCCAGTGCTATATTTTTCCATGCTCTATTATTAAGGAAGTGATAGCACGGCACTTTGAAAATAATAATACGCTTGGGCTGAGTTAAAATGTTTGACTAATCTGAGTATTTTTGAGGTTGTAACTGGCAGAATAGATCAGGGAAAAATAATGGATATCGTCTATTAAGACATCCAGAATTGTTCAACATGAGATTATTAAACAAAAGCAGCACACACTAATGGATCTGAGGTCCATCAAGTACAATATATGAAGATGGAAGAACTAGACCCCCCCCCTCCCCCCAATTCAGAATAATTTAATACCATTGACTATTGATAACAAGATCCTGGACACCTGGTGCCAAAAGGGGATCAGGTGTATCGAGGACTGTTATGAGCGGGGGCAGCTCATGTCATTTGAGCAGTTAAGAATTAAATAGGATTTGTCAAATAAAACACTCTTTTACTACTTTCAATTAAGATCTTTCTTGAAGATAAATTGGATCTGACCATGGCCCTACCGGAGTGCAGTGACATGAAGAGTCTGATTCGAAGAGGGAACACAGAAAAACTTTATTTAGGCAATGTATTCCTTCCTCCAAGCGGAGGGCCCAAAACCGGGGTTTCATAGGTCAAGGCAGACCTAGGTGTTACTATAGATGAACGGTGCTGGTTAGACCGTAATTAACTCACGATATAGACTGGTGCAGTATAACTTTCTTCTAACCAACTAAACCTCACACCACAAAAATTTTGGATCAATGTTTCAAGTACGGCATAGAGACAGGAACTTTTGTGCACTCAACCTGGACATGCTCCAAGGAGAGGCCCTTTTGGGTAGAGCTAGTCCAAGCCAGAGAGAAAATGATAGGTAAAGAGTTTCCTCAGGACCCAGAGTTATTCCTGTTGGAAAACATCATGGACATAAGGCTTACAATGAAGCTGTCCAAATTTCAAATCCAATTTGTGTTGATCACTCTGGCGGTGGCCAGGAAGTGCATAGCAGTTACTTGGAAGTCAGATTCTCATCTGGGCATTGCACACTGGAATATGGAAATACAGAGCTGTGTTCCCCTGGAAAGTTATTTATAATCTAAGGAAAAATATATGAATTTTTTCTTAAAATCTGGCAACCATACCTGCGTTACATAGGTGCAAGGATATAATGCTTTGCTGTCTGCTCTCCACCCCCCACCCCCCCCCCACCACTTGTCTTTTCTCTCCTGGGGGGTGGACAGGGGGTGGGGGAGGGGTCTGTTCCAATCAGGCTAAGTCAAGATGAATGAAAGAGACCTAGAGGACAGCCATTGAGCTCCAGCATACCCTATGGTTAATGTATTTTTCTATTCTTTTCCTTTTTAAATTTATTTGTCCTTGGTCAGTGGTGGCTTGTATTTGTTTTAAATGTTAAATAAGCGTTTTTGCCTTTTTGTGCAAGTTAAGTTTCTTTATTTAAATGGTTATTTTTTTTTTGTGTTATGGAGGGGAGTAAAACCAGACTCAATAAAAGAAATATAAATATACTTGATGAACGTGAATGTGAATGTGGTACTGTGAATTAATAGAACTGTCTATTAATTAATTTTGGGAAAAGCATAAGTAAAATATTCAAAAAAAATGAAGATGGAGGACAAAGTCAGTGTGAGAAGAGTGAAGATGGGGCTTCAGTAGATATGGACAGACTGGGGAAATGGGAAAGCACATAGCAGACATAATTATACCTGGAAAAAATGGAGGTAATAGTGTTAAAACAAAATATAAAGCCAGGGATCTATTAAATGGTGAGAGATTAAAAGGCATTGATGTTCAGAGGAACCCAGATATTGGTGCACATGAAACACTGAAAGAGAATGATCAGCAATTAGGAAATCCATGCTGAACGCAAGCCATCAGTTACAGAGCTGATGAAAAAAAATTGACATTTCTTAAGATTATCTGGAGGACAGGTCTTTGACCATTTTCTTGTTTATTTCAATCTTGGTGTATACAGGCAGAACAGCTGCCCATTGAAGAAGATTATTTTAAATGGAAATTCTGTGTATTGCTGTCCTTCTGTTTTAAATGTTACATTTAGAGATAAAGCTCTTCTTCACCTGCGTGCACACAGCTACTGAATGAACTTACGCAAATCACTTTTACAACTCTCAGAGACATCTCAAAGTATTTCATGTGTTCAGGTACTGCTAAAATTCTGCAGTTTTGACTTGTGGAATCCATGTTCAATTTAATTACTGTATTCCTCTTTCATGGAGAGAGAACTTCAACACATTACATGTTTCGCATTCTGTGGTGAATTCTGCTGCTTCCTGTACTGTTGCTAGTGCGGACTTGCAAAGACCAAGGATAGGAGACATAATGCTCCGTCACAGGGTTCTATCGCCAAGTCCAACGACTTATGGCTCCATATAGGCTTTAAACGGCCTGTTAAAGGAGGTAGCGATGGTTTATTTTAAAAGATTGCAACCGCAGGTTTTGGGCCCAAGATGGTTGCATCTACATTCAGCAGCAGGCTTGAGGGGTTGTAGTTTCCAGGAAAGTAGACGACTGGCACAGGGCACCAGAAAACAAGTGGATCTCCCATTTGAGAAGGAAATGCCCCTTTGAGACGATGACCACAGCTGCAGACCAGTGAGGGGATCTGCAGCTGAAGAGCACACAGGCATTGGGCTATTAATGGCTCAAGGTAAAGAATCCATGCAGGCTGAAGGGGTACTAGGCATTGGAATCAGAATACAAGAGGGTGCTGAGGCCTCTGAAGGCTTCTTGATTATGTCAGAGGATTGGATCTAGATCTCGGGTTGCTGGTGGCTTGGACTGAAGGCCAAGCCTGCAGAGGAGGTGGGAGCACTAGAGATGAATCCATGGACACTCATTGACTCTGGAGGGACTCATTTTTGCTTCTCTTTCTCTGACTACAAGGGGTGCCAGGCAATTTCTGCTGATGGCAAATCTTTGCAGACTAAAATCAATTTTGTGTAATTCTACACCTGTTCTTTTATGACAATAAAGGAATAATGAATCTTAATATTTACAAAAAGACTTGGAACTTCTATCACTCATCAGGGGTTCTCACATGCCCAGACAGTTACTTAAATCAATTAATGAGCATTCTCCATGTGGTGGTGGTGGTGAAGGAAAGTGTTTGTAGTTGCATCGAATAACCAAACAACACAAAGTGGCAACCTCTGACGAATGCTTTATTGTTAAATTCAACAATACAATGTATAACAGGAGCCCCTGGAAATGGTGTCCGCCACCAGTCAAGCTTCATCTCCTTTTTCAACTAGCGCGCTTCGAGGGAACTCATCGTAATGAATACAGTGGCTGCAGCGGGTGCAGACAGGCAATAGAAGCAGCTGTCTACATCCCTTTCTTGGGCAACCCCCTTCACATTACCACAATCCATGTAATGTCGTACGTTAATAATTATAGTTCAGCAGTGAACAGTCAGCCCAGTTTAATCCCGATATTTTGGGTTGGGCTTACAAGGGTGCCCAAAGTGTGTTATGTAGTAGCAATTGGTGGAATTGAATGCTTGGGGAGCTTCAGCTTGAAAGGATATGTCATCCGTGGTCTTGGGGTTTCGACCATTTGTTTCATGGGTTCTCTACCCCAGGTCATGTTCCAGATCCTGGTTTACAGTCTCATCAGCAATGGATCGGGATGGGGGTGGTTGGTTTGTAGTTTCATCAGGAATGGTTCAGGATGGGGGTGGCTCCCTTATGGGTAGGATGTGTTGACGGTTTCTCTGATGCACCCTTCCTTCTGATTTCACCAGGTCTGACCTGGGCTCCTGGCTGCTTCTTTCGACTATGCCCATATGCTCATAGCCCTGTGGAGTCAGCATCCTTATGACTTGCCCTTTTGCTAATGGCACGAGCGGTTGGCTGTTTCTATCATAGCACCTTTTCTGCATTAGCCTCCTGTTCAGCAGTTGGGATTTAATTTTTTTGCTGGTTCTTTAGCTGAGGCTCCAAGAGTCTCCTTGCCACAGGCAGAGTTGTCTGTGTCTGCCAGGACATGAATCAATGTGCCGGAGAACCCATTGTGGCATCGCCGGGGATGTTCCTTAGGTTCAGCAGGTTTAGGAACACATTCATATTTTCCCTGTGGGACTTCTCCATGAGTTGCTTCGCACTCCTCACGGCACTTTCAGCCAACCCGTTTGGCTGCTAGTGATGTGGTTGAAATCCCATGTTGTTGCAAAGCGTCTGAATTATCATTTTTGAACTGGGTGCTATTGTCCGATAGCAGAGTGTGGGGGGCCCCATGCACTGAAAAGTGTCTTTTTAACTTGATAATGACTGCCGATGAGGTGATGTTGGGTAAAAGGTCTATCTCAAACTATCCAGAGCATAAATCAACAAGAACCAAATACTGCTGACCATGTTATTCGAAGATGTCTGTTGCCATGGTTGACCAGGGGAGGTCCGGCACCACGTGAAGCTGCAGCGGTTATTTCTGTTGGTGCGGTCTGGTGCTATTGGTCATCCCTGGCCAAAAAAAACTATGTCTTTAGCCCTGCATTTGGTTGCTTCTGCCGCTGGGTGCCCTCTATGCAGGACGCTGACACAAATGTTTTGCAGTAAAATCGGAACTACTGCTATCAGGCCTTTCATTATGATTCCATCATCGATGAGTTATTAATCTCGGAATGGGAAGTATGTTTGCATTTCACGTGGTAGACTGTGATGCTTGTCAAGCCAGCCACCCTTGATAAAAGTGCTCAGGGTCCATGTACTGTCTCAGTTCATCCAACTGGGAGGAGGAGATGTGCATTACGGTCATTATATCAAATGTGTCCTCTTCCTCAGCTTGCTGGATTGTGCATTTTCTGGGAGCACAAGATAGCGCATCGGCTAAGTGAATTTCTTTTACGCACTTGTAAATTAAAGTCACGTTGTATTTCTGGAGTCTGAGCATCATTCTCTGTAATTATGTATGGGCTGCATGGATTGGCCTTTTCAGTGTAATGGATAAATATTGGGAGGAATTTGGTAACATTTAGAGTGGGTTACATACATTCACACATTTTAAAACAGATCTTATTTGAAATACTGAAGAATTCATATTCAGTAACAATGCAGGATCCATGGAGAACTTTATGCACATTTCACAAGTAGGTGCTAATTGAAATTACGTCATGAAATTAATAGACCATTAATAGACCATTGTTTTGAGGAGACAAACTGGCTGCTTAAAAGTACTTACAGTGTGCTCACAGAAAGCTCACTCTTGGGTTTTGTTTATCTAAGACAACAGCTTGACCAAGAGAGGAGAACTCCTGTTGTTTGCTGAAGAAGGTGAGGGTTTTTGCAAGTGAGAGAGTCACATGAGCTTCCTAGCAGTTGGCAGTTGGAGAGAGAGAAAGAGAGAGAGAAGACGAAGCTCAACAAGCTCTCTCAAGCAGCTGAACAGGAAAAGCTGATGCGAAACAGAAAAGCTCCAGAGAGGCTGATGGCTGGAAATGCTATCTGTCTGATGTTTCTCTTGGAATAAGTGGAACAGAAAGGAACTCTGTGATAGTCTGAAAGAAAGAGGTTACCATCTGGAGAACCCTGATGGGGCAAGTTTCATCAGCAAGACCCTGAGGTGACTAGTGGTGGTACCTCAGTTGTGGAAATCCTGAATCAACAAATATCTCTCTGCAAACCCTACAAGAACCTTCCTGAGTGGTCAACATTTACCTTTCGAGCACCAAAGCCTGGGGAACTTTATACATGTTAAATTCTGTGCACAGTATAAGAATTGCCTACGACCAGTGTACTTGGAAGAAGGAGAATGAGATTGAACTGTGAACCAAAGAACTTTTCTTAAATTTACACACACATTACATACACGTGCACTTAGTATTAGAAAGGGGTTAATTTGGGTTAGTTAAGATAGAAATAAGTTAAAGTTTGATTCTTTTTTTCATGTTTAAAGATAATTAAAAACAACTTTTGTTTAAATAACTACTTGTCTTGGTGAATGTGAATTGCAGCTGGGTTTTGGGGTCCTTTGGGCTCGTAACATCAGAATTGTGACCAGAGGTAAGTGGTCTGAGTCTATGGTCACTGGTTTGCCATAAATGTAGTCATTGAATTCTGAACAGGCGAAAACTACTGCCAACAACTCCTTTTCTATTTGGGTGTATCTGGTCTCTGTGGTGGTGAGAGACCTGGATGCGTAGGTCACTGGTTTTCCATCCTGCAGGCATGCTGCACCCAGACCATATTATTATGCATCACAGGTTAGCATGACTGGTCTTCGTACGTTGTAGTACGATAGAACAGGTAGGCATGCCATGATATATGCCTTTTTAATGCGTGGAATGCATTTTGTTGTAGCTCCTGCCAGGACCAAGTCATGTCTTCATGCGTCAACTGCCTTAGCAGGGCGGTAACATCGCTGGTGTTTGGAATGAACTTGCTCAAGTCGTTGACCATGGCCAGGAAACATTGTAGCGCTGTCACGTCTGTCGGAACTGGCATTTCACTAATTGCTCTAGTCTTTGAAGGGTCTGCCTTCAGGACTTCTTCTGTGAAAACATGGCCTACATAACCGACCTTGTTCAGCTGAAATCTGCACTTATGGGAGATTAACTTTCCGGGCTTTGTCAAGTACCTTTTTTAAATGTGTCATGTTATTCCAGTCTTTGCCATCTACAAGTATGTCATCAACAATGATACCCCTCACCACTAGCAGAATCGATAAGAATAGATGATAATATAAAAGGAATAAAAATAAAAGACAGGGAATATAAAATCAGTCTATTTGCGGATGATGTGATAGTGTACTTAACAGAACCAGAACTATCAATAAAAGAACTATAAAAGAAATTGAAGGAATATGGAGAAGTGTCGGGATACAAGATAAACGTAAATAAAAGTGAAGCAATGCCTATGAATAACGCGGATTTCTCAAAATTTAAGGAGGAATCCCCATTCAGATGGCAAATGCAGGCAATAAGATACCTAGGTGTGCAAATAAACAAAAATCTAGGCCAATTATATAAACTCAATTACAATCCACTAATGAAAAAATTACAGGACGATTTAGAGCATTGGAAAGAGCTACCACTAACACTGATAGGAAGGATAAACTGTATTAAAATGAACATTTTTCCAAGGATACTATACTTATTTCAGGCATTGCCAATACAACTGACAGAAAAATTCTTCAAAGAGTTAAAGAAAATAATAAGGAGATTTTTATGGAGAGGGGGGAAACCGAGGATAGCACTAGATAAATTAACAGAATGGTATAAACAAGGAGGCTTACAATTGCCAAACTTCAAAAATTATTATAGAGCCGCACAATTAAGGTACCTATCAGATTTTTATCAAACAAGGGAAAAACCAGACTGGACGAGACTAGAATTAGATAAAATAGGGGAAAAGATACCTGAACACATATTATATAAATGGGACGAAAAATTGGTACAACATAGAACTTCTCCAGTATTACACCATCTCCTCAATATATGGAAGAAGATTCATGTAGAAAGAAATAAAACAAATTATCAAATACCAAAACTAATATTGACGCAAAATAAGCTACTCCCTTTTACAATAGACAACCTTTCCTTTAGAAAATGGGAAAAAAAAGGGATTAAAAGAATAGAAAATTGTTTTTCAGGAAGTAGATTCTTATCCTTTGAACAAATGAGAGATAAGTACAATATAACTGGAGATACAGCGCTGGCATATTACCAACTGAGATCCTACTTGAAAGATAAATTAGGAAGCAATTTGAGTTTACCAGAGGGAAGTAACCTTGAATATGTGATTACAGATACAATGTTAATCAAAAGATTTATAACAAATATGTATATTAAACTGCAAGAAAAGGAGAATGATGAAACAAATGGTAAAACTAAACAAAAATGGGAACAAGATTTAAATATAAAGATAAAAAAGGAAACATGGGAGAAATTATGTTCTGGAACGATGAGAAATACAATAAATACGAGGCTGCATATGATACAATATAATTGGTTACACAGACTATACATTACACCGCAAAAGTTAAATAAATGGGACCCAACAGTATCTGATAGATGTTTTCGATGTAAAAAAGAAAGGGGAACAACAATTCATGCAATCTGACATGTGAGAGAGTAGAAAAATTTTGGGATGATCTCAATCAGATATTAAATAAAATAACAGAAAACAATATACCAAAGAATCCAGAGATCTTTCTCCTAAGTAACATAAAAAATAAAGAATTTGGAATTGACTTGGAAGATGCACAGAAAAGATTTGTTAAGATAGCCCTAGCCGTAGCAAAAAAATGTATTATGTCAACCTGGAAATTGGAAGATAATTTGAAAATACAACAATGGTATATAGAAATGAATAAATGTATTCCATTAGAAAAAATAACATATAGTTTAAGAAATAATATTGAAATATTCGAACAAGTATGGGAGCCTTACATTAAATACAATAGCAAAAACCTACCGGGGACAAACATTACCTAAGTTGATGGAAGGAGAAGAGAAGAAAAGAATGGACTCAGTAGAATTTCTGGTGTATTTTTGTTGAATGACAACATTGTCTGACTGAATTAATGCAACCTAGATTGTATACCTAAAATGGATGAGAGGGGGGGGTGGGGGGGTGGCTTGGGAGGAGGGAGGGGGGGGAGAAAAAGTCACTGTAAATGTGTGAAAAAGAAAAAGTGTATATCATGGCTATTGTCATTTATGGTGTGAAAAATAAAAAATTTAAAAAAAAAACAAAAAAACAATGATACCCCTCAAAGATCTGCTCAATTGATCTTTGAAATACTTTGCTGGCTGAATTGATTCCAAATGGCATTCACAGGAATCTGTATCGGCTGAAACTTGTGCTGAATGTGGTCAGTGGTGATGACTATGACTTGTAATTAAGTTTGATTTGCCAGAAGGAATTCTTTACGTCCAAAATCGAAAAAACAGTTGCATCGGCCATCTACACGGCAACTTCCTCCACAGTACGCATTGGATGGTGTGGTTGTTTTAAAGCTGCATTGAGGTCTCTCGGGTCGATGCAGATCCAGATCTCCTGTCCATCTTTTTTCTTACCAGCCACCATGGAGGACACCCACTCAGTTGGGTTGAAGACTGGGGTAATCATGCCCAGATCCTGCATCCTGTCCAGCTCAGCCTTAACCTTGTCCTTCATTGCTATCCATATATGGTGTGCTAGACGAACCATGGGCCTCACTTCTGGGTCGAGCTGCATGGAGTATGTCACTGGCAGTTTTCCCAATTCTTCTGTAAAAAGGCCACTGTACTCTGAAATGATTCTGTGCATCAGATTATCTTCAGCCGGACTTATCTGGTGTACCTCTCTGCTGAATGAAACAAAACCTATGTCCATGCTTGCACTCAGGCCCAGCAGAGGCAGGTTATTTTCTTGAACTACAAAAGAAGTTAGTATGTGCAGCTGTCCTTGAACATACCACCGCAGTTGTACTGTGCTGTCGGTTCTAATTTTTCTGCCTCCATATGCTACTAGACTTGTGGACTTGGAGCACGGTATGACCCGTTCTAACTTCCTCAGTAGGTTGAACGTTCTTCATGATATGATGTTGCACTTGGGTCTGGTGTCAACTTTCATCTCTGCTGCTTTACCATTGATCTTTATTGTTACAAATGCTTCGTTAATCCTTCTGATTCTTGTTCGGTCTCCTGCCATCTGCAGAACCAATCCATCAACATAATACTCATCATCCAAGTTGGCTTGTACTTGTTCAGGTTCCAAGTGGTTAATCATCCTTCTGTACCTGGGTCTCAGGGCGAGTTGCTGGCTAGCTCTGCAGCATCTACTGAAATGGTTCCATTTCCGACATGCTCTGCACTGCTGGGCAAATGCCGGGCACATCTCTCATCTTGCCACAAGGTCACGCCGCAGTTGCCACACTCCATCCTGGGTGAGACTGTAGCAGGGGTTGGTTAGCTTTGTCTTCTTCTGGCTTCTGGCCACTGCCTGTTCGCAAGTCCCGCCTGGACTGCGTCTGAGCTCATGCCTTGCTTCTGCGGAGGGGCTAGCTTTCTGCTGTTCTCTTCTGTGGTTTCGTAAGCCAGACACGTGGAGATGGCCTTTGTTAGCATTAGTTCATTGTCACGCAGCAGTGCCTTTCTCATGCCTCCGTCGCAGATGGTGCAGACCATCAACTCATCTTCAATCGACTCACCAGGTCTCTGGTTTCTGGTATTAAATCTGTGCCTTTCCATCGTTAAGTTCTTTTGTGGATTGCATATTTCTCAAAATTTTGTTTTTAAATACTCAGGGTCCTCTCTTGACTCAGCTGGGCAGATAATGATACCCCCTTCACACACCTTGTTTGCATATATGAATTGAATTGCCTCAGAGCCTGTTAAATTTATTAAAATGTACGCTTTGACTCAGACAGACGTATACACTCCAATTCTCGGCCATATTGCCTTCAAACACAAGCGGGTCAGGCTTTCTGAATCCATCTGCCATTATGGTTGCAGTCTTAAATGTGTTGCAAGTGTGGCATTGGTTACTCACTTTTCACTTGAAGGCTTTAGGTTCAGACTTCTGACACCATGTTTGTTGATGCATCGAATAATCAGACAACACAAAGTGGCAACCTCTGACGAATGCTTTACTGTTAAATTCAACAATACAATGTATAACAGAAGCCCCTGGAAATGGCCACCAACCAAGCTCAACTAGCACACTTTGCGGGGACTGGCGCATGTGCAATAGCATCATAGTGAGTACAGAGAGTACAGACAGCCAATAAAAGCGGCTGTCTACAGAAGGGATTAACAGAAATCAACTTTAAAGTCAAGGTAGTATCCAGCTAACAATAAATTTAGATTCATAACATAACATAACAATTACAGCACGGAAACAGGCCATTAGGCCCTTCTAGTCCGCACCGAACCAAACACCCCTTTCTAGTCCCACCTCCCTGCACAATGCCCATAACCCTCCATCTTCTTCTCATCCATATACCTGTCCAACCTTTTCTTAAATAATACAATTGACTCCGCCGCCACTATTTCTCCCGGAAGATCATTCCACACAGCTACCACTCTCTGAGTAAAGAAGTTCCCCCTCATGTTACCTCTAAACCTCTGCCCCTTAATTCTTAACTCATGTCCTCTTGTTTTAAACTTTCCTCCTCTTAACGGAAATAGTCTATCCACATCCATTCTGTCTATCCCTTTCATAATCTTAAATACTTCTATCAAATCCCCTCTCAACCTTCTACGCTCCAAAGAATAAAGACCCAATCTGTCCAATCTCTCCCCATACTCCAGATGCTTAAACCCAGGCAACATTCTGGTAAACCTTCTCTGCACTCTCTCTACTCTGTTAAAACTTTGCTGTTGAATGAATATCCAAACTATCTGTTCTTGAACATCAAAGTAAAATTGATTTTACCCATGAGCTAGACATTTGGTCTACCTCACTGGAGGACATTTTGGGGTAGTCCTACCACTGTTGATTGTCCCTTCTCCTCTATAGATAATAGAGGAACAATCCTAACTAGAGAAGGAGCAGGAAGCAAATATCTGGCTGATTATATTACAACAGTAAATTTCACACATATATAGTCCCCAAACTTTCTTCACATAGATAAAAGAAATGACATCTTCATTGTGGACAAATGGAAATTCTGTTGGTGTAGATACTTCAGAATTAATTACTGATATTCACAATGGGTTTCTGTACATAGCAGATTCCCAAATGACCAATAAAAATATGCAGTTAATTGTAATTATGATTTTAACAGCCGTAATAAGAGTTTTTTTGAATAATAATTAGGACAACTGCAATATAAATAAATGACTTTTAAAGATATACCAGTGATGTTATATCTATAGTCACAACTTAACCTTGTCCAAAACTACCCTCGTTAAATCCACATTGAAAGAATTTTACATTATCAAAAGAATAATGTTTTCCATTTGTCAAAAAAAATGCTGTCCATGATATCAACAAACAAATGATTAATGCACTTGTAAAATATTCCTCTGTTCAATATTGTAATATAGCAAGCATTAACCCATTTCAATTAAAAAGATTAACACCTGTGTTAAAATAGGAAACAAAGGAATGTGCAAGGGCTTCTCTACAAATAATACCAACATATATTTCTCAGCTAAAGTCTTCACACTTGCTAAAAAAAGAACGACATCAATACATAGCATTTCAAAAAGATTTACTGGCATTATTGTTTACAATGGCAATTGTGATCTACCATATACTTGTGATATATGTTTATGCAGTCAAGTTTACAAAGCAATAAATAGCTCCTGTACACTGAATAAACAATGAGACCATATGCCAAGTCATTTGGGATTGTGTGGGAGCCACTTTTGCAAAGTACACTCAGCAGGTCTGCCAGTCTATGATAGCTATTATACGACATGAGTTTTATTGTGTGAAATTTCTCTTTTCTCTTTTGGAAGCCAGTACTTAATTATCACACTAGATGGTTGTTGCTGCATGTATAATTTTTTTTCCTACTCCTTCTTTGATCTCCCTATGACATGCCTATCTTTGGCTGAAAACGTGAGCGTAAAACTAGTTCGGATCTCTTTTCATTGTCGCGGAATGGCTGGCCAGTGGGCAGAATCTTGATGAGAATGATGCTTTCCTTTCACATTCCTTTCTTTGAGCAACCTTCAACCTTTAACACCTTCAACACCACTAAGGCAGAAATTGACAGGTATTTGATTAGTCAGGGCATCAAGGGTTCTGGGCAGAAAGCTGAGAAGTGGGGCTGAATGGGCAATGGATCAGCCCATGATTAGAATGGCGGAGTAGTCACGATGGGCCAATGGGCCTACTTCTGTTCCTATATCTTTTGATCTTATGATATTGGGAACCTCCTTCCCTATAGCACCTGATCGCCTGAAAATGCCTGAGATTGTCAGATCTCCGAAGCTAAGCAGGCTCAGGACTGGTAATTGAATGGGAAGCCACCTAGGAAGACCAGGTGCTGTGAGGGGCGCTGGACAAAGCGGCGACTCTTTCTGCCTTATGGTAGACAAAAGTTAAAGAATTTAATGTAGGTTATGTGACAATAATGGAACCTTTACCAGCATCACATGCCCTCCCTCACTTCAAAATGAATCAACAATCTCATTTTCACCATGGGCGACCAATTAATGATATGTCTCCATCATCCATATGCAAGGTTTTAAATCCCTTCACTTCTTTCTCAACAACACACCCAACCAGTTCCCTCCACCACTACCCTCCTTCTCCTGGAAAAACTTGATCTCACCTTCAATAACTTCTCCTTTGACTCATCCAATTTTCTAAATTTAGATTTAGATTTCAGATTTATTGTCAGAGTACAGACATGACATCACATACAACCCTGAGATTCTTTTTCTGCAGACGAGGCAGAATTCCCACTTATTGTTAGTGCAAAAAAAAACTGTATACAATGTACATATATAAACAAATAAAGAAATATAAACAAATTGACTGTGCAATATAGTGAGGAAAAAAACAATAAAGTGCAAAAGTAAGATTCATTAAATGAGTCCCTGTTTGAGTTTATTGTTGAGGAATCTGATGGTGGAGGGCTAGCACCTGTTCCTGAACCTGGCGGTGAGAGTCTTGTGGCACCTCTTTCCTGATGGTAGCAGTGAAAACAGAGCATGTGCTGGGTGATGTGGATTCTTATTGCTGCCCTCCATCGGCAGCATTTCCTGTAGATGTTCTCGATGGTGTGGAGGTTTTTGCCTGTGATGTCTTGAGCTGTGTCCACTACCCTTTGCAGGGTTTTACTCTCGGGGGTATTGGTGTCCCCATACCAGGTCACGATGCAGCTGGTCAGCACATTCCAAGTCAAAGGGATAGCCCTCCATGAATTCCAGCTATGCCTGCCATAGTGTTGGCCATGTGGAGCAATCCATGCTACAAGCCTACACAGGCAAGGTTCCTCAACACTTCCCCTGCTACAATGATGACCACATTAGCGCTACCCCCTGCACCCACAATGAGTTCGTCAACTTTATTCACTTTACTGCTGATTTTCACCCTGACCTCGAATTCATTTGGTCCATCTCCAGCAACATTCTCCCCTTTCTCCATCTTTTTGTCTCCACCTGTCCCTCAAACTCTCTACAGACATTTTCTTCAGACCCATCAAGTCCTACAGCCACCCGACCACGCTATTTCGCACCCAGTCCCCTGAAAGGATTCTAATCCTTTCTCTCATTGCCTCTGTTTCCAACTCTTCAGCTCTCAAGATTATGTCTTCCATTCCAGATCATCCAAAATGTCCTCCTTCTTCAAAGTATACAGCTTCCCCTCTACAACTATCAATTCAGCTTTTACTCGCATCTCCTATTTCTCACACATCTGCCCTGGCCACCTCCACTCCCAGATGCAACAAGGACAGGATTTCGCCTTATCCTCACTTATCACCAACAGCCTCTGCATCCAACATATTATCCTCTGCAATTTCCACAACCTACTACATGATCCCACCACCAGACACATCCTCCCTTCTCCTCCTTTCTCTGCCTGCCACAAGGACCGCTCCTTCCATTACTCCTTCATCCACTCATTCCTTCTCACAAATTTCCCCCTTAGTACCTACCCCTGTGACTGTAGGAAATACTGCACTTGAACCCAGACATTCTCCCTCAACACCATTCGAAGCCCCAAATAGTTCTTCCAAGTGAACCAATACTTCACTTGTGAATCTGCAGGGGTCGTTGACTGCATCCAGGGCTCCCATCGTGGCCTTCTCTACATCAGAGAAACTGGACACAGGCTGGAATATCAATTAATTGAGCACCTTCAATTAATTGAGCACCTTCACTCTATCCCCTGTAATAACAAGGACCTTCCAGTAGCCAACCATTTCAATTTCATGCCCCACTCCCACACTGACAGGTCTGTCCATGGCCTCATGCATCATCAAACTGAAACCACCTGCAAATTAGAGAAAAACATTTAATATTCCGTCTGGACACCCTCCAACCAGATGGAATTAATATTGACTACTCCAGCTTCCATTTGGCCCCTCCCCTCTTTCACGTTGCCCAAATGAAGCTAAAGCCCTACTGTTTGCACTTGAGATGTATCCCTCAAAGCTTGTATATTCATCATCTATCTAGAACCCTCTTAAACACTACAAACGTATCTCCTTCACCACTACCCCCTGAGGTTGTTCCAGACTCCCACCACCCTCTTTTATATAAAAATGTACCTTGCACATCTTTAAATTGCCCCCTCCCCCCGCCTCACTTTAAATGCATTTCCTCTCGTCTGTGACAATTTTACCCTGGGAATAGGATTCTGACCATTTACCTTAACAATGCATCCATAATTTTATAAATTTCTATCTGGTCTTACCTCAGTCTCTGACACTCTAGAGACAAACCCAAACTTGTCCAACCTTGACTCCTAGTTTGGACCATCTCATCTAGTAACTGCACAGAGATATCCTTGACCCAGGCATTCAGGAGGCAATACAAAATCTGGCAGTCCCTGAAATGCCAATCTGTGCTCTTTAACTATGGAGCTTCCTGTAATTATCATTCCACTTGACTTATCTGTTCCCTCAAATCCAGTTATGATGTCACAATGAAGTGGCTACTGCATCTATCTTCAGATAAGGCATTGCCCCAACAGTATTCAAAGAGATATACCTGTTAATAAGGGGAATTGCTAAAGGGGAATGCTGCACTGCCTGCTCCCTTTACCTCTCTTAGTGGTCACCCAGCTACCTGCAGCCTGTGCCTTGGGTGTGACCACACAACGATAACTCCTATGATCCTCTCAGCTTCCTGGACAATCCTGATTTCATCATACTCCAGCTCTATTTCCTTGACATGGTCAGAATGGAGCTGCACTGATTAACTTCCCACAGATGCAGACACCAGGAACACAGTAAGTTTTGCTGATCTTCCACATCCTGACTGGCATCCCAGTTTCTCTGCAGGATTAAAAGAAAACTTTGTAGTGGCTGTGTAGCAGGTCGAGCAGGCGCACAGCACGGTAACGCAAACCGTCGCCGGTGCGGCTCTCCAGCGATCGTGTGGCGCCGCGGACTGGACCGCTATGCACTTACCTGAGTAATGGACCACGTACACGCAGTATTACATGCTGTGTAACGGCACACCAGATTGATATGCCTCCTTCTAGAGGGCATGGGTCTCCCACCATGTGTACTTTAAATCCACCAGCCCCGCGGATTGGTGGCAAACACTTAGTGACGTCACCACCCCCGTCCTGTGGAGCCCAGGATCGGAGGGATATAAAAGAAACGTGGCAAACTCAAATAAACAGTCTTTGGTTGACTGTATATGTGTGTTGATTTAGTAGCTCTACCGAAGTAGCCGCTACAATTGGTGACCCCGACTGCAAGATTCAGCCGAAGCTTGAATCTACAGTTATCATGGACGCAACAGCTGCAGTTAATGTGGTGGGAGTTCACTTACCTCCTTTTTGGACCCACCAACCTCGGGTATAACTTAATCAGGCTTCATCTTCATCTTCATGGCATAATGGCAGAGGACACAAAACTTTGGCATGTTGTTGGGGCGTTGGATGCTGCTACAGCAGCTAAAGTGAGGGAATTTATTGCCCACCCCACAGCAGACAACCAGTACACCAGGTTCTGCCAATTTCTCCTGGGCACACTTGAATTGCGAGCATGGCATGTGACTTTTGAATATGGAGGGCTGGGTGTCAGGAATCCATCTGACCTGATGAATGAGATGCTCGCGTTAGCGGACATTATTCTCATTGCTTGCTTTTTGAGACTCTATTCCTGTCAAAACTCCTGGTTCATGTCTCGATACCAATAGCTCTCATGGATTTCTGCTGTCCCCATGACATGGTCCGGGAGGTTGACAGACTCTCCCATATGCCAACACAAAAGTCTGCTCACATTCATCCTGTATTCACAGCGGATACATTTCCCATGCCTTGTGAGCCACCTATGCCTGCAGTTCAAAGAAAGAAGGAGGAATGTACCAACAGGCAATGAGAATGGTGTTTTTACCATCGCTGCTGGGGGAAAAATGCCCATAGATGTATCCCCCCCATGTAGCTACCACAACAAAAAGTTGGGAAATGACAGAGCCAGCTGCCAGTAGTGGCCTCGGCAGCTGGCATGAATATTGGCCTCCTGTATATTCAGGATACCTCTGGTAAACACAAGTGTCTCGTAGACACGGGCGCTAAGTCAGCTGGCTCCCGCCGACCTATTTTGAGAAGACACATAAGCCACAACACCTGGCTCTTCAAGCAGCAAATGGGACTTCCATTCCTAGCTTTGGCACACGACCCACCACGATTAGGATAGGAGGAGCTACATTCCAGTGGGATTGTGTTTTGTCTTCTGTTGCACAGCCCATTTTGAGTGCAGATTTCTTACGATCCCATGACTTGCTTGTCGACGTGAAGCGGAGGAAATTAGTTAATGCCACCACTTTCCAAATGTACCTGTTGGTAATGCAGCAAGGAGTGAGTTTTCCAGCTTGGGGTGCACAGCGACGCCTATGCTGCCCTGCTTAGCAAATTTCCTGGTGTGCTCTCTCTTAATTTCAATATCTCCAAAACGGCCCGTGGTGTGTCCCACTACATCAACACCTCAGGCCTGCCGATTTACGCCAGGGCTCATCGTCTTCCGCCGGATACGCCGCACCAGGCAAAGGCAGAACTTACTGCCATGGAAGAATCATTCGACACTCCAACAGTCCTCGGGCATTGCCATTACACATGGTACCCAAGAACACCAGTGGATGGAGTCCCTGCGGTGATTACCACAGGCTCATTAATATAACTACACCTGACAGATACCCCATTACTCATATACAAGATTTCACCTCCCATCTGCACAATTGCTGTGTTTTTTCTAAAGTCGATCTTGTCAAGGGATGCCACCAAATCCCAGTCCATGCAGATGATATTCCCAAAACAGCAATTATTTCTCCTTTCAGGCTATTTGAATTCCTTAGGATGCCTTTTTGGGTTGAAGAACACCACTCAAACATTCCAACGGCTTATGGATGCTTTGGGCAGGGATTTAGAGTTCACTTACATCTACTCAGTTGACATCCTCATCACCAGTCAGACTGAGCAGGATCACCTCCTGCACTTATGCCGCCTGTTCCAATGGCTGGATGAATTCGGATTTATTATCAACCCTGGCAAATGCCAATTTGGCAAATCAACCATCGATTTCTTGGGGCACAAGATCACGGCCAAGGGAGTCTTTCCCTTATCCAGTGAAGTGGACGCAGTCCGTGCTTTTCCAAAGCCTACCACCATTATGGGAAAGCAGAAATTCTTGGGCATGATGAATTTCTATCACCGGTTCATTCCAGCGGCCGCTGACATTCTTCGACCACGAAGCACAAGGAAGTTAATTGGACAACAGAGGCAGAGCTTGGATTCACAACTGCCAAATTCTGGTCAATGCAGTGATGCTCGTACATCCTAATCCCAGTGCTGCCCTGGCACTCACCACTGATGCCTCAGTGGGTGCAGTTCTTGAACAGTCCATCAATGACTATTGCCAACCCCTGGCTTTCTTTAGCTGACACCTGTGGCCATCAGAAATAAAATACAGCACATATGAATGAGAGCTGTTGGCATTGTATCTAGCCACATGGCACTTCCAATATGTTTTGGAGGGTCAGCATTTAACTGCCACTCATTTTTGCCTTCAGCAAAATATCCAACCCATGGTCGGCCAGGCAGCAGAATCACTTGTCATACATTTCTGAATTGAATTCACAGTGGATATGCGTCATGTCTCAGGGATAAACAATCTCGTCGCTGACGTGCTATCCAGACCGACAGTACATCATATTCAGGATAGCATTGATATTCCTGAATTGGCCAGTGCACAGGCCATGGACCCCAATGTTCACCTAGACATACAGTGGGTGGCACCGCAACTAGGTGGCCAAACTCTGCTTTGTGACATGTCTTTGGACTACCCTAGGCCGGTGATTCTGGCATCTTGGAGACAACGTCTTTTGACCAAGTTCACAACTTGTCTCATCCATCCATCAGAACAACCATTAAGCTCATAACGTGGAAGTACATATGACATGGACTAAAAAAAGACATTGCGCAGTGGGCCCAGACGTGCACCTCCTGCCAGACTTCAAAAATTCAGCGGCACACTAAGGCGCCTCTCCAACCTTTCCTGACGGTACACCGGCGTTTTGAACATGTGCATGTAGACTTGGTCGGACCATTGCCAAAACATGAGAAACATCCTAACGGTCATAGATTGATTCATGTGCTGGCCAGAGGTCATCCTGTTGCTATCCAGTGACACTGAGACATGCGCCAGAGCATTCATTGGATCTCCAGATTTGGCATCCCAACGCACATCACTTTTGATCGTGGAGAGTAATTCACCTCTGTGTTATGGACTCCCCTTGCGCACTTTTGTGGCACACAACTGCATCACACTACAGCGTACCACTCATAGTCCAACAGTCTTGTGAAACATTTCCACCGACAACTCAAGACCGCACTCAAAGTTAATTGGACAACAGAGGCAGAGCTTGGATTCACAACTGCCAAATTCTGGTCAATGCAGTGATGCTCGTACATCCTAATCCCAGTGCTGCCCTGGTCAATCCTAATTGGATCTATGAGTTACCATAGGTTCTACTGGGAGTGCGCACCGCTCCCAAGGAAGATATGCCTGCATCATCCGTGGGGATAATTTATGGTTCGGTACTCTCAGTTCCAAGGGACATTCACTTTTCATCCAACTCTGACCTGAACATCCTTCACCATCTTCTACACAGCATCACAGTTAGCAAACCTATTCCAAACAACTGGCATGGAACCCCTAAGCAGCATGTGCCCCCACCTCTTCTCAATGCTGACTTTGTGTTTGTGCGCAGACAGGTCCCAGGAGCACTGTTGCAACAGCCATATGAAGGCCATTTCCACATGGTTAAGAGGGTCGGGGTTGTGTATACTTTGGGCATTGAGGGGCATTTGCAACTGTTTAGTGTGGAGAGACTCAAGCCTGCATATGTGGATCCTACTTCCCCCATTCTTTGCCCCCAGCCCAGGCGACAAGGGTATCCACCTAAGGTGCATGCGGTCAGTTCATTGGTTTCGAACGACGATTCTGGGGAGGATAGTGTAGTGGCTGTATGGCAGGCTGAGCGGCCGCATAGCGTGGTATCATGAACCATCGCCGGCGCAGCTCACCAGCAAACGGGCGGAGCCGCGGGCCAGACCTCTATGCACTTACCTGAGTAATGGACTGTGTACGTGAAGTGCTGCGTGCTGAGTAATGGGACGCCGGATTCATATGCCTCCTTCTAGAGGCCGTGTGTCTCCCACCATGTGTACTTTAAACCCGCCAGTCCAGCGGATTGGCGGCAAACACTTAGTGACATCACCAGCCCCGTCCCATGGAGCCCAGGATGGGAGGGATATAAAAGAAGCATGGCAAACTCAAATAAACAATCTTTGGTTGACTCACCCTGTGTATGCATGTTGATTTAGTAGCTCTACTGGAGTAGTCGCTACAACTTTACCTATCCTTACCCATTCCTCTGCTGAGCCTTCTTTGCCCAATCCTCTCAAGCTAAAGCCTTGACAATTACCCTCAACTACTGCACTTACACCTTGAGCACTGTCACTCCCAAAATGGCCAGTGCTAGAGCCTGCCTGCAGCTCCCACTGAAATCTGAGTGGCCCTTACCACAAACTGCCACTTTTGTTAAACTCCTGCCATCCTCCTTCCCACCACTCTTGATGAAAACTGCTGAAAGATGACAATGTAGGAATGAGTTTTTAATATCAGTTCTTATACTTTGAGATGTCACGTTAAGTTATGGGTGGGCAATTTTTAGTTCCACCATGAATATTGGCAGGAATGGCGTAGTGATAAGGAAAAGGCCACAAATAAAAACTTTGTAGTGACTTTGCCCATTCCAATTTTGAAGGAAGCATCGTCTTAGATGGCAAAAAAGGCAAATGGCTTTATCAATATATTTAACACAGAACCCTTGTATTCAGTTTATTACTCTGTAAAGCGCAAGTTTAACTTCCCACATTAAGCAGAAAATAGCCCAACAAATCTCTTTTAAAAGGATTGTTGGAAGGTGCCTGTGAGAAATTTTAAGTATGCAGCAAAATCTTGAATGATCTTCCTGCATCAGGAGGCATGACAGTTAAATGAATGAACTTCAGTACTTGGCACAAGAGTTTGCAAGGACCTGACTCCAAATCGGAAAACAGAAATTTCATGAACAGTCGGCTTCATGAATAGAGATTAATTTCCCTTAAAAGGAAACATAGCTCACAAAAGTTCATCCCTTATATGGTTTCAGGTTTACAGTGTACTACAAAAGACAAATCTCTAATCGTTTGCAACATCCCAAAACAGGTTCCTGTTGTTGACTTACTAGTTGTCTTCGGTGGCTTTGAAAGATTTTGAGAGTACAGCTTACAAACTGCAAATATTGTAAATGCTGGTCTTGTTACCAATTGTTAATGACAGTGAATGATATGATTTGTCATCCACTAATTTAAATACCTTCCTGGAAAATTTCCAGCTAATTGGAATACATGAGAATGGCTGGCAGCCCCCCACAACTCCTAGCAAGACTCCTTCAGTGTGATCAAACATATTTGGGCATTCAGTAAGTGGTAGGTCTTCCTATCAGACAATGAAGGGTGTAACAGTATGAGATTACTGTGTTTACTATCCATACCACTTGCCTCTCTGGGAATCCCTATTGTCCCATAACATGAGATGATCCTAATGCACTGTTGTTTTGCTGGTTTGCAAAATGGGATGAAATCTTCAATTCTCCCAAGAGGGTCAAATACCTGACATCGACGTGTCTATGTGATATGGCAGAAAATCTTACAAGCTGCTTGACGAATAAATCCAGTCATCACTTTCACAGGCTGAGCTGTCCAAGCAAATGATCTTGGCTGCAGGACTTCATACATTATTGACACTATACCCTTATAGCCTCTAAATAGTTTGGTTTAGAGTGTGGGAGTTACCATCTGGTACAGGGCCTCCTCTTCGTTTCCTGCTTCATGGGTTGCTAATATGGTATTGGTGGTGTGGGGAGCAGTGGCAATTGCTTCGATGGGGGTTGGAAATAGCATTATTGGAGGAGTGTGGGGAATTGGTTTGGTGAGTGATGGGTAGTGGGGCGGATGGATTGTGGTGATGAGAAAGGAAAATAATCGCAACATTTCGGATGTTGGGAATGCGGTGATTGGATTGCTAGAGTTGGTGGGGGTATGGTGATGGAGTGGATAGGAAGGTGATGATGGCGTTGTTGGGTATATTGTGATGGAGGTTTGTGGATGTGATGTTGGAGTGAGAGGTAATGGTAAGGAGCGGTGGATGGAAGTGTGGTGATGTGGTTGGTCACAGACCAACAGTAATAGAAATTCAGTAAGACAGTGTTATTTTTAAAACAATCTATTTATTAATAATTACTAATAATATAACATCTTACTTAAATGTACCCTACCTATGCATGAATATACCTAGTGTGTGTGTGTGTGTGTGTGTGTCTGTCTGTCTTTCTGTCTGTCTGTCTATTACCCAAATTATTACAGCTTAGGCACAATTCTGAAAAGTCAATTCAAAGTTCAGTCTTAGAAATCCTGCGTTGAATCTCAGGCTTTTAAAGTTGATGCTCAGAAGTAATTACAAAGGAGGTGAGTGATCAGACCGCTGAAAACTCATCAATCCTTGTCAAGTTGCTTCCAGTGAAATTTCCTTTTAGACAAGTGGGTGTCACAACTCCCCTCTTCCTTGCATAGTGGGAAAATAAGTGTGTGACCACCACAATGCTTCCAAAACCTAGGCAGGGTCAGATGAAATTACCATCAAAATAGACATGATTCAATAATTTTCCTGACAAAGAGAATCAGCAAAATTGCCCAATTCACACAAAGCCTCTCCACCTTTGTGTTTATCAGACGACTGCCTGATCAATAATGAAACCTGTTTCTGTAAGCGCCCCAAACACATGACTCATGATCACATGTCTCTCTGTAAGGGTTCCATCTGTTTTTCTGAATAAACAACCACTTCTTTTGACTTCTTTCAGAGCATTAACTTTGTTTATGGTTTGTACTTAATGATGCCACTCCGTCTGTGAATGTTGTGAAAACTGAATGTTTTGCAGTCTGCACCACCCCGCAAAGTGACACTCAATAAATAAAACAGGAGCTTGCAATAGGTTTGATGGGGGTGGATGAAGTTGAGCCAATGCACTGTGGATGTAATGAAGATAGGTGAGATCTGATGCTGGAGGTATGTGGGGTTTAATGATGGGGTTGGTGAGAGCATGATGAATGGGATGTATGGGTGTGGTGATGGATCTACAATATCATAACAGCAACCCAAGAAGCAGGAAACGAGGAGGAGGCCCTGTACCAGATGGTAACTCCCTCACTCAAAACCAAACTATTTAGAGGCTATAAGGGTATAGTGTCAATAATGTATGAAGTCCTGCAGCTAAGATCATTTGCTTGGACAGCTCAGCCTGTGAAAGTGATGACTGGATTTATTCGTCAAGCAGCTTGTAAGATAATGGGGGTTGGTGGGATGTGGCAGAATGGATATTGTTTGGGGGGGTGATGAGGATGTAGTGATAAGGTGAGTGGATGGCTCTAGTTTCAGAATGGATGCAGGGCTGTGATAATGGGGGTTGGTGGGTGTGGTGAAGGATATATGGAGGCAATGAAGAATGGGATGAATGGAGGGAGATGATAATGAGGGTCAGCCTGTTGTTTACTGTAACAGGAGAAGGAGTCACTGTTACAATTCTTTTGACAGATTTTGGCAGACAGAATTTGGCAAAACTGTTTATTTTAATTTTTTAATGAATGGTGAGATCACACCATCTATACAACAAGGACTCAATTGATATTTAACAAGCTAGCTTTGGTGCTGTTTTCTCAAATATTACAAAAGTTGAGCATTTGTTTGCCTTTCTCAGTATTGGAAAACCATTTTACCGACTTTATGCTGGGAAATCATCATCCATGGTGGGAAAGATGGGGTGGGGATATAAGGGATGGAGGACAGGGTGTGGGTGCACCTCAAGGCCTGGTATAAAGGCTGTATCTTGTAAGTTTATGTTTTCATTTGTAAGTTATAAAACATAATCCAGCCCATCATTTATTCACCCATATAAAACCTTTGACAAAAATCTATACAACAAAGCTTTACTGCAGTTAAATATTGTCGGTTTATAATGATTCTGTTCATACTTTTTTATCCAAATAATATAGAGGATTGAAATTAAGCACTTCTGGGAAATGGATAATGTCTGTTTATGTTATCTATGGTTCTCATAATCTTATAGTTTATTTGTCTCCATCACTTCAGAGGAAACAACCCAAGTTTAACGAGTCTCTCCTTATACCTCATGAATTCATGGTAGCATGTTGCATTTGGGATGTTACTGCTTGAGAGAGTGACACATAATAATCCCTAATCTGAGTAAGGACATTGTTGCCATCGAGGGGATGCGTGAAAGGTTAACCATGCTGATTTCTGGGATGGCAGGACTGCCATATGAAGAAAGATTGGACAGATTGGGGTTATACTCTTTGGAATTTAGAAGGATGATAGGGGATCTTATATAAATCCCAACAGATTAGATGCAGGAAGAATGTTCCTGATGTTGAGGAAGTCCAGATCAAGGTCCCACATGGGTTAGCCACTGAGGAGAAACTTCTTTACTTGGAGAGTTGTGAACCTGTGGAACTTCCAATCTCAAAACGTTGTTGAGACCAATTCATGAGATTACTTGCAGTGGATATGCAAGAGTTTAAAAAATACAGCCACTTGGAGTGTCTGTGGCTACTGAAAATTTTCCATATAACCAAAGTGGACATGCAACCTGGCAGACCACTTTCATATCTGGACCATGTGTCCTCGGAGGCTGTGCTGTGCAAAGAGGAAAACTCATTGATCATGTCCTCAATGTCTTTGTTCATTCTGAGCCAGTAGCAAAAGCCACTGGCCACTCCATTCATTGAATCGTGCAAGTACCTGGCAAGCAATTTCCTTAACATTTGTCTCTGCAGCACCTGGAAATGACTATTCAATGTCTCCGCTTAATTTGTAAACAATTCATGCCTTCTCTACCTTCATTCAGATACACATTTGATTCATTACAACCAGCCACCATATGTCTGTTCCCTTCCAATTTCCACAACAGTGAGCAAAATGTTACAATCAAACATTTGCATCGTAAATATCTTAACCTCACAATTCCCTTTTGCTTCTTCATATGGAAGCTTTAAGAAGGTATCAGGTGTGATATTTTACTTTGAGATCCTATGTTTTTTATGTTCTACTCATACAAAAAGACAAACATGGCTCATCTTTTCAACCTTTAAGCTGAAAATGTTTGATTTTGCCCCGAAAAGAGCCAGCATTGGTTTTGAGCTGTCACAATCTCAAAAGACCATCCCAATCAAATTAGTGGAATCAAATAACTCCAGAGATAACTATCTATGCATCTTTTGCAATAACGCAAAATTCATTTCACCCTTTGTCACCATGTGAGAAGCTTGTATATTGGTCTTTCATAATCAATTTCTGTTATATTGAATGACAAATACCTCATTGTTTGAGGCATCACATGCAAGTTTTAATGTTCTTTTACTGAGGTCATGTAGCTGGAATCATTTGCTACTAAGGAGTGCACATACTTGGTGGGTCCTTGCTCTAATATCTCCTTCATATCAGGTGGAAAGATGTTAATCTGGTTTCTCAGTCTGTTAAAAAATCTAGCATGATATCATGGTTCATTCCGGAAAACCATGTTCCTTCATATTCTCCAGCCTTTAGACATCCAGAATCGCTGATATTCTCCTCAACAAACCATAGAACCCAATCCGATTCTGCAGGTCTCATTCTAAAAGAGAGCAATCTACACCAGAGTCTGTGCTCATTTCAACATCATTGTTGCCTTGATGTCACAGCTATTATTTTTCCTTTTGCCATTTGTAACATAAATGCAGTTTAAAGTGCTTTATTTATTATCCTTCTTCACTTTTTGTATATGCTAAATGCCTCCCACAAGTCATTATTACATTTACTTCCTCGCTGTCCACTATGGTGCTTTCTCTTGATTTGCAAGCTTTCAAAAGATGCCTTGTCTTCTAGCAGTAAAACAATGAGCTGTCCAAAATGGAGAAAGCTGAGTTAAGTGGCTTCCCACCAGAAACATGTACTGCACCTGCAAAATTCTGTTCCTATAAAGAAGATCCTGCTGCTATGACAGGTTTACATGCTGCATGTACACTTATATCCTGTGACGTCTGAAACTCTCTTACATTGTCGGACATCATTTCCATGGCAGCAACAATTTTATATGCTCTATCAAGCATGAGATCCTGTACATTGAAGAGGTTGCCTGAATATGCTCACCTGCAAATGTACGCACAAATCAATCCTTCAAAGCCAAGTCCAGAAACATCCTGAAATTGAATACTCGATTCTTTAATTCAGCAATATTGTCACTGTTTGCTTCAAGGAATTTGGCTCCAAGTCCAAATTTATGGCTTTCAAAGATTTCTTTGAAATGCTGCTGTGTTAAAATTACAACACAAAGTTCACGAATGTTGAATATGTGATCCTTGTTAGAATGGTCTTTTCTCTTTGAATAGACACTTTTTCTGCCCTGTGGTTCTTTCTCATGACTTCTATAATGTTATTATTATTGAAAAAAAATCCATTTGCTGCCAGTTGTTTTCATAACCACCTGATTTATTGTGGTATTCCTGCAGTTCACACTCCAACATTGTATTCCTCTCATCAATGTTCTGGCTACTTTTTGACCAACCATAATGAAGTCTGCTCTAGGAAATGCATAAGGAATCTAGAGCTAAGTCAATGACCATTCTAGCGAAAGGTCATCCACTTGCTTGCTTCCAGCTCCTTTTACAGAATTCCACATCCTCAATGTTTTGCTGAGGTTCTGCCTTGTTCTCTCTCTCTTTAAAGTCACTGCTTCGTCAATAGTGCAATTCCAGCATTTTCTGGTTTTCAACTATCTTCTTTGGCTTGGCTTCGCGGACGAAGATTTATGGAGGGGGTAAAAAGTCCACGTCAGCTGCAGGCTCGTTTGTGGCTGACAAGTCCGATGCGGGACAGGCAGACACGATTGCAGCGGTTGCAGGGGAAAATTGGTTGGTTGGGGTTGGGTGTTGGGTTTTTCCTCCTTTGCCTTTTGTCAGTGAGGTGGGCTCTGCGGTCTTCTTCAACTATCATCGATGACCATCATGCCACCCATCCCCCATCACCATCTCCTCTGCTCCTTCTGTGTCTGAGACCTGACATTCAAGCAAGTTCAAAACAACCTGGCACACATTCAGCCTTGTAGTTTCTGGCAGATCTAATATCAATCATGACAAATCAACTTTGATTGGTTTCCAGCTGCTCTCAAATTATCAAGAAATTTTAAACTCCAGTTTTCATTCCCAAGTGTAACCTTTGAAGTTATTCTCCGTTTCATATTCCCTTCTCACGTTAAAATGTGTGGAAACAAAGCCTCCGCAGCTGTCTCCATTCACCCCAACCCACTTTATTCCAATCCCTTCTTCTTCTGCCTTCCTGTCTGTAACTTCACCTGTCTCTTTTTTTCCTTTAATTCTTCTCTGGAAACTTATCTTATTCTTTAACCAAATTTGGTGTTCTCTCAAGATCCCTCCCTCACAGTTTCTCATCACCCAACTCTTTACTTACAAAGGTGTCCAATACCTCCATCTCCTTCAAACCAATTATCCACATGCCCCACTTAAAACAAATCACCAAATGATTTCAAATATTCGGATTTGATTCTGACATTTTTGGAATATTCTTAAACAAGGGATAGAGAGATAATTTTGTGCATGAAATGGCAAGTGGACATGTTCAGGCAAAACTTGTTGATGTCCAGAATCTCACCCTAGAAAGACCATATAAGTTCATTGCTACCTGGAAATGGCATGGAAAAACCAAGGGTTTACAGGATGTAAATGTGCATCCAGGATGTAAACTTCATAAATTGCAGCCAAATTTACTATTACTTCCTATGATTCGGCAATGTAGTTGAAACCTTGCCAGTAGTAATATAGTCTATCCCAATCCAAGTTAGTAATATTATGTTTTGTGATTATAAGTATAGCCTCTTCCTGTTCGCTTGGCTCTGTTACTTGTTATACTGTTCCATCTCCCTTATGCATTCTACCTTCATGATGCTGATCAAGTTCTCTACATCCATCACAAGAATGACATTACGCATTTTCTGATATCGTCACCTTCCTAATCCTCACATTCACTTTTGATGTATAACCTTCTTCTTTAAATCATGATGGCCTTTATGGACATCTCATGGAAGCAAATGATTAGCATCTTGGCCACTGCATCACAGGATGGAACAGTTGCTGCAGAAAAATGGATCGGAGGTCAATCCACAGGACCATAAGAGTGCAGAGAGGACTACTGGAATCTCCCACCACCCCCCCCCCCCCCCACCATCCCATCATCAGGATCATTGTCTGAAGAGGGCACGCAAAATCACTGAGGACCCATTCCACCTTGCACACAGCATCTTTCGACTGCTCCCGTCGGGAAAGAGATGCAGGAGTATCAGAGCCCGCACCACCAGGCTGAGGAACAGCTTCTTCCCACTGGGAGTGAGAATGGTGAATGAACAAAGGAACTACTCACACTAACCATCCAAAACTCTCATTTATGAAAAAAAAAATCTATTTTTATTTTTTATATATATATAAAATATATTGTCCTAGATATAAATTGTTTGTCTGTATGTGTGCTATGTTTGGTTGTGTCTCTGCATTTTTTTTTCACCGAGGACAAGAGAACGCTGTTTTGTTTGGGTTGTACTTGTGCAATCAGGTGGCAATAAACTTGACTTTAATTGCCTTGATTCCACCTATATCCCAATTAAACTTACCTTTCTATCTCTTATTTCCATTTTAAAAATATTCTCACAGTCAATTGTAGATCCATCAAATCTTAATTCAGAAGTAAAACATGAAAATCTTTTGACACCATGGTTGAAGTAAAAACACAATGCTGGAGAAACTCAGCAGGTCAAACAGTGTCCTTTATTCCTCTGGAATTTCGCGTACTTACAATATCCCACTACCAGACATGTCTTTCCCACTCCTCATCTCTCTGCCTCCCGAAGGGACCACTCCTTCCATAACTCCCTTCTGCACTCATCACTCTCCACCTATTGTCAGCCCCCCACCCCTGCACCTTCCCCTGTGGCCGCAGGAGGTGCCACATTTGCACCCACACCTCCTTTATCACCATCGTCCAGCCTTTCCAAACAGGCCTTTCACATGAAGCAACATTTCATTGGTATATCCACAGAACTGATTTACTGCATCCAGTGCTCTCTTTATGGCATTCTCTTCATCAGAGAGTCTTGGCTCAGATTTGGAGATTGCTTCACTGAGCACCTTCGATCCATCCACACTAGTGACAGAGACCTCCTAGAAGCCAACCATTTCAGTTCTGTGTCACACTCCCATACTCACGTCTGTCCATGGCCTTAGATACTGTTCCACCAAGACCACCCACAAACTGGAGGAACAACACCTGATTTTCTGTCTGAGTACTCTCCAACCAGATGGAATTAACATTGACTTGTCCGGTTTCTGCTAACCTGCTCTCTTCTGCCCCCCTTCCCATTTTCAGCTTTCCGTCCCCCTTCCCTCTCTATTCACCTAGCCATCCCTCCTCCCCTTAATTCCTGCTGTCCCCTCCCTCCTTCTTCCCCCCCATCCCCCACTCTTTTATTTGGACGCCTACCGACATTTTTCCATAACTTGATGAAGGGCTCAAGGCCGGAACGTCAGTTATGTATTTTTACCACTTTGGACACTTTGACCTGCTGAACTTCTCCAGCTTTGTGTCTTTATTTTTAAATCTTAATTCAGTGCTGGTAAAAACAAAGCAATTGATTCCTGGATCCAACTTTGTGCCACTATTCTGCTGTTTTGCACTATCAATCTGATGCCCTGCATGCAGAAATAACTGAAAACTTTTGATACTGCAGAAAATGTTGGAAAAACTCAGCAGGTCCAACAGCATCTGAAGAAAAAGGAACTGGGCAAATGGTTCGGGTTAAACACCCTTCATGAGAACTGAAATATTAACTTTCCACACATTCTGTCTCACCTGCTTAATGTTTCCAGCATTTTCTGTTTTATTTCACATTTCCAGTATCGGCAGTTGTTGATTTTCATGCCCTGCATATTGTCCACTTTAAGCTAAAATGCACTGTTATTAAAATAATAAGATTGAAACTGCTGCAGTCAAGAACATTTTATCCCTGGATATTATTCCATCTCCTCCCAATTACATTATCCTGAAAGTTGATGTATTTAAACACATACATTCCTGTGGAAAAAAGCCATCTATTCACCTGTTATGGTGCCCATCTTCACAGGCTCTGGGACCATTTTTATGGTAGCAGTCCTGAAAGGCACATCACATCATTTCATAGCTGGCTTGAGGGATGGAGGAATGCTGTGGTGAGGATATGCAGGTGGTCATGGAGGAAATGGGTGGGCCAGGATGTTCTTGCAATGCACCCTTTGTACCCATAACTTTGTACATTGTTTTTCTTGTTAGCTGCAATCCTCATCAATGCTTTTATTGTCTTCAAAAACTTGACTATTCTAATGCCCTCTGAATCAGACTTGTTTCTTTCCCATAACTTTGCAGCTAGTTTCCTACTTGTATCAAATTCCATACATCATCACCATTTTCCTCACATTAAGTCTTGATTCAAGGGCAGCTTGATTTTAAAATGTTTCAGTGCCTCTCCAATCCCAATTTGCCCAATCTCTACAAAGCATATAAAATCTTGCCTTTCTCCAAATATCTGTATAGCTTCTCATTCTTCCCTGCCTACACACTGATGCCTTTAGCTTGAGTCATCCTGCCCTATGTGTTGGAATTCCTTTGCCTTTTCACCGTCTTTTGTGGAAATCATTCAAACCTACATCTTTGACCATGTGTGGCTTCCCTGTCCCAATGTCTCTTTCTTTAGGGGAAGGTTAATTTGCAGGGCTGATTACTGCATTAAAGGTACACATTACTAAGATGCTGCACTGATAAAGATTTAAGAGTTTTAAGGGTGCACGAACACTTTACCACATGAATTGAATGCAAATAATTTTGGAGTTCACTTCCAGGTTGAAGATCCAGGTTAAATTGATAATTTCAAAATGCAATCTTTTTCTGTAAGTATAATTGGTGTAAAGATTGTTAATACTCTTGGGGTCATGCAATGATGAAAGTGCAATTAAAGCTAAGCTTAAGAGCAACGTGAAATACATACACTATCCACAAGAGGAACCAGCAAATATTAAAAGTTTCCCCACCCCCCTCCACCCACCTCTTAGCTCCTCACTCCACTGGCATATTACTGGACAAAGATCACTTCCCCAATGCATAACTGTGTATTAAACATGGAACTGTACAGCACAAGAACAGGCTCTTCAATCCACAATGCCAGTGTTGGCCATGATGCCAAATTAAAGTGATCCCATCTACCTGCACATGATCCAGCTCCGTCCATTTTCTGCACGTTCGTGTACCTATCTAAACAGTTCTTAAATGTCACCTGCTTCCACCACCAACGCCCTTCCAGTAGCACATTCCAGGCACATACCACTGTCTGTGTAAAACATTGCATCACACATCTCCTGTAAACCTTCCTCGCTCACCTTAAAGCTATGCTCTCCAGTATTTGACATTTCCACCCTGAGAAAAAGACTCTGATTATCTGCCCACATATGGCTCTCTTAATTTGATTAAACTTTTATTATATCTCTCCTCTTCCATTGATGCTCCAGAGAAAAAAAATTCAAAGTTTGTCCAATCTCTCTTCCTAGTTAACGCTCTTTAATTCAGGCATCATCCTAGTGAAACCCCTCTGTCCCCTCTCTGAAACCTCCATATCTTTCCTGTAATGTGATGACCAGAATGTGCACAATACCTCCAATGTGGCCAGACCAAAGCTTCACATCTGCAGAATTGTTTGAAGTTCATTGTTTAATCAGTCGTGACAATTAGGATTGATTTCTTTTCAACAATGATATCATGTGTTTTAATCAAGGATAAATGGATGAAATTTAAAATCTCATTACATTTACTGATATTTTGTAGCAAAGCTGCAATATGTTGATAAGTCCCAGCTATTGGAGATGGACAATTCCATTAATTCCTCTAAGACAAGAAACTTCTTTATTTCTATCTTAAATGGTCAACCCCTTTACTTTGAAATTATGTACTTTAGTTTGAGATCCCAGATGACTCTCCACTTCCATCCAGTCAGCCTCCTCAGAATCTTAAATTTCAATAAAATCTGGTCCAAAGTGAATCACCCCAAAAAGTCTCTTCATATATCAAACTTAGTGGATAGCACAATGTTGTTACAGTGGTAGCAACTGGGGTTTGAATCCCACGCTTTCTGTAAGGAGTTTCTACATTCTTCCCGTGTCTGCGTGGGTTTTCCCCAGGGGTTCTGGTTTCCTCCCACCATTCGAAATATACCGGGGGTTGTAGGTCAATTGGAGATATTTGGGCAGATCAGGCTCATTGACCATAAGGGCTTGCTAAGATGCTGTCAGACTAAATTAAAAATTAAAGTTAAAAAAAGTCAGGAATCAATTTAGTGAATATTCTTCTTTAAGATCCAAACTGTATGCAGAATTCCAGGTGCACTGTTGCTAATGGCCTATAAAGCTACTTCAAATCTTCCTTGATTTTATTCTTCATACTGCTTGAAACATGAGCAGCATTATATATGCCTTTCTAATTATGTGCTGTCTGCCAACCCTTGATGGTAGGACCCTTTGTACCATAACATGTTTTAGTTACACTCCACTTAAGTGAAAGTTTGCTTTTGCAGTTTTCCTTTCAAAGTGAATAGCCTCACATTATTCCACATCTTTTTGCATCATAGAACATAAGACATTACAGAATAGTACAGGGCTTTCAGCCCATGATGCTGTGCTGACCTATAAAAAAAAACTACTCAACAAACATCTTGCAGTTACAGCCTCTGTATTTCTGTTCATGAAATCTTCTGTGGACAGCAGTCATTGGTGCATCTACACCTGACTCCTGACGAGTGTTTCTAATCCGTCGGTCAAGCGTGTGGGGATTCCTCTATCTTCAGCAGTGGGGGTCTTCCTTGGCCTACCAATCCCTTTGTGATAACTGAGCTCACTAGCAAGCTCTTTCTTCTTAATGATGTTCCAAATGATTGATTTTGGTCATCCTAAAGTTTGGGCGGTCTTATTCTTGTTTCATTTTTGTATTTTAGCCTCATAATGGCTTCTTTGACTATCCTTGGGACAACTCTGAAAAATGGCAACTAAAGTTACCAAAGCTGTTCAAAAGCTTAGAAGCAAACTTAGCTCTCTTATACCTGCATCAATTAAATATATCTCAGTAATCACAAACATCTGTGAAGCCAAATGTCTCAAACATTATGATGCTATAAATTGGGGGAACAATGTAATTCCTACATCGTCAAAGCAAAATGTATACAAATAACCTTGAATAAAATCTGGAATATGAACTTTAATCGTATGTGAATTGTTTAATTACAAATTTAAAATGTTGGAGCACAGGTGCAAAAAAAGGAAATAAAGTGTCTTTGTCCCAAAGTGTTTGTGATCATTCAGATGGGAATGTAGGTGGCATGATCAGTAAGTCACAAATAACACTAAGCTTGACGGAGTTATTGACAGTATGGAGGGTAGTTCTAGACTACAGTATGGTTTTGATGTGATAATGAGATTAGCTGAGGAATGGAAGATCAAGTTTAATCCTGATAAATGTGAGGTTACATATTTTGGGAGAATTAATGTGTCTTGAACAAATATCACAAATGCTAACATCCGAGGGAGTAGTAAGAACTAGAGGGATCTTAAATGTGCAAATCCAAAGATTCTTGAAAGCAGCAGTACAGGTAGGTGATGTGGTTAAGAACACAAATGCAATGTTGGTCGGGGCACTGATTACAGGAGCAGGAGGCTTATGCTCCAATTAATCAAGCATTGATCAGACTTGAACTGAAGACTTCTGTTGAAGTCACACACCTTAAAAGAAAACTCATGCTAGTACTGAAGAGATTCACCAAGATGTTGCTTGAGGTGGAGCATTTTAGTTTATGAGGAGAGATTGGAGAGGCTAGATCAGTTTTCCCTGGAGCAGAAGAGGGGACATGACTGACACATATAAATATATAGAAGGTAGAGTACATTAATCTTTTCCCCTAATCAGAGGTGAATTAAACTAAAAGACAGAGATTTAGGGTAGGGTTAAGAGATTTAGAGGGAATATAAAGGTACCTTCCCTCAGCCCAAGTGCTGAGTGGTATACACTGCCACACAGAGAGAGAGAGAGAGAGAGAGAGGTGAAAGGAGAGTGGCTAACAACATTTATAAGGTGTCTTAATTAACATTTGAATTGCCTAATCATTGTAGGGACTGGGCCAAGTGTTAGAAGGGATTAATAGGGATAGGTGTCCACTGCTTGACATGGGCTAAATGGCCTGTTTCCATGCAGTCTGAGTGTTTGGTGGCTAAAAGACCAACTGTCTATCCTTGTATTGAAAAACAATAAGCAGCCCTTCAGCAGACATTACAGCAATGTAAATGAGATAGAAATGTATCTGTTGTGAAGTGTCAATTTGTGGTGCTGCTATCTATCAAATTATTCAATTAAATTGCTTGGGGAATTATGTTATTCCTCATTTAAAACCACAATCATTGTTTAATAAACCTGTTAAGTAGCCTAGATCATTACTGAAAGTATCATAACTCAATGACTGATCAGGCACAAATGTGCCAATGGATTCCATAAACCACAACCAACACAATGAAAACTGTAATATTATGCCTTTAATATAGAACCCTAAAATTAGGATTTTGGGTGGTTTTAACAATGCCACTCTGGGAGAGATGACAATTGCATATGAAAAGTGCATCGGTAACAGCAGCCAGAGAGCAACAGCTATAACGAATATTCAAACAGGAAAACTAATATAGTCAGAATTCAATCCCATTCTGGTGAGCTGATTAATGATCGATTAATGAGAACACTGGAGGAGAGAGCAAATTGGGAAAGGAGTGCCTTTCCTGGATTATCAAAGTGGATCCAAGAAATACACATTGAGTGAATTTAAAACCCAGAATAAATGCCATGTATCCACCATGGGCTACTAAGTTATGGCATTCAGAATAGAATTCAGATGAGGATGTTTGTAAAGATTTTGAGGAAGTCTTTACTTGGTATTGTTGCCACTCTTTGTAGTTCACTTTCTTCATGTGCTGGGAATTGTTTTAGATAGAGAAAACAGAGCCAGGGAAAATGTAAAAACACAACGCTGGAAAACTCACCAGATCACACAGTGTCTCTTATGTAGCAAAGATATAGACACATAACCAAGGTTTTGAGCTTGAGTTCTTCACCAAGGTACAAGCCAGGGAAAATGGACTTGGCCCTGCATCTTCAAGGGATGCATCCCTGTGAGACAACAACCTTCGAATATAATCATCGCGTTCATTAAAACATTCCGAACTTAGCGTGAAAATCGTGAAAGAGAAGGGTGCTAAATGTAGGAATCGAGGTGAAAAGCTGGTCATTTTCCAGACCTCCTGCTTAGGAGATAGCGAGTTGTTCAAACCCCGTCGATAGACAAGCAACAAACGTGGAGATGGGACGTGAACTATCGCAGCTCGACCTGCATTGTGTGCATTTGAACACGTCAGGGTGAAATCACTTTTGCTCATAGAAAGATCTAAAAACGCCAGCTAAACGAATGGAACCAAATTAAAATCTTCAAAGGATGAAACGCTCCTCGTGTGATGAAACTGGCACAAATTAAGCCCAGCATTTCTCTTTGCAAGGCATCACATGGCAAATGTCCTTTTGTGCGAATGTTACTTTTGCAATTTTACCAAAAGCGCCCCTTTCAATACCAACCTTTCCAGTTCTTCGAATAAACGCCACATCGTTAACTTCGCTAAGAATTGTTCACATGGCCAAATATCTTAAAGATGCTGAACCATAAAGTGGAATGACTGAAATATCAAATCGAATCACAAGTCCTGAGTGTGACTGTTCGAAAATTCCATTGTCTTTAAAATAAAAGGTAGGCAGATTATTCAGTTTTTATTTACCGGTCGTTATAGCTGTGTCACCGGTTTTACAACAGTGATATGTCACATAGGAAGGATTTTCGTTTCGAGAAATGGCTCCTCTTCAAAGTTCTACGGATTTGGTTCATTTATCTAAACCACATTTGCCTACCCTTATTTTGTACGTTCAAATACCACGTCGCGCTTCAGGGTTAGAAAAGGCAATTCGCTTATAAACAGTAGAAATTCGCTCCAAGTGACTTCGGCGCGGCTCAGTTGCAGGGGAAAACTCGGAGTATCGCATTTGACATTATTTCGAGTTGTATCAAGGACTTTAATAAAGAACAAAATGGTGTGCTCTTGCTATCATACTCCAGTTGTATGCGTTTTGAGGGAAGGGGTATTCAACATGTTGCAATTCATAATCAACCACAATTTCAAAATAACCTCTTGTATTTATAAAAACGAATTGAAAACCAAAAAAAAAAAAGCTACAACACACTGAGTTGTTCTTCATTCGATCTAAATTTGAAAGAACTCCGACTCTCAAATTATAGAAAGCATTTTGCTGAATCGTCCTCCACAACTGAACTTTCTCCAAGTTGTTGTTGCCCGGAAAAGGTGCTGCGCAGAACTTTATCCCTCAAAAGAACAAAGTCTCCACCAACTGTTTTCAAATAAATGTACACAAGGGTTAAAATATATCTACAATGTTTTATTTGGCATGTAGAATATCAGGGGGAAAAAAAATTAGGGCTGAGATGTCAACATTCTCAGAACACGACGAGTGTTTCTATTCCCAACATAACATTCAATCACATTTTAAATACAGTTACTACACTTCGTTAAATGCTAATATTGTGTATCAGAAGTTGTAGATATTTGTTTTTTTTTGAATAATCAATAGTATAAACGTCCTGCGGGCGTTAATGACTTCAAGAATCAGATGAACTTAAAAGATTTCTACCAAAACGGGTTCGTTAATTTGAAAACTGACAATTATCGCAGAAAATTGACATAATTTTACATACAATTTATCTTTTCTAATAGGATACTGAGTCAGCATGTGCGATATACGAAAAAAAGGTTAAGATCGACGTGTAAACGAGAAACCGATCATTTAAATTCTAGTTACTAACAGGAAGGACAATTGCTGTTCCCAGTAGGAGACTTAAAGAAAGTTAAATTATAAGAAAGTAACGAATGAAGTTTTTTTTATAATAGATAATTAAAAGATTTATTGTTTATTTAAATACCGAACCGAGCAATGAAACGATTTAACAGACATTTGGTATAATGTGAATTAGTTGAGCAAAATATGATAGACTTTTAAATGATTCTAAAATACCGGAACTCTGTTTACAGATTTGCATACTTGCATCACAAGCTGCGAAGATGATCACTAGGAAACTGCGCTGGAGTTGTGCCACTTAAAAATATCTGCAAGTGAAAAAAAATCGCACAAGGTGATAGCTGCTGGACGGCCGTACATTTATAATCATGTAACAGTACATAGCAGGAAGCATCTAAAGGCTTTCGTTTTAAACTAGCATTTTAACCGTGAATTAAGGGAAAATACCTTCAACTCCAAAGCACTCTGCCTCCCAACTCTTAATGAACGAAACACGCGAGACTTAAAAGGACCACAAAGGTCAATTCGAACATGCGGCACGAAATCAGAACTCGCCGTAAAGAGGAATTGTATAAAGGAATAAAATATTTCCGAGGCTACTTGATTCCATTCGTTTTATTGTTTTACTTTACACATGAATGTATACAAACTGGAAAAAAGAAGGATCTGTGATACTTCACAGACGGAACAGAATGAAAGATTATCCATATACAAGCACGATAATATCTTTACAGAATAGACAAAATTTACATACGAGACCTGAAAAGCGTCATCGACCCCCACGGCCCCTCCCTTCCTCGCCCCCCAACCCTAATGCAAACAGATCCCAATCTATTTCTCCAAGGACCTCCGCACTTGAACAAGGTGGCAACTTCAGGAATTGAACTCTAAAATTCTACGGTTCTACCAAACGAATGCATTAAAACCTATTCTATAATCCGAGCCGCCCGAGAACAAATAACGCAAAATGCCACTGCTCGACCATTTAAAATAATCTGTACATGTGATTTATAGAGAAGCGTTTGACACCAACGAGAAAGGTTGGCCGCTTGGGAATTAAATCCTGTACAGACATGATTTACAGACGCAAATTCCATTGTAGTATGAGGTGGTCGGTAATTTGGGAGGGGAAGATATCTGTACAGAAGAACACACGGATTTTAAAACCACTCTTATAATTATTTATCACATTTAAACACTGACGGGGTTTGACAAAACACCAGCCTCTGCCCCCGAGCCGGGACTGCCAGCGAAAGCAGGCACCCTCGCCGCGCCCAGAGAGAGAGAGGGAAGGGCAGCAAACGGAGCTCTCGCTTTTGGCACCAGCCGCTTGGCTGATCGAGGAGCTCGGAGCTGGCGTGGCGTTCGGCACTTCCACGGCGAGGCGAGAGCTTTGAAAGGCGGGTGGCTCCTTGCCGACCCGGCCGGCTCGGAGGGAGGCGGTTAAGCGTGAGAGTAGAAGCCGTAAAAGGCCATCTCCTTGGCGCAGTTCTTCTCGCAGTCTCTGGGGGTCAGAGCCTCGCTCTTGAGGGGAGACGAGCTCTCGGGGGCGGCGGCGGCCGGGACCTGCGGCGGTGGAGGCGGCGGCGCGTCCGCCGAGATGCGCCTCCTCTTCGCCTGCTCGTAGATGCCCGAGTCCCCGGAGTCAATGGACTTGATGGAAGACTGCGAGTCGATCCAGGCGGCTTCGGGCAACTCCTTGGCTTTAGTGTCCTCAGCCCCGGCGGCCAGAGGCGAGCGGTCGGTGCCGGGCACCGTGCCCAGACCCAGTCCCTCGGCGGCCGCCGCCGCGGCTGCAGCGGCCGCCGCCTCTTCCAAGTAGGAATTGGTCGAAGCGCCGCGGCCCCAGGGCAGCACCGAGCTCGATTTACACGAGTACTGCGGGCTGCGAGCCCCCCAGCCCGATGGGTCGGGGTAGTAGCCGAGGGGGCGGGTGCCGGCCTGCAGCGGCAGTGCCTTCACCCCCACCCCGTACGACAGGATGGCGTTGCCGGCGAAGTCGGTGTCGTAAGCCGAGAAATCGAGGCGGTTGTTCGCGGGCTGCTGTAGCGGGGTGACGAACCAGCGCTGAGGCGAGGGCGCAGCGGGCTCCTCGGCCTGCTGCGGCGATAACAGGCCGTTGCTGTGCGGGACGCTGCGCTCACCGCCCCCGGGCCCGCCATGGTGGAAGCGGGCCTTGGCGTAGTTGTTCACGAACTGCTCCTGCAGGAAAGACTGGGTGACGGCGTAGCGGGTGCCCGGCACGATCTGAGAGCGCGGCGAGTCGCTCGGGGACGGGGTGAGCCTGTCCATCTCGCAGCCCGTGTATATCCTGCAGAGAGAGGTGGATAGAGAGAAGGGAGTGAGTCCCCGTTTGCCTGGTGCTACCTTCAAACTAACCTCTCCAAAGGAATTCGGGAACTTGCAGGTCAAAACAACCCAGCACCCCAACACTGCAATGGTCACCTGGAAGAAATTCCAAACCCTGTGGCAAGTACCCAGACACTAATGGGAGTCGCCTTTTGGCATTTCTCGACCATTGCTAAAGGATCAATGTAAAACGGTGGCTTCCTTGGAACCTCAACCCAACATTATCCAATGTACCCAGTTATTAAAAATAAAATGTGGATCGCTAATTAAAAAAACCACAGTCCGAGCCCAAACTGAGAATCTCAACAGGTTAACTGAAAAGGTCTACTTTGGAGACGTGAATAGAATTCTTTTCAACTAACTTACGTGTCATAGTTATCTCTGAATCCTTTGGCAAAAGGATTGTGGTCTATTTTCAACTGTGTGATCTGTTTAAAATACATTAAAAAAAACATTTGTATCAACCCATCAGCCAGAACCGTTTCGTAGGACCAAACTGTGCAAACATCTAAAGATATTTATACAAGTAATATGGGGGTTCTTTTTTTTTTTAAAAAGTGTTTTTTTTTAAATAAATTTGTGTGGAATATAGTGCGAGTAGGGACGCCCATACCACAGAGGCTTTGTTCCTGGTGAGATTCAATTCCACAACTCAAACGATTACATTATTGTAAGTGAGCAGAAGTGAAAAAACTAGGCAGGTATGGCTTAATTTTTTTTAAAAAAGTTATAACCTAACTGCATGTACCATTTCGTCATTGCACTGGTAAATTTTTTTAATGAGCTTTTTTTTTAATCGAAAGACCTTTTAAAACGGGAGGGAGCAGACTAAAATGGTTAATGCTACATAATTCCTATATGTTTCCTAAAGACAATTGTTCAGCTTTAAATTCCGCGTTAGCCAACCCCAGTTATTACTTACATCTGTATTTTGATATGCTGTAACTGCTATAAACTGCGTTTCTGGAAAAGTGAACGTCTGAACCCTGCCGGGTTGGTTTGAATCCTCTGCTCCGTCCTCATTCACTTCAACTACATGCAATCTTGGCTGGTATTTATGTAAAGACTGCAGAACCACCATCTGTCGGTAAAACAACGTGGATAGGCATGACTTGGCTTGATTAAAATCCGCGGCAAGGTAAGTAAAAGCGCTTTATTTATATAGTTATAAAACATATAATCGAAATAGCACTAACGTACGGCGGATTCTAAACTATTTTCTTTATTAAAATTAGCTAAAAGGACATCTTAAATCTGTGATATGTCATCGAAATTACATTACCTGACCGTTGTTGTTTGATGCACCCTTGTTATTGGTCAACTTTAATTTTCCAAATGAAATCTCTTGTCTCATCCAGTGAGCACCCGTGTTTGGTGAATCTGGATGCATATAAATCCTATTACCTATAGAAGATTAAGGGCAACAATCCATAAATGGAATGCCCTTCTCATAAGGGAACAATAAATAGCACCAAACCGTGAACAGAAAACACACAACCGGTTTGATCGAGTCTCGTGGAATAAAGAATTACTTTGGGAAAGAGTTGCCGGAATAGTGTGTTTGAACAATTAAGTCGTTCTAATTGCTGAATTAAAGATAGAACAGATTGCCGGGGAGGGGGAACAAAAACTTGCCTTGCACGTTGGTATCTGCTTTTCCACAAGGTACCCATTTTCCTCCTTGAAATCGCCAGTGATTGGGATCGGCTAGAATTATGTCAACAAATATGTTGTAATGTGCAGTCGGGTCTAAACCAGAGATGTTAAAACTCAGAAATGGAAACATCCGCCTGAAATAGAAGGATCGAAATAGAGAAAGACCATGAAAATGTAAAAGAGAGAGGTTTTCTGGCTTGTTTGTGTAAGGGCATAGAGTGTCAACTCGCTACATTTCACGGGGTAGCTTATATTCTTAAATGTGGTTTTCGTAAATAACATCCGTTTACTGTTAGAAATTCAAGTTTCTTTGTGGGGAAAAAAAGGATTGATCAAGGAAGAGATATATACGCAAGTATGTGAACAAATAAGGATTTTATGTCCCTGCAACTGGAGACACTTGTTCAGACTTTAAGCAAATAAATTATGCATACACGTCTCACAAATTCTTATTCTGTCAAAAATAATCTGGCCTTTTAAAACACCATTTGGCATTCTCGCTATTGTAAAATGAATGAACGTGCATTCGCGCTGCAATACAAATATAATTGGTTAACATTCAGTCGACATCGATTAAAGTTTGGTGGCTTTGACAAGAAATGAAATGTCCACTTACCTGCCTTGCTTGGTGATGATCATTTCCGTTTGATGCCTGTGGAATTTAAGCCACAGCGGCCTGTTACATAAATACACCTGGGCTTTGCCGGGAACCAGTCCTGGTTGACCAGAAGAGAATTGATAGAAAGGTCCACCCTGGTAACTATGTCCGTACTGTTGAGGATAAGGGTAACCAGTGCCCGGGTAGCCTTGGGGAGAAGAATTGGACAGAATGCTATTGTAGGCTCCATTTGTGATCACAGGATGGTGAGCCATGTACCTGCTCGGATTGCTGATGGAAAAAGCAGGATGTGTGGGTCCATGTTGGCCAGTGTAAGGAAACATAGCACTGGGAGCAGCAGCCGGTTGCTGTGGTTGGCTCGATTGTGACAGGATATATCTGTCTGCCGCGGATCCATCGAAATTATGACGAATTTCAGAGACCCCGTCCAAAACAGGAGAGAGCTTGCTTCTCTGGACGTCCCCCGACGCGTCCTTGGAGTCAGAAAAATTGTTTGCTTCTGATTGATTCGTCATCCCCCTGTTAATTTTTTTCAGAGGTGAACTTCTTTCGAGGTTATCACTGGCCGAGATGATCTGATCGTGCAAAGCAAGCTCACTATTGGGATAGGTGCTGTTCACATTCAGAAATTTCTTAGAGAGCATTATAGAGGAAGATAAGCAGTGTTCCAGCTGCATAGCTTTACAAGCAAGCGCTTCACCCTATAGAAACCTTCAGCCACAGCAAAAACCCAACCCGCTTGAAAGCAATTCTTTAAGCGCTCTCACAAAGGGCTTGTACTCGATTTTTCTCCCAAAAGCGATTGGCCAATTGACAGTTTGCAGTAGTAACGAAGGACTCACTTTTGATCCCCCCGGTTGCACAACTAATGAAACGGCTCTTGCGATTGGTTCACAGCTGACAGTAATTTAATTAGACAGACATTAATTAGGATAATCACCTGAGTCCTAATGGCAATGATGGCAAATTGCAAGATGATCTCATTTCAGAGACGGTTTGCGTTTCATTAACAAGGAGCTGCCCATTCCCCGATTTGGACAGACAATGATGTGGACAGTGGAGTAAATTGTCAAGAACAAGGATCACTTAAATTGTTTTGGAATTTTGTCGAAATACTGATTAGAAAAATCTAGTGCGAAACAGACCATCTGCAGGGATTTAAAAAAAAATGTCATTATAAATTCCCTGCCACTGACTTGGTGTGGTATTCCTGCAATCCAGCATGATTCATCTTTTTAAATGATCTTCAGATAATACTTCTGTTCTGTGACAGTTATTTAAGGCATGACTTGATTTCCACGCACCGCTTGAGTCAATACTCAAGACTTTTGCTGCACTTAGATCTATTAGGACCGTCTTCTGCAGCCCACGATAACTTTTTCTAGTGTATTTGCGAATCAAACAAAAAAATTCTAAAGGGCATCAGCGATTGGGCAGGTTTCTAAAGCACTTTCGGGGAAAAAAAGTTAATGTTTTATTTCTATATTATAAATAAATGGTGGCGTTTTAATGCACGAGAAACGTTCTGATTTTCAAACTGCCAAGTCAATGCAAAGTTGAGAGTGCGCTTCCTTTCCAATAAAAAAGTTACTGCTCGCTGTCTTTGACTATATGGTCTATATGGGGGCTGGAGAGTGCCCTTCCCGCGGTTCTGAACACCTTGGACAAATCGATCCCAATAAATCTTGCGTCTAGCGCTATGTTATATGTGAAATAGAAAAGCAGAGATAAATAAACGTGGCAAGTCATCTTACCTCAAGGTGCTTTAAATATGCTCCACATGTACGCCATAGAGCGTCATCATACTTCCAATACGCTTATTGCAATTATTGTTTTATTAACAATGGACGAACCTGTACCAAATTACATTTCAAATGATTTAAAAACCATTAATTATACAAGGTCTAAAATTTGCCACTGCTCAGCTTTGTTCGGTGAAGTGAACGCAATCGATAGAGTAACTTAATTTCGTCTGTTTCACTTGTTTCATATTTGCATCCTTCCATCATTCTCCGCTACAGTCAATGAAACCGGTCTTTTAATGATGGCTTCTCCAAAATACGAAATTGCTCCGTGATGCCCCGCATCGTAGCTTGAAATGGACCAATTAATTTTCCGTGTGGAAGAGTCCGTGATAAGATGGACATTGACAATTTTTATAGCTTAAAGTTCTGAACTAAAACAGATTTCATTGCAGCTTCACTAGTTCCGCTCTAATCGCTATTCTCTGAGTGGTGTGGGAAATGTAGTTCTGACAAAGGCTTGGCGTTATTAACGAACTATATTAACGAACTACATTTTCCTGTGATTACAACGACCACCACACAATGATTGAACGGTCAACACCAAATGGCATTCAGAATTTAGGCACAGGACGCTCCACTGTGGCAATAAATGAATATCAGGGTTGAAAATAACTTTGCTTCTTTACATTTGCCGTTTCGGAAACTTGATCAATTACCCCTGAATATTTTAAAATAAACAGTGATGTCGAGCATAATCTGGTAAATCGCCAACTCATCTGAATGTTTGTTATAATGACCTATTGTCAATTGATTTTTGTATTTTAAAATGTTTGAATTTTGCACGCAATAAATTGGAACTTGTATTACAAGAATTAAACCAGGCGGTTTTAAGTCGGGTACTGCAAATGCAGTTTGGGAATAGCTACGAGCAGATTTGCTGTTGTGAACGTGATTAGTGTTATTAAGTACATTTTTATTAACGCACATTATAGTTTATTTTGGGAGTTTTTTTATTCCAATCATTGGTATTTTAATCACTGCGTCAATACAATGGACTGGGAAATTAAGATTCAGATAGTTAATCAAATTTTGCTCTATGGGAAAACGATCTTCCAATAACTCTTACTGGTGCCATCATCCAACTCATTTCCAGACGATACTGCTTCTAACTTCCCCCAGGATTGGAGTTTGGGGGGTGGAAATAACCATCAGTTAAAAAAAAAGATGCTTTTTCTCTGAGGGGCAGCCACCCTCATCTAAAAGCAGCCGCTAAAATATGATCGTTCTAGATCTTTGAGTATACTGTAATTGTTTCAAGACAGAGATAAGAAAAGTCAAATTTATGACCAGTTTCAAAACAGACTCGTTAGGATTTTCAGTGTTGAAAATGCCTGCAAGACGTTCACATATTCATTACCTAATACGCAAAATTTCATCCTCACAGTAGTTGAGTCATGAAACCTTCCATAAAGTGGCCACATCCAATGTAGCATGTTATAAGTTTACATCCTTTCTGTAAGACCGCTTGTTCTTTATTCCAAGAAAATATTAACATAAATACCTGAATAATTAAATGTTCTAAGGATGCAATAATGCGACACAAACCAATTGTCAGATCTGTAACTCAAGGATACATTCAGTGTTTATTCCTGATTATGTAAATCCACCAAACCCTCACAAAGAAATGATCGAAACATGTTTATATTATCAGTAGACTATGGAGTATTGTAGTTTAAAAACTGCCAGTCATTGCAAGTTTGGCAAGATTGTATCAAGGTTAATCATAATATAACGTAGTCAAAAAAAATCTTGTGCACCTCTTATTCATGAATTAGTGGGTTAATGTACCTTAACTTTCTCTGTGCCAAGCAGTTGGTTGAGAAATGTCATTCTTCACAGACGAGATTCTAGTTTGACCTTAGCATCTGCCATATTCACAGCTACGACCCTAGAGGTGTTAGACATGTGCTACCTCTGCAGTGCTGAACAAGTCTTAATAAACAAGGATCAGAGAACATCTAACTGCTTTTATCTAGATGCGATTTCTCCTTTAAAAATCCTGTAACATATCACATAAATGGCAAAACCTTGTTTTTTGGGAGTACAAATCTGTTTTTATGTGACAATGAAAAGTCACATAACAAAGATAGATTTAACGTTTATTTTATTAACAGTCTGAGATCTAACACAAAAAATACACAAGTACAAATAAAACAATCAAACTCGGATACATATTTAAACTTTTTTGGGGGGGGGGAGAACTGAAATGTATCTGTCCTGACAAATGATACAAAAACAACAAAGGCAGATACGAACATGGTTGCTCTCAGATAAGGATTGTAATGTTGCTGGATGGCTGGTTTTAAGTAGCCATTAGCAGACTCAGCTCTAAAGGAAATTATCATAAACTGCACAAAGAAAGTAAAAATAACAGAATGTCTTCTACTTTATATTACAGTTCATCATTTAAATACAACTGTATCCAGCATTGCTGCTAGGCACTGCACAATATTTGAAGTCATCACAACATCCACATGCTCTTCCAAATGGCGTTTTGGATCCTGAAAGAAAAAAAAAGAACTATTATTTTAAACATTATTTTCCAGGGTAATAATTTTGTGAAAATGCCATTTTTTTGGTATTATCAGATTTTTAAAATATTCAATAACCAGGGTGTTGTGTCTATTTTAAAAACAAAGCCGATTATAAAAAAAATTTAAAAGTCCTTTAATTTTACATCTTTATTATAAAGGAAAATAATTTGTGAACAATATTCATATCCCCAGTCTCTAAAATACATCTCAGATAATCATCCAGGTGGTAGCCCCCCCAAAAAGATTAATTACAGTTAAGAATTCAATGATAGATGTCTAGCTATTTTTTTCTCTCTCACATACAATGGTTTAATGAAAGTGCAGTGGGCTGAAACAAGTTGCTTCATATAAGTTACATAGTGGGAAAAATGTTTTACAATTTTTTATTCAAATATTTGAAGATACATTCCTAAAATTTTGTGTCCTCTTGTAGACGACATTTTATGATAATTGGAACCTTGATTAAAATTACACTTTTATTTGGTCCGTGTTCAGACATTATGGTTCAGCTGTTCAATCACCAGAAATATGCTATTTTTCCACTTTAATTTATTTCACAAGCAAGGCAAACATTTTAACACCCAACCCAAATTGTCATTTTCAAGTGCAGTTGAGCTCAAATTGCTGCAGATCTATGGTTATTCATATCTAGACTACATCAGCAGAATTATTTCCTTAAAAAACTTAGAAACTTCCATTTTTAAGATGATCCAGAAGTCACTGTAACAGATACCTTTTTTTTTTACTTCCAGCATTTAATTAGTATATTTAAGTTCCTCCACTTCCATGATGGAATTTGAACTCCTTTGATTGAAAAAAAACTACAAAATGTTGGAGACCTCAAGTAAAATTTTAAAAATGCTGCAAAAAAAATCAGCAAACAGGTATTATTAATGGAAAGAGAAAGAGAGTTAATGATTCAAGTCAAAAATCCTTCCTCAGAACCTCGACTTTTGGTTTGCAAGTCTAATACTATGCTAGTGTGCATTGAAACATACAAATATAACATACCTAAGAAGCTATAACATACATGAAATTACGTAGCTACAGTATTTCAAAAACGTGTTATTGTACAATTCAAAGCTTCAGAGAGAAAAAAAAATCCTCTGCCTCAAACTAGAAATTTTTAGAATGGAAATGAGAAAAGCACCTACACAAAAGACAAATTGATTGGACTAAATAATGAGCATCATGGAATATTACAGCACAGAAGCAGGCCTCTTCAGCCCTTCTAGTCTGTGCTGAACCATTTTATTTTGCCAAATCCCACTGACCTGCACCCAGTCCACAGCCCTCCATACCTCTCCTATCCATGTACCTGTCCAAATTCTTCTTAAATGTTAACCACTTCAGCACACTCCCACCACTCTCTTGTGAGAAATTCCTCCTCCTGTTCCCTTAAACTTTTCTCCTTTCTCTCTTAACCCATGTCCTCTGGTTTGTATCTCACCTACCCTAGTGATGCAATAAAACACTAGGAAGGTATAGATTTTGGCTATGTTTGGCAAAAACATATCCACTGAATACATCTTTCACTAGGACTGTGACTTCAGTTCAGATGCGCAATTCTAGGAAGCTTTGAAATCCTATTTTATACATTTTGAGTGAAGTGGCATGATATGGCAGTTTTTTTGTTGGCTTTGTTGGCTGAGTAATGGACTAGTCCTGAGGGACTGGGTGACCCAATCCTGCTCCTAATTCTCAATGGATGATACTTAGCAATCTCACTGCATACTGAGAAGTGCAGCTCAAAGAAGTTCTGCCTTTTAGACAACATGTTAGAGACCCCAGTGGATCCCATTTTCTTATTCATGAGTCAGAGTTCTTAATAATTACAGGAAGGATGTGGAAGCTATGGAGAGGGTGCAGAGGAGATTTACCAGGATGTTGCCTGGATTGGAGAATATGTCTTATAAAGGGCTTTTCTTTCTGGAGCTAAGCAGGATGAGAGGTCTAAATGATTATTAATAGAGGTCTAAAAGATTATGAGAGGCATAATAGGGTAGACAGCCAACACCTTTTTCCTGGGTGGAGAGGAGAAAACATTAGAGGACAACTGCACGAGGTGATGGGAGCAATGTTTAGGAGAGACATCAGGGGAACTTTTTTTATACATAGAGAGTTGTGGGTTTCTGGAAAACATTGCCAGGGGTAGTGATGGAAGCTGGTACAATAAGGACATTGAAAAGACAAGCACATGGATGCAGGAAAAATAGAGGATTAGATCATTACAACATCGAGAGCTGAAGAGCCTGTACTGGGCTGTAATGTTCTATGTTCCACATCGATCCCTCAGCTAACATTTTCTAATTCAAAATCTGACCTTCATCTCAACGCTACATTTTCAGTTCACAAGATGGCTTACCATGACCAAACTTCAAAAACACTTTATTGGTTGTAAAGTTCTTTAAACATACCAAGAATGATCATCACTGAATTTAACTGCTTCACTCTTGATAACCATTCCTGCAGCACGTAAGGACGAAGTTTTGGTAAACCCTCCCAAAAACTCTTTACCTCTTCATTTTCCTTAAAACGTACATCACTGGTTCAGACTTTTAGTCATGTGTCCCAGAAGGCAAAAATACAGAAACATTAGGAGCAGAATTAGGCTACCCAGTTCCTTGAGTTTACTCCAAGTACTTAATACAATCACGTTAACCTGACAAGAGGAAAGATTTTCTCCACATTTGCCTCGTCAGGACCTCTCAGAATTTTCGATTTCAATAAAGTTATTCTCAATCTATGAAACTGTCAGTGAATATAATAAGCCTTTCATATCTAATCTTTGAATATAGTCACAGTTAGTGCAATGCCATTACAGGACCAGCGATTGGGGTCAGGATTCGAATCCCGCGCTGACTGTAAGGAGTTTGTATGTTCTCACCACGTCTTGTGGGTTTTCCCTCGGGGCTCTAGTTTCCTCCCACTGTTCAAAAACAGTGCAGGTTAATTGGGTGTAATTGGACGGCACAGGCTCATGGGCCGAAAGAGCCTGTTACTGTGCTGTATGTCTAAATTTTAAATCTGCCCTTTCCAGATGTCTGTCTAAAAAAAAACTTCTCTGAACTGCTTCCAGTTTAAATAAATTAACTCATAATCCAGTGTTTTTGAGGATATGACGAATGTGGTCATTTAATCACTCTGATAAGAATTCTGTCTTTCTTTTTTTGACCAAACAGACTCTTTCTTTTTATATTATAAAATATTAATACAATAATAATCTTACATTAAAATGTGGGGTGAAATGATATGCTTTAAGTATAATGTATCTTTTTGACTTATGTACTCTGTATTTTTGGATGTGAAATTTCAATGTTGAGAAAAATATTGGAAAAGAAATTAACTGCTTCCTGGGCATCAATGCTCTTGATGTGATTTCACCTCAAAGAATAAAATATAAATTGATTCACAGTAATAAAATATAAATTGCTAGTATTCCTAATTACTTAGCAAATCCCAGTTCCTTATGCCTTTCAAAGCTTTGCATTCATACCATTCAGATAATTTTTAAAATTTTTACTGCAGAAAATATACATGCTCACATTTTCCTACATTAAACTCCATTAGCAAAATCTTTGCCCATTCATTAAGCCTAACCATATCCCTCTTTCACCTTGTGTCTTCTTCACAGCTTTCTTTCCCAGTTTCATCAGCAAATTTAACGTGTGTACGTTCTGCACCTTCACACCTCCCAATGTAGCTTAATATTAAATTTTGTTTTCTATTAACTGTCATGTGCCGTGTGCTATTTTGATAAATTAAGGTCATCACCATTTCTTTTTGGCAAACACAACTCTGGGCTTTAACTGTTTCCTGTAAAAACATCCTTGTAAGCTTTTTCCTGACGAGTACTTGAATATTCTTTTTGGAATAGTGTAAATTTAACCACACATAACCATCTAAAAATATCTTCCAAAGCTTATTGAAACCTTTACTTATTGACCATTGCCATTTTTACTGATTTATGATTCAGCATTCCAAGCACTCTCTATCTTTTTCTCCATTTTATAGATTCCATTGAGATGCCTCCTATTCTTCAATTAAAAAATAAGCCTGTACTTCATTGCCATTTATCCACTCACTGGCTCTATACATTTTTTTTTATTATGAAGCATTCGTTCTGCATTATTAGTTCCACCACCAAACTTTAATATATTGGACAAGATTAAAAATGCCAAATCCACGTATTAAATTGTTTACACCAGTGGTTCCCAAACTTTTTCAGGCTGTTATCCCCTTGGCTCCCACCAACCCCACACACACGCACGCACGCGCATACCTCTTTCTTGGTATAAAGTCTACTGCAAGTTTAGAACAACTAATCTAACACTATAAACAAGCGAAGGTATTTCACAAATAAATCATAATTACTTAGCAAATAAAACAAATTATTTAACAATATGAAAGGGTAAATTTACATCTCTCGAGGCATCCTGAGCAGTTGGTCGCTGTCCCAGTTGGTCACTCACCGTCCTGATTGGTCCCGTCCTGGCCAGTCATGGTCACCATCACCAGCTGTTACTCCCACCCCCTTCTCACCTGACGGATAGCGCATGATAAGCATTGCAGGCTGAGTTTGCTAGAAACATTTGGACCACTCCCTTGGATCTTTCCACTGCCCCCAGAGGGTGGCACCACCCACTTTGGGAATGGCTGGCTTACACTAATGGCCAACAACTGTGGTCTCACCATGATTTCTGTTAGTCGTTCTTTCCACTTTCTGGCAGCCCAAAGTGCTTAATTCATAGAACATGTACAGAACAGTATAGGCCCCTTCAGCCCACAATATTGTGCTGACCTATGTAACCCTACTCCATGATGAAGCTAATCCTTCCCTCCCACACAGTCCGTCACCTGCCACATTTTTTTTACATCCATGAGTCTCTTAAATGTCCTTATTGTCATCCTCAACCATTCTCTCCAACAGTGCATTCCAGGGACCCATCATTCTCTATGTAAAAAAAAAACTACCTCTGACATTGCCACTAAACTTTCTACCACTCACCTTAAACAGATGTACTGTATTGGCCATTGACACTCTGGTGAAAAAAGATGCTGGCTGTCCATTCTTTGTATGACCTTCATAATTTATACACCTCTATTAAGTTGCCCCTTATCTTCTCACAAGACATCCTTATCAACCTCTTCTGTGCTTTCTTGAATGCTTCCACATCCTTTCTACAATGAGGCAACTGGAACTGAATAAAATAGTCTAAGTGTGGATTCATAAGAGTTTTATAGACCTGGAACATTACCTCTGGGCTCTTGAATTCACTCCCCCAACTCATGAGCATCAACATAACATACACCTTCTTAACAACCATATCAACTTGCGAATCAACTTGGGCACTAAGATCCCCATACTGGTATGAACTCTGCCATTAATTTTGTACTCCACCTTCAGGTTCGATTCCAAAGTGTCGATTCCAAAGTGTATCACTTCACACTTTTCCAGAGTGAAATGCATCTCCCACTTCTTCACCCAACTCTGAATCCTGTCTATATAGAACTACAGAATATTACAGCAGCGAAACAGGCCCCTTCTAGTCTGTGCCAAACTATTATTCTGCCTAATCCCAATGATCTGCACCCAGTCCACAGCCCTCCATACCCTTCCTATTCGTGTACCTATCCAAATTCTTCTTAAATGTTAAACTTGAGCCTGCATCTACCACTTCAGCTGGCAGCTCGTTCCACACTCCCACCACTCTCTGTGTGAAGAAGTCACTCCTAATGTTTCTTCTAAACTTTTCCCCTTCACCCTTGATCCACGTCCTCTGGTTTGTATCTCACCTACTCTCAGTGGAAAAAGCTTTACGACATTTACTCTATTTATCCCCTTTATAATTTTACTTATCTCTATCAAATCTCTCCTCATTCTTCTACAGTCCAGGGAATAAAGTCCTAACCAGTTTAACCTTTCCCTGTAACTCAGTTCCTGAAGCCAAGCCAACATCCTAGTAAATTTACTTTGCATTCTTTTTATCTACAATGGTAGCCTACGACAACCCTCTACACTATCCACATCTCCAACCTTCGTGTCATCTGCAAACTTACTTACCCACCCCTCCTCCTTCCTCATCCAAGTCAACTGTATTTTGATAACAATCAACAGACCTCCAAGGACAGATCCCTGAAGAACACTGACCCAGGCAAAATAAGTTTCATTCTGCCTTAAAATCCATGTACAGCACATCCACCCCTCTACCTTCATCAATCTGTTTTGTCACCTTCTTCAAAAACAATTATATATGTGAGGTTATGGCCTGCCCCTCACAAAGCCTAATAAGACTTTGCTTCTACAAATACCCGTATATACAATTCCTAAGAATTCTTTCCAATGGTTTGTCCACGACTGACACAAGACTTACAGGACTATAAATTTCAGAATTCTCCCTATTATCTTTCTTTTTTTTTAAAATTTTTTTATTTTTCACACCATAAATCACATTAGCCATGATATACACTATTTCTTTTTCACACATATACAGTGACTTTTTCTCCCCCCCCCCTCCGTCCTCCCAAGCCACCCCCCCACCCCCCCCTCTCATCCATTTTAGGTATACAATCTAGGTTGCATTAAGCCAGTCAGACAATGTTGTCATTCAACAAAAATACACCAGAAATTCTACTGAGTCCATTCTTTTCTTTCTTTCTCCTTCCATCAACTTAGGTAATGTTTGTCCCCGGTAGGTTTTCGCTATTGTATTTAATGTAAGGCTCCCATACTTGTTCGAATATTTCAATATTATTTCTTAACCTATATGTTATTTTTTCTAATGGAATACATTTATTCATTTAAATTTAGTAGTTTCTTCCTTTTAATTTGGTTAGGTATTCCATTAATATTTAAAGTCATATAGTTCAGCGTAGCCCTTTTATATTTTGTTTATCTTCTCTTTCCGTTTTTCCATCATTACCTTTCCTCCTTTTCCATTTCTGTTTTCTTATTTTCAACTCTTTATAAGACAACATTCCTACAACATCCAACATTTTCCTTATTCTCCTATTTCTATCTTATTTATCCCCAATCTCCCCTTCCCCTCCTGAGTTGTCCTTTATCCCTTGTCGGACAACCACATCTCCCCTCTCCATTTGGATTTGCGAATCCACTCGCAAGCGTCAACTGATTTTGCAGTGACCGCTATTTCCCCCCACCCCGCCCCCCCCAGAAGAGATTTCACTTTTCATATGTCACAAAGGTCACTCTTTTAATTCCCTCCTTATTCTCTCTATTCCATTACCTTCCCTTATTAATTCTTGTCTATACTATCTATATTTTCCTCTAAGTACAGATACATTCACGTATGCACATTGTCTCTATTCACTCTTATACCTCTTTACCCACATACATATCAATCGTGATCATTTTTACTCTCATTACCCGTCTTCCTCCCTCAGTCTATTTTTGTAATTGTTCTGCAAATTTTCGTGCCTCTTCTGGATCCGAGAATAGTCTTTTTTGTTGTCCTGGAATAAATATTTTCAATACCGCTGGATGCTTTAGTATAAATTTATACCCTTTCTTCCATAAAATCGCCTTTGCTGCATTGAACTCTTTTCTCTTCTTTAGGAGTTCAAAACTTATATCTGGATAAATGAAGATTTTTTGCCCTTTATACTCCAGTGGTTTGTTGCCCTCTCTTACTTTTTCCATTGTCTTCTCCAGTACCTTTTCTCTTGTAGTATATCTTAGGAATTTTACTACAATAGATCTTGGTTTTTGTTGTGGTTGTGGTTTAGAGGCCAATACTCTATGTGCCCTTTCTATTTCCATTTCTTGCTGTAGTTCTGGACATCCTAGGGTCTCTCATATTCTCTCATAAACTCTCATAAACTCTCTCATATTCTTGCCTTCTTCATCTTCCTTAAGGCCCACTATCTTTATGTTATTTCTTCTGTTATAATTTTCCATTGTATCTATTTTTTGAGCTAGTAGTTCTTGTGTCTCTTTAGTTTTTTTATTAGATTCCTCCAATTTCTTTTTTAAGTCTTCTACCTCCATTTCTGCTGCTACTGCCCGCTCTTCCATCTTGTCCATTTTCTTTCCCATTTCTGTTAAGGTCATCTCTATTTTATTCATTTTCTCTTCTGTGTTGTTTATTCTTTTTCTTAAATCATTAAATTCCTATGTTTGCCATTCTTTAAATGACTCCATGTATCCTTTAATAAGAGAAAGTACCTTCTTTATCTTGCCTTTCTTTTCTTCTTCTATTTCACTGTACTCTTCCTCTTCCTCTTCTTCTTCCTCTGGGTTGGCTATCTGTTGTTTCTTTGTTGCCCTTTCCTTCTCTTCTTTCTTGTTTCCATTGTCTTCTGTGGTCTCTTCTTGCTGCAGGTGTTCTGCAGCTGTCGTTGCCGGCTGTGGAGATTGACTCCCCAGCCGGTCCCCCCTCCCGTCGGTGTGTTTTTTTTCATGCGCGGTTGCGCACTTTTACTCGGCTCAGCGAGCCATTTTTGTAGTCCATTATTTACCGACCTGAGGGAGCGGGTTTCTCTCTCCGCAGCGGGCCTCTTCGGACAGGTAAGGCCTTCACCTTTTTCCTCCTTTGTCTTCTCTTCCTCTCTTCTTACCGTTGCTTTCGATTTTTCTTTTTTTGTCGCCATCTTCTTTCCACCTTTATACTCACTTTTCTGAAACTTTTATTTCTGTGCCTTTGTGTTTTTCTTTGTTTTTCCCGACTTTTCTGGAGAGGGCTGGAGTTCACCGTCCGGCCACTACTCCATCACGTGACTCCTCCCCCCTATTATCTTTCTTGAGGTAAATCTGCCACCCTCCAATCGCATATCTGTGGCTTAGGGAGGACACAACGATGCCAATGCCCAGCAACCCCATCCCTTGCTTCTTTCAATGAATTCTGCTACCTAGGGTCAAATACTTTAACCTGATCATTTTCGCAAGTACCTTGTATTGCACTTTCCCTCTCAAGTAAGTTAGATTTAATATATTGCCCTCAGCCCCATTTTGTCAATTATTCAAAGAATTCAATCAGATACATTAAATAGGTGTTACGGATGGCAACCATTCTCTGGGTGAATTTTATTTTCCCTCAAATCCCTATTAAAAATAACTGTAAACTTATTTTAAAATATCTTCACGAGTGATATCTGTTCAACCACTGGATTTAAGACATTTGATCATGAGTTCCCTGAAAAAAAAAATTGCAGATGTTGGAAATCTGGAATAAAAACAGAAAATGCTGGTAATAGTCTAGATCTTACAGCATCTCTGAAAGGGCAAACAAAATAAATGTTTCAAATCTGGCACCCTTCATTTTAATTATTTTGTTTTCATGCTGAAAATAAAATTATAGATGATGCTTATTAGTAATGATGTCTTTCCTTTATCTCTTCCTATTCTTAACTTTTTGTTGCAAAAGGAAAATATTATTGATACTGAGAATCTGAGAAAAGTGCTAGAAGGGTTCATCTGGTTAGATTTCATTTTTATAGAAGATAAACAATATTTCAGTTAAATAGAACAGGATTGATAGGATGGTTAAGAAGGCCTATAGGATGCTGGGGTTCATTAACAGGGGGATTGAGTTTAAGAGTTGAGAGGTCACGTTGCAACTCTACAAATCTTTAGTGAGACCACCCTTGGAATATTGTGTTCAGTTCTGGTCATTTCATTATAGGAAGGATGTGGAAGCTATGGAGACGTGTAGAGGAGATTTACCAGGATGTTGCCTGGATTGGAAAATAAGTCTTATGAAGCAGAGCTGGGACTTTTCTCTTTGGAACAAAGAAGGATGAGAGGAGACTTTAAATAGAGGTCTACAAGATTCTGAGAGACATAGATGAAGTGGACAACCAGTGCTTTTTTTCCCAGGGCAGGAATAGCAAACCAAAAGGACATCTTTACAAAGTGAAAGGAGGAATGTTTAGGGGAGACATCAGAGGTAAGTTTTTTTTTAAAAAGGGCAGAAAGTTGTAGGTGACTGAAATGCCTTGAAAGGTGTGATGATGAAACATTAAGGACATTTAAGAGACTCTTAGACAGGCACATGGATGGAAAAAAAGTTATGAGGTAGGAAAGGTTTCTTTTTTTTTGGTCAGAATATATAGGTAAGCACGATATCAAGGGTTGAATTGCCGGCTGGTACTGTGCTGTAATGTGCTAGTTTCTAAATACATTAAGTGCAGGGGGAACTCAACAATTCAGATTGCATTAATGGAAAGAAACACAGTTGGCATTTCCATCTGGAACCTTTCAGCAGGAATACCAAGAATCGCTCAGTGCACGGGCTGACAGGTGTTTGGCAAATACAGATGGGAGGGGAAGAAAAGAAAGGAGCTAAGGGGTAATCAGGGGAAGGACAGAGGGCTGTAGAGCTTGAGGGTAGTGAGATTTCAGAAAGGGAGCAGTAAGAAAGGCTCTCATAGAAATCCCATCGAAGAGAGGAGGAAAACCACTTCAGGGTAGGCCACCCTCAAACAGAATTCGCAGTGGAACAGCAAAACAGAGCTAAGCAGCAGGTACTGGAAAATGATACTTAGTAAGCCTCCTCTGATGGGATACCAGTGATTGTGGGACACATTTCAATGTGAAGCAGTAAAAGTTCAGGGCCAAAGTGTTTCTGCAAATAAAAACAGCAAATTAAAAGAAATAACAGCAGGTCCAGGGAATCCTGGATATTAAAAGATAAGTAAATCATGAAAATCTGTAGACCCCGTGGTTGAAGTAAAAACACAAAATGCTGGAGAAACTCAACAGGTCAAATAGTGTCAAGTCACCTTTATTTGTTGTTTATACCATGCTCACCTGGTAAAGACGAGATAGCGTTTCTCCAGGACCACGGAGCACATTTACATAAATATAGGTTACAATAGAAGTTCGACACATTTAAGACTTGTACATTAACATTCTACAGTACCCAATCCCCAAATGTTCTGGGAGTTCAGGAGTCTGATGGCTTGGCCGGGGAGGTGGGGAAGCTATTGCCCAACAGTACCTCCTGCCAGATGGGAGAAGGGAGAACAGTTTGCTTGAGGGGGTGTGTGGAGTCCTTCACAATGTTTATTTCCTTTTGCCTGCATCAAGTGTTGTAGATGTCCTTCATGGTAGGAAGAGAGCCCACAATGATCTTTTCTGCTGACTTCACTATTCTCTGCAGGGTCTTGCGGTCCGAGGAGGTACAGCTTCCAAACCAGGCGGTGATGCAGTTGCACAGGATGCTCTCAATAAATCCTTTGTAGAATGTGGTGAGGATGGAGGGTGGGAGACAGACTTTCCTTAGCAGGAAGTATGGGTATGGAGCTGATGTTAAGGGACCAGATGAGGTTTTCCGCTAAGTACACTCCAAGGAACCTGATATTCTTGATGACCTCAACGGTGGAGCTGTCAATGGTCAGCGGAGCATGGTCTCCTGGGCCCTCTGGAAATCAACAACCATCTCTTTTGTTTTTTTTGCCGTTCAGATACAGGTTGTTGGGTGTGCATCAGACCGTTAGTGACTGCACCTCAGCTCTGTATGCTGACTCGTCACTCTTACTGATCAGGCCCACACGGTCGCATCATCAGTGAACTTGATGATGTGGTTTGAGCTGTGTTTAGCTCCACAGTCATGAGTTGACAACAGTGGACTCAGCACACAGCAATGGGGGGGTCCCCATGCTCAGAGTGATGGTCTTAGAGATTTTGTTATTGATTCGGACTGGCTGAGGTCTCTGCGACAGGAAGTCAAGAATTGAATTGCAGAGGGAGGTATTTAGACCCTGTAGGCTCAATTCCTTTATCAAGTACGGTGGTATGATTGTGTTGAATGCTGAGCTGAAGTCATTAAACAGCATTTGAACATACGAGTCCTGGTTTTCCAGGTGGGTGAGGGCTAGATGGAGAGCAGTGGCGATGGCATCATCTGTAGAGTGGTTGGGTCTGTATACGAACTGCAGGGGGTCTAGTGAGGGGGGCAGCAGGAGCTTGATGTGTCCCTTGATGAGCCTCTCGAAGCACTTCATGATGATGGGCGTGAGTGCAACAGGGTGATGGTCATTGAGGCAGGACACAGTCAACTTCAGCATGGGGGACAATGGTGGAGGCTTTGAAGCACGTTGGGACCATGCCACTTCTCAGGGAGATGTTAAAGATATCAGTGAGAACATCCACTAGCTGAGCTGCACATCCCCAGAGCATTCTGCCAGGAATGTTATCCAGACTAGCAGCTTTCCATGGGTTGACCACTGCAAGACACAGCACCTGGTCATTTGGAGGACAGGCAGTCTTCTTTGCTGCAACATCGATTTTCACCTCAAAATGTGTGTAAAAGTTGTTCAGTGTGCCTGGGAGGAAGACATCACCAGCACAGGCAGATGGTGTAGTCCTGTGGTTGGTGGTGTTTTGGATGCCCTTCCACATGCATCATGTGTCCTTGCTATCTAGGAAGTGACTGTGAATGCGCTGGGCATGTGCACGCTTTGCTTCCTTTATGTAGCAACGGAAAAGATACATAACCGACGTTTTGGGCTTGAGCCCTTCATCAACATATGAGAAAATGCTGCCGTGCATCTGAACAAAAGAGTAGTGGGGGAAGGAGTGGAGGTGGTTGGCAAAGGCATGGGATAATCGGTGGAGAAAGGAGGGAGGGGACAGTAGCAGGGAAGAAGGGATGGCTGGGTGAGTGAGGGGGAAGGGAAGGGAGAACTGGAAAGACAGGAAAGGGGAGGGGGAAAAAGAAAGGCGAGCAGGTTTAGTAGAAAGCAGAAAAGTCAATGTTAATGCCATCTGTTGGAGAGTGTCCAGCTGGAAAATAAGGTGCTGTTTTTCCAATTTGCAGGTGGTCTGTGTCGGATAGTACACAAGGCTATGGACAGACATGTGAGTCAGGGAGTAGGACTCGGAATTGAAATAGTTGGCTACTGGGAGGTCTCTGCTGTTGCAGAGAGGAGATGCTCAGTGAAGGGATCTCTCAATCTCCGATGTCGAGAATGCCACAAAGGGAGCATTGATACAGTAAATCAGTTCTGCGGATGTGCAAGTGAAGCGTTGCTTCACTTGAAAGGACTGTTTGGGGGCCTTGGATTGTGGTGAAGGAGAAGGTATGGGTTTGTATCTCAGTGAAGTGATCTCCCCCAATCACCATTCATGCGCCAATAGTCTGATACCATCTGAAAAATAATCATGGATTAATTAAGAAATAAGGTGGGCAGCTAAAGAAAAGTCAAAACAGGATAGGCCCTTCAGAAGTATAGAAAGTGTAAGAAGGTGCTTAAAAAGAAATCAAAACAAAAAGAGAGCAAAATATCACCGTCAGAAAGGTTTAATGAAAATCCCAAACCTTTTATATTCAGAACAAAAAGTAACCAGGAAAGAATAAAACCTATGAGGGAACAAATTAGCAATTGATGCCTGGAACCAGAGGTCAGAAGTGAGGTCTTAAGTTAACACATCCATATTCACCATTCATGCACAGTGAGCCAATAGTTTGATATCAGTTGAAAAAACACATGGATTAATTAAAGAAAGTCAGTGTGAGTTTGTTGGAGGACAATCCTGTCCGATCATTTTGATTGAATTCATCAAACCGGTAACAAAAATGTTGAGGGTTGATGAAGTCTGCAGAGATTTCAGGGTTCATTGACAAATTGGATTCAAAGTTGGTTTAGTTACAGGAGGAAGGTCTGGAAGCCTGAAACCAACGGGGTACCACATGATCAGTACTGGGACTCTTACTGTTTGCCTCTACTTGGATATGAATTTAACTGGTCTGATGAGTTTGCCTTTGACAGAAAAATTGGTATTGTTGATTGTGAGGAGCAAAGTCGAAGATACAGTCGGTAAAAATGGTCAGAGCAATGGCATGTTACTTAATGCCGCTACATGTGGGGTGATGCCCTTTGGGAGGACTAAAAACGGAAGATCATACACAAAGAATGATGTAAGACAAAGGGAGTATTAAGGAAAAGAGGGAACTCTGTATGCAAATCCAGGAATCCCTGAAAGTGGCAGCATAAGTAGATTACCATGGTGAAAAAGGCAGAGGGAATACTGAGCATTAGTAGGGCACTGAATATAAGAATGGGAAGGTGATGATACAGCTTCATAGAACAATGGTTCAGACACAGTTGGAACACTCTGCAGTTCCTGTCATAACAGTATAAAATGAAGAATGTGGCTGGACTGGAGCAAGTTCAGAAGAATATGCCTTAGATGGTGGGATTCATTGAGGAGAGAATGCAGAGGTTGGACTTTTTGTTCCTTGGAATAATTATCGAATTGGTTAAAGAAGAAATTTAGCAACATCAATAGAAAGTTGGTTGGTAGTCAAAAGTTAAAATGGATATTAAAATATTGCGCAAATTGGAAAAGAATAAACGATATAATGACACAAATTATGTAAAAACTTGCAGATCATAAATTATGGGACTTAGAAAACAGTCAGTAGCCCTGAAAAATACCTAAAAGAAATTCATAAGTTAGTGGAGGTAGCATACAAATAAAACAAGAAATTTATTTGAGGGTTCATGTAACTTATTTTGAGGAAATGGTTTACAGGCATACCCTGTTTACGAAACTAGAGCATTCCTACAGAACCTTTCGTAAGCCGAAATGGTGTAAAGCGAAGAAGTGATTACCATTGATTTCTATGGGAACATTTTTTTTGAGAATTCACAGACCCAAAAAATAGCCCACCAAATAACACATAAAACCTAAAATAATACTAACATTTATTAAAGGCAGGAATGATATGATAAATACACAGCCTATAAAGTAGAAATAATGTATGTACAGGGTACTTAGGCTGAATCTTTGGAGGTTGGGGTGGCGGGAGGTACAGGAGACTGGAATGTAAGAGAGGAAGATCTGTTTGGGTTCGCGCACAGACTCGATAATGGTTCGCTGCTTTTGTAAAAGCGAAAATCCTTTTGTAAAAACAAACACAGGTTTCTTCATAGAAGCGACTTTTTGTAAAGTGAGTATTCATAAAGCGGGGAATACCTGTATGCCAAATGGAAAGATACTAAAGGATACCAACTGGAGATACAAGTATGGTATTTGTTAGTAGAGAAAAATCAAGCATTCTGGACTTGAAAATGAAGACGACAATAATTATTAAAATAAATGATTACAAAATATACAAAGCATTTTCATTTAGATTGGGGTTTTAAGATGAAAGGGGAAAGGTTTAGGGGGAACATGAGGAGAAAGTTCACTCACAGGGTGGTGACAGTGTGGAATGGGTTGCCATCTGATGAATGCAGGCTCAATCTTGATTGGGTAGATACATCGATGGGAGAGGCCTGGAGGGTTATGGGACCAGGTCAATGGGACCAGTGAAATAGTGGTCAGTACAGAATAGAAGGCCTGAATGGCCTGTTTTCTGGGCTGAAATGTTCTATGGCATTGGTTAGATCATATATTAGTCACATTCATAGAAAAGGGAGTCAACAATATAGATTCTTCTGCATTAATATCTATGGTTAATTAAAAAATCTGCAGGTTAGAAATTACTTTTCCAAATGAAGAGAAAATCTATATGAAACTATAACAGTTTTACTTTGAATTATCATTGGTATTGATGGCTTGAAAAAGTATATGCAGTGTCCTCTGATTTACAAGTCAATAATGAAGGGCACTCAATTCATCCACAGGAGCAAAGAGGTCACAAGCTTTTTCAGAAAATTTTAACAGAGTATAAAAGGGAGTAATTGAGACAATAATATTTGAGGAAGTTCTCACAATATTTGAAACAAAGCTATATGGCATGTCCTTTCTCCACACCAGTTTCCTAGTGGAAGCCAGGCAGTGAGTGTAAAGCACTTAGTTTGAGGCTAAACATTGCAAACATGGTTCGAATCCCATTATATCGGACAACAGTGTCAAAGAAGACTTAACATCTGTAGTAATAACACTGATGCCTGACAGCTTGGTCAGCAAGTGCCAGATTCAAATCTCAATTCAAAGCAGAAGAATCTGGGCTGTGAAAGCATAATTGAAGAGATGGAGGGCAAATGAGGTATTGTGGAAGTAGGTTGGGAGGGATTAGGCCAGGCGAGAAAAGATAAGGGTCTAGACAAGACAAAAATAGTTCAGTGGGGCAGGAGCAAGCAGAAACAATGGGTCTACCTGGATGGTCATTGATTAGATGGAGGACATGAGGTATTGTAGATGTATGTAAGTTGAAGAGATGAAGAATCTAGGGTGATGGTCAAGAGAGAAGGGAGCATGAAGCTATTGGAGTGAGACCCCATCTGCTCTCTTGCGTGGGCTTAAATATCGTGTGATACTATTTCAAACAATAGTTGAGTTGTCCCTAGCGTCCTGGATAACATTTATCCCAAAACAAATTATCTAGTCATTATCACATTGCTCCTTATGGGAGTATATTGCATGTATAAATGGATTGAAGTATTTCATTCACTAAAAGTATTTTGCAATGTTCTGAAAAACAGGAAATGGTGCAGATAATTGCATTTTGAAAAATGCTGTATGGCTCAATATAATTATCTCGAGTATTTTAAAAATCAGGTCCATACCCAAACTGCAGTTCATCCTAACTATGAATTCTTCAATGGTTAAATTGATAATAGAAAAAGTCTGCTTCAGATTACTCAGACAGCCCATACTTACTTGTTTTCCAACATTTTTAATTGCCAGTTGTTCAGGAGTCATTTTATCCTCTTCTTCCACAGCCTGTTAAAGAAGTTGACATGTATGAGTATAATTTTTTTTTTTGCATACATTTAAAATGATTTATTGGAATGAAGGATTTCCTCTCTTTTTTTTTTTACCTTATTGTAGTTCTTAGCCAATTCAAGCATTTCTTTCACAACAGTTTCATTAACTTTACAATGCTCACTGTAGTCCTGAAGTGTCAGCCCTTCCATCCAACTTTTCTTATGCAAGTTCAACAACATCTGTATTTATGAAGAAAAAGCAAAGATTTTCCATTTACTGATCAACAGGAAGCAGAAATTCAGCATGAATAAATAAAAAATAGGCAAGATAAGTGCTGCCCTCTAGTATTGTTAAATAATTCAAAAAGTCCAAGTCCAAAACATCATTCATTCACTGGGTGCCATCATTCAATTTCTGTGATGCTAATCAGGAATACTGTAACTTTTGAGCATCCACATTCACCCCGCTTGTCTGACTCACGACGTGGAATGTCCATCAGAAAACCCCCCTGTCAATTATCTCCAGGTGCTGCAGAGAAGAGTATCTGTCAAGCATCACCGGCGAAGGAGAGGGTGTTAGGGCAGGTTAGTGAGGACAGGAGGAAAGGAAGGAGTTCATCAAAGAAAAAGATGCAAGCTCTTAATCTGTGCGGATATTGGGACATCTTACGTCACAGTCATTACGGTAACACTACAAACAATAGTCTTCTTAAAGAGACAAGCACAAAATTAACTACGAATCAAAAACACAAGATTTTGTTTCAACCTTTATAAACCCCACCTGCCTTTTCTACACTTTCTCACTCACCAACAATCCTCTTTTGGTTAAAAAAAAATGCTGAGAAATTTCTGAAGGTGCATTAGGACATGCAGAATTTAAAAATACAACAACAATTTGCACTGGTTGAATTTCTTGTCAAAAATATGACAGAAATTGACAATAGATATTCTTATTGAGTAATGATGCTGTTTTTATCTGATCTTATCTCAAATTTTAGCTGATGATAAAAGTGATTATAGATTGATGTACTTTTGTATTTTTAGTCCTGATTTACTATACAACGTTAATGACAATTATTTAATGAAAACAGGACATACTGTTTGCAAAGAAATGAGGCTACAGCTTCAAAAATTAAAAATATTGTCCATGGCCTTATGAAAATACAAGTTTAAAAGGAGACAATCCTTTGTGGGCTCTTTCTCTATTCCCCATTGCCCTGCAAATACTTCTCCTTCACACATTTATCCAGGTCTCCATAAGAAGTAATTAATGAACTGTCTTCACTCATACATCCATCAAGATTCAGTGGATGAAGTTCCAAATGTATGTACCATGGATTCAATATTACATTTCAAAACCCTTTGGAGTTATTACAAGAATGAATATCCTGACAGATTTCTAGAATTAATTGGGAGAAATGGGGGAAGGTTAGAGTGGATAAAACTTCATGTAGTTAATGACGTGGCTGAATGTTTCTTTGAAATTACTCAGCTACCAAATATTCACCATTGAAATTAATCTGCTAATGTCGTTGTTCATCCTTCATAGTCGAAGATGACCATGACTTCAAAATCCAATGGGAGATTGGTGGCTGTGGGTAGAATCTCCTAATACTAACTCAAACATCTCCATTTGCAGGTATTTTTCAAATGCTACAGTTTTGTACATTCAAATATACTTTACGTTAAAGCTCAGTTCCACTCTATGGATCTCTCTTGGCAAAATAAAGAGCATCAGCTCTCCATCTGTTATACATTAGTATCATGATCAGATGAGTAGAGGCAATGCTTCTGTTGAATAATTGTCACGCTCACCCAATGCATGAAACTAATGTACTCGGCTCTACCAAATAAATTATCTGATTTCTTATTGGCTTTCCAATGAATATCCTCCTGGGAAAGATACATTTTGAAGAACAAGGGAGCACCTCAGGTACATTGGTTTCAAGGTGGCCTTTTTTGAGAGACTGGCATTAATAAGTCAGACTACTGTTTTTTGACAAGAAGGCATGGAACGTGCAAAATTCTTCCCACTTGGCTCCAGATAATCTCATACCCAAAAAGGGGCGATGATCCAAAATGCACAAGGATTATTTCAGTTAATTACCCTTCCTTCATATGTTCATTTCATCTCACTTAAAATAATTCAGTTGATGAATGTTATGAATAAAGGATAGCCGAATATCTGCATCATGTCATCATTCAGGTCAGTACTTGGGCCTGATGTTCTGCTCACCTAGAATATATTGCCTCTCCTTTCTCGGTGTAGTGATCGCTGCGTGGCCGATGTCTGGCTTGCCAGGTAGGTCACTGCAAATGGCATCTCCTACATTACTGTATCTATAGCAACACCTTCTCACTGGTGTCCCGTTTTCACTGAGTTTGCTACGTCATAGTGCAACTGAGTGTTTGGTGTTATAACTGGATGAGTAGGCTGGGCTCGTTAGTTTTGGTTGGCAACCAGCCCAAGAGAAGGAAACTCTGATTTCAAACCTGGGCAGAATGGGCTTGTTAACGTCATAAGCCATCCATCGAGGAGAAGGGCACTCCGATGTAATACCTATGATCCAAGGACTTGGCTGTCACCATCTCAGCTTGCTAGGCCTTGGCGGATAAACCCCTGGGGTAAAATGGTGGGGCCAGTATTGCACACACTGCACTCCACCTAAAAAATCCATTTTGCAGGTTCGAAGGATGTGCCCATGTCTATGATCCTTCCTAAATCTTCGTCCATGAAGCCAAGCCATGACTTGGATGCTGGTCTTCATCAATGCTGCTGAATGAATTTCTAAATAAGATGAACAAATTCTCTGTTTCAAGAATCTATTTCAAGAAAATAGATTATGTGACATTGCACAGATATTCTACATTAATACCAAGCCTCTAAGTAACAAGGATGATTTCTGTTATTTTTGCTCAACTTTTTTTTCCCCTCATTTAGCTTTAAGAGACAAATTGCTGTGAAAATTAAGGAAGTCACTGTTATCTATTCCTTCATGTCTGGAATATAGTGCCCCAAACTATATTCCCGCTTTTAGCACTCTTCTTTCTGAATGTTTAATACATGCCATGTACACCAAGCAGTAAACATTGAACAATTCCCACCCTCAATGTCTCAACTGAATGGGAGTTGGAATGAGAGAGTATGAGAACAGGCTGGTTTAAATAGGTGAGCGATACAAGCAGAACAGCCATCATGGGAGTGACAATCATGTAATTGGGCCAGAGATCAAGTGGGGAGTTGAGGTTTGGCTCAAGTAGCTGTGGCAAAAGAAATAAGATCTTAACTGAGGATAACAGAAAAAAGTACTTAAAACTCCATATTTATTTCTAATTTGCTCAAATGTCATAAGTTGTCCCTGCTCATAACAATCCTCAATACACTTTTTTTTCCATTTTCAGTTAAGATTTTATTTAAGGGACAAATTAGGTCCAGAACTAACCGTACTGCAGTGTAGTGAAATAGTGACTCTGGTTTGAATGCGGAGCACAAAAAAATTATTTCAAAAATGTATTCCTTACTTCAGACAGGAACCCCTAAACAAGGGCTTGATAAATCAAAACAATCAGATTTGGGTATAGAAATTGATCCATTTTGCTGGTCTGGCTTATGTCTGGAGAGCATGATTATCAAAATTTATATAAGGTATCGGCTGGTGCAACATATCTTCTTGCATCAGCTATACCTTACTCCACAAAAGTTACATGAATTCAAATCAAAAATATCAGACCAATGTTTTCCGATATGGTCACAAAATAGGTACTTTCTTCCATTCAACCTGGTCATGCCCCTAAAGTGAGGCCTTTCTAGGAAGATTTGGATAATCTCCTGGAAAAATATTACTGAAATTCGATACCCTCAGATACCTGAATTATTTTTATTGGTGAATTTAGAATGAGGCTGTCAAAATATCAAGTAAAATTTGTTAAGCTCATTTTAGCAGTGGCCAGGAAGCGCATAGGAGTTATTGGAAATCTGATTCCCAACTAGGTTTAGCCTACTGGAAGATAGAAATGTTTAATTGTGTTCCCCCGAGAAGATCACCTATACCCTCAGAAACAGGTATGATGTATTTTTAAGAATATGGAATTCATACCGAAGGTACATGGGGTAATTTAAAAAAAATTATTAATATCATACATTTCAAATTAACTTGTTATAACATTACATAATAGATACTAAATCATTTTCACCCTTCCCACCATCTGTATCCCCTACAGATAGAAAAAAATTTCCCCCCTCATGTCTCTCCACCCCCTACCCCGTGGTGCTCGCAGTACTGAGGACTTGAGATAAGCAAGGTTATTTGTCCCTTGATGGGAGTGAGATTTGTCCTAGATGAAGTCAATATTTTTTTCTTTTTTTTAATTTTTTCTTCTTGTTTCTTGGGGTGGTGGGTGGGAGGATTCTTCTTATTTTGTTCTTCTTTCTCTCTATTATCTTTTTCTCCCTTTGGTTCAACGTGGACATTGAATTTACATTTTTATAGTACTATTGTAATTTTTCTTTCTTTATAATAATTGAATCACATATTAACTTTTCTTTCTTCTCACTTTCTTTAATATTGACCTGCAGATAGATATTTGTACTATTTTGTTAATATTATGTATATTGATGTTTTTCTTTTTGATTATTCTTCATTTTGACTGCATATTGATTGAAAATTCTCAAAAAAATAAATTTAAAAAAAAAGAAACTGCAGCAAGAACAGGTGTTGGAGGAGTTGAGGTAAGGCCAACTCTAATGAAGAACAAAAGGGTTCAGCAAGAAAGCACAGGTCAGGGGTGATTTTTCTTATTTCTTTCTCTCTATTTCATAGACAGTGGGAATGCATCCAGGGCAGGGACCTGCTCTTGATACTAATAGTATCCCTGATGACTTCATCTGTGATAAGTGCATCCAGCTGCAGCTTTTACAAACCATGTTAGGGATATAGAGCTGGAGTTGGATGAATTTGGGAGGCTGAGAGGGTGATAGACGGGAGTTGGATTGCAATCATACTTAGGAGGCAGGAAGAAGGTTGCTGGGTGACAGCCAGGAGAGATAAAGGGAACAGTCAGAGCAGGGGTATCTCTGTGGTGGCACACAAGTTGCATTGGCCACTTCGGTCCGACCAATGGTGGAATCCCCCACCCTACGTTTTGTCTATGATTGGGAAATACTAAGGAAAATAAGAATCAAGATTCCTTTATTATAATGTACAATACATGTAATATTACATGAAATTGACTTATGCCTGCTCTAAGAAAAAGAGTTGTCATTTGTGTTGCCCAGCACCCTTTACAGTAAGAGAAAAAGAGAAGCAAAAGAGAGTCCCTTCAGAGTCACATGGATTCACTTCCAGTGCTCCCTCAGCCTCTGCAGTCACACAGACTGAAATAAGAAATACGACCTGGACTTTCAAACTGTGGGAATAGATTTGTAAGTTATTGAGCAGCTTTAACTTACTGAAGGAAGCAAGCCAGACTTGTAAAGTGCGGAGTCGATCGCTGGAGATGCGAGGGAGGCTATCTGAAGTGCTGTGCGAGAAGGCCAGGTGCGGGAAGCAGGCTGGCATTGGGACAGGCACAACTAGGGTGGTGCAGACCATACTGGGTGACACCATCAGAGGGGATGACAACAAAATGACTGTCTTTAAAATTTTTGTGCAGTGTTTCAGCAGAAATTTATTATTTTTTGTTAAAATATCGCTGTAGTTAGTTATAACAATAAAAACATTTTCCATAAGCCCAGATTACATGTATCAATATACCTACAAGGTTAAAACTCTATGCTAATTCATTTTTTGAACCTTCTTATGAGTTATAATTACCAAATTACAATGATGCTTTGAATTACGGCATTTCGTCTGGACGTGTTGTTGTTTTCATTGTCTCTGCTTTTGTCAACTGTTCTGGTGTTTTATTTACAATACTGTGGTAATTAGTATTTGTGAATCTATATCAATAGCTTTTTTGAGAATTAAGTAGTAATTAAAGAAAAAGGAGAAAAATTACAACATTAGTACAAAAAAATTACTAAGGATTCTGAATGGACTGGTATGGGAGGAGGTCCTTGGGGGGGTGGGGCAGGGGGGCAGTGACACCATGAGTGGGTGACACCAACCCAAGTGATGCCACTGGGCATTGGGCTTAGACTGAGACCTAACTCATTCAGACCTGTACTCCCAAGGATCTTACTCACAAATGTAAGATCATTAGAGAAGAAATGGATTACCCAAGGCTCCATGTCAACCGGAAGGAATTGCAGGAAACGTGGCTCTAAGTATCTGTTATATAGTCAGGATAATGTGAATGACTTTGTAACCACGTAAGAATAAACCCTTCTCACTGTAGTAATTGTAGTGCACAACTGTGGGGCGTATGTGTGCACAACTGTGGGGCGTATGTGTGCACAACTGTGGGGCGTATGTATATGAGTGTGTGTGAATCGTTTCCTGAGATGGTGGAAGACCTCAGTAAGTAAAGTCTCTTTTGTTATTTGAATCTTGCATCTCTAAGTTATTTCAGAAGCCTCCCAAGAAACTTACAGACATAACAGTCTCCATTCCAGATTCATTTATATAGAGAGGTGGCCTTATCCCCTTAAGGTCAAACAGAGATAATGCAGCATTGGGCAAGACACAAGGAGGGGGCTGAGAACTGGTGCACAATGTCTCTGTTGCTAAGACCTTATGCTTAGCAGAGATGAAGTACCTAATGGTGAAATGCAGACCCTTCTACCTGCCCAGGGAATTCACAGCCATGCTGATTGCTGCAGTTTATGTTCTGCCTTCGGCAAATGAAGGTGAAGCAATGAAGGATCTTTATAGTGCCATCTGTGAAGCCCAGATGTCTCACTCTGATGGTTGCATGATTGTAGCTGGCAGTTTCAACCACACCATTCTTAAAACTGTTCTACCATGGCTTGACCAGCACTTCAACTTCACCACCAAAATCAAATGTACACCAATGTTCCTGGTGCATACAAGGCTGCCCCTTGCACCACCTTGGATACACATTTCCATCCCGCTAACTCCAGCATAGAGACTAGTGGTAAAATGAATGAAGACACATCACTGGAAGATCAGGACGTGGCCAAGGGGGCAACAACAGTGCTACAGGACTGCTTTGAGACCACAGATTGGAGCTGTTTCAGGGAAGTAGCTGCCTACAACGACCATGTAAGCATTAATGAATACACGAGCTCAGTGACTGGCTACATTAGCAAGTACATCGAGGATGTCACAGGGATGAATTATTACACAATCAGGGCAAACAAGAAACCATGGTTAGACACAGAGGTCTGCGCACATCTCAAAGCTCGCGATGCAGCCTTCAGGACAGGAGACAAGACAGCACTAAGACCAGCCTGGGCTGAACTCTCCAGTGCAATCTGGAATGCAATAATGGGTATGCACAGAGGCTCCATAGTCAGTTGTGTCTGTTACAGAGTTCGGTTTTGTGTATTGGCCTATGTGTTGTGTGGTTTTATGATAAAAAGTGACAGTTTGTCTAAGAAAGCCAAGGTGAAGGTGGATTGCTGAGAGAGTGGGAGACGGACTGAGCATGTGCAGAAAATGAAAAAAAAATTCTGGACTTGAATGATAAACCACTGCTGTGTGGTGCTGTGGAGTGGAAGAAGGCCCAGAGCATGAGTCATGGTCTGGAGGACATTTTAGAATGTTGGGATTTCAAAAGGGGATGAACATTCCGAAGGCAGCCAGAAGGATCTGGATCAAGCCAGTTGTTCCTCTCTCTGCAAGCAACACAAGAAGACAACTTTGAATTTTGTGCTCTCTCTCTCAGAGATCTTTTGGCTTCAGTTTACCAAACAAACTGAATTTTGTTTATGATCTTTGCTTCGGTTAAGATTGAAGTTTTGTGAGTCTTGTGTCTTTTGTGTTTGTTTTGTGTCTAAGTTTTTCTGTGGGCTGGTTGGAAATATAACTTAGACTTTAATTACATATGTTATATTTAGGCTGGGGAATTTATTAGTTTTACACTGTTATAGAGATTTGCATAGTAACCAGTGGGCATTGTAATAAAGGGGGGCATTTTGAATTAAAATTTGACGGTGAATTTTTGTTAATAAAGTAATTGTTCACCTTTACCCCTGTGTGATATGCCTTCTTTGTGGTTGCTGTTTTGATCTTGTAACATAATTTGAGGGCATCGTCCAGGATCAAACCAATTTGGAAGCTTTAGGGGCGAATGATTTAGTTATCAGTCATCTGAGTTTGACTCAACCTCCAGCTTGAAATTAAAAATAAACGATGAGTGTATAAATCACCAGCAGAAAAACCAGCAACTATGAATATTGACCAGTTCATAGCTAACCCTTCAGTGGTTAATTTTAAGATGGCTAAAAAGTCAGAACTGATGGTTATAGCTGGCAAGTTAAAACTTCTTACAGTAAGAACTGGGTTGAAAAAAAAAATAAATTGCCCAAAAGATTGTTAAGCACTATGTAGGAAAGGGGGTATTTGAAGAAGCTGCATTAGAACAGTTTCCAAAGGAGAAAATTTCAGAGGAAGTAAAGTTGGCTTTGAGAAAAGTAGAGTTAGAGGAAAAAAAAGAGGCAGAAAGGAAACCCGAACGGGAAGCAGTAAAGCAGGCAGAAATGGAAGAAAGGGCAGCCACAAGGGAGGAGAGAGCAGCCGCAAGGGATGAGAGAGAGAAAGAACAGAAACATGAGCTAGAACTGGCTAAATTGAGGCAGACCCTAACCCAAGGAGAGGGAGAAAACCAAAACCCACGTGCTGGTCAGGAGGAGAGGTTTCTGGTCAGTAGAGAAGTGAGGTTAGTTCCTCCATTTGAGGAAGCTGAAATAGACCAGTATTACCAGCATTTTGAGAAAGTAGCTGTAAATTTAAAATGGCCACCAGACCAGTGGTCACTCCTGCTCTAAAGTGTTCTTAAATGGAAAGCCCAACAGGTGTACTCGTGTCTCACTGTACAACAAGCAGCTGATTACGAATTTGTAAAGCAGGCTAAACTCCAATCTTATGAACTAGTCCCAGAGACTTGTAGACAAAAGTTCAGGAGTTTAAAAAAGGCAGCATCCCAATCTTACCTGGATTTTGCTTATAGGAAGGTGGTGTGCCACAATGAAAGTAGAAAATAACTTTGATTTATTGAGGGAAATCATTCTGATTGAGGAGATAAAAATTGTGTTCCTGACGATATTCAAGTGGCAAGAATTGGCTAAATTCTCAGAGGAAAATGCTTTAACCCACAAGCCTAAGTGCACACCAGGGAAAACCTTTCAAAGGAATACTGCTGATAATCCAAGTAGAGTAGAAAGAAAAACTAGAACTGAGGTTAAAGGAAGAAAAATGGGTGAAGGATAAATTTTCAAAAGAGTTATTTGCTACTATTGTAGGAAACCAGGGTACATAATAGCAAATTGTCCTGTACTGAAAAGAAAGAACAAGAAAGGGGTGGTACCAACTGCCTATGTTCAGAATGAGAAAGTTAGGGATATTTTTAAACCATTCATGACTGCAGGTTTTATTTCGATTAAAGAAGGATCCAATCAAGTGCCAGTTAAAATCCTGCGGGATACTGGAGCAGCCCATTTGCTTGTATTAAGCAACATTTTGAATTTTGGTGAGGAGACTGATAATGGAGATGTGAATTTAATTAAAGGCATTGGTGGTGAAGCAGAGCCTATACTTTTGCATAGAACAGCGATGAAATCAGACGTAGTTAATGGCCCGGTTACAATAGGGATAAGATCAAGTCTGCCGGTGGATGGAGTTTCTTTTTTGTTAGGGAATGATTTAGCAGAGGGTAAAGTCATACCTGCAGTGAAACTCACAAGTAAGCCATTGGTTTATGAGTCCAATAAGGATTTGGAAATCTACCCTGTGTGTGCCATTACTAGAGCCATGTCTAGAAAAAGGTAGAGGTAGAGAAAGTCTGTGATGATCCTGTAGTGGAGGCAAGCATTGAGGACAAACCTACGGATCCAGCTTTGCAGGTGTCAAGAGAAGAATTAATAGCCAGACAAAAGCATGATCCTGATCTTGCTTGGATAAGAGATAAGATTCTGTCTAACCAGGAAATTGAAACTGTGCCAGTAGGTTACTTTGTTCAAGATGGAATATTGACAAGAAAGTGGAGACCACAAGTGATACCTGCCAGTGAAAACTGGGCAGTAGTAAGGCAAATTGTTTTTCCCAAAACTTACAGGAATGAAATATTAAAGTTGGCTCATAGAACACCTTTGGGAGGTCATCTTGGAGTGAAGAAGATGGTAGAAAAGATAAGGAAACAGCTTTATTGGCCGAAATTAAGAAAGGATGTTGTGAACTTTTGTAGAACCTGTCACACTTGTCAACTGGTGGGCAAGCCTAATCAAGGACCACCAGTGGCACCTTTACAACCCATCCCTGCTTTCGGGGAGCCCTTCTCAAAAGTGATAGTGGATTGTGTTGGCCCATTGCCAAAAACCAAAGCGGGAAATGAATATTTGTTAATACTCATGTGCACGGCTTCAAGGTTTCCAGAGGCTATTCCCCTGAGAAACATTAAAGCAAAGATGATTGTGAAGGCTAAGCTAAAGTTTTTCACACTGTTTGGCCTACCAAGGGAAATTCAATCGGACCAAGGGAGTAATTTTATGTCTGGAATATTTCAACAGGTGGTGTATGAATTGGGAGCCCATCAAATTGTGTCGTCTACCTATCATCCTGAAAGTCAAGGGGCCTTGGAAAGGTTCCATTGAACAGTGAAAAATATGATGAGAGCTTATTGCGTGGAAAATAATAAGGATTGGGATGAAGGAATCCATTTGTTATTGTTTGCTGTTAGTGAGGCAACTCAGGAGTCTCTTGGCTTTAGTCCATTTGAGTTGGTGTTTGGTCATGAAGTCAGGGGTCCATTACTATTGTTGAAGGAACAGTGTATACATAATGATATACAATCAAATCTGTTGGATTATGTTTTCAAATTTAAAAACAGATTATATCAGGCTTGCGAGATGGCAAAGAAAAATTTAAAAACTGCTCAGGGAAAAATGAAAATTCAGTATGATCAAAAAGCAAAAATTAGGGACATTAAACCTGGTGACAAAGTATTGGTTTTGTTTCCAATGCAGTCAAACCCGTTGAGAGCTCAGTTATCAGGACCATATAAGGTGAAATCAAAAATTAACCAGGTCACCTATGTCATTGAGACGCCTGATCGTCAAAGAGAGACACAGGTCTGTCACGTGAACATGCTTAAACCTTACTTTGAGAAAATGACTGAGGAGGAGACTAGGATTCCAACCAAGGTGCTAGTTATAGAGGAAAGTAAGGAGGAGATAAGTTTCGTGGAAGGTCATGGAGCACAGAAAGTGATAAGCCTCAGGCTGGAAAATTCTATAGTTTTGTAAAACTTAAGACACCAAGTTAATGCATTTGACTAAATCAGAAAGGGAAGAAATGAAGACATTACTTATAAAATTTAAGGATATATTCCCAGATGTCATCGAGAACGACTCCTCCCTTTCAGACAAACTGAACATCTACGCACAGTTCGATAAGAAGAACAAGGCTGACATTGAGGAAAGTTTCATCTCCTCTGTAGAACAGGCCCCTTGCATCGGCCTGGTTGAGGTGAGGAGAATCCGATCCAAGGTGAATCCACACAAGGCAGCCGGACTAGAACATATGCAGTCGGGTACTGAAAGATTGTGCAGATCAAATGATGGAGAACGCTATGACAACTTCAACACATCAATGTACCAGTCTATCATCCCCATGCCTTTCAAGGCAGCCATCATCATCCTGATACCAAAGAGAGCAACTGATCAGCAAACTCCAAGACCTGGAACTCCACACTCCACTGTGTAATTGGATCCTTGATATCCTCGCTTACAGACCACAATCAGTGAGGATTGGTAAGAACTTCTCCACAATCTTAGATCCCTGCTCTACTCGCTTTACACCTGTGTGGCTCACTACAGCAACAACACCATCTACAAATTCGCTGACAATACCACAGTAGTGGGTTATACAAAAAGAGGCGATGAGTCAGCATACAGGAGAGAGATTGAAAACTTGGCTGAAAAGTACACCCACATCAACCTTGCACTCAATGTCACCAAAACCAAGGAGCTGATTGTTGACTTTCGGAAGGGAAAACCAGATATGTATAATCCAGTGATCATTGGGGGGGATTAGAGATGGAGAAGGTGACCAAATTTAAGTTCTTGGGAGTCACCATCTTGGAGGATCTTTCCTGAAGCCAACACACTAATAGCATTATGAAGAAAGCATGTCAGTGCCTCTACTCCCTCAGGAGTTTGTGGAGGCTTTGTATGACATCAGAAACCCTGGCAAATTTCTACAGCTGTGTGGTGAAAAGTGTGCTGACTGGCTACATCAAGGTCTGGTATGGGGACACCAATATCCCCAAGTGTAAAGCCCTGCAAAAGGTAGTGGACACATCCCAGGACATCACAGGCAAACCCCTTCCCACCATCAAGAAAATCTACAGGGAGCACTGCTGTTGGAGACCAGCAGCAATCATCAAGGAACCACACAACCCAGCACACACTCTGTTTTCGCTGCTACCATTAGGTGCCACAAGGCTCTGACCTCCAGGTTCAGAAACAGTTGCTACCCCTCCACCATCAGATACCTCAACAACAAACTCAACCTGGAATTCATTTAAGGACTTCTGCACTTTATTGTTTGCTTTTCTTTCTCCTCTCTGTGTTGCAATGAGTTGTTTGCATTGCACTACTAATAAGTGGTAATTCTGCCTGGCCTGCAGGTAAAAGAATCTCAAGGTTGTGTGTGATGTCATGTATGTACTCTGATAATAAATCTGAAATCAGTAACAGGCCTCAATGACTACCACCCAATGGCATTGACCGTCCCTGTAATGAAATGCATTGAGCTTCTGGTAATGGAATGTATCAAAGCGCACCTCAAAGATACTCTGGACCCATTTCAATTTCCTTACAGATGGAACCATTCCACTGATGATGCTATAGCCTTGTTCCTCCACTCTATCCTGACCCACCTGGAAAATGACACGAAGCCTCATATACCAGGTATTGACTTCAGCTTGGCATTTAATACAATTATGCTCAAGAGGTTGGTGGAGAAGCTGTCCTCGCTGGGACATCACCCCTCTTAGCAACTGGATTCTGGTCTTCCTAACAGAAAGACCACAGTCTGTCCAGGTTGACAGCAGAACGTCAAGCACCATCACTTTGAGCATTGGCTCACCTGAGGGCTGTGTGCTGAGCCAGCTTCTGGTCATGCTACTGACCCATGGCTGCAATGCCAGATCAGCTACAACTCAGTAATTAAGCTTGCGGATGACATGACAGTAGCTGGACTCCTCAGCAAAAACGATGAAGATGTGGCAAAAGCGATACTGCAGGAGGGAGGGATTCAAATTACTGGATTATTGGGGTGTCTTCCAGGGAAGGTGGGACCTATGCTGGTGGGACAGTTTGCATCTGAATTGGAGGAGAAACTAATATCCTTGTGGAAGCCTTGCTGGTGCTGCTCTGGTGGGGGTTTCAACTAGTTCGGTAGTTAAATGAGAACCAGAAAGAAAAGCAGAAAATAGAGAAGATGGTGGAAAAGTTGATGCAATGTGTAGTGAGTTTGTGAGGAAGGACAGGCTGTGGGGGGAACATAAATGTAGTCAATGCAAGACATATAGGAATAAGGAAGATGAACTTAGACCATGGAATTACAATGTTTCGCCATTTCAGAGACTTGGCTGAAGCAAGGACAAGATTGGCTGCTGCAGGTAATGGGGCTTAGATGTTTCAAAGGGATAGGATGGATAGCAAAAGAGGGGTGGAGTAGCATTATTGGTGGGGATAGTATCACAGCTGCAGAAAGGGAGGTTGTTGAGGAAAGATTGTCGACTGAGTCAATGTGGGGGGAGGGAGTGATCACTGATTTAGAAGTAGTGTACTGGACCCCACAAATGACCCTCAGGACACCGAAGAGCAGACAAATAGGCAGACTTTGGAATGGTTCAGAGATAACAGGATTGTTGTAATGGAAAACTTCAATTTCTCAAATATTAATTGGCACCTCCTTGCTGCAAGAGGGATAGATGGGGCAGAATTTGTCCGGTGTTTCCAAGGATTCCTGACACAATATGTGGACAAGCCATTAAAGGAGAGGCCATTACTGGATTTAGTACTGGGTAATTAGCCTGGTCAAGTGACAGACCTCTCAGTTGGGAAGCATGTCTCAGTGATAGTGGCCAGAATTCCCTGAGCCCCTGTGTGGACAAAGATAGAGTAGACCAAATGGTAAAGTGTTTAATTAGGGAAGGGCTGATTACTAAGGCACTGAAGGCAACGTCATCATGTTGGAGGTTTGGATCTGAGCTCGGGTTGCTGATGGTTTGAACTAAACTGGAGTCTTGTGCAGCTGCAGAGCCTGCAGAAGCATTGGAGGTGAACCACAGACACTCAATGACTCTGAGGGGACTCTCTTTTGCTTCTCCTTCTCTGACTGTAAGAGACACCAGGCAATGCTCTTTGTCTTTCTTATGGCAGACTAAAGGCAACTTTGTGAAATACTACATTTCTCTTTTATTACACGTTAATAAATAATAGCTGATCTGATTAGGCAGGAACTAAGGAGAAATGATGTTCTCAGGGAAAACCACAAAATTAATGTGGAGGATGTTTTGGGACCATCTGTGCAGTGTTTCAGAACCACCTGTGCAGTGTTTCGGATAGGTTTATCCCACTGAGACAGGGAAAAGATGGTAGGATAAGCGATAAGATAACCCACTGCACTTTGCCTACCACCACAATTGCTCCACAGCAGATACAATCTCACTAGCTCTCGACTCAGCTCTGGATCACTTAGACAACAGCAACATGGATATCGGACTATTTCTCATCAACTACAACTCTACCTTCAACACCATCATACTCTCAGTACCAGTCAATAATCTCCAAAACCTGGGCCTCTCCACCCCATCTCTGCAATGAGATCTTTAACTTCCTCATCAGAAGACCAAAGTCAGTACAAATAGGAAGCAGCATCTCCTCCTCACTGATCATCAACAAAGGCGCACCTCAACAATGAGTGCTTCAATCACTGCTCTACTTGCCCTACACCCACGTCTGTGTGGTTAGGCAAAATTCATACAGCATCTACAAATTTGCCGATGACACCACGATCTTCGGCAGAATCACAAACGGCAATGAGGAAGTGCAGAAGTGTGTAATCAACTCGGATAGTGGTGTCATAACAATCACTTTGCACTCATGTTAGCAAAGCTAAAGAGGTGATTGTGGAGAGGGCTATCAGGAGGACATGAACCAGTCCTCATCAAGGGGTCAGCAGTGGAAAGGTTTAAGAACTTCAAATTCCTCAGTGTCAACATCTCTGAACATCTGTTCTGTGGGGCCTCCAAGTCGATGTAATCATGAAAAAGGCTCTCTTCGTGAGGAGTTTGAGAAGATTTGGTACATAATCAAAGACTCTTGCTAATTTCTACAAGTGTAGTGTGGAGAGCATTCTGATTGGTTGCATCACTGTCTGGTATGAAGGTGTCAATGCATAGGACAGGAAAAGGCTATAGACTTATAAATTTGGCCATCACTATCATGGGCATCATTTTTCACTCATCAAGGACATTTACAAGGGGCAATGTCTTAACAAAGCAGCCTCTATCCTCAAGGACCCTTACTACCCAGGCCATGACCTCTTCACACTGCTACCATCAGGAAGGAGGTACTGGAACCTGAAGACGAACATCCAAGGGCAAAAAAACAGCTTCTTTCCGTATGCCATCAGATTTCTGAATGGACAATGAACCATAGACACGACCTCACTTTTATTTATTTTTTACTCATTTATTTGTTTTAATAAATGTAATTGATAGTAATATTTGCTGCTTCAATGCTACCACAAAAACGATGAATTTTGAGTCATGTTCATAACAATAAATTCTGATTCTGGAGTTCAGTGACTAGTGGAGTTTCGCAGGGATCTGTTCTGGGACCCCAGTTCATTGTGTTTTTTTCATAAATGACCTGGTCAAAGAAGTGGGGGGGGGGGGGGTGGTGGGGGGGTGCAGTCAATAAGTTTGCAGATGACATGAAAGTTGGAGGTCTTGTGCATAGTGTAGAAGGTTGTTGTAGGTTACAATAGGACATAGAGTTGGATGGTAAAGTAGCAGATGGAGTTCAATCTGGATAAGTGTGAAGTGATGCATTTTAGAAGGTCAAACCTGAAGGCAAAGTACATGGTTAATGGCAGGATTCTTAACAGTGTGGAAGAAGGACCTTGGGCTCCAAATTCATAGCTCTCTTAAGGTTGCCGCGTAGATTGATAGGGTAGTTAAAAGGCTTATGCTATGTTGGCCTTCATTAGTAAGGTGATTGAGTTCAAGAGTCGTGAGATAATGTTGCAGCTCTATAAAAACTGGTTAGGCCACACTTGGAATATTGTGCTTAGGTCTGGTCTCCTTATTACGGAAGTACGTGGAAGCTACGAAGAGGGTGCAAAGATTTTCCAGATTGATGCCGTGATTGGAGAGTGTGTCTTATGAGGCAGGGCTAACAAAGCTAGGGCTTATCTCTTTAAAGAGAAGGATGAGAGGTGACTTAATAGTGATCTACAAGATTATGACGTGCATAGATAGGGTGGACGGCAAGTACCTTTTTCCTGGGGTGAGAGTAGAAGATATGAGAGGACATCTGTACAAGGTGAGGGGAGAGACGTTTAGGAGAGATATCAGGGAAAGTTTTTTTTTTAGAAATACAGAGTAGTGGGCACTTGGAAGGCATTGTCAAGGATGGTGGTGGAGGCTGGTACAATTGGGAATTTTAAAAGACTCTTAGACAGGCACATGGATACAAGAAAGATAGAGGGTTATGGGTGTAAGGTAAGGAAGGTTAGATTATGGAGCAGGTTTCTATTGGTCCACATAACATCATGTGCTGAAATGTTCTCTGTTTTATGTTCTAGGTTCTAAAATTCCAAGGGAATAATTTGTTATCGACATTTTGCCAATGAAAGAGAACCGGCCTATTGTCTGTACAGAATTCATCGGATTATCACAATAATTTTCTGATGGTTACTCTCCACAACCAACTCAAGAACTGGTCATGATTTGGTGGAAGTTTTCAGTTCCCAAACAACAAGGTCAACCAAGCACACAAGAAATTCAGTTTTATTACTAGTAAATCTGTTAACCCTGCCCACAACTGTTTGTTCTGGAGAAGCCAAGTCATAGCTGCTGCAGTTACAGAATCCAGACAGAGGTCCACAGATGAGCTGGGCAGCAGAGAGTTCTCTAACTTCATTCACAGAGTAAACCTGTCACCATTGTGAGAAATCATGTTGGTTGCTAAATATGTCATTTCTCCCTTCATCTGTGAAGATGTTAAATGATCTTCACTTTGTCATTTTAAGCTTAAAGATTTGAGAATAATGTGATCAGGTCTTGGGCTCCATGTGTACTAATAATGTGGCATCCAATATAATTATGAAGGGATTCTTGGTTTCTCTATGAAGGACCTCCAGATCTGGTTGATATGAGTGAAGAGATTGAAGAGCTAATTAATTGGAAATGCAGGAATTCCTTTATTCAAAGACAAATAAACTATTTTTATGGTATCTGAATGCAGGGGACAGCAGAAAAACCAGACCAAAAGAACAGTGGATGATGTGAACATAGGAGGATCAGCAACTCACCATTAATCTTGCCATACATGGGTTCTTTACCTGCTACACACTGACAGGAAAACAATCAATGTCTGATTGAAAGAACACTTCAAAGACATTCTCAACCACATTTTTACTCTTGATAATAATTTACTTGACTCATTCATTCTCAGTAAAAATTGGTGCCAAATAAAGCAGTGTTATTGTCCCATCATTGCTCTCAAATTTTCATGCTGTAACATTGCATCTCACCGCCAACAAAGTTCCTGCAAGAGTGAAGCTAATCTTTAGGACTAATTGAAAGCCGTTCAACCAACAAAGCTGCACTCCAGAAATAAAATTACCAAACTTTCATTTTAACTTAATTTAGTGATACAGCACAGTAACAGGCCCTTTTAGCCCAAGAGCCTGTGCCACCCAAATATACCCATTTGACCCAATTAACCTAACCCATACATTTTTTTAATATGGGAGGAAACTGAAGCACCAGAGGAAACCAATGCAGACATAGGAAGAATGTACAAACTCGTTACAACAATGTTATAATAACGATACACGAACCACTAAACTAACCAAGCAACAACAACGTTACTCCTCAGAATCTTTGGCTCAATACCAAAGAAGATGCATCCAAGTAGTATTAAGAACCTCCAAACACATGCACTTGGAGTACACAGAAACTGAATGGAACAAAGCGCCTCACAAACTACCACCCACTCGCTCATTTGTCACCTGGCCCATCTATGGAAGAATTTGCAGCTTCAACACTGACCTCATGAACCATGTCAAAACAAGTGGAAGCAGCTTGCTTGCTTTTGGAGAAAATGCTGAAGAGATCATAATGTTGAAGAGATCAAGGTTAAATTTGACAAGATATGGACCCATTCGTAGACTATTATTATAATTTGATTACTTAGACAAGGGTACTCTGCTCTGAGGACTTTTTATCTGATGTCTGAGAACTGATACTCGATTCTTTACAATTTATTTGCTGGTGACCGTGTTAATTGGGAGGGGTTAGATTTGTATGGGGATATTTTTTCTTCTTTTTTTCTTTTGTTCTTATTTTTGTTTTTCTACAACTGGAAGAGATTATTCTATTTAGATTGTGACAGATTGTGTTTGTATTATACATAGACATGTTTTTGGGAGATAAATTGGGGCAGGTTTTTTTTTAGTGTAGGTCACATAGAAACGTTTTAAAACAGATCTCATTTAAAATACTGGAGCTCTGCTCAAGCCAGACAGTGTGGCTCCTTGGTGCCCCAGAGACTTCACCAATGGATTGTTGTTTATAAAAAGGCAACGGATGAAAGATCTTATCGGAGCCGCAGGCTGTCTGGTATGGAATTTGCTGTTCTAGGAGGATCATGTGGTTTTGCAAGCAGAGACAGTCAAACAGCCTTTTCTCTCTGAGAGAGTGAGAGAGAGAGAGAGAGAGAGAGAGAGATAGAGAGAGAGAGAGAGAGAGAGAGATCAGTTCTGCAGTTTTACAGTCAACTGGGACTGGAACAGGACAAGCTGGCAAGCTTGTGGAAAACCCTATTTGGAGGACAGGTTGTGAGTGCTTAGTTCAGCCTGGTCAAAGCCCTTGTGGTTCATGCACAAGGAGAGGACTGGCTGCCTAATGTTTCACTTGAAATAGGGGAAACAAAAAGGAACTCTGTGGTGACCTGAAAGAAAAAGGTTATCATCTGGAAAACCCTGATGAGGCAAGTTTCTTCGGCAAGACACTGAAGTGGCTGATTAAAAAGGAATCAATTGTGGGTGTCCAATGAACAACAAATCTCTCTCTGAAAACCGACAAGAACCTACCTGAGTGGTAACCATTTACTCTTCAAGCAACAAAGCCTGGTGAACTTTATAATGTTAAATTCTGAGAACAATATAAGAATTGCCTGAAACCAGTGAACTTGGACGAATGAGAAATGAGATTGGATTGTGAACCAAGAACATTTCTGAACTTTACATTACACACGCACTTAGAAGTAGAAGGGAGATAAGTTAGGTTGGTTAAGTTAACATGATTCTATTTTCATGTTTAAAGATAATTAAAAGCAACTTTTGTTTAAGTAACCATTTGTCTTGGTGAATGTCTATTGCTGCTGGGTTTTGGGGTCCTCTGGGCTCGTAACAAAATAATCATAATGTATATCTCAGTATACATTACGAGGCGATATTCTCATAAGGATTGTCACTTTTTTTGAGAATTATATGATAATATACAGACTAATATTCTGTATTGCATTATATAGAAATTTAATTAATTAATTAATATCTACTCAATGTATGCATGTAATATTTCTCTCTATCAAATTTATAAAATTATTTTAAAACAAACGAGTGGAAGCAAGTGATCCAAAATCCTGAGGGAATGTCTTAAGGAGAAGGAAGGTTAATAGAACAGCTGCTACAAGATTGCAAACTTAGATAGTTTATAATCATGTATGGTTTGAATTGATGTATCCATTGCAAACTTCTTGATCATCTAAGAACATGTTAAATGTGCTAAGACATGCAAACTTTGAAAATGTAAATCAAAAATACAAAACCAAGTTTAATAAAGTTACCTTTTGTTCAAGTTCATTCTTTCGATAATTGATGGTGATAGAGTAGTAATGTCTGTTTAATCCATGAATCAAAGCCTAAGAGTACAAAAATATAATCACATCTTAACTACTGAAAAGAGAACAGCTACAATTCTACGCTAACCTGCATATTTTGGTTGTTCTGATTTATCAGCTGAAAAAAATGACAGGAGGTATATTTGGCAACAAATTGATGTTCAAACACATTTTAAAAGAATTTGTATTTCTCACATCAGATTTGCAATATCACAGTCAATTATGACCACATTTTTAAATAATTTTAAAGAAGAATTCATTCACAAAAAAATGCTGCTACTCTTTAATATATTAATGTACATCTCACTGTAACCCTACTCTCTTTTCATTACTGCAATTTGTGTATGGATAGACTTGCTGGATAGCACACAAAAACCTGTCCCTTGACGTGTTGAGTAAATATGAACTTGAACGTTACAGAAATTATTAAAACGGCCTTTTCTACAGGGATTAATTTCAGCAATACCTTGTTTATTTGAAGATTAAATCTACCTATCTACCCAACACCAAACTTCTCTGATTGTTTATTTTAATTAAGGAGATAGAAAAGGATGAATAAATTGTTCACGAGTTTTCCTTTGCCACAGGAAGCATCTGGCCTCATTATATTGTGATCAGGTTGAAGTTCCCATTGAATTGTTGAAAATCAAATCTACTAATCCACAAAAAGATCCTGCAAAGGGTTTTTTAAAAAAAAATTATCTACATTGGGTATGCATTTTACCGTTTCTCTGCACATTGCATCCTGGATCTCAGGAAAAAACAGAAGATGGTTCAGGCGACCACCACAGTACAGAAAGGTATTCCCGAAGAGCACCACCAAGAGAACCTTGCATCTAACAATCAGGTTCTTGACTGCAATGAAAGGGAGCACCACTCCCACATTCCTAATTTTATGGGCAACCTGCTTTGGCTAATTTATGCTAAAAGAAAACTCTTTAGAAGAGATTCCCAGCAACTTGAGGTGGTCAGATTTGATAGTGGACAGAGGATTTAGTCAGCCAGTTACCAAAGAACACAACCTCACTCATGCTGCAATTGACATTTGTCCTCAAGGTCAGTTAAATATGCTTGCAGATGCTTATCAATTTGCAAATCATCTGTGCGTCTGAACAGAAGATGGTGACATTGTCCAGATATGGGGAGGATTTGATTTGAGTGCATACATTTTTTGCAACCATTAGCCCGATTATGCATCTTTGTGTGTAGTGGCTAAGGGTTGAGTGGAACTGATAAACGCAAATGCCATGCATCACAATGAGCTGATGCTCGACCTGCCCCAGTGTTAAGGATGGGCTGAGCCTCAATACAGCATAATGTCCTATTCAGTTGGATCTGTTGCACTACCTGTCCTTTGTAGAAATATTTCTGCAGAAAAATCACGGAGCAGTCAGCAAAGAAAGTCCTGCAAGCCCTGTGGGAGTTAGACACAATGGATCTAGTGGGCTGGTTTCCCATTTGGTCGTATGTCTCATCACCAGAATTTATATGTGTCACGACCTTGCTAAGGTGGGAGTGAGCGTGGACCTCCCCACTAGAACCTTCCTGTATAGGAGTTTCACTCCCAAAATCTGGAAAATGATATAATGGTCTTTGTCAATGCTCGCTATCAGCAGTTACCTAAAAAAGGACTCAGAGATGCTGGCTGTTCCCAGTGATGGATACTGAAATAAAAATGAATTGATCATCACTCTCATGAACGACACACGTTCATCTGCTCCAGACTTGTCGATAGGCAAGTAAATGCTGTCAGTTGGCACATAGTGCAAGAATACATGCTAAGGGTTCCAATGAGTTCCACCATAAAGGCTGTGGCTGGAAGGGCCATAGTCTAGGGACCTGTTGCTACTGGACACCAAGTGGCTGGGTCTTGTGTAATAGCCTCTTGAATACTTCATGGGTGTTTTGTTTAAAAGAAACACGAGTTTAATGATGCGTTGTAAGAAAATGAATTGATTTGATGACAGAATAAAGGTAAAAACATGCACTGACTGTTTTACCTGCAGATATTTGTACTTAGTACATTTTTGTAATTACAAAAAATCTTTTCAGGAAAGTGTCTCAAATGGGCTTTTGAAAATACTTGTGCCTAGTTGTACAATGGGGGAAGCTTATCAACAAAATGCTTATCAACAAAATGAAAAGTAATTCTCAAGAACAATTTTTTTTTAATTGAATTGAAATTCATTCCAAAGGCAAACGAATACAGTTTAAGTATTATTTTTGCAACTGGGATTTATTCACATTCATGCCTTTGTTTACAAATAACAGGCTGCAGCTATCTACACCGATGTTGCAAACCAAGCTGTTTCAATCACAGAACTAGGTCAAGATATTGACACTGACAGCAATAGCAAGCCATCTGTAAATACTGGTGTGTGAGATACTTTAAAAACTTGAATAAATAATTTTAAGATGTTCCTTGAGTAGTTGTGCGAAATTTGGATAATGCAAAAAAAAATCACTGTTTCTTTTGATAATATACAATTAAGATAATTTCCTCCTTTAATAATCAAAGCATCTCTTCCTACTTCTTTTCCTATAAAAAATATTTACATTTAAAATTTATTTCACAGAGAAGCATCAAGTTTATCATCCTGTGGGTCATCTCCTATGCTTCTCCTTCTCAACAGTGAATGTTCTTCCCATTTCTGGTGTGCTGCACCTGACGCTGCTCTCCAGAGTCTACAACCCCTTCTGGCTGCCGCTGAGCACAGGCACCGCCATCTTGGACATAGACTTCGCAATTGTAGGATTAGACTGACAAACATTGTCGGCTTCTTTAACAGGCCATTTGAAGCCAGTATGGACATGCCAGCATTAGGACTGGGCGGTTGAACCCTACGGAGCAGCACAGTGAATCCTCTTCTCACTCTCCCTGGGTCCGCACCAGCACAGTGCTGCTGCTACAGTAGCTCCGGCGTTGCCATTATGTTGTCAGTAACCTTTATGACCCAAATAACATGGATTAGATTCTCTTTAATGGAGCTTGAACAATAAGTCCTAGATTTGGTCAAGTTACATCAGAAGAAGGAAAAAATCCAAAGACCAACATTAAAGTACTAGCTCTTGTGGTTCAAGTGTCAACTGAAATGCCTTCAAACTGCTGCATTAACAGGCTGATGATGCCAAGGCAGTATGCAGAAAAACTTTACAATAGTCTATAAGTCATTATGGTAGGTATTGATGAGAAACCAAAGCAATAAAGTGGGATCCTTAGCACTGTTTTCAACCCCCCCCCCCCACCCCACCCGATGAGGTATGCAGCAAAATGCTTCCTATTTCAATAGGTAGTGTATATTTTCAGCAATACCTGAGGTGCCCAGTATTTTGAAATAACCCCACTGTGAAGGATATTATTATTGTTTTTTAATTCTTTAAATTTTAATTTTAAAAATAGAGGAAAAATGCTGATAGCTTTGAAACACAGCAAAGCAGGAGAATGTGGTTTTTGATAGCCATCAACAATACCTCTGTTATGTTATGAGTGAGTTTACGTGTACCACAATCATATGTAAACTCTACACATGATATTCCTAAACTAAGCTCAGATAACATTTTTTATTGACTTACAGAGATATGGAGCAATTATATTTCTCAGAAATGCAAGAAACACTCAGCAAGATCTTGGCGAAATGCGACTCAAAGAGAATTTTGCAAGGGATTATTATTTTGGGAGGTACAGGTAGTCTCTGGGTTAAAAATGTCCAATATACAAGCAATTTGTACTTAGAACCAACAAGTAGAATGCTGTCAACTTCCCGTTCGAGCGTGGTTGAGTCAGCATTGTGAGAGAGTATGCTATACGATACTCGTTTTGACCTGCAGTTTTAAATTTGCAATGTTAAAGCTTTATTGTTAATGCTATTTACACCACCTCGTAATACTTTGCAAGACTCTAAAATGTTTGAAATATAGGTGCTGAGCTGTGGTTGTGTTGAAAGTTAATGCTATCCCCATTATGATCAGGCTCCCTGCACTATCCCATAGCACGCTGCCTTACACTGATGGGAATTGATGCTTTTTAATCTCTGCTCTGATGTGGCAGACCAGCGAGTTTCCAAACCACTAAACAACACATTAGGGTTGGGGTTAGACAAGTGAGTTTCCAAATCAATGAACAACACCAGTTTGTATAGAGGGTAACCCCTGGGTTAGGGGCAGACTGGCGATTTTCCAAACCACTGAACAATGCATTAGGATGTCAGGCTCCCAGCAGGAGCGAGGACCTTGGGGCTCCCGGCAAGAGCGGGGATGTCGAGCTCCTGGCAGGAGCAGGGACCTTGGGCTCTACAATTCTTTCAACCCCAAAAGTTCAATGAACTCGTCGGTATATATTGATCCCTTTCGGCCCCCTGCCATTTTTCAATCCCTTGGATAGTCCTATTGACCCCCATTTTGGAGACCCCTATGCTACATCATCCAATTATGTACTGTATTATTATGTTGAAGATGTTGTAGTATATTTGGAAGTTTTTCTTAAGGGTTTTACATGCATAGAAAGATAAAATATATACTAAGATAAATATTTGACCAACTGATGCTAAATAAGGCAGTATGCACTTGTTCTGATTTAAATACAAATTCAAGTTAAAGAGAGACCTAGGTAACAGGACTCGTTTTTAACCCAGGGACTGCCTGTACAAACTCCCTCAATGCACATCACTCGAGATGCTAAGCAGTCATTCCTTCACATCACTGAAGGAATGACTGCTTAGCATTGACACTGGTCAACACATTTTTTTCAAAATGTTTGCTTCTTGAAAAAAATTGGGGATTATGATAAGACAACGTCAAGCTGAAGAGAAAGATAATTTCAGATTTGCTGTATTGTGTAGTAAGTTGGAGAAGCATTAAATTGAATTTTATTAAATTTAGTATGTTTAATCGCATAATGATATTGACACATTGCATTAGTTCAACTGACCTAAAAATATTTTGCCACTGATGTTCGTTGTAGTCAGCATCTGATGCCTTTCGTGTTAGTGTTCAACAATAGTCAGCCAACATTGATAGATTCCAGTTGCCTTTAAACTGATTTTCTATGGTTGAACAAGTTGACTGAACCCAAGATCATCAGGGAAGAGGTCCAAGTGCAAATGTAAAAAATGAATTTTCAATGACATTTTGCACTTCATGGTTTTGTATGCTTGAAGCATGTTAAAAATATGATAGGAAATCACCAAATTAGATATCTAAAAAGCAGTATGTGATAGGAAAGTTTTAAGGTGATTTTCACAAGCAGCAGTGCAAAATCCATAAAATACATACAAAAGTGCTGAGAAAGCAAAATCTTCCTTGTCCGGTGATGTCAATGTGTTGCTTGACCTAAGAATAAAATGCTGGGGAAACTTTATATAGCAATGTAAAGATACCTAACCAACATTTCAGGGTTGAGCCCATCATCAAGGTAGAGTAAAAGTAGCTTGGTGCCTGAACAAAATTGTGGGGATAGGGGGAGGGCAGGGGAGGAGAAGTCCCACAGGCAGCAGGAGGTAATAGGTGGGAGGACAAGAGCAAACAAGGGGAGTGGGGATGGCTCTGTGAATAGAAAGGAGGAGGTGGAGAACTGGAGGAAAGAAGACAGAGGAATCGGGACGAGAAGGAGAACAGAGAGTGGTCTAACAGAAACCAGAAAAGTCGATGTTAATACCATCCAGTTGGAGAGTGCCCAGACGGAAAATTAGATGTTGCTCCTCCAATTAACAGGTGGCCTTGGGCTGGCAGACATGTCAGCACAGAAGTGGGATGCAGAGTTGAAATAGTCAGCCACAGATCCCTGCCACTGAAGTGGACAGAGTGAAGGTGCTCAGCAAAGGGATCTCCCAGTCTGCGTCCAGTTCTCGCGATGTAGAGATCACAACGAGACTACCAGATGGATTAGATGATTCCTGCAGATTCACAGTGAAGTATTGGAAGGACTGTCGGAAGCCCTGTTGGAGGTGAGAAAGTGTGGGCGCAACTGTGGAACTTCCTGTGGCTGTAGAAGAAGATGCCAAGTAGGTGATTGGTGGGAAGGGATGAGTGGATGAGGGAGTCGTGGAGGGAGCAGTCCCCAAGGAAGACAGAGAGGAGAAGATGTGACTGGTGGTGGGATCACGTTATAGGAGATGGAAATTGCAGAGGATAATGTGTTGGATGCAGAAACTGGCGAGGTGGTAGGTGAAGACAAGGGGAATCATGTTTTTGTTGCTTCTAGGGGCAAGTGGGCCAGGGCAGATGAGCAGGATATGAAGGGGGTGCACAAGGGCTGAGTTGATGGTGGTGAGGGGAAATCACGTTTTTGGAAGGAATACATTTCAGATGATCCAGACTGGAAGACCTCATCTTGGGAAAGATATGACGGAGACAGAGGAATTGGTGAATTGGTGAAGAAGTGAGGTTGAGGGAATAGGCTTGTAAAAAAAAAAATGTCTTTAGAATGCTCTCCCCTTTCTTAATCTCTCTGTCTCCAAGATGGAAACAGAGAGATCAAGAAAGGGGAGAGCATTGCCAGAGATGGACCAAGTGAACTTGAGGTTGGGGTGAAAGTTAGCAGCGAAGTGAATAAAGTTGGCGAGCTCGTCAAGGGTGCACGAGGCAGCACCGATGTAATCGTCAATAGAGCAGAGAAAGAGTTTTGGTGCCTTGCCTGCGTAGGCTTGCACATGGATTGCTCCACAAAGCCAACAAAAAGATAGGCAAGGAGGGGGACTGGTTAAGTCTCGTCAAAGAAAGAAACAAAGGCCTTTGTTCTGGGGAAGACTCTCTCACCCACTCATCCCTTCCCACCAACCACCTACTTACCACCTTCCCCGTGGCCGCAGGAAGTGCCATAGTTGTACCCACACCTGCTCTCTCACCACCATTCAGGGCCTCAAATAGTCCTTCCAAGTAAATCCACATCACGTGAATCTGCGGAATCATCTAATGCATCTGGTGCTTACGTCGTAGCCTTCTCTACATTGGAGAAACTAGACACAGATTGGGAAATCGCTTCACTGAGCACCTTCGCTCTGTCCGCTTCAGCGACATGGATCTCCCAGTGGCCAACCATTTCAATTCTGTGCCCCACTCCCACGCTGACATGTCCATCCATGGCCTCATGCACTTCCCGACCAAGGCCACCCCTGAATTGGAGGAGCAACACCTAATATTCTGATGGGCACTCTCCAAACATGGCAATAACATAGACCTCAAGTTTCTACAAGCCCATTCCACTTTCTCCCTCTCTTCCCTATCCCTCTGTCTTCTTTCCCCCAGTTCTCTATCCCCTTCCCTTTCCATTCACACTCCCCTTGTTTGATGGTGTGCCCTCCCTCCCTAATCCACCTATTACCTCCTGCCTTTGTGCCTGTGCTCCTCATCCTGCCCTTGTCCTCCCACCATTTTGTTTGGGCAGCCTACATATTTCTCAAACCTTGATGAAGGCTCAACCCCAAAACTTTGGTGATGTATCTTTGGCTTTGCTATATAAAGTACATTGTTTGACCTGCTGAGTTTCCCCAGCGTTGTGTTTTTACTTCAGAGTTTCTGCAGATTTTCATGTTTATTTCCTACTTCTTGACCTAGATGACCTTGTACTTTTTCATTTTGAATGTTCTTGTAACTCACTCATCCAGGTAGGCAGTCAGTAATTCATTGCACTACCTCATTAATGAAGGAAAGATGTTGGAAAACCATGTGTGTCACTTGACACAGAATACCTAGCCTTTGGAGGGACAACGTAGCCACAGAAAAAGAACCAAGGATTATAGAAATAAATATTTTAATTCTTTTGAAACAGAAAGGGTCATGCACATTCTTATAATAAAAGTCCTGTTCATGTACAGCTGCAGTTATTAATCTAAAGGGCACAGAGAGACTTCACTTGCATCTGATTAGCTCTATCTAGAGAAAATCTTTTTCCTGTCGTTATGATTTGGAATAATATCATGAAATTAACAAGAGAGGTCATTACTGCACAGTCATAAAAGGGTCATGGAACTAGTCTCATGCAGCATGCATGCATGGACTTGTCTATGCCCAGTGAAAACCCCTGGCACATTTCTGCTCATTATCTTTCACAGTTCATAGACTTCAATAAAAGTACAACTTAAAACAGTAAAGTCAGGATCTATACAGATGATAGAATTAATACTGTTCTTCATTGCAGTAATTAGAGCCTAAAACTCCAGAAATCAACAAAGAGTGGGTTCCAACATCACCAAAAATGATCACGTATTACTTCTACAAAATTCAAGACTGAAAATAATTGTTTATTTCAGTAAGTCTGCAAAATATAAAACATTGCATTCACAAATCACGCATACAGCTGGATAAATGTACCTGGATAGATGGTTTGTTGAGATGACCAAGATTTGAAGTCGTTTGCCTCGGCTCATGTCCTAACACCATCATATTTGCATTGATCAGTCTAAAGGCATCAATAACAACCTATGTGAAGCAAGGGAAAATATTTCGTTTAGTTCAAGAGCATGATAGAACCTTGGTGTCACATCTGGTTCTGGCTTCTATCCAGACAAAGACTTTAATGAAATGCCAAGCAGAAGGAATTTCCTGCTGATTGTGTCATCATCATACTATCTTATAACAAGGTGACATCAATTAAACACATAATTTGTATGCAACATCAATAGGGGAATATATGAAAGCTATGAAAGTATATTTGTTCATCACACAATCTATCAAACTAAAAAGTTATTCATAACCTATATCTTCCCAAAATATATAACGTAATTCCTTTATTTTTATCTTGATGCAACAACTGACTAATTTGTTCTTCTTGGATATATTAATCAACCAGAGAGCATCTAATCAATATGAATGACAGCAAGCGAGTAAGACTGAAAGTGAGCACCGGCTAAGGGATTATATGTAAAGCCCAGCCCTGTCACATCAATGAAATGATCACAATACTCGAAATGACAACAAAATTATAGCCAGCAAGGAACTCCCTCTTGCATTCTGTTCTAGTCATAAGCCTTTGCCCACCTTGTTCAATGAAAGAATCTGTTCCTTGTCTAATAGATTAAGGAGGCCCTCATCAAAGCCACAATCAGGACAAAAACAAAGGAAGATAAACTGAAGGCAAGGTCATTTGTGATTCACAACAGGTTACTTTGTAGCTTCCTCAACAGTATCAAAAAAATTAATACAGATGCATTTATGTTACTAGACAATAATTTGCATACTTCCATTCACCCACATCAAAACATAAAATTGTTTATTCCAAGTTATTTCAATTTTTTTGTTCCTCTGAACAAAAATTATAGATTTTACCCTATCCCCATCAAAACACTGAAGCCCAGGAAAAGACTCATCTCTGATGACATTAGAAGCAATCGTCTCTCCTCTCAAGATTTCTAGTGTCAAAGCAAATCAGCTTCTGCTTTGCAAGAGAGATTCTGCTTTGCAAGAGAGAACAGCATATATCCTCAGAGAAATGTATGGAGAATCATTGTGTTTATTAAGTCCTTATTAACCTATTTTACTCTGAGATATGGGTACTTGTTATCCCAGGTGATTTCAGTTCACTTTACTCCCAAGTTAAATCCCTTTTAAATTACATTCTTGCAGCTTCTATTTTTATGATAAAGGTATGAAAGAAGCAATTTAAGTGTGAATATGGAATGAATTGCACAGAAGATGGATTTAAGGCAAAACTGTATTTAAGTATTAAATAATTGAACCTCTAATGCACTTGTTGATTTAAGTCAGCAATTAAGATAGTGAAGGGAACTACCTTATTTAACTACGATTCAAAGTATTTTATTGTCTGCCTGTCCCGCATCGGACTTGTCAGCCACAAACGAACCTGCAGCTGACGTGGACTTTTTACCCCCTCCATAAATCTTCGTCCGCGAAGCCAAGCCAAAGAAAAAGAAAAACATAGATGACATCACATACAACCGAGAAACTTTTTTCCTGCACGCCAGGCAGAATTTCTACTTTAACAGTAGTGCAAAAAAAAATGTGCTCAAGAAAATATATCAACACAAAAGAGAAAAATGTGAACAAAGAAAATAATGTAAACAAGGTGACTGTACAATGCAGAGAATAAATATTCAATAATAAATGTGTAAAGTTTCTTGTAAAATGAGTCTCTGATTGAGTTTGTTGTTTAGGAGTCTGATAATGGTGGGGTAGCAACTGTTCCTGAACCTGGTGGTTCGAATCTTGAGGCACTTATACCTCTTTATTAATGGCAGAAATGAAAACAGAGCATATCCTGGGTGGTGTGGATCCTTGATGATTACTGCTGCTCCCTGATGGCACATTCCATGTAGATTTTTTTGATGGTGAGGAGAGATTTGCTGGGCTGTGTCCACTACCTTTTGCATGGCTCTTCACTCAGAAGTATTGGTGCCCCTATGCCAGGCCATGATGCAGACGGTCAACACACTTTCCACTACACATCCGTAAGAGTTCGCTTAGGTTTTCGATTTCATGCCAAACCTCCACAAATTCCTGAGGAAGTTGGGGCACTGATATTAGTGTGTTAGGTCCAGGAAAGGTCGTCTGAGATAGTGGATCCCAGGAATTTAAATTTGCTCACCCTCTCCACTTCTGATCCTTCAAAGATCACTGGATCATATTTCTCTGGTTTTCCCTTCTTAAAATTCACTATCAGTTTTGGTGACATTGAATGTGAGGTTGTTGTTAGTATACGAGTCATGTAGTAAAAGGTGTAAAGTGAGTAGAGTGGGGGGCTATGAACGCAGCCCTGTGGTGTTCCAGTACTGATGGAGATTGTGGAGGGGATGTTCTTACCAATCCTCACTGTCTGTGGTCTGGAGGTGAGGAAATCTAGGATCTAATTACACAGTGGCGTACTGAGGCCTAGGTCTTGGAGTTCGCTGATCAGTTTTGAGGGGATGATGGTGTTACATGGTGTTAAAGAGCAACCTGTATGTACCTTTGCTGACCAGGTATTCCAAGGCTTTGTGTCAAGCTAGTGAGATGACATCTGCCATATGCTGCGGTAGGCAAATTGGAACAAATACATGTCGCTGTTCTGACAGGACCTAATATGCTTCAACACCAGCCTCTCAAAATACCATCACTGTGGATGTGAGTGCCACTGGTTAGTTGCATTTTGGCAGGTTATCACACTCTTCTTTGACACAGATATGACTGATGTCTGTTTGAAATAAGTGAGTACCACACCCTGCCAAAATGAAATGTAGAAAATATCCAGAAATACATGGGCCAGTTAGGTTTTCAGGACTCGGCTGGGTATTCCATCGGATGCTTTCCCTGGATTCACTCTCCTGAAGGCAGCCTGCACATCATCCTCGGATACTGACATCAGGAGGACAAGGGGATGCACAGGAATTAAATGCCTTTGATCTGGCTCTCAGTATGTTCTGGATTTCATTGTTCATCCAGGACTTCTGGTTGGGGAAAACCCTGAAAGATTTGATGGGGACATTCTTGTCCATAGTGGTTTTGTAATGGCTCTGGCGATCCATTGTAAACATTTAGATCTTCAGCTGACTTCTTCAGTACTGCCCAATCCACTGACTCCAGGCAGTCCTCTAATCGTTCTTTAGCTTCCTGCAACTATCTTCTGGCTGTCCTGATCTCTGGAGCCTCTTTTTTTAGGCTGTCTGTATGCAGATAGAAGGAGCACCACCAGGTGCTCATGGTAAAGTAATGAACTGGATTCGACAATGGCTGGATGGGAGAAGCCAGAGTAGTGGTGGATGATTGTTTCTCAGACTGAAAGCCTGTGACTAGTGGTGTGCCTCAGGGATCAGTACTGGGATCGTTGTTGTTTGTCATCGACATCATTGATCTGGATGAGAATGTGGTAAATTGAATCAGCAAGTTTGTAGATGACACTAAGATTGGAGAAATTGTGGATAGCAAAGAAGTTTTTCAAAGCTTGCAGAGGGATCTGGATCAGATGGAAGAATGGGCTGAAAAAAGGCAGCTGGAATTTAATACGGACAAGCATGAGGTGTTGCATTTTGGAAGGACAAACGCACGGTGAATGGTAGGGCACTGAGGAGTGCGGGAGAACAGAAGGACCCGGAAATAGATACATAATTCCCTGAAAGTAGCGTCACAGGTGGATAGGGTTGTAAAAAGAGCTTTTGACATATTGGCCTCCATAAATCCAAGTATTGAGTGCAGGAGTTGGGATGTTATGTTAAAGTTGTGTAGGATATTGGTGAGCCCAAATTTGGAGTATTGTGTCCACCTAACTACAAGAAAAATATCAATAAGAAAGAAAGAGTGCAGAGAAGATTTACTAGGATGTTGCCCGGACTTCATGAACTGAGTTTCAGGGAAAGATTAAACAGGTTAGGACTTTATTCTCTAGAGAGTAGAAAAATGAGGGAAGATTTGATAGAGGTATTTAAAATTATGAGGAGGATAAACAGCGTAAATGCAGATAGGCTTTTTCCACTGGGATAGGTAAGATACAAAGCAGAGGACATAGGTTAAGAGTGAAAGGGGACAAGTTCAGGGAGAACATGAGGGATGGGAGTGTGGATCAAGCTGCCAGATGATGTGGTGAATGAGGGCTCAATTTTAAAATTTAAGAATTTAGACAGGTGCATGGATGGGAGAGGTATGGAGGGCTATATAATGGTTTTAATGGATCCATAAAGAGAAAGAGTCTTGGCACACTTGAAAAAATTTAAGACGGACATAGTTTTCCTACAGGAAATACACCTTAGAAAATTGGAACATAATAAATTAAAAAGAGACTGGGTGGAACAAGTCATTTTGAATTCTTTCAACTCCAAAGCAAGAGAGGTGGCAATTTTAATTAACAAAAATAAGTTGGTGTTGGTTGAGGATACATCCATTGATTCAGCAGCAAGATTTTAAATGGCACATTGCCAGATATATGCAGAATCCTGGACGCTTCTGAATATTTATGCTCGAAATTTTTATGATGAATCCTTTATGCAGAATGGCTTTTTAAAAACAGTGGAAGGAAGACAAAATATATTGGTTGGGGGAGATTTTAATTTTTGCTTGGACCCCATCCTTGATAAATCAGCAAAGACAAAATCAAAAGCTGCGAAAGTTACTCTATCTTTTATGAAGGATTTAAAGCTGATTGATGTATGGAGACAGTCACACCCCAGGGCGAGAGATTATACATTCTACTCAAAGGTTCATGACTCTTATATGAGAAATGATCTTTTATTAAATGTCGGCACAATTGGAGAACAGAGTGGTCAAAATGGAATACCTGTCTAGATTTCTATCTGATAATGATCCTAACGATAATGATGCCAGTGAAATAAGAGAGTGTTTATACATGGCATCTTAATTCTATGCTGTTGTGAAGGTCAGATTTCTATAATTTTATTAGGGGACAAATAGAATTGTTTTGTGAAACAAATTCCCCCTCTACCAATAATAAGGTTTTTTCTTAATATGGGACACACTCGAGGTTTATTTAAGGGGACAGATCATTTAATATACTTAAAAAAACACATGGCAGAGGATAATGGTCTGGCCAAAGAAATAACAGAACTGAAAAAAGAATACCAGAGAATGGGTTCAAAAGATAAATATAAGATCTTGGAAAATAAAAAAAATTGAAATATAATAATTACAAACATAAAATAAAAAGAACCATTTTAAAATCAAAATAGAAATCTTATGAATTGGGAGATAGAGCACATAAAGTTCTGTCATGGCAATGAAAGGAAGAAGGGACATCAAGGATTATTAATGCAATCCAAACAGAGCCTGATAAATTAACATGTAATCCGAAATAAATCAATGACACTTTTAAGCAATATTATACAAAACTCTATAAGTCATCTTAACTTAATGAAGGATCTTGAAGTCTGTGGCAATCAAGCTGGTGCTCCAGGCAGCAAGCACAACGAAAGACCAGCAGCCCGTGCAGCAGGACTGGCCCCAACAAGCGAACCGGCGGACAGACGGCAAGGCCAGCTGAAAGACCAGCAACCCCAAAATCACGCTGGTCTTGCTGCACAGCCAACAGTCAGGGACAGTACGTGGGGAAGAAGGGATTGTTCCTGGAAACCCAATTTTGTTATGTGGGTTGTGACGTGAGTAAAAGGGGGAAATGGCGGGAACACAACGAGTATAAATGTTGGGTCTGAGCCACTCATAAAATGCAGAGCTAAACCTGACTATACTACGTGTGTGTGTGTGTGTGTGTGTGTATGTGTGTGTTCCTTTGAGTAGCGCGCAGCTACAAGCCATCTATTATCTCTAGCACAACACATTGACAAGAACAACCCATGCTCTGAAAGTCTAAAACCAGCTGTTTGGACTTTATGGCATTGAGAGAGAAGTTGTTGACCTGGCATTGTCACAAGTCCTTCTGCCTCTCTTCTTGTGACTGTTAAAGAGCCTGCCTATAGCACAATATCATCCACAGAAAGCTGTGTTTGGCCATGCAGGCATGGCTGCACAGGGTCTACAGTAGAGAATGGAGTAAGCAACCTTGTGCTGTAATGGTATTGACCAATCCCTCACTGATTGATCCTGCGGGCATTCTCCACATCCTGAGGCAATGAATCCTTTGCCATTGTTGTTGCATGCCTTTGTAATTGGGAATATTCTCCCTGAATGTTGTTTGTCTAGGCTTGTTGGAATTTTATCATTACAAGATCTTTTATAATTCTTCTATATTCTAGAGGACACTGGCCCAATTGGCCCAATCATGCCATATGATATTCCTGTCATCACAGGAACCAGAAAATCCTTCCTCAAATAAAGAGATTAAGTTTACATACAAAACTCTAAATGGAGTTTCTCTTGTTCTTAAAACCACTTGCAATGAAGGCCAAAACATCATTTATTTTCACTGCTGAACCTGGGCACTTGATTTAAAGGAGTACAAAAAAAATCAAGACGTTACACATTCACTTTTCCTCATATATCACCATTCAGATAATAATCTTTTCAGAATAAAAGTAAATATTATATATTTATCTTTATAATTACTCTCACCCAATGCCTAAATCTCATTGGAGCCTCTTTGCACCCTCTTCACAGCTTGTATCCTCCTCACAGTATGCATGGCATTCCTGCATCTTCAATGCCACTGCACACTCCCCACCCCCATTTCTTCCATCTGGGAACTTGGTGTTACATTTAATTCCCTCATTATCATACCTAGTGCCATAGCACTGATCCCTGCACCACCACACCAATCATTCAAAGAAAACCCGTTTCTTCTGTTTCCTGTCAGTCATTCAATTCTTCAATCCATTCTATATGTCACCAACTGCTTATCCCACCCCAATCTCTTATATGAGATCTTATCAAAAACTTTTTTTTAAATTCCAAAAACAGTAGCAAAAGTTCTCCCTTTTTTCAACCCAGTAATTAACTAGTTTAGAACATCCCAGTTACCATAGAACAGCTTCCAGTGGAATTGTTCAGCAGTATTTTCCTCTCATAAACCAATTTTGTCTAATCCTGTGTTTTATTTGTACATTTTTAATAATAGATTTTCATATTTTCCTCCCCACTTATGTTACAGGTTTGCAGATCTGTAATTCCTGGTTTTCATTCTCCCCCCTTTTTCCCCCAATAGTGGAACTATATTTGCTACCCTACAGCCCCCTTACTCCCCCCCCCCCCCCCCCCCCGCACCACCACCACCACCAAACCTGCCAGAATATCTCTGGAGTCTAAAGCATTTTGGAGGATCACCATTCATGTACTCAACATTTCAATGGCCATTTCTATAGTACTCTGGGGTGTCTATTATCAGGCCCTGGGAACTCATCAACATTCAGCCCTAGTAACCTCTCCACCTCTATTTAACAATACTGCTTTTTTTCAGGTCCTCCATGTCTTTGGGTCCACAAAATATATTTAACTTCTCCTTTGAGAAATTGACCAATGGATTTAATTAAAAAATACAAAACTGCAGATGCTGGAATCCTGAGTAAACAAAGAGAGGCTGCAGAGACTCAGTTGATCCATGTATTGTGAAGGGCCGTGACATGACAGCTCTGCCCACTACCTAGTCAGAAGAATCACCACTTGCCAATCAAGGTTCCTTCCCCCACTCACCCATTAGTGCTCACCTTGCTGTTGGCCAATTTAAATTTTTTTGTAATTATCTTAGCCTTACTGGCATCCAGCCATTGGTTCTCTATAAATTACCTGGGCTAGACTCTCCAGCCTGCCTGTACTTGGTCTTGGGCCATTGCCTGTTGTAATCAGATTAATCTTGCTGGCACCGAGCCATTAGATCCCTGCTAATGACCTGGGCTGGATCGCCCAGCCCTCTTGCACTATAAAAGGTGGCACATGTGCTTGTTCACCCTTTTTGCCTGCTTGGGACCACCCTGCTTCACTCCAGGCCTAGAACTGTGAAAAGGCACTGGAGAAATTGTTAGTAATTGTTGGTGCACTGTTTAAAAGGGCTTGCCCCGAGTAGTATAGACCCATCCCTGCACTGAATCACGGGGTGGTGGGACATTGCATTGATTTTTCCTTGATTATTGTATGTACCCAGTTCGTCATATGTGTGTGTATACTTTGTTGCCACATTATTTAATTGTATGCATTTCATTGCTGCTATTACTTTCCCACACTTCCTATAAATTATGTTTCATTGCTACTATTACTTTTTCCCCACACTCTCTATTAAACTGTGCGATGTTTCTTGCTGACTTGACTTTTTCCTCACGCTCGCTAATTGTACGTGTTGTTTCATTGCTGCTACTATTTTCCTACAGCTGCTGTAAACTGTGCATGTGTGTGTGTTGCATCTGTTGCCATTTTCCCATGTTTGCCTTCTGTAAATAAAATGATTCACTTCAAAACTGTGTCCAGAGTCCTTGCGTTGAAGACCTACCAAACCTGTTTCCTCACTTACAACAGACAGGGAGCATGCATAAAAAGAAGTCATTATTTCAGACTGGGACCTTTTAAAGTGGGAGGGGTGATGTAATGCATATAATTGGTGAAAAGTTGGAAGGGGAGGAGAAGAGAGTGTGGATGGGGAAAGGCCAAATAAGAATGGAGGTTATCTAAAAGTGGAAAATTCAACATCCAGGTTGAGTTTACAGCTGTCCAGGGGAATATGACATGTTGTTCCTCAAATTTACATTTAGCCTCACATAGGCAATGAAAGAGGCTGAAGTCAGGCATGTCTGTGTGCGAATGGCGAGGGGAATTGAAGTGGATGGAAATTGCAAGTTCCAGCTTCAACCTGCAGATAGAAAGTTTAATCTATTGATGCGGAGGAGAGCATATTGGGAGCAGCGAATGCAGTAGATTAGGTTAAACAAGGTGCATGTTCAACTCAATCTCACCTGGAAGATGTGTTTTTGGCCATGGATAGGAGGTGAGGGAGGAGATGTCAGAACAAGTTTTGCACTGTCTACAGTTACAACAGGAAGTACCCAATTGCAAAGGATTTAACTGTTCATCTGTCCATGGATTTATAGTGATATTTTCGTGACTGAAGGATGAGTGCCAAGGTCAATGCTGGAATATTATTGTATTTCTAAATGACCTGAGTATGCCATATAACATGTTCAAATATGCAAATAACACAAAGCTCGTAAACAGTGGGGAAGATAGCAATAGGTATTGAGGACAGGTAAACTGACAGAATAGCCAGATAAATGACACAAAGTTAAAAACTGGAGTGAAGTCAAACTTTAACACAGAAAAGACTATGCAGACTAAATGGCACATTTCTAAAGGCTGTACAAGAAGTTATTTGCTGCTTATGTGAATAACTCATTCAAAGTTACAGTGCAAGTTGAAAGAATAATTAGTGAGGTATAGAGGTTCCTGGGAAAAATTAAGATGAAGGCATTGAGTAAAAAATGTGGAGATTAAATTGAGCAACACACAAAAGTCTTGGAGAAACTTAGCAGGTCACACAGCATCTCTAGGAAGTAAAGAGTAACCAACATTTCAGGCCTGAGCCCTTCGTCAAGAGATGAGCAAAAAGCAGGCAGGTGCCTGAATAAGAAGATGGGGGAAGGAGTGAAGGGAGAAAGTGGCAGGAGAGGAATGCAGGCTGATGTGGATCTGGGAGATAGGGTAGAAGATAGGTTTGTAGGTAATAGGGGAAGGGGTTGGGGAGCTGGAGATCAGAGGAATAGGGAAAGAAGGGGTTTACCAGATACTGGAGGTTGATATTAATGTCTGGTTTAAGAGTACTGAGATGGAATATTAGGTGTTGTTCCTTCAATGTACCTGTAGCCTCAGTTTGGCAGTGCATGGGTTCATGGATAGACAGATTTGTGTGGAAATAATGTGTGGAATTAAAATGGTTGGTCACCAGGAGGTCCCTGTTATTATAGCAGACAGAGTGAAGGTGCTCAACAAAACGATCTCCCAGCCTCTCCAATATAGAGGTGGCCACAAAGGGAGCACCAGATGCATTAGATGACTGCTGAAGATTTACAAGTGTTGCTTCACTTGAAAGGACTGTTTGGAGCCAAGGTAAATAATGGGCCAAAAATTAATTCTGTGAAAATCCATTTCCAGTTACTTTAGAAAGGACATGTTAATCCTGAGGAAAGTGCAAGAGAGCTACGAGAATGGTTCTGAGTATTAATGGCAGAGGCTGGGATTGTTTGAGGAACAATTAAACTTCTGAAAGATATCGCAGCGAAAAAGGTTTGACTGCCTTAAAAATGGTACAATTAGGGAAGTTCAATACTCTTCAAATCCAGAACATAGATTTAGAGTCTTGGGCAAATGAATCAGTGATGCAAATATTAATTTTTAAACTACAAGAGTAATTATGATCTAGAACACATTGGCTGCAATGACCTTTTCCAGACCTAATAATTACAATAGCCTGACTGAGATTATGGTCTCCACAACCATAATTTAAATAAGCTGTTCATGTAGAAAGAAATCATTCAAAACATAGAATCTGTACTGACTCCAAGTAGTCTTCCCTCCCAGAATGCTGCGTGCAACATTAAGACTGATGCACAAGATTGATTCAGATTTCAGATTTATTGTTGGAGTGCATCCATGACATCACATACAACCCTGAGATCTTTTCCTGTGGGTGAGGCAAAATTGTCACTTATGGGTGCAACAAAAAAAAACTGACTCAACATACACATAAACAAAAAAGAAATGTGAATAAACATTGGATGGCCATGGAATGAAAGAATTTGCTGCCACAGACAGAAAGCAGAATTGTAGTAAAATGTTGTTATTTAAAATGTGGCCGAGACTTTAATGTGATACTCTTCCACCCAAACATGCGATCTTAAAGATAAAAGAATGTTGCTCACAGAAATGCCTTCAGCAAGTTTTCCAAAATAAAGATCCATTCCTTCAAATTTATTGAGTCAGAAACAGTAAAAATTCAAGGACTGCTACTGTCAAGATTGTAGCTCATCACCAACACAAGTCAATTCAAAATAGACAATTAAACATTGGCATTGTCAGTAAAACTATTATCTCCTGAATAAATGATAAATTACAGTAAATGTTAAGATGGTATATTTATGGATAAATATTATGGGCTATTTTATTAATTATTGACATTATTATTAACATTGCTCCACGTAATACAGCAGCAAAACTCAACTGCAGCTCAAATGAAACTTTTCACTCTGCACACTCCAGTGGGAAGTTTGCAAAGAACCTTCAGAAGGAATTGAAGATATCCCTTGCATTATTACTCATCATGAAAATGAACCAAAATGTTTCTCAGTAGCAACTTTTTGATTTTATACTTTTTTGCACTCCTATTAAATATATGCAAATTATCATGATTCCTGAGGCAAACAATACTAATTCAAATTATCCCAAAATAAACACAAAAAAAACTTTAAAGGCCATCATTTGGGGGGGGAAAAAGGCTGCACTTTAATTACTAATGTAACTGGAAGAATGATTCTGTACTCCCCCAAGCAATCATAGCCTTAATTCAGGCAAATTATAATAACGGACTCATTAATGGCAAGTGCTTTTATGAACACAAGGTAAGCAAGGTGTTAATTACACTATAGTGTTTCAAAAATGGACCTGATAGAACTCCTTTTAATTGCAGATAACCAATTTATTTCAAGTTCAGTTTAGAAATCCATGAAGCAAAAAATCTCGAAACAGGTTTTGAATATATAAATGATAGAAATTAATGTAGTATACAAGTATAAAAAGGAGCAATAACTGTTTATCTAAATCCAGTTCTTTTAACAGGTTTGCATTCAGAATGGTGGTGATTAGAATAGCGACATGGCTGCTAAATTCTGCTCTCAAATTAAAGTTACATCCGAAATACTCAACTTCTGACTGAGAGAGAGAGTGCAAAAAAATTAGTTTTACAGAAATTTGTGAAGCACTGACAATTGTAAAAATACAATCAGATAATAATTTTATTCATTCATGTGGACATTTCTAGCTTGGCAAGTATTTATTGTTCATTCCTAATTGTTCTTGAGAGATGGCAGTGAGCTACCTTCTTGAATTCTAGTAGTCCATTTGGAATAGGTACTCCCATAGTACAGTTGGGGAGGAAGTGTCAATATTTGACAGGGAGTGGTGGAAAGGATAAAGAAACAGTGATATATTTTTCAACTCAGGATCGTGTGCAAATTCTAGAATGTGTTGCTCCCATGTGTCTGATGTTCTTCTCACCCTTCTTTGTGGTAGAGAACTAAGTGGGGGGGGGGGGGTTGGGGGGGGGGGGTTGCAGCAATGCATATTGTTGATCGCAGCAATGAATGTAGAAGGAGTGAATATTTAAGGTTCAGAGTGGAATGATAATTATTTAGGATGCAGTAAATATTGCATCAATTTCCTTGTCATTTCTTCATGACTTTTGAGATTCTAATCAATACACAGTTCCTTTCATTTCCTCTGAAGTCCTCAAAACAATAGAACAACCAGCAAGTCCTTTCTTTTTCCAATACCAACTATGGGCATAATTTTAATGTAACTGTTCCACAGAAAAATCAGCTCATTGTCCATTAATTAAGATCAAGTTGACCTCACCCTTCATGAACTTCACAAACATCCATAAACTATGACTGTAGGAAATCTGAAATATTTTACTCTACTCAACCCAAAAGTTGATAAACTAAACTTTCTATTTTTAATTACCTTAAGTTTTGCAAAGTTTTAACTAAAAAAAAATCTTGCTCCTAATAGACCCATTTATCAATTCTATTCATTCAGAAACAAACCAATTTTGCTTTGCTTCTGATTATCACCCATGTGAGGCTGTACACACCAATAGATTTTTATTTCTCAGGTTTGCTAAATTCATGTTAAAGGTCTGTTTTCTTGATGAATAAATTTGATTCTTATGCTGCTATCTGTTTCATGGAACTAGACTTTAACTGCACCTTTAGTCTAAGCAACATCCACAGATCAAAATATAGGACTAAGTGGGGCTGATGATGCTATTTACATGTGTGATTCCTGCTGTCTTCTTGTTAGTAGCTTTAATATAATGGAAGACCTTGCCTGATTTGTAATTAACACATCTTTATTGGAGAGATGTTCAGAAGTGATTGCTGTGAATTTACTGGTAGCAAGATAAACATTAACATGCATCATTTTCTGTTTTGAGAGCATTTTTTTTAAAAACAAAAGATCAATAAATGACAGTGTAATAGCCAAACAGGCCAAATCATAATTGTGTAACCCTTTATTTTGCATGCCATCTTTGGCTTGGCTTCGCGGACGAAGATTTATGGAGGGGGTAAATGCCATAGACACTCACTAAAACCCTACAAATATAATTAGCATATAGCAGTAGGAACTTGGTTAGCTTTTGTTACAGTCATTTCTGGAAGCAGTTGTTTCACATCAGTCATAAATAACTTTTTGTTTGCTTCTCTGCATCACCATGCAAAAAAAAATGCTTTGCAAAATTAAGCTTCATAAATTCAGTCTAACAGGACAAAATATAAACAATGTGTGGAGTTCATGAATATGCATTTCTTAAAGTTGTAAAATGTAATGCCTAAATTTAAAAACAGAACAAAGCTTTTTCCAATTCTAACCAAGCAAACAAAAACAGGGAAAAATTGAGCATAAAATAATCAAAAGCATTGTGAATCTGTCAAACTGGCAAAAAGATTAATGTCCCATTGAAAATTTCTTTTATCACTAACAACTGACCAGTTATCGACTACTTAGTTTGCAGCAGCGTACTTTAAAAATTAAATGAAATGTGTGACCTTGAAAGAGCATGTAGGTTTTGTGGCCATTTGGTTTTTTTATGCTGCAATGCACTGCCAAGCATCCAGAAGTGAAAAACATCATCCTCTTTCCTCAGTAAGCCCACAGCATAAAAAATTCAGATAAATCTTACTTTTCAAGCTATTTCTGATGAAAAGCACACAGAAATGAAACTGACTTATGCCAACTGAATATCATTGGAAGACTGTGATTGTGAGCTTTGACTTTGAAACAGTGAAATAATTTATAAAACATCAATTTTATCTGAGTAAAAGAGATATTCCTAAGAGTAAAAGTGTGTGCATTTCTTGTATTTTCCTTAGAGACTTCTTAGCTTCGTGTCCCCATTACTATAAACTTCAAAACAGTGGATAGTGAGGTTGGAATAATCATCTAAATTTGGCATTGGGAACGCTGAAGTAGTCTGCAGTTATCTGCATGAGTCCAGGTGAAAGCACATTATTATAACATCTTAAAATCTGAAAGAATAACTGAGACAGAAATTCCTTTATAAATAAAAATAGAAATATAATCATAAACCTCAGTTATATTGCTTTGAATACCTGTGTTAGGCTTCAAATATTCTTTAAATTATGTTGCAGACTGATCAGACGTCAGACTTTTGTTAAACTGCTAAGCCGAGTGACTGGAATTTTGCATCATAATTAACAGATGTAGAATTTAATATTAAAATAATAGGAGAGAAATATCTTTCTTCACAAATGCAACATTTTAGTGCATCCTACCCTTTCTTGCACAAATTACAATTCCAAAAGATTTGGATAATAAACGATATCATAATTATAATATTAGCTTTAGCCCTTAACCAACAGTTGGTTTCAATAAACAGACCAAATTTACAGTGAACTTAAATCTCTTCTTTGTTATATGTCAATTGAGATAATACTGCAAAACACTAAATATCTCTTAACAACACAAGAACATCATGGAGGTTAATTGGAATGCTCAGTATTATACAGTTACTTTGGCCAAACTGTAGTCAATACAATAAAATTACACCATTATGTTAAAAAGCTAACAATTTCAAGCACAAATTTATCCATATCTTCAAACAGTCCCATTTCCCCCCCCCAAACAAAACCCTGAAGTAAAAACAAAAGATGGATACAAAAAAAAACACAGAAGAGCAAGAAAGAAAAGAAAAAGAAGGAACTGTCAGGATCTGGTATCTAGTTTATTGGATCTAATTCCTTTTCTTACCTAGATCTCTATTAGGGGAAAATAACCAGGTCATAAAACTCAGGGACAGAATAGGTGTCCCTAAATATTCAACCCTGCATTCTGCAAATATGGCTGCCATACCTGCAAAAACATGTTATATTTCTTACTTAATTTTCTCCAGAGGAACACAACTATGCATTTCCTCATTCTATTGGGCTATATCCTGAGGGGAAACAGACTTCCAAGTATCTGCAATATATTTCCTGGCAATGGCCAATGGAATTTAAAGAAATTCTAATTGATACTTGGTCAGTTTTTCATTTTAGATTTTATGTCTATAGTATTTCCTAGGAGAAACAATTCTGGACTTTGTGGTAATTGTTTCCCAATAATTTGATCTAATAAAATTCTTAAATTTTCCCAAAAGGGTTTCACTTTAGTACACAACCAGGTGGAATGTAAAAAGGTTCCTGTGTCTTCACTGCATCTAAAACATATCTGATATATATCTGTCTATATATATGATGCAAAAAATTATATTGCACTAACCTACATCTTGTATTAATTGTATTGGCCATGCAATCCTGACATAAATGAGACTAGTTCTTATCACCAATACTAATATTCAAGTCTGATTCCCATCTTTGTTTTGATTTATATAACTCCCAATTGAAGTAAGAAATGCACTATAGATCTAGACTTTTTGTGTTCCCCTTTCGAATCAGATATGGACAACTTGTACCATTGATCTTTCTTTCTTTCATTTCATGTAGTTAAGTAATGGTTGTTTCTCGATGCATGCTGTTCACAAAATAAAAAAATAAAGTATTCAAAAAAAAGATTCAAGCACAAATTTGATGCCTTCAGACCACTACTAAATCTGCAATGATAAAACTCTTGCTGGGAGTGACTGTTGAAAGAGGTCACAGTCTGAACATGCAACTCAATTCATAACTCCCCAAGCCTCTCCACACCCTACATGGCTCAAGTCATGGCTGTCTGGCAATATTCTCCATTTACCATGAATGTGTTGGCAGAAGCAACTCAATAGCATCCTGGTCAAAGTTATCTACTTGAATGATAGCCCAATCACAGCCTCAAACTTCAAACATTGCACATTATTTATTACTGAATATTTTCTATATTGCACAGTCTGTTTACACTGGTCTTTTTTTACATTTCTCTCTTTTGTATACGTATATTTTCTTGAGAACAGTTTTTGCACTGATAAATAGAAATTCTGCCTCACCCGCAGGGAAAAAAAGTATATGATGTTATGTATGTACTCGGACCATAAATCTGAACTTTGAATACTCTTTAACTGTTGCCAGTGTGCATGCCATCAAATAAGATTTCATGGCTACTATAATAGTATTTCTCAAACCCATGACCTATTAATTACCTGCCATATTAACCTCAGAAAGACATCCTCTGAGATAACCAGACAATTTTATATGAGGAAAATATTCCTAAGAGTAAAAAAATGTGTGCATTTCTTTGAAATAACTTTGAAAACAGAAAATGTTGGAAATGCACACATAAGGACAGACAGCATCTATGGAAAAAAAATCGTAACATTTCAAGTCTGAGATCCTTCATTAAATTTGGAATGGAGAGAAACAAGATCATTTTCTGTGAGACAGAAACTGGAGAGGGATAGTTAAAACAAAAGCAATACCCTTGATAAGCTACCCCAAGATGGTTCATAGAGTCATTAAACATTTTCATCTGTGAAATACAGTATGTTATAAATTGCGAGGGTGTGGGATATGCCCAGCAGGCCAGTCTATAAGAAGAAAAACTAAGACAGAATGATAGGAAAAAAACAGCCAATATTGCTAAGGACAGAAAGTGTGACCAAACTAAAGTTGGAGAATTCAACAGGGAATGTGCAAAAGTCCAATGTGCCGAGGCAAAAGATGAGGTATTGCTCCTTAAGCTTCCATTGGGCTTTGTTGTACAGACCAGGAAGCCACAGATAACAGAGTGGGAACTAGCTGGCAAATTAAAGTGACAGAATAAATGCAAGTGCTCCACAAAGCATTTGGTTTCTCCAATATGTGCAAATTCTGGTCACCCAGCTATGAGAAGGATATTGTTAAATTGGAAGAGATGCAGAATAGATTAGAACTGGAGGGCTTGAGTTAAATTGGATAAGCTGGCTTCTTATTCCACAGAACATAGGAAAATGAGGGATGAACTTGCCAAGATTTATAACATCATGAGGTGTACATATAAAATTAATGCTCAGCCTGTTTCCCAGGGTAGATCCTGGGAACTCAGTGATACTGGAGTATAGGAGTTCTGAAAATTGCACAAATATTTCTACTTCACAAAAACCAGGACGAATGTTGTAGAATGAAACGTATAGGTGTAAGGTGAGAAAGGAGAGATACAAATGCAACAACATTTTCTCACTCAGAGGGTAGTCAGTGTTTGGAACGAGCTACATCCGGAAATAACAGAAGCAGATACAATTACAATGCTCAAAAGACATTTGCACAGATAAATGGATAGGAAAAGCTGAAGGGCCTGTTAAATGTGACGGAACTCTGAGCGGTTGTTAGGAACAGAAGACCAAACCAGGACCCATCCAAATACTGAAAAGGGATGAAAATTCAACAAATGTGGATAGAAAATCTTTGAAATGACATTGATTTGGTGATATTAACAAACCAATCCACATGATGTTTGTTTTATCAATTCCCCGCAAAGAAAAAAAATGTTTTAAAATACCTGCAGCATTTGAAGCTTTACAAATAATTTGTTATATTTAAAGAGCCATTATTTTTTGGTCTTCATTCATGAATATGTAAAATGCTTAGTGTTCAGAAGGAGAATTTACTCACACAAGTTTCATGAACACGCACAATCCCATTTACCTTATGTTTACATAGAAATTAAAAGGTTCAAGAACAATTGTTATAGTGAAAAGGTTCAACTTTACAGTTGCATCTCACAAACTAACAAGTTTATTATAATCCAACTGTACAAGTACAACCCAACGAAACAGCATTCTCTGGTCCTCAGTGCAAAATATCCAGACACACATACAGACATTACACACACAGGTGAACGACACACATGTTATCATGATAAAGACACGACATGCAAGATACCCAATATAAACCACACTTAAGTAAATGCCAAACGTAAAACTGGGAATGCTTTAAAAAAAACTTACTGCCGCTTGAATCTTTGCGACACTAAGAATCATTGATTTAGTAACAAATGCACCACTATTTCTGTCATTTGCTCCAAGGTGCCTTATGGTAGGGCTCACAAAGACCATTCGCTTTTAACTGGCCAGATTTTTTGAAAGCCCTCTGAAATAAATCCAGCTAAATAATCTCACAAATAATGGACAAGATAGAGGTTCCACAGTCATGAATAGTGGGAACAATGAAATGGCTAACAGGAGGCAAAACATCTAAGAACATCCGCGAACTCAGTGACACTGGAGTATAGGAGTTCTGAAAATTGCACAAATATTTCTACTTCACAAAAACCAGGACGAATGTTATCAATCTACTCCTAATCATCAACATGCCAGTAAGATTACTCAGGACCAGATCTCAAGAGCTAAAATGCATTGGTAAAGTGACAGTAACATCAAGGAGCCTTGATGGTTGGAATCATATTTGGCATACAAGCAGTCATTCGTGCATGTTCTAAGTATCATCCAGGACATCATTGGTGCCAGGGTAAACTGCAAGAAGAGTGAGGCAGTGCTCTTTGGTAACTATTCCCTTCACAGTCGGGAATTGGGGATTCAAGATCTTTCCTGGGAGTTTGCGGAGGAGCTAGTGGAGTTGTTCAAGTGAACCGGTACGGACTTGAAGGGCCGACATGGCCTGTTTCCGTGCTGTAAACGGTTATATGGTTATGGTTACTGCAAAATGTTCAGTTTGCAACCATTTCATAAACGAAGCACAAGACATTCAGAAATACCGATACATTCAAGCAATGGTTGATTCGTAGCCCAATGATACATCTGTGACAAAAGTACAGAACTGTGCAAATGATCATCTCGAATAAGAATGTAACGAACCCAGCTGCATCAATATTCACAAGCTTTATCATTGTTGAATCACTTGTCATCAACATTCTGGGAGTCACAACTGACCGGTTACTCAGCTGCGCCAGCCAGATAAATACTGCCTTGGACAGCACTGGGTTGAGAAGGCTGTAGCTTATCTCCTGACCCCCCTCTCCAGCACTGCCATGACACATTTAATAAGATCAGTGCAACTCCTACACTCTTACATATTTTAGTGGCATCCAGAACAAAATAGCCCACTTGATCAGCCATCCTAAACAATGGCATCATGAAGAAAAAAAAAATTTATTTGTGAAACAACCAATGCTACAAAATCACTGCTATAAAATGCACTGTTAATACTCCACCTCCAAAACCAATGATCTCTATCCCCAGGATAAAAGTAGCAGGGCAGATGGGAATTTCATCATGTACATTCCCCTTCTGCTGGAAAGATGTCACAATTTATGAAAGACGGAGAGGAGGAATAGTGTAAGACGGGGAAGGGATGAAGTGGAACAGGAAGGAGGAAAAGACAGGAGCTCCTCTCCTATCCATTCCCCACCTCTCCTTTCTGGTTTTCTTTTCCTCCCCACCCAACACTCTCTTCTCATCACCTCAGAACTCATATTTTCCAGTAGATTGCCTGGAAGCAAAAGTCAAAGCCTATTATTATTACTGGCAGTGAGACCGTGATGGATTTGGGCATGTCGTTAATGCTGCCCTCCTTTCTGAGCTTCCATGGTTTTTAAGGTTTATGTTGGGAACATAGATGGACACATGTTGTTTGGGGCACGAAGCAGTACTTTTGATCCTAAGGTAATAACTGCAGGCATTTTTCTCCCACCATTAATGCAATCCATTAACAAGTGAATTTACACTTGTAAACCAATTTACATTAGCAAAAACAAATGACATCCCAAATAAAAATTAATAAAACAAGTGAACATTTTCAATAAGAAAAAGATAATCAAGGAAAATCAACATGACTTAGAAACAGTGAATCATTCTTGATTCATTAAACCTTCTCTTTGTAGTAAAGTGAACAGACAAAACTGTGGTTGTTTCACAAATAAATTTTTTGATTTTTTACAAATAAATTTTTTTAGACATACAGCACGGTAACAGACCATTTCAGCCCACAAAATCATGCCACCCAATTTACCTACACCCCCAGTACGCTTTGAACAGTGAGAGGAAACCAGAGTCCCCAGGAAAAAATCCAATGGGGAGAACGTACAAACTCTTTACAGAGAACTCAAGATTCGAACTCTGGTCCTGATAGCTGGTGCTGCAAAGATGTTGCGCTAACCGCTACACCAACCGTGCCACCCCATTTTCTTAAGGCATCTGTTAAATTGCCACTAAAGACCCAATAACTCAAAGGGAATACAGCCACATGGACAAAAAGACATGAGAATTTTTAAAAAAATACAGGAGAGTGAATACTATGTTTTCAGGCGTGAGATTTTGGCAATGGTCTAGTACAATTCACAGAAGTATAAAAGGATCTAAACCAAAATTAGGAAAAAAAAAATGCTATCTGTGAAAAGTGTAGGAAATTACATTACTGATGCTCTATGTCAATCTAAGAAATCTGAACAAATCAAAAATAAAAAGCATAACTTCAATCAACACAACCAAACAATATTAAGCTATGATCTAACAAGATTTAGAGATAAACAGTGAATATTTTCATTTGTTCAACTGACAGAGGAGATTAAACTAGAATCACCTGCAAAAACAAAACGGATTGCCGTTATTAAACCAAAGTCATATGATGTGGTGATCTTGTGTTTTGTGAAAGCTAAGTACTATTTGAAGAGAAAGAATATAATCTGTACAAATTGGTTAGACAGCTCCAACATTCGCAAATGATCATCTTGCATATTAAATAATAGAATAAATTCAAAAGTTAGTGATGTAAAATTTGTAAGGTTCATAATTTAAAAGTTGCCATCAACTATGGCACCCAAGTGACTATTCTTCAAGTATGCAGTTGGAGGCACATGCCGAATATTCTTTTATGAAGGACATATCAGCTTCCTCTGATCATGCTCTCAATTGATTGTTAAACACATTTTCCAATAGGAAGCAACTGGAAAGCAATAGGAAGCCAGAATCCCCATTGATTTTTTTTTAAATCCCGCCTTAGCAAAGGAGAACTGTTGGCAAATGCAACATCCTACATTTTGCACTGTTGAGTTCAGATCAGGAGTGAATCAGGTACCTAATGTGTGAATTGGCATAAATCAAATAAAACTGCATAACTAATACAAAGGATTTAAAATCTGCATTTGTAGTTTTTTAAAATTCTCTTCAATAAAATACTGTAATTCTTAATTAAACGAATGCAAAATTCAAATTTGGATTAAAATCAATGTAGAAAATACTTCCTCGAAGTGTTTGTTTTTATTCTCAGCGGATACCTGTGACCATTTTGTTTTATTCAACCTGGACCTATTTGTATCCAAATCAAACCTGAGAAAGGATTATAAAAGTTTGAAACCATGGTAATGCTAGTTATAAATATGGCTTTGCACGACTGAAGTTATACAAGCCAACAATCAAATTTAGTTTCCAAATTAAATTAAAATTATCAGGTCGATACAGACAGATGAACAACAAAGACAAATTTTATAAAATGAGGTAATACTTCCAGTATGGGGTGCAAGTGTTATTTGACCGGAGTATTTTGTACATAAATTGTAACAAATTTGTTTACATATCAAATTTGAACAAGTTATGCAAATGTGAGGTTTCCCATGAATTCTTTAGTAAAAATTGTTATCAATCAGATCAGCTTACAATTCCTCCTTCATTTTACAGGTTAAGCTTTTAGACTTTCCACTCTATGCATTTCCATAAAAAAAATTTAAGTATACCACATAGTTCATACAAAATACAAACAACAAATCCAGAAAAAAACTATGGAAATTAACACTGTCCCATCGTACTTGAATGGCATATTTAAACAAAATCACATTGGAAAACCACAAGCACATGTACACAACATCCAATTAAACAATCTGAAGGATAATTACAATCTGCACAGCTGACAAAGTTTACATCATAATAAGCTTCATATACACTCAGATTTTGAATATACAAATCCAATTATGAGAAGTATACAATTCCCATTTCCACATTTCTGCATGTGCACAAGTCTTGTCATAATCAAATTGTAATTGAGATAAAAATGGATCCCTCTTGAAAAAATTCATATTCAATGGATGTTAACAAAGAAAAACGACGAAGCATTTAATTTAGTACCTGAAGCCTCTAAAGGTACAAATGTATCTTGTTACAATGTGCTATCAAAATACTTTTTCTGGAAGGAAAACTCAGCAGCTTTGTTTTCTATTTTAAATGCTTAATGTACCTTTCATATATTGTCTTTCAGCCATTTAGTCATATAAATCTTCCACATGATTAATGCCTATCATACTATTATAAAAGTAGCTACAAAATGCAGTGTACATTTCGTCTCCAGTAAATAAAATTTCAAATTATTAATGATTTCATGATCTTCCACATCAGAATGGCTATACATGCTGCAACAAGACAACTCAGCAGTAGTTTAAGCCAGTAATCCATCTAGTCAATTTCTTTACATTCTGCTCTCTTTATAACTTACCCTCCCTGTGGTAGAGCAAAATCAAATTGCCTCTCACATTTGCAGACAGCTCAGAGAAGGTGATAATAGACCTGCTCCCTGCTGTCATGAGACAGGAAATAGGAAAATGGCATATGGGGCCAGAAGAGAATAAAGAAGAAAGGAATAGAACAACAACAGAAACAACACACTACAACAAAGGTGAATTGTACCCTAAACTGTGGTTCAACTATCTCTCCAGAAATGTTAAATATTTCCAATTATCTAATATCCAAGTACATAAAATAAAAGATTATTGGAAATGGTCATTTTACATTTGTTTAAAATTTGGAATTATTTCTATGTGGTATTGTAAGATGGAAATTTATAATCTATTCAGCAAGTTATTATGTTGCTACTTAAATTCTTTATTATTTATTAGACACTACATTAACAATCAAAGAACTCAGGTGTTAATGGCATAGCTATTCAAACCTCCAAAGTAATATTGTCAAAGTTGAAAACTATCCTTACATACCAGAATGAGTTCAATAAAATGAGCACATTATTATTATTGCCAAAGGTGTACTGCCTATATTAACCGACGTTCAATTTGATAATTTTTAAAATCAGGTTCCAGAATCGTTCATTTCAATTCTGCTTTACATCTACTAATAAGCAGTTATTTGATCAACAATTCATGGTAATAACAAAACATTCACTTCCCTGGTAAATGTATATTTTTACATAAAATGAAAATTAATAGACTGTAATTTGAGTGGTTAGCTTCAAAATTAACAAAGGAAACAAACTGCTTTGTAATTCAATTTTTATTCTAACTTTTTCCTAAAATAAAGCAAAATTCTTCACTGTAACCCAAGGAGGTATGCTTCATCAAGAGCTCAAAGTTCTACTACATCTCTCTAAGGAGTCAATGTTGGTTTGCTCTAATTATTCTCTGTGGTACTCTTTTTAAAACAAAAGGTCAAATACAGCTTTGGACAGAAAGCAAGAAATGTAAATTAAGATTGCAATATAACTTTGCTATTAAAAATCCTTTAAAGTGAAGGCAGGAGAAAATTTAATGCATAAATGTGATAGATCGTGATTTTTCAAGGAAAATCTCTGATTATTATCAAACTTAACTGAATAAAGAATGTGTCTGTATGTATATACAGTATATGTATACGTGTGTGTATAATGTGTGCATAAAAACGCATGTATAATCCGCATCTGTATAATGTGGCATAAAATGTGTGTGTGTGTATTTGTGTGCATACATTTTTATATGTGTGTGCATACATATTTATGTGCATGTATATTTGTGTGTGTGTCTATAATTTGTGTGTATACATGTGTGCACATCCATGTATGTATATAAATGCATGTATATGTATATAAATGCATGTACATGCATATAAATGTGTGTATGTATTTAAATGTGTATGTGTGCGTGTATGTATATATGTGTGTGCATAACTGTGTCTGTATGTGTGCATGTGTGTGCGTAGAAATGTGTGTGTATATACAGGATGTGTTTGTGCGTGCATATGTGTGCGCGTGTGGATGCATATTTATATGTATAGGTATGTGTGTTTATATGTATGCTCGCGCACACAATGTGTGTGGATACGTGTGTGTCTGTGTGCGCATGCATATATTTATATTGTATGTGTGTATGTGTGTGCGTATGTATATATGTGTGTGCATGTATGTGTATATATCAGTGTGTGTGTAAATAGGTGAATGTGCTTGTGTATGTGTGTATGGGTATGTGTGTATGAGAATATGTGCTTTTGTTTGTGTGTACACACATTTATATATACAAGAACACTGGATTTTGTGTGCATCTAACCAACAGAAGATTTAATGTCACATAAATAGCATATTTACCAAGAATCTAATCATACCTTCCCCTTTACGCTCTGAATAGGATCCACTACTACTGCAACAGCTCGCTCCGACAGAGCTTCAAAGCTCTGCTGAGTGTTGATGTCAACTCCTGAAAGCCAGCATCCAAAGCCAGGGTGACTATGGTACCAGCCAACAACCATTTCAGGCCTAAAACAGAGCAAATGGTTAAGTGTTTTTATTTAGAAAATAAAAGGCCAAATACTGCTATGAACAGGGAAGGCAAAAAATAAATTAAGCTCAACAAAAAGGACAACACAAGCATTATAATATGATAAAGTATGAAAAATGGGAACCCATTCAACATACATTTATGATGGTGTGGAAGTGAAGAAAGTGTGTCATACAAGCGCTATCATTAAAAAGATGTGCATTAGCAGTGGTAGATCATGCTTTCAATTTTTCACCCTGTTACCACACCTTCCCCGAGCCAGTTTTTACCCTTTCAGCACTTGAGAGTAAATATCCACCCTTCAAATATCAATTAAAGCAGCAGTGGGACCAGGAACTCAGTCAAGAAGCAATTTACACTCTTCTGCCGTGCTGCTGAGCCTTTTGTTAACATTAATTTTTAAGCTTTTTTCACAGTGAAGGTATTTGAACAAGCATACGACAACTGTTGATAGGTATAAAATGCAACTACAAAAGAATCAAAATATCAATGTCAGAAATAAAAACATAAATATTTGTACAGTAATGACAAATAAAATTAATTCAATTCTTCAAATGAAAATTTAATAAATTGTATTCTGACTATGAATTTCTGGTGATCACTGATCATGCACCCTACCTGCCTGTCTGCTTCAACATGTCCAGCATTTTGGCTTGAAAAACAGGGTCAACTGCTTCAACACTGACACCCTGTTTAAAAAAAAGACAAGTTTTACCCATGGGGAAAAATGTATTTAAATTGAACTTGGCACAAAATCGTAAACAGAAAGTTAATATTACAATGAATTATCTTTTTGGAAGAAGGAAGCAAAAATATTGCTCACCGTGCCTGACTGAGGCATAGCAAAAACATCAATTACACGGACAGTGTAGTCATCAACAAATTCACCAAGCATAAGGCCCATCACTTCCATTGGAACACCAGCTCGTCCATGTTTCAACATCTGCGCACCCCCAAAGACATTAAAAAAATTGCATTTCAGTATTTTTCAACCCAGTAAGGTAACAAAGTCCAAAACACGTTCTTTCCCATTAAAGTACACGACATGCTGTTTTAAAGACAAACAGAAACCTAAGCAATTAAAATACACAAAGAGCCAAAATATTCCATTTTAAACCAAAATATAAATAATGGTCTGGAAAGCTTTACCTCATTATTACAGTATTAATTAATATGATTATAAAACAATCAAATTTAAACTCTTACCTTTAGCAGAGCAAGTGAAGATATGTAAACCTGTTCTGCTGTATCAACAGCTGGGGCATCAGTAGGTGGGCCCTAAATATACAAAAGAAACACACGTGTTCTGACCATGTAGTCGTTTTATCAAGACAAACTCATTTACCTTTTTTTATACTTTATAGAACACCATCACTGAAGTGATTTGTTGCAAGTAGGCAAGTGACATTCAAATGTTAAACCAGATTTCCTATCACATGATAATTTGAACTTAAAAGTTATTATAAAACTATATTTGTATTTGAAAGTTTTGCACCTTAGGTTTACAAGAACCTAATTCAAATAGAAGTTCCCAAAAAGCTTACTTGTTACCAATACAAATCATTTAAAACCTGAATGCTTCTTACGTTCATGTGAAAAAATGCATTCACTCGCTCAAGATATTGAAACAATGATATTAGATGTATTTTTTGTAGTAAAACTTCTAGTAATGGCAGATGAATTAAAATTCAGAAGTTTGATCTCCTCAATTAGCACCTGGCTGAGAGCTCAGAAAGAATGCCACATTAATGTAACCCTCTCACAAATGTCAAAATCTGATCTGGTAATATCTGTGTGGTTTATACAATGATGTGAATGCAAGCACCACTGGTCTAACAAAAGAATCTTTATGACAGTTATCAGAAATGTCTTTCTTCTATATTATAAACTAAAACCAAAATGAGGGATATGGGAGCATTGACAAGAACAGCCCAAGCTGCAGCTTGTGAAAATACACTAATATTCCACAATGCCTTACATGTTTGTTTTCATTGTTTGAATGCCTTACACACCATTCCAACAATGAAGCTCTTCAATTATTTAATGCACATTGATCGCAAAAACCTGATTACAAATTATGTACTTTCAGTTTTACTTCAAACAAACAAAAGAAGCTCCATCAAATTGTCAGAATGATCTTCAGACCAGAACAGAACTCCATGCAAAATGCTGCTATCACTCTTTCATAAAAGCAGTACTACTCAGCACCTTAAGGACACAGTACTCACCAAACCAGAACCTTATTTGATTCATCCTTAGATATGAACAAGAAGGTTATCTGATTTGGTTCAATTTCAATCTCAACACAAAGTGTCAAATATATATTTTTTATCATTCGGTATAACCATATTGGGTATTCATGTGTAAAAACTGCAAGATGGAAGATGCAATCATATGTTATATCAAAAATATCTATGCGTTATTAACCATACCAAGAAAGAGTATATTTAATAAAGAAATTAAACCAAATTTTTCAAGGTCTTCTGCCTTCCCCCCGCCCCCCCCCCCCCCCACCACCATGACATTAGCAAACAATGCTTCAAAGCAAATGATTTTCATGTAGTTGAATTACAGAATCAAAGGAATTTTAAACAAGGGAATGGTTGTTCATTGTTTATGCCAGTTATTTTCTTGAACAACTTCTGGGCGGCATGGTTAGCGCAGCAGTTGCGCAACACCTTTTCAGCGAAGCACCAGCAATCAGGACCGGACTGGGGTTCAAATCCCATGCTGTCTGTAAGGAGTTTGTACTTTCTCCCCATGTCTGTATTGGTTTTTTCTGAGGCTCTGTTTTCCGCCACAGTTCAAAATATACCAGGGGTGTAAATTGGGCGTCACAGACTCATGAGCCGAAATGGCTTGTTACTGTGCTGTAGGTCTAAATTAAAATTCAAACAAAAAGACTCTGTTTCAACAATTTCCTGCAACAAAATATTCCATATTTTAAGAATTTCCTGCATAAGAAAATCATTACTATACTTCCAAGTACTGATAATTTGAGTTTGATGATACATTTGAATCACTAATACTTCAAACTAAGCATGTAACCTTTCTTCTAAGTAACCTTCTGAAACAGTTCAAAAATATCTCCTAAATCTCCTTGACCTTTCTTCTCCATCCATCTTTCATCTAACCATAACTTCTATGAAGCACTTTACATGATTTTAGATATTTAGTGCATTGACTATCCAATGGAAAACTTCATGCAATACTGTTGCACACACATGACATTGTATGAATTCAAACTATTCTGGGAATGTTAGACAAATTCTCTCTCAGGCTTCTTTCCATCGGAGGCTGTTCCCAAATTCTATAACGCATCTGGCCTTCCAGGAGGCTCAAACGAATGGTGGACTCCAAAGTGCAACCATGCTTTTGGTTTAAGAGACCCCCCTTCTCCTTATCTAAGGGAGAGGGAAGTTATTTAAAAATGTGAACACTATGAATAGCCAATTATTAAAAATAGTTCTGATGACTTGAAAACACCTCATTGGAAATCAGTCTCAGTCCCTGAACAGATGCTACTGCACTTCCCAGAACCTCCTGTTCTGTAAAATATACTCATTCTTTCTCTCAAAGTACAATGTGTTTAATTTTTAGCATCAAGCATCCATCTTTTTTTTGAATATTTTATTTAAAATTTTCCATCCATGTAATTATAGATTGTAAAGAGTCAATATTTAGATTCAAAATGGCGCTAATTACATGGTATTAACCCCTCCCCCTTACCCGCCCTCCCCTCCCTGTAACCCCTATAAAAGTTGTAATAATAAAAATAGATACAATATATAGTTAAATAAAATAATTATGTAAAGAAAGTATGAATAAAAAATAATATTAGTCTGATTGCACAAAGGATTAGTTCACACACTGGGATCTTACAGAATTTATATTAAATGACTTTAGGGAAGATTATTACGGGTCTTAAGAGGCCGGAAGTACATTTTTATATATTTATCCCTAAACTTTGCATATATAATATATATATATATAATCCAAATTTGTATGAAAGTTGAATATTTATTTCTCAAATTTATATGCAATTTTCTCCAAAGGTATACAACTTTGAATTTCTGAATGCCATCTTTCTATACCTAAATGTTCATCTGATTTCCTTGCAACCATCTTTCTGTTCCTCAACTTTGTGGGGATCAAATATTTCCTTTAAATGTTGATCTTTCTGAACATTAATTTTATTTTTCTTCTTCCTCAATAATACACATTATTTTCCTAAGATATTTTATTTAAGATGTTTTCCATTACTTAATTGCCACTGTTTACATTGGAGGGTCTGTCAATTTCAAATCCAAGCAGGAAAAGTAATGTAATTTAAGTTTCAATGTGATGTTTGCCCTTCTCATCATAGCAGGAGCAATTATTTTCACTATCATCTCCTGAAATCCACAGCACAAACTCAAAATATAATTTTTCTTAAATTCATTTTCTTTCCAGTTTCTCTCGTATTAAGTGATATTTTCCATTTCCCAGTTGACTTAGCATCAGGGCTCATTGCAAGAAGCACAAGCTTAACTTTTTCTTTTTATTTATAAAAATATATTTTCATGGGGGTTGGGAAAGGTGGTAGATTATAAGAAGAAGGAATACATTTAAATAAAGCACAACAGAACACTTCTAGTCTTCTGAAGATGAAGAAATGTGGTGACATAATAATTCTGCTTTCCTCGGTGAGAAAAAACATTCCAAGAACTCAGCAAGTTAAATCTCTGAGATAATCAATACAAGTATCTTTAACAAGGAACACAATAATTCACTATCATTTCAAAGCAGCTCAGATTGGGTGATGAAGAGTGTTAACAATTTGCTTTTTAAATTTTGAGATCTGGGTTTTAAACTGGCATAGGCTGATTGCCAAGTCTAGGAACATGCTACTAAATGAATCTCAGCATTTAAAGACAAAGGAGGAAAAACCCAACACCCAACCCCAACCAACCAATTTTCCCCTGCAACCGTGTCTGCCTGTCCCGCATCGGACTTGTCAGCCACAAACGAGCCTGCAGCTGACATGGACATTTACCCCCTCTATAAATCTTCGTCCGCGAAGCCAAGCCAAGATGGCCAAACATGAACCACCACACTTCAGAAAACATAAATGATAGTTTACATAGAAATGGAAAGGATCACCACATGCATTACAAAGAGTTCATCTTAAATTAAGATCACTGATGAGATACCGTGCAGTAAAAAGGACGATTCCTCTTGATCTTGCTAATAATACTTGAAGTTAACTGAGCACAATACAATTCAAGTAGCAACTCATACCCTCTTCCCTTCAGAAGGTAATAGTTTAAAAATGCCAGGTGTTAAACTGATAGATGCTCAAGTCCAACTCATCTGACCCTGTACTACCTACCAACAAATGCAGGGCTTCTTTGCCAATTTGAATAGCTGGAGGATGTAACAGGTGGGCCTTGAAGAAGACCAGAAGTGTTTCTTTTTTTCCTTTATTTAAATGTATTCCTTGATCTTTCAATCCACACCTTTCCCCACTTCCATGAAATTTTGTTTAAAACAAATGAAAAGAAAAAAAAATGATAGTTTTAAGAACTTTTGCAATGAGCTTTCCCCATTTATGGCATGTATGAACCTTCTAAGCTATGGCTAGCAACAACAGTAGAATAGAAGGATCAAAAATCAGGGAGAAGATAGTTATCAAGTAATTCAAAGAAAATTAGAGGCTAGAAAAGGAAACAATTTTAAGTAAGAGGATGATACAAGTCTTGTCAAGTCACTAAGGCAAACCCTCATTGCATTTAAAAGTAAATGGATATATAGTCAAAGAACTGTGACGTGAAGGGTAACAGATCAAATAGCGGACATAAATTATGCTGGGTAATTTTTGTAACTACTTCAAACACAAAGAAAGCTTTTGCTGTAATAACAGGGCATGAATAATTAAAACCTTCATTCAGAGAAAAGAAACTCAAACATGATTGGATGAAGGTAGCCACAGATGGCTGGATTTCCGCCTGTGTGATGACATCATAAGAATCATTTTGGATTGGACAGGAATGCATTACCAAATATGTAACCAATTGTACAAAATTCTTCCTGACACAAAAACAAACAACACTCAAAAGCCATAATGTATGATAAAGATTTTTAAAAAGTAACGTAGAAAAAAAAAACAATAGGCTAAGTAGGCTCCTTCTGACTCAAACTTTCTACAATTCTATGATACATGACCTTGTCAGAAGAGAGTCTTCAAGGAAAATTCTAGAGTTCATCTTGTTTCCACAACATTGATGCTCTTGAATGATATAGATCATCCAGCAAGAAGTGGATGTAGTGATGATACTTAAAGCTATGTCCCAAATAATGTTGAAACTTTGGTTTTGTTGTAGCAGCATCTTTCAGAATCAGTGAGCAACCTGCTTCATTCCAAGCAGGTTGTTGTAAGGAACCAGAAGGTGAGCCACCTTTTAAGAATAGTCAGTTTCCACACTTCCCTTGTGTTCCAAGGTTAGACCAAAAGTGTCCTCATTACGCTGATGACTGAAATAGCGCTATTGCTGCCTGGTCAAAAGATCAAGGCTAAGCCTTTTCTTCACTAGCCAATTTATACTTGGATAGGCACCTTGTCCAAATAGACAGCAACATATTCCAAGTCAAAAATACCGAAAGAACTAACCAAAACTTTATTAAAACTGACTTCTTTCAGTAATGAAAATAACATCAGAAGCAGCTTTAGGGCTTTGACTACCAGAACATAACATGTAGAATGTTGACAAATTAACAGTGCAATGGCACGCAGCCAAGATAATCCAAAAAAACTGGTTGTTAAGCAGAAATGGGGATTATTGGGCTGAATGGATGTCCATTGAAAGGGTTCCAGAGGAGAATGAGTATTTTTAAGTTGATCAGTAGTAGTGATTTGAGCATGGTTGAGGTCTCAATAGGATATGGGCTTTGGCAGGTAAGAAGGTGAGCAATTATGGAAGACTTGTGGTAGTCATTTTGATGAAGACTACAAAAACAAAAGTAAAGTCATCATAATCATGGCTGACTTCACCATGGCTCTCCTCTTTTGTGCCACTTTCCCATGTAAGGATCGGTGACAATAACATTTGACATGGGTGAAACTTTTTCCTCTTCAATAGTTGAAATTGGATGTTGAACTAATTCTTGACATCATAAATGCTGGAAGGGTTAATTAAAGCTGAATGATGAAATGAAACAATGAGATTGTCCCACATCTTTGAATGATCTCACCAAAGGGAAAGCATGCAGTTGCGAATGGAAAGAACTAAGTTCTGTCATCTCCAAATGTTTTGCCTTAAGGTTTGGAAAATATGCTGTTGTTGGAAATTCTCAGTCCACGCCATGATCATATGGAGCACAAAATGGGAGATAAATGATGGATAAGAATGATGTGGTCAACACTGGTAAGGATTGTAGAAGGACTTAGAAGATTTGGAGGAATGTGAGAGTCACTTAGCAATGCCAAATTTCAAACAAGACCAAATAAAATTGAACTTATTTGGGTAATCTATAGTGCAAAGGATATAAATAGGATGGAATTTGTTGTGTGTCTAAGAAAGTTTCCTAAATCAATATATTGAAGGTTCTATGAGAGAGAGCACAACCTTTCAGAGACTGAGTTTGAGCAAGTGGCAGAATGTTAGTGGGGGAGCATTTTGGGACCAGTGACCACAAGGCTGTCAAGTTTAGGGCATACTGAATGATGAGAGATATTGAGCCTCTGGTCAAGGAAAAGGAGGTATAGGTCAGATTTAAGCAGTCAGGATCAAATAAATCCCCCGGTGAGTACGAGGCCTAAGAGTATGCTTAAGAGAGAAATCAGAAGGAAATGCAAATTTATAATAAGATCTACATCAATTGGAAAGATGGCCAAAAAGTGGCAAATGGAATTTAACTCTGACAGGTGTGAGGTGTTATACTTTAGTAGGTCAAACCAGGGTAGGACTTTCAAAGTAAATGGCAGGGTCCTGGAAAGTGTTGTAACACAGAGTTCCAGGGGTATATGAAAAGTGACTTATTAGATGGACAGGGTGGTGAAGACTGTGTTTGGGGTGCATGCCAACATTGGGTGGGGTATGGAGTACAAAAGTTGGAACATCATGATTCAGTGTCCGGTGAGACCACACCATACCCTGTGTGCAATTCTGGTTGCCCAGCAATAAGGACATCATTAAGATTGGAGGGGTACAAAGAAGATTCACCAGGCTATTGGAGGGAACAGGAGGCATTGAATTATATGGAAAGGTTTGAATCGGCTGGGTCTTTATTCCCGAGGGCATAGGAAGCTGAGGGGTGACCTTAGATGTTCATAACATCAGGAGGAGGATGCTCAGTCTTTTATCCCAGAGTAGAGGACTCTAGAATTAGAGGGCATAGTTAAAGGTGAGGGGAGAGAGATTTAAGTGGAACGCAAGGGGAAACATTTACTGTCAGAGGGTAATCCGCATTCAGATCAATGTCAGAGAATGATATAGAAGGTACAGTTACAATATTAGTTACAATGTTCAAACTACATTTGGACAGTTCAATGGATATGAATGGTTTAGAAGAATATGAACCAAAAACAAGAAAACAGGACTATCCCAGAATGTCAACTTGGTCAGCATGGATGTTGGACTGAAGGGCCTTTACCATGCTGAACAACTCCATGGCTCCAGCTGAAAGCTGTCACATATTGCTTCATAAGAGGGTATCAGTGAAGGGCAAAAAACAGTCATAGTCCTGTCCTTAAGAATGAAGGCACCTGAAGATGGTTGCAAAGGATGTTTCTTTCAGCAACTCTTGCAGCAACTGACTCCTGAAGAAATTAGATCATCTTTGTTTGCGAGGTTATTGGTGTCATTGGTGACTGAAGAGGCCAACTCATTCAAATTTTCCTTTGTATTTAGGGTGAAAACATTTACTTGTCCTCCAGCATATTGCTTTTGAATCAGTCTACGACAGAGAGTATTAACCTCAGGAAAAATAATCAAAAGGTCAACAAAGAGCAGGGTAATAGAATTGAATGGGTTGTTCTGCAGGAAGATGGCATAATTTCAATGGGCTGAATGGCTTCTTTCTCTCTGAAAGAATGTAATTCTATTGCATGGTTCTCCGTTCTTACTATTTCTCCACCAGAAATTGCCAAAGAGGTTTGGAGCACAAATCTGATAAAGGAATAGCAACCCTTAATATTGTGGGTTTTCTCTCTCTCCCCACAAATGCCTCCTAACCTGCCTTATGATTGCCAGCATCAACTTTTATTTTACTTCTACAACTTCCACAATATTTTCCATTTATGCAATCAAATGAACCCATTTCCAATTATCTAATCATGTAAACATCTAATAAATGTTGAGATAAGAACAATTAGTTGAACAAAGGGTTTGCAAAATTAGATTCTGGGCAAATTTGAGATCTTTTGTGTTACAAGATGGTGTTACAAAATGTAGTGAACATCCTTTCAAAGTATCTAAGATCTATCAAATTGTTTTAGCAATTCAGGATAAATGTAATTTATTTTCCTAATCCCTGCTCGGTCAGTAATGCAAAAAGTGGGTTTGTAGAGAAACAAAGTTTCCATAACAAACTACAGTGACTCTCACAGCTACCTGGATTATATCTCTTCCAACCCTGTCTCCTGTAAGGAATCATTCCTTTTGCCCAATTCTTCCTCCTCCACTGCATGAGGCCTACCACTCTAATGTATACAAAATGTCTCCTTTCTTGAATAAATATGGATTCCCCCATACTGTCATTGATAAAGCCACGCTGTATCCCCTCCATTTCTCATATCTCCACCCTCATCTCATTTCCCCTCCAGGCAGGACAGGGTCCCTTTAATCTTCACTTTTCACTCCACCAGCTTCCATATCCAACATATTAACCTCCAAAATTTCTGCCAACTTCAATGCAATCCCACATCTTTCCCTCCACTCCTATCCACTTTTTGCAGGGATCAGTATCTCCGAGACTCCCAAGTCTGCTCTTCTCTCCTCAGCCACCCTTCCACCCCGTAATCACAGAAGATTCAAGATTCAATTTATTTTCTTAGTAATAAAACAGTGTCATATTACATGAAATTTCTTTTTGCCTGCTCAAGGCAGACAGATTTGCCATCGGCAGGAATTGTCTAAACACCTCTTACAGAGAGAGAGAGAGAGAGAGAGAGAGAGAGAGAGAGAGAGAGAGAGAGAAGCAAAAGAGAGTCCCAAATACAAAGCCTGTCCCCACATCTTCCCCCATAACTTCCATTCACAGCCACAAACAGACCAGCCAGGTGAGGCAGAGCATTACATACTCATTGACCAATCTAATCTACTGCATTCAGTACATTCGGAGTGGTCTACTCTACATTGGTGAGAGCAAACACAGGTTGGATGACTGCTTCACCAAACACCAATGCTCTGTTTGTGATTCTTAGTTTGGGTTTCCTGTAATCAATCATTTCAACTCCCCCAATCATTCCTACAACCTCATGTCTGTCTTTGGCCTTGTCCATTTTCAGTGCGAGGCCAAATGCAAACTTGAGGAACAATACATCATAATCTTTCTGGACAGCCTTAAGCCTTATGGCATGAACCTTGATTTTTCCAACTATATATAATTTTCTCTTCCCATCTGGTTCCACAGATTCCATATTTTCTTTACTTCTTCCTTTTTCCTTCTCACTCTAACTTTTCTTCTCTGCTTCTCCCCTTGCACCTGGTGGTGTCTCCATTTCTCCTACCTTCTGTCCTGCACCTGATCACCTCGACCCTTCTCCCAGCTTCTTTCTCCCCTTTATGTATACATTTCTTTTTCCTCATTACTTTTGATAAAGTGCCCGGACCCAAAACGTTGACTGATCATTTCTACCCATGGATGCTATCTGATTTGTTGACATCCATCAGCAAATTTTTTATTTAATCAAAATTTCACCATCTGCAGTCTTTGTGTTCCTCCAATGTAATCCAGTTCAGAACATCAACACCATAAAATAGCAATTAGAGCAATTATAAATATTATTAGAAGTAAAGGATTGAGTTACCACTTCAACCTAACATCTGCTTCCAGTACATCAAACTAGAAAATAGTTACATTCACAGAATTAGATTTGTAATCTAGTGGATTGAAATAAAAGTTTGTGGGGGCCACAACATTATGGTTGATGATATGTTCTTCTTCGATCATCCCTTATTTCTGTACCTGTGCATGACAACATTGAAGCTAAGAACAAGCTGGTTATCAGTTGTTTGACCAATCTGACCACCTGCTCCACTGCTCGACTCATTGGTAGTACTCCAGCAAAATGAGGAAAGACAGATAGACCAGGACAGTGTGACAAACACAAGAATGACCACATTTCAAATGTTGTCAGCAATTATGATCAAAAACTAAGCCTAGTTATTTTTGTTTTAACGGGTTTTTAATTGTTGAAGTTATTTTTAAATACATTTATTCTATTTTTTTTTTAACTATCCAGATCCATACAAGTTTTATGTTGAATTGCGAGAACCGTTTTGAAATCTTAGACTATTGTTTGCTGTTTAAAAAGGCCATTAGGATACTCCAAAGACGGAACTTCTGAATTCATCACTCGATGCTGAGTCACTACTGCAGCCCAGTTCACGGGTTGACCCAGGCAACCAGGCCTCAAGCTTAACTTGAACCACACAGTGCAGATATCAAGTGCAAGCAGAACAATGGCAGCAGGTGGAGAGCCCATTACTTAGAGCAGAAGTCAGTGCAAAACTAAATTAAACTTTAAAAGAAATACAAATGTTATACAAAGAAAACATGTCTTCACAGACCAGGATCAAGTTCATAATTTAAAATGTAACCTGGCATTTAATTCTTCAAGATCAGGCATGACTGAAAAACATGATCAGCTAAGAATGTTAAGAACCATCAAGCTTAAAAGAATTTCTGCTTCAGCTACATGTCATGCACTATCTATCATACATAGGAGCTTTTTGAAAAGCTCCTGTCTGTTCATATTTCGTAGATGTGCACATAATGGGTCAGATATGTGATTATCAGACAATATGTACAAGATGCATTTTTATCATTTTGATTTTCATTTCATTATTTACGAACAGATCACTGTAATGACAACATTTCAATCCCTACATTGTAACAATAACTACATTTCCAAATTTACAAGGAAATGGCTTGAGGTTATAAAAGTCAATATAAAATATTTTTTTCTGAATGATAAATTTAATGTATCACAAAATCTGTCACTTTCAGTGAAATCACAAGATTACTGGTTTTTTTGGAATGTTAACTCTAAAGCAGGAACATCCTATCTTTCAAAACTCCAAACAAATGTACAAACAGTTCACTTCTTAAAACTGAATGTCCACCAACCAATCACAATTCTCTGTAAATCCAAACTCGGTCAAGTTACACCCATTCAATAAATCTCAATCTAGTTTGCCAAGATTATGCAATTTGATTCTCTTAGTACAGTACTTGTATTTTTCCCCCACTTGTACTGAAGCAATTGTATCCGACGGATAAATGCAGAAAGCACAGATATCAAAACAACACATGAAGCAAATATAATTTCCACAATCCTCATCCAAGCTTCAATGTTTTACCTGGTAAAGAGGAAAGAGGAATTAGCCACTTAACTTTAAAACCTATTCTGCCAAAGAATTTCCAATTTGGCTAATCTGTAATGAAACTTCATCTACATTAAAAAAAAACAAAATGGTAAAACCAAAGTCCTAAACCAGTTAGCTTTTGTGGGCTTTTCAAAAAGTTGTAATGTGGTTGTCCTGGAAAAAGTGATCTGAGCATATGGATGTGATGTGTAGGACAGCATGAACCTCAATACAGTATATACGTACACACATCACCTATGTTTAATGCTAGTTATTCTGTTCCAATTCCAGAATGAAACTGAAGAACCAGTGGCAAGATAAAGAATGAACAAAACAAGTTGCACAACCACATTTCAGAAATGATTTTGAGGTGTTTGGCTAGTTACCATAGAATTAGTTTCTGGTAAACAGTTAAGTACATGCTCTTCTTGACCTGATAAATGGTGAATCAATATGGAGGTGCTGCTGTAGCTGCTCTGGTAAAGCAGTACTGCAGGCCTGGGGAGAGGGCTGATGCACCCTTCAGTGCTCTTCCATGGGATCCTACTGCCTAGTTGCCTAATTGATGGCCCCAGGCATTTAAACTGCCTTTAGTATGGTGTTTGTGGCAGTCTTTTTAAAAATCAAAGACCTATAGAGGGCTGTGCTCAAATGCCAGTGCCCATGCCCAGCAGCCTAGATTGTAAGGATATAGGCTCCAGGAAAGCACCAGACTCGTGTGGAGCACCAGGGTGGGAAAACACCTGCTCCCCCCCATCCTCCTGCCGAGGAGAGGTCCAAACAGGGTATGTGACCACAGTGGCAGATCAATGCAGGGCTAAGTTATTAAAAGCTTCACATCAAGCCATAGGCTGCTGGCAATCATCTTGAGGGAACCAGTTACTGGGACTAGGATTCACAAATGTGCCGATGGCGAGGTGTATTGACAGCCTCCTGGTCACATTGGTGATTCGAAACTATGTACTAAAGAGAGTGACTTGTATGCTTCGAGCTCAACACTGAGCTGGACAGGTCATATGGCTAAAGAACTTAGGAGAGCAAAGAAGGCAGAGGCATCCACATGTTTTCTATGTCTCTGAAGGCACTCTTTTGCTTCTCTTTCTCATTTTGATATTGGGACTGGACTGGTGGTGGCTCTCGAGCCTTTACAGGGCAAACAAAGGAAAACAAATCAGGAAGATTTCACGTGCTAATCCAACCAGTAAAAGAAGATTGACCATTTGGTCTGTTTTATGACATCTCTCTCAGCTGGGATAACATGAAAATGCTATGAAAATTCATCCAACAAATGTATTAAGAGGTAAAAGTCATGCCAATGTTTACATTAGGGTCTGTAGCCTTTAATCAAATATTTTTTTTGTCATGGTAACAAGGGTTGAATTGGACTGAATTCTAATATCAGCATGCTCCTCCACCCCACCAAACCCCAACTAATTGCCTTGTTGATATCTATTTAATAGAAGACACCTAATGAGCCACATGTACAAAGTAATGAAAGCACAAAAGTGAATCATTAGGAGTAAGAGGTCAAGAAAGGAAAAAAAAGAGAAACAAAACATTCACAATGCAAAAGAAAATGTTTATTTACGCAGGTTTTTTTTACCAATGCAAAATCTAATTTAATTTAATGCAGCAATATGCCTAATTCTTTCAAAACAGGTTTAAAACATTATTTTTTTGGTTTGCCCCAATTTACCAATCCACCTGCACACCTCCTGCCATGCACTGCATGGTACAATAATCAAGCTTCTTGGCACATAATTGTGTCTATTACTTTGTTCCTTGCAATTAGCCAAGTTGCAATGCATATGAGTACTACTATATGGCTTGAAAGGCTGAGTCATTTCTGACTATCCATGCTTACTCACACACGCACACACACACACACACACACACACACGCACACACACACACATGCACACAAAGAGTTACCCGGTGATCTGGCAAAAATCATAACCCTGTTAAGTCCTGACGATTCAACAAAGAGCCAAATTTAAGCTTACCTTCATCACTATGAAAGAAAATCATCCTTCTCCCACTTACTGAAGAATGATACGGCAACATGACAGTTAAAGGCACGTAACTGAAATCTTGCAAACCTCACTTCATTGGGAATCAAAATCTTTGCTGAGATTGAAAGATATCTTCCTATTTGGTGCATATGGCATCTCAAAGAACAGTAAAGCACAAGCATCAGCTCTTTCAGTTAAAGAAATACATGAACCCATAAAAACCTGCAGTTTCATTCGGGCTGCTCTTGTTGACAAAGTGTTAAAAAAGGCTTTTGCCATTATAACAGCATAAAGCTAACACCTCAAAGTGTTATCTGCTCAGTCCTTTTAGCAAATTTATTAACACTATTAGTTAGATTACTCCACCTTTTCCATGGTGTGAACCGGTATCAATTATTTAGCCAATTCTATTCTATGTTAATAAAATACCTGCTGATTAAACATATACCAAAGTGTCACTTTGTGCTACACAGAACATTGACACTATTTATTTTAGCTTAAATAAATGCTACAGTCAGAAGCTGGTGCAAGATTGTGATGACAGAAGTTGTGAAAAATAAAAAAATGCACCAAAAGTCCTTTTATTTCTGTGTGAATATAGGACAGTAGAAACAGAACAGACAATAATAATGCATTCCTATCTCATAATTTTTACCATTGTTAAGATCACTTGCCAATTTTTTTTTAAAGTGTCAATATCCAACCGAAGATGGAGCAAAAACGATGACTACACTTTCAATATTCCACAATGACTGCCGTTCACTGGTGGTAAAGCAGTTTTATGACACTAGGAAAGGTAACATGATATTTTCTCCACAAAGATATAGATCAGTGTTGAAATAGGAAGCAATAATTTACAACTCTTTTCCAATTATCAAAAAAAATCTCCAGGCCATTCCAAAAAAAATTCACAAACAATAAAATGCTTCTGTGAAGAAATAGGAAGATGTAATTTTAGGTCTATGACCTTTCTTCAAGAGAGAGATGTTTACCAGAAAGTGCAAGAATATTTATTTACCATCCATTTCGGAATAATTACAGTTTCAAAATTAATCCTGAAGTTTTACATATCTCTGTAAAGATTTACTTCCCATCCATGTTGTTCAAAAACCAAGTGATCTCATTGAAATATTCAAAATGATTATGGTGCATAATAGAATACATTCAAGGATAATGTTTACGTTGGCTGGGGTTTCTAGGACCAAGAATCAATCTCAAATTAAGAGGTTGACTACTCAAAAATTTCCTCATCCAGATAGTGAACCTTTAAAATTCTTTATCCAATAAGGCAAAGCAGGCTCAATCATCAAGTATATTCAAGACAGATCATTCAGATATTTTCAAAATTAAAGATTGGTGGATATTAAATTAGTAGGGGAAAATGGTGCTGAAGTAAAAGATAATCCATAGTCTTAATGAATTGCAGAACAAGGGAGAGAGGAGCCACATGGTTTACTCCTCCTTTTGTTTCTTAGATTGTCTGCTTTAACGTTGCAAAATATCTGTTTAACTATTTTTTCCCCCCAAAATCACTTAGTTCAGCACTGAAATTCAGAATATTCAACAAATAAAAATAAATTTGAAGGGTGCAAGCATTGATGTCTGGTTTGTTATGTTGATTCTCATCATTTATAAGACTAAATCGCCATTTAAAAATTTAGGTCTCCAAGTATTTTAAAACTCGCATTAAAAATTGGGAGCTGATAATATTAAAGAGGATCAATTATTCAAACAGTATTCATGTCACATGAAATTATCTTGATTCACTTTCACAATCAAAATGAAAGAATCAATTCAGAAATTGTGTTTCTATTTTCAATTTCTATTTCATGCTTTCAATTTATCTGTTTTTCTTGATTGTAACCTGACCCTCATATATTGCCACTAAACAGTTGCTAATATGTAGAAAGGGCATGTGGTTTAACAATATCAAGTCTAATGTAATAAATATGAATATCTCAAAAACAGCCATCACTAAAGAGTTCCTTCAGAAATATAGGAAACGTGCTATTTAAACACAAATTTTTAATAGCACCATAACAGCTATGCACAAATCTACATTAAAATTTCTATTTAGTGCAGTAAATCAGAACTGGCAAAACAGGCTGTCTTAATATCAGCCGAATGTAAACTACTTCTGCTATCCCTAGTTCAGTGATGGGTTGAAGGAACCTGTTATACGAGGTGTTAATTGGCAAATGCTGTACAAGTCGGGAGCATGTTCCCTGTCGGCCTAGCCCAGCAAGGCTAGGTCATTAAAGTGAAAATGAATTCTTTCAGGCTGCATTAACCCCTTAAAGGATCAATTCATTTCCACGACTCAGATGAGAAACTAAACATGCATTCAATATCACATTCAATGAAGCAGATTCAGCACTGAACTAAATTGAGTTAAGACCATAACTCTAAATGAGGATAAACATATTTTGCATGCAATTGAGAATATTTCTGGATGTCAGTAAGGCAAAAAACCTCAAGTAAACTTAATTCCATAATTAAAACAATATTTAACAAGTCACTGGAAAGGCATAGATTATACAAAATTTATAATGTGGATGTAATTTCATTACCTCTTGCCAAATGCAATACTCCATGATATATTTCTTATTTTATTGCTTTTCCTTTGCACTTTTAACTGGGCTAATCAGGAATTCCAACTTGATTAAGCATCTCAAACATCTCTTCTAAGCAAGCCTTATGTTGAATTGTGCCTTTAGCCACTTTACAAAGGGAATTTCTAACTCATCCAGAAACTAGTTGTTAAAATAGCATTATTCATTTTTTGTGAGAGGTTCCTCGATTTAAAGCAGAAGGAATCCCTCATCAAACTGTAATTCAGACTACAAACTAATAAATGGATTTGTCAAATGACAAATAGATATGTGCAAGTAAGTAATAACATCCCTCGTACAAAAGCAGAAGAATTGTGCTGAACTACAATACCATAAAAATACAATACTCAGACTTTTCTGGATGTAAATCTCATCATTAGCTTGTTGCTGGCCATCTAAAAGATTTTCCCCTGGCCTATTTCCTCCTCTCAGATGGTTTGAGAAACTGGCTTTGATATCACACAACAAAGCATTTTCTAAATTTGATCAGGCACAGTCATGTGTAAGATTCAATGGTTGTTTTTGTTCCAATTGTGCATCAAGCCAATACAACGGAGCCTTACAAACAAAACGTATTAAAGCACTTAATCATAGGCATCAATATCAATGAGCACATAGAGCACAAAAATTTGCATTAAAATCAATTCAAAATAGTTATGATAAGTTTACCATCAGGATATTTCACGCAAGAACAAAAATGACATAAATTATGTAATATTCTATTTATTTCACAGATAATTCAGCTGTAGATCTTTAATATATTCTGGATTTGGCATTCATCTGTTATTCAGTCCAAGTATGCAGTGCTGGTCACGTGCACAGGATAAATAAGAACTTTAAAATAGTCTGGAGCTGTACTAGAGTAAATAATTTGCATTTATTTAAAAAATACAACAAAAATATACAAAATTTTCGGATATCATTTTTTAATTCAAGTCCTAGACACATAGGAAGTGAATAGGCTCATTATTTGTACCCTTTTTAATACATGTGTACTCAAGCCCTTCAGCAAAATTTCTGTCAGTGAAATGCAAACCAATATAAGAAGCTAATGTTCTGAATGTCTGAGATGTTAATTTAATGGAAAGGCGGCGACACTAACCTGTCCAAGTCCAGGCATACCACCTCCTAGTCGTAAAAGTCTATCCATTTTTCTGAAAACAAAAACACACAAAAGTAATTAATCATGAAACTTTTAAACTCAATTATCATCAATATAATTCACCTTCAATCTTTCCTTATGTCAAAAATATTGGTGGTAATTACAACACAACATCAGATTTCCTGTTAATTAGCACCACATACTAATTCAAGAACCTGTCTTCCTTGCTAATTAACAGACCCAATTTCACTGCTTTTGTTTTTTGCTGGGTTATCCCCAATTTCATAACAGTATTTTACAAGTGAAAACGGCCTTAAAGTTCTTGCACATGATCACAATGTTTATACTTATCGCGACAAATATGAGATCTGGGTTTTTTATTATATAGTTCAATCATATTTTTCAAATTGCCTTCTACTAATTGACGTATTCCTTTCGTGTACGAGATATATTACGACAACTTGTATAGTCTGCACAAATAGGAATCATCACTTACAAATTAAAAATTGTACATCTAATTAGTAAGTTCTGTGTTAATTAACTTACAGCTTGTCAGTTATCAATATTGCATGCAAGTGATAGTGTGATCAGATAAAAGTCTCAAGATACACAGGCCAAAGCTTTAAAATGGTATTGGAGGATTGTGCAGTACACAAAATTGACTTCTCCCAACATTTCTTTCGTAAGATTATCTTTTCAGAAAAAAAATGTCTTTAACTCAAAAAGGTTGCTGAACACAGAGTTGGAACATCCAGATTCAACCTGCTACTCAGACTTGCTTCACTCCACTTCGAAAGGCCCATATACATCCTTTACAAGTACAGATGACTGATTGAACGAACTCTCCACACCCATCAGGAATCTCACAAGGCAGATTGGTTTCAAGCAGTAATTGATCTTCATATCACTAAGTTTCTGCCCCAATGCTCAAAATGCCACTTTTAAATAGTTTTTAAATATCTGACTTATTTCAAATTTACCAAAATGGATTTAATTAAAAATTGATTAAAGAAACTTGAGTAAATTTTTTTCACTGGATTGGCAACCCCATTAAATTGGATGAGTTGTCATCTGATTGATTCAAATATTTCACAAAGCATTTTACCTATTTTAGCTCCTTCAATGTTTCCAAAGTAGTTCCTGGAATGAGAATTTTCCAAAACTCAGTGGAATTTTGTAAAACAAGAGATAGTCTCACTGAGATTTTCAAAGTCCAAACTCAGATCAACAGGATAGATATTCAGAGGCTGTTTCCTTGAGCCATGGATGCTCATTGATATATTTGAGACTGGGACGGATACATTTTTTTGACATCAAGGCATCAGGATTATGGAGATGGATTGGAAAGATTGGAGATATATCAATGAAATGACAAAGTTTGAGTACCTAAATGCTCTACTCCTACATTTTAAAGGGTTCTTAAAAACAATTAATGAAGAGAATACTTTAACAATCTTATATGCCATAAATTGCACCAATTAACAACTGTTACATCATAATTGAACAACGGTATTCTTTTTTTTATTCACCTTGCATAAAACTACACAAAACTGCCACTTTGAAACACCTGAACAAAAATATACTAAGGAGGAATTACCACTGTCACATTTACAATTTTGGATGCACTCATTGTAATTTCCAGGAAAAAAATAAGCAACTTCAGAAAACCTTTACAATTTATGAAAGTACGTTCTACTCCAATAATGCATTCACAATTATTTTAAACAACTTGTACAGTATTAGCAGACTTAATTGAACACTTCAAGTCCTGTAGTTTATCTTGGAAATACCAAAATCAAGTATAGTAAAACCCTTGGTATCTGGCTCCTATAGGGATTGGTAGATGCCGGATAAGTGCACAGGCTTCACTTTTAAAATTCATTCAATTAAATTAGCACATAGCTGACAATGACACTATATGCTAAATTACTGGCTCTAGCTTGGCTGTTTGAGTGGCCCAATCTCAGCTGGATGATAACTCTGTTATCCTGATGGTGCACATTTATTTGCACTTACTTCCTTTGATATTGTAAGAAACTGAATTTTTTTTGGTGCAACGCTATGACATCGCCAGCAACTCTGGTTCGAATCAGGTGTTGTCTGTAAGGAGTTTTTATGTTCTTCCCAAGTCTGAGCATGTTTCTCCAAGTGTTCTCATTTCCTCCCACTCTTCAAAACATATGAGGATTGTAGGTTAATTGAGGTATTTGGGCGCATTGGGCTCATGGGCCGTTAGAGCCTGTTACTGTTCTGCATGTCCAAATTTAAAATTTAAACTAGCATAAATGCAATTCAACTCATTTATAACAATTATAACAAAGTTGAAACATACTTTTAGGCTTTGAATTTTTCCTTTTGTTAAGTACAGGAATTTTTTTATTTGTCTTTAGCAAAAACAGTTAAGTTTGTTCAAGAGATGCCTCAACTTTCTAGCTCTGCAAGCAGAATTACAAAATACGGGAGCATGAATGTGACCATAAATTTCATAAAGGAAAAAAATTTACAAAACTTTTCACAAATGTCTTCTGTAAAGTTGGCAGGCACGTGAAGGGGAAACTGCTGCTTGGAAGGCTTTTGCAAAACAGTTAACCAAGCGTCTATTTGCCACCCACTGTACTTGCATATTTGGACTGACCATCCATCACACACAGTGATCCTATACTAACCCCATTCTCCCATCTCTCCCCCCCACCCCCCCAAAACCTCTATCTGACTCAATGAGGTTCTGAAAGATAGTACACAGTAGTTCAAGCATACAAGGTCAAGATTCCTTATATTGTCACGCAATAATACATTCAAAATGTGACATACATGATATATTTTAACTTTTATCTGCCGGAAGGCAAACAAAGAGTCACCATGAGCACTGCCCGATGCCTGAACAATATGAGAAAGAGAAGCAAAAGCAAAGTCATCAAGTGTCTGAGGATTCACCTCCAGAGCTCCCGTAGCCTCTACAGCTGCATAGTGGTTTAAGAAGGCAGCTATCATCACCTTCTTGCGAATGGTTAGGGATGAGACAAATTAAATGCTGCCCTGCCTGCTAAGCCCACATCCCTTGAATTAATTTTTTTTTAAAATCAGAATTGTAAAGAATGGGAAATAAACATGGATGTGTTAAAAGATAGAAAAGTGTTTTTTCCCCAAGGTAAGTCGGTGCACATTTGAAGTTTTCTGGCTATGCACTTTCTAACTTGAAATCTGATGTCCTCTTTTTTGCAATTTTGCACAACAGCTTTTCTTTATAACGTAATTTGGGTCTACAGTACCCTTCATTGGACCTTTTTTTAACCAAAATTTGACAAAAATCGCCAATCTTTCCCATCTATCTCCATAATCCTGATGCCTTGATATCAAAAAATGTATCCATCTCAGTCTCAAATATATCAATGAGCAAAGAAGTGATATTGGAACCGATGTCCAAAAGCTTATTTAGCATCATCTGGAAGGCAGGTGGAGACAAATTCTTTGTCACAAGACTAAATCATACTTCATTACATGCCAATAATAATTACTGGCATAAATCCAACTGCATCCACAAGAGGCACTATAATATGCCAAATGGAAACAATGGAGTCAGATCTTCCTCTGCAACTCCAATTACTTGAGAAATCATAATTTTTAAAAATTGGTGTTATGCTGAACTAAAAGGGACATATATTCAAAAGTCAGTTCATTAAAAGCCAAGCATCATTATTGAAGCCACAAACAGCAAAAAAAAACCCTCAGTATCAGGTTTATTGTCATGAACGTATCAAGAAATTTGTTTTTTTTTTGCGATAGCAGTTTTGTACTGAACAAGATGCAAAATTACTATAAATTACAATTCCATAAATGCAAGATTTTTTTTAAATCAGTGCTAAAAAAGTAAAAGTAAGGTAGTGTCCATAGATTCATTGACCTTTCAGAAATCTGATGGAGGTAGGGAAGAAGGTGATTTTCTAACATTGAATGTGTCTTCAGGCTCCTGTACCTCTTTCCTGATGGTAGCAGTGTGAAAAGGCCTGGGTGGTGATGGTCCTTGTTGATGTGAGCTTCTTTTTTTTTTAAAGCTTTCTTGATGCACCGCTTCTTAAAGATGTTCTTAACTGAGTGAAAACTAATGCTTATGACGGTGCAAGCCAAGTTTATAACACTCTGTATTCTGTTTCTGTCTAGTGCATTGGTATCTCCAAGGTAGTCAGAATATTCTCCAAGGTCCATGGAAGAGTCTTTGGTGACATACCAAATCTCCTCAGTCTCCTAACAAAATATAGCCTTCTTCACGATTGCATTGACATGATGGCCCAGGAGAGGTCTTCAGAGATATTAACACCCAGGAATTTGAAGTTTCTTACACTCTCCACTGCTGACCTATTGATGAGGATTGGTTTGAGTTTTTCTGGTTTTTCCTTCTGAAGTCCACAATCAATTTCTTAGTTTTGCTCACGTTGAGTGCAAGATTGATGTTGTGTGACACTGCTCATCTAGCTGATCTATCTTATTCCTGTACTCTTCCTCATTGCCATCTATAATTCTGACGACAACCTCGGCAAACTTGTAGATGTTATTTGAATTGTCATGGGTATAGAGAAAAGAGAGCAGTGGGCTAAGCATGCATTGCTGAGGTGCACCTGGGTTGTTTGTCAGTGAGGAGGAGATGTTGTTACCAGTCTGCACTGGTCAAGGACATCAAGGATCCGGTTGCAAAGGAAGATACAGAGGTCCAGATTTTGAAGCTTTTGAACAATTGGTGCAAGTTAATTCTAGCTAAGTCCTACCTCTCAAAGCATTTCTTTACAGTACATATGAGGGCTACACTTATGATGCTTCGCCTTGTAGGATGGGGGCAAAACACCGGATTCTGTTAACACTGGTTAAATGAAAAAACACACAAATGCTGGAGAAACACAGCAGGTCAAACAGTGCCTTTATGTAGCAAAAAAGATACATCACCAATGTTTCAGGCTTGAGCCCTTCATTAAGGTGTGGGGGGAACATGAGAGATGTCCAAAGAAAAGGGGGAAAGGGGGTTGGTGAGGGTGAGAGATGATAGGTGGGGAGGGTGAGGGCTGCAGTAAGGAGGGGGGGGGGTGGGGGGAGTCAGGTAGAGAGAGAAAGGAAGTAGGAACTGGAATGACTAGTTAAAGATGTGGGGGGGAGGGGGTAAGAGAAAGGCAAACTGATTAGTGAAATGCAGTGAACTCAATGTTCATGCTCTGGAGTTGGAAAGTACCCCCAGACAAAAAAATGAGGTGTTGCTCCTCCAATCTGCAGGTGATCAGGGTGGGGTAGTGTGAAAGGCCATGGGCAGACATGTGAGCTTGAGAGTGTAACTCAGAATTGAAATGGTTGGCTACAGGGAGGTCGCTTTTGTTGCGGATGGAGAAGAGGTGCTGGACAAAGTGATTTCCTAATCTGCAACCGGTCTCTCCAATGTAGAGAAGGCCAGAGGGTGCACTAGATGCAGTAAATGAGTTATTTGGAGGTACAGGTGAAGTGTTGCTTCACCCGAAAAGTCTGTTTGGGACCTCGGACCGTAGTGAGGGAGGAGGTGTGAGTGCAGTTAATACCATAGCAGAAGGTACCAGGGGTGGAGGGGGGACAATGGTCACGGAGGGAGCATTCCCTGTGGAACGCTGAGAGGGGAGGAGAAGGAAAAATGTGTCTGGTGATAGGGTCCTGTAGTAAATGCCGTAAATTCTGGCAGATAATGTGTTGGATGCAGAGACTGGTGGGGTGGTAGGTGAGGGTGAGGGGGATTCTGTGTTTATTGTTTTGAGGGGCAGGGGGGCTGGAGCAGATGAGCGGGGAATGGAGAAGATGCGGGTAAGAGTTGAGTTAATAGTAGTGGAGAGGAAACCACATTTGTGGAAGAAGGTAGACATTTCAGAGGCTCTGGACTAGAAGTCCTTATCTTGGGAGCAGATGTGGAGGGGACAGAGGAATTGAGAGAAGGGGATGGAATTCTTGCAGGGGACAGGGTATGAGGATGTGTAGTCGAGGTAGGTGTGGGAGTTAGAGGGTTTGTAATTAATGTCAATGGAGAGTCTGTCTCCTGAGATGGAGACAGAGATATCCAGAAAAGAGAGAGTATTATCAGAGATGGACCAGTTTGAGGTCAGGGTGGAAACTGGCCGTGAAATTGATGAAACTGACAAACTCATCGCGGGTGCATGAGGCCACCCCAATTTATTCGTCCATGTACTGGAGGAAGAGTTGGAGGGTCTTACCTGTGTCGGCTTGTAGAATGTTTTGCTCCACAAAACCCACATACAGGCAGGCATAGCTGGGACCCATGGCTACTTCTTTAATCTGGAGGTAATGGGATGAGTTAAAGGAAAAATTGTTAAGGCTGAGGACAAATCTGCCAGGCGGAGAAGGATGGTGGTGGTGGTGGAAGGTGACTGTTCAGGTCTGAGGTCTAGGAAAAAGCGAAGTGCTTTGAGACCTTCTGTGTGGGGAATGGAGGTGTAAAGGGATTGGACATCCATTGTGAAGATGAGGCAGTTCGGTTCAAGGAATGTGAAGTCTTGGAGGAGGTGGAAGGTGTAGGATGCAGCCAGGTAGGATATAATGCCCAACAATCCCTGCTATAGCTGTTGTGTTTCTGATTCTGTTTCTATCTTTATTCAAAATTGCTTCTTTGCTGTTAAGATAGCCTATCATAGGTTGTACCTGGTCTTCCTATACAGATCTGCATCATCGGTCTTAAATGCCATGGATGTAGCCCTCAGAAGGTTGCAAATCCTTTGATTTATCCACAGCTTTTGGTTGGGGGTACTCACATGGTATGTACGCATGGGCACACATTCATCCAGCTGTCAGTGACAGCTGTGGCATATTCATTCAAATTTGAAGATGAATCCTTGAATGTGGCCCAGTCCACCAATTCAGAGCAGTTTCGCAGGAGCTCCTCTGCCTCCCTCAGCAATAGTTACACCATCTTATCCACTGGTGCTGTAGTTCTCAGTCTTTGCTTGTATGCCGGGAGTAGAAATACTGCCAGGTGATCAGACTTGCCAAAGTGTGGGTGTGGGGTGGCACAGTAGACATTCTTGACGGTAGTGTAACTGTGGTTAAATACGTTGGCTCCTTGGATTGCGCAAGTGATATGTTGATGGTAATTTGTCAGAGACATTTTCAGGCTGGACCTCAATGATCCAGAAAGCATCAGGTGTGCTAATTAGTGTTCAGCCCCTCCAGAACAAGCCTGATATTAGCCTAAGATGGAATGTACACTGCAACCAGGATAATGCCGGAAAACTCCCTCAGAGGATAGAATGGACAAGACTAGATTCCAGGTCGGGGAAGCAGGACTGACACATAACCGTTACATTTGTGCAGTACGATGAATTGATGATGAAGCAAACACTGCTGTGGAAGATGAAGCCCTCAGGCTGCAGCGCTGTGTCCGAAATGCTCTCAATTAGAACGCCTCAGTGAAACACATCACAGCAATTTCTGATAACCCTCTGCTGTTGTAACATTGCTCAGAGTTTATCGTTTATTGTAAAAGAATATGTAAAACAAGGATTAACTAATTAGCTGAAAACCTAATTGCTATGTATTTTTACTTCTTTGTTCTGTGTCATCGTGACTAAAACCACCAAGCATGATAACCTTGTCAGAAACACCCACAGTATGGCCCCAAGAATAATGTATACATAGCTTAAGATAAGTGATTTTAAAGAGAAAAAGCATCCTATGGTTGCCAGCTCAGCACAAACCACTTGGTCTGCAGATAAACTGTAATAACCAGAATCATAAGTTATGCAAAATTAGTGAAATTTCCTGGAAACATGTTTGGATAAATATAAAATGGGATAATACTTTGTATGCTTTGAGTCAGGCTCAGTACATGACATGAGTGACATTGTCTACTCATTCTTTGTACCCCTTGCTTCCACTAGCATTAAATAATAAAGATGTAATTGCAAGTTCTTAGGTTCTGCTGTATTGTTTTATTACAGCATGGGTCGATTTTATTATTGGCGTAGTCAGCAGGACCTTGCTGGGACAATTGCCACAGATGAAGTAAAAGGCCAGAAGGAAACCAGGATCAGATGGAGTTGAAGTGCACCTCCGGTATCCTTGAGCCCAGTCTCCATAGCCAATTCCCAGGAGCATTGAGGTCCCTCATACAAAGTTGACCTGGTTCCCTGCCAAGATCCAGAAGAAAACCAGAGAGTGAAGACAATTTAAAAAGAAAAAAAAAATGAAATTAAGACTTGTTGACAGATAGATCTTGTTAGCCTGGGGTAAAAAGGACTTGTTGCATAGATCTTTCAGCCTGGGTAAAATGTACTGTTACCAGAGTTGTAACTAATTCGGAAAACAGACTTGGGAAATTGGACAGACTATGGACAAAAGTGACGGGGTACAACAAATGTGTTAAGAATAGAATTTTGCTTATTTTAACATAATTTGTTTGCATGGTAAAAATTTTATTGTGAGAATCATTTAGGAAAGCAAGCTAGGGAAATGGGACAGGCTATGGACAAACGTGATGGGGGCACCCCAATAGAACAGATGTGTTATTTGTAATTGACTCATGGTAAAAAAAAATTATCCTTACTTGTTAGCCGTATTAACCAAGAGGTTAAGAAACGAAGCATGGCCCATAGGAGGGACATGGAACACAAGTGCTATAGCAGAGACAGAGCAATTAATATGGGAAAAAGCTGCAGCTAAAAAGTGGAAAAAGACAAGTGGGACCAAACAAAGAATAAGAGCTGGAAGAATAAAAAGCTGTGCAGGGGATAGGGGTATGTACTCAGAATGGAAACCAGAAAAGCCTGGCAAGTATTTCAGTCAGAGCTTGACTGCCACAATAACAAGAGAGAAAAGAAAGGGAACAGAAACAAAGGGAGCAACTTAGGGTATAGAATCATGTAATTGCAGGGACAAATAAGTGTGGAAAAATGATGCAGCAAAGAAATGGAGAAAGCTTACTTGAGAATGGCAAAAAATTTTAAATAACAAAGCTGAAAAAAATGCAAGTGGTAGAGGGATAGTGAGGGTGCATCCAACAACTGGGAAGTCCTGCAGGCTGAATGTGAGAGGGATGACAATCAGAGAGAAAATGAGATCAGAGCTTAGGAGCCAGATGGTTAACAAACAGGAGGTGATTAAAAAAAGACCCCAGTGACCTGATGTCAGGCATGGCAACCCAATCCTTGCAGAATGATGAGGAATCAAAAGATTCCTTGTAGGCAAGCCATCCCCATATGTACCCCAGCAGCAAGTCACCAGTCCCATGTCTCACTAGTTACGATAAAAGAGGAGGAGGCATAGCTAAATGAGGTTTCAGACTCAGCTTTGATGGAGAATTGTTGCTCATTTTGGAAAAAAAACCTTCCAGGCTCCTCAAGCACTTTTGTTTGTGTAACAAAATTGTGCATGCTTTGAGGAAGAAGGGGTTATAAAAAAAAACTGCATCATTGTCTAAGACTAATTTGAACTGGTCAGATAATACAACAACCTAGAAGAGCGGTGATGGCGTTCTGACTGAGTAATAAAGAGAGAACTGAGGCACCACTGAAACCCAGAGTGAAATGTGAATTTCTCTTAAGAACACTGAGGAGAGCTGATGTTAAAAGAGACAATTGGCCATATTTATGCTAATGGTAACTTTCAGACAATAAAGGATACCATCATTTAGGAAACAGCAGTTTGCATTACAAATACCACCTCTGTAAGCATGTTACCGAGACCAGTAAACAGCACATACTGGATATGTGGAACTAGAGCATACACCTGGCTCCCAGGAGAGACACAGCCAAGCAATTAACTGGACAGGGTGAGACTATCTGACCTATGTAGACCCCTATTTACGAATCTTACCTCACATGCAAGAGCATCCCCACCTGGGAATGGATAAGCATGGAATTTCTGAAAGTGAAAGGTTCCTTCTTCCCTCTTTTCCATCTTCTGGAACTGCCCAGAATTCAGGTGAAATCATTAACCTAGCAGCATCTCTGGAAATACTGGCAAATAGTACTGTTTTTTCCCTTACTAAATCTCATATTTAGTTAATGGCCATAACTATTGAAATGAATGCAATACGTCATGTTGTAATTCAAAATCAGATGGCCTTGGATTTATTACTGGCTGAGAAAGGTGGTACTTGTGCAATTGTGGGCCAAGACTGCTGTATATATGTCCCTGACGCATCTGAAAATATTACTTATATAGCTAAGCATATTAAGGCTCATGTTGCAGAAGTGTGGCCTTTTAAAAGATGGTGGACTACTTTTATCCAAGGTCTCTAAACAATCGGAACAATCATCTTGGTGTTGGTTCTCCTTTATTTGTTCTCCCCTTTCCTACCTTCAGTCTGATTAGGCTCCTCTTATATGATGATGCATTATCATAAAATGATTTTTTTTAAAAGAGGGAATGGAAAAGAATGTGTATAACAAGGATTGATTAATTAGCTGAAAACATAATTGCTTTGTATTTTTACTTCTTTGTGTTGTGTCAATGACTAAAACCACCAAGCATGATAACCTTAATGGAAACACCCACAGTATGGCTCCAAGAATAATGTATACATAGCTTAAGATAAGTGATTTAAAGAGAAAAAGCATCCTGTGGTTGCCAACTCAGGATAAACCACTGTCCACAGAAAAAACATATAGCTGTAATAACCAGAATCATAAGTTACGCAAAATAAGTGAAATTTCCTGGAAACATGTTTGGAGAAGTATAAAAAGGGATGAATTTAGTAAGTCTCAGTACATGACATGAGTGACATTGTCTACTCATTCTTTGTACTCCTTGCTTCCACTAGCATTAAGCAATAAAGAAGTAATTATAAGTTCTTTGGTTCTGTAGTATTGTTTTATTACACCACAGGTCTTATTTTATCATTAATTTCTAATTGTACATTAGCTAAGAAGATGGCTAATTATGGTTAATTATTATGGCTATCCAATAAAATCAGAAAATTGGACCTGCAGGAATCAATAAAAGTCATGACTGTCAAAGCCACAACTAAAGTAGGCTTCAAGTGCAATCCATTAGTCAATTCAACAACTACTTACCATCAAATGGTCAGCACCCCGACGATACTGAATTTTCACCCTTAACTCTTGCGCGTGAGCCAACCAAACTCTGATACGCACACCCACTGCACATGTACCAGCCAGAGACTCGCGCATGCGCACAGGAATCAAGATGGCCACACCCAGCCTCTGGACCAACGAAGAAAGTGCGCACATTTTGGCTTTTACATGCCCTGTATACCTGTTGCAGTTTGTCAAATATAGCATTTGATTAAAAAGTTTAAGACTTCGGTACTCCATGCACGTGGGCAAAATTCCGACTAGTGTCCATTTCGATATATGACCAATCCTTCAGGCCCAATTATGTCGGGGAGCACCTGTATAACCAACGTGTTGGGACAGGCTCAGCCCTGAATCTTTACCTCCTATGGTCACTGCAAGACCTGTTGTGTCCCTCCAACTTGCATTTGTTTTTGCTCAAGTCCAGTTTAGCGTTTTCTCAGCTATCCTATGAAGCCTGTGTTGGAACTGTAGAGTATTCTACCAATGGGACTGGAGGTGCCTGAATGGGCCGGTGAGTTAATTATTTGTGAATTTGTGCATTCTTTCCACAGGTCCTCTGTGTGCTCCTGATGCATGGATTTGAGTTTCTCAATAACTTCCCATATGTTGTTCCTCCACTTTGAGCAGCCATAGGCCTAAGACTCCTGTTTGTTAGAGACACTAGTGAGGTTGGATTTCTTTATAGGCTCTGAGCAGATCAGTGATTTTTTTTTCCTTCTTTTGCCTGGCAATTTTTCCATGACAGAACTTGTTTCAGATGCCTGGTATTAGACATCTGAATAAGGTGGCCTGCTGAAAGCAGATGATTGAGTGTCTCGAATGTATGTTGGTCTGAGAGAGGTCACTGACATTAGGTTCACTTGTCCTGCAGTAAATTTGAAGGATTTTGCAGAGATTGCATTGGTGTTATTTTTTGCTAGAGATTCCTGCTTTTGATAGTTACGGATTAAGAAACAAAAAGGTGCACAGGGACCACTGCTATAAGACTGAAGGTTATCATCTACTGTAGCACTTCCCCTCCTGACCAAAGGCTGCTGGCACATTGTAAGGGTAGTGCATCTCCTTGTCAATATCCTTTGCCTCTGAGGTGATTCCCTCAATATGAACTTTTATTGTCAGAGGGAATTATGGCAGCAGTGGGAATGGGTTGAAAGGACCTTTCTCTCGTATATATTAGCACAAGGCCCATCCTCTCATATGTTTGGTGAATAATAATTTGGAGCTCTGCCACGATATATGCGCCAATACAAAAATCATCTGACACAGCAGGTGAACTACTGATGTTCCAGGGTGTGGTTGAACAATTTCAGGGTGTAGGTTGAACAGTTTCCCACTGGTCCTGAAGATTTGCCCAAAAGAGCTGCAAAGAAACGAGTGGTTGAAGATGAAGAGGATGATGTTGCAAAGAAGAAGCAGAAAACAGATGATGAATAAACTACTTCCATATTTTCCCTCTTTTTTTCTGTTGGAAAAACTTGGTCATCATCACTAAGTAGAGTGTACACCAGTGCAAGTCGACACCAGAATTTTTAAAATAAAATTACTAAGACTTCATTGCCCTACTTCTTTCTTAAAATCCTAAAGGAGAATTTGTTTGTATTTTTATTTACATTTTATATTTTTGTACATATGGTTAGAGGTCAGCCAATTTAAACATTGACCTCTGGTGACCAAACAGGGCTTTGAAGTTCTTCTGTAAAACAGACTTTACTGGTGGTTTGACCATGTCTTAGCCACATTATCATAAAGGTAACATGTAAAAAAAAATAAAAACAAAATTAATTTGATCATTCCAAAAAAAAAAAAAAAAAAAATTTGCCCAAATGATGTAGAAATGAACTCCAATTCCCCATCCCACCAACAAATAAGAAATGAAGACCCACTAATCCCAACATCATTCTACAAGAGCTGTCTCTTTCTCCATTGTGCAGGAAAAGAATTTGTTTCTAGGAAGCATGATATACAGAATCAAACTCTGCTCCAGTGGTAAAATGGAACACTTCAAATCAAATAAAGACATAAATGGAGTGGACGGTCAAATGCAAGAAGAAAAAAAATGGCAGATTGGAATTTAAGAAATGTAACTCCACTGTTTTAAATAGAAGGTAGACAAACAGCATGTAACTACAAGTCAGTTTAATGTCCATAGTTGGGAAAATGCTTGAACCTATCACTAAGGAAGAAATAGCAAGATATCTGGATAGAAATTATTCCATCAGGCTTGCGTATTGTGGATTCAGAAAGGGTAGGTCATGTTTAACTAACAGGAGTTCTTAGAGATAACAAGTGCAATGAATAGAGGGGAGCAAGTGCATATGATATACTTAGACTTCAAGAAGGCACCTAAAATGACAGAAGGAGAAGAAGATGAAATGAACTGACCCAGTGTGTAAAAGTAGATGACACAAATTTCTTGTTTGTTTTCGTTGTGTGATGACATTGTTTAATGGGTTTAATGTGTCATATAGGTTGAATGTTGAGTGGGTGGGGAGGGGGGTGAAGGAGGGAGGGAAGGGAGGGGGGAAAAGGGGAGAAAATGACAATGTGTATATTCAAGAGGGAAAAGTTTGTGTATTTTGGTCAGTATGGTTCATAGTGTGAAATTTTTTTTTAAAATTTAAAAAAGAAGGCATTCAATTATGTGTCGCACAAGAGACATCTACAAAGGGATGCACAGAGGAAGGAATCATATCTTGGCATAGATAGATGATTGATTAAACAATAAAAGACAGTGGGTTGAGATAAAGAAAGAAGACAATCTTATGAGAAGAGATTGAGTAGCTTGGGATAATACTCATTGGAGTTTAAAAGGTTGGAGAGGTTCTTACAGAAACAGAGAATTATAAAAGGAATAGATAAGATAGAAGCAAGGAGGTTGTTTCCACTGGCAGGTGAGATCGGAACTAGGAGCACAGCCTCAAGAATATATCTTTAATAATGTTATAATATTGGTGTATTTTTAAACTAATATACATTTCAAAATAGGGATGGTAAACTATCAACTACCAAATATGCTGGTAAAACAAAATCAACTAATTCCTTTTACAATGAACAATAATTTTTTAATGAATGGACAAGAAAAGGAATTAAAAGAATAAAAGATTGATTTTTTTGAGTAATATTTTAATGACAATTGATCAATTGAAATATAAATATGAAATATCGAATGACAATATATTTTCTTATTATCAATTAAAAACATTTAAAGCAGGAGATAGGAACAAGTTTAAGGCAACCTGAGTCAAGCTGTTTTGAACATATAATTATGGACACATTAATAGTGTAGTTTAAAAATTTATCACAAATATGTATATTAAATTACAAAATAAAAAATGATACAGAATTGTACAAGTCATAACATTGGGAACAGGATTTAAATATATAGATAAAAACAAAACTTGTTCTAAACTATGTAATGGTATTATGATAAATACAATACTCAGTATTGTAGGATACAATATAATTTGTTACATAGATTATATATAACACCTCAAAAGTTAAAAGAATGGAATCCCACATTATCAGATAAATACTTTTGTTGTAAACAAGAAATTGGTACAATACTACATTCAATTTGGACATGCGAGAAAGTAATTTTTTTCTGGGATGAATTGAATCTAATATTAAATCAAATAACAAAAAAAAATACCTAAAGATCCAAATATTTTTCTATTAAGTAATACAAATGATAAAGACTTACAGTTAAAATTGGATAGATCTCAAAAACAATTTATAATGATTGCTTTAGCAGGCAGCAAAAAAAAAATGCATAGTGACAACTTGGAAAATGGAAACATCTTTGAAAATACAGGGCTGGTATATAGAAATAGATAGTTGTACTCTATTAGAAAAAATCATCTATAATTTAAGAGATAATTTTGGATAATTTAAAAAAATCTGAGAACCATATATAAAGTTCATTGGTGATCGCCAGACTCAAACCTTCAATTAAAGGGATAGTAATAATGTATGTTACCGACTATATTGTGTAATATTATTTATCAAGTCAAAAAAATTGGATAATAACCAGATGACACCCTTTTTATTTAATTTGGGGTTAATTTTGGAGGGAGGAGGGATCGGGAGAAAAAGGAAAATGTCACTATATATATATATTTTTATATATATAATTTAAAAAAATTCTGGAAGGTAGACTTAAGGCAGAAAAGGAGAAAGTGCTCTCCTAAGGAGTACGGTCTGCTCGTGGTTAGTCAGCATGGTTTTGTGACGAGAAGGTCGTGCCTCAGGAGCCTAATTGAGTTTTTTGAGGAGGTAACAAAATAATTGTTGAAGGGCATTAGATGTGGTGTATATGAATTTTAGTAATGCATTTGACAAAGTCCTCCTGAAAAAGTTCAAAAAGTCATGAGGCATGGGATCAGTGGAATCTTGGCTGTGTGGATTTAGAATTGGCTTGCCTGTCGAAAACAGAGAGTAGTAGTGAGTGGAAATTATTCTGTCTGGAGGTCAGTGACTAGTGGAGTTCTGCATGGATCTGTTTGGGACCCCGGCTCTTTGTGATTTTTATAAATGACCTAGATGAAGATCAGTAAGTTTGTAGATGATACAAAAATTAGAGTTGTGGAAAGTGTTGAACGTTGTCATAGATCACAAAAGGATATAGACAGGATGATGAGTTGGGTGAAAAAGTGGCAGATGGAGTTCAATCTGGATAAGTGTGAGATGATGCACTTTGGAAGGTCAAAACTGAAGGTGGAGCACAGATGGCCAGATACTTAACAGCATGGAAGAACAAAGGGATCGTAGGATCCAAATCTATACATCTCTGAAAGTTGCCACACAGGTTGATAGAATAGTTAAGAAGGCTGATGGGATGCTGGGCTTCATTAGTCGGTGGATTGAATTCAAGAGTCGAGAGGTTATGTTGCAACTTTACAAATCTCTGATGAGACCACATTTAGAATATTACGTTCAGTTCTGTCAACTCATTGTAGGAAGGATGTGGAAGCTATAGTAAAGGAGCAGAGGAGATTTACTATGATGTTTGCTGGTTTGGAAAATAATTCTTATGAGGCAAGGTTAGCAGAGCTAGGACTTTTCTCTTTGGACCGAAGAAGGATGAAAGGTAATTTAATAGAGATCTATAAGATTCTAAGAGGCATAGATAAGGTTGTGATAGTACAGATCTATCACCAATGTACATAGTGTATATAGTTACTGTATCTAAACTGTGCTTACAGCGATTGGCTGAGAGCTAAGCCACACCTATTGTCTGGGCCTTAAAGGGTTGTGTCCCTAGCCAGGTCGGATCATTCCGGACTGGTCGGCCACCTGTGCAGAGCTCCGGTCTTTTGCTAATAAAAGCCTTGGTTTGGATCAACAAGTCTTTGATTCTTTCGACGAGCTCTACAAAGGTAGACAGACAGCCCCTGTTTCCCAGGGCGGGAGTAGCAAATACCAGAGACATCTGTACAAAGTGAAGGGAGGGAAATTCAGGGGAGACATCAAAATTGGTTTGTTGAAAACCATGAGACCATTTTAGCAGCCCTTCAACCCTATGCAGACTGGTAAAATGACCCATCATCTGTCTCAAGGAAAGGCCAGTTTAAACATCTGTAGTCCAAAGTACAGGTGGAAGTGTGAGAAATAAGGGACGTGCTGGCAGAGAAAGGCTAAGCAGGTGGAACGCTGTTCAGACATGCATGCTACCAGAGAGTTTTTCAGCAACATAAAGTCAGTTTATGGTCCTTCTAAATCAGGATGCTCCTGCTAGCTGTCATCTGATAGGTTGCACCTGATCGAAGACCAGGAAGGACTGAAAAACCGCTGGGCTGAATACTTTTCCAACCTACTCAATAGGCCGTCCACAGTTGATCCTGATGTCTTACAGCACATTCCTCAGCAGCCAGTCCTGGGTGACCTCGACCTGTTGCCCTCTACTGATGAGATCAATAAAGCCATCTTGCAGATGAATTCAAATAAAGCAACAGGGCAGGATGGTGCTCCTGCTGAGATCTACAAAGCTCTAAGCCCAAGTGCATTATAGGCTTTCCAAGACATCCTGGAAGACACCTGGATCACAGAGGAGATGCCTGATGACTTCCACGATGCCCTCAACGTGGCTCGCTACAAAAATAAGGAAGCAAATCAAATTGCAGAAACTACAGGGGTATCTCATTGCTGTCCATCACAGGCAAGATTTTCACCCGCTTCTTCCTGAGCAGACTTGTCACTGTCTGGGAAAAGAACCTTCTGGAGGCAAAGTGCGGCTTTCGGTCAGAACGGAGTACAGTGGGCATGGTATTTGCTATGAGAAAAGGTCAGGAGAAGTGCATCGAGCAGAATAAACTTCTTCACTCTGTCTTCAGTGCCCTGATAAAAGCATTGACACTGTAAACAGGGAGGCTCTCTGGATCATCCGAGAGGTTACAGATGCCCAAGGAAATTCATAAAAATGATTCAGCTGCTCCATGATGGAATGACAGGACAGGCCCTCTGCAGTGATGATACATCAGCTGCATTTGCCATTTCTAACAAGCTGAACCAGGGTTGTGTACTAGCCCCTGTCTTGTTTAATCTGTTCTTCACTTGCATGTTGTCACATGCTGTCCATGCTATGGAAGAGGGAGTGTACATCAGGTACTGACCGACTGGATGGCTTTCTCTTTGACGTTCGCTGCTTGAACACACAGACGAAATGCCTCTACACAGTCATTCAAGAAACACTTTTTGCTGATGACTGTGCGCACAAAGATAGAGATCTACAGTTAATGCTGAACAAATTGTCAGACACTGCAACACTCTTTGGCCTGACCATCAACCTGAACAAGACTGAAGTATTTCATCAGTCCGTACAAAACACCAACACCATAGATCCAAAGATCACTGTTGACGACACCCAGCTGATAAAGGTTAACAGCTTCAAGTACTAGGGGAGCATCAACTTGAGTGATGGGCCTTTTGACAAAGAAATTGACTCCAGGACCAGCAAGGCCAGATAGCCTCTGGGGAGGCTGCGTACTAGAGTGCTCAATCATCACAACTCTGCATCTCCACAAAGCTGAAGTCTACAGAGCTAAGGTCAACCCTTCTCTCCTATATGGATGTGAGACCTGGACTCTGTACCAACATCACATCAGACATCTGGAGAAATTCCACATGCCCACCCTCCGTTCCATGGCAATCGTTGGCAAGACCTGTAGGTCTTGGGTCACGCAAAGTCCACCAGCATTGAGTCCCTGATCATAAGAGCCCAGATGCAGTGGGTGGGACATGTCGTCTGTAGTGCACGTCGAAAGAATCAAAGGCTTGTTGATCCAAACCAAGGCTTTTATTAACTAGAAGACTGGAGCGTATCACATGTAGGTTGACCAGTCCAGAATGATCTGGGTCTGGCTAGAAGCAAACTTTTTAAGTCCTGCCAGTAGGCGTGGCTACGCTCTCAGCCAATCACCACCATCCTATACCACAACATATACATATACACATATGGTGATAGAATCCATACTATCACATCATCAAAATGGACAACCACCATGTCTCGTCATTTGCTCTATAGTGAACTGAAGACCGCAAGGAGACCTCAAAGACGTCCACGCAAGTACTATAAAGATGCTGTGAAGGAAACACTACACTACTGCCAAGAGAACTAGAAGCTGTGGCTGCTAACAGATTCTGTTGGCGAACCCTGTACTATGAAGCCTACATCAATTTTGAAGACAGGCGCTGTCAAAAACTGATGGAAAACCATGAACAGCGTCACACTTTTTACAAAAACGGTCTTCCAGTGCCCCCATAGACCCTGCACTTCCAGACTGGGACTGTAACGTCACCTTTGTGTCCACAGATGAACTGCACAATGCGTCTTCTTCAAACCAAAGTACTACTAATATAAAATAGGCATAGACAGACAGCATCTTTTTCCCAGGGTGGGAATAGCAAACACCAGAGGACATCTGTACAAAGTGAAGGGAAGAAAGTTCAGGGGAGACATCAGAGGTAAGGTTTTTAAGGTGATTGTTTTTTTAAAAAAAACACAGAATTCCTTGCCAGGGATGGTGGTGGAGGCAGAAACATTAGGACATTTAAGAGATGCTTAGACAGGCACATGGATGGAAGAAAATAGATGGCTATGAAGTTGGAAGGGTTTTGTTTTTTATGGTAGGAATGTCAAGTTCAGCACAACATCCAGGGCCAAAGGGTGTTCACTATGCTGTTATATTAAGTGAATGCCAAAGGAAAGCAATACAGATAACCTGGTTACCTGTATTTAAGACAAAAATAGATACATTTTTGAAGAATAGGTCAAAAGGTTATGGTGAATAGTCAGGTCAACAGAGTTGAGTCCATATCCAGATCAGCCATGATCTTATCAAGTGGTGGAATGGATTTTTTTGGGGCTAGATGACCTACCCCTGCTCCTATTTCTTACATTATGATTCCCCAGTTTTACAGGTAACTGGCTTGTACATTTCTAATTTTTGTTTCAGATCTCGATTTCCAGTATTGTTTTTCTTTTATACTGGTCTATTTCTCAAGGTTTCTCTTACTGCAAGGAGCACCGGGTGACACGATTGGTGATTCTTTGTCAGCCTTACAGCAGGCAGAAGAAGACAGTTTCATGTAATATTCCAAGTCTTTTAAGACATAGGAGCAGAAATAGGATATTTAGCCCATCAAGTCTGTCCCTCCATTTAATCTTGAGATGATCCATTTTCCCACTAAGCCCAACTGCCTAGCCATCTCCCCATAATCTTTGATGCACTGGCTAATCAAAAACCCACCAACCTCTGTCTTAAATATACAATAACTTGGCCTCCACAACTGCCTGTGGCAACAAATTCCACAGATTTACCACACTCTAGTTCAAGAAATTCCTCTGCATCTCTATTCTAATTAAACTTCAAACCTGAAGTTATGCCCTCTTCTCCTGGACTTGCCCACCATGGAAAGTAACCTTTCCACAACTACTCTGTCCATGCCTTTCAACATTCAAAATATTTCAATGAGATCACCCCTCATTCTCCAAATTCTAATGATTACAGGCCCAGAGCTGTCAAATGCTCCTCATATGATAACCCTTTCATTTCTGGAATCATCCTTGTGAGCCTCCTCTGAACCATCTCCAATGTCAGCAAATCCTTTCTCAAAGGAGGAGGCCAAAACTGCTCACAATACTCCAAGTGGGGTCTCACCAGTGCCTTATGAAGCCTCAACATTTACATGCCTGCTCTTATATTCATTCTATTCCTCTTGAAATGAATGCCAACATTGTCTCTGCCTTGTTTAACCACTGACTCACCTGCAACTTTATCGTCAGGCGATCCTGCACGAGGACTCCCAGGTCCCTTTAAATCTGGCCATTTCAATTTTCTCCCCATTTATAAAATAGTCTCCCCATTTATAATTTCAACCAAAATGCATGACCGTACACTTTCTTTCATTTGCCACTTCTCTGCTCATTTTCTTAATCTAAGTCCTTTTGTAACCTCCCTGTTTCCTCAACACTAGCTACTCCTCCACCTACCTTCATATCATCTGCAAACTTGGCCACAAAGCTATTCATTCCATAATCTAAATCATTAACATGCAACATAAAGAGAAGCAGCCCCAACACCATCCAATGTGGAATACCAGTAAAACTGGCAGCCAACCAGAATATGATCTCTGTATTCGGACTCTCTGCTTCCTGCCAATTAGTCAATGCTCCATCCGCACAAGTATGTTTCCTGTTATACCATGGGCTCTTATCTTGTTAATTAGCCCCAAGTGTGGCACTTTTTCAAAGGCCTTCTGAATATCCAAATGCACAACATCCACTGCATCTCCTTTATTTAGCCTGCTTGTCACTCCATTTTTTAAAAATATTCTCACACAAGCGTGTAGTCATGAATAGTGTCATGCCAACGAAGGCAGTTCATATTCAAATATACATATATTTGTTCTCTTTATAACTATATATACAAGCCTGTGTCTCTATCAACCCCCCTCTCCCCATATGTAAAACAAAACCGTTCACTCAAATTTCAATCAACAACAAAAAGGCTTTAACAGCAGGAAAATAAATAACAAAGGACAGGGATTCCCGCAGCTCAGTGGGCAACCTCTGGGCCGTTGTCCATTCCTGACTTCCCTTGATCAGGATCAGTACGAGAGAGAGAAGCAGCTGCAGCAAGGAATGGGGAAACCAATCACCACCATGCATCTATGTAGTGCATGTATGGCTGCCAGATCTTACGTAAGGTACTGCATTTGTTTCTCAAGTTATATTTTCTCCAGGGGAACACACAGCTCTGCATTTCCCTGTTCTATCATTCAATATTAAGACTAGAGTCAGGCTTCCAAGTCGCCGCAATGCACTTCCTGGCCACTGCCAATGTAATTAACACAAATTGAATTTGAAATTTGGTCAGCTTCATTGTAAGCCTTACGTCCATTATATTTCCCAACAGGAACAATTCCGGGTCCTGTGGGAATCACTTGCCTATAATTTTCTCTCGGACTTGGCCTAGATCTCCCGAAAAGGGCCTCACTTGGTACATGACCAGGTTCCGTGCACGAACGTCCCGGTTGCCACACATCTGAAACATTGGTACGAGAGTTCTGGTTTTGATCTGTTTATTTTCTGTGGCATTAGATACAACTGGTGCAAAAGTTATACTGGACCAGCCTGTACCTTGCATTGATGACCGTGATCATGCTTTAACAACACAAGTCGGACCAGTATCTGTCATCAATTATAATGCCCAAGTCTGACTCCCATCTTACTCTCAACCTATGAAGACCCAGTTTGGGTCCCTCTGACTGGAACAGGTATTGCTGAAATAAATTTCTTGCTGATCCCCCTTCGAATCAGGGCCTGTATGTTACTGCATCAAGGTAGGGCCATATTTGGACCCAATATGTCCCATAAAAAAGAGCTTATTTGAAGATAGGAGTGGAATGTCTTATTCGGTAAAGCATATTTATATTTTAGCTGCTCAAATGACATTAATTGCCCCTGCTCATAACAGTCTTCTATGCATCTGATGCCATTACATCGCCAGATGTCTAGGATCTTTTAATCTACCGTTAATGGTATTAATTTATTAGGAGTCAGGGGCGTTTTTGGTGACAGCTCCACTTTAGCATTCAGATATGGGTTAATTTTGGTCCAGATACTAATTACTTGTTTTAATATGGGGCTGCTCTTCTTTTCCCTGCCAACAATTTTGAATCCCATTTATAAATAAAATCCTCTGCTATCTTTTCGCCCACCAAGTGCAGATCAATTTGTGCCCAGGATGGTACACCTCCTCCCTGAAAGAGAGAGGCGATGTATCTCAATTGAGCTGCCCAATAATATTTTTTTTGAAGTCTGGCATTCTCAATCTTCCTCGACTATAGTCCTATGTTAAAATTTTTCCACAGAGACCCTTGGCTCCTTACCCTTCCAGAGAAACCTTCTAACCTTATGCACTAGCTGTTTAAAGAAATCCCGGGGCAACGGCACAGGCAATAATTGGAAAAGATACTGGAATCTTGGCAACACATTCATTTTGATGCAATTAACCCTGCCCGCCAGGGGCATCCACCTCTTTAAGTCCTCCTTGACTCTTTCCAGCAAGAGGGCATAGTTTAACTTGTATAAATTAGTCAAGTTACTATCAATATTAACTCCTAGGTATTTGATCCCCTTTTGCGCCACTTTAATTTACAATTTTCTTTAAACTGCCTATAGTTATCCTCGGTGAGTGGCATCACCTCGCTCTTTTCCCAATTAATCTTCTACCCAGAAATTTTCCCATAGTCCTCCAGTACCCCATGCAGTCTAGGCAGGGAAGTCACAGGATCTGTCAGATATATCAGTACGTCATCAGCAAATAAATTAATTTTGTGCTCCTCCTGGCCCACTCTCTAACTTTTAATGTCTGGATCCTGACAAACTGTTTCCACCAACGGTTCCATTGCCAGCACAAAGAGGGTCAGTGAGAGCGGGCACCTTTGCCTACTCGATCTGGTAAGTGGGAAGGCTGAAGAAACCTACACATTGGTTACAACTTTCACCCTGGGCACATGATATAGTGTCCTGGTCCAATTTTGAAAAATTGGCCTCAACCCCACCTTCTCCAGCACCTTAAATAAAAATTCCCACTCCAATCTATCAAAAGCCTTCTCTGCATCAAAGGAAATGGTCAGTCCCCTCCCATTTCTAGATTGTGCTAGATGCATTATACTCAGCAGTCTGTCAATATTTTCCGCTACTTGCCTCCCCTGCACAAAGCCTTTCTGTCCTTGTTTATCAATTTCAGCAAATGCAACGCCAATCTGTTTGTCAGGGCTTTGGCCAGTATCTTGTAATCGGTATTCAGCAGAGACATTAGCCTATAAGAAGAGGGCATAAGTGGATCTTTACCCTTCTTCAAAATCGTTGTAACAATCGTCATTGTAAAATATTATGGGAGACACCGGGTTTCCATAGCCTGGTCTATCACCTCCATACACAGAGGCCTTGAATTCTCAATAGAACTCAGGTAGGAATCCATCCTCCCCCAGAGACTTGCCTCCTTGTAGTGCACTCAACGCTTTACCCAGCTCTTCCTCTGTAAAAGGAAGATCTAATCCTGCCTGTTCCTCTGGATTCAGATGTGGGAGGTCTAATCTGGCCAGGAACTCATCCCTTTGATTGGGATCTGCAGTCAATTCAAATTTATACAATCCTTCATAAAATTTCCTGAAGGTCTCATTAATTTCCTTTGGCTTATTCAAGACCTAGCCATTCCCAGTTTGTATTGTGTTAATTGTACGAGAGGCTTGTTCTGCCCTCAACTACCAAGTGAGTACCTTGTGTACTCTCTCCCCCAACTCATAATACTTTTGTCTCAACCTCATAATGGCCTTCTCCATACTATACGTCTGGAGCATATTATATTCCAATTTCTTATTTGTGAGAGCTCTATAATGGTCCTCAAAGCCTGGTTTCTAAAAATCCTTCCGTCATTGAATAATGTCCTTTTCCAATTCCTCCACTTCCTTCATATAATTTTTCTTGACTGTCTTTGTATACCCAATTATCTGGCCCCTCAAGTATACCTTGAGGTTGACCCATTGAATAAATTTATCTGGAGTAGAGGGGCAGTTTTCCTCACAAAACGGGGTTATTTGAGTTCTTATAAAACTACAAAACTCAGGCTTATTCAACAGCAAAGTGTTAAGATGCCACCTATATGCTGTTCCTTGCTTATCTGGCACATCTATAGTCAAAACCATGGGGAAATGGTCTGAGACAGGGGTCTCAAACTCAAATTCACGGAGGGCCAAAATTAAAAACTTGGACTAAGTCGAGGGCCGAACTAAATATTTATTGAAATTTTTCAACAACATCTGCATGTTTTCTCTTCTTTCAACATATGTAATGTTAAACTTTAGGATATAACTTTAGGAGGATAATGTTACAGGTCAGGAGGAGGTAGCTCAAGTTCACCCTTTGCTTGACCTGAGGGAAACCTATTTGGTCCCTGTGGAGATGTAGTCAGCATTCACAGGCTGTGTCCATTTTGGCCTGCATCAGGACTCAGCATTTCCTGCTCACTCCTCAGGCTCTAGGCCTCTATTCACCCTCGACCCACCATCCCTCTACCTGACCAGTCCTTTACCCAACCTCTACTCACCCCTCACTCCACTCGCCCCTCTACTGCCTCTCCCCTCAACCTGTTCCTCCCTCTACCCGTCTCTCACCCTCTAATCACCCCTCCCCTATTCGCCCTGCCCCTCCCCTTTTACCTCTTCCCTATCCACCCCTCCTTCTACTCATCCCTCCCTCTAACTGCCCCTCGCACCACCATAACTTCCCCTGCCCATTACTCCTCACCTACACCCTCTGCCCACCCCTGCTTACCCACCCACTCAGGCCCAGCGTGCTGCCGATCAGCCTTTGCAGAGAGCCACCATCTCTCTCTTTACGTGCAGGGTCGAACCAGCCGTCCCTGGGGTCTGCGCGGGTGCAAGTGCTGAAGGCCGTGGCGACTGGGAGAAGTGCGCTCGCGCTGTGAAAGGGCCGTCCGGTGCCAGTCGCACGGGGCTCGCGCTGCCCGGGGGCCGTGCGCAGCCTGCCATGCCCGTCGCGCCAACAGGAAATCACAGGCGCTCGCCCATCCACCGCACCGCTCAACAGGTGGGAGAAGTGACTGGTTGTGCGGGGAGCCTTCCAACTGGCTTGCCGGCTGATGACATCGACAGACTTCTCATGTTACAATTTCTCGTGTTACAATGGGGAAGGATGTGCAATGAAGGGGGAGGATGGTGGGGGTGACATTACCAAAAAACAGCAGGGCGGGCCACCTCTAATACATTTTTGAAATGATCTTGCCGGCCAAATATAATTATATCGTGGGCCAAATTTGGCCCGTGGGCCAGAGTTTGACATGTGTGGTCTGAGAGAAGCCTTGCCCTGTACTCAGCTTCCACGATCCTACCCTCTAAATGGGCTGAAGCCAGAAAAAAAATCTATTCTAGAGTAGGAGTCATGTTGTTTTGTAGTCCCTCTCTCTTGGATGTTTTCTACGCCACGCATCTATCAAATTAAACTCTCTCATGAAGTCGATGGTGGCTTTTACCACCCTGGTCCTAGTTATCAGTTTTGTGGATTTATCCGGCACAGGATCCAGACATAGATTAAAGTCGCCCCCTATTAAAATATTTTCATTCCCCTCTACCAATCGTAGGGAAATGTCCTGCATAAATTTTTCATCATCATAGTTGGGGGCATACACATTCACTAGGGTCCAGGACTCTGAATATAACAGTGCACCATTAAGAATCTTTTCATTTTGTCTGTGATCACCTTCTGGACCTGTTCTGGAACACTCTTCCCTACTAGAAGTGCCACTCCCCTTGCTTTTGAGCTGAACGAGGAGGATATAACCTGACCCACCCACCCCCTTTTTAGCTTTTGATGTTCCCGCTCGGATAGATAGGCCATATCTATCCCCATTTTTAAAAAAATGTGTGCCAAGACCCTTTTTCGCTTCACTGGACTGTTTAAGCCGTTGACTTTAAAAGTAGCAAATTTTACATTCTTAGCCATTACCCACAGGTTCCACTTTAAATGCTTCCCCCCTGCTATCCCCACCCCCTCCCCCACACACTCCCAATCTCTTACCATTTGCACTTTGCTCCCTTCCATTTGAGCTGAGAAAAAAAACTAAGTGAGAAACAAGGGGAGGAACAAAGACAAAAACCCAAATAACTAACAAAAAAAAAGATGCAAGAAACATTCACAATCACACTTTCTCTTAACCCCTTATTGCCCTCCCAACACAGCCTCTGCCCCATTTTACACCCATCCTCCCTTCTATTTTGTTGACAACCTCCTTCGGTTGTCAACACTCCCCCCAATAACAGGTTGTGCCTTTCTCCGTCTCCTAAGCTCCCCAGGAAAAATTGTAATTATAATTTTTTGCCTATTTGGCATAACCTCTTTTTAGACCACTTATTTTTACAATTTAAATACCAAAATGACAGTCCAAAACATATCAATACACCCCCGTGGGTTAAATTTGCAATGCAATAGAACCACCGCAGGTTGATCCCCAGTCAGGCTTTACTTCTCCTTTGTGCTCCCTAATGTGGACAGATATTTTGGCGAATTCCCGCGCCTTATCTGGATCCACGATAAATTTTCTTCCTCCTGGTTGTATCGCTTTCAGGGTGGCTGGATGTCTCAGTACACATTCGTACTCTTTTTGCTTGATCAGCCTCTTGGCTGGCTCAAACACTTTTCTGGTCTTCAAAAGTGCTGCACTAATATCCAGATTAAAAAAAGATTTTATTTCCTTCTATCTCTAAGGGGGACCCTCTTCTTTTTGCAGCCTTTGCTGCTGTCCTAATAGTTTCTCCCTGTCCTGATAATGCAACAACCTTATCAGGACAGAACGCGGTCTCGGACCCGTCGTTGGGGCAGAGGTGAGTACTAACCTCCCCCTCGATACCGGTGACGACACTGGTTCCCCGCAGCTTCTTGTCTGCCAGGGTCGTTCCTCTCCCCATGCTCTTCAGCGCCATTGCTTCACGCCCATTACAACTGCCGACTTCTTCCTGGGCCTCACACACAGCATGAGGGCGCCCAATCTGGCGTTCACACTGTGGGAGAGGGGCCCCAAGCTCCCCCCCCCCACCCCATCTCCAGGGGCTTCAGGACACGTTTCTTTGTATACTTGCTGGGCAGTAGCACCATCTTTGCCAGAGTCTCATCCTCCTTGTTTGGTGGGTCTTTCACTTGAAGCTGTAGCTCCATCATTGATTGGGCCTCGCCATTTTCTTTGCGATGAGGCGTCCCTGACTGGATCTCTCACCTCGACCTCGGTGGAGTTCTTTCATGTTTTTATTTACAAGTTTAACTTTTTTAAAGTCATAATCTATTGTAGGTTTCTTCCCATATCCTTTTTTTGTATTTTAGTTGAGGTATTTACCCTATTTATTCTTGAAAATCCTGGGAGCTCTCGGATTCCACCTCCTCCTACTCTCCCCACATCATGTGACCTCCTGGTTGTCACTCCTTCAAATATGTTTGTCAAACAAGATTTTCCTTCAAGGAAACCATGCTGGCTTTGGTCTATACTGTCATGTGCCTCCAAGTACTCCATACCCTTATCATTGACAATCATCTCCAACATCTTCCCAACCCCTGACATCAGGCTAACTAGTCTATAATTTCCTTTACGCCACCTCCCTCCTTTCTTGAATAGTGGGGTGACATTTGCGATTCTACAGTGTCTGGAACCAAACCAGAATCTATTGATTCCTGAAAGATCATTACCACCATCAATATCACGTCTTCTTTCAGAATCCAAGGGTGCGATCCATCTGGTCCAGGAGACTTATTGAGCCTTATAGCACTCAGTTTCCTGAGCAGTATCTCTCTTGAAATTATAACTACACTCAGTTCCTTTCCCTCTTTGACACAGCTAATGTCTTCCACAGTGAAGAATGGTGCAAAATACTCATTTAATTCCTCTGTCCTCTCCTTGTCTCCCATTATTATGTCTCCATTTTCTACTGCTCCTATGTTTTCTCTCACCTCTCCTTTATTCTTTATAAACTTGAAGAAGCTTTTTGTATCCTCTTTGACCAATCTCTCCTTATAGGTCATACCCTTGAACTCAAGCAACATTCTGGTAACACTCATGCACACTTTTTAAAGCCTCCACATATTTTTTGAAAAGGGGCAACTTGAATTACACATAATATTCCAAGTGCAGCATAACCAAAGCTTTATATAATTGCAACATGACTGTATTTTTATACTCCATGCTCTGCCCAATGAAGGCCTTCTTTACCACCAGCTATCTACTTGCAAGGTCACTTTCAAGGAGCTGTGGACATGAACCTCAGATCCCTCTGCACATCTATATTTTTTTGAAGAGTCCTGCCATTAACTGTACACATTCCCCCAAAATTTGACCTGCCAAATCCCCCATCTCACACTTATATTGGAGAGACTGGATACAGACTGGGAGATGGCTTCACTGAACACCTTGGCTCTGTCCACATCAATGACAGGGAAACCATTGGGCAGTGACCAACCATTTCAACTCTGCACCCCACTCCCATGCTGACATGTCTGTCCATGGCCTCATGCATTGCCAAACCAAGATCATATATAATTTGGAGGAGCAACACCTAATATTCCATCTGGGCACTCGCCAACCAGATGGCATTAACATCATCTTCTCTGGTTTCTGCTGGCCCACTTCCCGTTCTCCCTTTTTTCCCTATCCTCTGTCTTCTTTCCTCCAGCTCTCCACCTCCTTCCCTCTCCATTCACAGAGCCACACCCCTCCCACTATTTGCTGTTGTACCCTTCCTCCTTTATCCACCGATTTTATCTTGCCTGTGGGGCTGTGCTCCTCCCCCTGCCCCTCTCCCCTCCATCATTTTATTCAGGCATCTGTCGACATTTTGCTCATAACTTGATGAAGCACTCAAGCCCAAACCATTGCTTATGTACCTTTAACCTTGTTATATAAAGTACACTGCTTGACCTGCTGAGTTTCTCCAGCATTGTGTTTTTACACCTTATACTTGTCTGGATTAAACTCCATCTGCCATTTCCCTGTCCATATCTCCAATTTATCCATATCCTATTGAATACTTTGATGCTTCACTATACTATTCAGAAGTTCACTAGTCCAAAAGTTTAGTGCCAAAACCCAATGACCTTTTTCATGCAGGTCATTTATAAGCATCACAAACAACAAAGGTCCCTGCAGAATACCACAGCACACACATAGGCTTCTTGTCCAAATAACACTCTTTTACCACAACCTGCTGTCATCTAAGGCCCAGCCAATTCCAAATCCAAACCATCAATTCACCATGGATTCCATTCAGTTTTACCTTCTGGATCAGCCTAGCATGAAGGACTTTATCAAATGCCTTAAACCAGTCAAGGTCGACAGCATCCAATGTCCTATCCTTGTCAACCACCTTTGTCAGCTCCTGAAATTTATAAGACACAATCTGTCCCACTCAAAGCCATGCTCAGCATCTCTAATCTAACCAAGTTTTACTAACTGTGCATACATCCTATTTATCCCCAAATATCCTCTCAATACTTTCCTTCCTACTGATGTGAGCCTCACCAGCCAACAATTTCGCTGATTGTTCGCATTTCCCAACATTGGGTATGCTCCAGTCCTCCTGGACCTTGCCTGTTGCTCGTGAGATTACAAAGATTTCCAACAAGGTCCTAACAATCTCCTTCCTCATCTTTTTCAATAAGATGGGATATATCCCATCAAGTCCTCGGAGCATCCACCATTTTTAATTTTATTTTTCACACTATGAACCATATCAATCAAAATACACACAAACATTTCCCTCTTGAATATACAGTGGCATTTTCCCCCCTTTTTTCCCTCCTCCCTTCCCTCCCTCCTTCTCCCCTCCCCCTCCAAACCCATTAAATGTTCAACATATACAATGCAATAAAACCATTAAACAATGTTATCACACAATGAACATAAACAAGAAAATTGTGTCATCTACTTTTACACACTGGATCAGGTAATTTTGTCTTCTCATTTTAGCATTTTAGGGGGTGGAGGTCCGCGGTAAGCCCTCTATTGTGTTACATGTACGGTTCCCAAATTTGTTCAAATAATGTGATGTTATTTCTTAAATTTTATGTTATTTTTTCCAATGGAATACAATTATTCATTTCTATGTACCATTGCTGTACTCTCAGGCTCTCTTCTGATTTCCAAGTTGACATTATACATTTTTTTGCTACAGCTAAGGCTATCGTAGTAAATTTTTTTTGCGCTTCATCCAGTTTGAGGCCTAATTCTTTACTTATATTACTTAGAAGAAAGATCTCTGGATTTTTTGGCATGTTGCTTTTTGTGATTTTATTTAATACCTAATTTAGATCTTCCTAAAACTTTTTCACTTTCTCACATGCCCAAATTGCATGTACTGTTGTTCTAGTTTCCTTCTTACAGCGAAAACATCTATCTGATAATGTTGGATCTCATTTATTTAACTTTTGGGGCGTGATATATAGCCTGTGTAACCAATTATATTGTATCATACGTAACCTTGTGTTTATTATATTTTTCATAGTCCCAGAGCATAACTTTTCCCATATTTCATTTTTTATCTTTATGTTGGAATCTTTTTTCCCACTTTTGTTTGGGTTTTGTTAGGTCTGCTTTGTTCATGAATGAGTGAGACAAACACCAGGCTGAGTCGAAATCATGGTTTTTTGTTCTTTATTACCGGATTGTAACACTTGCGACTAACCATGTTAGTCGGAGAATGCATTCTGCCGTTATCAGCAAAATGGTGATTTTTTATACCCTTGGATACGTGCTTAGAACATCATCATATCATTACTTGTCCAATGACTAAAACTGTTGCTATCCTTTCCCTGCTAGCTTCCTGCCTCTCAATCCATCAATGTCTCTCTTATCTTGTAAGTACAAGGATGCATTCACATCTTGTTACAGCCCTGTACATTCCCATCTCATGATGTTTTACCTAACAGGAGTACAAGGACACCTCCCCTTCTTGTTACTGCCCTGTACAGGGTAACTCCCTACACATTCCCATCTCATGATGTTTTACCTTACAGTTTATAGCTTATTTCATCATTTTCCTTCTCTTGCAATTTGATGTACATGTTTGTTATAAATCTTTTTATTATCGTTGTTTCACATATTCAAAGCTGCTTCCTTCTGGTAAACTCAGTCTGCTTCCCATTTGTCCTTTAAGTAGGTTTTCAGTTGGTGGTATGCAAACATTGTACCATGAGTTATTCCATATTTGTACTTCATTTGTTCAAATGATATTATTTCCCAAAAAACAATTTTCTATTCTTTTAATTCCTTTTCTCTCCCATTCTCTAAAGGAAAGGTTATCTATTGTGAAAGGGATTAGTTGATTTTGTATCAATAATAATTTTTGTAGATGGTAATTTGTTTTTTTCCTTTCTACGTGAATCTTCTTCCATATGTTGAGTAAATGGTCAACTACTGGTGAACTTCTATATTGCACCAGGGGAGCATCCACCTTCATACTCTTTGAAAGAATTGTTTCTTTCTCGATCTCAAAATGTCCCAACACACACCCTACACTCTACTAGATGAAAATCATTACAAAGAACTCAATTAGTACCTCGCCCACTTCTTCCTCTGACTCCATGCTTAAATTTATTAATTTTGTCCTTGTGAGGTCCTATCCTTTCCCTAATTATCCTCTTGTTTTTCATACCAGAACAAAACACCTTGGAATTCCCTTTAATTCTGCTCACCATATGGACATTTCATGGCCTCTTTTGGCATTCCTCATCCCCTACTTCTGCTTTTTCATGCATTGCTTAATGATCCTACAAGGCCCTGTCTGAATTTAGCTTCCTCAACCTTGCATATGCTTTTACTTGATTCACAACCTCTCACGTCACCCATGGTTACTTTGCCATCAAATTAGCTGGTCTTTAAACAACTCCTACATCAGTTGTGAACCTGCCCAATAATAGCTGCTCCCAATTAATTCCCACAAGCTCTTGTCTAATAAGATCATAATTTGCCCTTCCCCTATTCAGTATTTTCCCCATGTTCCAGGAATATCCATCTTGAGACTTAAGAAATTGTGATTACTTTTCCCAAAATGCTCTCCCATTGAAAATTCAATCTCCCAACCAGTTCATTTCCCACTACAATTTTTGTGTGGCCCCTTCTCTTGTAGGCTTTCTATATTCTGCTTTTAGAAGCCCTCAGGGTTGCACTTAACAAATTCTATCCCATCTTAGCGCAGCGCTGTTACAGCACCTGCAATCAGGACCAGGGGGTCAAATCCCATGCTGTATGTAAGGAGTTTGGACATTCTCCCCAGGTCTACACAGGTTTGCCCCCCCCCCCCACCCCCCACCATTCAAAAGGTACTGGGATCTGTAGGTTAATTGGCACATGCTTGTGGGCTGGAAAGCCTGTTGCCAGGCTGTATGTCTAAATTTAAACAAAAAAATGAATATTAATTCTCTGGCACTGAGGATTTCCCAGTCTCTTATTATGACTACCCTATCGTTCTTACATCTTTCCATAATCTGTCTCCATATCTGTTCCTCTATCACTCAGAGGCTATTGGGAGGCCAATGGTTTTACCCCCATCAGACTGATTTTCACTTTCCTACTTTTGATCTCTACCTATACTGTCTCAGTGAATGACCCCTGAATAAGGTTGTCTTTGAGAGCATCATGACATATTCACTGATTAATAACACAATCTCTTCACTTCTTTTACTTCCCTCTCTAATCTGTGCAAAACAATGAAACCCAAGAACAATGAGCTGTCTGCTGTGCCCCTCTTACTGCCACGTTTCTGTAATTCAAAGTACAGATCAAGGATCCAAGTTCAATTGCCTAACCCATAATGCTCCTTGCATGAAAATGAACAGCCCATCAATATCACTGTTCTTGTTTGCATGTCCCTGGATAACAGCCCAATGATTCATATATCTGAACCCCTCCATTCTGCATAACTCCTGTGCCATGTATTGAAGTGCACTATATTCTTATTTCTTGCCTCACTAGCATGTATAAATGTAGATCTCAACAAACTTTAAATTTGGTACTGGAATTGACTCTAAAGGTATTCTTTGTTGACATCAATAATTAGAAAGCTTATTTTTCTTAATTATCAGCAAAATACAGATAACAACTGAAGATTGCATTCAAATTCAATGCACTCAATCTAAATTCTTAAAAGTATGCAATTTCTTTAGGAATATTTTCTGAGAATTTTTCATTGACATATCATGAGTACAATGTACAGAAATACTTATAGCCACACAGGTACAGAAGATACATCAACAACAACAATAGGACAAACTAAATTACTTCAACATGCCACGAGAAAGAGGAAGAGATAACAAATATAAAAGCAGTTAAATATTCGCAATTGCAGTTAGTGCAAAAACGGATATTTCAATAATACAGATAGATCTTTTGGTGTTCCTGGAGTACTTCTTTATAGTTTGAAATTTAAGCATCAATAAAACATATGCATCTAACATGTACTGTAATTTTATTTTATTATATCCATCTATATCATCTTTCTCTGCAAAAATTACACCCCTCAAAAAAAAAGCTTTTAAAATACTTTCTGGCTATACTTGGATTAAGTTGATATAATACTGCAACTAGAAATATCGGTCAGAGATTGATCATTCAGTACCATATGACTCACGTCCTGCCATTGCAATGTTTTCCATCATTTACAAGCAACATCAGAAGTGATGGAATAGTCTTCATTTGCCTGAGTGCACAACTACCACACTGAGATTACTGTTGTGTATCATTAAGGTTACTTCATTAACACTTCTAAAACCTGCAACCTCTACCACCATGAACAAGGGCAACAGACAAATTGGACAGAACCAACAGCAAGTTTCCCTTTGCCACACATTATTCTGACTTAGAAATATATGATCATCCCTTCAGCATCACTGGTTAACGAACAGCCGAGTACCTTCTGCAGAAGGGATACAATGGAAACTCGCTACCACGATACCAATTGCAATTAGAGATTGGCAATAAATGCCTCCCAAATCCCATGATCAAATTTGAAATAAATAGCACAGTTCTCCAAGAAATCATTTTAATATCATTAAATTATTAATCCTTAACCTTTACTGTGAATAAACATTATTCAATCTATAAGTGAATTATAATTCATTTGTTATCTCTGAATTAAAGCATTCTTCATCTTGGCATCCAATGGTTAGAAGAAAATACTTTTTTTTAAAAAAGTATAATTGTCACAACAACAAAAAAAATTCTCCAGATTAAAACTTTGTACACTTTCAAGCAAAGTAACTTAGAAAAATTACTGATATTGCTGATGCTATTTATAAGCCTAAAACAGTTGCCTGGCAAATTATTTGGTGGTTGGAATTTCAAAACTGCTGGTTTGTTAAAGCCAGTTCACACAATAATCTTGATGTCTGTCACTATGCTAAAGGTGTCATGCTGTATTTAGAATTCAAGGCTGTCAGTTTATCAAGGCTAAATCCCATTGTGCAGACTTGTTTATCATAATAGAGTTCTGGAATTCAAAGGTTGGAGGATAAATAAGTTACGCGTACCAGCCAAAACAAGCATGATCGTCAATAAGAGATATTATAACTCAATAATGATCATTAATCTTACAAGTACATAATTCTTCTTGGTTTCTTGTTTTCTGCAGAATCTTTCAAGCTATTTGTACCTACTCACAACAGTTTGGCCAACTGGCTCCATACCTCTTTATAGCTCAACTTGGCAACTCTGCGAAAATTTCACCTGTATTGAAGCTTGCAGCCTTTTGGACGTCACTTTCATTATTCGGATACTCAAATGTGAGAAATGAATCCAAGAATATCAGAAATCAGGTATTATACTATGTGCATGAAGAAACATATTAATGACCAAATCATGCAAATCTTTCTCTCTCTCTCTCACAAAGTTAAAACAAATTACATTTGTCTTTTTTCTTTGTGGTTTTATACTTTGGGGAAAAAGGCAGTTGCATAAGTATAAGTGCAGAAATTGAAATAAACTTCTACAGTTTGATCATGTACCATGTATACTTCAACTTTGGATCTTTGATAATAATTGACATATTGTAGCCGTGACATTGTCAAATTCAACAACAATTGCAAAGTAATTGTTGTACTTTCCTCTAATTTTATTTGTGAAAGAAAAGGTAACACTTTAAATTGTGGAATGAAATCTGAAAGATTTCTGATAATTTTGCAAACTTTTCCTTAGGTCAAAGGCCAGAAAGTTGCTGACATTACATCATGGATTTGTGTAACAATCTGCCCTCCTGCAAGTCTTTAATTAGTGACTGCAAAATCTTCAAAGCTCAATAAGTCTGTGCAAAAATCTCAAAATCCACTACTTTCCTCTCCCAGATCAACATTCTTAGCATCGAGGCCTAAATCATGGCAGGAAGCTGGCAGCTGAACAGAGGAAATAATTCAAGTCTTCTCAAGAATCCTCAAAAAGGTTTAGTAACTCCACCCATGGCAACTATGAAACCACCTAGCCCTTTAAGCACCTTCTATTCCCACAATTACTTCTTCAGCCACCTCAAAAACCAGAACTGGAATAGAAGCAAGCAATCATTGAAACTAAGGGAGTGCTAGAAATTAAAGCATGATATCATCTGATTAGTCTTTTTCCATTTAAAATATTTCAAATTATTTACAAGTTTAGAATGGAAAAATACTAAACTACGTATAAAAGCTTCTTATTTGCTACAAATGCAGATTGTATTTACCACAGTGAAATGCCATCAAACCTCATAAGCATTATCTATACACAAGAATTACACATGAAAATATACATGCCACACTGCTGATTGTATAGCAATTGGTTGTACCATGGTTAGCGTAATTGTTAGTGCTATCCAGCAATGTCTAAAGAACATAGAACACAGTGCAGGCACTTCAGCCCTCGACGTTGTGCCAACCCATATATCCATTAAAAAAAAGTACTAAACCCACCCTATCCCATAAAACTATTTTTCCATTTACTCTACTTTTTCTTCATCCATGTGCTTGTCTAAGAATCTCTTAAATGCTCCCCAATGTTTTAGCCTCCACCACCATGCCAGGCAAGGCATTTCAGGCACCCACAATTCTGTGTAAAAAACTGTATGCCTGATGTCTTCCCTAAACTTATCTCCCCTAACTGTGTGCATATCTCCTCAGGTGTTTACCATTGCTGCCCTGGGAAACTGGCACTGGCTGTCCACCCTATCCATGCCTCTCATAATCTAGAAGGCCTCTATCAAGTCTCCTCTCATCCTTCTATACTCCAAAGAGAAAAGTCCCAGCTCTGCTAACCTTGCCTCATAAGACTTGTTTTCCAATCCAGCAAATATCCTGTTAAATCTCCTCTGCACCCTCTCCATGGCTTCCACATCCTTCCTACAATGCGGAAACCAGAAATGAATACAATACTCTAAGTGTGGTCTCACCAAAGATTTGTAGATTTGCAACATGACCTCTCGGCTCCTGGACTCAATCCCCCTATTAAAGAAGCTTAGCATCCCATAGGCCTTCTTAACCTATCAACCTGTGCGGCAAACTTGAGGGATGTATGGATTTGAATCCCAAGGTCCCTTTGTTCATCCACACTCTTAAGTAACTAGCCATTAACCCTGTACTCTGCCTTCTGGTTTGTCCTTCTAAAATGCATCACCTCACACTTATCCAGATTGAATTCAATCTGCCATTTTTCTGCCCAACTCTGAATCCTGTCTATATTTTCTTGTAACCTTTGAAAACTTTCAGCTCCATCCACAACTCTTCCATCTTCAGGTCATTTGCAAACTGACTGACCCATCCAGGAACTTTATAAAAATCACAAAGAGCAGAACAGATCCTTGTGGCACTCTGCTAATCATACTATCTATAACACCTCTCCAACTCCCCATCCTGTTGGATGACAATAAGGCTGAACTTGACTTGAAGAGGGACATTTAACAGACTGTGAGATGGGAACTGAAAAGTCTGGAGAATACTTTCCTTCCACTACTACTCTCTGCTTTCTTCCTGCAAACCAATTTTTTTATCCACAGAGCTATAGTTCCACAGTTCTTATGACTTTATGGATCAAAAGCCTTGCTAAAATCCATGTAGACCACATCATTCACCCTACCCACATCAATTTCTTTTGTTATCCCCTCAAAAATCTCAATTCGGCTTGTGAGGCCTGACCTTCCCTTCACAAAGCCATGCTAATTATCCTTGAGTAGACTGTACTTCTCCAAATACTCATAGATCCTATCCTTACAAATCCTCTCCAATAGTTTGCACACCACAGACTTTATTTAGACTCACTGGTCTTTAATTCTCAGGATTCTCTCTCGTACCTTTTTTTAAACAAGGGGACTACCTTTGCCATTCTCCAATCCTCCAGCACCCTCCCTGTGGCCAAACAGGATTCAAAGATCATCACTATTGCCCCAGCTATCTCTTCTCTCACTTCCCTCAGCAACCTGGGGTATCTCACATCTGGCCCCGAGGACTTATTAATCGATGCTTCTAAGAAGATCTAACATTTCCTCTTCCTTAATCTCCACAATGTCCAAATGACAGACCTGTTCTATTCCAAGTTTGTACATTCCCTCTATATCTGAGTGAGTTACTTTGGGGTGCTCCATTTTCCTCCCACTTTCCAAAGACGCAAGAGGTTAGTAGGTTATTTGGTTACATTGAATCACAAGCAAAACTAAAGGTGAAAATTGGTATTTGGATAGCACAGGCCAGAAAAGATCTGTTATTGTATCTCCAAATTATATTAAAATTATCTCACCATGTTAAAATAACCAACGTCATTAATAATTATCAATAATAATCAAACTAAAATTGGACCATCAAATGTCTCTCCATCTCCAATTTTTATTTCTCCACATTGATTCACAATTGCAAGATTGGGAGCAATTGATTTTGGACAATTACAAGGAAATGTAAACAAAACTAATTCATCTGCAGGAATCTGAACATATTTGTTTGTGGGGGCAGAGGTCAGGAAAACATCTTAAACTACATAAGGAGCTCATATTTAAAAAACAACACTTTATTCATACCATGACGTCATGCCTATGGAGTATTTTCTCTTGTTTTTTTTTTCCTCTAATGTATACCATTTAATGCACTGCAATTCATAGGTACAATCCAAAGACAGAAATGGCTTACATGCAGCTGAAGGAACAGATGGGTTTGGAGCAACAGAGGGAAATCAGAAATGCCAGAAGCACAGAAATGAAATTCAGAGACACCAAAACCAAGAATGGTTCAGAAGATCCAACCAATTGTAGAGGCCCTGATATTACTGAATCTGCAAAGCTACAGTTTGGGTCAGGCCTTCCTTATTACATTCTAATGCAATCACTCTTGACAACAGGGTACGTGTATTAAGATTAAATGTAACTCTCATTCTCTAAATTTACAACAGGTGCCTAACCTTTAATCCAGGATTGTTGGGACCGGACACCTGCCATTGTTTGGAAGGGTTCAACATTTGCCAGACAGGAAGATCTCAACCAGCACGACAGTCAGGTGGAAGTCGGGGGCGACAATATGGCCCGGGAGCTCAGCCAAAAAGGTGCCCATCGTCAGCTGCTCAGAGTCGGTGGCCAAGAGGGGCAAAAGTCCAGACACAAGGTACAGAGATGCAGGAGCAGCAAGATGTTGAGGTGGTAGAGCCAAGTGCCAGCAGCTCCACCACCTCGTCAGACCGGCACTCAGGCACATCTCAGCAGCGCAGCATCAACCGTCACCCCCTCCTTCATTTGACTCCAGATGCAGCAGCAGGGGTGCAGTGTTGCCAAGCCCAGAGTTTTTGGAGTGCCGCACCACATCGCGGAAACAACTCAATGCAGGAGCAACGGCTGTCTTTGTTACCCATAATCCCCCAGGCAGCTGGAACCACTCTGCCGCAATGAGTCAGACACCACCTGCTTCTCTCCCACAGGGTGCTGGGAGCCGGGAGTAACCTTTCAACCGAAGGTAATAGAGGGCATCCACAGAGGCGGGATTGGAAACTGGGGGCTGTCCATCTGAAAACGGAGAATTTATTATGGGAAATTAACGTTACTTATGTGTAATATCCTACACTGGGAAAATAGCTGGTTTTTGGAATTCCAGATAAAAGGTAAGGCACCTGTATATTACTGAAAAAAATTATAAAATTTGGGCACTTCAGGAGAAAAGATTTTAATGACCTCTCTACTGATAACTCCCTCAGCATAATGACTCAATGGGCCACTGGCACTGCCAGAGCTCCTGTAACAGCAGTGCTTCTACTAATTTGAAGCCAAGAGAGTGGCTCCGCAGGGTTCAACCACCCAGTTCTAATGCCGACTGCTTCTTATCGGCTTTAAACAGCCTGTTAAATGAGCCAAAAGTGTCCTAAAATTTCAAAAATTTTCCAAAAGGAATGGAATTGGGTAGAGCACCTAGAAGCCATGATCAGGACAACCCCCATATTCTATTTTAATTATATGTCTTCATTATCAGGATAAAGAAATAATATTGAGCGTGGCTGTCCAGAATGTCCTAAAATACCAGGGCTCATTAATAGTGGCTCAAAGGAGAGTGTTTTACTCTGCAGATTTAATTACGATTGGACTGAAAAGAAAAAAGGAGGTTAATCCTGCCAAATCAGTTTTGTGGAAAAAAAGGATACAAGTTCTCTTTTCCACATCCAGCTATACTTAAAGTGTTTTGGGGGGGAAAATCAGGCATGGTTCTTTCCAAATGAGATGGAAGCTCTGGAGTTTGCAAGTTCTCTTCCAAGTATGAAACAAGATCAACAAATGGATGTGCAGAACTTGGGCACTCATCAAGTTTCCTCTGATCAATCTGAGGTGATACAAGCTGCAGGAAAAGTACTGAAGCGACAAGAAGTTGAAGAGCTCGATGATGATCAAGTGACTTGAGAACTTGAAGAGGATGTTTGTTTATACCTACAAATGAACTGCTTCTTATTAAATTTATGTAGGGAACATTCTTATTGGGGGTGGGGGGGCAGAGGTCTTTCCTGCTCCTTCGGCAACCATGTGTCACCTTGTGGCAAAGGCCATTTCACGTACAATAGGGGAGGGGGTAGTACTGGGTTTTTTTGCAGTATTTTGCTCTTTTAGGGGTGATTTTCAGTTTTTTTTTCTTTTTATTCAATTTTCTTTTCTTTTTTTGACGGAGATGACAAGTGCGATCGATAGTTTTATGATTCAGAGGATCCAAGGGGAGGGGCAAGGGGAGTTCTGAATCCTTTTTCTGAAATAGAAAAATGGCTGATAGCAGGGCATTAAAATTTTCTAAGTTCACAAGATCACAAGACAAAGGAACAGAAGCGGCCACTAGGCCCATCGAGTCTGTTCTGTAAAACTACACTAAGCTACCCTACACTAGTTCCAATTTCTGGCCTTTTCCCCATATCCCTTGATGCCCTCACTAATGAGATACTTGTCTATTTCGTGTTTAGATACTCCCAATGATCTGACTTTTACTGCTGTATGCAGCAGCAAGTTCCACAGACCCACGACCATCTGGCTAAAGAAGTTCTTTCTAATCTGTTTTATATGGATAGCCTCTAATTTTCAGACTATGACCCCTTGTCCTCGATTCACCCACCAAGGGAAACATCTTACCCACATGCACCCTATCTAAACCTTTCAAAATACAAAAAACCTCTATGAGATCTCCTTTCATTCTCCTATATTCCAATGAATACAACCCAAGAGCTCCAAACGCTCCTCGTATATTAGCCCTTGCATTCCGGGAATCATCCTAGTAAATCTCCTTTGCTTCCTCTCCAACAACATCACATCCTTCCTAAGATAGGGGGCCCAAAACTGCACACAGTACTCCAAATGAGGCCTCATCAGTGCCCTATAGAGTCTCATCAACACCTCTTTACTCTTGTACACTATTCCTCTTGAAATGAATGCTAACATAACATTCATTTTCTTCACTACCAATTTCACCTGGTCGTTAACTTTTAGGTTTCATTGCACAAGGACACCCAGGTCCCTTTGCACATCCGAGGTCTGAATTTTCACCCTATCCAAATAGTATTCGGTTTGTTTCCACTGCCAAAGTGTACAACTGTATATTTCTCTATGTTGAATTTCATCTGCCGTAATTTTGCCCAGTCTCCTTATCTGTCTATACCCTTCTGCAATTTTACACTTTCTACTACACTTCCTACTCCACCACCTATCTTGGTGTCATCCGCAAATTTGGCCACAAAACCATTTATACCACAATCCAAATCATTAATATAATTGTAAACAGCAGCACCCCCAATACCGACCCGTGCGGAACACACTAGTTACAGGCAGCATCCAGAACGAGAACCCTTAATTTCAATCCTTTGCTTCTTGCCTATCAGCCACTTCTCTATCCAGTTTAACAACTTCCCTGTAATTCCATGGGCCCTCATCTTATTTAGCAGCCTAATATGCGACACCTTATCAAAAGCCTTTTGAAAATCTAAATAGATAACATCCACAGCCTCTCCTTTGTCTATCCTACTTGAGATTTCATTAAAAAACTCTAATAGGTTGGTCAGACAGGATAACACGATTAAGAGGAAAAGGGTGTTAGCTTATATTAAAAAATGAAAGTTGATTTTTTTTGCAACAGACTCATTTAACAGAGAAGGAACATTAGAAATTAAAAAGTGATTGGGTAGGTCAAGTGGCAGCCTCAACATTTAACTCTAAAGAAAGAGGAGTTATGATATTAGTTAAGAAAATTTTACCTGTTAAAATTCAAAAGGTGGTTTCAGATCCTGTGGGGAGATTTGTTTTGATTCATTGTGAAATTTATTTTGAAATGTGGACACTTATGAATATTTATGCACCAAATGTGAATGATGAAAATTTTATTCATTATACTTTTAAGCATTTAGCTGAAGCCCATGAGAAGGTTTTGATAGGAGGAGATTTGAATTGTTGTGTTAATCAGACATTGGATAAGTTGGTAAGATCAGTTGTAAAATGAAAAGTGGCAAATATGATTTTGAGTTGCAGGAAAGAGTTGAATTTGATAGATTTTTGGAGGCTATTAATTTTGAAAGAAAGGGACTATTCTTTTTATTCACAAAGACATGACTTATTCGAGAATATTTATTTTTTAATATCAGCACAATTGCAAGGAAGAATTGTACTTGGAGTATAAGGGTAGGATTTTATCTGATTACTCTCCACTTTTGATGACATGTTTGGTCCCTGAGAGGAAAAAAAAATTGGTTTATAGATGGAGATTTAATTCTACATTGCTGAATAGAGTGAACTTTTATGATTTTTTAGGAAACAAATTCAATACTTTTTAGAAATAAATTGTAATTCAGTGGTCAATAAATTTGTTATTTGGAATGCTTTGAAGGCATATTTACAAGGTCAAATAATAAGTTATACAGCAAAAATTAAGAAAATTACATGAAAGAGGTTGACTAATTGCAAAAGGAAACAAGATTTGGAAAAGAATTTACAAAGAAAGATTTCTGATAAGAAAAGGAAGAATCTAATAACAAAAAACAATTATAATACAATTTGACTGATAAAACAAAAGATTAATTGAGAGAACTAAACAAAGGTATTATGAATTAGGAGAAAGGGCTCATAAAGTTCTAGCTTGGCAATTGAAAAAGGAACAAACTTCTAGAACAATTAATGCTATTAAAAAGAACTATAAGAAGATTAATAAACCACAAGAAATTAATGATTTATTTAAAGATTTTTATTTTAATTTATATAGATCTCAGTCCACGTGACGAGACTAAAATTGAGAATTTTTTTTATCTCAAATAAACTTATCTAGTTTGATTTATCGGGATCAAGAAGATTTATATGCTCCCTTTATGGCTAGAGAAGTTAGTGAGGTATTAAGTTTGTTGCAGAGTGGTAAGACAACGGGAGAGGATGGTTTTCTACCAGAATTTTTTAAAGAAACTTAAGGACCTTTTAATATCCCACTATATGGAGGTGTTATAGCAAGCGGCAGAATCCCATTCTCTACCAGAATCTTTTTCAAATACAATTATTAGTTATATTAAAAAAAAGAGATCTGTTAAAACCTGCATCTTAGAGACCTATATTATTGAATGCAGATTATAAAATTACTATGAAAATCTTAGTGAATAGATTAGCTAAATACTTACCAAATTTAATTCATATGAATCAAACAGGGTTTGTTAAAAAGTGACAACTTGCTGATAATGTTGCTAGATTGATGGGTTTAATTCATTTAGCTCAGAAAAGGGGTGACTTATCTAGTTGCAGAGAAGACTTTTGATATGCTAGAATGGAATTTTTTGTATAAAATATTGGAAACATTTGGCTTTGGTCCAATATTTATCAATTGGGTTAAAACTTTATATAAAAATCCATCTGTAAAGGTGGTGACTAATGGACAAATTTCTACTTATTTTAAATTAACTAGATCAAGTAGACAGGGATGTCCTTTATCGCCAGCTTTGTTTACTTTGGCAATAGACCCTTTAGCACAATTAATAAGAAAAGATTGTAAGATTAAGGGTATAAAGCTTAATCAGGAAGAACACAAAATAAATTTGTTTGCTGATGATGTTCCGGTTTATTTGACAGACCCTACGAATTCACTGTTTCAATTACATACAAGATTAGAAGACGATGGTGAAGTATCTGGGTATAAGATCAATTGGGATAAAAGTGAAATTTTGCCCTTTGTTAGGGGTGACTATACTTAATGTAAAAGGGCAACTCAATTTAGGTGGCCAGATGTTGGAATTAAATACTTGGGTATTAGGGTAGATAATGATTTAAATAATTTAAATAAATTTAACTATTTACCATTACTTAATAAAAGTAAAGAGGATTTAAAAAAGTGGAATAATCAACCTATAGCTTTAGTAGGTAGAGTTAATTGTATCAAGATGAATATTTTCCCAAGAGTTCAATTTTTTTTTTCCAGTTGATTCCCATCTCAATTCCTCAAAAAATTTTTAAAGACTTGAATACAAGTGATAAAGTTTTTAATGGAAAGGGAAAATGGCGTGGGTTTCTTTGGAAAAATTGACTTGGAAGTTTGAATTGGGAGGCTTACAACTCTCCCATTTTAAGAATTATTATAAGGAAACTCAATTGAGATTTATTAATATACTGTTTGGTGTAAATAAAATTCCTGCTTGGGTTAATATAGAACTTAATAAAATAGGAGAAATTAATATACAGCATTTTATTTACAAGTGGAATTCAAAATTATTGCTGGAAAATAGAGATACATCCGTTTTGAAACATTTAATTGAACTATGGAATAAAATTGATTATGAAATAGGGGTGAAAGGTTTAATTTCACAAAGAATGGCTTTATGTGAAAATAGACATTCCATTTTCTATGAATAATCAATTTTTGAGGAGTTGGATGTGGATGGATGATGTAAGAAGATTGTTTTGAAGCTGGAAGATTTATTACCTTTGAATGAATTGAGAATAAATTTAATGCCTTAAATAATACTATTTTTCCATTATTATCAAGTTACGGCTTTTTTGACTGACAAGATAGGTCCTAGTTTGACCTTACCCACCCAGAGTGAATTGGAATTATTGATTTGTAATGGTAACGTGAATAAATTTATCTCTGTAATATATAATTTACTTCAAAAGAAATCCCCTAAAATAGGGATACATAATCAAGATTAAGATGGGAAGCAGATTTGAATAGAAAAATCGATGAAAGATTGGATGCAATTATATTGAAATATGACAAAAGTTATTAATGTTAGGTATGGGTTGGTTCAATACAACTTTTTGTATCAGTTATACTTAACTCCTCAAAAACTGAAAAAAAATGAACCCTATATTATTAGATTTATGTTTTAGATGTGGTCAAGAAATTGAATTATTTCTGCATTCTACTTGGGAGTGTCCTAAAGTTAAGCATTTTTGGTTGGAAGTTGGAAATTTTTTGGAATGAATGGGGTTAAGTTTCCACAGTATCCAATGTTAGTTTTGTTGGGTAATATTAGGGCTATAAGACCTAAATTGAAATTAACTATGTATCAAATTGAATTTATACAAATTTCTTTAACAGTTTCTAGGAAGTGTATAGTTATTACTTGGAAATCAGACATAGATTTAGGGATGGAGAGCTGGCATGCAGAGCTTTGTAGCTGTATTCCATTAGAGAAGATTACTTATATTTTACGAAATAAATATCAGGATTTTGGAAAACAGGGCGCCCATATTTGCAAAATGTGGGTATGTATGTTCAATAGGCTCTCTGAAGGTACCCTATCTCTTGTTAACCTCCAGCATCATTATATTATTAACAACTTTGTGTTATATAGTTTACTTTCTGTGTTATATAGTTTACTTTCTTGACATTCTCAAGTTTTTTCTCTTTTCTTTTTTGGGAGGGAGGGGAGATTTTGTATACCACGTATAATTGTATTTACAGTTTGTAGTTTAAAATTATTAAAAATATTCAAAAAGATTGAACCAACGATGTTCCATTTTATGTTGGTGCCCAAGATGACAGCGCCTATGCTCGGGGGTGCAGCAGACTAGCACAGGGCACGAGAAATGGGGAGATCATCTCCCACTGAGAAGAAGCAGATGAGATGATTCTACAGGACAGTGACCACAGTAGCATAACAGCAAAGGACTCATTGGCTGAAGAACCCACACAGGCTGCAGACAGTGAGCGATTTGTGGTCGAAGGACTCATGGAAGTTCTGAGGGCAAGGGTTCCCAAAAGGACTCGGGTGCTGAAGGATTTCTGATCATGTTGGAGCTTTGGATCTAGAACTTGGCTTCCAATGGACCAAACAGGAGTCTGTGCAGTTGCAGAGGCTGCAGGAGTGCTGGAGGCAAGTCCACAGATACAAGGTCTCTGAAGGAACTCTCTTTTACTACTATTTTTCTCTTACTGCAAGGGACACCAGGCAATACTAAAGGGTGGAAGGAATATTTCTTGTAATATTACATCTGTTGTATTATTACATAACAATAAAGAAATGTTAAATTGTATCTTTGCAATACTATGTTATAGGCAAAAGGAAACATTGTTTGGGATTCTAGTTTTCAAGGAATTAAGTTGAATTCAGCATACCCTGGGAGAAGGAAGAAGCAAATTCAATAATTCAGTCATTATATCCTATAGCCAGTTTGAATTTCTAAGTATTTCTTTGGTGCCATACCAGTTGTATCATAAATATGTGATCACTAGAGGTTCACACTTGAGGAATGACCATTAGCAAGGTGCAGCAGATTAAGGAAATAAGGTCTGTAAATGTGCTTAATTGCAGTCAATCTTTAATTTATATTTTCATCAAAGACTGAATTTAAAAATTCAAGAGTATAAAAATAAAGTTGTTATCAATGAATGCCGTTGGATATAGTTGAATATAGTGCTCTACTAAAAGGACGGCAGTTAGGGCAATACTGTTACAGTGCCAGCAATCGGGACTAAGGTTCAAATCCACGCTGTCTGTAAGGAGTTTGCATGTTCTCTCCAAGTCTGCGTGGTTTTCTTCCAAGTGCTCCAGTTTCCTCCCACCATTCAAAACGGACCAGAGTTGTCAGTCAATTGGATGTAATTGGGCGCCACGGGCCATAAGGGCTTGCTACCATGCTGTATGTCTAAATTTTATAATAATTTTTTTTATTTGAAATAAATTTTTTTTAATGGAAAATTGTACAATGACTTCTACTCTAGAAGAGACCAGCATGGATATTTCTGTCAAAAGATTCACGCGATTCATGAACTGAATTATTATCACAGGAACAAAGGTACAACAAAAGGCTTTGGAGTCCGCCGAGGAACTGTAGGTTTCTGTGAAGGGCACTGGACAAAGCTGCAACTCTCTGTCTGCCTTACAATAGAAAAAAGTAAAAGAATTTCATGTATGTTACTCTCTAAATGTAGAATTACATGACAATAATGGAACCTTTAGTGTTTTGTATGCTATCCAGGCAAGTCAACTCCTACAGCATGTGGTGCAATAGTAACAAAGAAGCAAATAGCGCAAGGAGTAATGTAATCAGAAAAGTACAGTTGTAAAAAGTTCAGGATATCATCTTTTTCCAGTGAGAGATACATTTAAAAGTATAACAGCAGAAAAGAAACTGTCCTTTAATCTGGAGATTCATGGTTTCGAGCACAAGCATCTTCAACTTCACGGAAGTTGGGGGAGGGGGGTGAAACAAGTGAGAAAAACTGGGATAAATGGCTCCTTTAATATATTCTCTCTTCTCTTTGGCTTGGCTTCGCAGACGAAGATTTATGGAGGGGTAAATGTCCACGTCAGCTGCAGGCTCGTTTGTGGCTGACAAGTCCGATGCGGGACAGGCTTTCCTCAAACAGCAGGAAGTATAGTCAGAGTCAATGGAGGGAGGTTGGTTTGTGTCTGCAGTTTCATGATCTTGGGCAGAACAGTTTCCAGTACAGGCTGTGGTGTATCCATTTAATCCAGATCAGAGGAAGATTGACACCAATATGAGCTCCTATCATTTCAAGGCCTGCCATCCCAAAATTTCCTCTCCTAAGCCCACAAAAAAATCTTATTCATCAAAGAACAATTCATAAAGCACAACTCATCCATTACTCTAACCAACTTTCAATGACTCCTATCTTGAATACACTGCTCAAATCATTTCTACCCGAGGTTCCTCCTCAAAACTTCAATCCTATCACATTTATTATCTCTAGTAGCCTGTAAAGCTTGACATCAGTGTAATCGATTTAGGGCAATATGGAGCAGTAAATGGAGTAAAACAAGAAATTCTGCATATGCTGGGGTCGAATTTACAAAAGTGATGGAGAAATTCAAGTGAGTTTTCGTGAAACCCAAAAGCCTTCAACTTGGTTAACTAAGGTAGATTGTGGATAAATGATTTCAAATTTGGCTGAGCTCAGAAAGGCATCAGCATACTGAATCTGCAGGACAATAGTTGGCAAGTCTAAAATTCTAACCAATTATCCACCAGCATCCTAATCCCAATGTTGAGTAGGGCTTTTCAAGACCATATCAATGTGTTACTGTGTGTCTACATAAGAACTACATAAGAACCTCACAAAGATAAGCGTATACAGAGCCGTTGTCATACCCACACTCCTGTTCGGCTCCGAATCATGGGTCCTCTACCGGCACCACCTACGGCTCCTAGAACGCTTCCACCAGCGTTGTCTCCGCTCCATCCTCAACATCCATTGGAGCGCTCACACCCCTAACGTCGAGGTACTCGAGATGGCAGAGGTCGACAGCATCGAGTCCACGCTGCTGAAGATCCAGCTGCGCTGGATGGGTCACGTCTCCAGAATGGAGGACCATCGCCTTCCCAAGATCGTATTATATGGCGAGCTCTCCACTGGCCACCGTGACAGAGGTGCACCAAAGAAAAGGTACAAGGACTGCCTAAAGAAATCTCTTGGTGCCTGCCACATTGACCACCGCCAGTGGGCTGATAACGCCTCAAACCGTGCATCTTGGCGCCTCACAGTTTGGCGGGCAGCAGCCTCCTTTGAAGAAGACCGCAGAGCCCACCTCACTGACAAAAGGCAAAGGAGGAAAAACCCAACACCCAACCCCAACCAACCAATTTTCCCTTGCAACCGCTGCAATCGTGTCTGCCTGTCCCGCATCGGACTGGTCAGCCACAAACGAGCCTGCAGCTGACGTGGACTTTTTTTTACCCCCTCCATAAATCTTCGTCCGCGAAGCCAAGCCAAAGAAGAAAGACATAAGAACTACATTTCCCAGCATGCAATTTGCACAGTTGGAAACTGGAAGTGATATATGACAGGGGTTGTCGTAAAGCAGCTCAAGGAAAGTGAAGTCGGTTTAGTGTTAAACCCACCTAAAGTCATTCTTCTTGAAAGAACAAGCATTACATGATATCAGAAATGTCTGAGTGAGTAAGCATGGATAAGTTAAGTCCTCCTACACTGATGTAATTTACCAGGAATCTAGCTGGTAAATGAGAGAGACCGATGGAAAACAGAAAGCATTTATGTTTCTGCACATGATGGGTGAAGATGCCTTGGACATCTATAACAGTTTTCAAATTGAAGAGACAATTTTCATGTTGGACATTCTGATAACAAAATGAGAGGAGTATTTTGTTCCAAATAAAAACGTCACGTTTGAGAGATTCAATTTTTCTCCTGTGACCAGAAACAAGGTATGAGCTTTGACCAATACTTAGCCAAGCTTCACATACTGAGTAAGTCCTGAGTATTTGGAGATTTGAAAAATTAATTCAATAAAGACAGAATAGTTTGCAGAATCCCAGAAAATGGTCTTCGAGAAAAAGGTTTTACTCTGGAAAAGGCTATGAATATGCATAGGGCAGCAGAGACCACATGAGCACATGCTAAGGAGCTGCACAAGATAGACAACAATGAAGGAGTGCACAGGATAGACACCACAGTGCATGCAATGAAAACAGATAAGCAGAGGACCAGGAGTTTCCCCAAAGCAACAACAAAGCAGTAAGCTCAAACAGCAAATGCAAATGCAGCAGGTGCAGAGGTAGACATACTCCAAATATATGTCCTGCCTATGGAAAATCCTGCTATAAATGAAGAATCATTTTGCAAAATGCTGCAAAGCAGGGGATACCAAGAGAATGATAGACACAGTGGACGAAATGGAGAAATTCTTCGTGGACTCACAACAAACTGCTACTGGTAAAAAGTAATGGATCATTCCAGTAACTGTGAATGAGACAGTAATTCCACTTAAGATCAACAATGGAGCCCAGGTGAATCTGTAATCTATGGACAATTACAAGACCCTCACCATAAAGAGCAAGGTTTTTCCTGTGAAATCAAAAGTGACAGGTGACACTAGAGAGAACGTTACAATAAAAGGGGGCTGTTTGGTGACCTTCAAACACAAAGCGCAGCATCTAATGATACAGGATACAGCTACTGATTGCAGAAAGGAGAATACAGCCAATATTAGGTCTGAGAGCATATGAAGAGTTCTCATTTAGTAGCATCACAGACCGAAGATAAGCACACAACAAGAAAGGATAACTACACTGGAGAAGCAATACCTTAATGTACAGAGAGAATCAACCTCATTACTTGACATGAATGACAAACTGGAAAATGAGTTGGACAAAAATAGTCAGCTACAGGAGCTTCTGGAACTTGCTAAACAGAAACTCCAGCAAAAAAATGAACCAAGCAGAAATGTTATCAGAAGTAGAAGCCGAATTGCTGCTCTGACAAAGGCTGAAGAGTGGTATGGCAGCATAGAAGAATGTTTGAGACATTTAGAGACTGAGCTTGAAGAAAAGAATCAGGAACTGAAAGATGGTCCCAGAAAGCATGAAGCAAATGGGAAGATGAAAAACCTTCAGTTTGTGGGTGTTATTGGAAAGTAAGAAACTACATCCAGCGATGATTCCAGCTCAGATGAAAGCTCATCTTCTGAATCAGAGGAAGAGTTTGAAGATCAAGAGAATTCTAAAGACGAAGTCAAGTTTAATTGTGATGTGTGGCCAGATCGACCTTGTGGGTTTCGGACAAAAACTAGAAGCATATCAAGAGATTGCCAAGCTGGAGAGAAAAATGAAAAATAAAATGAAAAAATGAAAATAAGAAAGAGGTACAAAATAAGTGAAAAGGTGTCGTCAGCATGCAAAGTTCTGAAAAACCAGCCAAATGATCCAAAGGCAATGGCCAAAACAACATCCAGCAGAAATGGTTCCATTTATCCAGACAGAAAGCAGAAGTTCCCATCAATGTGGAGGATTACAGGTCCTTAATTTTTTTATCTGAAATCCTTGGGACCAGACACTTAAAAGGATTTTGGAATTTTTTGGATAATGGAGTATTAAAACGGCAGTACTTTTAAGTAATTACGGGGTGGGGGGGTGTCGTGGCGGTATTGGATGGAGGCTGGTAAATGAAGTAAGATAAAGACACACCACTCTCTCTCTGCTTGCCCACATGAGTCACGCTGCTGCTCTCTCCCTGCTTGCCCGCCTGAGTCATGCTGCTGCTCTCTCCCTGCTTGCCCACCCAAGCAGTATAAAAATGTTCGGTTTTCAGAATTTTGATCAAAGATTACATACCTGTACCAAACTGGATTCAGAGAAATTTCATCAGAAGTCCTGAAACATGTGGCCAACATGGCTGATGGAATGGCAATTCTGCCTTTCACTACAGCATGTCTCACTCAAATTTTGAAATTGTGAAGTTGCTGGTTGATGCAAATCTATGGAATGTTAATCAGCAGAACAAAGCTGGCTGCACTCCCATCACGCTTGCTCTTGTTGCAGTGGAAAATTAGAAAGACAAGAAAATTGTGGATAAACTATTTAGCCAAAAAAATGTGAATGCCAAAGCCAGTCAGGCTGGACTCAGAGCTGATGCTTGCAATGAGCCATGGTCAGATAGAAATGGTGAAAGTTCTTCTCTGTGCTGTTGATGTCAATATTCAGGATGATGAGGCAAATAAGCATGCTTCATTACTCAACAGGGAGAATCAGAGATACAAAATGAAAGTGTCAGATCTTTTTTTTCCTTTCTTTTTTAGTTTTTTTTTAAACAAAGGTTTCTTCATAGAAATTTTATCACATGTACCTATCTCTTCATTTATTTTATTTCATATTTCCATCAAATGCATCAAAATTGGTGAATTAGATTTGCATAACAACTTCAAATTCAATTTATATACAAAATAATCTCTATCATTCTCATTAATTTGATTTAATTCAGTATCTGCCTATACCAATCAAGTTTCCAAATCAAACATTCTATTAATAAACTTTAATTGTGCCACCTTATAGTAATTTTGAAAATTCAAAAGTTGTAAACCTCCTAAATCATACTTCCACATTAATTTTTGCAAAGATACTCTTGGCATTTTATCTTTGCATTAAAATTTCCTAACTATAAAATTTAAATCCTTAAAAAATGTTTTGAGGAACTTTACAAGGAATGGACTGAAAAATAGATTGTAACCTTGGAAAAATATTTATTTTTAACACAATTAACTCTGACTATTAATGTTATCAGTAAATCTTTCCATCGATTCAAATCATTCTTAATTTTGTAAATTAAAGGTAAATAATTTAATTCATATATATGATTAAAATCTTAATCAACTTTAATACCTAAATATTTAATTTGATCTGACCTTTTAAATTTAACAATATTCTTACAAGGAGAATAATCATCTTCAATTAATGGCATAATTTCACTTTTTTCCCCAATTAATTTTATAACCAGATATTACTCCATATTTGTCCAATCTAACATGTAAAAATTTCAAAGATTCTTTTGGTTTTGTTAAATACATCAAAACATCATCCACAAATAAATTAATTTTAAATTCATCAGATTTCACTTGAATACCTTTAATATTACTATCTTGTTTTATTAATTGTGCCAAAGGTTCAATTATCAATGCAAACAATGCCAGTGACCAAGGGAAATCTTGTCTTGCAGACCTCTCTACAGAAACGGTGATGATATTTGCTTTCTATATATTGAGGATTTTGAGTGGGGAAAGGCGAGGTTTCAGGAGATGAGAAAGGATTTACAAGGGGTGGATTGGGATAATTTGTTTCCTGGGAAGGATGTAATAGAGAAATGGAGGGTCTTTTAAAGGAGAAGTTTTAAGAGTACAAAATCTTTATATACCTGTTAGGTTGAAAGGTCAGGTCAAAAGTTTGAGAAAGCCATGGTTCTCAAGGGATATTGGAAACTTGGTTCGAAAAAAGAGGGAGTACTACAATAAATATAAGAAAAAAGGAAAAATGGAGATGTTTGGGTACTCTCTTGAATGTAAAAAGTATCTTATGAAAGAAATTAGAAAAGCTAAAAGAAGGTATGAGGTGGCTATAGCAAGCAGGGTGAAAATAAATCCAAAGGGTTTCTACAAATATGTAAATAGCAAAAGAAAAGTGAGAGACAAAATTGGTCCAATAGAAAATCAGAAAGGACAAATGTGTGTGGAGCCAAAAGAGATGGAGGAAGGTCTTGAACAATTTCTTTTCCTCAGTATTTACTGAGAAGGATATTGAACTGTGCACGGTAAAGGAAGCAAAGGGGGTATATATGGAGACTATAGTGATTAAGAAAGAAGTAGTACTGGAGCTTTTGAAACATTTAAAGGTGGATAAGTCTCCAGGTCCTGACAGGATTTTCCCCAGGACCTTGAGAGAAATTAGTGAGGAAACAGCAGAGGCTCTGGCAGTGATTTTTCAAATGTCATTAAAAGGGTTCAAGGAGCAAGCCGAGCAATTACCAGCCTGTAAGTTTGACGTCTGTGGTAGGTAAATTGATGGAAAGCATTCTTATAGATAGTATATATAAGTATATGGAGAGACAGGGTCTGATCATGGACACTCAACACTGATTTGTGCATGGAAAGTCGTGTTTGACCAATCTTGTTGAATTTTTTGAAGTGGTGACTAGGAATGTTGTTTATATGGACTTCAGTAAGGCCTTCAATAAGGTTCCACATGGGAGGTTAGTTAGGAAGGCCAAGTCCTTGGGTATTAATTTGGAGATAGTTAAATGGATTCAACAGTGGCTGGAAGGAAGGTGCCAGAGAGTAGTAGTAGATAATTATTTGTCAGGATGGAGGCCAGTGACAAGCGGTGTACCTCAGGGTTCAGTATTGGGACCGTTGCTGTTTGTCATATATATTAATGATCTGGAGGATGGGGCGATAAATTGGATTAGTAAATATGCAGATGATTCTAAAATAGGGGGAATTGTGGATGATGAAGAGGGTTTCAAAGATTGCAGAGGGATTTAAACTGCTTAGAGGATTGGGCAGAAAGATGGCAGATGGAGTTTAATGCTGATAAGTGTGAGGTGCTTCATTTTGGAAAGAATAATCAAAGCAAGACATATGTGGTAAATGGGAGGGCATTGAAGAATGCAGTGGAGCAGAAACATCGAGGAATAATGATGCATTGTTCCCTGAAGGTAGGAGCGCATGTGGATAGGGTGGTGAAGAAGGCCTTTAGTATGCTTGCCTATATAAATCAGTGCATAGAATCTAGGAGTTGGGAAGTAATGATGAAACTGTACAAGGCATTGGTGAGGCCAAATTTAGAGTACTGTGTTCAGTTCTGGTCACCGATTTATAGGAAGAATATTAACAAGATAGAGAGAGTGCAGAGAAGATTTACAAAAATTTTGCCTGGGTTTCAGCATCTGGAATACAAGGAGAGATTGAGCAAATTAGGTCTTTATTCCTTGGAACGTAGAAGGCTGAGAGGGGATTTGATAGAGGTGTTTAAGATAATGAGAGGGGTAGATAGAGTTGATGTAGAAAGCCTTTTCCCCTTGAGAGTAGGAGAGAGGGATACAAGAGGTCATGGGTTGAGAGTTGACAGGCAAAGATTTAGGAGTAACATGAGGGGGAACTTCTTTACTCAGAGAGTGGTTAAAGTGTGGAATGGGCTTCCGGGAAAGGTGGTGGAGGCAGGGTAAATTTTGTCATTTAAGAAAGAATTGGTTAAGTATATGGATGGGAGGGGGATTGAGGGATATGGGCAGAGTGCTGGTAAGTGGGATTAGAGGAGGGTACTTGGATCAGTACAGAATAGAAAGGCCAAATTGGCCTGTTTCCGTGCTGTAATTGTTATATGGTTAATCCAATTAATAAATACTGGTCCAAATTTAAATTTTTCCAACACTTAAATAAAAATTCCCATTCCACTCTATCAATTTTTTTTTCAGCATCTAATGATAAAACCATTGGTAAATTAGATATATCCTGTGAAATATTTAACAAACTAATTAACTTTGTAATATTATCAGCAGAATAACAGTCTTTAATAAATCCTGCCTGATCTATGTAAGTGTCAGATCTTTCACAGCAGAATGGGGTGCTTTTGATGGAACGAGAAGGTACATGAGGAAATCATATTTTCCGTGAAGATGAAGCTAGTTCTGCTGACATAAGCAGTTCCTCTGAAATGATTTCTCAGCTTCTGGTGACGTATCATAATGTTGAGGAACTGCAGCAATAAAATCAATAGCTACTGGTGACTGTTGGTGAGCTTGCTGATAAACAGGAACCTCTTCACAGATTTCTGGACTTCAGCTAGATCTTGTGGATGCCCTGAATGAACTTTGACAACTTTGTGAAGCTAGAAGCTATGTAGACATGGCATTGTGTTTTTTTTTTAAAAAAGGGGAAAGGTCTATTATTGTGTGTGTAAATAAGAACTACATTTCCCAGCATGCAATGCACACAGTTGGGCAGAAACCAGAAGTGACACATGACAGGGTTTGTCTCTGGAAGTCAGTTGAAGCGGCTCAAGGAAAATAAAGTCAGTTAAGTGTTAAACCCACGTAAAGTCGTTCTTCTTGAAAGAATAAACATAACAATCAGTATTCCTATTCTCTCGTCAATTTTTTTCACCACAACATGGCACCTTACCTCCAACAGAATCTTACTTAGAATCTCAAGGTATACAAATTCCTGATCTCCCAGCAGTTGCTCAAAATAGCCTGCAAGTTCTCAATATTGATTCCAGACCTCAAAGTCCTCAATGGCATTAGGTCAAACGCGTCTAAGGAAACATCCTCCCGATTAACACAGATCAGTTGATAAACAAAACGTAGAATCAGCATCAAGTGCAGCAAGAACTCAGAATGTACATTGGGTAAGCAACTTTATTGTTCAGCAGTTAAGCATAGCTAGATAGCACCACCATGACTTATTTGGCCAAACCCTGAAGGAGATCTGCCAGATTGGCTCTACAGTAAAAAGCAAAGCAAAATAAGGAATGAAACTATCTGAAATAGCTTTCAACAATGGCAGTGACAAATGCACAATTGTTGGAGACAAATTCTCATCTTCACACTCAGAGCATCTTCATTCATCTCAATGGCACATATTCGAGACAGGAAAAAACTGCATCCAGAAGACACTGTAGACCATCTGTAGCAGCAGACATATACACCACTAAAATCAACTACATGGCCCAGCACATTCTTCAGTCTACCGTTACATTCAAACCAGTTCATGCCAGCAAGAGTGTGTGGCCTATCGCAGAGGGAGGTAGTGGAGGGTTGTTACTCAGCTTGTAAAGCTACAATACAGAATTACACATATTCTAAACAGTAAAACTAATGTGCACCAGGAAGAACAAAGGATTTCACATACAACAGATCTGATCAAAGTCTAACGTTTCACCACAGCTTATCATTAGGGGATGTAGATAATTAAACAGCCAATAAAAAATGGCTCCAAAACCATACTATCCTCAGCAACGATAACATCCAGCACACAAGCATGAAGGAGAAATCAGAAGCATTTACAAACATGTTCATCCAGAAATGCTGAGTGAATGATTTATTTTGGCTTTAGTTCAAGTCCCAAATCTTGATGGAATTTCATTCACTTTGCATTGGAAACAGAAAAGTTATGGGACCACACAAGATTTAACCTGCCATTCTGAAAACTTGCAATCCAGAGTGGCCAAGGCATTGCATTCTAGTTACAACTCCAGAAGCAACCTGAATGTGGAAAATTACAATGTCAATCACTCCTGTCAAAAAAAATTACATAGAAAAATCTTCAAGATAGGTTGCTGCCTTCAGGACTCAATGTCACCAAAACTAAGGAGCTAATTGCTGACTTCAAGAAGAGAAAACCAGAGGTATAAAATCCAATGATTATTGGGGGAATCAGAGGTGGTGAGGGTGAGCAAATTTGTTTTTGGGAATCACTATCTCGGAGGATCTTACCTGGACCCAACATACTAATGGCATCATGAAGAAAAGACATCAGCGCCTCTTCTTTCTCAGGAGTTTCCAGCGATTCGATATGACACCAGAAACTCTGGCAAATTTCTACAGATGTGTGGTGGAAAGTGTACTGCATCACAGTCTGGTATTGGAACACCAATACCCCTGAGCATAAAGCCCTCCAAAAGGTAGTGGACACAGCCCAGGATATCACAGACAAAACCCTCCCCACTGTCAAGAACATCTACGAGGAATGGTGCTGTTGGAGAGCAGCAGCAATCATTAAGGATCCACACCACCCAGCACACGCTCTTTTCTCACTGCTGCCATCAGGAAAGGGGTCCAGGTGCCACAAGACGAGCACCACCAGGTTCAGGAACAACTGTTCCCCCTCCACCATCAGACTCCTCAACAACAAACTCAATCAGGGACTCATTTAAGGACTCTTGTGCACTTTGATTTTTTTTTTTTAAATCTCTCTATATTGCATAGTTCATTATTTGTTTACAATTCTTTATTTGCTTACATGTATATACTGTGTACATTTTTTTTTTGCACTACCAGTAAGTGGGAATTCTGCCTCGTCCACAGAATAAAGAATCTCAGGGTTGTTTGTGATGTCAAGTATGTACTCTGACAATAAATTGGAAATCAATATACCATTTGATTACACAATCAAATTCTCTAACTTCAAAATGTTCTCTCTTTCTGTATCAGAATTGGCTATTCCTGTCCAGCTTGACCTCTTCTAATCATTTCCCCTTGCCTCCAACGCATGTCCACATCTTATTATTAGTAACAAAACAAAGAAGCATAATCTGATCATTACTGTGCCAGCAAAGTTCTCACTTGATCAGATTCATTCCCTTGTTCTATTTTCTGTTTCTCAATTCTGAAGATGGGTTCCATATCTATTAACAATTTATTTTTCCACTACTGAATTTGACAAATCTTTCCAAGATTCCCTACTTTTATTTCAGATTTGGAGCAAGTGCAGCTTCTTGATTTTTTTTTGGTGGGGGGAGGGGAATAACTCAACTGAATCATGGTTTAAACTGGTAGTGGCAGTAAGCCAACAATATGAAGATTCCACCCAGCCTTTCAGACAGGAAACAAAGATTCGGATACCTTTGCTCTGTTTGTGGGTCTAAACTTGAGAAACCTGTTGTCGACCATTTCAAATCCTTCAACTATTCCAAAATAGCATGTCTGTCCTCATTCATTGTCCATTTAAACTTGAAAAACAACATATCGTATTCCTCCTGGACAGCATTAAACCCAACAGCATGATTTTTGTTGGTTTTTCTAATTTTGGGTAACTCCCACCTGATCCCACTGTTTCCATCTCTTTATCTATTCCTGTATTATTGCTCTCTCTCTCTCTCTCTCTAAACCCTCTTCCCCTACATTCCTGACAGTTTCTCCCTCAACCCGTCTCTTCACCTTCCACACCTTCACTCCTACACTCTATCAACTCTGGGCCCCTTCCACGTCTTTCCCCCACCCACCGCCCATTACATATGTAATGTTTCCTATTTTACCTTTTATCGAAGAGGGGTTCAGACCAGAAACATCGATTTACCATTTATCCCCATGGATCCTGTCTGACCTGCTGAGTTCCTCCAGGAATTCTTTGTTTGAATAGGAATAAAATATCTTTTTTCAAGAAGACAGAGTTCAGTGGTGCACCATAGGGATCAATGCTTAGGCTTCAGCTATTCACAATATACAATATTATTCTTCAGATAATATTCCAGTACCTTTAGATTACCCCTTCTATATCAGCACCACAAATTTTCCAGCGACCAACAAACTTACTAATCATACCTCCTATATTCAGATCCAAATTAGTCTTCAGGTAACACTGTTCACTGAAAGCCAATATCCACTTAAAGAAGTAAATGGCACTTTGGCCTTCACTAAAAGTGGCTTGGAGTACACACACAAAGATGTCTTCTTACAATTATACAGCCTGTTGGTGAGGCAAGAGCTGTAATATTGTATATAAGTTTGGTCTCCATACCTAAGATATGGAACATTTATGCCATAAAGGGAGTACAGCAAATTTTCTCCAAATTGATACCTGTGATGGGAGTACCATCATACAAAAAGATTGGGTCAACTTGCCTGTGTTCACAAGAACGAGAAATAGACAAAATGTTCATGGGGACACATAAACTGGGACCAAGAGTCACAGTCTCAGGATATGGAACGAGACATTTGAGACTGAGATGAGAAGAAATTTTGCCATTCACTGGGTTGTGAAGCTATGCAATTCACAGATTAATTTCCAGATTGGGTTTTTTTTTGGTAGGTATTTTTTGGTTGGCCCAGTATCATGGGTCATGTTCTAAATTCAGCCACAAAAGGCAATAAGCAATTTGGGAAGAAAATGGGAATATGGTACATCAATAAGTGGTAATTCTGCCTTGCACACAGGAAAAAGAATTTCATGGTTGTATGTGATGTTAATCTGAATCTGAAGACTGAGGATCAGCCATCACCATATTGAATGGTGGAGCAATGCTTGAGGGACAAATGCTTGCTCTGACTCCAACTTCTAATTAGTATTTCTCTGTTTAGCTCCTGATGTCTTCGTCATAACTACATTTTCTAGATATCCATCACAAAAAGTATCACTGCACTTCAACTCATGAAGTATCTCAATACTTCATCCAGGACCTCCTCGACTCAGCAGATTAGGCGGCGTTCAAGGACTCTGCTGAGAATCTGAACAAGTACACTGAGGCGATGACATACTTTATCAAAATAGCTGTGGATGAGTGCTTCCCAACAAATCAATCAGGGTTTTCCCCAGCCAGAAGCTCTGGTTGAACAATGAAATCTGGAACCTGCTGAGAGGCAGATCACAGACATTTAAGTCTGGAGATCCAGATCAGTACAGCAGGAGCAAGTATGAGCTGTCGAAAGGTATCTCCTGGGTGTAGTGGAGGCTCCAGATGAAAAAGGAAACAATGAGGGACACCTGACAGCTGTGGCAGGGCCTAAATGAAGTAGCAGATGGTAAAGTTTCTCTCCCAGAGGAACTCAATGCCTTCTACACCAGATTTTATGACAGTAACAGTGAAGATCTACCCCTCTGCACCCCCACATCCCCTGATGATCCTATCCAGTCAGTATCTGAGGAAAGCATGCACGCTGCCTGAATCTGAGGAAAGCTGACCAACTTCCCAAAGTATTCCCAGATTTCACAGATATCTTCAATATCTCACTCCAGTAGAGCAAGGTACCCACGTGTTTCAAACAGGCATCAATCATACCGGTCGGTGCACAAGAAGAGAGTAGTAACCTGACTTAACGACTTTCAACCAGTAGCACTTACATCAGAAGCAATGAATTGTTTTGAAAGACTGGTGATGAAGCATATCAGCTCCTGTCTACAGCAGATGCCATCTCACTGGCTCCACACAAAGCCCTGGAACACCTGGACAGCAAAGATACATCCATCAGGATGCTTTTTATTGACTACAGTTCATCATTTAACACCATCTTCCCCTCAAAACTGATCAGCAAACTCCAAGACCTGGGATTCAACACCCCACTGTTTAATTGGATCATGGATTTCCTCACCTCCAGACCACAATCAGTGAAGATTGGTAAGGACTTCTCCTCCACAATCTCCATCAGTACCAAAGGCCCTCAGCTCTACTCTCTTTACACCTATGACTGCATGGCTCAGTACGACATTAACACCATCTGCAAATGTGCGAATGATACCACAGTAGTGGGTTGTATAAAGGAAGGTAATGAGTAAGCATACAGGAGGGAGATTGAAAACTTGGCTGAATGGTGCACCAACAACGACCTTGCACTCAATGTCATCAAAACTAAGGAGCTGATTGTTACCTTCAGGAAAGGAAATCCAGTGATCATTGAGGGATCAGAGATATAGAGGGCAAGCAAATTCAGGTTCGTGGGAATCACCATCTTGGAAGACTTTTTCTGGACCCAACACACCAATGGCATCATGAAGAAAGCAAAAAACATACAATGCTGGAGAAGGTCAGCAGGTGAAACAGTGTCCTTTATGTAGCAAAGGTAAAAATACATAACCAATGTTTCAGACTTCAGCCATTCATCAAAGCATGAGAAAATGCTGGCGTGTCCAAACTAAAGAGTGGATGGTAGGGGGGGGGGAGATGGCAAAGGCAGGAGATGATAAGTGAAGAAAGTAGGCATGGGACAGCAGCAACGAGGGAGAGGAAGGATGATTGGGTGGATGGAGGAACTGGAAAGCCAGGAAAAGGGGGAGGGGAAAGATAAGGCAAGCAGATTTAGTGGAAGGCAGTAACATCAATGTTAATACCATCTGGCTGGAGAGTGCCCAGATGGAAAATAAGGTTTTGTCCCTCCAATCTGTGGATGGTAAGGGTGGGATAGTACATAAGGCCATAGACAGACATGCGAGTGTGGGAGTATGACTTGGAATTGAAATGGTTGGCCACTGTGAGGTCGCTATGGTTGCAAATAGAGCGGAGGTGCTGAATGAAGCGATCTCTCAGCCTGTGACTAGTCTCTCTGATGTAGAAAATGCCACAAAGGGTGCACTGAATGCAGTAAATAAGTCCTCTGGATGTACAAGTAAAGTGTTGTGAAGAAAGCACATCAGCACCTCTACTTCCTCAGGAGTTTGCAGAGGTTTGGTATGACATCAGAAACCCTGGCAAATTTCTAGAGGTGTGGTGGAAAGTGTGCTGACCAGCTGCATCATGGTCTGGTATGGAAACACCAATACCCCTGAGCGTAAAGCCCTCAAAAAGGTAGTGGATACAGCCCAGGACAACACAGGCAAAACCCTCCCAACTACTGAGTACATCCACAGGGAACTGCTGCTCTCCGACAGCAACACAACCATCATGTACCTTCACCACCCAGCACATGCCATGTTATCACTGCTGCCATCAGGAAACAGGTTTAGATGCCACAAGACTCACACCACTAGGTTCAGGAACAACAGCTACTCCTCTACCATCAGACTCCTCGATGACAAACCCAGAGACTCATTTAAGGACTCTTACTTGTGCACTTTATTGATTTTCTTTTTTTTCTCTCTGTTTTGCAGAGTTTGTTTACAGTTCTTTGTTTACATGTTTTACCCTGTGTACAGTTTATTTTTTGCATTACCAATTAATGGTAAGTCTGCTGCACCCGCAGGAAAAAGGAATCTTGGTGTCATGTATGTACTCTGACAATAAATTGATCAAGCAGCATCCATGAAGTGATTGGTCATCATATTGTCATTCACTGTATTTCAATATTTAAAATTTAAACATACAACACAGCAACAGGTCATTTCTCCCCAAGTCCATGCCACCCAATTAACCTACATCCCCAATACATTTTGAACTTTCCTGTGTAGCATTTCTGAGTTCTTTCACTTCATGGACTAGTTCAAACCAGTTTGGCAATATATTCCAAAAGGCAATTAAAAATCAGCAATTAGGTCAGGTTTTTAAACCAATGAGCACATCCCAGAAATTAATAAAAACTTATACCTGGAAGCTAGCCCTTTTAGTTGGGTCTTAGCAATGAAGCCATTTTCTTTGGGTTCCAACAAGATTTTCAAGCCAATGGATCAGGATAGGAATTATCTGTCATTATCATTGAATTTTATAATTTCAGATAATCCTGCAGTTCCACTGCTTCCACCTATTCTTTACCTGCTTCCATCCTCACTTTTCTCTCAAGACTCAACCACACCCAACCCCCATCCTAATGGTTTCCTTCTTTCCCCCTTCTGTCTCCTTTCACCTCTTAACCCCTCCCCAGCCTTACCAATGATGCTACCAGGACCGCTGATTCCCTCTTAGTTTCTCACTGGCTATCATTCAAGCCCAGCCTCTGCTGAGAGAAGACACTTGAGATCCAGTCCTCCACTGCCTCCAGGATCACCACTGCCTCCAGGATCACCACTGCCTCCAGGATCACCACTGCCTCCAGGATCACCACTGCCTCCAGGATCACCACCGCCTCCAGGATCACCACCGCCTCCAGGATCACCACCGCCTCCAGGATCACCACCGCCTCCAGGATCACCACCGCCTCCAGGATCACCACCGCCTCCAGGATCACCACCGCCTCCAGGATCACCACCGCCTCCAGGATCACCACCGCCTCCAGGATCACCACTGCCTCCAGGATCACCACTTTTCTCCCCCTCAATTCCCCACGCCTTCATTCATTTAAACCCCCCAACTCCCCACACCTTTATTCATTTAAAACCCCCCAACTCTCCACACCTTCATTCACTAAACCCCCCGCCAACTCCCCACGCCTTCATTCATTTAAACCCCCAACTCCCCACGCCTTCATTCATTTAAACCCCCCAACTCTCCACGCCTTCATTCACTAAACCCCCCGCCAACTCCCCACGCCTTCATTCATTTAAACCCCCCAACTCCCCACGCCTTCATTCATTTAAACCCCCCAACTCTCCACGCCTTCATTCACTAAACCCCCCGCCAACTCCCCACGCCTTCATTCATTTAAACCCCCCAACTCCCCACGCCTTCATTCATTTAAACCCCCCAACTCCCCACACCTTTATTCATTTAAAACCCCCCAACTCTCCACGCCTTCATTCACTAAACCCCCCGCCAACTCCCCACGACTTCATTCATTTAAACCCCCCAACTCCCCACGCCTTCGTTCATTTAATCCCCCCAACTCCCCACGCCTTCATTCATTTAAACCCCCCAACTCCCCACACCTTTATTCATTTAAAACCCCCCAACTCTCCACGCCTTCATTCACTAAACCCCCCGCCAACTCCCCACGCCTTCATTCATTTAAACCCCCAACTCCCCACGCCTTCATTCATTTAAACCCCCCAACTCCCCACGCCTTCATTCATTTAAACCCCCCAACTCCCCACACCTTTATTCATTTAAAACCCCCCAACTCTCCACGCCTTCATTCACTAAACCCCCCGCCAACTCCCCACACCTTCATTCATTTAAACCCCCCAACTCCCCACGCCTTCATTCATTTAAAACCCCCCAACTCTCCACGCCTTCATTCACTAAACCCCCCGCCAACTCCCCACGCCTTCATTCATTTAAACCCCCCAACTCCCCACGCCTTCATTCATTTAAACCCCCCAACTCCCCACGCCTTCATTCATTTAAACCCCCCAACTCCCCACACCTTTATTCATTTAAAACCCCCCAACTCTCCACGCCTTCATTCACTAAACCCCCCGCCAACTCCCCACGCCTTCATTCATTTAAACCCCCCAACTCCCCACGCCTTCATTCATTTAAACCCCCCAACTCCCCACGCCTTCATTCATTTAAACCCCCCAACTCCCCACACCTTTATTCATTTAAAACCCCCCAACTCTCCACGCCTTCATTCACTAAACCCCCCGCCAACTTCCCACGCCTTCATTCATTTAAACCACCCCCCCCCCCCCATTTGCGATGGTATTTCAGTTTTCATTCACGGCGGAGGTGTCGCGTTCAACTCCCGCTATCAATGGGTCTCAGGTGCCGGCGAACAAGCCAGACGCGGCCTCCACACCCGGTGAGTTGTTTCCTGGGCCCGGGCCAAACTCGAGCACCAACTCTCCAAACTTATCCCCAGCCAAATCCCACTCGAGTTCAGCCGTCATCTCCAGATTAAAATCATTATTCCCTTCATAATGGAATTGCCTGTCTGGAACTCACCGCACACCGTCGCCGGGGCCCCCTCCAATGAATCAGCCGGTCTCGCGGCTCAACTCTTCTTCCGGGTCAAGTGATCACATCCGCTTCCACCCGCTGTGACCCGAGGAACCAAGCAGATGCCCCCCCACCACACCCAACCCCCTGCAAAAAACACCCACCCACAGTAAGTATTGCAATCACGACAGAGAGAATATTTCTTCCCTCGGTGCTGGGGAAGCAGATCGGCTGGGTTCTGACTGACTTCTTCCCCTGGACGGAAAAGAAAAGCTGATCCCCAGGGAGATGTTCAGCGGATCAGGCAGCCTCCACAGAGGGAGGAAAACAAGTTTGGTGAAATGGGATCGGGGAAGGCGAGGATTTTTCGGGCACCGACATCAGGTCGGGGTTTGAACCACAGCTACATTTGCAAATATTCTACCTATCTACCCACTCTACAGGGGTGCATCTTTCTTTTTTTTTAAAGAAAGATGCCTGCGCTTCTTAATGTACGAAGGCAGCCAACATCAAAAAGGACTCCCATCATCCTGGTCACAACCTCTTCTCTAGATTCCCTTCGGGAAGAAGTCAGCACCTCTGGATTCAACAAGTTGTTTTTCCTCCAGTGGCTATCTGACTCTTAAACCACCCCTTTCTACTACCCAAATCGGAAATGACTAACTTCTATAGTTTTTTAATCTTTTGCAGTACAGTAATTTAGTATATATTATTACTTTATTCATTGCAGCTGCAAGAATTTTGAACATATGTACGTTGTACGAGGTGGAGCGTTAATTATCTGCCATAAAAATCAAGCCCACCATTTTGTAACAATATGCAAAAGTAAATGACTAACTTCTATAGTTTATTTTACCTTTTGCAGTACAGTAATTTAGTATATATTATTACTTTATTCATTGCAGTTGCAAGAATTTTGAACATATGTACGTGGTACTAGGTGGATCGTTAATTATCTGCCACAAAAATCAAGGCCACCATTTTGTAACAACATGCAAAAGTACTGGAGGAAATCCAGCAGGTCAAGCAGCATCCATGGAAAGCAATAATGGCCTGAGCCCACTTTATAAATGTAATTGAATTTTTGCCTCAATATTTTCAATAGAAGTATACACACATACACTGTCATGGGTCAGGATAAGCTTGTCTCGGTTTCCTGATACATCCAAGATCAACTCAATAATCCCTTTTGTTCCAACCCAAAAGACAATGTAAGCAGGTCGTTCTTGGCTAAGCGCATGCAAATATTATCTTTGATTTTTTTTTCTACAATTCTAATTTGATTTTTACACTCTCATTGGGGTGGAACACTGTAATATATGCATTGTACAGGTTGGCCCACCCCAGGTACTGTAACTCCTCCCCATCGGTATTCCTAATAAAGGCGGTACCACCCAATCCCCCCTCTCAGAATTGCCTTGGAATCGGGCCACAGCATGTAAGAAAATCCTGTAAGAGATGCTATTAAAGCCTGTTAATCTTGACTTCTGGTCTGTCAGGTCTAATTGATACCGCTACAATTTAATGTCTATACTTTCGTGCCATGGTCAAGGCTATTCAAATGGAGAAGCAGGACACTGAGCCTAAAGATCCAGAGGTCTCGGTAAAATTCCACCAGTGGCTGCACGGTCTGAACGTCTTTATGAGGTGCCACAGTATTCGGGAAGAAGTCAACAAGAGAGACCTGATGTTTGCACAGGTTGGCCACCACTTTTTCCAGTTGATCAGGAACTGTGACACTTACTCAGTCACCATGGGGATCCTGCAAGAGCAGTACTGGGCCCTGAAGAATGTAAATCTACCCCAGATACCTCCTGGGCAGCTGCTGACAAGAACCTGGTGAGTCTGTTGATGAGCATATTTGCGCCTTTTGGGAGTTGGGGCGAGCTTGTGGCTGTACCGACATTATTGGCAGCTGTCTAGCAGGATGAGCTGATGTGAGGCCGGCTTCAAGTCTGATCCTATCAAACAAAGGCTCCTGGAGAAGGATAATCAGACCCTCGCTAGAGACAGCCCTACAGAGGCTTACTCCTCCGGCAATGCAACCACCTTGTGGGGAGCACAGGCGCAGCCATCTTGGGTGCCAAACAGCAGCTGCTATCACCGAGCACTCACAGTGCGATTATTTATTCAGATGAAACACCCACGGAAGAACTGCCCTGCCAGAAGTGCAACCTGCTCCAGAAGCAGAAGAAAAGGACACTACTCAAGAGAATGTAGATCCAAACCTTCCCCGTGTAGCACCGCGTGCAGGCAGAAGCCATTGCCATCTTGGACCGTGTAATTTCTGGCTCCACTTCCGTTTGTGGAGAACAACATGGTGGGAACCCAGGGATGATGGCCCGGGTCAGCATCACTTCTGGCAGCAATGCGTGCAAACCATGGAGGCAGCCATCTTCAGGGCGGACATCTTGGAGGTCACCAATGCGTACAGCAGCAGCGAGTCAGATAATGAGCTGATACTGGCGTTTTGTTCTGGACCAAAGCAGCCCCTGTCAATTAGCAAGGTTTACCATGGACTTCGAGGTAAACGCTGCATTACAAACTGCTTGTTCGACACAGGAAGCACTGAAAGCTTTATATATCTGGGCACTGTACAACGCTGCTCCCTCACAGTGACCCCAGTCCAGTGTAAAATTTCAATGGCCTTCAAATCCCACTTGACCGCAATATCATTAACTGTGGGTGGCACCACATACAAGAATTTTTAATTGCTCTTATTGCCACAACTCTGTGCACTGGTCATAGTGGGGCTGGACTTTCAGTGCCAACTTAAAAGTTTTTGATGGAAAATTATAGCCCCCACCTCTCCCTCACTGTCAATAATAACCAACTTTTAAACCACCCACCTGTCTCCCCGAACACAGCCAATCACTGCCCACTGCTTAGGACCTGTCCACCCTCCAGGTCCCATCTCTCTTCCCCCATCCCCCCCCCCCCCACCCACCTCCCTGTTCGAAAACCACTCCTGACTGTGAGCCTGTGGCCACTAAGAGCAGGTGATACAGCCCTGGAGACAGAGCCTTTATCAAGGCTGAGTTTAAATGACTCCTGGCCAAGGGCATCATAGAGCTCAGCACCAGCCCTTGGAGAGTGCAGGTGGTGGTGGAAAAGAGCAGAGAGAAGCACAGGATGGTCATAGACTACAGCCAGACCATCAACCCATTTACCCTCTTGAACGCCTACTACTTTCCCCACATAGCCAACATGGTGAACGAGATTGCCCAGAACCGGGTCTTCTCCACCATTGACCTCAAGTCGGCCCATCTCCAGCTCCCAATCTGCCCGGAGGACTGCCCATACACGGCATTCGAGGAGGACGGCCACCTCTACCATTTCCTTAGGCTCCCCTTTGGAGTCACGAATGGGGTTTCGGTCTTCCAGAGGGAGATGGACCAAATGATGGATGACCACCAACTGAAAGCCATATTCCCCTACCTGAACAACGTGATCATCTGTGGCCATGACCAGCAGGATCTTGATGCTAAGCTGCAAAAATTCTTCCAGACACCTAAAACCCTAAACCTCATGTATAACCAGAAGAAATGTGTGTTCCATGTTCCACACTACACATCTGGCTATACTAGGGTGCATGGTGGAGGATGGACCCAACCCAGAGCATTTGTAGCCCCTGTTGGTGCTCCCATTCCCCCGTTGCCTCAAAGCCCTGAAAATGTTCCTGGGTTTCTATTCATATTATGCACAAGAGGTCCCTAATAATGCAGACAAAGCCCACCCTCTGGTTTAAAACTACTACCTTTCCCCTGTCAGCAGAAGCCCAAGTGGCCTTCACTCACATTAAAGGCGGCATTCCAAGGGGGTGATGCACGCCGTATATGAATCCACCCCCCTTTCAGGTGGAGAGTGATGTGTCAAACTTTGTCTTGGCTTCCACGCTTAACCAGGTGGGCAGACCAGTGCCATTTTTCTGTCATACCCTCCAGTGCCCCGAACTCCAACACACAGCTATTCAGAAAGAGTCATAGTGGAAGCTGCATGCCGGTGAAGGCATTATGTAGCCAACAAACCATTCCCCTGCTGACTGACCAACATGCAGTCGCATTCTTGTTTAACAACAAACAGCAGGGGAAAATTAAGTACAACAAGATCTTGAGGTGCAAAATTGAACAGTCCACTTACAACTACGAGATCTTGTACTGATTGGTCTGAGAAGCTCAATGAGCCTCCCAATACTCTTTCCTGGGTTACCTGTGTCAATGCGCAAGCAGACTGCCTCCAAGCCCTTCATAACAGCCTCTGCATCCCAGGGTCACCAGGACATCAGGGAGCTGACCTGCAGCTGCGTGGAGTGAAAGCTACACTTCTACCAGCTGGAGAAAGCTCATCTGATCAAGACCACCCACCCCTTCGAACATGTATTTTCTTAACATTGTTGACAAATACTCACAATTCCAGTTCACCATCCCCTGCCCAGATATGATAATAGACACAGTTATTAAGTCCCTGCATAATCTCTTCACGCTCTTTAGATACCCCAGCTACATCCACAGCGACCGGGAGTTGCGCCAATATATGCTGGCCAAAGGCATAGCCACAAACAGGACCACCAGCTATACCCCTAGAGGGAATGGCCAGGTGGAAAGGGAGAATGGCACTATTTGGAGGACAGTCCTCCTGCTCCTCAAGTCAAAAGGGCTGTCTGTCTCTCAGTGGTCAGAGGTCCTCCCAATTCCCTCCTCTGTACTGAAACAAATGCTACCTCGTATCAAAAATGATTCTCCTTCCCCAGGAGTTCGGTGTCGGGAACCACATAACAGGTCTGGCTGACGACCCCTGGCTACTCCAGAGACACACCATAACCCATAAAGCAAATCTATTGGTCAAGAAGATCCACCTCCTCCATGCAAACCCCCCAGTATGCCTACATGCAGTACCAGGGTGGGCAGAGAGACACTGTCTCTGTCCAGTACCTGGCACATGCAGGAGCCCTACAACTGAGGTACTCACTGGACCCACCACAGTAGATCAGCCAGCACCCCTCCTTCCCTGACAACTACCAGGATCATGGTCGGGTATCCATTGGCACCAGTTGCACTGCCCCAGACCCAATCCACACCCCCCTCATGACCCAACCCCAACTGATTCTGTTCAGCCATCCCAATAGCAGCCTGTCACACAGAGAGCACTGCACAGGAGCCAATAGCTACACCACAGCCGGCACTGCGAGGGTCAGTTCAACGGATGAAACCACCGGCCAGGCTGACCTGTAAATAGACTCTGAATGGACTCTGACACTTCTCCCACCGGACTTTGTTTTAAACAAAGGGGTGAATGTGGTGGAACACTGTAATACTTGCATTGAACAGGTTGGCCTGCCCCTGAAACTAACTCCTCAAGATTCCTAATAAAGGCAGTACTACCCAATCCCCTCCCTCATTACTGCCTTGAAATTGGGCTATCAGCATGTAAGAGATGCCTGTAAGTTTATAGCAATTAAAACTTGTTAATCTTGACTTCTAGTCTGTCGCATCTAATTGATAGGGCGACACATATAGTTGCAGGTTACTTGATAGCTCTATGAGACAACTTTTTTTAAACTCTGCACAAACTTTTGTGATGTGTGTGATAGGTTATTTTTATGCTTCCCAAAATTGGCAAGTTACACATATATTTAAAAGATACGTACTCTCTTTACTATATATGGATATTCTAAGCTAATCAGTCCACATGATTGGTGATAACCACTTTTCAATGCCAACTCTTGTGTAATTTTTGTTTTAATTACTTGCTACAAATAATCAGCCCCACCTCACTAATGTTATGCTTTACGATATAGCATCCCCACAACTCCCAGAGCAATTTTAAGCATGCTTATCCCTTGCTTGTCCATGCTTCAGCTCAATGAAAAATAAATGCAATATGCTCATGCACACTAATTACCAGACTCACCTCCTTACTAAGCTGTACTGACTAACTTGGAGTCTCTTACTTTAAAGGTAACTGCAACTCCATCTCTCGTTTTAGCTTTAATGATCTACTCCTGCTGATGTCCCTGTGTGCAAAATCAGTTTCTCTAATGCAGAATGTAATTAAAGCAATTCCAAGGAGAATGGAAATGGGTAAGACTGGACATGACCAAAGAGAAGTAACTGAAAGTCAATAGAATCAAAGTGATCATGGAGAGAGCCCTTGAAAGCCAAAAGCAACAGCTTGATGAGAAACAATAACTAGTTAAAATCACATCACAAGAGACACAGGAGTGGAAATAAGATGGAAGAGAAATCTGCAGGGAGGAAAAAAATGTAATAAATTGGTAAAATTAAACATAAAAAACTGAAGTGAAAAGCAAGTGAAAGTATTCCAGAATAAGGCATAATAGAGATAAAATTGGAGGAATAAATGGAGAAGAGTGGTGCAAAAATAAACAGTAAAAAGCAAACTCCAATGGCTTTCCACTTTCAGAAATGACCACATACACAAAAGGAAAGAGAGCTACATTTCACAACCTGAGGTCATCATAAAGCACTTTGCAAGTAAATAACTACTTTTAATATATTTTTGCAAAATATCTGAAGGGTGGCTATACATTCTGTTTTCATTAAACAAAACCATGCATATCCTAACATTTCTTAAGAAGTGGAAAATTATCTTCCATTTCTGACTTCTAATTTCTATTGCATTTCACAATAATGAATGATTTGACTTTCCCAAATAACAATATTCCCAAAATTATATAAGGGGGTGGTTGCACAGCCTCTATGGACATTTATTGGAAGCACTGACACCACATCCAGCCTCTCTTTTTTTTCTTTCTCATTCCTTTTTTTCTCTCTTTTAGTTTTCTCTGTCTTTCCCATTTTTGGGGGGTGGGGGGGTGGGGTGGAAATGGGAGGGGGAGAAATCAACACATGCATGTAGATGGCTGGGTGATATTGATATATTCTGTAACAGATATTGATATATTCTGTTATCTGTTATTCTGTTATCTCCTTGTTTATTGATGGAAAACAAAAAATAAAATATATTTTTTTTAAATTCCTGAAATAAAACCAAGGGTGTACATGGATGAGTGAAAAATTCTGCTGTGCAAATAAAGCACTAAACACCAAGTTCAATGACAGTTGAACCGAGCAACCTGCATTAAGTCTACAGGGATGTGTACGTTTGCAACAAAAAGCACACGTGTATGTGCCAAGTGGCATCAAAATATGCCCACTGGGAGGAGTCACGTGATGGAGTAGTGGCCGGACGGTGAACTCCAGCCCTCTCCAGAAAAGTCGGGAAAAACAAGAGAAAACACAAAGGCACAGAAATAAAAGTTACAGAAAAGTGAGTATAAAGGTGGAAAGAAGATGGCGACAAAAAAAGAAAAATCGAAAGCAACGGCAAGAAGAGAGGAAGAGAAGACAAAGGAGGAAAAAGGTGAAGGCCTTACCTGTCCGAAGAGGCCCGCTGCGGAGAGAGAAACCCGCTCCCTCAGATCGGTAAATAATGGACTACAAAAATGGCTCGCTGAGCCGAGTAAAAGTGCGCAACCGCGCATGCGCGATACTTCGCGCATGTGCGATGCGAATGAAAAAAAACACACCGACGGGAGGGGGGACCAGCTGGGGAGTCGATCTCCACAGCCGGCAACGACAGCTGCAGAACACCTGCAGCAAGAAGAGACCACAGAAGACAATAGAAACAAGAAAGAAGAGGAGGAAAGGGCAACAAAGAAACAACAGATGGCCAACCCAGAGGAAGAGGAAGAGGAAGAGTATGGTGAAATAGAAGAAGAAAAGAAAGGCAAGGTAAAGGATATACTTGCTCTTATTAAAGGATACATGGAGTCATTTAAAGAATGGCAAACACAGGAATTTAAGGATTTAAGAAAAAGAATAAACAACACAGAAGAGAAAATAAATAAAATGGAGACGACCTTAACAGAAATGGGAAAAAAAATGGACAAGATGGAAGAGCGGGCAGTAGCAGCAGAAATGGAGGTAGAAGACTTAAAAAAGAAATTGGAGAAATCTAATAAAAAAACGAAAGAGACACAAGAACTACTAGCTCAAAAAATAGATACAATGGAAAACCATAACAGAAGAAATAACATAAAGATAGTGGGCCTTAAGGAAGATGAAGAAGGCAAGAATATGAGGGAGTTTATAAAAGAGTGGATCCCTAAGACCCTAGGATGTCCAGAACTACAGCATGAAATGGAAATAGAAAGGGCACATAGAGTATTGGCCTCTAAACCACAACCACAACAAAAACCAAGATCTATTGTAGTAAAATTCCTAAGATATACTACAAGAGAAAAGGTACTGGAGAAGACAATGGAAAAAGTAAGAGAGGGCAACAAACCACTGGAGTATAAAGGGCAAAAAATCTTCATTTACCCAGATATAAGTTTTGAACTCCTAAAGAAGAGAAAAGAGTTCAATACAGCAAAGGCGATTTTATGGAAGAAAGGGTATAAATTTATACTAAAGCATCCAGCGGTATTGAAAATATTTATTCCAGGACAACAAAACAGACTATTCTCGGATCCAGAAGAAGCACGAAAATTTGCAGAACAATTACAAAAATAGACTGAGGGAGGAAGACGGGTAATGAGAGTTAAAATGATCACGATTGATATGTATGTGGGTAAAGACAAAAATAGACTGAGGGATGAAGACGGGTAATGAGAGTAAAAATGATCACGATTGATATGTATGCGGGTAAAGAGGTATAAGAGTGAATAGAGACAATGAGCATACATGAATGTATCTGTACTTAGAGGAAAATATAGATAGTATAGACAAGAATTAATAAGGGAAGGTAATGGAATAGAGAGAATAAGGAGGGAATTAAAAGAGTGACCTTTGTGACATATGAAAAGTGAAATCTTTTCTGGGGGAGGCGGGGTGGGGGGAAATAGCGGTCACTGCAAAATCAGTTGACGCTTGCGAGTGGATTCGCAAATCCAAATGGAGAGGGGAGATGTGGTTGTCCGACAAGGGATAAAGGACAACTCAGGAGGGGAAGGGGAGATTGGGGATAAATAAGATAGAAATAGGAGAATAAGGAAAATGTTAGATGTTGTAGGAATGTTGTCTTATAAAGAGTTGAAAATAAGAAAACAGAAATGGAAAAGGAGGAAAGGTAATGATGGAAAAACGGAAAGAGAAGATAAACAAAATATAAAAGGGCTACGCTGAACTATATGTCTTTAAATATTAATGGAATACATAACCAAATTAAAAGGAAGAAACTACCAAATTTAAATGAATAAATGTATTCCATTAAAAAAAATAACATATTGGTTAAGAAATAAGATTGAAATATTCGAACAAGTATAGGAGCCTTACATTAAATACAATAGCGAAAACCTACCGGGGACAAACAGTACCTAAGTTGATGGAAGGAGAAGAATGGACTCAGTAGAATTTCTGGTGTAATTTTGTTGAATGACAACATTGTCTGACTGGCTTAATGCAACCTAGATTGTATACCTAAAATGGATGAGAGGGGGGGGTGGGGGGGTGGTTTGGGAGGAAAGGGGGGGGGAGAAAAAGTCACTGTATATGTGTGAAAAAGAAATAGTGTATATCATGGCTAATGTGATTTATGGTGTGAAAAATAAAAAAATTAAAAAAAAAAAAAAAGGAGTGATTAGCATGATCACCTCTTGCCTGGTTGGTACTTGAGCTGTCACAATGTACAGCCTGATTTCACAATTTCTCCAGGGATTCACATTGAATGTGCAATATGTACTGAACAAACTTGTAATTATGAAAAAGGCACAAATAAATTAATCACCTTTTTCTTTAAAAAAAAAAAAAAATATGCCCACTGATGTATGATCATTAATATCCATGTAAAGCAGTCTAGCCTTTTTCTAACCCTTGCCTCTGGATCATGACCTCACTGTCAATTCTATGCAGTGGTTCTTATTCTAAGGTTATCCCATGCTAAAATAAGTCATTCACAGGCATGGAAAGAGGTACACATCCCATTAACACTACTGACAGCTCACAAAAGTATGATTGTTCTTTTAATGACGACATTCAAATATAATTCTTCATTTTTGAAAAAAGCCTGGTTGGTTGCTGTCAACAACAGTGTAATTTGCCATACCTGAGGATAAACTGTTTCCATCTTATTGTGGCCAAAGAGATATTTCTGAATACTTTTTAATGAAAAAGCACAAGGGTATTAACCATAGTAAGTATGCAGCTCCAAATGCTTCACATTTTGTGAACTAAAGTACAGAGAATGATAACTTTTATGTGAGCTAGGAAATCTTTGCTTGCCATTCTGTACATCACAAATGCTACTTCAAGGAGGAGTCACGTGATGGAGTAGTGGCCGGTCAGGGAATTCCAGCCCTCTCCGGAAAAGTTGAAAAAAAACGCACAAAACACAAAGGTACAAGAATAAAAATTAAAACAAAGTAAAAGTAAAGGTGAGAAGAAAATGGCAGCGAAGAGAGAAAAGTCGAAAGCAACGGGAAGAAGAAGGTGAAGGCCTTACCTGTCCGAGGAGGCCTGCCGTGGAGAGAGAAGCCCGCTCCCTAAGGTCGGTGGAAGTCCCGAGCTTGGGACTACAAAAATGGCTCGCGCATGCGCGATGCGCATGAAAAAAAACACACTGACGGGAGGGGGGAACAGCTGAGGAGTCGATCTCCACAGCTGAGAGTGACAGCTAAAACACAGCAACAGGAATAAAACAGAAAATAAGGAGAACAAGAAAGAAGAGAGCAAAAAGAAAACAAGGAAACAACAGATGGCCAACCCAGAGGAAGAAGAAGAAGAACATAGAGAAATGGAAGAAGAAGGGAAAGGCAGGACAATGGATATTTTTTTTTAAAGAATATATGGAATCAGTGAAAGAATGGCAATTACAAGAATTTAATGAGATAAAAAGAAGAATTAAGAGTGCAGAAGAAAAAATGAATAAAATAGAAATGGTCATATTGGAGATAGGAAAAAGAGTGGATAATGTGGAAGAACAAGAAATAATCGTAGAAATGGAAGTAGAGGACTTAAAAGAGAAATTAGAAGAATCTAATAAAAAAGTTAAAGAGGCACATGAGCTGTTAGCTCAGAAGATAGATATAATGGAAAACTATAATAGAAGAAATAATATAAAGATAGTGAGCCTTAAGGAAGATGAAGAAGGCAAGAATATGAGAGAATTTATAAAAGATTGGATCCCCAGGGTCCTAGGAAGACCAGAATTACAGGAAGAAATGGAAATAGAGAGGGCACATAGAACACTAGCCCCGAAACCACAACCGCAGCAAAAACCAAGATCCATTTTAGTAAAATTCTTAAGATATACAACAAGAGAAAATATATTGGAGAAAGCATTGAAGAAAATAAGAGAAGACAAAAAGCCACTGGAATACAAAGGTCAAAAAATTTTTTTCTATCCAGACATAAGTTTTGAACTCCTGAAGAAGAGGAAGGAGTTCAAAAGAGCAAAAACAATCCTATGGAAAAAAGGATATAAATTTATGTTAAAGTACCCAGCGGTACTTAAAATAGTTATTCCAGGGCAACAAAACAGACTATTCTCGGATCCGGAGGAAGCACGAAAATTTGCAGAACAACTACAAAATAAGCAGAGGGATGAAGACATGTAATGAGAGTAAAAATGACCACAAACTATATGTATGTGTGTATATGGGTATATATATAAATATATATATATAGATTATGTATATATGTGTATACATGAGTGTATCCGTATTTAGAGGAAAATATATAGAGTATAGATAAGAATTAATAAGGTAATGAAAGGGAATAGAGGAAATAAGGAGGGAATTAAAAGAGTGACCTTTGTTATATCTGAAAATTGAAATCTTTTCCGAGGGGGGCTGGGTGGGGAGGAGTTATGGTCACTGCAAAATCAGTTGACGCTTGCGAGTGAATTCACAAATCCAAATGGAGAAGGGAGATGTGGTTGCCCGACAAGGGATAAAGGGCAACTCAGGAGGGGGAGGGGAGATTGGGGTTAAAGAAGTTTTAAATAGGAGAATAAGGAAAATGTTTGATGTTTTAGAAATGTTGTCTTATAAAGTGTTCAAAACAAGAAAGCAGAAATGGATAAGAAGGAAAGGTGATGATGAGGAAACGGAAAGGGAAAATAAACAAAGTATGAAATGGCTACGTTGAACTATATGACTTTAAATATTAACAGAATACATAACCAAATCAAAAGGAAGAAACTGCTAAATTTACTGAAAAGAAACACATTTAACTGAAATGGAGCATAAATTAAAGAGAGATTGGGTAGGACATGTAACAGCAGCGTCATATAATTCAAAAGCTAGAGGAGTAGCTATATTAATCAGTAAAAATGTACCAATTAAAATAGAAGAGGAAATAATAGATCCAGCAGGGAGATATGTTATGATAAAATGTCAGATATATTCGGAGTTTTGCAATCTACTCAATGTATATTCACCTAACGAAGAAGATCAAAAGTTTATGCAAGATATTTTTTTTGAAGATAGCAGACACGCAAGGGAACATATTAATAGGAGGGGATTTCAACCTTAATCTAGATTCAAATATGGATACAACTGGGGAAAAAATTAACAGAAAGAACAAAGTAACCAAATTTATAATTAAATCGATGCAAGAAATGCAACTTTTGGATATCTGGAGGAAACATCACCCAAAGGAAAAGGAATATTCATATTATTCGGGTAGACATAAAACATACTCAAGAATAGACCTATTTCTGTTATCAGCTCGTATGCAAGATAGAGTAAGAAAAACAGAATATAAAGCTAGAATATTATCGGACCATTCACCCTTGATATTGACAATAGAGTGAGAGGACATTCCTCCAAGAATGTATAGATGGAGGTTAAACTCCATGCTACTTAAAAGGCAGGATTTTAGAGAATTCATTGAAAGACAAATTAAAATGTACTTTGAAATAAATACGGAATCAGTGAAAGAAAAGTTTATACTATGGGACGCAATGAAAGCGTTCATCAGAGGGCAAATAATAAGTTATGTAACCAAGATGAAGAAGGACTACAATCAGGAAACAGAGCAGTTGGAAAGGGAAATAGTAAATATAGAAAAAGAATTAGCAATGAAGGAAGACACAACTAAAAGAAGAGAATTGGCAGATAAAAAAATAAAATACGAAACACTACAAACATAAGGTGGAGAAGAACATAATGAAGACAAAACAGAAATATTATGAACTAGGGGAAAAAACGCACAAAATTCTAGCATGGCAGCTTAAGACAGAACAAGCTAAGAAAATGGTATTGGCATCAAGGAAAAAAGACAAACAAATCACATATAATCTAACGGAGATTAATGAAAACTTTAGAGAATTCTATGAACAATTATACCAAACTGAAAACGAAGGGAAAGAAGACAAAATAGATGAATTTTTAACTAAAATTGAACTACCAAAATTACAAATAGAGGAACAAAATAAATTAACAGAATCATTTGAAATAGTAGAAATACAAGAGATAATAAAAAAAACTACCAAATAATAAAACACCAGGAGAGGATGGATTCCCAATAGAATTCTATAAAACATTTAAAGATTTATTAATTCCTCCCCTCCTGGAAATAATCAACCAGATTGACAAAACACAATGCTTACCAGATTCATGCAAAACAGCAATAATTACAGTAATACCAAAGCAAGGGAAAGATCCACTCGCACCAGCATCATATAGACCAATAGCATTACTTAACACAGATTATAAGATAATAGCTAAATTATTAGCAAACAGATTAGCAGATTATGTACCTAAAATGGTAAATCTAGACCAACCTAGATTTATTAAAAAAAGACGGACAACAGACAATATTTGTAAATTTATTAACTTAATTCATGCAGTGGAAGGGAGTAAAGCGCCAACAGTAGCAGTTGCTTTAGACGCAGAGAAGGCCTTTGACAGAGTAGAATGGAATTATTTATTCAAAGTATTGCAAAAATTCAGTTTACCAGAGAAGTATATTAATTGGATTAAAGCGTTATATAAGAGGCCATTGGCGAAAGTGACAGTAAATGGATATATATCAAAGCAATTTAATTTAAGCAGATCAACAAGGCAGGGATGCCCACTATCACCCTTATTGTTCGCGTTAGCTATAGAACCACTAGCAGAATTGATAAGAACAGAAAATAAAATAAAAGGGATAAAAATAAAAGACAATGAATATAAAATCAGTTTATTTGCAGATGATGTTATAGTATACTTAACAGAACCAGAATTATCAATAAAAGAATTACATAAGAAATTGAAGGAATAAAAGTCACTGTATATGTGTGAAAAAGAAATAGTGTATATCATGGCTAATGTGATTTATGGTGTGAAAAATAAAAAAATTAAAAAATTTAAAAAAAAAGAAATTGAAGGAATATGGAGAAGTGTCGGGTTACAAGATTAACCCAAATAAAAGTGAAGCAATGCCAATGAATAATGTGGATTCCTCAAAATTTAAGAAGGAATCACCATTCAGATGGCAAATGCAAGCAATAAGATACCTAGGTATACAAATAAATAAAAATCTCGGCCATCTATATAAACTCAATTATTATCCACTAATGAAAAAATTACAGGACGATTTAGAGCATTGGAAAGATTTACCACTAACACTAATAGGAAGGATAAACTGTATTAAAATGAACATTTTCCCAAGGATACAATACCTATTTCAGGCATTGCCAATACACTTGACAGAGAAATTCTTCAAGGAGTTAAAGAAAATAATAAGGAAATTTTTATGGAAAGGGGGGAAACCGAGGATAGCACTAGATAAATTAACAGAATGGTATAAACAAGGAGGCTTACAACTGCCAAACTTTAAAAATTATTATAGATCCGCACAATTAAGATACCTATCAGATTGCTACAACGTAGGAGTTCTCCAGTATTACATCATCTGCTCAATATTTGGAAGAAGATTCATGTAGAAAGGAATAAAACAAATTACCAATTACCAAAACTAATACTGACGCAAAATCAGTTAATCCCTTTTACAATAGATAACCTTTCCTTTAGAGAATGGGAGAAAAAAGGGATCAAAAGAATAGAAAATTGTTTTTCAGGAAATAAATTATTATCCTTTGAACAAATGAAGGATAAATATAATATAACTCAAGATACAGTGTTGGCATACTACCAACTGAGATCCTACTTGAAGGACAAATTAGGAAGCAGTCTGAGGTTACCAGAGGGAAGTAATTTTGAATATGTGATTACAGATACAATGATAATCAAAAAATTTATAACAAATATGTATATTAAACTACAAGAAAAGGAGAATGAGGAAACAAATGGTAAAACTAAACAAAAATGGGAACAAGATTTAAATATAAAGATAAAAAAGGAAACATGGGAGAAGTTATGCTTTGGAACTATGAGAAATACAATAAACATGAGGTTACGTATGATACAATATAACTGGATACACAGGCTATACATTACACCACAAAAGTTAAATAAATGGGACCCAACAGTATCTGACAGATGTTTTCATTGTAAAAAAGAAATGGGAACAACAATTCATGCAATCTGGACATGTGAGAAAGTGGAAAAATTTTGGGAAGATCTAAACCAGATATTAAATAAAATTACAGAAAACAATATACCAAAAAACCCAGAGATCTTCCTCCTAAGTAACATAAAAAACAAAGAATTTGGACTTGATTTGGATGGTGCACAAAAAAGATTTGTTAAGATAGCTCTAGCCGTAGCAAAAAAATGTATTATGTCAACCTGGAAATTAGAAGGTAATTTGAGAATACAACAATGATATATAGAAATGAATAAATGATTTCCATTAGAAAAAATAACATATAATTTAAGAAATAATATTGAAATATTTGAACAAATATGGGAGCCATACATGAAACACAATAGAGAAAACCTACCGGGGACATCTACCACCTAAAATAACGAAAGGAGAAAGAAATGAAAAGAATTGACTCAGTGGAATTTCTTGTTTATTTTTATTGAATGACAACATTGTTTGACTGGTTTAATGTATCTTAGATTTTGTACTTTAATTGAATGGGGGGGAGGTAGGGAGGGTGGGATGGGAGGAGGGGGGGAGAAAATGACACTATATATTTGAAAAGGAAAATGTATGTATCTTGGTCAATGTGGTTTATGGTGTGAAAAATAAAAAAAATTTAAAAAAAAACAAATGCTACTTCAGATCTATAAATTTTGTTGACACAAGCAAAATCTAAGGATATTATTCACAAATTAGCACTATTTTAAACCTTAGAATTACTGGTTGATTTAAAAAAGGGTTCATATTTCTCACGCAGCTTAGATACATCCATGTTCCCTGATCTTGTGTATTATTTCCTTCCAATGACAAGACTCCCTCTTGATGAGGAAGGATTTGCAGTGTTTCTATATGCTTTCAAATTTACACTGTTCACCAAAAAGAACTGATGAACTCTGGCTTGTTTTTGCTAGTATGCAAATAGGCACTTTTCAGAAGAAAGGCTGTTCGGAAAAATTAATTGCCAGAGATTGATGTGGCAATGCAAGTTTGGCCCTTTTGAGAAAACAGCATAAAGGCTCAGAGAAAGGATCAGGCATAAAGTTTGAGGATGGGTAAAATAGTGAAAAAAGATTCCAAACTGGAGTTGAGATTTTTTTCCTTAATGAAACCATTAACTAAATCTGTGAGAACTGGCTTTTGCGTGCATAAGATAACTTGAGGATATCTGATGAGGAAAACACCAATTTGAAATGATACACAGAGTAAGTAGCCTTGCCACTTGACAACAATTGCCACCTGACAACAACAATTGCAGTTGTGAATATACACCTACGAATATATAGTGTGTGTGCTGTGGAAAACCATTTTAGATTAGTAACAAAGGATGAATGAAGCACCAAATCTCTGTGTGCTAGTATATTTTTAAACTAAGAATACACAACAGATTGGCAACAAGGATCGTAACAAACTTCTACAGTCTAAGCATTGAGAGAAGATTTAAAGAAGAAATCAAGGCTACCACAGCAGAGAGCCTCACAGGCTCAAACACAGAGAACAAAAGAAAAGACACGGGAAAAACTCAAAATGGCGGAAAGTCATTTTGGAAGATTCGAGGACTCTGAAGAAGACTGATATGACTATGTCTAAAGAATTTATTAATACTGTCTTGCCCATAATATTATGACACACTGGTTTTGAGCAAAAAAAAATGGGCACTGCTTCTGAGCCAAGTGGGAAGCAAGACATTTAAACTAATAAAATCTCTGTTAGCACCTGATAAACCAAGTACAAAAACATCTATGCCCTAAGCAACTGGTTATCGCAGAAAGACACAAATTTTATTTCAGAAAACAGCCAAATTCATAAGCGGATATTTTGCTGAATTATGTAGACTGTTAGAAACTTGTAAGTTCGGTGACAAGGAGAGACACGTCAGAGCCAAATGTCCAAGAAAGAAAGAAAGTGTCAACAAGGGGGAAAAAGGAAAAAAAAGCAAAGATCCAGATATGAAAAACAGCCCTCCAAAGTAAAAATTGTGGAGGAGGATGAAAGCCCTAGCAGTGAACCTAACGACTCAGAGGAAGACTAGGGCACTGAAAGTAATATATATTTGCAGATTAATGGATAAGAAATCAGAAATCTATATGTGAAAATCAACAACAAACCTCTCCAAATGGAGTTGGACACAGGAGCAGCAGTGTCATTAATGTCAATAATGTTAAAAACATGACTGTTACCTCATCTTACCATAAAACAGTCTGACATGGTGTTGAAAACAGTCACGGGGAGAAAGTCAAGGTGTTTGGGAAATGCAAAGTAAACATTGAATATAAAAGACAGACACAAAAAAGATTATCCATCTACATTGTTGACACCAAGGGGCCGGTGTTATTTGGAAGAAACTGGTTGGATGGAAATTGGATCTGTAATGAACATATGTATGGAGGGCAAGGCCAAGCTAAAGCTGGAGCAAGTGCTTAAGAGGTATCAGACGATTTTCAGAAAAGGCCTGGGGAAAATCCAAGGAGTCCAGACAAAGTTACACTTGAGATCTGGTGTTGAACCCAAGTTCTCAAAGCCCAGGACAGTAACATTTGCAATAGAAGGAAAGATTGAATCAGAATTTAACAGGTTGGAATAAATCATGCCAGTCCAAAAAGCCAACGGAGAAATTTGAATTTGTGGTGATTACAAAGTCACCATTAATCAGGCTCTCCAAATACCTAAAACATCCTATGCCCAAAACGTAGGAATTATTTCAGACCCTGAATGAGGGAAAAAAATTCATGAAATTGGACTTATCCCAGGTGTATCAGCAAATCGAATTGGATGAGCCCTCAAAGAAATATGTGGCAATCAATACTCACTTGGGGTTATTCACCTATACATGAATGCCAAATGGAATGTCAAGCGGTCATGGACTAATTGTTGCATGGCATAAATGTGGGGTACTACCTCGATGCATCATAATTGCAGGTTGAGATGACTCAGAGCATCCATCAACCCTGGAAATGGTCCTCACACAATTGGAACAGGCAAACGTCTGTCTGCACCAGGACAAGTATATTTATGGTACCTTCCGTAACATATTTATGATTTACCATTAATAGTGAAGGAATCTGATTGGATACCACTCGTACCGAGGCCGTCCACAGAACACCCTACCCATTATCGGAAGCACATTCCAAATATGTCAATGCTTTTCCACCCACTGAACCAATTGTTAAGAAAAGAACAGAGATGGTACTGGAATGAAGAGACAAATATTGAGGTTGATCGTTTACAAAAACTGCTAACATCAAGCAATAATGTTCTTGTCCACTACAACCCAGAAAAGGAAATGACCCTTGCAGTGGATGCTTCGCCTGTGGGCTTAGGTGCGGTGTGGTCACAGGTGATGGAAAAGGGGGAGCAACTGGAGGCTTATGCCTCACAGTCTTTGACAGCTTGTAAACATAATTATGCACAAATGGAAAAAGGACTCACCATAATATTCAATGTCAAACGATTTCACCAATATTTATATGGTAGGAAATTCACCTTGGTAATGGACAGTAAACCACTGAATATGATTCTAGACCCTAAAAAGGGGATTCCAGCGCTAGCTGCAACAAGAATTCAAAAGTGGACCGTGCTGCTTGCCGCATATGATTACGATTTGAAACATAAATCAGCCACACAAAACTTCCATGCAGATGCCATATCTTGCTCACCTCAACCTGAAACTGAGCAAGTATTCAAGATAATTAAATGGATGGCAGAATCTACAGCTATTAATCAAGAACTACTTAATTCCTTACCAATAACAGCAAAAAACTATCAGCAAAGTACAGAAAGAAGTTACACTGTCAGTCTTATATCTTACAAAAAGTGAGTGGCCTGAAGCCGAAGCTATTTCTCCCAAACTGAAACCTTATTGTACACAAAGCAATGAAATATCAATTGAAGAAGGTTGTTTACTATGGGGCAGCAGGACAATGGCCATCAATGGACATCAATATCTAACAAATGGTGAGATGTGGCATTTGTCAGGAGATGCAACCCAAAGAACCTCAAGCTGAAGCTAACCTATGGAAATGACCGTCATGACCATGGCACAGGATTCACATAGATTTCACTGGTCCCTTTATGGGAGAAAACTTCCTTCTTGTTGTCAATGCACACTCTAAATGGCCGGTAGCGTTACACATGAAAACAACAACAACAAATTCGACAATTGAGAGACTACGAATTATGTTTGCATCATATGGATTACCTATAGAACTAGTCTCTGATAATGGCCGCAGTTTGTATCTGATGCTTTTAGATAATAATAATATAACCCTATCAGCACCCTACTGCCCAAGCATGAATGGGGAAGTGGAACGTTTTGTGCAAACTTAGAAAAAGGCCATGAAAACTAAGAAATCCCAAACCTATAATGGAATCACAAAATTGCAGATTTTCTAATAGCATATAGAAACATGCCACACTCAACTACCAAACCATCAGAATTGATACTTGGGTGTAACTTAAGGGCAAGACTTTCCACAGTGTCCCCGAACATTAGCCTTCACGTGGAACAATCCATATTTCAAAGTAAATCTACCAGATCTCTGGGAGTAGGAGAGCAAGTACTGGTACAGGACTATCTTTTATCCATGAGGTGTGATTCTTATAAAATTGAGTCTCTGTTCTCATTCCATACTGGTAAGAACTAAAATATGGAAACAGCACATCAGCCAGTTACAAGCGGTGAATGATCCAGTGGTCACATCCACTGCTCACGATCCTGGCTCATCTTTGTCCCTTATTTATTGATTGATTTATCTCAATCAATCCTCCCCAACCCCCACCCCACCCCACCCTTAGACTCCTGCTGTGTTGGAACCACTGTATAGCTATTAGCACTGTGTGGTGATATGTTTCCTCCATTGTTTATAGTTATTGTTGGTTACTGTATATATGGAGCTGGTCCGCCCACTGATGACTCCTCCCCGTGGTTTTGTTTCTTCCATATATTAAAGCTATCGTTCCCCAGCCTAGTCTTGGTGGTTACTGATAGTGCACTACACAGTGTGTATGAATGTACTGTAGGGGCTGGCCCACCCCTGCACCTGACTCCTCCCCTCAGAATCCCCATAAAAGCTGTTGTGCCCAAACTACTCCCTCAGTAACTGCCTTGGAAATAGCCAGCAACATGTGAGATGTGCTGATGTCTTATGGTGATTAAAACCAATTAATCACAATTCTCAGTCTAATGTGGTTAATCGATGGTGGTACACCTGCACTCCAAGGAAAACAAATCTGGCCTATACAGACTTTCTTCATTACTGAAATACTCCATCGCAGCTTTGGCATAACCAAGGTTTAAGTTGGATCTTAATCTTCATGCTCATATTTATTTATCCTGTTTCATGAAGGCAAATATCCTGTATGCCTTATTATCTACTTGTGCTGCCACCTTGAGAGAATACTTGGACTTGCACATAAAGGTCCCTCTATTCCTCAAACTGCCTGGGGCCCTGCCATTCAAAATGTGACATCTCTCATTTATCAGGATTAAATATCTTCCACCACTGCTCTGCCCATCTTACCAACTCATCAATATCAATATCTTCCTGTAGCCCAAGGCCATTCCCATAGAGTTTGCAGTACAATTGCTGACAAATTACCTATCTACACCAATCCCATATGGCAACATTTGTCTGTAATCTTCCACACCTCAGTAATTGAAATGCTTGATACTGCTTAAATATTGTGATAGTCCCTACATCCACTCATTTAGGCAGTTGAAGGTTGCAACTGCCCTTGGGATGAAAAAATTATTTGTCTCCACCCTAAAGCTCTTATTACTTACCTTGAACCAATGTCTTGTCATTTTTAACACCTCTGTTATGGGGAATTTTTTTCTATTATCTACCCTGAAAATCTCTGTCTCCATCCCCTCAGGCACCATTATTCTGATTCCAACCTTCTTCTGGGTTGCCTATGCACCTCATGATTTTGTATGCCTTAGCTGGGTTACCACTCAGCCTCCTCTGCTCCAAGGAAAATAAATCAAGCCTATCCAGTCTCTCAAAGTGAAACCCTCCAACCCAAGCCACAACCTGCTGAATCTCCTTTCCATTGTAATCACATGCTTCCTGTAGTGACCAGAGCTGCACCCAGAACTCCAGGTGTGGATGAACCAATGCTTTATAAAGCTGTACTATAACTATTTAACCCTTATATTGCATATCCTGGCACATGAAGGCTAGCATCTTGTATGCATTCTTTATCACAATCAACCTGTGCTGCCATCCTCGGGGGTCCTTGGACTTGTACACCCAAGTTCTTCGTTCGTCAGTATTTCCAATTCATCGTGTACAACCATAGATTTGCCACATATCTTTGGCCCAACGTCATTTTCCCACATTCAGCCAGTATCACTCTACTCTTTTCATATCCAAAAGTACCTGTCCATATATGTCTTTTAAACATTTCAGTTTTATCTGCCTCTACCACTTCCTCTGGCAGCTCATGCTTTTTCTGTGTGAAAAAGGTTGCTCCTCAGATCATCAGATTTCTCCTCTCTCACCTTAAACCTATGCTCTCCAGCATTAGACTCCTCAGCTTGAGGAAGAAAAAGACCATCTATCTTATTGATGGCCCTAGCAATTTTGTAAACCTCTATAATCACCCCTCAGTGAGAGTAAATTCAGCCATTCCAATATCTCCTGATAAGTAAAGACCTCCATCCTGGAAAATTTCTTCTGCACTCTTTCTAATGCCTCCATACCCTTCCTGTAGTGTGGTGGCAAGAAATGTATAAAAATTTTGCCTGATAAATGTTTTGTATAAATACAACACAACATCTCAAATGCCTCAGCAAATGAAGGCAAGCATGCCATTTGATTTCTTCATTACCCTCACCACACTTATCAGGGAGCCATGAACTTCCACCCCAAGGACCCTCTGTATATCAATATTCATGACATTTCCTGTAACCATAGAGTTAGCATTTGATGTTCCAAAATCCATTTCCTCACACTTACCTGAATTAAGTTCCAGCTTTTACCACTGCGCCTTTCAACTGATCTATGTCCTTTGTATACTTTTACAACCTTCTTTACTGGCTATTGCACCAATTTTTGTATTGTCAAAATGCTTATTAATCAGTTTATCTATATTCTCATATTGTGTGTGTGCATAAATATATATATATTGATATCTGTGTGTGTGTGTGTGTGTGTGTGTGTGTGTGTGTGTGTGTGTGTGTGTGTGTGTGTGTGTGTGTACCTATATATAGTAGCATATGCACTACCATGAAGTGTGGGAAGGATGACACATGCCCAAGAAGTTGAAGACTGGTTTATTGCACTTGAAACTTGTCTTATATTCTCTCCCCCAGCTGACAATAGGAGCGACATCACGGCAATGCCAGCCTTGGATTGGTCAGTGTTCCTGCTGTTGCTTGTTGCTTCCTGCTGTGCAGGTTGTCACCTGGGATGAAGATCGTTGGCCCCCATGGGGTTAACATAGTCGTCGTGTTCATCCACCATCTTGTGTATCGGATTACGTCCCAGTTATCGGGCCGCTAGACAATGCCCCTAGAACCGGTGTTTGGAGCCTGTTCACCGCTTTCAGTGGCTTACCTTTGCATCACGGGGGCTGTGTGGAGATCAGTTGGCTAATGTTCAGATGTGTTGACTTGAGGTGGTCCATGGTGAAAGTCTCTTCCTTACTCCCGATATCCAGCAAACACATGTTGACCTGTTGTGTTGTAAGGCCCTTCGTATGGCCATTGCAGAGGTCTCCAGTGTGCCCCTCTCCATACAAAAACATACTCATAGGTCTCTAGGTTTTTGGGGACATAGGACTTGGCCTGGCCGTGCGGTGGAGGCTGTAGAGGAGCTAGAGTACCCAGTCTCTCTCTCTCTCTCAGCCTTGTCAATGAGGTTGTGGGGCCCTCTGGGTCCTTGGTAGCGGCCAAGAACTTTCTTGGTATCACTAAAGGCACGCCGTACACCATCTTGGCTGCTGAGGCATTGAAATATTCTGTGTGTGTGTTGTGGATCCCCAGGAAGACCCAGGGTAGCTCATCCACCCATTTTGGTCCCTTGAGCCTAAAAGAGCGCCTTTAGGTGCTTGTGGAACTGCGCCAGCAACCGTTGGCCTGAGGGTGATATGCCATGGTGTGGTGAAGCTGGATTCCCAGCAAGTTGGCCAGCGCCACCCAGTGTACCAAAGTGAACTGCTACCTCTAACGGAAGTCGTATGCTCCGGGACTCCAAATCTTGACACCCAGGTGTTAATTAGTGCCTGGTGTGTTATGTTGGCCAGCAGGAATTCTTCCAGCCACCTCATGGAGTGATCAACCATGGTGAGGAGGCATCTCGCCCCATGGGAGACTGATAGCAGCCCTACCATGTCGATGTGGACATGGCAGAGCCAATGTCACGTATGGAAGGCAAAGGTTAAAGGTTTATGGTCTGCGAAGACCCTGAATTGTCTACCTTCTAAAAATTACCTGAAGTGCCTGACTACCAGGTACAGCGCTAATAGTTCATGGACAAAGCCGCGGTATTTGACTTAGTGTGGCTGAAGGTGTCTGCTAAAGAAGGCCAGGGGCTGCCCTTCGATGAATTGCTCCAGTATGCCTCCTACCGTTGTGCTGGAGTTGTCTACTGTGAGAGCAGTTGGCATCTCAGGCCTGGGGTGTACCAGAAGGGAGGCATTGGCCAGTGTATTCATAGCCTTCTGGAACACCTCCGAAGCCTCATTGTCCCAGGTAATGTCTTTATTTTTCCCTGCCATGAAGGCGAACAGTGGGTGCACAATGTGGGGATAAAAATTAATCATATTGGCAAATTCTTGCAGCCCCTTCACTGTACAGGGCTTGGCAAAGCATTGAACGCTTTGCTCTGTGCCTGTTGATTTGGTGTCCCAGGCAGTTAATCATTTCCAATCTGAATTGGCACTTAGCAGGGTTTATAGTTAGTCCAAATTCCTTTAGCTGGGTGCACAATTGCCTTAGATGGGTCACGTGCTCTGTGTGATTGAGGGTGACAATAAGAATATCGTCTGAATAGATGAATGCGAATATAGGTCTGGGCTACATTTTTAAGTCCAAAAGGCATTCTCAGGAACTCGAAAAGTCCAAAAGGGGTAATGATGGTGGTTTTAGAGATGTGATCGGGATGGACCAGGATTTGATGATTAGCCCCTGAAGAGGTCAACTTTTGAAAACACCCATGCCCTTTGTAAGTTAGTGGTAAAGTCTTGGACATGAGGCACAGAGTATCTGTCCGGTGTGCTGGCCTCAATGAGGTCACCACATGGCCTCTACCCTCCTGCTGCCTTTGGAACCTTGTGCAGGGGGGAAGCCCAGGGGCTTTTGGAGCACCACAGTATTCCAGCTCTTCCATTTTAAAAATAATCCTCCTTGGCAAGAATGAGCTTCTCGGTCGGTGGGGGGGGGGGATTGTGGGAGGTGTCGCACCCTGGTGTGGAGCTTGGGGCCCTTGGTGAAAATGTCTTACCCCGTGTTTCATTTGACCATGATCGAAGGGAACTTCGCTAGGATCCGCGTGAATGCCTTGTTGGATAGCATGAGAGAGTCGAGGTGGGGGGCAGTTAACTTGGCTTCCCTCAAGGGCATGGTTTGAAATGTCCTGGTGTGCACCAAACATTGCTCTTTAACGTCTACCAGCAGGCTATGGGCTTGTAGGAAGTCTGCTCCCAGGAGCAGTTGCGCCCCACAACAATAATAAATGTCCATGTGAACCAATTGCTGCCAAAGATAAGAGGGATGGTGCGGGTGCCAAAAGTTCTTATGGTGGTGCTGTTAGCTGTCCTCAGTGCCAGGCCCACTTGCCATTCCGGGTGCCATAGGCCAAGAGGGGAATGACGCTTATTTCGGCACCAATGTCAATAAGGAAGCACCTCCAGACAGAGTCTCACATGTGCAGGAGGCTGTCACATTAGCCAGCTGCAGCGGCCATTAATGATGGTTGGCCATGGCGCTTCCCTAAAACACGCAGGATTTCGATGGGCGTCATCGACGGGCCCCTGCACCCCATAATTGGTGATAGTAACAGTACTGGTGGGTAAGGGGGTAAGGGGTCCATACCACAACTATAGTAAACAGTAATGCAAATCAGTGCAAGCTAGTCAAAAAATACTTTTGAAGTATACACATTCAGCATCAAATGCTACCCCGACTGAACATCCTTGAACATTTCTAGAGGGCTCCATATATCTGCATGGAGAACAGACATACATGCACAAATATATATTAGATAGTATAATGTTAGCTGTTTATGTGTAGATCGATGTGTGTGTATTTTTAAAAAATGTATATATATATACATATATCTCGATATGTGTGTGTGTGTACATATATATATCTTTGGCTTGGCTTCGCGGACGAAGATTTATGGAGGGGGTAAAAGTCCACGTCAGCTGCAGGCTCGTATATATAATATATATATATTACATATATATATAAAATATATACACACACACACACATATATATACATAGATATGTGTGTGTATGTATAGACAGTATATCAAAATTTGTGAGTGTGTGTGAGTGTTAGAGAGAGAGTGACTACAGCACAGCTTCAGGGTACACCACTGGTTACAGACTTCATCAAAATCACTTTTAGGAGCTAATTTTGCACCACACCTTAATATTCTGGACCAGCCTATCATATGGGACTTTGTTAAAGTCCATGTAAATTATGTCTACTGCCCAGCTTTCATTAATTTTCTTAGTTACCTCCTCAAGAAATTCAGTCAAGTTTGTGAGATAGGATTTCCCCTGCAGAAAACCGTTGACTCCTCATAATCAATCCCAGTCTTTCCAAATCAACATAATTATTGTCCTACAGAAATGTTTCCAATAATTTCCCACATATTTACGAATGCTTGTTGCCATGTAGGTTCCTAGCGTATCTGTGGTGTTTTTTGGTTGTTGCAATATTAACCATCTTCCTGTCTTCTGGCCACCTCACCTATGACGTACAAAGTTGCAACAATCTCTAATAGAGCCCAGCAATATCCTCCCTTGGTTCCAATATTACACTTATTAGTCTTTCCTAAGTGCCTCACCTCGCCTTGCTGTCAACATCACCATTATGATATCTCATAGGGTTACATCCAAATTAGACTTTCATTTCGATCGTTGCAGTTCACCACTAGTCACAGGCTTCTAGTCACAAAAACAACCCTCCACTATTATTCTCTGCCTATACTATTTTGTTAAATTGCCGAGAACCTTCAGGTTTTTATGGATTAGTCTCCCATGAGGGTCCTTATCAAGGGCTTCATTAAATTTCATATAAACATTCCATGCTGACCAAGTGGGAATTTTAAGATCATTGTAATTGTATCTGCTTTCAAAAATTCTGTCAAATTGGACAGGACTTCCCTTAATTAAACCATGCTTTCTTTGATTATTCCCTGCCTTTCCAAGTGCAGATGAACCCTATTCCTTTTTTTTAACCAATAATTTCCCATTGTTGTGAAGCTCTGTAGTTACCTGGCTTATTCCTCCTGTCCCCCTCCATAAAGGAACCTTATTTGCTATCCTCTAGACATTTGGCATTCACCTTTAATCAGTAAAGAAGAAAAACTTCTCTGCCAGAAATCTCCTTCCTAGTCTCCCATTATCAAGCCATAGTGCCTAATCAACCTTTGTCTAGCAATTCCTCCTTTTTAATGATAATATGACCTAGAATTTCATCTGCTCTGTCCATCTATGTGAAGATAGATAAGTATTCATTTAATATTCACATATTCCATCTCGGCTGTCTCCAACTAGACAGCATCAATATCAACCTCCAATCTCCCGGTCTCTTTCTGTCTCCTATCCCTCTGTGTCCTTTCCACCAGTTCTACACCCCCTTCCTTTCCTTCTATAAGCTACCCTTCTTAGTCCTCTGCCCTCTTCGATCACTTCTTTCTCTTCTACCCGTCAACCTGTATCTACATATTACCTCTTTCCTGTTGGTCTGTGCTTCTCCCCTTCCACTTCCTCCCTCCCCCCTCACCTTTTTAGGCATCTTATCTGTTTTCCAAATTCCAGATGAAGGTCTCAAGACCTGAAATGTCGGTGACCTTTTACTTCCTCTGGATCCTCATGACCTGCTGTGGTTAACCAGTACTTTTGTGTCTTTCACTTAAGACATCTGGTTCCAAGCACAGATTGTCACTTTAGTAACTAAGTCTTTCCATGCTTAGTCTCTTACCCAAGATGCTCTGGAATTTTCTTTATCCTGCCTATTGATGTAATGTCATACATCGGCTAATTTCACATGATACTTTTCATAGTCCTTTGGAGCCTTTTCATTTTCTATTCTCTAATCCTGCCACATGCTTCCTTCTTTTTCTTTATCCAGCCCTCTCCATTTTTAGTCATCCAGGGTTTTTTAGAAATTGTCCATATCATTCACTTTTACAGGAACATATTGGCCATGAACGCTTTCAGATTTGAATCATTCCATTTTTTGGATCAGTCTGTTTGTCCCAGATCCTCCCTTATGGTTGGAAATTGGCCCTGAAGCTGAATTTAAAGGGCCCTTTAAAGGGTCCTTTTCATAACTGCCTTGAACCTGCAGAGTTATGGTCACTCTCTCCAAAACGCTCTCCCACTGACAGCCTGACCATTTTCCTGGCTATGTTCTTTAATGTTAGGGCCAGTACGACCTCTTCTCTCAGAGGATAGGGTATATAATAGTTCAAAAAACTTTCTGAAGGCTATTTAAAAATTCAATCCTCTCTGCCTTTGGCACTAAGGTAATCCCAGTTAATACTGAATAATTTGCCTCTTTTATAATCTTCCCCCACCCCACCCCATGCCTGAAGATACTATGCCCTGGATTGTTGGGTGGTCATTCATGCCCTTCTTTCAATCATGTCTATGTGTTAGAAAGGTTATCACATTTCTATTTGCTGCTCACTTTCTCTCTGTTCATTTGTCGTACCAGTCAGACTTCTTGCATTCCATTCTGATTTTTTTTCAGCAATTTCATCAACAGTGACATGGAGTGGGAAGGGTTGGGGGTCAATAAGGAAATATCTTTGTGGTTTTCAGAGGTCAGTGTCCCTAGTTAAGGCAGTGGGAAAGTCACCAGAAGATATATTGATGCATGACCATGCCACTGATAATCATCAGAACGAATAAATCACCCTTTCTTGTATGACTTGAATATAATGGTATAAATCTGCATTCTTTTTTATGATATAACAATCTCTAAAATGAATAAAAGCCCATTTACTAATTTCTGATGCTGTGTTTCCCCTGAGTAACACTAAGAGCACTTAATTTCCTATTAGTTGTTTCTTCCATGTTCGTTGTGATGGTTAGTATTAGTTAACAGCTCCTGTATAAAAGAAAATTAATCTGAAGGAGTTCTTTTTCTCAAGACAGCATGCTCTAGGAATTAAAATGCTCTGAAGCTTATTCCTAGATATTCTGGTTTCATTTCCTAAATGTTGCACCCGTGGTGCTTGGAGGAAGGCCAGGCATGTGTTTTATTCTTCAAAGAACATAATATCTACCCATTGCTATTGATTGAGTCTGGGGACTAGAGAACTACTGATCAGTAAGCTGCTTTCTACTGCTTTGATCAGATGTTGAAAGCCCTGAAGGATAGAAACCTCCTCATAACTGCTTGTGTCTGAAAGATGGTATATTGGTTACTTTCTACTCTGTCCATGACACAAGACTGTATTTTTTGTTCTTTACTATTGCAACTATTCCCAGATCACTCTTTTGGTGAATATATATTGGAGATTAGAATGCCATTATTCAGTCTAAGCACTGATAGTCTGATCCCAGACTATCTGAAGCAGGTGTGTTGTTCCTTAAAGTTCCCTTTTTTTCAGATGACTTCCATGAATTCTGGACTTTGCAACTGTAAAATTATACACAACTTCAACTGAATTTCCACTCAGAGGACGACATGACTTCCATCTTTCTTTTACTCTGTGTGATCCAAATCATTCAGTACCACTTTAGCAGCATTACTGGCTTCCTTGTTCCTGCTAGGTGAAGCCCTTAAGCTGGTTCAAATGATATTAAGGGAAATATGACAGACATTTTGGTCCAGGGACTTGTGGACAAGTATTACTTCCCCTCATCATTGATCCTCTAATTTGTTGACTTTCTGAGAATTGAGAAAGGTTTGGGCTCAAGCCCAAAATATCAGTTATGTATTTTTATCTTTGCTAATATAAAGTACACTGTTTGACCTGCTGAGTTTCTCCAGAATTGTGTTTTTACCATTTTTTTAAAATCAGCTCTTCTGTTTCGTGGACCAAATTGGATATCCTCTCATTTTTCTGCATTGTGCAACACATGTTTTTTGTCTATGTCCTTCAGAAATCTTTGTCTCTATACAATCCCATCTATTTTGTAACATTAGCAAGCTTAGAAATATGGTTCCCATTCAGCCAAATAATTGATTATAGATTGTGAATTGCTGGAGCTCAGTCCCAATCTTTGAAGTACCCACTAGGTAAATGCTGCCTCTCTGAGACTGACCAGATTATTCCCACTCTTTGCAAAGTCTGCTGATAGATTTATCATGCATGCTAGCGTGTTATCTCCAACACATCTTTGATCAAAATGAAATTTAACTGAAAAATTGAATGGAGCACTAAATGGTAAACAACTTTTTTATAATTTTTCTGGTTGAATGCATCAAAAAGATGTATTTAATCAGAAAATATGTCTGATCATTAAACACCCTTAGGTTCAAATATTGAAATAGTTGATAAGATGCCAGCTAAAGCTTCAAGTCATTTGAACAAAAAGTTTGAAAAGAAAAATTAAAAACACTTTTAAATCAAACTGACCTTCCCTCTAGTCCAGGTACAATCTAAACTGCCAGAAACCCCCAGATCTTAGTTAATCTCAAAGCAAAAACAACAAATAAAATGCTGAAACCCTCCAATCCTCTTATGTAAACTCATCAATTTCCACTATTTGACATGACGTGATAAACTACATTTCCCATTTTTAACATAGTACACTCAAGAGACGTGGCTAGGATTCAGAGAAGACAGTTGGGGTGCAGAGGTTCTTTGATCAGCTCTGTTCATAACTTTATATTCATGACCTTCAGTGCTGTTTGTCCTTGCAGATCTTGATTGACATTTTCTGTTCTGTTGTGTGTTTAAACCCTAAAATAAATAATCTGATAATATACATGCACTTCTCAAAATTCTGAACAGAGTACTGAGACCGAGAGCAGCAATCAGGTGAGATAAACATCACATTAGAACACAAGAGCTCACCATTGTTATTCTTCTGTAAACTTCAATATTTTCATGGCAATCAACTGCTTAAGTTATAGTTGGTTATCTAACTAAGTTAACATGATCAAATTATTTCTTTCAACTCACTGTGCCTTCAGAGCGCACTGAAAAACAGGATCATCCAAGTTGAACACAGCTCATTAACTGAATATTTTCATTGAATGGTGAAGAAAGCAAGTTCCATTCTGCTTCCTTTTTTAGTGTGCACATTTACATTGGTCTATATGGATCTGATCCAAAAATTATAATGGCCCTGAAGTTGTCAGAATGCTACCCGAATAAAGGAAACACAACCGACTTTCCACAACACAAGATGAATTGGCATTCTGTGCATGACGGTGGCAACTAAAATGTTGCCACTAGAAAATCAATTTTAAAACAAGAAGACCCTGCAAATAGAATTTTTAAAAAGCAGATGCTGGAAATTAAAATAAAGATTTTTAAAAAGTCCTGGAAATAATCGGTAGATGAGATTTTTTTTTGTTTTTAAAATTTTTTTTATTTTCACACTATGAACCATATTGACCAAAATACACATAAACATTTCTCCCTTGAATATACACAGTGTGATAGATGAGGTTTTTTAAGCATTTTCTGTTTTTATCCCCCTTTTCAAATGTTACCTCAGATATAGCTTGATGACCCCAAACAATAGGAATCACAGATTGCCCACAGCATCTGGACTATTCCTTTGAAAAGACTCTTAGCACTTCAACCAGAAAACACTAGGACTGACCTTATGACAATGACCAGCAATCCAGCAGCTGTATATAATCTTCACAGTATCTGCCACCTTTAACAGGATTCCACCTCCATTTCTTCCTCTCTTCTTTCAGGATTCCCTGAAGGGATTATTCCCTTCACAGCTCTCTGATCAGTCTCACTGATAACACGCCAGTTCTCAAGACACTTTCTCATGCATCTGAATGAAATGTTCCTTAATATACAAATAATCAAACAATCCCTTGAGTGAAGCAGGGAATAGTTTTCACTTCTGATCTAATGTATTGCACACCGTTATCATAATATGGTCCCCTCTATAATGGAGAAACCAAAAGATGGCTTTCCACTTCCCATTCCCAAACTGACACATCTGTTCATGGCCTACTGTACTGCTAGATTGATGCCACACATAGAGGACAGCACCTTGTATTCTGTGTTAGCAGTGTGACAGATTATAAATATGTTTTGGGGAGATAAATTGGGACAGGTTTTTTAGTGTAGGTCACATACAAACACTTTAAAACAGCTCTGCTCATGCTAGACAGGCCGGCGCCAAGAGCCTTTACAAAAGCTTTGGAGAGTGCCCAAGAAACTTCACTAATGGATTGTTGTTTACAAAAAGACAACAAATGAAAGGACCTGGAGCCGCAGGCTGTCAGGAGTGCAACTTGATGTTCTAAGAGGGCAATGTAGTTTTGCAAGCAGAGAGAATAAAGTAGGCTTTTTTTTCTCTGAGAGAGTTTTACAGTTTAGCAGCAGCTGGGACTGGAACAGGACAAGCTGGCAAACTTGAGGAAAACCCCATTTGGAAGACAGGTTGTGACTGCTTAGTTCAGTCTGGTCAAAGCCCTTGTGGTTCATACAAGAGGAGAGGACTGGCTGCCTAATGTTTCACTTGAAATATGAGAAACAAAAAGAATCCTGAAATAAAGAGGTCATCATCTGGAGAACCCTAATGGGGCAAGTTTCTTCAGCAAGACACTGAAGTGGCTGGTTACAAGGAATCAGTTGTGGGTGTCCAGCAAACAACAAATCTCTCCCTGAAAAATGTCAAGAACCTTCCCGAGAGGTAACCTTTCAAGCACCAAAGCCTGGCGGATTTCATAAATGTTAAATTCTGTGCACAGTATAAGAATTGCCTGCAACCAGTAAACTTGGAGGAATGAGAAGTGAGTTTGGACGGTGAATCAAAGAACTTTTCTAAACTTACACACACACATCGCACACATGTGTGCTTAGAATTAAAAGGGGGTTAAGTTAGGTTAGTTAAGTTAATAGTGATAAGATCAAATTTGATCCTGTTTTTATGTTTAAAGATCATTAAAAGCAACTTTTGTTTAAGTCACCATTTGTCTTGGTGAATATCTACTGCTGCTGGGTTTTGGGGTCCTCTGGGCTTGTAACAGCAGTCTCCAACCAGACAGCATCAATATCAAATTCTCTAATATCTGGGAGCTTCCTTACCCCCCTTTTTCATATTCATCCTCCCCACTTTCCCTTATCTTCCTGCCTCCATCCCTCCTCTCCTTTTGCCTCCCTTTCCTTTTCCCCTTCCTTATCTTCTTGTTACCTACACTTTCCTTCTTCTATTCCCAACCCCTTTCCCATCTTCCTCCTATCAGCGTGCATTTTTCTCAGGCCTTTCCCCCTCCCCACATTACCTCTTTGCTCCTTTATTTTCTTCCCCCCCACCTGTATTCACCTATACTCACTGTCCCCTTTCCCCACCCCTCCCCCACACACCATTTTATTCTGGTTCTTTCGTTCCTTATGAAGGATTTTCAGCCCAAAGTATCAGTTGTTTTATGTTGATGTTGCCTGACCTGCTGAGTACATTAGCACTTTATGTGCTTCTGCTGCTCAAGACACCCTTTACCCCTGAAAATAAAAGCCTACAACTGGACTCCAGAAAGCTTCATCTTGGGAGCTACCTCTCAAGGAAGACATAAATCGTTGATGAAATTCAACATATCCAGCACATACTTTGATTTCCTGAGAAAATTGTTGGAAGATTGATCAGGAGGACTTCAAGGCAATGAAGTCTTGAATACATACCACCAACTGTAAGTATTGCAAAGCATAGGAGAGGTTCTACTTATGAAGCACCTCCTGTCCTCCACTGGTGATAGAGTTGCCCTTATCAGGCTCCTCAGGGCCCTGAGTGCAAACAGACATCTTCAATACTGAGGTACTGCTTAAGATGATATAGGTTTCTTTTACCAATATCCATGCATTTTCATCCTGTGAATATTTAGATGAAAACACAAAGTATCCTGTAAAATACCAACTGAGCATCACCAATTGCTTCAAACGTGCTTTCCCGTAACTTGCACAAAACCTTGGAACTAATTACTGCAGTAACCTCTCTTCACTTAAAATACCAAATATCTTTGAGCAAATAAAAAAAGTTCCATTCTATAGTTTTCCTATAATTCAAGCCAATACAATGAGTTTTATTTTGCCTTTTGAGTTAAATATTAAATTCATTTTAGTGACAAATAATTTGGAGAAAGGAATATGGTAAGAGCTTTTGAATAATAATGCAGTGCAACATTGAAAACTGGGAAATGGAGGGGGTGATTTTTCTTTTCTTATTCTTAAATTGGTTAAGTAATGTCACGTTATTGAAAAAAATCAATCTAACATTTATTGAGAGCATCATTTATATGAGCTTAAAATGGGCAGAATGTTTTTCCCCCTTTAAACACTAATTTTATAAATATAAACCCTTGTAAACCATTTAAGTTATTTTCCACAAAATAGATTCTAACTGACTAATAGTTAAATGAATATTTTGAAAGCAAAATAAATGTGACCAGCTCATGTTATTAGAAAGACCTACAATATGAATGAAATGCTTTCGAGGAAACTATTGAACAGTCTGCCTCAACAAAGAGCACTTTTACAATTGTTACATTAGTATAAATAAAGAGCAGCCTTACATTTTAATTTGTATTGGCGACAACATTGTAAGATGTAGTGCATAGCTCAATATAAAAAAATACTTTAAATTCAAAATGCATAATTACAATTCAATTTCAATATTTCCTGTGTAACATTTATTGGAATAACACTAGGTTTATATTAATAAAATTAGTGTTTTAAGGGGGGGGGGGGAACCTTTTGCCCGTTGTGTTCTCTTTCCCTGTTTCAATATTCAACCATTTCTTCAATATATTACCGGTTGACTAGCGAGTATTGAAAGTGAAAATATAATGCGTTCACAAAAAGAACTTTATCCTGAGATGATTCTATGATCATCAAACGTCAGACAATAAAAATATTTTGATGTAAAAGTTGCACATGATTTAAAAAAAATCAAAATGGGGAATTTCTTCTGCAAGGTTCAATTTACCAAATACATATTTATGATTAAGTCGGAAGAGAAAGATATTTCAATGTTCCAGCTCAAACAATTGATGAATTGCAAATATCATCGACACTTGAAACCCGATGTGAAATTTCTGTGAGATGCTCTGATGAGAAAAGGCGAGTCCTGGTGCCCAAAGTGAAAATATAAGATGCCGTGGACGGCCTTAAAACGAAATCTTAATACAATTGCAGAAGTAATTTCTCATCGGAGGATTAACATTTAAAAAATATGCACGTTGATCCCAAAAAAAACAAATGTCTTTAAGAATGGGTCCCGAACCAAAACGTTCACTGACCATTTCTAGCCATAGATGCTACCTGAGCCGTTGAGTTCCTACAACAGTTCATACTTCGACTTGTAACAATAATATCACCATCTAAACTAGAGCTGATTCTTAGATTGGTCATTTTTTCCAAAGCATTTATTAGTTCATGTTTCTGCTTAAGCCAGGTAAAAGCGCTAATGTAGCGTTGCAAGCATATAAATGTATAAATTCCGCAGTGCTTGGAAACCAAGGGTGTGGGGGGGGGGGGGGGAATTATGATTTATTATCATTTAAGTTATATTAACCTTCAATTTTTAGAAGTTTTATGAAATTATGATGTTTCATTACACTAATTTATTAAAACATCCAAATTGCAACTAGAACATTGTGATAATAGCAGTTGTTTAGTAATAAGAAGGAATGCATTTCCTAAGTTTCTGATAGTAACTATTTTTGACACCAATAAAGGTATATATTATTTAGCATGCACTGTTCGGTGAACCCATGTTATAGTCAAAACTCCCCAGAGTGTAATTAGTGTTCGTCTGTTTAGGCAAGATGCACATTATGTTGGTAAGGTTGCTACTAGGGATCTCAGATTTTTCTCTTTTTTTTAAATTTTGGGAGATGCTAATGTATTAATTGGCAATTTACATGCGTTTGCAGATGCTACCTTAGCTCAAACCTGACTCTGGAATGCTTTCTGGAGATATCACAGTGCATTTGGCAGTTTTCCCATTTTAAAGAAAGCTTCAGCAACTCGAGAACATCTGACAGACCCGACAGCGTGAATTACAATTACATTACTTTTCACACTAAATGTGGGTGATAGCTACTTGGAAAGAAGTTTTGTCGTTTCGTTCCAAAAAACTGGAAAAAGAATTACATGGTCATGCTGTGCTTTTAAAGGCAGTTTGGCTCACTTATGTCTATTTAACACCTAATTCAAAATAGTCCATAGGCGTCTGAAAATGCTAATGTTATGTAATTAGTTTACTGCAAGCTAGAAAATTTGACAAACGTACATCAAATTGCATTTAATAACAGGGCGACAACGAAGTGTGATTTTTGTCAGATGATTCTTTATTGAATGATCCGTAGGTATTTTCCGTTTTTTTGTGTGTGTGGATATTCAATGTCGGCTTAACTACTAAAGCTTTCCAAACTGTGTTATAAACTGTAAACGTATGATGTGATCACCGACCGTAACGAACAATGACGAGCGCAAGCCTGCTAATAGTAATTTAGACATTCCTCTTCGTGGTCTGAATATGTTTTAGTTTTAAAAAGTCCGGTGCTTTTTATCTATATTTATATTGCTGGCACGATTCCGCCTGTATCTACCTAGTGTAAAGAAGTATCGACAAAACAGACACGATCAGAATGTCATCAAGCACCTGTCCGCAGAGGTTTCTTCTAAAATGTTCATATTTTAACCACGATCTAGAATAATTTATAATTTGTATCTGGGGGTACGGAATTTGTTCTGTTCAAAGACTCACCCAACGAATAGAAATTTGGCAAATTGGGAAATAGGCATTTGAAAAACAGTAAATAATTAATACAAGGTGACGAGGCTGTTCTCGAAGTGATGGCGAGGGGGCAGTTTCAACTCGATAACGCGCAAAACGCCCAGAATATTGTTTTTAGCGAGGATCTGCTCTTCGAGAGAAAAAGACTGGCGAATCCATGACGCAGTGACCATGTCTGCTTCGTTTAATCCTTTTGTTGAGTTATTTAAATGTTGAGCCATTAATATTACCCTGTTGAAATAGAACGCCTTTCTGACATGATCGTATGAAAGGTCGCCTTCTCTGTAAGCGGCGATATAAACGGCCACAAAGAAACATTGAAATCTTAAAAATCAATAACCCCTCGAGTTTCATTCGTCTATAATCTAGGCTTTCTTTCCTATTTCACCAGTGTATGACGGAAGCTCAAGACTAAACTGTGCGGAATTCTCTTAGATCTTCGGGCGTGATTTTACTGATTTCACCGTCCAAAATAAACACGACTTAGGAGGAGATTGAGAGACTGAGGCTGGAGAGAAGGAAACAGCTGACATCCAAGACAAATGAACCATTCTAAAAATCTTTATCCATGGTCATGCCATTTAAATGGACAAGTGGACCAGCCACCTGAATAATTAAGAGTAGCAGTCCCGTTATGGGTTGCAACCCGCAGTTGCTACCCCTGGACTTGATTTGATATTACGGCGAAATGATGTCGCTCGCCCCAGTGAAACATGATATGGAACGCGAAAAATCTTCTGAACTGAAGTGATATGTTTACATTTAAAATAACGAACCACCTTTCCAGTTTAATGAAGGATCAGATGTTTTGCCGCAGCAAATCATCAGATCTCAGGTAGGATATTTTGATTTGAGTTTCCACTGATCGTGATAAAAGTTCTCCTGCAGTTGGCGCCCAGCTGATTGCGCGGGAAGCGCCTGTTGGCGAGGCGCCACCTGAGGAACAGGCAATTCTGAACAGCACAGATCCATCTCTTTCCATCTTGATACATCTATCTCGGCTCTCTTGCAGACACAGCCCGTACTGATTAGCATGCCGTAATGAAGCCGAGCCGGCCCCATTGTTTTAACACCTCCCGATCCTGCCTCACCAATCTGTCACTATTCCCCAGTTCTGCTGATCGAGTCGATAAATGAGATGTATAATTAGTTGCCCGCACGAATGCCGCAGTCTTCTCACCCCGCTGCAGCTCCTGATTGCTATCACCTTCTTGCTCCTGGCAATTTTGACACCTCGTAATCAGCCTGCTGCTTCTCCCGATTCCATTTTTTTGTCTCTACCTCCATCTCTCATTGTACCGCCTCAAAAAAAGGAGAAAATCTCGCAAACAAGCTTTGCTTCTATGGTTACCGAGAGGACGCAGGGAAATGAGACTCTTGAGGAAACTACTATTCACCGCCACAGAAGGATTCAGTGCTCCATCCCTCCATTTCCTGCCACCATGAGATTCAGGCAGAAAACGAGCGCCTGGTTGTGTTCAAATTCGCCTCAGTGAATAATGAGGTGCAGACACGGGTAATTCAATAGATAAGGCGTTTACCTTGAATCGCCCAAAGGAAACTGCGGAACTTGTGTGGCACTCTGTTCAAGGGGCAGCGGGACGCCAAAGCTTTCACATGTTTTCGGTCAAGATCATTGCAATCTAATCGCTAGAGAACTAGGGTAATTGTGTGATTGGCTTCACAGTTTACCCGAGTTCATATTGCCGAACTTCAATCCCCATGCACAATCTCATCTTCAGCGTCGAATGCTGTCACGATTGGAGACAATCAAAGTCAATGAATCAAAAAAGGGGCACAATGTAGCAATGTGTTCATTTTGCACGGCAGATTGTCTTGCTGTTCTTTATTTCCATTTCAAATCTTTCAAAGAATCTGGGGGGGGGGGGGGGGTTGCGTGTGTGTGCAAGTTGGTCGAGGAAATCTGAGAAACGAGTCGGAGAACTGAACAACTGGAAAACACTTCACATGCTAAACAACTCAAATAAGCTCGGTGCAAGATTTGTCTCCCTCCATACCTGTGCGAATATTAAATGGGTTCTGACTCTGACAAGAATTGAATCCAGCTGGAAGTCGATTTGAAAAGGTACTTTAAAGAGACAAATTTCACTTGAAAGTATTTTTTTACCATTGTTTATGAAGAAGAAAAAAGTCCCGACTATCGATTTCAAGTCGAATTGAACAGATCCATCCTGTTCAGATCAAAGTTTGTGCTCCACTGTTGAAGGAGGAATGATCCCGATCCAGTGTCGTGTTTTGCCTTCGAAGCCGCGGCTCATCCCAAGCAAAATAGCTGCCCACCGTGAAATTCATATGAACAAAATACTAGGATCAAGTGATCCATTAATGCGATCGATTACGTGAAGATTAACGCCGGAACATCCCATACATTGCAATCGGGTCAAGTGATTTTACTCATAGTATAAACGTTTTGGAAGGATTAACAAACACATCATCATGTTCCACGCTTCACCTCTGAAGTGCGGACCGATGTTACCATTTTTTCGTTCGAGCAAACGAATTATTTCATATTACAAGATCTTTCTGTGTCTTTCACACGAAACTAAGAATGAATCCCAAATACGATTATTGATTTTCGATCAGAAGAATTTCTGGATATCAACTGAAGAGGGACAAACAGGGAACAACATAAAGAGTCCACTTTAATGAACCACTACGGCGAACGGATTCCTGACAACCACTTCATACGTTTTTATCTGAATACCGTTAATGCCTCAAACGATTTAAGGGCATCCTAAGAATTTAAAAATCCGTTCAATGAAAAGCCAAACGGCAAAGTTTTTTTCACCGGTGCTACAACTGTGTCCACTCATTCCCCGAAATGCGCTGCTACTTGTCTCTCTCTCTCTCTCTGACATTAATGTTAAGAAATTCACATTATTGGGGTAATAAATCCTACAATTTCCAAACCTGCAAATTGTGCTACTGCAGTGATACTTTCTGCCAACAGTTTTGAGTTCGAAAAGCCAGCCAGTTGCCGGCACTCGCTCAGTTTCCACGTGTTACATTAAGGCTGAGCTACAACATCCTATTGTGACACCATCACACATTGCGTTAATACTCCATATATTATTGCTAAATTCAGGTTAGAAACCAATGCATAATTTTAAGGAAAACGGTTCTTTTGAAAAGGAACCCCAATTAATAAATGGGCACGTCATCATCGCAAAATCGGGGAAGAATTTCTGATTAATGCATACAGGATCACGGAGTGCAATACCACAAGCTGGCGATTCAGCCCTTCCAGTCTATTAGTCCAATCATTTCAATCAGGACATATTTCCATATGGTGTTCCAATTGCTACATTCGGACGAAGTACGACTCAATAACTCCCGAATGGACAACGAACCTTCCCTCCAAGAAAACAATTTCCATTTTAGATTTTGCTTTGGAGAACCATTGTCACTTCTTTTCTCAGTCGCAGCGGTGCAATTGTCTATTTTTCGTAAACTTAAAGCCAAAGTAAATGTTGCATTTTTCATTTTACAATTCTTTTCACGTCAGATTTAGATCGGGAGTTTATTTCATTTAATTTTTGCTTTACATTTTACAATTCTGTCCTATGGCTCTGCAGAAGATTTATTTCCGTTTCTAATATTTTTATATTGTGCAGCGAGGATGTCTGCAATCCGAATTCATTGTCTAAAGTGACAGTAAGAATTGTAGTCGAATCATAGGTTCCTATCCAACTTGGTTGCAATTAGAACAGTGAAGAAAACGAGAAACCCTAGAACTGCAGATGCTGGCACGTTGAGCGAACAATCAGCGGTCCAAGTAGCATCCATGGGTGGAAATGGTCAGTCAATGCTTCGGGTCGGGGACTCGGGACCCGACTGTTGAGCTCTATTATTCCTTGAGGGAGTCTCAACATCAGAATCCGAGTGGAGTGATTATGTATTTTTCAAAGAACCAGGTTCTTCTATGAGTTCACGCAATGCATTTTTTTAACCAGTTATAGATTTATTCTTTTCCTGTCACCCTTCGTTGTTTTTTTTTAAATGAATGAACTATTAAAGTTTTATATTCGTTATATCACCGCAGTGGTTTGTTTAACTGGTGCTGTGGCTCTCAAAAAAGAACTTTACGTTTCTTAAATTCTTTTTTTTAAATATCATTTCCTCAAGACGACCTAATCTATTTCACAAGAATTATTTGAGCTAATATGTTGCCGTTTTGTAAGTAAATAAATCAAGCTATTAAGATCTAACAGAGCCAGAAAGATAAATAAAGGATTTTATTCCTGGTGTTAGAAATAGGATTGTTGTCTAAATAGTGCAATAGGTTATCAATACTCAATTAGAATAAATAGACTTATAATAAAGAAAACTACACTCTCTTGAAAAAATAAAAATCACCATTGCTGGAAACACTCAGCAGGTCAGTTGGAATTTTGAGGATAGAGAACAGTTATAATTTCAGGTCAACGCCTTTCTCAGAATTGAAGAAGTGAGAAAACAATCCTAGTAAATTGAAAACAAAAATATTTCTTTGATTCCATATCCGAAATATTTCCAACACGAGAATATTCACCCCTGTAAGAAGAGTGGACAATGGCAGAGAAGTCCAATGATTTACCAGTAACTAGATACTTTAATTGAGTATGGGTTGGTCTCTTTCACCCACCTTCTAATCTCTGTGCCCTAGTAACATATTATCTCACACTCCATCTTGATTCTGTTTGGCCACTAACCTGCATGAAAGGGGTAACCAAATAAATTTCCAGCTCCTTGCTGAGATATAATTAAAGGAGCTGTTGAAAGAATACACAACTTTTCTTCAAGCAGCAGCCCAGGTCAGGATGGAACCCAGGTTTCTTGGTAACTGAGGAAGCACCATGGACCATGCCACCCTTCATCTGTAACAAACTTAAAAGAAAATCCAGGAAACAACACCATCCACTGTGAATTGCCTTTTATTTTCCCTGACAAAAACTTTTGGCAAATCAGACAAGACGAATTTTGAAGATTTTTTTCTCCAATATGGCTGACCGGAAAAATGTGTAACCATTGGTTTTCATGTCATTGTGGAATCATAATCCTCACCAGTGGATTCAGCACAAACCCAGTCAAACTGCAGACTGGGATGAAGCAAGGCTGTACTTTACACCAATTCTCTTTTCAAATTTGTCTTGATTAAATATTCTACCTCACTTACAACATGCTCCCTGCTGGAGTAAATTTACAAGATGAGCTGGAAATTGTTCAACCATCGTGTCACCTCCACTTGTAGATGCAAGAGCACTCCACCTTCTGTCACTGAATTGTGGTACACAAAATAATGGAACAAATATGCATGCCCAGGGGCCTGTACACAAGCATACAAAAGGATGGGACTAATTATCTGAAACAACCTCCCTCCTTCACACATCATGCCTCCCAATAAACAAGGAGACTTACTTTCCATACCTTCAGAATAATTCAGTGAGGGCAAATATTAATGACAAAAAACACTTACTCCAATAATTCAGTACCCTGAGAAAAAGAATATTCAAAGATGAAAAGATCTCAAATCTGGCTCTAAGCTCATGGTCTTTGAAGCAGCAATCTCAACCTACTATCCTTCTATATACTTGAGAAACATGGAACCTAACTGTGTCAGCATTTCAAAGCACAGGAGAAATAACATCAAATCCATTGGTGGGATGGATGAACTCATTTCCTCCCTTATTGACCCCCAACTCAAACTCTGTGGATACCAAAGGGGACTCATTCATAACCTCAAAATATGCAGAACTGTAAACGTAGCAAATTATCCAGTGCTGCTTAAGAAAATAAGCTGATATGTCAGGAGGCAGCAGAGCTATCAGGTGAACCCAGCTTACACTCAAACAGTGAAAAATCTTCCATAAACTCAGGACATTACAACAAGCCTAACAGACAGAATATATTCCTCAAATATAGTGGTACCCAACCCCAACCAACCAATTTTCCCTTGCAACCGCTGCAATCGTGTCTGCCTGTCCCGCATCGGACTTGTGAGCCACAAACGAGCCTGCAGCTGACGTGGACTTTTTACCCCCTCCATAAATCTTCGTCCGCGAAGCCAAGCCAAAGAAAAAGTAAAAAAGTGGTACCATTAATGTTCTTACAGAATGTCATCTCAACGTGGATAAAACAAAGGAAATGATTGTGGACTTCAGGAAGACCAGGAACCACTACACATTAATAGCTCAGTAGTGGAGAAAGCATTTTCTCAGAGTCTACTTCAGAAATCATCTATCCTGGAGACATAACATCTCTTTAATGGTCAGGAAGGTGCAATAGTGACTGCACTTCCTTGTTGAGGCAGGCAAGGCATGTTGAGCCACCATTCTAGCAGCTTCCTACAGGAGCTCTATTACCAACATCCTCACCCTGGCCTGCATCACAATGTAGTATGTTGCTGTAGGCAATGGTTTTCAAACTGTTTCCGCCCCCCCCACCAAACTCACATTTCACCTTAAACAATCCCTTTGCCATAAGTCGTCTGTAAGGGATTGTTTAAGGTGGTATGTGAGTGAGAAGAAAAAGTTTGAAAACCATTGTTTTTTTAATTATACCTAAATGACTCATATGTGCACGGTTTCCAAAGGAAATGGGCCAATGACAATTTTTCTCAAGCAAAATATTTCAGTGACAATTGGATCTAGAGCAGTGGTTCTCAACCTTCCCTTCCTACCCAGACACCACCTTAAGCAATCCCTTACTAATCACAGAGCACTGATGGCAGAGGGAACACTTAAGGTAGAATGTGAGTTTAGGGGGGGCAGTTTGAAAACCATTGCTGTAGAGGATTGGATCAGATGTCAATCCACAGAACCATAAAAGCAGATCACTGGGGTCTCCCTCACACCACCCTCCTCCATCCCCACCATGATGTGATTTACCGGGATCATTTTTTATTGAGGGCTTGTAAAATCTATGAAGACCCTTACCACCCCACATGCAGCATCTTCTAGCTACTCCTGTCGAAAAAGTCATAAAGAAGTATTACAGCCAGAATTACCAGGCCGAGGAACACCTTCTTCCTATGGGCAGTGAGACTGCTGAATGATTGATGAACTGCTAAAACAACTCTCTGTGACTCTAGTTATTTATTAATAATATTTATTTTAAACATATGTGTATATATTGTAAGGTAAAACATCATGAGATGGGAATGTGTAAGGAGTTACCCTGTACAGGGCTGTAACAAGAAGGGGAGGTGTCCTTGTACTCCTGTTAGGTAAAACATCATGAGATGGGAATGTGCAGGGCTGTAACAAGATGTGAATGCATCCTTGTACTTACAAGATAAGAGAGACATTGATGGATTGAGAGGCAGGAAGCTAGCAGGGAAAGGATAGCAACAGTTTTAGTCATTGGACAAGTAATGATATGATGATGTTCTAAGCACATATCCAAGGGTATAAAAAATCACCATTTTGCTGATAACGGCAGAATGCATTCTCCGACTAACATGGTTAGTCGCAAGTGTTACAATCCGGTAATAAAGAACAAAGAACCCTGATTTCGACTCAGCCTGGTGTTTGTCTCACTCATTCATGAACAAAGCAGACCTAACAATATGTACTGTACTTGTCTGTATGGATGTTTGAACACTGTTTCGTAGGGTTGTACAGGTACAGTCAGATGATAAATGAACTTGAACAATGCAAAATTGATTGTTTATGCTGTTCTGATTCATCATCAGAAAGGTTGCTTGGATGATCAAACACAGTGCGTTCTCACCAGTTATTTCAGCTGTATTCAAAAGTTCAAGGGAGAGAATCCTTAAAAAGGACACTTTAAAAAAAATCCAATTATTAAAAAACTTAAATAAAATGCTATGTATGAGTATTCAACTTGTTCAGGATTTTCAGTGTAGGTCAATGTCAAGAGGAAAAATATAGCTGTCACATTGATGAGGAAATAAATCAGGCAATTCATTAAAAACAGGGGTGTAAATTTTAATGTCCAATGCAAAAATACAAAACTTCAGCTTGAAAATTATTGTATTTGCATGTTGTCTTCTTTTGGCCAGACGTTAGTACAGTATTTGGAGGTTGGATAAACAGGAACCGCGGCAGTTTATCCACCTTAGAGCATCATGTTGGTGTTGTCTTCATATATATCACTGAACAGATGCTTCATTATTTAATTGTTTTGGTGGAATTGGATTATGCCAGCAAGATTTCTACAAATAATGGATAAAGCAAGAATACTTCTGCAATTTATCAGTGCTCGCATTGTAAACAATAAAACCAGAATCAGGGTTTATTGTTTGTCATGAACAGGTCATGAAATGCAGTGTTTTGCGGTAGCATCATATTTTAACCATCTTTTGACATTACCGTAAAAAAAATAATAAAAACAATAAGAGTGCACGGAAAGTAAGGCAGTTCATTGATTATTCAGGAATCTGATGGCAATGGGGAAGAAGCTGTCCTTGTGCCGCTGAGTGCTCGTCTTTAAGCTCCTCTATCTCTTCCCTGTGAACATTCCAGCTGGTTGGTTGGTGCAGATTTTCAGTCCCCTGCCAGGTATGGCATTAGGGCCTGATGCCTTGCGAGGGTTCACCCTCTTGAATGATGTTCTGATGTCGCTCTCACACAAATATCACAGCCTTTTCAGGGATTCTAATAGGCATCTGTAAATCAGCTTAGTTTCAGTATTGTATTGAAAGGTGTAAAATGGTGAGAAAAACTATTTTATTGATGTATTTTTAATTATTCATTAAAATGTCCGATAAAATATTTGATGATAACGTAATATTGATGAATTAAATTTTAAGATTTCCATATTTAAAAAATTATAACATCAGAAATCACCATGTTTCAAGAATGTGTGATTAAGCTCATTTGCAAAATGCTGTGCACATTTTACCAAATCAATAAAAATTAATGGAGGTAAACCATGTTACCATTGGTTAGAATAATTACTTTCTGTAGGACAGAATGAAAAATGCCTGAACTACTGAAGAGTAATTTTATCCCTTTTTAATTGAGGTTGAGCATTAGAGCAAAAATTTACTTTAAATGGTACCATTGAATTCACACTTAATTTTACACTAGGTGCTTTCAAACTGCTTTGTAAAATGGGGTTAGCCAGGCAATTTGCCCAGTTAGTGCCCCACTCACAAGGCAGGTTGAAAGGGTCTGACCCGGTCAGCGTCGCCCAAAGTGAACCAGGTCCCTGCCCTACTTTGGAGGTAGTCAGGGAACCCAGTTAAACTTACCCAGAACCAGCAGCCCTGAACAGCAAAATGGCCGACCCGGTTACTTCTGTGACATCAGCGCTTACATGCTGGCGTTACAGGGAAACCTCTGCTAAAGTGTTTGCAGTGATTGGGGTAAGAGAGGGGTTGCTACCAGGGCCTGGGGTGGAGAAGTGGGAGATGAGAGGTCACTGCCATGGGGGGAGAGGTCTATGTCATGGGGGAGAGAAGAGAGGGGTCGGCTGCTGGGGGTTGCGGGGAGTGCGATTGACGGTGGAAAGAGACTGACAGCTGGTGGGGGAGACAGGGGAGACTAGTTTGCGTGACGCATTACTTACTCCGTCATCACGGGGGTGGGATCCCCCTTAAATCGCCTGGTTGGCGATTTACTGGGGGTCATCATCCCCCCTCAGCTTAAAAGGTGCTGGAGGTATCTTTGCCCCACTAATCGCAACTGGGTCTGAGGAGGGCTACCCAGGTGGCTCAGATTTTACAGTTGTAGTGATGGGGAACTATCAAATTCATTCTCCTCCATAAACAGAGATTGTAAGATAAACTTAACGCCTGTGTAGTTTCATTCCGAAATCCCAAAATTTCTGTATTTCAGGTATGCTTTCCACATTATGCCCTACTTCACAGTAATAAAAGGAAATTGGTTGAATGAAGGCATCAGATTATAATTTTTCTGGTACAATCCCCTAAATATGTTGTGATTTATTCCATAAGCTTTAATGTCATGAATACTACATTGCATACAATGAACCTAAAAATAATTTGTCCTCATTAATACTACACACAGTAACAGCAAACAAATAGCCATGATTTTTAATTCGTACAAAGCAAATTTGTAGGAAATTATTTGATTACATGAAGAATAATACTGAAAATTTGTTGCTCTATTGAAGTAAACCAAATGTGTACCTGTAGCACAGAGGGTCACCTTACTGGTCAGACAGGAAAAGAGGTTGAAGGTACTGCCCCCATCCCCCCCCATCATCATTGAATATCAGACCCGCCCACAGCTGATACCTTGTGGTTGGTTACCTGAAGTCACCTTACAATTGATCACCTGGAGACACATAAACCAGTACTTGGATTAGCTCCCAGCTGCCTGGGTATAAAACCCAATTGTGTGGTCTAACCACTCTCTTCTTTGTCCTCTTGTTGAAGTAACTACCTCCACACTGGATTTCAAACAATGCTGGAGAACTAACTGTGAGGCGTGTATCTCGTTCATATGCATCTGAAAGGGGACCATTGTGGGAGATTTGATCAAATTTGTAGGGAAAACACAGCAGGATTTTGTTGACACCATGGTTAAGTGAAAAAACATAAATGCTGGAGAAACTCAGAAGGTCAAACAGTGCCTTTATGTAGCAAAGGTAAAGATACATCACCAACGTTAAATTACAAAGTTTAAAGTAGAAACGGGCGGTGCGTTGATGGAAGACAATGAGGTTGGTGTCTTTGGGGGGGGGGGGGGGGTGGCCAGAGTTGTTGGTGATGTACTTTTACCTTCGCTACATAAAGCCACTGTTTGACCTGCTGAGTTTCTCCAGCATTTATGTTTTTTGATCTAATTTGTAAATCGCTTCTCTAAGTTGAGTGGGAAGGGGTGGCAGATATTGTTCGTTTTAACCCTCTGTAGCTATAGTTATTTGTAATTAAGTTAACTTGTAAGATAGCAAAATCAGTCCGCCTGCAGATGTGTGTCTCTGTTGTAAATAAAGTTTATGATTTAATGTTATCATATGTCCAGAGTTGTCACTCTTTAAACCCTTTGAACTTGTTCCCCACCCCGATACCTGAAGTCCCTCAGTGAAAAGGAACTGTCATCGATGGAGGCAGAAGAATGGTTGACATTTAAGATTGAAACCCTGCATCAAACTCAAGTCAAAATTTTGACCATCCCTTTGCTTCCACAGATGCTGCTTGATACATTGAGTTTCTCAGCACTTTATTGTACAGGACTTACACATTCCAAATTGGTATCAGGATTTTAATAAGGCATATGAACTGATAAGAGAAAATCAAGTTTGTGTAAAGCAAAATCAAATCTTCCTACTTTGAATAAAAATATTATTTCCCAATAGTTTAAAATGATGACCAGAATGAAATTAGGAATCGAGCGAGGCAAAAGACCGGAGAAAATGTCATATATTAAATTAAACAGAGAGGATGCATATGGGACCTAGATAATGAGCAAACTATTAGAACAGTGGGAAACTTGGAAAGAGTGCAAAAGTGGAAAGAATGAAGTCAAAGGTAGTTGAAACTAATGGTGTAGGACTGAGGACAGTGGGCATGGTGGAGGAAGTCTTAGGGTAGGATAAGGGAGAGAAAGAAATGTGATCAGACTGGAAGCAGCAAAATTCACTGGAGAATTGGACAAACCCAATCATGAATTCCAATCCACCGTCACAATCTTCAGTATTTCATATTAAACTCTGCCATGAGTAATTCAGCTTAATTATGATTGATGGCTATGTTGGTGAGGAGTGGAATACTTGGCTGCATTAAGTTGCATCCAGCTCACATCTATCTGCATTTCCTGCCCATTCAAACTGAAGTAGGCCACAAGCAAAAGGCTTCTGCACTGCAGTAGTATCCAGAGAGGCCTCAGTAGCAAGTAGCCCCTGGAATATATTGACAGCCAAAGGAAAAGCAAGGCATTTTGATTAAACTAGTTCTGAACATCTGTTGTAAATAATTGAAAGTAGCCCACACCAAAACATTCATAAAACAATTAAACAAAAGTAATTTAAAATATGGTCTAATCAACACCCAAGGAAAGTGATGCTGATGCACCAATAACCAGCTTACTCCTGTCCAGTTTGCCAGGATCTCTGCCTAACATACAATCACAGCTTTGGTTCAAACATGGATTCCAGAGGCGAGGCAGAAGTAATGGCTCTTTTCATCAAGTTGACTGACTGTTGCACCAAGGAACTCTGAAACTAATGGTCATCAAGGCAAGAATACTTCAATAGTTGGATTCTCACCTTGTACAAAAGAAGATTATTATTGTTGGAGGTCAGTCATCCCAACCCAAGGACATTGATGTGGTAGTTCCTCAGGGATATATCATGAACCCAACCATCTGAAGCACCAATAGGTTTCCTTCTATAAACTCAGAAGTGGGCATTGTCATTAATGATTGTAAAAATGTTTAGTATAATTCGTAACTCAATCATTCAGAGTCTTGAAATTCTCAAGCAAATTGTTGTTTGCTCTCCACTTCAACATCTGCAGTCTCATGTGTTTCAGGCATGACTTGGTAAGTAGCAATTCACATTATGTCAAGTTACAAGGCAAAGTCCATCTCCAAGAAGAGGACCATTTAACTAATTTTATTTGAAGTTCAATGTCTTTACCAATATCCCCTCCACCCAACCCAAGCTATCCCTTCACCACTGCAGTGTGCATGCATTTACCATGGATACTCCAACAACTCTGGCCAAAGCAGCTACCTCTTCAAACAAGGTCAAGGATAGCAGGCGCATGGGAGCACCAGCCTGAGATGGAAAAATATTGCCATTCTTCTATCTTAATGGAGTCAATTTCCTGATTTAACTGCAGGGTCAGAATGCACTTTCAGAAAGATACAATAGTTCAAAAGTACTTCTCCATTACTTTCCCAAGGGTGATTAGAAATAGCTAATAAATACTAGCTTTGCCAGCAATGCCCAGACCCAAAATATTGAATATAAAAGGCAGGTAGATTTTTGCAATGATTAAATAAAAATATTTTGTTTCACTAAGGAAAAATGAGAAACTTCCATTGAACCAAACCTGGATACCTGTCTGCCTGAACAAATGTGGTCAGGTGACTATTGCAGAGGTTATAGCACAAAAACAATATTCTCCACCATCCTACCAACTTGGAAATTCCTGGCCAAAGTATCTTGTGCAGCAAAGCTCCTTCCTCCATCTTTGTAACGTGCAATCCCAACTGAGAATGTTGAGCATGTGAGGTGCAATCAAGTTGGTAAACAAACTCTTACTTTGACTGGGAGGAATTGGAAGTTCTTTGGTCTCATTTAATTCCACAATGAATTCTATATTTAATTCTACAAAAGCCAAATCATTTAACTTTCAATTGGAAAACACATAAGGGCTGAAGGGAAAGGACAGAAGTAGTGTGAAAGGATGTTATGGGAATGAAAAGTCCTGTATTAAATTTGAAACATGTTGGAATAGAGCCATTTATGACATAAAAAAGCTATTCACTGACCTCAGTTACAGTTATTCATTAAAGAAGCTTGGTAGAGATGAGCAGCTGCAGCCTCAAACACCAGGAACAGATTGTCAGAGGAACCATGTGTGGTAGACTGATTGGTCTGAGTAAATGTCAAGGGCATACACATTATGTGGTCTTAGCTGCAGGATAAAAGATGGAGTGGTACTCATGGAGATTACAAGATGTCCTGGGTAAAGCTGCAAAGTATCTGTTGCCCTCTTCCCAATACATGGCATGTTATTTGGCTTGAATAGAACTGCAATTGCATTCATCAGTTTGGTTCAAAGTTGAATAATTTGAATTGGTTATTGAAGGCTAATTGGTGAAAAATCAACAGCATGCTTCCACTAAAGTCATTTCCTGTGGTTCAATCCCCAAAATAGAATTCAGTATTCCATCTGGGTCCACAAACACCAGATAACCATCATTCAACTCCATCTCAGCCTTCTTATTCCCCTGCCAATCACCCCATTTCCATGTCTCTCTCATTTTTGAAAATGACTGATCAAGTTCTTTATGGAAATCCAAAGACTTCCTCCATACCGATGATCTCATAAGTATCAACTAGTCAGAGAGAACTAATGTTCAAATTTATGGTGATATTTCTCCAAGTTTTGTCCCACCTGATTATGATTAATCATTGTTTTATTTGATTAAATGGTGACTGTAAAGTGTATGTAAATGTAAAAAAAATCATAATGGGGTTGATGGATGTATGATAGGGAATATGTTAAGGGAAATGACAGGGAGAAAGGGATTAATGGGATTGCTAATCAGGGGCGCTGACATTAGCTCAATAGTCTCATTACTAGAAAATTGGAGATATTTAATGGTTAAATCTGAAGTGACCATTTTCTCTTCCTTAAATAATTAATATTATACTTTCCCTCTATTCAAATACTGAATTCAAGTGTTAAGAATAATTAGAAAAAATGTTTGCAACATATGATATTTCAGCACTTAATTTTAATAAAGGAAAAACATCCTAAACAGTGCTAAAACTGAGTTTTGTCATTTCTTTGAAACTGTTTATGTTCTGTGTGTTTCTGTAGTGAAATATCTGCTTTCAGTGATTCAACTGACCCATGACGAGGGCACAGCAGCCTTGAAAAACAGTTTTAAAGAGCAAACTATTTCATAAAAGTACTTTTCAAAAAAAACATTCATATGCATTTTAAATATTACATCAAATTAATTATTTTCTCAATATAGAGGTTAGAGCTTGGATTTGGACACAGAAAGTCATCGAATGATAGGGCAAAGTCATTATTATCCCAGTTTCAACATTTTCTGCTGGATCCAGTGAGCCAGTTGCAATCATCCTCAATCCTGGGTCAGCGATCCATCAACCTCTGGTTCATTCTGAACAAAATAACCGTTATAAATTCTCGTATGTGCACTTACACATAATGAGAATTTATACATATTCTGTACATTTCAGCTCAGTCCAAAATGTCTCACCCATATCTTGAGACAGTAGTTAATCCCTCATTCTAGATACCATAAGCTTGGTGAATTATCTTTAAACTTGATTTTCAACAGCAAAAGCTTCACTTAATGGAAGAAGCCAAATGGCAAAAGAGAAATCAACAACATTCATGCTTAATGCACATGTTAATTTGTCTTTAATTAGTCACCTAGAGTTGATCTTGCATTTTATTTGTTCATCTGAATGATCCTACCTTGTGAGAGTTGGTTGAATACAAAATTAGGCCCATCGAACATTTTTATTTGTTCTCATTAATACTGAAAAATAGATTGATGGGTAAAATGTATATTCAACATAACATTCTTAAAGATAGTAACAAAGGATTTTACATGGAATGACACAACTAGGAGTCTGGAGAAATAAAATATTGCTTTCAAGCTCCTGGCCTCCAGATCAAAATAGTTCAGATTTATCGTCAGAGTACATACATGACATCACAAATTGCCCTGAGATTCTTTTTCCTGTGGGCCAGGCAGAATTTCTACTTATCAGTGGTGCAAAAAAAAACTGTACTTGAGAAAAGATACATACATAAGAGAGAGAAATGTAAACAAACTATAGCTGTGCGTGACAGAAAAAGAATAAATATTCAGTAATAAATAAAATGTAAAGCATTACACAAGCCCTTAAATGAATTTCTGATTGAGTTTGTAGTTGTGGAATCTAATGGTGGAGGAGAGCAACTGTTCCTGAACCTGGTGGTACAAGTCTTGAGGCACTGATCCCTCTTTCCTGATGACAGCAGTGAGAACAGAGCATGTACTGGGTGGTGTGGGTCTTTGATGATGGTTGCTGCACTTCAACAGCAGTGTTCCATGTCGATTGCCTCAGTGGTCGGGAGAGTTTTGCCTGTGATGACTGGCTGTGTCTACTACCATTTGCTGAGCTTTTCACTCAAAAGCGGATGTTCCTCCATACCAGGCCATGATGGAGCCAGTAAACACATGTTTCTCTGCACATCTATAGAAGTTTGCCATGGTTTTCAATGTCACATCAAACCTCTGCAAACTCCTGAGGAAGTCGAGGCACTAATGTGCCTTCTTCATGATGATGTAACTGTTTGGTCCAGGAAAGGTCCTCTGAGATAGTGACTTCCAGGAATTAAAATTTGCTCACCTTCTCCACCTCTGATCCCCAATATTACCAGATTGTACACCTCTGGTTTTCCTTGTGACTAGAGTCCACTCAAATTTCAAAAGTTAGTTTCCATGGCATGAATAATTCCATGTGGTCAATGCAGCCTTCTTCTGCATTTTGCCCATTTTTCACAGTTCTATGCTCATCACCTCCTCTGCTTCCCTCCAAACACCCCATTAGCCTCCACATTCAGTACATCATCCTTTATCATTTCTGCCAATTGTAATTGGACCCCACCACCAGCCACATATACCCTTGTCCATCTCTTTCTTCCTTCGGCAGGGATTGGCCCCTCTGCAACACCTTTGATGATTCATCCCTCCCCACCCATCATTCCATAACCCCTTGAACTTTCCCTACAGTTACAACACTTGCTCTTACTTCTCACCCCTCAACACCACCCAGGAACCAAAATAATCCTTCCAGATGAGTCAAAGATGCATGTGCACTCCTCCAACCTCATCTGCTGTATTTGATGCTCCTGATCTGTTGACCATCCTGAGCTTCCAGTTGCATCCCAGTTCAACTCTGCTTCTCATTCCACACAGACTTCTCCATCTTGGTCTTCTGCATTGCTGAACTAAGTCCCACCACAAACTAAAGGAACAGCACCTTATATTCCACTGGGCAGTCAACAGCCCAATGGTATGAACATTGAATTTTCCCATTTCAAATAACGAGCCCCCTCTGTTCTTTCCAGCTACATCTATTCTTATACCCTTCCCACCCAGCACTCCACCCATTTTCAACAGAAGCTTCAAGCTTCTGTTGATGGAATATATTAAAATGCACCTCCCAGAGACACTGGCCCATTTCAATTTGACTACAGTCAGAACCATTCCACTGATAAAGCTATAGCCTTGCACCTCCACTTCCATCCTGACCCATCTGGAGAACAACACCTCATTGACTTCAGGTATGTTTTATACAATCATTCCCCAGAGGCTCGAGGAGAAGCTGTCCTCACTGGGACTCAACATCCCTCTCTGCAACTGGATTCTAGATTTCCTAACAGAAAACTGCAGTCTCTCTGGATTGGCAGCAATACATTGACTACTGTAACATCAAGCACTGGAGCACCTGAGGGCCGTGTGCTATGTTCACTCCTGTTCACACTACTGACCCATGACTGCAACACCAGATCCAGGTCTAACAATGTAGAAATACAGAGAAAAGGTGGAAAAACTCATGAAATGGTGCAAGAATAACGTGTATCTCCACGTGAACAAGACAAGGGAGATGAACATGGACTTAAGGAAGACCAGAGACAATTACCCTCCACTACAAATTAATAGTCTGGTTGTGGAGAGAGGGGAGAACCCCAAGTTCCTCAGAATCCACATATGAAGTTACCTATCCTGGACACACATCTCCTCACCTGTCAGGGAAGTTGCAACAGTGACTGCATGCCCATATAAGGCTGAGGCAGGGGTGTAGCCATGCGAAGGACTTAGACTGATTTGTTTTGGTTCCGGTCTAAGAGAACTAAATAGACAGGAAAATCAAGATTTTCTTCATCAAAAATGGACAAAACTAGCACAATGAAGCCAAGGCAGCTGAGAACAAAATTTGAAGAAGCTCCAATTCAACCTGGAACATCGAGTGCAAGTCCAAAAGGGAGTGGTGCAAAAATGGCAACGGGACTGGCAGAACCAGGTAAAACTGGGGAGTCGGGTCAAGAATTGAGCATCATCCTTCAAAAAATTGAGAATTTGAGTCATTGATTCATAAGTGTGGAAATGGTGATGAGAGATATGATGGAGAAAATGACCAAAATAAGAGATTGTCAAAGACTTGATGGAGAGAATGAGTCGAGCAGAGATTGAATTGAAAAAAATGCATGAAAAAGTATTTGGAAAAAAAAGGCAAAAAATGGGAGTCGGATAAACAAGGACTGCTTGACAAAATTGATCCCATGGAGAACTTTAGTCAATGAAATAATGTCTGAATTATTGGGCTAAAGGAAGGAATCGAGGGAAGAGACCAGGTGAACTTCTTTTAAAAGTGGATCCCACAAACATTGGGAGAAGACAAATTTGGAGAAAAACTGCATATCGAGACAACTCACCGAACACTTGGACCCAGAAGAGCCAGTGATCAGAGACCAAGACCAGTTCTGTTGAGACTTTTAAGCTGCCGAGAACGGGAGAAAATTCTGGGAGCATCGCATGATTAATCTAAGCAGAATAATGGCTCGCCCTAGGTTGATCAAGAAAAGATTTTTTTTCCTCAAGACTTTAAGCTGACCTTGATTAAACAAAGAAAAGAATTTGAAGATGTGAAAAGACAACTATGTGCTAAAAACTTGAAATACTCAATGACTTTGAAGGAAAGGAACCAGCAATTTTTCAAGACCAAGAGCAAGGTGGGAGACTTTCTGCAAAGTTTGTAAAAAAAGAGATTAATGTTGCATTTATAATAGAACTAAGTAGAAGTAGTAAAAGTTGTATTTTTTTGAAACTTTTGTTAAAACGTCTTGCATTTATTGTTTAAAAAAGTAAAGCTCACGGAGATCTCAGTAAAAGAAAAAAATCTGGGAAAAGTTGTAGCAGGTTGGAGACTCTAAAGGGAAGAATGGCACCTGGAAAGGAGGAGTATAAAAAAAGAAGGCACTAAAGGGATGGGTTCTTCTTCCTCGAGAGATTCTGCAGGCTTTTTTTCATGGGGTTTCGGAGCTTTATGTATACGTCGCTGTTGGGGCAGGAACATTGTGTGTGTTTTCTTAAAGGGGAAAGATTGCTTTATTATTTAAAGAGTTAAAGAGATTTTACTGTTAAAATATTGTTTTAAAGAAGAATATGGATAGAACATTAAAATGTATTAGTTTTAATGTAAATGGAATTAACGGGCTGGGCATACTTAAAAAAAATTAAAGGCAGATATAGTCTTTTCACAAGAAACACATTTTACCAAATTAGAACACGCAAAATTAAAAAGAGGATGGATGGGATAAGTTATATTGTCTTCATTTGGATTGTTACGAGTCCAGAGGACCCCAAAACTCACCAGCAATAGATATTCACCAAGACAAATGGTTATTGAAACAAAGGTTGCTTTTAATTATCTTTAAAGATGAAAACAGAATCACACTTCAACTTATCACTATTGACTTAACTAACCTAACTTCACCCCTTTCTAATTCTAAGGGCATGTGTATGTAATGTGTGTGTAAGTTCAGAAAAGTTCTTTGATTCACAGTTCAATCTCACTTCTCATTCCTCCAAGTTCACTGGTTGCAGGCAATTCTTATACTGTACACAGAATTTAACATTTATGAAGTTCACCAGGCTTTGGTGCTTAAAAGGTAAATGGTTAACTTTAGTCCCTTTCACTCTTGCCAGTGATCCCAGGAATCGAACGCCAAATGGCCTTTAAAGTGACAAGTGTGAAAGCAAAATCTACTCAACACCGGCATCAGATGACATCATCTCATGCTGTGGATTGACGGCCTTGACCCCTGGTACAATCCCTGGTGTTCGCAGATTTCAGCATTGAGATCAGGCGAGTGTAAAATGGACAGCAGGAATTTCTTATTAAAGGAAGAACAGGCCAAACGCTGGGGATAAACCCTTGCAAATGTGAAAGCATTCAGTGTCCCAGTTAGGAGTGGTCTAGCATGAAAGGCCAAACCCCCATTCCTATCCCGGGATACTGAACAGCCGATTTACTGGGATGCAAGTGTGAAAGGGGCTTTTTTCAACTGCTATAATTACAGTGCTCCAGAAGAAAGGTAGAGACCCCATTAAAAACCTCATCATACAAACCAATATTACTTATAAATGCAGATTATAAAATTCTAGCAAAGGCTCGAGCCAACAGACTGGGTGAGTATTTAGTAAAATTAATACATCCAGATCAGGTGGGATTTGTTAAAGGAAGACGTTCTTCAAATAGTCTAGGTAGATTATTTCAATATAATACATATGGCAAAATCAGGGTTGAATCCAAACTTGACTATTTCTTTCAATGCAGAAAAGATGTTTGACCAACTAGAATGGACTTTCTTATACAAAACATTGGAAAAAATTGGTGGAGCTGGAAAATTTATATTGGATTAAAAACTCTATCATAAGCCACAAGCTAAAATTATAACTAATAACAAATGTCATCTATTGTCTTGGGTAAATTTGTACCTCTCACTTTGTTTGTTTTAGATTGGTCACAGTGTTCGAGTTACTGAAAGAAAATAGACAAACACAGAGAGCAGTTCAGTTTATACAAGTCTTTATTACTAAATCTAAAGCTGAATTCACACTACAACATGCAAGTCCAATGCCTGGACTGGTCCCAACTGCCAAAGCGAGGCGATGACTGCACACCTGTAGTAAGTTGTCTGGGCGCCGGTCGGTAGCAGCTTCTCCACTTCCCCGGACCCGGACGTCGGTTTGGAATCTTGAAGTTTTTCTTCTTGCTGAGAGATGTTGCCACCTCTTGGAGAGTCTCAAACTTCAGCAGTGGGACCATGGTTTATATTACCCAAAAGTTGTTTACTTCAGATCTCGTGGAGGACCCCAACCACCCTGCACGCAGCATCTTCCAGCTACTCCTGTCAGGAGCCAGAACCATCAGGGTGAGGAACAGGTCATTTCCATGGGAAATGAGACTGCTAAAACAACTCTTTGTGACTCTGCTATTTAGTAATAATTTATTCTAATGTACATACGCATCAACTGTCCAGATGTATCATTTGTCTGTATGCATGTTATGTCCAGATGTTTATTCACACTGTTCTGCATCGTAGACCAGAGAGTGCCATTTAGTTGGGTTCTACTGGTACAATAGGATGAGAATAAACTTGAACATACTTACAAAAGCATAAAGCATAAAGCACTGCTTTATTATACATCTAACTGACAACATACAACATTGGTGAACAACGTAACACCATAGTTTTGCGTAAAGGTCTCAAGGTTGAATACTAGTCCCATGATTATTTTAACTTTTATATAGCATCCCACTGCTGATTTCTGTAGAATGTGAAAAAAAATCTCAAGGATGATGCTGATACCCTAACAGCTGACCTGATACATGGAACATAGAAAACAGAACATTGTAGCACAGTACAGTCCCTTTGGTCCATGATAAGTTAAGAGTTAAGGGGCAAAAGTTTAGAGTTACATGAAGGGGAACTTCTTTACTCAGAGAGTGGTGGCTGTGTGGAATGAGCTTCAGGGAGAAGTAGTGGCAGCAGATTCCATTTTGTCATTTAAGGAAAAATTGGATAGGTATATGGATGGGAGAGGAATGAAGGGTTTTGGGCAGGGTGCAGGTAGGTGGGGCTAGAGGAGGGCATTTAATTTGGTGTGGACTAGAATGGCCAAATAGCCTGTTTCTGTGCTGTAATTGTTATATCGTTATATAATGTCAACCGAAGTATATCTACTCCACCACAATCAAATGTTCCCCCATGTCACCATCATAATCCTTTAATTTCCTCACATCTATATACCTTTCTAAGAGTCATTTGAATATTCCCTATTGTACCAAATTTCGCTATTTCCCCAAAAATGCATTCCAGTTACCCACCACTCTCTCTGTGAAAACTAACCTCAAGGGAAATAGATTTTTTTTCTGGAGATACTGACAAAAGTCCCTCTGAAACAAGCACTTCCCATCAAGTCTTCTATGTAGAAGTCGAATGCTTGATGACTCCACTCCAAAATGTTAAAGGCTCATCATGGATACATCTGAACTTCAAGCTTCACATTAAATAGACCTGATAAATGATCAAATAAGGATGTTACCTGATGCAGAAACCTGCAGAAATGACCCAAAATACCACAGTAGACATGCTATTGGCGGCCACCCTCTTCCTGGGCTAGTCAGTACAAGGTCCTTTGTTTCCCACCCTGACTGGGAGCCCATCCACAAAAATGTAAGATTTAGCTTTAAATAACACAATATGCACCCACAACCATATAACACTGAAAAAAAACTTCAAATGCCTTCTTCCTTGGTCCAGTGAACATTCTGTGACCAAAAGTCAATACATGTGGAAATGATTCTTAATGTTGCACATTATTAAGCAATGGTAATCTGCCCATCAATCAAGATGTCAGCTATTTACTTCACTGTCAATATAAGCCACAATCTCTATTCTGCACCCTAGCATTTCGCACATTTGGAATAACATGGATGATTCAAGTTTCGAACCTTGAGGAATGTCAAAGCATGATAGAATCGAAGTCACAAAGCATTGAACAGGAGCCCGACTCATCTTTGCTGACCAAGTTGGTATTCTGGGAAGTCTGATTTGCTCGATTTGGTCCTTCATCTTATATCTGTTATATATCCATCTCCGGATATCCCCAAACCTGCTTAAATGTCAAAATTGTGCCCACTTCTACAGTTTCCTTTTGCAGCTCATTCCAGATATGGAGTGCCCTCTAAATTGAGAATATTGCTCCTCTTAATTCTCTCCCCTTCCACCTATTGTAGTGTAGATAAAAGCTCACATTCGACTGGAGGGAGAACTAATGCTTTTATTAGCTTACAATACAGGAAGGGGTCATGAACAGGCTTCAGAGGGCTTCTGGGTTGTGGTAGAAACCCAGGGTGATATACAGGCCTCTGAGGGAGGGGCCGGGAGGCGGGACCAGTTGTCAGTACAGCACACTTCTAGGGAATCCCAGTTCTCTACACCTATGCCCTCTAGTTTTAGAATCATCTCCCCTGGGTAAAATGGTGAACATTCACTTTATCCAATGCCACTCATGATTGTTTGAACCTCTGCCTCTTATATTTAAGGAATTAAGATGCAGCCTATCTGAACTCTCCCAATAACTCAAGCTCTCTGTCTTGCCAACATCCTACTGAATCTCATCTGCACTGCTTCCAATTTACGTATTAAGAGTGTATCGTTAACTGCATAAGAAAAGCCATGGATCAAATAAGTACAAGAATGAATGGTTACACCTCATCGGGTAGGGATGCCAGATCTGCAGTCTACAATTTTAATCAAGCATGGTCATAATATATTAACCTCAGGTCAGTTTCATGGTACTCAATGACTTAAAAGTAATAATCGTAAAAAAAGTAACTTTAAATTCAACTCATTTAATAATAATAATTAGCTTCTGCACACTCTCAATTCATACTTGGGCATAACAGTAAAGCATCAAAAATCAGATAGTAAGTATAATCAGATAGGAGAAGCCTAATAACCTGAATATGCTTGAGATTGTCTGATCTTGGAAGCTAAGCAGTTTCAGCACTGGTTAGTACTTGGAGGGGAGATCACCTCTGAACACCAGGTGCTGTAGGTTTCTGTAAGGGGTGCTGGACAAAGTGGTGACTCTCTGCCTTACAGTAGTCAACAGTTAAAGATTTTTAATGTATGTTACATTACGTGACAATAATGGAACCTTTAACTTTAAATACGTCTTTATCAATTTGGCAAGATAAAATGTGTGGTTCACAGTGCTGGAGCATCAACTTTTTACCATTTATATTGGGAGTTAGATGAAAGAACCAAATGTCATGGCTGTTAAATTTACTGAAGATAGGTAGGAAAATATTAAGTTGTAAAAAGCACTATTGAAATATGTAATGTTAAATTTATGGACAAAGATCTGGAAAATTGAGCAGTGTGGAATAAAAACATGATATAGTCTTTTTAGTGGGAAAAATAAAAACATGATTAATAGGACTGCAGGTCTGAGATGCAGAAGGATCTCGTATACCAATACTTTACCTGCAATTGGCTAATATGTAAATAATTGGTGTAGTGACTACTTTCCTTTATAGTTGTTTGGAGGGTAAAAGAATGTTGTTGTCTATGGCTCATTTAAACAAATTTGTACTAAAGTTGAGTTTTCCAAAGTTTATTAAATGATATTAAACACTGTTAACATTATTGTAAGTTGCTAAATGATGTTACAATTCATTAAAACATTGTTAGACAATCAATACCAAATGTCAGAATATTCTTTGGATCCTCCATTTTGCAGAACAACAGAACCAAACTAGAAATCTTATCTCCCTAACAAGCCAAGAAACCAGCTATAACCTTGGCTCAAAGAAGTTTCTAGGAGACAGCATAAAAGTGTGTAAAAAAAGCCACAAACAAACTGCTTGTGAGCATGAAATACATTTTAATCCCAACAATACTGGCCCCTATTTATTATGTTTAAAAAATAATTACCATCATAAAAATAATCAAACATAGTAGATAGTTTCTATACATGCACTCACATACAATCTCAGTTATATTTCAAAAGAAAATAAAAGTCTGTTAACAAAGCTTTCTGCCTTTTATAAAAGACAGATTTTGGTAATTGGTCTGTTCAGAAACCCAGTCTGATCCAAATTTGATGTACAAGTCCCCTTTTGTCCTGAATGGTATCAATAACCTTCCCCACCGACCAGGTGGGGAAGGTGCTGAATTGTCCATGATGATCATAACATCCCCAGATAGAAATTGCACCTGATCTTAAGACTATTTTTGTCACTCCTCTCCTGCAACAATGGAAGATATTCTTTCACCCATCTTTTCCAGGCAAACCTTAAATAAATTGCACTTACTTCCACCTGCAACGTGCATATATGTCTTCCTTTTGAAACAGCCCCAATGGCATTGAAGGCTTAGTCTTAAGAAGCAGAAGGTGATTCGGGGTAAATGCCTCTATATCACTTGGATCTGTAAAAATCTTAGTAATCGGACAACAGTTGAGAATAGTTTCAACTTCATATAGAACTGTATGAAGACCTTCCTCATTAAGATTCTGTCCATCTAGGATGGAATTGAGAACCTTTCACACTGATCTTATCAATCTTTCCCATATACCTCCATGGTGTGAGCCAGAAGGGGGAGAGAAGATCCAATTGATTCCTTTCTGGAGTAGTTCAGCATGAATCTGATCCAGATTCCAGCCCATAAGCACTTTCTTCAATTCTCATTGAGCCCCCACAAAGTTACTACTATCGTCAGATCATAGTTCTTTTACCTGTCCATGCCTGGCAATAAAACACCAAAGGGCACTAATGAAGGAGTCTGTATCAAGTGATGATGCCACTTTGATGTGAATTGCTCTTATGTGAAACATGTGAAAATAACATCATAGCATTTCATGACACTCCTTCCACACTTTACTCCAAAGGGTCCAAAAGAATCAACTCCAATATATATGAATGGAGGTTCATTAGGAGAGACTCTGTCCAGGGGCAAATCTGCCATCTGCTGTTGTCCAGGAACATTTACACACCAACATGCAACCTATTTTGACATCATTTTTCTGATTGACCTAGTGGTACCAGGAATCCAATATTTTGGCAAAGATTTGGATAATATATGATTGCGACCATTATGGCCCACCTCTTTATGAATATGACGAAGAATCAAATCAGAGATACACCATTCTCCAGAATGGGGTTGAGTTAACGAATGTGGCTTGTCCTTTTAATATTCATTCCCTTTCTCAAACTTGAAATTTCATCTGCAAATCTCTTCATCTGAAAAAAGCAGATTATCTCCTTCTCGACATTAACTAGTTCATCAAGATCTTTTTTGTGGTAGATCTCTTTGATGGATGTTAGCCGACTGAAATTGAGCAGGAACATGGCTTGCTTGTTTTTCTCTCTTTTTCTGCTATGATTCAGAAGCAGTCTTTTAAGTCTGAGTATCCATGCTTTCAAATGATTTCAAGATGAGAAGTATTGGATTAAGCTGGTAACTGGATCCACTTGTTCAGATATTATATGAACAGCATTTGCAGTCTTACCCCTGATTTCAGAGTCCTCTGGTAAGATTTCTTCTAATTTAATCAGGATTTTGAGGCCACTCTTCCTGAGGCTGTAGAATACTGGTTCCAGATGATGGCAGTGCAGCACGACTGCAGTGGCCTCTCCAGACCGTGATGCTATCAAAACAGTCCAAGGAGAGAGCCGTGTTCGATTTTTAAAAGATGAAGATCGGACAGTAGCGCAGTGGAGATGGGAAGCTGAGAAGAACTGCAAAGGTGAAGGTGCAGGAGAAGCGGCGTGGCCCTGGTCTGCTGTGGTCAGGCCTCTGTGGAGGGGACGAGGCTTCTGGATATCGGGTGTTGCTGAGGAGATGCTGTGGTGGGTCTGTGTCTGCAGAGTTGCGTCAGGGTTTCCAGAGCTGGCGGCGTATGCCTGTCTGGCTGGCTGCTCTGCAGAGGTGGTGTCCAGAAGCCTGGAGTGGTCATGTTATGCATTTGGCCTGGAGGTTCAGGAGGATGTGCCATCTTGGAGTGCAGGGCCCTGCAGCGGATGTAGGGTCGGAGAGGAAGCAGTGGGGGGGGTCTCTCTACCATTACAGTACTGAACCTGATGGGCCTGAATGGACTTATAAAGTCTAAGTCTCTGAAATGTGATTTCCTCACTGTATCTATTGTCTAGTTTTTCATCTTTTACTGTATTGTTGGCACTGTTTTTTTTTTAAACATTATGTAGTTTTTTGTAGGTGTGTTTTAGTCATGAGTAGTTTTTATATTTTGATTTGTCTGGAGTAGAAATGGCATCTTGTGTTGTCTAATGTGTAATTGCAATTATATGGGTAGCATTGTGGTTTCTGGAGGTTGTAATTTCATTTTTAACTGTGCACGGTGTCCTGGTTTTAAATGACAATAAAGGCTACTACTACTACTAGAAGAAACCGAGGCCCAGACACCCACATTTCTTTCTTCAGAAACGACTTGACTTTCAAACCTCGGGAAGCTAGATCGGCAGGATTGTTAACTGCATTAACATATCTCTACTGTATTGGGCTTCAGACTTTATCAATTTCAGGACTTTTGTTAGCCACAAAAAGTTTGAAACCATGTGGTTTTATTTGAGCACAGAGGTGTTATTAGTCCAAAATACAGAGTCTGTTAATTCCATTTGCAACTCTATTTTCAACATTGTCTCTATGGTAGCAGCTGTCAACTCCATTCGAGGGATAGTGGTTACTTTTAATGGAACCACTCTGGCCTTTCCCATTGCAAATCCATAAAGTACCTGATCCTGGTTATCATGCAAGAACAGGCAACTAATAGTTCCATAACTGTCTTCATATGCATCAGCAAGATTATGCATTGATCAGATATCAGTTCCAAAATTTGTGGGTTTGAAGCGTCTGTCAATCTTGAGGTTTTGCAGCTTATAAAGGTCTTGAATCCAACATATCCATTCCGGTAGAATGGAGTCTGTTATCACATCATCCAAACCAATCCTTTTCCTACACAAATCTTGCAGGATCTTCTTGGCAGTCAGGACTACTAGAGAATCATGTATCAAACTGTTGGCAGAATCGCCCTTCTTGTGAGAGATCGGTCCTTCAACATGATTTTGAACTTAAAAACATCTCACTGAACACCTAACACCCTCTCCTTAGGAAGGGTGTCATGGTCTAAACCCAGAATTTTCATTTATTTTGCCTTTTCTGCTTCAGGTCTGGCAGCCAATGACTGCTACTTATCTATTTGGTAAGTAGAAAGTCTGTCTTGAAATAGATCACTTTTAACTCATGATAAAGAGCTCTTGCTGCTTCTTCTGTAGCTACAGAAGTAAGAGTCATTCACAAAGAAGTTATTCCTGATGGTGCTTACAGCTTGTGAGCTAAACTGTTCCCTATTGTCCTCAGCACACTTCTTGAGGGCAAAATTTGCACAATTTGGTGAAGTCGCTCCAAATAGATGCCATGTCATTTTGTATTCATCTGTAGTCTCCATCAGGCCACCAAAGGAATCTCAACAAGTCATGGTCTTCCTTCAGTATATTCAGCTGGTGGAAGATTCCTTCAATGTCTGCAGTGATGACAACAGGTATTTTTGTATGGAATCTTGTTAAGACTCCTATCAACATACTGGTCAAATCTGGACCCTGTCAGAGCTGGGAATTTAGTGAAACTCTCCAAAAGCTTGCTCCAGTCAAATACCACTCAAAGTTCTTTCTTTTGAAGCAGCAAAACCCCATGGTGTGGTTCCATTTTTTGCTATCACTATACTCCAAGATAACCTCTGACACTTTCTCTGCACTGCATAACCTTTAATCATCATGTCAGATTTGCAGCTGGTGTAATCTGAATGAAAGGAAGGATCTTTCCTGAATCTTCTCTTTAAGTTCAGTGTCTGTTGTTCGACCATGCTTCTATTATCAGGCATGCAAAATTCCCTTTTCTTTCACGGTAATCCAATACAATAATGCTCATTAACCAGTTTGGTAGATTTTGTCACAAATTCCAAGAACTGCTGGTCTTCTTGTGAAGGTTCTTGGTCATCCCTGAGGCATTCAGGAAAGTCATTCTTGAACTGCTGATCTCACAGCTCAAATTTAACAATCAATATCTTGTTGACACTTATAGCTGTCAGGTCCTAAACTTCATTTGTTCCTCCTAATTGTCCATTAATCGTCCAACAAAGCATAGTTTTAACAGCGCAAGTTCAGTCTCTCACACTCCTTATCAAATCTTGTGGTTCTAGAGCTTTTGGTACATCTGAACCAATCAGCAACTCTATCTCAGAGTTGACTTTGCATAAACAAACATTTTCAAATGAGTCAACGTTTCAATGTTGTCTTCCCTCAGTCTATTTTTGTCTTTACCCACATACATATCAATCGTGATCATTTTTACTCTCATTACCCGTCTTCATCCCTCAGTCTATTTTTGTAATTGTTCTGCAAATTTTCGTGCTTCTTCTGGATCCGAGAACAGTCTGTTTTGTTGTCCTGGAATAAATATTTTCAATACCGCAGGATGCTTCAGTGTAAATTTATATCCTTTCTTCCATAAAATCGCTTTTGCTGTATTGAACTCTTTTCTCTTCTTTAGGAGTTCAAAGCTTATATCTGGATAAATGAAGATTTTTTGCCCTTTATACTCCAGTGGTTTGTGGCCCTCTCTTACTTTTTCCATTGTCTTCTCCAGTACCTTTTCTCTTGTAGTATATCTTAGGAATTTTACTACAATAGATCTTGGTTTTTGTTGTGGTTGTGGTTTAGGGGCCAATGCTCTATGTGCCCTTTCTATTTCCATTTCTTGCTGTAGTTCTGGACATCCTAGGGCCTTAGGGATCCATTTTTTTATAAACTCCCTCATATTCTTGCCTTCTTCATCTTCCTTAAGGCCCACTATCTTTATGTTATTTCTTCTGTTATAATTTTCCATTATATCTATTTTTTGGGCTAGTAATTCTTGTGTCTCTTTAGTTTTTTTATTAGATTCCTCCAATTTCTTTTTTAAGTCTTCTACCTCCATTTCTGCTGCTACTGCCCGCTCTTCCATCTTGTCCATTTTTTTCCACATTTCTGTTAAGGTCATATCCATTTTATTTATTTTCTTTTCTGTGTTGTTTATTTTTCTTCTTAAATCATTGAATTCCTGTGTTTGCCATTCTTTAAATGACTCCATGTATCCTCTAACAAGAGCCAGTATATCCTTTACCTTGCCTTTCCCTTTATCTATTTCACTGCATTCTTCCTCTTCTTCTTTCTCTGGGTTGGCCATCTGTTGTTTCTTTGATGCCCTTTCCTCCTCTTCTTTCTTGTTTCCATTGTCTTCTGTGGTCTCTTCTTGCTGCAGGTGTTCTGCAGCTGTCGTTGCCGGCTGTGGAGATCGACTCCCCAGCTGGTCCCCCCTCCCGTCGGTGTGTTTTTTTTCATGCGCATGCGCGGTTGCGCACTTTTACTCGGCTCTGTGAGCCATTGATGTAGTTCTTTTTCCACCGACCTGAGGTAGTGGGCTCCTCTCTCCACAGCGGGCCTCTTCGGACAGGTAAGGCCTTCACCTTTTTCCTCCGTTGTCTTCTCTTCCTCTCTTCTTTCTGTTGATTTTGATTTTTCTCCTTTTGTCTCCATCTTCTTTCCACCTTTATACTCACTTTTCTTTAACTTGTATTTCTGTGCCTTTGTATTTTTTCTTGTTTTTCCCGACTTTTCTGGAGAGGGCTGGAGTTCACCGTCCGGCCACTACTCCATCACGTGACTCCCCCTTTTCAATGTTGTCTTGATGTGGGATGTTTCCTTTATGCAGAGGCATTGTTTTCTGAGTCTCTACATTTGGGAGTTCACAAAAATCATTACTATCCAATCCAACGATCTCTATGCCCAAAGCAAAGCTGATTTCAATGTGTTTAACTTGACCTATAGTTCTTAATCAAATTTTTGACCTTCTTCCTTGAAGATTAAGCTTATCCATTCACCCTGCAGTGCAAAATGATGCAGTGCTACCTGGGTCAAAAAATGCATAAGTATGCACTATTGACTTTCTTGACTTTGACTTGCACAGGTTACTATTAAAAGTTTGCAGTTCTCACCAGCCCCAGTAAGACCATTTGTCTGTACTGAAGCTTCAGCATTGTTCTCATCTGCTTCTTTTCATGCTGTTTCTTCCTTTTCCATATTCTTCTTTTCCTGGAAGATGTGTAGCATTTTGGGATGCTTTTGACTGCATATGTTGCAGAGGAGTCCTTTTTGCAGTTTTTTGGTGATGTGTCCTTTACACAGATGGCCAAAACATCCTCCATTTTCCTTCAGAAAAGTGATTTTCTCACAACGCATCTTCTTTTCCAACTGTGAACACTTTTCCAAAGCATCAGTTTGAGACAGTTCTTAACTGCAGGCAAACTTTCCTTCTCCTTAATTTCTTTATCTGCAACTGCCAGGGAGGTGGCAAATGTACTTTTTTTTCAATTTTGGTTGAGGGTATGATTTAGATCTCTCAACACCTTTGCTTACTGTTTAAGTGCCTTCGATATTTCCATGCACTGGATCTGTGACAATGACTACTTGCCCTTCAATGAACTCCACCAAATCCATAAAAGTAGCTGTTTGATTGTATTTGTTCTCTGGCATTTAACAACTGAACTCCTCCACAGTTCTCTCATCCAGTAGGATGATTTATTTAAAATGATTAGCATATGGTCAATCTCATCCATGACATTGCAACATCTTCTTCAAAAGAGGGTTTGAGCTTCGAGAACTTTGGTGTCATCTGGTTTTATTGATGATCATGGAAGAGTCTTCTGTATATAAGCGGTTACAATTTTATGCTTGTTGCCAAAAATGCTTCTTCGAATCCTTCATTTGGGGGTTTATAACGGCAATTCCTTAATATAGACAAAAGGTTTGGCTCTTACTTTCAATACTGCATTCAAAGTTTCTCATGAATGCTGGGAACTGGTGGATCACCATTAAAATCTTGAATCTCTCTTGGGCAAAGAGAGACTGTAGCTGGATTAACGATGCAGCCTTTTCATCTTGGCCTGAGTGTATGTTCATCTGGTTCTCTGTTACTTGACAGGAGCATCAAGTACTCTGCCTCGAAAGATGGAATTTGGCTCACATTTCTGCCTATTATGGTCAGTGTTGGGGTTTGAGGTTTGGCGCCAGTCTAGTAACCGTGGCACTGGCTCTACCTTGGTATTAAATATTTTCTTTTTCTATTGTCCTTCCTCAAAATGTGACTCCACAATGTTAAACACTTTAGATAATTTACTTTGAACACCAGATATCTCTGAGGCTTCTAGTTCCCTCGCCTTGGCCTTATTAAGTCATTTTTATTTCCAGTGCCAGATGATCCTTTTGGTTCTTTAGCTGCATCTCCTCCCTCCTTAGCTGCTCCCCCTGCAGCTCCTTATCCATTCATAGCTGCTCATTTTTCTGTTCCTCTTCTCTCCATAGCTGCTCCTGTCTCCTCTTTAGCTGCTCCTCCTGCTCTTCAATGGCCAATTTAATTTGAAGCAATTCTTGTTCTGTTTCAAGAGCGGCCATATCAGCCTGAACATTTAAATGTGCAGATGCAGTACTGGAAACACAGGAAGTTCTGGAGCTTGCTCAAGAACTTAGTTTGCTTCTCCTGCTTCCGGTGTTTGAAGTATATCATCCAGTGTGATCAATGCTGCTTTAATATCTGACTTTGTCTCCATTTTGAATTGTTCATCCTCCACCTCATCATCGTGTATCACATCTTCCAACAATTTTCATGCGCCTGATCTTAGATTCTGTTGATGTTTTTTGCAGTAATTCTGTGGGGTTTGTATTTCCACCAGCCAAATGCTTCTCTGCTCCTCTTGCATCTTTCAGACTTGTTTGGAGCAGTTTTGTTTCCACTTGTATCTAAGTCCCGATGTTGTAATTCTTCTCTAAGTTCCTTGAAATTCGTCTCCACAATAGATTGCTCCTCGAGGACACCAGGTTCAGCGGCGGCTGCCATATTATCTTATCCATCCAGCCGACCAACTGGTTCTCAGGCACCAAGCTTGCACAACAATAACTCCAAAATCTAAATAGTCCTCAAAGGACAAGCAGCAATTTCTCTAAACTGTGTTCAAACTTGCAATAAATACACAGAAGGAATCCTAAGGTCAGGCTTACTGCTTCCAATGGCCTTGATGATGCTGTTGACAATCATGCCTCTGTGAGTTTGAAATGCTCTAAACAGAGCCCAATTGATCCAATTCCAATATTCCTATTGACTTAATTATAGCGACTACTTTCCTTTATAGTTGCTTGAAGAATAAAACAATGGTTATCTTTGACTCGTTCAAATAAATTTGTACTAAAATTGAGTTTCCCAAAGTTTATTAAATATTAATCATTGTTAACATTATAATAAGTTGCTAAATGTTGTTACCAACTGTTAAAACATTAGACAGTCAATAGGAAATGTCAGAACATTCTCCGGATCCTCTATTTCGCAGAACAAAAGAACTAAACTAAAAATCTTATTTCCCTAACAAGCTAAGAAACCAGCTACAACCTTGGCTCAAAGATGTTGCTGCGAGACAGCATAAAAATATATTAAACAAAAAGTCACAGACAGCTTGGGAGCATGAAGTATATTTTAACCCCAACAATTGGAAAAGTCAGAATAATTTTATTGATTATTGCTAGGGAATTGAATACTAGCTACTTCACTTACATAAGGCATCATTTAGAAATAATTCAGAGATGTTTTATTATACTAATACTGGAATGAGCCCATTGTACAAAGAAAAGTTGGACAATTCAGGCTAGTATCCTCTGAAGTTTTAAAATTAAGACATTTCTATAGAAACAGTGTCCTGAGGGGCTGTGAAGATTGGAGATGTGTCCTCTTGTGGGAATATCTGGAAGAGGGTCAAAAGAGCCACTACTTAAAATTAAGGGTCTGTGGCGGCGCACTCGCTCAGGGCGAACTGGCCCCACTTGTAATGCCACGTGGCGGGGCAGCCCTGGGAAGATGGTGCCATCGGGCGGTTTCTGCCTCACTCAAACCTCCCATGTGGCGCATGCCCGGGCAGCGATTGTGACATCATCATGCACATGTTGACTGAACCAATGCTGCCCTTAAAGGGGAACATGCCAAATTCAAATAAAACAGTCATTAACGACCCTCAGCGTGGTGGCTTTGCTTCTTACACTGCTCTCCCACCACATTGGTGACCCCGAAGAGCTCAGATGTTTTTCTGGACTCTGAACCATGGATTGGGCAGAAGTTGACACCGTCTCGATCAAGCTTCCCCACTTTTGGACCCACCGCCCAAGGACGTGGTTCGGGCAAGTGGAAGCACAGTTCCAGCTTTGAAACATCTCTGCCTACGCCATGATGTTTTACCACATCGTGAGTGCACTGGACCAAGACACAGCAGCGAGGATGGATGACCTCATCCACCACCCCCTGGCTGAGGGCAAGTAAACTGCCCTCAAAGACCTGCTACTGGGGACATTTGCGCTCACCTCCCCAGCAATGGGCTCCCAGGCTCCTGCACCTGGACGGGCTCAGAGACTGCAGTCCCTCGGCGCTGATGGATGAAATGCTGGCCCTGGTGGAAGACCACAAGCCCTGTTTTCTCTTACGCCAAATTTTCTTCAAGCAGATGCCGGAGGACACCCAGCTGCTCCTCACCGATGAGGATTTCTCGACCCATGCAAAGCTGCAGCCCGGGCAGATGCCCTCTGGCGAACAAAGAGGGAGAATGAAGCAACCCTCAACCAGGTGGCATGACTGGGAATCAGCCAACCACAAACCACCCCCAAGACCAAGCCGGAGGAGAGCCAGTCGACCTGGTGTTTCTACCATCAATGGTGGGGAGCGCAATCCCGTAAGTGCCAACAACCCTCTGGGTTTCAGGGAAATGACCAGGCCAGCCACCATTGATGACTGCAACGCTGGCCACATGAACAGCCTCCTTCATGTTACGGACATATCCACTGGCCGCTGCTTCCTGGTGTACTGGGGCAGAATTGAGTGTCCTACCCCCCCCTCCCCACAGCCTTAGAGACTTGCACCCAATCTCGCGGTCCAGCCCTCCAGGTGGCCAACGGCTCCACCATCAAGACCTATGGCACCCACAGGGCAAAGATCCAGAGAAGCAAGGAAAAATTTCACTGGAGGTTTGAGCTAGCCTCAGTGGCACCGCGCTGTTGAGGACCAACTTCCTTTGGGCCTCCGATTTAACAGTCGACATGAAGGGCAAGATGCTGGTCAACGCTTGCACATTCCACTCCATACGATTGAACACAGCAGATGCCTGTAAGCCAGAAATCGCTGCTGTAGCCGCCGCCAGGGATGAGTTCTCCGACATCCTTCATGAGTTCCCCACCATCTTGGAGCCATGCTTCGATGCTGCCCTGCCCCAGTACGGGGTCTTCCACCACATTGGCATGCAAGGCCCCCTACTGCACGCTAAGCCCAGATGGCTGCCACCCGAAAAGCTCCAGCAGGTGAAGGAGTTTTCCAGACTAAAAGAGCTGGGAATCGTCTGACACTCTGACAGTGCCTGGGCATCGCCGCTCCACAGTCTCAAAAGTGTCTGGCGGCTGGAGGCCCTGTGGGGACTAATGTCGGTTGAACAATGCAACCATTCCTGACAGGTACCCGGTTCCCCACATACAGGACTTCTCCTCCAAACTCCACGGCGCACGGGTTTTCTCCAAAGTGGACCTCGTGTGGGGATACCATCAGATCCCAGTGCACCCAGACAATGTGGGGAAGACGGCCATTATCAACCCCTTCGGCCTCTGAGTTCCTCCGCATGCCGTTTGGCTTAAAGAATGCAGCCCAGATGTTCCAGCGCCTCATAGACATGGTGGGAAGGGACTTGGACTTTGTGTTCATCTACCTGGATGTTATACTGATTTCCAGTTGCAACCGCGAGGAGCACAAAGCCCAGCTCCACACCCTTGTTTGCCCAGCTGACAGATTTCAGCCTTACAGTCAACGCGGCCAAATGCCAGTTTGGCAAGGAGTCCCTCCAGTTACTGGGGCATACCCTTTCAGCAGCTGGGGCCTCCCTGGCACCGGAGAAGGTAGCAGCCATTCAACATCTCCCCAAACCCTCCACCCTTAAAGGCCTGTAGGAGTTCATGGGGATGGTGAACTTTTACCATCGTTTCATCCCCGGGGCCACCCGTACCATGCACCCATTCTTCATGCTGATGGCCGCCAAAGAATAAACCTTATCCTGGCCAGAAGGGGCGGATAAGGTGTTCGTGGCAACGAAGGAGGCCCTTGCCAGCGTGACGCTGCTGGTGTACCCACGGCTGGAGGTGCACACGGCACTCTTCATGGACACCTCAGCTACAGCAGTCGGGGGGAGGGTCCTGGAACAAAGGCTTGTTGGACAATGGTGCCCACTGGCCTTTTTCAGCAAGGAGAGCTCAAATACAGTGCTTTCAACCGGGAACTCCTGATGCTGTACTTGGTCATCCACCATTTTTATTACTTCCTGGAGGAAGTGGTCTTCACGGACCACAAGCTCCTCACCCATGAACTGGCGATGGCCAAGGACCTATGGACCGCCAGACAATAGCACCACCTCTTGTACTTGTTGGAATTCACTACCGACATTCAGCACAGGGCAGGCAAGGACAATGTGGTGGCGGACACACTCTCACCCCCGGGTTGGACTACGCACAACTAGCCCAGGCACAGTGAACCGACGCAGAGACCCAAGCCCTGCGGACCGCCATCTCAGGCCTCAAACTCAACGACATCCAAGTACCCAACAGACCAGACATGCTGCTCTGCGACGTTTCAACAGGTACGCCACATCCAGTTGTCCCACCGCATTGGAGAGCGAGTGACTTCAGTCTGGTACATGACCTTGCTCACCCCACGGTAAAGATAACCATGCGGATGGTTGCGGAGCGGTTCATGTGGGATGGGCTTAAGAGGTGGTGGAGCTGGCCAGGAACTGCACCAGGTGCCAGACCTCCAAGGTCCACTGGCACACACAGGCTCCCATCCAGGACTTTGATTCGGTGGCTCACAGGTTTTAGCACATTCGCGTAGATGTCATTGGCCCCTTACCACCACACAACCCCCACCCCCCAGAACCGGTTACGCATCTCGCTGCCAGGGAGGCGCGTTACCTACTCACGGTGGTGGACCGAGCCACGAGATGGCCTGAGGCTATCCCCATCAAGGAAGCCTCTGCAGAGACGTGCGCCAGAACCCTGGTCAGTCAGTGGATTGCCCGGTTCGGGGTCCCGGCGCATATCACCAGCGACAGGGGTGCCCCAGTTCACATCTGCTCTGTGGACCCAAATGGTGAAACTCCTGGGGGGTTAAGCTCCACCACACCACAGCCTACCATCTGCAGTCGAACAGTTTGGTTGAGAGGTTCCACCAGCACCTTAAGTCCTCACCTTAAGACTCACCGGCCTGGACTGGGCAGACAAATTCCCCTGGGTCCTCCTCTGGATCAGGGTGGTGCCCAAGGAGGACCTGCAAGTCTCAGTGGCGGAAATGGTAGATGGCGCACCACTCTCCCTGCCTGGCAAGTTCTTCGGCCTGGAACCCGACACCGCGCCCAGGGACACGAACCCACTGGCAGACCTCCGCAAGAGACTGGCCTCCCTGGCCCCCCCCCATCCCCAGCGTGCCATGGCACTCGGCTAGCCCATCTCCCCAAGGAACTTGACTCTGCCCAATTCGTGTTGTTCAGAGAGGACTGCAGGTGGCACCGCTACAGTGCCTGTACGAGGGTCCATACAAGGTCCTACACTGGTCCAGCAGAACCTTCGTTCTGGACGCTGGGGGGAGGAGGAACTTTTCATGTTGGACTCCCTGAAGGCGGCCCATCTGGACTTGTCACAGCCGGTGCAGACATCCAGGCCCAAGTGACGGGGCCACCCGTCCATGCAGCGAGATGCGTAACCGGTTCTGGGGGGTGGGGGTTGTGTGGTGGCGCACTCGCTCAGGGCGAACTGGCCCTGCTTGTAACATCACGTGGCGGGGCAGCCCTGGGAAGATGGCACCGTTGGGGGTTTCCTCCTCACTCAAACCTCCTGTGTGGCGCGTGCCCTGGGAAGCGATTGTGACATCATCACGCAAGTTGTGACTGAACCAATGCTGCCCTTAAAGGGGCATGTGCTAAATTCAAATAAAACAGTCATTACCGACCCTCAGCGTGGTGGCTGTGCCTCTTATACTGCTCAGACCGCCACAGGTCATCCATTTGAGGTAGAAAATTCTCCTGAATGAGGTTTGAGGCTATTTGGAACACTTCCTCGAAGGATAGAGGAAGCAAATTCTTTGAATATTTTTAAGATATAGGAAAATATTTGTTTGATAACCAAGGAGATGAAGTTATCTTTGATAGACTGGCATGCAGGGTTGGAGTTAAAATCAGGTTAATCATAATCTTAGTAAAAGGTAGTGCAGGTTTGAGGATCTGTGCTCTTGCTCGGAATTCATACAACTGAATATTACCATATAAACCAATGGGAAATAATATTGCTAAAAAAAAAGAACCATACCTATACATGATTACAATGTATTCACATCTCAAATGCAATTTTGCACGAAAACCTGTGGCATTATGGACATGTTATAAACAAGAATATACCAGAAATATCTGGGAAAACTGGGTGCTTACTGGGAAAAGAGCTAAAATCATCCTTTTTTATCACTCAGTCGCCTCAATTAAACCTGATATTATCTTTGACGCTTAATCCAATCTATTGAGCAACTTAAGAATCTCTAAATCCTTGATATCAAAAAAGACTTCATAATTTTGATGAGCTGAGAACCCAATGAGAAATAACTGTTTCAAATCGTGATTCAAATCAAAAGAGAACATTTAAACACCTGGCTTGAAAGGATTAAATTGTCTGTATTGATTAATCCTTCATCATTAATTTGTCCCTGAAGTTCATGCTTTGTCTGTGCACATTTGATAAAAGAGACACAGTCTACTTTGGGGAAAAAAATTCTCAAAACTCCACTCCCCAGCAGTAAATGTTAGTTAGACAAGAAGTCTGCAGAAGCTGGAGAACTGGAACAAAATACAAAACTTCTGGAGGAACTCAGCTGGTCATGCAGCATCCATGCAAAGCAACAGACAATCGAGGTTTCATCCCTGAGCCTTTCACCTGATTGCCTATTGTTAAATGACCTGATGAGTTCTTCCAGCACTTCCGAGTAAATATCTATTCCGGCTATTGCATCTCTCTGCATTCTACTTCATCTTTGAAGGCACAAAAATAATGATTAGTTACAGTTTGATGATACTGAGAGCCTGTAGTGCATCAAGCGACAATTTAAAGCTCATCCAAAGGACAATGAATCGTCATGTTACAAACTTTAAAATTGAAGGCTAGATTCCAATCTTATTTTTCACTGGGAGAAGCCCAGTCAGACACTTCTTTCATAGAAGAGTACATCTTGGAATTGCAGATGCAATATTGGACAATTTGACATCCTCTAACCAAAGTCTTATGATTTTAAAATGATTAAAAATTCATAAAGCATATACATTCAAAACTGCTCACAAAATTGTTTTCACTGGCATTAAACTGACAAATTTATGTAAGTGCAGGGATTGTCACAATTGAACAATAATGTTTTCATTTTGGAAGTTCATGTCAAGGCATATTGTGGAGAATAGTGAAAGTTTGATGTTGATACTAGGTGATAAACTATGAAAGAAAGATAAGACAATAATTTTCATTTATTTGAGCATAAACATCCCAAATACTTCAAAGAAGCATTATCAAACAAAACATCAATGCTGAGCCTCATATCGAGATATTACAGTAGCTGACCAAAGCTTGGAAAAGGTGATATATTTTAAGGAACATGTGTAAAGTAAAAGGAGCTAGAAGGTGCAAAGTGGATGGAATGTAGTTCAGGAAGGGAACTCCAGAGTTGAGAATGAACATGGCAGGGGGTAGGGTATGAAGGTTAAATTTAAGGGCTATCAATATGAAGGGAAGGAGTAAATAAAAATTGAGGCACTGAACAGCTGCAATCTAATATATTCCAACAAACACAGGATTAAGGGAAATGGAAGTTGGGTAAAAACAATGAAGTTTTGGACGACATAAAATTTAGTATATGTTGGAACAGGTCAGACTAGATGTAATGAAGGCTGCATGCTTCAGAAGAAAAACTCAACAGTGGAGGTCATATAACAAGGGAGAAATTAGAAAAGGAGAGTTGATTGATACTGCTCTAGCAACAACAAAAAAATGGGCTGAATGGCCTCTCCATGTCAGAATTCTACAATTTGAAGGTTATTTTAGGATCAAAATTGACCAAACCAATACCATAAACAGTGCAGTTCAATTTCCAAGAGTTGCCAAGGAGAAGGATTCTGAGGCTAACAGAAATTAATGGGGCTGTCGAGATGATAGGTTGGATGGTCAATATATTGATGTAAGTGTGTTTGAGGGATAAGATGAAGAAGATGAGTGAGGTGAAAAAGAAAGATGAGATTGTTTATAGTACTTACTCAATTTTGAGGGTTAGCTTAGTGGGCTAGTAAAAACAAAATAAGAAAAGGTTATAGCAGAACATTTTTTCCAAGGATAAAGATGAAAAAATAAACAATTCACTGAATTTATGCCACTTTCTTTTTGCTATCTTCTTTCTCACTTTGTAAAGATAAATAATGATTTTTTTTATGCTGCTTTGGATGAATTATAATATTCTAATTATGTGATACTTGTCAAAGATGTAAATTATTTTAAGGGACAATTAATTTCATATAAATTGGTCAAAGTGTTTCTTTATAAATAATCAAACATTGTACCAAAGTAAAAAAAAGTTACAAGGACCAAAAAAATCTAAAATATGTTAATGTACAACGTTATATAAACGCCCTTTCAAAATTTACAATTCCACACAACAAGAACTATTTTGTACGTCATGTAAATATGTTAAGTTCACAGGACTGGTTTCTTCATATCAATTGTAGAAATATATAAGCATTAAAATCCATTTTTAGTGGCATGCACAAAGTGTGAATTAAGATGCCTGAGGAACTCTTCCCTGGATGTGGTGCCTGCTGGGAAGACTGCCTGACAGAATTCGCAGATTTTGGAGTTTAGGTCCAGGTCAGAGTCATTGGATGCTTGATGCAGCAATTCACCCTCTTTATTGTGGTAAGGACTCCACACAGGCTGCAGGAGAGAGGAAACATTTTTCATTACTGAGCATGCTGTGTAAATGAAAAACACACCATATGTCTATAAAAGTCAGATTATAATGCAACAGCTTTAGTTGAATAATCAGCCCTTATGGCAGTCTAGAAAAATACATTCTGTCAACCCTTCATCTACTTCAATGCTGTATAAAGTGATCAGCTCAAAATACCCATTTTACAAAATAGATTCTTCTACAACAATGACTCCACAACAAAAGCACACATGTACTAAAGACTAATTTACATTGATGAAAGTTATTCACTCGTTGTTACATTGGAAAAAAAACCCCTCAATAATGGAATCAATAAGAGCAATTTTTACAAGTCCAGAGATTTCTACAGTTATCTTTTAAACCTCTCTTACAGACTTGAATTTTAATGTAACACAAGTTTTATAGCTTCCAATATATTTAAAATATTAAGGGTATTCAAAATTTGTTAGGCAGAATATTTCAATTTCCACCTCATGTCATTGATGTTTTTGGGCAGAAAAGTAATCTTTACTAACTGTGACATTTTTAGTGACCTGATCTGAACAATACTTTGCATTTGTTTTGTAACCAAGTATATTAATTCTAACTGCATAGTTGGGTCAGTATCAATGCATGTTAATATCCTAATTTTAAGTGTTACAGCACCACTTCCTGTTGTTAATAAACATTTTGCTTGATGTATGTAACGAGCAGTTGGTGCAAATTGCACATTACGTCTGCTTAGGTGTAGACAGAACATTTATCTAGAGCTACTGAAACATGTATTTGCTAAATACTGTAAATTACAGAATATAAAACGCAGATTTTAACAAGTCCCAGGAGGGTGCAATTTATAAGTGGATCTTGTCATGGAAACTAATAAATCTTAAATGACCATCTTTCTACCTTATTTTGACCTTGGTACCTTCACACAAAGCTGGTTGTGCACATTGTTACTGAACAAAAAAACCTACATTTTAGTTTTATACAGGTAGTGAACAGTAATGAGTTATGCTCATCTTTCTTTTTTAAATAATTTTTTTTCTTTTTAATATTTTATTGATTTTAATAAAGAGCTTATAGTAATAATATAATACAATGAAAAGATAGATAATAGACTTATTTTAAAACATTTTTTCCTTGGTAAAATAGATCTTGATACATTTTTACCAATTTAGGAAAAATGTCAGGATCAAACTTCTAATATGGACCTCCAGCACTCCATATCAAGTGGACCTTATTCACAACACGGTTACAAGTCATTGAAAAGACTCGTCATAGATTTGAAACAACCTGAAGCAAGTGTTTTCCATTGTGATCATCTGTCACCCAACAAAACCAAAGGAGAATCTAGATCTTAAGTTAAACTATAAACATTCCTAAAGGTTCAGTGAACTTGACCAGGGAGGGCAAAATTGGCCAAGATTTGTGTAATCCAGTGACTCCTGCTGGAATTGCACATGTGTGGATGGAAGGCAAGGATTTAATTGGGCTCAGCTGCAACAGCTCCAGGAGCTGAATAACATCCTGACACTCGCCTCAAAACTCAACACGTTTATAATAGCCGCTTGGTGATGCACTAGAGGCCACCTGAGACATCTGTAACCATGTCCCAGCAAGGATTCAAATGTCTCCAGGAAAGCAAAGAAGAAAATTGGCAAAATAATGTTTCAATTTAATTGTAAAATAGGAAAATCTCAAATTGAGCAAGTAGATTAACAGAGAATCATTTTGAATATGATCAAGTAATTAAAGTGGAACAAAGCCTAGAAACTAATCTACTTCAGTTTAATTTATTATAATTTTGATGATTCCATTTCAGAAATTTTGAATATACAGTAGGCCTGAACATCTCAAACTCCAATGTTTTGAATAAACTAATGCAATATGACAATTTTTGAATATAATGTGTAAATGGTGGTAAAATAACACAAAACATGTATGGAAGAAAACATAGCAACAAAGAAAATGCACGATGCAACTCTGAGATGAAGACAAAGATGGTGAAGAATAGTTGATGACAGTAAATTTGGCCATCTTTATATAATTTTGTTAAATGCCTTGAAAACAAAGTTTTCTGAAAAGGCACAGTATGGAAACACAGCAAGGATTCCTTCTTCATTGTCATCCATTTCAGACACCTTAATAGAACCCTATTATGCATTACAAATCATTAATCCACGAGTATATAGCTCTATTCAATGTAATCCAGCTCTAATTTTGATTTTGTATTTTTTAAATTACATATCATGAAGATCCATGTTATTATATACCAGCTGCTCACTTGCTTCTGTACAGTTTTGCACTGTACAAAGCAGGGTGCCATCTACTGAAAATAGATACTCAGATAACTAGTAAAAGAACAATCCAATGAGATAATAGAAAAAGGCATTAGTAACAAGTAATGTGATAGAGTGTGTGTGTTTCACAGCTCCACAGGGCTTCTAAGCAATAGAGGAAATAGTGTAATTTGTTTTTGCTAAATCTCTTACAACAGCATTGGTGATAAACATGATGCAAAAGAATTAATATACTGTACTGTTTATACGGCAGGCAACAAACCTTGGGCCTACAGGATTTAGGAAATCCTATGGACAACACATTTTTCTCCAACAATAAAAATATATGAATTTGTTTAAAGATATATTAGTTCCTGTGTGGGTTTTTATTCACTTCTATGATCACGTAACATTAATGTCCTAAATTAGAACATCAAACTTCTTGATTTCCTCCTCCACACACAATTTGCATAAAAAAATAATATACGGCAGTGGCAAAATGGCAGATTGGTGCTAACAAGCCATACTTCACAGACACAAAATTGGATAAATACATACTTAAAGGATGAATTCAAAGGCAAAGACAAGATTGAGCAGTGGCTGTTCCTTCTGCAATAAGATTGCATTTCTTTCTCTGCAGATGGTACTTCACCTGCTGAGTATTTCCCACATATTAGTTTCTATCAGATGCCCAGTGTCACCCACTTCCAATAAAGTTGGGCAAAACATTTCATCCTGAGGAATTTTATATGCCCTCATGAATATTTTTGGTCCTCATTGTCAACTCCATCACAAGGTGGTGGAAGTGCACACGACTGAGTCACTATCAAAGAAGATGTTGCAATGATCACAGGTGATCCAATCTTAATCTCAACACTACTTTCCTCTTTCACTAGGTTGTTTTTTGGGATAAAAGGGTTACTGAATAAAGAGATAATGAGCAAGGAAATCCCTCCTTAGAAATGACCACAACAATAGTCAATTTTTCAAATGCAGTCCCACGTTCTCTATAAAGCTCCATTAAAACGGACCTTTTTTTGTTCTCTGAAACTCTGCATTAGCCTCTTTTATGATAATTGGTAATCATAATTACTTGATGGACTTGCTAGCAAACTTTGTTTCATGACAGGACCCCTTCATCAAAGGGATTCACAAGAATTTACAAGTCTTGTTCCATTCAAATAATAATTTGCTTTCTCATTTTACCTTTAAAGAAGATAGCTCCCCATTTTATCACATTTTATTCCATATCAGTTTCTTGCCATCTCTTCTTTGCACAGAAAGACCATATGATTTAGGAAGAGAACTATTCATGGCTGATGTATTTTTCCTTTCAACACCATTCTTCTCCTCATAACATTTGATACCCTCATTCATCAGGAATATATCATAATCCTCATTAAATATACTCAATGATATTGGCTCCAGTTTGTGGCAATACATTCTACAGATTCACCAACTTTAGCTGAAGATATTTCTCCAGTTCTAAAGGGATATCCCTATATTGTGAGCCTATGCCCTCTGGTCCTAGATGCTCCCACTACCAAAAACATCTTCTCCATGTCCACTCTATCAAATATTTGATGTATTTCAATGAAATTCCCCTCACCCCCATTCTTCTAAACTCTAGCAAATAGAGGCCGAGAACCATCAAATGGTCCTGATACATTAACCCACTCATCCTCAGGATCATTCTTGCAGACATCCTCTGGACCCTCTCCAATGCCAGCAGACCCTTCCCTAAACTTCTCACAATGTGGTCTGACCAACGCCTTCTAAAATCTCAGCATTACATATTTGCTTTTATATTCTAATCCTCTTGAAATAAATGCTACAATTGCATTTGCCTTACCATTGACTCAACTTGTAAGTTAACTTTTCGGAAATCATACAATGTAGATCAGGGATCTCCAAAATGGTCGATATCAATCCCTGGGGGTTGATGGGACTGTCCAAAGGGTTGATAAATGCCACGGGGTCGATAATACCTGGGGGGGGGGGGGTGGTTTGATTGAAGTTTTGCTGTGGAAAGCAGGGGAAGATCAATGGAAAATAGTGCCTATGGTAGTGGTTGCCAACTTTGGTGGCTGCCATGTTGTATTTGGTATTATCCTTTGAATAAGTTGAGAGTGAAAGGGAGCATAGAACATTTCCGTGTTCTTTGTACCTTAGGTAGTGCTCCCCTGCCCCCCCCCCCATGTCCAGTGCCATACCATTTCACCCCCTCCAGCGTTGGGATTCCATGCCTGGTGGTCGATGAAAGATCAAGTATTCCATGAATGGGTCAATGGTCTAAAAAGTTTGATGACCCCTGTTGTAGATCATGCCATTATTCACTCTGCCAATGTGCTTGATCATACACTTCCCTATGCTGTATTCTGTCACCTCCGCCCATTTTTCCAATCTATTCAAGTCTATCCAAGTTCCTCTGTAGACTCCCTACTTTCTTCATATCATCCTGAAACTGGGTCACAAAACCATCAATTCTATCATCTAATTTATTTGCATATATGAAACATAGCGTATCCAACACTGACTCCTGAGGAATCCCAGCGGTCAGCAGCAGCCAATCAGAAAAAGCCCCAGTATTCCAACTCTTTGCCTTCTGCCAGTCAGCCAAACTTCTATACCTTTCCCATAATACAATGGACTCCTATCTTGTTTAGCAGCCTTCTGTGTGGGGCACCTTGTCAAAGGCTTTCTGAAATTCCAAGTAAACAACATCCACTGACTCCTCTGCCTGTGTAATGGAGGATTTAGACTAGCTTATGAAAGAAGGGATGCAGTTGCATCAGAAGACATAATCTAAATTCCATCATGGGGCCCTAGACCAGCTGATGCAAGAAGGGATGCAGTTGCATCAGAAGACATAATCTCAATTCCACTATGAGGTCTAGGATGCATATTTAGTAGACACCTAAATTCTATGGGGCCCAGGATGCAGTTGAATCAGAAGACATTACCTAAATTTACACTATGGGGCCCAGGGATGCATATGAATCAGTAGACATTATCCAACTTCCACCATGAGGCCAAGAGATGCAGTTGTCTTTTGTTGGTCGCAGACTATCAGGAGACCTCGAAGATAATTAAATCATTTGTTCAAAGAGATAAGATCTGAAGTAAACAACTTTTGGGTAATATATGCCATGGTCCCACTGCTGAAATTTGAGACTCTCCAAGAAGTGGCAACATCTCTCAGCAAGAAGAAGAACTTCAAGATTCCAAACCGACGTCCCGGTCCGGGGAGGTGGAGAAGCTGCTACTGGCACCCAGACAACCTACTACAAGTGTGCAGTCGTTACCTCGCTTTGGCAGTTGGGACCAGTCCAGGCATTGGTATTGGGAAGGGCTTGCATATTGTAGTGTGAATTCAGCTTTAGATTTAGTAATAAAGACTTGTATAAACTGAACTGCTCTCGGTGTGTGTGTCTATTTTCTTTCAGTAGCTTGAACACTGTGACCAATCTAAAACGAACAAAGTGAGAGTGACTTCTTTGCCTGTCTGCTCATTACTTCCTCAAAAGAATTCCAACAGATTTGTCAGGCAACATTTACCCTGAAGGAAACCATACTGACTTTGGCCTATTTTATCTTTTGCTTTCAAGTACTCCAAAACCTCATCCTTAACAATGGATTCTTGAATCTTGCCAACTGCTGAAGTTAGGTTAACCAGCCAATAATTTCTCGTCTTTTATCTCTCTCCCTACTTAAAGAGTGAAGTGATATTTAAATATTTCTGGTCACTTAGACCATCCCAACTCCAGTGATTCTTGACTGAGGCATCCACAATCTCTTCAGCTACCTCTTTCAGAACCCTGGGATGTAATTCATCTGGTCAATGAGACTTATGCACTTTCAACTTCACAAGCACCTTCTCCTTACTAATAGTGACTACACTCACTTCTGCCCCAATTCTCTCAAATTCCTGGTACATTGTTGGTGTCTTCCACGGTGAAGACTGATGCAAAATACCAATTCAGTACATCTGCCATTTTTTGTTCCCAATTGCCACTTCTCCAGCGTCATTTTCCAGTAGTTCCACTCTTGCCTCTCTTTTACTTTTTATATATCTAGAAAAAAAATTGGTTAATCTTTTCTCTCCTTATTGCTTTTTGTTGCCTTCTGTTGATTTTTAAAAGCTACCCAATTCTGCAGCTTCCCACTAATTTTTACAATTCCTTATGCTCTCTCATTTACTCTTTCTTTCACTTCCTTTGTCAGCCATGATTGCCTCATCCTCCCTTAGAATGCTGCTGCTTCTTTTAGGATAAAATAATCTTGTGTCTTTTGAATTATTATTAGCCATCAACTTTGGTCAGCTCCTCTCTCATGCCGCTGTAGTTTCCTTTGCTCAACTGTAATTCCCACACATCAGATTTTAACTTGCTCCTCTCAAATTGCAGTTTTTTAACTTTTGTCACATCAAGAAATTGTCACAATTTATATGAATAACTTAGATATAAAGGAAAAGAATGAAATAACCTTCTTTATACAGGTACACAATCCTTTATCCAGAACCCTTGGGGGACAGAGTGTTCTGAATTTTGGAATTTTCAGGATTTTGCAAAGCCAGATTTAAGCCCACCCGAATTGTGCTGTGGTATTCACTCCCACCCCTTCCAGTCGCGCTGCCGTCTCCTCCCCCACCTCACCCGCCCGACTCACGCTGCCGGTCTGGTCTCCCACCCCACCCGACTCGCACTGCCAGTCTCTCCCCCCTTGCCCCTGCCCTATTCGTGCTGGCAGTCTCTCCCTCTCACCCGACTCGCACTGCCGGTCTCTCCCCCTTGCCCACCTGACTCATGCTGCTGGTCGATCGCCCCCCCGACTCATGCTGCCGGTTTCCGCCCTCGCCCACCGACTCGCGCTGCCGGACTCTCCCCTCGAACCCCCCGACGCGCGCTGCCGGACTCTCCCCCTCGAACCCCCGACGCGCGCTGCCAGTCTCTCCCCCTTGCCCCCGACGACTCGTGCTGGACGGCTCTCCCTCTCACCCGACTCGCGCTGCTGGTCTCTCCCCCTCACCTGCCTGACTCGCGCTGCTGGTCTCTCCCCCTTGCCCACCTGACTCGTGCTGCCAGTCGCTCGCCCGCCCAACTCACGCTGCCTGTCTCCGCCCCTCGCCCACCCGACTCGTGCTGCCGGTCTCTCCCCCTCGCCCACCCGACTCGTGCTGCCGGTCTCTCCCCCTCACCCACCCGACTCGCGCTGCCGGGGTCTCCCCCTTGCCCGCCCGACTCGCACTGCCATCTCTCTCACCACTTGGCGGATTTTGGAGCTTTCCGGATTTTAGATGTCTGGATAAAGCTTTAGGTGTCTGTAAAACAAAGCTGGTCAAGAAAGGGAGCAGTGAGGAGAGCACAATGAGAAAGACATTATTTAAATAAGTAGGTGGGACTATAGTGTGAGATAGTCTGAAGAGATTTAATTGGAAGAGAAAAAAAAGGCCAAACAAGAAACTAGTACATATTTATTATTTGTTGAAATTTGTGGATGCTGGCTCAAGCACTGAAAGCACAGTCAGTGACACCAAGTAATCAACATAGAAAATTTAATTATCTTTATTGCAAGGATTTGTAGTATTTAAAGGAAGAATTGCTGCAACTGTACAGTGCTGGGATAAGTACTGAGCATCATTTAGTCTATGCATCTAAGGAAGTGAAGTTAAAAGTTACCGCTAAAGGTGAATCCTGGGATGAAGGGACTGATATAATTAAAAGAAATTAAGCTACAGATTGACCTGTTCATATGATCTTTTTGAAACAAAAAATTCTCAGAGTGTTTCTCACAATGAATAAAGAAGAGTTATTTCCTTCAGGAGATTCTCACAATTGGAAGAACATTTTCAGAGTAAAAAAATAACCATTTACAACTGGGATGAAAACGGGGAGGGGGGAGATACAAGTTTTTGGATTTCCCCATTTCATTCTACGGATGTTGATTTGTTAAGTACTTTCATGGCTGGGATTAATAAACTTTTGTATGCCAACATAATCAAGAGATACAGGATCAAGAAGGAAAGTCATGATATTATTAAATGGTAGAACAGGCTCAAAGAGCTGCACTAAAAACACAAAAGTGCTGGAGAAACTCAGCAGGTCATATAGCATCCATAGGAGGTAAAGATATATAACCAACATTTTGGGCCTGAGCCCTTCTTCAAGGTATGAGCAAAATGCAGGCATGTACCTGAATAAAAGGGAGAAGGGAGAAAAGAGCAGGGGGAAGAGTACAGGCCAACAGACAAATGGTGATAATTGGACATGGTCAGACGAGAGGAGAGGAGACGATAGGAAAGGTGAGAATTGATCAGGGGAGGGGGTGGCCCTATCAATGCAGAGCTACAGGAAAGGGAAAGAGAGGGAGACAGAGTTAGAGGAAAGGAGAAATGAGGGGGAAGGGGTTGCAAAGAGAAACTGATGTTGATGTAAATGCTATTTGGTTGGAGGGTGCTCAGACAGAATAAGAGATGTTGTTTCTCCAATTTGCAGGTGGTCTCAGTCTAGTAGTGCACGAGACCACAGACAGACATGTCAGAATGGGAAAGGGAATTGAAATGGTTTGCCTTTGGCAAATCCCTGCTATTGCAGCGGACACAGCAAAGGTGTTCAACGAATCGATCTCCCAGTCTTAATCCAGTCTCTCCAATGTACAGGAGACCACAATGGGAGAAATCAGATGAAGTTGATGACGCCTGTAGATTCATGTGTAATATTGCTTCACTAGGAAAGACTTTTTGGGGCCTTGAATTGTGGTGAGGGAGGAGGTGGGGACACAAGTGCAGGATTTCTTGTGGTCACAAGGATAGGTGCTAAGGGGCCACTTAGTGGGTAGGAATGAGTGGACGAAGGTGTCACCGAGGGAGTGATCCCTGCAGAATGAGGAGAGGGGAAGATGTGTCTGGTGGTGGGATCACGTAGGTGGCGGAAATTGTGGAGGATAATAATTTGGATGCAGAGGCTGTAGATGAAGACAAGGGAACCTTGTCCTTGTTGCTGTACAACTTACTCCTACATCCATTTATACATGAGAAATGTACTGCTGATGAAGCAGTTTGCTTTCAATCCTGAAGAAGGTTAATCTATGAGAATTATTAAAGGTGCATCTACTCAGGCAAGTGGAAAGCAAACCATCACACTTCTGACATTCTCTGGGTAGTCAGATGAGCCACTCAGAGAATCAGAATATGATCTGCTCTAATAACCACTGAAAGCAAACTTGCTGGGTGCATCACAGTGTGGGATGGGAGCTGTCTGCTTCAGATCTAAAGAAACTACAGAGGCAGTGAATATAGGTCAGAGCTCATCGAAAACTTCTGTCTCCTTTGTGGACTCCACCTACATATCACGCTGCCTATGGAGAGGCAGCCTACATACTGAAAGACCCATCACACCCCAAACACACTCTCTTCTTCCTCCTCCCATTGGGGAGAAGGCTTGAGAGCTTGAAAGCATGCATCAACATGATAGCACTCATGGGTTCATTCAGGAGCTTGATGGCTTCCTTGCAGCCATTAAGATCCTGAATGAACCCATGAATGCTATCACCCTGCCCTTGCTTGATGCTAATGGACCTTCCTTTCCATTTGAATCTTGAACTCTGTACATTTAATTATTGTACATGCTAGTAGAAGAAGCCTTCTCACTTTACGATGCATTTTTGTGACAAATAAATAAACATAATGGCTAAGAGACACACAGTAGACTGCAAATGCTGGAATTAGAAGCCAAACACAATATGACAGAGGAACTCAGTGGGTAAAGCTGCAGTGGGAGAAAAAGAATGATCCTTGTTTTGAGCAAAAACTCTTCATCAGGACTGAGGAAGGTTAGTATAGCAGCATCGTAAAGAGGACAGGGAAGGAGGAGTGAGGCTGGGGATCCACATGGATTGGCCAATCAGGCAGGCGATAGAGTATAACTGACTGAGGCAGAGGAATGGCAGATGCCAGACAAAGGGGAAGAAGGGCAAGAAAAGTTTGAAATGTTTATCATTCTTTTTCTCTCACTGATGCTACTCAATCCACTGAGTTTTTCTGGCAGATTGTGTTAAATTTAATAGCCAAAGGCATTTGTGCGGCAAGAGGAGTGTCTGCTCAATAATTCCTGGAGATGGTCATGTTCTGACAATTGGATGACACAATTGTTTTGTTGCTTGTCAGGCCAAGCCTGAATATTATCCAATCTTACTTCATGAGGCACGAACTGCTCAATTACCAAGCAACTAACTGCAAAAAGAGCTGAACACTTTTTCACTTTTTTTGAGAAATATGTAAGACAATGTATAATTATATACAACTCATATTTTGTATTGCATTATATAAAAGCTATGTATAATTAATATTTAAACAATATATACATGTAATATTTCTCTCTATCAAATTGATAAAAATATTTTAAAAAGAAAGAAATAGCCTTCTGATCTTTTGACTGAGAGGAAATAAATTAAGATGGTTGGGCCTATGATGGTTCAATTTTACTGGGACTCAAATGAGTATGTTTTGATATCAGTAACAGCCAGTTTGATTTGTTTGCAAACCTTTTCTGAGTCCACCACAAAAAGATAAAATGAGTTACCATCTTCCATCCACACCCTCCCCAAAGGGGAACAATCACTAACTGATGAGAGAAATGAATACAAGCTTATGCAGTCAAGTTGCTATACTTGGTTCAGAACACCAAGTTAGCATCGAGTCACCCATGCTTTTACCGTCCAAAAGTAAAATTATCAGTAAACTATTCCCTTAGTGCAATTCACTTCGTGTGAACTTGAAAAAAACCCAGCCCAATCCTCAGTGACAATGCCTTTTGCAGTGTCAGAAGTTTCTGTGCAATGGCTTGGGGAAGTGGGCTACAACAGGATCTGAAAATAAAACCCAGCTGTTTAAATTCATCATCTTTGCTTTAGCCCTCTTTAAAAAAAAACACAGAAATAAATTAAAAAAACTACAGCAAAAATTAAAAATATCAACTATTACTATAATCAAATAAAATTGTCTAAAACTAACATTTACATTTATTCTTTATGGATATGTTATGAGCAGATTCTCCATTGTAATTAGTATGAAACTTATGCAAATTCATGCTCTGTTTGTCAAATGTCAAGCACCATCAAACACATCTATCAGAAAGTTCAGGCCTTCAAGCATGCATATGAAAAAGAAACTCAACTATGCTGACAATAATTTGAGAAATACCAATCTTTCTTTTCTTTGGCTTGGCTTCGCGGACGAAGATTTATGGAGGGGGTAAATGTCCACGTCAGCTGCAGGCTCGATTGTGGCTGACAAGTCCGGTGCGGGACAGGCAGACACGGTTGCAGCGGTTGCAGGCAAAAATTGGTTGGTTGGGGTTGGGTGTTGGGTTTTTCCTCCTTTGTCTTTTGTCAGTGAGGTGGGCTCTATGGTCTTCTTCAAAGGAGGTTGCTGCCCGCCGAACTGTGAGGCGCCAACATGCACGGTTTGAGGCGATATCAGCCCACTGGCGATGGTCAATGTGGCAGGCACCAAGAGATTTCTTTAGGCAGTCCTTGTACCTCTTCTTTGGTGCACCTCTGTCACGGTAGCCAGTGGAGAGCTCGCCATATAACACGATCTTGGGAAGGCGATGGTCCTCCATTCTGGAGACGTGACCCACCCAGCGCAGCTGGATTTTCAGCAGCGTGGACTCGATGCTGTCGGCCTCTGCCATCTTGAGTACTTCGACGTTAGGGATGAAGGTGCTCCAATGAATGTTGAGGATGGAGCGGAGACAACGCTGGTGGAAGCGTTCTAGGAGCCGTAGGTGATGCCGGTAGAGGACCCATGATCGGAGCCGAACAGGAGTGTGGGTATGACAACGGCTCTGTATACGCTTATCTTTCAGAAAGTTCAGGCCTTCAAGCATGCAATGAAAAAGAAACTCAACTATGCTGACAATAATTTGGAGAAATACCAATAGTTTACAATTAAATGCTGGAATTTAGAGCCAAAATCCTGGTCAATAAATTGCAGGAATTGAGAGATTTCCACAACTGCTCACACCTCTGTTTCTCCAAGAAGGTAGACAATTAGCTTATCTATACAGACATGCACTCATTTGGTCTTAGAGACTAGCTTCCATAGATTGTCAAACTCAGCCAAAGAATTCTGTCAAGTACAATATTGACATCTCTTTTCAGAGGTCTGCAAGGAACTATACAGGACAGTTGACCTGATACTGTCAAATCTATGTCCAAAAGAGGACCATTTCATCCAGGTTCTTTGGTAAATAAAGATTCTCAACACGAATATGACTTGATATTTAGATTAATGAGCAGTAGATTGAAATGACTTCCTCTGCAGCATACACTAGATTGTCCAGATAATGTTATACAATTGAAAAAGACACCACTTCTATCTTGCATTTCAGTGTCACCTGGAGAACTTCATTATTCAATATGATGAGCAGTGTACATCTGCCACAATATCAGGTCTATTTCATTCACCTAAAAGGTGCAAGCTTTCTTTTAAAAAAGGAAATACCATCTTAGTGTCAGTTTTACACCATGGAAGCAGGCCCTTCAGCCCAACTTAGCCATGCCGATCAAATTGTACACCCAAGCTAGTCCCATTTACCGGTTTTCGGCCCACATCCCTTTGATGTTTTCCTATCCATAAACTTGTCTAATTATACATCAAAATTTACCTCTCTCTACCACCACCTCTGGCAGCCCGTTCCACATACCTAGCACTCCCTGTGTGTAAAAGATGTCCCCTCAGATCCAAGTTAAAATTTTACCCTCATATTATCACATATATGCATATAATAGTCAAATTTTGTGGGCCAATTTTTAGGGTAAAATTTAGAAAATTTTGAGAGCCCTAAGTACCTGCATCATTTGGGGCTTCATGAGTTCGGATGGGCGGGCAGGTGGCTGGGACCAGACTGTCAGCTCGTGTTCAAGGCGTCGGGAATTTGAATAGGCAGGTGGCAAGTTCAAGTTTGGGGTGTCGGGAGCTTGGTTGGGCGAGCGGGTGGCTGGCAACCATTCCATGGTTGGGATGTTGGGAGCTCACAAGAGAGGGCAGCCGGGGTATCAGAAATTTGGATAGGCAGGTGGCCAAGGCATCAATAACTCAGATGGGTGGGAGGCTGGGGCATCGGGACCTTGGATAGGCGGGTGGCCGGAGTTCGGATAGATGGGCGGCCGGGGCATCGGGAGCTCAAATGGGTGGGGGGGCAGGGGCGTGGACGAGAAATGACCATTAAAGCATTGGGAGCTCTGGTATGTGGGTGGTTTGGGCCAAAAAAGAGGGGGATCGACTTTTAAGCAGCATGAACTATTACAGGAGTACATACTATATATATATGTGCCCTCTCATAATAGATTCCCCAACCCTGGGAAAAGAACTATGACTATTTACCTTATTGATACCCTACATGATTTTATAAACCTCTATAAGGTCACCCCTCAGCTTCATACTTTCTAGGAAGTAAAATCCAAGCCTATTTAGCATATCCAAGTATTCAAGTCCCACCAGACCAAGTAATATTCTTGTGGAACTTTTCTGCACCTTTTCAATCTTAATGATGTCTTTTCTGTGCCTAGGTGTCCAGAACTGTGCACAATATTCCACATGTCGTCTTAGCAACATTTTGTATAGTTATATGACATCCATGTTCTTGTATTCAATAGCCTGACTAATGAAGGCAAATGTGCCAAATACTTTCTTCACTATCACATGCATCTATGTTGCTACTTTCATGGAATTACCTTTTCGTCTCTCTGTTCTCCAAGACTTCCTACTGGGCCAGTCCTGACTTTATTTAACATACCATAAAGCCACACTTCACACTGGTCTGAGTTTAATTCCCCTTGTTATTCATCCCTTGCCCGACTTCTCTAGTTCATCGAGTTACTGCTGTAATCACAGAAAACCCTCTTCACTGTTGACGATACCACCAATTTTAAAAAACACTGAATACATTAAAATCATATTTTGAATCGTTCATAGAGGAATTGGTACGCAATGTTGATTTTTATTCATCATGGTTTTGTTTGCTCTTTTAAAAACTTTATTCATTGTTTGTGCATCTCAGCACAAGATTTTTAGGGTATTTTACAGTGGGAATCATTTGTAATGAGCATAAGTCAGATCATTTTAAATAGCTTTGGGTCAGTTGATCTGGAGAAGGCAGCCAATGAAGTACTGATAGCGACATGGAATTTCTACATTAAACTATGAGTGTGAAATTCTTAAAGTTGTTATCATTTACATAGATTAATGGCAATGGACTACAAATTGCACAGTCATTACTACTGCAAAATCTGAGCCATTAAGCTCTGCATTTTCACTGAGTGATTTAAGTTTTCCAACAACCCTGATTCTCATCATTAACTGAGCGTTATCGAGAAGAAAATTGCAATTGATAAAATAATGTCAACTCGTGCCAAATGCTCATCATGTGGTCCTTGATTTCGGCAGCTTATGCTCTCACCTGAAACTTACAAGGATCTAATAATGAAACACAAGTGTCATGTACAGTTGAGACCCAAATGCTTTCAATTGTGAGGTATTCTGGTTGGAAGGCAGCACATTAGAGTGTTGCCTTTGAGAAATGAAGCAAATGGCATTGTAGATAACTGAAGCAAATTTTTCAGATAGTACCTTTCATATTTGTGAAACAGTTAAATCAGAAGACACTTTCAGACAGCTGTTTCATTCAGAGACATTTTCGGCATTTTGACAGCACGTCTGCTTCTGAAAAATGCCTACCTGGGATTTCTTTTTGGGGGGGGGGGGGGTTGTTGGGGTTTCATTTCTGTGCTGGCATTTTTCCACCAGCTGACCTAGTTATAGTCCCAGAGCACCACGCTGACTGAAAGCTGCTTACCTCATTCTAGGACCAGCTCAGGAATGGAAGATGACGTTGTGATGACGCGCAAGATCTACAGCGCTTCAATGGGAAACGTGAACTACTGAGGCCACAGTCAGGGTTCGGAATCTAACTGCTACTGAAATTTGCTCATGCTCTAATGAAGGCAAACATATTCACAATTAGTATCATCACTTCGAGCTGTACCACCATTACTTTTGTAGATGGATATGTCAGACACCTATGTTTTATATCACAGTGGAGGCCAATGCTATTACGTCATACAACTTGCCTCTTTTGGTCCAGGAATGCCGGCCTTATGTGAAATTACACCCTGTCCCAGCATTTTGCTGATTTTGCTCAGTTCAGTGTGAACAACCACGTCAAGTTTTGAAGCCAGGATACTGCCGATATAGTGGCATTTCTGTGTGAAAATGTCTTTAGATGTGCAATTCTTTTCTGCTGCTTTGCACTCGGTTACTTTTTTTCTCTGCCTCATCCACCTTCTGTCAAAATTCACCCCACCCGTAAAAATTGTACAGCTTATTTCTTTTTCCAGGTCTTGCTACAAGCTCGCTGCAATCACCTCACGTCCATATTGCCTGCTGCAACAGTGAACTGTCTGTAAACAGCAGGATAAGGACTGGCAGCTCACTTTCTGCATTTCTGTAGGAGCTGATCAGACAAATCAATCGGGCCACCTGCTTAACCAGGGGTGGTGAAGCATACACACCATCTGACTACCCAGTGCATGCCAGAAAAATCTTCAACCCCACCTATTGATTAATGAACAGCAATGAGATCTTTATCATTTTATTTTCATTTTAAGAAAAAGCTTGATTATGCCTCTACTTCATGACTAGAAAATAGTGCATTATTTGATGCCATCAAATTATCAATAGCATTTTAAGTAAACCATGATTTAATGTCAAATAATAACTAACTTTTAATTCATTGTAGCTCTCTGAACTTTATCAATTAAGTAGTAGCTTTATCTCCGCACCTGAATAATATATTTTGCACAGCATGAAGTACTGGTTTTCTATTCACTTAAATCATTAAAAGTTTAAAAATATGATCCTATGTCCTATATAACAGGGTTGTTATGCTGTGTAACATATGCGTTATCAACACAATTATTAATAATCTAATTGAAAGGGAAAGAGGTGAAATGATATTGAAAATAGCTCAGTGTTATCTGCTGGAGAATTTTGAAGTGTGGTAGCATTTAGAGGCTCTTTTTGCAGTTCATCAAACTAGTGTGAAGATTCTGGGGATTGGCAGCAGTAATGTGGGCAGCCTAAGGTTGTGAAGCACTGAATTCTTCGAGTTTAATAATAGAAATTATAGTTAGATTTTCAGTTTTGTTATCAAGAAATAAAGAATGCAAGGAGAATAAGATCTGCTGCTTCAAGATCTTGGATGTAATAAGTGATTTTGTCAGGGGAAAGAGGGCTCCATTGATTTGGCAAAGCTGAGTTTGGAGTATCAGATATTAGTCAAAGGAGATCCTCAAGTGGTCAAATGCTCAATGAATAAAATTTGTGTTATGCACAGTATTTCTGCTCAACTTTAATGTTGTGTGTCTCTTTAATATATAATTCTGTATTTAACAATGCTTTCTACTTTCATTTCAGTGATAATTCATTACGATGGTTTGTTCCTCAAATCAGCTGATGAAATCATAGCTGCCAAGTGAACTGATGACTAACAGCTGCAGGTGTCAGAAAGAAAGGAACATTACTCCACAGAGAAAGCTAACTATTTTGTGGGGAAATGTATTTTGCCACCAAATGGGAACTGCCATCATTTCACCACTGATCAAGAACACTGATTCTTAATGCTAAAGTGCCTGCCATAGATGTTTTTCAAAGGTTAGTGTAGCGGTTAGCGCAAAGCTGTTACAGCGCCAACAACCCAGAAGGAGTTTGTATGTTCTTCCTGAGTCTGTGTAGGTTTCCTCCACGTGCTTCGGTTTCCTCCCACTGTTCAAAAACATATTGCGGTTGTAGGTCAATTGAGCCTTATTGAGTAGCATGAGCTCATGGGTCAAAAGGACCTGTAACTGTGCTGTATGTCTAAATGTTAACATTTAAAAATATTTAAGTTGCAAAATCAGAATCTCGAAACAAAAAATTCAACATCACCTTTACTATAAGTTGTAAACTAAAATTTAAATTTGATGCTTGAAACCTAATTAGAAATGCCTGGTAAAAATAAGGCAAATCAAGAAGTTGCTAATTTGGTTTCACTTTATGTATTTTTTTCCTGAACTCAATTTTTGTCAAATATTTTTCTCTTCCTTTCTTTCAGAGAGATGGTGGAATGTAATGCTTCATAGTAGCTGCAGATTCTAATATCCAGTAGTTTGCAGAGAAATCTCTGTTTTTATGGTAAGTGCAAATTGATGGCTGATATTGCTATGCATCCATTAAAATTAGAATTTTCTTCCATGTTTGTACTTTTTATAATTGTTGAATTTACAGAGACAGAAATAGAGTTATTACAGAGTCAAGAGTCAGGATTTCACAAACACTGAAGTGAGGGAGAAGGCATGGATTGGCAGCAATGAGAAGATGAATCAGATTAAAATGATGAAATGCTTGATATTAACATAATATGTAACATAAACATATGGATATCATAATTAAAAATTATTGGGGAGAAATGATCCTTAACAGTCAATACCTTTACCATTTTTTTGAATCATCCTTCAATATCCCAAGGTTCGCCATTAATTAGAAACTACTGCACAAAACACACAAGAATGGAATTACACAAGAAGGCCAGAGGATGGCCAAATACTTTCCATCATTTTACACAATAGAAAACCAGAAGTGCTAGTAAATACTTGCCACTTCTATATCAATGCTAATGAGGTATAATATCATCCAGGAAAACCACTATCCCTCAACCATTGCTGCACTATGGATATAGCATGCAGTATCCACAAAGTGCTCTTCAGATATCTTCCAAAACTATTCTGATGCCAATTCCCAAACTATCAGCCTTCTCCATCAGAAAGGATTAGGGCAGCAGTTACATGGAAACTCATCGTTTTCATGTTATACTGTCACCCTCTGCTCTTATAGCCACCCTTCACCACTGTTGAGTCAAGATCAAGAATACCGTAACCAATAACAATGAGAACCAATAACAATAGCTCCAAGTTGGCAGATTGCCACAACAGGTATCTTTTCAAGGTCAATTATGGATGGCGAAATAAATCTGACCTCACCAGCAACAATCACCTCCTATAAATGAGTTAAAAGTACAATTCCTAAATGTTCTTCATCTATTTCACAACGTTGACAAAATTGGCAAATTTAGCCATGATGTGAAATACATAATGTGTTCTACATAATGTATATTTAACTTTATTTTAATATTTATTTTTCCATTTAAAATTTTGTGATTTTGCATTTTGCCAAAAGGAACATGGCAGTATTAGAAAGACAAATATATATTCAATAACAAGAAATGTAAAGTATCAGAATTAAAATGGCAAATTTGATAACATAATTGATTGATGAAAAACTAAAATATGCTATATGATTCGTGTGCTTGAGTTGTCAGGATATTGGATAGGTTGAGACTATTTTTCCTGGCATGAAATTGCAGATGAGGTGATGATAGAAGGTATATAAAATTTTGAGAAGTATACTGTACCTCGGAGAGCAGATAGCTGGATTAGGTGTAAATGTCTTAAGGATCATAGCTCCAATTTTATTACACTTGGTGGCCAGCAGGGGAGAGACTGCTGTATGAGAGATCTGTAATGGAGGTCGGCATGCCTCATGGTTGCTGCTTACAACTTGTAACTTGTAAGTAAAAAAAACCTTTTCCTTCATCCATGCGTTGTCTAAGAACTCACACATACAAATACAAGATGAAACATGATGTCAGAAGTGGGATGAAGGAAATTAAAAGAAAATACTTTAAAAGGAAAAATCTAAAGTTAGCTATTGATCAGTGAAAGTAGCTCTCCACAAATTAGCAAGAAAAAGAGAAGCTAGCGAAGTGAAAAATGGAAGGATACACCCACCAGCGGAACTTCAGTTGACAGGAAATGTGGCTGAAAATTGGAACAGATTCAAAAAACGTTTTGGATTGTATTTAGCGGAAGTTGGAGATGACAGGAAAAGTGATAAAGTGAAAGAGTCCGTTTCCTTATGTCATTGTTGATGAAGCCCTGGAGGTGTATAATAACTTCACATTTGCTGCTGAAGGAGACAAAATGAAATTGAGAAGAATAATGGAACAGTTTGAGGCACACTGCATACTTAAATGTAACATGACATTTGAGAGGCACAGATTTTTCACGTGTACAGAAAACAAAGAATTGATCAGTATGTGACTGAATTAAGAAAAAACAAAACATGTGAATTTGATGGACTGACCGACTTGCTGATAAAAGACATGTGTGTGGTATTCCAGATAATAATCTAAGGGAAAGACAGCAAAATCTAGACCTGGAAAAAGCCGTAGCACTCTATAAGGCTACAGAAACTGTAAACACACAGGCAAAAGAGCTGTTCAGTGAAACTTTCTGCAACTTGGATGCAAAATAGAGGTGTGGCCAGTGAACAAAAATGAAAGGGACAATCAAAAGCCATGTTGTTGATGCGGTACACTACACATACCAAAAAAATGTCCAACATATGGCAAAACATGCAATATGTGCAACAAAAGCAACCATTATGCCCGTTGCTGTAGGAACCAAGTACAATAAAGCAAGGTTCATGCAGTAGATGAAAGGGAGATAGAGGAATTCTATGTAGCCATTGTGACTGAAAACAAGAAAGAAAATAAGAGACCGAATGTTGAGATTAAACGTGAATGACATATACATTTCAGTTAAATTGGATAATTGAGCACAAATTAATGTAATTTCAGAGACTGATTTTAACAAGATTTGACCAAGACCAAAGATGTATGGAACAAAAGTGAAGGTGACAGGATATTCAGGTACCAATATACCAGTGAAGGAGAATGCATGGTCAAAGTGAAACACAAGGACAAAGAGCATATGCTACCATTCATTGTGGTATCAAAGGATGTAGAGGCCATACTAGGTTTAACAGCCTATGAGAAAATGAACCTGGTAAAAAGAGTCCTCGTTGTGGAAAGCGAAGGAGAGACAGTCTATGATGAACTCATGAAAAAGTACAATAACCTATTTTAGGATCTAGGCTGCTTTCCAGGAGAACACACAACCAAAGTGGATAAACATATGCCACCGATAATACATCCATGAAGAAAGGTTCCATTTGCAGTTCAAAAGGAACTAAACGAAGAGTTGGATAGGATGGAAAGCCTGAATGTGATTCAGAAGATAGATGAGCCAACGGAGTGGGTGAGTTCACTTGTCATTGTGTACAAAAAGACTGGATAGCTTAGAATTTGCCTGGATCCAAGAGATCTAAACAAAGCAATAAAGAGAGAACATTTTTAAGCTTCCTATGTGTGAAGAAATCATGTCACAGTTTGCAAATGCAATGTTCTTCAGTAAGTTAGATGTGTGACAGATTATAGATATGTTTTTGGGAGTTAAATTGGGGTAGGGTTTTTAGTGTAGGTCACATACTTTAAAACAGATCTAATTAAAAAAACTGGAGGTCTGCTCATGTAAGATGGCTCCATTGAGAAGATGAACAGAAAAGAACATTGAATGGGAGTGGAGTCATGAGCATGAAAAGTCATGGAGCGAACTAAAGAAACTGCTCACAGAGGAACCAGTTCTGAGGTTTTACAACCCAGCGCCGAGCCTTTGCAAAAGCTTTGGAGAGTGCCCAAGAGTCCTCACTAATGGATTGTTGTTTACAAAAAGGCTTGTGGAAAAACCTCATTTGGAAGACAGGTTGTGAGTGCTTAGTTCAGTCTGGTCAAAACCCTTGTGGTTCATGCAAGAGGAGAGAACTGGTTGCCTAATTTTTCACTTGAAATAAGGGAAACAAAAAGGAACTCTGTGGTGACCTGAAAGAAAGAACTTATCATCTGGAAAACCCTGACGGGGCAAGTTTCTTCAGCAAGACACTGAAGTGGGTATCCAAAGAACAACAAATCTTTCTCTCGGAAAACTGACAAGAACCTTCCTGGGTGGTAACCATTTACCTTTCAAATGCCAAATCCTGGTGAACTTCATAAATACTAAATTCTGTGCATAGTATAAGAATTGCCTGCAACCAGTAAACTTGGAGGAATGAGAAGTGAGATTGGACTGTGAATCAAAGAACTTTTCTGAACCTACATGCACTTTTCTGAACATACAAGTGCGCTTAGAATTTGTCGGGGATAGTAATAAGTAAAAATGTGATTTTATTTTCATGTTTAAAGATAATTAAAAGCAACTTTTGTTTAAGTAACCATTTGGTGAATATCTATTGCTGCTGGGTTTTGGAGTCCTCTTGGCTTGTAACATATGCATCATCAGGATTTTGGCAGTTGAAATTGGATGAAGCAAGTTCAAGACTGTGCACATTCAATAGTCCATTTGGCAAATACAGATTTCTAAGGTGACCATTCAGAATTGCCTCAGCTCCTGAAGTGTATCACAAAACTATCAATATGGTCTATGAGCACCCGGACAGATGAGAGTGGAGCATGATGAGAGACTAAGGAAAGTGCTGGAAGCAACAAGGAAAGCAAACCTGAAGTTGAATAGAGAGAAATGCCAGCTCGTGGTGACAGAACTAACATTTATGTAGGAGATATTATTGGCAGTGAGGGCATCAGACCAGATCCCAGAAAGGTGTCCGATATTGGGAACATGCCAAGGCCACAATGCAAAAAGGACATACAGAGGTTTAATGGAATGGTCAACTATATGGGTAAATTCATATCCAACTTCTCAGAAAAGATGGCTCCATTGAGAAGATGAACAGAAAAGAACATTGAATGGGAGTGGAGTCATGAGCATGAAAAGTCATGGAGCGAACTAACGAAACTGCTCACAGAGGAACCAGTTCTGAGGTTTTACAACCCAGTGAAACCCCTCAAGATATCATCAGACACAACACATAGTGGGATCGGTCCAATCTTCTGCAAAAATATGTTGACTGGCAACCCATTGCAAATGCATCACGCTCAATGACAGATGCGGAGATGCAATTCGCTCAAATTGAAAAGGAGCTGCTCAGCATCACATACACCTGTGAAGATTTCATTAGTTTGTGTCAGGATAAGCAATCAGTGTAGAGACTGACCATAAGCCCTTGATTGTATTGTTCCAAAAGCCATTAAATGAATGTCCACTTAAAATGCAAAGAATGATGATTAGGCTGCAATGCTGTATACTAAATGTGACATATGCTCCGGGTAAGCTAATGTACACAGCAGACATGTTATCTAAAGCTGTTGACATGAGAGCCCACAAACATCAAAATGGCTGAAGACGTGAACACCTTCATAGACATGATCACGTGCATTGCCCATATCAGATGCAAAAATGGAGCTCAAAGTCAGAGACAAACAAAGGTGAAACACTTGAAACGAATGAGAAAAAACATCTTGGATGGATGGCCCAACATGAAGCAGGACTGCTCTCCTGACATTTCAGAGTACTGGAACTGCAGGGTGGAACTATCATAGGTTGAAGTCATCATCTACAAAGGAAGCAAAATCCTTATCTCAAAGAGTCTGAGAAAAGAAATGCTGAAAAGGATCCATGGAGGACATCTCAGAATGATAAAGTGTAAGAAAAGAGCACAAGAGGTGATGTACTGGCCAAGAATCAACAATGATGTAACAAGTGAAGTGTCAAACTGTACAATATGCCAGAAATATCAAGCAAGAAATCCTGCAGAACCACTAAAGCCACACCCAGCACCACAAAGACCTTACCGGAAGTTAAGTGCTGACCTATTTATATGTCAAGGGAAGGACTATCTTTAGTCACAGACTATTACACCCTATATCCAGAGGTGTGTAGACTGAACACCACCACTGCAGATGCTGTAATAACATGTATGAACGCCATATTCTCTAGACATGGCATGGCAAGCGAGGTCTTCACAGACAATGGACCCCAGTTTTGCAATTCAAAGTTCCAACATTTTGCCAAAGAGTAGGACTTTGTACACACCATGTCAAGTCCTCATTTTCCACAGTCCAATGGTCTAGTGGAAAAATCAATAGACAGTGAAAAGACTGATGTACAAGGCAAAAGACAATGGAACGGACTTCTACCAAAGCATGCTAATATACCGCCCAATGCCGCTTGAGTATGGTATGTCACCAGCCCAACTCGTTATGGAACGTAGGCTAAGATCAAACCTCCTAAGAGAACCTCCTAAAAACAAAAGAAGGGGAGAAAGTGAGGAAATTCAAGGAACAACAAAGAAAAGCAAAAGTATTACTTTGACAAAGGAATAAAAAAACCTACCAGAAGTCTGCACTGGTGACCAGGTAAGGCTAAAAGACAAAACAAACATATGGACTAGGAAGGGAACTGTCTTTAGTGAAGTCCAACCAAGATCATACACCATTTAGACAGATGAAGGTGTGTTCTGCGATGAAATCGTCGAGATCTTCAAATGAGACCAGCCACAATAGATGGAAAAACTGATATTTTTGAACAACCTGAATACACAGATGAGAAGACGTCGTCTGAGAAAACAACTCAGATTCAAGGACAATCAATCAGGAGATCATCAAGACATGTGAATCCTCCTAAGAGACTCAGGAGCAAATTTAAAGACTCCTGTTATCGAATGAAGTAGTGCTATCTTATTCGCTCTTCATGTTTTAGTATATGTAAATGTGAACACACAAAAAAAATTTCAAAAATGTTAACAACGTTGATAATAATGAAAATGTAAGTTCCTGGTGCTAAAGTTAAAATTACAGAGTTAATACAAAGAAAGCATGTTAGTTAAAAGTAAGCTACTTCTGTTTTATGCAAGGGAGATGTAATGATAGTGATCATGTTTGCATTTGCTACTAGCAAGGTCTTAAGGATCATAGTTTCTGTTTGATTATACTTGGCTGCCAGCAGGGAGCTCACACAGATGAAGAGATTGCTGTAGGAGAAATCTGTAATGGAGGTCAGCAAGTCTCATGGTTGCTGGCTACAACAACTTTAAAGTAAAGAACATTTTCCTTCATCCATGTGTTGTCTAAGAACTCACATATGAATAGAAGATCAAAAGCCAACTGACTATTATGCCTTTGATACTGATGAAGTAATTAATTTTCTCCTCTAAAAATGAGGCAGCATGGTTAGCATAGCAGTTAGTGTAACACTGATACAGCATCAGTTACTGGAGTTCGAATCCGACGCTGTCTGTAAGGAGTTTGCACGTTCTTCCTGTATCTGCACGAGTTTCCTCCTGGCGCTCTGGTTTCCTCCCACCAGTCAAAAGGCATACCGGGGGGAGGGGTGTAGGTCAATTGGGTGTAATTCGGTGAAATGGGCTCATGGACCGAAAGGGCCTGTTACTTTGCTATATATTTAAATTTGAAATTAAAAATTGAAATCCTCCATCAAAAATAGATACGTGCGGGGAAGGGACACTCGAAAACCTCTTGTCAGCATAGGCAATGCAACCAAACAACAAAGTGAAGACATCTCAATATCAAAACAAGTAAATGGTGCCAAATTGGACTCATTTTTTTTGCAAGAAATTAAATGGAGTCTGTCCAAATTCATTTTACATTAGATTCTTCCATCCAGACGGGACTCTCCTTCCACCATCCAAATTAATTTTAACACAAGCCAGAGATGAAATGTGTACCTAGCTTGTCAACATAATATGGTTCTGCTGCATTTCATGAAGATTCAAAATTATGGATACCCATGAACCATGTATATAAAATACTGGGGAAAATTCTAGCCAAACCCTCCCTGCAATCTTTGTACAGGCAAACCCCGCTTTATGAATACATACTTTACAAAAATTCATTTTTATGAAGAAATTATGATGGATTTTTGCTTTTAAGCAAATTGCCTCCAATAAAGATTTTGCTTTATGAATTTTTGGTTTACGAACGGTTTCTCAGGAACGCTCTACCTTCATAAAGCAGGGCATACCTGTATTCCACTTGTCTTGACGGAGAGTGCATTGAGTGGGCCTCAATTAATGGAGACCAACTCCCCCTCCCCCATTTAAAAACTGGAAGGCAGAGCTCTGCCTCCTGACAGTTATAATTTTCAAGTCTTGAAATCTTTCTCACATGAAACTATTTAACTATTAAAATTGCCGTGAACAAATTGAGAAATTAAAATAATGCACAACCCCCATCTAAACATAAACAAACTTGTATACAATTAAAAAAATACAAATAGAATGAAAAAAATAAATGTGCTTTCATCTGAGGCACCAAGTCCAAAGACCCAAAATTCCAAAGGAAATCAAAAGGGTTTCTAATTCTCACAACTGATTCCCTGGTCAGAGTCCCAAATGCTGTGCCTCACTCCTCGACTCAATGTGAAGTGCTGAATCTCAAAGTTTAAGTTTATTTATCATCTGATTGTACGAGTACCACCCAACAAAACAGCGTTCTCCCGTCCTCAATGCAACATACTGCACACACACGCAGACAAATTATACATATGCATAATACTGTATTTATATAAAATTATAAAAAATATATTATTTTTAAATGAATACTTGAGTCATGTAGGGTTTGTATGAGCAGTTCATCAGTCATTCAGCAGTCTTGATGTCCATGCAAAGAAGCTCTTTCTCAGCTTGGTGTTCTAATTCTGATACTCCCAACAGGAGTAGCTGAAACATGCTGTGTGCTGAGTCGTAGGAGTCCTCACAGATGATGCGATTCCTCTTTTAACAACGATCCCGGTAAATCCCATCGGGGGCGGTGAAAGAGAGCCCAGTAATCCTCTCTGCCACTATCATGCTCCTGTGTATTGACCTCTGATCTAAAGCTCTGCAGCTGGCCAGAATGCTCTCAATAGATCTCCTGTAGAAATTTGACTGGATGGTGGTCGATAGCCTTGTCTGCCTCAGTGTTCTCAGGAAGTGCAATTACTGTTACGCTTTCCTGACAAGTGTCACGTCTTAAGTGGACTCTGACGAACTTGGTTCTCTTTACTCTCTCCACTACTGAGCTATTAATGGATAATGAAGTATAGTCGTCCCTGATCCTCCTGAAGTCCACAATCATCTCCTTTGTCTTGTCTATGTTGAGACTTAAGGTCTTATTCTTACACCATTTCACGAGATTTTCCACTCTGTAGTGCGAATCAGCACTGTTGGTGATGAGGCCGACTACTGTCGTGTCATCTGCAAACTTCATGTTGGAGCTGGATCTGGTGTTGCAGTTGTGGATTAGTAGCATGAACAAAAGCAGGCTGAGCACACAACCCTGAGGTGCTCCAGTGCTCAGTGTGATGGTGCTCTATGTTCTGTTGCCAACCCAAACAGACTGTGATATTTCAGTTCAGATTTATTGTCAGAGTACATGCACGACATCGCATACAACCATAACATTTTTTTTCCTGCGAGCCAACAGAATTTCTACTGATTGGTAGTGCAAAAAACTGTACTCATTAAACAAAACAGAGAAATGTAAACAAATTGACTCTGCAATGCAGGAAAAATTCAATAATAAATAATGTGCAAAGCATGAATCCTTAAGTGAATCTCTGATTGAGTTTATTGTTGAGGAGTCTGATGGGGGAGGGGTAGCAACTGTTCCTGAACCTGGAGTTACGAGTCTTGTGGCATCTAAACCTCTTTCCTATTGGCAGTAGCACAAGGTGGTGTGAATCCTTGAGGATTGCTGCTGCTCTCTGATGGCAGAGTTTCCTGTAGATTTTCTTGATGGTGGGGAGAGTTTTGCCTGTGATGTACTGTCACTTTGTCAGGTTTGTACACGCAACAAGGTAAGTAGAAAAGTCTGAGACTTAATGTAGATTCAGCATCCCTATTAGAAAGCTGTTGGTTCCAACTCGAACTGCCAACTCCAGCCTTGCAAAATCTGTAATTGAGGGCTCATGGTTGGTTCCTAAAGGTTGCATAAGTTATCAATGAACTATAACCACCTCTCTGTCATACCAGAGCACTGGATGAGAAAGGTAAAAAGAGTACCGCAGTTTGAAGAGCTTTTCATCATGACGATGTCAACTGGCATGGCCAATATTTATAGCCTACACTTTTTTTTAAACCTTTAAATTTTGTTGATCATCTTGAATCACTGAATAAAATTATTAGGAAAAGAGAGAGAGAGAGAGAGAGAGAGAGAGAGAGAGAGAGAGAGAGAGAGAGAGAGAGAGAGAGAGAGAGAGAGAGAGAGAGAGAGAGAGAGAGGCCAGATGGAGTAAGGATGTCAAATTTCCTTCAGTTGAGCTTCAACAGGCTTGATATCCATTACCAAGTTTACTTAAGGGAATTTTTTAAAATTTACATGCACTTTTTTTAACCATTACTATTAGTTTTAATTTTGACCAGGAAGCATTCTATATTTCCAAGTTATGAAAAAACCCACAATTTCAAATGGTCATAATAAACAACTTGAAAACCAAATTGTCATAATAAACTTGAAAACCAAGCTGCAAGGGTTTCTCAAAATAAACTATCAACTTAAAATACCATGTCAAAAACCAGCAAAGCAGATATTGTCATGGTGTTTTACTCCTTGTTTATGAGAACATAGAACACTACAGCACAGCGCAGGCCCTTCGGCCCTCAATGTTGTGCTGACCCACATATTCCTTTTTAAAAAAAGTACTAAAACCTCCCTACCCCGTAACTGTCTATTTTTCTTTCATCCATGTGCCTGTCTAAGAGTCTCTTAAATGCACCCCTAATGTTGCAGCCTCCACCACCATCCCTGGCAAGGCATTCCAGGTACGCACAACTCTCTGCGTTAAAAAAACCTTAACTCTGATAGCTCCCATAAACTTCCCTACCTTCACTTTGTACACATGCCTTCTGGTGTTTTGTATTCCTGTCCTGGGAAACAGGTACCTATCAATGTCTCTCATAATTTTAGAGACCTCTAATAAGTCTCCTCTCATCCTTATACACTTCAAAGAGAAAAATCCCAGCTCTGCTAACCTTGCCTAAGACTTATTTTCTGATCTGGGTAGCATACAATAAATCTCCTCTGCACCCTCTCTATAGCTTCCACATCCTTCCTAAAATGAATTGACCAGAACTGAACACAATATGTGTGGTTTCACCTGAGATTTGTAGAGTTGCAACATGACTTCTCTATTCTTGAACTCAATCCCCTTCTAAATGAAGCCTTCTTAATTATATTATCAACCTGTGCAGCAACCTTGAGGGATGCATGGATTTGGGCCCCAAGGTACCTTTGTTCATCCATAATCTTAATTAATGGACCATTAACCCTGTACTCAGCCTTCTGGTTGGTCCCCTCAAAATGCATCACCTCACACTTATCTGGATTGAATTCCATCTGCCACTTCTCCTCATAACCTTTGCTAATCTTCAGCTCCATCCACAACTCCTATAACCTTCGTATCATCTGCAAACTTACTGACCCATTCTTCTGCCTCTTCATCCAGGTCATTTAAAAATCATAAAGAGCAGAAGTACCAGAACAGATCCACACGGTACTCCACTAGTCACTGACCTCCAGGTAGAATACTTTTCTTCCCTTACGACTCTCTGCTTTGTACTTAAAGCCAATTTTTTAAAATCCACCCAGCCAAGGTTCCATAGATTCCATGCCTCATGACATTCTGAACGTGTCTCTCATGGGATCTTTGTCAGATGCCTTGCTAAAATCCACATAGACCTCATCTACTGCCCAACCCATATCAATTTCTTTTTGTTACCTCCTCAAAAATCTCAATTAGGCTCGTGAGGCACGACCTTCCCTTCACAAAGCCATGCTGACTATCCTTGAGTAGACTGTGCCTCTCCTAATGCTCATAGATCCTATCCTTAAGAATCCTCTCCAGTAGTTTGCACAACACTGACATAAGACTCTCCTATAATTCCCAGGATTCTCCCTATTATCTTTTTTAAACAAGGGGATTACGTTTGCTATTTTCCAATCCTCTGGCACCTCCCCTAGGCCAAAGAAGACTCAAAGATCACAGCAACTGCTCCAGCTATTTCTTCCCTCATTTCCCACATTAGCCTGGGGTATATCACGTCCAGCCCCGGGGACTTATCAATCTTGATAATTTTAAGAAGATTCAAAGTTTCCTCTACCTTAATTTCCACATTGTCCAGCACACAAGCCTGTTCTATTCTGACCTCACCCTGATCAAAATCCTTTTCTCTTGTAAATACTGAAGCAAACTATTCATTTAGGACCCCCACCCCACAATCTCCAGGCACATTGCCCCTTTATCCTTTAGCAGCCTCACCTTTATTCTCGTCATCCTTCTATTCTTTACATATGCATTGAACACATTGAGATTCCCTTTAATCCTACATGCCAAGGCCTTCTCATGCCCCCTTCAAGCTCTCCCCAAGTCCTTTCTTAAGCTCCTTCCTGGCTACCATATACTTCTCATAAGCCTTTCTTGTTTACTGCATCCTATATCTAATGTACGTTTCCCTCTTCCTCTTGACTAGCTGCCTCACCTGCTTTGTCAAACATGGTTCGCTTTTCCTACAATCTTTTCCCTGTCCCATTGGAACAAACACAAGTGGTCCTTAAACTTAGTTCTGTGCTTTCACCCTTTAAATCTGTTTCCAATTTACTCATCCCAACATAATTATCCCTTCCTCAATTAAACACTTTCTCGTTTTGCCTCCTTTTATCCCTATCCATAGCTTTGCTAAAACTCACTCTCACCAAAACGATCCCCCACTGAGAGGTCCGCCACCTGACCTCATTTCCCAGAATTAGTTCCTGTATGGCCTCTCTCCTTGTCGACTGGTCCTCATATTGTGTCAGGAATCCTCTTGAACACACCTGACAAATTCAGCCCCATCTATCCCTCTTGAAAATTCATTTCCTGCATTCCCACTTGGACTTCTTCGCTGTTGATCTTGGAGGGGCAGTCAATGACGAACATGGTGAAAGGTTGCACCAGATATTGCAACCATGGAAAAGTGGTATCAGGGCAACTGGAATCCATGAATGCTGGCCAACTATTGCTGGAAATTGCTATGAGAGGCATCAGATGCTGAGTACAAACGAAAATCAGTAGCAAAACATTTTTATGTCAGTTGAACTAATGCAATGTGTCAGCATCATTATGCAATTAAACATGATAAATTCAATAAAAGTAATTTAATGTTTTTCCTACTTCCTATGTGATATAGCGAATCTGAAATTATCTTTGTGTACAGCTTGAAGTTCTCTATTATAATCCCTTTTTCTCAGGAGGCAAACCATTTGAAAAAAATGATTGTCCAGTGTAATTGGATACATAATAAAGTTGTATCAGTCTGTTGTGATGAAAAGCTCTCATACCCACAATAAAGATGATAACACTACAAAATAGGTATTCCACCTAGCTAATCCTCCATAAATCCACACTACAAAATAGGCATTCCACCTAGCTAATCCTCCATAAATCCACACTACAAAATAGGCATTCCACCTAGCCAATCCTCCATAAATCCACACTGCAAAGTAGGCATTCCACCTAGCCAATCCTCCATAAATCCACACTGCAAAGTAGGCATTCCACCTAGCCAATCCTCCATAAATCCACACTACAAAATAGGCATTCCACCTAGCCAATCCTCCATAAACCCACACTACAAAATAGGCATTCCACCTAGCCAATCCTCCATAAACCCACACTACAAAATAGGCATTCCATCTAGCCAATCCTCCATAAATCCACACTTGGAACAAATCTACGTACTTGATTTTCTCATGCAAAATAGGTTATATCATATTGGTTCATGAATCTGAATGATTAATTGGTCTATTATTTACAGTTTAATGGAAAAACAGAAATTGTGTTACCTTTTTTGAAAAGACTGTTAGGATAAACTGCATTTTTACTTGCTGATAAACATTGCAATAAATCTATTCATGAGAAGAATGCTTTCAGATCATGGATAATCATGAAAAAAACTTTGTTAAGAAGGTGGCAAAACTTGGGTGAATCTCATCAGCTAAATCTTATTGTGGCAAGACATCAAAACATGTCAGTCACTTGTTAGATTTGGTTTTGCATTTTTTTGCTAAATTTCTGAAAGTACAAATGAGAATACAAGTTTAACAGGGCAATTGGAATCTAAATGAAGATAAGCAATAGTACATTTATTTAATGTCAAATGAATGACTCAAGAAGTAAATACTGGAAGTGCATAGATGTTGAATTCAATGATCAATCAAAAAGAAGAAAAGATATATTGGAATGAAAAAGGAAACAGAAATAAAAATTTTACATGACATTAATACCAATTAACTGAAAAAAAGAATACAACTTACTGCATTCATGTTTACTATAATGAATTGATTAGCAGTAAAAATTGTTACATCATTAAATAAAATATCAGAACATGAGAACAAACTCGTGAAAAATGTGTAGAATTAAATGAATTTCCTGTACTTCAAAGGACATCAATGATAAGGAAATCAAGAAAATACATATTTTGTTTAGTCTGCAAAGACAGTTGTGATTGAGACACAATGTTTTTGATTAAAGATACGCTTCTTGCCTGTTGATGTCATTCTATTTAAGCACGAATAAACATTAGCTTCTTTATTATTTTGTTCCTAAAATCTGACTCAATTGTAAATACGAACATAATAAATAACCACGAGAGGAATAAATTACAGTGGTGGTTTTGTGGAATGTTTGACCTACCTGCTCTGGTCCTCTTATCTCTGTTGATGGTACCTTAAGATTTGATTCTTCATTGTTTAGGAAAGGATTTGAAGGATTATGAACTGAAGGACTTGAAGGACTTCTAAATGGGTTTCTGTCAACTGTGGAAGTATTAATATTTGTACACTTCTTTTGTTCATCACAGAAAAGGTTGTCAGGGACTTCATTAGTTGGTCCAACATTACAACTTTCAAATGAAGTCCATTCTTGCTTATTGCATTTTTTATTTTTGAAGTCCTGGATATCATCTTTCAATAGCACATCTTCAACTTTAGAAGTAGGGTCTTCAATGGGAAGTTTTAGTCTCGGTTTCTCTGGTGCACTGTTTAGGAAATCATAATAATTATCTGAGGGTGGAAATTTGATATCTAAATCAGATAGCGACTCAACAACTGGAAGTTGCCCCTTTTGAATTTTGTGTCTTTGTGATGCAACAAAGTCCTCTAATGTACTTCCCTTCTTAACGATAGCTTTTACAATATGTTCTTGTTCTCCATCTGTGCACTGTATAGGCATTGAGAAAGGCGTATCTAAAATGAAAAAAACAAAAATGTGCTTTTTTAAAAATCAGTCAAATCAGAATATAATAAACAGAAGTAGAACAAAGGCAATCTGTCCTTTGTGTCTGCTCTGCACTCACTGCATTGCTAATCTTTTATTTCAGCATCACTCATGCTATAACCATAACCATATAACCATTAACGGAGTGGAAACAGGCCATGTTGGCCTTTCGAGTCCGCATCGGTTCACTGATTTTGTGCGCCCTCTTCAGGCATTGGTCCCGGAAGATCTTCATTCAATAACGATGGGCGAATTCAATGCAGGTGGATCAGTCGTAGAAATGTTAGTGAAACGCGCAGTTCAATACTTCTGGGCACATTCACAGCTTTTATAGGTCTTGCAAGATATTCATAATTCTTAGAAATAAATGTGGAAATATTTCCAAGAATACAACTTTTATCAAAAGTGACAATTTTTGTTGTCACAACCACCTTGAAATTTTCACAACTCCCATCTAGGTGTATCATAAAAATATAAATTTTACTCCGTTAGAGAATGGGAGAGAAAAGGGATCAAAAAAATAGAAAATTGTTTTTTTGGGAAATAAATGATTATCTTTTGAACAAATGAAGTACAAATATGGTACAATGTTTGCATACCACCAACTGAAAATCTACTTGAAGGACAAATTGGGAAGCAGGCTGAGGTTACCAGAAGGAAGCAGTTTTGAATATGTGATTACAGACACAATGATAATTAAAAGATTTATAACAAACATGTACATCAAACTTCAAGAGAAAGAGAACGATGAAATAAGCTGTAAACCCAAACAAAAGTGGGAACAAGATCTAAACATAAAGATAAAGAATGAAACATAGGAAAAGCTATGCTCCGGAACTATGAGAAATACAATAAACATGAGATTACGCATGATACAATATAATTGGTTACACAGGCTATATACCACGCCCCAAAAGTTAAATAAATGAGACCCAACAGTATCAGATAGATGTTTTAGCTGTAAGAAGGAAACAGGAATAACAGTATATGAAATTTGGGCATGTGAGAAAGTGGAAAAGTTTTGGGAAGATCTAAATCAGGTATTAAATAAAATCACAAAAAATAACATACCAAAAAATCCAGAGATCTTTCTTCTAAGTAATATAAGAAGTAAAGAACTTGGCCTCGATTTGGATGGAGCACAAAAAAGATTTATTATGATAGCCTTAGCTGTAGCAAAAAAATGTATAATGTCAACCTGGAAATCAGAAGAGAGCCTGAGAATACAGCAATGGTACATAGAAATGAATAAGTGTATTCCATTGGAAAAAATAATATATAATTTAAGAAATAACATCACAGTATTTGAACAAATTTGGGAACCGTACATGGAACACATCAGAGAGGTCCTACCGCGAACCTCCACCCCCTAAAATGACAGAATGAGAAGAAGACGAAATGAACTGACCCAGCGTGTAAAAGTAGATGACACAATTTTCTTGTTTATTTTCATTGTGTGATGACATTGTTTAATGGGTTTAATTGCATATGTTGAACGTTTAGTGGGTGGGGAGGGGGGTGGGAAGGAGGGAGGGGGGCAAAAGGGGAGCAAATGACACTGTGTATATTCAAGAAGGAAATGCTTATGTGTATTTGGTCAATATGGTTCAGAGTGTGAAAAATAAAAAAAATTAAAAATATATAAATTTTACTTGGTCTCATCAACTTTACTCAAAAAAGAATGATTGCATTACGTTCCTCTAGCTACATCAAAATAGTTGAAGTTCATGACAATGCACTTGTGCAAAATGCTGTCATGTAGCTTATTCTCAAGAGTGATTTTTATTTTAAAAATTGATGAGAATAGAAATGCTTTCACCAATCCTTCTAAATTGCCCTGTAGTTCTAGCACACAAGCATCTGGAAAGCATAAATGGCAAACACACACATCAATAGGCCTGAACTGCAAATTTACTCTTTCAATAAGATTATGATTGATTTGAATACAATATTAAGACCACATGCCTATCAACCTAAACGAACCTTTCACCCATTCCTACAGAATTCATCTATTACTGCCTTTAAATATTTAGACTCTGCTTCAATCAAATCCATTCATTTTTCTTAAAACCCATGGAAATTTAATATCATTCCAGGGTTGCATTTGTATTCAACCCCATGGAGTAATAAAATTATAATATTCTGTTAACCCCTAAACACTTGTTGTGCTTGCTTCCACACTATGTATCAGGCCACTCATTTTTTTTTTGAATATAAGAACTCTGAAAACTCTTGCCGTTTAGATGATATGCTTTTTCATATTTTTCTGTCAATTGGACAACTTCAACTTTTCTTTCCCCAGTCACTAAAACCACAGCCAATTAACCCTTCAATCATCAGCAAATTTACCAAAAATGCCATTAGTACCTGCATCCAAGTCACTGATGTAATTTCAAAAATGCTGATGCTCCACTGCTGATCCATGAAGCACATCATTCATGACATTTTTCCAGATAAAGACACTCTTATGTCAACCATTTCCAGTTAGTCAACCAATCTTCTAATGTTCCTCCTGCTCCATAAACTTTCACTTTATATAATAACTTTTGATGTGGCCACAAACTTTCACTTTATGCAATAACTTTTGTTGTGGCACCAAATCAGGTGCCTCTGGAAAGCCAAGTCTAGTCCATCAAAAGTTTCCCTTCATTCATTGTACATGTTCCTTCTTTAAAGAACTTAATAAGTTGCTCAAAAATGATTTTCCTTGAAACAAAGCCATGTTGAGTTGGCCTGACAACCTTGAATTCTTCTTCAACTTCTACCAAGACATCTTTAATCAAATTTTTTTCCTCCAGGTATTATACTAACTAGCTTGTTCTCTTTTTGAATAAATGGAGTTACATTGCTATTTTCAATTTAACAAAACCTTACTTAAATCTCGGGACCATTAGTAAATGAAAATAAATGTTTTAACTCTCTGACTGAACAAAAGCACTTCTTTAAGATACCAGGATGAAATCCTTCAGGGCTTAAAAACTTGTCATCCCCCAGCTTCAATAATTTGCTGAGTTCCATCCTTTTAATTTCCCAATTCACAGTTATTTTTTCTGGAAGTTCAATCTTCTATAATAAAGATCGATTCAAAACGTCTATTAGGTTCATCTGCCAGTTTCTTGTTTTCCATTATTAATTCTCCAAACTCACTTTTTATTGGAGTTGGGGGATTTTTGTTCACTTTCTAAAAAAAAACAATAGAAAAGCTAACTGTTTTAAAATTCCTGATAATATGGTCCATTATTTTTTTGCTTTATTTACAGTTCAGTTTTTCTTTGCTGTGAGACCAAAAGAGAAATGTGTATTGTTAAAACATTTCTCTATATATGAATATGAAGGGAATGGAGGGATACCTATCAAATGTAATCAACAAGAGTTTTAGTGTGATTTGGACATCTTGTTTGGCACAGACTTGTGGACTGAGGGGGGGGGGTCTGTTCTAACATAGCTACACATTAAACTCAAATGTATGACCTCAATTTTTGATAATTCGTCAAATAATCTTTTTTGAGAGTTTCATTAGTATTAGGGTCAAAACTGATCTTGATGTTTGGTGTTATGAAATAACCTTGATGGAAATAACTTGTCAGATTTTAGATCCATAAAGAAAATTCTACCAGGACTTTACCATATTGTAAAATTTAAATAAAATAATTTTAATTTTTCTATCTTTTCATGTATTGAAGATTCATACCAAGAATATTGAAGTTTTGAAAATCAGAAGCAGCAGTAAAAAGCTTCAAGGGCTGATACAAATTTCAAAAAGATTTTTTTTGTTCACAGCATAGAAAAATCAATAAGCAGTTAACTGAGTTGAGTTTTCAATGTCACCTAGAAAATCTTCCAAATTTTCCTTTGGAACTGAATGTTTGTCCATTGCTTCTATAAATTAAATCTCACCTATGGTTCTAAAAATAATGAGAAAAAAAACAAATAAAATTAAGGGTGTCAGATAGCAAAAGATTTTCTGTGTCAGTTGCAAGAATGAAAAATATCAGGTCTTCCGTTTTGCACAAATGTCATTCAATTCCCTGAACAATTGATGCACAATATAAACATGTACAGTACTCACTTATTACTTCTTTGTTATAGCTATATTTACTCAGAAGTTCTGTTTGTTTCTTGGTCAATGCAGACATATGCTTCAATTCTTGATAAACCTCCTGAAAAGCAAACTCCATCCTCTCTCTGTAATGCAAGAATCAGTATATCAGAAAAAAATGGCTCAATAATAACTTTCCCTCCTATATCACTCACTACCAAGCACAACACAGTAATTTCTCTAGTAGAAATGAGGGATAGTTTAGGTCTTAGATTGGCCATGACAATAATCAATGCTGGTTCATGATCAGCTGACAGAAGGTGCGCTTGTAGCAGCAGACAACAGCCAATTTTTCTTCATTTCTTGAACCTGTGATCATCTGGTTGGGAGGCAGGCCACCAGGTGGTGATAAGAATCACATTTTGAATGAATGGCTTCTTACTTTGTGCAGGTATGAATTCTAATACTCCTCAGCATTATTTTCAGTCACAAATGAAATGACATTTATTGCAGTGTAACCTTTAATATTTTGGAACTATGTATTAGTTTCATGGGAGAATATCACATTTTGGAACTAATTCCTCAACACAGAAGTCGAATGTTTTATAACCAGTTTATACTGCCAAGTTTGTGTCCAATTTAATCTGGCATTTACAAAGATCCAGCACTAGATTGGCACTATAAATCCAACTGAATTACTCTCCAAACTTCTACCAGCATGGCAAGATAATCACCCCTTCAGGGGATGGTAATATGCCAGTAAGAATGGAGAGGTACTTCACTGAAGACCCTGGCAGGAATGCAAGCTGGCTTTGCTAATCTGGCATCCTATGCACTCATACATGAAATATCTTTCTACATTCAGTAAAGGTTTATTGCCATTGGATAATGACTCAATAAAATGACCTAATCGACTGTAATAATGCTCCATTTATATGCATACAAAATAAAATTAATTTATTTTTCTTTCAATCTTCTCTTCAATCTGAAGTGCAATTGTGAAGGTTAGCAAAAGTGGCCTTAATTTTCTATCTGCATGTCAACGGACTTCTCAGAAGTGAAAGAAATCAAAGTAAGACAAATTCTATTTCCATCTTAAATTTCTCGCCCAAATTTGTCATGGATCATTGGAGAAAGAGTTGTGTCAAGAATGCAAGATATCCTCAACCCATTTGAACCAAAAGTTTAAAAGTCCATTAAACTACTTCAATTATTACATAACATGAAATGAACTGCTCAGAACAAGTCACAAATGATTGCAGTGAAACATGAAAGCCTGTAGATGTTGTGATTGTAGCAAAAACAAACAGAAATGCTGGAGGAACTCAACTAGTCTAGCAACATCCATAGGAGGTAAAGATAAAATTACTGACATTTTGGGCCTGAGCCCTTCTTCAAGGTATACAGAAGGAACTCAGGAAGTTGTGCAACATCTGTGGAGGTAAAAGGATGGTCACTCCTCCTGGTCAAGATCCCACATCAGGATTGAAATGTCCACCATCCCTTTACCTCCACAGTTGCTGCTCGACCCATTGCATTATTCCATATTTTGCTAAGAACACAAGAACATAAATGAGACATTATACACTCATGACAGTTCCATGCTAAAGGAAAGTAATTTTTTAATCCAAGAAGTTGTTGCAGAAGTCATTCTTGTCAACTAAACTGTTCATTACATTAACTGCTTTAGAAACATGAAACTAATCATTTGTAAAATGGGGATTTACAGAGACTGGGACTGTGGTAGGAAGCGGACAAGTATAAAATATTTATTGCTCTTGAGTTTAACCTGAGATCGAAAAGTCAAGTAGACAAAGACAATATTAAGGGGCTTTCAAAGAAATATTCCAAATTGATGCACTGCAAATCAGGACTGGTAAATTCATTTATTTGGGGTTGACTACAAGGAAAGAAATGGAGGAAATATAGGCCTAGGATTAAAAAAAATTCCAAGATCCAAGATGTTAGCAAGCCTCAGGAAACAAACAGTATTGGAAAAAGAACTACAATTAGAAAAAAAAAATGTACATAATTGTTGACTGAATGGAAGCTTACAAAATATCATAAATAAGCAGCTAAATATTCAGCTAATACAAAGTAAAATGATTTTGAAAGAACAGGCATTCATTAAAATTACAATCTTTCAAAATTTTCTTTTTCTGAGAGATCTTTACTCATTAACATGCTTGTCTTGTTTACCTATAAAAGCTTGATTTTTCCAACTAGATTTAATACACCACTTTCGTAAATATGTTATGCAATATGCTACCACAATTATTGGATATTTCACTTCAGAATTGCAATATAAAGAGGGACAAACTACATTAAATTTTCAAAATAAATGTTATAGTAAAGCAGAATCGATATGGAATCTTCACAAAAGTGACATCATGAAAATAGAACTAAAAACAATCAAAGAGTCAACTTAAACCAGACAGAATATTTAAATGATTTTTGAGCAAAATGGGAGATGCAGGGATTACAAAAAATAAGGATGCCAGTAAAGCATCATTATTGTTTTGTTCAGTTTATTCACCTTTCAATTCCAAGACATTTTTAAAAAGGAGTTGTTTTTTTTTTGAAAAGTTCAGCTTTTGAAACCAACTTTGAATCCAGAGAACTGGTGCTTAAAAATATCAAAGTTCAATGAGTGAATGCAACCAAATCTTGAAAGCACATTGCTGCTGTAAACCGCCAGCTTAGCCCGTTTAACGTTCATGAAGACAAGGAAATCTTTGGCAGCTGCAGCTTTGAGACATGAACTGTAATTAAAAAGGGAATTAATTTTGTTAACTGTACAGACATCACAGTCAGCAACTGAGATTGCTGGACAGCAATGGCAGAGAACTTGTAAAGAAACAGCTGTGCAGCTCCAACAAAATGCTGTTATTCCATTTGGCATTGCAGGGATTTTCTTCCCCTAACACAGCAAAAGCACCAAACCTGTCTAGTTCATATGGTGACATTATTGCAATTGCTATTATAATCACCTTGTCATAAGTTTTATTACCATTTGTGAAAGACAGGTTTATCATTTAAAAAAAAGGTTATGCAGTCTAAAAACATACCATTGAAGAAAAAAAAGAAATCTTCATGAAGCCTTCCACATTAAATGATGATCCATGTTATTGTACAAGGTTTTTATTATCACAATGAACAAGTGCTTAATTTTCTAACTGGTGTAATCTATTATTTATCCCTCAGAGTTCATGATCCAAATGATGTTGTTTGTAGAACACAACAATTTAATAAAGAGGAATGAAAACATACTTGTATAGAGCTTGATCTGTCCCCGTCACAGGAACATTCTTCTTTAATGATGCTTCAGTCAACTCCCAATTCACCTTGAAATGTAAAGTTGATGATAATGATCATTAATTTATTGTCATAAACATTGTGCAATGTTCTCACTTGCTGCAGCTGAGCAGGTACTTGGTTTAAAAAACCCACAAAAACACCACAATAATATACAGTAGAGCATGATAGCTCTTGAAAAGAAACTCCTGACCCTAGCGGTCGGTCGGTGTTGGTCTTATGGCCTCTGTATCTTCATCCCAAAGGTAGCAGTGAGAAGAGGTGGTGACCAGGGTGGTGGCGCTGGGGGGTGGTGGGTCCTACTGCTTTACTGTGAATAACTAGATTTTACTTTGAAATTTTCCTATTAAAAAACATGCAAATTTATTATTAAGACAGGAGATCAGATGTAAAGAATAAATATTTTTACAAATTGTACACATTTCTAAGTTATTGTCAAAAATAAAAGCAAATGATGAGGCTTTAGCTGCCAACTCCAACTGACAGAGCGTGTACATGATCAGTGAGCTCCATCTGCTGAAACTGTGTCAGACTGCAAGACGGTAAAACAAGCCTTTGTCTTAGTGGGGCCCTTAAACATTTGCAAGGCAACATGAAAAACTCAAATCCATATTCTGAATAATTTGCATTTCAGATTGTTGACACCAATAGATTTTGTTGGTTTTCATGTACAATTTATTCATCAATATGACAAAAGGATGAATATCAATTCTCTGCAAAATCCAGGCCCAAAATGATTAGGCAAAAAAAAAGTTAAGGGCCCATCAAGTTAAGTTGCATTGGCTACAAATTGAATGAATTCCTGTTCTTTGCATGGAATCTACAGCTTCCAGTTTCAATTCACTGATTTAACATTTCAGGAATAAAATCTGGCAATTCTGCATTTTTAAAAAAAATATACATTTTATATCAAATACATATCCCCTTCATTCCCTACAGTCTAGCTTTTCCTTAAAATATGATTGATCAGAGAATATCAGATAATAGCCAAACTACTCATTAACGATCTGGTAATAAGACACAAATTTCAGTATTTTTTTGCCGCAATTTGGGCCACATCCGAGAAATTCATCATGTCCCTCCATCATGTGCCAGTAATTTGATTATGTCAAGTAGAGAGAACAAGAAACACCATTGAAACTATTTCTTGGCATCCCCTCCTTCAAGCTTGCTCCCTTGTCCTCCAAGTTCTTTCCAAGACCCCAGCATCTATCAATGCTTCCCAACCAAACCAAGTGACCTCAAAGTGCTAAAAAGCTCCGAAGCCCCCAATACTCCTCAATTCTTCTTTTGCATTTCCCAAATATTTCCTTGTCTTAAGCTTTTCTCTCACCAAACCAATAATCATACCCAGCTTCTCTCTGACATGCCTGTGATGGTGGTGTCAAAACACACAGAGCTACTAAGGTGTCCTGAGCTCCAGGAATGCACAATGAATAATACCAATCACTTGCTTACTCGTCTCCCAAACACGAGAAGATTTTTGTTTGTAAAAATACAAGTGAGAAAGATAGATAGATGCCCCCTGTGATGATAACAATATATATATGTAAAATACATTAAAGTATTTCTATAGTGGTTTGACACAATTTCTTACCATTGTGCAGGCAAAGTAACTTACATTATGATGCAGCTATACAGTTCTATCCAACTAGATAAAGCAATTATGTTTATCTGTGGCACAAGAAAGTGCAAGACAAAAAGAAAAATAAAGAGCATACACAGAAATAAAAGTCAGTGAAAGATAGAAAGCAGAAAAAAAGGAAAAAGTAAATTAGTGTTGTCTTATAAGCTGACTGGAGATTTTCAAAGGAAACTAGACATTATTGCACAAAATATTGCCAGAATTTTATTTTAATTTGAATTCAAATTTCATAAAAATATTAATACAACTCTATTCAAAGGATTAGAAACAGTGAAAAATAAAATTAATTCCACAGGAGTACCTAATTATAAAATGACCAAAAATCAGATCCGAGCATTAAGAAAGAAAACTCCATGTTTATTGTTTCAGAATGTAGAAACTAAAACAGAAAGTGTTTGAAATAAAAAAATAGGTCAGCATCTCTGAATGAAAATTATGGTGCCTTGAGCAATGAAGGAAGATGTGAAAATCAGTATGGAGCAAAAGTCCCATTTTATAACTTCACTGGTGCTCATTGTTTTGTTGAGGGAACATTTCAAGAAACAAAAATTAAAAGAAAAAAATCCTCAGCTCCCTTTATTAAGTTTATCACATTCAACCAATTTTAAAATGTCTTTGTTGAAATTGATCATTATCTAATTTCTATATCTTACCTCCAATATTGGCTTGCAGTAGGGTTGTTCAATGTTTGTGAAGTCTGTATATTCCTTCAATTCTTTTCTAAGCTGCCTCAATTGATGATCTTTTTCTTTAATGTCACTTTCAAGTTCTGTCTGTTTTTGCTGATAGTCCTTTATCTCCTCTTTTAACATGCTGTTTTCAGCTATCAGGTCTTCCTGAAAATAAATAGAATTCAATATGTTCATAAAACAGTCACCTCAAGATAAAGGCCATTTTTAACTAATTGAAAATCACTTTGGCAATAAAACTTTAATTTCTTCTATCTTCACTAATTGTTCAAAGTTATTCCAGCAACATTGCAATTACCAGCCATGTTTCTAATCTGTTTTGTGATTTGTCTTGTCACAAGAAATGTATCTCACAACACATTGCATAAACAAGCTACAATCATGTGTGAACCTTGGCAAGAATCAGCACCCTAACATCAAGTGAGAAGTTTGTGGGTTCAGAACCCACTCCAGAGACTTGAACACGTGAATTGGTCTGCACCCAACATAGACATTCCTTCTGTTCTCTCTACCTTCATCCTCTTTGCAACTTAAAACATGCTTTTTATCCCCCTCACATTTTCAGTTCTAATAAAGGTTTTTTTTTTAAACCAAAACATCAAATTTGATTTTCTGTCAAATTTTCCTACTTAAGCTATGGAGTGATTAATTGATTTTCTGCCTTTTTATTTCAGGAGTTTTGCTTCAATGTTTGGTTGATTGTTGAATACCAAGGAATAATTACTTACATAGGTTTTAATGCGCATCTAAACACAATTGTTTGCATCAATGTCATAAACCTTATGAAGCACTGCCCCAGAATCAGCAAAGTTGGTGGTAGGCAGTTTACAGAATTTTTAATAAGGTGAGCACCAATTACATCATGGCAATCAGAAAAAACAATCATGTTTCATAACATTCTATAAATAACAGATGAAATACGAAAAGTATGGTTCCTACATTTGCTATTAATCTGAAAACAGATAAGAAATTAAGTTGTTAAACAGACACAAGAGAGTTACAAGCTCTGGCAAATGGAGCATGATGAGGAAAAATGCAAAGTTCTCAACTTTGGCAGAGAAAAAATAAAAAGCATATTCTATAAATGGAGACCTGGATGTCCTTATGCAAGATTCACAAAGACTTGCATCCACTTTAAAACAGAGAGAAGTGATCGTAGAGGCAGCCTTCCAATATTTTTAAGGCAGATGAAGACAGATTTTTGTTTGGCAAGGGGTGGAAAAGGTTATTGTGGGTGAAGTCAAATTCAGAATTGAAGTTGCAATCAGAATTTATGGAATAGTGGAATTAGCTCAAGGGGTTGTGGCCTACCCCTGCTCTTAGTTCAGTGATTTGTTTTTTTTAAACTTCATTCATTTCAGAAACCAAATATATCCCTCCTTAAAAATAGAGATAACATTTGGAGGCAACATAAAAGGTGTGGTTTCACCAAAACTGTATAGTTGTGGTAAGACATCTCTATTTTTATTCTCCATTACCTCTGAACAAAGGCCAACATGCTTTTGTTTGATAACCAATCTTCTATGCATGCTAAATTATCTTCACCTTAATTCTCTGAGACCTTATTGCCCCCATCCCCACCCAAGTTTCTTCTCCAAAACAAAATAGACTGAGCCTCTCTGACCTATCCTTGTATTTGGAGTGCTTTATCCAAGAACCAGTTTCATAAATCTTTTCAGGACCCCCTCCAAGGCCTTAATATTTTTCCATAACAGAGCAACTAAAATTGAATACAATACTTCAATTCAGGTCTGACCAATGTTTTACCAAGGTTCAGCATAACTTCCTCAATTTTATATTGCCTCAATTGATAAAGCAAGAATCATATATACTTTATTAACCATTTTTTTTCAACTTGCTATAATACATTCAAAGATTTGTGTACACACACCCACAGATCCTTTCTGAAAAGTATCCTTTATTCTATATTGTTTCACTTCATTCAAATCAAAATTCATCACTACTTTTCTCTGCATTAACTGCCATCTGCTACAGGTCTGTCCATTCCACCTGCTCATTTGTATATTATGCAAACCACCACTACCAACTTTGAAGTTCCTCTGAATGCTGTGTTGTGTCATCCACAAATTTACAAAATAGCTTGCGACCTCTCACCCTCACCACACACTCAAAGCAATTAATACAATTTTTCTCTCTCACACACATACACACCAATTAATACAATTTTTTCCACACACACACACAGCAATTCATACAATTATTATTATTTTTTATTTTAATTTTTTTTTTAAAACACACACACAGCAATTAATTCTATTTATCTATCTATTTATTTATTTATATATCTATATAGATATAGATATATACACACACACACACACACATTTTTTTACAAAACCAATCCTTGGGGAATGGCACCATTAACCTTCCTCCACACAAAAAAAACCCATGAAAACATTCATCATGACCCTTTGTTATTTAGCCAACTCTCCATCCATGCTATCAATGACCTTTTATGCTACATGCCACAATTTTGCTGATATACCTGTTATGTGACACTTTATCAAAGCCTCTGGAAGTCCATGTTTAATCAAATGTATTACCATCATCAGCTTCTTCTGGGTCAAGAAAATATTCCATCTATCACATTTTTCCCAAAACAATTAAATGTTGGCTTGCTTTTATTTGTCTTTCCTTCAGATGACAAATAATCCTGTCCTAGATCACTATTTAGAACTATACAGCACAAGAACAGGCCCTTCAGCTCACATGTCTGTGTCAAACATGATGTTTAAATCAAACTAAAATTCTGCTAGTTGCACTTGATAGATGTCCCACTATCTCCTTCATAATCATGTATTAATCTAGCAGTCTCTTAAATGTTACTTCTTCCAATACTACACCTGGCAGCATATTTGAGGCACCTACCACTCTGTGTAAAATATTTGACCTGCACATCTCTCTTAAACCTCCTTGCTCTCACCTTTAACAAATGCCCTCTAGTCTTCTTCTTTGGCTTGGCTTCGCGGACGAAGATTTATGGAGGGGTATGTCCACGTCAGTTGCAGGCTCGTTTGTGGCTGACAAGTCCGATGCGGGACAGGCAGACACGGTTGCAGCAGTTGCAAGGGAAAATTGGTTGGTTGGGGTTGGATGTTGGGTTTTTCCTCCTTTGTCTTTTGACAGTGAGGTGGGCTCTGCGGTCTTCTTCAAAGGAGGTTGCTGCCCGCCGAACTGTGAGGCACCAAGATGCACGGTCTACAATGCTTTTATCCTGGGGAAAAGATTTTGACTGCCGCTCTATCAACATCTCTTATGATTTAATAAACCTCTATCAGGTCTCCCTTCAGCCACCTATTCTCCAGAGAAAACACTGCAAGTTTGTCCAATCTCTCCCCATAACTTATATTCTCTAAAGCAGGCAAAATCCTGTAAAAATCTTCTCTACCTTTTGCATCTCCCTCCTATCATAGGGCAACCAGAATTGCACACTGTATTTCAGGTGCCACCTAATCAAACTTTTATGTAGCTTCATCACAACATATTTATTTTCATACTCAATGCCCCACCCAATGAAGCCATGCACATTTCTGAGAGCTTTTCCAACGCCAAAGTTGAAAAGACCACTGATTTATGGTCATGAACATGTCACAAAATAAATTATTTTGTAGCAGCATTACAGATGCAAATATTGCTATAAATTACAATTAAAAATAAATAAATTAGTCTGAAAAGAAGCAAAAGTGATGAGGTATCTGTGGTTTATTGTCCATTCAGAAATCTGATGGCAGAGGGGAAGAAATTGTTTTTGTAGCACTGGTTGTTCGTCTTCATGCTCCTGTACATCCTTCCTGATGGTAGCAGTGTGAAGAAGGCATGGCCTGGGTGATGAAGGTCATTGACGATAGAGGTTGCTTTCTTATGACACATTCCCTTTTGCAGATGTCTTCAATCCAGTGAAGACTGATGCCCCTGAGGGCATTGGTTGAGTTCACAATCCTTTGCTTCCTCATTGCCATATGTGATTCTCCCGATGAAGGTAGTGTCATTGCCAAATTTGTAGATGGCATTTTAAATATGCCTCGCAGTCATGGGAGCAGAGTGAGTAGAGCAGTGGGCTTAACACGCATCCTTGGGGTGCCCCTGTAAGGATTGTCAGTGAGGCAGATACATTGTTTCCAATTCATACTGACTGGTCTTCCAATGAGGAAGTCAAGGATTCAGATGCAGAGGCCCAGATTTTGGAATTTGCTGACCAGTACTGAAGATATGATGGTGTTGAAAGCTGAGCTGTAGTAGATGAAACATATGATGTACATGTTGCTGTTGTCTTGGTGATCCAGAGCTGAGTGAAGAGCCAGTGAGATTGCATCTGCTGTGGAGTGATTGTGGTGGCAGTAAGTCCAGATCTTTACTTAAGTACGAGTTAATTCTGATCATGACCAACTTCTCAAAGAATTTCATCACAGAAAATATGAGCCTACTTGCCGATGGTCATTGAGGCAGCTCACTCTGATCTTCTTGGGCGCCCTTTTGAAGCAGGTGGGAACCTAGGACTGGAGTGATAAGAGATTGAAAATATCTGTGAATACTCCAGCTAGTTGGTTGGCACAGATTTTTCAGTACCCTGTCAGGTATGCTATCAGGGCTTGATGCTTTGCAAGGGTTTATCCTTTTGAAGAATGTTCTGACATTGGCCTCAGAGACAGATATCATGGTGCCATCAGCTTCTGAAGCAATTCTCAATGGTTGAGTTCTCCTTTTCAAATCATAGTTGGTGTAAGGTTGCAAGGTGGGTGTTGTGGTTACTTTAACACCGTTACAGCATCAGCGATCAGGACCTGTAAGGAGTTTGTACATTCTCCCGTGTCTGCACAGGTTTCCTCCCACCATTCGAAATGTACTGGGGGTTGTAGGTTAATTGAGTGTAATTGGGCGGCGCAGGCTCGTGGGCTGAAATGGTCTGTTACTGTGCTGTACGTCTAAATTTAAATTTAAAATTGAGCAATAATATTGTTCACCTCATTGGGCAGTGATACATCACAGCCATTTATGGTGGTCGGCCTCACTTTGTAGGATGTAATGGCTTGCAATCCCTGCCATAGCTAACGAGTATCTGACTCTGTTCCTTGCTTCCCTCAGAATTAATTCCTTGCTGCTGAGATAGCCTTCTGGACTTCCTGTAGAGATGAAGATTACCAGTCAAAATGCCTTCGACCTCGCTCTCAGTAGGCAGGGAATCTTTTGATTCATTCACAGCTTCTGATTGAGGTATTGACAGTATGTGTACAAGGGCAAACACTCATTCACATAGGTCTTGTTGTTGCTGACAGCTGTGGCATATTCATACAAGTTTGAGGATGAGTCCTTGAATATGGTCCAGTCTACTGATTCAAAGCAAAGTTGCTGGGGTTATTCTTACTCCCTCTTTTGACCAAGGTAATAACATTTACTACTCTCTAGTCCTCCAGTACCATATAAATATCCAAAGAGCACTGGAAGATAATGATTTTTTTCAGGATAATTTTCTCATTGATATTTATTTCTTAAAATTCTTGCACATATTTCATTCAGTTCTGGATACATATCTATTTTAGGTTATGCCAACTTTTATAAATCTGGTGTTATTAATTTTAAAATATCCCATATCTCAACCTTTACTACTACTTTAGAAGTAACATCTTCTCGGAAGATTTAGTATGGTAAACAAGAATATTTGTCAATGTTGGGATAATTGCAGTTAACAAAGAGCGAAAGAAACTCTGCAGGTAACACCTCATCCACAGGAAGTAAAAAGCATTCAACATTTCTGGCAGGAGTTCTTCAGGAGAGCCAAAAATCAGGCAGATGCCTAAATAAAAAGTTGGGGAAAGAACATAGCTGAATAGGTAAGAGGCAATAGGTGGATACAGGTTAGTGATTGCATTAACATAGACCTCCAGTTTCCAAAACCTCTCTCACTCTCTTTTTCCCTATCCCTCTGTCTCCTTCCCTCCAGCTCCCCACCCCCTTGCCTCTGCATTCAGACAGTTATCCCCTCCCCCTAGCAACTCAGCTTTTTTCCTCTTCTCCTCCCCTCCACCCATGTCCAGCTATGACTTCTTGCCTGTTGGCCTATGCTCGTCCACCTTGAGAGGAGGGAGGATGGGAGAGAACCAAAGGCGAAAGGAAAGCGGTAGGAGAAAGAAATGGAAAAATGATAGGGCTTGAGGTCAGAGGGCTAAGATAGCTCTGATCAGGGAAGTGGTAGGGAGCAAGAGAAAGGGAAACAGGGTTGAAGGAAAGAGGGAATGGGAAGGTTCACAGAAAATGAAGTCTATATTGTTGCAGCCTGAAGATGGAAGGCAAGGTGTTGTTTCTCCAGTGGCCTTAAATTAGTATGGGAATTAGATGTTTTTAAACTGTATTTTTCTTTGCATGCTGCATTATGTATTCGCACTTTTCTCTCTTCCCTGCTCTACTTGACTTATTGTAACATTATTATTTACAATGTTGTTTGGTTACTGTTGCACTATCTACTTGCCTGGATAGCACATAATACTTTTTACTCTGTCTCAGTCCACAGGACAATAAACAATTCAATTAAATAGAACAGGGTTGTGCAATACATTATGTAAATTTCAATACAGTGTATTCTGCTGCACAGAAAGTGTTTTGCTAATCCTCAATACAAAAATATTTTCAACTGAAGATGCATCACCCAAAATATTGTGTTGAGCAAAATGTGTTTGACAATGGAGTATGGAAGAAAAAGCAAAGGTGCTCATGTAGAAGAATGATTTATATTGCACTTGTATTTTAATGCTTTTGATTTATGTCTCAATGTTAAAGCTCTTGCTTTTAAAATTTACAGAAGATGGCTGACAAAACTTTAGTGTGTCGTAAGATGGCTAAATACAGTTAGACAGCTGCAAATATAACCTTGCGCACAGACTGCCAGGACAGATAAGAAGATGCCTTACAATGATGCAATTAAAAGTTAAGATAAAGCTAGCATAAACATTATTAATTTTGTCTTTATCGAGGCAATGCTAGACCATTACACATTCCATTATGCTTATGAAAGGTAAACAAAGGCTGGGACACTTTTTTTAATAGAATGATGTAATATTAAGAATGAGGGTCATTTTGACCCTTACTCATTTGAAATTATATAAATATAGAAGCACACCTCTGTATTTTCGAAGTGAGAGCTGAGACTTCAGAAAGATGTCTGCTTGAGACATCTGACAAGTCACCCACACTTCCCATATACAAAATGACCATTCTCAATAAAAATCTGTTTGCTTTGAAGAGATATTTTTGCTGTTTTCTTTTGCAGTCTGATTTAATTTCAGAGGTGCGGGTTGACTTCCACCCTCGACAAACTGATCTCCCAGACTGCCCAATGGAGAGGAGCCCAGTCTCCACAATGTAGAGGAGGCTGCATCAGAAGCACAAAGTGCAGTAAATGATTCCGACAGACTCACAGGTGAAATGTTGCTTCATTTAGAATTGTTTGGGGCCCCGAATGGTGGTGAGGAGATGCAAGGGCAAGTGTAGCACTTCCTGTGATCGCTGGGATGGACTCTCAGGCGGAAATTGATGGGAAGTCACAGAAGAAGTGATATTCACTTAGTATCTTACACTCTATGTTCAAGTTGCATTTATGACCTCAATGGGTCTCACTCATCCAAATACTACCCTTTTACTATTTAAGTGCTAACAGAATGTTTTTGGATTCCCTTTTATGTTGGCAGTTAATCTTTTCCCATATGCTTTCTTTGCCTCTCATTTTAATTTGTACTTCCCTTCTGAGTCATTTATAATCAGTTCTCACAGTTATTTACAATCTGACACCTGTCCATGTAGTTTTTTTTTGCTTTATCTCCTGCTGATTCTCTTTAGACATCCAGAATGTTCTGGGTTGGTTCTTCCTTCTCTTGCCTCATATGAGAATGTGTCTCAAATGCAGCCTGTTGTTATACTATAGTTTTGCCTGTTAACTTTTTGTTCAAATTTACCTAGCCACCTCCAGTCTCACCCCATTAAAACTCGCCTTTTTTTTTCCCCATTTAGGATTACTCCAGCTCCTTTTCTCTCGCTAATCCTAATCTTATGATGAATGATCAATAGCTCCCCAACCAAAACCTGGTAAATCTATCCGACCTCGTTCCCCAGAATTAAGTTCCACCATGAATCCTTCCTTGTTGGACCAGAAACATCCCTTACTCTAGAAAATTAATCATTTTGCAAATTCTTAATTCTCTGTTCTTAACACTTGTACTACCCCTAGTTTTAAATTGGGAGAAGTAAAGACTCTATTATAACTACCCTACATTTTAGCACTTCTCTCCAATTGTCCTGCATGCTTGCTTCTCAAAATTCCTTTTACGCCTAACTGACATAATATATTCAGCAGTGTGTTGCTCCCTCTACTGTTTATTAGATTTAACTAACTACAGTAATTCTGTTTTTGATTTCTCCCAGTTTCTTTCCAGCGCTATAAATATTTATCAACATATCTACCCTTCTCCTTGCTCTCCTGCTCTACCAGAGAACTTTTTATTGAGAAACGTAATGCCCTATCCTGACCATTTTTGAGATGGATTTCTGTTATTTCCACATCATCTTCCCACACAGCTATCCATGGTTTCACTTCACTAATTTTCTACATTCTGCGCATTCACACATGTATGTCAAACAAATTTAGTTATTTAATTTCCATTTTCAATGATCCCAGTAAAATTCTTACATTAACTTTATTTAGTGTGAATAGTTCTCCCTATTATTTTTAGTAGTTTTTTCCCTTTATTTTATTACTTTTGTTCGCTCTGATCTATTTGCTAGCCACTCTTATACTTTAATGCTCCACTTCTTCCCAATACACCCTGGTTATCATTAACCCTGCTATTGCTCTGCACTTTTGCCTTTTCCACTTACACACTTACTCACCAAAAGCCCCCATCTTCTATTTCCCACTTAGCTTTCCTCCCTTTTCACTATACCCTCAGGTTCCAAACCCCTTTCCCACCTCCACAAGCAGTACCAAATACTCCTGTGAGGATATTGGTTCCAATCCTTTTGAGATGGTGTCAGAAATAGCTGTGATTCCTCAGAAATCTACAGCATTCCCCACTACCTAAAATACAGCAATTCAAAGATTACTACTTTCAAAGCCTTACTTTTTAACAATTTAATAGCTCCCTACAGCATTCTCATTCCTATTTAATAGCTCCCTACAGCATTCTCATTCCTCTTCCTACTTCTGTACTAATATAGACCATAACCTCTGGGTGTTTACCATTCCCTTTCAAAATGTTTTATAGCTCTCAACTCCTGCCATCCTTGACCTTGGTAACAGGGAGGCAAAAATCCTGGTCACTACAACAAATGAATTGCTTGTCTATTCCGCCAAGTCTTGAATCTAAAATTATTCTTGCTTTCTCAGTTTTCTTCCTTGCCTCCTGTGCTGCAAAGCCACTTGTAGTTATACACCACTGAGGAACCATCATTCTTACTAGCATGCAAAAGAAAAAAAAACATTTGTGGAAGAGTTGGACTCAGGGGGATTTTTGAGCCATCTGACTATTCATAATAGTCTGTTTGGAAGTGACCCATATCTCTTAAACTTAAAATACAGCATGATCACCCATCTATATGTGCCACTCGCTAAGAATGACTAGCTATTGCTTCAGCTCTGAAACCTCAAGTTACATTTGTTGCAGCTGGAGTCATTTCCTGCAATATACAGTCAAAGTTATGGGATTGTCCACAGGTTCCTACAAAGGACATTCCTCTCAGATAAATGTCAATGCCATTCCTTAACTTTACAAACTGTAATTTATGAAGCCAAAATGAGACAAATAGTGAATATTCAACAGTTGCTCTTCAATCAATTACCTTCATTTAACCACATTTTATTTTCAAATTACTATCAGTCTAGCTCTCTGTTAACACTTATAGAACCTTTGCTTGCATGCTGAGAACTTGGTGAACAACAGGTTTAAAGAGGTAATTACTCTCCAACTCAAGCTATCTCAGGTTCTATAGTTCTGAGATGCTTGATGGAAGGTACAGCTGGAGTAAAACTTTGTTTGGTCAATGAGGTGAAGCAGTTTAATTGTTTGCAGAATTTTCAGACACTGGCATTTAAAACAACTAAAATTGATGTGTTACTAAAAATTGAAGGTTTTAAAAACAGAAAATTCAAGCACTTAGCAATGAATAAATTTAAACAAAGAATTTCACTTCACTGTACTGCAGGTTCAGAATCCTCATCCAAAGAATAGGGTCTCCACTCGTATGATTGATTTAATATGGCATTAGATTGGAGAAGTGATTCTCTCTCATAATTAAAAATCTTAAGCAAAATTGAGCCCCATGCTTCGACTTCACATTGAGTCCATGGGTCCAATGTAGTTACCTGGGTGGCAACACATGCTCCCAGTGTAAAAGCAGTAGTATAATGAATAAAATAACAAAAAAAAGTCCAATAAAAATGGCTGCATTGCCAGAGCTGCTGTAATCGCTGTGCTACTGCTGGTGTAGTCCCAAGAAAGCGGAGACACAGTGCTGCTCCGAAGGGGTCAACCACCCAGACCTAATGTCAGCAGCTCAGTAGAGGCCTTAAATGTCCTGTTAAAGGAGCTGATGGAGTTTGTAAGTAAGATCCTGTAACCTTAGAGGACTGTGCCCAAGATGGCAGCGCCTGTGCTCGGTAGTAGCCAAAAGGAATTTCAGTCTTCTGGGAGCAGCGGACTGGCACTTGGCACCAGAAATGGGAAGAATACTCCCCCCATTGAGAAGGAGAAACAGAGAAGACGACCCAACAGGAAGGTGACCACAGAATTAGACCAGCAAGGGGCTCAGCAGCTGAGGGACCCTCACAGACCGCAGGCGATTTGTAGTCAGGAGATCTGCACCGAATGTGGGCTGCTGGAGACTGGTTCGTGGAAATCAAGTATCTGAGCCAAGATTTGAGCAGGTGCTGAGGGTAAGAAGGGCTCTCAAAGGGCCTGAGCAACTGAAGGCTTTCTGATTGTGTCGGAGCTCAGGTTGCCGATGAATCAAACAGGAATCTGCATGGCTGCAGAGGTTGCGAAAATGCTGGAGGCAAATCAACAAACATTCAGTGACTCAGAAGGGACTCTTTATTGCTCTTTCTCTCTTCATGTAAGGCAAAATTGCCTTTTGCCTGTTGTAATATTACATGTTCTGCACCATTATATGACATTAAAAGAATCTTGAATCTTGCATCATTTCAGCCCTAGATCTAATTCTGTAGTAATGATTGAATGCCAATAGTTTATTTCAGACGAATCAGTCACAACCAGACAGATTTGGCTCAATTATTGTTTTAAGTTCCTTTCTCCTTTCTACATGACATAGGAGGTATGATTACTTCCAGGATCTCTCTCTCCTTTCCATGATTTGTTTCAAATAGTAACTCCAACTCAGATTCCAGTTTAACAACTTTAGGTTCCTCAGGATGAATGCATTTATCACGATTAATTGCTGGAGATCTTACTGATCTCAATCATCTCTTCAGTGAGACCGAGGCAGATACTGGGACTCAGCATGTGGCAATACAGGAGTTTAGAAACTATTAATCAGCATGCTTTAAGGAAGCATGGATCATGAGAGCCCCAGTTTATCCTGACAAAAAATGACCTGGCCAAAAACTTTGATAACAATGTCACCAGTGATTTAGTGGTGCTCAATTTCTCCAAAGCATTTGATGTCATTCCCCACTAAAGATTACTTAAGAAGCTCAATTACTACGGTATTCGCTCCAACACTAAAAGATGGATTTCCAGTTTCTTGATGAACTGTCTCCAGTGGGTGTGCGTGAATGGAAAAAGTTTTGAATGGTGACCAGTGTTAAGTGGTACACCCCAGGGCACTATTTTAGGCCCACATTTGCTTTTACTTTATATCAACAACATTCACGGAAAAGTCACAAGCACCACTAGACTATTCACGGACAACTGGTATACCATCCAATTAAGTCAGCTGATGACAAGGATGCTCTCCAAAAAGATTTTGATAGCATGGTAGAATGGTCACAAAAATGGGGCATGCACAGTTCAATTCTTCCAAATACAAATCCATGCATGTTACCAGGAAGAGAAAACTAGGCAAAACATCAATCAAAATTATGGGTGGATTAAACCAAACAGACCAAATACCTTGGTATCAAAATCCAGAACAACCTACATTGGAATGATTAGATGTATCTTACAACAAAGGCCTAAATTTTCTGAGATCCAACTTCCATCATTGTTCAACTTCTGAGAAGGAGAGGTCGTACCACATTTGGATTACACAGTAGGTGCATGGGACCCACACACAAATAAAAACACTACTCCCATTGAACGAGTCCAGATATAGGCAGCCCAATTTGTCACAAATATATATGGAAGAGAAACGAGCGTTACAAAGCTCTTGGATTTATTAAAATGGAGCTCCCTCCAAGACAGACGTGAAGCACACCGCCTGACCTGTTTTTTTTTACAAAATGCTAAACTGCCCGCTCGATATAGACTACCAATCTTACACCAAACCCAAGCCTGCTAGGAGCAGACGAGGGCACAAAACCCAATTTGTAGAGCCATCTTCCAAGACAGATGTGTACAGCATAATTAAAGCATTGAATAATCTTCCCTCTACCAGACCCAATTAAATTTAAGGCAGTTCTTCTTCAACAATCTCCTCTTTAAGCACACCCTCCCTCACCTTCAGTTCAAGTTCCATACGGAATATTTTGGAGGACCAAGAATCAAGAACCAATGTTTCTTGGGCTAGGTTTAAACAAAGCCAATCAGCTTACTTAAAAACTAATACTCAAATCTGAGAGGGCATGGGAACGAATGTGCTATTGTAAATAACTATAAATAAAAGAAAGGAACTGGGGACAAATAAGGAATCGTTGATGGCTGATTAAGTACTCATAGAGGACTTAGATTTGATTCCCATCAATTCCATCTTTGGCAATCTCAGTTATTACTGTTATGCTCCATGATGCCTTTGTCCAATGGGAAAGTGCCAGCAACACCTTCTAATAATTTTCCAAAAATATTCGTTGGAAATGTAAGTTTCAAGAAATGGGAAAATAGTATATCAAAGTTGGCTGTGTTTTCTCCATGACTGAAGAGCCAATAATACACACAAAATTATAATGTTAAGAGTACATCTTCATTCAAGTAATTTGTAATTTCAGATGAATAAAGTTTACCTTCCAATGCCTTTCCCTTTCTAATGCTACTTTCAAATCCTCCGATGAATCAGATGCTGTGGGTTGTTGTGCCTCATTTCCTCTGACTTTCAGTATATCACTTTCATTTATTTGTGGTAGCGTGTCCAGAAACTGAACTTGTCCAGAAATATTGCCTGCAAGAAGATGAATGTGTAAATGATCACTATCTGGTGTTGGCAATTCAACAATGACTGACAAAATGCTTTCAATTTTTATTGTACACTTACACAATTAAAATTTTTTCAATTCAAGAAATTAACTCTTTTTCCTTTTTTATGTTTTATTCCTTTTTCTAAAGAACTTCGCATTTACAATATACCCACCAATGAATGTATCAGATTCTTGGAGAAAGTAGTATTGTCTGTCTGTCCTCTGCCTCATTCATTGTTCGGGTGAGGTCAAATGTAAATGTTTAGAGCAGAACCTCATTCTGCCTGAGAAGTCTTTAGCATGAATACTAAATTCTCCAATGACAAGTCACTGCTGCCACACCCTCCTGGCCCTTTCTTTCTCCTTATCTATAATGGTCCTCTCTCACACACACCCCCTTCTTTCCAACTTCCTCCAGTCTTCAGTTACTCATATCCTTTCCCTTTTCCCACCTTCTCCATTGAACCACCCCTTCCCATTGTTTCCCTTCTTCAACCGCTCCAATCAGGCCACCATCTGTATCTCCTTCCCTCAGCAGCTGACTCCCCCTTCAATTCCTATCTGTGCTCCCTGCCCAGGTTTTTCCCTTTTTCTTCACCCCCCAATGTCTGCTTCCATCTGTCAGTTTCCCAACTCCAACCCACCTGGCTTCATCTGTCATCATCCTTCACCCCTCCACATCCCTGTATCACCCTTTGACCCCTGCCCTCCATTTAATACCATGCACCTTCCCTCTCCTTTCTCAGCCGAGGCAGACTTTCGACCCGATGTACTGACAGTTTCCCTCTGTGAATGCTAAGTTCCTCCAACAGTTCATTTTTTTTGGTTCTTTATTTCAGCATTTTTAGTCTCTTTTGTCTTCTTCATGATTAGTATCAGATTCAGATACATGCTCTACCATTCATTTATTGATATAACATGCTTATCTTTGAACCTTGTACAAGACATGCATTATTGAAGTCAAATGGCTTCCTTTCGTGAAAATCTTCTTTTTTGAAAAATATCAAACAGAACCTAGAACCAGATGTAAAAATACAAATCGAGAAGAATGACAAAAAGTACGAGTCTGAAGACAACTCTTTTTGTCCAAAGTAGTAAGAATAACCTCCCAAGATTTTGCAGTCATTTACATGTATAAATATTCTAATAATTGAACAACTCACAAAAGTGACAATTTTCCAGAAGAAAGTCTGTATACAAGAAAGCAAGGAATAGTCAGAATTTTAGCAGGAATAACGATGAATAATATAGTTTGAAATAATTAAATAATTAGAACTTGATTGAGAAATATAATATTTTGTTTAATGTTTCATTTATGTGATGTGGGTGTCACTGACAAAGCCACTATTTATCATTTACCCTGAACTTTGGGCTGGCTGTCTATTTTAGAAGGCAGTTCAGAGTTGACACATCATGGATCTGGAATCACATATGGGCAGATTTCTTTCCCCGAGAGTCACTAATGCACCGTTAGCTTTTATGACAAAATGACACTAAAATAAATCAGTTAAGACAGATTATTTTTTGGGGGGATGAGGGAGTTGGAAATGGATGGGCTTAAAAGTGGCAAGACATCCAATCAGACCATAATTCTTGGTTATCACACAGTTTGAAGGAAGAAAGCTGGGAGCTTTAGTTTTCATAAAACTTAGTTGAAGGAAATTTGTTTCTGTGTTGAACTGAAGATAAGCAAAGGCAGTGGAAGCTTCAAGTGTTCTTCATGTGGAGCAGGGTGTAATTAGAGTCCCTGTTCAAACTTACTGTTTTCTGATGACGCAATTGCAATGTAAGCCAACATGTATTTGGACAGACTATTGGAGAGATTTATAAATAATAATGGATGTGAACAATGATTCAAAATAAATTAAGGCAGTAGCACTTTTTATACAGCTGTTAAAAGACAGGAATTTACTGCTTTTTAACTGCTTCACCTATCTGTATAAATGCAATGAAGGTGGGTCATTTTCATCCCATGTCTGATACCACCAAGGTAGGTAGTATCAGAGCCAATGTGTTTCACAACAGCTTCTGTCTAAAAGGGTTAATGCTGTAATGCTACAGGTCCCTCCTCCTTTTGCTCTGGAATGCCGACTTGCTGATGTAAAAGGTTGCACTGACCCCGCATTTCTTGGTTTAGTGTGAACGACCTGAACTGCCTTTAAAGAAGTGTTGCTAACACACCAATTAAGTGGGTTTCTGTGTAAAAAGGCCTAGTGAATGTTCAAGTGTAGTTGGCCTCATCAGCAACAATGATAAGTCGCACTACAGAGAAGAGGTGAAAATCTCGGGAAATGGTGCTTAAGTAACATCCTGAAACTCAACACGGACAAGACAAAAAAGATGATTGTGGACTTCTGGAGGACTAGGAGTGACCACTCAACTACACATCAACAATCTGTAGTAGAAAGTACCTAGTTCCTTGAAGTTCACTGAACACTCAACACCTCCTCACTTGTCAGGAAGGTGCATCAGTAACTGCATTTCCTGAGAAGACTGATGTGTGCAAGAGTACCAGCCACTATTATATCACCCTTCTATAGGAACTCTATCGAGAGCATCCGACCAGCAGCATCACATAATGGTATGGTAGCTGCAGAGAAATGGATTGGAGAGTGACAGAGAGGGTCACGGGAGTCTCCCTACTCGCATCAACAGGATCTACCAGGATCGTTGTCTGAAAATCATTTATTTGACCCCTTCCACCCTCCACACAGCATCTTTCAGCTGTTCCCGTCAGGGAAGAGATACAGGAGTATTAGAGCCAGCACCATCAGTTTGAGGAACAGCTTCTTCCCACGGGCAGTGAGAATGCTGAACGACCAAAGGAACTGCTCACACTAACCATCTGAGACTCTTATATGTACAAAACAATATTTATTCATTTATTTGTCCTGTATGTGTATTTATGTCTGGTTGTGTCTCTGCATACTGGAGACTGCTGTTTCATCGGGTTGTATTTTAAAACCTTTCTCTGGAAATCTCTGATTTATGAAATACGCTTGTGCTGCCCTGAAACATCTCACATTAAGTGTTGAACAACATTTAAACAGAACCTTAAACAGTTATTTATTGAATTCTTAAATCTGAAAATGCAACAAGGCGATGTTAGATTAACATTTACCCAAGGGAAATATTTCTAAAACTGACAATTACAACTACTCTTGTTTAAATAGAAGGTTGCAGTACAAACAACTTGTTAAAAAGATATTAGCATTCTTCCTGACCTCACTTCATCCATTTATATAACTGTGCCTACAAACCCGTAACCTTGGATACTGTAGAAACTGCACAGATACTTAAGCCAAGTTTTAAAAAAATATTTCCAATGATATGGCTCTGATTTTATGAGCAAGAAATGAGGAGAGAATTCAATACAAAGATGTAAGCAATTCTGAGATTCTGATGGATTTAACAGGGATTATGAGGGGTGTATCAATTTATCATCTGGGCAATGGTAGGTGGAGATTATTGATCCAGGAAGATGCAAATTTGCTTGAAGGGCCAAATGGAAGCATTCATGTTCCAGCTGTCTGACAAGATGTACTGAAACCATATGGCCCAGCCCATTCCTGAGTCCATACAGCTGTGCATTTGTAAGAAATGCAAAAATAACAGGACAGTAATAGTAGGAGATTTCAGTCATATTAATCTCCTGCTTCATGCTACAATTCAGAGTATTGATTAGTTATAGTGCTTTTATTCCTGGTTACCCAAAAGTCCGTACCCTGCTGTACTTTAGAAGAGGCATACAGTACAGAAACAGGCCCTTGGATCCATCTTGTTGATCTAACCCATCATGAACCATTTACACTCATCCCATTTATAAGCACTTGGTCCCTGGCCTTCTAAGCATCATTGGTTCCAATGTTTATGAAAAAACCCCGTATGTTATGAGAGTCTCTGCTTCTATCATCCTTACAAGGTGTTTTCCAAACTCTGGGTGAAAAAAAAATCTCTTGTATCTCCTCTTAAACCTTTTTTCATTACCTCAAGCCTTTGCTCACTTCAAGGAAAACAGACCCAGCCAATGCAGTCTCTTCTTGTAACTCACCCCCCATCCCAGGGAACAACCCAGTGAAAAGGAATTCATTGCCTCCAGCTGTGCTCTCCTGTGGTAGAAAACTAGTGCAAAGGCCTAACATCTCTGATCCTCCCACTTCAATGAAATGGTGATCTCATCACTGTACAGTTAGCTGCCAAGGAAAATTGGACAGGCCACCAGTAAAAGCTAGTCATGAAAGAATGATGCAGAAGATCTAACTTGAGATGTAGTGCTCATGTATGCATCCAGGCCACCACAATGAGTGTGGGTTAATGATAGGAACTGGCAGCAGGTTGCTCCATCTGTTGACAGACCTGCTAGATTCTATTGTCCCTCTCATTACCTCCTGTTTCTCCCTCTCTTAATTTGTTGTGTTATGCCCAGAAGACTCCAAAACCCAGCAACAATAGAAATTCACCAAGACAAATGGTTACTCAAATAACAGTTACTTTTAATTATCTTTAAACATGAAAACAGGATCAAACTCTAACTTATTAACTTAACTCCCTTCTAATTCTAAACATGTGTGAATAAGTTCAGAAAAGTTCTTAAATTCACAGTTCAATCTCATTTCTCACTCCTCAATTTTCACCGGTATTAGGCAATTCTTTATAATGTGCACAGAATTTAACATTTATGAATCTTCACCAGACTTTGGTGCTTGAAAGGTAAATGGTTACCACGCAGCAAGGTTCTTGTCAGTTTTCAGAGAGAAATTTGTTGCTCATTCGACACAAACTGATTCCTTCCGATCAACCACTTCAGTATCTTGCCGAAGAAACTTGCCCCATCTTGGTTTTCCAGATGATAACCTCTTTCTTTCAGGTCACCACAGAGTTCCTTTTTGTTTCCCTTATTTCAAGTGAAACTTTATACAGCCAGCCATCTCCTCTTGTATGGACCACAGGGGCTTTAAACAGGCTGAACTAAGAACTCACAACCCATCTTCAAAATGGGGTTTTTCCACAAGCTTGCCAGCTTGTCCTGTTCCAGTCCCAGCTGCTACTGCTGAACTGTAGAACTGGATTTTCTGTCTCCCTCGAAGAAAACCACATGATCCTCTTAGAACAGCAAACTGCACTCAGACAGAGTGCGGAACTGGACCCGATCTTCTGAGTCCATTCATCTGTTGCTTTCCAAAACAATAATCCATTACTCCGCAGCATGTCCAATTAACACTTACCTGTGAAGTCTCTTTTGACATTCTTCAAAGTTTTTGCAAAGGCACTCAGAGCCTGGACTGTCTGGCTTGAGCAGAGCGCCAGCATTTTAAATGAGATCTGTTTTGAAGTGTTTGTATCTGTGTGTGACCTAACTAAAAACACCACCATTTTTCTCCTTTAAAAAATATCTATAACATATATAAAATATAACATAATCCGTTACAGCTGCATGGAGAGTTCTCTGTGAGGTCAAAGCAAGAGGAAAAGATCTCAGCTGTCATGCTGCATAAACTCTTATTATGCCTCACCTGGAGCGCTCTGTATAGTCTTGATCACCACTCTAAAGGAAAAATATAATGCAAAAGGCAATTTACAAGGACTTTGCCAGAGTCAAAGTATGAGGAGAGACTGACTGGGCTGAAGACATGTTCCTTGGAACAATGGAAGCAGATCAAAAATTTAAACAACAGGAAAGACCTATCTCCCTTGGCAGAGAAATCAATACCTACGGGATACAAATTTAAGTTAATTGGTGAAAGAATTACAGAAGCAGCTGCATCTCCAACCAAGCGATTTCAGAACAGTTAAAATACAGCCATAACCTGGCAACATAGAATATTGCCTGGCTAAGCCCTATCCACAAAGTCATCAACAACGGTACAATTTGGATTTCATTACAGGCATGGACCAAAATGGGCCAAAGAGCTGAATTCTACACGTGATATAACTGGATTGAATAAAGTGAATAAAAACTTTGACTTATCCGATAATATAAATCTCAACCATCTTAAGAACTCACTCCCTCACACACGTACAAAACTAAATGCACATCTTGTTCCTATATACAAAACATTTAGATGACTAACCTGCCTCAGAAGATGAACAGACAGGTGACTTCAAATTACCTTGGTTAAAAATGCAAATCAGTTCTCAAAATCAAGACTCCGAAGCTATAAAATGTTGAACTCTATCAGCCAATCTCTGCAATTTTGGAGTGGATTTAAAACTTGCCACAATTGGAGAATGGATGAAAAAAAATGTAATAAAAAAAGTATGAAAACAAAAGTAAATGTGGAATTGTTGCATCATATAAGATTCAACTTAATAAAAAAAAAAGGCAATTATACAAAGTAAAAGCATTTCATCCAAGAATTCACAAAGCTGGCAGATGGCAGGTCGGTTAAGCAATATATGTTACCCACAAAATTGGAAATACAATGAGTAGTTGTACTATTTCATTCCATCTGTTTCCCAATTATGGGAGCAAAAGTTAAAATCAGAAATCAGTGCTAAGTGCTTGAACAAGACATTATTCACTCAGTTTTTTGTGTTATGGGGTTTGGTGGGGGGATGGGGCTGTTTCTGAAGGTGGCAACAAATATAAAACAAACGAGAAATAGGAAACACACACACGGACATTGATGATCTGAAGACAGTTTAAGGAAAATACAGGTCAGGAATACAATGAAAAAGAGTAAAGAACCAATATTTTATCATAACCTCAGAGCCTTACATTGCAAAGAATAAATGAACTACTCCAAATGACTGGATGTCCAAAACTACACATGGCTGATGAGTTTTCAAATAATAGTGGTGATGGGGTAAGAAATAGATCTCTCTTTAATTGGCAGCTGAAACTTACCTCTGGGGGTGGTAGAGGCACCCTGTGATTGTAATTTTGCAATGGTATTTTGTTTCTTTTCCAGAGTTTGTTCTAATACACAAATCTGAATAAAAATAAAATTAATTCAAATAATTACTTTTACTTTAAATTGTCTTGTCTGTTCTCTAATATTATAAAATAGAAAAATACATGTTTATTTTAATAAAATACATATTTGTATAACTTTGGAAATCATACTCATCAGAATCCAAGCATTTGGAAAATGTCATAATATTCAAAATGTTATGAAAAAATACAGAAGTAATTCAGCTGTTATTGTAAAATTAACTGTTACAAGTCATAGATTACAAAAATTTCAATAGAAAATTATCAGAATAATCGAGGTACTGAAGATGTTCATGAATTTTCACTGAAACATGCATTCTCTGCATCCAACTTAGTACACAATATTTTTTTTAGCAGACAGCATACCCGTTGCTCTAATGTTTTCTTGATGTTGTCTCTCTCCACACATATCTGTCGATAAGCATCAAATGCCTTGTTGAGCTGCTTTCCAATATTTTTATCCATATTTACCAAAACAGTATTACAAATCTAAAAATATCTGCAACACACAAAAAAATGTTTGGTAACACTGGCATATAAACCTTCAGAATAACATACAAAAATCATAATTATAAAAAGTCACATCATAAGACAGAAATAAATTGAGCCAAGAATTTACATCCCATCGTCTACTGAGCTATGCAGTAGGCTTCAGTCATGCAGGACTTTTTGAGAGTTGCAATCAAATCAGTTATAGTATCTTACTATTTTTGAAGACATGATACTGTTGGGACGAAATTTGTATCTGTGGTATGACTAGGCTATGCAAGTAATACGACCCACTACATGTTCTCACACTATCAAGCAAAATGATGCACAAATGCACATGGAATTCTGAGACATTCAAAGATTGTGGTTTTTAAAAAAACGATATATTACACATCATTATTACCTGCAATGTAGAATTAATTGTTTATTTTCATTGTGTGATGGCATTGTTTAATGGGTTTAATGTATCATATATGTTGAACGTTGAGTGGGTGGGGAGGGGGGTGAAGGAGGGAGGGAAGGGAGGGGGAAAAAATGACACTGTATATTCAAGAGGGAAATGTTTGTGTGTATTTTGGTCAGTATGGTTCATAGTGTGAAAAATAAAAAATTTTTAAAAAGACAAAAGTTAACTCAAATAATACACAAAATTAAAAGCATTTCTGAAATTCTGATATTTGTGAAATTGATCTTTATGTCTAATTCCTGCTATTTTGTGAAAACCATAAAGTTTGTTAATTTTGAACTTGTTTAAATATTTTTATACTTTTCGATAGAAAAATTTGTCCCTGACCCCAGAGGCCCAAAAGACTGAGCCTCTGATGTGAACTATTTATCTGGCCTGTCGTGAACTCTCACTCTGGCCTCTATCACCCTCCCCCTTCCTCCTCTAACTTCCTTAACCCTCCCCTCCCTCCCTTAGACCCGACCTACCCTTCAACCAATCCACCCCTTTATCCAATCCACTCCATTCTCCTCCCCACCACGACACTCTCCATCCCATTGACCTCCACTCCAACCCTTGTGCCTGATCTTTACCAACCCCCCCTCCCCCCAACCTCACCTCTCGGAGGTGGAACACTGTCCTCAGTAGAGGCCTCACCTTCCCTCCTCTCCCCCTTTGCCCATAACTCAATGAGTTCCACACATGATGCCGAATTCTTCTTCCGTTGGGTCCATTTTGGTCTCTACTTCTACAGCCAGGATTCTCCAACCACCACTCTAGACCCCTTCTCCCACTTTAAACCTTCTTGGTCCTCCCGGACACCTCGTTCCAGTCTTCTACTTGCTTTGGGCCTTTACATTTCCAACTGCCGCCAAGATATCAACCTTCGCAACTTCACCAGTCAACTCATCCATTCTAATCTCACCCCCTTGGGTAGGCCTTGCCTTCCACTCTCTCTGCACTACTGCCAACCTCGGCATAAGATCCGCAGATAAAGGAGGCATTTTTGTGGTCTACCTTGCTGAAGCCAGACAACAACTCTCAGGCACCTCCTCTTACTTACCCTTCCAACAAGACCCCACCAAAACTAATCAAGCCAGTGACTCACGCACTATCTCTGTACCTCATCACTTTCAGTCATCTCCCGTGCACAGCCTCCATCCTCTGTTTTCCAACCCCACACTGCTTGGTTCAAGCTCCAACCCAAGATCCACAAACGCAATTGTCCTGGCATTCCCAATGTTTCAGCGTGCTCCTGCCCAACAAACTGGTATCTGCTTACCTCAATTCCATTTTGTCTTCCCATTTCATGGCCTCCCCACCTACTTCACAAGCCCTCCATTGCTTCACCAACTTTCAGTTCTCTGAACTCAACCACCTCATCTTTGCCATGGACATCTAATCACTATACATCTCCATCCCCCATCGCAAAGGCCTCAAAGCTCTGTTTCTTTCTCGACAATAGGCCCAACCAGTACCTGTCCATTATCATCCACCTCCTCTGGCTGGCAGAACTTGACCTCACCCTCAATAATTGGTAGCCATGGATAAACCACATGCTACCCAGTTACCCTTGCCTTTTTGTTAGCTATGTGGAGCAGTCTATGCTACAAGCCTACACAGCCAAGGACTCTCAACTCTTCCTCCATTACAGCGACGACTACTTTCGTGCTGCCTCATGCACCCATAAAGAGCTCATGGTGCCACTTTGCTGCCAACTTCCAACCCTAACCTCAAATTCACTTGATCCATCTCTAACAATACTCCCTTTTCTCGATCTCGGTATCTCCATCTCAGAAGACAAACTGGCACAGACATCTATATGGGCGGTACAGTTGGTGTAGCAGTTAGCACAATGCCTTTACAGTGCCAGAGATCGGGACCAGGATTCGAATCTCGTACTGTTTGTAAGGAGTTTGTACATTCTTCCCGTGTCTACGTGGGTTTTTCCCAGGGGCTCTGGTTTCCTCTTACCATTTGAAACATACCAGGGGTGTAGGTTAATTGGGTGTAAATTGGGCAGCATGGACTAATGGGCTGAAATGGCCTGTTACTGTGCTCCATGTTAAAATTTTAAAAAAATTTAAATTAAACCCACAAATTCCCATAGCTACCTTGATTACACCTCTTCACACTCTGTCCCTTGTAAGGATTCCATTCCTTTCTCTCAATTCCTCCTTCCCCATCATATATGCTCCCAGGACTCGGTCCTCACTTGCATATTCTTCATTATCCAGATATGCCCTGGCCCCCTCTGCCCCCATGTGAAACAAAGACAAGATTCCCCTTGCCCCTACCTACCAACCACCCCACCTGCTTTCTCATCCAACATATCATCCTCCACCATTTCCACCACCTACTGTGTGATCCCACCACCAGACACATCTTCATTGTTCCTCCCTGCCCTGTGCAGGGACTGCTCTCTCCGTGACTTCCTCATCCACTCCTCACTTCCCTCCAATCGCCCCCTTGACACCTACCCTTGTGTCCGCAGGAGGTGCTCCACTTGCCCCTATCCCTCACTATCATTTGGAGCCCAAGTCCTTCCAAGTAAAGCAACATTTCACTTGCGAATCTGCAGGGGTCCTCAAATGCATCTGGTGCTCCCGTTGTGGTCTCCTCTAGCAGACTGGAAGATTGCTTCATTGAGAACCTTGGCTCTGTCTTCTGCAATAACGGGGATCTCTTAGTCCCCACCCATTTCAATTCCCCGATCCATTCCCTTGCCAACATGGTCTCATACACTGCCAGATTGAGACAGCCCACAAATTGGAGGAACAACACCACATATTCCCATGGGCATCCAATTGGATGGCATTAACATCGACTTCTCCGGTTTCTGTTAGCTCTCCCCCCACCCCTCATCTTTCCTTGGCTCCTTTCCTGTAGTGCACTCTCTCTCTTTCTCTCTCTCTCTTCCCTTTTCTCTCTGTCTCCTTTACCCATAAGCTCTGCACCAACCACCCACCACCCCACCCCCCAACCAATCCCACAATCAATGCTCACCTTTCCCCTCTCCTGGCCTCTTCTCCATACCCAATTGACACCTTTTGTCTGTTGATCTGTACTCCACCCCCATCTTTTATTTAGGTGCTTGCCTACTTTTTACTCATACCTTAAAGGAGGGCTCAAGCCCAAAATGTCAGTAATATATCTTTACCTTAAATGGACACTTCAAGACCTTCCGTGTTTCTCCAACATTTTGATGTTTTTAATGCAGAAAATCTGCATTTTTAGAATGTACATCCATTTGCCAACATATTGAAGTAGCAATGTGCACAGAGAACAAATCAAATGAAAAGATTGCTTTGAAAAATGTTGTGATATGTTCTGAGGAACATTTTGACTTTTGCAGTAAAAATTTGATAAAGCAGTAAACAAAAATGCAGAAACTAAAAACAGCATTACTTTAAGGTGAATGACATTATCAGGCAAGCAACAGTATTAGCCAAAAGAGCATTAGAAACTGCATATGCTAGAATGTAAAACAAACAATGAGAAGCTGGAGGGACTCATTTCCAAGGCTAAAGAGGGAAAGGAAAATAGTAAGCATAAAAGGTGGGGGGCATGAGGGGGAGGGAGAGAGAAGGTTGAGGATAATAGGATACTAGACAAATGAAAAAGGGTGAGATGGATAAACATGATGGTGAGGAGATCACTTGGTTAAGAAAAATGTAAAAAAAGAAGCAATAAACAATAGTGAAAACAGTGCTTCAAAGTGGGGATTAAATGAAATTAGAAAAATTCAATGTTTGCGTCACTGGGTTTCAGGCTGCCCGGATGGAATGTGATTATGCTACTTTTCAAATTTACATTTAGCCACACACTGGCAATAAATGAGGCCGAGGATAGACAGGTCTTGAGGGAATGGGAGGGAAAGGAAACTCTTCCTCTGTGATAGCCACTCTGGATCACCTCAAAAACAGCAACTCATACATGCAGCTGCTCTTCATGGACTATAGCTCAGCCTTCAACCCCATTGTTCCCTCAGTGCTTGGTGGATGAGCTTCAAACCTTGGGTTTCTGCAACCCCTCCCTCCTGCAACTGGATACAACTTCGTTATTGGAAGACCACAGTCAGTAAGAATTGGAAACATTTTTTCCTAGCTGACTATCAACACATGCACACCTCAAGAATGTGTACTTAGCCCACTGCTCTACTCACTATACATCCATGACTGTTGCCAGGCACAATGCCAATGCTACCTACAAATTTGCCGATGACACCACAGTTGTCAGCAGAATCACAAACAGCAACAAGGAAGCGACCAGGAGGAAGGTTGATCAGCTCGTTGAGTGCTGTCACACCAACAACCTTGCACTCAATGTTAGTAAAACCAAGGAGATGATTGTGGACTTCAGGAGGAAGACAAAGGAACACGATCCAGTCCTCATCGAAGGCTCAGAAGTGGAGAAGGTCAAGACTTTCAAATTCCTGGGGTCAACATCTTCAAAGATCTGTCCTGGATCCTCCATATCGATGCAATCATGAAGAGGGCTCGCTAGTGGCTATACATTGTGAGGTGTTTGAGGACATTTGGTATGTCTCAGAAAACTCTTGAAAACTTCTACAGGTGTACAGTGAGATCTTTCTGGCTGGTAGCATCACTGTCTGGTACAGAGGTGCCAATGCTCAGGAGAAGAAAAAACTCCAAAGGGTTGTTAACTCGGCCTGCAACATCACAGGCACCAGGCTTCACTCCATCAAAGACATCCACAAGAAGCAATGTCTTAAACATAGAAACATAGAAGATAGGAGCAGGAGTAGGTCATTCGACCCTTCGAGCCTGCTCCGCCATTCAACGAGATCATGGCTGATCTTAAAGTTCAGTACTCCATCCCCGCTTTCTCTCCGTAACCTTTAATACCCTTATACTGAAGAAACTTAAATTTGCTCACCCTCTCCACCTCTGATCTACTAATGATCACAGGATTGTATAGCTCTGGCTCTCCTTTCCTGAAGTCAACAATCAGCTTTAGTGATATTGAGTGCAAGGTTGTTATTGTTGCACCATTCAGCCAAGTTTTCAATCTGCCACCTGTATGCTGACTCATTCCCTTCCTTTATACATCCCACTACTGTGCTATCATCACCAAATTTGTTGATAAGTGTTATTGTCGTACCAAGCCACACAGTCATAGGTGTAAAGTGAGTAGAGCAGGGGGTTAAGAACACAGGCCTGTGGTACTTTGGTACTAATGGGAGATTGTGGAGGAGATGTTCTCACCAATCTTCACTGATTGTGATCTGGAGGTGAGGAAATCCATGATGAAATTACCCAGTGGGTTGTTGACTCCCAGGCCTTGGAGTTTAGACATTAGAGGAAATACAGACTTCCACAACACCTAGTACTGAGATCATAGTGCAATATCACCCTTCCAGGCATTCATTCCCAATCAGGAATCTCAGCATCAAGAGCAACTCTAGAAGCAGGAGATTTCTCTCTCTCACTCTGTCTTGTTAGGGCATTCCAGGCCTCCGAGTGTAGGATGTGGGAAGTCAGGGACTGCACATTTGTTCCTGATGACTGCAAAAGATGCATCCAGCTGCAGCTCCTGACAAACCGAGTTAGGAACCTGAAGGTTTGGATCTTGAAGGAGGCAGAGGTAATGATAGGTGTTTCAAGGAGGTAGTCCCCCCCAAAATTCAGGAGATAGGTATCCGGGCAACTAGTAGGAGGGGGAAGGAAAGGAGGCAGACAGACAATAGACAATATTTGCTGCAGTAAGCCAATTGGCCCTTCGAGCCAGCACCGCCATTTATCATATCATGGCTGATTTTTCCCTTTCAATAACCAATCCCAGCCTTATCCCCATAACCCTTAACTCCCCTGCCCACAAGAGCCTTATCCAACTCTCTCTTAAATCTATCCAAGGAATCCACCCCCACTACCCTCTGTGGCAATGTATTCCACAGCCCCACAACTCTCTGGGTAAAAAGAAATTCTCCTCATTTCTGTCTTAAATGGCCTTCCCTGTATTCTTAAACTATGTCCTCTAGTCCTAGACTCACCCATCATTGGGAACATGTGCTCTGATTTCACCCTGTCAAGCCCTTTGATAATCCTAAATACCTCAATCATGTCTCCCCTCATCCTTCTAAACTCTATCGCATATAGTCCAAGTCTTTCTAACCTATCCGCGTATGACAATCCTGCCATCCCGGGAACTAACCTTGTAAACCTGCGCTGCACTCCCTCTATAGCAATTATGTCCTTTCTTAAATATGGGGACCAGAATTGGACACAATAATCCAGGTGAGGTCTCACCAGGGCCCTGTTCAACTGCAAGAGGGCTTCTCTACTCCTATACTCCAATCCCCTCTTTATGAAAGCAAACATACTGTTCGCCTTCTTCACTGCTTGCTGAACCTGCATGCTAGTTTTCAATGACTGGTGAACAAGTTCGCCCAGATCCCTTTCCATTACCCCACTCCCCAGCTTAACACCATTTAAATAATATTCTGCTCTCTTGTTTCTGCCTCCAAAATGGACAACCTCGCATTTACTCACATTAAACTTCATCTGACATCTTTCCGCCCCTAAACTATCCAAGTCCCCTTGCAATTTCCTGAAATACTCCTCGCTCTTTACACTACCACCTAGTTTAGTGTCATCTGCGAATTTGCATATGTAGTTATTTATCTACTCATCCAAATCATTTACATAAATGATAAACAACTGAGGGCCCAACACCGAGCCCTGCGGGACCCCACTCGTCACATCCTGCCATCCAGAAAATGACCCATTTATCCCAACCCTTTGTTTCCTGTTTCTCAACCAATTATCTATCCATGACAGATACCATGCTCCTTAATTTTGCAAACTAGCCTCCTGTGTGGGATTTTATCGAAGGCTTTCTGAAAGTCCAAGTACACCACATCCACTGGCTCTCCTGAGTCCACCCTCCTTGTTACGTCCTCGAAAAATTCTAGGAGATTAGTCAAGCAAGCTTTTCCTTTAAGGAAGCCATGCTGACCAGCACCAATACTATTATTCCTTCCTAAGTGTTCTACTATTTCTCCTTTAATGATGGATTCCAATATCTTCCCCTCCACCGACATCTGGCTGACCCGTCTATAATTTCCTGTATTCTCTCTCCCTCCCTTCTTAAAAAGTGGTACAACATCAGCCACTCTCCAGTCTGCAGGCACTTCCCCAGAATCTAAAGAACTTTGGAAAATGTTAACTAGTGCTTCCACAATTTCCAGAGCAACCTCTCTAAGCACCTTGGGATGCAGCCCATCAGGCCCAGGGGATTTATCAGGCCTCAGTTCTAACAATTTGCTCACTACCACTTGTTTCTGGATCTGAATATCCATCAAATTCTGTTTCCTTCGATAATTTTCACCAAGTCCCTAGATACCCCTATTCTGATCATAACCTATATCCTCCTTGATGAAAACAGATGCAAAGTACAGAGCACCCCTATGGCTGTTCTCTCAATAAGTATACCATTTGAGATACTGTTGGGGAGGAGGCAGAGAGAGAGAGAGAGAGAGAGAGAGAGAGAGAGAGAGAAAACAACCTATTAAGGAGGTCAAGTGAAGATGATCACGTCTCCAGCACAGAGGATGACCCCTCAGCTCAGAAGGGAAGGGGGAGAAGAATGATGGTGATTGGGGACTTGTTGGTTAGACAAGTGAATAGGAGACTATGTGGACAAGATTGAGGCTCCCAGGTGTTATGTTGCCTCCCAGGTGCCAAGGCCAGGGACATCTCTGGTCGAGTTCACAGGATTCTGAAGGGGGAAGGTGAGCAGCCGGATGTCGTGGTCCACATGGGGACTAACGACATGGATAGGAGAAGGTCCTGTAGAGGAATACAGGGAATTAGGAAAGAAGTTAAAAAGCAGAATTTCAGGGGTGGTAATCTCAGGACTGCTGCCTGCACCACATGCCAGAGAGGGAATGAGCATAAAGTTGTTTCAGATGAATGCATGGCCAAAGAGTTGGTATAGGGGGCAGGGGTTCAGTTTTCTGGGTTATTGGGATCTGTTCTGGGGAAGATCTGACCTGTCCGAAAAGGACGGGCTGCACCTGAACTGAAGGGGGTTCAATATCTTGGTGGGCAGGTTTGCTAGAGCTGTTGGGGAGACTTTAAACTAGTTTGGCAGGGGAGAGGGAATCAGAAGGTGAGGGTAGAGATTAGGGTAGAAGGATAAACTCATGATGTATGTGCTGAGTTGGAGAAGAAGGACAGGTAGGGAACAAAACAAAGTTAGCCAGTTTAAGGGTTTGAAATGTGTCTATTTCAACTCTAGGAATATTAGAAATAAAGGGGATGAACTTAAGAGCATGTATCAGTACATGGAATTACAATGTTGTGGCTGTTTCTGAAACTTGGCTGGAGGAAGGGCAAGATTGGCTGATCCAGGTACCTGGGTTCAGGTGTTTTAAAAAGAATAGGATGGGAGGTAGAAAAGACAGGGGGAGGGGTGTATAGAGTAGCATTACTGGTCAGGGATATAGAAAGGGAGGACACTGCAGAGGGAGTGTCCACTGAGTCGGTGTGGGTGGAGAAATGGGAAGGGAGCTATCACTGTGCTGGGAGTAGTCTACAGGCCCCAAAATAGCCCTTGGGATAGCGAGGAGCAGACAAGCAGGCAGATTTTGAGATGGTGTGGGAAATACAGGGTTGTCTTTGGCTTGGCTTCGCGGACGAAGATTTATGGAGGGGGTAAAAAGTCCACGTCAGCTGCAGGCTCGTTTGTGGCTGACCAGTCCGATGCGGGACAGGCAGACACGATTGCAGCGGTTGCAAGGGAAAATTGGTTGGTTGGGGTTGGGTGTTGGGTTTTTCCTCCTTTGCCTTTTGTCAGTGAGGTGGGCTCTGCGGTCTTCTTCAAAGGAGGCTGCTGCCCGCCAAACTGTGAGGCGCCAAGATGCACGGTTTGAGGCGTTATCAGCCCACTGGCGGTGGTCAATGTGGCAGGCACCAAGAGATTTCTTTAGGCAGTCCTTGTACCTTTTCTTTGGTGCACCTCTGTCACGGTGGCCAGTGGAGAGCTCGCCATATAATACGATCTTGGGAAGGCGATGGTCCTCCATTCTGGAGACGTGACCCATCCAGCGCAGCTGGATCTTCAGCAGCGTGGACTCGATGCTGTCGACCTCTGCCATCTCGAGTACCTCGACGTTAGGGGTGTGAGCGCTCCAATGGATGTTGAGGATGGAGCGGAGACAACGCTGGTGGAAGCGTTCTAGGAGCCGTAGGTGGTGCCGGTAGAGGACCCATGATTCGGAGCCGAACAGGAGTGTGGGTATGACAACGGCTCTGTATACGCTTATCTTTGTGAGGTTTTTCAGTTGGTTGTTTTTCCAGACTCTTTTGTGTAGTCTTCCAAAGGCGCTATTTGCCTTGGCGAGTCTGTTGTCTATCTCATTGTCGATCCTTGCATCTGATGAAATGGTGCAGCCGAGATAGGTAAACTGGTTGACCGTTTTGAGTTTTGTGTGCCCGATGGAGATGTGGGGGGGCTGGTAGTCATGGTGGGGAGCTGGCTGATGGAGGACCTCAGTTTTCTTCAGGCTGACTTCCAGGCCAAACATTTTGGCAGTTTCCGCAAAGCAGGACGTCAAGCGCTGAAGAGCTGGCTCTGAATGGGCAACTAAAGCGGCATCATCTGCAAAGAGTAGTTCACGGACAAGTTTCTCTTGTGTCTTGGTGTGAGCTTGCAGGCGCCTCAGATTGAAGAGACTGCCATCCGTGCGGTACCGGATGTAAACAGCGTCTTCATTGTTGGGGTCTTTCATGGCTTGGTTCAGCATCATGCTGAAGAAGATTGAAAAGAGGGTTTATTTATGGGTGATTTCAACTTCCCTAATATTGACTGTCACCTACTGGCTGCAAGAAGGATACATGAGGCTGAATTTGCCAGGAGTGTACAAGAAGGATTCCTGACACAGTATGTGGAATGCTGAGGAGAGGCCTTACAGGATGTGGTTCTGGGGAATGAACCTGGTCAGGTGGTGGACCTCTTGGGGAGCATTTTGAATGAGAGTATCACAAATCCCTTAGTTTCAACATACCTATGGAAAAGGATTTAAACAGTCAAACTGGGAAAGTGCTTCACTGGGGAAGGATTAATTATGAAGGGATGAGGCAGGGACGAGCAAGAGTAAATTGGAAACAGATGTTTAAGGGTGAAAGCACAGAAGTAATGTGGAGGAAGTTGAAGGACTACTTGTGCAGCATTCAAGATGGGTTTGTCCCACTGGGATAAGGAAAAAGATGGTTGGAAAAGGGAACCATGGCTGACAAAACATGTCAGGCAAAAAGTCAAGAGGAAGAAGGAAGTATAAATTAGACAAAGGAAGGGCTCATGAGAAGTATATGGTAGCCAGGAAGGAGCTTAAGAAAGGACAGGAGAGCTTGAAGGGGGAATAAGAAAGCCTTGGCATGTAGAATTAAGGAGAACCCTCCATATGTGAAGAACAGAAGGATCCGTGCTGTAATTGTTATGTTATGTTATATGATAAGAATGAAGGTGGGGCCGCTAAAGCATAAGGGAGGCAACATGGGCCTGGAGGCAGAGGAAGTCCTAAATTAGTGATTCCTAAAGTGGGCGCTGCTGCCCTCCTGGGGGCAAAGGAAAGATCCAAGGGAGCGGTGGGGAGAAAGGGGGTAGGTAGGGGGCAGTGAATACTTGTTTGTTTCTTGTTGATGTGCTCTGTACTGGACACACGCCACATTCATGTCTGTAAGGGCCAATGCTCCAGGTTTGTAAGAATTTTAAATTATCTTCAGGTTGTAATGAACATTTAAATTGCATATAAATACACTGACCCCCCTCCCCACCTATTTTTGGCCCCAACTACCCGCTCGCCCCGGCCGCCTGTCCATTGAGCTCCTGACAGCTGATCCTCGCCCTGACCACCCGCCCATCGAGCACCCAACAGCCAGGAAAGCTATTCCTCTCAGTGATAACCCTGTTCAAAGAAATGTGGATGAAATGGCTGACAACATTGAAGGCACATTGTGCAACATGCTTAGGACAACATCACTGGGCTTACAATTAGATGTGTCCTCTCTGCCAGGCTTCTTGCTTACGTTTGTTTTGTCAGAGACAAAAGTTTGGTTCAAGAGCTATTATTTGCAAGACAAGTATTAACAGATACAAAAGAGGATACAGTATTTTGTGTTGAGAATGTTTCAGAGAGAAAGTTATCCCGGTTACCAACATTCTTGCTTGTGCAACAAATTGGAACCATTAATGACAGGTCGTCATTGTGGCTTCATCAGTTTCTTGAAAAAAGCAGTACCTGGTGTGTTTACTGTGCAACATCTGGCCACATAAAACCTAAGTGGCCAGCTTCACAATCATTAAGCACTGTTATCACAGCCATAAATAAAAACAAAGCTCATGCTCTCATTCCTGACTGTTTTGACAACTCTGCATTAAGAATGATGAAGATTTGAATGTTTGTTGTTGTACACAGAAGTTAGATGACTGTCAAAGGGAAACTGCCTGAGGCGTTTCTATTCAATTTTTAAAAACATTTGTTGAATTCTTCCAAGATTCCAATTCAGCTGGGGCATGGCCATGCTGGGTGGCTGAGCAGGTGTTTCTCTGAGCTCTCTGAGAAAATCCTCTAAAAGACGACCAAAAAGCGGTTTTAATGAAACATTTTCAACTGCAAAAGTGTGGATACATCTTTTAAAGATTAATATTGAAGAATGACTGGACGATCCCATGGGAAGATGCCAAAATCCGTGATGGAAAAAGCTCACGCCTCACCAGTCGCCTCGACAGAAAGAGCGGGTGGAGATGCCTCCTCTCAACAAATACCAGCCTTTGCAACTCAGCTGCAAAAGATTGGAGGTCTGGGTCAGCATTTTACAAGTGTGGAGAATACCATTAAAGAGCTTACCACTACAGTAAGAGATGTGGGTGAAGCTATTAATGATTTAAATGAAAGAGTGGACAGAGCCAAGAAAGATCTTGGCAAACACGATAAACAAATCAAAGAACTAAAGAAACAAGCTGAATAGATAAGCAGCTTTTTTTGGACAAATTGGATTATATGGAGAACTTCAGTCAGAGGAACAATGTGCGAATTGTTGGCCTGAGAAAAGGTGCAGAAGGCAGAGATGCTGTGAAATTCTTCAAGACTTGGATCTCTCAAGTCTTTCGCACTAATGAACTTGGCGACCGAGTGCACATACAATGCGTTCATCAAATATTGGGACCGAGGAGAACGGGTGAAGCCCGCCCTCGACTCGTTCTGGTGAGATTGCTGAGCTTCCAAGGATAGAGAGATGATCCTAAGATTTGCTTATGAAAATACTCAAAATTTTGGTTCTCCCTTGAAATGGGATAATGCAGAGATCATGTTCTTCCAGGACTTTAGTAATTTGGTGATTCAGAGAAAAAGAAAATATGGCGTGGTCAAGAGGCAACTCCGATAAAAGAACTTTAAATAAACAGTGCTGTACCCAGCAATGTTGAGAGTGGACATTTCCGAAGGCAATAGAAATATTTTAAATTGAAGGAAGTAGAAGAGTTTATTCGATAACTGTGAAGAGAAACAGCGAAGCTGATGGTGAAAGACTGGTGTAAATACGATATTTAAGGACATAGTAAAATTTTATTTCTTTTTGTGTGGTGGTTGTCTTAATTTTTACGACAAAATGCCAAAGTTTTATCCTATCTACATCTCAGGGAGCTCAGAGAATGGAAAGGAGGTTCTGAAGGTACAGCACGGTACAACTCTGGCTTAAGAGGGGTTATGGTGTCAATGGGGGGGGGGGGGGCTAGCTTTCAAGATGGCGCTTTAGGGTAAGGTTGTTCTTCTTTCTCCATTAAGGCTTTCGTGGGCTTTTCTTCGCGGACCTTGGGGATTCCCTGTCAACGTCACCGCCGGGGTGGAGGTTGCATGATTTTTTGAGCAAGGTCACATACTTTACATACTTGTATATTTGCACAGAATTTTTAATATGTTATTCTGGATAAGTTACTGAAGTTTATAAATTTTAATGTCAATGGTTTGAATGGGAAAGTCAAAAGAAAAGAATACTCTCATATTTAAAAAAGATAAAAGCTGACATAGTATTTCTCCAAGAAACACATCTTACTAGAGTGGAACATGATAAATTGAGGTGATTGTTGGGGGGAGGGGGGCAGGTCTTCTCTTCCTCATTCAATTTGAAAGTGGCGGGCGTGGCAATTTTGATTAATAAGAACATCCTGATCGCTGTAGAAAATGTTTCCATGGACCAAGCAGGTAGATATGTAATGATAAATGGCAATTTTTACTCAGAATCATGGACGATAATGAATATTTATGCCCTGAATTATGACGATGAGATTCTTCATGAAGGATGTATTTTTAAAAGCTGCAGAGGGAAGGAAAAATATATTGACTGGAGAACACTTTAAATTTTGTTTGTATCCGATCCTAGATAAATTGGCAAAAATGGTAATGAGAGCCAAGGCAGCAAAATTAACTCCCTCATATATGAAAGATTTAAACTTGAAGGATGTGTGGAGGCAGTCTATCCCTAAAGAGAGAGATCATTCATTTTATTCAAAAAAATGTCTCCTCACATGCCAGAATAGATATATTTTTGCTATCGTCGAGTCTGAAAGACTGAGTTGTAAAAACTGAATACTTACCAAGACTGCACTCAGATCACTCGCCACTAACCTTGGTAATACAATTATCAGAGAAGCAGGAAAATAAATACAGATAGCAATTAAATACGATGTTACTAAAAAAGGGAGGATTTTAAACAATTTATATATACAGATTGAACTTTTTTGTGAAACTAATTTGGGATCAACAGACAATAGCTTTATAATATGGGATACGTTAAAGGCACATTTGAGAGGACAAATTATTTCTTATATAAAAAAGATTAAAAGAGAATTTAATAAATAAATTGGAGATGGAAATAAGGGAATTAGAAAAGGAATATAAAAGGAAAGGAAATAAAGACAAATACAGATCACTGGAAAATAAGAAAATCCAATACAACACCTTATAAACATATAGAATAGAATAGAAAAGACTATATTAAATACAAAACAGAAATACAAAGAATTGGGAGTAAGAGCACATAAAGTATTATCATGGCAACTGAAGGCTGAAGAATCAGTGCTATACAAAAGGAAAATGATTCGATAACATACAATCAAAAAGAGATAATGAAACATTACAACAATATTACTAAAATTTATATAAATCTGACTCATCAGGGGATGAGGCTGAAATAGATAATTTCTTAGATGAAGTGGAACTCTCGAAGTTGAATGATGAGGACAGACAGGATTTAGATTTATAATTTACAAGGAAAGAAACTGAAAAAACACCGGGGATGTTTCAAACTAACAAAGCCATGGGTGAGGATGGATTTCCAGTTGAGTTTTATCAAGAATTTAAGAGAATTAAAGAGCTGTTTATGCCTGTTTATGGATGTAATAGAACAAGCAGTGAAAACCCAGAAATTACTGGATTCCTTCTCAACAGCAATAAGAAAAGAACAGAGATCCTATGAAAACTTCATCTTATTGACCAATATCTCTTTTGAATGTAGATTACAAAATAATAGCAAAAGAATTAGCAAACAGATTGGGACAATTTTTACCTAAATTAATTCACGTAGATCAAGTAGGATTTGTTAAAGGGAGGCAAACATCAAATAATTTGCACGTCTATTTCACATAATACAGTTAGCTCAGTCACAGAAGGACCCTAATATAGTTGTATCTCTAGATGCAGAAAAGACATTTGACAGACTTGAGTAGCCTTTTTTGTTTAAAACATTGTAAAGATTAGGTATTCGACAAATTGAGTTAAGGCAAAAATCCACAGGCAAAAATAATAACTAATAACCAGATATCAGGAATGTTCCCATTAAACTGTTCAAGCAGGTAGGGCTGCCCCCTTTCTCAAGCATTATTTGTTATGGTAATAGAATGTCTGGCAGAAATGATCAGGGGTGACCCTAAAATTAAAAGCTTCGAAGCTGGACGAGTTCAACACAAGATTAGTTTATTTGCTGTATATGTCTGAACCTGAAGGTTCCATGGAGAAATTACAGGAAATATTAATAAAATATGGGGGAGTATCAGGATATAAAATGAATATGGAAAAAAGTGAAATTTTATCAATAACAAACCAAAATTATGAGCGCTTTAAAGCTTAAATGGAAAAATGATGGGATTAAATATTTAGGAATCGTGCGCAATAACAATTTGAACAATCTATATAAATTGAATTACTCTCCCTTTTTGGCAAAAATTGAAAAAGATTTGCAGAAGTGGAAGGACCTGCCCCTGACCTTAATAGGAAGGGTTAATTGTATTAAAATGAAGATCATGCCAAAGATCCAATATTTGTTCCAATCAATACCAATACATTTATCAAATAAGTTTTTTTAAAACAATAAATGGTACAGTTAGGCAATTTTTATGGAACAATGAAGAGCCGAGGATAGCACTGGACAAATTGACGTGGGACTACAGATCAGGGGGTTTGAGACTTCCGGATTTTAAGAAATACTATCTGGCTTCACAGCTGAGGTTTTTGGCATTCTTTTTTTGAATTAAAAGCACCAAATTGGGTACATACAAGGGTGCTACAAATTGGGTGCTATACGGGTTAGAGGAAACATTACCCAAAAATTTTATCTATAGGTGGAACTTGAAACTAATTAAGAAAAGGTCTTCTATCCTATATTGATTCATTTGATTAAAATATGGCAAGACACCAACAACATAATAGGAGGGGAAACTGGAATTACTATAAGGACTATTATATGTTACAATCCATTGCTGTCGATGATAATGGGGAATAGGATTTTAAGTGTTTCGTCCCAGAAGGGAATTAGGTATATTGCAGATATAATGTCATTCAAACAAATGAAGCAAATATATGATGTCCCGAAAGGCACCTTTCTTTGTTATCTGCAATTAAGAGCTTTTTTATGAAAATTTGGGGAAACAATGAGACTCCTCCAGGGTCAATTCAATTGGAACGCATTTTATGGGTGGGTAATATACCGAAGTTTATTACCCTAATTTATTTTACCCTCCAGACTGATGGGAAAAAGCTCGGAATTCATAGGTCCAGAGAAAGATGGGAAGCGATTTAGCAGTAAACATATCAGTATTTTCCTGGGCTAAATGGTATAAAGAAGGGGTAACATCGATTATTAATACGAGGTATGGTTGGTGCAATACAATTTTCTTCATCAATTATATTTGACTGGCAAAGATTGCACAAATCAAAGCCTGAAATATCTGACAGATGTTTCAGATGTGGAATAGAAGAAGGAACATTTCTCCATTCCATTTGGTCCTGTGTGAAAGTAAATGTTTTCTGGCAGGAAGTGTCAGAAGTGTTATCTAAGATTACAAGAGTCAATTTCCCCGACAATCCAGAATTATATTTGTTGGGGAATTTTATGGACTTCAGTAATCATTTAACTGAGTTCCAAATCTCATTTACTATGATTGCATTGACGATAGCTAAGAAAGGTGTTGCCATCACATGGTAACACCATACACCGATTTCTCTGAAGAGATGGATATTAGAAATGGACAGCTCTATTCCTATGGAAAAGATCTTATAATTTAAGAAACAAACACAACACATTCCTGAAGACCTGGTAACCATATTTGAATAATTAAAAATGAAAATAATTGAAAAATTGAAAAATAAAATATTTTTTAAAAATTCCAATTCTGTTCTCTGTGATGAACTAGGAGATACCAAGCATGACATTGCTTACTTGTCAGATGTATTCATGATGTTCAAAGAAGTTAATTTTCAACTGCAAGGAAATTAGGTTAATCTTATCAAAGCCAAATTAGCCTTCTCCACCTTTCTGTCCAAGTTACAGTTATTCAAACGTAACATAGCCCATCGTGAGCTCTTCCAGCTTCTGAGCCTCTTTGAATTGGAGAAGAGGATATCATACGATTACCTTCAAGTGTATTGTGAACACCTGGATCAGCTGCATAGAGACATGTCCGATAGATTTCAGGATGATCTTTTTTGCTTAAAGTACCAGACTGGGTGATCAATCCATTCCTCAATATAAGCAATGGGGAAACAGAAATGGTGGAGGAAGAATTGAGTTCACTCCAAAATGGCATTGAGCTGAGTCCAAAGTTCAAAAAACCATACCAAAATTTTTGGTACAAAGACACTTCTAACTGCTACCCTGCATGTTGTAACAAAGATGTACTTTATTGCTAAAGGCTTCAGTGCAGTTTCCCAGTTTCTTTCCAAGCAGAGAACAAAATGAAAATTATTGAACGTGGGGATCTAAGACTTCTTCCTAGTGCCTTCCAGTCTGATATGGAGAAGCTGATATCTCTGCACCAAGCCCAACCATCCCATTAAAACTGTGAAGACAATATAGTTACAGTTGTGATGTAAATTTACCCTTTCATATTACTAAATAAATTGATTTATGAAAGTTTTAATTGTGAAATACATATGCTTATATATAGTGCTAGATTAGTTGTTGTTTGAAATTTGAGGTGGACTTAATACCACGAAAGAGGTGTGCATTCATTGTATGTGTGTGGTGGGTGGGGGCGCTAGCGTTGTGGCTTGGAAATCAAGGGGGCGGAATAGGAATCACTGTCCTAAATGAATACTTTGTCAGTATTCACAAGAGAAAAGGACCTTGATCATAGTGAGGTTGAAATTGAACTGCCCTGTGTGCTTGACAATGTGGAGATTGAAGATGTGGAAGTATTAGATCTTCTTAAAAACATCAAGATTGATAAGTACCTGGGGCTGGACGCAATATACCCCTGGCTGCTGTGGGATGTGAGAGAAGAGATAGCTTGGGGAGTAGCTATGATCTTTGAATCCTCTTTGGCTGCAGGGTGTGTGCCAGAGGATTGGAGAATGGCAAATGTAGTCCCCTTGTTTAAAAAATATAATAGGGAGAATCCTGTGAATTATAGACCAGAGAGTCTTACATCAGTGGTGTGTAAACTAATGGAGAGGATTCTTAACGATAGGGTCTATGAGCATTTGGAGAAGTACAGTCTACTCTCTTGAGTCAGCTTGGCTTTGTGACGGGAAGGACATGCATCATGAGCCTAACTGAGTTTTTTTTGTGGAGGTAACAAAAGAAATTGAATAGGATAGAGCAGTAGATATGATCTACATAGATTTTAGCGAGGCATTTAACAAGATCCCCCATCAGAGACTCATTCAAAAAATCATGAGTCACAGGATCAGTGGAAAATTGGCTGTATGGATAAATAATTGGCTTGCAGGAAGAAAGAAGAGAGTAGTAGTGGAAGGAAAGTATTTTGCCTGAAGGTCGGTGACAAGTGGAGTGCCACAGGGATTTGTTCTGGACCCCTGCTCCATTTTTATAAATGACCTGGATGAAGAGGAGGAAAAATGGGTCAGTAAGTTTGTGGGTGACACAAAGGTTTGAGGAGTTGTGGATGGAGCTGAAGGTTATTGAAGGTTACAAGAGAATATGGACAGGATGCAGAGTTGGGCAAAAAAGTGGCAGATGGGTTTCAATCTGAATAAGTGTAAGGTGATGCATTTTAGAAGGACAAATCAGAAGGCTGAGCACAGGGCTAATGGTTGGTTACTTCAGAGTCTGGATCACCAAAGGGAGTTTGGGGTTCAAATTCATACAACCCTCAAGGTCATCGCACAGGCTAATAGAATAATTAAGAAGGTCTATAGGATGCTGGGATTCATTGATAGGAGGAGAGAATTCAGGAGTAGAGAGGTCATGTTACAACTCAGCAAATCCTTGGTAAGACCACATTTATTGTGTTCAGTCTGGTCACCTCATTATAGGAAGGACGTAGAAGCTATGGAGAAGGTGCAGTGGAGATTTACTAGAATGTTGCCTGGATTAAAAAACAAGTCTTATGAAGCAAGGTTAGCAGAGCTGGAACTTTTCACTTTGGACCGTAGAAGGTTGAGAGGAGACTTGATGGAGGTCTATAAGATTATGAGAGGCATAGATAGGGTGGACAGGCAGCATCCGTTTCCTAGAGCAGGATCAGCAAACACCAGGAAACACATGTACAAAGTTAAGGGATGGAAGTTTAGGGGAAACATCAGGGGTGTTTTTTTTTGCAGAGAGTTGTGGAAGCCTGTAATATCTTGCAAAGGATGATGGTAGAAGCTGAAATATTGCGGACATTTAAGAGACTCTTAGACAGATACATGGATGAAAGGAAAATAGAGGATTATGGGGTAGGGAGGGTTTAGTACTTTATTTTAAAGGAAGGAATATATAGGTCAGCGCAACATCAGTGTTCTATCAATGGCAAGTCCAACAGTGAAGTAGACAGTCAGATATGACAGCATCTAAGTCAACACATCTGAGTCTAACGATTTTAACCATGCATGCACAGACATCCAAGATTTTCTGAGGTGCGAACAACTGCGCGTGCTGCCGGTTATCAGTCAGTACATTTCCAAATGAGGATTCCCAACAATTGGGTGGTGGGGAGGGGGGGGCAGTTGCAAATGATGGCATTCCTGTGCACCTGCGCCCTGATATTTCTGGAAAGATCATAATGTGCATTTGGAACTTGCGATTGAAAGAGGCTTGGCCATTTGCTGTGGTATGTTTCATGCATGGCACTACAGCAGTGGTAGAATGATTTAATTTATTTAAGAATGTTGGACAGGTGCCAGTCAAGGGCCAGTTTGTCTTGGATGATGTAGACTTAAATGCTAATGGAAATGTACTCATCCAAACAAAAGTATATTCCATTACCAAGATTCCCCTTGTTTGAGATGGTCACCAGACTTCAATTGCATTAACATTGTTTACTAATTAACTGCTCGCAGATCAATATAACAAGCTGCTTCAAAATCTGAGGGGTTGCAAACAGAATTTAACAAAATCATCAAAGATGACTGATTTCCAATAAGGTACGAGTTCAGCATGTGGAGGGTTTCCCTCTTAATTTCTAATTATTTGATGCCATACTTGATCAAACATAGAACACAATGAAGGCCCTTCAGCCCACAATGTTGTGCCTACCTAAAAAAAATCTAAACTTTCCCAACCTCATAAACCTCTATTTTCTTTTCATCCTTAGCCTGAGTTTTTAAGCACTGATGTTCGGCAGTGCCCATGAGGGGTTTCAGACTCGAGGGGTTGCAGACTCAAGGGAGCAGAGGTCTAGCGCAGGGCACCAGAAAACAGGGAGATCACCCCCATTTGAGAAGAAACAGAGGAGCAACCCTTGGCACAGTGATCGCGGTGATGGACTAGTGAGGGGCTCAAAGGCTGTTGGTGACTCAAGGCAAGCTGTGGGCTGCTGGTGACTGGAGTCAAGCGACTCACATTAGGACTGTTGGAGACTGCCTGAAGGAGTACCAGGTCAAAACCAAGAGGGTGCTGAGCGCTTCCTGCTTGTGTCAGAGGTTTGGGTTGGTGATGGTTTGGACTGAAGACTGTATGGCTGCAAAGGCTTCAGGAATGCTGGAGGTGAATCCATAGGCACTCAGTAAATCTGGGGGGATAGTAAGGGGTGCCGAGAAATTTCTGCTGATAGCAAATCTTTGACTGCCTTACGGCATACTAAAGGAAATTTTGTGTAATATATTTTCCGTTTTATTACAATGACAACAAAAGAATCTTGAATCATTACGTCTCAACTCTTGAACTCAATCCCCCAACTAATGAAGGCCATCATACCTCAAGTCATCTTAACTATCCTATCAACCAGTGTGAAAACCTTGAGAGATCGATAGATTTGGATTGCAAGGTCCCTCTGTTCTTCCAAACTGTTAAGAATCCTGGTATTAACCATGCACTTTGCCTTCAAGTTTGACCTTACAAAACACATCACCACACTTATCTCCAATTGCCACCTTTCCACCCATCCTGTCTATATCCTTTTACCTACGACAACTTTCTACACTATCCACAAAACCTCCAACCCTTATGTCTTCTGCAAACTTATTGCCTCATCCATCTACTTCTTCATCCAGATGATTTATAAAATCACAAAGACCAGGGGTCCAAGAACAGATCTCTGCAGAACTCCATTTGTCACTGACCTCCAAGCAAGATACAATTCATCCACTATTACCTCTGCTTTCTGCAGGCAAGCCAATTCTGAATCCACACAGCCAAGGTTCCATGGAAACCATGCCTAATGACTTTCCGAACAAATCTCCCATGGAGGACCTCGCCAAATACCTTACTAGAATCCAAATACACCATCTCTATCATTTTATCTTCTTAGAACATAGAACAGCACAGTACAGACCCTTCAACCCATATATTCCTTTAAAAAAGTACTAAACCCTCTCTACTCTATAACACTATTTTTCTTTCATTCATGCGCCTGTCTAAAAGTCTCTTAAATTTCCTCACGTTTCAACCTCCACCAGCATCCCTGACAAGGCATTCCAGGCACCCACAACTCCTTCCACTAAACTTCCCTCCCATCACTTTGTCCATACAGTATGTTTTCTGGTGTTTGTTAGTCCTGCCCTGGGAAACAGGTGCTGGGTGTCAACCCTAAAAGACTCTAAAAAATATCCTCTCATCCTTCTACGCTCCAAAGTGAAAAGTCCCAGTGCTACTAACCTTGCCTCACAAGACTTGTTTTCCAATCCAGGCAACATCCTGGTAAATCTCCTCTGCACCCTCTCCATAGCTTCCACATTCTTCCTATATTGAGGTGATCAGAACTGAACACAACACTCTAAGTGTGATCTTATCAGAGATTTGTAGATTTGCAACATGACCTCTCTACTACTGAACTCAATCTCCCTATTAATGAAGCCCAGCATCACATAAGCCTTCTTAATTATCATAATAACCTGTGCAACAACCAAAGATAATTAATTTTTAAATATTTGGTTTCATAAAGGCATTAAAAATATTGAAGATTGTAATGAACATGGTCAATTGATGTTATTTCAACAATTAAGGAATAAATATGGAATAACATGGAATATTCTTTTTTGTTATCTTCAACTAAGAGAATATTTTCAGGAAAAACAATGTTTTTACCAACTTGTAGTGAGCTGGAAACTCTTATTAGGAAAGGTAATACAAAAAAATGTACTTCTGCAATGTACCTTTTATTACAAACAAGTATTATTAAACAGGGAGTTCATAAATCTAGACAGAAATGGGAGGTAGATCTAAATATCACAATCGATGGTCAGATCTTTATTGAGATTGTATGAAAAATATTATAAATGCAAGATATAGATTGGTTCAATATAATTACCTGCATCAATTATATTTAATGCCACAAAAATTGAATAGAATGAAATCAAACTTATCAGATAAATGTTTTAGATGTGGTGAATAGACAGGAACTTTTTAAAAAACATTCTACGTGGTCATGTTCTAAACTGAGGCCTTTTTGAATGGACTTAGGATTTTTTTTAAAGAGCAAATTACAGGTATTGTATTTTCACAAAACCCAGACTTATTTTTATTGGGAAATATAGAAGGAATTAGACACAAGTTGAAATTATCAATGTTCTTAATGAAATGTCAACATAGCATTCACGGTGGCAAGAAAGTGTATTGCATTGACTTGGAAATCAGACACATGGAGAGATATAATGCAGAAATTCAAAGTTGTATTCCTTTGGAGAAAATTACATACAATTTAAGAAATAAATATGCTACCTTTTTTTCAAGTTTGGAGCCCGTATATGCAAAGTTTAGAAATAAATGTGTAAAAATGTACTTCCAGCCACTAGAGACCTGTGTTAATCTTCTTCCTGAAAATGATAAAACAACCATATAGATACTATGGAATCCCAGTGTGTGAACCGATCGTTCGAGCAATCCAGGAAATTATTTTCTTCTTTCATTTCTATACTTCGCATTTATATTTTTCATATAGTTTTTATGCAGGAGGGGGAATAGGGAGGGAGGGATGGGAGGATAAGGGCAGGGTTAAAACCATCATGCAACCATTGTAATTTTATAAACTTAGTCGTTAGTTTTATTTAAATGTTTATTAATTACATGTAAAATGATTAAAAAAAGAATTTTAAAAATTGTGCAGCAACCTTGAAGGATGTGTGGATTTAAACCCCAAGGTCCCTTTGTTCATCCATACTCTTAAGTAACCAACCATTAAACCTGTCTTTTCAAAATGCATCACCTCACACTTATCTGGATTGAACTGCATCTATCACTTTTCTGCCCAACTCTGCATCCTGTCTGTATTCTCTTGTAATCTTCAATAACCTTCAGCTCTATCCACATCTGCTCCAACCTTCGTGTCATCCGCAAACTTATTAACCCATCCTTCCATGTTTTCATGGAGGTTATTTATAAAAATCACAAAGAGTAGGGGTTCCCAGAACAGCTCCTTGTGGTACTCCACTAGTCACCGACCTCCAGGCAGAATACCTTCCTTCCACTTCTACTCTTTGCTTTCTTCCTGCAAGCCCATTTTTTTTTATCCACACAGCCAAGGTTCAACTGATCCCATGCCTCATGACTTTGCTGATGAGTCTCTCGTGGGGAACATTATAAAATCCCTTGCTAAAATCCATGTAGACCACATCTACTGTCCTATCCACATCAATTTCTTTTGTTACCTCCTCAATAAAACCCAATTAAGCTCATGAGGCACGACCTTCCCTTCACAAGGCCAAGATGACTCTCCTTGAGTAGAATGTACTTCTCCAAATGCTCATAGATTCTATCCTTAAGAATCCTCTCCATTAGTTTACACACCACCGACACAAGACTCACCAGTCTAGAATTCCCAGGATTCTCCCTATACCTTTTTTAAAAAGGGGACTACATTTGCTATTCTTCAATCCTCCAGTACCTCCCCTGCACCCAAAGAAGATTCAAAGATCATAACTACTGCCCCAGCTAGCTCTTTTCTCACTTCCACAGCAACCTGGGACTTGTTAATCTTGATGCTTTTAAGAAGCTCCAAAACTTCCTGAACCTGAATCTCCACCTTGTCTAGCACACAGGCCTGTTCTATTTCAACCTCACCATGATCAAGGTCTTTTTCTCTTGAGATTACTGAAGCAAAATATTAATTTAGGACCTCCCCAACCTCCTCTGCCTCCAGGCAGATGTTATCCTTTTGTGGGACCACCTTCATTCTTGTCAACCTTCTGTTATTCACATACACATAGAACTCCTTGGGGTTCTCCTTAATCCTACATGCAAAGGCCTTCTCATGCCCCCTTAGAGTTCTCCCAGGTCATTTCTGGCTACCATATATTTCTCATGAGCTCTTCCTGTTTCCTGCTTCCTATATCTAACATATGTTTCTTTCTTCCTCTTGACATTGCCTCACCTGTTTCATCACCATGTTTCTCTTTTCCTACCAACCTTTCCTTGTCTCAGTGGGACAAACCTATCCTGAACCCAGCACCAGTGGGTCCCTAAACTTCCTCCACATTACTTCTGTGCTTTCACTCTTGAACATCTGTTTCCAATATACTCTTCCTAGTTCCTACCTCATCTATTCATAAGTTTGCAGATGACACGAAGGTTGGAGGAGTGAGTCATGGATGAAGCTGAAGGCTGTAGAAGGTTACAAGAGGTCATAGACAGGATGCAGAGTTGGGCAGAAAAGTGGAAGATGGATTTCAATCCGCATAAGTGTAAGGTGATGCACTTTGGAAGGACAACCAGAAAGCTGAGTACAGGGTTAATGGTCAGTTACCTTAGAGTGAGAATGAACAGAGAGACCTTGGGGTTCAAATCCATACCTCCCTCAAAATAGGATAATTAAGAAGGCCTATGAGATACTGGGTTTCATTAATAGGGGGACTGAATTCAGAAGAGGGGTCAAGTTGCAACTCTACACATCTCTGGTGAGACTACACTTAGAATGTGTTCAATTCTGGTCACCTCATTATAGGAAGGATGTGGAAGCTATGGAGAGGGTGCAGAGGAGATTTACCTGGATGTTGTCTTAATTCAGAAATAAGTCTTATGAGGGAAGATTAGCCTTAGAGTGTAGAAGGATGAGAGGAGACATGATAGAGACCTACAAGATTATGAGAGGCATAGATTGAGTGGACAGCCAGCACCTGTTTCCCAGGGCAGGATCAGAAAACACCAGAGGATACAAGTACAAAGTTAAGGGAGGAAAATTTAGGGGAGACATCAGGGGTGTGTTTTTTTTAAATATAAACACAAGAGTTGTGGGTGTCTGGAATACCACCTGGAATACCACCTGGTATGGTGGTGGAGGCTGAATCATTTCAGAGATTCTTAGACAAACACATGGATGAAAGGAAAATAGAGGGTTACTGGGTAAGGAGTCAGCAAAACATCTAGGTCTGAAGGGCCTGTACTGTGCTGTATTGTTCTATATTCTAATTAGCCCTTCCCCACATAAGCACTTTCTAATTTTGTCTTTTTTTTTCCTTTTCCATAGCTATATTGAAGCTAAGGGAGTTGTGGTCAGTCTCCAGAACTAGATTCAGTATGGCCTCTCCTCACATCAGCCGGTCCACATCCTTCCTGAACACACCTGACAAGTTATCCCCATCCATCCCTCTTCCAGTAATGAGGTGCCAGTCAATATTAGGGAAGATGAAATCACCCATAACTGCAACTCTGCATTTACTGCACCATTGCAAAAATCTGCCTGCTTATCTGCTCTTCGCTATCCCGCGGTCTATTTGGAGGCCTAGAGACTACTCCCAGCACAGTGAAAGCTCCCTTCCTGTTTCTGACTTCCACCACATCAACTCAGTAGAAACTCCCTCTGTAGCCTCCTCTCTTTCTTTCTCCATGATACTGTCCGTGACCAGTAATGCTACTCTTCTCGTCCTATTCCTTTTTAAATACCAAATTCTGGTACCTGCATCAGCCAATCCTGCCCGTCCTCCAGCCAAGTTTCATAATGGCTACAACATTGTAGTTTTACGTACTGATCCATGCTCTAAGTTCATCCCCTTTATTCCAAATGCTCCTAGCATTGAAATAGACACATTTCATCCCCTTAACTGGCTACACTTAAGTTTTGTCCCCTGCCTGTCTTTCCTCACCAACATAGAACATAGAGCATCATTAATCTGATGCTCCTGTTGCTGCTGTAATTATGAATAATCAAAAATCCTCTTTTTTTAATGTATTGAGGAATTGGACAGGGTTGTCCATTAAGTCCTTTATTATTTAACCTTGCTTTGGAACCTTTAGCGATAGCACTTCGCGACTCCAGTGATATTCAGGGTATTAAACAGAGGAGATGCAATTCATAAGGTATCTTTATTAGTACTGTGACAGAATATTTAGGAATATTTTTGGGAGATAAATTGGAAAAGATAGAGTAAGTTACATACACACACTTTAAAACAGATCTTATTTGAAAATACTGGAGAATTCATATTATGAGTGACTTTACAGAAACTGTGAAAATAAATGGGCTATTGTCTTTAAAGCCACAAGAAGGAGACATGATGTCTATTGATAGCTCTTTTTTTGCAGAGTTTTGGAGTGATCACAGAAAGGTCACTGATGGGTTCTTGTTTACCTAAAAACAACAGATGAATCAGAAGACTGTCTTCTGTTGTTTGCTGGAGAAGATCAGGTATTTCTTGCAAGAGAGAGTGAGTCACATGGGCTTTCTGGCAGTTTGAGAGTCTCAGTGTCTCAGAGAGTGAGGGAGACTGAACAGTGTCAGCCAGGAGAAACCTGTTGGAACTGAAACAGAAGCTCCAGAGTGGAGGATAGTCTACTCTTGTGTGTCATGCAAGAGGAGAAAATGAGCTGTCGAGCATTTCTCTTGGAATAAGCGGAACAGAAAGAAACTCTGTGGTAACTTGAAAGAGGTTATCATCTGGAGAACCCTGATGGGGCAAGTTTCATCAGCAAGACATTGAGGTGACTAATGGTGGTACCTCAGTTGTGGAAATCTTGGAACAACATATCTCTCTCTGCAAACCCTACAAGCACCTTCCTGAGTGGTAACCATTTACCTTTCGAGCACCAAAGCCTGGTGAACTTTATACGTGTTAAATTCTGTGCACAGTATAAGAATTGCCTGCAACCAGAGAATTTGGAAGAATGAGAAGTGAGATTGGACTGTAAACCAAAGAACTTTCTTAAATTTACACACACATTACATACACGTGTGGTTAGAATTAGAAGGGGGTTAAGTAAGTTAAAAATAGAGATAAGTTAAAGTTTGATTCTGTTTTCCTGTTTAAAGAAAATTAAAAGCAATTTTTGTTTAAGTAACCATTTGTTGTGGTGAATGTCTATTGCTAGTGGGTTTTGGGGTCCTTTGGGCTCGTAACAGTATACATTTCAGATCCTGAGAAATCTATTCCTTCAATGCTGTCTTTGCTTTCCAAATTCAGTATTTTTTCAGGATATAAACTGAATCTCCACAAGAGTGAACTATTTCCGATGAATATGCATGTACCTATCTATGAGCATATACCTTTTAGAGTGGTTAAAGAAAATTTTACATATCTTGGGGTTAAGATCAGTACAAAATTGATTGACTATGTGAAACAAACACTTTCTAGATGGTCTCCAATGGCCATAACTTCAATAGGTTGCATAAATGCTATCAAAATGACAATTTTACCCAAAGTTTTGTATATTTTTCAATCAGTTCCTGTTTATATACTGAATCATTTTTTGGCAATATTGACTCCAAAATTTCCTCTTATGTATGGAATAATAAGAACACTTTCTTTAATTTCTGCAAATTAAAGAAAGATGCTATATGGCTTTACCTAATCTTTGATTTTATTATTGGGTGGTTAATATTCGATATATTATTTTCTGGGTTTATTATTGAGACAAAACCAGAACACCCTCTGACAGATTTGGAATTGAAATCATTCATTAGGTATTCATTAGCTTCCTTATTGAGAGCTGCTCCTCCTTTTACAATTTCTAAGATTAGTAGACATACCTTTAATCCAATACTTAAACAGACATTACAGATTTTATTTCAATTTTGCAAATTTTTAATTTTACCTAGCACTATTTATCTTAACTATTTTTTCTCATTGTCTATAATGGATCAAGCCTTTTCTTTTTGGAAAAGCAAAGGAATTGTCCATTTTTCGAATCTGTTTATAGATGTTTTATGTATTTTGATACAATATCAAACAAATATAATAATACCCAAGTCGCTTTTTTTAAGATATTTCCAAGTTATAAGTTTTTTTAATAAGATATTACTAAACTTTCCGATATCTTATCAACCTGATTTGGTTGATACTCTTTTTCATTTGAATTCTTCCCATAGACATTTAATAGGCAATATTTACAATAGTTTATTAAAGTTACAATGAAAAAATTAGAGGACCTTAGGAATTGGAACTTGTGATGGATTATATTATATCTTATTTGATGTATAGATTTGGATTTTAGAGGAGATAAATTGTGGGGGGTTTAGTGTAGGTCACAAACACACATTTCACTAAACAGATCTAATTTAAAATGCAAGAGCTTTGCTCAAATCAGACACTCTGGGCCCAGGGCCTTTGTAAAGACAATAAAAACTGCTTTGCTAAAGGTTTTCACAAGGAGGTGCAAATAGAAGAACCCGAGCTCAAGAGACTTCACAAATAGGTATTAATTCATGCGCTGGAGTAACGGATTATTGTTTTGAAAGCCATAGTTGAACAGTTTCAGAGGTTTGGGTGCTACAATCTGTCTGGTTGCAGTTTGCTGTTCTAAAAACAGTGGTTTTGGCAAGGTGAGGGAGAGAAGAGACCAAACAGGCTTTCTCGAAGAGAGAGAAAAAAAATCAGTTTTCTGCAGTGACTTTTGGAGGCTGCAGCATGGCAAGCTGGTGGCTTGTTTACACCCCATTTTGAAGACTGGTTGTGAGTTCTGAGTTCAGCCTGTTGATAACCCTTGTGGTCCATACAAGAGGAAATGGCTGGCTAGAGTGTTTCACCTGAAATAAGGGAAACAAAAGGAACTCTGTGGTGACCTGCAGAAGAAGAGGTTATCATTTGAAAAACCCTGATGAGGCAAGTTACTTCGGCAAGACACTGAAGTGGCTGATCGGAGGGAATCATTTTGTGCGTTTACAATGAGCAACAAATCTCTCTCTGAAACCAATAAGAACCTTCCTGAGCGGTAACCAATTACCTTTAAGTGCCAGAGCTTGGTGAAAATTCATAAATGTTAAATTCTGTGCACAGTCTAAGAATTGCCTGATACTGGGGAACTTGGAGAAATGAGAAGTGAGATTGGATTGTGAATCAAATAACTTTTCTGAACTTATATACATTACATACACATGCGCTTAGAATTAGAAGGAGGTTAAGTTAATATTAATATCTTAAAGTTTGATCCTGTTTTTATGTTTAAAAAAATTACAAACAACTTTTGTTTAAGTAACCATATGTCTTGGTGAATTTCTATTGCTGCTGGGTTTTGGGGTCCTCTGGGCCTATATCAAACGTCAGTCACTTCTCCCAGAGGAATTTTGGGAAAATATTTTTGGAATGGTTAATACCTCTTCATTATGTCCCCAACATGCATAGATTCAGTTTAAGGTGGTACATCGGGTTCATATATTGAAAGATAAATGGGCTCATATCTTTCGTAATGTTAGGCCTATGTGTGATTGATGTAAATCACAAGTGGCCACTCTAACACATATGTTTTGGTCTTGCTCTGTATTGGACAGATATTTTCAAGACTTTGTCAGTTATACTGGGTAATAGATTGCAATCTAATCCATTGACTGCTACTTTTGGAATTCTACTTCCAGAGGTGGGTTGAGTTCCTATTTCTGCACATCAGATTATAGCCTTAACTACACTGTTGGCCAGAAGAGCTATCTATTTAAATGGAACAATTCTAATTAACCCACTCTGATTCAATGGCTTTCTCAAATTGTGTCATGTTTAAGTTTAGAAAAAAATTAGAAGTTGCATTTTTGATATCTCCATTAAGTTTGAAGAGACTTGGCGGAGTCATGTGATGCTGAGAGGCTGAAAGGACGTGCTCGAGAGCTCCCATCTAAAAGCCTCTAAAACAAGGAAAATATTTAAAAATGGAAGTTAAACTTACCCACGGTGAAGTAAGATGGGCAGGAAGAGCAAGAAGCAGGTGGCAGAGGATCGGGACCTGTTAGAAGCAGTGGAGACATCAAATGAAAACTCGCTTGATACAAGCAACCTGCTGGCTCCCGTGCTGCTAGTGGGGCCTAGGACTGAAGGCACGAGGATGAAGCCTGCGATGTCAGGCTCACCTGACCCAGATGTTCTGGCAGAGGTGTGGTTGCTGGTGACCCGATTGGAGGTCTGGAGCAATGACTAGACACCAGATTAAAACAGGTCTCTGATGGCCTGCTCAACCTGCAGACTTCAACTGGGGCTCTGACAAATTGTGTCAGGGTCAGGTGGACATCCAAGATTGCCAAGAAAGACTGGAAAATGCAGCCAATGTGTGGGTCATCAAAAAAAAACAAACAGCTGATAGATAAATTAGACTATCTGGAAAACTACAAGGCTCAATAACATTAGGCTACTGGAAAGAGGGAGAGGAAGGGAAAAACTCCATGGAGTTCTTTGAATATTGGATCCCTGAAGTGTTGGGAAAGGGTCGATTTAGAACCCCCCCAACCATAGAAAGGGCCCATCGGACATTCGGCCTCCATCCCTCCCAAAATCAACACCTAAAGCCAGTTCTGATCCAGTCTGTTAGTAGCCGGGACCGGGAAACATTGCTAAGGGCAGTGATGACCTGTGCAAGGATGACGGAGTGGGGGGGGGGGGGGGGGTGTGGGAAGACTGATATTCTTCCCGACCAGAGTCCTGCGCTGAAAAAACAATGAAAAGAATTTGATTAGGTCAAGAAAATATTGAGAGATAAAAGAGTATGCATGCTGTACCCAGCCATCCTAAAAAACCATGCTATCAGGAAGGCAGAGGAATCATTTTGAGGAGCCACAGGACGCATTGTTATGCACCCAGAAATTATCAGAAAATTACCAGATAAACCTGCAAGAATACAGGCTGAATCAAATCCCTGAAGAATCCATGGACAGAATGCCTGAGAACCTAAGGATCAAAAAGGGTGGGTGGGGGGGGGGAGGAGGAAGTCATTACAGTCTTATATTTATTGCCTCATGAAAACAATCAAGACAATTGAGCTATTGTTGTACATAGTTGTCGGGGTTCTGATTTCCTTCCTATATACATTTTTTTAAAAATGTATAAATGGGGAAAATAATGGGAGCTCAAGGTGGAAGAGACTACATAAAGCTGCAGTGCAGCAGGTGAGGGAGAAGATGAAACACAAGGAGACTCGAAATAGGATGAAACATGGCACAGGAGTAGAGAGGAGGGGCGCCAAAAAAGAGGACAGCAATATTTTGTTTTGCTTATTAACTTTGATATATTGGGTTATTTTTTTAAAGTTTTAATTTTATTTTAACTAGGTTTGTCTATGGGGGTCGGGGGAATTAATCTTTTTCTTGTTTACTTTTATTCTCCATTTTCCCTTTGTGGTTGGTGTGAATGTCGGCATGGTGAGACCATGAATGACGGAAAGGCATGAGGAAGGCGCTATTCAAGACAAACAAACGAGGGTGCTGTGAAGGTGAAAAGATACAGAAACATAAATGAATAAGACTATCAAATTTATTAGTGTCAATGCGAATGGTTTAAATAGCACCATAAAGGGTTCAACTTTACCTTAAAAAAATTGAGAGCAGATATAATATTCTTAAAGGAAACACACTTAACTAAAAGGAAACATGATAAACTTAAAAGGGGCTGGGGTGGGGCAGGTATTCTCTTCCTCCTTCAGCTCTAAGGCTGAGGGGGGAGGTAGACATTTTAATACACAAAAGGGTCCCAGTGGTGAAGCTACAGACCCAGCCAGGAAACTTGTAATGGTACACTGCTAGTTATATTTGGAATCATGGACACTGCTAAATCTCTATGCACCAAACTTTGATGATGAGTTTATGCAAAATGATTTTCTAAGGGCTGCCAAAAGGTGAACATATTAATTGGAGGAGATCTAAATTTTTGTCTGGACCCTATTTTAGATAAGGCAACAATGACATTGATGAGGCCCAAGATGGCGAAAACCACTCTGACCTTGAATAAAGAATTAAATTTGATAGACATAAGGAGGCAGAAAAACCCACAGGCTCGGGACTACTCCTTTTACTCATAGCCCCATGACTCTCATACCAGAATTGATTATTTTCTGATGTCTGCCTGGTTGGAAGGCTGAGTGCTTGAGTTGGAATATTTAGCAAGGCTAGTATCAGACCACTCACCGTTGACCTTACAAATAACAATTCCAGAAAAAAACAGGCAAATGCTTATAGGTGCTGCCTTAGTACTACGCTGTTGAAAAACCCAGATTTCTGTACTTTTATAAGGGGTCAAATTGCTCCATTTTGTGAAACAAATTGCCTCTCAACTAATAATAATTTGTTAATCTGGGACATACTAAAGGCCTACCTAAGGAGGCAAATAATTTTGTATACCAAAAGTATATTAAAAAAAAACATTTGACAGAGATGGAAACATTGGAACAGGAGACACAAATTTGGAAAAAGAATATCAAAACCTGGGATCAATGAGAAATATTGGGAATCCGAAAATAATAAACTTAAATATAACACTCTGCAAACATACAGAGTGGAAAAAACAGTCTTGTTATCAAAGCAAAGATGTTATGAACTAGCGAAAAAACACAAAATTTGGCATGGCAACTGAGAGCAGAGGAAACTTCAAGGATGATTAATGCGGTTCAGTTGGTGCCAGACTAAGTAACATACAATCCAAGAGAAATAAATGACATCTTTAAAATTTATTATGAGAAATTGTATAAATCTGAGGTGTCAAGGGATGTAAATAAAATTGAGTTCTTGATGGGGGTTGAGTTGCCGAGATTGGCCAAGAGGACAGATGGAATTAGATGCCCCATTTTCCAGTGAGGAAATCAAACGGGCCTTGGGAACATTACAAACAAGTTTCCAGGAGAGGACGACTTCCCCAAGTTTTATAAAGAATTCAAAGATCTATTGACACCGTTGTTCATGAGTGTAGTGAACCAGTCAGTGGAGACGTAAACTCTCCAGGAATCTTTTTCAACAGCTATCATTGTGGGGATACTTAAAAAGAACAGGGACCTGTTAAAGCCATCCTCATGGCTTTAACTATTCTGGGAGCATCTCACTATTAAATAGATAGATCCAGATCAAGTGGACTTCATCAGGAAGAGGCACTCTGCTAACAACTTGAGGAAACTATTTAACATTATACATCTGACACAGGTAAAACATGATCCAAGTATAATAGTTTTGCTAGATGCAGAAAAGGCCTTTGATTGGCTAGAATGCCTTTTTTGTTCAAAGTTTTGGAAAAATTTGGAATGGGACAAATGTTTGTTAATTGGATAAAAACATTGCATGACAAACCATAGGCAAAAGTCAGTACGAATGAACAATATCACCAACATTCCCCCTCAGTAGGTCCAGCAGGCAGGGCTGTCCTCTGTCTCCAGGGCTGTTCATCTTAGCAAATGAACCATTGGCAGAGGCCATCAGGAAAGATCCAGTGATAAAGGAATTCAAAGTGGGTCAGCACAAGCACAAGATAAATCTAATAGCAGATGACATGTTGTTGTACCTGATGGACCCGGCCAGGTCTTTGCCAAAGTTGCTTACCACACTGGAGGACTATGGTACAACAATGGGCTATAAATCCATCATAGAAAAAAGCAGTATCATGCCACTGAATAAATTGAATATCAAAGAAACAGCAATTTCAGTTGGCATGCAGGAGCATGAGAAAGGTTAACTGCATAAAGTTATTGTGGGTGGAAGTCAGAAATCACTATATTGGCAGTAGTCTATTGGCCCCCAAATTGCTCAGGGGATAGTCAGCATGGCTTTGTAAGGGGAAGCCTCATGAGCCTAATTGAGTTTCTTGATTGATGAAGGTAGGGTGGTAGATGTGGTGTATATGGATTTTGTTAAGGCACTGACAAGGTCCCCCATGAGGAGACTCATTCAGAAAGTCATGAGGCATGGGATCCACGGAACCTTGGTGGTGTGGATTCAGAATGGGTTTGCCTGTAGAATGCAGAGAGTAGTGGTGGATGTAAAGTATTCTGCTTGGAGGTCAGTGACTAGTAGAGTTCTACAGGGAACTATTCTGGGAGCACACAAAGTACTGGAGGACATCAGCAGGTCAGGCAGCTCCTGTGGAAGGCAAATAAGTATTGTTACAGAGTTCTGTGTTGTGTATTGGCCTATGTGTTGTGTGGTTTTATGTTAAAAAGTGACAGTTTGCCTGAGAGAGCCAAGGTGAAGGTGGACTGCTGAGAGAGTGGGAGATGGACTGAGCATGTGCAGAAAATGATTTAAAAATTTCTGGACTTGGACGATAAACCATCACTGGGTGGTGCTGTGGAGTGGAAGAAGGCCCAGAGCATGAGTCATGGTCTGGAGGACAGTTTAGAATGTTGGGATTTCAAAAAAGATGAACATTCCGAAGGCAGCCAGAAGGATCCAGACCAAGCCAGTTGGTTCCTCTCTCTGCAAGCAACACAAGACAACTTCGAATTTTGTGCTCTCTCTCTCTCTCTCTCTCTCTCTCTCTCTCTCTCTCTCTCTCTCTCTCTCTCTCTCTCTCTCTCTCTCTCTCTCTCTCTCTCTCTCTCTCTCTCTCTCTCTCTCTCTCTCTCTCTCTCTCTCTCTCTCTCTCTCTCTCTCTCTCTCTCTCTCTCTCTCACAAAGATCTTTTCAATTCAGTTTACCAAACCAAATGAATTCAGTTGAGATCGAAGTTTTGTGAGTCTTGTGTCTAAATTTTTCTGTGGGCTGGTTGGAAATATAACTAGACTTTAATTACATATGTTATATTTAGGCTGGGAAATTTATTAGTTTTACACTGTTATAGAAATTTGCATAGTAACCAGTGGGCATTGTTATAAAAAGGGGGGGGGGATTTTGAATTAAAGTTTGCAGGTGAATTTTTTGTTAATAAAGTAATTATTCATCTTTAACCCTGTGTGATATGCCTTCTTTGTGGTTGCTGGTTTGATCTTGTAACATAATTTGGGGACATCGTCCGGGATCAAACCAATTTGGAAGCTTTAGGGGTGATTCACTTGTGCTTAGTTATCAGTCATCTGAGTTTGACTCAACCTCCAGCTTGACATTAAAAATAAACAGTGAGTGTATAAATCACCAGCAGAAAAACCAGCAACTATGAATATTGACCAGTTCATAGCGAACCCTTCAGTGGTTAATTTTAAAATGGCTAAAAAGTTAGAGTTGGCAAGTTAAAACTTCTTTCAGTAAGAACTGGGATGAAAAAAAAAGGAAATTGCTCGAAAGATTGTTAAACACTATGTAGGAAAGGGGGTATTTGAAGAAGCTGCATAAGAACAATTTCCAAAGGAGAAAACTTCAGAGGAAGTAAAGTTGGCTTTGAGAAAACTAGAGTTAGAGGAAAAAAAGAGGTAGAAAAGAAAGCCAAATGAGAAGCAGTAAGGCAGGTAGAAATGGAGGAGAGAGAAAAAAAAACAGAAGCATGAGCTAGAACTAGCTAAATTAAAGCTGACCCTAACCCAAGGAGAGGGAGAAGCCCAAAATCCACATGCTGGTCAGGAGGAGAGGTTTCTGGTCAGTAGTGAGGTTAGTTCCTCCATTTGAGGAAGCTGAAATAGACCAGCATTTCCAGCATTTTGAGAAAGTAGCTGTAAATTTAAAATGGCCACCAGACCAGTGGTCACTCCTGCTACAAAGTGTTGTTAAAGGGAAAGCCCAAGAGGTGTACTCGTGTCTCACTGTACAACAAGCGACTGATTATGAACTTGTAAAGCAGGCTATACCCTGATCTTATGAACTAGTTCCAGAAGCTTATAGACAAAAGTTCAGGAGTTTAAAAAAAGCAGCAACCTAATCTTACCTGGATTTTGCTTACCGGAAGGTTGTGTGTTTTGATCGGTGGTGTGCTGCAATGAAAGTAGAAAATAACTTTGATTTATTGAGGAAATTCATTCTGATTGAGGAGATTAAAAATTGTGTTCCTGACAATATTCAAGTGTACTTGGCAGAGAAAAATATAAAAACTTGGCAAGAATTGGCTAAATTCTCAGAGGAATATGCTTTAACCCACGAGTCTAAGTGGACACCAGGGAAAAACTTTCAAATGAATACTGCTAATAATCTAAGTAGAGTAGAAAGACAATCTAGAACTGTGGTTAAAGGAAGAGAGGAAGAGAAATGGGACAAGAAAATGTTTTCGAGTGTTATTTGCCACTATTGTAAAAAGCCAGGGCACATAATAGCAAATTGTCCTGTACTGAAAAGGAAGAAAGAAAAAGGGGTGATACCAACTGCCTGTGTTCAGAGTGAGAAAGTTAGGGATATTTTAAACTATTCATGACTGAAGGTTTCATTTCGGTTAAAGAAGGATCCAATCAAGTGCTAGTTAAATTCCTGCAGGATACTGGAGCAGCCCAATCGCTTGTATTAAGCAACATTTTGAATTTTGGTGAGGAGACGGATACTGGAGATGTGAATTTAATTAAAGGCATTGGTGGTGAAGCAGAGCCTATACTTTTGCACAGAATAGCGATGAAATCAGGCGTAGTTAATGGCCCAGTTATGATAGGGATAAGATTTAGTCTGCCAGTGGATGGAGTTTCTCTTTTGTTAGGGAATGATTTAGCAGAGGGTAAAGTCATACCTGCAGTGAAACTCACAAGTAAACCATTGATTTATGAGTCCAATAAGGATTTGGAAATCTACCCTGTGTGTGCCATTACTAGAGCCATGTCTAGAAAAAGGTAGAGGTAGAGAAAGTCTGTGATGATCCTGTAGTGGAGGCAAGCATTGAGGACAAACCTACGGATCCAGCTTTGCAGTTGTCAAGAGAAGAATTAATAGCCAGACAAAAGCATGATCCTGATCTTGCTTGGATAAGAGATAAGATTCTGTCTAACCAGGAAATTGAAACTGTGCCAGTAGGTTACTTTGTTCAAGATGGAATATTCAAGAGAAAGTGGAGACCACAAGTGATACTTGCCAGTGAAAACTGTAAGGCAAGTTGTAATTCCCAAAACTTACAGGAATGAAATATTAAAGTTGGCTCATAGTACATCTTTGGGAGGTCATCTTGGAATGAAGAAGATGGTAGAAAAGATAAGGAAACAGTTTTATTGGCTGAAATTAAGAAAGGATGTTGTGAACTTTTGTAGAACCTGTCACACTTGTCAACTGGTGGGCAAGCCTAATCAAGGACCACCAGTGTCACCTTTACAACCCATCCCTGCTTTCGGGGAGCCCTTCTCAAAAGTGATAGTGGATTTTGTTGGCCCATTGCCAAAAACCAAAGCAGGAAATGAATATTTGTTAACACTCATGTGCACAGCTTCAAGGTTTCCAGAGGCTATTCCCCTGAGAAACATTAAAGCGAAGATGATTGTTAAGGCTAAGCTAAAGTTTTTCACACTGTTTGGCCTACCAAGGAAGTAATTTTATGTCTGGAATATTTCAACAGGTGGTGCATGAATTGGGAGCCCATCAAATTGTGTCGTCTGCCTATCATCCTGAAAGTCAAGGGGCCTTGGAAAGGTTCCACTTAACTGTGAAAAATATGATGAGGGCTTATTGCGTGGAAAATAATAAGGATTGGGATGAAGGAATCCATTGTTATTGTTTGCTGTTAGTGAGGCAACTCAGGAGTCTCTTGGCTTTAGTCCATTTGAGTTGGTGTTTGGTCATGAAGTCAGGGGTCCATTACTATTGTTGAAGGAACAGTGTATACATAATGATATACAATTAAATCTCTTGGATTATGTTTTCAAATTTAAAAACAGATTACATCAGGCTTGCAAGATGGCAAAGAAAAATTTAAAAACTGATCAGGGAAAAATGAAAATTCAGTATGATCAAAAAGCAAAAATTAGGTCATTAAACCTGGCGACAAAGTATTGGTTTTGTTTCCAATGCAGTCAAACCCGTTGAGAGCTCAGTTTGCAGGATCATATAAGGTGAAATCAAAAATTAACCAGGTCACCTATGTCATTGAGACGCCTGATTATCAAAGAGAGACACAGGTCTGTCACGTGAACATGCTTAAACCTTACTTTGAGAAAATGACTGAGGAGGAGACTAGGATTCCAACCAAGGTGCTAGTTATAGAGGAGAGTAAGGAGGAGATAAGTTTTGTGGAAGGTCATGGAGCACAGAAAGTGATAAGCCCCAGGCTGAAAAATTCTATAGTTTTGCAAAACTTAAGACACCAAGTTAATGCATTTGACTAAATCAGAAAGGGAAGAAATGAAGACATTACTTATAAAATTTAAGGATATATTCCCAGATGTTCGAAGAAGAACTACTGTGGCTTGTCATGATGTGGAGGTCAGTGATGCTAAGCCTATTAAGCAGCATGCTTACCAAGTTAATCAAGAAAAGAGCAGATTGTTGGATCAAGAGGTGGATTATATGCTCAAAAATGACATAATCCGAAAATCAAGTTCAAATTGAAGTTCACCCTGTGTTCTGGTGAATAAGCCAGATGGCTCAATTAGGTTTTGTACAGATTATCGAAAGGTAAATATGGTGACAAAGACTGATGCGTTTCCTATTCCCAGAATAGATGATTGTATAGCTAAGGTGGGAAAGGCTAGGTTTCTTACAAAGATTGATCTCTTAAAAGGATACTGGTGTGTTCCTTTGACAGTGAAAGGCAGGGAGATTTCTGCATTTGTTACACCATCGGGATTGTATGAGTATAATGTTATGCCTTTCTGGATGAAAAATGGACCTGGCACTTTTCAGAGAATGATTAATGCAGTAATTCAGGGTTTAGAGCACATAGGAGCCTATAATCGACGATTTAGTAATTAGTATGGATACATGGGAAGAACACATGCTTGAATTAGAGCAATTATTTCAGAGAATGGTGGAAGCACACCTCAATGAATTTGCACAAGAGTGAGTTTGGACATGCCACTGTAATTTATCTTGGTTATGTGGCAGGACAGGGACACGTGGCACTGGTTGGAGCGAAAGTATTGGCTATCACTATGTTCCCTATCCCCGGCAATAAGAAAACTCTTCAGAGATTTCTAGGTTTGATTTTGTAAAAACTTTGCAGAAAGTTAACAAAACTACTTGGAAAGAAAGAAAAATTTATCTGGTCAGATGCATGTCAGGAAGCATTTCTGAAGTTAAAAGCCATTTTATGCCATCATCCTAAACTTTTGTCCCCTAACTTTGAAAAGTCATTCTTTTCAGCCATGGATGCCAGTGACGAAGTGGTTGGTGCTATACTGTTACAGAAGAAGGATGGTGATGAACATCCTATTTCGTACTTCTTGAAAACATTTAACGACCATCAACGAAATTACTTGACCATTGAGAAGGATTTATTAGTGCTTGTTTTAGCATTGCAACATTTTGATGTGTATATTTGTACTGCTCAAAAACTGTTAATAATATATCTACTGATCATAATCCATGAGCTTTTCTGTCTAAAATGAAAAATAAGAACAGACGGTTAGTGAACTGGAGCTTAATGTTACAAAAGTATAATTTAATTATTATACACAAAGGGGACAGGTAATGTAATAGCAGATTATTTGTCAAGATGTTAATCTGGGTAGATATGAATCTAATCACATACTTATTGTAAAAAAAAAGGAGTGTTTATTTTATTTATGTAATACTTCCAATTAATTGTTAAAAATTTGTTCGCGTGGACCAAATTTTTTTTTAGCAGGGGAGGTGTTACAGAGTTCTGTGTTGTGTATTGGCCTATGTGTTGTGTGGTTTTATGTTAAAAAGTGTCAGTTTGCATTAGAGAGGCAAGGTGAAGGTGAACTGCCGATTTACTGGGATGCAATTGTGAAAGGGGCTTGAGTTTAGGCTGCCTAGCCTTCATATCCTTTAAGTTGTTGTTTCTTTTTTTGTTTATTTTGGTAGGTTAGATGTGGTTCTAACATAATTTTTTTTCCTCTTTTTTGAGAATTCTAAATCGAGGAGAAAGGGATAATATTGTTCAATATGTTACAATGTTATACATTGTATTAAGTATTGCAATATATTGATGTTTTTGTTTTTACTATTCAATTCTGTATTCTATTCTCCTCATGTGTTGTTTACTATAATGCTTAATAAAAAATTGAAAAAAAAATTTCCTTGAAAAAAAAAACAGCATCATGCTTTTGTCCTTCGACCCTAATCTCTGTTCTCATATTCTGATTCCCACTCCCCTGCCAAACCAGATTAAACCCTCCCCATCAAATCTAGCAAACCTGCCCGCCAGTATATTGGTCCCTTTCCAGTTCAGTTACAGCCCATCCTTTTTTAAAAAAAGGTCAGACCTTTCCCAGAAAAGATATCAATGATCCAGAAATCTGAACCCCTGCCCCCACTCTTCAGCCATGCATTTATCTGCCACAACTTCCTGTTCCTACCATCTCTGGTGCATGGCACAGGCAGCAATTCTGAGATTCCCACCTTGAGGTCCTGCTTTTTAACTTCTTTCCTAATTTCCTAAATTCCCTCTTCAGGACCTCATCCTTACTCCTATCTATGTCATTGATCCTCACGTGGATCTTCCCCCTCCAGAATGCTATGAACTCAATCAGGACATCCAAGACCCTGGCACCTGGGAGGCAACATACTATCTGGGAGGCTCGATCTCATTCATCAGATCTCGTATCTGTTCTGCAAACCAATGAGTCCCCAATTATCATAGCTTTCCTGTTATCCCCCCTTCCCTTCTAAGCCGAGGGGCCAGCCTCTGTGACGTGATGACCATGATTGGTCACTAGTAGATCATTCCCCCCCAACAGTATCCAAAACAGTACACTTTTTGTTGAAGGGAATGACCGTAGGGGTGTTCTGTACTGTCTGCCTCTACCGCTTCCCTCTCCTAAGTCACCCAGTTACCTATTTCTTGACTTTTAGGCATGACTGTCTCCCTGAAGCTCCTCTCTATCATTGCCTCTGCCTCCCGAATGATCCAGAGTTCACCCAGTTCCAGCTCCCTAATTCAGTGTTCCAGGGGCTGCAGCTGGATGCACCTCTTGCAGGTGCAGTCACAGGGACAATTGTGCAGTCCCAAATTTCCCACAATCATTGCATTCCACTGCCCTAACTGTTGACTCTATTAACTCTTCCTAATTAAATTCAAAGATCTTAACTTACTGGAATCAAGCCCGACCTGCGAAACCTCGTGAGCCAAAGCCTCTAAGTCCCACTCTACCCTGAGCCACACACACTGGCTGCTCCACTTGAGCTACCTCTCTTTTTATTTGTCACTACCCCTTATCTAAATTACTCCTCCCATCAATCAATGGTCTATTTAAACCTTAATTTGCTTTTTAAAGGCTCTCTAGAGTCCCACATTCCTTGTAACGTTCCTGGGATGTCTGTGTCCCAAGTCTCATTCTGCTCCTTTTTAAAGGCATTCACTTCCAGCTGGCTCCCAACACTTCCAGCTCTCAATAGTCCCATGCTCGTCGTAATGGTCCTGAGATGTCTGATGTTATCTCCTCAAAAAATTCAATGAGGCTCGTGAGGCACAATCGACCCCTCACAAAGCCACGTTGACAATCCCTGAGAAGACTAGTTGTAAATCCTGTCCCTAAGAATCCCCTTGAATAGTTTGCCAACCACTGACTTAAGACTCACTGGTCTCTAATTCCAAGGTTCTCCCTATTACCTATTTTAAAAAAGAGGACCACATTTACCATTCTCCAATCCTTTGGTTCCTCCCGTGACCATGAGAACCCAAAGATCATTGCCAACACCCCAGCAATCTCTTCCCTTGCTTCCTGTAGTAATTTGGGATATATCTTGTCTGATATCAGGGACTTACCAATTCTAAAGTTTTTAAAAAGATCCAGCACTTCCTCCTTCTTAATCTCAATATGTACCAGCATATATGCTTCTTCTATTCCGACTTCATCTTGACCGAGGTCCCACTCTCTGGTGAACACTGAAGCAATGTATTCATTGAGGACCTCCCCTACCTCCTTTATCCTTAAGCAGCCCTCTCTTCACTCTTATCATTCTTCTGTTCTTCACGTATAGGTATGCACAGAACACCTCAGGGTTTTCCTTAATCCTACTTGCCAAGGCCCTCTTGTGTCCCCTTCCAGCTCTCCCAAATCCTTTCTGAAGTTCCTTCCTGGCTATCATATAATTCTCATGGGCCCTTCCCTTCTTTTGCTTCCTAAATCTAATGTATGCTTTCTTTTTCCTCTCAACTAGCTCTCTCACCTGTTTGTCAACCACAGTTCTGTTATCCTAACATCTTTTTCTCTATCTTAGTGGGACAAATTTATCTAGAACCCCATACAAATACTCCCTAAATATCCTCCACATTTCTCTTGTCTTTTACCCCCAAGAACATCTGTTCTCAATTTACTCTCCCTAGTTCCTGCCTAATCCTTTTGTAATTAGCACTTCCCCCAACTGAACACTTTACTACTTTGTCTGCTCTTATCCCTTTCATTGCTTTCCTAAAGGTCAGAGTTGTGGTCACTTTCATCAAAATGCTCCCCTACTGAGAGGTCTGTCACCTGGCCAGGTTCTTTACTCAGTACTAGATCCAATATGGCTTCTCCTCGAGTTGGCTGGTCCATATATTGTGTCAAGAATCCTTAACACACCTGACAAATTCTGCCCCATCTGTCCCTTGCAGTAAGGCGGTGCCAGTCAATATTTGGGAAATTGAAATCTCTCTGTAATTTCTGCACATTTCCAAATCTGTCTAATCTGCTCCCGATGGCCATTTGGTGGTTGGGGGGGGGGGTGGCTTATAGACTACTCCCAATAGAGTGATCTCTCCCTTTCTGTTTCTGACCTCTACCCAGAATGACTTGGTGGACAATCCCTTCATAACTGAGAAACTATCCCTGATTAGTCATGCTTCTTCTCTCCCCCTCCCCTCTTTTATCTCCCATTCTATCCTTTTACTGTCAAATACTGTATCGATATCATTAGTAGTCATTTTACCTAATCCATGGAATTCAAAATGATAATGAGATTTGCAGATGAATGTGGTTTGTGAAAGCAGCTTACTAACATGATTATCAAAGATACTTCCATTAATTTGCAGTGACTGGGAGTAGACTGATGGTGCATTAAGACCTCCAATAAATTTGTTCTACTTTGTGGGCAAAACAAAGCCCAGCATTCTTTAAAAATGAATTTGAGAAATGGGCTGGTTCCAGAGACAAATTAACAGCATTACAACCATGATGCTGTTTTGCTCCCATCTTTACAATCAGCTGTTTCCTGATCTAACATGGGGTGAATGAAATTGGCTGAAGATTGGATTGTGAGACTGTAGGGGAAAAAAAAATCAGGAGATTGAGATGGGATTGTCCATCTGATATTTCAACCTAAAAATGGTTGCAATTTCTTCCACTTCACCAGTGGCACATGTTGGTCTCTGACATCATTAAGGAAGATAATTTTCTTCAACTCTCCTTCCAAAATTATCCTTTGTCCATCACCAATGATCTAATTTGGCAAGATTCCAGAACTCTAATCTAATCCATTATATGTAGGACATCAGTTATATAGTTTTTGCTCTTTGCCATGTTTGTAGCCCTGTGTTATAATGAGGGTTCCTGTTTCATTGTTACATAAGCCTAAAACGGTGGGATTCCCTTCTGAATCAAGCTTTGTCCTTTGAAGAGTTACTGGATTGATATTCGCTTGTGTTCAAATTATTAATTCCTTCATCTAAAAGAACTCCATCATCTTCTTGTTGTTTGCTGAATGTTTCAATATTTGCAATGCTCATGTTTCTCCAATCTTTTTTATTGAATCCAATGAGCAGCGTGTGTTCTATGTTCTGAAACAACAGAATCCAATTTTTCCCTCAGGATAATCCATCGTAATGATGAATTCCCTTTCAACTTTAAAAATGTAACTGTATTATCTCCTAATACAGAACGACATAGAATGCTTTTAGAAAGACAACAACTGGCCAGTCATAGCTCTTAAAAAGATTTCTTATGTTTTTGTGATATAAACACAAGTGGATTAGACAGAGGCATTATTGCTGTTCTGGGCAAGTTTATGGAAAGTTCATAAAATACCATGACACAAGATGACTTAATAAGTAATTGGGAATGAAAATACTTTTTAAAAAAAAAAACCAGAATTACCATCAGCACTGTGTCATATCAGGAATTTAAAATTCTACTTACCATACACTAGGCAGCATCACTCACAAAGTGAAATTAGTTACTGCAAGAGCAGGGCAAGAGACAAGATAAACATTGGATATCACTGTTCTGGGTTTTCTCCTTTCTTTTCAGGTGATCAAGCAGAAAAACTGTTCTTTAATTGAAATAAATATATGGCAGGCTTATTCTACATCATGCTTGCAAATATGTGTTATCTTGTTTAAAAAGAATCCAAAAACTGACTGAATAAACACCGTTATTTATCCCAAAGCTGACAAACACCCTCAAAAAGGGTAATCACCAACTGATTTTACTTTATTTTACAAAAACTGGATTATCTTAGAAACACTATTTCTTTATTAACAATTTTTTTTAAACATATATATATATATATAAATGAAATGCCTTCAGTGGCAGGCTTGTTCACTTACATATATCCTTTAGTTGGTTCATTATGGAGTGATATAGTGCAGCCCATATAGAATTTTTTTCCTTGGAATAATCGTCACCCATAGACAGATGTGATAGATTCACTCTTTCCCAGAAGCAAGCTGTTTAACATCCATTTATGCACACTTGCATTCTATCATCATAAAATGAATTTCTATTCAGAATTCATGTCACTTACATTATTGGAACTGTATTAAAAATCAAGAAGGGATAGGCAACTAATTCTGGAGCAAAGACATTCAGAACTACAGTCAGAATGTTCTCTGGGCCCCCCATTGTCTTTGCTGTATCCAGCACTCTCGGCCAATTCTGGATATTTTATGCAGTAGACTGTGTTAGCCAAAGAATGGTTTCTGAATTGCTAAAAATCTCAGAAAATGGAGATGATTGATTCATTCAGCACTTCTGACTGATAAAGGCTACAAATGTTATAGTCTGAAAAATACTTCTTTGATCTAGCTTCTGATTGTCTGAGCTAACTTTTTCTAATATAGTCCAATATAAAACAAAATTTGTCATTGGGCTACACTGGAAATATTAAGACAGGAGTGGAATATGGTACAGCAAAGAGATAGAAGTTATGGAACTAATTCCAGGACCTGAGGCAAAGGCAACTGAAGGCACAGCTCCTGATGATTAATATCAGCAATGTATATGAAACCACTCTTAGAAGAATCCCATGGATTGAAGGTATGAATGAGGATACAAGGATATTGGGGTGGGGTGGGGGTAGCTATGGAACAATTTGAAAATTATGTTCAAGTGGTAAACATATCAAAAAGCTTTTAAGGATGTGTGAACAGGATATCGGCAGAATAGATCATCAAGTGTGGTGAGGGAACCAAATGGTTGAACAGTCAGGAGAGCAATGGAGAAGTTATCAATGAGGTACAAATGGATGGGCGATGATGCTGCTAAAATTGAGAATTTGGTCAGCACAGGAATTCAGTGCAGAAGCAAAGAAAAGATGTTCTGCTTCGTGCCTTCAAAACTTTGGTGGTTTGTGTACATTTGAAAATCAGTCCATAAAATGAAGGTGTTGCCGAGATTACAATATTTATTTCAATCCATTCCTATTTATCTAACACAAAAACAATTTAAAATATTAAGAACTTTCCTGTGAAATGGCAAATTCTCCAGGATCTCCATGGAAAAACTGATGTTGGATTTTAAATTGGGGGGGGGGGAGTGGGGTATGATTATCTGATTTTAGGAAATATTACTAGCCCAGTCAAGGTTCTTCGCATCTTTATTTGAAGAAGGTGAACCACCAAAATGGGTCAACATAGGGTCAACAGCTGGGGAGATTTCATTTACAAAACAAATACCAAATTAATAAATAAAAGAATGGATAACCCCATCCTAAAACATCTGTAAAAATCTGGAAGGAAATTAATTATTGTATCAGGGAAGAAATATTACAAGAAATTGTAATATCGCCAAAAGCAACGAACTGATGCATATGAATTTAGGTAACAAAATTCTGGATATTTGACACCAAAAGGGGATCCGAACTACTGAGCACTGCTATGAAAATAGATAGCTCATGTCCTTCAAACAAATGAAGGATAGATATGATTTGCCTAATAGAACCTTTCACTACTTTTTACAGTTAAGATCCTTCCTGAAGGAAAAATGGGACCCTACCATGACCCCACCTGACGAGGTGGAAGGGCTATTTCGACTGGGAGGTGCTCCCAAATTTATATCCAGAATCTACTTTGTACTTCAAAGTGAGAGCCCAAAACTGGACCTGTAAAGATTGAGGGAAAAGTGGGTGTCGGACTTGGTGAAGAGTTTTAGTCAGATCTATGTTAGGAAAATGTAACATAGGTGATCAATGCCAGATTAAGATTGATACAATACAATTTTCCATACACCAATTATAGCTCACATCACTATAATTACATAAAGGATAATAAGAGATATCGGAAATGTGCTTCAGGTGTGGTTAGAGATAAGGGGCAACTCAGAGGGGGGGGGGGGGTTCATTTGATTAGAGCATAGAGAACCAGAAGTGATTAATACCACCAGAGTAAAGAAAAATACAGCACTGAGCGGAGTCACATGATGGAGTAGTGGCTGGTCGAGTTGAACCAGCCCTCTCCAGAAAAAAAGAAAAAAAAAGTTTGGAAAAGACAGAGTTCAACAAATATAAAACTCAAGAAATAGAAGATAAAGTTACAGAGAAGAACAAGAAGATGGCACCCAAGAAAGAGAAAGTAAGAACCATGGGAAAAAAAGGAAAATCACCGGAGAAGAGAAGAAGGCCTTATCTGCACATAGGAGCAGGGAGCTACGGTGGTGAAGAGCAGCCGATCTCCAAGGTTGGTGAGTGCCCTGCGAAGTCGCGACCTCCCGACTGGTGGACTGTAAAAATGACTCTCAGAGCCAAAAGTGCGCAACTGCACATGCGCGAGGAGTCATGCATGCATAGTGAGTGCGCAATCAAAGGATAAAGTGAACACCGGTGGGAGGGGGGCTCAGCCGAGGAGCGGGCAGCTACAACACAACCAGCTGAGGGACGCCCAGCATCAGGGTGCTCAGCTGGAGGAACAAAATAACAGCGAAGAAAGGATCGAGGAGCCAGAAGAGGGAGAACGGCAGCAGGGTGACCAACAACAAGATGATCAACAGCAGGAGGCCTGACAGACAGACGGCCTGCGACCATAGGCCCAACAAGAGGAGGCCCGACAAAGACATAGAAGTAATTCATCAGAAAAAGCAGAAGAGACACAGATACAAAGAAGAGAAGAAGACAAACACAGGTACAGATACAGAAGAAGAGGAAGACCAAGATCTTCACAGGGAAATAGAAGGTAAAACAGATGGACAAAATATAGATAAAGCTTTTTTGAAGAACAAATGAGATCATTAAAAGAATGGTTATCATTAGAATTTAGTGCAATTAAAATAAAAATGTAAAGAGCAGAAGATAAAATACAAAGTCAAGACAGAAATAGGGAAAAGAGCAGAAAATGTGGAGGAGCAGGAAACTGCTGTAGAATTGAAAGTCAATGATTTAAGAGAAAAATTGGAAGAAAGTGACAAAAAAATTAAAGAGACAAGAGTTGTCATCTCAGAAAATTGATATATTGGAAAACTATAGTAGGCAAAACAACATAAAAATAGTGGGCCTGAAGGAGGACGAAGGCGGCTCAGACACGAAGGAATTTATAAAAGGATGGATCCCAAAGGTTTTGGGAACGACGGAAATGCATGAAGAAATGGAAATAGAAAGGGCACACAGAGCCCTAGTTCCGAAGCCGCAGACACATTAAAAACCAAGATCCATCTTAGTAAAATTTTTAAGATATACGACAAGAAGTGGGGTGGAAAAAAGAGAGCTTTGTTATATGTATAAATAAAAAGTGTTTTCTGGGGGGCTGGGAGAGAAAATAACCGTCACTGCAAAATCAGTTGATGCTTGTGAGCAAGATCGCAAACCAAATGGAAAGGGGAATTATGGTTGCCCGGAAAGAGATAAGGTGTTATTGGGTGTGGGATTGTCAGAGTATTTCATGTTTTAAATGTGTTGTCATACATTGAGTTTAAAAAGGGAAACTTAAAAGACAAAAATGGGAAAAAGGGGGATGGAAGTGGCGAGGAGGCAGAAAAGAGGTGTAAACAAGATACAAGATGGCTACGTTGAACTACATGACTATAAACATTAATGGAATACATAACCAAATTTAAAGGAAGAGGCTACTAAATTTACTGAAAAAAGAAAAAATAGATATAGCATTTGTGCAGGAAATGCATCTAACTGAAGTGGAAAATAACAAATTAAAGAGAGACTGGGTAGGGCACGTAGCGGCAGCATCATATAATTCAAAAGCTAGAGGTGTAGCCATATTAGTTAACAAAAATGTACCAATCAAGATAGAGGAGGAAATAACAGATCCAGCAGGGAGGTAAGTAATGATAAAGAGTCAGATATACTCAGAATTTTGGAATTTGCTCAATATATATGCACCTAACGAGGAGGATCAAAAGTTTATGCAAGATTTTTTTTGAAGATTACAGACACACTAGGAAATATATTGATAGGAGGGATTTTGACCTTAATTTGGATCCAATGTTAGATAAAACTGGACAAAAGACAAGCAAAAAGAATAAAGTAATAAAATTTATGGTTAAATCAATGCAAGAAATGAAACTTATAGATATATGGAGGAGACAGCACCCAAAAGAGAAAGAATATTCATATGACTCAAGTAGGCATAAAACATATTCAAGGATTGATATATTTTTGTGGTCGGCTCATATTCAAGGGAGAGTCAGGAAAACTGAGTATGAAGCTAGATTACTTTCAGATCATTCACCCCTGCTATTAGCAATAGAACTGGAGGACATTCCACAAAGAACATATAGATGGAGGTTAAACCCCATGCCACTTAAAAGGCAGGTATTTAGAGAGTTTATTGAACACCAAATTAAAACATATTTTGAAATAAACACAGAATCAGTTAAAGATAAATTTATACTATGCGATGCAATGAAAGATTTTATTAGAGGACAGATAATAAGCTATGTAACTAAGATGAAAAAGGCCTACAATTGGGAAATACAACAGCTGGAAAGGGAGATAGCAAGTTCAGAAAGGAACTAGTGAAAAGGGACGATATAAAGAAAAAGAGAGAATTGGCGGACAAAAAAATAAAATACGAAACATTACAAACATACAAGGTGGAGAAGAACATAATGAAAACAAAGCATTGGGAGAAAAAACACATAAAATATTGGCCTGGCAACTTAAAACTGAACAAGCTAAAAGAACTGTAATGGCATCAAGGAAAAAGGACAAACAAATCACATATAACCCAACAGAGATTAATGAAAACTTTAAGGAATTTTATGATCAATTATACCACACTGAGAATGAGAGGAAAGATGATAAAGAAGAGTTCTTAGCTAAAATTGAACTGCCGAAATTGCAAGAGGAACAAAACAAACCGATAAAACCATTTGAAATAGAGGAAGCACAGGATATATTAAAAAAAGCTCCTGAACAATAGAACACAAGGAGAGGATAGATTTCCAATAGAATTTTATAAAACATTTAAAGAGTTATGAATTCCTCTTCTCCTGGAAGTAATGAATCAGGTAAAGAAACACAAAACTTGCCAGACTCATGTAAGACAGCAATAATTACAATAATACCAAAGATGGGGAAGGATCCATTAACACCAACATCATATAGACCAATATCCCTACTTAACTCAGATTAAGTTATTAGCAAACAGATTGGCCTACTGTGTACCAAAAATAGTAAAACAAGATCAAACTGGATTTATCAAGAAAAGACGAACAGCGGTCAATGTCTGTAAACTTATTAATTTAATTCATGCAGTTCAAGGAAGTAAAAAACCAATGGTGGCTATTACCTTAGATGCAGAAAAAGCCTTTGACAGAGTAGAGTGGAACTACTTATTTAAAGTTTTACAGAAGTTCAATCTGCCAGAAAAATATATTAATTGGATTAAAGCATTATATAATGGACCGTTGACAAAGGTAGCAGTAAAAGGATATGTATCGAACCAATTCAAATTAAGTAGATCAACTTGGCAGGGATGTCCATTATCCCCCTCATTGTTAGCCTTAGCAATAGAACCATTGGCAGAGCTGATAAGAATAGAAAATAAAATAAAAGGGATAAAAATAAATGAGAAGGAGTATAAAATAGTTTATTTGCAGATGACTTCATAGTATACCTAACAGAACCAGAGATATCAATAAAAGAACAACACAAGAAATTGAAGGAATATGGAGAAATATCGGGGTATAAGGTCAATGCAAATAAAAGTGAAGTGATGCCAATGAGTAATGCGGATTATACAGAACTTAAAAAAAAATCACCATTTAAATGGCGAACACAAGCAATCCAATAGGGATCAGGTTAGACAATAACTTAAGCCATTTGTACAAACTAAATTATCAGCCATTTATAAAGAAATTACAGGAAGACTTAGAACATTGGAAAGAATTACCACTAACATTGATAGGGAGGGTAAATTGCATTAAAATGAATGTGTTCCCAAGGATACAATACTTATTTCAAACGTTACCAATTCCCTTAACAGAGAAATTCCTTGTTGAACAAAAGAGAATAATAAGGAAATTCTTGTGGAAAGGGGGGAAACCGAGGGTAGCGCTAGATAAATTAACAGAGAGGTATAACTAAGGTGGTTTGCAGTTACCAAACTTCAGAAATTATTATAGAGCCGCACAATTAAGGTATTTATCAGATTTTTACCAGACGAGAGAAAAACCAGACTGGACGAAGACAGAACTAGATAAAATAGGAGAGAAGGTACTGGAACATATACTCCATAAGTGGGATGAAAAGCTGGTGCAATATAATAGCTCACCAGTATTGCATCATTTACTTAATATATGGAAGAAGATTCACATAGAAAAGAAAAAATGAATTACCAAATACCAAAATTGTTATTGACGCAAAATCCACTAGACCCTTTTACAATAGATAACCTTTCATTTAGAGAATGGGAGAGAAAAGGAATCAAGAGAATAATAAATTATTTCCCAAAAAACAATTTTCTAACATCTGAACAGTTGAAGAACAAATATGGAATAACTCACGGTACAATATTTGTATACCATGATCTGAAAGCTTCTTTAAAGGATAAATTGGGAAACAGATTGAGATTACCTGAAGGAAGCAGCTTTGAATATGTGATTACAGATACAATGATAATTATGAACTACGAAGAATACAATAAATACACGTTACGTATGATACAGTATAATTGGTTACACAGGTTATGTATCACTCCTCAAAAATTAAAAGAATGGGATCCAACAATATCAGATAGGAGTTTTCGCTGTAAAAATGAAATGGGAACAACAATACATGCAATTTGGGCATGAACAAAAGTGAATACGTTTTGGGAAGAACTAAATCAGATATTAAATAAAATCACAAAAAACAACATACCAAAAAATCCAGAGATCTTTTTTTTAAGTAACAGAAGAAGTAATGAATTAGGCCTCAAATTGGATGAAGTGCAAAAAAGATTCATTATGATAGCCTTAGCAGTAGCAAAAAAATGTATAATGTCAACTTGTAAAATGGAAGAGAGCCTGAGAATACAGCAATGGTACATGGAAATGAATAAATGTATTCCATTGGGAAAAAAATAACATACAATTTAAAAAATAAAGTTACATTGTTTGAACAAATTTGGGAACCATAAATGGAACATAACAGAGAGAGCTTGCCTCGGACCTCCATAGCCTAAAATGATAAGACAAAACGATTTGATTTAGTATGTAAAAGTAGATGACACATTTTTCCTGTTTGTTTTTCCCTTGTGTGAAGACATTGTTTTATGGTTTTATTGTATTGTATATGTTGAATATTTATTGGTTTTGGAGAGGGGTGGGAAGGGGGGGGGGGGGGAAGAAAAAGCCACTGTGTATATTTAACGAGAAACCTTTGTACATATTTTGGTTGATATGGTTCACAGTGTGAGAAATTTTAAAAAATTAAAAATTAAAAAAAAAGAAAAACAACTAAGACAGATCTGGAATCCAGTGTGTAAACAAGGAGGCCAAAAAATTCATTTCTTCTTGCCTTGACTCTATTCTTTCTCCCTTGACCCATCTCTTTACATTTCCTGTATATCCACATCAGTTTTGAAGTCAACTCCTTCCCACTATCCACTTACAATTTCTTAACCTTGGTTGGCTCAGTTTCAAAGGTCCATCCAAGTTTTCCACACTACACTCTTCTTCTAGGACACCTGCTTCTTTCTTGAACAGATCTGAAACTAGTCTGAACTTTTTACCACTTTTCATTTCCTGCCATATTTATTCTTGCACTAAACAATGTCTATTTACTTTCCCCAAAATGAGCAAGTAGTTTAATGATTTCAACTTTCAGTTGCCTGTAACTTTTCCATTTGGACTTTGATCTTCAGCCTTTTAAACTATATCAATGCAGCTCAACTCAAGCTTGAGGAAGAATACCTAACCTTCCAAGTTGTCACCAGGGTTTAAATCTCAGAAATTCCACCTTTACATACTTCATAATTTCAGTATTCACTTTTTTAAGCTCTTTTCTGCTGGTAATATTTACATAGTACAGGCATAAATTGGAGGAAGTAAATCTTTCTCAATGTCTGCAGTATGTTCTGCACTGATCAGTCAGTCCCTGATAAACTTTGGTCAATGAGTTTGTTTGGAAAAACTTTCCAGTGTCCCATCACTGGGACACTATGTGGCAAAGGGGATGGACCTATCCTTCATGACACCCAAGTCAGGTAAAACCTTACTGCATACCAGCACTTGGTGTTCTCATATTTTGGCTCCATGCACAGCCTATTTACAGCACAAAGGCATAGGATGAAGGCCACTTTGGGTATGCCCTTATCCCAGTGGTCTGGTGAACCAGGAGACAGCCCCGGTGATGGCCAGGGGGTCACCAGATTCAGCAGTACCTCAGACTTGATGATTAGCTTCTTGTTGTTACAGAGAGCTTCCATTGAAGCAATTTTTGGCGAGCCTTTGCAAACAGCTTCAACAAATTTTTGTTATATGCCTCAGTGCTTACGAACTAGATCCCCAGCATCTTCAGCTAATCAGATCTGACTGTGATGGGAATGGCAGACTAATCAGGCCAGTTCCTGAAGAGCACTGCCTCAGTTTTCTTCCAGTTAACCCTGACTTTCCCATGCCAACCTGCAATCTGCAGACCAATCCTGCCTCTGAACTGAAGGCATCGATACCATTCACAGCATTTATTTCAGAAACCAAACATCTTCTGCATTAGGGGCTGGTCAATTTTTCCCTGGGTAAAGAACTTTTGGGCGCTGCTGGCAAACACGAAGGACCTCCAAAAAGGAGCAGAGGCCATTCCTGCAATCCACCCAATGGAAAAAAAAATCAGTAATTTTAGTTAATTTTCCAACTACAAGATACAAACTGTAAAGAAGAAAACACTCACAAGAAAGTAGCTTGCAAGGATGATCTTCTAAAGCATCCTTTAAGAAGCAGCTAGGTCGAAGAAGGCTTGCACTAGGCCTCAGCACGTCACCCGAGAGCCGACAACATTGAATGGACAACACTGGCTCTTGTTCTTCCTGGCAGTGGGGCTGATCGCAAGTCTGGGTTGAGGGAGGCCGGGCCCGGCTTCTCGACACTTCAAGGCCCTCGCCGTCACACTGACCCGGCTCGGAGCTCGCGTCCCCGGCCGCCTCACGCCTCGGACCTGGGGGGGGGGGGGGGTTTAATATGCCGGCGCGGATCATTGGCTGCTCGCTGACGGAGTTCGGAAGTCCCCAGTGGGGGAATCCCCGGCTTCAGAGCTCGCTGACTTCCGCCGCCCTGCTCTCAGCCGCCCCGGAGAAGGAAGCTGGGCCGCACCTTCTGTCCTGCCCCAGAATGGGCCTTCTTCGGCCGCCGGGCTCCAAACGGCCCGAATCGAGGAGCGCCACCCGCTGCCCCATCGAGGGGACGGCGGGAACGAGCTGTGCGCTCCTCATGCATCGAGCTCAAGACCGGCCGAGGAAGACGCCATAAACAGCAAACGAGAGCTTTCAGAGCGCAAGGATCCCGCGACGACTGAAAACTCGACATTACTGCGAGTTGGGCGGTCGGAAAAAGTAAAAATGCCGCTTTCTCTTGTGTCCCCGGAGGAAAATAAACTTTCAAAAGAACTGCAGATGCTGAGGATCTAAAATAATAGCAGGGGAAAACCTGGAAGTATTCAACAGACCAGGCGCCACATGTGGATTGGGCAACAGCCAACGTATCAGGTCCAATTGCTCCCCCAATTATGGTGTGTGGGGTTGGATGCGTTTCCTGCACAAATGCTATGTCTATTTTTTCTCTTTTTTTTCAGGAAATTTAATAGCCTTTTTCGTTTAATTTGGTTATGTATTCCATTAATATTTATAGTCATCTAGTTCAACATCTCATTCTGTTTACCCCTCATTTCCGCTCATTTTCCCCATTTTCATCTCTCAGTTTTCCCTTTTTGAACTTTTAAAACAAAAAAAAGACTTAAACAACTCCCACATCTAAAATTCCCTTAACCCCGAATGTTCCCCCCCCCCCCCCCCGAGTTGCCCCTTGTCCCTTCTTGCCGGGCAACCACAACTCCCCTCTCCATTTGGATTGCGAACCCGCTCGCAACTGATTTCGCAGTGACTGTTATTCTCTCCCACCCAAACCCCTCCAGAAAAGACTTTTATCTTCACATATAACAAAACTCACCCTCTTTTTTTCCCCCCCTGACTTCCTTTCTTCCCTTTTCTTTCCCTTCTTTAGTTCTTACTTATACATTATTTTTACATCTTTATATGTATTTTGTCGTCGTTCTTGTTACATCTCTTCATCTCTTCATCTCTCCTTCTGTCCTGCAGGCATTCTGCAAATTCTCGTGCTTCCTCCGGATCCGAGAACAGTCTGTTTTGCTCCCCCGGGATAAATATTTTAAGCACCGCTGGATATCTTAACATAAATTTATAACCATTTTTCCATAGGATTGATTTTGCTGTATTAAACTCCTTCCTCTTCCATAATAAATTAAGGAGAGACTGGGTCGGGCACATAGCAGCAGCATCATATAATTCAAAAGCCAGAGGTGTAGCTATATTAATAAATAAAAATGTACCAATCAAAATAGAGGAGGAAATAATAGATCCAGCAGGGAGGGATGTAATGATAAAGTGTCAGATATATTCAGAATTCTGGAATTTGATCAATATATATATGCACCTAATGAGGAGGATCAAAAGTTTATGCAAGATTTTTTTTGAAGATTGCAGACACACTAGGAAATATATTGATAGGAGGGGATTTTAACCTTAATTTGGATCCAATGTTGGATAAAATTGTACAAAAGACTAGCAAAAAGAATAAAGTGGCCAAATTTATGGTTAAATCAATGCAGGAAATGAAAATTATGGATATATGGAGGAGGCAGCATCTAAGGGAGAAGGAATACTCATATTATTTGAGTAGGCATAAAACATACTCAAGGATTGATATGTTTTTGTTGTCGGCCCATATTCAAATCCCTTTTACAATAGATAACCTTTCCTTTAGAGAATGGGAGAGAAAAGGAATTAAAAGAATAGAAAATTGTTTTTTGGGAGATAATTTATTAACATTTGAACAAATGAAGTACAAATATGGAATAACTCATACCATCAACTGAAAGCCTACTTAAAGGATAAATTGGGAAACAGACTGAGATTACCAGAAGGAAGCAGCTTTGAAAATGTGATTACAGACACAATGATAATTACAAGATTTATAACGAACATGTACATCAAGCTGCAAGATAAGGAAAATGATGAAATAAGCTATAAACCTAAACAAAAGTGGGAAAAGGATTTAAACAAAGGTAAAAAATGAAACATGGGAAAAGTTATGTTCTGTAACTATGAAGAATATAATAAACACAAGGTTACGTATGATACAGTATAATTGGTTACACAGGTTATATATCACATCCCAAAAGTTAGAAAAATGGGATCCAACATGATCAGATAGATGTTTTCGCTGGAAGAAGGAAACGGGAACAACAGTACATGCAATTTGGGTATGTGAGAATGTGAAAAAATTTTGGAAAGATCTAAATCAGGTATTAAATAAAATCACAAAAAGCAACATACCAAAAAATCCAGAGCTCTTTCTTCTAAGTAATATCAGAAATAAAGAATTAGGCCTCGAACTGGATGAAGCGCAAAAAAGATTTACTATGATAGCCTTAGCTGTAGCAAAAAAATGTATAATGTCAACTTGGAAATCAGAAGAGAGTCTGAGAATACAGCAATGGTATATGGAAATGAATAAATGTATTCCATTGGAAAAAATAACATAATTAAAAAAATAAAGTCACATTATTTGAACAAATTTGGGAACTGTGCATGGAACAGAGAGGGCCTACTTCTGACCTCCACACCCTACAATTATAAAACGATAAGAAGACAAAATGACCTGATCCAGTATGTAAAAGTAGATGGCACAATTTTCTTGTTTATTTTCATTGTGTGATGACATTGTTTAATGGTTTTATTGTATTGTATATGTTGACACACTAGGAAATATATTGATAGGAGGGGATTTTAACCTTAATTTGGATCCAATGTTGGATAAAATTGTACAAAAGACTAGCAAAAAGAATAAAGTGGCCAAATTTATGGTTAAATCAATGCAGGAAATGAAAATTATGGATATATGGAGGAGGCAGCATCTAAGGGAGAAGGAATACTCATATTATTTGAGTAGGCATAAAACATACTCAAGGATTGATATGTTTTTGTTGTCGGCCCATATTCAAATCCCTTTTACAATAGATAACCTTTCCTTTAGAGAATGGGAGAGAAAAGGAATTAAAAGAATAGAAAATTGTTTTTTGGAAATCCAGGAGCTGCTGGCAAAGAAGCGAGCTGCCCACCAGGCTCACCTTACAAAGCCGTCCTGTCCAGAGAAGAAACAAGCCTTCCGTCGCGCATGCAGCCATCTTCAGCGCAAACTCCGGGAGATCCAAAATGAGTGGTGGACTAGCCTCGCCAAACGAACACAGCTCAGCGCGGACATTGGCGACTTCAGGGGTTTCTACGAGGCTCTAAAGGCTGTGTACGGCCCCTCACCCCAAGTCCAAAGCCCGCTGCGCAGCTCAGACGGCAAAGTCCTCCTCAGCGACAAGATCTCCATCCTCAACCGATGGTCAGAACACTTCCAATCTCTTTTCAGTACCAACCGCTCAGTCCAAGATTCCGCCCTGCTCCAGCTCCCTCAACAGCCCCTAAGGCTAGAGCTGGATGAGGTTCCCACCCTGGATGAGACATATAAGGCAATCGAACAACTGAAAAGTGGCAAAGCAGCAGGTATGGATGGAATCCCCCCAGAAGTCTGGAAGGCTGGCGGCAAAACTCTGCATGCCAAACTGCATGAGTTTTTCAAGCTTTGTTGGGACCAAGGTAAACTGCCTCAGGATCTTCGTGATGCCACCATCATCACCCTGTACAAAAACAAAGGCGAGAAATCAGATTGCTCAAACTACAGGGGAATCACGTTGCTCTCCATGCAGGCAAAATCTTCGCTAGGATTCTACTAAATAGAATAATACCTAGTGTCGCTGAGAATATTCTCCCAGAATCACAGTGCGGCTTTCGCGCTAACAGAGGAACCACTGACATGGTCTTTGCCCTCAGACAGCTCCAAGAAAAGTGTAGAGAACAAAACAAAGGACTCTACATCACCTTTGTTGACCTCACCAAAGCCTTCGACACCGTGAGCAGGAAAGGGCTTTGGCAAATACTAGAGCGCATCGGATGTCCCTCAAAGTTCCTCAACATGATTATCCAACTGCACGAAAACCAACAAGGTCGGGTCAGATACAGCAATGAGCTCTCTGAACCCTTCTCCATTAACAATGGCGTGAAGCAAGGCTGTGTTCTCGCACCAACCCTCTTTTCAATCTTCTTCAGCATGATGCTGAACCAAGCCATGAAAGACCCCAACAATGAAGACGCTGTTTACATCCGGTACCGCACGGATGGCAGTCTCTTCAATCTGAGGCGCCTGCAAGCTCACACCAAGACACAAGAGAAACTTGTCCGTGAACTACTCTTTGCAGATGATGCCGCTTTAGTTGCCCATTCAGAGCCAGCTCTTCAGCGCTTGACGTCCTGCTTTGCGGAAACTGCCAAAATGTTTGGCCTGGAAGTCAGCCTGAAGAAAACTGAGGTCCTCCATCAGCCAGCTCCCCACCATGACTACCAGCCCCCCCACATCTCCATCGGGCACACAAAACTCAAAACGGTCAACCAGTTTACCTATCTCGGCTGCACCATTTCATCAGATGCAAGGATCGACAATGAGATAGACAACAGACTCGCCAAGGCAAATAGCGCCTTTGGAAGACTACACAAAAGAGTCTGGAAAAACAACCAACTGAAAAACCTCACAAAGATAAGCGTATACAGAGCCGTTGTCATACCCACACTCCTGTTCGGCTCCGAATCATGGGTCCTCTACCGGCACCACCTACGGCTCCTAGAACGCTTCCACCAGCGTTGTCTCCGCTCCATCCTCAACATCCATTGGAGCGCTCACACCCCTAACGTCGAGGTTCTCGAGATGGCAGAGGTCGACAGCATCGAGTCCACGCTGCTGAAGATCCAGCTGCGCTGGATGGGTCACGTCTCCAGAATGGAGGACCATCGCCTTCCCAAGATCGTATTATATGGCGAGCTCTCCACTGGCCACCGTGACAGAGGTGCACCAAAGAAAAGGTACAAGGACTGCCTAAAGAAATCTCTTGGTGCCTGCCACATTGACCACCGCCAGTGGGCTGATAACGCCTCAAACCGTGCATCTTGGCGCCTCACAGTTTGGCGGGCAGCAACCTCCTTTGAAGAAGACCGCAGAGCCCACCTCACTGACAAAAGGCAAAGGAGGAAAAACCCAACACCCAACCCCAACCAACCAATTTTCCCTTGCAACCGCTGCAATCGTGTCTGCCTGTCCCGCATCGGACTGGTCAGCCACAAACGAGCCTGCAGCTGACGTGGACTTTTTACCCCCTCCATAAATCTTCGTCCGCGAAGCCAAGCCAAAGAAAGAGAAGGGTCTATTGTGGTTGAAGTAAAAACAGTGCTGGAGGAACCCAGCAGGTCACCTCACTGACAAAAGGCAAAGGAGGAAAAACCCAACACCCAACCCCAACCAACCAATTTTCCCCTGCAACCGCTGCAACCGTGTCTGCCTGTCCCGCATCGGACTTGTCAGCCACAAACGAGCCTGCAGCTGACGTGGACATTTACCCCCTCCATAAATCTTCGTCCGCGAAGCCAAGCCAAAGAAGAAGAAAGAGAAAAGAAGATATGTTGAACGTTTAATGGGTTTGGAGGGGGGTGGGAAGGGGGGAGGGAAGATAATGGGAAAAAAGGGGAGAAAATGCCACTGTGTATATTTAAGAGGAAAATGTTTGTATGTATTTTGATTGATATGGTTCACAGTGTGAAAAATTAAAAATAATTATGATGTTTGGTGAAACCACTATTGTACATATTTGTCATATGAAAATAACATGGCCTGCTCTCACTGGTTGGTTTGTGACTTCTCCCCTTTCTCCCCTATAAAGGCTATCATGCCACAAGCTTGCCCCTAGTTTGAGTCCGGGCAAGAGAGAGTAGATGAAATTACACAAAAAAAGGTGGAAAGGAGTTGGGGAAGGGGACCAGGGGTGATAGAGTTCAGGGCAGAAGGCATGAAAGATGAAGAGAGGTAGAGGAGAACCCATTTGGAAGTTGAGAAAAAAATAGAACAGGATAAGTTAGAGATGGAAACAGTGGGATCAAATGGGGATAGGAGTTACCTAAAATTTATGAAAATGAAATTTTTGGCAACTCTTGATTTTTTTTCTTCAGTTTTTCACAGAATGAGAATGAACCAACTGACGTGGTTTAATTGGACTTTGAGAAAGCCTTCAATAATGTGTCACTCGAGAGGTAATTAAAATGAGAATGCACAGCATAGGTGTGATGTCTGCATGATTAAAGATTGATTAATGGACAGAAAACAGCAGTAGTAAATGTCATTTTAAGTGCGGTATATACAGCTGAGAGGATCCAATAATTTTTACAAATTTGGTTAAGATATGGATAATGTGGGCTAAAAATAATTTGCTGGAAGAACTCTGAAGTGATCAACAGCAGTTTGTTTTTTGCTTCACATTCCAGCATCTGTGGTCTCTTGTGTCTCCTGCAATGTGAGATGTGTGGAGCAAGCAGAGAAGGGTTATAGATAGGTTAGATTAATTGACAATGACCTCGCAGATGGAACATTATACAAAAAAACCTCAGATCTTTGATTTTGATCTTAGCCTTCATAAATCAAAATATTAAGTACAGGCGTTGGGATGTTATTTTGAAGTTGATTATTTTATGCAGTTTTGGCCACAGACTTACAGATTGAATGAGTGCAGAGAAATTTTATAATAATGTTGCCAGGACCTGCAGTGCTGAGTTACAGCAAAAGTTTAAACTTTATTTCCTGGAGTGTCGGAGCATGAGGGTAGATTTGATAGAATATTAAAAAAATTATGGGAGTGTAGTTAGGGCTAATGAAAACAGGCTTTTTCCACTGAGGTTGAGTGAGAAGGAACCAGAGGACATTGGTTAGGGTGAAAGGTAAATGGGGAACATTTGGGGGAACTTCTTCACTCTGAGGGTGATGAGAGTGTGGAATGAGCTGCCAGCTGAAGTGGTAGATGTGGGTGTGATTTTGATGTACAGGTACTCCCCAACATACTTCCGTGTTCTGTTCTGGGTGACCGGTCGTATCTTGGAATGGACGTATGTTGAAATTGCCATTTACTAGTTTGTCAAATACAACATGGCGGCCACCAAGGCCAGCTCTCTTGAGAGGTTGGCCACCAGACAGCTCTTGAGAGAGGCTGGCCACTACAGTTATTTTCCATAGATAGGCCCGTATTCGCATAATTTTTATATTGTGGCGATGCACATAGCTGATGGACAGACGAACCAGCTCAGTGTGTTATGCATGCGTCAGTGGAGCAGCTGCATCAAAGATGGCGCGCAATCTCTCGTTTCTGGCAGAAGCTCAGGGCCCGCTTGCACACGGGCAGTACGCTTGTGTCACGATGACGCAGTTTCCACCGCATGGGGGCAGGAGCTTGGATTGCCTTAAAATGGCAGCACACTAGCCATAATAAAGTTCACGAGTTCTGACGGGCCCACCGTCTTCTGGTCTCGTTTGTTCACTTAGCTTGCTTCCTACATTGGTGACCCCAACAGGTCTAAACTTTTTTGGACTCCTCAGCATGGACGCTGCAGCAGTAAGCGCCGTTGCGCTAAAAATACCCACCTTCTGAAAACTCCGACCTCGCACATGGTTCGGACAGGCGGAGGCGCAGTTCCAGATTAAACAAATCTCTTCCAACTCTACCAAATACTACCATGTGATCAGCTCCTTGGACCAAGAGACCACAGCCAGAGTATATGACCTCATCCAGGCCCCACCAGAGGAAGGTAAATACAATGCGCTGAAAGCATTACTCATTAGCACGTACAGGCTCTCCAGACATGAGAGAGCAGCCAGACTCATGCACCTGAATGGTCTGGGGAACAGAATGCCATCCGCCCTCATGGATGAGATGCTCATGCTGGCAGAGGATCATAAACCATGCCTTAGGTTCGAGCAGGCTTTTCTAGAACAGCTGCCCGAAGACATACAGCTGCTGGCAGATGCAGACTTCACCGACCCCTGAAAAGTCGCTGTCAAAACAGCGGACCAAGTGAGAAAACGAATTCACTGTCAGTCAGCTGGCCAGATTTCAGGCAGAGCTACAGACCAAACTCCACCAATCCTGAGATCAACAATGGCCTACAATCTGAGCAAGGGAGTGGACAGAAGATGGTGTTTCTACCACCAAAGGAGGGGAGAAGATACCCTATATGCAGACAGTCCTGCACATTTCCAGGAAACGCCACAGCCAGCCACCACTAATGGCTTCGGTGGCTGGCCACCCAGACAGCTTCCTCCACATTAGTGATAAAATCTTGGGCCACAGACGCAGAAATCAGCATCATTCCGCCAATGGCACTCGAAACTCATACAAGACACCGCGGCTCCACCCTGCGAGCAGCCAACAACAGCTTGATAAAGATTTTCGGAAATCAACAGGTGGCATGGTTAGAAAACAAAACTTTCAACTGGGTTTTCACACTCACATCAGTGGAAAAGCCACTCCTAAGGGCAGATTTCTTGAGGGCACACAGCCTGCTGGTTGACCTAAAAGCCAAATGGTTAGTGCATGCTGAAACTTTCCAGACCTTCCCTCTCAGAGAGGCCGGAATGCCTGCCCATCAACTGGTTATGGTCGCGTTTTCCACCGATGAATACAGCTGCATCTTGGCCAAATTCCCATCCATCTTCAAGCCGCAATTCACCTCTGCCATGCTGAAGTATAGTGTTCAATGCCATATAACCATCCAGGGCCACTCCACCATGCATGTACCCAATGGGTACCTCTAGATAAACTGCACGGCGAAAGAAGAGTTTAAACGCATGGAGGAACTGGGCATTGTTCGCAGATCCGATAACCCCTGGGCCTCACCGTCACACATGATCCCAGAGGCCTCCAGTGGCTGGCGACTATGCAGAGACTACAGATGCCTGAATGATGCCACCACTCCAGACCGCTATCCCCAGAGCTTGCATTTTCTCCAAAGTTGACCTGGTGTGCAGTTCCCACTAGATCCCCATACACCCTGATGAAATCAAGAAAACAGCCATGATTACTCCTTTTGGCCTCTTCAAGTTCCTGCACGTGCCATTCGGCCTCAAGAACATGGCACAAATGTTTCAACGCCTCATGGAATCCGGCTGGGTAGGGATTTGGATTTCCTGTTTATCGACCTGGATGACATCCTTATCGCAAGCAAAGATTGGCAGGAACACGTTACCCACCTGCGCCAACTGTACACCCGCCTCAGTGAGTTCAGCCTGTCAACCAGCCCAAGTGCCAGTTCGGATTGGAGGTCGACTTCCTGGGCCATAGGATCACCAAGGACGGCGCAGCACCCCTGCCAAGTAAAGTGGAAGCCATTCTCCAATTCACTAGGCCTACGACAGTAAAAGGCCTGCAGGAGTTTGTGGGTATGGTTAATGTTTACAACTATTTCATCCCAGCAGCTGCCAGCATTACGTTCCTGGTCTTTTCCATGATGGTCGCGATGAAGGGAGACCTGGCATGGGATGACGACATCGCAGCAGCTTTCCCACATACCAAAGATGCCCTAGCTAATGCCACATTGCTTGTACACCTAAGGACAGATTCCACACTGCCCTAATTGTCAATACTTCAAGCACCACAATCGGGGGAGTACTCAAGCATCTCATGGATGGCCATTGGAGACCCCTGGCATTTTTCAGCAGACACTTGCGATCACCAGAGCTGAAATACAGCACTTTCAACAGGGAGCTCCTAGCACTTTACCTTGTAATACGGTATTTTCGATACTTCCTGGAGGGCAGACCGTTCACGGTTTTCATGGACCATAAGCCTTTATCCTTTGCATTTTTGAAAGTTTCAGAACCCTGGTCAACCCACCAACAGCACCACCTCACCTACATCTCAGAGTTCACATCGACCATCTGACACCTCTCAGGGAGAGACAACATAGTGACAGACGCCCTTTCTAGGCTCACACTTCAGACATTTTAACAGGGCCTCGATTACTCAGAGCTTGCACAGGCCTAACAGGTGGATGCCAAGACTCGCACTCCCTGCACCACCATCTCTGGCTTACAGCTGCAGGACATACCACTGGGCCAAGGCAACAGAACACTGCTCTGTGATGTGTTCACGGGCCTCCCCCAACCTGTCGCTCCTGCTCTGTGCGTAAAACACTGGTTTTATTGGGCTGCAGTTCTGCCTTTTATAGGCAGCTGGCTGTGTCACCACCAGGGCGTGGCTTGAGTGAGGCCAGCTGCTAATTGGATGTCCCAGATGTGAGGCCCCGGATTGGACTCCCTGTGATCTGCTGGCTGTAATTGGTCAATTCAACCGCTATTTCTGTGGCCTATGGGAGCTGGCATCTCATCCCATGTGCTGTCTGCTAGGTCGTTGTGTTTTGTGACTGTTTGCTGTGTCAGGCCGTGGAGTGAGCCATGGGCCGCAACACAAGCCCTCCAGAACCGGAGATCAGAACCCTGTCTTTTGGCAGACGACCCCTGCACCATGGGGTTGGGTGAGTAACTGGTTTGTTAACGTCCAAGTGGGCTGATTTCAGCCAGTCAAGTGTGAAGGTCTCCTCCCTGCCACCAGTGGAGCTGTTGGATCTGACAATGTGGTATGACCCTTCATAACGTTGTCAAAGGAGTGGCTGGTAGGCCCCACATCAGACGGAAATGTCGTGACAGTCTGCAAAGTCTTTTGGGACAAAGGTGCTGGCTTGTCCATGAGCTCTGGGCTTAACTGGGGCTAGTGAGCCCAGACACTCATGCAGTTGAGACAATGTAGCTGCTGGGAGCTCCCCCAAGTCCTCGGAAGCTGCCACAAATTCACCTGGGATGACTAGGGGTGCACCATAGACCAATTCGGCAGAGGATGCCTCAAGATCCTCTTTTGGGGCAGTGTGAATGCCTAGCAGGATCCACGAAAGATAGTCTGTCCGGTACTCCAATATGTCAGGATCTGCCTGCTATGCATCTCCCAGGGCCACAGTCGATACCCGGGCTGGGGTCGTGCACTGCTAGGATAGTCGGATGGGATAGGGCATTGGCTACCACATTGGACTTCCACCAATATGTTCAATGTCCGTTGAAACTTCAGATATGTAGGACAGGTGCTGCTGTTGCCTGGTTGACCACAGGTGTGACACCTTGCTGAAAGCAAAGGTAAGTGGTTGTGGTCTGTGTAAATTTTGAACTTCCTGCCCTCCAAGAAGTAATGGAAATGCCAAATTGCCAGATATAATGCTAACAGCTCCCTATCAAAGGCACTGTACTTGAGCTCTGGTGACCTGAGATGTTAACTGAAAATGCCAATGAGGTGTGTCCATCTTTGAGAGTGAGCATGTCACTCATGAGGGCTGAAGGGGCCCTGTTCTCCAAACTGTCAATGCACAACAGTCAGGCCGTACACTTATGCTTTGAGAGCCAAAGAGTGTAGGTTGGTAGCTTCTTGATGGCCACATACTCCCCTCACTCCAGGGGCTGCTGGAGGAAGTCGATGATGCAGGCCGCGGTGTCTTGATCGAGGGCGCTGACCACATGGTAGTAGCACGTGTCATTTGGAGAGATCCAGAAAATGGCAAACTGCACCTCAGCCTGTTGGAACCACACCCATGGTTGCAACCTTCAGAAGCCTGGCAGCTTCAATGCCACGGTGTTGATTGTAGGTTGTTGGATCCAAAGCACCATTTAGACCAGTTGGGGTCACCACTGTAGCGGGGTTGCTGCAGTTATAGGTTGGGTTATAGCTCGAGGTAGAAAGAAGACTTGCACACCAAGGGAGTGTAATCGACACTGGCTTTAATGGGCTGCAGCTCTGCGTGGTTTGAGCGAGGCCGGCTGCTGATTGGTTGTCCCAGAGGTGTGGGTCCAGATTGGACCCCATGCGACCTGCTGGCTGTGATTGGCTGACTCGACTGGTATTCCTGCGGCCTATGGGAGTGGGCATCTTATCCGCGTGCTGTCTGCCCGATCATCTAGTTCGATGACTGTTTGCTGTGTCAGCCCATAGAGTGGGCTGTGGGCTGCTACAAAGTTGTAACATAAAGTCTTTCTACATCCACTAAAGTGGAGGTAAAACATAGGATACTGTTGACACCATGGTTAAGTGAAAAAACATACACATGCTGGAGAAACTCAGCAGGTCAAACAGTGCCTTTATGTAGCAAAGGTAAAGATACATCACCAATGTTTCAGACTTTACCCTTGCTACATAAAGGGACTGTTTGACCTGCTGAGTTTCTCCAGCATTTGTGTGTTTTTCCATTAAATTGGAAGTGATTTATGGTAGCGACAGATACTTGAAGTTCTGTGAAACCTCTGATGTCGAAGTAGCACAATAATGGTAGAAAACTGAAAACTTGATTGTAAGATCTAACACTGTATGTATATATTAATGGAGGAGGCCCTTCAGATAAATTCTCAGATGGCAGTGGGACCAGATAGGCATAGCAGGCAGTTCCAGTGATCAAGAAATGAGGAAATGGATGCAACGCAACAAAATGTTCACATTGTTGACATGATCAAAGAATGCATCCCATATTGTTATATTCTGATGGATGTGCCATTAGTCTCAACAATTGCTCCATTCACAACATCACATCTCTCACCTAACAACAATCAATGATCACTCATACCTTCTTCTTCTTTGGCTTGGCTTCGCGGACGAAGATTTATGGAGGGGGTAAAAAGTCCACGTCAGCTGCAGGCTCGTTTGTGGCTGACAAGTCCGATGCGGGACAGGCAGACACGATTGCAGCGGTTGCAAGGGAAAATTGGTTGGTTGGTGTTGGGTTTTTCCTCCTTTGCCTTTTGTTCGTGAGGTGGGCTCTGCGGTCTTCTTCAAAGGAGGTTGCTGCCCGCCAAACTGTGAGGCGCCAAGATGCACGGTTTGAGGCGTTATCAGCCCACTGGCGGTGGTCAATGTGGCAGGCACCAAGAGATTTCTTTAGGCAGTCCTTGTACCTTTTCTTTGGTGCACCTCTGTCACGGTGGCCAGTGGAGAGCTCGCCATATAACAGGATCTTGGGAAGGCGATGGTCCTCCATTCTGGAGACGTGACCCATCCAGCGCAGCTGGATCTTCAGCAGCGTGGACTCGATGCTGTCGACCTCTGCCATCTCGAGTACTTCGACGTTAGGGGTGTAAGCGCTCCAATGGATGTTGAGGATGGAGCGGAGACAACGCTGGTGGAAGCGTTCTAGGAGCCGTAGGTGGTGCCGGTAGATGACCCATGATTCGGAGCCAAACAGGAGTGTGGGTATGACAATGGCTCTGTATACGCTTATCTTTGTGAGGTTTTTCAGTTGATTGTTTTTCCAGACTCTTTTGTGTAGTCTTCCAAAGGCGCTATTTGCCTTGGCGAGTCTGTTGTCTATCTCATTGTCGATCCTTGCATCTGATGAAATGGTGCAGCCGAGATAGGTAAACTGGTTGACCGTTTTGAGTTTTGTGTGCCCGATGGAGATGTGGGGGGGCTGGTAGTCATGGTGGGGAGCTGGCTGATGGAGGACCTCAGTTTTCTTCAGGCTGACTTCCAGGCCAAACATTTTGGCAGTTTCCGCAAAGCAGGACGTCAAGCGCTGAAGAGCTGGCTCTGAATGGGCAACTAAAGCGGCATCATCTGCAAAGAGTAGTTCACGGACAAGTTTCTCTTGTGTCTTGGTGTGAGCTTGCAGGCGCCTCAGATTGAAGAGACTGCCATCCGTGCGGTACCGGATGTAAACAGCGTCTTCATTGTTGGGGTCTTTCATGGCTTGGTTCAGCATCATGCTGAAGAAGATTGAAAAGAGGGCTGGTGCGAGAACACAGCCTTGCTTCACCCCATTGTTAATGGAGAAGGGTTCAGAGAGCTCATTGCTGTATCTGACCCGACCTTGTTGGTTTTCGTGCAGTTGGATAATCATGTTTTTTTTTTTTTTTTTTAAAATTTTTTATTTTTCACACCATAAATCACAATAGCCATGATATACACTTTTTCTTTTCCACACATTTACAGTGACTTTTTCTCCCTCCCCCCTCCCTCCTCCCAAGCCACCCCCCCATCCCCCCCCCCTCTCATCCATTTTAGTTATACAATCTAGGTTGCATTAATTCAGTTAGACAATGTTGTCATTCAACAAAAATACACCAGAAATTCTACTGAGTCCATTCTTTTCTTCTCTTCTCCTTCCATCAACTTAGGTAATGTTTGTTCCCGGTAGGTTTTCGCTATTGTATTTAATGTAAGGCTCCCATACTTGTTCGAATATTTCAATATTATTTCTTAAACTATATGTTATTTTTTCTAATGGAATACATTTATTCATTTCTATATACCATTGTTGTATTTTCAAATTATCTTCCAATTTCCAGGTTGACATAATACATTTTTTTGCTACAGCTAGGGCTATCTTAACAAATCTTTTTTGTGCATCCTCCAAGTCAATTCCAAATTCTTTATTTTTTATGTTACTTAGGAGAAAGATCTCTGGATTCTTTGGTATATTGTTTTCTGTTATTTTATTTAATATCTGATTGAGATCATCCCAAAATTTTTCTACTCTCTCACATGTCCAGATTGCATGAATTGTTGTTCCCCTTTCTTTTTTACATCGAAAACATCTATCAGATACTGTTGGGTCCCATTTATTTAACTTTTGCGGTGTAATGTATAGTCTGTGTAACCAATTATATTGTATCATACGCAGCCTCGTATTTATTGTATTTCTCATCGTTCCAGAGCATAACTTCTCCCATGTTTCCTTTTTTATCTTTATATTTAAATCTTGTTCCCATTTTTGTTTAGTTTTACCATTTGTTTCCTCATTTTCCTTTTCTTGCAGTTTAATATACATATTTTTTATAAATCTTTTGATTAACATTGTATCTGTAATCACATATTCAAGGTTACTTCCCTCTGGTAAACTCAAGTTGCTTCCTAATTTATCTTTCAAGTAGGATCTCAGTTGGTAATATGCCAGCGCTGTATCTCCCGTTATATTGTACTTATCTCTCATTTGTTCAAAGGATAAGAATCTACTTCCTGAAAAACAATTTTCTATTCTTTTAATCCCTTTTTTTTCCCATTTTCTAAAGGCAAGGTTGTCTATTGTAAAAGGGAGTAGCTTATTTTGCGTCAATATTAGTTTTGGTATTTGGTAATTTATTTTATTTCTTTCTACATGAATCTTCTTCCATATATTGAGGAGATGGTGTAATACTGGAGAAGTTCTATGTTGTACCAATTTTTCGTCCCATTTATATAATATGTGTTCAGGTATCTTTTCCCCTATTTTATCTAATTCTAGTCTCGTCCAGTCTGGTTTTTCCCTTGTTTGATAAAAATCTGATAGGTACCTTAATTGTGCGGCTCTATAATAATTTTTGAAGTTTGGCAATTGTAAGCCTCCTTGTTTATACCATTCTGTTAATTTGTCTAGTGCTATCCTCGGTTTCCCCCCTCTCCATAAAAATCTCCTTATTATTTTCTTTAACTCTTTGAAGAATTTTTCTGTCAGTTGTATTGGCAATGCCTGAAATAAGTATAGTATCCTTGGAAAAATGTTCATTTTAATACAGTTTATCCTTCCTATCAGTGTTAGTGGTAGCTCTTTCCAATGCTCTAAATCGTCCTGTAATTTTTTCATTAGTGGGTTGTAATTGAGTTTATATAATTGGCCTAGATTTTTGTTTATTTGCACACCTAGGTATCTTATTGCCTGCGTTTGCCATCTGAATGGGGATTCCTCCTTAAATTTTGAGAAATCCGCGTTATTCATAGGCATTGCTTCACTTTTATTTACGTTTATCTTGTATCCCGACACTTCTCCATATTCCTTCAATTTCTTATATAGTTCTTTTATTGATAGTTCTGGTTCTGTTAAGTACACTATCACATCATCCGCAAACAGACTGATTTTATATTCCCTGTCTTTTATTTTTATTCCTTTTATATTATTATCTCTTCTTATCGATTCTGCTAGTGGTTCTATAGCTAGCGCAAACAATAATGGTGATAGTGGGCATCCCTGCCGCGTTGACCTGCTTAAGTTAAATTGCTTTGATACATGTCCATTTACTGTCACTTTCGCTAACGGTCCCTTATATAATGCTTTAATCCAATTAATATACTTCTCCGGTAAACTGAATTTTTGCAATACTTTGAACAAGTAATTCCATTCTACTCTGTCGAAGGCCTTCTCTGCGTCTAAAGCAACTGCTACTGCCGGTGCTTTATTTCCTTCTACTGCATGAATTAAGTTAATAAATTTACAAATATTGTCTGTTGTGCGTCTTTTTTTGATAAATCCAGTTTGGTCTAAATTTACCATTTTCGGTACCTGTTCTGCTAATCTGTTCGCTAATAGTTTAGCTATTATCTTATAATCTGTGTTTAGCAAAGATATTGGTCTATATGACGCTGGTGAGAGTGGATCTTTCCCTTGTTTTAGTATCACTGTAATTATTGCTGTTTTACATGAATCTGGTAAGTTTTGTGTCTCATCAATCTGGTTGATTACATCCAGGAGGGGCGGTATTATTAGGTCTTTAAATGTTTTGTAGAATTCTATTGGGAGTCCATCCTCTCCTGGTGTCTTATTATTTGGTAAATTTTTTATTATCTCTTGTATTTCTACTGTTCCAAATGGTTCTGTTAATTTATCTTGTTCCTCTATTTGTAGTTTTGGTAGTTCAATTTTAGTCAAAAATTCATCTATTTTCCCTTCTTTCCCTTCGTTTTCGGTTCGGTATAATTGTTCATAGAATTCTCTGAAGTTTTCCTTAATTTCTTTTGGATTATATGTAATTTGTTTGTCTTTTTTCCTTGTTGCCAATACCATTTTCTTAGTTTGCTCTGTCTTAAGCTGCCATGCTAGGATTTTGTGTGTTTTTTCCCCTAGTTCATAATATTTCTGTTTTGTCTTCATTATATTCTTCTCCACCTTATATGTTTGTAATGTTTCATATTTTATTTTTTTATCCGCCAATTCTCTTCTTTTGGTTGTATCTTCCTTTATTGCTAATTTTTTTTCTATGTTTATTATTTCCCTTTCCAACTGCTCTGTTTCCTGATTATAGTCCTTCTTCATCTTGGTTGCATAACTTATTATTTGCCCTCTAATGAATGCTTTCATTGCGTCCCATAGTATAAACTTATCTTCCACTGATTCCGTATTTACTTCAAAGTACATTTTTAATTGTTTTTCAATAAATTCTCTAAACTCCTGTCTTTTAAGTAGCATGGGGTTTAATCTCCATCTATACATTCTTGGAGGGATGTCTTCTAGCTCTATTGCCAATAACAGGGGTGAGTGGTCCGATAATAGTCTAGCTTTATATTCCGTTTTCCTAACTCTCCCTTGTATGTGGGCTGATAACAGGAATAGGTCTATCCTTGAGTATGTTTTATGTCTAGTCGAGTAGTATGAGTATTCCTTTTCTTTTGGGTTTTGTTTCCTCCATATGTCCACAAGTTTCATTTCTTGCATTGATTTAATTATAAATTTGGTTACTTTGTTCTTCCTGTTAATTTTTTTCCCCGTTTTATCCATATTTGGATCCAAATTCAGATTGAAATCCCCTCCTATTAGTATGTTCCCTTGCGTATTAGCTACCTTCAAAAAGATATCTTGCATAAACTTTTGATCTTCTTCGTTAGGTGAATATATATTAAGTAGATTCCAAGGCTCTGAATATATCTGACATTTTATCATAACATATCTCCCTGCTGGATCTATTATTTCCTCTTCTATTTTAAATGGCACATTTTTGCTAATTAATATAGCCACTCCTCTTGCTTTTGAATTATACGATGCTGCTGTTACATGTCCTACCCAATCTCTCTTTAATTTCTTGTGCTCCAATTCAGTTAAATGTGTTTCTTGGACAAATGCTATATCTATTTTTTCCTTTTTCAGTAAATTTAGTAGTTTCTTCCTTTTAATTTGGTTATGTATTCCATTAATATTTAGAGTCATATAGTTCAGCGTAGCCATTTTATATTTTGTTTATCTTCTCTTTCCGTTTTTCCATCATTACCTTTCCTCCTTTTCCATTTCTGTTTTCTTATTTTCAACTCTTTACCAGACAACATTCCTACAACATCCAACATTTTCCTTATTCTCCTATTTCTATCTTCTTTATCCCCAATCTCCCCTTCCCCTCCTGAGTTGCCCTTTATCCCTTGTCGGACAACCACATCTCCCCTCTCCATTTGGATTTGCGAATCCACTCGCAAGCGTCAACTGATTTTGCAGTGACCGCTCTTTTCCCCCCACCCAGCCCCCCCCAGAAAAGATTTCGTTTTTTATATGTCACAAAGGTCACTCTTTTAGTTCCCTCCTTATTCTCTCTATTCCATTACCTTCCCTTATTAATTCTTGTCTATACTTTCTATGTTTTCCTCTAATTACAGATACTTTCACATATGCCCATTGTCTCTATTCACTCTTATACCTCTTTACCCGCATACATATCAATCGTGGTCATTTTTACCCTCCTTACCCGTCTTCATCCCTCAGTCTATTTTTGTCTTTACCCACATACATATCAATCGTGATAATTTTTGCTCTCATTACCCGTCTTCATCCCTCAGTCTATTTTTGTAATTGTTCTGCAAATTTTCGTGCTTCTTCTGGATCCGAGAATAGTCTGTTTTGTTGTCCTGGAATAAATATTTTCAATACCGCAGGATGCTTCAGTGTAAATTTATATCCTTTCTTCCATAAAATCGCTTTTGCTGCATTGAACTCTTTTCTCTTCTTTAGGAGTTCAAAGCTTATATCTGGATAAATGAAGATTTTTTGCCCTTTATACTCCAGTGGTTTGTTGCCCTCTCTTACTTTTTCCATTGTCTTCTCCAGTACCTTTTCTCTTGTAGTATATCTTAGGAATTTTACTACAATAGATCTTGGTTTTTGTTGTGGTTGTGGTTTAGGGGCCAATGCTCTATGTGCCCTTTCTATTTCCATTTCTTGCTGTAGTTCTGGACATCCTAGGGCCTTAGGGATCCATTCTTTTATAAACTCCCTCATATTCTTGCCTTCTACATCTTCCTTAAGGCCCACTATCTTTATGTTATTTCTTCTGTTATAATTTTCCATTATATCTATTTTTTGGGCTAGTAATTCTTGTGTCTCTTTAGTTTTTTTATTAGACTCCTCCAATTTCTTTTTTAAGTCTTCTACCTCCATTTCTGCTGCTATTGCCCGTTCTTCCATCTTGTCCATTTTTTTCCCCATTTCTGTTAAGGTCATATCCATTTTATTTATTTTCTTTTCTGTGTTGTTTATTCTTCTTCTTAAATCATTGAATTCCTGTGTTTGCCATTCTTTAAATGACTCCATGTATCCTCTAACAAGAGCAAGTACCTCCTTTACCTTGCCTATCTTTTCTTCTTCTATTTCCCTGTACTCTTCCTCTTCCTCTTCTTCTTCCTCTAGGTTGACCATCTGTTGTTTCTTTGCTGCCCTTTCCTCCTCTTCTTTCTTGTTTCTATTGTCTTCTGTGGTCTCTTCTTGCTGCAGGTGTTCTGCAGCTGTCGTTGCCGGCTGTGGAGATCGACTCCCCAGCTGGTCCCCCCTCCCGTCGGTGTGTTTTTTTGTATGCGCATCGCGCATGCGCGAGGAGTCGCGCATGCGCGGTTGCGCACTTTTACTCGGCTCTGTGAGCCATTGTTGTAGTTCTCTTTCTACCGACCTGAGGTAGTGGGGTCTTCTCTCCACAGCGGGCCTCTTCGGACAGGTAAGGCCTTCACCTTTTTCCTCCGTTGTCTTCTCTTCCTCTCTTCTTTCCGTTGATTTTGATTTTTCTCCTTTTGTCTCCATCTTCTTTCCACCTTTATACTCACTTTTCTTTAACTTGTATTTCTGTGCCTTTGTATTTTCTCTTGTTTTTCCCGACTTTTCTGGAGAGGGCTGGAGTTCACCGTCCGGCCACTACTCCATCACGTGACTCCTCCAGTTGGATAATCATGTTGAGGAACTTTGGGGGACATCCGATGCGCTCTAAGTATTTGCCAAAGCCCTTTCCTGCTCACGGTGTCGAAGGCTTTGGTGAGGTCAACAAAGGTGATGTAGTCACTCATACCTTACATTCATATATTTAACTAACTCTCTAAAATTAAACAACAGTTGCAAGTCTCATACCCAAGCCGTGTTTGTTGATTGGTGGTTGTTACAATGCAGACCAGCAGCAATAGAAATTCACCAAGACAGTCTTATTGTTTCTTTTTAAAATAATTAAGAATAATGTAACACTGTAGCGGCCCGCAGCCTGGATCTTGGGCCGACACAGGAAATAGCTGTCGAATGCGGCGACCGGCAAAATATAGTGTGGGCTGAAACGCCCGTGTCCGTAGGCCACAGGCAGAGTGGTGAAACTGGCCATTCACTGCTGGTGGATCACAGGGGGCCCAAATTTCCCTACCTCCATTAATGGAACTCCAGTAATCTTTTAACAAGTCCATCTTCAGAAGAAACTTAGCCTTTTCAATCTTGTCCACACAATCATCCACTTCAAGGATAGGATAAGCATCTGTCTTTGTTACTGCATTATCTTTTCTATAATCAATGCAAAATCTAACTGTCCTATCTGGTTTAAGTGCCAGGACACAAGGTGAACTTCAATCTGAAGTAGAATGTCTAATAATATTCTTTAACATATATTCAATCTTGATCTACCAGTCTGCAATTTCATTTGATATGGATGCTTGATAGGTTTTGCATCTCCATCATCCTGGGACTGAAGATGAGCCAACTTAGCATCCAAATTCTGCAAAACAATCGAATGAGACAGACAAACTGGGACTATGTTCTGTTTGAAGTGACCCTCACAAGAGTCAGCTTGTACCATCTCATGGCCCCTAGACTTATTAGTTCCATCAACAACCAATACCGCTGGTGAAGGCTGTTCCTTGCTAAAAGCCAAGTGCTCAAAATAAAGTTTTAACATGTTGGCATGGCCACTCTGTGTTTTATGTCTCCGATCAGGGGTCCGAACTACATAGCTGACTTAATTTACCTTTGAGTCTATCTCATGTGGTTCTGCAAATTTACCCCTAAATGGACTGGAATTAGTTGGGAAGGAGTATTAACACTTTATTCCCCCATTTAAAAGTTCTCACCCTAGCCTTTTTAATCATTCCTGACCTTCATTTTACCTTGAACCAATTTCAAATTCTCTTGAGTTAATTTACAGACTTTCTGCAAATAATCTTTAAATTCTGAAACATAATCTAACAAATTCAACTGCATATCTTCATTAACCCATTGTTATTGAAATAATAGCAAACTGGAACTTTCTTAATTTCATCATCAGAGAGAGAGTCTTATCTCTCACTTCAATAAGATGGAGATCTTTGTTCTGCCCTGCTGTAAACTCTTTTTAGGATTATGACAAATCTTTACACTCTGGTTTAACACCAGAACTCTGGTCCAATAAAGAAAGAGGTAAAGTCTTTGGTAGGTCATTACAACCCCAGTGCTGTTTTGTACTATCACAGATTTCAGTCCCTGTGAAATCAGTCTGCACAGACTGTCTGCACTGGCAAGCTTAGCCATAGCCTGAGTCACTGCACAGGCAGAAAATATATCCAAATCTGTCTTTGTCTCATTAATGACTGGATTAGCTGTCAACTGCACCACAGAGACAACTTTACTTTCTACAAGGTAATTTCCTAATGATACTCCCTCCACTGCTAAACTTGATCAGATCCCTATCGTAACAGTTCCATCAACTAATGCTGATTTCAACACTATCCTGTGCAGAGGTATTGATTCCAGATCACCCCCCCCCCTCCCCACAGACCTCGAAACAAATTTATTTCACCCATGGCAGTCTCATCACCAAACTCCAAATCATTGTCCAACATGAGTAACTGGGCAGCCCCAGAATCTCGAAGGACCATTGTCATTTGTGTTGACCCTTCCTTTACCAAAACCAAACCCTCTGACACAAATATTTGAATTCATCCCTAATATTATCAGCAGGTCTGGAACTTTTTGATTTCTATGTTTTTCATCACTGAATAAATGCATCTGGCACTGCCTCCTTTTCTTTTTTTCAACATGGAACAATTTGCTATCAAGTGACCAGGTTTCTTAAAATAGTATCAAGGGGGACACAAAGTTTTTTCCTTTACTTGCTTCTCTTCATCTTTATCCTAGCACTACCTCCTGATGTGGTTTCTAACTTACTTAGATAGTTCATATTACTCTTTTAAAAGGTTCTACTTGGTACAAACTTAAAGAATACTCATCTGCTAATTTAGCAGATTCCTGCCAAGTTTCATTTAAATTTGCTTTTATATCATTAGGAATGCACCCTTTAATTTCTTCAACTAACACCAGTGCTCTCAGTCTGTTATAATCATCATTTTCTATGTCTTCTTTTGGCTTGGCTTCGCGGACGAAGATTTATGGAGGGGTAATGTCCACGTCAGCTGCAGGCTCGTTTGTGGCTGACAAGTCCGATGCGGGACAGGCAGACATGGTTGCAGTGGTTGCAAGGGAAAATTGGTGGGTTGGGTGTTGGGTTTTTCCTCCTTTGTCTTTTGTCAGTGAGGTGGGCTCTGCGGTCTTCTTCAAAGGAGGTTGCTGCCTGCCGAACTGTGAGGCGCCAAGTTGCACAGTTTGAGGCGATATCAGCCCACTGGTGGTGGTCGATGTGGCAGGCACCAAGAGATTTCTTCAGGCAGTCCTTGTACCTCTTCTTTGGTGCACCTCTGTCTCGGTGGCCAGTGGAGAGCTCGCCATATAACACGATCTTGGGAAGGCGATGGTCCTCCATTCTGGAGACGTGACCTACCCAGCGCAGTCAAAGCACACAGTTTTGTCATACGCAAAATCCATATAAGACTGATTCACCAATTACCTCAAATTCCTGAATTTTTGCCTTTAAGCTTCTGGAACCAATTCATAAGCTTTAGATATGCCTTGCTTTACAGTCTCATAATCAGCATCTTATTTGGTTATAAGGGCAGATTAAGCCTGCTGGGCTTTCCCTCTAATCATGCTTTGTGACACGAGGGACCAATGGTCTTGTGGCCATTTATTGAAATTCAATCTTAGCCACATCAAATGGAGGAACTAATCTAACCACCCTATTGGTCACAAACCTCTCACGTGGACTAGAAGGTGGAACTCTGTTTTTCTCTCTCTCAAACTGGCTTTGCTTCTCTGCTTCCTGAAATCTACATTTTTCTCGCTCAGTCTGTTCCAACATTTTAACCACTGCTCAAAGGATTTACTTTCAGGTAATTTTGGCTATAGTCTGTACTAGATGTTACCACCCAGTCTCTCCACAGCTGTGAATGGTTGCAACTAAATACTAACCCCTAAAATTAAATCCACACTAAATTAAAATGCAGCTTGTAATATGGTTAACCCTACTAACTGCCATTGCACCATTGAAAGACATTTTATTACTTATACCATTATTTGTCCTCTTTGTTGTCAAACAAATTGGAAAGAAATCAGTGGGACGGCATGACTTTATCACATGGATAATTTAGTGTTATCTAACGAGTACATTGCCAAGACTCTGGTCATCATGGTGCTGAATTCTTCTTCTTCTTTGGCTTGGCTTCGCGGACGAAGATTTATGGAGGGGGTAAAAGTCCACGTCAGCTGCAGGCTCGTTTGTGGCTGACAAGTCCGATGTGGGACAGGCAGACACGGTTGCAGCGGCTGCAGGGGAAAAATGGTTGGTTGGGGTTGGGTGTTGGGTTTTTCCTCCTTTACCTTTTGTCAGTGAGGTGGGCTCTGCTGTCTTCTTCAAAGGAGGTTGCTGCCCGCCAAACTGTGAGGCGCCAAGATGCACGGTTTGAGGCGATATCAGCCCACTGGCGGTGGTCAATGTGGCAGGCACCAAGAGATTTTTTTAGGCAATCCTTGTACCTTTTCTTTGGTGCACCTCTGTCACGGTGGCCAGTGGAGAGCTTGCCATATAACACGATCTTGGGAAGGCGATGGTCCTCCATTCTGGAGACGTGACCCACCCAGCGCAGCTGGATCTTCAGCAGCGTGGACTCGATGCTGTCGACCTCTGCCATCTCGAATACTTCGACGTTAGGGATGAAAGCGCTCCAATGGATGTTGAGGATGGAGCGGAGACAACGCTGGTGGAAGCGTTCTAGGAGCCGTAGGTGATGCCAGTAGAGGACCCATGATTCGGAGCCGAACAGGAGTGTGGGTATGACAACGGCTCTGTATACGCTTATCTTTGTGAGGTTTTTCAGTTGGTTGTTTTTCCAGACTCTTTTGTGCAGTCTTCCAAAGGCGCTATTTGCCTTGGCGAGTCTGTTGTCTATCTCATTGTCGATCCTTGCATCTGATGAAATGGTGCAGCCGAGATAGGTAAACTGGTTGACCGTTTTGAGTTTTGTGTGCCCGATGGAGATGTGGGGGGGCTGGTAGTCATGGTGGGGAGCTGGCTGATGGAGGACCTCAGTTTTCTTCAGGCTGACGTCCAGGCCAAACGCTTTGGCAGTTTCCGCAAAGCAGGACGTCAAGCGCTGAAGAGCTGGCTCTGAATGGGCAACTAAAGCGGCATCGTCTGAGATCTTCTCATTTCTTCAGATCCCCTCATTTCACATCTACTTCTGATTTAGAGGTAGTACCTTTTGCCATACAATTACCCCATTAATCCATTCTCACATCCTTGCCTGTTCTGAACTCTACGCTCACTATGAGTATGTGGCTCGTTTCTTAAAGATACTGCAAAACTGCAACTAGGCCAAGCAGTAGTAGAAGAATAACAGGTAGAAGAGCATTTACAGTAATGAAGAAAACTATTATTCAGATTCCAACTCCAAGCCATTTATTGAGATTTAATATTAAGAAAAGTAAAGATGTCTAAAATTTAAAAAAAACTTTTCTTCAACTCCCATAGAAACAATCAGAAGTCAACCAATGCTACAATGGAAGTTCAGATTTCTGTCATACATTGTTAGCTTGCAGCCATGCAAGCTCTCTCTGTTGGCAGTTTCAAAATGAAATTTCCAGGGTGTTATAGCAGTTCAGCAATGTGTTCTCCAATAAATTATTAGGATTGCTCAGATTCCACCTTAGAGCTGTGACACTAGTTACAGGTCGTGGAGCATGAACCATCTCTCTCAGGATTATTCCATTTGTTTTTCCATTCTGTCACTTCCTCATTGGCTTTGCTGTAGCCTGATAGCCAGCCAGGCAGAAACAGAATCAAAAATCAGGATTTATTGTCATGAATAAGTCATGTAATTCGGTGTTTTGTGGCAGCATCATACAACATTACTATAAAAATAAAATAATAACAAACATAGTGCACGAAAAGTAAGGCCGTGTTTTTGGTTACTGCTGCCTACTGGGATGGTTTTACAAGGTCCAGTGCTACTTAGGGTTATTTTGTAAAGCCATATACATTTTCTGATACTGAAAGCCAGCAACCTTCCGCCTTCAGAATTACAAATGAGTGTCACCGGGACAGGAAAAGACGGGTTCTTGGAGATTTTGGGCTCCACAGTTTGGCATCCACAATTCGGTGGACATCTTGCCACCTTCAGTTAGTGTTGGACATCTCGCCGCTAACAGTTAGGTGGATTTCATCGCGGGGTGAGGGGAGTGCGGAGATGTCACCGCGGGAAGAGAGGTGACATAAATTAAATGCCATGTCCATTGCCAAATTGTGGATGCCAAAATGTCTGAAGGGCTGCAAAAGTCTTGTTTTTTTGCCAAAATGCGAGCACTAAACTATCCGGCGCCAAATTGTGGATGCCAAAATGTCCGATTCTGGGAAAAGACATAGAAAGCAGACAGTAAAGGATAATTAGTTTATGTTTCCATAAAACAATGGATGCTTTGCTTTATAAATGTGATTTTGAACATTTAAATAATGTTGTAGTTTAGTTTTTCATTGTGGCCTTGGACCTTGCTATTGCTAGTGTTAAAGGGAAAGTAAAGTGTAGGAGCATTGATAAATATGAAAAAGGAGTTGCAGTTTCTGGTATCACAGACAGATAAGTTGTTCACAGATGACACTGGGGAAAGGTTGCCAACTAAGTTGTCTCAACACTTCCCTGAATGGCACTTTGAAACATGGGAAGTCAGCAAGCCTCGCAATCCTGCTTCCTCTGCCTGCTGCTGTGTGACAAGAAACTGAAACAGGTTAGTTCTCATTAACATTATATCAATAAATTCAATGATTTCTACTTTTAGAAGATATACTTTTTCATTTCTTTAGAATGCGGCTGACATTCTTAAAATAGAGTGCTATTTTGAATATTAAAAACTATTATATAAATTTGAAAACGCTTGGAGCACAACCGAGAGTGTTCTGGCTGGCTACATTACAGTGTAATATGATAGCTGCAAAGCATCATATCAGTCAGCTCAGAGGGAGATGAAAATTACTGAGACATCACTGGGATCTCCCTTCCATCTATCCATGATATCTACAGAGAGCGGTGCTTAAAAATGCTCAGAGAATCATTGAGGATCCTTACCATCCAGCCCACAGTATCTTTGAGACACCTCCTTCAAGGAAGAGATATAGGTGAAGGTGGATGCTGAGAGAATGGGAAATGGACTGAGCATGTGCAGAAAATGATCTAAAAATTTCTGACTCTGCTTCCTGTCAATCAGCCAATGTTCTACCCATGCAATATGATCTCTGTATTCGGATTCTCTGCTTCCTGCCAATTAGCCAATGCTCCACCTGCACAAATATGTTTCCTGTTATACCATGGGATCTTATCTTGTTAAATAGTTTCATGTATAGCACCTTGTCAAAGGTCTTCTGAATATCCAAATGCACAGCATCCACTTTTCAAAAGAATTCCAATAGGCTTTGGCCTATTTTGTCATATGCCTCCAAATATTCCATAATCATCTCCAACAAACTTCCCAACTATTGACTTCAAACTAACAGTTTATAATTTCCTTTCTGCTGCCTCCCTCCCTTCTTGAATAGTGGGGTGACATTGGTGATTTTCCAGTCTGCCAGAACCATTGATTCCTGTAAGATCATTACCAATGCCTCCACAAGCTCTATCGCTACTTCTTTCAGAACCTGAGAGTGCAATCCACCTGGTCTGAGAGACATCCCATCCTTAGACCATTCAGCTTTCTCAGCACCTTTTCCCTTGAAATAGTAACTTCACTCATTTCCCTTCCCTAATTGCCTAATGGCACACTGCTAATGTCTTCCACAGTGAAGACTGGTGCAATATACTCATTTATTTCCTCTGCCATCTCCTTGTCTCCCATTATTACTTCTCCAGCATCATTTTCTTGTGGTCCTATATCTACTCTCATGTCTCTTTTACTCCTTATATACTTGAAGAAACTTTTTTTTATCCTCTTTGATATTATAATTTCCCTCCTTAGGAGTTTTATTTAAGTTACCTTCTGCATGTTTTTTAGAAACTTCCCAATCCTCTAACTTCCCACTAATTTTTGCTTCCTTGTATACCCTCTCTTTTGCTTTTACGCTGGATTTGACTTCTCTTGTCAACCACAGATGTGAAAACTTTCCATTTGAATATTTCCTCTTTTTGGACTGTATTTATCCTGCACATTTCTCATTTCTTGCAGAAATGCCATCCGTTGCTCTCTCTCATGCTACTTTATCATCACTTTACTCTTTTGAAATACCGAACATCTTACTTCAGTTTCTCCTTGTTAAATCTTAAATTGAATTCAATCATATTGTGATCACTTACACCCTAATGATTCCTTTACTCTAATTACCTCTGGTGCATTGCACAACACCAATTCAGTACAGCTAATCCCCTAGTAGCTCAACAAGCTGCTCAAAAAAGCCATCTCGCAGGTTTTCCAAATTTACTTGCATGTTAAAATCCCTCATGACTACCAGAACATTGCCCTTCTGTCGTGCCTTTTCTATTTGTTGTTGTAATTTGTCATCCACATCCCAGCTACAGTTTGGAGATCTGTATATAACTGCCAATAGTGGCTTTTTACCCTTACCATTTTTATTCAATCCACAATGATTCTCTATCTTCCGATCCTACATAACCTCTTTCAGTTGATTTAATGTTGTTTCTTGCCAACAGAGCCATGCCACCCCTCTATTTACTTGCCCATTCAATACACCGTGTATCCTTGGAATTAAGCTCCCATGGCATCCATCCTTTAGCCACGACTCTGCAATGGCCACAACATCATACTGATGTAAATGTGCTGAATGTTTGAGCTGTGCATGTGTGGAATACAAGCTTCCACCTCATTAGACCCAGAGAGAAACGACTGACACCAGCGTTCTCCCAAATCCAAAGAACGAACCCTTTTATTTACAATTAGAGAACTATTTATAGTATTTGCAATGCCCTTGGTCCCGAGGGAACTTCGCGAGCCATCTCACACACATGACTGGATCAGTTGATTGATGGCTCAAGTCCCAAGAACTGCTAATGCCCACTCCTGGTGATGGTGGGGGAGTCGCTCTGTTTAGGGCATCCTAGCACCTTCCCCTTTGAGCTGGTTAGTGGAATTTGGGATACACTTGGAAGGATTCACTAGTCTCCATGCTCTTTGAGACTTCCTTACAGGTTTCAGTGATGTAGAGGATATAGGCTCATTTCCGTGTAATGGGTGTGATTGGTGGTTCAATGGTTTCTGAAGTTCAAATGTGTCCAACAGGGCATCCAGGCTGAGTTGCGCAGGTGTTGTTTCAGCGAGGTTGCCTTCTGTTGATCACAACTGGTTGGGATGTCTGGTCCAACTTGTACATGGTAGAGAACATCTCCAATTTTTCTCAGGGTTCTCCCCAGCTGCCATACATCTGACTTATCTCTGTATTTCACACGAATGCATGTTGACCATTATGAAACGTACCTTCTTTGGATCCATGCTGGCGATTGTACTGTTGTTCTATGTCATCATTTCTCGGTCCAGATTCTGGTCTCATATGACCTCATATGGTGCTCGTACTTTCCTACCTAAGAGATTTTCAGCAGCCAAAGTGTCACCTGGAGCTTGGGTTTGGAATGATCCTGTAATTTAACAAGAATATCTGCAGGATCTCCTTTATTGGACCCTCCCCCTTGGCCTTGTTCAGAGCTCATTTGAACATACCCACAAAACATTTGGCTTGACCATTGGACTGAGGATGATATGGAGGTGAGCGAATATGCGTGATGCCGTACTCCTTGTTAAATAAAAAATCTAAACCGACTGCATTGAATTGCGTCCCATTGTCTGAAACTAATGTTAAGGAGAACCAAAGCGATTGAATATGGATCCAAATTCCATGATTGTAGCCGATACAGTTGGTCAGGTTACCTTGATGATCTCAGGCTATTTGGAGTATGCATCCATTACAATTAGGTAGTACTCCCCATTAATTGGTCCTGCATAGTCAATGTGAAGATGATTCCATGACCAGCTTGGTTGAGGCCAGGAATGTAGATTCATCTTAACAGGGAATTTCGCAGCCGAGGTACATCAGATACATGATAATGTCAGTTGTTCAATCTGGGTCATCCATCAGAGACCAATAAACATAGCTTCGTGCAAGTGCTTTCCCTCAATCTGTTCCAGGATGTCCACTGTGAAACTGTTTGAGGATTGTAGATTGCAGAACTTTGGGGATCACAACCCTTTCTGCAAACAAAAGGCAACCATTAGTGATTGTCATTGATTCTCCTCTTTTGAAGAATGGATGGATTTCCATTGGTGGAAAAGTTTTTAGCCATCCTGAATGATGATAACACATGATCTCTTGTAGGTCATCTTCGCTCATTGCTTGGCTGACTCTTTTTGCTGTGACTGGCATGAGTTGGTAACATCTTTGAATATCTTGTTGACCTCTGCCTCTACATAGAGTTTTGTGTCAAGAATATCTTCTGGCTCTGTTTCCTGCTTGCTAATGAGTCGTAACAATGCATCAGTTTGCCTGATACTTATGGACAGCACGTATTTAATTTTGAAGTCATACCCAAGTAGCATGGTTCCCCATCTTTGCAGATGGTTTGCCATGTAAATTGGAATTTCTTTGAACCAAATACTGCTAGGAGCGGCTTATGATCTGTCAGAAGAGTGAATTGGTGTTCATAGAGCATTTTATGGAATTTCACTGCAAATCGATTGCTAGAGCTTCCTTTTCAATTTATCCACAGTTATGCTCTGCTGTTGTTAGAGACCATGCTGTGTGGGCATCTGGAAATATATGAGAAATGACCACACCCACCCGAGACATTGATTCATCTGAAAATACGAAAATCAAGTTTGGATCATAGTGCATCAAAAGAAGGTTCGAGTTTAGCGTTGACAATTCAGTTGAATGACTCTTGACATTTTAATGTTCATTTCTATTTGCTACCCATGGTAAGAAGCTTGTTGAATGGATCATGGAGTTTATGCATCTCTGGCAGAAATAAACTGTAGTGACTGAAAAGACCCAGGAATGAACATAGCGTGGTCACATCTGTGGGCGCATGCATGCGCTCGATAGTGTCAGTGTTTTGTGGATCTGGCCATTGTCATTGTTTGTCAATGATGAAACCAAGATATTTCACTGATTTCATGAAAAATGTGCATTTTTCTGGACGCACTCAAAAACTTAGTCTTTGATGCAGGACAGAATGCAATCAAGACTATCAAACAATTCTTGAGCATGTGCTCCCATTGCCAGGATGTCATCTAGGTACACTGCAACTCCTGGATCATCGTTCAACATTGTGTCTATAATCTGTTGAAAGATAGCTGGAGCCATCTTCACTCTGAAGGGTAGACGTGTGTATCTGATCTGTCCACGGTTTGTGTTAATAGTTAGCAATTCCTTGGCTTCCTCATCAACCTCCAACTGTGGATAAGCCTCTGCTAAGTCTATCTTTGCAAAGCATTTGCCACCATTCAGCTTAGTGACAAAGTCGTCAAGCAATGGCAGTGGGTATTGATGGGTGTTCAATATTGGATTCAGACCAGCTGAGCAATCAGCACAGACATATAGAGCCATTTGACTTTTTCACCATCATGAAAAGTGCAGCCCATGATGAGTAGTTGACCTGTTCAATTACTCCTTCATGTGGCAGCTGTTCCAATTCTTGCAGTGCTGCGTATGGCACAGGTCATTTTGACTTGAAAGTCAGTTTCACGTTTGTCAGAAGACAAAGTTTCACCTTCCTTTTAGTGCACTGTCCAAGACCTTCAGAAAATATCATTGCATGGTGTTGCTTTAGCTGTACCAGCAATTTTTATGTGGTATTTGCCATTTATGGGATATGTGCCATTAGCAACTTGTGGCAAATATTGTTGAGTAGCCGGTCGAGAAGGTTCAACCTTTCAATCCACTAGAGACCCATGAGATTGAGGTTAGGACATTTTACCGTATAATACGCTCCATTTTCTTCTGCACCATTTAAACTGACGGAACAGTCAACTGAAACTAATAATTCCAGGATCCCCCGGAAGCGTTCCATGCCATGTTTTCAGTTGAAGTCACCTCTGGCTGATCAAGTAGTTTCCACATTATGACAGACCTTGTATCAATTTGAAGCCTCACTGGGATGCTGTTAATATTTCACTTTTGAGGTTGAAGTGAACTTATCAGGTGTTTTCCGTCTTCCAGCTCTACAGCACTCTGGTTTATGCCCCAGGCACTTGCATTTACTGCAGCATTGACATCTGTCACGAGCGTAGTGCCACTAACTGGAGTTCCAACAGTCACTGGGCGGTTTGGCTGGGTGGGTCACAGTTTTGTTTTATCTAGCAGGGTTTGCTGACTTGACTGTCCAGACACAACTGCTTGAAGATGGGTGTGCCACTTCTACCATTTGCTGTTGTGTTTTAGATTAATTAAGCATTGACAGATGTTAGATGTTAATCTTTGAAGAGTCGTATCTGACTCCTGCTCAATCTTCACTAGCAAACGCTTTCGGAGGTTGGCATCTTGGTGCGACTGCATTCCCACTACAAAGACTAGACACTTAAACTGGTCTTCAGTCAGCATAGGGAGTTTAAAACGCTCGCACTGTCGATTCACCATACTCGTGTATGTCACAAAATCTTCGGTATCTTCCTTAGTCATCTTGAGGCACTGATACTGAATGTTGAACAGTGATGTTTGCTCACAGAATATCTCTGCCAACACATTAAGTGTTTCCCTGAAGCTGAGCTCACGGGAAGTTTTGGCAGAATGAAGTTTTTGTAGCGCTCATGTTCTCGAGTGCCTAACTTCCGCAACAACAGCCTAATTTTCCATGCATCATTGAATTTGGCAAAGTTGACTGCAAATAAATCTTCATACTTTTTGAACCATGTGCTTGACTCTGCGTCAAATAAGAACTCAGTGATAGAGCTCATTAAAGTATCTGCCAAATTTGAATGAACTTCAGGCTCACCTACTACAATGGCTGGAGTCCCAATGGACATTTTCTCTGCCAGCTGGTCAATTAGCCTTGCTTGTATTACTTCAACGTTTTTCTGTTGCTGCTTGAGGACAACCTACAGCCGTAGGTAACCTCATCACCAAAATGTTGTAATTGTGCTGAATGTTTGTGTTGTGCATGCATTGTGTGGAATATAAGCTTCCATCTTGTTAGACCCAGAGAGAAACAACTGACACCAGTGTTTCCCAAAATCCAAAGAACTAACCCTTTTATTTATAATTAGAGAACTATTTATAGTATTTACAGTGCCCTTAGTCCTGAAGGAACTCTCTCAAGTCATCACACACATGTGACTGGATTAGTTGATTGATGGTTCAAGTCCCAAGAACTGGTAACACTCATTCCTGGCAACAGTGGGTCGCTCTGTTTAGGGTGACCTAGTTCATGTGTTACTGTACTACAAGGTCATCCACTTTATTTCTTATGTTACATGCATTTAAATACATGTCCTTTAGCCCTTTATTTGTTACATTTGACTTTGTGTCCCTGTTGCATTGGAGTACATCCCAATGGGTGCAATTTTCCCCTTTCTGCTTGTCTTTCCACACAAGCTCCCTTCCATCTGTCCCAATTTGTATACCAACCACCTCTCTACTTTGGTTCCCACCCCACTGTGAATCTAGTATGAAGCCCCTCCCTCCCCCCTCAACAGTATTAGCAAATCTCCCTGCTGCTGGATATTGGTTCCACTCCAGTTCAGATGCAACCCGTCCCACTTGTACAGATCATCCCTCCCACAGAAAAGGTTCCAATGATCCCAGATCTTGAAACCCTGCACCATCTCTTCAGCCACATTTGTCTTCACTATCTTCCTGTTCTGACCTTCCCTAGCTCATGGCACAGAGAGGAATCCAGAGATTACCACCTTGGAAGTCCTGCTCCTCAGCCACTTTCCTATCTCCCTAAATTTACTTTGCAGGTCTTCTATCCCACTCCAGCCTATGTCATTGGTACCAATGACCTATGGCTGCTCACCCTCTCCCTTAAGAAAATTCCACACCTGCTCAGAAACATCCTGGACTTGAGCACTCAGTAGGAACACACAATCGTGGAGTCTTTTTTGCAGTGCAGAATCTCCTATCTTTCCCTTATTGAGTCTCTATGACAGTCGCTCTACCTTTCCCTTCTGAGTCTCAGAGCCGAGCATGCTGCTGTTGGTCTTTCTGCTGCCTTGCCCAAATAGGTCATCCACCTTCAGAGTATTCAAAGACATCTATTTGTTTCTGAGGGGAATAGCTACGGGGGTAACCGCTACCTTCCTCCTGCCTCATAGGTGTGATTGTGTCCCTGTAACTCTTGTCTATGACACACCCCCTCAGACTTCCAAATGATCCAGAGTTCATCCAACTCCAGCTCCAATTCCTTAATAGGATCAAAGGAGCTGCAGTTGGATGCACTTCTCACAGATGAAGTCATCAGGGATAGCTTTGGCTTCCCTGACTATCCACATTCTGCAAGAGGAGCATATCCATGACTTGGCTACCATTCCCACTGTACATTAAAGAAGAAAGCATTAGAAAAACCTGTCCTTACCTTGCATCAACTCTTCTACCTCAACCTCAGCCTCTGCTCACCAAAGCCTCTCGAATCAAAGCCTCAAATTCCCACTCCTCTCACACAATGGCCGCTCCACTTGAGATTCCCTTCCTTTTATTATTTGCCAATGGACACATTTTGATCACAGTCCCAATCTCACAGTCCCCGATGAGACATGCAAAATTCTCCTTTTTAAACTCTTCTCCCCAACCTGAGTGCAGTTTCCTTGCTCTGCAAATCAATTGGTCTGCTGTTAAGGCATTATGTTACAGAGTTCTGTGTTGTGTATTGGCCTATGTGTTGTGTGGTTTTATGTTAAAAAAGTGACAGTTTGCCTTAGAGAGCCAAGGTGAAGGTGGACTGCTGAGAGAGTGGGAGATGGACTGAGCATGTGCAGAAAACGATCTAAAAATTTCTGGACTTGGACTTGCTGTGGAGTGGAAGAAGGCCCAGAGCATGAGTCATGGTCTGGAGGACAGTTTAGAATGTTGGGATTTCAAAAAGGATGAACATTCCGAAGGCAGCCAGAAGGATTCGGACCATGCCAGTTGGATCCTCTCTCTGCAAGCAACACAAGACAACTTTGAATTTTGTGCTCTTTCTCTCTCTTTCTCTCAAAGATCTTTTGGTTTCAGTTTACCAAACAAACTGAATTTTGTTTATGATCTTTGCTTTAGTTGAGATCGAAGTTTTGTGAGTCTTGTGTGTTTTATGTCTAAGTTTTTCTATGGGCTGCTTGGAAATATAACTTGGACTTTAATTACATTGTTATATTTAGGCTGGAGAATTTATTAGTTTTACACTGCTATAGAGATTTGCATAGTAACTAGTGGACATTGTTATAAAAGGGGGTATTTTGAATTAAAATTTGAAGGTGAATTTTTGTTAATAAAGTAATTGTTCATCTTTACCCCTATGTGATATGCCTTCTTTGTGGTTGCTGGTTTGATCTTGTAACAATTAAAAGACGGAAGTTTCATGCCACGGACTTACCCCTGTGACATAGCAATTGCCTTATCTGGACCAGTCGGGAGAAAGTTCAAAGTTCAGATTTATTGTCAGAGAGCATACATGACTTCACCTATCACCTTGAGATTATTTTTCCTGCAGAATTTCTATTTATCAGTGTTGCAAACAACTCGACTGAAGAAAAATAATGTAACAAGAGAGAAATGTAATAAAGAAATGTAAACAAACTGCAATACAGAAAAAAAATCAGTTGTAAATGTGCAAACTAAGAGTCTGTCTTGCATGTGATTTTACAAAAAAATAATTTTGAGATATGTATTTTATTCCTAATGAAGACACATTTGCTTATATTATTTTATTACAGATTTTATTTGTAAAATCAACAAACATTTTAGAGCAAGATCAGGCCACTTGGTCCCTTGAGATTGCTATCCCATTTAATAATATCATGGTTGATCTGATTGTAACTTCATCTTTTTTTTGTCCTTTCCTTTCATCACTTTGACAATCAAAAATATATTTACTATTGTCTTAAAATATTCAATTTTTTCTGTTTCTGTCACCTTAACAGGACTAATCATCAGAAGTCAGCATTGCATTAAAAAATTTGTCCAAGAAAATATAGTCATTTGAAGAATATCAGGTATGGAAAATGTTGTTAGACCATGGGCTAACAATAATACAAACAGGCAATGAAGCCAATATTAATTTTCTTGGTATTACAGAAAGATAATTGACAGAGAAAATATGAGGCCTAGTATTATAAGAATGAGATATTTGGGAGGGATGATGGTATGTGTTGATAACTCCAGGAATACAGCCAGTGCTAACGTGTCTTATTAGATATATCTTTTCTGTGCAGCACCTTACAAGTCAGTTAGTCCCCCTAAGTAAGGATAGAATTAAATTGCTGATGTAATGATGAACACAAGAATTAGAAGTAGACCATTTGGCTCATTGGGTCTGCTCTACCATTCAATAAGATAATGACAGATTTGGCAGTGCACTCAACTCCAATAATCCACCCTTTACCCATAACCCTCAATTTCCCTACTATTCAAAAATTTATCTGTCTTAAAAACAATCGATGAGGCTGCCTCAACTGCTTCATTGGGCACAAAATTCTACAGATTCACTACTCTCTGGAAACAATTCCCCCCTCATCTGTCTTAAATCTACTCCCGAAATCCAACTCCTTTCATGATTTTATACATTTCTATAAGATTTCATCCCCTCCCCTTAACCTACTAAATGCCAATGAATCAGGCTACACCATCTCTCATCCTAGGCTAACCATCTTGTTTTCACTATTATCCTGGTGAATTTTCACTGCACTGTCTCTAAAGCCAATAAATCCTTTCTAAGGTGAAACCGAATTCCACACAGTACTCCAGCTGCAGCGGGGGGGCGGGGGCGAGCGGGGAGGCGCGGGGGCGAGCGGGGGGGGGGGCGGGGGCGAGCGAGCGGGGGGGGCGGGGGGGCATGCAGTGGCTGAAGTAAGGGCCAGTGTGGAAGGGGGGCACGGGGCCAGTGAGGAAGGGGGCACGGGGCCAGTGAGGAAGGGGGCACGGGGCCAGTGAGGAAGGGGGGCACGGGGCCAGTGAGGAAGGGGGGCACGGGGCCAGTGAGGAAGGGGGGCACGGGGCCAGTGAGGAAGGGGGGCACGGGGCCAGTGAGGAAGGGGGGCACGGGGCCAGTGAGGAAGGGGGCAGGGCCAGTGAGGAAGGGGGCACGGCCAGTGAGGAAGGGGGGCACAGGGCCAGTGAGGAAGGGGGGCACAGGGCCAGTGAGGAAGGGGGGCACAGGGCCAGTGAGGAAGGGGGCACAGGGCCAGTGAGGAAGGGGGGCACGGGGCCAGTGAGGAAGGGGGGCACGGGGCCAGTGAGGAAGGGGGGCACGGGGCCAGTGAGGAAGGGGGCAGGGCCAGTGAGGAAGGGGGCACGGCCAGTGAGGAAGGGGGGCACAGGGCCAGTGAGGAAGGGGGGCACAGGGCCAGTGAGGAAGGGGGGCACAGGGCCAGTGAGGAAGGGGGCACAGGGCCAGTGAGGAAGGGGGGCTCAGGGCCAGTGAGGAAGGGGGGCTCAGGGCCAGTGAGGAAGGGGGGCTCAGGGCCAGTGAGGAAGGGGGGCTCTGGGCCAGTGAGGAAGGGGGGCATGGCCTGTGAGGAAGGGGGGCTCGGGGCCAGTGAGGAAGGGGGGCACGGGGCCAGTGAGGAAGGGGGCACGGGGCCAGTGAGGGGGGCACGGGGCCAGTGAGGAAGGGGGCACGGGGCCAGTGAGGAAGGGGGGCACGGGGCCAGTGAGGAGGGGGGCACGGGGCCAGTGAGGAAGGGGGCACGGGGCCAGTGAGGAAGGGGGGCACGGGGCCAGTGAGGAAGGGGGCACAGGGCCAGTGAGGAAGGGGGGCTCAGGGCCAGTGAGGAAGGGGGGCTCAGGGCCAGTGAGGAAGGGGGGCTCAGGGCCAGTGAGGAAGGGGGGCTCTGGGCCAGTGAGGAAGGGGGGCATGGCCTGTGAGGAAGGGGGGCTCAGGGCCAGTGAGGAAGGGGGGCACGGGGCCAGTGAGGAAGGGGGCACGGGGCCAGTGAGGGGGGCACGGGGCCAGTGAGGAAGGGGGCACGGGGCCAGTGAGGAAGGGGGGCACGGGGCCAGTGAGGAAGGGGGCAGGGCCAGTGAGGAAGGGGGCACGGCCAGTGAGGAAGGGGGGCACAGGGCCAGTGAGGAAGGGGGGCACGGGGCCAGTGAGGAAGGGGGGCACGGGGCCAGTGAGGAAGGGGGGCACGGGGCCAGTGAGGAAGGGGGGCTCAGGGCCAGTGAGGAAGGGGGGCTCAGGGCCAGTGAGGAAGGGGGGCTCAGGGCCAGTGAGGAAGGGGGGCTCTGGGCCAGTGAGGAAGGGGGGCATGGCCTGTGAGGAAGGGGGGCTCGGGGCCAGTGAGGAAGGGGGGCACGGGGCCAGTGAGGAAGGGGGCACGGGGCCAGTGAGGGGGGCACGGGGCCAGTGAGGAAGGGGGCACGGGGCCAGTGAGGAAGGGGGGCACGGGGCCAGTGAGGAGGGGGGCACGGGGCCAGTGAGGAAGGGGGCACGGGGCCAGTGAGGAAGGGGGGCACGGGGCCAGTGAGGAAGGGGGCACGGGGCCAGTGAGGAAGGGGGGCACAGGGCCAGTGAGGAAGGGGGCACAGGGCCAGTGAGGAAGGGGGGCTCAGGGCCAGTGAGGAAGGGGGGCTCAGGGCCAGTGAGGAAGGGGGGCTCAGGGCCAGTGAGGAAGGGGGGCTCTGGGCCAGTGAGGAAGGGGGGCATGGCCTGTGAGGAAGGGGGGCTCAGGGCCAGTGAGGAAGGGGGGCACGGGGCCAGTGAGGAAGGGGGCACGGGGCCAGTGAGGGGGGCACGGGGCCAGTGAGGAAGGGGGCACGGGGCCAGTGAGGAAGGGGGGCACGGGGCCAGTGAGGAAGGGGGCACGGGGCCAGTGAGGAAGGGGGGCACGGGGCCAGTGAGGAAGGGGGCACGGGGCCAGTGAGGAAGGGGGGCACGGGGCCAGTGAGGAAGGGGGGCACGGGGCCAGTGAGGAGGGGGGGGCACGGGGCCAGTGAGGGGGGGGCACGGGGCCATTGAGGAAGGGGGGCACGGGGCCAGTGAGGAAGGGGGCACGGGGCCAGTGAGGAAGGGGGCACGGGGCCAGTGAGGGGGGGCACGGGGCCAGTGAGGGGGGGGGCACGGGGCCAGTGAGGGGGGGGCACGGGGCCAGTGAGGGGGGGGCACGGGGCCAGTGAGGGGGGGGCACGGGGCCAGTGAGGGGGGGGCACGGGGCCAGTGAGGGGGGGGGCAGGCCGTAGTGTGCCCGTGGTGCGACCGTTTGTGACCTCGCGGCCGCCTTTATATTCTGGGCTCGAGCCGGGGTCACGACCCTCAGCCCCATCCCGGAATCAAGCGCCACCAAAGTGAAGGAGCCTCATTATTCCCAGCTTGTGTCACCGCGGAGGGAGGGAGGCCATTTGACGAGACGGTGGGTGCTTTTATTTCTGACGCAGCCACGTCTCCGCTCTGTGGGGGGAGGCCGCGCCTGTTCATTGGCTCCAGGCTCTGAACGGGGTTGAGGAGCCGGCCGAGGAAACCAACGGGAAAGCACTTCGTCAACAACATGAACCGTCAGGACGAAGGAGACGCGCAGGCGAACGACTTTCCCAAGTGTGTGAATGCCCAGAAAGAAGAAAGGGCAAAGGTATATTGCTGCCACCGCCAAATCCCCAATTTAGACGCTCACGGAGATCTATTTTAAATTGTATTGGCACTTCGTCCAAAACTAGAAGTTGGGAGGTCAAAACTTGTCCTCCAAAACTTCAAGGCTCAGTTGCTCCACTGCCCTTTTCCTTTTTAATTGGTTCGATTTCCATGCACCATGTGATATTGATAGCCCAAATATTTCTTTTTACTTTTTATTATTGATGTCTTACCGTATAACCAATAAAACAGTGCAATTCTACGAAATGCTGAAAAATATTCTGAAATAATTCTCATGATAAGTAAATCCCAATCATGGCATTAAAGTAAAAAGAAAGGGGTGGGGGGGGGGGGTGGGGGGGGGGGGGTGGGGGGGGGGGGTGGGGGGGGGGGGGTGGAGGGAGGGGAAATATTCAAAACCTCCATCCTCTAAGCAAGGTTGAAAGGTGACATGGATCAATCAAGTGACACCAACACCCAGCCAAAATTGCAGAACAAAACTGATTCTGAACATGATGATAAAAGTCCATAGGTGGGATCCATAACTTTTGAAACTTAATATTTAAATCTCTGATGGCCCATCCAATTTTTTCCCTCCCGAGAATTAAACAAGGCATAATATCTCTTAGCCATTGTGTAGGTGAAGTGTTATCTTTCCATTTAATCAAAATTGCATGTCTGGCTATCAATGAAGATAAAATTTAAATGTGAATTGAAGTCAGTAATACATCAACATCTTGAGGTGATCCAAAAAGCGCTATTAAAGGACAAGGTTCAAAATTTTAACTTAAGAATTACTGATAATGTTTGAAAAACATCTTTCAAAACTTCCAGGTTAAGGCAGGTTCAGAACGTAAAGTATCACCTATTTTGCATTTGTCACTTAAAGGATTTCTGTCAGAGTAAAAACGAGACCATTTAACTTTAGACATATGTTCTCTATGGGCCACTTTAAATTGCAGCAAACCATGCTGTGCACAAGAGGAAGTGGGGTTAATCAAATTAAAAATGGAAAGATTCAAATCCTGCTCCCAGGCGTTCTTGATTTTAACTAATGGGACAAGTCTTAAATCAAGCAAATTATCATAAATGAGAGATATTAAGCCTTCATGGGAAGATGATGGATCAAAAAAACTGTTGAGAATAGTTGCACCAGGAATTCCAGGAAAATTGGGGATCTGAGATTGAACAGTGTCTAATTTGTAAATATCTAAAGAAAAATGAATTTTGGATAAATTAAATTTTACCACCAGTTGTTTGAAAAATGCAAAATTGCTGCTAATAAAAAGGGTCTTTGAACCATTACTACCCAATCTGAGCCAGTCAAATTGATTGGATTATATCCAGAATGATTGGATATAATTGGACTGGCAAGAGAAAGTCTCTGAAATCTAAAAAACCTTCTAAACTGTGCCCATATTCTCAGGCTGTGTTTAATTATTAGGTTATCAGTTAGTTTATATAAAGAGGATAAAGGACCAAATATTTCAAATATTAGATATGAATATACATGAACTAGATGGTGATGTCAAGTCTGAGATTATCTGGTATAATTCTGAGCTATTTTCCACAGCAACAATTTTTTGGAGGGAAACCTGCAGACGCTGTGATTATAGTAAAACACACAAATGCTGGAGGAACTTAGCCGGTCTCGCAGAGTCCATCAGAGATAGATATATTCCCGACTTTTCAGCCCTGAGCCCTCCTTCAAGGTATAAGCAAAGGAAGAGGTCAGAATAAAGATTGAGGAATGGGAGGGGGTGGAGTCTAGGCCAACAAAAGGTGCTAATTGGATATGATAGAAGAGAGGTGAGAATTGATTTTGGCTGTGAAAGGAGATAAAGGTAGAGAGAACGAGCATTGGGGAAAAGCAACAGGGAGATGGGGGGGGGGGGGTTAGCAGAAACTGGAGAAGTTGACATTAATGCCATTCAGTTGGAGGGTGCCCATACAAAAGATGAGGTGTTATTCTCCTGTTTATGGGTGGTTTACATCTGGCAATACATGATACCATGAACAGACATGCCATGCAAGGAATTTGACAGGGAATTAAAATTCAGTTCCTCCAGCATTTCTGTGAACACTTTTATGGAAAACAGGATGTGTACTTTGGAAAAATAATGCTTTCTGCAAAAGGTGCTGTATGAAAGTGAATTCACTCACTGTATCCTATGATCACTTGTTAAACATACAAATGCAAAGATTGTTTTGATTTTCAGGACATATTCTTGATAGAGGAGACAGCTAAATTAAATTGTGTCATGTACACCTAAAACTCTTCATACACACACCCACCCACCCCAAAATCTGGACCCAGCCTCCTGAAAATAAAAAAAGCTGTTTATTATGACACAGCCCTTCCATTTCTTTGTTTGTTTCTCAATAGATGTCATGAGAAAAATAAATATAAACTTTGACAAGAACCTAAAGTCATTTAAAAAAACTGAATTTAGATAAACATTAAAAGGGAATTCAAAGTGAAGTTGTCTTGAACAATGTGGTTATTACTTTGAAAAGATGAGCACCCCAAGCTTGGAATGAAAGAAGAACTGTATTTTGTGCATCAAATGGTCCAGCTATTAGTGACTCCAATTTTAAAGATATTGATATAAGTTCAGAGGTATGTAAATAGAGTCAAGTCCATGACCAGATCAGCCATGATCTTATTGAATTGTGGAGCCTACTTTTGTTTCTATTTCTTATGTCTATGTCATGTTCCAGTCCCAACTGGAATTGAACTGTAGAATTGAATTTTCTCTCTCTCACATAGAAAACTGCATGACCCTCTTTGAACAGCCAACTGCACTCAGACAGACTAGAGCACCGGACCTAACCCCACCATAGCCTGACATTTGAAAAGGGTTACTTTTGAGTTGTGAATATAAACCACATTCTAAAATGTTAAGTAGGCAATCTCGCAGATTCAAAGGTGACTTACTTTCACTACAGTTTGTTGGTTAGTGAAGTGACTCTTGTGGGTAGTTTGAGAGTTTCTGCAATCTCACTCTTTATGATAGTTTTGCCAATTCCCATTGAAGGTACTTGAAGTGCTTAGAGGTTTCTTGAATATTCCTGTTTCATGTTGAGAAGTCACGGGCCATGGATTCCTCTGAATAAATAGGACTTTGTATTTTCACAGTGTGACGGATTGTTATATTTTATATTGTTTTAAAAGGACTTAAATTGTGGCAGTTTTTTTTAGTGTAGGTCAAAGCAAATCTCATTTAAAATGCCAGAGCTCTGCTCAAGCTAGACAGTGAAGGCTCCGAATGCATTTGCAAAAACTTTGAAAGATGCCTATAAGGATTTCCCAATTTTTTGTTAATTGGATATGCTGTGGAATAATGGGTTATTGTTTTGGAAAGCAACAGATGAATGAACTTGGAAGATTAGGTCCGGTGCTTAGTCTGTCTGAGTGCAGTTGGCTGTTCAAAGAGGGTCATGTGAGAGAGAGAAAATTCATTTCTCCAGTTCAATTCCAGTTGGGACTGGAACATGTGATAGACATAAGAAATAGAAACAAAAGTAAGCCCCACAATTCCATAAGATCATGGCTGATCTGGTCATGGACTTAACTCTATTTACATACCTATTTTCTATAACCCCATTTCCTCTCTCTAAAAGTTGATCTGTTTTAAGTACTTGAAATGAGGCAGCCTCAACTGCTTCTGGAGAAGCAGTTCCTCTTTATCTCTTTCTTAATCCAGAGGCTTTGTTTACTCTTATTTGCCAGTAAAAACAGCCTCCTTCCCTCCCTCTATGTTACCTATTCCTTTCATAACTTTATATATCTCAATGAAATCCTTCCTCATCCTTTTAAACTCCGATGATTATAGTCCCAGACCACTCAAATACCTTCATTTCCAGAATCAACCTGTGAACTTCTGCACTGCCTCCAAATCCACGTTATCCTTTCTCAAATAAAGAGATCAGACTTGCACACAGTGCTCTGGATGACCTCTGCAGCATTCTGTATTGTTATTGCATAACCTCCTTGCTCTTAAATTAATTCCTTCTAGCAATGAAGACTAACATCCCATTTTCCTTCATGATTACCTGCTGCATCTGAAAAACTCTGCAATTCAAGCTCAAGTTTATTCGATTGTATAATTGACTAATCAATATTCTCAAGTCCTCAGTGCAAAATATGCAACACACAACCGATATAAAACACAGGAAAATGATACACATGCAGTACATACAGTGCCCTCCATTATATTTGGAACAAAGACACTTTCTTCCTTATTTGCTCCAGTTTTATATTTAATCATAATATTATTAACACACATGAATTGATTACAAATTTATCTTAAAAGGGTAAGATTGTGAGGTTTAATTATCAGGTCACATTTCACAAACAAACATCTCATTTGCCATGCAAGAGCTATGCATGAGTAGACTTTGTGTCTACAGTTGGCTTTGCGAGACAATGGGAAGAGCTTGTGAGAGTTTTACAAGTAGATGTCAATGAACCAGCATGTTTGAACAGTGTCCAAGGTCAAGAAATGAGAAATCTTTTGCTGCTATTTTGGTTGAAGTTTGTTGTCCTAAGAGGGGCCACTTGGTTTTTGGAAAAAAAATAGAAAACATCCATTGTTTTGGGGGTGGGTGGAGGAAAAAAAGATAGATAGAGAGAGAGAAGCTGCACCACCTCATTTCAAGACTGGTTTTAAGTTCTGAGTTCAGCCGATCCTAAATCTCTGCAGTCAATTGCAGAGGTTGTAGTTGGTTATTGTTTTTCTCCTGAAATTGGGGGGAAAAAGAAGAACTCCTTGTGGTAACCTGGAAGAAGAGGTTATCGTTTGGGAAAAACCCAAGAGGGCACAAGTTTCTTTAGTAAGGATTGAAGGATATCAGTTTATGTGTCCAACAAACAACAAAAATCTCTCTGAAACCAACAAAGTGCTTTCTGAGCGGTAACAACTGAAGTTAAAGCACCAGAGCCTGGTGAATGTAATAAATGTTTAATTCTGTGCACAGTATGGAAGATTGCCTGATACCAGTGAACTTGGAGAAGTGAAAAGTGAATGAATGGACAGTGAAAAAGAACTTTCCTGAACACATACACATTACATACACGTGTGCTTAGAATTAGAAGGGGGTTGTTAATGGAAATAAGTATTGATTTTATTATTATGTATTAAGAAAATAAACCAGTTTTGTTTAAGTAGCCATTGTCTTGGTGAATTTCTGTGGCTGCTGGTTTTTGAGTCCTTTGGGCTTTTGACACATGTAATTAAAGTTCACATTCCAGATTTTATTCAAGGTTATTTATATGCATTTTGGTTCAACCATGTAGAAATTACAGCACTTTTTATACATAGTCCCCACATTTCAGGGCACCATAATGTATGGGATATGTGGCTTCACAGGAGTTGATGAGTATTCAGATATATTTTATTGCTTCGATGGTGCAGGTATAAAAGAACTTGCCTTACTTCTGAGCTTTTGATCACTTTTGGAGTCTGTAGTTGCCATTTTTCAACATGAGGACCAGAGTTGTGCCAATGAGAGTCAAAGAAGCCATTATGGGTCTGAAAAACAAGAATAAAACAGAAAGAGACATCATCCATATTTTAGGATTACCAAAATCAACAGTTATCATAAAGGGACTGGTATTCAAAAGAAAACCTTCACTGTTGATGACAGAAGAATGCCCGACAGATCAAATACACTCTTCAGGAGGCAGATATGGATAAGTCAATGACTTTGGGTGATGTCTCTTACTGTTTTATTCATGTTTTTTTTTCCCCCTGAGTAATCACAAACACCTGTGAAGCCAAATGTCCCAAACATTATGGTGCCCTGAAATGGGGGAACTATATGTACATAGTGCTATAATTTCCACATGGTCAAACCAAAATGTGTACAAATGACCTTGAATAAAATCTGGAATGTGCACGTGAATTACCTGTGAATTGTTTGATTACAAATTTAAAACTGTGGAGTCCAGGGACAAATAAAGGAAAAAAAGTGTCTTTGTCTCGCTTTAGTTGCCCATCAGAGCCAGCTCTTCAGCGCTTGACGTCCTGTTTTGCGGAAACTGCCAAAATGTTTGGCCTGGAAGTCAGCCTGAAGAAATCTGAGGTCCTCCATCAGCCAGCTCCCCACCATGACTACCAGCCCCCCCACATCTCCATCGGGCACACAAAACTCAAAACGGTCAACCAGTTTACCTATCTCGGCTGCACCATTTCATCGGATGCAAGGATCGACAACGAGATAGACGACAGACTTGCCAAGGCAAATAGCGCCTTTGGAAGACTACACAAAAGAATCTGGAAAAACAACCAACTGAAAAACCTCACAAAGATTAGCGTATACAGAGCCATTGTCATACCCACACTCCTGTTCGGCTCCGAATCATGGGTCCTCTACCGGCATCACCTACGGCTCCTAGAACGCTTCCACCAGCGTTGTCTCTACTCCATCCTCAACATTCATTGGAGCAACTTCATCTCCAACATCGAAGTACTCGAGATGGCAGAGGCCGACAGCATCGAATCCACGCTGCTGAAGATCCAACTGCGCTGGGTAGGTCACATCTCCAGAATAGAGGACCATCGCCTTCCCAAGATCATGTTCTATGGCGAGCTCTCCACTGGCCACCGAGACAGAGGTACACCAAAGAAGAGGTACAAGGACTGCCTAAAGAAAGCTCTTGGTGCCTGCCACATTGACCATCACCAGTTGGCTGATATCGCCTCAAACCGTGCATCTTGGCGCCTCACAGTTCGGCGGGCAGCAACCTCCTTTGAAGAAGACCACAGATCCCACCTCACTGACAAAAGACAAAGGAGGAAAAACCCAACACCCAACCCCAACCAACCAATTTTCCCTTGCAACCGCTGCAACCGTGTCTGCCTGTCCCGCATCGGACTTGTCAGCCACAAACGAGCTTGCAGCTGACGTGGACATTACCCCTCCATTAATCTTCGTCCGCGAAGCCAAGCCAAAAGAAGAAAGAAAAAATAAGAAAAAGAAAATGGAGGGCACTGTATATATTGAACAAATATTTATTTATTTTTATATAAGTAGTAAAGTCTCTGAAGGTTAGTATGAGCAGTCCATTTCAGTCATTCAACAGTCTCACTGCCTGTTTCTCAGCATGGTGGTTCTGGCTCTGATACTCCTGTATCTTTCCCAACAGAAGGAGCAGAAAGCTGCTGTGTGCAGGGTGGTAGGCATCCTCCACAATTTCAAGCGCCCTCTTCAAACAACGATCCTGGCAGATCACGTTAATGGGGTGGGAGTGAAGGGAGACCCCAGTGATCCTCACTGCACAAGCCATTGCAGTCTCTCTGCACAATAGCATGCTGACATTTTTCACCATTTAAATGTAGTCCAGTCTACTTTTTCTTTCCAAAATGAATAACCTCACATTGACCAACATTGTTCTCTATCTGCCAGTCCCTTGCCCATTCAATTATCTGAGTTAAATTTCTATGCAGACTCTCTGTATCCTCTGCATTATTTACTCTTCCACTCCATTTACTACCATCAGGGAACGTAGAGAGGCTACAAATGCTCACCCCTTTTAAATAATTTGCTTATTGTAAACAGTTGTGAGCCCAGAAAACTGCTCATTGCCAACCAAACACCTATTTATCCCAATTCTCTACCTTCCATTGGTTAACTAATCCTCTATCCATGCTAATATATTATTCCCAACTCTGTGTATTCTTTTCCCATTTCCTTCAGTGCCTTGAGATGAATCCAAGCAGGTCCAGGGGTCTTGTCTCCCTTTTGGGCCCACTATTTTGCCCAGCACTACCTTTTTAGTGATTTTTATTGTCAGTGGCAATGTGTACAGGAGAGTGAAGGTAATGCTGTTTTTTTTTTTGTCTTCACAAATATTCAGTGTGTGGCCCAAGCTTCCTTTGGTGCCATTGAGTGAGCACATGTGCAAGCATAGTCTGTAAACTGTAATAAATAAGAGAGGAATGGCTTTTGCTCTGGAGTGAATGCAACAAAAGGTTGAATGTTTTCACATTGAATATATCTATACATTAATTTCACTCCATTTGGCAGGTAGTTGGTGGTGAGTTGCAGTTTTATGGTAGTGAAGGATGAGTAGACCATTGGAGCAATTTGCACTGGAATTGGATCTGGACTGAATGAAAAGTTTATAATGTGGCTTACAAGTCATTATTTTGGAGAAGTAAAGTGGAAACAAATTTCTAAGGATGGCTAAATTTGAGGATTCCTATCAAAGGTTTCATGATTTATGCTCTTTCATGCCATTCCCTTCGAGAAGATAATATCCATTGTACCTCTTAGATCTTTATTGGAATTCTAAATTTAGTTGTCGAACCACAGGAATAAGATTTTTCAAGATTACACAGAACTGCTGGAGAAATATGGGAAATCACGCAACGTTCTTGATGCAGCAAAAATAAAGACCAATAACCAACATTTTGGGCCTGAGCCCTTCGAAAAGGTATTCAGGCAAGTGTCTGAATAAAATGATGGGAGAGGTAGGGGGAGAAGCACAGGCCCACAGGCAAGAAGACAGTGGTGGATGTGAGTGGAAGGGCAGTAGAGAAGAAAGCTGAGAAGTGATAGGAGGAGAGTTGTTAACTGTCTGAATGGAGAGGAAAGGAGCTGGAGAAAAGGAGGCTGACAGATGGGGAAGAGAGGGAAATAGGGAAGGGCCAAACAGAAACCAGAGAAGACTATCTTAATGCCATCCAGTTTGACAGTGCATGAGGCCTTGGACAGACATTTCAGCGTGAGAATGGGGTGCAGAATTAAAATGGTTGGCCACTGGTACTGCTAATGCAGCAGAGGAAGTGAAGGTGCTCACTATGCAATCTCCTAGTCTCCAGCAAGTCTCTCTTGTAGAGGAGGCATGCAGTAGATGACTCCTGCAAATTCACAAGTGAAGTGTTGTTTCACTTGGAAGGACTATTTGGGGTCCTGAATGGTGGTGATGGAGAATGTGTGGGCCCAAGTGTAGCATTTCCTATGGTCACATGAATAGGTGCCAAGGGGATTATTAATGGGAAGGGATGAGTGGACAAGGGAATTACAGAGGAAGCGGTCCTTCTGGAAGGTGGAGAGGAGGAGATATGCCTGGTGGTAGGATCATGTTGTAGGTGACAGAAATTGTGCAGGATATGCTGGATATGAAGGCTGGTATTTAGGTAGGTGAGGGCAAGAGGGATTCTGTCCTTGTTGCAACTGGAGGCAGAGAGGGCCAGGGCAGATCTGCGAGAAATGGAAGAGATATGGCTAAGGGTTGAGTTGATGGTGGGAGAGGGGAAAGCCATGTTTATTTTGTAGAATGAGGACATTTCAGATAATTTGGAATGGAAGATGTTATCCTGGGAGCAGATGAGATGGAGGAATTGAGAGAAAGGAATAGAATCCTTTTCGATGAACAGGTGCAAAGAGGTGTAGTCAAGGTAATTGTGGGAGTTGTTGGGTTTTTAGAAAATGTCAACAGAGAGTTTGTCTCACGAGATGGGGACTGGGAGAGCTTTGCCAGAAATGGGCCAAGTGAATTTGAGGTTGGGGTGAAAGCAGCAAAATGGATGTTGATGAGCTCATCATGGGTGCATGGGGCAGCACCAGTGTAGAGAAAGAGTTGAAGAGCCTTGTCTGTGCAGGCTTCTTGCATGGACTGCTCCACATAGCCAACAAAAAGGCAGGCACAGCTGGGGCCCATGCAGATGCCTATGGCTACACCTTTGACTTGGAGAAACATAGTTGTTAAAGTTTTTTTGCAATTTCACTTTAGAGAGATCTGTAATCACTGCAAACAATTTTGTCTCCTGAGATGATTGCAATTATGGCTTCTTGGAGGCCCCTGGCATATTTTCCTCATCCCAGATTAAGGAGATGAGACATTAAATTTGTGCTAGAAGTTTCTCTGCCAATTCAGGCAGTCCCAAGGTTACGAATGAGTTCTATTACCTGGGTCTATCCATAAGCTGAATTTGTACGCAAGGCGGAACAGGTACTTGCGCTTCTTATTTAGCTTTCGTAACATAATATTATGAGCATGTGCAAATTGGAGCATAATATGCATGTGCCAATTGGGGATACAATGCTCATTATGCACATGTACAAATTGTGGCCTAATACGCACAAGCCAATGGGGGGGAGGGGGGGCACAAGGCGCACAAAGTGCACGCACATTATCCGCATGTGCAAATTGGGGCATAATTATGCACATGTGCGAATTAGGGATCAGCTTGTTCATAAGTACAAGTTGTTCATAACCCGGACATTAGTAATCTGGGAACTGCCTGAAGGCCCATATTTTTAGATTGCACATGGTCTGTATAGCCTCTTGCCAGCCTGAGATACCAGTGAGAGTGGAATCAAGGGAGCTTAAACATAGGGTCTTCATTGAGGAGTTCTTTCAAATGCTTTTTTCAAAGATGAACCTGTGGATGTTTGGGCTACAGATGATAAAAACAGAAGATTTCACATGTGCTATAGTTATCAGCAACATTTTGCATTTCATACATTCTTTCCACCCATTATCTATTGGAAAAATGTCACATTAAAGTTATCCACATGAAGCGTAAGGTTAGACATATCCCACATTCCTGAATCTTTAGTCCAGTGGTTTTCAACCTTTTTTCCACTCACAAAACCACTTTAAGTAATCCCTATGCCATCAGTGCTCTGTGATTAATAAGAGAGTGCTTAAGGTGGTTTGTGAGTGGGAAGGGAAGGTTGAGAAATTGTTACTGAAATATTTTGCTTGTGAAAATTGTCATTGTCCCATTTCCTTTGGAGTTATGAAACTGCACACAACAAATCAATTAGGTACGATTAAAACAGTGGTTTTCAAATTTTTTCTTTCCACCCACATACTACCTTAAGCAATCCTTTACTAATCACAGAGCACCTATGGCATAGGGAATACTTCAAGTGGTATGTGAGTGGAAAGAAAAAGGTTGCGAACCACTGGTTTAGTCAGTTTAATGGAGCGCTTCTTAATTCTTTCACGATACTGCATCAAAGGATTGACCATGCAGAAACTTTGCACTAATGTAATATTCCAGTACAGGTATTCCTGTAATTATTCAATTTATGAATTTTTGCTAATACACGGTATGCCATTGACTCCTTGTATTGTGAAGCTTTCTTTGCAATAGCAACAGGTACATCAATCTTCACCTACACTGCATTTATGCTATGTTGTCCTCCTCATCAAGATCACTGAGGTTGCAAATTTCTGATTGTTATCAGTATTCGCCAGTTTCTTTCATCCTTCAAGATAGCTTCAAAACATCCCAGCTGTTCTCACAATACATCTTGAAGAAAAAACATTAAAATATTAACACCGTACTGGATGTAATTAACAGAAGTGATGAAGCTGAACATTTGATGAACATCAGTCATTATTTTCAGCATTGATGGTGGAAACAATCTTTCACAATATGGCAAAGTAAAAGCCAGTGCTTAAAATGATACTTTGGATATGCACTGTGATATAAAGGGCAAAGATGAGAGTGCATCCCTGCAAAACATTTATCATGCAAGGAGGCTGCTACTGTAGCAGAAGAAAATTCTCCTGAAGATTTCATCATTGTATGCGTGTGTATTTTGTTCTCATGCTATTTTCCCCGCATTCTTTATTAATTGTCCGCTATTTCTTTCCCATGACTGCTGTAAACTATGTTGTTGTTTGTGTGTGTGTGTGTGTGTGTGTGTGTGTGTGTGTGTGTGTGTGTGTGTGTGTGTGTGTGTGTGTGTGAGGGAGAGAGGGTCAGAACCAGGAAGAGAGAGAGAAAGGAGAAAGTGAGATATGGTCACAGAGTGTGTGTGTATGTGTGTGTGTGTGAGTGTGTGTGTCTGTGTGTGAGTGAGTGTGTGTGTGTGTGTGTATATGTGTGTGTGAGAGAGAGAGGGAGAGAGAGAGAGAGGGTCAGAACCAGGAAGAGAGAGAGAAAGGAGAAAGTGAGATATGGTCACAGTGTGTGTGTGTGTCTGTGTGTGTGAGTGAGTGTGTGTGTGTGAGTGTGTGTGTGAGTGTGTGTGTGTGTGTGTGTGTGTGTGAGTGAGTGTGTGTGTGAGTGTGTGTGTGTGTGAGTGAGTGTGTGTGTGTGAGTGTGTGTGTATGTTAGTTACCATTTCCCACACTTCTGTAAATAAAATCCTTTCCTACCAAACCTGTTTCCTCACTCACAACAAGATTCTACTGCCAATCTGGACAGACAGACCCTTTTTGGAAATTTAGTATTACCTGTACATTATGTGGGCAATGGTCTTCACAAAAGGGACAGCTCTGGATTCTGCTGGTTGAAATCTTCTGCACTGTCTCTAATTCATCATGTGAATATTAGCTAAATACATGGCCTGTAAATCTTGTTTGAATCAAATATTTTTTATCCTCAGTCTTGAACTTGAGTTCTTACTCAAATTTGGGGTCAAGAGCCATGGAGTTTTATAGCATTGAAACAGGCTGTTTGTCCCAATTTATCCCCATGCTGTGTTGCCTACCTAAGCTAGTCTCATTTGCCTCTGTTTGGTGCATACCACTCTGAATCTTCCTATCCATGAACCTGTCTAAATGTTTTTGTATAGATTGTACCTCTTTAATCTGATGATGTTGGGTCCTGGCCATTGCCAGACCACAGAAATTGACCCCAAAGGGAACCCCCTATGTAAACATATCAAAGATAGAACAAAGCTTAAAACAGGAAATAATACCATGGGGCAGCACGGTTAGTGTAGTGGTGTAGAGCTCGTCGAAAGACTTGTTGATCCAAACCAAGGCTTTTATTAGCAAAAGACAGGAGCTCTACACAGGTGGCCGACCAGTCCGGAATGATCCGACCTGGCGAGGGACACAACCCTTTAAGGCCCAGACAGTAGGTGTGGCTAAGCTCTCAGCCAATCGCTGTAAGCAAAGTCATTACATACTCTAGATACTATATACATTGGTAATAGGTCTGTACTATCACAAGTGGTTATCACAATGCTTTTACAGTACCTGGGATTGGGACTGGGGTTCCAGTCCAAATGCTGTCTGCAAAGAGTTTGTACTAATGGCTGCAGATTCAAATGTGCCAGACCATTGGAGTTTTCAGACTACAAAGCACTGAATAAGAGAGGTAAAACCTGTAATTGCACCCACCACCTGCACTTCCTCTTGCAGCTGGTTCTTCCCACCATTTGTGAAATAGGTGCCTATCAGCTCCCTTTTAAGTTTTTCCCCATAAGCTCGTCTATGCCCTCTAGTTTTAGACTCCCCTATCTTGGGGAAAATAATTTGTGACCATTCACTTTGTCTATGCCCCTCATTATTTTATTTACCCTTATAAGGCCACCCCAGTCTCCTCAATCATGTATATGTACAAAATTACAAACCCAAATAAAATATTAATGTAAAATTGTGAAATATTTTTGAAAGTACTCAATTTTTCCTGAGTTAGCATATGATGCCAGTGGGATTATGGAGTCCACAATAATAGGAACAAAATGCTGTCTGCATTGAAAATATTCACAATGTTGGACAGTACATGCGAAGAGAGAGCAACAACTGTTATGAGCCCAGAGGACTCCAAAGCCAAGCAGCAATAGAAATTCACCAAGACAAATGGTTAATTAAACAAAAGTTGCTTTTAATTTTCTTTAAACATAAAAACAGGTTCAAACTTTAACATTACTATTAACTTAACCCCCTTCTAATTCTAAGCGTACGTGTATGTAATTTGTACATGTTCAGAAAAATTCTTTGTTTCACAGTCCAATCATTCACTTTTCACTTCAGGTTCACTGGTATCAGGCAATTCTTACACTCTGCACAGAACTGAACATTTATGAATTTTCACCAAGGTCTGGTGCTTAAAGTTAAATGGTTACCGCTCAGGAAGGTTATTGCTGGTTTCAGAGAGAGATTTGTTGCCCTTTGGATGCACACACAAACTGATTTTCTCCAATCAGTCACTTCATTGTCTTGCTGAAGAAACTTGCCCCATCATGGGTTTTCCAAATGATAACCTCTTCTTCCAGGTCACCATGGAGTTCCTCTTGTTTCCCTTATTTCAGGAGAAACACTCTAACTATCCATTTCCTCTTGTAAGGACTACTAGGGTTTTGAACAGGCTGAGCTCAAAACTCACAACCCATCTTCAAATTGGGGTTTTCAACGCCTGCCAGCTGGCCATGTTGCATCCTCAATTGCTACAATAGAACTGACCTCTCTCTCAGAGAAGAATCCTGTTTGATTTTTTCCTCCCTGCTTGTAAAAACCAGAATTTCTTCCAGGGCTCCAAACCTTTGAAAGATCTTTATCAGCACTTGAGCCTAGATTTTTCCATTTGCGCCTGCTTTTTGAAATTCTTTCCCAAAGCAGTTCCATTGTCTTTGCAAAAATCACAGGTGCCTGAGTGTCTGGCTTCAGCAAAGCTCTTGCATTTGAAATGAGATGTGAAGTGCAAGTATCTGTTTGTGAAGTGACCTACACTAAACCCCCCCAGTCTTATCTCTTTTAAAAACATATTTATATAACCTGTAACACAACTAATGTTTTAGATCAACAAACTACCATCAGAAAAGTTTTATTCTCTTTGTTGTAGCTGTAGTTTACAATAAGAGAATGTGCAATGAAGAAAATCTAATCTGGTCTGATGTGCTCGGGTTAATACTTCTAGAGTGGAGAAGCTAATGTTTATGTATATGTTTTGTTTTTGAAAATAGAACAGATTTGTGATGTTATTCTACTTGTGCTTTCAACTGTCTGCCAACAGATGCAACTTGGAAATAGATACCCTAAGACTGATTTATATGTCTGAGCAGATCTCCTATGATGTTCTCTATCTGATCAAAAGGATTTTATTCTATGACAGTATATATTTTCATACTAAGTTATAGAAACCATTAATCACCACCTAACAAAATATAATGAAGTTAGATTTCACCAATATTCTTGGATTCAGGCCATGAATTCCAGATCTTCTCATGATAGTTTGAAAATTGAATTATGAATGGTCTTCAGATTACACGGCTGGGAATGCAGACAATTTGAATTGTTTATTTGTCGTTTATCCTGAAAGATGCAAGAAGCTTTGTTTTGCGTGGTCCAAGCAATCCAACTTGTTCAGCAGATATTACAATAATGACAAATCGGCAAATATGTGCACAGATTAATGTAATTTCTATTTTACAATCTTAAAATTGTGCAATAAATGGTGGATACACCATACTACCCTGATGTCCATTGCGGATGTAATTCTCATTAAAGAAAGAGTAAATTGGAAAATAACATCCAATTTACCAGCTCTCCAATAAAGTGGGTGAGCAGTATTTTTTATTTCAATGGAGCAAGCATTCTCTTACTCTCTCCTGAATCAATAGCAGGTGTTAGAGTATTGACAATTTTCCCGCAACTCTATTGTGAGATATTCCGAGAAAAGTCTGTACATAGTGTAAGGTAAAAACATCATGAGATGGGACCGGAGAAGGAGTCACCCAGTACTAAGGAGTAAAAGAATGCAGATGTGACCTTGTACACTCAAGATAAGCTTGGCACTAACAAGAATGATGTGCAGCAGACTAACAGAGAAGGATAGCAACAGCTAATTCATTGGACAATGTCTTTGGCTTGGTTTCGCGGACGAAGATTGATGGAGGGGGTAAAAGTCCACGTCAGCTGCAGGCTCGTTTGTGGCTGACAAGTCCGATGCGGGACAGGCAGACACGGTTGCAGCGGCTGCAGGGGAAAATTGGTTGGTTGGGGTTGGGTGTTGGGTTTTTCCTCCTTTGCCTTTTGTCAGTGAGGTGGGCTCTGCGGTCTTCTTCAAAGGAGGTTGCTGCCCGCCAAACTGTGAGGCGCCAAGATGTACGGTTTGAGGCGATATCAGCCCACTGGCAGTGGTCAATGTGGCAGGCACCAAGAGATTTCTTTAGGCAGTCCTTGTACCTTTTCTTTGGTGCACCTCTGTCACGGTGGCCAGTGGAGAGCTCGCCATATAACACGATCTTGGGAAGGCGATGGTCCTCCATTCTGGAGACGTGACCCATCCAGCGCAGCTGGATCTTCAGCAGCGTGGACTCGATGCTGTCGACTTTGCCATCTCGAGTACTTCGACGTTAGGGATGAAAGCGCTCCAATGGATGTTGAGGATGGAGCGGAGACAACGCTGGTGGAAGCGTTTTAGGAGCCGTAGGTGATGCCGGTAGAGGACCCATGATTCGGAGCCGAACAGGAGTGTGAGTATGACAACGGCTCTGTATACGCTTATCTTTGTGAGGTTTTTCAGTTGGTTGTTTTTCCAGACTCTTTTGTGTAGTCTTCCAAAGGCGCTATTTGCCTTGGCGAGTCTGTTGTCTATCTCATTGTCGATCCTTGCATCCGATGAAATGGTGCAGCCGAGATAGGTAAACTGGTTGACCGTTTTGAGTTTTGTGTGCCCGATGGAGATGTAGGGGGGCTGGTAGTCATGGTGGGGAGCTGGCTGATGGAGGACCTCAGTTTTCTTCAGGCTGACTTCCAGGCCAAACATTTTGGCAGTTTCCGCAAAGCAGGACGTCAAGCGCTGAAGAGCTGGCTCTGAATGGGCAACTAAAGCGGCATCGTCTGCAAAGAGTAGTTCACGGACAAGTTTCTCTTGTGTCTTGGTGTGAGCTTGCAATGGTATGATAATTTACTAAGTGCGTGTCCTGGGGTATAAAAAAACACCACTTGCTGATATCGGGAGAATGCGCCTTCTCCAACTAACACTGTTAGTTGCAAGTGTTACAATCCGGTAATAAAGAACAAAGAACCTTGATTTCGACTCAGTCGGGTGTCTGACTCACTCATTCATGAACAAAGCAGACCTAACAATAGGTAGGGACAGGGCCCACAGAATTAGTGTAATGGATGGAATAACAAATTCTGCAATCTTAAAAATGATTGTGAATGGGATCTAGATGCATGTGGCATCTATTCTCAAACTTTGTAATAAATTGGGGTATGGGATAGAGCCTGCGTTGATTTACATTATATGCATGCAGTGGAGGTTGCTCGGCTAGGAGAGTGGATGAATTAAAATGATATAATTCTGCCTTTTGTCAGAGCTTGAATGTTGATGCCATAAATTGCACTGCCTACCTTGTTAGTGACTGTTTGGTCTGGTATCACCAGGAATGGAAGAGAGGCATGGTAGTTTGGCTTCGTGATGGATTTTGAGTCTTTAGATTGAATGAAGGCAAATGTGATGCTGAACAATGCTGGTGGCTATTCACCTGATTCTCTGAGTATTTTGAGTGTTTAATAATTTTCAGATCCCCAGAATCTAAAGTATTTAGATATTTGGGATACTGAACTTTTGCTAAATTAAACTGTTTAATTTTTAAAAAAACTTTTATGTAAACACTTTCTTCTATCACCACAATTTAACAAAGAGGATCAGAATCATTCATATCACTGTTCTCAACTTCCTTATCATGTTCCACTGGAAGAGTTTCAGGTTGAATAACCTCCATTGATTAACTGTCACTCTGTAATGCCCGAAGAACCTGGCTGAGACTCTTCTTGGGGAGGTGTTGGCTTCTTCAGGAATATGTCCAGTCTTGTTTGTTTCTTCTTTTCAAAAATTTATTTATAGGCAGCAAACACTGCATGAGTATTCCTCCCTATCAGTGAAAAATATTCAGTGTTTGGGTCCATCCCTTCAGCAAGCTGTTAAGGTCTGTAAAGAACTTGGCTAGCCCCTTAACAGTGAACCTCTTCTGCATCTGTTCTTCTCCTTCTGCAGTTTCCTTTTCCCTTGCTTCTTTTTCAGCTATTTGATCTTGCTCTAGCTCCAGCTACTCTTCATTTGTTAGTTCCTCAGGAACCACCTCTAGGAGTTCTTCAGACTCATGGGCCGAAATGCCCTTTTACTGTGCTGTATGTCTGAATTTAATTTAAATTTAAACATAAGAATAAGTGGCCCCAAGAACTGATTCCTGCAAAACACAACTAGCAAATCAGAATATGATCCCTTTATTCCGACTCTGCTTCCTGCCAATCAGCCAGTGCAAGAATTTTTTTCAAATTTCATCACAGGCTTCTTCTACATCATCTTGTGGTTATTCCATACTATTGCTTTGACTTGGTTCAAAGAAAAGAATGTGAGATTTTGCGGTCTCTTTGATGTCTTGCATTAAAGAGATCATTTATATCATGCAAAATCTAGATTCCTTGTTCTGCTCACAAAATAGCAAAAATTTGTTTTCTTTCATTTCATCAGTGAGTTCATATACTTTAACTCTTCACAGAACTCCAATTGTTCCAGCTGAACATCTGGGTTACCTTGAAGAGCCTACAACTTTTCAATTTAAAACTCGAAGTTTACACTTGACACGAAGCTGGGTGGCTGTGAGAGCTGTTGGGAAGATTCCAAGAGACTGCAGGGAAAATTGAACAGATTATGAGAATGAGCAAATATATGCAGATTCAGTATAATGTGGTTAAACACCTAATCTGGTGGTAGGAACTTGGAAGGTCAAGCAGTACAAGTGAGAGAAAAAAAATTGTCAAACCCTTCATCAGGATCGACTTTGGAGGAGGGAGAGATGGTATAATGAGGCAGGGTGGGAGGGGTAGGACCAGGAGATGGCCCAATTGATTGCAGTACCTGTCTAAATCTCTTTCAAAGTTTGTAATTATATTTATCTCTACCACTTCCTCTAGCAGCTCTTGACATTTTCACTATCTTCTGAATGAAAACATTATTCCCAGGTTCCCTTTAAATCTTTCTCCTCTATGCCATCTATTATGGGAAAACAACTGTGACCATCCACCTTGTCTATGCCCTCATGATTTTGTAGATCCTTTGGCCAACTCAGTCCGGTGGTGGGGGGGGGGGGGGGAGGGGGAAGCCCTTGCATATCTAGACTCTCCTCATAACTCAAGTCCTCTTGATTAAGTAACATTCTTGTGAACTATGACAGTTAAAAAGATCAGTAAGATTAAAGCACTTCTCATTAATAATGAGGATTGTCATATAGAACTCTGAACCACGAGATTATTCTAAAATTGATTATCCATTTGATGCCAAATAATGGGTAACTAGGTTTTACTCCAATTTTATCAGTTTTTTTTAAAACCAATCAGATATCTGTTTCATTCACGATCCCTGGGAACAGAAGGGCACTGCAGTAAAGGATTTCAAGTAATATTCAAGTTTTCGGACCAGAGCTTGTTAAGTCGTAAGCATGTGTCTTTGAGGGGCAGCAGGGATAATTAAATGCTGGCCTCAATGCTGCTACTCCATTGTGCAGCATCAAGGCCAGCATTAGATTATTCCTGTTGGCCAAAAAGAATATAATTTTATATGCACAGCGTGAACTGTGAACAGGTCCATGACAATAAATTAAATCTTATTTTGACTATATCATTGATGTATCTGCCAGTTTTTATTTATAGTACGTATCCATTACTGCTATCTCAGTGAGCCACAGAAAAAGTGATGTGTTCATTATCAACTGATTATGTAATGAACCAATTTAAAAATGTAATCAGTGCAATATACTGCAGTGATAAACAATGATACCACTGATTTGTTACAAAACCATGAAGCAAAGTTATCAAAATAATTGTAAAAGATTCAAGGATTTGCTCAAAATCTCCTATAGAATCCCTGGCCCATAATCAAATTAGTGAAAAAGATCTATTTGGGATGCAATTGAGTGCATGCATCAGAATAATATAGAAGTTCTGAGTAAATGACAAATAAAACTCTTCACCTTGCTGCCTTGCAGACTACTAACTGCATGCATGCATGTTTGTGGGAGATGTGTTTTAGCTCGAAGTAGGAAAAACCCAACACCCAACCCCAACCAACCAATTTTCCCTTGCAACCGCTGCAATCGTGTCTGCCTGTCCCGCATCGGACTGGTCAGCCACAAACGAGCCTGCAGCTGACGTGGACTTTTTACCCCCTCCATAAATCTTCGTCCGCGAAGCCAAGCCAAAGAAAGATCATGAAGGAGCAGTAAGTGAGTTTTGTAGATCTCACCTTGATGTACCTTGCCATCATAATATATTTTTCAACATTGCTCCCTGCTCTGTGATTCCTGAAAGTCACAATATTTGCTACTTTCTGCTACCCACCGTAAATGGATGCCTTTGCAGGTTTACCTAATACATGGCATTTCCCTCCTGGCATAAGTTTTGTGCCATGCTGTGATAAGTTAAACTTATTGCTTTTTCACTTTTCCCCTGTGTCCTCTAGCAATACAGCTGGATAGAATGGTGGGTAAACTTTTTTGTGGGCAACAGCACTATTGGAATTGTTGAGTGGAAAACTGCTGATAGCTCAATGAAACAGGACATGTGCTGCTTTCCAAGTAAGGAAGTTTTTGCAAGGTCGAACATGCAAGAAATGTTGCACACTCCAAGATTTAAGATCATTATCATTTTCCACTGGACTTAAATTAGCATAACACACCATGTGATGATGTGTTAACATTCTAAAAATGAAGTTAATAAATTCCTATGTCATTGTCATCAACAACACTGGACTGGTACAAGAGAAACAGGGTGTGGCATCTGACTCGAGCTTTCAAAAAACATTCTATTACACAGAAAACAAAGTCAACTTGCTCAGGAAATGAATTCTATTTAAATATTGGAAGAACCAGAACTTGTCAAAAACTACAACTACTCAAAATTAAATAAAGGGTATTTTTTCCCAGGAAAAATACTTGAGTGGGGGATTGTTATGCCCATAATATCAGTCTCCATCACTTGTATCAGGCTTAACTAACTGGGAAATGGTGTGTCTCTTTGAAACATCTCCATTGTGAGTGGGGTGGGGGGGGGGGGGGGGGGGGAGAACTGCATGTACCTGTATACTCAGGCTAGAGAATATTCTTGTGGAGAGACTTTATATTCAACAGCTACCAAGTTGGGAAAGGTAAGATAGAGAATTTCTTCCATTTTAATATAGTAAAAGTCCTAAAATCGGGATGGCTCTGGGATTGGGTTGATTTGGATTTTCTGGATTCTTTGGCATTACTTTTAAAATTCAAATTTAAGGAGAATAAAGAAAACATGAACAGGTACATTTTGATAGTATATTAACAAAACATTTTTTCATGTAAAATACAAGGTACAAAAACAAGTATTTATTTGTTCATTTCTTTGACTTCTGTGTGCTAATGCATTCACGTATGCGCACAAAAGCCCGCTAAATTTTAAAAGTTTGAGGGTTTTTGAGAAGTCTGGATTCTTGGGTGATCTGGATTTTTGGACTTTGACTGCAAAGATAAATGTAAATTTTATAGCCCTCTTGGCCTCCATTGTTTAGTTTGTAGACATCTGCCTCATGACCAACAACTCAGACCATTTGAAGCTGTCAACACCCTTTACAGTGTTGCAGCTGTGAAACATTTCTATGTTCTTTTCAAGAGCAAAGCAGCCAGAATGTCTGTTGTTTCATTGACTTTAAATTCATGTGTTATCCATTGAACAGCTTTCAAGAAACCTGTCATGTATATTGTAAATTGAAATCTGAAAAAGCAGTTCATATTTCATTCACTTGGAAGACACAAAATTGAGTGAACAATGACATATTAAATAATTGGTAACTTTAATATTTTAAAATATGTATTAATATTACATGAAAACAAAATAGAAATAAATAAAATCTAACAGCCAAAAAATATATAATTGGTTTAATTGCAGCACTTCATTTTGTTACTAGGTGGAGCCAATGCTCTTTATAAAATTCACAGAAAGTTCATAATGAAGGGAATTAATAAAAACGCAGCTTGTTTCTTTATTTTCCCAGTTTTTTCCAGAAATGCTGTATTAGAATGCAATTCATTAAAATAATCCAAAAGTAACAAAGGAAATATGATGGAAATCTGCAATAAGAACACTCAAGGACAGGGACCATTTATCGAGAGAGAACAGAGTTAACATTTCAGTTAGTTTATTGTCACAAGTGGCTAGATATAGTGATACAATCTATTTTGTGAACAGTCCTGTTATGCATCTCATACATAATACATAGGAGAGTTCAGAAGTGCAGAAGGATATTGGTCCTTTCAGAGAAAAGGCAACTTAGTTTTTCTAGGAGCCTGATAATGCATGAAAGAAACAGTCCTTGAATCTAATGGTCTGTGATCTCACACGTGTGAATTTTTTTCTGATGGGAGGGGTTGAAGAGTGTGTGGCTAGGATGCAGTGAATCCTGTAATATGTTTGCTACTTTTCCAATGTGCCGGGAGGGAGAGGTGGAATTAATGGAGGGGAGAATTGTATATGTGATACCTTGAGCCATATTCACAACCTTCTGCAGTTTCTTGCGGACTTGGTGGAGCAGTTCCTGTACCACTCAGTAATGCACTTTGGCAGGGTATTTTCAATGGTGCATCTGCAGAACTTGTTAACGGAAACAGATAACATGCCAAATTTCCACAAGTTTCTGAGGAATTGGTGGTACTGGTGAGCTTCCTTGGTCATTGTGACAATGTCGGTGGACTAGGTTAAATCACTGTTATTGGTTAGTCCAAGAAGCTTGAAATCGAATGCAATCTCCACCACATCAGCATTGATGTGGACCGGTGAGCAAGCTCTGCCTTTCTTCCAGTAGTCTATAACTAGCTCCTTGGTCTTGCTAACATTGAGGATGGGTTTGTTGTCTTGGCACCAAGCAACTAGTCCCTCTATCTCCCTCTATACTCTGACTTTTCATTGTGAGTTATCTTGTCCCTGACAGTGGTGACATCTGTCAATTTATAAAAGGAGTTGGAGTGATGTTTAGCCATGCAGTCAGGGTGTACAAGGAGAATGGCAGGGAGCTGAATGCACAGTCTCATGAAGCCCTGGTGTTGAGGATGATCCTGAAGGAAGTGCTATCACCAATCTTCACTAAATGCAGTCTGCTGATAGTAAGTTGTATTGAACCAATTGCAGAGAGGGGTGCTGAGGTTAAGGTCATAGAGTTTGGGGTAACAAGAATGAAATTCAGAAAAACGAACTTATTAATGGTAGAAAGTGTGTTAATAAAGATAATCAGTGCCACTCCAAATCCTGATTCTATTTGATTTCAGAGGTGAAATGTATCAAAGGATAAGTAAGTTGTAATAAATCTGATTTGAATGGACTTACTGCCATTATGTGTATTGCGTTTTTTAATAAACTAATCTAATTTAGGCTCATGTAACACATTTGAAGCCCCTATTAACATATTTTCTTGCATTGTTTTATTTTTGCAGCAGATGCCACAGATTCTGTCTTTTTCTGGAAATAAATGTGCATTCACCTCAGATTTTGCATCACAGTGGTCGAACACTGTACCTGGCTGGCGAAGTTATGCTTGTCCCCGCAGAAGCAACTTTCATTATCGGGCTGCAGGTACCTGTGCCTACAGAGCAAGCCAAGCTGTAAGTGCTTTTAAATTAATTTTAGTACTTAAAGACGTGTTGGAACAGAACAGGCTATTCAGGCTATTATGTATGTTTCTTTCTTCACTTAGAACATAGCTGACCTGAATCTGAACTTTATAAACTTGTTTTTGATCTTGGCTTTGAATATCATATTCCTTAAGATAAAAAATTACTTTGCATCAACTTTTCTTTTTGTACTTGGCTACTAACTTTTAATATTTTCATCTGTACGGGACCTCTAAGGCTCCATAGCTGCTTGTTTATCAACTTTGAGAAAATATTTTGATTTATCTTTCCACAATCTAAAGTGAATGACTTCCAGTGTCCAAATTACAAAGGTTTAGCCTCTTTGCATTTTTCTCCTTTCATCCACTATCTTGAATACTCTATCCTAGTGTGTCTTTGTGGCTGAAGAATCTTCTGTTTTCCAAATTATTGTGTCTCTACCTGACTTCACTCTTCCCTTCTGAGACTCAGAAACAATCATGGTGTTATTGGTCTGGCTGCTGCATTGCCCATATAGATCATTCCCCTCAGCAGTATCCAAATGGGTATATTTGTGCTAATGGGAATGGCCACAGGGTGACCCTGCATTTTCCTCTTTCTCCCCTGACCTCTTTTGGTGTTCACCCATCTACTAGTTGAATCCTGCATCAAGGGTGTAACCACCTGCTCAAAAGTCTAATCTAAAACTTGCTTAGTCTCCCAGATTATTTTCAGTTCCTCCAACTCTAGCTCCAGTTCCTTAATACGGTCTTTCACGCAGGGGGTAGTCATCAGGGAAATCATCAGATTCCATGAATTCCCACATGCTGCAGGGGGAGCATTCCAGTGCCATCTATAGGCTATCAAGACCAAATCCGCAATAATGAGCACTTGCCCTTCATACCTGCTTCTTTAGTCTCAGCCTCTTCTTTGTGAAGCTTCTTGAGGCAAAGCCTCAACTCCCCATTCCTACACTGGGTCACTCACACAATGGCTGCTCCAACAATGGCTGCCGCACTTGTGACTGCTTTACTTTAGTTTGTTCCTGCTAATGAATCGTGAATCAATTGGTCTACTAAAGTGTTGAGCCCTTTTTAATCTCTTCTCCTCAACCTGCATGTAACTCTTTCTCCTAGCGAATTGATTGGTCTGTTATTAGATAGCACGCTCATGCACCCAACACAATTCATATTTTTTTTCCTAACTGAACAGATTTTTTCTTTAACTCTTTATTGGACACTTTGTGACCACTTCATGGTTATGAACTTGGTTTTGGATTCTCTGAAAGCAGATATAGTTTCCTAACATGATTAAATTCCTTAACAATTTAAAAAACTGTTATTTCACTATTTGACTAGAAAAGGACCACAGCTTTCTCAATATCTAATATTTCAGTTCCATAACATTTCATTTAATACCTCTGTATTATTCTTGAACTACTAAGGCTAGAACAATGCACAGTAGTTTTGTAAGGGCGGGACGATTGACGTAACGTTAAGCACAAAGCCTTTACAGCGTCAGCAATCAGATTCGGACCGGGGTTTGAGTCCTGCACTGTCTGGAAGGAGTTTGTACATTCTCCTCGTGTCTGTGTGGGTTTTCTCTGGGGCTCTGGTTTCCTCCCACTGTTCAAAATGTACCAACCGTGTTTGTTAACGGGGTGTAAATTGAGCAGCACATGACCAAAATAGCTTGTTACCCTGCTGTCTGAATAAATTTAAAAAATAATTAAACGTCCAACCAAAATTTAATACAGAAGTTCAACAAATTTTCTGTGCCTTTTAATTATTTTCCTCATGGTTTGCATTTTATTTTACTTCAGTCAACCTGCTTTATTGTTCATAATAATTTATGAATTTATAGCTGGAGAATGGTGATTCGATTGGATATGCCCAGAAGGTCAGACTGTACAAAAAAAGGGAAACTGAACCAAATTGATGGCAAGCAAAAATGGCTATATCTCATGCTAAGGAAAGAAGGGAGTTACCTAAAGTTAATGAATTTGGTAGTGAGATGTGAAGGCTGCAGTGTGCCCAGATAGAAGGCAAAAAGTTCCTCAAGCTTGTTTTGGGCCTCTTTGTAACAATGGAAAAGGACACAGACAGAAAGATCAGATTTGAAGTGGCACACAACCAGAAGCTTAGGATCACTCCTGAAGACTGAGCACAGGTGCTTTGAAAAATCATCACTCAATCTGTGTTTGAATTTTCCCACGTGGAGGAAGGCATTTTGTGAATACTGCTTGCATTACACAAGATTAGAAGAGCAAGTAAATTGTTACTTCATGTGGAAGGAAGATTGCAAATAACTGAAGTAAATATAGATCTAGATGGTGTTGTGCATGTATCAGGAAAAGTTAACAGGCAGGTGTAGCAAACAGTTAGGAAAGCAAATCATTATTCGTCACTCAAGTTAGTATTGGCTTTCCTCACTGATTTTTAATACATATTAACCTGGAAAACTCTGTCAAATTGCCATGCACAAACAAACAGTATTAACAGTGGTTCCACCACATTCACCCCCTCTTTTAAAAAGAAGTCCAGTGTGGTGAAGTGGGTTCCATGTCCATCACAAATTCATTCTGTCTGATGGTCTTGTGACAGTTGTAGCTCCAGCTGTGGCTCAGCTGCTGACTCCTGGATGATCTGGTTATTGTCAGTGGTGGGATGTCTGGTGACTGAACAGTTGGGGTGGGGGCTGGGGTAGGATGACATGGTATGTCGTGGGTGGTAGATGTACTGCTTGGTCGGCTGGAATCATGCGGTGGTTTCCCACATGTGGCAGGTCCTGGATGGACAGACTGTCCTCACACCTATCCGGGTACACCACATAACATATTTGGGGTTTAAGTGGAGGAGGTGGACCCTCTCAAACTAGTGGGTGGGACTTATGGCTTCTCACATTTCCAGAGAAGGTCTGGCCCTGTGGATGTCAACCAGAATGGCAGCATAGTCCCCGATACAGACCCTGGAGAAGGGAAATAATCTTTCATGTGGTGTGGCATTGGTGCCAGTGCACAGGAGGGATCTGATTGCGTGGAGCGCTTCAGGGAGGGCCTCTTACCACTGGGAGACAAGCAGGCCTTTTGACCTTGGGGCTAGGAGGAGGCCTTCCAGACAGTGGTGTTCTCTCTTTCCACCTGGCAGTTCCCTTAGCAATTGTAGCTGGTGGTCCTGCTCATGGCGATACCTCTGGCCGGCAGATATTGGTGCAGTTCATTACTTATGAAGTAAGTCCCCTGGTCACTATGAATACAGCAGGGGTATCTGAACAGGGTGAAGAGGTTGCACAAGACTTTAATGATGATGGCATCAGTCATGTCCAAGCAGGGAATGGCAAAGGGGAAGTGTGAGTACTCATCAATGATGTTGAGGAAGTACACATTGTGGTTCAAAGAAAGCAAGAACCCCTTGAAATCCATGCTCAGGCACTCAAAGGGGCAGGTGGCCTTAATCAGGTGCAGCCTGTCTGGCTGGTAGAAGTGTGGTTTGCACTCTGCATAGATCTGGCAGTTTCTGGTCATTGTCCTGATGTCCTCAACTGAATAGGGGAGGTAGTGGGCTTTGTTGAAATGGAAACCTTGGTGACCTGGGTGGCAGATGTCATTGTAGAGGGCTTGTAAACATTCTATCTGCGCATTGGCGCTAGTCCCTTGGGACAGGACATCCAAAGGCTTGTTGAGCTTTCATAGTTGTCGGTGGAGAGTTCGATCCTCCACTTCAGAATCTTATCATTTTTAAATTTATCCTGCTACTTGTTATTGAACATGAAAGTGACTGCATGTTGGTCAGTTAACAGGGTAAATCATTTGCTGGCAAGATAATGCCTCCAGTGTTGTACTGCCTCAATGATGGCCTGGGCCTCCATCTCAATGGAGGAATGCTGGATCTTGGGGCCTTGGAGGATGCGGGAGAAAAATGCTGTGGGTCTGCATATCTGGTTAAGTGTGGCAGCCAAGACAAAGTCAGATGCATCGCACTCCACCTGGAATAGGATGGATTCGCCCACAGTGTGCATCGTTGCCTTGGCAATGTCGTCTTTGATGCAGCTGAAGGCCTCACAGGCTTTTACAAGGCTGCATAATTGGGGACCCACTGGAGAAAAACCTCAGGGCCCTGAGGCTGTGGAAAATTGGAGGTCCAACAGGGGATGCGTGCGGTTGGGATCGGGGCCACTAATTTCATTCTCCAAGACACAGCTGAGTATAGCCAGGTGTGATGTGTAGAATATACATTTATCTTTGTTGTAGGTGAGGTTAAGGCTTTTGGTTGTCTGGAGAATTTCTGGAGGTTGGCGTCATGGTCCTGCAGATTGTGGCCACAGATAGTGACATAGTTGAGGTAGGGGAATGTGGCCAGCAGCCTGTGCTCATCCACCATTTGGTCTAACTCTCTCTGGAAGGGGACCCTCAGAAAGTGATAGAGGCAGCCATCCACCTTGAAGGTGGTATACTGGCAGTCCTCTGGAAAGATAGGGAGCTGGTGGTATGCCGACTTTAAGTCAATGGTAGAAAATACTCAATATTGGATGATTTGGTTTAGCATGTCGGCTATGCAGGGGAGGGGATATGCGTCCAATTGTGTAAACCTGTTAATGATCTGACTGCAATCAATAACCAATCAATGTTTTTCCCAACTCTTAATCACCACTACCTGAGCTCTCCATGGGCTGGTACTAGGTTTGATGATCTGTCAGGAGCCTTCTCACCTCTGACTTGATAAAAGCCCTGTCCCCGGCGCTGTATCGCCTGCTCTTGGTGACAACGAGCTTACAGTCAGGGGTGAGGTTGGCGAACAGAGGTGGGAGGGAATCCGGAGAGTGGAGAGCCCACAGGACACATCGGAGGGGAGGGCGAGTGAGCTAAAAACTGTTGATTGCAGACTATGAGGGGGGGGAGGGAAACAGGGCCCCATCATATGTCATGGTGGCTCTCTGAAAATGGCACTGTAAGTCCAACCCCAGTAGTATGGTTGAACTGAGCTGTGGCATCACAAAGAGTTTAAAGTTTTTGTACTCTGTGCATGGTCAGCGTCACTTCGTAGCCGCCGTAGATCTCTGCCAAGTGGGACTTAAAGGCCACACATACTCTGCAACTCACTGGTCTAACCACAAGGGAGTAACGCTGCACCTTGTAGGGATGGATGAAGCTCTCCGTGCTCCCGCCATCAAACAGACAGCTAGTCTTGCCCCATTTACTGCTATGTCCATCATTGACCTGGTGAGCTGATGAGGACTGCTTTGGTTGACCGTGACTGAAGCTAGAATAACATTGCTGCCTGGTCCGCTGTATTGGCTCGTGGTCTGGTAAGATGGTGGCAACCCCCATGGTGCGCATGCAGTGCTGTTGTTGTTCAACGGAAGTGACATCAGTCAAGATGGTGGCTCCCATGGTGCGCACGTGGTGCTGTTGTTGTTCATCAGAAGTGGCAGCAGTGGCCCCCACTGCCCACATGCAGTGCTGCTTGGGTTAGAAGGTTGCATGGATTTGCATACTGTCCCTTCTTCCTGCAGCCAGACTGACCACGTCCTTCACTGGGCAACACTTTCTGGGGTGCTTCTTCTGGTTGCTGAAGTAGCACTCCTACCTCCCTGTTTCTAAGGATGAGTTGTGTTCAGTGGAAAAGCAATTAGTGTCCCAGTTATGGGAGGCCCAGTGGAAACAGCTCAAAGGGCTTCCTATCCTGGGACACTGCACAGCCAATTAACTGAGATGCCAGTGGAAAAGGGGCTAGTGATGAGTGGTGCTGTGCAAGGATCTGTTCTGGGACCCCTGCTCTTTGGATATAGACAGGATGCCGAATTGGGCAGAAAAGCGGCAGACAGAATTCAACCTGATAAGTGTAAAGTGATGTACTTTGGAAAGTTGAATTTGAAGGCAGAATAAGTGGTTAATGGCAGGATTTTAAGTGTGGAGGATCAAAGGTATTTTGTGTCCAATTCCATAGATTCTTCAAGGTTGTCGCACCAGTTAATAAGGTGGTTAAGAAGGCGTATGCTGTGCTGACCTTCATTAGTCAGGAGATTGAGTTCAAGAGCCATAAGGTGATGTTATGACTATAATTCTGGTTAGATCACACTTTTGGAGAATTGTATTTAGTTCTGTCTGCCTCATTGCGGAAAAGATGTAGAAACACTTGTGAAGACGTTGCCTGGATTGGAGGACATATTTATGAAGCAAGGTTGACCAAGCTAAAACTTTTCTATTTAGAGCAACAAAGGAATAGAGGTAACTTAATATAGATGTATGAGAAGCAATGATAGGGTGGACAGGCAGCATCTTTTTTATTTCTGGGTCATTAATCACAAATACCAGAAGATACTTGTTTAAGGTGAGTGGAGGAAAGTTTAGGGTAGTCATCAGAGAATGGTGAGTGCCTGGAGTGAATTGCTAGGGTTGGTGGTGAAGGCTAATACATTAGGGACATTTAAAAGACTCTTAGATAGGCACCTGGATTTAAGTAAAAATAGAGGGTTATGGGTATGAGATAGGGAAGGATTAGATTGTTATAGATTAGATTTGGAAAGGTTGCCACAACATCGTGGTTTAAAGGGGCTGTACTGTGCTGCAATGTTTTGTGTTATAAGGTATGCATCACAGTGTACTAAAAAATGGCAGAAGCTTTTCCAGATGCCTTTATGGAAATTTACCAAAATTCTCCAGACTCTGAGCACTATCCAATACCAATGCTGGAGGACATCACTTCTGAACTCGTGGGATACAAAATTTTCAGTAAGCTAGATGTCAAGAATGGGTATTGGAATGTGAAGCTGGATGAAGAATCGACACTGCTAACAACTTTCAACATTCCATTCAGCCGGTACATGTTCCTGCACCTACCTTTTGGCCTAAAGATGAGCCAAGACAACTTCCAGCAAAAGATAGATGAGACCTACATGGGATGCAAGGGCGCTGTCGGCATCGCAGATGACATCCAGATTTTTGGCAGAGACAGGAAAACTCACAATCTCCAACTACGTGAGGCCATGGAGAGAACAAGAGGGGCCGGCATCAAACTCAATGCAGACAAATGCATCATTAAGGTGGAGAAGTGCCAGTTCTTCAGAATGATGAATGTAATTTTCGTCAACATCATAGAATATGGTATAATACAACTCAGTACAAACCTTATGGGTTGGCACATATTGTGTACTCTGTAAAATTGCAACAAAACCTTCCTGCTTTATTGTAATCCTTCCAACAGTGAAGTCCAACATCCCATCTGCCTTCTTGATTATCAGTTCGTCTGTAAGCTTTTGCGATTCATGCTCAAGCACTACCAAGACTCTAAGCACAACAACATGCTGCAATTTTTCGTAATTTGAATAGTTGCGCAATTTACTATATTTCTTTCCAAAGTGGAGGAACTCACGTTTCCCAGACTTTCTATGTCCCCTGTGAAATTTGCCTTTCCTCTCAATTTAATGACTTCACTAAATTTAGATATGCTACACTTGGTCCCCTCCTCGAAATTATTTCTGTATCTTGTGATCAGTTGTGATCATTGATTTCTGCAGCAACCCAATAATCACTGATTGCCAACCAAAGAAACACCCATTTATCCCAACTCCCTGCCTTCTAATGGTAAACTAATCCTCTATCCTCGCCACTGTTGCCACTGTTGCCAATTCTGTCCAGGAGCCGGAGGTCTTACCTCATGTGTAAGTGGTAGGAGGTTGCACAGGGATAGTCCTCCAGCCGAATTTCAGCAACCCTGCTGAAAGGGTAGTTGACAGGGATCGGCTTGTATGATTGGGGAGAGAGTGGGGCTTGGGTGGGCGAGTGGGGAGAGAGAGCATGATATTCATTGGATAGTGCCCTCTTTTGATTGCTTGATTTAGGTCTTTGGGGTCCAGACATTCGGTTTTTCTTTTACTATTATAGAATTTACCCAGTCAGTTGGCTCAACTACTTTTGCTATTACTCGTTTTTCTTCCATTTCTTCCAGCTCCTGCTTTAGCTTTTGTTTCAGCTCTATTGGCACCTTCCGTGGAACATGGATTATTGGTTTGTATTTTGGGTCTATAGTAATGTGGTATTCAAAGTTCCCAAAGCACCCGACTGTGTCTTCAAAGCATTCAGGGTACATGTCCATGAGCTCGGCCTTATTTGTGATCGGAGGCCGTTGCTCAAGTGGGGTGTCGCTACTGATCCTCTTGGACATTTTCTTCTCCCTGATCTCATTGTTTACAGAGATTAGCTGTAATTTTTGTCAACTATTCAGGCCTAGGATTGCTGGTCTGTCGGCATCAACCACAAAGAATGTGCATATGATGCTCTTTCCTTTATGTTTGCCTTTTATTTGGACTTTTCCTAGTTGTTTAATCATGGGGTCACCATAGGCTGTGAGCATGACATTTGCAGCTTCTAGCGTGCCTTCCTCCAGATACCCAGGGAACATTTGGCGGTACAGTCTAAGTGGGAGGATGTTGCTTTGTGTTCCAGTATCCAACTTTATTTTCAAGTTGAATGTTGTTGGTTTGTTTCTGATCTTTCTTTTAAGTTGGATCGTGGTGTGCAATTCATCTTTTTCTCCCTTCCCTTTCTTGGACATCTCATGAAGGAGTATTGTTTCGATGCCGAGTGTTAGTGAGTCGGAGTCACTGCTGTCACTTCACTTGACGTGGTGTACTTTCCTTCTGTATTCTTGGTTTCTTTCTCTTTTCATGTCAGACCTACACATCTTTTCCAATGATTGACCTTCCCACAGGTCCTGCACTTCAAACCATATGCGGGGCATTTCTTGCGGTCATTGAAGGGGTGTATTCTGCTTCACTTCCTGCAGTTCTTGAATGTCTGCGACTTCCTCTGTGTGCGCTTTATGGCATCGACCCTTCTATCTCTGTGCTGCATGTTGGCCTGCACAGAGAGAGGGATTGCATTTGTCTCCTAGTGGCCTCAAAGGCCCGAGCTGTATCTGCGGCATCTGCTAGTTTCAAGCTGTTTTTTCCTAAGAGCTTTCTGCACTTCAGGATGAATGCATCCCCAGATTAGTTGGTCTACTCTTCTCTTCTCTATCTCTTTGAACTTGCATTTCGCAGCAATGTTCTTCAGCCTTGAGGAAATGATCTACTGACTCATCAGGCTCTTGTTTTAATCCCTGGAACTCATATCACTTTATTCTATGGTTGGATTTCGGTTCCAGATGAGAAGAAATTTTTTCTAATATCCTTTCTGGGTTATTTTCTTCCCCTTCAGTCAGCTCCCAGCTATTAAACAGGTCTAGTCCTCGCTCCCCCATCCAAAGAAAGATGTAATTAATCTTTTCCTCTGGTGTGATTCCCTTGAGGAGACTTTTGAATGCCAGGTTGCACTTCTGCTTGAACTTTCTAAAAGCCTCAATGATGTCGTCAGCTTCCCCATCCATGACTGGGTGTAATGTTGCTGCTGCTGTGGCGGCCATCTTCTTCTCCAGCTCTGGTCGTCAGGTAATCCTGCTTTTTACCTTTGTTCCTTCTCTTCGTGTTTATCTTAGTTTATAGGGATTTTTTCCTTATCTGAAGTGGGTTTCTGTCAATCTCATCGCTGCCACCATGTTATGTCCTCAGTTGTACCATTGGAGGTTTTAATAAACACTCAGAGAAGCTTGTAAGTTTACAGAACAAATTTTATTCACATTTCAGGCTGCTGGTCATGTCTGAATACATTGTCACACTGAGCATGCTCACCACTCAGTGTGATATGGCTCTTACAATGTGTCTCACTGAGTATGCTCCCCACTCAAGTGTGATGCAGCTCTTGCAGTCTTGCAGAGCTCCTGCTCCAGCATAAAATAGTCCCAAGTTCTCACTGTAAGTAACACCTCTGCCACTATCAATTTGGCCCTCACCTGTATATCCTCCATTACCCCCATATCGGGCCTGGCCCACTCTGCCCCATGCACAACAGGATTCCTCTTATCTACCACCACAAAAACCTCCACATCAACTCATCTTCCACTGCCATTTCCATCACCTATTATATAACCCCACCACTCGACACATAATCCCCTCTCTTCTCTCTGCTTTTCACAGGGACTGTTCCCTCCATGACTTCCTTATACACTTTCCTCCCCACCAATCGTCCTCTTGATACCTCCCCTGTGCATGCAGGAGATGTTCCACTTGCACTCACAACTCCTCCCTCACCACCATTTGGGGGCCCCAAACGGTCCTTGAGCTTTTACTAATAATCTTTTTTTATGCTTGTTTTTTACAAGCTTTAAAAGTTTGTTCTATGATTTTTTCAGTCGCCAATTTTAGTTTACTGCCTTCTTGTCCATATTAATGCCTTCATCTACTTTTGCTGAATTCAGTATTTTTTTCAGTCTTCAGGCTTTTTTTTTGGCAACATTATCAACCAATTCCTGTAACTGAATACTATCTTAAAACTTTCTTGATGGCTATGGCTGGACCACTTTCTTGTTGCTGAAATGCTTGAATTACAGTAAATTGCCTACTAATTCATAAGGCATTTACTGTCATTTTAAATGTTGTTTTTAAATTAACACAGCCAACTCTTCATTCGTTTGTGGAGTTTGGTATTTCACATTAAACAAAACAATTTATCATTTTTAAATAAAATTCTATCATACTACCTTTTTCAAAGTGCACTTTTCCCTCAAAATCCCTTCAGTATCAGATCTTCAGTTAACCCTTTGAAATTAAACAACTCTAGATCTAAAATAGTTTAATCAATCTTTCATTCTGTAACATATGAATCTAAAATACCTATTACATGTACATCGACAGTATTTGAAGTCTGATTACAACTCCCAACAACCATTTCTTTATGTTTTTACTGTTCTCACAATAAATATGCTCCTGTCAGTATACAAAACTGAAATATCAAGGGCATTGGAAAGATCTGTTGGTGGGAAAAAGTGTAAATGATGCATGGAATGCAGTTGTAACCCTGAGGTTTCACATTTCATTCATCCAACAATAATGTTAACTGCCCTATAAGTCAACATTTTTGATATTTCAGGCAAATAAATTATGCAAAACATATTCAGTAGCCATTTTGTATGGTAATGATTGTGAAAGATGTAATTTCCAACCAGCAAATAATTTTAAAAATGAGTTCCTTATTAACTGCAATATGCAAAAGTGCTGTAGAAACTCTCTTTACACTATAAACAGCATTTAAAGGACGATAACAGCCAGGAAATCCAGGAGCTGCTGGCAAAGAAGCGAGCTACCCACCAGGCTCACCTTACAAAGCCGTCCTGTCCAGAGAAGAAACAAGCCTTCCGTCGCGCATGCAGCCATCTTCAGCGCAAACTCCGGGAGATCCAAAATGAGTGGTGGACTAGCCTCGCCAAGCGAACCCAGCTCAGCGCGGACATTGGCGACTTCAGGGGTTTCTACAAGGCTCTAAAGGCTGTGTACGGCCCCTCACCCCAAGTCCAAAGCCCGCTGCGCAGCTCAGACAGCAAAGTCCTCCTCAGTGACAAGATCTCCATCCTCAACCGATGGTCAGAACACTTCCAATCTCTTTTCAGTGCCAACCGCTCAGTCCAAGATTCCGCCCTGCTCCAGCTCCCTCAACAGCCCCTAAGGCTAGAGCTGGATGAGGTCCTCACCCAGGATGAGACATATAAGGCAATTGAACAACTGAAAAGTGGCAAAGCAGCAGGTATGGATGGAATCCCCCCCAGAGGTCTGGAAGGCTGGCGGCAAAACTCTGCATGTCAAACTGCATGAGTTTTTCAAGCTTTGTTGGGACACGAAGCCTCAGGACCTTCGTGATGCCATCATCATCACCCTGTACAAAAACAAAGGCGAGAAATCAGACTGCTCAAACTACAGGGGAATCACGCTGCTCTCCATTGCAGGCAAAATCTTCGCTAGGATTCTCCTAAATAGAATAATACCTAGTGTCGCCGAGAATATTCTCCCAGAATCACAGTGTGGCTTTCGCGCAAACAGAGGAACTACTGACATGGTCTTTGCCCTCAGACAGCTCCAAGAAAAGTGCAGAGAACAAAACAAAGGACTCTACATCACCTTTGTTGACCTCACCAAAGCCTTCGACACCGTGAGCAGGAAAGGGCTTTGGCAAATACTAGAGCGCATCGGATGCCCCCCAAAGTTCCTCAACATGGTTATCCAACTGCACGAAAACCAACAAGGTCGGGTCAGATACAGCAATGAGCTCTCTGAACCCTTCTCCATTAACAATGGCGTGAAGCAAGGCTGTGTTCTCGCACCAACCCTCTTTTCAATCTTCTTCAGCATGATGCTGAACCAAGCCATGAAAGACCTCAACAATGAAGACGCTGTTTACATCCGGTACCACACGGATGGCAGTCTCTTCAATCTGAGGCGCCTGCAAGCTCACACCAAGACACAAGAGAAACTTGTCCGTGAACTACTCTTTGCAGACGATGCTGCTTTAGTTGCCCATTCAGAGCCAGCTCTTCAGCGCTTGACATCCTGTTTTGCGGAAACTGCCAAAATGTATGGCCTGGAAGTCAGCCTGAAGAAAACGGAGGTCCTCCATCAGCCAGCTCCCCACCATGGCTACCAGCACCCCCACATCTCCATCGGGCACACAAAACTCAAAACGGTCAACCAGTTTACCTATCTCGGCTGCACCATTTCATCCGATGCAAGGATCGACAACGAGATAGACAACAGACTTGCCAAGGCAAATAGCGCCTTTGGAAGACTACACAAAAGAGTCTGGAAAAACAACCAACTGAAAATCCTCACAAAGATAAGCGTATACAGAGCCGTTGTCATACCCACACTCCTGTTCGGCTCTGAATCATGGGTCCTCTATCAGCATCACCTACGGCTCCTAGAACGCTTCCACCAGCGTTGTCTCCGCTCCATCCTCAACATTCATTGGAGCGCCTTCATCCCTAACATCGAAGTACTCGAGATGGCAGAGGCCGACAGCATCGAGTCCACGCTGCTGAAGATCCAGCTGCGTTGGGTGGGTCAAGTCTCCAGAATGGAGGACCATCGCCTTCCCAAGATCGTGTTATATGGCAAGCTCTCCACTGGCCACCGTGACAGAGGTGCACCAAAGAAGAGGTACAAGGACTGCCTAAAGAAAGCTCTTGGTGCCTGCCACATTGACCACCGCCAGTGGGCTGATATCGCCTCAAACCGTGCATCTTGGCGCCTCACAGTTCGGCGGGCAGCAACCTCCTTTGAAGAAGACCGCAGAGCCCACCTCACTGACAAAAGACAAAGGAGGAAAAACCCAAAACCCAACCCCAACCAACCAATTTTCCCCTGCAACCGCTGCAACCGTGTCTGCCTGTCCCGCATCGGACTTGTCAGCCACAAACGAGCCTGCAGCTGACATGGACATTTACCCCCTCTATAAATCTTCATCCGCGAAGCCAAGCCAAAGAAGAAGAAAGGAAGTAAAGGGTAACCAACAGTTTGGGCCTGAGCCCTTCATCAAGGTATGAACAAAAAGCAAACAGGAGCTGGAATTAAAAAGTGAGGAGAGGAGGGAGGAAGAGGCAAGGGCAGCAGTACAGACAAGAGATCGTAGTTAGATATGGGTGGAAGGTTAGAAGAGAAGCTGAGAAATTAAAGCTGGAAGGTATGACTCTGATTGGAGACAAAAAGGGGTGGGGATCTCGAGGAAAGGAGACTGGGATAGGGAAAGAGAGATTCAGTGGAGGGTTTCAACAGAAAATGGATGTCAATGTTTTTGAATATTTTTGTTGTAACATTTTAAATGTGCAATATATTAAACTTTATCTCACAAACCAGAACAAAACAATCCCTCCCTCCCTTCCTCCCCTTCCATTTATACAGACCTGTTCACTGTCAGAGCATACATATATTTTAATTATTTAGAGTACAGTTGGGGAAACTAAGTTTTTATATATAATAGTTACTTTTATACGCTTTTTTTGTTCCTTTTTATTACTGTATCTGGACTCCATGTGATCAAGGTATGGATAGCTGCCAGACCTTTACAAAAGTGTCATATTTATTCTTTAAGTTATGATTTTTTTCTCTATAGGTATACAGCTATTCATTTCTGCATTCTATTGTGCTATAAGTAAAGGGAAATCAGACTTCCAAGTGATCGCGATACTTTTTTTGCTACCACCAGTGCTATTTTTAAATGAGATTATATATTTGGTCAGTTTGTCACTTATTTCCATGAAAATACCTAATAGATGTAGCTCCAGGTCACCTGTGAAGGCCTCTCCTGTTATCCTGGTTAATTTTTCTGAGATTTCTTGTCAAAATGGCTTCACTTTCATACATGACCACATGGCATGTAGTAGAAAAGCTCCTGTCTTAGTCCATGTAATGGACAGGTAACATCCACCACCTGGTGCAGCTGCGCTCCTGTTCAGAGGACAATCAAGGTCAAAGACTCACCCCAAGCCATCAAGGTGATCCTTGCGATTGGCCCACCTAAATCACCAGGCAGCCTGCCCAGACTCAGCTCTGACCTTCACGCAATTGGCCCAGGTGAATCACCTCGGCTGACCCCTGCTGAGTCCCTGCTCTTGGCTTCGAGACATTGGCCACAGCAGCCAATAGGGCCCAGCCTTCCCTGAGTGATTGGCCCCCCAGTATTGCATGCAGAACTATAAAAGACTATGTGTACTTTTGTTCTGTCTCTTTGGACTCCTCGTGGCACGTAAGTAACACCTTTCACACTGGGTTGGGGTGAGTCCCGAGGTCAGTTAGCAAGAGCCGTGTCTGTACCGGTGAAGGGGTGAGGGCCTAATGTAGTATCACCTTAATCCTGAATGTGTATGTTCATGTACTTTCCCCCAGTCTTCTGTCGGTTCCTCCCTCGTTATCCGAAGTGTATATTTTCCCCTTGCGTATTGTGTGTGTTTATGCATGGAGGTATGCCTAGCATATAGATCCTGTTGTCCCATTTACAACCACGAAATAAACATGTGCTTTGTACCTCAACTTTGGTCTGGTTCTTAACCTGTGTGACCCACATCAACCCGAACAATAGTCCCACATATGAAACACATCTCTGAAATTTCAGCTTTTGATCTGTGTAACTTTTGTGGGGTAAGATATTATTGGTGTATAGAATTATGAATCAGTCCATATCTTGCATTTATAATTGATGTCATGCTGTCCATACACCAATCTAACCTTCTTCTTTCTGAAATCACCACACCAACTCCAACTCCCATCTTTCCCTTGCACTGTCGTTCTGGAGAGCATAGTACATTTTTGTTATAAATTTGGTTGTATTCCCCATCCAAACCATTTGTTCATATTGATTAATTTCAAGTGGGGGTCAACATTGGTCGCCATCTTTCTCTTAAGAACAATCTAAGCTGGAGAAAACAGAAGGAGGTCCCATTGGCCACTCCATATTTGTGTTTTAATTGTTCAAAGGACATAAGAGTTCCTTCTGTGTAACAGTCCTTAATATATCTTATACCTTTGTCAAACCACAAATTTAATATTCTATTGCCCATGTTCATAGCAATAACACATTTTTACACAATGGTGCTTTTATTGATATCCCTACATTTTTTTCCCTGTATATTCATTAATTTCTTGCCAGGATAAGTCAATGTTAATGCCATCTGGTTGCCTGGATGGAATATTCGGTTTTGTTCCTCCAATTAGGTGGCATGGTTAGCGTAGAGATTAGCGATGCTATTACAGAGGTAGCAGCCCGGGTGCATATCCAGCGACATGTGAAGAGTTTGTATGTTCTCCCTGTGTCTGCATGGGTTTCCTCTGGGTGCTCCAATTTCCTCCCACCCTCCAGAATATACGGGGTTGCAGATTAATTGACTGAATTTGGCAGCATGGGTTTAAATGGTCCGAATTAATAATTAATGGGTTAATGAGGGAACAGGCATCACTGAAGGAACGGACCTATATTATGGGTCACAACTTCAACTGATCGAGTATCCAATAGCATTGAGTTTGTGCATAATGGTAAATCAACAGAAACCTTGCATCAAAGTAACAAGATGTAAAGCTGAAATGTGAATGAATTAAGGGATTTGGGGGAAAAAATTGAACCAAGGTGCTGTGTGGAAATTCTGATTTAGCTGTAAATAGGCAAGTACTGTTTTTCCCCCATAACTATTGAATGTCATACTAAAATAATTAAACTCGGAGAATAATGTAATTGAATTTGTTGTAAATAGTTTTATTTGTAATTAAATGAAATGTCTGTAAATACTGGTTGTAGAAAACTGGAATATTAATAGTAATGAGAATGAATTTATTATCACATACAATGTAAATAGATACTGACATTCTTACTTGCTGCAGTTGATAGGTACTTGTAAATTAAACTATAATTGAAACTTAATTGAATTAAAAGAGACAATAAATGCACAAATTAGATTATAAATATTTACACTAATTGTAGTGCAAACAAAAGGTGACTTGTAATAGTGCAACCAGTCCTTGTGTGCTGTTGGCACAGTCCATGATTAATGTAACAAGGAGAAGTTCAAGAATTTGATAGCCATTGGAAAAGAAACTGGAGGTGCTAGTTTTCAGGCTTCTGTACCTATTGCCCAAAGGTTGGAGTGAAAAGAGGTTGTGACCAGAGTGATGTTTATGATGTTACTGTCTTCTTGAGGTAGTGCCTTACGTAGATGTCTGCAATGTATGGGTGGTCAGTGCCGATGATGGACTGATTATGTACAAATTTGGGCAGAGCCCTTTTAGTAAAAGGGTTAAAGGCCAAAAAAAATTTACTAAAATGGTTGTCAGACTGAGGGTTTTTAGTTACATGGATGGATTGGAAATTTGCAATTGTTTAATTTGAAACTGAGGAGCTTGCAAGGAGAATTGATTGAGCTTTCCGTGAAGAATATCCAACAGGTGGTTAAAATCTTAAAATTAAGAATTTTTTCACTAAAAAGTGGACAAAATAAGTACGAAGAAACCAAGGCAGCCAAGAGCAAAAATTGAGGAATTTTGTACTCAGCCAGGAATATCAAGCGAAAGCCTGAAAGGGAGCAGCGTAAGAGTGGCCTCAAGTCCAGTGGACCCTGGCAGAGCTGGGGATTTGGGACAAGAACTAAATATTATCCTGGAAAACTTGAGCAATCGATTTGCAGGCATAAAAATGTAGTGAGAGACATGACTGAAACGATGACTGAAATTAAAGAAATCATTGAAAACTTGGTAAAAACACAAGATAAGTTAAAAGCTTTTGAAAAATATGCAAAGAAATGGGAGTAGGACATACAAGGTCTGCTGGACAAGATCGATCACATAGAGAATTGTAGCAGACAAAATAATGTTCGAATTATTGGACTGAAAGAAGGAATCAAGGGCAGAGAGCTGGTGAACTTCTTTGAAACATTGATAGCACGAGTGCTGGGAGAAGACAAATGGCCTTCCCTTCCTAAAATCCACAATAAGCTTTTTGGTCTTGTTGATGTTTAGAGCAGTATTGTTCATCCTGCACCATAAATTTTGAATTTATGAATTAATGATTATTGTTGAATGAGTTTCTGGATGCACAATTCTAATGGAAAAGTTTGTAAATTGTTTGCCATGTTGTATTTATGCCTTCCTAAGAGTGGCAGCATGTACATGGGTCATTGTAATTAGAGACTGGACATTTGTTATACAGTTTCTATTGTAAGTGTGAATGTAAGTGCTTATGTAATGAAACAAATCAACAGGAAGAGAGTTTAGGTTTATGAAGTATTACAATAGTCAATACAAATGCAATTATATAATTCTGATTTGATACTTGTTGTTACAATCAAAGTGTGATTATAATGTATTAAATATGAGCCTGTGAACATTTAATGCATCTGGAACAAAATGCTGCTGCATACATCCTAATCTTCACTCCATATTATGTCCTTTTTACTATAATGTTTGTGGTTGCTGACATACATCTTGTCCGCCAGTGTCTCACTTATGCTTTCCATCTGTTATGCCTCCTTGTATCCAAGTCTACTGAGAATTGCAGGAAATGACACACGAGTACAAATGTGCTGTCACCCCATTCTTTTCAAAGAGATTTAGCAGTGAGTAATGTGGGATTCTGCAAGAAGAACACCAGCTATGCACATAAGCATGCACCACATTCACAGTGGCAGTCCATCACTGTCATTTTCAGCATCCTTGCCACATAATTGTTCTGGTTTCTGCACCTAATCAATGTTGCATGTCAATCAGAGAATCATACAGAATGGAACAAACTATTTGGCCCAACCCATCCGTTTGCCTGTGTTTCCAGTCCTTAATTTCCATACGTCTGTCCAAATGCCTTTTGAATGTCAGAATTATATGCCTGCTTCTCGTTTACTCTCATAGTTCATTCCAGATACAGATGAACTTTTGAATGAAAAAAGTGCTGAACATGATGGACAAATCAAACTAAAACTTTGCTGTTTGCACTCGATCAATATCCCTCCATCTCTTACTATTTCGTGTGTCAGTCTAGACACAGCTTAAATCCTATGTATGTTTCCACCACTACTTCCAGACACCTCTGCACATTTCTCTTAAATTTCCTCCCCCTCCACTTGAATTCACATACATGAGAGTGTGACACTCTCACCTGAGGAAAAGATTCTAACTGTCTACCCAATCAATGCCTCTCATGATTTTATAAACCTCTATTAGGTCTCCCGCCAGCCTTGTTTGCTCCCAAGAGAACAACTTCTCTTATCAGGCGATAAGATGCAGGAGCAAAATGAGGCCATTTTGTCCTCCACTACTGGAAACATCTTCTCTAAGTCCACTCTATCCATGCCTTTCAATAGGTTTCCATGAAAATCCTTCTAAAATTATGTGAGTACAGTTCTAGAACAATCAATCACTCCTATGTTAAGCCTTTCATGCCAAGATAATTTTTGTAAACCTCCTCTGGACCATCTCCGGTGTCAGCATATCCTTCTTTAGGTGATGGGGTCCAAAACTGCTCATAATACTGCAAATGTGCTCTGACTAATGCCTTATAAAACCTCATTACGTAATTACTTTTATATTCTAATCCTCTCAAAATGAATGCAAATATTGCATTTAACTTCCTTGCTACTGACTCAACCTACAAGTTAACCTTGGGAAATCTTACACTAGCACTCTAAGTCTCTTTGGACCTCTGCCCTCTGAATTCTTCAAGTGGCAAGGAATAATTTGATGACCTCCTTAATTGTAATGCTTATCAGAATGAAGGCATTTTCAAACAAAATGGGTATGTGAGTCGGGTGGCACGGTTGACTTCATGGTTAGCACAATGCCTTTACAGCACTAGTGATCAGGACCAGGGTTCAAATCCTGCACTGTTTGTAAGGAGTTTGTATGTTCTCGCTGTGTCTCCGTGGGTTTTTCCCAGGGGCTCCGGTTTCCTCCCACAGTTCAAAATGTTCAAAATTTAAATTAAAAAATATTTTTTTCTCAGAACACCTAACAAGTCAAGCTTATACAAGAAGGAGGTAAGAAATATTAAGACCTGATCTCCCTTAGAATAACAGAAGAAATAGGAGTTGGTGATCTGGTCAGTTGAGCTTGTTCTGCCCTTCAGTAAGATTGTGACTGATCTGGATTCAGCATCACTTACCTGCCATTCCCCACAATCCATAATTTGACTGTTATTCCAAAACTTATGTACTTTTGTCTTAAATACATTTAATATGGCATCCTGTACTGCTTCATTGATGAAAAATTCTAAATATTCACCACTCTGTGGGAGAAGTAGTTCCTCATTATCTTTATTAAATCTACTCCCTTGAATCTTGAGGCTTTGCTCCCTTGTTCAAGTTCACCTGCCAGTAGAAATAGCCTCCCTATTCTATCTTATCTATTCCTTTTATGATTATATGTCTGCATAAAATCCCTCTGATGAATGTAATACCATGCTACTCAAACTATCCTCAAGCAGACTTCCTCATATCTAAAATCAATCTGGTGAGTCTTCTCTCCACTCCTCCAAAGCCAGGATCTCCTTTCTCAAATAAGGAGACCAGAATTAATACAGTACTCCAGACACAACCTCACCTGTACCTTGGACAGTTGCAGCAGAACGTCCATGCTCTTAAATTTAATCCCCCTACCAATGAATGCCAACATCCTATTTTCCTTTTTGATTATACTCATGGAAACTAATTTTTTAATGATTCATGCACAAGCACTCTCAGGACACTGTACAACAGCATGCTGCAATTTTTCACTAGTTAAATAATAGTCCAATTTGCTATCTTTTCTTCCAATGTTGATGACCTCATTTACCAACATTGTACGCCATCTGCCAGACTAAGCTCCTTGACTCCAGTTCGACTCTTTCATGAAGACCTGTTTCACAGTTCTGTTATTAAACCAATAACTAGAAAAAAGCTTTTGCAGGCACATCAATTTGAATAGAGTCTGGATATCTGAAGTCAAATATTATGGCAATCTTAATTATAGTACTGTAATGAACAGTTTTACGTTCTTAAAAAGTTGACCATCAAAACATGGAAGGTTGATAAGATGATCTACAATACTGATGTTTACTATCTTGACATGGTTTCTGTCCTACTGGAGAATATTGGCTGGTGACATGGTTAGCATAGTGGTTAGCACAACGCTGTTACAACATGATAGGGTTTGAATCCCAAACTGCCTGTAAGGAGTTTGTACGTTCTCCCTTGTCTGCATAGGTTTTCTCCAGGGGCTCTGTTTTCCTCCCAATGTTCAAAATATTCCGGGAGTTTTAGGTCATGCGTGTAATTGTGCAGTATGGGCTCATGGGCTGCAAGGATCTGTTACCGTCCTGTATGTATTTCTGACTTCCTTTCTCTTCTGCTTACATTACATCCCAGGATACTTCAGTTATCAATATCATAATGTACAAGTGGAAGGATTGTATCTGTTCTGACAATGAGATTTTCCATACCATTGCCTTTAAGTTGTCTTTTTCTTTACGTGATTTACCCTCCAGCATATTTACCATAGTCGTCAACAGCATTTCCTCAATTTTCTGCATTTTTGCTTTCATCCCCCTCTTCCCAGGCAGAACTAGAGTCCATGTGCTTACCTTTCCAGAGTTTCTGAAAGATGCGGGGTTGTGGAGGTACTCATTGATTGATTGATTGAGACAACAATCCTGGTAAATCCTCTCTACTTCTCTTATGGTCCTGTGGATTGCTTTGAGTTGGAAACCTTCAAGACAGGGCTTAGATCTGAGATAGCCAGTATAATGAGGACAGGGACAGTCAAAGATTGGTGAAGCAGGGAGGGGTGAAGGATGACAGGCTGAAAGAGAGTTGATTGGCAGGTGCCAGACAAAGAGGCTGCTGTAGTGCAAAGGTCATGATGGAATATAATTTGTTAAATATCTCCAGAAAACATTTCTCTTCCAATATGTGGATGGTCCTATTTGAGGTGGAGGCTCTCTTTAGTAAAAGATGTTGCGTTGATCTCAGAATCTCACTTCATTGTGGCCCTTGCATAATTTTAATTGCACTTTTCTGTGTAACACAAGATTCTGATACTCTTGTGTCGACAACTGGAGTATTGTGTGTAGTTCTGGTTTAATTACCTGAGGAAGGATGTATTGGCTTTGGAGGTAATGCAGTGGAGATTCATCAGGTTGATTCCAGAGATGAAGGGGTTAGTTTATGAGGAGAGATTGAGTTGCCTGAGAGTTTTCTCATTGGAAATGAAAAGACTGAGAGAGGATATTATAGAAACATACAACATTATGAAAGAGATGGATAAAATAGAGGAAGCAATGTTGTTTCCACTGGCAGGTGAGACTAGTTCTCAGGCACACAGCCTCAAGATTCAAGGAAGTAGATTTAGGACAGAGACAAGAAGGGACTGCTTTTCCCAGAAAACAGTTAATCTGTGTAATTTTTCTGCCCAAGACAGGTAGGTGGAGCCGAGTCCACACCCAGATCAGCCATGATCTTTTGAGTTATTGATAGTGCATCAATCTGTCCTCGCAGCACTTTATATACACATTCTTTCAGTACAACACAATTGTTCCCATATCATGAGGGTTCTGCCTTTTATTTATTTTTGTCAAAAGTTTGATAGTCAATACAATTCAGGATACTAAATTCAGAAATTTTAAAATGCTATCAGCATCTTGAAATATGTTCCCCTTACAAACTAGGGACAAAGTTGAAAACTCTATTATGTCATTAGAATGATAAAGACAGCAAGCAAGATAAGGTCATAAGAAGGGAATTTATAAAGTTAGGGAGAAAATGACAAAGCAGGACCTCTAGAATTGTGATCTTGGGATTATTGCCAGTGCTACATACTGGTGAGGCAAGAAGTAGGGAAATACTGCAATTGAATGCATGCCCAAAGAACTGGGCACAGGAGAGAGGACTTCAGATACCTGGACCATTGGATGCTCTTCCAATGCAGGTGGGACCTGCATCAGAAGGATGGGTTAGACCAAAGCTATGAGGGCATTGATATTCTTGCAGGGATGATTGCTAGTGTACTCAGGAGGGTTTAAACCTGCGTTGGAAAGATTGGAAACCAGAACGGTAAATCCGCAGGTTGAGAGATCAAGGAGAAAGTAGAGGTTATAATCATCAAGTTGTACAACACAAAAGTTTGGACCATTTTGACAAGTACATGAAGTTGGATTGCCTAGCAATCGACCCGAGGCAGCTGACAAGTTGGTGGTCTGGCGCTGCTGTTTCAAAACTTCCTCACAGCCTCCACAGTAGCTATTCAAGACAATGAGGACAAACTTTACCTCCTATTCTCGCACATCAGGCACTGAATCTACCGGATGGTTCGGGACTGCCAGACATACAGAGCCACCCAATGGATACCCTGAAGGACCAGTAAAGTCCAGATGAACGAGGTCTGTGCGCAGCACAAACTCCACTCGCCCATCTGGGGAAACCTTCAATGATTTTGTCAGGGCCCTGCAGGAGCTTGTAAGGGATTGCAGCTGCCAGACTGTGAGTGCAGAACAGCACACTCAGCTGCTGATCAGAGACACCTGCATAACAGGCGTTCACTCCGACTACATAAGGCAGAGGCTACTCAAACAGAGACAACTGAGCCTACCTCAAATCATCGAACTGGTGAACACTCTAGAGGTGGACATCCACAACGCTGAATTGCTCTCCAGCGAACATGTGGCTGGCTCGTGGGGAACATCTTGAGAGATTGGATCTCAAGCCCCCTCTTGTCCTGAGCTGACTATCACTGCCTTTATTGACCACCTAACGTCCTCCATCTGTGGGCACACTAAACACCTGAGAAAACGCTGCCCTGCCAGGGACCCATCTGCCCCAATTGTGGGAAGAAAGGACACTTCGCGAAGGTCTGTAATTCCAAACAAACCCCGAGGTCCAGCAGTGCCATGTGCGAGTGGAGGTAGCTATCTTTGATTACTTCTGCTGTAACTTCTGGGGACCTAGGACAGCCACGCACACGCACCACTGAGACCATTCACCATGATGAAGTCACTTCCACCTACTCCTTTTTCTCTTCCAGTGAATGATGATGGGATCGTGTGTGCACCATGGGGGCCGACATCTCGGCCACCATCTTACCGGACTGCCGGCACCCACGGAACTCCTCAGATGATGAGCTGATGCTGGCATCGGTAACCCTGGATCATGACTGACCCCATCAACTCTCCAGGGCCTTGATGGTCATTCAGGTAACCAGCCGCCCCACCGCTTGCCTATTTGACAATGGAAGCACTGAAAGCGTCATTCACCCCAACACTGCACAACACTCTTCCTTGTGATGAAGCCTGCGAGTCACAGTGTCTCCTTAGCGTCCAAATCCCACTCAGCAAAGGTTCATGGTATCTGAAGAGTAACACTGATTATCCAGGGCATGGTATATCGTGACTTTACACTCCACATTCTGCCACAGCTCTGTGCAACCATCCTACTGGGATTAGACTTCCAGTGCAACTTGAAGATCATCACCCCCCTCTCACAGTCTGTAATGAGCAATTTTAAATCGTCTGTCCCCCCTCCCCCTCTCACCGGACCATCAATAGGTTCACCCAGCTTGATGCATATCCCCTGCCCCGCATAGCTGGTGAACCAGATTGCACAATACAAGGTCTTCTCCACCATAGACCTTAAGTCCGCATACCACCAGCTCCCCATCTGACCCGAAGACTGCCAATATACCACCTCTGAGGCAGATGGCCGGCTTTTCCATTTCATGAGGGTCCCCTTTGGAGTCACGAATGGAGTATCAGTCTTTCAGAGAGAGATGAATCAGATGGTAGATGAACATGGACTGGAACCCACTTACCCATACCTTGACAATGTCACCATTTGAGGCCATGATCAGTAGAAACCTCCAGAAATTTCTCCACACCACAAAATGCCTCAACTTGACATATAACACAGGGAAGTGTGTCTTCAGCACATGTCACCTTGCTGTAGTAGGCTGCTTTGTGGAAAATACGATCCTGACCGCATGCATCCCCCAATGGAACTTCCACTCCCTCACTGCCTCAAGGCTCTGAAAAGGTGCCTGGGGTTTTTCTCTTATTACGCTTAGTGGGTCCCCAGCTATGCAGGGAAGGCCTGACTCCTCATCAGGGCTACCATTTATCCCTTATTGGCAGAAGCCCACGAGGCATTTGACCAGATCAAACCTGACATTGCAAAGGCCACGATGCATGCAGTGGACGAATACATCCCGTTCTAGATGGAGAGCGATGAGTCAGACTTTGCCCTGGCCGCCACAGTTAATCAGGTGGGCAGGCCTGTAGCATTTTCTTCGCGTACCCTCCAGGGCCACAAGATCCAGCACTTCTCCATCGAGAAAGAGGCCCAGGCTATCATTGAAGCAGTACGGCACTGGAGACATTATCTCGCCGGTAAGCATTTTACTCTGCTGACTGACCAACAGGCAGTCGCTTTCATATTCGAGCTCTCCACCTCCAATTATGGCATACTGTACCAGCCCAGAAAGTTCAATGAGCCCTCTGATGCCCTGTCTTGGGGGACTTGTGCCAGTGCGCAGATGGATCGATTATAGGCAGTGCATGATGACCTCTGTCACCCAGGGATCACTTTTTTCACGTTATCAAGGCCCATACCCTCCCCTACTCCATCGAGGACATCAGGATGCTGACCAAAAATTGCCGGGTCTGCGCTGAGTGCAAACAACACTTCTACCAGCCCGACTGGTCACACCTGATCAAGGCCACTCACCTCTTTGAATGCCTAAGCATGGACTTCAAAGGACCCCTACCCTCCATGAACCGCAACATGTACTCATCATAAATGAGTACTCACAGTTCCCTTTTGCCATCCCCTGCCTGGACGTGACTGCAGCTACCAGCATAAAGGCTCTGAACAGCCTGTTCAACATCTTTGGATACCCCTGCTCCATCCACAGTGACAGGGGTTAGTCCTTTATATTTGCTGTCCAAGGGCATCGCCTCAAGCTGGACCACCAGCTATAACCCCCCAAGAGAATGGCCAGGTGGAGTGGGAGAACAGCACGGTCTGGAAGGCAGCAAGGGCCTCCCCATCCCCCATTGGTAAGAGATCTTCTCAGAAGCGCACCAAACTATCTGGTCCCTCCTGTGTACGGTCACCAACAAGACACCTCATGAGAGACTGTTTACATTCCCCAGGAGATCAGCATTGGGAACCTCCTTACCTACCTGGCTGATGTTCCCTGGGCCAGTCCTATTCCACAGGCATGAGAGGACACAAGTCTAACCCTCTGGTCGAGAGGGTCCAGCTGCTCCACACAAACCCACAGTACGCCTATGTGGCATTCCCAGATGGGCGCAAGCTCATGGTATCTATCTGGGACATGGCAGATGTGGGAGCATCTGGGACCCCCCCAACCAGCTGACAGGTACCCCCCAGCTCTCCAGGGCCCAACTTCCCAACCCCCATCATCCCTGCTAACTTGACAGCCCACACACACATCCCCATCCCCTGGCCCAGCCAAGTAGCCCTGTCGGACCAACTGTGATGGATCAACTGAAACCGATAGAGTCCGCTTCGGTCCCCCGGATGGGAACTCGCCTGTCACAATGCCAAAGAAGACCGCCAGACAGACTGAACTTATGAGGATCGGCTGACCACACCACACTCCGGGATTTTCTTTTAAAATGGGGTAAATGTGGTGAAACCACTATTGTACATATTCGCTATATGTAAATTACATGACCTTTCCTGGTTGACCCTACTCTCATTGGCTGGCTCATGACTCCTCCCCTTACTTCCTCCTAAAAGCTGTCATGCCACAAGTCTGCCCCCAGTTTGAGTCTGGGTCAGTGTGAGTGACAACACAGGGATCCATCTCTTGCATATAAAAGCCTTCAGTTTTGATTACTTCAGTCTTTGTGCAATTGATCGTGCATCAGTCTTGTTTGTTTTTTGCCCTCCTGATTCCTGTTTGAAGTGAACTCTAACATCCCTTGCTTGATGACATCAAGAGATTTGCTTGATCCCAGATGCTAATTTTTAACATACTCTATATACCATCGTATAGGATGATCAGAAACCTTAAAAAGTATCACCTTAAAATCAGGATTGTCCTATAAGCTGGGTCTAAAAATCCGTACCTTGACGGCAAAGTCTCAACATTGCTGTCATCTACCTGCTGGCTCTGATAAATAACTAACAGGGCAATCATGCGCATGCCCTATTGGTTATTTGCGAAGTCTCAGCACTTCCGCCCAGGATGACTGCCGTTAGCTCTGTACAGGCTTTAAACGGCCTGTTGCAGGAGCCGACAGTGGTTTATTTTAAAATATCCAAATAAAATTGAAACCTTTACGTGGTAATTTGTTATTAAGGTGTGATTTGCTTTTAATAGCATCCACTAGTCAGCATAAAGTGCCAGATTTGAGGTCATCTTATACAAAGGGTGTTGATCAAAACCAACATTTTAGGTGGAAATTCCGGAGGTCGTCCCATACACGACTTGTCCTTTCCAGCAGCGTATGCAGTATATCTGTTGTTATTTTTCTGACTGATGCACCATCAATCACTCAGGAGTCTAGTGTGGAGAAACCAATATGCTTAAATTAACTTGAGAACATAGCATATCCCTACTGTTCGGTTGTCCTACACTGAGTTGCAGGGAGCTGAGAAACAATCACCTTTATACAATTTTATACTTCCCAGCAGCAATTCGGAGGCACACAAACAAATGAGTTAAGTTTAACTCAAAACTTCTTAACCAAACTAACAATAATAGAATTAACTCAAAAACTTAGCACTTAAACACCAACCTTAATGGCAGCTCTATATTAACAACAGTGTATGTGGAAAAAAACCCAGACCATTATAGTCCAGGCTGAAATGCCTCAAAAATCACCAAAATTCCTGAGGAAAAACAACAAAAAAAAACCCCAAAATCCCCACTTCAGTCAGGTCAAGTCTGTCAGGGAAACACAAGACTGCCTTGGGGTTTGAATGGGGCTACCACCGCCCTTCACTTTCTTTATCCAGGAATTTCTACAGTAACCTCCTGGTCACTGAGATTCACACCTCCGAAGCCTACTTTAGGGTTCATAAGTGCCCTTCTGGCACGCAAGTCTTCTTCTTTGGACACCTTGTATTGAGTGGTCTGGTGACCCTCCAAGGCCCTCCTAGGGTTCACAAGTGCCCTTCCAGCACACAAGTCCTCTTCCTTGGACAACTTAACTTGAATGGTCTGGTGACCCTCCAAAGCCCACCTTAGGGTTCATAAGTGCCTTTCTTGGCACACACGTCTTCTTTGGAAGGGGACAGGAGAGGCACTGGTCAATCCTGCACACTCCATTGACTAACCTCTCGCAAAACTAGTGGGCTGGGCTTTTTAAACTGCCCAGCACTGCCTCCAGCTCTCCCTATTGGTGGAGAGGTTAGCAGCTGCAGGCTCGCTCTCCTTTGAGCCCAGACTACTAGCGCATGGTTCCTGTGCTTTGACAGCTGTCAAAATTTTCTAGTGGTAGCTTAACACTACCTCAGCTCCTAGCAGCTGTCAAATCCCCCAAGCAAGTTCAGTCCTTTGACAGCTGTCAAAGTCCCCTAGTGGTGGCTTAATGCTTCTACAGCTATCACATCCCCAACTGTAAATTCAATCCGGTCCTTCGTCAAAAAACAAAATAGTCAAAGTCCACAACAACAGAAGCCTGTGAGGAGGGGCCACTGGTACAACTGACCAATTGGTATGCTTGACCAGATAATTATACATTACAGTGGTTTACCATTTAAAAAAAAAGATTCCTGCAAGTTGAAGTGGAACTTGCAAAGTTACAAATTTACAATTTGAGAGTCATAAGTTCAGCCTATCAGGCCGTCTATTCATTCACTGGGACTGTCATAGAACTAGATGTGGTTGCAGTGCAGCAGTGGAGTCCTGGACGGTCTCGGGCTCTGTTCATATTCATCAGTATTGTGCTGATGGGTAGGCACCATGCTTGGTGTATCCTCCTGATGGAAACAAAGTCCTCATGTCCCGTCCAGATATACCACATAGGCATATTGGGAGTTGGCATGAAGGAGGTGGACCCTTTCGCCCAATGGTTTCTCACATGCCTTTGGAGCAGATCAGGCCCTGGGGATGTCAGCCATGCTGGTAGTGTGGTCCCTGTGGCAGAGTTGCTGGGGAAGGAAAGCATATGTTCGTGGCATTAGTGGCGGTGCACACCAGGGACGTGGTAGAGTGGAGGGCCTCTGGGAGAATATCCTGCCAGTAGGGGACTGGGAGGCCTTTGGACTGCAAGACCAGGAGGATTGCCTTCTAGACCATACCGATCTCCCTCTTCACTTTCCCATTACCCCGGGGTTGCCTCTGGCCAACAGATACTGGCTCAGCTCATCAATCATAAAGGAAGGCTTCCGTGGATATAACTGGGGAAGTCAAATAGAGTGAAGAGGCTGCACAGGCTTTGATGACTGGCAGCGGTCATGTTCAAACAGGGGATGGAAAATGGGAGGATTCGGCAATGATGTTAAGGAAGTATATGTTACGGGCATTGAAGGGCAGGGGTCCTTTAAAGTCAGCACTGAGTCGCTCAAAGGGGCAATTAGCTTTAATAAGTTGTGTCTGTCTGGCTGATAGAAGTGCGGCTTGTATTCAGCACAGACCTGGCAGTTCTTTGTCATGGTGCTGATCTCGTCAGTGGAGTACGGCAGGTTGTGTGCTTTAACAAAGTGAAAAAACCTGGTGACCCTGGGGTGACAGATATCATTATGGAGGTTTTGCATTTAGACGATTTGGGTACTGGTATAAGTCCCGCAGGACAGGGTGTCTGGTGGCTCATTAAGTTTCCCTGGCTGGTACACGATGTCATAGTTATAGGTGAATAATTCTATTCTCCACCCGCAGTATTTTATTGTTTTTGATTTTGCCCCGCTGCTGATGGTCTTTTTGAATATTTTATTTTGATTTTCAAACATATATCAAATATACATCTTTTACATAAATATAGTAAAGTAGTCTATATGCTGCTTACATACAAAATAAAAATCTTTCTTAAAAATACAAATTTTTGTAAATATTTGTTACAAAAATCAACCAAAAAAATTAATTTTCCAAGCAATAAGCATTCAAGACTCCTGCTCTGCTACCCTCTTCCCCTTAACTTAAACAGGATAAATGGAAACAGGGTCTTTCCATCCACTGCTGGAGCTTACATTCTATTTTACAAAAAAAATTAATATAAAATCAAGGGAAGATCATAAATTTACAACAACAATATTATACTTGTGCACTAATATAATTCAAATATGGTTGCCAGGTCTTGAGGAATATATCATGTTTGTTTCTCAAATTATGTGATCTTTTGCATAGGGATATAACAGTCCATTTATGATATCCATCTTGCCAAAGAGATCGGTGTATTTGACTTCCATGTGACTGCCACACATTTCTTGGCTATCGCCAGTGCAATCTTAGTAAATGATATTTGATACTCTAAGATGATTACCAATATCTATAAAATTCCCCAATTAATATAATTCCTGGTTACCAGGAAAATTAACTCCAGTAATCATTGTTAAGACTTCCAACACTTCTTGCCAGAAAGAATTGAACTTGGCACATGACCACACTGAATGAAGAAATGTTCCTCTATTTCAGATCAAAAGCCTCTGTCTGATATTTTGGGTTTTGATTTGTGCAACCTTTGTGGAGTCAAATATAATTGAAGCAAAAAATTATATTGCACAAAACCGTATCCACATTGATAATTGAAGTTACCCCATCTTTATACCATTCAGCCTAAGATTGTTCCAATATGTTCACTGTAAGATCTCCTCCCATCTTACTCTTGACCTATGTATTCCAGACTTCTTCCTGTCCATTTGCAGGGCATAATTGAGAAATAAATTTAGTATTCTACCCATCCATAATGTATGCTCCAATTGACTCACTCCCGGAGGAGTCCTATTATTTCCCCAAGTTTCTCTTAGAAAAGCCCTTAGTTGTAAATAACAAAGAAAAGTACCATTTGGAACACCGTAAGTTTGTTTCATTTGTTCACATGACATTAAAACCCCATCTTTGTAGCAATCAGCAATGTAGCAAATCCCTCTCTGTGACCATATATTTAAAATCCTATTTCCTATTATCACAAGCAACATCGGATTATTACATAGTGGAGATCTTTAAGATATTCCAGTTTTCCTTCCGATATTGTGATTAATAACTTGCCAGTCCTTTATCAAGTGAATCAATGTAGGGGTTGAAGCCTTTCTCTTAATTTCCAATTCCATCTATAGATGAAATCTTTAGGCAATGTTTCATCCATCTCATGTAGTGCCATATGTGCCCATAGAAGAAAAGTGCCAAAAATCTCAATTGTGAAGCCAGATAAAATTTTTTTTATATATATCTGGGAGCCTCAATCCCCCAATTTATGATCCCATGTTAATTTTTATAATGCTGTTCTAGGTACTTTATTATTCCATAAAATTATCTTACCAAACCATTTATTATTTAAAAAAAAAACTTGTCTGGTAAATATATTGGTATTGACTGGAACAAATATTTGGCATAATCTTCATTTTAATACAATTAACTTTCCCTATTCCCTATTCCATTTCTGCATGGCTTTTTTCTATTTTCACTAGCAAAAGGGAGTAATTCAACTTATACAAATTGTTATCAAGCATAATTCCCAAGTAATTAACCTATTTAAGCATACTATTTGCTTAAAGATATTCGTAGTCATGATTTGTTAATGGTAAAGTTTCACTTTTATCCATCTTTATCTTGTATCCTGATAATCTTCCATTTTTTGTTAAAATTTCCTGTAGTTTTTCCATTGACCTTTTGGGTTCAGACATATATAACAATATATCATCGGCAAACAAAATAATTTTGTGTTGGACTTACTCAACCTTGAAGCCTTTAATTTCAGGATCGCTTCTAATCATTTCTACTAGAGGTTCTATCACCATAACAAATAATGCTGGAGAGAGGGGCAGCCTTGTCTACTCGATCGACTCAATGGGAACATTCCTGATGTTTGACTATTTGGTTATTATTTTTGCTTGTGGTTTTTGATTTAATGCCCTAATCCAGTTAATAAATCCTCATCCTATACCTAACTTTTCCACTGTTTTATACAAAAAAGGCCATTTGAGTATCGAATGCTTTTTTTTTGCATCTAGTGATACTATTATATTGGGGTCCTTCCTTATTTGAACTAAATGTATTAGGGGGCGTGGCAAGATGGCGTAGGGAACAGACGTGCCTTCCAGACCTCTCCTGACTCTGATTTATTGTTTTGTCTTTAAGTGCCCATTAAAGTTCTTTTAAAAGTTTATAAATAATAAGAGGTGTTGGATTAGTGCCTAATGGTTTATATGCAAAAAAAAAGGTAAAAGAAAATATCAACAGACTGTTAAAAAACTACATTTTCCGAAATTGTCTGAGCCTACTTGTTTACAAGAAGCCAGGTCTCAACATAGAATGGATCCAGAGGAGGACATGCAGAGTTCGGCATTGAAGCTTCGTTTTAAGCCGGTGAGGCTCTCTGAAGGTTGCACTCAACAGCTTTCAGAACAAGGGGCTGGACGGGTGCCAGTGTTTCGCACGGTGGCCACTGCAGGTGTTGTTGCTGAGGCTTTGACAGTTGAATCAGCTGGGGCGCCACCAGCTGGAGAGTTAAAGGGTTGTCATTCGACTGCTATAGTGGTGGCGCTGCAAAATGCATCTTCAATTACAACGGTTTTTCCAGACATCGATTCAGTGAAGATGATTAAAGAGATTTGGCTTAAAGATAACCCTGATCTTCACTCTCCTGGCATTGCTGGGGGGACTTTGAGAGGGATTTTTATACGAAGTCAAACTGCTAGAAAAGATACTAAATTAAGGGAAGGGACAGAAGATCCCGTGGTCTCTAAGGAACAGCAAGACCCCATTATGCCTGAATATACTTCTGTTGAAATGTCTGTTAAGGATCTTGAAGATAAGATATATTCTGTATCGAGTCATTTAGCTAATTTTGTGAACCTGTTTATTTCCAAGATTAATGCGATGGCGGAAGTCATTAATGGAGCTTTTAAGCTTGAAACCATTGAAAGATTTGAAATGTGTGATCAAGGTTTAGTCGATGCACAGGATCAACTGCAAGATGAAAATAGAATAATTAAAACATTGCAGATCCAAAATAAAAATTTAGCAAAAAAGGTTGATTATTTGGGGAATCAATCTAGACGGAACAATATGAAAAATGTTGGTTTGCCAGAAGGCATAGAAGGACCAGATCCAAGAAAATTTTTTACTGAATGGATTCCACGAGTGTTAGGACAGGATAAATTCCCTGAAGGTTTAATACTGGAACGTGCTTATAGAGTTTTAAGAAGAAAATCTTTTTCAGGACAGAATCCAAGATCTGTTTTGATCCGTTGTTTAAACTATTGTGACAGAGAGACAATTTTACGTACGGCTATTAGAAATGCCCAGCAAAATAGATCTCCTTTGATGGTTCAGAATAATCCTGTTTTCTTCTATCAAGATTTGAGTCAAGAAATTATGTTTCAACGACGCGAATTTAATTCTGTGAAAGAACGACTGTGGGAAAAAAAGACATAAGGCAACATTCAGGTATTCTGCGGTACTGAAGATTTTTTAGGATGGAAATTAGCCAAAGTTCTTTGACAATCCTAAAGAGGTTATGGACTTTGCTCAGTCTCTACCAATCATGCAGTTTCAGGAACGATGTAGTCCTTCAAGGTCTCCAAAGAGAGTAGAGATGTAAGGTGGGATCCAGTTTTTTTAAAAGAAATGGAAGCAATGGTGACCGAAGTGGTAACGTTGATTTAAAAAAATAAATTTTTTATCTTTTTTTTGAGAAGAGTTTAAATAGTTTAAATAATGATGATAGTTTAATGAAATGGGAGTTGAGAGAGGGAACTGGGTGGGCACTAGTTTCCAGAAGTCATCAGCTACCTGTGAGTTATCTCACACCCAATATTTTGGGGGAGTTACCGCTTTGGGCGGTTTAAACAGGAGGAGGTAGTTGTGACCTCCAACCTGTTTTTTTTTTCTTTTTAATTTTTGGGTTAAGAAGTGATGGTTTTTTTATTATTATTTTTTTAAATAAATAATTTTTTTAACCCTTTTTGTTTTCTGATTGTAATTGAGAGGGAATTAGGAGGTTTTTTTCTCTCCTTTTTTTTCTCTTTTTTTGGGGGGGGTTTCTCTTTTTTCTTTCTTTTTTAAGAGGATGATGTCACAGAAGATAATAAGTCAAAAATTGAGGATGTTGAATTAGATGAAGAGGAAGATGAGGGGAAAGGTGATAAGAAGAAAAAGAAGAAAATTAAGTACAAATACATTGAGGGAGAAGAGTTTAATAAAATTAAGTTAATTTCGATAGAGAATTTTGAAGATGTTATAAATGAAGAATATGGAGATTTTTATAAGAGTTTGAACTTTTTTCTTTTTTTTTCTTTTTTTATATAGGGGAAGGGAATAAAAAGTTTATCTGATTGTTTTTCTAAGGGATGTTTTTGTTCTCTCGATGAATTATAAAGGAAACTTGGTATTAATGGAAATTCTGCATTTATGTATTATTAATTATGATTTTTTTGAATAACAGATATGTGGTTCATATATGATTTTAATATTTGAACTTAGTTTTAAAGTGGATTTCATTTGTTAAATACATGTATTATGTTTGATTTAAATATATGTTTAAGGGTATTATTTTAGTATTGATATTTTTTTGTTGTTAGTAATTTTTTTTGTTGTTAAGTTTTATCCTTTTTTTGTAAGTGGGGTTTTTTCTATTTTATTTACAATATTGTTAATTAATTCTTCACTCTTTACTTTGGGGGGGGAGGGTTGGACTAATTTTAAATTAGATGATTAATGTTGTGTTATAATTATTGGGGGGGTTAATTTGTGTAGTTTAATGATGTAGTATTCTAATTTTTATTATCTTATTTTTTATTATTTCTTTAAATGTAATTTTTATTTTATTCATGTCATAAAATTTTAAATAAAGTTTATATAAAAAAAGAACTAAATGTATTATGTTAAATAATCGCGCCAGGTTATTTGACGCTTGTCTATTCCGTGCATCTTGGCGCCTCACAGTTTGGCGGGCAGCAACCTCCTTTGAAGAAGACCGCAGAGCCCACCTCACTGACAAAAGGCAAAGGAGGAAAAACCCAACACCCAACCCCAACCAACCAATTTTCCCTTGCAACCGCTGCAATCGTGTCTGCCTGTCCCGCATCGGACTTGTCAGCCACAAACGAGCCTGCAGCTGACGTGGACTTTTTACCCCCTCCATAAATCTTCGTCCGCGAAGCCAAGCCAAAGATTCTTAACAAATCCCACTTAATCTGTATGTATTAATTTAGGTAAATACTGTCCCAGCCAGTTCGCCAGTGCTTTGGCTATAATTTTGTAGTCTGCATTTAAAAGCGATATCAGTTGGTAAGAAGTTTTTAGAGAGTCTCTGTTCTTTTTTGGCCGTACAGTAATTATTGCCATTGAGAAGGAATCCGGCAGTGTCTGAGTTTCTACTGCTTGCTCTATTTCATCCATAAATAAAGGTATTAGCAAATCTTGAAATACTTTATAAAACTCAGCCGGGAATCCATCCTCACCTGGAGCTTTGTTAGCCTGAAGAGTTCCTAATGCTGTTTAAATTTCCTCCCTAGTAAAATGTAAATCTAATTCCTGTCTGTCCTCATCATTCAAATTCAGGATTTTCACACCATCCAGGAATTTCCCTATTTCAACATCATCTCCTGGCAAGTCAGATATGTTTAAATTTTTATAATATTGTTTAAATATTTCACATCTCTTTCTGATTGTATATAACTATAATTTTCCTTCTGTATAGCATTTATAACTCTTGCTGATTCCTCTGCCTTCACTTGCCATTCCATTATTTTACCTGCCCTTTCTCCTAATTTGTAGTATTTCTTTTTTGTGTTTAAAATTGTCTTCTCTACTTTATATGATTGCAAAGTATTGTATTGAATTTTCATATTTTCCATTGTCCTACATTTATGCTGTTCCCTCATTCTTTGATATTCTTTTTCTAATTTCCCTATTTCTTTCCCCAGCTTATTTATTTGTACATTAAATTTTCTTTTAAACTTTTTGTAAATGAAATGATTTGTCCTCTTAAGTATGCCTTTAATGTAACCCATATTAAAAAAACTATAATCTGTCGATCCCAAATTTGTTTCACAAAAAAATTCAATCTGTCGCCTTATAAATTGTCTAAAATCCTCCCTTTTTAGCAACATCATATTCAATCACCACCTATATTTGCTTTCCTGTTTTCTTTGATATTTGTATTACGAAAGTTAGCGGCAAATGATCTGAATGTAGCCTGGGTAAGTATTCCATTTTATTACTCTGTCCTTCAAACTCGAGGATCATAAAAACAAGTCTTTTCTAGTACGTGATTCATATGTTTTTAAATAAAACGAGTAATCTCTTTCCTTAGGATTGGACTGCCTCCACACATCCATCCAATTTAATTTTTTCATACATGAAAGAGTGAGCTTAGCTCTTTTTACTGTTTTTTGCTGATTGATCTAAAATTGGATCCAAACAAAAATTAGTCTCCACCAATCATTATATTTTGCCTTCCCTCTGTTGCTTTTAGAAACACATCCTTCATAAACGCCTCGTCATAATTTGGGGCATAGATATTCATCAATGTCCAAGATTCTGAATAAAGTTTGCTGTTTATCAATTTATATCTACCCGCTTCGTCCATGGAAATATTTTCTATGGTAATAGGAACATTTTTATTAATTAGGATTGCCACTCCCACTGCTTTTGAATTAAATGATGAAGAAAAGACCTTTCCCCCCCCACCACCCATAACTGCTTCAGTTTGTCATGTTCTGCTTTAATAAGATGTATTTCTTGGAGAAACACTACATCGGCTTTTATCTTTTTAAAATATGTAAGTATTGTTTTCCTTTTGACTTCTCCATTCAAGCCATTAACATTAAATTTCAATGTTTTATCCATAGCAGCATATTATAAATTCTGTGCAGATAAATAAATATGTAAACAGTTTCATGATCTGTACCCTCACCCTAAATATTATGCAACCTCTGCTCCGATGGTGAGATAGACAGGAAGTCCCTGAGGCCTGTTAATAAAAGTTCACAAAAGCCTCCAGAGATGAGGAAAAAGAACCCTACCCTAAAGCGCCATCTTGAAAACTAGACTCCCCTACTGACGCCACTACCCCCCTAAACCAGAGTTGTACTGTACCTTCAGTACCTTCTTTCCACTATCCGAGCTCCCCAAGAAGCGTAGATAGGATAAAACATTGGCATTTCTTAATAAAATTAAGACAACCTTCACAAAAAAATAAAACTTAATATGTCCATAAAATATCTTATTTACACCAGTCTTTTCACAGTCAACATTTCTCATATCTATCTTCCTTTTATTGCTCCTCTTTATAGTTGTCGAATAAACTCTTCCACCTCCTCTTTTGATTTGAAGTATCTTCTGTTGCCTTCAGACATTTCCACTCTCATTGTTGCTGGGTACAACATTGCGTACTTCAAGTTCTTTTCTGGAGCTGTCTCTTGACCACAATGAACTCTGTTTTCTGAATTACCACATTGCTGAAGTCCTGAAAACACTTGATCTCTGCATTGTCTCACTTTATTGGGGAACAGGAATTCCATTTATTTTCATAAACAACTCTCAGCATCATCTCTCTATCCTTGAAGCTCAGCAATCTCTCCAAAAGGGGTCGAGGGCGGGCTTCACCCATTCTCCTAGGTCCAAGCATTCGATGAGCACGTTTAATAAGGACTCGTTTGCGGAGTTCTTCGGTGCGAAGGACTTGAGGAATACAAGTCTTGAAGAATTTCACAGCATCTCTGCCTTCTTCACCTTCTGACTATTCTCACATTATTCCTCCGACTGAAGTTCTCCATGTGATCCAGTTTGTCCAGAAGAAGTTGTTTATCTGTCGCCCATTTTTTTTGGCTTGCTTTTTCAATTTTTTTTTGGATTATTTTATTTATAATTTTTAAATCATATAACATCAATGATAATATATTCATACAGAGAGTATATAATTAAATAAGTAGCCCCCAACCTCCCTCTCCCTCCCCACTAGCACCCATTCTCCTCCCCTTCTACCCACTAAGAAAGAAGAAACGAGACTATCATTTATAAAACATTCAATTATTTATCTCTGAAAACTGAGACACCACACCAGAACCGAATGAGAGATTAAATCTTTAAACCAAGAATTTTTAGGTATGGGCTCCATACTTTTTATTAAAAAAATGGTATTCATCCCTCAAACTATACATTATCTTTTCAAGAGGAATACAGGATTTCATTTCAGTATGCCATCTTTGCATTCCTAACACTGAATCAGATGATGGCCAAAAAATTTTTAGAAACAGTCAAAGCCATAGAAATTCAATTTGATACATAATCATAATCCTAAAGCAATCGACTTAATATCCCCTAATAAATTCAACATTTGATCAAAAGGAAGACTCACTTTTAATACTTTTTCCAAAAATAATTTAACGTATCCAAAAAGTCTTAACCTTAGAACAGGTCCAAATTGAATGAAAAAAAGTGCCTATCTCTTCACCACATCTAAAACACAGATCCAAGAAAATCAACTTAAATTTCTTTAATTTTTGAGGGGTTAAATATAGTTGATGTAGAAAATTAAATTGTACTTATCTATCTCTTACATTTATAACCTTAGTCACACTATCCTTACATAAATTTCCCCAAACATTTTCATCTATCTTCCTGTTTAAGTCGGATTCCCTTTTTAATCTTGATTTATGAACATTTGACTTAGACATTTTATTTTGTAATAACTTATACATTTCAGAAATAAACTTATTTGTTTCTTCTTTAGTTAGTAATAATTCCAAAGAAGATTATCTATGTAATTTATTTTAAACTGTGGCCTAATTTTTCCAATAAAAATGCTTTTACCTGATAATAGCAAAAAAAGGTATTACTAGGAACTTGACATTTTTCCTTCATCCTATTAAAAGATACAAATTTTCCTGCTTCAAAAGAACCTTCAACTTTTAAAATCCCCAATTGATTCCATATCTTCAAAAACTAATTATTGACAGTAAAAGGATAAAGTTTATTTTGATATAAAGGCATTTTCACTGAAATCTTCCCTTTCCACCTATCTCATAATCAATTTTATTCCACATTTCAATTAAATACTTTAATATTGGTGGGTCTCTCCCGATTTAGCAATTTTGAATTCCATTTATAAATAAATTCTGACATAAATTCTCATCAATTTTATTTAACTCTATACTTGCCTAAATTGAAGGTTTATTTAAATCAAACATTCCATTAATAAATTTCAAATGTTCAGCTTTATAGTAATTCTGAAAGTGTGGAGAACCCGCAAGTTGTGTATGGTGAGTGATATGGTTGGCTATTGAATTGTTGGTTACGGACAGTGAGGGGTGGATGGGGCCCGTCAAATGCCATTGTCGCGCTATTAAGGTAACATTGAAAATCAAGCCCCAACAGTACAGTAGCACAGTGCTGCAACATTACCATCAGTCTAAACTTGTCATATTCAGTACCCCACCCAATTAAAGTCACAGTACAGAAAGCCCGAATGTCCACTGTATATGACTTAGATGCCAAGGAGACCTCTGGTTCATTGGCAGTACTGTGGATGTATAAAACTCTCCGTGCATCCGCTATCGAGCAAGCAACTCATCATGCGGCTGTTTACCTTGATGTCCATCATTGACCTGGTGAGTTGGCGTGGATTGTCTTGGTTGAGGGTGGTGAAGGCTAGAGTTGGGTCATTGCACATCGCTGCAACAGAAAATGGCAGAGTCCACACGAGGTGTTGCCGCATCCACAAGATGGCGGCCCCCACAGATTGCACATGGCGCTGTTGGCCCTGATGGCGGTGTTGTAGAAGACGGTCCTCACTATCTGCACACAGTGCTGCTTGGAAGGGGTTTGGACTTGCACACTTTGGCATAGTAGCCCTTCTTTCTGCAGATGGAGCAGATTGAATTCTTTGCTGGGCACCATTTCCTCTGATGCTTGCTCAGGCCACAGAAGTAGCACACTGGGGGTTTCTGGAACACTACAGCTGTGGTCAGGTCATTATCAGAGGCGGTTGAGAGCATCAGGAGGCTTTCGCGGAGCACTGCTGCTGTAGTCTGGTCATCTGGTCATTAGTGGAGTGGGGGGTTGGTGGCACATCCCCAGATGGCTGCGAGGTGGCCGTGTTGTCAGTTGAGTAGGCCTCCATGTTCTGGAGAGCCACCTCCAACGTACCTGCCAGCTTGACTGCTCTCCGCAGACTGAGTTCTCCTTGCTCCAAAAGTCTAATGTATGTAATTCGACCTGATTCCTGCGACGTGGGCATCCAGGATTGGGTCCTCTGTATACTCCATGGCGGGTACACCTTTTTAGTCGCATGCCCTGCTGAGTGCTTGCAGGGCCCATAGATATTTGGCGTTTGATTCACCGGGTTGTTTTCAAGTTTAGACAACATTGTGTTACGAGCCCAGAAGACCCCAAAACCCAGCAGCAATAGATATTCACCAAGACAAATGGTTACTTGAACAAAGGTTGCTTTAAACATGAAAACAGAATCACACTTTAACTTATCACTATTAACCTAACTTAACCTTCTTCTAATTCTAAGTGCATGTGTATGTAATGTGTGTGTAAGTTTAGAAAAATTCTTTGATTCACAGTCCAATCTCACTTCTCATTCCTCCAAGTTTACTGGTTGCAGGCAATTCTTATACTGTGCACAGAATTTAACATTTATGAAATTTACCAGGCTTTGGTGCTTGAAAGGTAAATGGTTACTGCTCAGGAAGTTTCTTGTTGGTTTTTAGAGAGAGATTTGTTGTTCACTGGACACAAACTGATCCCTTGTAATCTGTCACGTCAGTGTCTTGCCAAAGAAACTTGCCCCCATCAGGGTTTTCCAGATGATAACTTCTTTCTTTCAGGTCACCACAGAGTTCCTTTTTGTTTCCCTTATTTTTTTTTTCACACCATAAACCACATTGACCAAGATACATACATTTTCCTTTTCAAATATATACAGTGTCATTTTCTCCCCCTCCCCCTCCCTCCTCCCACCCCACCCTCCCTACCTCCCCCCCCCCATTCATTTAAAGTACAAAATCTAAGATACATTAAACCAGTCAAACAATGTTGTCATTCAATAAAAATAAACAAGAAATTCCACTGAGTCAATTCTTTTCATTTCCTTCTCCTTTCGTTAATTTAGGTGGTAAATGTCCCCGGTAAGTTTTCTCTATTGTGTTTCATGTATGGTTCCCATATTTGTTCAAATATTTCAATATTATTTCTTAAACTATATGTTATTTTTTCTAATGGAATACATTTATTCATTTATTCATTTCTATTGTTGTATTCTCAAATTATCTTCCAATTTCCAGGTTGACATAATACATTTTTTTGCTACGGCTAGAGCTATCTTAACAAATCTTTTTTGTGCACCATCCAAATCAAGTTCAAATTCTTTGTTTTTTATGTTACTTAGGAGGAAGATCTCTGGGTTTTTTGGTATATTGTTTTCTGTAATTTTATTTAATATCTGGTTTAGATCTTCCCAAAATTTTTTTACTTTCTCACATGTCCAGATTGCATGAATTGTTGTTCCCATTTCTTTTTTACAACGAAAACATCTGTCAGATACTGTTGGGTCCCATTTATTTAACTTTTGAGGTGTAATGTATAGCCTGTGTATTCAGTTATATTGTATCATATGTAACCTCGTATTTATTGTATTTCTCATCGTTCCAGAGCATAACTTCTCCCATGTTTCCTTTTTTATCTTTATATTTAAATCTTGTTCCCATTTTTGTTTAGTTTTATCATTTGTTTCCTCATTCTCCTTTTCTTCCTGTTCGGCTCCGAATCATGGGTCCTCTACCGGCACCACCTACGGCTCCTAGAACGCTTCCACCAGCGTTGTCTCCGCTCCATCCTCAACATCCATTGGAGCGCTCACACCCCTAACGTCGTGGTACTCGAGATGGCAGAGGTCGACAGCATCGAGTCCACGCTGCTGAAGATCCAGCTGCGCTGGATGGGTCACGTCTCCAGAATGGAGGACCATCGCCTTCCCAAGATCGTATTATATGGCGAGCTCTCCACTGGCCACCGTGACAGAGGTGCACCAAAGAAAAGGTACAAGGACTGCCTAAAGAAATCTCTTGGTGCCTGCCACATTGACCACCGCCAGTGGGCTGATAACGCCTCAAACCGTGCATCTTGGCGCCTCACAGTTTGGCGGGCAGCAGCCTCCTTTGAAGAAGACCGCAGAGCCCACCTCACTGACAAAAGGCAAAGGAGGAAAAACCCAACACCCAACCCCAACCAACCAATTTTCCCTTGCAACCGCTGCAATCGTGTCTGCCTGTCCCGCATCGGACTGGTCAGCCACAAACGAGCCTGCAGCTGACGTGGACTTTTTACCCCCTCCATAAATCTTCGTCCGCGAAGCCAAGCCAAAGAAAGAATATACATATTTGTTATAAATCTTTTGATTATCATTGTATCTGTAATCACATATTCAAAGTTACTTCCCTCTGGTAACCTCAGACTGCTTCCTAATTTGTCCTTCAAGTAGGATCTCAATTGGTAATATGCCAGCACTGTATCTTGAGTTATATTATATTTATCTTTCATTTATTCAAAGGATAATAATCTATTTCCTGAAAAACAATTTTCTATTCTTTTGATCCCTTTTTTCTCCCATTATCTAAAGGAAAGGTTATCTATTGTAAAAGGGAGTAACTTGTCAGAAATAAAACTTCTCACACATGAGTCTCTTTAAAACTGATGACACGACAAGCTTTATTTACAAGTCTGCAGAGTTGGACTCAACTGGTTTCTCACCAGTTAAGCCCCGATACATACAGTGCATTGATTTTTATACCCTTATTATTTGCCCTTCCCCTTCTTATTAATACTGTTTTAATTGGTTAGTATTACAAAAACATTCTAAGTATAACTGCATTATTAATTATCACGTTCGTTACGTACGCTGTGAACTCTACATTCACTAAATTCTGTTTCTCACACTTCTTATCAATCCTTTGTCTCCTGCATGTCTCTCACTATGACCATGAAAAGATAGGTTTAAAAAAAAACATATTCAGCAGATCCTTCTGTCCTTGACTGCTAGTAAACTCTCTGTCCGTTCTGGCTTCCCTGTTTATGATTAATCATTACATTTTAACTTAAGTCTTTTTAACCTAAATTCTCTATATAACAAGGATAATAATCTATTTCCTGAAAAACAATTTTCTATTCTTTTGATCCCCTTTTTCTCCCATTATCTAAAGGAAAGGTTATCTATTGTAAAAGGGAGTAACTGATTTTGCGTCATTATTAGTTTTGGTAATTGGTAATTTGTTTTATTCCTTTCTACATGAATCTTATTCCAAATATTGAGCAAATGATGTAATACTGGAGAACTCCTACGTTGTACCAATTTTTCATCCCATTTATATAATATGTGTTCAGGTATCTTTTCCCCTATTTTATCTAGTTCTAATCTAGTCCAATCTGGCTTTTCCCTTGTTTGGTAAAAATCTGATAGGTATCTTAATTGTGCGGCTCTATAATAATTTTTAAAGTTTGGCAGTTGTAAGCCTCCTTGTTTATACCATTCTGTTAATTTATCTAGTGCTATCCTCGGTTTCCCCCCTTTCCATAAAAATTTCCTTATTATTTTCTTTAACTCCTTGAAGAATTTCTCTGTCAAGTGTATTGGCAATGCCTGAAATAGGTATAATATCCTTGGGAAAATGTTCATTTTAATACAATTTATCCTTCCTATTAGTGTTAATGGTAAATCTTTCCAATGCTCTAAATCTTCCTGTAATTTTTTCATTAGTGGATAATAATTGAGTTTATATAGATGGCTGAGATTTTTATTTATTTGTATACCTAGGTATCTTATTGCTTGAATTTGCCATCTGAATGGTGATTCCTTCTTAAATTTTGAGAAATCCGCATTATTCATTGGCATTGCTTCACTTTTATTTACGTTAATCTTGTAACCCGACACTTCTCCATATTCCTTCAATTTCTTATATAATTCTTTTATTGATAGTTCTGGTTCTGTTAAGTATACTATAACATCATCCGCAAATAAACTGATTTTATATTCCTTGTCTTTTATTTTTATCCCTTTTATATTATTTTCTGTTCTTATCAATTCTGCTAGTGGTTCTATAGCTAACGCGAACAATAAGGGTGATAGTGGGCATCCCTGCCTTGTTGATCTGCTTTGATTATATATCCATTTACTGTCACTTTCGCCAATGGCCCCTTATATAATGCTTTAATCTAATTAATATACTTCTCTGGTAAACTGAATTTTTGCAATACTTTGAATAAATAATTCCATTCTACTCTGTCAAAGGCCTTCTCTGCGTCTAAAGCAACTGCTATTGTTGGCGCTTTACTCCCTTCTACTGCATGAATTAAGTTAATAAATTTACAAATATTGTCTGTTGTGCGTCTTTTTTTAATAAATCCAGTTTGGTCTAGATTTATCATTTTAGGTACATACTCTGCTAATCTGTTTGCTAATAATTTAGCTATTATCTTATTATCTGTGTTAAGTAATGATATTGGTCTATTTGACGCTGGTGCGAGTGGATCTTTCCCTAGCTTTGGTATTACTGTAATTATTGCTGTTTTACATGAATCTGGTAAGCTTTGTGTTTTGTCAATCTGGTTGATTACTTCCAGGAGGGGAGGAATTAATAAATCTTTAAATGTTTTATAGAATTCTATTGGGAATCCATCCTCTCCTGGTGTTTTATTATTTGGTAGTTTTTTTAATTATCTCTTGTATTTCTACTATTTCAAATGGTTCTGTTAATTTATTTTGTTCCTCTATTTGTAATTTTGGTAGTTCAATTTTAGTTAAAAATTCATCTATTTTGCCTTCTTTCCCTTCATTTTCAGTTTGGTATAATTGTTCATAGAATTCTCTAAAGTTTTCATTGATCTCCGTTGGATTATATGTGATTTCTTTATCTTTTTTCCTTGATGCCAATACCATTTTCTTAGCTTGTTCTGTCTTAAGCTGCCATGCTAGAATTTTGTGCGTTTTTTCACCTAGTTCATAATATTTCTGTTTTGTCTTCATTATGTTCTTCTCCACCTTATATGTTTGTAGTGTTTCATATTTTATTTTTTTATCTGCCAACTCTTTTCTTTTAGTTGTATCTTCCTTCATTGCTAATTCTTTTTCTATATTTACTATTTCCCTTTCCAACTGCTCTGTTTCCTGATTATAGTCCTTCTTCATCTTGGTTACATAACTTATTATTTGCCCTCTAATGAATGCTTTCATTGCATCCCATAGTATAAACTTATCTTTCACTGATTCCGTATTTATTTCAAAGTACATTTTAATTTGTTTTTCAATGAATTCTCTAAAATCTAGCCTTTTAAGTAGCATGGAGTTTAATCTCCATCCATACATTCTTGGAGGGATGTCCTCGAACTCTATTGTCAATATCAAGGGTGAATGGTCCAATAATATTCTAGCTTTATATTCTGTTTTTCTTACTCTATCTTGCATACGAGCTGATAACAGAAATAGGTCTATTCTTGAGTATGTTTTATGTCTACCCGAATAATATGAATATTCCATTTCCTTTGGGTGTTGTTTCTTCCATCCAAAAGTTGCATTTCTTGCATCGATTTAATTATAAATTTGGTTACTTTCTTCTTTCTGTTAATTTTTTTCCCAGTTTTATCCATATTTGAATCCAAATTAAGGTTGAAATCCCCTCCTAATAATATGTTCCCTTGCATATCAGCTATCTTCAAAAAAATATCTTGCATAAACTATTGATTATCTTCGTTAGGTGAATATACATTGAGTAGATTCCAAACATTTTGGCATTTTCAGCAAAGCAGGACGTCCTGCTTTGCGGAAACTGCCAAAATGTTTGGCCTGGAAGTCAGCCTGAAGAAAACGGAGGTCCTCCATCAGCCAGCTCCCCACCATGACTACCAGCCCCCCCACATCTCCATCGGGCACACAAAACTCAAAACGGTCAACCAGTTTACCTATCTCGGCTGCACCATTTCATCAGATGCAAGGATCGACAATGAGATAGACAACAGACTTGCCAAGGCAAATAGCGCCTTTGGAAGACTACACAAAAGAGTCTGGAAAAACAACCAACTGAAAAACCTCACAAAGATAAGCGTATACAGAGCCGTTGTCATACCCACACTCCTGTTCGGCTCTGAATCATGGGTCCTCTACCGGCACCACCTACGGCTCCTAGAACGCTTCCACCAGCGTTGTCTCCGCTCCATCCTCAACATCCATTGGAGCGCTTTCATCCCTAACGTCGAAGTACTCGAGATGGCAGAGGTCGACAGCATCGAGTCCACGCTGCTGAAGATCCAGCTGCGCTGGATGGGTCATGTCTCCAGAATGGAGGACCATCGCCTTCCCAAGATCGTGTTATATGGCGAGCTCTCCACTGGCCACCGTGACAGAGGTGCACCAAAGAAAAGGTACAAGGATTGCCTAAAGAAATCTCTTGGTGCCTGCCACATTGACCACCGCCAGTGGGCTGATAACGCCTCAAACCGTGCATCTTGGCGCCTCACAGTTTGGCGGGCAGCAACCTCCTTTGAAGAAGACCGCAGAGCCCACCTCACTGACAAAAGGCAAAGGAGGAAAAACCCAACACCCAACCCCAACCAACCAATTTTCCCCTGCAACCGCTGTAACCGTGACTGCCTGTCCCGCATCGGACTTGTCAGCCACAAACGAGCCTGCAGCTGAGGTGGACTTTTTACCCCCTCCATAAATCTTCGTCCGCGAAGCCAAGCCAAAGAAGATTCCAAAACTCCGAATATATCTGACATTTTATCATTACATATCTCCCTGCTGTATCTATTATTTCCTCTTCTATTTTAATTGGTACATTTTTACTGATTAATATAGCTACTCCTCTTGCTTTTGAATTATACTACGCTGCTGTTACATGTCCTACCCAATCTCTTTTTAATTTCTTGTGCTCCAGTTCAGTTAAATGTGTTTCTTGCACAAATGCTATATCAATTTTTTCTTTTTTCAGTAAATTTAGCAGTTTCTTCCTTTTGATTTGGTTATGTATTCCGTTAATATTTAGTCATATAGTTCAACGTAGCCATTTCATACTTTGTTTATCTTCCCTTTCCGTTTCTCCATCATCACCTTTCCTTCTTATCCATTTCTGCTTTCTTGTTTTGAACACTTTAATGGACAACATTTCTAAAACATCAAACATTTTCCTTATTCTCCTATTTAAAACTTCTTTAACCCCATTCTCCCCTCCCCCTCCTGAGTTGCCCTTTATCCCTCGTCGGGCAACCACATCTCCCCTCTCCATTTGGATTTGCGAATTCACTCGCAAACGTCAACTGATTTTGCAGTGACCGTAACTCCTCCCCACCCAGCCCCCCCGGAAAAGAGTTCAATTTTCATATATTACAAAGGTCACTCTTTTAATTCCCTCCTTATTCCCTCTATTCCCTTTCATTCCCTTATTAATTCTTATCTATATATATTTTCCTCTAAATACAGATACATTCATGTATACACACTATATATATATACACACATATACCCCTATACACACATACATATAGTTCGTGGTCATTTTTACTCTCATTACATGTCTTCGTCTCTCTGCTTGTTTTGTAGTTGTTCTGCAAATTTTCTTGCTTCCTCTGGATCCGAGAATAGTCTGTTTTGTTGCCCTGGAATAACTATTTTAAGTACCGCTGGGTACTTTAACATAAATTTATATCTTTTTTTCCATAAGATCGTTTTTGCTGTATTGAACTCCTTCCTTTTCTTCAGGAGTTCAAAACTTATGTCTGGATAGAAAAAATTTTTTTGACCTTTGTATTCCAGTGGCTTTTTGTCTTCTCTTACTTTCTTCATTGCTTTCTCCAATATATTTTCTCTTGTTGTATATCTTAAGAATTTTACTAAAATGAATCTTGGTTTTTGCTGCGGTTGTGGTTTCGGGGCTAATGTTCCATGTGCCCTCTCTATTTCCATTTCTTCCTGTAATTCTGGTCTTCCTAGGACCCTGGGGATCCAATCTTTTATAAATTCTCTCATATTCTTGCCTTCTTCATCTTCCTTAAGGCCCACTATCTTTATATTATTTCTTCTATTATAATTTTCCATTATATCTATCTTCTGAGCTAACAGCTCATGTGCCTCTTTAACTTTTTTATTAGATTCTTCTGATTTCTCTTTTAATTCCTCTACTTCCATTTCTACAATTATTTCTCGTTCTTCCATATTTTCCACTCTTTTTCCTATCTCTGACATGACCATTTCTATTTTATTCATTTTTTCTTCTGCAATCTTGATTCTTCTTTTTATCTCATTAAATTCTTGTAATTGCCATTCTTTCACTGATTCCATATATTCTTTAAAAAAAGATATATCCATTGTCTTGCCTTTCTCTTCTTCTTCCATTTCTTTCTGTTCTTCTTCCTCTGGGTTGACCATCTGTTGTTTCCTTGTTTTCTTTTTACCTTCTTCTTTCTTATTGTCGTTATTTTGTCTGTTCTGCACCTGTTGCTGTGTTGCAGGTGTCTCTCTCAGCTGTGGAGATCGACTCCGCAGCTGTTCCCCCCTCCCGTCAGTGTGTTTTTTTTCATGCGCATCGCGCATGCGCGACTCCTCACGCATGCGCGGTTGCGCACTTTTACTTGGCTCCTCGAGCCATTTTTGTAGTCCCGAGCTCGGGACTTCCAATGACCTGAGGGAGCGGGCTTCTCTCTTCGCGGCGGGCCTCCTCGGACAGGTAAGGCCTTCACCTTCTTCCGACGTTCTTTCTTCTTCTCTTCTTCCCGTTGTTTTCGACTTTTCTCTCTTCGCTGCCATTTTCTTCTCACCTTTATTTTTACTTTGTTTTAATTTTTACTCTTGTACCTTTGTGTTTTGTGCGTTTTTTTTTAACTTTTCCGGAGAGGGCTGGAATTCCCTGACCGGCCACTACTCCATCACGTGACTCCTCCTGTTTCCCTTATTTCAAGTGAAACATTAGGTAACCAGTCCTCTTCTCTTGCATGAACCACAAGGGCTTTGACCAGGCTGAACTAAGCACTCACAACCCGTGTTCCAAATGGGGTTTTTCCACAAGCTTGCCAGCTTGTCCTGTTCCAGTCCCAGCTGCTGCTGATGACTGTTGCACTGTTGAACTAATCTTTCTCTTTTTCTCTCAGAGAAAAAGCTGCTCAACTCTCTCTGTTTGCAAAAACTGCATGACTCTCTTAGAACAGCAAGCTGCACTCCCAGACAGCCTGCAACTCTGAATTGCTCCTATGATCTCTTTCATCTGTTGCTTTTCAAAACAACAATCCATTAGTGAAGTCTCGGGCACTCTCTAAAGTTTTTGCAAAGGCCCCCAGGAGCCGTCCTGTCTGGCTTGAGCAGAGCCCTGTATTTTAAATGAGATCTGTTTTGAAGTGTTTATATGTGACCTACACTAAAAACCTGCGTAATGGATTATAAATATTTGGGAGAATTTTGGTAAGATTAGTAGGTTACATTCATACACACATTTTAAAACTGATCTTATTTGAAGGACTGAAGAATTCATATTCAGTAACATTGCAGGATCTCTGGAGAATGTGATGCACATTTCACAAGTAGGTGCTAATTGAACTGACATCATAAAATGAAAAAAAAACATTGTTTTGGAGGAGACAAACTGGCTACAAGTACCTTTCTGCAAAGTGCTCACAGAAAAGTCACCCCTGGGTTTTGTTTATCTAAGACAACATTTTAACCAAGGAGAAGAACTCCTGTTGTTTGCTGAAGAAGGAGGGGGTTTTGCGAGTGAGAGAGTCACATGAGCTTTCTGGAGGTTTGAGAGAGAGAGAGAGAGAGAGGGGGGGGGTGGAAGAGAAAACAAGCTAGTGTGTGTGTGACACTGAAAAGCAGCTGAACAGTGCAAGCCAGGAAAAATTGATTGAAACTGATGAAAAGTTCCAGAGCAGTGGATGGCTGGAAGTGCTATCTGTCTAATGTTTCTATTGGAATAAGAGGAACAGAATGGAACTCTGTGGTGGCCTGAAAGAAAGAGGTTACCATCTGGAAAACCCTGATGGGGTAAGTTTCATCAGCGAGACACTGAGGTGACTAATGGTAGTATCTCAGTTGTGAAAATATTGGAACAACAAATCTCTCTCTGCAAACCCTACAAGAATCTTCCTGAGTGGTAAATATTTATCTTTCGAGCACCAAAGCCTGGTGAACTTTATACATGTTAAATTCTGTGCACAGTATAAGAATTGCCTGTATCCAGAGAACTTGGAAGAAGAAGTGAGATTGAGCTGTGAACCAAAGAACTTTTCTTAAATTTACACACACATTACATACACATGCACTTAGAATTAGAAGGGGGTTAATTTGGGTTAGTTAAGTATAAAGATAAAATTTGATTCTGTTTTCACGTTTAAAATTGATTAAAAATAACTTTTATTTTAAAAACCACTTGTCTTGGTGAATGTCTATTGCTGCTGGGTTTTGGGGTCCTTTGGGCTTGTAGCACCTGCCCCAATTTATCTCCCAAAAACATATCTATATACAATTGTAAAGGATAAATATTTGGGAGAATTTGGTAAAATTGGAGTAGGTTACATACATGGACACATTTTAAAACAGATCTTATTTGAAAGACTGAAAAATTCATATTCAGTAACATTGCAGGATCTTTGGAGACTTTTATGCACATTTCACAAGTCGGTGCTAATTGAAATGACAACATGAAATGAATAGACCATTGTTTGGAATTGGAGACAGGCTGGATGGTTGGATAACTACAAGGCTTCTGACCTTTCTGCAAAGTGCTAACAGAAAGGTTTTGTTTACCCAAGACAACATCTTGACCAAGGAGAAGAACTCCTGTTGTTTGCTAAAGAAGGTGGGGGTTTTGCAAGTGAGAGAGTCACATGGGCTCTCTGGCAGTCTCAGCTGGAGAGAGAGAGATAAGACAAGTTCAACAAGCTCTTTCAGCTAGTGTGTGTGACACTGAAAACAGCTGAACAGTGCAAGCCAGGAAAAGCTGGTTGGAAACACAAAGTTCCAGAGCAGTGGATGGCTGGAAGTACTATCTATCTGATGTTTCTCTTGGAATAAGAGGAACAGAACAGAACTCTGTGGTGGTAGTCTGAAGAAAGAGGTTACCATCTGGAAAACCCTTATGGGGCAAGTTTCATTAGCGAGACAATGAGGTGACTAATGGTGGTACCTCAGTTGTGGAAATCCTGGAACAACAAATCTCTCTCTGCAAACCCTACAAGAGCCTTCCTGAGCGGTAAACATTTACCTTTCGAGCACCAAAGCCTGGTGAACTTTATACATGTTAAATTCTGTGCATAGTATAGTGATTGCCTGCAACCAGAGAACTTGGAAGAAGGAGAAGTGAGATTGAACTGTGAACCAAAGAACTTTTCTTAAATTTACACACACATTACATACACGTGCACTTAGAATTAGAAGGAGATTAATTTGGGTTAGTTAAGTATAGAGATAAGTTAAAGTTTGATTCTATTTTCTTGTTTAAATATCATTAAAAACAACTTTTGTTTAAGTGACTACTTGTCTTGGTGAATGTCTATTGGTGCTGGGTTTTGGGGTCCTTTGGGCTCATAACAAAGATACAGATACAAACACAGCATAATCTGTCACAGTTGATTTTACGCAGGTATTGCCCTTTGAGGATGTCCATGGCCTCCAGGTACATTGTGGTGTCCCTGATCATGGAGTATACCAGGGTGCCGACTTGGGAGTGCAGTACTTGCAGATCGTCAGTCTCTGATCTCACAATTGAAGAGGAGACCTACAGGAATGCTTCAAATCAGCATAGCCAGAGTTTGAAGCAGGTGGATGCCTCAGGCAATTGAGGGTTGATTTCCAGCTTTTCTGGTTTGAGGATCTGCCTCATTGTAGAAAACTTCAAGTGAATTAAATTTTTGTACCATTAATCACTCAGGAGACTGTTGTGGAGAAACCAATAGGCTTTAATTTACTTGAGAACATACTTATCCTTACTGTTTGGTTGTCCTGCACTGAGTTGCAAGGGGCTGTGGAACAGTCACCTTTATACAGGAGTCTGTGGGGAGGGGCCACAGGTACAACCAGTCAATAGGTATGCCCGACCAGATAATTATACATTACAGTGGTTTACCACATTGACCAAAGCCGCAATATCTTTTGTTCGTTCCCAAAACCTACCATTCTTGCTCTTCATTCTGACAGAAACCTGCTGTCTCTGAGCTCTTCTTATCCTACTTTTAAAAGCCTCCCACATGTCAAATATCCCTTTATCTAAATACAGCCTCTCCCAATCAACCTTTGCAAGTTCTTGTCTAATGCTATCACAATTAACCTTGCCTTAATTTTGGATTTTAACTGAGTACCATTCATCTTTTTTTCCATAACTACAATATTTTAAAACTTTTAGAATAATGATCACTGGACTCAAAGTGCTTCCCCATTAATACTTAAGTCATTCACCCTACCTCATAGGATGTCCAGTGTTTATTGTTACATGTATCGAGATACAGCAAAAAAATACTAGGCATGTCAACCCACACTAAAGTGCAACATGTGGTGCAAAAATAAAATGGGGCAAAGAATATAAGAAATAAGAGCAGAAATAGGCCATCTGGCCTGTGGAGCCTGCTCTGTCATTTCATAACATAACTGTTTTATACTGCAATTTGGATCAATAGCCAGCTCCCCACCATGACTACCAGCCCCCCTACATCTCCATCGGGCACATAAAACTCAAAACAGTCAACCAGTTTACCTATCTCGGCTGCACCATTTCATTGGCTGCAAGGATGGACAACGAGATAGACAACAGACTCGCCAAGGCAAATAGCACCTTTGGAAGACTACACAAAAGAGTCTGGAAAAACAACCAACTAAAAAACCTCACAAAGATTAGCGTATACAGAGCCATTGTCATACCCACACTCCTGTTCGGCTCCGAATCATGGGTCCTCTACCGGCATCACCTACGGATCAATAAATATAATTTGCCTTCAGTTAGTTCACCTCAATGTGCTGCCTGGATAAATGCACTTATTTTGTGAGAAGTTGTACTAAAGTGTTATACTATTGATTACAAATCACAAACACATGAAGTCATGGAGATCTACAGCATAAAAATAGGCCTTCAGCCCAACTTATACAAAAACATTTAATTAAATTGGGCAAAAACAATCACTTGCCATTGCAAGGCAAAAAAAAAGATAAATTGTGAAAAGATGATAACAGAGATTGCTATGATATTGTATTAACTATTATGGTTATCTGAGTTTGAAGTTACAAGTCAAGACTTAAAAGGTAAATCTTGAGACTACTGATTAAGTTAATAACTTTGACCATCCAGCCTATAATTCATTTTTTATGTGAGATGAACAATCAGTGCTTGCATTTCTTTAATTTCCAATCACTGAGATAAGTCAGTCTCCTTTTTGACTTGATACACAGGAGTTAGCTTCTGGGTGTTAAGTCGATAACGCTGCTGAACAAAATTATTATCTGTTTGTGGCCTCTGGAATTGCAGTGGACATGTCGAAATAACCACACAAGGCATTTTTAGAGTGAATCAAATGGATTTGCTCTTCATTACCTGCACAACCTTTTAAAAGCCCAAATCATGCGCTTGACACGTGATGATGTCATCATGCATTGATGTCACATGGCCGGTTCGATGCTTTCTGGGAGTTGTAGTGCCACCATAGCGCTGCTACACAATCCCTCCCCAAGAACTGGCAGAAAGGTTTGTCTATCTTTTAGGTAGTCGACCTCTGCGATGGACTATTGGCTGTTGCAGTGGGGAAGACTTGCCCACATGAGCTGGTTTAAGCCTGTCAATAGTGAAAGACCGTGGCTTCCCTCCAATGTCAACCTAGTTTGTCTGAGTATCCATTAAGGTTCTTCATAGGGCGTCTGCAAAAGTTTACTAAGTGTCCCCCTATGGATGAAGACTCATGCATAGTTTTTGAGGACTTCAGGCACAAAGGAAGAGTGTTCTCCATGATGGTAGTATAGGGGTCAATTTTCCTATGGTCTCCCTTAGCCTGCTCAACAGTTCCTTAGAATCATCACTGCAATTGGAATGGTAGGGGACAAACTCCCCTGGAACCAACAATAGTGCGCCTCACACGAGCTCTGCAGATAAAGCTTGGAGATCCTCCTTTGGAGTTGTTCTAATGTTCAGTAATACAAAGGGCAGCTTATCAGCCCAGTTCGGGCCTCTAACCGAGCCATCAAGGCTGACTTGACATGTTGATTAAATCTTTCCACTATTCCACTGCCTGGGGATGATAGGCGTTTGTATGATGAATTGTTGTACCGAGCAAGCAAGACAAGGCCGTCTACAGCAAGGAAGTAAGTTGTGGTCCTCGATCTGAAGTAACATGCACTGGAAAACCAAAACAAGACACCCAAGAACTGAGGAACGCCAAGCACAAGTGTCTGCAGTAGCATCTACCATAGGCACAGCCTCGAGCCACTGCATAAACCTGTCTGTTACTGTAAAAAGATAACGGTATCCCTTGAAACAGGAAGCAGACCAACAATGTCCACATGGACATGAGCAAAAAGCTGAGTAACTGCTGGGAAGGACTGCAGTGGTGCCTTAGTATGCCGCTGAATGTTTGCTTTTTGACAGGCAATTCAAGACCTCGCCATTTGTGTAACATCTTTTTTAAGGCTGTGACACATGAACCTGTCAGAAACCATATGGACAGTTGATCTAATTGATGGATGTGAGAAACCATGCACAGAGTCAAATTCTTGACATTTCCATGATGCTGGGCATGGGTGTCCCGTTGATCTATCACAGAGGAGTAGTTGTCATTAACTCCAAACTGGACATCTTTCAATTGCGTTCCTCTCATGGTCATGTTCTTGGGCCGTGGCCAAAGCTGTTTAGTCAATACCTTGATCTACAGATGAAACCTCGAGTGGAGCAGAGCGGAAAAGTGCTACATTGTCTTTTCTGGAAATATGTAGTATTTTTGTCGAAAATTCGGAAATGAATGGTAATTGCCGTTGTTGCACTGACCAGGATTCTGTGACCTTGGAGAACACAAATGTTAAGGGCTTGTGGTCAGTGTACATAGTAAAATCTCTGCCCTCCAACAAATAACAGAAGTGTCAAATGGACAAGTAAATGGCCAAAAGCTCCTTATCAAAAGCACTGTATTTCTTCTCTGCTTCACGAAGGTGACGGCTGAAGAATGCTAACGTTTTCCATTACCCATTGACATATTGATGAAGTGCACCTCCTACGGCCATACTGGAAGCGTCTGTAGAAAGGACAGTGGCTGCATTTAAAACTGGGTAGCTGAGCACAGTGGCATGAGTCAACAATTCTTTCATCTTCAAGAAGGCAGTGTTTCCCTCTTCAGTCCAATGGATGGTTCTGGCATTTCTGGACAGTAAATTGAAAAGAGGCTTTATGATATGAGCTGCTCCCAGAAGAAACCGACGGTAAAAATTTACCATTCCCAAGAATTTCTGCAGGCTTCTCGCCAACTGCTGAAGCCCTGACTGGTGGTTGGACTGGGCATTTCCTGCAAACGAGCAGGGTGGAAGGCACTTGCGGGCATTTACTCCCCAATGCCTGTGGTAATAATACCAAAATGAGGTGTCCACAGGCTGCTTGCTTGTCTTGGGGCATTGCCTGCTTGTAGAGAGTGATGTGGAAAGAGCACTAGAATGTGACACGAGTGAATATCGGAGGGGTTGGTTGCGCAGACTTGTCTTTCCTTGCTGTGCTTTTTATCCAGCCAGAGAATGTCTGCCTCTGCCACTACAGCCTGTAGGTCTTCAAGTGAACACTTGGATAACAAGAGCCTGATATCATCTGGCATTCATGCTAACAAGAGCTGCTCGAATAACATATTGGGACTTTTGCCAGCTGCCAGGAACAGTATTTCATCCATTCGTTCTGAAGGGGCACAGTCTCCCAACTCATCGAGATGTAGTAGCTTGGCTACTCTTCCCTCTTGGGACATAAATATACCAGTAATAAAAGTGCTTTTAAAGTGTCATACTTGCTGGTACATGGTGGATCCCATAGGAAGGCCCTGACCCTCTTAGTGACAGCCCGGTTCAGGACACTGACAAGATGGTAATAACGAATGATATCCAATTCAACTTTGCAAAGGTGAAATTGTGCTTCAGCCTGTTGGAACCATAGTTCAGGCTCAGCTGGCCAGAAAGGTGGTAGCTTCACAGCAACGACTGCAGAGTCCATTTTTGTCTAAAAGTACATTTTTGGACTTGTCGGGGTCACCAATTGTGGCCACTGGAATTGCAGTGGACACAACGAAATAACCACACCATGCATTTTTAGAGTGAATCAAATGGATTTACTCTTCATTACCAGCACAACCTTTGAAAAGCCCAAATCACGTGCTGACGTCATCGCACTGATGTCACGTGGCCGGTTTGATGCCTTCTAGGAGTTGTAGTGTCACCATAACGGCGCTACAGGTTCATTTTCAATCTTTGGTTCTGACTGAAGCTCATCGCAAGACACTGCATTCTTTATCTTATGGACTGGTGTAGCCACAATTTTCAAACTTCTGATCCTTTGTAGTTAAACTTATATTGAAATCTTGCACTGGAGAGGGTAAAGTAGCAATGTAGAAAGAAAATAAAAGTCATGATTAACCCAGACAGACTAAGCTGAATTTATCAACCAGTGATCTGTGCATTTGTTATAGGTGGTCCATGGCAATGCGAGAAAAGCAAATATTACTGTTATGATAAACAAGTAATATGTAAAAGAATGTGGCAAATTTGACAAAGAATGTCTTAACAAATTCCTTCTGAATCAAAACAAAAATCTGTTAGTGGGCTGGGAAGAGGCTCAAACTTGCCTTCATTCTCCCACCTCCTCCAGCCCAGGTGATCCTTTGATTTGTTACAGGTTGTTCACGAGACATAAAAGAGTACTTTTGGTGGCCCTTCTAGTGGGTGCCGAACCATTTTTTTTTTTGCTTAGTCCCACTGACCTGCACCAAGTCCATCGCCCTCCATACTTCTCCCATCCATGTACCTGTCAAAATAAGAAGGCCAGCATTTTACACATTATGGCAGAGAAGGTGTCACTGATGCCATTAAATAACTGAAGCATAATCTCTCCACTTTTGCCATTGAATTTTCATTAAACACAAGTAACTTTGAACTGAGGAATACCACTAAAATCACAAAAACAAAGTGTTTCTGTTACTCGTCAAAAAAGCTAATCTCTTTTTGTCAATTTTCTCAGAAACTTGACAATCTACTCCACAACTTATTACTACATATGACTTAACTTTTTTTCCCAAAGAGCCTCACAGAAATATCTCGGGATTTTGACTTGTGGGAATTCACTAAATGCTTTATTTCCCATGTAGTTAGAATGACAAAAACTAAGTGTTTAATATTCTATAACTCAAAAATTGTCTACTAACTTCCAAATAAAGACTGTTTCTCTTTTCACAAATTATGCATGACCTGCTAAGTGTTTCCAGCAGTTTATGTATTTATTACATTCGTTAGCAGCTGACTGATATCTCACTGCTCTGATTGTTGCTATATGAAAATTTAAACATTTAAAATTAAACATTGGTGAGCACAGTTTAGTTCAGTGATTAGCGCACCAGCAACCCGGATTCAAATCCAGTGCTATCTGTAAGGAGTTTGTGCATTCTCCCTGTATCTGCGGGGTTTGTTCTGGACGCTCTAGTTTCCTCCCATCCTCCAAAAACATGGGGTTTGTAGGTTCATTGTTCATATGGGTGTATTTGGCTAGTGTGTGATACCATGCTGTATTTCTACATTTAAAAAATATTAACAACAATGGAGTGTGATATGCTAAAGGGACAGTAGCAAAGTGGTTAATTTATTGGAGAATCAATCTAGATAGTTGAACTGATGATCTCAGGGAAGATACATCATCAGAGTTTTGAGGAAACCTTTCAAAATATACTGAAGAGACAGATACCATTAAGAAAGGTGGTCAATTCATTCAAACTTTCAGATACATTATCAAGATGGATAACAAATCAGAAAATTGGATACGATGGGATATATAGCAATGGATAAGTGCAAGTTAAGTCAAGAAGTAAATAAAGATGAAATTAAAATTATACATTTGTGCAAGACAAATTTTGATGGCATTAGACAGGAAATTGTTAAGATTGATGGTCAGAGACTGCAGGTAAAAGGATGTCTTGCAAGTGGGAGGCTTTTAAAAGAGATGTAGAAAGAGTTCAGGAACACCATATTCCTGTGAGAGTGAAGATGAAGCTGGCAAGATTTGGGAACCAGAGATATTGAGGCTTTGGGTCAAGAAAAATATGGAAGCATGTGTCAGTTATAGACAGGTGGATCAAGTGTTAAGATTTAATTTTTATTTTCTGGGATAAGGGTGGGTTAGCTGAGTGAACAAATATTCGGTAAATTGAGTATAACGTGAAAGAGTCCATCATGGCATGAAAAATAAGGAAATGGAAGCATGTTATTCCAAGTTATGCAAAATTGCAAAGCTCCACAGCATATCTTCATGAATGATTTGGAAAAGGCCAATATGGAGATACCTCAAGTAGCAAGGAAGGCTAACAAAATGTTAGCATTTGTTGCAAAGAAAATTGAATGGCAAAAGTGGAGAGATTATGCTTCAGTTATTTAATGGCATCAGTGACACCTTCTCTGCCATAATGTGTAAAATGCTGGCCTTCTTATTTTGACAGGTACATGGATGGGAGAAGTACGGAGGGCTATGGACTTGGTGCAGGTCAGTGGGACTAAGCAAAAAAAAAATGGTTCGGCACAGACTAGAAGGGCCAAAGAGGCCTCTTTCTGTTCTATAGTGTTGCATGGTTCTAAAGAATGATATGATCTTGGAAGCTGTTCAGAGATTTCCTGGACTGATAACTGGAATGGGCAAGTTGTCATATGAGAAAAGATTGTACAAGTTGGCTTGCACCTGCAAGTGATTAAAACATAAAATGCAAGGTGGTTTCAAATCCTCAGCAGTATTGGGATGATGGACGAGATGAGGATGTTGGGGGAATCTAAAGTGAGGAATCACTTTGTTTAAAAAAAAGCTGAAAAAAAGGTGGATCACTTCCACAAAGGACAATGGAAGCAGAAACTGAATATTTTTAAAGCAAAGGCAGAAGGATTTGCGAGCAAGAAGGTGAAGAGTGGATGGGAATGCAGATATATGGTTGCATTCAGATTAGCCATGATGTGATTCAGCAGAGCAGGCTCGAAAGGCATACTTATGCTCTTGTTTACATAGTACATAATTGAATCTACAATAAATAAAATGTATTAGAAATAAGGAGCATGAAACTACCAAACTATTGTTAAAAAAAATTATTTGTGTGTGTTTCACATGCCATCCTTTTCCAATCTGTCCTTGCTGTGATTCCAGACCAGTATGTTTGACCCTTGAAATGGCTTTTAAGATGAACAATAAATGCAAGTTCATCTGATGCTGTGAATCAATAAAAGAAAATATATGAAAGAACATGTGGATCTGCAGGCATGTGCTCAGTGTAAAGTATTGCTTGGGAATGATCAGATGCAGTGGAAAATATGGAAACTTTCAGAAGGAGAAACAAGGCTCAGTCTACATTCACCCAGGACATTAAGGATATTTTTTTCTACTTGAATATCCAGTATATGTTTGGGTCAGTTTTGCAACAGGAGGGCCCATAGCCAGGTACATTTTGCAGGAGATGTATTGGTAGCTCTCTACAAGGAGCAACATGCACAGTACAGAGCTAAGTAATAGGATGTCAGATAATACCAAATGAGGTGCACCTGACAGGAAGGGGCATGCAAGTCCATTGAAAGGAATGGCATCTCCTGAAACATGGCACAATGTTTCATGATCACAATATGTATGTACAAGAACTCAACATTCCACATTTCCTATTGAGATGTGCTGCCTTAGGATCCAACACTATAACCACCTGGGTTCTACTCACATTTTCCCCATTGACAGACAGCTTTGAACTCAGATGGCATCCTTTTCCTCTGAGCATCCAGGCATTGTGAAGACATCGCAAAGGGCCAAAGGGTAATCCAGATGAATTTGCTGAGCACCAGAGAACAAGGCTGATGTGAGTACCTTATGAGGTGCTTGGCATATCATTTGGCCTGTCCAACTGAATGCACAGAATAATCATTCTGGCTGCAATTTTGTCCTATCTACCTGTACTTCCACAGAAACTTGCTTGCTGTTGTCTCTACTTATACAGCCTCTTCACTTTGGTTCCTATCCCCTGCAGGACCAAAGCCAGCATGATTTCTTTAAGGGAAAATTTCGCTTGACCAACTTATTGGAATGCTTTGAAGCAATGACAAGCGAGGTAGATAATGGAGATGTAGTGGATGTTGTGTATTTGGATATTCAGAAGGCCTTTGACAAGGTGCCACACATGAGGCTACTTAACAAGATAAGAGCCCATGATATAACAGGAATCATACCACATTGATTAGCAAGAAGCAGAAAGTTGGAATATAGAAATTATTCTGGTTGGCTGTCAGTTCTGGTGGTGTTCCACATGGCTGGTGTTGAGGCCACTTTTTAAATTTTGTATATTAATGATTTAGATTATGGAATGAAAGGCTTTGTGGCCAAGTTTGAAGATGATTATATGAAAGTAGATTGAGGAACAGTGTTAAGGGCCCAGAGGACCACAAAGCCCAGCAGCAATAGAAATTCACCAAGATAAATAGTTACTTAAATAAAAGTCATTTTTAATTTTTTTTAAACATCAAAACAGGATCAAACTTTAACTTATACTATTAACTTAACCTAACTTAACCCACTTCTAATTCTAAGCGCACATGTATGTAATGTGTATAAGTTCAGAAAAGTTATTTGATTCACAGTCCAATCTCACTTCTCCAAGTTCACCGCTATCAGGCAATTCCTATACTGTGCACAGAATTTAACATTTATGAATTTTCACCAAGATCTGGTGCTTAAAGGTAATTGGTTACTGCTCAGGAGGGTTCTTATTGGTTTCAGAGAGATTTTTGTTGCTCGTTGGACACACACAAACTGATTCCCTCCGATCAGCCACTTCAGTGTCTTGCCGAAGAAACTTGGCCCATCAGGGTTTTCCAAATGATAACCTCTTCTTCTGCAGCTCACCACAGAGTTCCTTTTGTTTTGCTTATTACAGGAGAAACACTCTAGCCAGCCATTTCCTCTTGTATGGACCAGAAAGACTTACAACAGGCTGAACTCAGAACTCACAACTTGTCTTCAATATGGGGTTTCAACAAGCTGCCAGCTTGCAATAACTGAAGAAACCAGTTCTCTTTCTCTCTCTTAGTGAAAGCCTCTTTTGTCTTTTGTCCATTCATTTGTTGCTTTCAAAACAATAATCCATTACTCCACAGCATGTGCAATTAATGCCTACTTGTGAAGTCTCTATAGGCATTCTTCAAAGTTTTTGCAAAGGCACTCGGAGCCTGGACTGCCTGGCTTGAGCAAAGCTCTGACATTTTTTATGAGATCTGTTTTGTGAAGTGTTTGTGTTTGTTTGTATCCTACACTAAAACCCCACAATCTATCTCCACCAAACACTTATTTATATACAATATAAAAAATGATATAATCCATGATATAGTGTTGAAGAGACAGGGAGGCTCCAGAAGGACTTAGAGAGATTAGGAGAATGGAAAAATGAAATATATTGTTGGAAAGCGTATGGTCATGCACTTTTGTAGAAAAAATAAATGGGCATTTTCTAAATGAGGAGAAAATTGAAGACACCCAGATGCAGAGGGATCTGGAAGTCCTTGTGCAATATAGCCTAAAGATAAACTTGCAGGTTGAATTGGTGGTAAAGAAGGCAAATGCAATGCTGGCATTCATTTGAAGAGAAATACAATATAAGTACAGGGATGTGATGTTGAGGCACAGGTGAGAATTCTCATATTGTGAACAGTTTTGGTATCCTCATTTAAGAAAAGATGTGCTGACATTGGAGAGGGTTTAGAGGAGGATGATGCAGGCAATGAAAGGGTTATATGAGAAGCAGTTGACAGCTCTTGATGGGGCAATCTCATTGAAACATTTTGAATGTTGAAAAACCTGGGCAGAGTAGATGCAGAAAGATTGTTTCCCATGGTGGGAGAGTCTAGGACAAGAGGGAACTATTTCAGGATTTAAGGCCATCCACTCAGAACAGGATGTGGGGGATTTTTTTTTAGCCAGAGGGTGGTAAATCTGTGGAATTTGTTGCCACAGGTGATTGTGGAGGCCAAGTCACTGGATGTATTTAAGGCAGAGATTGATAGGTTCTTGATTAGCCAGGGCAGAGGGGTTGTGATAAAATGGATTAGTTCATGATTAAATGGTGGGGCCAACTCAATGGGCTGTATAGGCTATTTTTACTCTGATGTCTTATAGTCTGATTGTGGTGAATGTCTGCCAAGCTGCCTGTCTCCCCTCTGGCGAGCCTTGCTGTACTAACATTGGCTGTGCATTATCTCTACTGTTAAGGACACTCCCCTTGGGTATAACTGTGTATGCACCTGTTGTCTTTCATTATTGTACCATGAGTTTCTGCTAATAAAAGCCATGATTATTGTTTGACCACATCGTCTTTGTCTACTTCATCAATTGGCACTTCACTGATAATCATACAAATCTCTCCTATCCACCTCGTAGGAGGTCATATTAAGTCAGAAAGGTATCACTCCTGGGAGTTGAAATGTTGCCATTGTCAACATTTCAATGGCACAGTAACAAATGAACCAAGTTTCTACTGTCAAGGAGGCACATATTGAGATTATTCAAAATCTTAAAATCCTTGAAGTTTCAGAACCGGCCCTTCAAGCTCTGCTAACTATGAACTACCAGAAGGTTAATTATTGTGAACAGATTGTTGTTCTGTGGCAGTAGAGAATTGCCACTCAACCTCATCAGAGATATTAGGGAGTTGGTGGAGTATGAAAGGTGTCATGAGACTCGAGCAATCTGGCTATGGGGGGTGGCATTATCTTCCTCATCTCTTTTAAATATTTTATTTATAGTTTTCCAGATTTGAACTCAACCGTTTACAACTTTGCCCTCAACAGTACTAACAAATCTGTGTCAGTTACCACTTATCCTTATCCAAACCATGTCTTTTAAATGATCCCACTGTTTGATATCATCCTGATAGAGAATATTCTCTTTATTCATAGGTATAGTCTGCTGAATACATACACTTGGAAGATTGCTATTCAATCCAGCAATCTGTAAACCTGAAACTATATTAGTTTCAATGTTTCTTTCATCATTCATTGTCTTCAACAGATTTGTGATCTTTTACCATGAAGATTAAATTTGTTCATCAATTCAACAGTACAAAATGATGCGGTACTTCCTGGATAAAGAAATGTATAATCCTTCAGAATGAAGCTTCCTTTTTTAGCTTTAACCTGTACAGGAACTATTGAGAGAGCCTTGTCACTGGCCCCAGTAAGACTGTTTGTCTGAGCCGAAGCTGAGGCATTCTCTTTGACTGTGTCTTTAGCCTTGGATTCAGATTGTTTGATTTCCTTCTCAACTTTAATTCATTGAGTATGCAATAACTTGGAATGCTTTAAACGGCATTTATCACAACTGAATCACTTATTACAAGTTTTGCTGATAGGTCCTTTACACAAGCAAACAAAACCTATTCTATTCTCCTTTAAAAAGGTTGATTTTTCATCATACAACTTTTTCTCCAATTGTGAACATTTTTCTAAAGCATGCTATCTTTGCAATGCAACAGCTTTCCTGTGCACTATCTCTATCTTCTTTTTCCATTGTTTCCCTTTTCTTTCTTGTGCTTGTATCTGACACAGCAGTAAAAAAGGTACTTCCCTTTGGTTTCTGTTGAGATGATGATTTAGACTTCTTTACATCTTTAGGAACTATTGATATCCTTAATATTTCCAAGTACTAGTATGGTGTGAACATGCACATGCCATTCCAAAAATTGGACAACATCCTCAAAGGTAGTGTTAACTTTGGTTCTCCATAAGTCCTTCAGCTTGTAAGGTAATTTGTTTATAATAATTGATAAATTAGCAAGCAAATTCAGCTCTTGCAAATGCACACTACTTCCCATTGTGTAACTATACCCTCTCAGAAAGAGTCCGTATGCTTATAAAGCCTTTGCGCCTTCTGATTTTATTGCTGACCAAAAAAGAATCTTGTCTATACAGGCCCTTGTGATTTTATGTTCATCACCATAATGTTGATGCAATAATTCTTTTTCCCTTTTAAAATCTTGGTCTGGATCCATATATTGGCAACTTTTGACTAGTTCCCTCAACTGTCCTCCAATATACTGTTCCAGGAAATACAGACAAGGTAATACAGACAATCTTTTGCATTTTTAATATTACTTTAAAGTGATCTTCAAAGGATTTCATGAACATCAGTTTGTGCAATTCGCATCCATCTTCTCCCTCTTTCTCCTGCACTCTCAGAGAATTAAAATTGTGACATTCATTTTTGATTACTATAACCTCAGTTTCCATATCCTCTTTTTCTCTTTTTTTTGTAACACTGGAGTACGTTACACTCTAAGTTTTCTCCATTTATCATTTCATGTTTACTTTTTGTCTTCCATTTTCATAAGCCTGATAATGACACATGGTTGTGCCAGAATACCGTTACTATTTACAGCAGATTCTTACATTGCCATAATTTATTCCCCGTTTTTACTATTGCTGTTCTTACCCCCCACCCACCAGGATCAGTAATTCTTTGGCGAATTGCCGAGCCTTTCCTAGCTCAGATAAAAACTTTCTGTTCCCACCCCCCAGGGTGGCTGGAGACCTCAGCACACATTCATAACCTTTTTGTTTTACCAGCCTTTTGACTGGTTCAAACTCTTTACTTGATTTCAAAAGTGCTGAGCATATATCAAGGTAAAAAAGGACTTTACCTCCCCTCCCCAATCTCCATTGGGCTCCCGCTCCTTTCTGTGCTGATTGCTGCAGCCCTTAAAATTTTCTCTCTGTCTTGGTAACACAACAAATTTCCAAGACTGAGCGGGGTCTCTGCCCAGGGTTTTGTTTTGGAAGGGTGGGGGGCGGCAATGAGTGTGCCCTCTCTTTTTCTATCTTTTTGCCCAGCACGTCCCTTCCCAACATTTCAGAGATCCAGCTCTGGAAAAAATCTACTGGGTTTCTCCCCTCAATGCCCTCTTTTAATCCCACTATCTTTATATAAGTTTATGGCTGAAGTTCTCCAGGGTATCTAGCTTAGACCAGATACGCTCCCTCTCCCTCATCAGGACATCAATTTTTTCTCCATTTTATTTATTGTATCTTCATTAGCCCCAACTCTGCACTCAGCCTCATTCATTCTCCCCATTAGGACAGAGAGGCTATCTTGCACTTTAACTTTTCTCCCATAGACTGGGCCCTATTATCAACTGCTTTAAATAATCTGTATTCCTTTTTTTTTTCAAACTTTATAACTTTATTTAAAAGATAACAGAAACATAGCATACAATATAAAAATAGTCATTAATACCCATCCCCCCTCCTACCCTTACAGCCAGCTCCAGTAATTTTTTTGATAACAACTCATACTTTCAATTCATTATGTCCACGAGCTATATTAATCTCAGAATCATCTTTCCAGGTACTAGCAACACATATATGCGCTACTGATAATAGCAAACGTACAAAAGCAATTTGAATTCTATCCAATCCCATTCCTCTTAACGAATATAAATTTCCCAACAAGAAAATTGTTGGATCTAACGGTAGTATAAAATTATATAATTTCTCCAAAACTACTTTAATTCCTTACCAAAATGATTGAACTTTAACACAATTCCATACAGCATGTAAAAAAGTTCCAATACATGAACCACATCTAAAACAAGAATCCAAATGACTAAACCCATATTTTTTTTTAACTTTTTCGGGGTCAAATATAATTGATGTAAAAAATTATAATTAACCATTCCATATCACACATTAGTCAATTTAATTACATTGTCTTGACACATTCGCCCAATCTTCTTCAGGAAAAATAAATACTAAATCACACTCCCATTTAAGTTTAGATTTCTCCCAATCTGGTTTATGCACACTATCACAAATTATACATAACTGAAATATAACCCTTTTTCGGTATAGAGGAAATCAAAGATTCAAATCTCAACAAATCATCTTTTATCAAAGCCCTAAGTTGATAATACACAAAGAATTTACAGGTATATCAAATCTTTCTCTCAAATGATTAAAAGAAAGAAATTGCCCCTTTACAAAACAATCTTGTATTGTCTTTATACCCTTAGAATCCCAAATCTTCAAATGATTGTTAAACATTGAAAAAGGTATAAGCTGATTATTATACAATGGAATTAAAATAGATAATTTATCTTTCGACCGTGACACCCTATTTTTTTTAACCAAATCTTTAATAAATGCTTCAATATTGGCATATCATATTGCTGTAACAAATTTGAGTTTCAACAAAATATAAATTCATGTATTTAAATCCTAGAAATATATGCCATCTCCACTTTCACCCAGCTAGGAGGCTGATCTAAATCCATCAATCTACTAATGAACTTCAACTGGGACGCTTCATAATAATTTTGAAAATGTGGTAGTTGTAATCCGCCCAATGTATTCTTCCATGTAAGTCTATGCAACGCCATTCGAGCTAATCTACCTTTCCATAAAAACTCTCGCTCTGCTTTATTCAGATATTGAAAAAAAATCCTTAGAAAGTAAACAAGGTAGTGACTGAAATAAATATTGAATTCGAGGAAAAATATTCATTTTAATACAGTTAACTTGACCAATCAAAGTTAATGGAAGATCTTTCCACTTAATCAAATCTGCTGTAATCCGTCTTAATATAGGTACATAATTTAAATGATATAATTATTGATAATTTGTATCCATAAACACACCTAAATATTTAATTTTACTTGTCCACCTTAATTTTATACTTGTTTTAAATTCAGAATAATCTCCTACTCCAATTGGTAAAATTTCACTTTTATCTCAATTAACTTTATATCCTGATAATTAATAGTCTGTCTTCCTTGAGGCCAAATGCTTCCATCACATCCTGCAGAGGGTGCTCTGATTCCCGCCCCCACCCCCGCCTACTCTGTATCCTAGGTGAGTCTCTTCCATGCCTCCTGGCCTCACAGAGTTTCCCTCGACTACTGTGGCTTCTGCCCCTGTTGCTGCCATCATCCTCACCCTCCTCAACCTTGTCATCGTCCAACCAAATGCTGTGGACCTCTGGGCTTACTGAGCCCCGACTAGGCTCTTCAGCCTCGCAACCACCGCATTCAGCCTTTGTGGTTTGGGAGCCGCGAACTCTCCTGGCCCATTGGTCCTGCTCCTCCACCTCACGCTCTGCAATTTGAACTCTCCCAATTAGGTGGTTCCACTGTGGGAAGAGGGTCCTAAGGCTATTCCCCTCCCCAGAACTTTTTACCGGGCTCTTGCCAATCCGTGGACAATGTGAGGTAACGCTGCTTCCTTGGTTGTGGGTCTACTGTCGGGCGGGTTGCTTCAGCTGGGCGGTGACATCACTGGCGGGCCTCAAGGCGGCCTCACCATTTTCATCACCATGAGCCACTTCAACTTGTTCTGGAGATTTCGATGTTGACTCCTTGCCATTTCTGTTTGTTGATTTAGTTTTCTTTGTCGTTGTAGCTGGTCCTGGTACTTTCCCACACCACTTGTAAGTATTTTGATTATCCTTAAAATCTTTTGTTATAGTTTATCTTCTTATTGATCTGGGAACTCCGGTGTCTTGCTTCTGCTCACTCCCCCTGCATCACATGACCCCCCCACCTTCCTCATCACAATGACCTGTTCTCATTCAGATTTCAATCTCAAATTTCTGTATATCAGGCAGTGAAAACAAAGAAATGCTGGAGGAACTCAGCAAGTCTCATAGACTTTAAGACCAATGGATATAAAACTGATGTTTTGGGCTTGAGTCCTTTTTCAAAGTATGAGTAAAAAGCAGGTATGTGCCTGAATTAAGAGGGTGGGAAGAAGGAAAGAAAGGGCAGGAGGAGGAGCACAAAGAAACAGGCAAAAGGTGATAATTGGACATGGATAGGAGAAAAAAAAGGTGAGAATTGATAGAGGGATAGAGTTGCTCTCTGAATGCAGATTTGGAGGAAAGGAGACAGAGAAAAGAAAGAGAGAGACCTAGAGGAAAGGAGAAATAATGTAAACTGGAAGTCGATTCACAGAGCCACCCCTCCCCCTATATCCCCTTATCAATTCTTACCTTTCTTCTCCTGTCCTATCCATGTCCAATTATCACCTTTTGTCCCTTGGTCTGTGCACCACCCTTTGCCCTTTCTTTCCTTCTCCCCATTCTTTAATTAATATGCCTGCCTACTATTTACTCATACCTTGAAGAAGAGCTCAGGGTTCCAAAATGTTCGTTGGATACTTTGCCTCCTTTGGACATTTTAAGATCTGCTGTGTTCATCCAACATTTCTGTGTTTTCATAATAATCACAACGTCTGTTGACTTTCATGTTTCACTCTCTCAGGCAATAGCCTCTTCAGTGTTCCATGGCCAGCATTTCCAGGCTGCAGTGACTTCTGCCAAAGTCAGCCCTTCTAGACAGGAGCTTGTTGTGGATGTCCCACATTGATGTCAGCTTCGCCTATTCTGGTAAGGGGACTGCCGTTTCAATGCAAGGAGTTGTGGATAAGACTTGAAATCTATATCCTGGACAAAAACAGCTCAAAAATATGAAAGGTGTATTCACAGTGATGGGGTTAATCTACAGACTTCCCAATAGCCATCAAGAGATAGAGGAACAGAGATGTTTACAGATCATGGGAAGATATAAAAGCAACAGGATTGTTGTAATTGATGATTTTAACTACCCCAGTATTGAGGGCACTTCCTTAGTACCAGAGGTTCAGATGGGCAGAATTTGTTCAGTGCATCCAGGGGGGGTTTCTTGAAACAGTATGTAGATAGTATGTAGAAGTGGCCATATTTAGACAAGAGCAAAGGGGACTTAATTGGCAGCAGGTGTTGTCAGACAAGTGCACATATAATGTGGATGAGTTGTTCAAGGACCAGCTGATCAGAGTCCAAGCCCAGCATGTTCCAGTATAGGAAGAACAGAGATGACAAAATAAGAGAACTTTGGATGGAGTAGTGGCTGGTAGGAGAATACTAGCCCTCTCCAGAAAAGAATAAAAAAGTGAAGAAAAAGCAAAGCCCCAGATATACAAAACACAACAAATAAAAGATAAAGGTGTGGAGAAAATGGCACCTAAGAAAGGAAAACCAAAAATAATGGGAAACAAAGAAGGAAAGATGCCGGAAAGAGAAAGGTGAAGGCCTTACCTGCACGAAAAAGCAGGGACCTGCCTTGGAAAGAGGAGCCCTCTCCCCGAGGTTAGTGGAGACCCCGCAGGGTCGTGACCTACTGTCCGTGGGACTGCAAAAATGGCTCACTGAACCAAACAGAGGTGCGCAACGAATCGCGCATGTGTGATGCGCACGACAGGGAGAACACCGATGGGGGTGGGGGGGGGGGAACCAGCTGTGGAGTGAAACTCCACGAACAGCTGAGAGATGTCCAACAGCAGGGCTCACAGCTAAAGAAAGCAAGATAAAGAAAGCAAAGGGAAAGGGAGGGGTGAGAAAGTAAAACGGAAGCAGGAGACCCAACAGATAACCAGCCCAGAAGAAGAGGACAAACATCAAGAAACAATGAAAAAAAAATACCCAATGAACTGAGACAAGCAGCTCAAAAAGAAAGTCAGAAGAGACACAGATACAAGGAAGAGAAATAGAAGACACAAACCCAAGAGCAGACACAGAAGAAGAAGAAGAAGAAGAAGAAGAACACCAAGCTCTGCACAGAGGAATAAGAGGCAAAATGAATGGACAGTACATAGATAAAAAAAAATTTCAAGAATAAATGAAAGCATTAAAAGAATGGTTGACACTAGAATTTAGTGAAATGAAAAGAAAAATGAAAAGTACAGAAGAAAGAGTGAGTAGAATAGAGCTGGTCATAACAGATGTAGGGAAAGGATTAGAAAATGTGGAAGAATGTGTAATGGCGGTAGAAATGGAAGTGAACGACTTAAAAAGAAAATTGGAAGAAAGTGACAAAAAAGTTAAAGAAACACAGGAATTGTTAGCTCAGGAAGATGGATATAATGGAAAACTATAGTAGGCGAAACAATATAAAGATAGTGGACCTTAAGGAAGATGAAGAAGGCAAAGATAAGAAAGAATTTATAAAAGAATGGATCCCGAAAGTCCTGGGAATACCAGAAATGCAGGAAGGAATGGAAATAGGCACACAGAACATTAGCCCCGAAACCACAGTCACAACAAAAACCAAGATCTGTTTTAGTAAAATTTCTGAGATAAACGACAAGAGAAAATATATTGGAGAGGGCAATGATTAAAATTAGAGAAGACAAAAAACCACTGGAGTACAAAGGTCAAAAATTTTTTTCTACCCAGACATAAGTTTTGAGCTCCTAAAGAAGAGGAAGGAGTTTAACGCAGCAAAATCGATCCTATGGAAAAAAGACTATAAATTTATGTTAAGATATCCAGCGGTGCTTAAAATAGTTATCCCGGGGGAGCAAAGACTGTTCTCGGATCCAGAGAAAGCATGAGAATTTGCAGAACGCCTACAAGACAGAAGAGAGATGAAGAGATGTAACAAGAATAAAGAATGACAACAAACTACATATAAAGATGTAAAAATAATATATAAGTAAGAACTAAAGGAGGGAAGAAAAGGGAAGTAAGGGAAAAGGGGGAAAAAAGAGGAGGGGTTAAAAAAGAAAAAGAAAAGAAAAGGGTGGAGCTTTGTTGTAATGTGAAGATTAAAGTCTTCTGGAGAGGGTTGGGTGGGAGAGAATAACAGTCACTGCAAAATCAGTTGACACTTGCGAATGGGTTCGCAGTCCGAATGGAGAGGGGAGTTGTGGTTGCCCGGCAAGGGACAAGGGGCAACTCAGAGAGGGGGGGGAACTTGGGGTTAAGGGAATTTTAGATGTGGGAGTGGTTGAAGTATTTTATGTTTTAGAAGTGTTGTCATACAGTGTGTTCAAAAAAAGAAAACTGAGAAATGAAAATGGGGAAAAGAGGAAAGGTGGTGGTGAGGAAGTGGAAATGAGATGTAAACAGATTATGAGATGGCCATGTTGAACTATATGACTATAAATATTAACAGAATACATAACCAACTCAAAAGGAAGAGGCTATTAAATTTACTGAAAAAAGAAAAAAATAGATATAGCATTCATGTAGGAAACGCATCTAACTGAAGTGGAACACAATAAATTAAGGAGAGATTGGGTAGGGCACATGATGGTAGCATCATATAACTCAAAAGCCAGAGGTGTAGCTATATTAATCAATAAAAATGTACCAATCAAAATAGAGAAGGAAATAATAGATCCAGCAGGGAGATATGTAAAGATAACGTGTCAGAAATATTCAGAACTCTGGAATTTGGTCAATATATATGCACCTAATGAAGAGGATCAAAAGTTTATGAAAGATATTTTTTTGAAGATTGTAGATATGCTGGGGAATATATTGATAGGAGGGGACTTTAACCTTAATTTGGATTCAAAGATGGATAAAACTGGACAAAAGACTAGCAGAAAGAACAAAGTAGCCAAGTTTATGGTTAAACCAATGCATGAAATGCAACTTTTGGATATATGGAGGAGACAACACCCAAAGAAGAAGGAATACTCATATTATTCGAGTAGACATAAAACATACTCAAGGATTGACCTGTTCCTGTTGTCAGCCCATATCCAAGAGAGAGTTAGGAAAACGGAATATAAAGCTAGATTGTTATCTGATCACTCACCCCTGTTATTAGCAATAGAACTGGAGGATATCCCACCAAGAACATATAGATGGAGATTAAACTCCATGCTACTTAAAAGACAGGAATTTAGAGAATTTATTGAGCGCCAAATTAAAATGTACTTTGAAATAAATACGGAATCAGTGAAAGACAAATTTATATTATGGGATACAATGAAAGCCTTCATCAGAGGGCAGATAATAAGTTATGTAACTAAGATGAAAAAAGTCTACAATCGGGAAATAGAACAGCTGGAAAGGGAAATAGTAAGTATAGAAAAAGAACTAGCAACAAGGGAAGATACAATAAAAAGAAGAGAATTGGTGGACAAAAAAATAAAATACAAAACACTACAAACGTATAAGGTGGAGAAGAACATAATGAAAATAAAGCAGAAGTATTATGAGCTAGGAGAAAAAATGCACAAAATACTAGCTTGGCAGCTTAAAACAGAACAAGCTAAAAGAACGGTATTGGCATCAAGGAAAAAGGACAAACAAATTACATATAACCCAACAGAGATCAATGAAAACTTTATGGAATTCTATGAGCAATTATACCGAACTGAGAACGAAGGGAAAGAAGACAAAATAGATGAGTTTCTAGCTAAAATTGAACTACCGAAATTGCAAAAAGAGGAGCAAAACAAATTGATAAAACCAATTCTGTTATGATATGTTATGCTAAAAAGAGGAAATACAAGATATATTAAAAAAGCTACTGAACAATAAAACATCTGGGGAGGACAGACTCTCAATAGAATTCTGTAAAACATTTAAAGAGTTACTAATTCCTCCTCTCCTGGAAGTAATGAACCAGATAGAAGAAACACAAAACTTGCCAGATTCATGTAAAACAGCAATAATTACAGTAATACCAAAGACGGGGAAAGATCCACTAACACCAGCATCGTATAGACCAATATCTCTACTTAACTCAGATTATAAGATAATAGCAAAACTATTAGCAAACAGATTGGCTGACTGTCTACCAAAAATAGTAAAACTAGATCAAACTGGATTTATTAAGAAAAGACAAACAACAGACAATGTCTATAAGTTCATTAACTTAATCCATGCAGTACAAGGAAATAAGACACCAACAGTGGCTGTTGCTTTAGACGCAGAGAAAGTCTTTGACAGGGTAGAATGGAATTATTTATTCAAAGTATTACAAAGGTTCAACCTACCAGAGAAATATATTAATTGGATTAAAGCATTATATAAGGGACCAATGGCGAAGGTGACTAAATGGATATATATCAAACCAATTTAAATTAAGCAGGTCATCTAGGCAGCGATGTCCAATATCTCCCTCACTGTTCGCTTGAGCAATAGAACCATTGGCAGAACTGATAAGAACAGAAAATAAAATAAAAGGGATAAAAATAAAAGAGAAGGAATATAAAATCAGTCTATTTGCAGATGACATCATAGTATACTTAACAGAATTATCAATAAAAGAATTACATAAGAAATTGAAGGAATATGGAGAAATATCAGGGTACAAGATCAATGCAAATAAAAGTGAAGTGATGCCAATGAATAATGCGGATTACACAAAGTTTAAAAAAGTATCACCATTTAAATGGTAAAGACAAGCAATTAGATACCTAGGTATTAGACTAGATAATAATCTAGACCATCTATACAAATTAAATTATCAGCCATTAATGAAGAAATTACAAGATGACTTAGAACATTGGAAAGATTTACCACTAACACTGATAGGAATGGTAAATTGCATTAAAATGAATATCTTCCCAAGGATACAATGCTTATTTCAATCGTTACCAATTCCCTTAACAGAGAAATTCTTCAATGAACTAAAGAAAATAATAAGGAAATTCTTCTGGAAAGGGGGGAAACCAAGGATAGCGCTAGATAAATTAACAGAATGGTACAAACAAGGTGGTTTGCAGCTACCAAACTTTAAAAATTATTATAGAGAACCTTGGGTTAGAAGGGATGTGGTGAACAAGGGAAGGATGCCTTGGTTAACTAAAGAAATAAAGGAAAGTATAAAATTATTAACTCATGTGCACAAAGTAGCCAAGAGTAGTGGGAAACTGAAGGATTGGTAAAACTTTAAAAGTCAACAAAGGACAACTAAATGGAAAATAAGAAAAGGGAAGAAGGATTATGAAGGTAAATTAGCACAAAATATAAAAAACAATCACAAAAAAATTTATAAGTATATAAAAAGGAAGAGGGTGTCTAGAGTCAACATAGGCCCCTTGGAAGATGAGAAAGGGAGATTGATAATGAGTAATGAGGAAATGGTCAAGGCATTGAATAAATATTTTGTCTCAGTCTTCATCATGGAAGGCACGTCCAGTATGCCAAAGAGTGGTGATAGGGATGCAGGGGAGGTGAAGGCCTTGATAAAATAATTGTTACAAAAGAGCAAACTAATAAGACTGAAAGCTGACAAATCCCCTGGTCCTGATGGGATGCATCCCAGGGAAATGGCAGGAGTTATAGTCGATGTGATGGTAGTCATTAACCAAAATTCTGGGCAGGTCCCAGCAGATTGGAAGAAAGCAAATGTCATGCCACTTTTTAAAAAGTGATATAGGCAGAAGACAAGTAACTATCAGCTAGTCAGCTTAACATCTGTAGTTAGGAAAATGCTTGAAGGTGTCAGTAAGGATGAAATAGTGATACATTTAGAACAAAGGGGTTCCATCAGGCAGATGCAGCATGGATTCAGAAAGGGCAGGTCTTGTTTGACAAACTTGCTGGAGTTCTTTTAGGAGATAATGGGTGCAGTTGATAGAGGGGAACAGGTTGATGTTGTATATTTGGATTTCCAGAAGGTGTTTGATAAGGTGCTGCACAAGAAATTTATCAATAAGATACAGATGAATGGAGTCGGGGGAAGTATATTGGCATGGATTGAGGATTGGTGAACCAACAGAAGGCAGAGTGTAGTATAGCCATGTTTACAGATAATACTAAATTGAGTGGAAAAGGAAATTGCACAGAGGATGTGGAGAGGCTGCAGAAGGGTATAGTTAAGTTAGGTGAGTGGGCAAAGGACAGGCAGATAGAGTACAATGTTAGTAAATGAGAGGTCAACCACTTTAGCAGGAAAAATAGAAGAGCACATTATTATTTAAATACTGAAAAAACTGCAGCAACTGTCATGCAGAAGGACTTGAGAGTTCTTGTGTATGAATTCCAAAAAGTTGGGTTGCAGGTACAACAGATTATTAAGAAGGCAAATATAATGTTAGCCTTCATCACTAGAGGAATTGAATTCAAGAGGAGGGAGGTCATGCTGCAACTGAATAAGGTACTGGTGAGGCTGCACCTGGAGTACTATGTGGCATTCTGGTTTCCATTCTTGAGGAAGGATATACTGGCCTTGGAGGTTGTCCAGAGGAGGTTCTCCAGGAGATGGGGGGGGGGTGGGGTTGACCTATGAGGAAAGACTAAATTATCTGGGATTATACTCACTCGAATTCAGAAGAATGAGAGCAGATCTTATAGAAAAATATAAAATTATGAAAGGGATAGATAAGATAGAGGCAGGAACATTGTTTTCACAAGTAGGTGAAACCAGAACTAGAGGACACAGCCTCAAGATCCAGAGGAGTAGATTTAAGACGAAGATGAGGAAAAACTGTTTTTTCCCAGAGAGTAATGAATCTATGGAATTCTCTACCCAGGGAAGTGGTTGATGTTACTTCATTAAACATATTTAAGGTTCAGTTAGATAGATTTTTACATTAAAAAAAAGAAATTAAGGGTTATGGGGTAAAGGCAGGTAGGGGGAGTTGAGTCAATGATCAGATCAGCCATGATCTTATTGAATGGCAGAGCAGGCTCGATGGGCCGGATGGCCGACTCCTGTTCCTATTTCTTATGTTCTTATGTAATAAATAATGTGCAAAATATGAGTCTTTAAATAAGTCTCTGATTGAGTCTGTTGTTTAGAAGTCTGATGGTGAAGGGGTAGTAATTGTTCCTGAACCTGATGGTATGACTATTGTGGCACTTTCACCTCTTTCTTGGTGGCAGCAGCAAGAGCAGAGAATTTCCTGGGTGGTCTGGATCCTTGATGATTGCTGCTGCTCTCTCTTGGGAGCATTCATGCAGAGTTTAGCTTCTGATGTACTGGCAAAAGGAAAGCATTTTGCAGGGTTTTCTGCTCAGTTAATGGCATCCTGATGTAATCGGTTAGTCCACTTTCCACTACACATCTGTAAAAGTTTGCCAAGATTTCTGATATTATACTGAACTTCCTCAAACTCCTGAGGAAATATAGGTGCTGATATGCTTTCTTTCACCATGACATTGGTATGTTGGGTCCAGTAAAAGAATGTTAATTAAGAATTGAAGCAGATGCATACTTCATTATTGAAGGAAGTTTGAATGGTAAACTATTCCTAAAGAGAAGATATACATGTCTTTTTTTTTATTTTTTATTTTTCACACTATAAACCATATTGACCAAGATACATACAGACATTTTTCTTCTTAAATATATAGTGTCGTTTTCTCCCCCTTTTTCCCCCCTCCCTTCCCTCCCTCCCTCACTCCCTTTCCCATTTATTTAAAGTTCAATCTATAAGATACATTAAACCCGTTAAACAATGTTGTCACTTAATAAAAATAAACAAGAAATTTTACTGAGTCAGTTCTTTTCGATATCTTCTCCTTCTGTCATTTTAGGTGTTGGAAGTCCACAGTAGGATTTCTCTATTGTGTTTCATGTATGGCTCCCATATTTGTTCGAATATTGTAATGTTATTTCTTAAATTATATGTTATTTTTTCTAATGGAATACATTTATTCATTTCTATATACCATTGTTGTATTCTCAAGTTGCCTTCTAATTTCCAAGTTGACATACATGTTTTTGCTACAGCTAGGGCTATCATAACAAATATTTTTTGTGCTCCATCCAAATCGAGTCCAAATTCTTTGTTTCTTATATTACTTAGGAGGAAGATCTCTGGGTTTTTTGGTATATTGCTTTTTGTGATTTTATTTAATATCTGGTTTAGATCTTCCCAAAATTTTTCCACTTTCTCACATGTCCAAATTGCATGAACTGTTGTTCCCGTTTCCTTTTTACAGCGAAAACATCTGTCTGATACTGTTGGGTCCCATTTATTTAACTTTTGAGGTGTGATGTATCCAGTGTATCCAGTTATATTGTATCATGCGTAACCTCGTGTTTATTGTATTTCTCATACTTCCGGAGCATAGCTTCTCCCATGTTTCATTCTTTATCTTTATGTTTAGATCTTGTTCCCATTTTTGTTTAGGTTTACTATTTGTTTCCTTGTTCTCCTTTTCTTGCAGTTTGATGTACATGTTTGTTACAAATTTTTTGATTATCATTGTGTCTGTAATCACATATTCAAAATTGCTTCCTTCTGGTAACCTCAGACTGTTTCCCAATTTGTCCTTAGTTGGTAGTATGCAAACATTGTATCGTGAGTTATATTATATTTATCCTTCATTTGTTCAAAGGATAATAATTTATTTCCCGAAAAACAATTTTCCATTCTTTTGATCCCTTTTCTCTCCCATTCTCTAAAGGAAAGATTATCTATTGTAAAAGGGATTAGCTGATTTTGCGTCAATATTAGTTTTGGTAGTTGGTAATTTGTTTTATTCCTTTCTACATGAATCTTCTTCCAAATGTTGAGCAGATGATGCAATACCGGTGAATTCCTACGTTGTACCAATTTTTCATCCCATTTATATGGTATATGTTCAGGTATCTTCTCCCCTATTTTATCTAGTTCTAATCTGGTCCAATCTGGCTTTTCCCTTGTTTGATAAAAATCTGATAGGTATCTTAATTGTGCGGCTCTATAATAATTTTTTAAGTTTGGTAGTTGTAAGCCTCCTTGTTTGTACCATTCTGTTAATTTATCTAGTGCTATCCTCGGTTTCCCCCCTTTCCATAAAAATTTCCTTATTATTTTCTTTAACTCCTTGAAAAATTTCTTTGTTAGGCGTATTGGTAATGACTGAAATAGGTATTGTATCCTTGGGAAAATGTTCATTTTAATACAGTTTATCCTTCCTAATAGTGTTAGTGGTAAGTCGTTCCAATGCTCTAAGTCGTCTTGTAATTTTTTCATTAATGGATGGTAATTGAGTTTATATAGATGGCCGAGGTTTTTATTTAGTTGTATACCTCGGTATCGCATTGCTTGCGTTTGCCATCTAAATGGCGATTCTTTCTTAAACTTTGAGAAATCCGCATTATTCATTGGCATTGCTTCACTTTTATTTGCGTTGATCTTGTACCCCGACACTTCTCCATATTCCTTTAATTTCCTATGTAATTCTTTTATTGATATATCTGGTTCTGTTAAGTATATTATAATGTCATCTGCAAATAGACTGATTTTATATTCCTTCTCTTTTATTTTCTGTTCTTATCAGTTCTGCTAGTGGTTCTATAGCTAACGCAAACAGTGAGGGAGATAGTGGACATCCCTGCCTTGTTGATCTGCTTAAGTTAAATTGTTTTGATATATATCCATTTACTGTCACTTTCGCCAATGGCCCCTATATAATGCTTTAATCCAATTAATATATTTCTCTGATAGGCTGAATTTTTGTAGTACTTTGAATAAATAATTCCATTCTACTCTGTCAAAGGCCTTCTCTGCGTCTAAAGCAACCGCTACTGTTGGAGTTTTATTTCCTCCTACTGCATGAATTAAGTTAATAAATTTATAGATATTATCTGTTGTTCATCTTTTTTTAATAAATCCAGTTTGGTCTAGATTTACTATTTTTGGTACATAGTCGGCTAATCTGTTTGCTAATAGTTTAGCTATTATGTTATAATCTGTGTTAAGTAAAGATATTGGTCTTTATGACGCTGGTGCAAGTGGATCTTTCCCTGTCTTTGGTATTACTGTAATTATTGCTGTTTTACATGAATCTGGTATGCCTTGTGTTTTATCAATCTGGTTGATTACTTCCAGAAGGGGAGGAATTAGTAACTCTTTAAATGTTTTATATAATTCTATTGGGAATCCATCCTCTCCTGGTGTTTTATTGTTCGGTAGTATTTTTAATATCTCCTGTAATTCTTCTATTTCAAATGGTTTTATTAATTTATTTTGCTCCTCTGTTTGTAATTTCAGTAGTTCAATTTTAGTTAGAAATTCATCTATTTTGTCTTCTTTCCCTTCATTTTCAGTTTGATATAGTTGCTCGTAGAATTCCCTGAAGTTTTCATTGATCTCTGTTGGATTATATGTAATTTGTTTGTCCTTTTACCTTAATGCCCATACCATTCTTTTAGTTTGTTCTGTCTTCAGCTGCCACGCTAGAATTTTGTGCGTTTTTTCTCCTAGCTCATAATATTTCTGTTTTGTCTTCATTTTGTTCTTCTCCACCTTATATGTTTGTAGTGTTTCATATTTTATTTTTTTATCTGCCAATTCTCTTCTTTTAGTTGTGTCTTCCTTCATTGCTAATTCTTTTTCTATATTTCCCATTTCCCTTTCCAACTGCTCTGCTTCCTGATTATAGTCCTTCTTCATCTTGGTTACATAACTTATTATTTGCCCTCTAATGAACACTTTCATTGCGTCCCATAGTATAAACTTATCTTTCACTGATTCCGTATTTATTTCAAAGAACATTTTAATTTGTCGTTCAATTAATTCTCTAAAATCCTGCCTTTTAAGTAGCATGGAGTTTAATCTCCATCTACACATTCTTGGTGGGATGTCCTCTAGCTCTATTGCCAAGAACAGGGGTGAGTGGTCCGATAATAGTCTAGCTTTATATTCCGTTTTCCTAACTCTCCCTTGAATGTGGGCTGATAACAGGAATAGGTCTATCCTTTTGCTGCATTAAACTCCTTCCTCTTCTTCAGGAGTTCAAAACTTATATCTGGATAGAAAAAAAATTTTTGACCCTTGTATTCCAGAGGTTTTTTGTCTTCTCTTATTTTCTTCATTGCCTTCTCCAATATATTTTCTCTTGTTGTATATCTTAGGAATTTTACTAGAATGGATCTTGGTTTTTGTTGTGGTTGTGGTTAAGGGGCTAATGTTCTGTGTGCCCTTTCTATTTCCATTTCTTCCTGTAATTCTGGTCTTCCTAGGACCCTGGGGATCCATTCTTTTATAAATTCTTTCATATTTTTACCTTCTTCATCTTTCTTAAGGCCCACTATCTTTATATTGTTTCTTCTATTATAATTTTCCATTATATCTATCTTCTGAGCTAACAGCTCTTGTGTCTCTTTAACTTTTTTATCAGATTCTTCTAATTTCTTTTTTAAGTCATCTACTTCCATTTCTATGGCTGTTTCTCATTCTTCCACCTTGTCTACTCTTTTTCCTATATCTGTCATGATCATCTCTGATCTATTCACTTTTTCTTCTGTACGTTTTATTCTTCTTTTTATTTCACTAAATTCTTGTGACTGCCATTCTTTTATTGCTTCCATATATTCTTAAAAAAATTATATCCATGTACTTGCCCTTCCCTTCATCTTCCATTTCTCTGTGTTCTTCCTCTTCTTCTTCTGAGTCCACTCCAGGATCTGTGTCCTTTACCTCTGTCTCTTCTGCTTTTCTTGTTGGGTTGTTTGTTTTATTTTGTTGGGTATTTTTGGTCTTCTTATTTTTATTAGAAGTGTCTTGGTGTTGGTCTTCTTCCTCTGGGTTGGTCATCTGTTGTTTCTTTGATTTCTTATTTTTACTCTCTTCTTTCTTGCTCTCGTTATTTTCTATGTTTTCCTCTTGCTATTGTGTTGTAGTTGTCTGTTTCAGCTGCGGAGATCTACTCCTCAGCTGGTCCCCCCTCCCGTCAGTGTTATTTTTGTCTTGCGCATTCGCAGTTGCGCACTTTTGTTTGGCTCCGTGAGCCATTTTTGTCGTCCCAAGTTCGGGGCTTCGACTGACCTCAGGGAGCGGGCTTCTCTCTCCACAGCGGGCCTCCTCGTACCGGTAAGGCCTTCACCTTCTTCTTCCGATGTCTTTCCTTCTTCTTTTCTTCCCGTTGTTTTTGGTTTTTCTTTCTTCACTGCCATTTTCTCCACACTTTTACTTTCACTTTGTTTTGGTTTTTATGTTTGTGCCTTTGCTTTTTCTCTATCTTTTTTTAACTTTTCTGGAGAGGGCTGGAGTTCCCCTACCGGCCATTACTCCATCACGTGACTCCTCTCAGAAGATATACATGTCATGTCCTATTTTCAGAATGTCATCAACAGCACAGTGTAGTAATAGAGATTAAAACATCAGAACCCATGATTCATGAATTACCATGGTTGTTTCATTTTAACCACACTGTTAATTGTGCCTTCATACAAATGGACCCATTAAAAGATTGCCTTCAATGAACACAAAAATCTAATTTCTTTATGCTGTCCTTAAACATTGCATCCTTTGTGGCTACCTTTAAAGTGAAAGCATTCAAATCAAAATGCTGAAAAGAAGGCCAACTGAAAATATCAACATTTCCATGATCCTTCAGCATGGTAATTAATGTTACAGAGAACTGAGTGTTACCGGAGGACATCCCATAATTTAGTATTTTATATTGACTTAAGTCCCTTTTACACTTGCATCCCACTAAAATGGCTTTTCAGTGTCCCAAGATAGGAATAGCGTTTTTGGTGTTCACACTTGACCACTCTTAACTGGGACTTGCAAAGAGCCATCCTTTGTGTTAGGACTATTCTGCCTTCTCTTCATTGTTGGGGTCTTTCATGGCTTGGTTCAGCATCATGCTGAAGAAGATTGAAAAGAGGGTTGGTGCGAGAACACAGCCTTGCTTCACGCCATTGTTAATGGAGAAGGGTTCAGAGAGCTCATTGCTGTATCTGACCCGACCTTGTTGGTTTTCGTGCAGTTGGATAATCATGTTGAGGAACTTTGGGGGACATCCGATGCGCTCTAGTATTTGCCAAAGCCCTTTCCTGCTCACGGTGTCGAAGGCTTTGGTGAGGTCAACAAAGGTGATGTAGAGTCCTTTGTTTTGTTCTCTGCACTTTTCTTGGAGCTGTCTGAGGGCAAAGACCATGTCAGTGGTTCCTCTGTTTGCGCGAAAGCCGCACTGTGATTCTGGGAGAATATTCTCGGCGACACTAGGTATTATTCTATTTAGTAGAATCCTAGCGAAGATTTTGCCTGCAATGGAGAGCAACGTGATTCCCCTGTTGTTTGAGCAGGATGTTTACATCCAGTACCGCACGGATGGCAGTCTCTTCAATCTGAGGCGCCTGCAAGCTCACACCAAGACACAAGAGAAACTTGTCCGTGAACTACTCTTTGCAGATGATGCCGCTTTAGTTGCCCATTCAGAGCCAGCGCTTCAGCGCTTGACGTCCTGCTTTGCGGAAACTGCCAAAATGTTTGGCCTGGAAGTCAGCCTGAAGAAAACGGAGGTCCTCCATCAGCCAGCTCCCCACCATGACTACCAGCCCCCCCACATCTCCATCGGGCACACAAAACTCAAAACAGTCAACCAGTTTACCTATCTCGGCTGCACCATTTCATCAGATGCAAGGATCGACAATGAGATAGACAACAGACTCGCCAAGGCAAATAGTGCCTTTGGAAGACTACACAAAAGAGTCTGGAAAAACAACCAACTGAAAAACCTCACAAAGATAAGCGTATACAGAGCCGTTGTCATACCTACACTCCTGTTCGGCTCCGAATCATGGGTCCTCTACCGGCACCACCTACGGCTCCTAGAACGCTTCCACCAGCGTTGTCTCCGCTCCATCCTCAACATCCATTGGAGCGCTTACACCCCTAACGTCGAAATACTCGAGATGGCAGAGGTCGACAGCATCGAGTCCACGCTGCTGAAGATCCAGCTGCGCTGGATGGGTCACGTCTCCAGAATGGAGGACCATCGCCTTCCCAAGATCGTGTTATATGGCGAGCTCTCCACTGGCCACCGTGACAGAGGTGCACCAAAGAAAAGGTACAAGGACTGCCTAAAGAAATCTCTTGGTGCCTGCCACATTGACCACCGCCAGTGGGCTGGTAACGCCTCAAACCGTGCATCTTGGCGCCTCACAGTTTGGCGGGCAGCAACCTCCTTTGAAGAAGACCGCAGAGCCCACCTCACTGACAAAAGGCAAAGGAGGAAAAACCCAACACCCAACCAACCAATTTTCCCTTGCAACCGCTGCAATCGTGTCTGCCTGTCCCGCATCGGACTTGTCAGCCACAAACGAGCCTGCAGCTGACGTGGACTTTTTACCCCCTCCATAAATCTTCGTCCGCGAAGCCAAGCCAAAGAAAAAGAAAAGAAGATTCTGCCTTCTGCTGGTGACATCATAACACATTGTGCACTGGCGGACCTGCCCTAAATCCTGATCAATGTATTATGATGTTATATTCGAACAAAATTAACCGTGCCTAATTATAACATAATTAAGCTTTATGTACACCACAGTATGAGCCCTTCACCCACTGTTGTTGTTGTGCCAACTTATATAAACCTTTATAAGGGACCGTGGGAAATTGCAAGAAATAAATAGCAATAGCAGACAATTTTTAAATAGTGTGGGAAGGTTGACAGTGCTATCCTGCTTAGTTTAAACAGCTTGGGAAAGTTGGTAGCACTATAGCGCACAATATAGAAATACCATGGGGAAAAAGCGATGGTGGATCTGACCTCCCAGAATTCCGTGTGGCAGTGAAAGGTTATATGCATGGCTGCATGCACAGAGCACTCATGGAGTGGTTTCTCTGCCGGATGGCATTCAGGGAAGTCAGGTCCGCCATCGCTTTTTCCCCACGGTCTTTGTAAATTATGCACTATAATGCTACCAACTTTACCCTGCTGTTTAAAAATTGTCCACAATTGCTATTTATTTCCTCTCTCTCCCGCTGTGACTTTTCCATGGCAAAGTTTATATCTTAATTTTATTCTTTTCTTCCTTCATGTTCCCACATTCACGCAAAAATGAGGGTTATATCTATCCCAGAATGCAATTGCCCATTCTACATTTCCCTGATTGCACGCTGGCATTTGCAGATGCCAGGGATTGGACTAGGGATCAAGGCTGGCAATCCCTGGTTTGAGATTACATCATCGACGCCGGCGTTGAGCTGATTTTGCTTTCACACTCGACACTTTAAAGGCCGAATACCCATGAATTCCTGAGACCACTTGCAAGTGTGAAAGGGGCTATTGACTCATAAAGTTTCTGATGTTGATTGACTTCAAAGCTCTAAGTTTCATATCTGAATGACAGTTGCAAGCCTGACTCCTGGCACAAATTAATACTGGAGATTGATTAAATAAACCACAGGTGCAGTATAGCAGGGCTAATGTGATTGCAGACTGATCTGTTCAGTAGTCGTCCAAAAGGTGTCTAGGATCAATTGACCTAAGGATGTAAATAATAAATGTACATTATTGTAAAGTTTGTGTTTATTTTTGTAAGAGTAGCGCTGAGGTCGAAATCCATTAGCAGAGACTGAATAGTGAGTAAGGTAAAGTCTGTGTTTCAACAATGAACTGGACTTTTTTTCATGAATATTTTTAAGGCTTGAACAAAGGTGCTCAGGCATCTTTCAAATAACAATGAAGGCTATTGTAATTTTGTATATCTGTAACTGGGCAGAAAACAATGAGACTCTAAATCATAAGAATCTAATCCATTGGATAAATGTTTCAAAACAGCTTGTCCAAATAGGGCTACACTCCTGCACTGGTGATTCTATTTCCATCGTTGGGTATTGATAATGGTGGTCTAACTCTCCTTCATCTTCCCTCCTTTTCCTTCTACTCTTACGCTTTGTCTTTCCCTTGTGATCCTCCTAAGTTTACTCATGCCGACGCCCCTTAGATAAGGACTGTGCTCATATGTTGCATGGTTGAAGACTTCAACTATCAAGGATATGTTTTAGTGAAGAAGGGCTCAAGCCTGAAATGTCAACTGTCTTTTACTTTTTTCTATATGATTTGCAGAGTTTCTACAGCAATTTTGTGTTCTGCACTAGACTCCAAAACCTGGAGATTTCCTGTTTCTCTTAACTTGATACTCTAATATATAAGGCGAAGAAAAATGGATATCTCAAATGAATGCTTCTTATGTGTTATGCAGTGGAGCAAAACATGGTTATGGGTGAGTTTAGGGAGAGAACCATGATATTCTGAAGCATATCAGGATTATAAAGGAGGAGGTATTGTTGCCTTGAATTGCGTAAAAGTGGCTAAATCCTTGAAGCCTGACCTGGTTTTAAAAGAAGGAGATTACTGGGTTCCTGGATGAGATTTTTGTAACTTTGTTAATCGTAGGTGAGGTACTGGAAGACTGAAGGATAGCTAATGATGTGCCTTTATTGTAGAAGGGTAACATATACAAGCTGTGAACTGCAGGCAGTGAACTTTACATCAGTGGTGAGAAAGTTATTAGAGGGGATTCTGAGAGACCGGAGCTTTCAGCATTTGAAAAGGCAAGACCTGATTAGGGACAGCATATTTTCATGCCTGGGAAGTTGTGTCTCACAAATTTTTTTGAAAATTTGATCAATTGGATTGATGAGTGTTGGGTGGTCAACATTATCAACATGGACATTAGCAAGGCCTTTGACAAGATCTTGCATAGTCGTTTGGTGTAGAAATTTAAAACATTTTGAATCCAGGGTGAGCAAATAAATTAGGTACAAAATTGTTTTGGTGGTAGGAGGCAGAGGGTGGCAGTAAGAGTTGTTACCAGTGGTGTGCTGTCAATATTGATGTTGGGTCCTCTGTTATTTGTTGTATATATTTGTTTTGGATGAAATTGTCAGTTGCATAATTTGTAAGTTTGCAGATGACACCAAAATTTGTGGTAGACTGGACAATGAAGAAAGTTATCTGATAGTACAAGATCAAGATCTATGGGAAAGTGATCTAAGGAACGGCAAATGGAATTTAATTCAGACGAGTACAAAGAAGTGCATATTGGGAAGTTAATTTTGGGAAGTGAATGGTAGGGCTGAGGGAGTGTTGTTCAACAGAGACTTTTAGGTACAAGTACACAGTTCCTTGAAAATGGTAACATAGGCAGGCAGAGAGGTAAAGAAGGCATTGAATACAAGAGTTGGGCTGTCACATTACTGCTATACAAAACATTAGTTAAGCTACACTCAGAATAGAAATTAGGTGTCATGATTAACACTTCTTTTGTGAAGGCATGTTTGTGAAGCAATATTATATTTTCTGAGGTATAACCCCTCCAAGACCAGGATATCCTTTTTAAAATGTAGCATACTGTTACGAGCCCAGAGGACCCATAAACCCAGCAGCAATAGACATTCACCAAGACCAATGGTTACTTAAACAAAGGTTGCTTTTAATTATCTTTAAACATGAAAATAGAATCAAATTTTAACTTATCTCTATTGACTTACTTAACCTAACTTAACCCCCTTCTAACTCTAAGCGCTCTTGTATCTAATGTGTGTGTAAGTTCAGTAAAGTTCTTTGGTTCACAGTCCAATCTCACTTCTCATTCCTCCAAGTTCTCTGGTTGTAGGCAATTCTTATACTGTGCACAGAATTTAACATTTATAAAGTTCACCATGCTTTGGTGCTTGAAAGGTAAATGGTTACCGCTCAAGAAGGTTCTGTCGGTTTTCAGAGGGAAATTTGTTGTTCCAGGAGATCCACAACCCATGTACTTCCATCAGCCACTCCAGTGTCTTGCTGACAAAACTTGCCCCTTCAGGGTTCTCCAGATGATAACCTCTTTCTTTCAGGTCACCACAGAGTTCATTTTTTTTCTCACTTATTCTAGGTGAAACATTAGACAGCCAGTCCTCTCCTCTTGCATGATCCACATGGGCTTTGACCAGGCCATCTTACAACTGGGCTTGCCAGCTTGTCCTGTTCCAGTCCCAGCTACTTCTGCTGGCTGTAACAGTGTCAAGAGATCTCTGTCTCTCTCCTTCTCTCTGAGAGAAAGCCTGTTTGACTCTCTCTGCTTGCAAAACTACTTGACCCTCTCAGAACAGCAAGTTCTCTTCCAGACATAGTGGCTCCAACATGCTCTTTCATCAGTTGCCTTTTGCAAACAACAATCCATTAGTGAAGTCTCTTGACCACTCTTCAAAACTCTTAAAAATGCTGTGTAGCCGATATGTCCAGCATGGGGCAGAGCTCCAGTATTTCAAACAAGATCTGTTTTAAAGTGTTTGTATGTGACCTACTCTAACAAACCTTTCCCTATTTATCTCCCAAAAACATATCTATATATATACTCTGGATGTATTTTTCCAGATACTGCCTGATCAAAGCTCTTTTCCTCTGAAGTATAACCTATTTAGCCCTTTTGAAATTAAGGCTGATTTTTCATTACCCATTTGCTTGCTAATTTTATAAGAATTGTTTGTATTTAAAGAGAAAGTAGATACATTTTTTTAAAATTAAAGATCAGGGAACTGATGGGAGAGGAGAGGAGATAAGGACTGAGGCAAAATCGCTGTGTTCATATTGAATGCCAGGATAGCTTGAGGGACTGAGTGGCTTGCTGATGCTCCTATTTTCTTGTGTTCTTAACTACAGACTCTTTTTAAATTAGAGTAGCGCCTGGAGATAGTAGCATTTTCATTTGACAGAAACCTAGTTGTCAACACAAAAACTACTTTGGAATAGATCAGAAAGTTCAAGCCCTCAGTGGACATACTTCATGTAGCTAATCCACTACGTCAAGTCTTCTCCTTTGCTCTGTAAAACAACATTAGATCCTGAGAATTAACCATCTCCAAGAAAAGTTTATTGGCATTGAATATTAAGCAATTTCCTTCCCTGAACAGGAATTTAATATTTACCATATGTAAGTCTTTTGGCACAATTACTGTTTTAAATTGTGGTAAATGCCTGTGCTACCATTGCTTCTTACTTTCCTTTATTATGGGATGAATATTATTGAAGGTTAGTGATTATTTTTTCAACCCATTTCTTTATGAACATTTTTTTTGAAGGTGGCTTTCCTCATATATTTGTAGATACTTTGATAATCCATCTTTTGCATTTCATAATAATTTTAAAAATTGAGATGATTGGAGCCATATCTTACTCTAAACTCAAAAGTAAGTGGAGATGTGGATGTTACATTTTTGTTTAGGGAGAACATCACGGTCATACTGAAAGAGAATATTATTGTATCATCATTCAATGAGTGGAGGTTAGAAATAAGAAGGTGTGATTACTTTGATGGAGTTGTACTGTTAAGACTCTCAATAGTCAGCAGGAATTGAATTGAATTAAATGAGCAAATGTGCTGGGAGATCATAGACAACTGAAGGAATAACAGGGTTGTAATAGGATATGATTTCAATTTCCTTAATATCGATTAGGATTCTTAGATTCCAAACTTCTTGGATAGGGCAGAATTTATTAAATGCATCCAAGAGAGTTTTCTCAAACTATTTGTAGATGGTCCAACTAGAGATGGGGAAAACTGGACCTCTTCTTGGGAAATGTGGCAGGTCAAGTAACTGAGGTGACAGTGGGAAAGAACTTTGGGAACAGTAACCAGGTTGAAGTCTTTAATAGAGACAAGGGGTATAAGGAAAGGTTGTTCCTATTAGAGAGAAGAGCAAGCTGACAAGATAAGGAACTTTGCATGACCAGAGATATTGAGACCTTGGTCAACAAAAAGGAGGCATATGTCAGTTATGAACAGCTGAAATAAACAAATTCCTTATACAGTATAGAGGACGTAGGATTTCACTTAGGAGGGAAATAAGGAAGGCAAAGAGAATGTATGTGAAGGCTGGCAGAAAAGATTAAGTATACTAAGTATACTAAATAAGGTCAGCATTTGGAGCCACAGAAGATGAATGATGTACACAATGAGTACTGCTCCTCTGTATTTACCATGGAGAAAGACATGGAGGCTGGGGAACAGAGGGAAGGAAAAGTATATTGAAGGTAGTCCACATTACAGACAAGTAGGTGATGGAGATATTAAAATTCATAAAGGTAGATAAATTCCTTATCAAGTGTATCCTTAGACATTATTGAAAGCTGCGGAAGAAATTACAGGACCTCTGGAAGAGATGTTTGCATTGTTGTGGAGCACATGAAGGTGGCTAATGATGTGCCTTTATTTTTTTAAGGCTGTAAGTATAAGACAGGGAACCGTAGACCAGTAAGCTGCCATCTTTCATCTCCTCCACAATCTCCATCAGTACGGAGCACCACAGGGCTGTGTACTTCGCCCCCTGTTCTATTCTCTTGACACCTATGATTGTTTAGCTTGGTACAGCAACAACACCATTTACAAATTTGATGACGATGCCACAGTTGGGGCAGTATGACAAGGAGGGATATTGAAAATTGGATGAATGGTGTACTGAATACAACCTCACACAATATCACTAAAACCAAGCAGATGATTGTGGGCTGCAGGAAGGGAAAACTAGAAGTGTACAATCCAATAATCATAAGGGAATCAGAGGTGGAGAGGGTGAGCAAATTTAAATTCCTGGGAGTCTCTATTTCAGGGGACCTTTCCTGGACCCAATATACTAATGTTGTGAAGAAAATACACAAGTGCCTCTACCTCCTCAGGAGTTTGTGGAAGTTTGGTAGGACATCAAGAACCTTAGCAAACTTCTATTGATGTATAGTGGAAAGTGTGCTAACCAGCTGCATCATAGCCTGGTATGAGGGTATCAATATTTTTGAGCGAAAATCCAGGACAACAGAGGCAAAACTCTTACTACTATTGAAAAAATCTACATAGAATGCTGCTGTGGGAAAGCAGGAGTCATCATCAAGGAACCACAACAGCTAGGACATGCTCTGTTCTTGCTGCTGCCATCAGAAAAGTGAGATAGTTGCCAAAAGACTCATATCACCAGGTTCAGAAGCAATTGTTACCCATCTGCCATCAGACTCCTAAATAACAGGCTCAATCAGAGATTCATTTAAGGACTCTTGCTTTGCACACTATTTATTATTGAATATTTATTTTTTTATATATTGCCATTTTTAAAAATTTCTTTCTTTGTTTACATTTCTACCTTGTATACGTACCTTTCTCTTGAGTACAGTTTACAGTGATGGTGGCCCACAGGAAAAGAATGTCACCATTGTATGTGAGATCATATATGCTACTCTGACATTAAATTTGAACTTTGAACTTCTTGCTATTTCTTGGCAAATAACTAGGGGGCATTCTGAAATCTACTTGCATTTGGAAAGGCAAGAATTGATTTGCGATAGTCAGCATGACTGTGAGTGGGAAATTGTGTCTCACAAATTTGAATCTTTTTGAAGAGGTGACTAAGAATATTGATGAGGTCAATGATAGATGTCCATCTGAACCTTATGGTTGGTTGGGCTGAAGGTCAGATCGCATGGGAACCAGGGTGATCTGGTCAACTGGAATTGGTGTGAAGTTAGGAGACAGAGGGTGGGAGTGAAGAATTTTTACTCAGTGGAGGTCTGTCCGTAAGGGACCAGTGCTGGGTCCACAGTTCTTTGACATCTGTGTTAATGATTTGAATGACAAAGTGACTGCCAGCCCAGTCAGTCTTGCAACCTCTAGGAGCTGGTACCCAAATGAGGAGAGCAATTCAAAGACTAGTCAGGCAACAGCCTAACATATCCATACTAGCAGAGATGTACTTTTTGCTCAACTTTGCAGAGCCCTCCATCACCAAACCAAATCCATTCAAAAACCGTGTTCTTCCCTCAGCCAAATTAATTGTGACTTCATGATAACAGCACAGCAAATAACTGCATTCGAGTCTTAAAATTTTTGGCTGTACAATCAATCCAAAACTCAGTACACTAATCAGAAACTAGAATAATGCATGTGGCAATTGAGAGTTGCATGGGTGAGCAGGCCATTGCAACATTCCCTTGGTTTGTCTGATGATGATAGTATATTGTTATATGTATGTGTCCGGCTGCACTGAAATTTACGCTAGCTGCAGCTACACAAGTTCATAAAACACACCAACAAACAGTAAGAGAAAATTAAATTACCCTGCAAGAGAGGAAAAAAAGATTGTGTACATAAAAGTGTAGATAAATATTTCAGTCATAGACAATCCAAAAATAAAAATGTGATGTAGCAGTAGCTACTCTGCTCCTGCAATAACACACACAACCAGATGGGTTGAGCTCAGTGAGCAGACGAGTTTATTGCAGGCTGCTGGGCTGCACTTATACTCCCAGCTCGGACCTGGCTGAGAACCGTGCTGGAGGGTGCTGACGTCACCCGGGCGTCACGTGGTCCCCCAGCGCGGGGCTTCTGAGCCTGAAGGTAGCAGCAGAAAGAGAAAGTGACTAGCTTCAGATTTCAGCTCCTGGGCCTTCATGACGTTGGCTGCTTTCTTGAGGTAGCACTTTTCATGGATGTCTTCAGTGGATGGGAGGTTTGTGCCCATGATGAACTTGGCTAGGTGTTTCTTCATCTTTTTGTATTCCCAGACACTCAAGGTTCCAAACAAGGGCATGATGCAACCAGTTAATGTACCCTTAGAGTATTTGACAACATGTCGAATCTTCTCAGACTGCTGAGAAATTAGAGACATTGCTTCAATGTGCTGCTCCCAGGAGAGTTCCTCCTCTGGGGGGGGGGGGGGAAATGCTCCAAAACATAACTTACTTATCCTTTCCATCTCTGAACTGCCAATGAAGACATGTGTATAGTCCCTTGGCCTTTCCTTGAGCTGTTTACATTCAACAGCACAAACAGATGTAATCCCTTTATGTAAAAAACAAAATTTTTGCCAAAAAAATTACAGCAAATCCTAAAAAAAATTGGTGCATTTATTTATAGAAACATAGCTAAATTTGAGGAATTTTTATACCTGACCTGAATCCAACTATAATGGGGCCCCAAAAGATTTAGGTCATGTTGCCAACCTGCATCGCTTGAACCATTCAGTTATGTACCTCATTACTGTACAACATTTGTGAGAGCGTAAACTGAGCAGTTGAATTCCAGTGAAGAGGTGATTGCCTGTGACATTTGACTGTATAGCATCAGAAACCTTTTTTTTGAATATTTTATTTAAAATTTAAAAACCATGATATATAAAGTTAATAAACACTTAATACAATATATATAACATTAATAAATATACATGGCATATAACAGAAAAGCCCCTCTATTCCCCCCTTACTCAATAAACCCTCCCCCTTACCTAAAACCACCCACAAATCCCCTCTAACTTCCCCTCCTAAAAAGAAAAAAAAGAAGGAAAAAAGAAAAGAAAGAAGATGTAAACTATAATGACATAGATAAATAGCTTGGATTGAGGCATTTCACCACACCAAGACAGAAGTATTCAAAATTTTAAAGCCATATAATCCAAATAAGGGCTCCAAATTTTTTGATTAAAAAAAATATTATCTCATAAATTAAATGTTATTTTTTTTCCAATGGTATACAAGATCTCAATTCTGTATGCTATCAAAGTAAATTCAACTCTATATCAGTTTTTCAAGTAATCGCAATACATTTTCTTGCTACTGCTAATGCTAATCTCAAAAATGCTATTTGAAATTTATTTAATCTTATTTCCAAACAAATCTTTTTAATATTACTTAGCAAAAATACTGATGGATCCATTGGGGATTTATCTTTAAAAATATTTTGTAAAAGTTCCTTAAACTGCATCTAAATAGGTTTCACCTTTTCACAGAGCCATGTTGAATGTAAAAATGTTCCATTTTCTTCCTGACATCTAAAACATAAATCCATAGAAAGAAAATTATTTATCTTTAATTTCTCAGGAGTTAAATATAATTGATGTATAAAATTATAATGAACTAATCTATATCTTATATTCGCTATTTTTGTCATATTATCTTTACACAAATTCTCCAATCCTCCTGAGTAATTTGTTTTCCAAAATCTTTTTCCCATTTTAACCTAGATTTTTGTAAATCTGGCTTAAACATTTTATTCTGTCATCATGCATACATTCCTGATATAAATCATTTTTTTCTACGATCCTTAATAGTATCAGAAACCTTGATATTGATATGTAGTGGGGAATGATCATTCATTGTCCTGAAATCCACCTGTTAAAACAGGAATAAGAGTGAGAAAGCCCTTCATTGATTGGGGCAAACTTTGCATTCAAGCATTTGTGATCACATCAGCAGGAATTGCTCAAGTCATTTTTAACTCCTTATCGATAATTTTTTCCATAATTGGGGGAGAGTTTTATAAATTTTGCATGTACATTTTAGATGAATTGTGTGCTCCAGTATTATTGGTTCTATATTTCCTGTGTCACATTAAAGGCATGACCTTAGAATTTTCTAGTCCTCTTCCCCCGATAATGGTTCCGAGCGGAGGGCCCTCAAAACCAGGACCCACTTGCAGCCACTTCATGATGAACATCGACCCCACCCCATCACCCCGCTTGGTTACCAAACCTGTCTGTCAACTGTAAGCCCATTGCCACCAAGAGCAGGAGGTACAGTGCGGCAGACAGAGAGTTTATAAAGACTGGAGAATGGTGTCATTGGCACTGACCCTGATTGGATGTGCCCCTTGTTAGAGCTTCCCCTCCCCGGGACCACAATGGTTTTGAGGAGATGCCTTTTTCTCATATTACGCCCAGTGAGTCCCTCAATACGCCAGCAAGGTTTGTCCCCTCTTAAAGACCACCACTTTTCTCCTTTCAGCTGAAGCCCTGACGGCTTTTAATTATCTCCGAAGTTACATTGCGAAAGCCACCATGCACGAAGTGGACATAGCCATGGCTGCTACTCTCAATCAGGTGGACAGGCTGGTTGCCCTTTTCTCACAGACGCTTCAAGGCCACGAGCTCCAGAACCCGTCTGGAGGCTCAGGCCATTGTAGAAGCTGTAAGGCACTGGAAGCAATACCTGGCTGGTAGAATTTACGCTCCTCAAGGACCAGCGCTCTGTCGCATTCATATTCAGCAATGCCAAGAAGGGCAAAATCAAGAATGACAAAATTGCTATGTGGAGGATCGAACTCTCCACCTACAATTTTGACATCGTCTACCAGCCAGGAGCCCTTAACAACCCTTCAGATGCCTTGTCCAGGGAATGCTATGCCTCTGCACACATTGGTCAACTGTGGACCATACACAATGAGCTCTCTTACTCAATAGAAGACATCAGAGAAATGACCAAGTTATGCCAGGTCTGCGCGGAGTACAAGCCACACTTTTATCGCCCTGCGAAAGCGTACCTGATCAAGTCATCCAGGCCCTTCAAACAGCTCAGTGTCGATTTTAAGGGACCTCTTCCCTCCACGAACGGGAACATTTACTTTCTCTCGGTCATCAATGAGTATTCCTGCTTCCCATTCACCATCCGATACCCAGGCACATCCGCCTCAACAGTTATGATGGCCGTGGGCTCCGTTTTCACTCTGTTCAGGTATCCCGGCTACATTCATAGCGACCAGGGCTCAGCCATCATGAGTGACAAGCTGCATCAGTACCTGCTGGTGAGGGGCATCGCGTCCAGTAGGGCTACCAGTTACAACCCCCAGGGGAATGGGCTGGTTGAAAAAGAGAACGCCACGATCTGGAAGGCAGTCAAACTTGCCCTGAAGCAAAAAGGTCTTCCAGACTCAGGATGGCAGGATGTCCTCCCCATCGCGCTCCACTCAATTCGGTTGGTACTCTGCACTGCGACCAATGCTACTCCTCATGGCCTCTTGTTTACATTCGACAGAAGGTCAGCATCAGGGACTACACTCACAGCCATTGCTCACTAGTCCTTGTCCAGCCCTTCTCAAGAAGCACGTGAGGAGAAGCAAGACCGACCCCCTGGTGGAAAGGGTGAAATTGCTCCAGGCCAACCCCACGTATGCCTTCATGGAATACCTGGATGGCAGGGAGGACACCGTCTCCATCAGGGACATGACACCTACCGGAACAGAGGATCTGTTGCCTCAGGTTCCCCACAAGCCACCGAGCTTTTTCTCCCCAGCCCCACTCAGAGGACCCAGTTCAGGAGGAGAGTGAACCCCCCTCTATCGTCGAGTCATAGCCCTAGCCCACTACCCTTCCATCGCAGGTGGACCAGGAGACTCAAGGAGCCCAAGGCACTCCACCAGGATATCCAGTGCCCTGGACCCCTGGACTGCATGAATCTGTAAATAGTATTGTAAATATTTCTGTTCTGTGACTATTACTGGCTTCTTATCCATGTTCTCTTCATTGTCAGACCCTTAATTTTGAAGGAAGGGGTGAATGTAGTAAACTGGGATTCACTAGAAATGTACTGTACTGATGACTGGTCCCGCCTCCTGACTCCTCCCCCTGGGGGTCTGTATATAACCCTGGTTTCCTGCCTAAACCCAGAACCCCTCTGATGCCTATTTGTGAACCCTACCTGTGTTGTAAGCTAATAAAAGCCTTTGTTCTTCTGTGAGCTTTTATCTACACCACAACATGGAAATGAGAAAATTGGAGGTTTATGTAGTAGGAAAATTCTAGGCAGTTGTTAGAGTAGATTAGGTTGGCACAACACAGTGATTCAAAGGGCCTGTACTGTGCTGTAGATTTTATGTTCAATGTTCCAGATAATTGCTGAAAGTATTGATCCATTGATGTCTGTAATTGTTTCTCAGTTCTATCTGCATTTCTTAAATAAAGCAGAACATAGAGTAATGGTGATTGGCAAAAAAAAATTCAGAAATTATGAGAAAATTTATTTACACAAGTATAATCTGGAAGACACTTTCAGTGGGATAATAGAGCCTAAATCAATCATAATGTTCAAAAGTGAAGTTCATGAGTGCTTAGAAGCAAGCCATTTATTGGGATTTTGGATATAGAATAGAAAAGTGGGAATAGGTTGTTTGCTTTTGCATGGAACTGGCACCAATGTAATGGGTCAAACTACCTTATTCCATATCTTTACCTTTTTTATGATTTACAATAGCGTGGGAATTGAGTGGAAGGATTATTTTGATAGCCACAGAATTGATTGTAAGCACTCATGAACGACTTGAGAATCACCTAGAATTAGCATTAGCACCTCGTGGGAAATATTTGTGCTTGACCTTTCTCACCAACCAGCATTTAGACTTTGTGCTCCATGTTGTATGCTGGAAGTAGCATACCTGTAGCTGAAGAAAGTCCCTTTGATACTCAGGCTTCTGCAATAATACTTCCAGACATACTTTGCAGACATTCATTTTGAAATGCAACATGACAGAAAAGAAAATCAAAGGATATAATTGGGGAAGGATCACAGTCTAAGGTCAGCTGCTACTGGATAATGAGGGGCTGGGCCCTGTGTAATAGCTTCTCATATGCATCTCACATGCATTGTTTGAAGTGAAAGCGAGTTACAGTGACACATGGGAAGAAAGTGGAGAGGAAAACTCACCAGTTGTATCTTTCCTCGATAGTGTGAATAAAGCTTATTTTTGAAATAAAAAAGTTAACTGTGAGAAGGACAAGACCTGAATTGAGGCTGCTCAGTTGGAGGGCATATTTGTCCAGAGTGTTCAAGAAGCAATTCCTCTTTATAAAGTCCAATGAGAAGCAATGATTAAAGTATCTGCACTTCATTATGTACAGTAAAATCCATGTTATCCGGAATTCAAGTAACCAGCAGCATCAAGCAACTAGCAAAAAAAAATTTAAAAATCTGTAAAATAAATATTTAAAAAATACAGAAGTTTAAAATGGGTGCCCCCTGGCAGTTCGTTTGCCAATCATTCCAACATCCAATCTCAAACAACCGTAAAATCCACTTATCCGGCATTTATCAATCCCGATAGGTGCCGGATACTGGGGGTTTTACTGTAGTAAGATTTGGGTAGTGGAATTGTTCTCCTGCCCCATACTTCATCCATTCTCTGATTGTTCTGGTTGGACCACTTTGATAGTGGCTGTAATGTCACAGTGAACACAGTGGTCTTAGTTTTGGGCTGCATTCAGATAAGAAATGAAGATACCTGCAATATGCCCCACACCACTAAGAAATCTGAGTGTATCTCATTCCTCCTTGCCATGGAGTAGCAATTGGAATGATACGGAAGGCTTTTAGAGTATTCCAGACTTCCCGTGATCCAAGATGCCTTTGATTGAGCAGATTCTAGACTGTTGGCACCATGTAATTGAAGTACCTGAATCAATTTCACTTCGTCAGTGTATAGCTACTGTCAGACTTCTCTGTACTCTTTCTGCCTCTCTACCTGCCCATCACCCACACCTTCCTTCCCTTCACTCCATGATCTTTTTTCCCTCCTGTCAGATGATATCTTCCTTAGTCCTCTGCTTCTTCCTCCTAACACCTTCTTGTTTCTTGTCTTTTTTCCATTTCTTCCCCCTCCCAATTGTATTCAGCTTTTACCTGTCAATCATGCTTCTCCTCACCCCCTCCACCATTTTTTTTTCAGAGTTATGCCCCAAAATATTGACTGTCTCTTGCCTTTCTTCCTTCAGTGGATGTTGCTTAATTCACTAAAACCAACACATTCCAAATTTATTAATCAAACCAATTTCACATGTCTGGCCACATGTAAGAAATCACCACAATTTTTTTTTAATGGTTGCCTTATTCTTTCCTAATATTGCTGCAGGGTGTTACTCCAGTAACATGGGTGGCGGAATGTTGCTGAATTTTAGTTGGAGATTATAGATAGCTTTGCTGGGTGACTTCAAGCAGTTTTCTGTCGATAGTCTGCTTTTGAATTGAATTGGATTAGCATGAGCAGGAGCTATTTGGCTGACTTAATGATAGCATGAAGATTATTAGCTGAATGACATCATCAGTGCTATCCTATTGATAGGGGGTGTAGAGTAGTACTCTGGATTACATTAAAAAACAATTCCATTAATTTCTCCAATGAAATTAAAATGAGTGCCAATCATTTTTTTAATGATTATTTTTTCAGTTCCTTTACTTTTGACCTGTTATTCTCTGCTGTTTCCAGGCTTTCTTTAATTATTATTCTGAAAAATCTTCCATTTTGCTTCTGGACAAGTTTGTCTTTTCCTTTAATGGAATGTCTTGTTTGCCATGCTGTGATTTGTGAGTTAAAGGAATAGGTATTTATTGTGAATTAGATCTCAATGCTTTCAACGTTATCCATTCCTTGTTTGCTGTTTATGATCTGATGGAGTTTCCTCATCTGTCAAAGTCAAAGCATGCCTCACTTCTTCATTATTTGCTTTGCTTAAACAACCTGTTTCACACTGAACTAAATCAAGGGAAAATTCTAAGTTCACAGCTTTGGGTTGAAAACTATCCAGGCGGAATATGTTGTTCTTCACATCGATCGTTTACAACCTTATTGTATGAGCATTGATTTTTCCCTTTTCAGGTAACCTTTATTCTTTCTCTCCTGATCCATCCAGGCTCTCTCATCCTTTTTTTCCCAACCATCCCACTTCGTTCCATCTACACTTCATTCATACACTCAATCTGCCTCCCCCAATTAGTACCATCTGCACATATCCATCCCTTATCTGGTTCCTTATTCATTACATTTCTGCATTTCCAGCCTCTTGTATCTCTATTTAATGTCTTCCACCTTTTGTCTCAACCTCCACACCCCCTCCCCAACAAAAAACATCTCGGTTCTACTTGCTTTATTTTCTCTCTCTTCTCTACCAGCTGCTGACATCCAGCTTCACCCTTTCCTCACCTAACTCAATCTCCCTTCTCATGAGGTATACCAATCACCTTCCAGCCCCTTTTTATACCACTCACCTTTTTATACTGGCTTACTTTTCACTCTCATTTCTCATGCATGGTCTTGACCTGAAATGTTGACCCCCCTTGTGCCTACACAAATGCTTCCTGACCCACTGAGCTCCTCCAGCAGTTTGTTTTCTTGCTACACATTTTGTACTTTTGTGTATATACATTATAAATATATTGTTTAAAAGTCAATCTTTTTAGGAGTGTATCAAATATCCAAATATACTGGAATATTTGCTTTCCCATTGTTTAAAAGATACCATTCTTAACTGTTACCCTTTAATTTATAATACACTGAAACAATTTTTGTGCATGATCACTTTATTTGTTAGTTTTGTACTGATTACATTTCAGTTTAATCTTTCAAATTTCCCTGTTAAAAGGTTGAGTACAAGGAAATTGTTCATAACCGGTATTTTTCTTACCAAAAACAATGGGCCCTCTTCTTTCGTATCACTTCTGTAGAAACAATTTGCTTGATTCTGCTTGAGGCAAAATGTCACTCATTCATCAGTATGATCTCAGTTTGCCTCCTCCCTCTGCCCTGTGGTTTTCAGACTCCTCCCAAAACTCAGGCCTACTGATCTGCCAGTGACTCTCTCTGCACAGCAGTGAGTTATGTGGTGCTCCCCCACAAATTGGCTGATTTGTAGCTTCACTGTTTGAGCCTTGCTTCCTGTGCAACATAATCTCCCTTGTGCGATTTGATTGTGTGACACCAAGGACTGTAAAGATGCTGCTGTCTGTGCCACAGATGGGGTTTGGCCCTCGCTCTCATCGAGTACAGCAAGCTAAAAAGGTAACACAAAGGCTTTATGCTTTACTTTTCTTATTTTGTGAATTGGTGAGTGAATATTTTAACAATCTATCTTTGAAAAATGAAGGAAGAGCTGGGGATTTTTTAAATTAAGGAAATGACTGTGAAGGAAGTTGCAGGAGCTCAAGCACACTCATCAAAGGAAGTCTTGTCATGTTCCCAGCAGCGGAATTCTTAGAATAGTAACCAGGCCAACATCTTTTCACAACTCTAGTCTTTTTAATATGTGTTCATTTTCATATGTGATATTTTGTGGATGATATCAGTCATTATGAAAGGTAGATACTTTAAGAGTAGTCAAGAATACTGAAATACTGCTTTTTCCTTTACACATTTATTTTGCAGCTATGGTGGATTTTAGTTGTGGGTATGATCATTGTTGATTCTGATAATCTACTCTGAATTTGAAGTGGGTGGATAACTTTTTAAAAATTCTGCTTGTAAAGTGAAACAAAATTCATAAAATTATAAAATGGACTTTGTCTTTAACTTGCTGAGGTAGTGACAGGATTTCATGAAAGAATTTTGCTGTTCCATTTTAGTTTAAATTCAACAGAACTGCAGTGTTTACATTTTTTTATGCCATCCAGAGAAAGGGAACACTGTGGCAGTAACAGGAATGGAATAAAAATTGCACTTTTATTTCTGAAGCATTTAATTGTATGTTTACATTTTACTTATGCTTGCCCCATTATACAGATTACTTTTATCAGTTAAATGCAATTTATTTTTGTTTAGAATTGAAACACTATTGTTTGTCCTCAGATACGAAATTCCATGTTATCAAGAATGTTGTTGAACTTTTGAATAATATGTATTTTTGAGATTTTGATCAACAATAAACCTAAACTGAACATTATTGTTAGATTGGCTCTGTCTAAACAATGTTACCTGTTGCAATGTGTGGAATAGTTAATCAAATATATTTATAAATCTAGTGATTGCTTATGAAGGAAGCCAGCTGAAATTATCCACCAGGCCTTCGTGTTACAGAAAGAAATAGAGGTGACAAGCTGTAAAACGGTCATATTGCCTTTCGTCATTCACCTCACAGCTGTGTTAGCAGGAATGGGTACAGGTCAGACAGGGGTGTCTTGGATATTTTAATCAACATATAGTGTACTTATCTCATGCCTTTCATGTCGTGACTTGTTCCAAAGCACTTTACAGAGGAATGTCATCACAGAGTTTGCCTCTTAGTCATGCAAACAGCCATAAGGACAGATGACCAAAAGCTTGGTCAAAGTACAAAGGAGGGGATATTGAGCGTCTTCATACCAATTCTTACAGCATTAATATTTTAGATGAAAGCAGTTGGAGCTCCTAAAGTCAAGGACGGCCAAGCGACCAAAAATGGAGAAATGCAGATAACTTGTGTGGCTGAAGCAAGTAATAGAATGAAAAAGAAGGGTAAATACATGTAGAGTTTTGAATACAAGCATGAAATTTTTAACACAGTGGCATTGTTTAACTAAGAGCATGTCTAGTTCATTATGCACAGGAGTATGACTGATGTAAGGAGATGGCAGTTTTATTTCAACTTCAAGTTAGGAAGGGAAGCAGGAGTGCAGAACAAACAGCACTGGAAATTATGAGGGTTATAGTTGCAATTGAACTGAGGAAGGAGCAGAGTCAAGTTGACATTATGGAGGTGGAAATAAATAGTCTTAATTACAACAAGATTTTCCATCAACAGCTTATCTATGCATAAAGTGTGACACCAATATTGTGACAGTGTTCAATTTTAGACTTGCCAAGGAGAGATAAATATTCAGATGTGTGTCAGTTTGCTTCTGGATTGGATACTCTTGTCACTTCAGAAAATTGTAGAGTCAGAGAATGTTACAGCATAATATAGGCCCACATCCCAACTTGTTCATGCTATCCAAGTTGACTATCTAAGCTCATCCCATTTGAATGTATATGGCCAATATCATGACCTTTCCAATCTATATATCTGTCTAAATATTTTGTTAACATTGCAATAATGTTCTACCAGTTCCTCTGACAGTACGTTCCACGTAACTCCACTTTTGGATTTCCCTAAAGTGAAAGAAGAATTCGACCATTTACCTTATCGATCCCCCTTATGATTTTGCCCTCCTCAATGAAGGTTCCCCCTCCCCTCCCCAGCTTTCCATCTATGCTCCGTGAAAAAATCTACGAATCTATCTTGCTTGCCATTACAATTCAAGCTCATCAGTCCTAGTAATATTTCCATGTATCTTTTCTGCTCATTGTCCAGTTCTGTGCAATTAATTTTCATTTTGCTGACTTCCTGTAACTCGGAAGATTACCTTTTTAGGTTTATTTTCCATTTTCCCAATCATATTAATTTTGAGTAGGCCAATGGAGATTTTTTATTGATGTTTTTCATTTCTCGTTCCTTGCAACTTTTAATAAATTTTACAGATGTCCAAATATCTCCAAAATTGTTTAGGAAAAAAAGATTTTTGTGGAGCATTAGTTTTACTGGACCCTGCATTTCACATCTCTAGTTTGCTGAAAGCTAATAAAGTTTGAACTTGCCCATCAGTTTGGGTGGGTCCTATAAGTATCTGTCCCGTTCAGATTTATTGTCAGTGTACATACATGACTCTTTTTTCTGCAGGCGAGGCAGAATTACCACTTATTGGTAGTGCAAAAAAAAGGAAAAATTGTACTCAGCGTATACATGTAAACAAATAGGGAATGCAAATAAACTGACTGCGCACTACAGAGAGTATTAAAAAAATCAAGAAAGAGTCTTTTAATGAGTCTGATTGAGTTTGTTGTTGAGGAGTCTGATGGTGGAGGGGTAGCAGCCATTCCTGAACCAGGTGGGTGCGAGTCTTGTGGCTCTTTCCTGATGGTAGCAGCAAAAATAGAGTGTGTGCTGAGTGGTGTGGATCCTTCATAATTGCTGCTGCTCTTCGACAGCAGCATTCCTTGTAGATGTTCTCGATAGGGGGGAGGCTTTTGCCTGTGATGTCCTGGGCCGTGTCCACTACCTTTTGGAGGGCTTTACACTCAGTGTATTGGTGTCTCCATACCAAACTGTAATGCAGTCGGTCAGTACACTTTCCACCATGCATCTGTTGACATTCACCCGTGTTTCCGGTGTCATACTAAACCTCTGCAAACTCCTGAGGAAGTAGAGGGGCTGATGTGTTTTCTTCATGACGCCATTAGTGTGTTGGGCCCAGGAAATATTCTCCAAGATTGTGACTCCCAAGAACTTAAATTTGCTCACCCTCTCCACCTCTGATCTCCAAATGACCACTGGATTGTTTACCTCTGGTTTTCCCTTCCTGAAGTCAACAATCAGCTCCTTAGTTTTGGTGACATTGAGTGCAAGGTTATTGCCGGTGCACCATTCAGCCAAGTTTTCAATATCCCTCTTGATTGTTGACTCATCACCTTTCTTTATACAACCCACTACCATGGTATTGTCGGCAAATTTGTATATGGTGTTATTGTCATAGTGCAGTAGTAGGTGTAAAGTGAGTATAGAGCAAGGGGCTAAAAACACAGCATTCAGGTTGAAAGTCTCTTGTGTTATTACAATTAAAATAACATGTTCGTGCTTGTCTGGAGACATGGTTGACACTTCACTGCAATTGAGGTATTGTCTTTTTAATGAGTATTAAGACAAGATAGTCACAAGTGGATATATAGATTGCATCGAAATTTTAAAAAAGAAAAAGAAAATGCTTGAAACTCTCAGCATGTTATATGGTTATATTTCTGTTTTTATTAAAGATTCCATGGTTTTTCTCACTAAAAGGGAAGGCTATTTTTCCTAATGTTGTAGCCAGAATGTATCCCTTTATTGAAACTAACAAAACAGTTATATAATGGCAGCATGATTAGCATGGCAGTTAGCGTAATGCTGGCCTGAGCTGTTTCTAAGGAGTTTGTATGCTTTCCTCATGTTTGCGTGGATTTTTTCCCCGGGGGCTCCATTTCCTCCTACTGTTCGAAACGTACCAGGGGTATAGGTTAATTTGTTGTAGGTTAATTGGGTGTATTTGTACTGCATGGGCTCTTAGGCCAAAATGGTCTGTTACTGTGCTGTATGTTTAAGTACTGCTATTCTTCATTGATATTTGTGATTCCATGATATATCAGTATTAATCTGTTGCATTTCAATAATTAGCACTGTTCAAAGGAATCCATTGGTTTTGATGCAATCAGGGATGTGAAGAATTTGTGAAATGTTCTTCATTTATATTTTCCCATCTTGTGAATTGATACTGTGCTTCCCAAATATATTTTTTCCCAATTTTATACTGTACATTTTGATCAATGCGAGTGTTCACTTTGTGTAAAACAAATAGGAGATAGACAATGTTGTTCTTGCATGGAATCATTATTCAAAAAGTCATAAGATACTTCTCAGCTCAAGAAGATTTTAAAATCTACTCACTATTCTAACATATTATGAAACAGAACTGTAATATTACTGTACGTTAGATAGCTTTCGTGAATTATCAAATTGTAACAGCATTAAAAAGAACTATTTGTTTTGCTGTCAGAAAAAACTCATGTTGCTTCCTTCGTTGATCATATATTCTCTAAATTTAGCAGAACTCTTTTATCCCTGCCAGGATGCAGGTAAATCTATTCTACATCCTCTCTTGGAACTTCACACTCTTTCTCAGCAATGCTCACTAAAATTGAACTAAGAGCACTGCAAAATACTGTTGGAATCTGGAGCCAAAGCAAACAGCTGGAGGATCAATGGGCCGGGTAGTATCTGTGGAGGCAGAGGACTGTCACATTTTTGGCCAAGACTCTCCATCAACACACATATTTTATAAATGTTCAACACAACAACCATACTTTGGCATTTTGGACTTAGGTTTATGAAGAATAAACTTTACCTCCCAATGTTTCAATGAGCCATTTCAAAGATGATGAATGAATATTTCATCAGCATTCAGTTCTTGATCATCTCATAGAACTAAGCTTTTTAGAATTGCCAAATTTGAACACTTTGTATCTATTTATGTTCTTAAAAATTTATTAAAATTGTCTTATGACTGTGCTTATTGTCTGAAGAAATTCCATTCATTAGGACTTTGAAGCACTCACTTCTCTCCAGAGTGTACCTTTACCAAAATAGTATTTTCTTGATGTCATTCATACACATTTGAGGTAAATTTAAATGTTAATGTGAGCAAATTCACTAGTGAGGACAGGCAAAGCAGGAATTCTGATAGACTTAACTGTATTTATTTTAATGCCAGAAGCCTGACAAGTAAGGCAGACAAACTCAGACTTGGATTAGTACATGGGACTGGAATATTATAACCAAAGCAGAAACAAGGTTGAGGCTGTCGCAGCACTGGCGGCTGAAATTTTGGGCTAAAGATGCTATATACATGATAGAGCTGGAGGCAAGAGAGAAGGGATGTGGCAATTTTGATTTGGCAGAATATCACCACAGTACCTGGAGAAAATATTCCTGGGGGATCATCCAATGAGGATATAGGGATGGCATTTTAAAATAAGCAGGTGATCACTTTGATAGGATTGTATTACAGACTCCAATATTCAAGGGTAATTAAGAAGAGCAAATACATTGGCTGATCAGAGATAGCTGTAAGAAAAATAGGGTTGCAATATCAAGAACAACTTTTCTCATTGGCCAGAATTGTTATTGTATATCGATTCCTTTATTGTCATGTATTAATACAGAAAAATGAAAGTTACTATTACTATTGCCTGGTTCCCTTTACAGAAAGAGAAAAAGAGTAACAAAAGGGAGTCCCTTCAGAGACACTAAGTGTATGTGGATTTGCCTCCAGCACTCCCACAGCCTCTACTACCACACAGACCCTTGTTCAATCTATTAGCAATCCAAGCTCCAAATCTAAAACTCTGACAGAATCAGGAAGACCAGCACCTGAGGACCTTTGGGAGCCCTTTTTGCACTCAGCACCCTCATGAATTCCAGTTCCATGAGTCCCTATAGCCTGTGTGGGTTGAAGTAAAACATAAAAGTCTTCAGACACCGTGATTAAAGTTAAAATGCAATGCTGGAGAAACCCAGCAGGTAAAACAGTATACTTTATATAGCAAAGAAAAACGTTTCAGGCTTAAACCCGATATCAAGGCATGAAAATTGTAAGCAGGCACCCGAACAAAATGGTGGGGGGGGGGGCAGTGGGAGGAGCACAGACCCAAAGGCAAGAGGTAGTAGGTGGATAAGGGATGGAGAGCACACCAGCAAGCAGGAGGAGAAGGGACGGCTCTGTGAATGGAGAGGGAAGGGACTGGGGAAAGCTGGAGTAAAGAAGACAAAGGGAAAGGGAGGGGAGGGAGAACAGAGGGTGAGCTAGCAGAAACTGGAGGTCAATGTTAATGCCATCCAGTTGGAGAATGCCCAGACAGAAAATCGAGTGTTGCTCTTCTAGATTATGGGTGGTCTTGGTGGGACAATATATGAGGCTATGGACAGTATGTGAGCATGGGAGTGGTACACGGAATTGAAGTGGTTGGCCATTGGGAGATCCCTGTCACTGAAGTGGACTGAGTAAAGGCGCTCAGCGAAGCAATTTTCCAGTCTGTGCACAGTCTCTCCAATGTAGAGACCACAAAGGGAGCACCTGATGCTGAAGATAACTCCTGCAGATACATAAGTGAACTATTGCTTCACTTGAAAGGATTGTTTGGGGTGAGGGAGGAGGTGTGGTGCGTGAGGCACTTCCTGTGACCACAGGGTAAGGCTCTGGGGTGGGGGGGGGGTAGGGGGCAAGTGGTGAGAAGGGATTTGTGGGTCCTTGGTATTGGGGCACCAAAACCTCTGAGCTGAAAGCCCTGCAAAAGTTAGCGGACACAACTCACTACATCATAGATAAATTTCTCTCCACTATTGAGAAAATTGACATGGAACAATGCCATAGAAAGCACTAATGATCATCAAGGGTCCACACCACCTCAGACATGCTCTTTTCTCACTGCTGCCATCAGGAAAGAGGTATAGGTGCCACAAGACTCATATCACCAGTTCAGGAACAGTTGCTACCCTTCCACCATTTGATTTCTAAGCAACAAACTCAATTAGAGACTCCCTTAAGGATATGACTTTGCATATTATTTATTATAGAATATTTATTTTCTGTATTGCATTGTCACTTTGTTTACATTTCTTTCTTTGTTGACATTTCTCTCTTTCATATACATATCTTTTCTTGAGTACAGTTTATCACATTGCTGGTAAGTAGAAATTCTGCTGGCCTGCAGGAAAAAGAACCTCAGGGTTGTATGTAATGTCATGTATGTACTCTGACAATAAATTGAACTTTGAAATTGCTGGTAAGTAGCATCATGGAAAATATCTCTTGCTGTTGGCTTTATTGATAATTTAATATAAAAATCTAAACATTTATAGAGTAAAAGAGATATTTCAATTAGCTACAAATTACTGAACTATTTGCACATCAATAAGTAAATGGTGCATCGATTTAACTCTTGAAATTCATGTGGTGAGGATCTGGCAATATCATTGATTTATGGCTGATAATTAATTCAAAATTGCTGGCCCATTTGGGGATCCATGACTCTCATCACTTCAGCAGATAATAAATAGTGCTTGGGGGCTTTGTATTTTTCCATTTCAAACTGTAAATGTAATGTGTGAACAATAGTGATACCAGGACCAATCTTCTCAACTTTTACAGTATTTTATCACTGAAGAGTAAGAAAGCAATGCAGAGATTCCTGGGCACAATTCCCAAACTCCTGCTCAGCTTATTCCTTTGAGTATGAATTTTGCTTCTCTGTTTTGATTCTCTTTTCTGAAATTCTTAACCCTTTCTACTTTCTTCTCTCCATTCTCTTTTCCATATTTAAATGTATTTTGATTTCTTCCCCTTTTTTTGTTGCTTTCAAGAGGTATAATTGTCTTTCAAGTTACCTATTGGGCACGGCTTTCAGTAAGCCTCAATGCAATCATTGTGAATGCTACAGCTTGTTCCCTGGACATGATGAGAGCAGATTTTATAATGTGGTATAAAGGAATTAAAGTGCTCTGGATGGAGAATTTCAGAATGTTTGCAATTGAAGTATAGCAAATTGAAAAGTCATGTAGATCAACAAGATCAAGATTTTAAATGATGTGGATAGCTTAACTTGGATGGAAGATGAGAGTATTGCAAAAGTCAAATTATATTTAACATAAGATTGTAAGGCTTCAGGGTCATATACCATGCCAAGATTTTGAATTATCTGATGAGAGTGGATAGAGTAAAATGGCTGCTTCAACTTACTCCTTACTATGATAAAATAAAACATAGGGTTTCATTTTATTGTGACTTTGGTTGGAAGTTCATTTTGTTTGGGTTCTGACAAAATAAGAAGGTTGCATGAGGTCAGATTAAACTGGAGATTTTGACCATGGAAAGGAATATAATTAATGCCGAGAGAATAGAATTTGTGAAAGGGGGATGAGGCAGAAAATGGCAATAATATTGCATCAAGAAGAACCCAGAGAATGTAAAAGATGAACAAGAAGTTGCTTAGTGAAACTAAACTTAATATGTCTAGGAGGATATTAATAAGAACTCTAGAATGCTGGAGGAACTCGGCATGTCTCACAGTGTCCATAGGTGGTAAAGACATTTACCCAACATTTCAGGCTTGAGCCCTTCTTCAAGGTAATGAGCAAAAAAACAAGTTGAAAATGGCTGGGGAGAAGGGAAGAAAGGGCAGGGAAGGAGCACAGGCCAAAAGATGATAATTGGACGTGGATAGGAGAATGAGGAGTCAATGCAGCACAGCTACCTGAGATCTTAGTGGGGCTAAACTGGGAGGCCTAGAAACAGCTGGAAACCAATTAGGAGTTAATGCAGCACAGTTGTCAGGTGCAGAATATTTGAGTTTTTCTTTGCTTAACTGAGTTTCAACATAATCGGACTGTTGATGACAGACATCTGAAAACTACTGGTTTCAACAATGAGGAAAATGATGATGGGCTAAATTTACATATGATGTCACAATAGGTTCCTTGTTAGACAAATTAGAAACTGATGCCTTAGTCATAGTTACCAGCAGCATTTTGAGATCTTTTTATATTCCACACATTTATTGATTTAAGTATCTGAACTGTTATAAATGAGTGTTTCTGTTTATTCTCACATTGCCAGTTGAATCATTTGTTCTCTAATTAAGTATCTTCCATTGGAGCAATCAAACCAGAGAATTAGTGAGTGACATTGTGCTGATCAATACATCTTTCTTTCCAGTTTCATGACACAGTCTTTGAAGCTGAGGAAATCAAACCTGATGTCGTCGTAGTATTCACTTGAACTTCAATGGTTTTTACCTTATTTTTATTTTTGGTGTATTTGATAAATACCATCAGTCCATGTAAACTTCTGCAGCATATGCAAGGATTTCAATGTTCAACATGATATTATTGTCATAAGTACTTCAGCGGTGCAGACAGATATTTTGTCAGTTCTACAGTACTTTATGGTTCGGGTAGAGTAGTACAGGGAAGTTCAAGAGCCTAATAACTGAGATAAAAATTGTTCTTGAATCCGGAGGTGGTGGACTTCAGGCTTCAGTACCTTTTACTGGAAGGAAGCAGTGAGCATAGGTTGTGATCAGGGTGATGGAGGTCTTGTATAATGTTGGTTGGCAGCTCTCTGAAGGCATCATCTCACATAGATCCTTTCCATGAATGGGAGGTTGATGCCCCTGATAGACTTGATTAGGTTTATCACTTTCTGTGGCCTTTTGCATTCCTGGGCACTCATGTTTCAAAACCAGACCATGATTCAACCAGTTAGTATATTTTCCACAATATATTTGTCGAAGGTTGATAGACTATTTGATGACATGCCAGATTTCCTCAGACTTCTTAAGAAGTATAGATTTTTTTAGAATCTATAGATGTTTTTGCACCTTCTTCATGGTTGCCATGATGTGTTGGCTCCAAGAACTTGAAGAAACTAGCCTTTTCCACGGCCTTCCTGTCAATGAAGACAGTGCATGGCTCCTTGTCCTCTCTTTCATAAAGTTCACAATAAGCTTCTTGGTCTTGTTGACACAGAGAGCAAGACTGTTGTTCTGCTCCCAGACAACAAAATTATCGATCTCCATCCTAAATTCTGATTGTTATTTCCAATTATGGTCATATTGTCAATGAATTTATAGATTAGAGCTGAACCTGGTCACGCAATCATGTGTACCTGGGGAACAGAACTAACTATGCATCCTTGAGGTGCCCTTTTGTTGATGGTCAGTGAGGAGGAGATGATCTTGCCAATCTGCCCTGATTGGAGTCCGTCAATGTGTAAAGAGGGGATCCATTTGATGGGATGAAGAGTCCCAGATCCCTGCATTTAATTATTTGTTATGATGGTGCTAAATGCTGAGTTGTAGTTAATGAACATCAGCCTGACATACACGCGCTTGTGGTCCAGGTGATGCCACTCAGAGTGGAGGGCGAAGTGTGATGCCATCCATTGTTGACTTGTGAAAATTGATGAATTGAAGTGGATCTAGGACCTTCCTTAGACAAAAGTTGATTTGCTCCACAACCAACCTCTCCAAGCACTTCTTCACAGTAGATGTAGTTGATGAGGCAGGTCACATTGCTCCTCTTGAATTTATATTGAAACAGAAAGCAGGGCCTGTCTGAGCAATGGGAAATCTGGAGCAGGATTTTGTATAGTTAGCCTTTCAGTGTGGTTAAGTAATATAAGAAGGTCTTGTGGGTGACATTTTCTAAGTTAGACTATTCCAAAATAATCCACAGGTTTGTTTGAAATCTTCCCAAAAGGATTCCACTACTAGAGGACCAGATATTCTTTGGTGGATTGCTAGGTGGATAAACTATTACACATCACTGCAACCAGGATTTGTGCACTTCCATCTATTCACTTTGATGGGCTGGAGGGCCTTGACTGCATCTCAAATGAAACCAAACTATGCTATCACTTGATAATATCAGCCCCAGAGGTTAACAGCACAGAAGTCTTGCCGTGCTGATGGAAACCTGTTAGAACCTCCTGCTGCTCCTCACTTATGCTATTTGCTTCGTCTTATTTTGTGTGCATTTTTATCTAATTCCAACAGAGTAAATTAATTAGATATTTGCAATAGATAGGTGATGCTGTTTCTCTGAAGTGCTTGGTTATGTTTCATCTGTGGCCACTCTCATTTCTCTGAGGCAAAATCATTTGAAGAACTGAGGAGAATGGGTTGGGGGATAGGGTTGATGTGATTGCTTTCTGTGGAGTTGGCACATATTTTGTGGTTTGATCAGACTCTTTGACCTTAATTATTCTATGGATTGTATCAGATTTGGATACCCACATGATCATAGCTATGATCACAGTTCACCACTAAATGTCCTCCTTATGAATGGTGTATAAGTTGGAAGAGCCAAGCAGCAGCCTAACATGGGTACTCACAGAATCATATTTTACATTAATGATCCAGAGGTATAATTTAAAAAATTGGGATTCTTCTGTCCAGAGGCATGAAAGGTACATTGGAGATGACAGCACAGTGGTATACAATGAAAAAGAAATGGCCATGGCAGACCAAAACCTTAACTCCCAATCCCAATAAATATCAAGGCACAAGACCGAACAAGCAAAGAAATTTCCATTGATGAGCACATACTGTTAGCTTTTGATGCACATTAAGGCACTGCTTTAATTTCCATTTTGTGATCTGCAGCACGATTGTACTGTGCCTGCCTCTCAAGTATATCTCTCTTTGGCTTGGCTTCGCGGACGAAGATTTATGGAGGGGGTAAAAAGTCCACGTCAGCTGCAGGCTCGTTTGTGGCTGACCAGTCCGATGCGGGACAGGCAGACACGATTGCAGCGGTTGCAAGGGAAAATTGGTTGGTTGGGGTTGGGTGTTGGGTTTTTCCTCCTTTGCCTTTTGTCAGTGAGGTGGGCCCTGCGGTCTTCTTCAAAGGAGGCTGCTGCCCGCCAAACTGTGAGGCGCCAAGATGCACGGTTTGAGGCGTTATCAGCCCACTGGCGGTGGTCAATGTGGCAGGCACCAAGAGATTTCTTTAGGCAGTCCTTGTACCTTTTCTTTGGTGCACCTCTGTCACGGTGGCCAGTGGAGAGCTCGCCATATAATACGATCTTGGGAAGGCGATGGTCCTCCATTCTGGAGACGTGACCCATCCAGCGCAGCTGGATCTTCAGCAGCGTGGACTCGATGCTGTCGACCTCTGCCATCTCGAGTACCTCGACGTTAGGGGTGTGAGCGCTCCAATGGATGTTGAGGATGGAGCGGAGACAACGCTGGTGGAAGCGTTCTAGGAGCCGTAGGTGGTGCCGGTAGAGGACCCATGATTCGGAGCCGAACAGGAGTGTGGGTATGACAACGGCTCTGTATACGCTTATCTTTGTGAGGTTTTTCAGTTGGTTGTATATACAGTTTAAGCAAAGTGCATGTTCAGAGAAACTCAGCAGGTCGCATAGCAGTTGTAGGAAGTAAAGGGTTACCAAGGTTTGAGCCTGGGCTCTTCATCAGGTATCATATTGAGTGAAGGGCTCAGACCTGAAACATTAGTTACCCTTTACTTCCTATTGATCCTGTGTGACCTGCTGAGTTTCTCCCCCATGTTTGTATATTGAACTTGGCCCTTGCAACTGTAGACCTTCTTGTTTAATTCAAAAGTGCTTGTCTGAAAAGCCCATTCTTTAAGTAACTCTCATGATTTTGCTGTGATTCCAGAGAAGAAATGATGCTAAGTGAACAAATTGAAAAGATCACTATTTTCTCATTCTGCTTTAGCCTCGTCTTCTACAATTGAACAGAATTTTTTTTGGCCTACTATCCATTGCCCCCATATCATGCCTTAACAAGTGCTATTCAGTTTATAGATTTCTTTCATAACATTTGTTTATCCTGCTTGTAGATTATTGAATAAAATCAGACCCTTAGAGCAGCATGGTTGGCGTAGCAGTTAGCGCAATGCTGTGACAGTGCCAGCAATTGGGACTGGGGTTCGAATCCCGCAGTAATTGTACAGAGTTTGTACTATTATGAGCCCAGAGGACCCTAAAACCCAGCAGTAATAGAAGTTAACCAAGTCAAATGGTTACTTAAACAAAAATTGCTTTTAATTTTCTTTAAACTTAAAAACAGGATCAAATTAACTTATTGCTATTAACTTAGTCCCCTTCTAATTCTAAGTGCATGTGTATGTGATGAGTATACAAGTTCAGAAAAGTTCTTTAATTCATGGTCAAATCTTACTTCTCACTCCTCCAAGTTCACTGGTATGAGGCAATTCTTATACTGTGCACAGAATTTAACATTTATAAATTTCAACAGGCTTTGGTGCTTGAAAGGTAAATGGTTACCGCTCAGGAAGGTTTTTGTCATTTTTCAGAGAGGTATCTGTTGCTCATTGGACACAAACTGATTCTTTCTGATCAGCTACTTCAGTCTTGCCGAAGAAACCTGCCCCTTCAAGGTTTTCTAGATGATAACCTATTTCTTTCTGGTCACCATAGAGTTCCTTTTTGTTTCCCTTATTTCAAGTAAAACATTATGCAGCCAGCCATCTCCTCTTGTATGGACCACAAGGGCTTTGACCAGGCTGAACTAAGAACTCATAACCCATCTTCAAAATGTTTTTAATCCACAAGCTTGCCAGCTTGTCCTGTTCCAGTCCCAGCTGCTGCTGCTGAACTGTAGAAATGTAGAACTGAATTCTCTCAGAGAAAAGCCTGTTGACTGTCTCTCTGCTTGCAAAACCACATGACATTCCTAGAACAGCAAACTGCACTCAGACATCGGACCTAATCTTCGAGTCTGTTCATCTGTTGCTTTCCAAAACAATAATCTATTACTCCACACCATGTCCAATCAACACCTACTTGTGAAGTCCTTATAGACATTCTTCAAAGTTTTTGCAAAGGCACCCGGAGCCTGGACTGTCTGGCTTGAGCAGAGCTCTGGCATTTTAAACGAGATCTGTGTTGTGAAGTGCTCGTTTGTGACCTACACTAAAAAACCTGCCACAATTTATCTCCTTTAAAACATATCTATATACAATACAACATAATCTGTCACAGGACGACCTCCCTGTGTCTGCATAGGTTAACTCCAAGTGCTCTGGTTTCCTCCCACCCTTCAAAACATACCTGGGTTGTAAGTCAATTGGGTGTAATTGGGAGGCATGGGCTCATGGGCCAAAAAAGGGTGTTAACAAAAGATAGAACTAAAATGTAAATTAATACTATCTTTTGTCCAAAGAAAGGAAGAGGGAAGCATGCAAAGGATAGCTAAATCACAAATCTCTGTAAAGTCATTAGCATCGTGATTAGAATTACAACATTTAGGAAGAGTAAGGCAAAATAAATACAAATACTACATTTAAATATTTTTGCTGCATTGGTACTGATACATAAGAATTTTCTCTGGCAAGAAAAAGGCACTTCACAACAAGTTCTGAGATTAGCAAGGGGACAGAATATACTTTGGATTGGGACTTCAATGTTTATCACCAAGAGTGGCTGGGCATCACCACTAACAGACCAGGCCAGATCTGAGAGGGATAGTTATTGCAAAGGTCTGCAGCAAAAGATGCATGAATAAACATGAGGGATACATCAATTTAATTTCTTCTTCAGTTTATCTTTTCAGGTCGATCAATCCATATCAGTATTGGTAAAGGAAAGGCCCTTCCTAAGTTGCAGGGTAACTTCAAAAAGGTTTGAGCTGAGTCATGGAAAAGAAACCAAAATGTAGAAAATAATAGTGACTTTTTATTTATTGTGGTAATTTTCAAAAAAATAGTTTTCATAATCTTTTCATAGGGAAGATTCTAAATTACATAAACAGGTCTTGTAAAGTTTTACAGGTTTAACATTTTTAAGTTGAGTGACTGGATGACAAATTGTGCACTTGATGGATATTGCAGGATGGTGATTAAGACTTGCAGGCGACAGATGTGCTTGGCCAAAGACTTTGGGCACAACTTAAAGAATGTGACACACTTTTGGAAATGAAATTGTCCACATGGGAGTTGGATCTGAATGTAGCTTGCAACATTTAGATGGAAAGCAGCTCAATATATCTGATGGGATTGGACGGAGCTTGGAAAGAGGTGTAACATATCATCAGATGGATTTTAGATAGGACAGGAAGTTTTGAGCTAGGATATTTATTTTGTTGAATTCTAAAGATAAAGAACTCTGAGAAAATTGCAGGACATCCTAATAATCGGGGCAGTGGTGTACTTCATGGCATATGGAAAGATCTCCATTTTATGCCTTGCTCCATTGCATAGTCAGGGGTGAAGGCTGAGGAAGGACATCATTTGCTTCTCAATAGGAGATGTAAGATCAAGAAATAAAGTTAATCAAACATATAAATAGTTGAATTAGTTCAATAAAATAAAAAAAAATTGCAGAAGCTATATATTTGAAATAAACTTGAAATGCTGGCAAAATCTAGCAGATTAAAAAGAGGAGTTAATATTTTTGGTCATCAGAACGGAGAAAGGGAAGAAAAATGTTTATTTAGATGGTGGAGGTGGCAAAGAACAAAGGGTGGAAAATAGGGAATTACTCTGATAGAACAAAATTATTTGGTCTCTTTCATCACAATCAAACCTGGTCACATCAAACAACAGATATTAATTTTGTCATTGAGTTCTACAACATAGAGGCCCTCAGCCCAACCTGTTCACACTTAACAAATTATCTACCAAGGCTAGTCCAGTTAGATCATAAGACCATAAGGTATAGGAGCAGAAGTAGGCCATTTAGCACATCAAGTCTTCTCCATTCCAGCATGAGCTGCATCTCTATTCAATCCTGAAGTTGTGTGCTTATGGGAAACAACTTTGACACATCTACTCTGATCAGGCCTTTCGACTTTCAAAATGCTTCTATGAGGTCCCGCTCATTCTTCTAAATTTCAAGGAGAACAGTCCAAGAGCTGTCAAATGCTCCTCATATGCTAATCCCTTCATTCCAGGAATTATTCTTATGAATCTTCTCTGAATCCTCTCAATGCCTGCACATACTTTTTTAAATAAGGAGCCCAAAATGGTACTCCTTACTCCAATTGAGGTCTCACAAGCGCCTTATAAAGCATCAATATTACATCCCTGCTCTTCTTTCTAATTCCTCCAGATATGAATAATGCCAACCTTTCTTCATCACTGAATCAACCCAGAGGTTAACCTTTAGGATATCTTACAAGAAGACTCACAAGTCCCTTTGTAGTTCTGCATTTTGAATTTTGTCCCTATCCTAATAATAGTATTTCCTTTTATTCCTTCTATCAATATGCATGAACATACACTTTTCAACATACAATTTCATTCGCCACTTCCTTCCCATTCTCCTAATCTATATAAGTCTCTCTGCAGCCTTTCTGTTTTCTTCTTTCTATGTGACCCTCCACCTATCTTTGTATCATGTGCAAAACCTAGGCACAAAGCCATTTATTCTAAAATTCAAATCATTAACATACAACGTAAAAAGAAGTACTGATAACCAATATCTAATTCAAACAAGATCCCTTTATTCCCACTTTCTGTTTCCTGCCATTCTACCCATGTTAGTATCTTTTCATGTAATTCCTTGGGCTCTCATTTTGTGAAGCAGTTTCATGAGCAGCATCTTGTCAAAGGCTTTTGAAAGTCAAAATATTCAACATCCACTGCATTTCATTTATCTAGCAACTTGCATTTTCTTCAAAAAATTGCAGTAGATTTGTTCATTCCCTGAAGGAAACCATGATGCCACAATGACTTTAGCCTATCTTGTCATGTCCCTCCAGGTACGCCATACCCTCATCCTTGACAATCTAAACACCGATGTTAGGCTAACAGGTCTACAATTTCTGTTCTGCTGCCTCCCTCTCTTTTAAATAGATGAGTGACCTTTGCAATTTTCCAGTCTTCCGGAACCATGCCAGAATTTATTTATTCTTAGAAGATCATTACCTTCAGAACCTGAGGGTGCATTACATCTGGTCTGGGAGACTTATATACCCTAAGACCATTCAGCTTCCCAAGCACCTTCTCTCGTGATTGTGACTGCACTTGCCTCTCTTCACTGACATCCTTGATAGTCTGGTATACTGCTAATGTCTTCTACAGTGAAGACTGATGCAAAATACTCATTCAGTTTCTCTTCCATCTCCTTTTCTCCCATTACAATTTCTCCAGCATCATTTTTATTGGTACTATACCTACTCTCGCCTCTTTTTCACTCTTAAAAAAGCTTTTATTATCCTTTTTAATGTTATTTCCTAGCTTACTTTCAAAGTTAATTTTTACCTTCCTAATGACCTTCTTAGTTGCCTTCTGTAAGCTTTTAATAGCTTCCCAGTCCTCTATCTTCCTACTAATTTTTGCTTCCTTGTATGTATTTTCTTTTGCCTTTACGTTGACTATGACTTGTCAACCATAGTTGTCATTTTCCCATTCAAATATTTCTTTTTTTTTGGAATATACCTGTCCTGCATCTTTCTAATTTCTCACAGAAACTCCAGCCATTACTGCTTTGCCATCCTCATTCTTAATGTGCCTTTCCAATCAACTTTGGCCAGTTCATCTCTCATACTTCTGCAGTCTCCTTTAATCCACTAGTAACCTGAGACATTAATTTTAGTTTCTCCCTTTCAAACTGCAGGGCAAATTCTATCATATTATGATCACTGCCACCACAAGTAGCATTACCTTCAGCTACCTTATCAGCTTACCTTACTTCTTACACAATACCCAATCAACATTTGTCATTTTCCTGGTTGACTAAGGCATAAGCTGTCCTAAGAAGGCATCCTGAAGGCATTTGGTGTGATAGTACAGACCTATCACCAATGTAGTTACAGTATCTAGAGTATGTAATGGCTGTGCTTACAGCGATTGGCTGAGAGCTTAGCCACGCCTACTGTCTGGGCCTTAAAGGGTTGTGTCCCTAGCCAGGTCGGAGCATTCTGGACTGGTCGGCCACCTGTGAAGAGCTCCTGTCTTTTGCTAATAAAAGCCTTGGTTTGGATCAACAAGTCTTTGGTTCTTTCGACGAGCTCTACATTTGGTAAATTCCTTCTCTTAGGATCCAGCATCAACCTGGTTTTCCCATTCAACTTTTATATTGAAATCCCCATGCTCTCTTTGCATGCCTTCTCTATGTCCCTCCGTAATTTGCTTGCCACATCTTGGCTACTGTTTGGAGTATATTTTCTTAATTCTACTCACAAGGACTCAATAGCTTCTGATCCATTGACTCCCCTCTACAAAGATTTGATTCCATTTTTAACCAGCAGAACCACCCCACCCTCTCTGCCTATCTTCTGTCCTTCCGATACACTGAGTATGAACAGATATTGGGTTTCCAGCTATGATCTGCTTTCAGCCACAACTCAGTGATGACGACAATTTCCATCTACGCTGCTAGATTATCAACCTTACTTCTTATACTCTGGGCATTTAAATACAAGACCTTCAGGGCTGAATTCATTACCCTTTTCAATTTTATTTCCAAGGCACCCGAAGTTAAGTCCTTTTCTATTCTTTTAAAAATATTTTTATTGAATTTAACCTATAAATGTACATAATTTTAAAGAAAAACACATAACAAGTCATCTCATACAGATTAGAGGAAGGGGTAGATTAGATTTAGTTTTTAGGTTTTTTGTTTTTCGTTTTATCATCAGTTTTTTATTTGGATTAATTTGGTAAATATGGGTTTAACTGTTATCAGAGATTAATTCATAACTTGTTTCACAGGTGGATTAAGGAACTATTTAATATAGTTAAGTCCTTAATTTACAGTTGCAATTTTGTGCTAATGACTGTCTATCCTTCCTCACAGCCTTGCTACATAGTGTATCTACTTGTGTGTCTTCTGCCCTATTCACTGCCCTCTCATTCTGGTTTCCATCCCCCTGCCTTTTGCACAGGTCATACTTTCCCCAGAAGAGATCCTAAAGATCCACAAATCTGAACTCCTGCCCCCTGCATCAGCTCTTTATTTGCCTATATTTTGGCCATATCGCTCCAAAGCTTTCTCATCCATGCATCTGTCTAAATGTTTGTATTAACATTACAATTGTACCCACTGCTATCACTTCCTCTGGCAGCTTGTTCCACACACCTATTACCCTGTATGTGGAAAAAGTTCCCCTCAGGTCTCTTTTAAAGCTTTCCTCTAAATCTAATCCTTTTTATGTCATACACCCTTATCAGGAAAAGACTATGATTTTATGCAACTCCTCTGCCTCCTATCTTCCAGGAAGTAGAGTCCAGGCCTGTCCAAACTTTCTTCCCAAATTCTTCAGTGTCAGCAATATCCTCTTTTAAAAAAAACTTTATTTAAAAGATAAATAAAAAGTATAACATACAATCTAAATATTCAGACAAAGTAATTTTACAAAGATTTATATATATAAAACAAAACAAAACACAACAAACATAAAAAAAAACAATAAAAAACCCTTCCTCCCCACCCACCCCTTCAGCTAGCCCCCTTAAGGGGAGCCAAAAATATAGATCATATATAAATATATATATATATAAAAATATAAATGTTAATAACAGTTCAAAATACATCTAATTGCATATATTTCAAATACGGAGACCACTTATCAACAAAAAAAGAATAATTATCCTGTAAATTATAATTGATTTTTTCCATAACGATACAAGTTTTCAATTCATTATGCCAGCGTATTATATTAAGTTCTACATCATCTTTCCAAGTAATAGCAACACATTTACGTGCCACCGACAACACCAAACGTTCAAAAGCAATTTGAACTTTATCCAAACCCTTTCCCTTTAATTAATACAAATCTCCTAACAAAAAATAAAATCATTGGATCCAAAAGTAGTTTAAAATTATACAATTTTTCCAAAACTATTTTAATTTCTTGCCAAAATGGTTGGACTTTCACACTGGTCCAAACAGCATGTAAAAAAGTACCAATACATAAACCACATCTAAAACAAGAATCTGAATTACTAAATCCATATTTTTTCTAACTTTTCCAGGGTCAAATGCAATTGATGTATAAAATTATAATTGACCATACCATATCATACATTAGTCAATTTAATTACATTGTCCTGACACATGTTTGCCCAATCATCTTCAGGAAAAGTAAACAGTAAATCAGTCTCCCATTTAAGTTTAGATTTTTCCCAATCTGACTTTTCCATATTGTCTTGTAATAAATTATACATAACTGAAACATAACCTTTCTTTGGTTAGTAGAAGTCAAAGATTCAAATTTTGACAAAGTAGGTAAATACACCTCTCTAATAATTATCTTTTAACAAAGCCCTAAACTCATAATACACAAGTAAAAATTTAAAGGTATTTCAAATCGTTCTCTCAAAAGAATAAAAGAAAGAAATTGTCCCTCTACAAAACAGTCCTGTATTGTCTTTATACCTTTAGAATTCCAAATCTTTAAATAACTATTAAAAATTGAAAAATTGTGTAATGGAGTTAAAATTGGTAATTTATCTTTCAACCCTAAAATTTTATGTTTTAAAATCCAAATCTTTAATAAATGTTTCAGTATTGGCATATCATATTCCTGTAATAAAATCAAATTCCAACAGAATATATTTCCGTTCTATGATATCTCCACCTTAGCCCAACTAGGAGGTTGATCCAAATCTATCAATCTACTAATAAACTTCAACTGAGGGCTGCTTCATAATAATTTTGAACATGTGACAATACTAAGCCACCCAATGCATATTTCCAAGTAAGTTTGTACAACGCTACTCGAGCTAATTTACCTTTCCACAAAAACTCTCATACTGCTTTATTCAAATCCTGAGAAAAACTCTTTGAAAGCAAACAAGGTATTGACTGAAATAAATATTGAATTCAAGGAAAGATATTCATCTTAATACAATTAACACATCCAATTAAAGTTAATGGAAGATCTTTCCATTTAATTAAGTCTGTTTTAATCCGCCTCAACATAGGTACATAATGTAATTGATATAAAGATTGATAGTCATTGTCCACAAATACACCAAAGTATTTGATTTTATTCGTCCATCTTAATTTTGTGAAATTTTAAAATTCAGAATAATCTTCTACTCCAATTGGTAAAATTTCACTTTTATCTCAATTAACTTTATATCCCAACAATTCTCCAAATTTTGATAAACACTCCTGTAACTGTTTCAACCAATAAAGAATGGGCCAAATTTAAATTTCTCTAATACCTTAAACAAAAAGTCCCATTCAACCCTATCAAAAGCTTTTTCAGCATCTAATGCAACTACCATAGGATGATTAGGTTGCCGCCGATAAACATTGATCAAAGTATGCAATCGAAGTATATTATCTGAGGCATTTCTATTCTTAATAAAACCTGTTTGATCAATATGTACTAATTTAGGTAAATATTTAGCAAGTCTGTTAGCTAATACTTTTGCCATAATTTTATAGTCTACATTCAATAAAGAAATAGGTCTTTATGAAGATATCTGTAAAGAATCTCTGTCTTTCTTTGGGATAGCAGTTATTAAAGCACTTGAACACATTTATGGTAACTTGTGATCTTCAATAACTTGATTTAACACTTCCCCAAATATATTAGAAAATTCATCATAGAAAAAGTTTATAAAATTTCACATGAAACCCATCATCTCCCAGGGACTTACCATTAGGCATTACCTGAATAGCTTCCTTGATTTCAAAATCCATAAATGGAGATTCCAACTCCTGAATATCTTTCTCATCTAGTTCCGGTAACGTTAATTTAGGTAAGTAAGAATCAATAGAACTATTATCCTGTTTCCCCTCAGAAGTATATAATTTTTGATAAAATGAATAAAACTGGTAATTAATTTCCTGAGGCTTACAAGTTATTATTGAATTCTTCTTAACAGCATTAATAGTCCGAGACGCCTGTTCAGCTTTCAATTGCCAGGCAAGTACCTTGTGAGCCCTTTCCCCCAACTCATAATAAAGTTGTTTAGATCTATTAATTAACTGCTCAAACTGGTAAATTTGTAAAGTATTATAGTGTAATTTTAGCTTCATTAATAGGGCTTTTTAAAATCTTCTGTTATATCCTTCTGAAAGTCCTTCTCTAGTTCAGCAATCTGATTTTCCAACTGTAAACTTTCTGCCATATATTGTTTCTTAACTTTCGTAGCATAGCTAATGATCTGTCCCCTCAAATAAACTTTTAAAGCATCCCATATTATAAAATGACTCTTTACAGAATTAACATTTTCGGTCAAAAATAAAGAAATATGCTCTTTTACAAAAGTAACAGACTCTGTTTTTTTCAATAACATTGCATTAAACCTCCATCTATATGTCAAACGTATTATCTCCGAACTTTCACGAGAAGATTAATAATGAATGATCTGATATAACTCTTCTTTTATATTCAGTTTGCAGTACCCTACCCTGAAGATGTGCTGATACCAAAAATAAATCAATTCTGGAAAACGAGTCATGCCTTGAAGAATAAAAAAAAATCTTTCTCTGTAGGATTAACTTTTCTCCAAATATCTACCAAATTTAAATCTTTCATTAACTCATTAAGTTGTATTGCCATCTTTGACTTCCTTATACTCTTCAGATTTCTATCTAATAAAGGATCTAAAACACAATTAAAATCACCTCCCACTAAAATATTCTCATTAGCCTGATTTAACAAGAAAAAAGCTTCTGAAATAAACCACTCATCATCTGTATTGGGTGCTTATAAATTAAGCAGTGTCCAAAATTCCATAAAAAATTTTACAATTAACTCTTAAAACTCTACCAGCATTCCCTTCAGTAGATTCCAATTCAAATGGTAAGTTCTTAAGAATTAAAATTGCTACTCCTTTTTCTTTAGAATTAAAAGAAGAATAAAAAATTTGGCCAACCCAGTCTCTTCAATTTCAAATGTTCTTTCTCAGTCAAATGTGTTTCTTGTTAAAAAAAAAGCAATATCAATTTTCATCTTTTTTTTTACATATACCAATACTCTCTTTCTCTTTATTGAATTATTTAACCCCTGAACATTAAAAGTTGCGAAGTTCAATCTAGACATAATTTTAACTATTAGTAAATACACACACCAAAAAAAATTAAACTATAAAATAATGCTCCCCTTTATAATCCATCAAAGATTTTAAAAAATTTAGGAGGAAAAAAACCCTTTAAAAAAAATAATCAAAACAAAAATTTAAAAAAAACGCAAAAAAAAAACAAAGGCAGTATTACCCTAAAAAACTGGGTATGGGAAACCCACTAGTGGCAGATGACAAACAAAGTTTTCAGTGTCATCCACCCCGCCCCCCTACAGCTGGATACATATTTATTATATAAACACATTCAAATATAGTCCATATCTTCAACCCAGTAACTCCACACCCATCGATTGCTCCGGATCTTAGATATCAAGAGGATTCTATATTTCTTCTTTCTTTCCATTTTTTCCATTCTTTCCATTTCCACTGCCATTTCCATTTCCATTTAATCTCTTTTTAGGAGACAAAGGCGGAGAACGATCATTTCTTCTCAATTCCGGCAGAGAGTTTGCAAAAATTAAGGCATCATGATCATTTTCAAAAAATTGAGATTGAAAGTTTCCATTAAAAAAAACCTTCAAAATTGCAGGGTAACGAAAAGCAAATTTATAACCTTTTCATCACAGAATATCTTTAGCTGTATTGAATTCTCGCTGTCTACAAATAACTTCCTGACTCAAATCACCATAAAAGAGCACTCTGTTGTTTTGAACCATTAACGGAGATTGGTTTCGTCCTGCTTTTTGTACTGCCATACGTAAAATAATTTCCCTATCCTAGTATTTTAAACAACGAATCAAAATTGCTCTTGGCGGTTGTCCTGGAAGCAGTTTTCTTCTCAGAGCTCTATGAGCCCTATCTAACTCCAAACCTTCAGGAAAGAACTCTTTACCCAAAACTTCTGGGATACAGCATTTAAAGAATTTTATAGGATCAGAGCCTTCAACATCTTCTGGAAGACCAACTATCTTCACATTATTTCTCCGACTCTGATTTTCCAAAGAATCAATCTTTTTCAATAAGTCTCTTTTTTGAATTCCCCAATCTACGAAAGATCCTTCCACTTTTTCTAATTTTTCACTATTACGCTCCACTTGACTTTGACATTCAGAAAAAGCTGTATCAATTTTTTAAAAATTTTCTTGTACAGTATCACCACCATTAATGTCACTTTTGACAACATTCATATCTTGCTTCATATTTGACATTTCTTCACATAAAGTATGCATCTTCATTTTCACCTCCATAAATCCTTGATTCATTTAATCTGATATTTGTTTTGACATATTACCCATCTAATAGGCAATCCCTTCCAGAACTGTAAATACTGGATCCATTCCAGATTCTGGTTCCACTTTTTGAGGTTTACCTTCCTAGGTTGCTCCCCCTGCTGGACGTATTCTGCAAAGGTAAGTAATTCCTCTTCTGTCGGTGTAGATGCCTTGACAGTGCGGCTGCGGGTCTGGACACACGATGCTGGCACCCCGACCTCTTCAGGGCGCCGGGGTTCGAGCCCACAACTTGTCAACGAGTTCCCGGACTTGCTACGCTCCATGCAGACCGGGCAAAGCCACGGGGCACGTCGGAGCATCTTCCGACGCTACTCTGTGCGTCCCCAGGCCGCCTGGCAAGATCGCAGGGTCGCAGGTCCCTCTGTCAACCATGTCGTCCGTGCGCACGGCTTCACAGGTGCGCGGGTTGGCAGCGGCTGAACTCACCAGGGTGCTGGCACCATCTTGCGGGAACAAGGTCGGTGCTGGTGTCAAGATCGGCCGAGCTGGGGTCCTCTGGGCCTTGGGAATTGCCAAAATTGCTGTACAGGTAGGCCTCAATTCTTCTGTACTTTTAAATAGCAATTTCTTTTGGAGTTGAGCTTTAGATTTTTTTACATTAGTTGCCATAGTAATTTACTATTGTTTAAAAATTAAAAATATTATTTTTAACTAATTTTAAACAACTTAAAGTCGGGCGCTTAATGTTCCAGCTGGGAGAAGGTGGAATACAGATCTTGCCTTTATGCCATCTTGCCACAACCCCAGTGTCAGCAACGTCCACGTCAATCATTTCTACATCTTTCCTTGTTTATTGACATCCTTCATATAATTGGGCATCTAGAACAGCACATAATACTCCAAGTATGGTTTTACCAACGTTTTGTACAGTTGAAACATGCCCTCCCAACTCCTGTACTCAGTGCCCTTACTGATGAAGGCAAGCCTGCTAAATGGTTTCTTCAACACCCTGTCTGCCATTTTCAGGGAACAATTTACCTGTACCTCTTGGTCTTTCTGCTCCATACACCTGTTGTTTCATGAATATGAGAGTCTCAGATGTTAGTGTGAGCAGTTCCTTTGGAAGTTCAGCATTCACACTGCATGTGGGAAGAACCTGTTCCTCAGCCAGGTGGTACTGGCTCTGAAACTCCTGTATCTCTTTCCCAGTGGGAGCAGCTGTGCACAGCATGGAAAGGGTAATCAATGATTTTGTACACCCTTTTCAGACAACAGTCCCCATAGATCACATCAATGGGAGGGTGAGAGACTCCAGTAATCCTCTCTATCACTCTTATGGTCCTGTGGACTTAACTCCGATCCATATCTCTGCAACAAATGTGCCACACTATGATACAACCAGCCAGGACACTATCGATGGAACTCCTTTAAAAGTTTGACGTAATGGTGGCCGGTTGCCTTGGCTGCTTCAATCTTCTCATGACAAGTGAGGAGCTGTTTAGTGTCCATGATAAGTCTCTTGTTAAATGAGTCCAAGGAACTTGATACACTCCATCCTCTCTACTGCAGAATTATTGATGTGTAGAGGAGGATGGTCGTTCCTGATCATGATCATCTCCTTCGTCTTGTCCACGTTGAGACTCAGGTTGTCACTCTCACACCATTTCATGAGATTTTCCACCTCTTCTCTGTTCTGTAACTTCTCGTTGTTGCTGATGAGGCCAAATATTGTTGTGTCATCTGCAAACTTGATGATACTGTTGGAGCTGGAGCTGGCCATGCTGTCGTGAGTCAGTAGCATGAATAGGAGCGGGCTAGCACACAGCCCTGAGGTGCACCAGTGGTCAGCATGATGGTGCTACCAACCCAGACAGTCTGTGGTCTTTCCATTAGGAAGTCCAGAATCCAATTATAGAGAGGAGTGTTGAATCCCAGTGAGGACAGTTTCTCCATCAGCCTCTGCAGGATGATGGTATTAATCGCTGAGCTGAAATTGTCGCCCTTTTGTGTACTGGGATGATGGTGGATGAATTGAATGTTACAGGAATGGCCTCTGTCAACTGGTCTGCAGAATCCTTCACTACCTGGCCAGGGATGTTGTCTTAATCTGCTGAGTTGTGTAGGTTCACCTTGGATAGGGTTCTCCTCACCTCAGCTATGCAGGGGCCCATTCATCAGGGGGATGTTCAATCTGTCCAGAAGGGAGGTATCTTTGTCCTTAACTTGCAAGGTTTACTTATATTCCCTTGCCACATGTGCCTCTTATCGCATAGCTGTCTGTAGTTCTTCTGTGTGTATCCCCACTTTGCCTTCTGGATTGCACAGGAGAGTTCAGCTCTGCCTGATAGTGGCATCCTACTTCCTGTCCAAGAGGCAGCATCACAAGCTCTGAGAAGGCCCAGACCTCTGCATCCAACTGTGGTGTTTGGTTAGCCCAGGTTGTGAAACATTTAATTTCGGTGACATCCTCAATGCACTTGCTGATGTAGCTCATGTAATCCTCTATGTTTACATCAATGTTTACATAGCAGTTGTAGATCACCACCTTCCTGAAACAGCTCCAGTCTGTGGTCTCAAAGTGCTGCTGTGCCACTTCCACTCCCGCACCTCCCCCACCCCCACCCAGCGTGAACTGACCTAGTTTACTTTGCCAGCAGTCTGTGTGCAGGGACAATATTTAGGGTCAGGATCCTTCATCAGGACTAAGATAAAGATCATGTTTACAAAGGTGAATATATGTATAAAGGGGGGAAAGACTCTGAGGGTAGGGCCCAGAGGTGATAGGGTGGAGAGACCACTCAGAAGTGGTGGAAGAAAGTTATAGAAAGGGGAAAAAAATAAGTACAGGAGAAGGTAAAAAAGAGATGGAACTTGATTGGGGTGGGAGTAACTTTAAATTAGAAAAATTAACATTCAGGCTGTTCATGAGGAATTTTAAATTTAGACATACAGCATTCAACCTACAAGTCTGTGCCACCAATTTACACTCTATTAACCTACACCCTGGTATGTTTCGAAAGGTGGGTGGAAACTGAAACCCCTGGGAAAAACCCACATGTACATGAGGAGAATGTACAAACTCCTTACAGAGAGCATGGGATTCGGACCCCGATCCCAATTGCTGGCACTGTAAAGATGTGCTAACTGCTACGCCAACCATGACGCCCCTCAGCTTCTTCCCACAGGCAGTGAGAATGTAATATGTTGTTCCTCAAATTTATGTTTGGCTCATCCTGACAATGAATGAGGCTGAGGACAAATAGGTTGAGGAATTAAAATGGATTCCTCAAGTTTAGAACCACACAAAGTGTTTGGCAAAGCAGTATTCCAATATGAGTATGTTCCCACCAATGTAGAGAAGGCCAGACCCGAATACACTGAATGCAGCAGATCAGGTTGAATGATGTATATGTTAGGCTCCACCTCACCTGGAAGGTCTGTTTGTGGTCCTGGGTGAAGGTGATGGAGGAGGTGTGGAGATAAAGTGTCCTAACGGTATGAACATTGATTTTTCTAATTTAGTTAACTCAAGCCCATCTCCTTCCACTGTTTCTATCTCTTCTTTACCTATACTCCTTTACTTACTTTTTTCTCCACCTCTCTTGAACTTTTCTTTCCTGTTGTGTATCCTAGGCTTAGAAATACACTCACACACACAAATGTGATGTCTCATTCATTCTTTATTACTGATCTAAAATGGTTCCCTGCAGCACACAATATATGGATTAATGGTGTGAATTATAATTACACTACAATGTTAGTATGACACGTAGTCACTGTAGGTGTTCTGAGGACATCTTTCTTTTTTTGATTTTCTTGGCAAAGTAGAATCCACTGTTAATTTTGTATGTTTCTTTCCCATTTTTTGTTCTTTTACCTACCCGTTTCCCTTTTTGACATTTCTCTTCCCTCTTCCTTTTCCTCCACACCTTTCTCTTCTTTTTCCATGGCTCTTTCCATATTCTTACTAGAACTTTGCTGCACTCCCATTGCATAGATTCACTTGACATAAATCTTCACAATGGGAGTAAACTGTATTTAAATATCTCATTCTGAGCCTTCATGCTCAGTATCTGAATCAACTCTTCTGCCAAGTTGCTACATCTTCACCTTTGTACCTCCAATGTTGTTACCTCCAGTGAATGGCAGACTTTGATGAGGGTGAATAGTCTTACAAATACAAGGGAAAGGGAAAAATGCTGACTTCAGAGAATCACTTGCAACAAACATTCTGCTAAAGGAACTCAGCAAGTCAAACAGTGTCAGTGAGAGAAGAAGAAATGTCAATGTTTCAGGCCAAATCCTTCATCAGGACTGGTGCAGGGTCTTAATGCGAAATATCAGCAATTCTTCCCCCACCACTCCCCAAAAGATGGTGCTCAACTTGCTGAGTTCATCTAGCAATTTTATCTATGTTGAAACATGTAAGGGAAACTTTGATATGGGTAAGCTGCACACTGGAGGTTGCAGGTCATATCCTACATGATGCTAATCTTACAGGCCAGAAGGAAATCTGTCCCAATTGTGTAAACATCTGAAAATGCCAGTCCAGTGCTGAGCTCAGCAGGAATGCAGAAGTCTGGAGTGATTGATGTATACCTAATAGTCAGGTCAACAGTTCTGTTGATTGCTAGCTCCACTAATTCAAATATTCCCCTGATCTGGTCTTTTGAAAACTGGCAATTGTAGGCCGGGATAAAATGTATACTAAGCTCTTAAAAAAACCCAGAGGAAACTGCGGTTGGCACTCATTTTCATTTTCCAGTGTTCCTTGTCTAAACTTGGAGTGGCACAAAACCAGAAGGTTGCTAATGTAGTACGGTTGTATTAAAGAAATAACAGCTATAAGCCAATCATCTTAACATTGGCAGTGTTACAGTATTTGGAGATGTTATAAATTAAAATTTAAAGAGGCATAGATCAATTAAAGACAATCGACGTGGATTTGATGAGAGAACTTCAGTGCATATTTTGTGGCAAAAACAAGGAAGACCAATGGGTGCCATGTATTTGATGTCATGAGCTTTATTTACCATGGCACTTGAAAACTCCATGGCAGCATGATAAGTAAAATAAAAGTTCATGGGATCCATGATGATAATTTGAATGTAAAATTAGGTCAGTGGGAAATCAAATGGTAATAGTGATTGGGAGCTTAAATGAACTTTCTTGATTAAAGGTTCTGAAAACAGGAGACTGCAAATGCTAGGATCTGGAGCAAGGCACAATCTTCAAGAGGAACTCAGCACGACACGCAGCAACAGCAGAAGGAAAATAATTTACAATGTTTTTGGCTAACTTTCCGTTGTGATGAAGGGTTCCCGTCCAAAACTTTGACAATTCTTTTTCTCCTACTGCTGCTCAACCTGCTGTTCCTAAAGCAGATTGTTCAGTGAAGGCAAAATGCAATGGGGTTCTTCAGAGCTCAGTACTAGATCCATTCCTTTTTTTAAGGTATATTTTTGGTGTTGAGATTGTGAAATTTCCTAATAATTTTAAGTTTTAGGCTGTCGGAAGATTCCAGTGGTGTGGAAGTTGGAATCAAAATAGCAAGTTCAATTCAGTCTCATTTGTGAACTAATGCATTTTCTGAAGGCAAACAATACATGGGAATAACTCAATGAATGTAACAAGTTTAGAGAGGCACTGGAAAATTCAAGTGCATGATTTTAAAAAATCTCCAAATTTTTCAGATGATGCAAAAGATTGCTCCAATATAATTAAATTGGGCTGACTTGTATCTTTTCCAAATTATTTATATATATATAGATATATATATATATCTATATATATATTCATCTATCTATCTATTTATTTAGTTATTTATTTATTATCTTTGCTTTTCTTTTAACACCAATATTATATGGAATCTGGCAATGCGGTTAGTTAAGGGGTTTGATTTTTTTTCTCCTTTACTATTTTCTTTCTTTTTTTGCATTATTCATTTTTAAAATAAAAATGGTATATACTATTTAGAATATGAATTCTCGATCTGATTTAGAATTTATATGTGTTATACAGAAAGTCTTATTTAGTTTGTGTAACTGTCCCTTTCGTCTTATTAAATTGTACCTTTTTTGTTTGTATAAGTTCTTTAATACAATCAATAAAAATATTAACAAAAAGGTTAAAGGAATTTGCCTTTATTGAAGTCGAGTATGACAGCAGGGATATAATTTCTAGAGTGAAACATGAAAGTCTGCTGTCTCTGTGATTGTAGTAAAAGCACAAAAATGCTGGAGGAACTTAGCAGGTCACACACCATCCATAGGAGGTAAAAGTTATATAAGCAACATTTTGGGCTGAGCAAATAGCAGACAGCTGCCTGAATACAAAGGCTGTGGGAGAAAGGGCAGCAGACGAAGCATAAACCAACAGGCACAAAGCCATAATTGGACATGGTTTGAAGGTGATAATTGATCGGGGGAGGGTTTGGCTCTGTGAAGGCAGAGCTGGAGGAAAGGAGAAAGAGGGAAAGAGAGACAGAACTAGTTGAAAGGGAACATTGGGATGGGGGAGGTGGCAAACGGAAATGAGAAAAGTTGATGTTAATGTCATCTGGTTGGAGGGTGCCCAGACGGAATCATGCACTGTTAAACTGAGACCATCTTTAAAATGGAGAAACAACACCTCATATTCTGTCTGGGCACCCTCCAACCAGATGGCATTAACATCAACTTCTCTGGTTTCCACTAGCATACCCCCACCCCCAACTTTTCCCTTCCCTTATCCCTACATTTTCTTTCTTCCAGCTTTGCATTCACAGAGCCATACCACCCCCTCAAACAATTCTCACTTTTCAGAATTGATTGTCATAAAATTTGGTGCTTTGCAACAGCATCATAGCGCAAACATTCATATTATAACCATCTTACAACATTACTATTAAAAAATTAAAAATAATAGTGCATGAAAAGTAAGTGTCTTTGGTTCAATGATTATTCAGGAATCTGATGGCAGTGGGGAAGAAGTTGTCCTTGTGCTGTAGAGTGCTCATCTTTAGGCTCCTGTACCTTTTGCCTGATGGTAGCAGGGTGAAGAGGGTTTGGCCTGGGTGATGCGGATCTTTGAGGATAGAAGCCGCTTTTTTAAGAAACTGCCTCATGTATATGTCCTCTTTGGAGTGAAGTCTGGTGCCTGTAATGTCGCAGGCCGAGTTTATTCTTGTCCTGAGAGTTGGTGCCTCCATACCAGGCAATGATGCAACTAGCCAGAATTCTCTCCATGATACACCTGTAGAAGTTTTCAAGAGTCTTCAGCGACATACTGAATGTCCTCAAACACCTCACAAAGTATAGCCGCTGGCGAGCCTTCTTTGTTATTGCATCAACAAGGAGGCTCCAGGACAGATCCTCAGAGATGTTGACACCCAGGAATTTGAAGGCCTTGACACTCTTCACTACTGAACCCTCGATGAAGACTGGGTTGTGTTCCCTTGACTTCCTCCTGAAGTGCACAATCATCTCCTTGGTTATGCTGACATTAAGCTTAAGGTTCTTGTTGTTATGCCATTCAAAGAGCTGATCTATCTCTGTACACTTTGTCATTGTTTTTTGTGATTCTGCCAACAACTGTGGTGTCATCGGCAAACTTGTAGATAGCATTGGAATTGTGCCTCACCATGCATCCTTGGGGGTATGACTGTGTTGATAATCAGAGAGGAGAAGATGTTGTTTCCAATTCATTCTGACTGAGGTCTTCCAATGAGTAAGTCAAGGATCCAGTTGCAGAGGAAGGTACAGAGGCCTAGAGTTTGTTGCTTCTTGACCAGCACTGAGGGAATAATGGTATTGAAGGCTGAGGTGTAGTCAGTGAAGAGCAGCCATGTGTATGAATTGCTGTTTTCGAGGTAATCCAGAGTTGAGTGGAGAGCCAAAGATATTGCATCTGCTGTGGAGCGATTGTGACGATAGGCGAATACAAAGTTTTCTGCAGAGTTCAAGCTCTTTTCGTCCTCCTCCATCTCCACCCCCCACCTCAACATTTAACAATTAACTAACCACAGTTACACACAACATTCAAGACACAACAAAGGTATCAGGATTTTATGGATTTGTCACGACATGGAGACCAGTGCTCAGGCTGTTTTCTTTTCTTGACAGTTCCTAGTTGGGATAGGATGGATTCCCCACCGATTGAGGGATAGATGGAGAAGATAGGGTGGTGAGGCATGATGGTCCACACTATAATCATGTTCCTATGGAATTTAAGTATGCTTGCCAAATTTTCAAAAAAAGTGTTGTACTTTTTTTCTTAAGTTGTAAGTAATTTTCTCCAGGGGAACACAACTTTGCATTTCTGTGTTCCAGCGAGTAATGCTCAGGCAGGAGTTGGATTTCCACGTAAGTGCTATGTACTTCCTGGCCACTGACAATGTGATCATTACAAATTTGAAATTTGGACAGATTCATTGTAAGTCTTATGTCCATTATGTTTCCCAACAGGAACAACTGTGGGTCCTGCAGGAATTCTTTACCGATAATTTTTTTCTAGCACTTAGCCTAACTCCACCCAGAAGGATCTCACCTTAGTCCAAGTTGTGTGCACAAAGGTTCCTGTCTCAATGCCACATCTAAAGCATTGGTCTAACAATTCTGGTTTAGATCTGTTCAATTTTTGTGGATTGGGTATAGCTGGTGTAGAAAGTTGTATAGTACCAGCTTGTACTGCACATTAATGATTGCAGTCATGCTGGTCCAATACAGGTAAGACCAGCACCGTTCATCAATCGTTATTCCTAGGGCCAACTCCCACCTCTGCCTTGATTTGTGAAGGCCTAGTTTAGGTCCTTCTATTTGGAGCTGGAAATACATTGCCGAGATGAACTTCCGTGTGTTCCCCTTTGAATCATGGACTCTATGTCACTGCCCGCTGGTAGGACCATAGTTGGACCTAATTTGTCCTGCAGAAAAGATCATAACTGAAGGTAGTAGTGGAACATCTTATTTGATAAATCATACTTATGCCTGAGTTGTTCAAATGACATTAGCGGCCCCCACTCATAACAGTTCTCTATACATCTGATGCCATTTCGATGCTAGGTTTCCAGGATCTTGTTACCTACCATCAATGGTATTAATCTATTTGGAATCAGGGGTATCTTTGGGAGCATCCCCTCTTTGATTCCTAGATATTGGTTAATTTCATTCCAATTCACAGTATTCTTCTTGGGTACCGGGATGATTAATGCCCTTTTGAAGCAAGTGGAAACCTCTGACTGCAGCAATGAGAGGTTGAAAATGTTTGTGAACACTCCAGCTAGTTGGTTGGTGCAGGTTTTCAGTACCCTGCCAGGTACGCCGTCAGGACCTGATGCCTTGCAATGGTTCACCCTCTTGATGATGTTCTGACATTACCCTTTGAGATGGATATCACAAGGTCCTCAGGCTTTTCAAGGATTCTTATAGGCACTGTTTGGTTCTTCTCAAATTGGGCATAGAAGGTGTTCAGATCATTGGGTAATGAAGCATCACAGCCATCTATAGTGTTCACCCTTGCGTTGTAGGCTGTAATGGCCTGAATTCCTGCCATAGCTGTCTCTAGCTCTCCAGAATTGCCACTTTGCTCCAGATATGACCTTTTGCAGGTCATGCATGGATTTCTTTTAAAGATCCCGATCCCCAACCTTAAATGCCCTCTTTCTCGCCCTCAGCAGGTTGTGGATTCACTGATTCATCCAGGGCTTCTTCTATGTGCACATGGCTCCTAAAAGCAGCCCTGATGGATCGACTCACTGGGCCCAACTGGATTGATGAGTTACCCTGAGTCCTCTTAGGCATCCGAACCACGGCGAAAGAGGATTTGAAAGTCTCATCCGCCAAAATGGTGTACAGGGCACCATTAGACATCCTGGGCGAATTCCTACCCACTAACAGGGAAAATGAAGACCCCCCTCTGGAAGCCCTAGCACGCTTTCATAAGCAATTGGGAACCCTGGCCCCTTTACCACCCAAAGCCCACAGCCAGCTGCACATATTTGTCCCCAAAGATTCTCAGAACTTCACACGTTTTTGTAAAACGCAGAGTGCACAGACCCCCATTGCAGAGACCCTATGAGGACCCATACCCCATCATCCGGCACAATGGTTCAACCTGTGTAATTGACATCGGAGGCTGAGAGGAGACCTTTACCATTGATAGGTTGAAACCACCCCATTTGGACATTACATAGCTGAATGACCACCCTCCCCTGCCCACCCCAGCAAAAGAGTCCGTTCTCCCAAGAATAACAGCATTCCGATCATCAGTTCTGGGGATGGGAGTTGTGTGTCAGCCCCCCGCAGCCCCCTCGAGATGCTTCACAAATTGAAGGACAAACGCGATGATCCAGCAGGCTGCACGGGGTCCACAGTGCTGCCTTCCAATTGGCCACAGCTAAAGGAGCTTAACTGGTCTATCAAGGAAAGTGGATCGCAAATGCACCAATCAGCGCTGGGGGGTGGGGGGCTTTGACCACGCCCCTCAACTTGAGAATAATGGCAGGGCTGTGAGCCCTATAAAGTGTTAACTACATCTGGGGTTCATGTCGTTCTTTCTGGGAACAGCATGTTCTTTCTGAGCTAACGTGCATACAGCTATATCCTGTCCTGTGCGCTTGGCTCCGCAGAGCCATAGCTTGTAAGCAGCTAGCTACAATATATCTTTACCTCCTATGGATGCTGCCTGACCTACTGAGTTCCTCCAGCAGTTTTGTTAAAATCATTCTAGGATTGCATCGAGCATGAATTAGGCCACATCTGTAAAAGTGTGTACAACTAGACATGATACACAAGAGTAATATGAGGATGTTGTCGTGGCCAGATAATTGTATTTATGAACAGAGATTGACTGTGCGAGTGTATTGTTTTGGAACAGAGGATTTTGGGAATATAAAATTTTGATAGTCCATGATGAGGTGAACAGAAGGGACCTATTACATTTGGCAGTGACTGGATAATTGACCAGGTAATTAGAAGGGAGAGGAATAATTGTTTCACCCAAAGAACATGGCCTTTTTGAACTCACCGTCTCTAATGGTAACAGGATCAGAAGCCCGCATTACATTGAAACAAAACACTTCAATGAACATTTGATGAGTCATAATCAAAAGATGGGAAGTGAGAGTAGCCTAAATAATGATTTTTGGCTGATGTATATACAGTGGCCTATGGGGCTGTTTTCTGCCATGACTTCCTATAATTCTATTGGATATGGCCAAATGGTTTCAGAAGTGTTACAATGTAGGCATCTGTCTGACAGCATGGAATATTGCCAGGGTATTACCTTCAAAAAATAGAATGAATGCAACCAACTAATTAAATCGCTATGTCTTTTCTCAGTCATCAGCACACAGATGGAATATGTTGTCGATATTTCTATTAAGTAAAATTTACTTCCAAATAACCTGACCATTGATGCTCATTTTATGTTTTCCTAAAACCATTTGTCTTCAGAGCTTTTTATGGTTTTGATTCAAACATAAACCAGACTGATGAATTGGAGAGGGGAGGTGAAAGTGATTGTCCCATCATCAAAGCAACTTTTAACTAATTGTAGCCCAAAGAAGGTTGGGTAAAACTAACACTGATAACCATAGTGGTTAGGAAGTAAAAGTACTTCACTGAGTCATTCCTCACAAAAAGGATTAGAATTGAGAAATTGGAGATGAATCATCCTAAACCATCGGAAACTGAGCAGGATAGTGTGGCATAGCAGTTAGCACAACGCTGTTTCAGTGCCAGCGATTGGGACTGGACTTCGAATAGCACGCCGTCTGTAAGAGTTTTGTACATTCTCCCCATGTCTGTGTGGGTTTTCCCTGGGGGCGCTGGTTTCTTCCAACACCTCCAAATTATAGGTCAATTGGGTGTAATTGGGCTCGTGGGCCAAAAGGGCCTGTTACCATGCTGAATGACTAAATTTAAATTTAATATCATCCAAGGACCAGCCTTATTTGGTGCTTTATCAATGACCTTCTTTCCATTGTATCAGGAAGGTTCAGATTTATTTGTTCAGATTCAGATTTATTGTCAGAGTACATCCATGACATCACTTACAACCCTGAGATTCTTTTTCCTCTAGGCCAGGAAGAATTACCACTTATTGGCTGTGTAACAAGAAAGCTGACTCAATATACACATGTAAACAAATAAACAATTGTAAACACACTGACTGTGTAACGCAGTGAAATAAAAATGAATAAAGTGAAAAAGTAAGAGTTCTGAAATAAGTCCCTGATTGAGTTTGTTGTTGAGGAGTCTGATGGTGGAGGGGGAGCAGCTGTTCCTGAACCTGGTGGTGTGAGGCTTGTGGCACCGAGACCTCTTTCCTGATGGCAGCAGCAAGAACATAGTGGGTGCTGGGTGGTGTGGATTGTTGATGATTGCTGCTGTTCTTCATCTTCAGTGATGAATGCATGAAGTTCAAAACCATTTTCAACTCCACAGAAAATAAGCAGTTCATACCTGCAGTTCATTCAGCAAGTCCAAAACAATATATATCACATTCAAGTTTATTGTCATTTGACTAAGTACTCGAGATGGCAGAGGTCGACAGCATCGAGTCCACGCTGCTGAAGATCCAGCTGCGCTGGATGGGTCACGTCTCCAGAATGGAGGACCATCGCCTTCCCAAGATCGTGTTATATGGCGAGCTCTCCACTGGCCACCGTGACAGAGGTGCACCAAAGAAAAGGTACAAGGACTGCCTAAAGAAATCTCTTGGTGCCTGCCACATTGACCACCGCCAGTGGGCTGATAACGCCTCAAACCGTGCATCTTGGCGCCTCACAGTTTGGCGGGCAGCAACCTCCTTTGAAGAAGACCGCAGAGCCCACCTCACTGACAAAAGGCAAAGGAGGAAAAACCCAACACCCAACCCCAACCAACCAATTTTCCCTTGCAACCGCTGCAATCGTGTCTGCCTGTCCCGCATCGGACTTGTCAGCCACAAACGAGCCTGCAGCTGACGTGGACTTTTTACCCCCTCCATAAATCTTCGTCCGCGAAGCCAAGCCAAAGAGATATACAACCCAACAAAGCATCGTTTGTCCTGACCATGGTGCATACACATACACGCACAATACACAGTGGATAACAATCACATATATACATAAAGATATAATTTTAAAAATATATACATATATATTAATTTTGAGATTATTTACTCTGTTGCAGGATGCTACTGTTTAATCATCTCACAACCTACAGGAATAAGTTATGTTATCTATGCCTGGGGTGCCATGTGACAAAGAATGCTCTAGGAGGTATGCAATAGCAATTTCCAACAATGACATCTGATTATGCACTGTTGATTCTCAACTGCTAGGGGGTTACCATTGCTGCCACCCATGATCATCATGAAGTTGAAAAGGCCTCATTGCCCACATTTGAGAGAGAGGGATTTACCAGAAGACTTTAGAGATGCTCTAATTGTGATAATCTTAAAGAAAGATGAACCCAATAACAATAGTGAGGTCTCCCTGCTGTCTGCTTTAGGGGAAGTCATCATCATTCGTCTCTACCACTTTTCTGATGTTCTGAGTTCAGCCAGGTAAAAGTAATCAAGGATCATGGAGTTGCCGATCCCAAAATTCCTTAATATAATTCACAAGACTACACAAACACTACAAGTAAAATAATATCAACAAAAATTCTGCAAAAGTTTGACATAAGATAGTATGTGAATTTGGCAATTACATGATCTAAAATATGGGAAAGTGACATGATCTCAGAACTCGTCACCCTACATAACTTTCATCCTTAGTTTTAACTATGATTTGCCGCTTTAGTTGCCCATTCAGAGCCAGCTCTTCAGCGCTTGACGTCCTGTTTTGCGGAAACTGCCAAAATGTTTGGCCTGGAAGTCAGCCTGAAGAAAACTGAGGTCCTCCATCAGCCAGCTCCCCACCATGACTACCAGCCCCCCCACAACTCCATCGGGCACACAAAACTCAAAACGGTCAACCAGTTTACCTATCTCGGCTGCACCATTTCATCGGATGCAAGGATCGACAACAAGATAGACAACAGACTCGCCAAGGCAAATAGCGCCTTTGGAAGACTACACAAAAGAGTCTGGAAAAACAACTAACTGAAAAACCTCACAAGGATTAGCGTATACAGAGCCGTTGTCATACCCACACTCCTGTTCGGCTCCAAATCATGGGTCCTCTACCGGCATCACCTACGGCTCCTAGAATGCTTCCACCAGCGTTGTCTCCGCTCCATCCTCAACATTCATTGGAGCGACTTCATCACCAACATCAAAGTACTCGAGATGGCAGAGGCCGACAGCATCAAATCCACGCTGCTGAAGATCCAACTGCGCTGGGTAGGTCACGTCTCCAGAATGGAGGACCATCGCCTTCCCAAGATCGTGTTATATGGCGAGCTCTCCACTGGCCACCAAGACAGAGGTGCACCAAATAAGAGGTACAAGGACTGCCTAAAGAAAGCTCTTGGTCCCTGCCCCATTGACCACTGCCAGTGGGCTGATATCGCCTCAAACCGTGCATCTTGGCACCTCACAGTTCGGCGGGCAGCAACCTCCTTTGAAGAAGACCGCAGAGCCCACCTCACTGTCAAAAGACAAAGGAGGAAAAACCCAACACCCAACCCCAACCAACCAATTTTCCCTTGCAACCGCTGCAACTATGTCTGCCTGTCCCGCATCAGACTTGTCAGCCACAAACGAGCCTGCAGCTGACTTGGATTTTTACCCCTCCATAAATCTTCGTCCGCGAAGCCAAGCCAAAGAGAGAAGAGAGTACTCACCTTTAATTGTCTCTCACAGAATAAGTGCATTCTCCCTTTTCTGCTGTTCTTTTTTAAAATAATCCTTCAGCTTTAAATATTACTCACTCTTTAACTCTTGATGATTTTGAATACAAGCTATTCCATTGATGATTTTGAATGAGTATAGACATCTATCCTTTCCATGGCTATTTGCAATTTGCTGTTTTTTTCAGAATGTTCCTCATTATTGTATAAAAATTACACCTATCTCATTTTTATTGAAACAAAATAAACCCTTGATTGTACCATCTTCATCTGCTTTGCTTGCTGTAAAACCATTATCTCTGATCAAGGCATGTTTAATGTTCAACAAAAATATGTTGAAATGGATATATGTGAACTTCAATGGAGTGATGATTCTGATGGTCGCTACTTTCTGTTGGGACAGAGCTTGACTTACTGGGTGCCTCTTTGTCTCTGATAATCCTATCCATGTACACCTATGGCATCTTAGCTGTTGCCCTGTGTTCCTCCCCTGCCCCTTTTTCCCTCCTCCCCAGCTTTTTTTATTCAAGTGCATGCCTATTTTTTGATAGAACCTTGAATAAGGGCTCAGGCCTGAAATGTTGGTTATACAATAAATCTTTACCTCCTATGGATGCTGCAAGACCTGCTGAGTTTATCCAACATTTTTGTGTTGTTACTGTATTCACAGCTTCTGCAGACTTTCATGTTTCACTACATTAGTTTCATCAGTTTTTCAAACAATCCATGGAACTGGAGTGCAAACATTTTACCCTTGATCCTCAGCAATGGCCTTAAAAAAATTGAATGGTAACCCAACCAGATCAACCAGGTAAATTCTACAGCTTTAAGAATAGTTCAAAGGTTGGGTATATCCTCTGATTATTGACTTTCAAAAGCTCTTCCATCATGTAGAAGGCACATGTTCAGGGTGTGTTGGAACTCTAGCCATGTGCTCAACCTGATCCAGAATAAAGCCATTCTCTTGATTGATACATCATCCAATTAATTCCCACTTTTTTTGCATACTGGCTGCAGAGTGTACCATGTATCACTGCAGTTACTGGTTTTGCCTACTCAGATAACACCTCCCAGACTTGTAACCTGTATCACTAAGAGCACCAAGGGAAACAGGCATGGAGGCATCATATCTGGACCTAAATCTTGGAACTTCCAGACCAAAGGTACTATTATAGTATCTTGAGAAAGAGATACTATAATAGCAGTTCAAGAAGTGGCTCACCACCACCATCCAGTTATATAGGTATTAATTAGCCTAAAGCATGATGAGAGTCTGCTGAATGTTTAAAATATTTGATGGAATATCACTCGTGTGGCATAGCTTATCTGAGATATTGTTGAGCACTCATTCAGGCAGATGGCAAATATCTAAATGCCTGACTTTTATACAAATCTACTGTGTGAACTACACTTCGTTTTACCTGGAGGAATGATTCTTCCTTCTGACTGGTTATGGGTGAAAAAGTCATTGCAGTAATTTTTATACTCATCAATGTGATGTTACCTTTCGTGATAATTGGGAACAAATTTGTGAAATGAAGGTACCTGCAGAAGCTACGGTCAGAAGCTGCCATAATTACATCCAAGCTTTCAGATAAGCATATTGCATCATTTGAAAGTTTCCCTGTGAGCTGGAAGGTGAAGAAACCACTCAGCTGCCAATCTTTCCCTTCAAAATGTTTTGACTCAGTATCATTTGCAACCTCATTTTTTAACTAAAAAATTAGTTTGTAACTATGTTCATTTCCATCATGAGGTAACAAAGACGGATGTGGTTAGTAGGTTAATTGGTCACATGGGTATATATGGGCAGCGTGGGCTCATGGACCAGAAGGGCCCGTTATAATGCTTATCTCGAAACTAAAATTTTCAGATTCAACTTGTGCATTCCTGATCTTGTCTATTCACTGCTGGCTACAATTCTTTCAGTTGTTTTGACCTTCGGATGTTGAATCATTTGGCTTTATTTCTCCTTTGAAATGCCTCTTAAAACTTACCTCTTCAACCTAGGTTTTGGTTATCTTTTCAACTATCATCTTTTGGACTTGATGTTAAATTTTCAAATATTATCTTCTCACAGACAATCCTTTTTTTTCATCCCTTCCTTTTCACGGCAACTTAAAACATATCCTTTTTTTTAAAATGTTTCCAGTTCTGATGGAAGATTATAAACCAAAAATGTTAACTTTTCTCTCTCCACAATCATTGGTTGATGTGCTGAGTTTATTTCTGCATTTTTTCAAATGTTATCATAGGTATTGTTAAAATTTGTTTTCATATGATGGTGTCAAACATACTGACTGACTCCTGGATGATAATTATAAAGTTTATGTTTGAGGTGACTTTTATTTTGCACATTGGCCCTACCATTTTAATTAATGAAGACTATACAGTACTTGAAAGACATTCTGTGGATTTGTACACATTTATTACATCATTTTATATGCTCTACCTTTTTTGTTCTTATTCACTCTTGAAGCAATTTCTTGAAAACATTGTCAGTCATTCACAAACTTTGAATAGTTGTCATGTTTCCCTTCACATTTTATATAATATTTTCTATGACAGAAAAGCAGGTACAATGCTCTCAGAGCAGTACAATACCCTCACTTATTTCCCTGCAATTTCTTCTCCCACATATGGCTGTTGATCCGTCATCCTTTGCCAACAACCACCTACAATGGAGGCAATTTAGCAAGTTAATTTAATGCAAGCACATCTTGGGGATGTTGAGAAGAAACTGGTACAAGAAGTGCATTCAAGTTCTCTACAGGTAGTACTGAAGTTCAGAATTAGAGTCACGGAGAGAGACAACACAGAAACATGCCCTTTGGCCCACTGGAACCATAGTGACCCATGCATCCTAATTCTACAGTAATCCATTTTTTTATTCACCTCACATCATTGTTAGTCACATGCTTGACCTGCAATGACATTGTGCTGTTCTTCTGAGTGATCGAACAAAGGGAGAAAAGCAAGGTTCACATTCTCTTTAGATCCTTTAGAATTCATTCTGATATATTTTTACCTGGAGTTCTTTCTCCAATTATATATTAACCCTATGTGGCTCAATTTATCAATAGGATATCAAGCTATCACATTGTTCACCTTATTATAATTCTAGAATATTGTGAGCAATTTAAGGCTGTTGGGCACATGTATTGTGATCATTGGGGAATCAGAGGTGGAGAGGGTGAGTCCTTGGGAGTTACTCTATTTTCGAGGATCTTTCCTGAACCAACAAGCACATGTGTGCCTCTACTTCCTCAGGAGTTTGCAGAGATTTGGCATGACATGAAACCCTGGCGAATTTCTACAGATGTGTGGTGGGAAGTCTGCTGATGGGGTACATCACGGTCTGGTCTGGGGACACCAATACCCCCAAGCGAAAAGCCCTACAAAAGGTAGTGGACACAGCCCAAAACATCATGGCTAAAACCCTTTCCACTATCGACAACATCTACAGAGAACACTGCCTTCGGAGAGCAGCAGCAATCATCAAGGATCCACACCACCCAGCACGCACCCTGTTCTCACTGCTATCATCAGGAAAGAGGACTCGGTGCCACAAGACTTGCACCACCAGGTTCAGGAGCAACTGCGACCCCTCCACCATCAGGCTCCTCAACAACAAATGCAATCAGGGACTTATTTAAAGACTCTTATTTTTGCATTTCATTCATATTTTTCTCTCTGTATTGCACAATTGGTTTGTTTACATTTCTTTATTTGTTTACATGTGTACTTTGAGTTCATTTTGTTTTGCACTGCTAAATAAGTGGTAATTCTGCCTCAGTTGCAGGAAAAAGAATCTCAGGGTTGCATGTGGTGTCATGTATATATTCTGACAATAAATCTGAATCTGGAATCCGAATCCTTCCTTTCCTTGTAGGGCAATTCTTTTACTTCATGTAAAATACATTGGCACAAGATGACAGAGGAACAAAACAAATAGTAAGTGTGTTTGTAAAAGTTTACAAATTATACAAGATTATTCTTTTTAGGAATTGACTGATTTTATGCTCTTGAGATCCAAATAATGAAGATGCAGTCAGTATCTCAACGAAAAATTGAAATAGTATTATTGAAGTGAAATTTTGCTGAATTTATTTTTTTCACTCTTTGATTACCACTGTAAACAGAAAGAGAATGATTTGAAGTAGCTTGTAATCAGTTGAAGCCATATGACTATTTGATGCCTTAATCTAGCACAACTCAAGCAACTATATTTTAATTTTTAATTGATTATTTTTAAATTTAGAGATACAGCATGATACCAGGTTCTTCTGGTCCACCAATTAAGTATTAATCCCATCTTTGGAATGTGGGAGGAAACTGGAGCACCCAGAGAAAACCCACACAGACACAGGGTGAACATACAAACTCCTTACAGACACCCCCGGATTCAAACCCAGGTCACTGGCACTGTAAACTGTTTTGCTCACCACAACATTCTACCTTTTAAGAAATAGCTTCAAATGTATTTGCCTACTCCAGTTTGAGGGAAAAGAACAAAGACAACCAAGAGTAGACAGAGGTGAAAGAACATGTAACTCAGCAAAAAGTTTGCTCAGCAATGAAAATTATGCCATTTTGAACAACAGAGGTTGGTTGCACTGGAATCATGAGAAAAGGGGACATTGTCCTTTAGATTCAATATCCAGCAGCAATGATTCACAGTGCTGGAGTACATCAAAATTGGTAGTGTGTTCTATATTCTGCAGGAAATTCAGGTTTTCTGTCACTTGAACCATATTGGTTATGAATATTTTAGGTTTCCCTGTCTGAGCAAGAGATAAACTGCTGGAGGAACTCAAATAGGACAACCAGCAGGGTGAGTTGGCATTTCAGGTTGTGATCCTCCATCAGGACTGAGAATATTGCGAAGTCAAGCACAAAATTCTATAGTCTCCTTGGCTGAAGTAAAATCACACAATGCTGAAGAAACTCAACAGGTCAAACAGTACCCTTGATATAGCAAAGGTAAAAATACATAAGCCCTTCATCAAGGTATGTAAAAATGTCGGCAGGTATCAGACCAAAAGAGTAAGGGGTTAGATGGGGTCGCAAAGACAGGAATTGTTAGGTGGAGAAAGGAGGGAGGGGACAGCAGCAATCTTCTCCCTTCTCCTTCTATCACCTCCTCCCTTTGCAACCACACCTCCCTCTCCCTTACTCTTTTGCTCAGACGCCTGCTGATATTTTTTGATACCATAATGAAGGGCTCTAGCCTGAAATATTGGTTATGTATTTTTACCTTTGCTATATAAAGGATACTGTTTCTCCAGCATTGTGTGTTTTTACTGAAAATATTTAGGAAAGGTAGTCTGTGCAGAGATGAGAGGAAGGGGTGATATATGATAGGTGAAACCAGCTGATGAGGAGGAGGGAAAAGAGAAGAGATGATGGATATTTTAAACCATGTGGGGGGAGGGTGGTTGAAGTATGGACAGAAACTGATACGTAAGAGCATATAAGGGAGAAAATAGACAGATATTTCCAGTGGAAGAGGGGAGGTGAGTGAAAATGTAGAGGCAGGAAGGTGATGTGGAACCAAATAAGGCAGCGATGATGGGCTTTTAGAGGGGGTGTGAAGGATAGACCAGGGGAGAAGAATCCAGGATAAGTGTGTAGGTGATGGGCAGATGAAAATGGGAAAGGTGAACAAAGGAAGAGAGACATGAGAAAAAAGTAGAGCAGTGTGTGGATTATCTGAAAATTAATACAATTAAATCAGAACTATTCAGGTGGAATAGTGGGTATTCTAGTTTGTGTTTGGCATCATGGTGGTCGTGGAGACAATCAAGGTCCGACAGGGTGGTGTGGGAATATAGCTTCATGCTGGATTTTTGTTCCTTTGCCATTTTCTGACTCCAATGAAACATCAATGTATATTTATCATGTTAACCTCAAAGTTAATTTGTATGATTTACAAAGTAAACAGCATTCTTCCAGTGAGAATTTGAAAGTTAAAATGTGCACTTTGACCTGACCAGTACTGTTTTAATACTTCCTATGGTTGCCGTGTATTTTCAACCAAGCTCTGCACTTTGGTCGTTTCATGTTCAGGCCTCCCAACGATGTCGGTTGGTTCCTTTAATGTGCGCTTGCAATAAAAAAAGAACTTATTTGTTCGATCAATAGACGAGATCTGTGGCATTTAATGGTTTTTATTTAATTATTTCAAAATGAACTGCTGGTTCCATCCTCGTTTTAAGTTATATGCAATCCCATTTATGAGAGGGACTGCTGTCTGATCTCTCTCGCAACACAGGAAGATCTGATGGTTAGTATTTGGAATGTGAAGCATTTCTGTTGGAGCCAACCACTTTATTGAAAGGATGGTTTAGTTTCTATTTTCAAAACTAAGTATGGGAAGCTCGTATAAAATGCATAGATTATAGCCAGTTTAAAAAATTCTTAGTTGATAAAACGGAAATAAAACGTATTTTAAAATTGTTCGGCATAAAAATGTTCAAGATTTGCTTGGCATTTTGGCCCCCCTATCTCTAAACCTTTCATGGTCGAGTCCGCAGTAGGTGGGATCGTTGCTGCAACGAGCCATAAATTAGATCAATGAAGTAAACTGGTTGAATTGTGGAAGTTGATATTTGCAACCTTGTATTGTTGCAACATTTGGCAGTGTACTGATTTCACAGGCAACAAGTAATTAAAGTAAGGTGCACGCTCGTCAAAGGAATCAAAGGGAGTTTTCCCATCGTCACCGGCTTGCTACAAATGATTTAAGTTATCGTGTTACAGAAACATTTTGGAAAAAGGAATACTGCTGCTATTTGTTACCTAACAAATTTGGAGTATTATTATATTTCAAAGAATGATCTTTCCAAGTAATCCCGTAAGAAATCCATCTCACAAACAGGTGGGCTTTAAATATTTCTCTTTAGAAAATATTCTTTATTAAGATATTTTTAGCATAATAATTGATGTTTCATTAAGACCAGCAAACAATTCTGTCTTAACTGGTGATCCAGCTGTAAGTTATTGTATTGGACTTTTCTGTTCTACTACAGGTATGACCAATTCGATTATCAGCACCATTTGTAGTATATGCTTATTGTGACAAAACTCTGACATCAAACGAAGTTTAAGGGTAGAAAGGTCTGGAAAATGTCTTAAATCGTCCACTAAATGACTGAAATTGACAGCAAAAACATGAGGTGTTTATTGCTGTGAAATGTCCCTTTTTGTTGATCACAGAACAAAACTTCCAATACAACCAATGATAATCAGTGAAAATATTACTTCTTCTTTGGCTTGGCTTCGCGGACGAAGATTTATGGAGGGGTATGTCCACGTCTGCTGCAGGCTCGTTGGTGACTGACAAGTCCGATGCGGGACAGGCAGGCACGGTTGCAAGGGAAAATTGGTGGGTTGGGGTTGCGTGTAGGGTTTTTCCTCCTTTATCTTTTGTCAGTGAGGTGGGCTCTGCGGTCTTCTTCAAAGGAGGTTGCTGCCCGCCGAACTGTGAGGCGCCAACATGCACGGTTGGAGGTAAGATCAGCCCACTGGCAGTGGTCAATGGGGCAGGCACCAAGAGATTTCTTTAAGCAGTCCTTTGATCTCTTCTTTGGTGCACCTTGGTCTCAGTGGCCAGTGGAGAGCTCGCCATAGAACACGATCTTGGGAAGGCGATGGTCCTCCATTCTGGAGACGTGACCCACCCAGCGCAATTGGGTCTTCAGCAGCGTGGATTCAAGGCTTGCGGACTCCGCCAGCTCGAGTACTTCGATGTTGGTGATGAAGTCACTCCAATGAATGTTGAGGATGGAGCAGAGACAGCGCTGATAGAAGTGTTCTAGGAGCCGTAGTTGATGCTGGTAGAGGACCCATGATTCATACTAAGAAAAGAGAAAAACATTCATTTTTCTGAGCATATTACATCTGGTCCACCCAGTGGAAGTAACCAGAGGAAAAGGAAATGTAAATTGACACACACTGCATGATTTGTCACTTAAAACAGAAACAATTTCTAGGGATAATTTGAATATATTGCACTAAAATATTATACTTAGGGAATTATGTTCCAATCACCTCAAAGCAGGACTTGGTTCACATTTTTTTCTTACTGGAAAACATTTTCAAACTTTCAGATTAAAGATGTTTTTTAAAGATCTGAATACCCTTTTAAATTCTATTCCTTGTGAGAAAGCAAAATGAGTGTTTTGGTAACAAAATGAAATAACCAGCATTTTACCAGAATTTTTGAACCCATTCTCTAAAATTGTTCGTTTATTGCACATTTATTGCAAAAAGGTTAACTTTTTGAACAAAATGAGTGAATAGTTTTCTCCTTTCCTAAAAATGCTTGTGATCAACTGTAGCTGTTGTTTCTTTGATTCATTGTATTGCTATTTTCAATTTATATTGGAGTCTTTCAATCAAAGTAAATATAAATGTAATTGAAATTGAGTAGTCATGAAAATTAAAAGTAATGAATTAAACAAAGGTAATTGACCAAAGTGAATTTTATTTTTGAAAAAAAGTTGGGATAAACAATTATTCTCTCAAATACACATGAAATGGCTGGATCACAATGTGAAAGGTAAAGATTGGAAGTTGTAGTAGCATGGAATAATTATTTAACCCAACAAATTGAAAGGTATCAAGTTATGCGTATGGTTCTGTAATTCATCACTCGAGAGGTAATTTGATTCAATATTAATTTACTAATTTAATAATTAAATTTGTGTCTTAGAACAGTTTAAGAGAGAGCAATCAACCCTCCATCTTTTTTTTCATAATTGTGATCCAGACTTTTGGAATTGTATCTTGAAAATCCATTGTCTGATTACATAGTTTGTACTATCCATAATAACGATGCACTTATTGCTGTCTTTGTAGAAATGAAGTTTTTTGTTGGTAAACTAGTATTCCTCCATTTGGAAGAAAACTCTTGAACCTCTGTTCAAAGTGCTTGGACATCTGTGGGTGAATTTACAATTGGATCCAAATTTCCTGAAGTTATTCTATTTGGGAGGAATTGAAGTGATTATTTATGGTACTTAGTTGCTATTTATTTGACCAGAAAGTAATCTTCCATTGTATGCACAATGTGAGCACACTAGAGTGGAAATGCATATTTTTGGAAACACAAAATGGATGTAAATCCAGCTGGATTCAGTTTGATTACACTGGACAACAATTTTTTTCAAAAGCTCTGCTTTCTGAAAACAAATTTGGGTTCATGATAGAAAAACATGATAGATGAATGCAAAGATAATTTCAGATTTGCTGTATCACGAAGGAAGTTGGTGAAACATTAAATTAACTTTTATTCAATTTAGCATGTTTAATCGCATCATGATTCTGACCCATTGTGTTAGCTCAACTGCCCTAAAATTGTTTTGCCACTGATTTTCATTTGTACTCTGCATTTGATCCCTCTCACGTCATTGTACAACAGTCGGCCAGCATTGATGGATTCCAGTTACCCTGATACCACTTTTCCATGGTTGCAATGTCCAGGTGAAACCTTTCACCCTGTTCGACATTGACTGCACCAAGATTACCAGGCAAGAAGTCCAAGTGCAAATGTAGAAAATGGATTTTCAATGACACATTGAACCTCATGGTTTTTTAATGCTTAAAATAAGACAGGAAATCACAAAAATACGTTATATCTAACAAATGGTACACAATAGGAAAAATATAAGGTGATATTTGTTATCAGATTCCCAAAATCCATAAAATACACTTAAAAGTATCAAAAAACAAAATCTTTGTGGTCTAGTGTTATTAAACTATGATTTTAATTTAACTATTGTTCAATTTGTTATTATTTCTATTGTAATTTGATAGTTTTTTTTAACCATTACTGTTACTATTGTAATTTGTTCTGCTGCAAGTTGGCATTATAAAGAAATAATTCATTTGCATTTCACTTTAATACTTTTGATTTAAATTTGATTGTTTAAAGAAAACATAAGAGTTGTGTTTTTGGTAATAGAAACTTGTTAGTGGTTTTTTCAGACATTGTGCACTTCAAAATGACATTTCTATAATTTCATTCGTGAATTATAAATTGAGTGATAAATGCATTTTCCCGTTATGTTGCATTTCATTCTTTTAAAATAAATTTTAGTATGCAGCAACACATGTTTCAGCAATAATGGAGGCTGTTTGCATGAGAATGAGTGAGGCGTTGTGGGTGAGGCTTACAATTGGGATAGCTGTGTAATTTTTTTTGCGGATGTGACTAACCCAACTAGTCTGGAGCATGTTGATAAGATGCTCCTCTTTTCATACTCAGTCTATAGGCTGAAAGGGTTGAATAGGCTGACAGATTCAGGAAAACAAACAGTCTTTCTGTTCTCAGATGACAAGGGAAGCAGTCAATGTGTGGGCATCTCGTTGACATGGAACCCAGGGAAAGTTGGAAAATTAATTGCTTCATATGTAGAATTTGCAACATTGATCAATCAGATAATTAATTTCTCTTCATTTTTATAAACCAAAAATTGTGGCTATTCTCTTCAAACATCTAACCCCTTTTTAATACCCTTTTAATATTTTAATTCATTGCATGAGATCAATTTTAGCATTGTGAGCAATGCTGTTTATCATTTTGAAAATTTATATTAGTTTGGTTAGTAAATATTTTTAAAAAATCAAGATTATGATGCTGTAAGAAAAAAAAGTAAATTTTGTTTGATTATCTAAACCCATTCCTCATTACTCAAAGAAAGAAGTATTTCAAGACTTGTTTAAACTTGTGTACTCAGTACTATATTTTACTGAATCTCAGCATCAAACTAAGTAGTAGATCATGTGAAACAGGTATTTAACTCTTGACTAATTTAAAATAAAAAAAAGATTTTGTCTCCTTGATTTTTATTTGATTTGGGATATGGCTAGGTTTTTGAAATGACCAAAATGAGTTGAATAGATATTTGTTTATAATCTAGTTGACTTCTGAAGTAACTCTGGTGTGCAGTTTGGGTTTGAGTGTTCATTGTTTCTCCACAGGAACTATATCTGTTTTTCAACTAGATGTACAGGATAATAGGACCAGTAAGGAATTAACACAGGAAGATCATCTGGCCTAACAGAGACTGCTGATACATTTGTATAAGATTCCTCTTACCTACAGATTCGACAGAATATCATACTTATCAAAAATATTTGTGGATCTTCCATTTTACTCGTATATCTGGAATAGTTGTACAGCACCGAAATAGGGCTTTCAGCACATGTCAATTCCCACCTTTTTTGCCCATCTTTACTGATTCCATTTGCCTCCATTAGGTCTGTATCCTTTATGCCTTGCTTTTCTAAGTGCCTCAGTATCTGCAAAATATAGTGATTTGTGTCTGCCTGCACCACCTCCTCGTTAGTGAGTTCCAGATATCAACCTCTCTGTGTGGGAGGATACCGATGGATTGAAAAATACAAAATGTTGTTCATGAAGAGAGGAAGACAAAAGGTGGGAAACAATAGGCCAGTTAATTAACATCAATAATCAAAGTAGAAATGGCTGAAACATGAAAGTCTGCAGACACTGTGATTATAGTAAAAACACAGAAATGCTGGAGGAACTCAGCAGTCTTGCAGTGTCCATAGGAGGTAAAGATATATCACTTGTTTCAGGCCTGAGCCCTTCTTCAAGATACAGGTATGAGTAAAATGCAGGCAGGTGACTGAATAAAAAGGCTGGGGAGAAGATAAGAAAGGGCAGGGGAGGAGCACCAGGGATCAATTAATTACTGTGTATATTAATGATCTGGAAGAATTGCAGAAGATAAAGTATCCATGCGCGTTTATGTCATGAAAACTGTTACAGGGACATGTTCAGATGGGACTCTGCAATGGGTTAAAGTGCCTTTAAAAGCCTCTTGCATTCTTATCATTAGTATTATTCCAGTTTCAAAGGATACTTTCCTATGGATGGATTAATGAGCTAAATAAACCCATAACCTCCCGCAATTGCCATTTTCATCATTCTCCACCCATTCTTGGTGATTCGTCTCAAACACAGGTGATCTTGCTTACTACTTTGTTCTGGTCAAATTCATGAGCAAAACATTAAAATTGATGGAAATCTACAGTGAAAACACCATGTACTGAAAATAGGGAGTAGATCTGTCATTGGAGAGAGTGTGGTTTCAAACAAATGCATCATTGGAGAGAGTGTGTGTGAGTGAAAAATTGCTTATAATTTGGTGAATGACCCTTTCGCTGGAATGCCTGAAGTTGAATGGATGATGGACAGAAATGAAAATGAAAATAATTCTCCAAGAACTTACCTGATAGGAAATTATTGTCACTTTGGATTATCAGATTTGATTGTCACTTACCATGAGGGAATTATTCTTTAACTTGGAGTAGACTCAAATTTGTCTACCGCTCCACCATCCAAATCCTCAACAGCAAAGTCAATCAGAGACTCATTTAAGGACTCTTACTTGTGAACTAGATCGATCTTATTCTTTCTGTATTGCACAGTCAGTTTGTTCACATTCATTATCTGTTTACAGTTCTTTTATTTGTTTACACTTTATTTTTTGCACTACCAATTAGTGGTAATTCTGCCATGCCGCAGAAAAAGAAATCTCAGGGTTGTATGTGATGTCATGTATGTAAATCTGAATCTAATTACCTGATTTTTGACTGTAATGGACTAGGTAGTTCCCAGGCCACATATATAACAAAATAAAAAATGTATAAATTGTCAAGTGGTTTCAAACAAATGCTTGATACTGTTTGACCATTGCACTATCTGGTAGCTTCTATACTAATGCACATTAAATCAAAGCAATCCCAAAGCAGTTTTGCCAATCTTCATAATATGACCAACTAAAAATTTGGAGCAGGTTACAGAGCTAATGATAGGGTAGAAAAAGGACAAAGTAAGACTATGAAATGTAAATGAATAGGCAGTCATGTTGAATTTAAATTGTTTGGGGATGAAGACATCATGAATCAGCAGGGATGAATGAGAAGTGCCCATTGTAAATTGGCACCTCATAAATCATTAACAGTAGAGCACAGTTCCAATGATCTAAATCCTGGAGATTGGTTGAGTACTGAGCCCTGATACCGACACAGATTAGGAAGCCATGAATTGTCAGTGTTGACTTGTCTGGACATCGGTTTAATGAGAAACAGAAGCAGACATTCAGAAGTTTAAACTATTTGCGTTTATCCATTGTTGAAAGAGTTGTCAAATCTACCTTTGAGCAGAACTGCATTGAATTCCATAATTGCCTTTAAATAATTATTACTTTTTCAATATATTGTAATTTAAACCTGAATGGATTATCTAGGATAAGGTTCAGTTTTTGGGCACTTCCAAAAACATGGTTCTATAAATGTCAGCAAACAAAAAAGAAAACTGGAGCAACAAACAAAATACTGAGCGAACTTAATGGATCAAGCAGCACCCATGGAAGGTCAATGTTTCAGGCCAAGGACCATTCATCAAGACTGGCAAGGAAGTAGGCAAAAACTTGAATAAAAAGATGGTGGGAAGAGGAGGAACATGAGCTGGCAGATGATGGTTGAATTCAAATGAGGGGGATAAAGATGGGTTGGAGAAGAAATGGGAATAATGCAAGAAGCTAGGAGGTGAGAGGAAGAAGAGGTATAGCTTAAGGAAGATGCACTGATAGGAGAGGAGGTGGTGAGAATCTAGAGGAAGGAAGATGTGGGTGACAGGCAGGTCAAGAGGGTGATAGAGGGGAAGAGAAAGAGGAAAGGAGCCACAGGGTTCAGGAAAACTAGGAAGTGGGATGGTTACAGAGAAATGATTATGGGGTTGTGATCTCAGGATTGCTCCCCATGCCATGTGCTAGTGAGGTTAGAAATAGGAGGATAATGCAGCTTAACACATGGTTAACAGCATGGTGCAGGAGGGAGGGCTTCAGGTTTCTGGATCAATGGGCTCTCTTCCAGGGAAGGTGGTATCTGTCCAGCCAGGAAGGTCTGCATCTGAACTGGAGGGATAGTAATATTTTTATGGGAAGGTTTGTCAGTGCTGCTCCAATGAGGTTAAACTAGATTTGCAGGGGGTGTGGGAACCAGAGTACCAAAGAAGTTAAGAGTAGGGAAAAGAGGATTTGAAAATTGTGTGCACTGATAGAAGTCAACAGGTTGAAAGTACTGGGAATGTTCTCAGCTGCATAAATTTCAATGCAAGGAGTATTGTAGGAAAGACAGACAAGTTTCGAGTGCAAAATAGTACATGGAATTAAAGCAGACAAGCTTAGCGAATTAGCACGTGGAATTATGACATTGTGGCCATTAGTAAAACTTGGTTGCAAGAGGGGTAGGACTGGCAGCTCAATTTTCCGCACATCTGTTGCTTTAGGGGGTGGATAGATGAAAGGGGGAGGAGTAGCATTGCCTGTCAGGGAAAATATCACAGCTGTGAGCTGTGCTCAGGCAGTACAGACCAGAGGGCATAGGAGCTGAGGAATGGGAAAGATATGGCCACACTCATGGGGTAGTCAACGAGAATTGGAAGAGCAAATCTGTAGAGAGATAGCAGACAGCTGCAGGAAACATGGTGATAATAGGAGAAATTTAACTTTCCACATATAGCCTGGGACTCCCAAACTGTGTAAGGTTTGGAGTTTGTCATATGTAGAGGAAAATTTACTAAATCAATATATAGAGGTACCAACTAGAGAGAGTGTAATACTAGACCTCCTATTAGGGAACGAGGCAGGACAGGTGACAGAAGTAAGTGTAGGGTAACATTTTGGGTCCAGTGACAATAATGTCATTAGTTTCAAGTTAATTATGGAGAAGGGTAGGTCTGGGCCTCAGGTTGAGATTCTACATTGGAGAAAGGTCAATTTTGAGGAAATGAGAAAGGATCTAGAATCCGTGAAATGGGGTAAGTTGTTTTCTGGCAGGAATGCGCTAGGTAAGTGGAAGACTTTCAAAGGTGAAATTTTGAGAGTACGGAGTTTGTATGTTCCTGTCAGGATGAAAGACAAAGTTAACAGGCATAGAGAACTTTGGATTTTGAAGGATACCGGGGATATGATTTGGAAGAAGAGAAAAGTGTATAGCAGATATAGGCAAAACAGAGCAAATGAGGTATTGAGGTGTATGCAACTGCAAGAAAAAACTCCAGAAAGAAATCAGAAAGGCTAAAGAAGACATGAGGTTGCTTTGGCAGACAAGGTGAAGGAAAATTCCAAGGGTTTCCACAGGCATATTATGAGTAAAAGGCTCAGTATTCTCACAGGAAATGGGCACAAAACCTTGGGGTTAAGGAAAATAAGCAGTGAGATCATGGAACCCATACAGATTAAAGGAGGAGGAGATGTGTGCTTTGTGCGTGGTAGATTGTGTTTAACCAATCTTATAGAGTTTTTAAAGGAGATTACCAGGAAAGTTGATGAAGGAAAGGCAAGGCTGTGGATGTTGTCAACATGGACTTTAGTAAGGTCTTTGTCAAGGTCCCACATGGGAGGTTCGTCAGTAAGGTTCAAATGCTAGGTATTCATGGTGAGGTAGTAAACAATTCTACAGGAGAAGTAAGAGAGTGGTATTAGATGATTGGTTCCCCAACTGGAGGTCTGTGAACAGTTTTTTTTTCAGGCAAGGCTAAGTGAGGAAAGCGGAAGACCTTCAAAGGTGAAATTTTGATAATACAGAGTTTGTATGTTCCTGTCAGAATTAAGGTTAGCAGCATATAGGGAATCTTGGTTTTCAAGGGATATTGGGGATCTGGTTCGGAACAACAGAGAGGTCTATAGCAGGTATAGGCAACAAGGAGCAAATGAGATACTTGAAGAGTATAAAAATGCAAGAAAAACCTCAAGAAGGAAATCAGGAAGGCAAAAAGAAGACATGAGGTTGCTTTGGCAGACAATGTGAAGGAAAATCAAGTATATTAAGAGCAAAAGGATATTAAGAGACAAAGTTGGTCCCCTTGAAGATCGGAGTGGTCGGCATTGTCTGGAGCCAAAAGATATGGGGGAGATCTTAAATGATTGTTCCCTTCAGTATTCACTTAGGAAATGGGCACAAAGTTGTGGGAATTAAGGAAAACAAGCAGTGAGATTATGAAATTTATGCAGATTAAAGAGGAGGAAGTGCTTGCTGTCTTAAAACAAATAAGGGTGTATAATTCCCCAGGAACTGACAAGATATTCCCTCAGGCCTTGGGGGATGCTAGTGTCAAAATTTTAGGGGCTCTAGCAGTAATATTTAAAATGTCCTTAGCCACAGGTGTGGTGTCAGGGGATTGGACTGCATCTCATGTTGTTCCATTGTTTAAAAACAGCTCCAAAAGTAACCCTGAAAATTATAGGCCAGTGTGCCTGATGTCAGTAGTTGGTAAATTATTGGAAGATGTCCTAAGAGATCGGATATACATTTATTCAGATAGCCAGGAATTTATTAGGGATAGTCATCATGGCTTTGTGCATGGTAGGTAATGTACAACCAATCTTTTGTTTTTTGAGCAGGTTTCCAGGAAAGTTGGTGAAGGAAAGGCTGTGGGTGTTGTCTTCATGGACTTTAGTAAGGCCTTTGTCAAGGTCCCACATGGGAGGTTAGTCAGGAAGGTTCAGATGCCCAGTGAGGTAGTGAACTGGATATGACAATGGCTGGATGGGAGAAGCCAGAGAGTAGTGATGGATGATTGCATCTCAGACTGGAGGGCTGTGACTAGTGCTGTGCCTCAGGGATCGGTGCTGGGACCATTGTTATTTATCATCTATATCAATTATCTGGATAATAATGTGGTAATTTGTATCAGCAAGTGTGCATATACCACAAAGTTTGAGGCATTGTGGACAGTGAAGAAGTTTTTCAAAGCTGGCAGAGGGATCTGGTCCAGCTAGAAAAATGGGGTGAAAAATGACAGATGCAAGTTAATGCAAACAAGTGTGAGCTGTTGCATTTTGGAAGGACAAATCAAGAAAGGACATACAGTAAATGGTAGAGCACCAAGGAGTATGGTAGATCAGAGGGATGTGAGAATATAGATAAATAATTCCCTGAAAGTGGTGTCACAGATGGATAGGGTTGTAAAGAGGATTTTTGTCATATTGACCTTCATAAATCTAATTATTGAATATAGGAGTTAGGATGTTGTAGTAAAGTTGTGTAAGACATTGGTGAGGCCAAATTTGGAGAATTGTGTGCAGATTTGGTCACCTTACTACAGGAAAGATATCAATAAGATAAAGTGCAGAGAAGGTTTACTTGAATGTTGCCTGGACTTCAGGAGCTAAGTTACAGGGAAAGGTTAAACAGGTTAGAACTTTATTCCCTGGAGCGTAGAAGAATGAGGGGAAATTTGATAGAGGTATTTAAAATTATGAGGGGGATAGACAGATTGGCTTTTTTCACTGAGGTTAGATGAGATACAAACTAGAGGACATGGATTAAGAGTGAAAGGGGAAAAGTTTAGGGACAACATGAGGAGGAACTTCTTCACGCAGAGCATGGTGGGAGTGTGCAACAAGTTGTCACCTGTAGTAGTGAATGTTGACTCAATTTTAACATTTAAGAAGACTTTGGATAGATAGGAGAATGTAGAAGGATAGGAGGGCTACAAAACAAGGCAAAAAAAAAAAAAAAATGGTTCAGCAGACTAGAAGGGCCAAAGAAGCCTACTTCTGTGCTGTAATAGTCTATGGTTTTATGGTTCTAGTCGATGTTGATCCCATCTGTTTGGAGACTGCCAAGACGGAACACAAGGTCTTCTAATTTGTATGTAGCTTCAACTTGGCAGTAGAGTAGGCCATGGACTGACATGTCAGTAGGAGAATGGAAAGTGGAAAGAAAATGGATAGCCACTGGAGATCCTGGTTATTGCCTACAAGATGAATTTCAAAAGCTTCTTGTGATCCAAGTTCTTGAACCAGTTTGCATTCAGATAATGTTGTTAGAGCATTGCAATAAAATCCATTGATAAACATGTTGGATGAGGATAATGTTAAAGTATGATGTAAAGAGATGTGGAATTTAATGGGGCCAAGAAATTCTTTCATGCAAACTGATGTTTTTGTGTGTCGCACAAAGAAATTTAATCTAAAGCCAATCAGTGAATATGATTGGGTCCTTTATGTGAAGGTCACACAGATTGGTAAATTTGCTTTGTGTTCCTTGGGGTTTGATCATCTTGCGCACAGGCTTCTAGATTGTATAATGAAGTCAGATATGTTGGATACCTTAGAACATAACAGCACAGAAACAGACCCTTTCTCTCATTTTGTCTGTGCTGAACTATTATTCTCGTAAAAAAACAAATGATGGAGGAGCGCAGCAAGGCTCGCAGCATCCATGGGATGTAATGCTGTACTGTATTACTGATGTTTCGGGCCTGAGCCCTTCTTCAAGCCCGCCTGCTTTTTACAAGTACCTTGAAGAAGGGCTCAGGCCCGAAACATCAACTGTATATCATTACCTCCTTTAGACGCTGTAAGACCTGCTGAGTTCTTTCAACATTTCTGTGTTTTTACTGCAATGATAGAATTTGCAGAATGTCATGTTTCACTTGGACTATTAATCTGCCTGGTCCCCCCCAATGACCATTGCCCTCCATACCTACACATTTTTTTCTTAAATAACAAAAATGGAGCCTGCATTCTTCACTTCATCTGGCAGCTTGTTCCACACTCTCACCACTCTGAATTTCACCTTTCACTTTTAAATTTATGTCCTCCTGTTCTTATCTCACCTCTTCTTTTCTTTGGCTTGGCTTTGCGAACGAAGATTTATGGAGGAGTATGTTCACATCTGCTGCAGGCTCGTTGGTGACTGACAAGTCCGATGCGGGACAGGCAGGCACGGTTGCAGCGGTTGCAAGGGAAAATTGGTGGGTTGGGGTTGGGTGTTGGGTTTTTCCTCCTTTGTCTTTTGTCAGTGAGGTGGGCTCTGCGGTCTTTTTCAAAGGAGGTTGCTGCCCGCCGAACTGTGAGGCGCCAAGATGCACAGTTGGAGGCGATATCAGCCCACTGGCGGTGGTCAATGTGGCAGGCACCAAGAGATTTCTTTAAGCAGTCCTTGTACCTCTTCTTTAGTGCACTTCTGTCTTGGTGGCCAATGGAGAGCTCGCCATAGAACACGATCTTGGGAAGGCGATGGTCCTCCATTCTGGAGACGTGACCCACCCAGCGCAGTTGGGTCTTCAGCAGCAGAGATTCGTGGCTTGCAGATTCTGCTAGCTCGAGTACTTCGATGTTGGTGATGAAGTCACTCCAATGAATGTTGAGGATGGAGCGGAGACATTGCTGATGGAAGCGTTCTAGGAGCCGTAGGTGATGCTGGTAGATGACCCATGATTCGGAGCCGAACAGGAGCATGGGTATGACAACAACTCTGTACACGCTGATCTTTGTGTGTTTCTTCAGGTGGTTGTCTTTCCAGACTTTTTTGTGTAGTCTTCCAAAGGCGCTATTTGCCTTGGCGAGTCTATTGTCTTATCTCTTTGTCGATCCTTGCATCAGATGAAATGGTGCAGCGCATGACGTCCTGTTTTGCAGAAACTGCCAAAATGTTTGGCCTGGAAGTCAGCCTGAAGAAAACTGAGGTCCTCCATCAGCCAGCTCAACACCATGACCACCAGCCCCCCCACATCTCCATTGGGCACACAGAACTCAAAACGGTCAACCAGTTTACCTACCTCAGCTTATCTCACCTACCCTTAATGGAAAAATCCTGCTTGCATTTGCTATTCTATACCCCTCATAATTTTGTATAACTCTATCAATCCCTCTCATTCTTCTACGCTCCAGAGAATAAAGTCTAACCTGTTTAACCTTTCCCTGTAACTCAGTTCGTCAAGACCTGGCCAGATCTTTGTAAATTTTCTCTTCACTCTTACAATCTTATTGATATGTTTACTGCCTTGAGGTGACCAAAACTGCACATACCACAACTAATTTGGCCTCACCAATGTCTTGTACAACTTCACCACAACATCCCAATTCCTGAACTTAGTACTTTGATTTATGTTCTAAAAGCTCTCTTTGCAGCCCTCTCTACTTGTAATGTCACTTTTAGGAAATTGTGTATCTGTATTCCCTGATTCCCTCTTTTCTACTGCACTTCTCAGTGCTCTACTACTTACTGTGTTAGTCCTCACACTTGTTTGCTTTAAATTCCTTCTGTCTCTCAACAACAGGAAATTGTCATACAGCACGGAACATGCCCTTTGGCCCAATTTGTCCATACTGACTAAGTTGGCGATCTGGACTAGTCCCATTTGCCTGTATTTGGTTCATATCCTTTAAGCCCTGCCTGTCCACATATCTGTCCAAATGTCTTGAATGCTAAAATTATGCCTGCTTCCCCTTGCAGCCTGTTGCAGAAGCAGTCACCCTTTGATTGAAAGAGTTCCAGCTCAGTTCCTTCTTAAATCACTCCCCTCTCATTTTTTCCTCCAGTTCCAGAATGGTCTACTGTGGGGGGGGGGGGGGGGGGGGTGGTGGGGGAAAGACCGTGAGCATTTGCTTTATCCATGCTCCTTATGATTTTTGTAAATATATATAAAATTATCTGAGACACCTACACTCTCGAGAATAAAGATTCCAACCTGCCCCTATAGCTGCAGCCCCAGCAAGATCCTTGTGAATCTCCTTTGCACCCCTTCCATTTCACTGATAACCTTTCTACAGCTGGGTAACCAGAATTGCACATCACACTTAAGTGTAGTGTCACTAATACTTGGACAGCTGAATCAACGTTTGTACTTTATACCCTGACTAAAGAAGGCAATTGTGCATCACTTTCAAAGAGCTATCAACAAAAGTAGGTTAATTGGGGTAAATTTGGCATCACAGACTCATGGGCCAAAATGACCTGTTACCATGCTGTATGTCTAAATAAATAAATAGGATTTCCTCTGGTCTCTCTGTTATATAGCCCTGTCCAGGGCCCTGCCATTCACCTGGTTTGACTTGAATTCTATTGCCACTCTTTGGTTCATTTTCTCAAATGATCTAGATCCTGTTGTAACCTTAAATATCCTTCCTCACTGTGTACTACACACCTCTTTTGATCTGCAAATGTGCTAATCATTGACTATATTGCCATCCAAATTGTCAATGTAGAAACAAACAACAGTGGACCCACTACTGACCACCATGGCACACCACTGTTCACAGGCTTCCAGAGAAACATTCCTCCAGAACTACCTTCTGACTCCTTCTACTAAGCCAATGATATAATGATCGAAGCGAACCTGCCATGTTGGACCTTGTTAAAGGTCTTTCTGGTCCATATATACAATATCTACTGCCCTGCCCTCATCAATCCTCTTTATCACCTCTTGAAACAATTCTATCAGATTTGTGAAACATAATGTTCCATGCATAAAGCCAATGAGCTCCTGTCTATCCAAACTCTGGTATATGCTATCTCTCAGAATCATCTTCAGCAATTTTCAAACCACTGATAACAAACTCTGTGGCTTATAATTCCCTGTTGTGTCCTTCTGCCCTTTTTAAGGATTAGATAGAGCCTTGTCTGATTCTATCTAATACCAAAGATCAACAAAGCCAACTGTTTCAGTATACCCACTGACTCTGTGTGCTCCTGCTCCATCGAACTAGTATCATCATACCTTGACTTAATTTCCCCCCCTTGGTCCAGTCTCCACCTGCATCTGGGACACCTCACATGCCCTCCATAACTTCAACAACTTTCAGTTCTCTGCACTGGACTGCCTCAATTTCACCATTGTCATCCAGTCCCTCTACATTTCCATCCCCCTTAAAGAAGGACAAGGTTCTCTGCTTCCTTAATAACAGACATAACCAGTCCACCTGCCACCACCTTCCTCTGCCTGGAAATACTCGCTCTCAATAACTTCTCCTTTGTCTCATCCTACTCTCTCTAAATCAAAGGTGTAGCTTTGGGTGCTTGCATGGGTAGCATGGTTTTAACAGATATGTGAACCAATCCTTGCTCAAGCCCACACAGACAAGACTCCTCAACTTTTTTATCAATTATATTGACAACTACATACTTGCTGCCTCCTGCATTCATGAGGAGCTCAACAAATTTGTCCACTTTGCTGTGAACTTCCACCCTGACCTCACATTCACTTGGTCTAACTCTGGCAACTTTCTCCCCTTTATTGATCTCTCTGTCTCCATGTCGGGAGACAAACTATCTGCAGTCACCTTCCTTAGCCCACTAATTCCCATAGTTATCTTGGCTACTTCTTTCCCAACCTGTGTTCTGTAAGATTTCTATTCATTTCTCTCCACTCTTCTGTCATGGCTGCATTTGTTCCCAATACAAGCCTTTTACTCCAGGACGTATGAGATATCCTCCTCCTTTAGAAAACATGGCTTCTGCTCTACTGTCATATCTCACCTGTCTCACATCTGTTTTGGACCCTATACCCCTGTCAATCTGATCTGATACTATTTATTGTCATGTAATAAAACAGAAATGTAATATTACACAAAATTGCCTTTAGTCTGTCAATAAGTAGACAGTTTTTCCATTAGCATTGCCTGACACCCCTGACAGTCAGAGAAAGAGAAGCAAAAGAGAGTTGTTAACCACCCCCCCCCCCCCCCACCCCAAGTCACCATGTCAATTCCAGCACTTCTGCAGCTGCACAATACTCTAGTTCAGTTCAAACCATTGACAACCTGAGCCCAGAATCAAATCTCCAACACAATGAGGAAGCCTTCAGTGTTCAGGGCCCGCATCCTCTCGAATCCCAAATCTGGTTATGTCTGTTAGTGCGTCTGCACTAGTGGCAGTGCTTACAGCAGCACCACCATTTTTCTCTTCTGGAGATACAAGGAGACAGGAGACCATAATCTGAAGCCAAACACAATATGCTGGAGGAGCTCAGTGGATTAAGGAGCTCCACATGAGATTGGCGAACCAAGCACCAGTGAAACATTACAGATAGAGGCAGAGGACTAGCAGATGCAAAGGGTGAGAGTGGCAAGAAAAATAAACTAGTCAGATTTATTATGCCGAACCTCTCTTTCCCTTTGACATTTGTTTCTTGCTGTCAGCTCTACATGGTTTGCCACTTGCCAGTCCCTTGTGGGGCCCCTGTCTGACCCCTCGCGCCCTGTCCTCTTTACACTGCTTCTGTACCAACTCCTCAGTCCTAATGAAGTGTTTTAGCCACTGATGCCCCTTGACTCATTGAGTTCCTCCAACATATTATGCTTGGCCTTTGCCAATCTAGATTAAACCTTCCTGAGTTGCACCAGCAAATTTCCTTGTCAAAATAATGGTTCCCCTCCATTATCAGGTTCAGGTTCTTTTACAGGTCATCTGTGCCCAAGAAAAGATCACAACGAACCAACAACTTGAATCCTTGCCTCCTGTAACAGCTCCTCATCCAGGCATTCATCTGGCCTATGTTGTTGAAACTGTCCTTTGTGAAAATGTCATGAAATCTATTGGTATGTGATCCCATATTCAGATATCTTTTTTCCTAAATGGGGATGTCTGTGATCATGCTGTAATGATCTTCAATATGTTGGCTGCTTTTCCAAGGCGGCGAGAGTAGATGGAGGGGATGGGGGATGTATGTGATGGCCTGAGGCACATACACAGCACTTTGCAGTTTGCTACTTGTATTGATACACCTTTTAAAATGCTGATGACATGCCAAATTTCCTAAGACCTCTGAGGAAGTAGAGACATTGGTACATGTACCCTGGTACACCAGGGTACATTTCCTACCCTAGTGGACCAGGGTAGGACATCGGAAATGTTACACGTCTATACTTAAAGCTGTTTGTTCTCTCCATTCAAGTACTTTGATGTGGAATAGGGAGAGAGCTCCTTAGGAGGCAAATCCACGGACGATCAATGTTTCTGAAAGAACTCTCTTTTGGCTTTTAAAATTATTGGTGAAGATGGCGGCGCTGTTGAAGCCACTGGAGTGGCAGCACTGCCGCTGGTGCAGATTCGTTGGAAGTGAGGGAGCAGAGATGCAGCGCTCCCGTGGAGTCCAGCCGCCCAGTTGACTACTGACAACTCCTCATTGGCTTTTTCTGTTGGCAGCGGGAAAGAAGCTGTCCTTGTGCCACTGAATGCTTGTCTTTAGGCTCTTTTACCTATTTCCTGAGGATAGCAGAGAGAAGAAGACATGGCCTGGATAATGGGGGTCTTTGAGGATAGAGGCTGCTTTTTTAAGACACCACCTCATGTCAATGTCCTCTATGGAGTGGTCTGGTGCCTGTGATATCACAGCCGAATTAACAACCCTCTGGAGTTTATTTTTGTCCTGAGAGTTGGCACCTCCATATCGGGCAATGATGCAACCAGCCAGAATACTCTCCACAGTACACCTGTAGAAGTTTATGAGAGTTTTCGGTGACATTCTTAACCTCCTCAGACACCTTACAAAGTATAGCCGCTGGTGAGCCTTCTTTATGATTGCATCAATGTGGAGGCTCCAAGACAAATTCTTGGAGATATTGACACCCAGAAATTTGAAGTTCTTGATCCTCTCCACTACTGAGCCCTCGATGAGGACTGGGTTGTGTTCCCCTGACTTCTTCCTAAAGTCCACAATCATCTCCTTGGTTTTGCTAAAGTTGAGTGCAAGGTTGTTCGTGTGACTCCACTCAATGAGCTGATCTGTCTCCCTCCTATATGCTTCTCCATTTCCATTTGTGATTCTGCTGACAATTGTGGTGTCATCAGCAAACTTTTAGATGCCATTGGAATTGTGCCTGGACACACAGTCGTGGGTGTATAATGAGTAGAGCAGTGGGCTAAGCACGCATCCCTGGGGTCCGCCTGTGTTGATGATCAGTGAAGAGACATTGTTTCCAATTCATACTGACTGTGGTCTTCCAATGAGAAAATCAAGGATCCAGTTGCAGAGGAGGGTACAGAGGCCTAGAGTTTGTAGCTTTTTAACTAGCACTGAGAGAATAATGGTATTGAAGGCCAAGCTGTAGTCTATGAAGCTGTATGTATGAATTTCTGTTTTTGAGGTGATACAGAGCTGAGTGGAGAACCAGTGATATTGCATTTGCTGTGGAGGGATTGTGAAGATAGGCGAATGTGACCATGGTTATGGGTATGCTCAGTATAGGATAAGTATGTTCCACTGGTTCACTGGCTTCTTGCTCAGCGCAAGTGCTGAACACATTGACCTCGTCCAGGAGAATGCAGTGTGTCTGCCATTTTGCTTGGTTTTGCTTTATAAGCAGTCTTGGCATGATTGTCTTTCATAAGCACATGGTGTCCATGAGGTTCATCTGGAACTCAAGTGATCATTCTCTTCTGGTCTCTAAGCTCTGCCCATATAGCTTCAGTGGACACCCCCTACCCTGCCCCCAAGAATATCCTTCCTAAACACAATGATGCCTTTCCTCATCAATGGTATCTTGCCCCTCCTAAATTGCTCCTCTATCATGCCTTAAGTATCTATTACCAATGAACATTAAGCTGCTTGTCTTTCCTTCACTCAGATATATTTCTGTTAGGGCAATAATATATATCCCAGTCTCCAAAGTCAATCCTTGCCCTGAGTTTATCTGCCTTACCAATTTGGTCTCTTGTATTGAAATTAATGCACTTTATACCTAGAATCTATAGTCTCTCTTTAACCGCGCTTCTGCCTGTTCTGTCTACTAGATGTGCACTTTGAGAAGCATTTTAGCTTTCAACTTTGACCTGTATTATGTCTGCTCTGCTCTCCCCTCCAAAAATCCAGTTAACAAATCCTGAGCAGTACTAGAAAATCTCTCTGTCACAGTATTGGTTCCTCTCCAGTTCATTTGCAATTTATCGCTCTTGTGCAGATCATCTCTGGCCCAGAGAGATTCCAATGATCCAAGAACCTGGATCCTTGGACCAACTTTTCAGTCATATATTCATCTGGCCAGATGAGTATTGGTGGGGTGGTTGGGTGGGGGGGGGGGGGGCTAGGTTGGGTGGGAGGGTTGCAGAGCAGACATAATATTTCTGAAAAGATCCTTTTGAATCTCAATCTAGTGATATTATAAACAAACTGAAACGCTGAATCTGGTAGTATGTGATCTCTGATTTGAAAATCTTCCTGACAGGAGGAAAAGCAGCCAATGTACTGAATGACCCATAATGCTCCAGACATGCTCTCTTCCCTTTTTTCCTTCCTCTCATCAGGGAGAAGGCTTAATTGTGTAAAAAGTGCATGCCAACAAGCTTCAAAATAATTTCTTCCCTCAAACCATCAGGCTCCTGAAAAATCCCATAATGGTGCTCTCATACAGCCCTTGATGTTAATTGATCTTTTCATTGCAATACTGCACTCTGCAACTGTGCTCTTTACATTGTTGTATGAATGTTAGAGATAAACTGTTAGTCTCCTCACAGAAGATCCCTTCTCACTGTACTAAGTATTTTACAACATATATCAGTAAACTTAAACTTGTGTGTGGTGGTGGACTCAGTGGCCATTGAGTCAGCATACCAATTTCCTGTCAGAATCTTGGAAGGTATTTTCATTTTTTCTTATCATACAAATGGAGGCCTGTGACTCAAGGTGTGCTGCAGGGATCATTGCTGTGGTCCCTGCTGTTAATCATGTATATCAATAATTTGAATGAAGTTCTAGGTTTCATAGTAAGTTCCTGAATGACACCAAAATTGGTGATATGGTAAACAATGAAGAAAGTAATGTAAGGTTTAGATCAATTGGAAAAGTGGTCTAAGGAATGGCAGATGGAATTTTAACTCTGAAAGTTGTGAAGGGCTGAATTTTGGAAAGTTAAACCAGAGAGTGACATGAGAAGTAAATGAGGGGGCCGAAGGAATTTTGTAAAATGGAGAGACCTAGGGGTATCAATTTGTACCTTCCTGAAAATAGTGACGCAGATAGAAAAGGGGGTGAAGAAGGGTATGGCATGCTTGCCTTCATCACATGCTTGCCTTCATCACATGAGGCACTGGAGTACAAGAGTTGTTATGTCATGTTTCAGCTGTACAAGATTCTGATGACACTGTACTGAACTATTGTGTACAATTCTGGTAGCCCAGATATGGGAAAGAAGTTACAGGGATGCTGATGGGAGAGAGAGCTTGAGTTACAAGGAGATACTAGATAGGCTGTGGAGCTCTTTTCCCTGGAGTGTAATAGGCAGATGGGGTGGGAGTCCTTGCTGTGATGTACAAACTTATGAGGGGAATATATAACAGGAATTATACAATCATTTTTCTCAATAAGGAAAGCTAAAATTGGATGCATAGTTTTAAGGTGAGAAGGGACCTGAAAGGTAATTTTTTCAATGGAAAGTAGTGTTTATACAGGAATAGAAGCGAGAGGAAGAGGTTGAAGGGAGTACAGTTACATTATTTAAAAGGAATTTGAACCAAATCATGGATAGGAAAGAGTTTGAAACAAATGGACCAAACTGGCCAATGGAACTAGCTTCGTATATGATTGGCATGGTCAAGTTGTGATGAAGGTCCTGTTTCTATACTCTATAACTTATAGTCGTGCAACATGAAATGGGATCTTGAGGTGAACTCATCCTTGTGAACAAAGTTGATACACTACAACTCCAGTTATCTGAAATGGTTGGGACTGGGCCTATGTCAGATAAATGTAGGCCAATGTCAGATAATTTTTTTTCAGAAAACTGGTTATTTTTTAAAAACAGCCCAGTTGCAACAGCAAATCACTTGTATCAATGTTTAAACAACAAAAAACAACAAGGGAAAGCTTTTTAAGCAGTAAAATAATGTTTAATTCTCACCAAAAAAAAACTGGATGTGGCCGATCACCGAGAAATCCCAACGGCTGTGGCGAATCCCAGCATCGCTGCTGATCACTGAGGCCTCCCAACTGTCACTGCTGATCCTTGGGGAGGCTTCCCGGGCCACTGGAACATTCACTGGCGAGTTGGCGGGCTCCTGACCCTACCAGTCACTAGAGCTCCTGAATCCTCCCCTAGGCCTAAGGGAGTCCAGTGTGCAGTGGTAGACTGAAGGGAGGGTTCGGAGTCGGCATTGGGAGCTCTGCTGTGCCAAGGATGGAGGGGAGAGGAGGGAGGGAACACAACTGAGGTCCCACTCCTGCCTGGGATGCCGGTCTCTTTGATGATGCCAGGACAAGGGATTCTTCCGACCGCTTGCAGCTGAGAGACAGTGGCATGCAGTTTAGAGGGAGAGTTGGCGAGGAAAGAAGAAATGGAAAGAGAAGGGAGGGAGTTACCTGAAACATGGTTCTAATTTCATGGCGGGTTAATTTTTTTTCAATCTGTGAGGTCAGTTCACCTCCAAAAAAATTTCAGATAATTAAGGATTTCTGATTTATTTCAGATATCCTCATTTATCCGAAATTTTTAAAAAATTTGGAGAAATCGATTTTGGTTCATCAGAGTTGTGCTGTATTTTGGGATTGTTTTGTTTGTATTTGATCCTTCTAAGCTCTTCCTATCCCTGTATCTGTCCAAATGCCTTTTTGAACATTATAATTATACCCTGTTCTATTGTATCCACAGCTAGATTGTTTCAGATCTGGGCTTTCGTCTAGAACAGGGATTCCCAACCTGGGGTACATGTATCCCCAGTGGTACATTTGCACTTTTCAGGGGGTACATTGGGTCGAAGAGAATAACCACTACTGTACAATACATGGTGTTGTAATCTGCAGTCAGATTGCACAACGTCGTGTATTTTTTATCCTTAATTTTTAGGGGGACACGGGAACCTATAAAAATGCCTAAGGGGTACATAGAAACAAAAAGGTTGGGAACCCCTGGACTAGAGTCTAGGTACCTCTTAAATCTCCATCCCATTCTACGACTCAATCTCCGGCATTCAAATGAATGCTTATCAATTCAAAATACAAAGTCTCTCACTCCTCCAATGATGTGACAGGCTTACAAAATCTTTCAGCATTTTATGTTTTCACTCTTGATTTCTAATAACTTCAATGTTTTGCTTTTGTATATGATCAAAATTGATGGTATTTGGATCACTTGTGTTCTCTTAGCAAAAATGGATGCAGAATCATGTCAATAGCAAATGAAGGATTCGATGGATTCATTTGTCCTTGGGGAACTATTTCCATTGCTCCCTCTTAATACTGATCACTTTTGGGCTCTCATTTCTTTTCTCAAATCCCAATACAACCCAATGATGTTTTAATTCCCTAATGAAAGACCAAGTCTCAATCTCCCTCTTGACACGCAACTGAATCATCAGTTTATTTTCCCATTCCTGCCCAGCCTGCTGATAATGTCAACCCCCTCACCTTGTTACCTTCATTACCAAACTGGGTAGAGTGTTGTTGGATGTTTCATGATCTGTGTGGACTCGGTGAGTTAAAGGGCTTGTTTCTGTTATTTTAAGAATTGGTGACTGGCAAGAATGCAACTGATTAAATTAATCATGTTGAGATGGGAAGGGAATCATGTTGATGTTCTAGTTTTCAACTGATGTCACAACTACCATCCATATAGCTCAATTTGTAGTTGACGCTGAACTAGGAATAAAAATAGAATTCAGGAAACTGAATGTGAAATGAGATAGTTGAAAGGAAGTTGCTTTCACTTGTGAGTATGTTCTTGCTGATTTAAGGCTTATACAGATGTGGGTCATCTGCTAATTTCTCCCTCACTTTGTTACTGCTTCTAAAATTACTTGCTGTTCCTTCCCTTACCTTTATTCATTCTTGTTGGTTGCTTTCTCCCTTTCTTATGTGCCACATTATTTTCTGTATGTTGCTTGTGGTACTTATCTGAAAGGGATTTCTGTGATTAAGAAGGTTCTGTCATAAAATGTTTTTTTTCTGAATACACAAGGAAGGAAATGGTACACCATCACGGTTATGACATATTATAATTTATCGGAAAGTGGTGGTAAGAATGGGTTTTGATCTTCATCAATCGAGCCAATGGATAAAGCAGCAAAAGTTTGATTGTACAGCATGACCTTGCTAAGCACTCAGATGCATTTCCAGGGGACAGGAGATAGTTCTGCCAGGTAAATATTATGGATAATCCCAAGAGATCATAAACACAAAAAGAGGAATAAAGGTAACCAGAGAAAAATTGGACCCCTCTGAAGTAAATGTGGTCAGCTCTGTGTGGAACCACAGGAGATAGGCAAGGTCCTTAATAGGTACTTCTCCTTTTGTACTGTGGAGAAAGACATGAGGACTGAGGAATCAGTGGTAGTGTCTTGAGATCAGTTATGATTACAATTGAGGAAGTGCTAAAAGAACTGATGTGGATAAAGGTAGACAAATCTCCTGGGCTTCATCAGATAGCCATGGTCTCCATGGGAAGCTAGAGACGAAACTATAATTCTGCTGGGTGAAATTTGTGAGTCATCATTAAGTACAAGTGAGGTGCCAGAGGACTGGAGGACGGCAAATGTTGTGTCTCTCTTCAAAAAAGGCTGCAGGAAAGTGCCAGTGAGTCTTGCATCTGTGGTTGGTAAATTACGAGAGAGTATTCTGAGGGAGAAGATGTATGTGCATCTGGACGGACAAGGCTAATTAGGGATAGTTGGTATGGGTTCAGCATGGTTTTGTAAATGGGAGGTTGTGTCTCACTAATCTAATTGATTTGAGACAAAGAAGGTTGACGGGAACAGAGCTGCAGATGTTAGTTGTAGGAATTTCAGCAAAAGCCTTCTATAAGGCAGCTCTGGAAGGTTAGATGTAGGGGATGAGGTAGCAGATCGGATTGAAAATGGTCTTTGTGGTAGAAAGCAGAATGTGATGGTGGAAGGTTGTTTTTCAGACTACAGGCCTGAGACGAGGGGTGTGCCACAGGGTTCGGTGCTGGGCCCATCACTGATCGTCATCTATATCAATGATTTAAATGAAAACCTACATGGCATGATCAGCAAGTTTGCTGATGACACCAAAGTGTCTGGTATTCAAGATAATGAAGATATTTGCCAAAAATTACATCAGGATCTTGATCATTTAGGTAGATGGGCAAAGGAATGGTTATTGGAATTGATTACAGAGAAATGTAAGGAGTTGGATTTTGTGTAGGAACCACACAATGAATGGTGAGGATCTGGAGAATATTGTAGAGCAGAGGGATCTAGGAGTATAGATACATAGTATCTTGATAGTGGCATCACATGGAGATAGGATGGTCAAAAAGGCTTTTTAGCACATTAGCCTTTATCCATTTGAGTATTCAGTATAGAAATTGGGAGGTCATGTTACCATTGTACAAGACTCCATTTGAAGTATCGCGTTCAGTTTTGGTCATTGTGCTGCAGGAAAGATCTCTTGATGGAGAGGATGCAGAGAAGATTTACAACAATGTTGCCATAACTGTGGGTCTGAGCTGGAGGGAGAGGCGGAGCAGTCTAGGGCTTTATTCCTTGTAGCACAGGAAAATGAGGGGTGATCTCGTAGAGGTGTATCAAAAAATGAGAGGAATAGATCGGGTAAATGCAAAGTCTTACGCCCAGAGTATGTGAATCAGTAACCAGAGGCCATGAATTTAAGGTGAAAGGGTTCAGTTAATAATGGCTGGTGCAAGGATACTGGAGCATGTTGATCTCCTGCTCCAATGCTTTGGTGCAAATCTCAATTAAAAGCAGACCCTTTTTTCTACCCTGAGAGTTCTCATCAGTGATTTTCACTGGAGTGTATATCCCTTCTGACACTGGCACTTGCAGAGCTGCATGATGTGGTCAATAAACCAGAGACGGTCCACCCTGATGCACAACTATAAATGTCATCGTGAAGATAGCACGTCAGCACCTTTACTTACTCAGGAGTTTGCTGAGGTTTGATATGACACTGAAAACCTTGGCAAATTGCTATAGATGTGGAAAGTATGCTGACTGGCTGCATCACGGCCTGGTATGGTGCACCAATACTTCTGAGCTGAAAGTCTTGCAAAAGATAGTGGACACAGCCCAGTGCACCACAGGCAAGACCCTCCCAACCATCGAGAAAATCTACATGGAACGCTGCTGTCGGAGAGCATCAGAAATCATCAAGGATCCACACTGCCCAGGACAGGCTCTGTTCTCACTGCTGCCATCAGGAAAGAGGAAAGGTGCCATAAGACTCATACCACCAGGTTCAGGAACATTTGCACCATCAGAATCCTGAGCAACAAATTCAACAAGAGACTCGTTTAAGGTCTCTTACTTTGCACATTATTTAATATTTATTTTCTGTATTGCACAGTCAGATTGTTTGCCCTTCTTTCCTTGTTTACATTTTCTTAAGTACAGTTTTTTTTGCACTATTGATAAGTAGAAATTCTACCTGGCTCGCAGGAAAAAGAATCTCAGGATTGTGTATGATGTCATGTGTGATCTGACAATAAATTTGAACTTGAACTTGAACTACCTTAGTTTTGCTGATGTTGAGGGAACATGCAGTGAGCAGTGTGCACTGCCACTGTTTCAGATAATGGAAAATGGAGTTGGAAAATTCATTCACTAACCTCACCATATGTGTTGTACATATGTCTTTGGGGATTGACTGTTCATTTTTTTTCCTGTTGCTATTTCTGTGAATGACTTTTCAGTATGTGTCTGGAGGCCTGCAGCAACCTCACAGTACAGTGTATCTCTCTTTCAGATTCAAGTGCATTTCAAAATACAGAGGCAGATCTCTTCTGAGTGTCACAGTGCACCTAGTCTTTACAAGGTTCAGGCTAGCTTTAAAAAATGCAAGGAAAGTTGAACTGACTCAGGGATCTATTGGCACTAATATAATACATCTGTTTAGTTCCAGTCGAATGTCAAAATCGTGGCAATAAACAAAGTAGGAAATTGGAGTGGTGTATTCATTGCTTCTAGTACTATCCAGTTTAGCCAAAAGTGCCTTTTTACATGTACAATTGAGAAGAATGGAATTCAAGAGTAAATAGAAAGTTCAAAGAATATTGGGGTAGAAAAACCATTTGTGATTGGTGTAAATTAATTTAAGACTTGGAGCATCATCATCATCATCTGAACCCAAAAGGACTTGTAGACTTATTCCCATTCCCTTCAACTATTACACCTCAATTTTAGCAGTAGTGGATACACAATATAGGATTTGGTTTTTGTATATTGATGAAAACTTTTGCTTGCTTGAATTGTTAAGAACATTTTGCAAATGTGATGCAGTGTATATTTTGGAAAGATGTAGAGTGCCAAGTAGGTTTAATAAAATTGTGACTATAAAATCTGAGCTGAAATGAAATACTTTTTATTTGCTTTGCAGGCTGCCTGTGTACCCACCTCGCATCCAATGGCCCCACCCAGTCCCCTCATGAACAATAACAGTAGTGGCAATAATAATGCAGGATGGGAACAGCTTAGTAAGACAAACCTTTATATCCGAGGACTGCCACCAAGCACTACTGATCAAGATCTGGTAAAACTCTGCCAGCCGTAAGTATTGCTGAAATCCTATCCTAACCATTTGATCCCATTCGTTATTGTACATTTTAAAATTTGGTATTATCTGCTTTTTTTAATTACCTGTGGAGGAGGTTTTACCAGAATTAACTTGGATAAGAGCATTTAAATTAATTTTGTAAATGAAAACTAAATACTTCCATGTGACTGCATTTAAATTGTAGGTGGTCCTCAACTTCTGTCGAAAAAAATCATGTTGAAAAAGGGGGCCAACACAGGGCTGTCAGGAGAGAGCGGGGCAGTGCAGTGGGATCAGTGTGGGGATTGATACAGGGTTGTGGGGAGACAATGTATACAGTCTTGCCTAGCCAAAATTCGAGGTACAGTACGGATCCTACCATCGTAACTTTGAAAAATTGTAATTGGATCATTGTAAGTCAGGGGCAATTTGTATATTTAGTTTTCATAGTTGTATGTTCAATCTGAGGCGCCTGCAAGCTCACACCAAGACGCAAGAGCAACTTGTCCGTGAACTACTCTTTGCAGACGATGCCGCTTTAGTTGTCCATTCAGAGCCAGCTCTTCAGCGCTTGACGTCCTGTTTTGCGGAAACTGCCAAAATGTTTGGCCTGGAAGTCAGCCTGAAGAAAACAGAGGTCCTCCATCAGCCAGCTCCCCACCATGACTACCATCGGGCACACAAAACTCAAAACGGTCAACCAGTTTACCTATCTCGGTTGCACCATTTCATCGGATGCAAGGATCGACAATGAGATAGACAACAGACTCGCCAAGGCAAATAGCGCCTTTGGAAGACAACACAAAAGAGTCTGGAAAAACAACCAACTGCAAAACCTCAATAAGATTAGCGTATACAGAGCCGTTGTCATACCCACACTCCTGTTCGGCTCCGAATCATGGGTCCTCTACCGGCATCACCTACGGCTCCTGGAACGCTTCCACCAGCGTTGTCTCCGCTCCATCCTCAACATTCATTGGAGCGACTTCATCACCAACATCGAAGTACTCGAGATGGCAGAGGCCGACAGCATCGAATCCACGCTGCTGAAGATCAAACTGCGCTGGGTAGGTCACGTCTCCAGAATGGAGGACCATCGCCTTCCCAAGATCGTGTTATATGGCGAGCTCTCCACTGGCCATCGAGACAGAGGTGCACCAAAGAAGAGGTACAAGGACTGCCTAAAGAAATTTCTTGGTGACTGCCCCATTGACCACCGCCAGTGGGCTGATATCGCCTCCAACAGTGCACCTTGGCGCCTCACAGTTTGGCGGGCAGCAACCTCCTTTGAAGAAGACCGCAGAGCCCACCTCACTGACAAAAGACAAAGGAGGAAAAACCCAACCCCAACCAACCAATTTTCCCTTGCAACCACTGCAACCATGTCTGCCTGTCCCGCATCGGACTTGTCAGCCACAAACGAGCCTGCAGCTGACCCCTCCATTAATCTTCGTCTGCGAAGCCAAGCCAAAGAAAGAAAGAAAATGGCTCAAGTGTATCTGGCTATATAATAAATAATTTGATTTAATTGCATTATACTTCAAAAAATTTTGAATTATTTAAAATCAAGTCATTGATAAACTAATTCATATTGATCATCTGAACTTGTATTATCAAGTAATATAATTTTGTCTCTGGTAACTGACTTAGTTGTAACATGATTAACTTTATTTTCTTAATAATTTCAGTGGCAATATAACCATATAACCATATAACAGTTTACAGCGCCATACTGGCCCTTCAAGTCCACACCGGTTCACTTGAACAACTCCACTAGTTCCCCCCCTCCCACTCTGCCCATAACCCTCCAACCCCCTCATATCCATGTACACATCCAACCTTCTCTTAAATGACAGAAAGGACCCTGCTGCAACTAACTCCTCTGAAAGATCATTCCTTTCTGCCACCACTCTCTGAGTTTTGCCTACAGTTTTGCCCCCTTACCCTTAACTTATTCCCTCTTGTTCCAACCTCCCCTGACCTCAGGGGAAAGAGTCTACTCACGTCTTGTCTATCTATTTACTTCATAATTGTAAATACATATCAAATCTCCTCTCAACCATCTACGTTCCAATGAATAAAGTCCCAGTCTCCTTAATCTTTCTCTGTACTTTAGATCTAGGAAGAATTTTTTTAAACATGAAATAACAAGGGGTGCAGTGCTAATCTTTTAGGTGCCAGAGCTCGCCAAAAACGGCAACAGAGGTCTCGTGAGACTTGGCTTTGGTGGTGCCATACTGTATTTGGTGTTGTATAATTGAGAGCGAACGGTAGAACGATAAAGGAGGATGACCAGTCATGGAAGAACAGGTTCCTTGAACGTCCAGAATAGCGCTTGGAGGGGCGGGGGGTGCCCAGAGAAGCCCCATGAGGTGCCAGAGCAGCGCTCCAATGAGCTCCAGCAGCACTGCACCCCTGGAAATAACTTTATTAAGAGGTCTGTTTTCCTGCCAGGTAAATTTGATGTTTAAATACATTGTTGCATGACCATGGACAAATTTGTATCTCAAATACAAAATGGAGAATAGAAAGTAGGGTCAACAAATCAAATATCTCTACAAAGGGTCCTTAACTTTTCAGGAGCTTTCAAAGTATTAAAAAAAACATTATGCTTGAAGCGAGGAAGGAAATATTTATTATAAGAGATAGTTTAGTTTGGTACCTGGTTGTGATAATTTTGCACATTACAATTAGTCCCAGAATTCTATGAGCCAAAAAAAAATAAAAAAGACATACAGGCAACTGAGAGTTTGGCAAAAGAATTGGCTTTTAAGGGATATTATGGAAGAAAGAAGAGAGCCAAAAGCTTTCCTTCCACATATTCTATACCCATTGCTTTACTCTTTGGGCAAAGTTGGCTGATCACATACACAAGAGGTTAAAAACTTAATTGAAGTGTGTCACCAAGCAGTGTATGAAACAAGGTAGATGAGCTTAAAGCATTGCCTGGAATTGACAGGTACATTGTTGTGGGCATAGGAGTTGTGGCTGAAGAAGGATCACAGCTCGGAGCTAAACATCCAAGGATACACATCCTATCCAAAAGGCAAGCACATGGACAGAGGAAGTAGAGTGGCTCTGTTGGTTTAAAAAAAATCAAATCCTTAGTAAGAAGATACATAGATTCAGAAGCAGTAGAATGCTTAGTGTGTGGAATTGAGAATCTGAAAGTGTAAAATTACCCTGATGGGAGTTGTACACTGGTCTCCAAATAATTGCAAGGATGCGGATTACAAATTGCAGTCTGAGTTAGAGAAGGTGTGTAAGAAAGGCATTGTTACAGTGGTCATGGTGGACTTCAATATGCTGGTAGACTGGGAAAATCAGAATGGCACTAGATCCCAAGAGAAAGAATTTGCGGAATGCAGATGAGGTGGCTTTTCATCACAACCTGTGGTCAAGCTCACTAGAAAAAAAGGCAATTTTTGAATAGAAACTGTTCATGAATCAGATTTGATGAGGGAGCTTAAGGTAAAGGAGAAGGCAGTGATCACAATATGAGTTTGAGAGGGAGAAGCTAAAATCAGACATGCTGGTATTACAGTTGAATAAAGGTAACTATAGAGGCATGAGAGAGGAAATGGCCAAAGTTGATTAGAAGGGGATCTTTGCAGGGATAACTGTAGAGCAGGAATGGCAGGAGTTTCTGTGAATAAATCAGAAGATGTTGAAGTGGCTGACAGCATAATGGTCTTGGTTACCAATTTTACAACCAAAGTACAGCTCATACTTTCTCTTAGTAAGTGCAGTCATGTTGCGTCTTTGAGCCTTGTATACTCAGCACAAATTTAACAGAATGTATTTGCAGCTGTTGCATTGCAGACAAGACATTTCTGCTGTTTTGAATCTTCCTGAAGAAAATAAATTGTATTGTTAAGTACACTCACAATGCTATTGCCTGAAGAACACATGAATCAACATGCGTTCAATCTATAATCAATATGATGCAGAGCATCTCTATGTGTGAGCTGCTTTTTTTTTAGCCTGCATGCATCTATCCTGACTAACATGCCCAGGCCTAAGACAATATTTGCACAGCACCTGCACTGAGGGCATGCTCAGGCATGCTTGGACTGGCCAAAACAGCTTGCTTTGTGGCCAAAATATTAGTAGACATAAAATATGAAAGAAATCACAAAAATAGGTTTATTATATCTAAAAAACAATACATGATAGGAAAATATTAAGGTAATTTTTGTTATCAGCAGCCCAAAAACCATAAAATACACCCAAAAGTGTTCAGGAAGCTTAAATCTTCATTGTCCAGGGTAATTAAGGATAAGGTTTTGAAGTATTTGAAAGCACATAGAACCATAGAACATTACAGCACAGAAATGGGTCCCCTCAGCCTTTTTACTTTGTGCAGAACAATTATTCTGCTTAGTCCCATTGACCTGCACCCAGTCCATAGCACTCCATAGCCCGACCATCCATATACCTGTCCATATTCTCCTTACATGTTGAAATTGAGACAACATTCACCACTTCAGCTGGCAGCTCGTTCCACACTCCCACCGCTCTTTCAGTGAAGAAGTTTCCCTCAAACTTTCCCCTTTCAACCTTAACCCATGTCCTCTGGTTTGTATCTCATCTACCCTCAGTAGAAAAAGCATACCTACATTTACTCTGCTATAGCCCTCATAATTTTGAATGCCTCTATTAAATTTCCCCGTCATTCTATGCAGCAGGGAATAAAGTCCTACCCTGTTTCACCTTTCCCTGTAACTCAGTTGCTGAAGTCCAAGCAACATCCTATAAATATTCTCTGCACTCTTTCAATCTTATTGATATCTTTCCTGTAAGTTAGGTAACCAAACTGCACATAATACTCCAAATTTGGCTTCATCAATGTCTTGTACAACTTTACCATAACATCCTAACTCCTATACTCAGTACTTTGATTTATGAAGGCTAATATGCTAAAAGCTCTCTTTACAACTGAATCTACCTGATGCCACTTTCAGGGAATTATGTATTGATATTCCCATATCCCTCTGTTCTACCACATTCCTCAGTGCCCTACCATTTACTGTATATGTCCTTTCTTGGTTTGTCCTTCCAAAATGCAACACCTCACATTATCAAACAGCAATGGTCCCATCACAGATCCCTGAGGCGCACTACTGGTCACAGGCCTCTCATCTGGGAAGCAATCATCCAATACCACTCTCTGGCTTCTCCCATAGAATCAGATTTACAACCTCATCATGAATACTAAGCGTTGAACCTTCTTGATTAATCTCCCAAGTGGGTTCTTCTCAAAGGGCTTACTAAAGTCCATGTAGGCAACATCCACGGTCTTTCCTTCATCAGCTTTACTGGTAACCGCCATGAAAAAACTCTATAAGATTGGTTAAACACTATCTACCACACACAAAGCACACTCCTCCTCCTCCTTTAATCTGTATAGGTTCCATGATCTCACTGCTTGTTTTCCTTACCCTCAAGGTTTTGTGCCCATTTCCTGAGTGAATACTGATGCAAAAAAAAATTTAAGATCACCCCCACTCTGATCTTCAAGGGGTCCAATTTAATCCCTTTCTATCCTTTTACTCTTAATATGCCTGTGGAAATCCTTGGGATTCTCCTTCACATTGTCTGCCAAAGCAACCTTATGCCTTCTTTTAGTCTTTCTGATTTCTTTCTTGAGTTTTTCCTTGCAGTTTTATACTCCTCAATACATCATTTGCACCATTTTGCCAATACCTGCTATATACCTCTCTTCTTCCAAATCATATCCCCAATATCCCTCAAAAACCATAGGTTCCCCATGCCTGCTAACTTTGCCTTTAATCCTGACAGGAATTTAAAAACTCTGTACTCTCAAAATTTTACCTTTGAAGCTCTTCCACTTACGTCACGCATCCTTGCCAGAAAATAACTTATCCCAATCCACACATTCTAGATCCTTTCCCATTTCTTCAAAATTGAATTTCAACCTGAGGCTCCAGATCTATCCTTCTCCATAATTAACTTGAAACTAATGGCATTATGATCACTAGACCCAAAATGTTCTCTACACATACTTCTGTCACCTGTCCTGTCTTGTTCCCTAATAGGAAGGAGACAGAACAGGACAGGACAGGAACAAGGGATTCTGTCTAGTTAGTACCTCTATATATGATAAAACAGGCCGAAGTCAGCATGATTTACTTCAGGGGAAATCTTGCCTGACAAATCAATTGGAATTGTTAGAGGAAGTGACAACCACAAAAGACAAAGGAGGGTTGGTGGTTGTTGTTTTCTTGAAGTTTCACAGGGCCTTTGACAATGTGCCGCACATCAGGCTGCTAAACAAGATGGGAGCCAAGGGTATTACAGGATAGGTACCAGCGTGAATAAATGACTGGCAGAAGGCAAAGTGTGGGAAGAAAGTGGGCCTAAATTGTCCAAATCATATCAGAATGTTATCCATTATCATGCCTTTATGTACATTTCTGCAAATAAGATCCTTGCTTCTGGGAAGATTTGGGTAATCTCCTGGAACAAGTTACCAAATTCAATACCCTCAGGTGCCAGAATTGTTTTTATTGTGGAAATTAGCAGATATAAGAACTAAAATGAGGCTGTTGAAATATCATTTGAAATTTATTAAACTCGCTGTAGCGGTAGCCAAGAAACGCATAGCTATTACTTAGAAATCTGATTCCCAACTGAGTCTGACCAGCTGGAAGTCAGAAATGCATAGTTGTGTTCCCCTGGAAATGATAACTTACAACCTCAGAAATTGTTAAATCATGTTTTTAAGAATATGGAACTCGTATTTAAGATATACACCTTTGATGATCCCCCCTCTAGTCTCCAATAACTCCAGTATCCCTAGTGATGTCTTTGTCAAGACATTTATCCCTTAAGGGAGGAAGTAAGCTGTGGATGAATCATGTAATGTTTCATCTCTATATAATTAATACTTTTGGAAAACAGATGATTTTGTCACATTATATGAGAGAATTACCTCTTTTTTCCTTTTCCTTTGGGGCGGGGATGGGGGTCTTTCTCTTTTTCTTTTTTCTCTTCTTTTTTTCCTGTTTTCTGCTTTTAAGGATTGGCATGCTGTGTAATTTTGTATTTATAAACAATAGTGCAGAATTTGATAATTGTGATAATGTGTTGATTCTTCCTTCTTTGGTACTTTACTGTATTTCAGCTCCTGGGCAACTTGTGTTTTCTGATGCCTGCCACTTTAGCTCTCCATCTCGCTCTCCCACTCAACTATCTGTCTGTGACCACTGACACATTTTAAAAAGGGCTAATGCAAGCTTGAGGAGCATCACCTTGTCTTCTATCTGGTCATTTGGCAAATTTCAGTATTTCATTTCAAACTTAACATTGGATAATTTTTTTGTTTACATCAGAATGAGCCATTTCTGATGAAAATCATCCACCTGTGATACTGGCTCAGTTTTCTTTACTCAGAGGAGCCTTATTGATCTGCTGGACATGGTCTAATAATTCAGCATTTTGCAACCTCTGCTATTTTGTTTGTACTCTCTAATCTGTCATTTCATAACTTGCTAATTTCTGTCTCTATCTGCCCTAATAACTGATCCATCAGATAATTTCTACAATGTTCCTCATGGCAAAGCCTGACCTCAGCCTATCACAGATTATTCTCTGTCTTTTCCCCATGAATTCTGCAACTTAAACTTATTTTTCATAAGACAAATCTCATATCTTTTAGCAGCTGTCTGTGGGGAGTTGGTGCGTTCTCCTCATGTCTGCGTGGGTTTCATCCGGGGACTTCGGTTTCCTCCCACTGTTCAAAAAAGTGCCTTAGTGTACTTGTGGACCTTGGCCATTTGGCAGTGCGTACCCGTCCGTGCCCATCCACTGATGTGTTTTCGCAAGACTTGCCAAACGAAATGAATTGAATTCGCCCATCGTTATTGAATGAAGATCTACCGGGACCAATGCCTGAAGAGGGCGCACAAAATCAGTGAACCGGTGCGGACTCGAAAGGCCAACATGGCCTGTTTTCGCTCCGTTAATGGTTATATGGTTATATCAGTCCAGGAAATCTCTGAACAGCTTCCAAGATCATATCATTCTTTTTCTTTGATTTTGTTTGTTTTGTAAATCCATGTTGATTGAAAATATTTTTTTAAATTTTAAAAATAAGATCCTTACATCTATTTTTTTGTAATGTATAAACAATTTTATTGTAAAGGTTCCATTGTATCAACTGTGTCGCAGTGCAAAATGAAGAACGAGAAAATGTCAGACGTAGTCCATTAAAAGTCCGACAAAGTTCAGTAAAAGTTGTCTATTCAAACAGCAAGCTTTTAAAAACCCCGTGCGTTCTAAATGACATCGTCGGACTGTGACGTCATGACGTCACTCGGAACCTCCCGAGCCGGTTCAATTAAGCCTCAGGTGAGCCACTACATGACACCCCCCCAGAATTGGCGATAGGAGGCAAAAGCTCTGGTGTCATTACTGTCCACCAGTCTTGGACGGTCGACTCTGCCTTCACATTAGGGGTCATGGCAAGGGTCGATCAAGGTCAAGATGAGCAGGCTTTAGTCGGTCAATTGTAAATGTCTCTGGATGCCCCCCAATGACCAGTACACAAGCTGTACGATTGCTTCGTAGCACTCTGAAGGGGCCCTCAGAAGTCCTCCGTAAGGGTGATCTGTGTGCACCTCTATGCCCAAACACAAACTCGCAGTCCTGGAGTTCCTATAGGTTGAAGGGTGTTGTTGCTCCATGCCTTGACGTTTGAACTTGGGCTAATTTTGCAAGCCGCTCCTGCAGTCTGCCTAAGATTTCAGTCAGTGGCACCTCCTGTCTGAGGGCTGAAATAAATGCTCTGGTATGTGAATCAGTCGATGAGTCCATCGTAGGAACTGCCTCTGGCTACTAGTGAATCTGTCAATGACCATGAACAAGTATCTCGACCCACATGACACTGGAAGCAGGCTGACAATGTCAACGTGCACATGGTCAAATCTGCACTGCTGAGGCTGGAAAAGCTGAAGCGGTGCCTTAACGTGCTTTTGCACTTTTGCTGATGGGCGGTCTGTGCATGTCTTTTCCCAGTACATGACCTGCTTTTTGAGTCCATGCCGTACAAATTTGTTGGCTATCAGGCGGACCGTTGCTCGAATGGAGGCGTGGGACAGTCCGTGAATGGAATCGATAATGCAATGTCTCCATGCAGCAGGGACGATAGGGTGAGGCAGACCTGCAGAAGCGTTGCACAGGAGAGTGGTACCTTGCAGCCTAAAGACTACATCCTAGAGTTGCAGGCTTGTGACAGCAGTTCTATAAGCTGGGAGTTTGTCCTGGCGCTGAGCTTTGGCCAGTGCCATGTAGTCTACACCTGGAGAGAGGCCACATACTGCTTTAATGGAGGAACATGACAGGCCACCACATTACTCTTTCTGGAGATGTGTTCAATCCTGGTTGAAAATTCGGATACATAAGATGGGTGGCGTTGCTAATGGGGTGACCTGAGATCTGATGCCTTTGTGAAGGTGAATGCCTTGCCTTCCAAAAAAATAGTGGAAGTGTCTGACTGCGAGATACAGCACCAGCAGTTCCCTATCAAATGTGCTGCATTTCGTTTCCGAAGGGCAGAGGTACCTATTAAAAAATGCTAGAGGCTTCTATTGCCCAAAGGTGTACTGTTCCAAGAGTCCGCCTACCTCCACGTCGGACGTGTCTATCATCAAGGCAGTTGGTGCATCCATTTGTGGATGGACCAGCAATGTTGCCTTCATTAGGGTGTCTTTGGTCTGCTGGAAGGCTACTGTCATTTCCTTCGTCCACTCAAGTTCTTTGGCACTGCTGGACATGAGGTTGAAGAGGATTTTCATAATATGTGCTCAGAAAGTAGAAAGCGACGATAAAAATGAACCATCCCCACAAATTTCTGGAGGCCTTTGATGATATCATGCCTCGTGAATTTGACGATGGCTTCCACATTGCTAGGCAATGGAACAATACCCTGCTACTGATCTGATGTCCCAAGGACTCGATAGAGGACTGCCCAAATTTGCACTTGGCAGGGTTCAGAGTTAGCCTGAACTCCTGGAGGCAGCAGCAGAGTAAAACAGATGCTGCAGGTGCTCTTTGTGGGAGTTGTTAGCAACATGCATGTCATCCAAGTATACAAAAAGGAAAAGGAAATCCATGCCACGCCCCACTGCATTCACCAGTCGCTGGAATGTTTGTGCAGCATCTTTGAACCCAAAAAGCATTCTCAAAAATTCAGAAGCTGAATGGTGTTACGTTAGAGATCTTGGGCACATCTTCCAGGTTTACAGGTACCCATGCATCATGACAATTTTAGAAAATATTCTAACCCAATGAAGATTAGATGTAAAGTCCTGTATATGGGGAACAGTGGTAGCGTTGTTGAGAAACCTGTTATCCCTGCAAGGTTTCCACTCTCTCATTGCTTTGGGCACCATATGTAGCCAGGAAGCCCACAGGCTATCAGACCTGCGTATGATTCCAAGTTATACCACTTTGTGGAATTCTTGTTTTACAATCCGCAATTGGTCGGGCGGAAGGCAGCCGTGTGGAGGAGGTCCATAGACGAGGATGTGGTGTGTGATGATGCCATGTTTGAGAGTGGGAGTGGAGAACTGGTGAGTGACAATGTCCAGAAACTCCACAAGAAGTTTGGTGAATTCATTGTTCGAGTACTCCACAGCATCTAGGCGCAGGGCATGGAGTTTGGCTTTTCCAAGGCAGGATGTCTGGAACGTTGTGGTGTTCACCAACCGGCACCCTTTTATGTCCACCATCAGTGAGTCAGCTCTGAGGAAGTCAGCCCCCAGCAATGGCCAGGATGCAGCAGCAAGAACTTATTGTCACTGAATTTCAGGGGTATAGTCCTTGTGCTGTATGTACCAATCGAAGTGTTATTCACCACAGTGAGCACCGGACCCAAGCTCCTGGTATGGGTGTCAAAGTCCAAAGGAGGAAGGACACTAACCTCTGCACCTGTATCGACTAGAAATTTGCACTGGGAGAGTTTGTCCCAGACACAGAGTAAGCTGTTATGGTGGCCATCTGCCATAGCCATTGTCACGGAGTTGTGCTTGTCCAGGGGTAAATTCGCCCTCACCGTCGGTATTTGTGGAGCTTGGGCTTTAGGGTGTGACGCAGCACTAATTTCTGTGGGCCTTGCGCCTTGCTGTTTCACATGCCACAGAATGTTTGCACGGTCGCCCATTGTTCGAGGGTTATCAAAGTCCTCATCAGCCAACATGAGGCAGATGTCTTCTGGCAGATGTTCTAAAATCAACTGGTCAAAGAATAAGCAACGCCAATGGCCATCTGGCAGTGCCATTAACTCCAAAGGGGCGGAGTCCCCCAGGCCATCTGTTGAGGGCACTTACCACATGATGGTACTTAGTGGCATCCACTTCTATCTTGCGAATATGGAACTGTGCCTCAGCCTGCCCGAACCAAACTTCAGGGTGAGTGGCCCAAAAGACAGGCAGTTTGAGCGAAACTGCTGTGGGACCAAAATCTGTTTGGGCCCGTCGTGGTCACCAATGTAGCAACTATGTCGCAGTGCAAAATGAAGAACAAGAAAATGATCAGATATAGTCTAGTTGAAGTTCAGTAAAAGTTCTTTATTCAAACAGTCACACGCAGCTTTTTAAAACCCCATTCGTTCCAAATGATGTAATCACATTGTAACGTCATGACATCACTCAGAACCTCCCAAGCTTGTTCGATTAAGTCTCCGGTGAGCTGCTACACCATTATTGTCATGTAATACTACACTTGGAATGTAACATACATGAAATTCTTTGACTTTTGTCTACCACAAGGCAGACAGAGAGTCACCACTTTGTCCAGTGCCCCTCACACTGAAAGATGTCATCCATACTTAGCTATAATTTCCCTATTCAGAAACTATTTGCTGCTCTTCTGCAGTGGTTCTAGGGATGGTTCAGCCGATATTACCAATAAATATCTTTCTCTTTACTTTTCTGCCTATTGTTGCAAGCGGTTTGTGCTTTTCACAAGATATGAAATCAGGAATAGGCCAATTAACCCTTGAGCCTGCTGCACCTTTCAATCTTGGTCTTGACATCACTTTCCTTTTTCTCATTTCTCACACTTAATTCAAGAAACAGAAATAATTTGATATGCAAGAAAATAATAGCAATGAATTATTTCTGTTTTAATTAGAGCTAAATGTCAGTTTGGCACCTGATCTAAAGCATAGTTTGTCTGTAATTAATATTATTAAGGTCCTGAATTGTGACAACTAGTTAGGGGTCCTCGAAGAGAAATTGATATGAATCCAGAAAGCTGTGAGGATTGGAGGGCTCTGTCCTGCAGTGTTCCCCACGGCTCCACACTTTTTACAATCTGTTCGCCGTGCTCTCTTTGGTTCCCCTCTGTTATACACATTTCCCCACAGTTCCCCACTTTTTCCAATCCATTCCCCCTGCTCCCTTTCGTTCCCCTCTGTCCTGAAGTGTTCTCCACGGTTCCCCACTTTTTCCAATCTGTTCTGTTTGAAATTGGGGTAACATGTAGGTGCGCTTAATGTTGGAAGAGACATTCGGGACTCGCATGAAATATCAGCGGGATAGCTCCTGAAATATATTATTAAAACTTGAAACCAATGTTATAAATTTCTACCCACTAACTTTAAAATAGGAATCCAGATAACTCTTGAGAGTAGTAAACCCACAAGCCCTGAGTGTACATGGGTATTGAAAACTATGGCTTGCAAAGATTCTACTGAAGGTATCCTTCCATACAAACCCCATGCAGATTATTAATCAGTATCTGCCAGTCCCACATGAAGTATGGTCCTCTCACCTTAGATGAGTTGTTTTCAGTCCACTGAAAAAGGGATGTTTTGTATGCATTCTCTTTTCAGACATCCAGCTGACAAAGGTAAACAGCTTCAAGTACTTGGGGACCATCATCTTGAGGGATGGGTCTTTGGAAAAAGAAATTCACTCCAGGATCAGCAAAGCCAGCCAGGTTTTAGGGAGGCTGCCCACCAGAGGGCTCAATCAACACTTCATCAGCATCTCCACAAAGCTGAAAATCTAAAGAGCTATGGTCATCCCTTCTCTCCGATATGGATGTGAGACCTGGACTCTGTACCAACATCACATCAGACATCTGGAGAAATTCCACATGCGTGCCCTCCATTCCATCTTTGGCATTTGTTAGCAAGACAGTGTCTCCAACCTGGAGGTCTCGGGTTGTGTGAAGTCCATCAGCATTGAATCCCTGATCATCAGATCCCAGATGCAGTGGGTGGAAAATGTCATCAGAATGGATGACCACTGTATGCCTCGTCAGCTGCTCTATAGGGAACTGAAGACAGCAAGGAGACCTCAAAGTCATCCACTCAAGTGCTGTAAAGACGCTGTGAAGGAAACCCTAAGCTACTGTGTCATCCAGCCAAGAGAACTAGAAGCTGCGCTGCTGACAGATCCCATTGTTGAGCCCTGTGCTATGAAGCCTACACCAGTTTTGAACACAGGCGCTGCCAAAAACTGATGGAAGACTGTGAATAGCATCACAAAGCAGCAGCCACAGTTATTACAGAAACGGGCTTCCAGTGCCCCCACTGTGCTAGACTCTGCACTTCCAGACTGGGGCTGCAAAGTCACCTTTGTGTCCACAGATGAAATGCACAACAACATGTTTTCCATGAACTGAAGGACTACCAATTTAATATATATCTCTTTTCAGACCAAAGCTACTTGCTTAACCTGGGTCAATGCTGTGTAGTCCATTGACAGTTAATGTTTGCACTGGCTTCCGGGTGCCTAATATACTTTGGAGCTGAGTATACTTCCAGATCTAGATTTTTTAAAAAAAGATTGGTTGATGGTTCTGTTGTAGTTAAGTTTTGTTGTATAATTTTAGAAAGAGCAGAAATCTGATGCAATTGGGTATATATTATATCCTGGTGGTTGTCACATACTTTTTAACAAAGGTTTAGCTCAATTCCTTCAGTCCGGCCAATGAAATTTGGACCTTGTTGCATCATCAAACAGACATCTATGGTAGTGGGTAAAACATTGCCTGCAAGTTGATTTTGTGATAGTTCAACCAAACTAAGTGACAGCAAAGTAAAGGTAAATAATTCTATGATTAAGTTTTGTAAAGGTTTAGTATTTGGCCTCAGAATTGTGAAAGGCCACTGTTGATGTTACAGATGAAATGAATAGATTTAAGTTTGTTTCCTACGTTAAGAAACATTCATTGGCAGATTAACTATTAGGCTGAGTAGGCTGAACCCTAGAGGCCCAGAGGTAAGGGGACCCATCATAACCACTGGTACACCACTTGTCAATAAGGGCTCGCGTTAGTTTTGGGTCCACCCATCAATCAAGGCTCATAGAAGTACCATGTTCACCTGATTATGTATCAATTGCCATAATTTAATGAGATATGCTCCCCTTTTACAAATTGCTCAATCATCAGCTCAAATATGTAAATGTTTTGCCAACACACAACTGAATTGGTTGCTGTGTGGAGCTAGATTATGTCAATGTCAAAATCTGCTCTCTCAACTCCAAATTGATTAAAGTGTTCTCATTCAGACCATCACTATTTAGTATCCAAAATGCCAAACCAGACTCAGGAAATCTGGGGCACTTGGTCTTTTGAAAAGTAACTGTGCCGAACATCACAGAACACCAAACAGCGCAACAGCCAATTTTATGGTCACCAGAAACCCCATGATGAGAATGCTGAAGGAGCCGAGGGTGCAGTCGCGACTCAGAAGTGACTGAAGGAACATGTACAGTGTTCTCCAACATCCCGACTGGCAGTGGTGGGAATGGAGCTGCATGGTTGGGGGGGGTTCGCGTTGGTTTCATCGAAGTGGAGCTGGGGATCCACATCTCGAAGATCAGCCACTGGCTGGGGGCAAGGAACCTGGGCGAGCTCTGGGGAATTCCGCAGGTGGCTGCATGAGGCTGTGCCCTGCCCTTCACCCATGCAACGTTTTGTTCCAAAGGCTTGGTCTGCAGGTGGGTATTGGGGCACAATTGGAGGACATGGTCCGCAAATACCCCCATGATGCTGGCCATGGTGTAAGGTAAAGTTTTGTTTGATTTTAATGAAGTTTTTCCTCCCTGCCTCCAACCAAACACTAACTGGTGTATTTCCAGCACATATTCGGTGGATAAATTTAGAAGTAAATCACAAAAATGTGTAGACACAGTGATTGAAGTAAAAAAACACAAAATGCTGGGGAAGCTCAGCAGCTCAAAACTGGAAGACCTCGTCTTGGGATCAGATGTGGCGGAGACGAAAAATTAAGAGAAAGGGATGGAATCCTTGCAAGGGACAGGGTGTGAGGAAGTATAGTCAAGGTAGTTGTAGGAGTTAGAGGGTTTGTAATATATGTCAGTGGAAAGCTTGTCTCCCGAGATGGAGACAGATAGATCTAGGAAGGGGAGAGTGTTGTCAGGGATGGACCAGGTGAGCTTGAGATCGGGATGGAAATTGGCCACGCAGTAGATGAAGTTGACAAGCTCATTGCAGGTGCATGAGGCAGCCCCGAAGTAGTCATCAATTTCCCAAAGGAAAAGTTGAAGGGTCTTGCCTGTGTAGGCTTGCAGCATGGATTGCACCACAAACAGTATCCATGACTACTCCCTTGATTTGGAGCAAATGAGAAGAGTTAAAGAAGAAATTATTTCAAGTGCTCAGGCAGAAGGAAATTTGGAGTGAGGGCATCATGCCCAAAGGCTAATAAATGGAACAATTTCACTTTATTCAACAAAGGATGGAGGCAAGGTCAGGAGGGGCCTCACTAAAGCTCAGCCTAGGGCCCAAATAGTAGTTAATCCGCCACTGTCAACATTGATTATATATAGATAATATTCCACTGTCATTATAGGAGGAGGTGGAGGATGCACCAGGTGTGGGGAAAGAAAAACTGGGGCAAAGCTTTTTGAGTACTTTGCTGATTGGCAAATTCAATAAATGAACAATTAGTACTTCTGTTTTGTTTTAATATCTTGGCAGGTTCATAACGAGTCATTGAGATATTTGAGTCAACCATCATCTTTACCTGAAAAGATGAAGATTTGACAACAATGTCAAAGTTCAAAGGTTCCTTTTATTGTCCTGTAATAATACATTAAAAATGTAGTATACATGATGTACTTCTGCCATAAAGCAAACAAAGATTAGCACTCCCAACAAAAGGAGAAAAAGAAACAAGAGAGAGTCCATTCAGAGACTCTGCAGCCTCACAGACTCCAATTCAAACCGTCGGCAACCAGAGCTCCAGATCAAATCTCCAATGTGATCAGGAAACCTTTAGCGCCCGCACCCTTTGGGAGCACTTCTTATCCTCAGCACGCTCTTGGATCCCAGTTCCAATGCCTGGTTCCCATGAGCCAGTCAGCAGCAGACTACAGCCTATGTGAGTCCTTTGAACATGTCACCAACAGCCCACAGCCTGAGTGTGTCCTTTAGCCACTGAGACCTTTGCTGGACTGCTGCCATGGTCACTATCCTGTAGGGTCATCTGCTACGTTTCTCCTTCTCAGTGGGGGACAGGGTGGGGGATGGGGGTAGTTTCTCCCCATTTCTGGTGCCCTGCACCAGTCCACTGCTCATGGTACACTGCTTAGCATTCATGTGTCGGCACCTTTGGCATGGACCTCCATGCTTACAGGATTTCACAGAAAATACCATCAGCTCCTTTAACAGGCTGTTTGAAACTTGTACAGAGTTGTCTTCATCGCGACTGGGCAATAGGACCCTGCAGAGCAACACTGTATCTCTGCTTCACGCTCTCCCAGTCCACGGCAGTGCTGCCATTGCAGCAGAGCCAACATTTTTTCACAGCTCTTTTGAAGTGACACAAGATGCTAGCTCAGTTAAAAACCTGCTGCTTTTCAGCTATTTATAATGCAATGTTACAGTAAACCTTGTAAGAAAAAATACATCGAACTCGGTTGTCGGAAGAATAATTACCCACTTTGTAAAAGGTCTACACAATTGACTTGTCAACAGTGTTTTCCAGATAAGTAGGGAGAAAGATGTGGGTTTTCTTGTTTTCACACTTGCAGACTAGAAGGTCAATTTTAGCTCTCCTAGTCACACACACACACACCAATTGTTCAGAACGCCCCCAGTTTAAAATTACACATAATTGTACATCTGTTTTGTTGTTTTAAAACAAAATATTGAATTATAAATGGTGCAGCCCAGGTGTGAGTTGTTGGTTACAATTTATAGATATGCCTGGAGATGTTTTTAAATGAGCAATTTATTTGATTTCATTGAGAAGTGGATAGGAGTGATTCAGCATTCTCACTGAGACAGCAGTGAGGAAAGCATTCTGATGCCAGCTGGTAATTCACAGGCTGCTAATTAGTTGGATGCATGGTATTGTATTAATCGGTACAAAGCCAGACTGCTTTTAAACTAGAACTGCTCAGGATCTCTGGAGTGGCTGATGGTTATTGTGTTTAATTCTATTTCCCAATTACAGTAAAATCCCCATTATCTGGAATTCAAACAACCAGCAGTCTCACGCAACTGGCAAAAAAAAAAATAATTGTGTGACAAATTATGTTTTATTTTATATTGTAAATGGGTATGTTTTAAAGGAGATAAATTGTGGCAGGTTTTTTAGTTTAGGTCACATACAGATACAAACACTTCAAAACAAATCTCATTTAAGATGCCAGAGCTCTGCTCAAGCCAGACAGCCCAGGCTCCGAGTGCCTTTGAAAAAATGAAGAATGCCAATAAGGACTGTACAAGTAGGTGTTAATTGGACATGCTGTGTAGTAATGGATGAATGGAACTCGGAAGATTAGGTCCAGAGCCGCAACCTAAGTGCAGTTGGATGTTTAAGAGGGTCATGTGGTTTTCTCTGAGAGAGTGAGAGAGAGAATTCAGTTCTGCAGTAGCTGGGACTGGAACAGGACAAGCTAGAAAGCTTGTGGAAAAACCCAATTTTGAAGACAGGTTGTGAGTTCTTAGTTCAGCCTGGTCAAAGTCTTTATGGCCCATACAAGAGGAAATGGCCTTGAAATAAGGGAAACAAAAAGCAACTCTGTGATGATCTGAAAGAAAGGTCATCATCTGGAAAACCCTGATGGATCAAGTTTCTTCAGCAAGACACTGAAGTGGCTGAACCTTCCTGAGCGGTAACCATTTACCTTTCAAACACCAAAGCCTGGTGAAATTCATAAATGTTAAATTCCGTGCACAGTACAAGAATTGCCTGCAACCAGTGAACTTGGAGGAATGAGAAGTGAGTTTGGACTGTGAATCAAAGAACTTTTGTTGAACTTGTATACACATTACATACACGTGTGCCTAGAATTAGAAGGGGGTTAAGTTTGATCCTGTTTTGATGTTTGAAGATAATTAAAAGCAACTTTTGTTTAAGTAACCATTTGTCTTGGTGAATTTCTATTGCTGCTGTATTTTGGGGTCCTCTGGGCTCGTAACAGTTGAAAATAAATAAGTAAAAAAATACGAATGTTTAAAAGCAGTTCGTTCGCCAATCACGCAACACGCAATCTCAAGCAAATGGCAAATTCACTTCTCCGGCATCTATCAATCCCCATAGGTGCTGAACCAAGTGGTATTACTGTAATTTGTGTTTATTTTTATGTTTGTGTTTCATTTAAATAGCAGTGAATAATGTTATAAAAGATTCAGTTACTTCAAGCATCAACAGAGATTAGATGAATGTTTAGAGAGAATGAAGTTCAATAAGGATAAATGTAAAATAATATGAATTTGAAAAATCAAGAGCTGGGAATTACACTTTTAATGTTTCAAACATGATGTGCCATTCTGATTACTGCAGTAGAAGATTTCATGATCAGAATTATAGGAACAAGCTTACTGAGTTGGTCACACTGCAGTTTAAGCAGCGAAGTAAAGATAACTGCAGGGAGGTAGTGCAGGAGTCCATAAGACCAATATACAATGCCCTCCATAATGTTTGGGAGAAAGACATTTTTTTTCTTTTACTTGCACCTGTGCTCCACAGTTTGAAATTTGAAATCATACAATTCACATGTGATTAAAGTGCCTATACCAGGTTATTTATATACATTTTGGTTTGACTGTGTAGTAACAGCCCATTTCAGGGCACCATAATGCTTGGGACATTTGGCTTCACAGGTGTTTCTGATTATTCAGATATATTTAATTGTTTAATTGGTGCAGATATAATAGAGCTAGGCTTGCTTCTAAGCTTTTGTTCACCTTTGGAGTCCATAGTTGCCATATTTCAACATAAAGACCAGAGTTGTGCCCAATGAAAATCAAGAAGCAATTATGAGGCTGAAAAACAAGAATAAAACAGTAAGACTTTGCCTAAACCTTGGGATTACCAAAATCAACAGTTAGGAACATCATTAAGAAGAAAGAGTGTACTGGTGAGCTCAGTAATTGCAAAAGGACAGGGGGACCAAGGAAGACCCTCCACTGCTGATGACAGAAGAATTCTCATCATAATGATGAAAAATCCCCCAAATCCCTGTCTGACAGATCAGAAATTTTCTTCACGCGGCCATCACTGAGGACAAGGCCCAAATCCTGTCCACCACCTGAGCAGGTCCCGTCCCTCCAGAAAGCTGAGAGGTGCTTCTACCACCAATGTTGGGAGGCATCCGTATGCAGGTGCCGCCAGCCATGTTCGTTCCCGGGAAACAACCGGGCCAGGTGCCGTTAGTGGCTGCGGCAGCTGGCTGACCGAATAGGCTTCTCCACATCTGGTACGGCATCACAGGCCGCAAGTTCCTCGTGGACACGAGGGCAGAGTAAGTGTAATACTCCCTATGGTGCACGAGACCGCACAGTGATTCCCTGTGTGCTGCCAATAACACCACCATCAGAATTTTTGGAATAAAGGCAAATTCCTGAATGTTTCGGCGCCATCACATGTCCTTCGCTCTCACTTCAGTGGACAAACCTCTGCTAGGCACGGATTTCCTCCGGGCGCACTCCCCACTTTTCGACTTCTACGAATTTCCACACACTGCCCCTCGGCAAGTCCAACAGGCCTTCCACCAACTTGCTTCCATGGAAACACACCACGACCAGTACAGCTGCCTCCTCACAGAATTTCCCTTCATCCTGCACCTCCAGTTCACTGCACTCGTGTCTAAGCATGGCGTCCAACACCATATTACTGCCACTAGCCCACCATTGTATTCATGGGCCCACCGCCTGGCCCTGGACAAACTCCGCCTCGCCAAGGAAGAGTTTACGTGCATGGAGGAGCTCTGCGTTGTCTATCATTCTGATAGCCAGAGGGCCTCACCCCTCCACTTGATGCCCAAATCCAATGGCAGCTGGAGACCCTGTGGCGATTACTGTCGTCTCAACAACTCCAGACCACTACCTAATCCCCCATATCCAAGATTTCGCAGTGAACCTCCATGGTGCAAAGCTTTTCTCCAAATTCAACCTAATCCTGGGATACCACCAGATCTCTGTGCACCCGGATGACATCCAAAAAAACGGCTAATGTTATCCCATTTGGCCTGTTCAAGTTCTTAACCATGCCATTTGGTTTAAAACAAAAAGGCAGCACAGATATTTCAGCACCTCATGGACATGGTCGACAGAGATTTGCCTTCATCTACCTTGACGACATCCTGGTAGCCAGCAACTTGCCTGAGGAGCACATGATGCATCTCCTCCAGCTTTTTACTCACCTTGCACAGTTCAGCCTCATCGTTAATCCTGAGAAGTGCCAGTGCAGGCTCATGAAAATAGACTTTCTGGGCCATAAAATTACCACAGCCAGTGCCATCCCTTTACCAGACAAAGTGGATGCCATACAACGTTTCGCCAGACTGGTAACACTGAAAGGCCTGTAGGAGTAAATTTCTACAGCAGTTCATCCCTGCGGCAGCCAAGATTATGCACCCTCTTCACGTTAATGTCAGGCTTGTCAAAGGAGCTTGAATGGACTGATGAGGTTCACACCACTTTCAAGCCTGGAGAAACACAAAGTGGCCCTGGCCCACACAATGATGCTAGTACACCCATGAATGGATGTACCAACGGCCCGCACAGTTGACACATCCAACACACCAGTGAGTGCTGTCCTGGAACAGTTCGTTGAAGACTCATGGAGACCCCTCGCCTTTTTCATTCGACACCTGCAGCCACCTGATCTGAAGTACAACATATTTGACTGGGAACTACTTGCGCTCTACTTGGTTGTCCGCCACTTCTGCTACTTCCTGGAAGGCCATCCACTCACTGTCTAAACTGATCACACCACTTACTTTTGCCTTCTCAAAGTCCTCCGACCCGTGGTCTGCCTGACAACAGAGTCACTTATCCTATGTCTTTGAGTTCATCAGTGCTATCTGACATCTATCAGGAAAGCACAATGTGGTCGCAGATGCAATTTCCAGGCCAGCAGTCAACGCTATGTTGCAGGGCATCGACTACCATGATCTGGCTTAGTCACAACAGGACGACCCTGAGACACTCAGCTTCAAAACTGCAATCATAGGTTGCAGCTCCAAGACCTCCCACTTGATGCCGATGGCACTACACCACTCTGCAACATTTTCTCTGGCCAATCCCAACCTCTCATCCCCGCCCAATGGAGGAGAACAGTCTTTGAAATGATCCATGGTTTGTAAACCTGCACAGACTGCCAAATGGCCAAGGTCCAGGAACACACCAAGCACCAATGCCAGCAGTTTGACGACCCAACCCACGGGTTCCATCATGTCCATCTTGACATAGTTGGACCCCTGCCAGTCTCCCAGGGATCCTGCTACCTACTCAAGGTGGTGGACAGGTTCACTCACTGGACAGAGGCCATTCCCTTTCTGGACGCCTCCACAGAGACATGTGTCAGAGCATTCCTTGCCAGCTGGGTCTCTCACTTCGGTGTTCTGGCAGACGTTACAACCAATCAAGGGACGCAATTCACCTCCGCCTTGTGGTCGGAGCTCTCCAGATTTCTAGGCATCCAGCTGCATTGCACCACAGCTTACCACCCCCAAGCCAATGGGCAAGTCCAACGTTTTCACTGCCATCTCAAATTGGCGCTAGTTGCATGCCTCGAGAAGCCCAACTGGGTGGACAAACTGCCCTGGGGTCTCCTGGGGATTCGCATAGCACCGAAGGACAACCTTGGGGCATTCTCTGCCGAACTAGTCTATCGAGAGACCATCACAGTACCTGGCCAATTCCTCCATCCAGCGACCAAGCAAAACCCTGACACTGCTGTCATCCTCAAAAGGCTACATGACAAACTGGGCTCCGTTGCACCACCCCAGCCATCACGACATGGTCAACCACCCTGCAACTACCCCCTGGACGTCCTCCTGTAAGTATGTGGTCGTGCACAGAGGCACACACAAGACTCCCCTTCAGCGACCTTATGAAGGTCCATACAGGGTGCTACACAGAAACTCTTCAACGTTCACCCTTGACAATGGGGGCAAGGAAGAGTTATTCACAATGGACTGGTTAAAACTAGCTCATCTGGACTTGTCCCAGCCAGTAAATGTTCCTCCACTAGTGCGCTGAAACAGCACACCTCACCGATTTGGGGATTGGGGGGTGGTGTTGTGTGGCAATGCACATTTGCAATGGCGAACCGACCCCATTTGTCATGCGCGGTTGGCAGGGCAGCCACTGCAAGGGACTGTCTCTTCCGGTCCAGGCTGGAAGGTGGTGTACAGGCTTGCATCACTGGGATGCAAGCGCCCGGATTTAGGGCCGGGACCAAGGTTGGGCTTAAAGGCTGAACCGCAGAATTCAAAGTAAAACAGTTGTGATACTCGAGCTCACTCTTAGTCTCTTCGCTGTGCTCGCTCTCAACCCGAACAAAATAGTGTTTTTACTGAGGTGAAAATGTCAAATACTAAGAAAGCATAGAGTAAGATGAGAGGATCAGCGTTTAAAGAAGATTTACAAAGAAAGTTTTTTTTACACCAAGTGGTAGATGCCAGAACCGTGCTGGCATGGGAATTGTTGGAAGCAAATGTGATAGTTTAAGGGTAATTTGTATTGGTTTGTGAACAGGGATGGAGGAACACAAAAGATGTAGATGTTAGAATCTTGAGCAGACAATGAATTGCAGGAGGAACTCAGTGGGACAAAGAGCATCCATGGGCCAAAATAGTAAAAACACAAGAATGCTGGAGAAAGTCGCCAGGTGTCACAGCATCTAGACGAGGTAAAGATGTATCACTAACTTTTTGGGCCTTTCTTCAAGTTATGAGCACAAAGCAGAGAAGTGCATGAATAAAGAAGGTGGGGAGAAGGGAAGAAAGAGGAGGGAGAGGAGCACAGGCTATCATACAAAAGGTGGACTCACTACAAATCACCTGTTGTCACAATGGCTCCACAGTAGACTCTAAATCACTGGCTCTACACTCAGCTCTGGATCACCTGGAAGACAGTGACTCATATATATGGCTGCTTTTCATAGACTACAGCTCAGCCTTCAACATCATTATTCTCTCAGTGCTGGTCAACAAGTCAACAAGCTCCAAACCCTGAACTTTCCTCTGCAATTGGATCCTTGACTTCCTCATTGGAAGACCACAGACAGTACAAATTGAAAACAATGTCTCCTCCTCATTGACTATCAACACAGGTGCTCCTCAGGGATGCATGTTTGCTCTCTGCTCTACTCACTATACTGTTACGGAGTCCAGAGGGCTGCAAAAACCAGCAGCATAGATATGCACCACAACACAGAGTTACTTAAACAAAAGTAGTTTTTAATAATTATATTAAACTTTAACTTATTACTATCAACTTATTTAGCCTACTTAATCCCCCTTCTAATACTAAGCGCAGGTGTGTGTAATGTGTATTTAAGATTAGAAATGTTCTTTGGATCACAGTCCAATCTCACTGGTTGCAGGCAATTCTTGTACTGTGCACAGAAGTTAGCATTAACAAAATTCACCAGTCTTTGGTGCTTAACAGGCAAATGGTTACCACTCAGGAGGGTTCTTGTTGGTCTTCAGGGAGAGATTCCTTTTGTTCCAGGAAATCTGCACCTGATTCCTGTTTAATTAGTCTTGCTGACGAAACTTTCCCCCTTCAGGGTTCTCCAGATGATCCTCCTTCTTTAATGTCACCTTTCTCCTTTGACCAGGCAGTCTTCCAAAAGTTTGCCAGCTTTGTCCTTCTGGAACTGAATTCTGTTCCTTTCTCTCTGTTTCACACCCTCCCTCTCTGAGAACAAAACTGTTCTCCCTGCCTTCAAAAATCACATGCTCTCCCACGCAAGCTGTATGCTGCAACTTTGTTGTTCTTTTTGCAAAATGCAATCTGCAAAAGTCCTGCAAATATCCTGTGTTTTTAAAATGTTTGTGTGCAACCTGCTCTAATAATCCTTCCCAAAACACCTCTAAATACTCGGTCACAATACACCCATTACTGTGTGGCCAGGCACAATTCCAAAGCTATCCATAAATTTGCCGATGACACCACAGTTGTCGGCAAAATCACAAACAGCATGAGGAAGCGTCTAGGAGGGAGATAAATCAGCTCACTGAATGGTGTCACACCAACAACCTTGTACTCATCATCACCAAAACCAAGAAGATGATTGTGGACTTCAGGAGAAGGTCAAGAGAACACAATCCAGTCCTCATTGAAGGCTCAGTAGTGGAGAGGGTCAAGACCTTCAAATTCCTGGGTGTCAACATCTCCAAGGATCTGTCCTGGAGCCTCCGTGTGGATGAATCATGAAGATGGCTCACCTTCAGCTATACTTTGCGAGGTGTTTAAGGAGATTCAGTATATCCAAGACACTTGAAAATTTCTACAGGTTAACCATGGAGAGCATTCTGTCTGGTTGCATCACTGTCTGGTACAGAGGTGCCAGTGCTCAGGACAAGAAAAAACTCCAGAGGGTTGTTAACTCAACCTGTGACATTACAGACACCAGATGTCACTCCATCGAGGACATCTATTCTTAAGGACCCCCACCACCTCTTCATTCTGCTACCATTGGGGGAAAAAGGTACAGAAGCCGAAAGACAAGAACTCAGTGGCACCAGGACAGCTTCTTCCCTGCTTCCATCAGATTCCCAAATAATCAATGAACCAAAGACACGTGCTTACTTTGACTTATCGTAAACTATGTTTTTTTTTGTAAGGTGGTTTATACTGTGATGCTGCCAGAAAAACAACAAATTTTGACAATGAATTCTGATTCTGATCATTGGACCTGGATAGGAAGTCAGGAGAGGAAAGGTGAGAATTGATTGGGGAAGGGGGTGACTATGTGAATGCAGAGTTGGAGGAAAGGAGGGAGAACAAGAGGAAAGAAGAAATAGGAATAGGGGAAGGGGAGAGACAGGGGCACTAACGGAAACTGGAGATTGATGTTAATTCCATCTGTTTAGAGGATGGCTAGAAGCGCTGTTCCTCAAATTTGTGGGTGGTCTCAGTTTGACAGTGCATGAGACCATGGACAGGAATGTCGGCATGTGAATGGGGTGCGGAATTGAAATGGCTTGCCACTGGGAGATCCCATGCTATTTCACCCATGGGTATAAATAGTCAGTTAATATTTCGGTTCGGGCCCTTCATCAAGTCTAAGATAAAAAGGGGTGATATTATGTTTGTGAAGGGGAAGGAACTGGGGAGGGTTTAAAAAATGGTGATTAGCGATTCGACAAAAGGTGGGTTAGGGTTAGGAGGAAAATGGACCATCTGCTAGTAGATGGGATTAGTTTGAATTTGTATCCTGGTTGGGATGGACAGCGCGGGATGATGTAAAAGATCTGGAAGTTAATGAGAAATTTTCTGCTGGAGATTGATATTTTCCTATTGATTTTTTAAGCATAATTAGACAAAATACTGACACTTTTAATTCAAAGATTTGGGGGCTGAGGTTTATGATGAAGTTGTGCAGAAAACTTAGGCTGGTATCTTTGTAGAGCTTGATCTCTGATTTTGGGTACCTATGATGAAATCAGCAATGCTCTTTAAACTTGTAAAGAGATTAAGATCTGGAATACGAGTGAAGCACCGAAACACTTGTCTTCGATAGGTTCAGGCATATAGCCATTAATAAATTAGTTCATTGCTAACATTTCAGGAAACTTCTGAATGCATGCATGATTGTAACAATTGTAGGCCTTAACAAAGTTGTAGCTCCATTGGTTTGCTCCAAGTAGAATTGCTGCCAAATATGCTTTGTTGAACGTTTGCCAGTCATGCAAACTTTGATCTTGGTATCCATGGCATTTGTACAGATGGAGCTAGTGTTGCAATTTGATTACAGAATGCATAACACAGACCAGTAACATTCTTCCAGGCAGAAATGAATTCTGAGAATAGATTTCAGAATCCTGAGTCACAAAATTTTACAAATGCACTTGACTCCTTGAGTTTTTATGTATATTCTATAACCATGATTTTTCACAAAACAGTCCATGTTGCAAGAGTGAATTTATTTTGAAAAGGAATGGTGTTTTATTAAATTAGAAAATTATCACTTTAGTGTGAATTTTTTTCATGCTCATAAAATGAATTATGTTCCTGTTGTTACGAGCCCAGAGGACCCCAAAACCCAGCAGCAATAGACATTCACCAAGACAAATGGTTACTTAAACTAAAGTTGCTTTTAATTATCTTTAAACATGAAAACAGAATCACAACTTAACTTATAACAATTGACTTAACTAACCTAATTTAACCCCCTTCTAATTCTAAGCGCACGTGTATGTAATGTGTGTGTGTAAGTTCAGGAAAGTTCTTTGATTCACAGTCCAATCTCATTTCTCATTCCTCCATGTTCACTGGTTGCAGGCAATTCTTATACTGTGCACAAAATTTAACATTTATAAAGTTCACCGGGCCTTGGTGCTTGAAAGGAAAAGGTTACTGCTCAGGAAGGTTCTTATTAGTTTTCAGAGAGAGATTTGTTGTTCCATGACCTCCACAACTGATTAATTTTAATCAGCCACTTCAGTGTCTTGCTTATTCCAAATGAAACATTAGACAGCCAGTCTTCTCCTCTTGGGCTGAAGTAGAACTCACAACCCATCTTCCAAGGGGGGTTTTCCACAAGCTTGCCATCATGTCCTGTTGCAGTCCCTACTGCTGTTGCTGGCTGTAACACTGTAGAAGTGATCTCTCTGAGAAAAAGCCTGTTTGACTCTCTCTGCTTGCCAAACCACATGACCCTCTTAGAACAGCTCCAGACAATCTGCGGCTCTGACAAGATCTTTCATTTGTTGCCTTTTTCTAAACAACAATCCATTAGTGAAGTCACTTGGGCACTCTCCAAAGCTCTTGCAAAGGCTGTGAGCCACTATGTCTTGCATTAGCAGAGCTCCAGTATTTCAAATAAGATCTGTTTTAAAGTGTTTGTATGTGATCTATAGTAACAAACCTTTCCTAATTTATCTCCCAAAAACATATCTATATACTCTGTCACAGGAGGTCATCTATATTTTGATAATAGTAGCACTTTTTTTATTATATTTGGGCCCCTATATAGTCCAAATATGGTTGCCATATTTTTATAAGTACGTCATATTTGTTCTTTAGATTGTATGTGATTTTTTTTTTCCATAGATGCAGGTACACAATCCTTTATCCGGACATCTAAAATCCGGAAAACTCCAAAATCTGGCAAGTGGGGAGAGAGACGGCAGTGTGAGTCGGGCGGGTGAGGGGGAGAGACCGGCAGCGCGAGTCAGGCGGGTGAGAGACCGGCAGCGCAATTCAAGAGACCGGCAGCGTGAATCGGGTGGGCGAGTGACCGGCAGCATGAGTCGGGCGGGCAAGTGACCGACAGCATGAGTCGAGAAACTGGCAGCGCGGGGCAAGAGACAGGCAACGTGAGTCGGGCAGGCAAGAGACTGGCAGCACTAGTTGGGCGGTTGAGAGACTGGCAGCGCTAGTTGGGCGGGTGAGAGTCCGGCATCGTGAGTTGGGCGGGTGAGTGGGAGAGACCGCAGCTCAAGTCGGGTGGACGAGGGGGAGAGACTGGCAGCACGAGTCAGGCGTGCGGGCGAGAGACCAGCAGCATGAGTCGGACGGGTGAGGGGGGAGCGGGGAGACGGCAGCATGATTGGAAGTGGGTGGGGGTGGATACTGCAGCATAATTTGGATGGGCTTAAATCTGGCTTTCCAAAATCCAGAAAAATCTTAAATTCGGAACGCACTGTCCCCCAAGGATTGCAGATAAAGGATTGTGCACCTGTATACACCTGTTCATCTCTGTCTTCCATTGTGCTATCTGTAGAGGGTAGTTGGATTTCCAAGTAATCACAATACATTTCTTAGCTACAGTTAAAGCTATTTTAACAATTGAAATTTGGAATTTAGTGAGTTTATTACTTATTTCAATAAAGTTTTGCAAAAGATAAAGCCCCAGATCATTTGTGAAGGCCAACCCTGTTATCGTTGTTAGTAATTCAGTAATATCCTGCCAGAATGGACTCACCTTCACACATGACCATATAGCATGTACAAACATTTCTATTTCCATTCCCATCTAAAACACATCTCCGATATTTCCGATGTTGATGCCTGTAATTTCTGTGCTGTGAGGTATAATTGGTGTAGAAAATTATATTGTACTAATCCTTTTCTTGCGTTTATAATTGGCATCAAGCTATCCAAACACCAATCAGACCAGCACCTTTCCATTATTGTAACTCCTAAATCTGACTCTCATCTCTCTCTTGGTTTCGCACCTTCATTTTGGAGAGCAAAGTCCATTTTAGGTATAAATGTAGGTCAGTTCTTCTGCCAAACCGTTCGTTCCATCTCACTAATTTCAGGTAGGGCCGAGATTTGTCCCCATCTTTCTCTTAAGAATGATCTTAAATGGAGAAAGCAAAAGAATGTTCAATTAGCCACTCCATACTTATTTCTTAATTGATCAAAGGCATATGAGATCCTACCATATAACAATCATCAACATCTTATTCCTTTGTCATACCATTAATTCAATATTTTGTTATCCAGATTCATAGGCAATAGTACGTAATAATGGTGTCCTCAGTGATATACCTGTTTTTTGACCAATGCATTCATTTATTTCTTTCCATATTCTAATCATGTGTATTAATATAAGATTATCTTTTTTTGTTATTGACTTATTATTCCACTTATAAATAAAGTCCTTCATTGTCTCCTTATTGAATTCAGTCCAATTCGAATACATGAAGGGGGACTATTTTCTTCAAAGAAAGATGATAGAAATTATGCTTCTGCTGACAGATGATAATACTTAAAATCTAAAAGTCTAAGTCCTCCCAATTTATAGTCCCATGTTAACTTTTCCAGTGAAATTCTTGGTACTTTGTTATTCCATGGGAATTTTCATATACAATTATGTACTGTACATTTCGGCATATAAGTTTACCCATTTTTTCAGCCTCATTTTAAGGTTTTTATGGTATATCCAATGTATAAGTTGACCCCAGTTTTCTGGATACCTGAGGTGCCCCGTTGACTGGCGTATGAATTGGCCCCCAAGGCTCGTGATGTCTGAGATGGGCCATTGACTGGCATATATGTCGACCCCCATAGATAGTGCAGATTGATCTGCTGGGCATTGGGTGGAGGTGATTACTATCTTGGAGAGTCCATCGACACCACGCAACACGTGACAAAAATAAGTTGAAAATGATAGAAATGGCCAAGAAAACCCACAACTGCGCTGCTGCAAGAAAATTTAATGCATATGAGAAGTTGGTTAGAGATTGGAGAAAGAAAGAAGAGACTTTAAGAAACATACCAAAAAAAGGCAATGTTCTTTGAGAAAAGGAATCACTCATTGGCCAGAGTTGGAAAATCATGCTGTAGAATGGGTACGTGAACAGAGGCAAGATTACTATATAGTCACCCGAAATAAAATAGGAACATTTGCACTGCAGTGGCTAAGCCACACCCAGACCTCAGTGTTGATTTTGAGGCTACATTAGGCTGGTGCAATCATTTCATGAACAGGAAAAATCTGGTATTACGCCAAAAAACAAAAATTGCAAGGGTCGACCTATATGCCGATCAGCGCGGATTGGATTTTGAGCTGAATAGACTTTTATCTGGCATATAAGTCAACCCCCATTTCTTGAGAGATTTATTGGGTTTCACGACTCAACACATATGCCAAAATATATGATAATAATTCAAAGAAATTTTTAGTTAGTATGATAGGCAACAATTGAAAGAGATACCATGGTCTTGCATTACCTTCATCTTTATACAATTTACCTTTATTAATGTAATTGGCAGATTTTTTCCATTTCTTTAAATCTTTTTCTATTTTTTTCTAATAGAGGGGAATAATTAGGCTTATATAAATTCTGTAAATTATTCTCTGTCATTATTCCAATGTATTTAATTCCATCTTCCTTTTAAATCTACTATCTTTTTGGTATATTTCATCATCAAAATTCTGCAATGGCATTATTTCACTTTTATCCATTTTTATTTTATATCCTGATATTCTTCCATATTTTCCTAATATTGTTTGTAATCTTATCAGTGATTCATCTAGGTCAGACATGTATAATAGCACATCATCAGCAAATAAACTAATTTTATGTTTTCCTACCCAACTTTTAAGCCCTTAATATCTGGATCTCTTCTTATAATCTCCAGCAGATGTTCAATAGCTCGGGTGAATAATGCTGGTGATAGGGGACACCTCTGTCTACTCAATCTAGGCAAGGGAAAAATGAATGGCATTTGTTTATTAGTTATCATTTTAATTTGTAGCTTATGATAAAGAGTTTTTATCCAGTTTAAATTTTTTTTACCAACACCAAATTTTTCCAACGTTTTATATAAGAAAGACCATTCTGGTTGGCCAAATGCCTTTCCTGCATCTAAAGAAATAGTTATATTTGGATTCAACTTTGATTTTCCTGTATGTATTATATTCAATAATCTACCTAGACTATTTGAAGAACGTCTTCCTTTAACAAATCCCACCTGATCTGGATGTATTAATTTTACTAAATACTCACCCAGTCTGTTGGTTAGAGCCTTTGCTAGAATTTTATCATCTGCATTCAGAAGTGATACTGGTCTGTATGATGAGGTTTTTAATGAGTCTCGACCTTTCTTCTGTAGCATTGTAATTATAGCAGTTGAAAATGTTTCTGGGAGGGGTTGGGTCTCCACCACCTGGTCTAACACAGCCATCAAAGGAGGCATAAACAAATTTTTTAATTGTCTGTCGAACTCAAGAGGGATCTTATTAACTTGTAAAGTACCCAGAGTTTTCTCTATTTCTTCCCTTGTAAAAGGTGCATCTAACTCACGTTTTTCTCTCTCTTCCAGTTTAGGAAGTTTAACTTTTGTTAAAAATTCTTTCATCTCATTTTCATCTCCTACTAATTGTGATTTTATTTAGTTTTACATAGTACATAGTATATAGTATTGAAGAAAACTGAGGTCCTCCATCAGCCAGCTCCCCACCATGACTACCACCCCCCCCCACATCTCCATCGGGCACACAAAACTCAAAACGGTCAACCAGTTTACCTATCTTGGCTGCACCATTTCATCGGATGCAAGGATCGACAACGAGATAGACAACAGACTCGCCAAGGCAAATAGCGCCTTTGGAAGACGACACAAAAGAGTCTGGAAAAACAACCAACTGAAAAACCTCACAAAGATTAGCGAATACAGAGCCGTTGTCATACTCACACTCCTGTTTGGCTCTGAATCATGGGTCCTCTACCGGCATCACCTACGACTCCTAGAACGCTTCCACCAGCGTTGTCTCCGCTCCATCCTCAACATTCATTGGAGCGACTTCATCCCTAACATCGAAGTACTCGAGATGGCAGAGGCCGACAGCATCGAATCCACGCTGCTGAAGATCCAACTGCGCTGGGTAGGTCATGTCTCCAGAATGGAGGACCATCGCCTTCCCAAGATCGTGTTATATGGCGAGCTCTCCACTGGCCACCATGACAGAGGTGCACCAAAGAAGAGGTACAAGGACTGCCTAAAGAAATCTCTTGGTGCCTGCCACATTGACCACCGCCAGTGGGCTGATATCGCCTCAAACCGTGCATCTTGGCGCCTCACAGTTCAGCGGGCAGCAACCTCCTTTGAAGAAGACAGCAGAGCCCACCTCACTGACAAAAGACAAAGGAGGAAAAACCCAACACCCAACCCCAACCAACCAATTTTCCCCTGCAACAACTGCAACTGTGTCTGCCTGTCCCGCATCGGACTTGTTAGCCACAAATGAGCCTGCAGCTGACGTGGACATTACCTCTCCATAAATCTTCGTCCACGAAGCCAAGCCAAAGAAAGAAGAATATAGTATTGTCTAAATCTACTATTAATTTCGTTTTGATTATATGTCATTGTATCAGCCTCTGTTTCAATGGCATTTATCATTCTGGATAATTCCTCTGCTTTAACCTGCCAAGATAAAACTTTGTATGCCCCTTTTTCTAGTTCATAATATTTTTGTTTAGTTTTTAATATTGGTTTTTTTAATTCTGTATGTTTGTAGTGTATTATATTGTAACTCTTTGTTCACTAATATTCTTTATTTTTCTTGTGTTCCTGATATCAAATATTCTTTTTCCAATTTTGTTATATCCTTCTCTTTTTTTTAAAATTTTTTATTTTTCACACCATAAACCACATTGACCATGATACATCCATTTTCCTTTTCAAATATATACAGTGTCATTTTCTCCCCCCCTCCCTCCTCCCATCCCACCCTCCCTACCTCCCCCCCCCATCCATTTAAAGTACAAAATCTAAGATACATTAAACCAGTCAAACAATGTTGTCATTCAATAAAAATAAACAAGAAATTCCTTCAATTTCTTATATAATTCTTTTATTGATAGTTCTGGTTCTGTTAAGTATACTATAACATCATCTGCAAATAAACTGATTTTATATTCCTTGTCTTTTACTTTTATCCCTTTTATATTATTTTCTATTCTTATCAATTCTGCTAGTGGTTCTATAACTAACCAGAACAATAAGGGTGATAGTGGGCATCCCTGCCGTGTTGACCTGCTTAAGTTAAATTGCTTTGATAAATATCCATTTACTGTCACTTTCGCCAATGGCCCCTTATATAATGCTTTAATCCAATTTATTTACTTCTCTGGTAAACTGAAATTTTGCAATACTTTGAATAAATAATTCCATTCTACTCTGTCAAAGGCCTTCTCTGCGTCTAAAGCAACTGCTACTGTTGGCGCTTTACTCCCTTCTACTGCATGAATTAAGTTAATAAATTTACAAAAATTGTCTGTTGTGTGTCTTTTTTTAATAAATCCAGTTTGGTCTAGATTTACCATTTTAGGTACATACTCTGCTAATCTTTTTGCTAATAATTTAGCTATTATCTTATAATCTGTGTTAAGTAATGATATTGGTCTATATGACGCTGGTGTGAGTGGATCTTTCCCTTGCTTTAGTATTACTGTAATTATTGCTGTTTTACATGAATCTAGTAAGCTTTGTGTTTCATCAATCTGGCTGATTACTTCCAGGAGGGGATGAATTAATAAATCTTTAAATGTTTTATAGAATTCTATTGGGAATCCATCCTCTCCTGGTCTTTTATTATTTGGTAATTTTTTTATTATCTCTTGTATTTCTACTATTTCAAATGGTTCTATTAATTTATTTTGTTCCTCTATTTGTAATTTTGGTAGTTCAATTTTAGTTAAAAATTCATCTATTTTGCATTCTTTCCCTTCGTTTTCAGTTTGGTATAATTGTTCATAGAATTCTCTAAAGTTTTCCTTGATCCCCATTGGATTATATGTGATTTGTTTGTCTTTTTTTCTTGATGCCAATACCATTTTCTTAGCTTGTTCTGTCTTAAGCTGCCATGCTAGAATTTTGTGCGTTTTTTTTCCCCAAGTTCATAATATTTCTGTTTTGTCTTCATTATGTTCTTCTCCACCTTATATGTTTGTAGTGTTTCATATTTTATTTTTTTATCTGCCAATTCTCTTCTTTTAGTTGTGTCTTCCTTCATTGTTAATTCTTTTTCTATATTTCCCATTTCCCTTTCCAACTGCTCTGCTTCCTGATTATAGTCCTTCTTCATCTTGGTTACATAACTTATTATTTGCCCTCTAATGAACGCTTTCATTGCATCCCATAGTATAAACTTATCTTTCACTGATTCCGTATTTATTTCAAAGTACATTTTAATTTGTCTTTCAATTAATTCTCTAAAATCCTGCCTTTTAAGTAGCGTGGAGTTTAATCTCCATCTATACATTCTTGAAGGGATGTCCTCTAACTCTATTGTCAATATCAAGGGTGAATGGTCCAATAATATTCTAGCTTTATATTCTGTTTTTCTTACTCTATTTTGCATACGAGCTGATAACAAAAATAGGTCTATTCTTGAGTATGTTTTATGTCTACCCGAATAATATGAATATTCCTTTTCCTTTGGGTGTTGTTTCCTCCATATATCCAAAAGTTGCATTTCTTGCATCGATTTAATTATAAATTTGGTTACTTTGTTCTTTCTGTTAATTTTTTTCCCAGTTTTGTCCATATTTGAATCCAAATTCAGGTTGAAATCCCCTCCTATTAATATGTTCCCTTGCGTATCTGCTATCTTCAAAAAAATATCTTGCATAAACTTTTGATCTTCTTCGTTAGGTGAATATACATTGAGTAGATTGCAAAACTCCGAATATATCTGACATTTTATCATTACATATCTCCCTGCTGGATCTATTATTTCCTCTTTTATTTGAATTGGCACATTTTTACTAATTAATATAGCTACTCCTCTTGCTTTTGAATTATACGACGCTGCTGTTACATGTCCTACCCAATCTCTCTTTAATTTCTTGTGCTCCAATTCTATTAAATGTGTTTCTTGCACAAATGCTATATCAATTTTTTCTTTTTTCAGTAAATTTAGCAGTTTCTTCCTTTTGATTTGGTTATGTATTCCGTTAATATTTAAAGTCATATAGTTCAGCGTAGCCATTTCATACTTTGTTTATCTTCCCTTTCCGTTTCTCCATCATCACCTTTCCTTCTTATCCATTTCTGCTTTCTTGTTTGAACACTTTATAAGACAACATTTCTAAAATATCAAACATTTTCCTTATTCTCCTATTTAAAACTTCTTTAACCCCATTCTCCCCTCCCCCTCCTGAGTTGCCCTTTATCCCTTGTCGGGCAACCACATCTCCCCTCTCCATTTGGATTTGCGAATTCACTCGCAAATGTCAACTGATTTTGCAGTGACCGTAACTCCTCCCCACCCAGCCCCCTCCGGAAATGATTTCAATTTTCATATGTAACAAAGGTCACTCTTTTAATTCCCTCCTTATTCCCTCTATTCCCTTTCCCTCCCTTATTAATTCTTATCTATACTCTATATATTTTCCTCTAAATACGGATACATTCATGTCTACACATTATATATATACACACATATACCCCTATACACACATACATATAGTTCGTGGTCATTTTTACTCTCTTTACATGTCTTCATCTCTCTGCTTGTTTTGTAGTTGTTCTGCAAATTTTCTTGCTTCCTCTGGATCCGAGAATAGTCTGTTTTGTTGCCCTGGAATAACTATTTTAAGTACCGCTGGGTACTTTAACATAAATTTATATCCTTTTTTCCATAAGATCATTTTTGCTGTATTGAACTCCTTCCTCTTCTTCAGGAGTTCAAAGCTTATGTCTGGATAGAAAAAATTTTTTTGACCTTTATATTCCAGTGGCTTTTTGTCTTCTCTTATTTTCTTCATTGCTTTCTCCAATATATTTTCTCTTGTTGTATATCTTAAGAATTTTACTAAAATGGATCTTGGTTTTTGTTGCGGTTGTGATTTCAGGGCTAAAGTTCTATGTGCCCTCTCTATTTCCATTTCTTCCCGTAATTCTGGTCTTCCTAGGACCCTGGGGATCCAATCTTTTATAAATTCTCTCATATTCTTGCCTTCTTCATCTCCTTAAGGCCCACTATCTTTATATTATTTCTTCTATTATAGTTTCCTATTATATCTATCTTCTGAGCTAACAGCTCATGTGCCTCTTTAACTTTTTTATTAGATTCTTCTAATTTCTCTTTAAAGTCCTCTACTTCCATTTCTACAATTATTTCTCGTTCTTCCATATTTTCCACTCTTTTTCCTATCTCTGACATGACCATTTCTATTTTATTCATTTTTTCTTCTGCATTTTTAATTCTTTTTATCTCATTAAATTCTTGAAATTGCCATTCTTTCACTGATTCCATATATTCTTTAAAAAAAGATATATCCATTGTCTTGCCTTTCTCTTCTTCTTCCATTTCTTTCTGTTCTTCTTTTTCTTCTTCCTCTGGGTTGACCATCTGTTGTTTCCTTGTTTTCTTTTTACCCTCTTCTTTCTTGTTGTCGTTATTTTCTGTGTTCTGCACCTGCTGCTGTGTTGCAGGTGTCTCTCTCAGCTGTGGAGATCGACTCCGCAGCTGTTCCCCACTCCCGTCAGTGTTTTTTTTCATGCGCGGTTGCGCACTTTTACTCGGCTCTGTGAGCCATTTTTGTAGTCCCGAGCCCAGGACTTCCACTGACCTGAGGGAGCGGGCTTCTCTCTCCGCGGCGGGCCTCCTCGGACAGGTAAGGCCTTCACCTTCTTCTTCCGACGTTCTTTCTTCCTCTTTTCTTCCCGTTGTTTTCGACTTTTCTCTCTTCGCTGCCATTTTCTTCTCACCTTTATCTTTACTTTGTTGTAAATTTTAATCTTGTACCTTTGTGCTTTGTGTGGTTTTTTTTTAACTTTTCGGGAGAGGGCTGGAATTCCCTGACCGGCCACTACTCCATCACGTGACTCCCTGTTATATCCTTCTCTAGACCTTCTAAATCTCTCACATATTCTCTTAAGATTTATAGTATAAGAAATAATTTGTCCCTTCAAATAAGCTTTAAGTGTATCCCATATTAGAAAACTGTTGTCAGTGGAAGGAAGATTACTTTCACAAAATATTTCTACCTGTCTCTTAATAAATTCACAAAAATCCTTCCTTTTTAATAATGTAGCATTAAGGCGCCATTTAGACATACTTTCTTGCTTTTCCCATTATCGTAATAGTTAAAGTCAATGGCAAGTGATCTGATAAAAGTCTTGCCAAATACTCTCTTTTTACCACTCTACTTTGTAACTGGGCATACATTAAAAATAGGTTAATCCTTGAATATGAATCATGTACCCTTGAGTACAATGAGATTTCTAAGGGGTTGAGCTGCCTCGATATACCAATTAAATTGAAATCCTTCATAAATAATAATGTTGTTTTTGCAGCTATTGCGTTTGTTATTGTTCTCACGAATATTGGATCTAAACAAAAATTGAAATTTGCTCCATAAATATATCTTGTCTTCTCCTTGCAGTTTTTATAAAGAAATCCTTCATAAAGATTTCATCATCAGAATTTGGAGCATAACTGTTCATAAAAATCCATAATTTTGCAGTGTGCCATTATAAATCTTCCATCTTGATCTATTATTATTTGTATATTTTTATTAATTAAAATTGCTACACCTCTTGCTTTAGATCCAAAGGAAGATGATATTACTTGCCCCACCATCCTCTTTTCAAATTTACATGCTCCAAAGATGTGCTTCTTGTGAAAATAATATATCTGCCTTTAATTTTTTTTAGGTATGCCAAGACCCGTTTTCTCTTCACCTACCCATTAACATTAAAATGAATAAATTTTAATGTTCTATCCATGTTCTTCTTTAAAACAATATTTTTACTTTGACTCTTTAAATAATAAAGTATACTTCCCCTTTATGAAAAACACACAATGTCCCTGCCATGACAATGACGCATATGTAAAGCATCGAAAGCCCGCAAAAAAGCCTGCGGAATCTCTCGAGGAAGAAGGACCCCTCCCTTTAGTGACATCTTTTTTATGCTCCTCCTTTCCAGGTGCCATTCTCCCCCTTAGACCAGAGTCTCCACCCTGCTACCACTTTTCCCAAATGTATTTTTTACTGATCTCTCTGTGAGCATTTCTATACACTTTTAAACAACAAGTGCAAGATGGTTTAACAAAAATTACGAAGTACAACTTTTACTACTTCAACTCAGTTCCATTATAATTATTTTCACAATCTTCTCCCTTGCAACCTTGATCTCATTTTTTTTCAAACTTTACAGAAAATCTTCCACCTCATTCTTGGTCTTGAAAAATCGCCAGATCCCTTCTGCTACTTTGACCTGCAGGATATATCATTGAATATTTCAAATTTTTAAGCACATAATTGTCTTTTCACATCTTCAAATTTTTTTCTCTATTTAATCAAGCTCAGGCTAAAGTCTTGAAAAATAGTACCTTTTCATGTCAACCTTGGGCAAGCCATTATTCTGCTGAGTAATGATGCTCCCAAAATTATATCCCATTCTCACCTTAAAAGCTTAAATGTCTCATCAGAAGTGGTCTTGGTCTCTGATCACTGGCTCTTCTGAGTCCAAGTGTTTGGTGAACTCTCCCAAAATTCAGTTGTTCTCCAAATGTGTCTTCTCCCCACATTTATGGAATCCATTTTAGAAAAAAAGTTCACCGGGTCTCTTCCCCCGATTCGTTTTAGTCCAATAATTCCAGACATTATTCCATTGACTAAAGTTCTCCATGTGATCAATTTTGTCAAGCACTCCTTGTTTATCTGACTCCCATTCTTTGGATTTTCTTTCCAAAGCCTGAAGTTTTTCATGTATTTTTGTCAATTCAATCTCTGCTCGACCCATTCTCTCCATCAGGTCTTCAGCAATCTCTAATTTTGGTCATTTTCTCCATCATATCTCTCATCATCATTTCCACACTTATGAATCGGTTACTCAACTTCTCAATTTTTTCCAGGATGATGCTCAATTCTTGAACCTGACTCCCTAGTTTTACCTGATTCTGTCGTCCCATCGCCATTTTGGCACCACTCCATTTCAGATTTTCACCTGATGTTCCCATTTGGATAGGAGCTTGTTCAATTTTTTTTCCCCAGTTGCTTTGGCTTCATCATGTTTTATCCATTTTTGATGAAGAATATTCTGATTTTCAAGTTTTGACTGTCTATTTAGTTCTCTTCACGGAGAGCAGAACAAAAACACGTCCAAGTCCTTTGTGTGGCCACGACACCATAATTTTGATATACACTGACTACTAAAAATTAGAGGAAACATTGCTGGTCTATAATAAGGAAGTATGAGGGAGAAGAAAAGTCTGACAACATTGTCAGTGGTTGCCAGGGCACACAGATTTGCATAAAATCACTTTGCTTGACTCTGGATTAGCCATTTTTAATTGGAAAGGTACAATCTCAATTTGTTTTTGCTTTTGGAATGGTGTGATTGAATTTCTCACTCTGTCCAGCTGCAACTGTCTTATTTTTCCTCTCTCTTTGCCTGCCATGGCAAGATTTGTCATAATCTAAACCCAGAACTTATTTTTTTACTTCATTAGTCTTCTCACACATTTACAAATCCCAACTCTCTGAGACACATTTCCCGTTTTCTTGATTTTATTTCCTAATAAGCAGCTAAGCCCTCAGATTTCCTCCCCTTATCATCACATCGATTGCTGTGATAAATGGTTCCTCCACTCTGTTACAGACTTCAATTTTTTTAAAAGTTCTCTTTCTTGGGAGAACCCTGTCTTCCATGTTCTTATAAATTTACACATAACTCCATTTTTCCTTTCTACTTTATAACCCTTAAATCTATTGACTCCCAAATCGTCTATGTGTGTCATTTCCTGTATGTCCTTATTAGAAAGTGTCCCAACAAAACTCCTTTCCTGTTGCCACAATACTGATGAGACACTAATCTGAGTAATGAATGCCATCCTGTCACTGTAATGCATTATACCACATTTTTTGTGATCTATCTATGACATTGGTAATGATTGATTTCACTGTCCTCTTTCATTATCTTGGTTTTGTTACTCATTTATTCCTCATCCCCATTTTAACTGCTCTGTTTTTATCCTTGTATTGCCTCAGTTTACAAATAGTTGAAAGGTCATCTAATCTGTTCTTTCCTTAACTCGCTCGATCGCTCTCTCTATCATGCTCTCTCAATCTCTTGCGCTCTCTCATTCTGCAACAATTCATTCAAATCTTGACATCTATCTATTCCCCATTTTATTTCCTCTAATATTCCTAACTGGGCATCCACCCAACAAAACCATTAAAATTCCTTATTTAAGTCTATTCATCTCTATCTCTTGCTCAAAGACATTCCTTCAATGTTCCTCCTTCAACAAACTTTCAGACTCTGGTTTTCAGGTTGCATTATATTTTTGACTTGGTGTGTTCTTGTGACATTGCTTGGAACATTTCTACATTAAATATGCCATTTATTTTGGTCAGATATTCAATTGTTTCCAATTTACTCTGTGTCAGAGTTTTTATCTGAAATCTCCCCTGTATGGTAGCTTCGATATATTACATCATTTGAGACATTTTCTAAGCACGTTAAGATTTTAGATGAATGTCCTTATTACACAAACTATTATTTCGGAGTTTTTTTGGCATGTACTTAATATTATTTTTCTCACCTTATAAGTGCTGCTGGCAAAGCTACGCATTTATTTAAATCACACTTTATTTTAGAACCACAAGGTGTGATCCTGTCCACCAAGCTGCTATTGATCTTGAAATCTTGTTAGACATGTTTAACAAATGAATGTCACAAGATTAATCAAATATTAATCATTTTTTATGTGTGAGTCTCTGCAATGATATGGGAAGAGACTCCCACAAAAAATCTGGTAGCTGAGCAAGTGGAAATTAAAGTAACATTAGATCAAATGGTAACGCTGCACAGTTGCCAATGTGGTAATTACAGAATTCTACAAAGGAATATAAAAGAAGTGAAAAGAGAATAGAAATAGTAAAGTGATTTAAAATATATATAGTTTCCACAGAAATGAGTAAAGAAGATTAACATAAGTTACTTTTGTCCCTTTCAAGTAGGAGAAATTGTATTGGGGTATAAGAAAAATGTAGAGAAATTGAATGAGAATACAAAGATAGGATCGATGTAAAGAGGTGCTGATAATAGGTGAAGTTTCTATGGGCCCAAGGGTATTTTTTCTGCTTAGATTGCCTCTGACTTGAGAGCTATGGCTAGTGGTGTGCCTCGGGTATCAGTGGTGGATCCATTGCTGTTTGCCATCTACATCAACAATCAGCAAATTTGCAAGTTACACCAAGATTGGGGATATAGGGAACAGCAAAGAAAGCTTGCAGCAAGATCTGGACCAGCTGGAAAAATGGGCTATGCACTGGTGGGTGGATGGTATTTAGTGAAGACAAGTGTGGGTATTGCACTTAGGGAGGATGAATCAGGGGAGGACTTGCAAGGTAATTGATAGGGAACTGCAAAGTGCCACAGACGGAGGGATCTAGGATGTATCGGTACACAGAGCTTTTGGCACATTGACCTTCATAAATCAAAGTATTCAACACTGAACATGGGATGTTAAAGTTGTAGAAGATTTGGAGAGCCCCAATTTGGAGTTTTGTATGCAGTTTTAGTCACCTACCTACAGGAAAGATATCAGTAAGACTGAAAGAATGCAGAGAAATTTACAAGGATGTTGCTGAGACTAGAAGAGCTGAGTTATAGATGAAGGTTGAATAGATTAAGAGCATCAGAAAATGAGAGCAAATTTGATAGAGATATAAAAAATTATGAGTGATAAAGGATAAATGAAAAAGGCGTTTTCCACTAATGCACTAAAAGTTATAGTCAGTGACTTTAACCATGGCTGTCTCAAAAGAACCCTGTCCGATTATGACCATCACATAACCTGCTGTACCAGAGGTCCCAAAACACTTGATCATTGCTTCACCAAGATAAGGAAGGGCTACTGTTTTTTCCAACACCACATTTCAGCAAGTCAGATCACCTGGCTGTGCTCATTCTGCCTTCGTACTGACAAAGCCTAAAATGAGAGGCTCCAGAGATCTGGAAAGCCAGAAGATGGTCGCGGGATGCTGAAGAACAGTAACAGAACTGCCTTGAGTTCGTGAATTGGGCAGCATTCAAGCACACAGTTGAGGATCTGAATGATTACAACTGGGACGTCAGAGACTTTATCAAAGCAATTATGGACAAGTGTGTCTCCACCAAATTGTTCAGAGTTTTCCCCAACCAGAAACCTTGAATGAATAATGAAATACAGAACCTGCTGAGAGCCAGTTCGCAGATATATAAGTCCGGAGATCCAAGACAGTACACATGGAGCAGGTGCAACCAAGGAAAAGCCATCCCCTGGGATGAGAATGGAAACATCAAAGGATACCCAACAGTTGTGATAAATGACATATCCTGCAACAAAGCCAAATGTGGTATAGTAGGAGAAAGCAAAGCTTTACTCCCAAATGAACTATGCCCAATTTGACCACTAGACAAGGATGAACCACTGCACACCCCCATGTCTTCTGATGATCCTCTTCTGACAGTATCCAAGGATTACATGCACATTGTCTTCAGGAGAGTGAATCCAAGGGAAGTATCCAGTGCGGATGGAGTGCCCAGCTGAGTAGAGAAACCTGTGCTGACCAACTTGCCATTGTACTCACAGACATCATCAACATCTCATTCAGGCCAGACATGGCACCCACCTGTTTCAAAAAGGCCTCAATCTTGCAGGTGCCTAAGAAGAATGTGGTAACGTGTCTAAATGATTACCGACCAGTGGCACTCACATCCACAGTGATGAAATGTTTTGAGAGGCTCGTGTTCAAGCATATCAGCTCCTATCTGAGCGGCAACATGGATTTGTTCCAATTTGCCTACCGCACCAATAGATGGCTCCATATAAAGCCTTGGGCAACAAAGTTGCATACATCAGGATGCGCCCTATTGACTACAATTAGGCTTCACCATCATCCCTCAAAACTGATCAGCAAACTCCAAAACCTGGACCTCAATGCCACACTATGGAATTGGATCCTGGATTTCCTCACCTCCAAACCACAATCAGTGAAGATTGGTGAGAACATCTCCTCCACAATCTCCATCAGCAGCAGACCACAACAGGGCTGCTCTCTTGGCTTCTGCTCAACTCTCTTTACACCTTTGACTGTACGACAATAACAGCATCTACAAATTTGCTGACGATACTACAGTAATGGGTTGTATAAAAAGGGTGATGAGTCAGCACACAGATTGAAAACTTTGCTGAATGGTGTACTAACAAACTTGTACTCAATGATATCAAAACCAAGGAAACGACTGTGGATTTTAGGAAGGGAAAACTAGAGGTGTACAATCCAGTGGGCATTGGGGGATCAGAGGTGGAGAGGGTAAGCAAATTTAAATTCCTGGGAGTCACTATCTCGGAGGACCCAACACACTAATGTCATCGTGAAGAAAGCACGTCTCTATTTCATCAGGAGTTTGCGGAGGTTTGGTATGACATTGAAAACCGTGGCAAACTTACACAGATGTGTTGTGGAAACTGTGCTGACTGGCTGCAGGGCAGCCTGGTTTAAGGGCACCAATGCCTCTAATCGCAAAGCCTTGCGAAATATAATGGAGGCAGCCCAGTACATCGCAGGCAAAACTTTCCCCACCGTCAAGAAGATAATAATGGAATGCTGCAGTCAGAGAGCAGCAGCAATCATCAAGGATCCATACCACCCAGGACATGTTTTGTTCTTGCAGCTGCTATCAGGAAGGAGGTACAAGTGCCACAAGACTCATACCACTAGGTTTAGGAACAGTTGCTGCCTCTCCACCGTCAGACTCCTAAACAACAAAATCAATCAGAGACTCATTTAAGGACTCTTATTTATTATTGAATATTTTTTTCTGTATTGCACTGTCTGGTATGGATATGCCAATGCACTGAACAGGAAAAAAACTCCAGAGATTTGTTAACTTGGCCTGCAACATCACGGGCACCAGTCCACTCTATTGAGGACATTCTCAAGAAAGCAGCCTCTATCCTCAAGGACCCCCACCACACAGGTCATGCCCTCTTCACACTGCTACCATCAGGAAAGAGGTACACTAGCCTGAAGTCGAGCACCCAGCTGCACAAGGATAGGTTCTTCCCTCTGCCGTCAGATTTCTGAATGGACAATTAATCATAGGCATTATCTCAATTTCTCCTATTTTCATGCATTATTCATCTATTTTGAAATGTAATTTACAGCAACATGTTCTGTAATGCTGAAAAACAACAAATTTTGTGACTTGTTCATGATGATAAATTCTGATTCACACAGTTTGTTTACATTTCTCTTTTTTTTTTAATACATAGCTTGTGTGCAGTTTTTTGCACGACAGACAAGTAGAAATTCTGCCTGGCCCGCAGGAAAAATTTCAGGGCTGTATGTGATGTCATGTATGTATTCTAACAATAAATCTGATCTTTGAACTTCGAAGTTAGGTAAGACAAGAACTAGAGGACATGGGAAACATTAGGGAGTTCCTCTTCAATCAGAGTGGTGGAATAAGCTCCCAGCAGCGTTGGTGGATACTTGCTTAATTTCAACATTTGAGAAAGTTGGATAGGTACATGGATGGAAGAGGAAGGTGTTCTATAGTTCTAGGTGTAGGTTGATGGGACGAGGTGGAATAAATAGTTTGGTACTGACTAGATTTTTCCCCAACGGCCTTTTTCTGTGTTCTGTGTTCTATGGTTCTTCAGTGGAAGCTATTGAAGAGGAACTTCAGATATGATTTACCAACCTCAACAACTATCGGCTGGTCGCACTAACATCTGCTGTGATGAACTGCTTTGAGAGTTATTTATGGATTGAATCAACTCCTATCTCAGGGAGGACCTGAAACTCTTCAATTTGCCTCTCACCACAACAGGTCAACAGCAGACACCATCTTGCTGGCTCTCCACTGCATTAAATTACTGAGACCAGTCGAGCCGTCCTCAGTGATGACAGCTTGGCACACAACCCCAATACCTGCAAAACCTATGACCAAGTTAAAGGATCTGGGACTCCACCTATACCTCTGCAACCGAATCCTTGACTACCTAATTGGTAGACCCCTATCAGTGTGGATCAGTAACATCACCTCTTCCATGCTGACTACCAACACAGGAGTGCCTGTAGCCTACATGCTTAGACTCCTGCTAAATTCCCTGTACACCAATGATGTGCAGTCATATTAAGATCCAACTCAATCTGTTTACCGAATAATTGGCAATGATGAGTCAGAATACAGGATGGAGATAGAGAACCTGGTTGGGTAGTGTCAGACAATATTCTTGATCTTAAGGTCATCAAGACCAAGGAACCTGTTGATTTATGAGAGGAGAGACAGAGGGACTAAGCACCTGTCTGCATTGATGGGACAGAGTTGAAGAGAGTCAGATCCTTAATTCCTGGGAGTCCATATTTCACGTCCCCTCCTGGAGCCACACATGGAGGCAACCTTGAAGAAGACACACCAATGCCTCTGCATGCTAACCAGTTTGAAGAGATTTGGCATGTGGTTGGATGCTCTATCAAACTTCTAGAAAGTATATAGACTGGTGGCATCACAGCCTTGTTTTGTAATTCAAGTGCCCAGGAACTCAGAAGGTAGCTAACATAGCCAAATCCATCACAGGCTCTGACCTCTCATCCACTGTAGATATCTATGTGATTTTCTGCCTCATGAAGGGAGCCAGCATCATAAAGGACTGCCAATCACCCTGATCACAACCTCTTCTTACTGTTACTCTCAAGTAGAAAGTTCCGAAGACTGAAAACAACAGTTTCTTTCCCACTGCTCTGACACTCTTGAACCTCTCCTTGTTACATGAATCATGGACCGTTTCAATGACACAAAATGACTGTCTTCACTATTGCAAGTCATCTTTTTGCACTAGGAGTACTGTGAATATTTATTCTGTATCTTTTATATTTATTGTCTTTTTTGTTCAATTAAGTTGACTGGTAAAGGTTTTTTCACAAGTCCTTCTCCGGCTGCAGTAAGTCAGAATTTCAGTGGAATGGATATAACAATAAACTCATGATTATCATTATATCCATTTGCAAAGGCATAGCCTGATGAAGGGCATTCAGCATGGATTAGTCTGGGTCAGGCCATTCTTTTTTTTGAGGAGGTAATAAAGATGGTTGAGAGTAGGACAGTGGATGTTGTCTATGTGGACTTCAGGAATGCATTTGACATGATCCCTCATGGCAAGCTGATGCAGAAGATAACAATGTATGTGCTCCATTGTGAGTTGAAGGTTTCGATTCAGAATTGGCTGGCCTGTAGAAGGCCAGAAAGGGAGTGGGAAAAAGCTGTTATTTTAGCTGCAGGCCTGTGACCAGGGTGTTCTGGAGGGAGGGATGCTAGGAGCCCTGTTGATTATGATTATATGTAAATGATTTGGATGAAAAAAAAGTCATGGACAATCTCTTGACTCTAGAGGGATGATAAAGGATGTAGCAGGATAAAGATCAAATCTTTGTATTTTAATACTGCTAAATGTTATCACCAGGAAAAACTGATTATAACATATTAGTCAATTCACAGCCTATTTAAGGATTTTCAACACAATGCAGCACTGTTTGTTTTAAATTTACATTTTATTCTGTTTGTAGATACGGCAAAATAGTATCAACAAAAGCCATCTTGGACAAGACAACGAATAAATGCAAAGGTATGATTTATGACATGCTGCATGAATAATTTGGAAATGATAATTCATTGTGTTAGCTCCTTTCTACAGATTCTAAATTTTATTTCAATTATGGTTTTTAATTTAAATTTTAAATTATTATTTTTTAAAAATTTGGACATGCAGCATGCTAACAGGCCATTTCGGCCCACGAGTCCATGCCTCCTAATTTACACCCCATTAACCTCCCACCCCCAGTATGTTTTTGAACAGTGGGAGGAAACCAGAGAAAACCCACGCAGACACAGGGAGAACGTACAAAATCCTTATAGACTGTGCGGGATTCGAACCTCCATCTGATCCTGATCGTTGGTACTGTAAAGGCATTGCACTAACCGCTACGCCAACTGTGCTGCCCTTTGTTTTATTCATTATGTGTAATTAAGTATTACTAGCATATCTGGCATTTATTGTTCATTCCTAATTTATCTTAAACTGAGTGATTTGCTGTGACAATTCAGGGGCCATAGAAGGATCAACCACACTGGTATATTTGGAGTTAGATCATGATGAGAGTTTATTCATTTGCACAAGTGCACAGTAAAAATCCACTGAAATCCTTGTTTCTAATGTAAATTATATCCAAGTATAGATCACCATGTGAGAGAAGAAAAAGATAATATATAAAAATAAATAATAAAATAAATATTCATAGATACAGTTAAGGCAAAAATATGATGTTATAATAGTGCAATATAGATCTTTGATCCTGAATAGTGTTATGGTTAGGGAAGTACTGGGAAGTTCATGGGCCTGATGGCTGTTGGAAAAAAGACTGGTCTTGAACCTAGTGGGCTGGATTTTATGCTTCTGTATCTCTGCCTGAAGGTGGCAGCAAGAAGAAATTGTGATCAGGGTGATGGAAACCCTTTATGATGTTGACTGCCTTCTTGAGACAGCATCTTACAGAATGTCTTCAATGGATGGAAGGGAGGTCAATGTTTGTGATGGACTTGGTTAGGTTTACCACTTTTTATAGCCGTTTGCATTTCTCGACCTTCATTTTCAAGCCAGGCTGTGATGCAACCAGTCAACATACTTTCCACAGTGCAGCTTTAGAAGTATGTTACCGGCATCACCTACGGCTCCTAGAACGCTTCCATCAGCGCTGTCTCCGCTCCATCCTCAACATTCATTGGAATGACTTCATCACCAACATCGAAGTACTCGAGCTGGCAGAGTCCGCAAGCATCGAATCCATGCTGCTGAAGACCCAACTGCGCTGGGTGGGTCACGTCTCCAAAATGGAGGACCATCGCCTTCCCAAGATCGTGTTCTATGGCGAGCTCTCCACTGGCCACCGAGACAGAGGTGCACCAAAGAAGAGGTACAAGGACTGCTTAAAGAAATCTCTTGGTGCCTGCTACATTGACCACCGCCAGTGGGCTGATGTGGCCTCCAACCGTGCATCTTGGCGCCTCACAGTTCGGCGGGCAGCAATCTCCTTTGAAGAAGACCGCAGAGCCAACCTCACTGACAAAAGACAAAGAAGGAAAAACCCAACACCCAACCCCAACCAACCAATTTTCCCTTGCAACCGCTGCAACCGTGCCTGCCTGTCCCACCTTGGTCTTGTCAGTCACCAACGAGCCTGCAGCAGACGTGGACATACCCCTTCATAAATCTTCGTCCGCGAAGCCAAGCCAAAGAAGAAACAGAACAACATGCTAATTCTTCTCTGAGAAAGAAAGTGTGACTCCTTCACATTTACTGCTGTGCTGGCTTCAGGTGAGGTACACCAATATATGGATGCCCAGGAACTTGAAGCTGTTAATTCTTTTCCATTGCAAATTTTGTTTAGATTAGGTAAGGAAAATGGATTTGTATGACAATCCAATATTATAGTCATCATTGCCCATGACTTTTTCTTCTTTTCAATGTTTTTATTTCACATCCAAAAATATAGAATACAAATAGATATATGTTAAAATTCAAAAAGATACATTACACTTGAATCATATCATTTCATATTCCACATTTTAATCAAACAGATTATATTGTATTGATATTATATCATTTTATTATTACAAAAAGGAAAATCTAAACCCACTATCAAGAAAGAAGCTTTGGCCAAAAAAGAAAAGAGACAAAATTCTTATCAGAATGAAACATTATTTCATTAGTCAATATTTATACCTTCATAAGAAATCAAAGGTTATAAAATTCATTCAAAAAGGGTTCCCACAGTGTTTGAAAATTTACATTCAATTCGGAAATTGAGCATATGACTTTTTAATAATCAGATTAGAAACTGGTTTAAATTTTAACTCTGATCTGAAGATTGTTACATAGGCCTCTGGACTGCAAGTCTGGTAACTTAGCACTACATCACCACTGTAACATAAAATTTTGTATGAAATGGGTGGTGTATATAATATAACATTGCTTTTCAAAACCAAAATAAATTCCTTCCTTGTATCATGATTGGGGATATTTTGTTTGAAACACTTGGTTACACATGTTCCATTTTTATCTCCACATTGTAACCTAGTTTAAAATAATCTTACGTGTTAAAATCGAGTCGATCACTTGGCCTTTAAACCATTCCGCATGTCATTGAAGACTCTCAAAACTTCTACAAATGTACCGTGGAGACCAATCTGGCTGGTTGCATCACTGTCTGGTACAGAGGTCCCATCACTCAGGACAAGAAAAATTTCCAGAGGGTTGTTAACTCGGTCTGCGACATCATGGGCACCAGTCTTCACTCCATCGAGGACATCTACAAGGGATGGTTTCTTAAGGAAGCAGCCCTTATCCTCAAGGACCCCTACCAACCAGCCATGCCCTCTTCACTCTGCTACCATTGGAGAAAAATGTACAGGAGCCTGAAGAATAGCATTCAGTGGCAGGACAGCTTTTTCCCCTCTGCCATCAGATTCCATAATGAATAATGGACCATAGACGTTGTCTTACTTTGACTGTTTCTTGCACTATTTTTATTTATTTTGTACGGTAGTTTATATAATGTTTGCACTGGGATGCTGCCAGAATACAACGAATTTAGTGACATGTTTATGATAATTGATCCTGATAAATATTTTGGATGATCTTGTACTTTAATCTCCTTATATCATGCAGTACTCCCACTTCACTCAATTCCTTAATATCCAGAAACTGATGAGTTTTGAATGACTCTACATTTACTTACTTCATAATCCTAAATGGCTGCTCCTTTATGACCATTGCTTCCAGTCTCTTCAGCTAGGAGAAAAGTCTTCTCTGCAACCAACTAGTTGAGCCCTGTAAGAATTTGAAGTTTTTAGTGAGAGCACATTTTTAAATTCTAGAGAATATAGTCCTGGTCCACTTGATCTGTCTGGATATACCTGCCAACGCTGGAACCTGTCATATGAATCTTTGGTGTCTTCCCTCTGTGGCAAAGGTCTAAAACTATGCACAATACTGCAGGAGCCCTCTCACTAAGGTGTTGAACAAGAAAGTCTGCAGATGCTGAGGGTGAGTGCAATACACTAATGTGCTGGAGAAACTCTGCAGGTCACACAGAATCCTTAGGAAGTAAAGGGAAACCTGATGAATGGAACAGACCTGAAATGTTGATTTCTCTTCACTTCCTCTGGCTGCTGTGAGGCCTGCTGAGTTTCTCCAGTACATTAGCCCTTTCACTTCTTCTCAGTAAAATATCTTGATTCTCTTTTTTTTTAGTTTCCGAGTTAGCTCCACATATTCCAGAATTTTAATTAAAAATATGTGCCTTATTAGCAGTTGTAAGTAAAAATATTGTTCATGGATCACCATTTAAAATTACATCATCACCTACAATTATGATCTTGAAAAATTTTTTTGGGTGATAGCTACTGAATGACGGGTTCCTGGATGGTATCGCTTCTGTGGAAGATTGTGAAACTGACATTATTAAAAGGCTCAAAAGTCAACTTTGGAGTAATGTTTCATGTATGATGACCAACTTACAATATTAGCACTTTATGGGAGGTAAACCAGAAAATCTGCAGATGTTGGGTTCTCGTGCATGACATAAAAGTACTGGCGAAACTCAGTATATATTGGAAGTAAAAGGCAGTTGCTGGAAATCAGAAGTAAAAAAAAGAAAATGCTGGAAAAACTCAGCAAGTCTGGAAGAAATTTTAGAAAAAGACCAACTATTAACTGGTTCTCAATCTCAGAGGCTCTTGATCACAAACTTGTCCAGATTAAGCTCCATCATCAATTCCTCTCCCCATATCTGTCGCCTATCCATATCCTGTTTTAATCTTTGATAACTCTCTACATTGTTCATGATTCCACCAATCTTCATATGTCATTGCATATGAAGGCAAAACATGGGTACACACAGAAAATCCATGGACAGTTGTGCAATACCAGTGACATGATGCAAGTGGGGTAAGGGATCAAGACCATAACAGATCACAAGACAACCTTGTGAGTTAAAGACAATGGCGCCTCCCTTCCAGACAGACTAAACATCTTCTATGCATGGTTCAATGAGAAAAACAGGCTGATGCTGAAGGGAGCTCTGTGTGCCCCTGATAAATGGCAGCCAAGGTGAGGAGAACCCTATCCAAGATAACCCATACAAGGTAGCGGGACCAGGTAATGTATCTGCTCAGGTACTGAAGGACTGTGCAGACCTACAGATGGAGGATCTTATGGACGTCTTCAACATGTCACTGCAGCAGTCCTTCATACCCATGGGTTTCAAGACAGCCACCATCAATCCCAATACCAAAGAGGGTGATGGTAATAGGCCTCAATGACCACTGCCCATGGCACTGACCTCCACATTATGAAATGCTTCAAGCTTCTGGTGATGAAACACATCAAAGTGCACCTCCAAGTGACACTGGATCACTGAATCCATTTCAGTTCACCTATGGAAGAAACTATTTCACTAATGATGCTACAGCCTTGTCCTTCCACTCTGTCCTCACCCACCTGGAGAATGATGCCTTGTACACCAGATTGCTATTCATCAACTTCAGCTTCGCATTTAATATGACCGTTTCCCTGAGCCTAATGGAGAAGCTGTCTCGCTGGTAATTAATTCTGGACTTCCTAATGGAAAGACCACAGATTTTCCAGGTCAGCAGCAGAACATTGAGCACCGTCACGCTGAGCACTGGAGTACCTCAGGACCGTGTGCTGAGCCCGCTCCTATTCAGACTACTGACCCATGACTGCAATGCCAGATCCAGCTCCAACAAAGTGGGGACATGATTGAGGTATACAAAATTATCAGGGGGATAGACAGGGTGAAGTTGGATTACTTGTTCCCAATGATGGGGGAGACGAGGACTAGAAGGCATAGTTTAAGAATACAGGGTAGGCCCTTTAGGACGGAGATGAGAAAACATTTTTTTACCCAGAGAAGTGTGAATCTGTGGAATGCTCTGCCACAGAGAGTGGTAGAGGCAGATTCGCTGATTATGTTCAAAAGAGAGTTAGATAAGACTCTAGTGGGCAAAGGAGTTAAGGGTTATGGGGATAAGGCTGGAAAGGGGTACTGATGGTAGTGATCAGCCATGATCTGTAAAATGGTGGTGCTAGCTCGATGGGCCGAAGGCCCTACTCCAGCTCCTATTGTCTATTGTCTATTGTCTATTGACACACAGTAGTTGGCCGCATCAGCAAGATTATGACAGAGAAGAGGTGGAAAATCTCATGATATTGTGCTGGAATAACAACCTGATGAGACAAAGAAGATGTTTGTGGACTTCAAGAGGATGAGGAATGACCACCCTCTACAACTCTGTAGTGGAGAGAGTAGAGAGAACTAAGTTCTTCAGAGTCCATTTAAGAAAACTGGACAAGAAATATCACCTCACTTGTCAGGAAGGTGCAACAGCGACTGCACTTCCTGAGAAGACTGAGGTGGGCAAACCATTCTGTCATCTTTCCACAACGACTCATTCGCGTCCTGCCTGGCTGTATCACAATGTGGTACAGTTGCTGCAGAGCATTTGATCGGAGGTAAATCTACAAGACCATAAGAACGGCAGAGAGAATCACTAGGTATCCCTCCCCCCATTGACGTGATCTACCAGAATAGTTGTTGGAAAAGGTTGTGGAAAATCGTTGAGGACCCCTACCACTCCGTACACTGCATCTTTCAGCTTCTCCTATTGGGAAAGAGGCACAGGAGTATCAGAGCCAGAACCACCATGCTGAGAAACTGCTTCTTCCCATGGACAGTGAGACTGCTGAATAACTAAATTATTTGCTCATACTAACCCTCCGAGACTCTACTATTCATTAAATAATATTTATTTATTAAGATATTTGTAAATATGTACTGCATATGTATCACTTGTTTGGGTGAGTGTTATGTCTGGTTGTGTGTTTGCATGTCTTTGCACTGAAGACTTTTGTCAGGTTTACCTATACAATCGGCCAATAATGAACTTGAGTTACACACCCATTTTTTTCATCCATGTCATTCATAAAAGTGGGTGGGTTACTATGTGTTTAGATGACATAAAGACATAAATTGTGTGCAATATAGAGAGTTTTTGAAGATATTGATCAGTTATAGACACGAGTAGATGAAGTTTAATCAAGACAAGTGTGAGGTGTTGCATGAAAGGAGAGGTTAGGAGGAAAAATATAGAGTTAATGGCATTAAAAGCACTGGTGTGCAGAGGGATCCAATGGTCAAGGTCCATAGCTCCGAGCAAGTGGCCATGGAACTAGATGAGGTGGTAATGAAGGCATACAGAATGCATGCCTTCATCAGAAGCTGCATTAGGTAAGGAGAATTCATTGCAGCTATACAAAACTTTGGTTAGGCCACATTTGCAATATTGTGTGCAATTCTGCTCACCACATTACAGGAAGTATGTGAAGACTTTGGTGTGGCCACAGAAGAGGTTATCCATGATGTTGCCTGTAGGTGTGAGTTCTGAGGAGAGGTTGGACAAACTTGGGTTGTTTTCTCTGGAACTCAGGAAAATGAGGGGAGGCCTGATAGATGTTTATAAAATCGTGAGAGGCATTGATAGGGGTGACAGTCACAGACTAACTTTCTTTCTTTTCTTTCTTTGGCCTCCGTCAGTCATGGTCAACCGTGGGTACTATGCCTCTGGTAGTCACTATGCAATGGCATCTCCAGGGCGCAAGCCAGGGAGTAGATATGGAGATCCATCTGTAGCCTATGCAGTAGGACCCCTCTCTCCATGCTAATGACAGGTCCAAAGGAATGATCAAGGCCGATATAATTTGGTTCCAGTAGCATTGCAGGAATTGCCAAGCCAGTGCTGAGTTCAACAGTCAGCCATCTTCGGGACTCCAGCTCTGGATTTTTCCTCAGAGTTTACTCCCAAAGCCTTTCCCATGAGCAGGTATAACCACAAGGCACCGGAGGTTTGAGATCAGTGTTTTCCTTCTCCTAGATGAGTTACCACCCATGGTTAATGAGCCTCGTCTGCTGGAGCAACTGATTTCAAGGCACCAGTGGCCTGCCTTTGCCCCTTCTCCTGTCAGTGACAAGAGTTCTGCTGGGCATAAGAACTATGCCACACGTGAAGGCCAGGAGTTGGACTTGGTTGTCAGAGACTATTTGAGTCACACGCCATGAAGAAGATTTGTGCAGCAGTGGGAGCTCGTCCCCATTGCCACCCTTTGGCTATGACAACCTTTTGAGCAGTGGTTCTCAACCTTTTTTCTTTCCATTCACATACCACTTTAACTATTCTCTATGCTATAGCTGCTCTGTGATTAGTAAGGGATTGATTAAGGTGGTATGTGGATGGAAAGAAAATGTTTGAAAACCACTGTTTTAATCATACCTAATTGACTCTTTATGTGCACAGTTTTATAATTCCAAAGGAAATAGTTCAATGACAATTTTTCTCAAGCAAAATATTTTAGTAACAATTGGGTCTAGAGCAGTGATTCTCAACCTTCCCTTCCTACCCACACACCACCTTAAGCAATCCCTTACTAATCACAGAGGACAAATGGCATAGGGAAAACTTAAAGTGGTATGTATGTGGAAAGAAAAAGGTTGAGAACCACTGCTTTAGAGCCAGACTGACTGACTATTCAGCAACAAATGGCTTTTCTCTTTCTACCAACTGTTAAGGCACAAGTCAGAAGCTTTATGGAAGACTCTCCACATGAGTTTTTTTTTAATTAAAATTTTCAGGATCTGTATGCTTCTGTAATCCCAGCATTTATTGACCATACTTCTAACTGCAATGACCCATGAAGGATGTAGTGAGCATCTGCTTTGAACCTGTGCTGTCTTTTGAACAGGTGTACTCCAAAAGTGCTGTTTGGTTTGACGTTACAGGGTTTCATGTAAAGTGATGATGAAGGAACAGAGATCAATTTCCAAATCAGAGGATGGTAAGTGTGTGAAAGGGAAGCTGCAGGTAGTGGTCTTCCCATGTGGCTGCTGTTTGGTTTGGCATTCTTGGTCATAGAGTTTGGGAGGTGTTGATTGAGTTTTAAAGGTAAGTAGCTGAAATGCATTTTGCAGATGATACACAGCGGAATCTTGGATTTGTTTCATAATTTTTTTCCAGTAAAGAAACAAATAAACAATTAAGATAGTGAATTGGAAACCAAACAATAGGGCTGCTTTGTCCTGGATTGTCAAGTCTCTTGAGTTGTTTGTCCTGCATTCATTGAGTTAAATAACGAGTACTCCTGATGTGCCTAATAGTAGTCTTTGAGAAGACAAGAAATGAGTCACTTACCACAGGGAACCAGTCTTTATAATGCCTCAGTGACAAATGATAGAACAATATTTGATGACAAATGATGGCTGTTAGCTGAGTATTTATCGGTGGTGTTTTTCTATTTAATACCTCACATCAAAGTAAGAAATTCAATTGAGTAAATTATTATATTCAAGGTGGTTCTTAAATAGAAATGTGTATCTGTGGCTGTTGATTGAATTTCCCTGTCATCTTTGATATCAAATAACAAATGTGGCAGTTTAAGAGTGAATAAAGCTAAAATCCATGGGCAAAGTTATCTAATTATGGTTTTGTTTTCTGTTAAAATTTAATGATTTAAAAAAAATGTCAGAACAGTCAATACCTTCAGCTGCTACATTAGTTAATGCTCAAGAGAAAATGCAGATTTGTCATTTAATTATAAGAAAACTTCCTAGATTGGATTAAAATTATAATTATCCTTTGTGATATTGTATTTCAGGTTATGGCTTTGTGGATTTTGACAGTCCAGCTGCTGCTCAGAAGGCAGTGGCTGCCTTAAAGGGCAATGGTATCCAAGCCCAGATGGCAAAGGTAACAAATTAGAAATTAAAATAAATGTGAAATCATCCTCGGTTAAATCTATTTAAATGTAAATTATGTCAAGCAGAAAACATAATGTCTGTGATTAATTTGCTTTGAGTTACTCCAGGTATAATTAATTATAATATAAAATCTGTTGAGGCTGTGATCGCTTTTTTTTGTGGGGGAATGTTTTCTCAAAACTGAGATTTTATCTTGAAAATTTGATTAATCCCATAGTGCTAATAGGGAAAATTCAAATATGATTGATTAAATTTGACGAAACCAAATTTGATGCTTTAGTTGTAACTAGGATTACAGATAAGGGAGAGGTAGTGGATGTGGAGGGGCATAAATTGTAGATGTTATGATGTATTGGATAAGGTGGCACACAAGAGTTTTAACACAATTAAAGCATGTAGTATTTGAAGTAACTGGAATTAATGGACAGAAAACCAAGAGTTGGATTAAATAGTTCATTTTCAGGTTGGGAGACTGATCTGTCAAGTGCTGCAAGGATAGTGCTGTGGTCTTAGTTTTTCACAGAATCATTGAACAGGGGACTAAGTGTATCCTATGTTTACTTGTTGCTGAGTAATTCATTAGATACCAGCTGCTTCTGCATATGCCTCCTGTTTTCGGAACAGGGCCTGAGATTCGTTCATCAACTAGGGTTCCCTCAGCCTGTCAATCTTGCCCTTCACTCTCACATTAACATGCTGTCCCTGAGCTCTCCCAAACTAGGTTTTAAGGCTTCCCACTTGCAGGACTCCCCTTTACCTGTAAACAGTTTCCCAATCAACCTCTACAAGTTCCTTTAAAATTGGCCTAATGTCAATTTTGGACTTGTAGATCAGCCGTATCCTTTTCCAGACTATTGCAAAATGAATAGAGTTATGGTAACTGGTCTCAAAGTGCTCCACCATTATCATTTCAGTCACTTGCCCTGCCTCTTTTCTCACAGAAGTTGGAAATGGCTTGAGGGGAGACGTGGAAACAACAGCTACCAGTGCTAGAACTTGATAAAGAGTAGACCTGATAATGGTGATATTAATGGAAGCTGTTCAGGGAAAAATGAAGGACAAATTGGACCAGATGGAATCAAAACGGAAGTGTGGAAGAGAGGGGGAAGATTCTGTTGATGAAATGTGGATGGATGAAACTAGAAAGGAGAGAGGAATGAGAATAGGTGACAGGTCTGGATGGTAAGGGGAAACAATGAAAGGAAGAGTGGTAAGAAGGGTAGTATTTTGTAAAAAGAAAGTGGGGACAAGTTATCTAAGTTGGAAAATTCAACATTCATATCTTTGGGCTGTAGACTCCCCAGGCGGAATATGATGTGCCGTTCCTCTAGTTTTCATTGGGCCTCATTCTGACAATGGAGAAGACCAAAGATAGGCAAGTCAATGTGGGAATGGGAATGGGAAGGGGAGTTGAAATGATATGCACCCAGAAGTGGGAAGCCTTAAAACCTAGTTTGGGAGAGCACAGGTTTTCTGTAAAATTATTCTCAAATCTGTGCTTAGTCTCACTGATGTTGAGGAGACCATATTGGGAGTACCATATTCTGAAGGCAAGATAGGAAGAAGTATATGTAAATATTTGCCTCACCTGGAAGGGCTGTTTAGGTCCTGATGTTTGTTGTAAGGGGGAAGTATTGGGCATATGGAGAGATTGGGAGGGAGGGTTGAGTGAACAAGAAAGGTGAGTGATCCCCACAAAAGGAGGAAAAGAGTAGGGAATGGTGGATGTGTCTAGTGGTGAGATCTGGTTGCAACTGATGGAAATTATGAAGAATGTTGTGCTGAATGGGAGGCAAGTGGGATGAAAAATGAGGACAAGGGGAACCTATCCCTATTCTATTTAGAAGAAGAGGGTTGAGAGCAGAACTCTTAGAAATGGAGGTAATGTGGGAGAACGCTCTAAGGTTCACGAGGGAAGGGAGGCTGCATTCCCTGAAAAAGAATGACATTTCAGATATCCTGAATGGAAGGCCTCATCTTGAGAGTAGACGAGTCAGAGAAACTGGGAGAAAGGGATAACATTCTTGCAGGTGACAGAGTCTGAATATCCATGGTGATGATAAGATGGTGGAGGCAAGAGAATTGGAAGGTGTCAAAATTATGGAGGGCATGCAATGTATCCCAGGAGAGGATAGAGACAAGGTTTAAGGAGTTGAGTTCAGAGGGGCAAGAGCAGATGGAAACAATGGCCCTACCAGGACAGTCTGTTGGTGGTTCAGTGGTAAGAAATGCAACAGAAAATTGCAGGATTGAAGGCCCTAGAGGAAAGATTTGCTTCTGTGATTAGATCTGTGAAGGTGAGGGAGACAGTGGCCTGGTGCTCATTGGTGAGGTAGAAGTCCAGGGATATCCGAGACCTGATGTCAGTTTTCTGCAAGGTTGAGGTTAGTCCTGATGAAGCAGTCTGCATGAAAGGATCAACCAAAAAGTTAATCATTCTTTTTCTACCACTGATGCTCCTCATCCTCCGAGTTTCTTCAGCAGATTAATTTTTTCTCTCTCCAGATTTCAGCATCTGTCGTCTCTCATGCGTCACCTTTTCTGTATTGCACTCCACTTGATGAATACATAAATTTTTAGTATTCGTATGCCTATCCCAGCATACTCTTCTTCACTCATTGACCCTTGGTTGATTCCCAGACTTGATGATTGTGGCAAAATGTAGAGATACTGAATCATGATAGAAAGATTGTGTACACCTGTGTACCTACTGTGCTTGATGAATGAATGCATTGTTTTGAGCAGTTAGACCTTCTCATGTTACTGGAAATATTTGGGTCAAAGAACCTGTAGGGATGGAAATAAAATTGATTTTTAAGGTCACTAACTGTCCATCAGAACCAGAAAAAAATGAGCTATGAAACACGTTTTAAATTGCAGAGGAGGGAAGAAATGAAAAATGTCAAGCAAGGTATGTGATAGGATAGAAGGAAGGAGAGTGAATGACACACATCTTTCCTTTGCAGAGAGAGTACAGGCCGCAGAGAGAACCAAGCATTTTTATTGCTAACTTCGTTCTAATGAAAGATCAGTGAGCTTAAACATCAGCTACATACACTCTGACTAGTTTTTCTCTTGGTTGACTCAACTGAAGGCTTTTGTAAGGTCATCTGAGAAGCATGACAAAAGAAGTAACAAGTGATTTGTCATTTGAGCACTTTGAGGCACACTCCAATGTTATTGATACATTGTTTTTTGTCTTTTCATATAGCTTTGAGAATATATTATCTGATTGTATTGGGGCATTTGGCCCATCGAGTCTGTGCCAACTCTTCAATACAATTCCATCATGACCAGTACACATTTTCCTGTAATCTACATTTTAAATGCTATCAACTTGACCCAGATTCTCCTTTAACCCACCTAACAATGCAGTATAAAACTCAAAATGCTGAAGAAGCTCAGCAGGTCAAACAGTATCTTTTATATAGCAAAGGAAGAAATATATAACCAACATTTTGGACTTAAGCCCTTCATCAAGGTATCAAGGTACCCCTGCAATATTTTGAGCTATCAATGAAGCTACTTCCTAGCAAGAATTTGGGATGTGGAAAGAAACCAGAGCACCTGGCAGAAGCCCATAAGATCAGGGGAGAAAGTACCAACTTCACACATACAACACTCAAACCTGGATTGGATGTAACTGTGAGGCTTTTAAGAAGGATATGGATAAATGCCCAATTTAGGAAGTTATTTTGAATGTAGCATGTTTTGGGGACTTCTGGCTAGTATGCACACTCTCTAGTTGGGGATTTATTCCTATTATTTATTCCCTCAAAACTTCTTTTGGAATTAGCTGCTGGGATTGCACCTAGATAAATTTTGATTTTTTTTTTTCTGATGTCAAATAGTGCTCACTGTAACTCACTGCAACTGTATTTGCTGAATACCTCCTGAGCAGAATCAAAGCAGATTTTATGGTCTCCCAGCTTATGTATCCTTCTATAGGTCCAAAATGTTCTTGGAAGGAAACATCTGCCCATCAATTACTATTTACCCTGCTCACTAATTTTAATTTATCTTGGTAAAAGCAATGGGTGGACAACAACATTGGTTTGACTTTGATTAGTCTCAGTGTGAGCATTTGGCAAAACAAAAACATATATTCCCATTTTTTACTTATTTAATCCCTTCATCTGGACCAGATAGACCTCTACAATGTACCATCTGCAGCTTTGCTGTGGATGCTGCAGATCTTTTCGTCCTGAACTACTTCGATCAGGAATTTGGGTAAAGTGTCTTGTGTCTCATGAGTCTCGTATCAATCAGCTTCATCAATTCCAGAGCACCTATCGTGTTGAAGCCAGAGATGTGGTCAATGAACAGTAGTCTTAACATGTGTGAACTTCGTAAACAGATGCTCTACGGCCAAGCAGAGAGCTAGGGAGATGACTTCTGCTACAGATCAGTTTGGCCAATAGGCAAATTAAAGTGGGTCAAAGCTGTCAGAAGTTTATATGAGCTCTGGCAAGCCTCTCATAGCCACTGGTTGGCATCCATTTAGGCCCTTCAGTATGATGGTGGACTATTTGAAGTAACTGGAGGAGATTAAAAATGTTGATAAATATGTCCACCATTTGATCTCTGCATGCTCATGAGCTGTTTCCCTAGATTCCACCTGTGCTTATAAAATTCAAGGTTCAAACATACATTATATACTTTAACCTTTGCCTGACAAAATGCAAACAGTCGCCATTAGTACCGCCCAGTTCTTACAGTACAAGAGAAAGTGAAGCAGAGTAGGAGTCTCCAAAAAGTTGATAAATGCCAGGTGGCTAATAAACGGTGGGGGTGGGGGTTGGGGTCAATTGAACTTTTGTGGTGCAAAGCAGGGGCGGACCTACAGAAAATTGCGCCTATGGCAAGAGCGGGCCTTGGTGGCCGCATGTTGTATTTGGCTTCAGCCTTTCATCAGCATCCCAAGCTCCAGATCCAAATTGTCAGAACCAGGAAGTCTTCAGTGCCTGAGGCCCTTCAAGAGCCCTTTTTTCCCTCAGCACCCTCTCGAATTCCAGCTCTGATACCTGACTTCCATGAGCCAATGTCCAGCAGCCTGCAGCCCATGTGAGCTTCTCAAACACAAGTTAGCCTTCAGCTGCTGAATCCTTGCTAGAATGGCACTATGGTCACTGTGATGTAGGGATGTCTTCTTTGCTTCTCCTTCATTATGACCAAGTGTTAAAACCTTTGGAGCAATGCTGTGTCTCCACTTTCCTGGGTCTGCACTAGCAGCGGTGCAAATTTACCCAAGTATTGTGCAATCGTTTTGTTTGTTCCTGTCCTTCAGGAAAGGAATCATAGAATCTAAGAAATTTATGGCACAGAAGGAACCCATTCAGACCATCATGTTTATGACTGCCAAAAATGAATTTTCTTGTTTAATCTTACTTCCCAGCTCTTGGTACATACCAGTAGCTTTGAAGATAATAATTCTTCAGGTTCTCCTCCATTTATATAGAGGGTTTCAGCCTGTGCCGCTCTTTTAGCTAGTCATTTCCAGACCTCTGCAATGATGATTTGAAGAAAAATCTTATTATAAAGTCCTTTAACACCTGGATATTGTCCACTTTGCTCAGGGAAATAGATTATTCGTGTTGACCCCTTCTCTGCCTTTCAGTTAAATTTACTGTATTTTTAATTCCAAAGAGAACCTCCCATGATTATTAAATATAATCCTCCAGTGCTTGCAACAACATGGTATCAAATACTTCCTGTAATGCAGTCTCTAGAATGGAATGAACTCTTGTCTGTGGACCAGCTGGTATTCATTATAATTCTAGTATAATTTCATGTTGTCACATTCAGTGCCTCAAATCTGTCATCCTTACCTTGTCTATGTTTTGAGATTCAAGAAAACAGCAGTGGATTGTAGCTTGTATACCCACACCAATGCAATGGAAGAGACATATCCCTTCCAATTTCTCAGTGGAATTCCTGGTTTCCAGCATGAGCTTAAGCAGACATTTTTTTTTGCCTTGCTGCTGTGCACCACCACCGTATTTCAAAATAGGCTTCTCAAAAGGTAGCACAATCATCATCCCAAGGGAATGGGGAGTGGGAAGGGAGATAGAGGGAAGAAGGAAAGAGAGAGACTGGCAGAAATTGGAGGTCAATATTAATGCATTCTGGTAGGAGACTGCCAAGTCAGAAGATATGGTGCTGTTCTTCCAATTTGTGATGGCCTCAACTTGTCTGCTCATGATCTTGTACTGCTATGTCAGGGTGGCAGTGTTGTGTGTACTTGAAGTGGTTTGTCACTAGGAAGGTCCTTACTGTTGTAGCCGACAAAGCGATGATGCTCAATGAAGTGATTTCCCAACACTCATCCAGTCTCCCTGGCTGCATTGGGAACCTCTGATGCAGTAAATAATGGATACACATTCCAAGATGAGGTGTTACTTCACCTGAAAGGATGACTTAGGGCTCCATTTTTTTAACCAAAAATAGTCTTTATTTACAAAAATATTTGTAAAAGGAAAACTGTACATTTTTACATTTATTTCTATTTACCGCTACTGTGGCATCTTGTTATACTTCACCCTCTGTTTTTTTTTGAGGGGCTTCTCCATGGTTTCATCCCATCAATGCTGGGTAACGGACAGACTCTAGACTGTGGTCCTTCCTCACAACACATGCCTCAATACGTACCTCAACACATAATCCAGCAGTCTGGAATGCACCAATAGCCAGCATTGCTCCACCAACATCTCCATGTGCTGAAAGACCAACAGGTTTCAGGCTGATAAAAGTGCATCTGTTACTGTTGTGGATGTTTGACTCAGTCTGCATTCCTGGGACAGCCCATAAATCAGAGAGTCCTCTGTCACGCTGCTGCTGAGAGTAAGCCATGACAAAGACCTTTGCATTCTTGCAAGGACCCTTACAATCTTAGCGAATCTACATTCTGCAAAGAGGAAGGCAACTGTCTCCTCTCCACCGCATTCATCTCGGGGACAATGTGCATGGTGAATGATGTTCTGGTTGTACAGGAAAGATTTGACTGGAAAGAGCTCCTCTCACTGCCAGCCAGGAAGGTCCTAGTGCTTGTGCATGAGCACTGGTGATGAGGCATTCCACCAGATGGCCTGGATGATCTGCTCAGGGAACCATCCTACCATTTCCATTAAGTCCTCGACTCTCAGTGTCTGCAGGATGTTCTGTGCTGACCACTGGCTGATGGCCTTGTCGTTAAAGACGTTCATCTGGAAAAGGTTTTCCACAAGGGATAGGTGGTGTGGCGAACTTTGCGAAATATTTTTGTCCCCTATAGGTGCTGAAAAGGCCAGCTGAGTTCCTCCAGCATTTCAGTGTGTTTTTACTAGAATTCACAGCTTCTGCAGACTTTTGTATTTCACTCTCTGAACCGGAAATCTGCTTTGGTGACAACCAGGGCAAAGGCGCGGGGGATGGACAGAGTATAAAATTGCCTCCCCAAAGCAAGATACCCAGGCCGAATGTATGACAAATGGTCTTCCTCGACCATCAGACATTCCATCACAACCACATCCAATAGTTTCTGAGTTGTGGCAGCCCACACTCCTGTACAAAAGTCACAGTTTGAGTGAGGAAGAAACCCCCGACTGCGCTGTAGCGGTGCCACCTGCAGTCCTCTCTGAGCGAACACGAATTGGGCAGTCGAGTTCCTTGGGGAGGTGGGCCGGCCAAGTACTGTGGCACATTGGGGGTGGGGGGGCCAGGGAGGCCAGTCTCTTGCGGAGGTCCGCTAGCGGCCATGGGCGTGGTGTCGGGTTAGGGAGAGTGGTGCGCCGTATACCATTTCCGTTGCCGAGGCTTGCAGGTCCACCTTGGGCGCCGCCCTGATCCCAAGGATGACCCAGGGTAGTTCGTCTGCCCAGTCCGGGCCGGTGAGTCTGGCCATGAGCGAGTACTTAAGGTGCCGGTGGAACCTCTCCACCAAACCATTGGACTGCAGATGGTAGGCTGTGGTGTGGTGGAGCTTGACCACCCCCCCAGGAGTTTCACCATTTGGGTCCACAGAGCAGATGTGAACTGGGCACTCCTGGCGCATGTCTCTGCAGAGGCTTCCTTGATGGGGATAGCATTGGGCCATCTCGTGGCTCGGTCCACCACCATGAGTAGGTAACGCGCCTCCCTGGACACCGGCAAGGGGCCAACGACATCTCTGTGGATGTGCTGAAACCTGCAACCCACCGAGTCGAAGTCTGGTTGGTGGTGGATGAGGACGCTGCCGTGTCTTGGTCCAGCGCACTCACGACGTGGTAAAATATCATGGCGTCTGTGGAGATGTTTTGAAGCTGGAACTGTGCTTCCGCTTGCCCGAACCACGTCCTTGGGCGGTGGGTCCAGAAGGGGGGAAGCTTGATCAAGACAGCGTTAACCTCTGCAGAATCTATGGTTCAGAGTCCAGAAAAACGTCTGGACTCGTCAGGGTCACCAATGTGATGGGTGAGCAGTGTAAGAAGCATAGCCACCACGCTGAGGGTCGTTAAAAACTGTTTTATTTTAATTTGGCGCATGCCCATTTAAGGGCAGCATTGGTTCAGTCACCACATGCATGATGATGTCACAATCACGCCCAGGGTGCGCGCCACGCAGGAGGTTTGAGGAAGAAACCCCCAATGGCACCATCTTCCCAGGTCTGCCCCGCCATGTGGCTTTACAAGCAGGGCCGGTTCGCCCTGAGCGAGTGCGCCGCCACAATCTCATTATTTTCCTTATCGCTTATGCCCTTTGTCCCTTATTTTCCTGTTCTTCCATCTCCCCCTCAGGTCTTCCTTTAATTTTCTGTGCCAGTTCCATTGCCTCTCGGGGATCTTTTAAATATTTTCTTTCTCCCCCTGGCATGTTGATTCATAATGTCGCTGGGTACAATAGGGCATAGCCAATTTTTTTTGTTCGTACGATTCTTTTAATAGCATTGAATTCTTTCCCCTTCTTGACTGATGCTGCACTCAAATCAGGGAAAAGGTTGATCCTCGCCCCTTCATCCAACAATGGCCAATCAAGCTCCCTGGCCATACAGAGTATCATCTCCCTGTCTTGGTATTTCTGAAAATACCCACTGATTGCTGTCGCTCCACCCTTCCCCTTAGCTACACAATCCTTACATTCTGTCACGTTATAATTTTCTAACAAATCCAGTTTCTCCAGCAGTCTCTCTCTTTCAACTTTCCAGGCAACTGTATTGTTTTCAATTTTCTCCAGCCTGTCTTCCACATCTTCAATTTTGTCTTTGGCAGCAGCCTTGCAGTTGGTTAGAATGGCGAGTACAGTCTTCACTTCACCCACTCTTTCCATTATCTTTTGAACCCTCTCGTCTAGGGTCTCAATTTTATTAGCCAGCAATTGTACAGTGGTCTGCCGCTTGCCGGCCCCAGCCCCTCTGCTATCATGTTGGGCTCTACCCGCATCCCATCACTGTTGTGCGGCGGCTCCGACTGCGTTTGTCGCCATCCGTCAATCTCCTCCATTTCCAAGAGAGCTGCTCTGTTCTTCTTGCCCATGTTGTAATAATTTTTGGGATTTGTTTTCCCTCTTCAGCAATTTTCAGTCATTTACAGGATTGTATTGAGGAGCTCTTGTGGGGTCTTCTGCATCACATGATGTCCACCACTTTGTGGAACTGCAGCATTCATTTTGGGTTCAGGGTGATCTTCCTCTGGGAGAGTGGAGCATCCTCGGGCAAAACTGATGATGTTGCTGAGGGGAGATCCGGCTATGCTCCTGCTCCTCCATCTTCTGGCTGACTTGTATTCTTCTCACAGGAGAGAAAATACTTACAATGGTGAGCCTCATGCTTGCTGCTACATATGTCAATACATGCCTTCCAAAATCTTGAAAAATTAGGGAGGCCTTCTATGTTGATAGAACTTTCTCTCCTTGTAATCTTTAGCAGCAGAGTGCAGCAAAGCAAGTTCTGCCCACAAAAGATTTGGATTAATAACATCTGACAGCTGGCTAGCCTATGGGCTATGGTACTGTCTGATGCACTCTCTAAAATCTTGAATGTTTCTAAATTCTCCTGATATTCAAAAATTTTAAAATCCACAAAATCTTTTACTTCATAAGAAAAATTAAAACATCAATTAAAATATTTTTTTAATTCAAATTAATTCAGGATGGTGCAAGAAACATGATTACTTTGGCCCTTTGGAGTTATTTGTCCTTTTTAAAAAAAATATGGATCTGTTTAAATACTGGAGAAGTTCCCTAGTTTCTGGCTTTGGAGTCCGGAAAGTGCAGCTGTTCTTCACCAGCTCTTACCCCATTACACTTCAACATTCCCAACACGTTCCCTCTGCCTCACATTGAGATTGTTAGTTCAGTCTGTTCAAAAGGCCTCTGTGATGTTTTTGTTAATTTTTACAAAGACAACGTTCTAACTTGCTAATCTTCCTGTATCAGGGAATATAAAAAAGCATTTGGTTCACAAAGTAATAACATGTGCCATCTTTAGGCAAGTCATATTTGTAATTGGGTAACGCAAAAAATGTTGCTGGACTTTGCCACCATTTTTGTGGATTAAAGTTTTATTTGATACATTTAATTTTATACAGGAAGTTTTGCAAACTGAGAAGTCTACAAGTAAATAACTGGAGGTTACTGTAGGGACAGGCACAGTAATGTCTTGCAAACTTTTTAAAGGAGACATTTTTCACAATTTGTGAACTTTGTGGTTTTTTTTTTTGCTCAGAAGGCAAAAGTTGAGCCAGACTAGAATTAGATTGTTCAAATTCAAATATATTGTCAGAGTACACACATGGCATCACATACAACCCTGAGATTCTTTTTCCTGCAGTCCAGGCAGAATTTCTACTTGTCAGTAACTGTAAACTGTACTCAAGAAAAAAAAGTCTACAAAAGAAAGAAATGTAATCAAGGAAATAAATGAAAACAAACTACAATACAGAAATAAAATCAGTATGAAATAATGTCTAAGAAAGACTTTTTAAATGAGTCTCTAAGTCTGATGTTCAGAAGTCTAATGGTGGAGGGATAGCAACTGTTCCTGAAACTGATGGTACGAGTGTTGTGGCACCGCTACCTCTCTCCTAATGGCTGCAATGAGAACAGAGCATGTCTTGGTGGTGTGGATCCTTAATGATTGCTGCTGCTCTCCAAAGTCTGCGTTCCATGTAGATTTTCTTGATGTTGAAGAGAGTTTTGCCTCTACTGGGCTGTGACCGCTAGCTTTCGCAAGGCTTTCTTCCTGAAGGTATTGGTGCTCCTAGGCCGTAATGAAGCCATCTACTACACATCTATAGAAGCTTCCCAAGGTTTACATTGTCATGCCAAATCTCCAGATACTCCTGAGGATGTAGAGGACTCGCTCCAGTAAAGAACTTCCAAGATAGTGATTTCCAGGCATTTAAATTTGCTCACTCTTCTCTGTTCCCACAATGATCACTGGATTGTACACTACTAGTTCACCCATCCTAAAGTCTACAATTGTCTCCTTAGTTTTGGTATCATTGAGTGAGAGATTGTTGTTAGTACAGCATTCAGTTAAGTTTTCAATTTTCCTCCTCTTTGTTGACTCATCACCCCTTTTTATATAGCCCATTACTGTCGATTCATCAGCAAACTTTTAAATGGTATTGTCATAATTGAGCCACACCGTCATAGTTTAAAGTGAGTATAGCAGGGGGCTCAGTATGCAGACCTGTGGTGCTCCAGTCCTGATGGAGATTGTGGAGGAGATGATCTTGTGAAATCACACTGATCCAATTACAGAAGTGAGGAAATCCAGGATCCAATTGCACAGTGAGGTATTGAGGCCCAAATCTTTGAGTTTCCTGATTAGTTTTAAGGAGTTGATGTTGTTGAATGCTGAATTCTAATCAATAAAAATCATCCTGGCATTCCAGGGTTTTGTGGAGAGCCAGTGAGATGCATCTGCCAAATTGGAAGGCATTTGTACAAAATTGTTTTGTAAATTAAATATTGATTCTCAGATCCATTAAATGTGTAATTTAATTCATGTTTCATGTCAGTGTAGTTGCTGAAGTGTTCACCCATACCATAACAAAATTCCATGGTCAGAGCTACTGGTGATTTTGGAATGTAATTGCGTTACATAAAGTGCAGTAGTACATCACAACTTGCCTCTTGAAGCCTAGCAATAATTTCATTGGAACTTCTGGCCCCACCATCAATCTCCTATTGCTTTTGAAATGTTGCAAGGACATAATGCTAGTTGTGATTGGAAAGTTGATGCCACTATTTTAAAAAGCAATAATTTTCAAGCAACTCCGGTGGAATTGTTTCATGTATACATTTGCCATTAGAATTTATTTGTGACACAAATTTCCCAAAACCATTTAATGATAACTATGTAGTGTAATAGGGCACACAGGATTGTGCATCTCCTTAACCATCAGCTATACAGTTTCCTCCACAGTTTAAATTTCTAATCAAGCAATTCACATGTGATTAAAGTGCACATTCCAGATTTTATTCAAGGTTATTTGTATACATTTTGCTTTGACCATGTAGAAATTACAGTACTTTTTTTACATAGTTCCCCCATTTCAAGACATCATAATGTTTGGGACATTTGGCTTCACGGGTGTTTGTGATTACTCTGGTCTGTTTAATTGCTTCATTGGTGCAGACATAAGAGAGACAGGCTTGCTTCTAAGCTTTTGATCACCTTTGGAGTCTGAAGTTGCCATTTTTCAACACGAAGACCAGAGTTGTGCCAATGAAAGTCAAAGAAGCCATTATGAGTCTGAAAAACAAGAATAAAACAGTAAGAGACATCACCCAAACCTTAAAATAACCCAAATCAACTCTTTGGACATAAGAAGAAAGAGCATACTGGTGAGCTCAGTAACACAAAGGGACTGGTAGGCCTAGAAGATGTCCACTGCTGATGGCAGAAGAATTCTCATCATAAAGATGAAAAATCCCCAAACACCTGTCCAACAGATCAGAAACACTTCTCAGGAGGCAGGTGTGGATGTGTCAATTACTACTGTCTGCAGAGAATTCATGAACAGAAATACAGAGGCTACACTGCAAGATGCAAACCACTAGTTAGCCACAGAAACAGCAAATTAGTTTGTCAACAAATATTTAAACGAGCCTGTAAATTCTGGAAAAAGGTCTTGTGGACAGATGATATCAAGATGAACCTGTGTCAGAGTGACAGTAGATATTTTTAAAGCTTATTTGTGCACATTTTGGCTTGATCATGTAGAAATTACAACACTTTTTATACATAGTCCCCTCATTTCAGGGCATCATAATATTTGGGACATAGCAATGGTATACATATTAAAGTAGTTATGTGTACTATTTTAATGTATATCTCTTGCATGCAATGGCTGCTTGAAGTCTGTGATTCATAGACATCTTTTCTGGTTATGTTCTGCCAGGCCTCGACAGCAGCCATCTTCAGCTCCTGCTTGTTTCAGGGGCTTGTCCCCTTACATTTTCTCTTCAGTATATGGAAGGCATTACCAGTTGAATTTAAATTGGGTGATTGACTTGCCCATTCAAGAATTTTTCAGTTTTTAGCTTTGAAAAACTCCTTTGTTGCTTTAGTAGTATGTTTGGGCTCAATGCCTTGCTGTCGGAAGTGTCATCCACGGAATTGAGGCATTGCTCGAATTTGAGCAGATAAGATGTTTCTATATACCTCAGACTTCATTTTGCTATTGCCATCAGTAGTTACATCATTAATAAAAGTAAGTGTGTGATTACATGTGGTAGCCAAACATGCCCAGGCCATAATACCCCCACCACCATGTTTCTCAGATGAGGTGTTATGTGAACTTTAATCACATGTGAATTGTTTGATTACAAATTTTAAACTGTGGATCACAGGGGCAAACAAAGGAAAAAAAATGTCTTTGTCCCATACATAATGTAAATACAGTACAACTCTAATTATCCAAAATGGTCGGGACCAGGCCCATTTCAGATAAACTTTTTTTTCGGAAAACTGGTCATTTTTTAAAAACTGCCCAGTAGCAAAGGCAAATGACTTGTAACTGTGTTTAAATATTTAAAAAAAACAAGGTAAGGCATTTTAAGCATTAAGATAATATTTAATTCTCACAAAACAAATACTGACCTCCACCGATTACTGACATTTCCCCACTAAGGCCCCGCTCATGCCTGGGAGCTTGAGGTCCATTGCAGCCACCACTGGGAGTCCGAGGTTCACTGCTGCCACTGCCAGGAGTTCAAGGTCTGCTGCTGCTGCGGTCGAGAGCCCAAGGTCCGTTGATGCCAGCACTGGGAGCCTGAGGTCACTGCTGCCGCCCTCCGGGAGCCTGGTGTCCTCGGTCAGTTCGGCTCTGAAAATTTTAAGATAAATGAGGATCTTGGATATCTTTGTTTATCCGAAATTTTTAAAAACATTTCAGTTAACTGAGGATTTCAAGAGAACATTCAGCAATACACAAAACGCTGGAGGAACTCAGCAGGTCAGACAGGATTCATGTAAAGCAACAGTTGGCCAACATTTCATGTTTTAACCCTTCATTAGAATACTAAGAAAGAGGGCAGAAACCTGAATAAAATGGTGGGGGAGAGGAGCATGAGCTGACATGTGATGGATGAATACAGATGGGTTGGGGGACAAAATGGGGAAAATAGTAAGAAGCAAGAGGTGATAGGAGGAAGTTGCAGAGAGGACTTGTTAATGATGCCCAGATAATGAAAAGCAAATTAGCAAGAAAAATCTTTGTTACTAAATTTATTTTATGTTTCATGATTTTTAACTTATTATTTTTATCCATTTCAACTTTGCAATTTACATTGCAAAATACTGTGAACACTTAAAAAAATGAAAGTTGCTTTTGACAACAGATCATTTGAGCAATACTATGAAAGGGACCAGAAGTTCTGCCTGAGGCAAGGTCACCTTGGTCCACAGCCCCTAAAGGGTTTCAGAGTGCATTTCTCTAATGCAACCTTTCCTGAGTTTGATGTAAAGTCATAGACTTGTACAATATAGAAATAGTCTCCACCACATCTGCATATGTGTATTAATACCATTTGCCTGCATAAATTTTGTATTCAACCATTCAAGAATCAGTTCAGATGCCTCTTCAATGTTGTTACTGATCCTGCCTCCTATTGCAAGTCTTTCAAGATACCAATCACTCTATGTGGAAACATTTGCTCCTTATGTACCCTTTAAACTTCCTGCCTCTCTCCTTAAACGCCCCAGAGGAAACAGACACTGACTGTCTACGTTTCTGTGTCTCCCATAATATTGTGTGCCTCTGTCATGTCACCTATCAGCCTTCTTTGCTCCAGAGAAAATAGTCAGTGGATATCCATTCTATTCTTGTAATTTAATCCCTTCAGCAGGCAAAAACCTTGCAAATCTTTTTGGCACCCCTCTAACTTATCGCATCTTTCACATCTATTGTGGCAACCAGAAGCCAGTACTCCAAATATGGCCTAAACATTTTCGACAATTGGAACATGATGTTCCAAATCGTGTACTCAGTACCTCAAATGATCTTGAAAAGAATGCCATGCACATTCTTCACCAGCCTCTTGACCTGTGTTGCAACTTCCAGAGAAGTATGTACCTTGATATCTGTTCAACAACAATCCCCAGGGCCATATCATTCACTATGCATTTCCTGCATTAATTTAACTTCCCAAAATTCATATTTCAGATTCAGATTTATTTATGACATCACATACAATCCTGAGATTCTTTTTCCTGTGGGTGAGGCAGAATTACCACTTATTGACAGTGCAAAATAAAACTGACTCAACATACACATGTAAACAAATAAAGAAATATAAACAAATTGCCTGTGCAGTACAGAGAAAAATAAAATCAATAAAATGCAAAAGTCAGAGCCCTTAAATAAGTCCATGATTGTGTTATTGTTAAGCAGTCTGTTACAAGTCCAGAGGACTCATAAACCCAGCAGCAATTGACCCAATTGTTACTGAAATAGTTTGCTATTTTTGCAAAGGAGGAAAAACCCAACACCCAACCCCAACCAACCAATTTTCCCCTGCAGCCGCTGCAACCGTGTCTGCCTGTCCCGCATCGGACTTGTCAGCCACAAACGAGCCTGCAGCTGACGTGGACATTTACCCCCTCCATAAATCTTCGTTCACGAAGCCAAGCCAAAGAGAAGAGTTTGCTTGAGTTATGAAACCGTGCACATAACGAGTCAATTAGGTACAATTAAAAGTGGTTTTCAAACTTTTTCTTTCCACCCACATACCACCTTAAGCAATCCCTTACTAATCACAGAGCAGCTATGGCAAAGGGTATGTGAATGGGAAAAAAAGGTTGAGAACCACTGGGTTAAAGTAAAATTTGATCAATTACACAAAAAGCAATAATTTCCATAGTATCTCTACTGAAATAGAGATGGATTAAAAATAACTAGGCAAAATAAGTAATTGGGAGTCACGTGATGGAGTAGTGGCCGGTAGGAGAATACCAGCCCTCTCCAGAAAAGAAGAAATAAAGTGAAGAAAATGCAAAGTTCAAGAAAAACAAAACACAACAAATAAAAGATAAAGGTGTGGAGAAAATAAAGAAAATGGCACCCAAGAAGGAAAAAGCAAAAACAACAGGGAAAAAAAAAAGAAAAGACGCCGGAAGAGAAAGGAGAAGGCCTTACCTGCATGAAGAGGCAGTGAGCCGCCATGGAGAGAGGAGCCTGCTCCCCGAGGTTAGTGGCGACCCCGCAGAGTCGCGACCTCCCGACCAAGGGACTGCAAAAATGGCTCTCCAAACCAAACAGAAGTGCGCAACTGCGCACACCAAGGAAAAGGTAAACACCCAACGGGAGGGGGGCCCAGCTATGGAGTGAACTTACACAGCACGACCAGCTTAGAGATGCCTGACAGCAGGGCTCTCAGCTGGAAGAAGATGCAAGCAACAGGAAAGGGAGTGATAAGAAAGGAAAACAGCAACAGGAAGCCCAACAGATATCTAGCCCAAAAGAAGAGGACCAACAACAAGAAGCTAAGCAAAAAACACCCAACAAACTGAGGCAAGCAGCTCAACAAGAAAGTCAGAAGAGACACAGATACAAGGAAGAGAAGTAGAAGACACAGGTGCAGACACAGAAGGAGAAGAAGAAGAAGAAGACCAAGCTCTGCACAGAGGAATAGAAGGTAGAATAGATGGACAGTATATAGATTTTAAAAAATTTCAAGAACAAATGAAAGCATTAAAAGAATGGTTGACATTAGAGTTTAGAGAAATGAAAATAAAAATGAAAAGTACAGAAGAAAAAGTGAGTAGAATAGAGCTGGTCATGACAGAAATAGGGAAAAGATTAGAAAATGTGGAAGAACGAGAAATGACTAGAAATGGAAGTGAATGACTAAAGAAGAAAATTGGAAGACAGTGACAAAAAAGTTAAAGAGTCACAAGAGTTGTTAACTCAGAAAATTGATATGTTGGAAAATGATAGTAGGCGAAACAACATAAAGATAGTGGGCCTAAAGGAAGATGAAGAAGGCACAAATATGAAAGAATTTATAAAAGAATGGATCCCAAAGGTCCTGGGAATGCCAGAAATACAGGAAGGAATGGAAGTAGAAAGGGCACCAGAACACTAGCCCCGAAACCACAGTCACAACAAAAACCAAGATCTGTTTTAGTAGAATTTCTGAGATATACGTCAAGAGAAAATATATTGGAGAGGGCAAGGAATAAAATTAGAGAAGACAAAAAACCATTGGAATACAAGGGTCAAAAAATATTTTTTTACCCAGACATAAGTTTTGAACTCCTAAAGAGGAAAGAGTTTAACACAGCAAATTCAATCCTCTGGAAAAAAGGCTATAAATTTATGTTAAGATATCCAGCTGTGCTTAAAATATTTATCCCGGGGGAGTAAAACAGATTGTTTTCAGATCTGGAGAAAGCATGAGAATTTGCAGAACGCCTGCAGGACATAAAGAGAAATGAAGAGATGTAACAAGAACGAAGAACGATGACAAACTACATAAAAGATGTAAAAATAATGTATAATGCAAAATAAGTAATTAAAATGAAATCATCAACTATCAGAAAATTAAATGGCTAGAGGAGATAGGCAGAATGAGTAATATGCACAAGACATCTTCAACCCTGTTAATTTACTTCTCCCTCCCCTCCCCCCCACCACCATGCACATAATCAACCTTCCACTTCACTAATTTCTATTGTGTTCCCCAATCACTCTGCCCACCAACCCCCTCTTTCTCCTCCCCACTTTTCCCCTCATTCTCCCAACCTCTCTTCCCTCTCTGCCACTCGCTCACCCCACACCCACCCCCTTTCCCTCTCACCTCCTATCTCGCTCCTGCTATCTCCCTCCCCGACACCCCTCTCCTTATCCATCTCTCCCTCCCCCAGCACTGCACCCTTCCCCATCTCTGCTCTTTTTCATCTCCTCACCTCTCACTCCAACTTGACTTTTTTTAAAAATTGGTTGTATCCCGGGTGTATTTATCTGCCCAGTCCACTATTTAGCCACAATTTTTTGTCATATTTTCTTTCTTGTCCTGAATACCTTTGCAAGCAGTGAGCAAAAAAAAAATGGTGGTGCTGCCGGTGCTGCTGTAATGGCAGCGCTACTACTAGTGTGGACCCACAGGGAGCGGAGACACAGTGCTTATCCAGAGTCCAACCACACAGTTCAAATGTTGTCAGCTCCATACAGGCTTTGAACAGCCCGTTAAAGGAGCCAAGAATACTTTTATTTAAAATCCCAGAACCACTGGGTCTGGACCCAAGATGGCGGCGCCTAAGTTCAGCAGCAGCCATGAAGGGTTGCAGACACCAGGGAAGTGGAGGACTGGCACAAGGCAGCAGAAATCCAGGCGACCACTCCCCGCCAAGTCTGAGAAGGAGAAACAGAGGAGATGACCCACGAGATGGTGACCATAGCAATAAACCAATACTGGGTTCTGTAGTTGAAGGACCCACAGAGACAGTGGGCTACTGGTGGCTCGAGGCAAGGAGCCCACGGAGGCTGCGGCCTGCTGGATACAGAAGACAAGGGACTTGCATCAGGCTGTGGAGTGCTGGAGATTGGCTCGAAACTGGCTGAAGGGGGACCAGGTATTGGAACCAGGATGCGAGGGAGTGCCAACGGCATTGAAGGGTTCGCATCTGGAACATGGGTTGCCGATGGTTTGGACTGGACTCTGTGTTGCTGTGGGAGCACCGGAGGCAAATCCACAGACATTTGGTGACATTTTTTTGCTTCTCTTTCTCTTACTCTAAGGCATTTCAGGCTATTTCTGCCAATGGCAAATCTGTCTATCTGACAGCAGACAAAAACAGTTTTGTGTAATCTTGAATTTAGAAAATTTACATTTATTACTTGATTGTTCGCAGTCCGAATGCACTGCTTCCGTACAAATCCTGTTTTTGCTTTGAGCTTGATCATATAGGATGTTGTATAAGCTGCAAGAAATACTGATAAGCACAGATCTTTACATTTCATTAACATTTTTGAAATCTCCAAATGATAACTGTAGAAGTCTGTACTTTCCCCAGAATAAGATTCAACTGAAGTGTTGTTTTTGATCAGGAGCCCTCCAATCATGCAGCTTTAATAAACCAATGAATGCAGGCAGCTAAATGCTAAGGCTAGCTAGTTTATTGCATCACATCTGGTCTGTGAGCAGTTTTCAGCAGAGAAATCCTAGAACCCCCTATTCTTCTCTGCTTCCTCCTCTTTGATTCTCTTAACCCTGTATTTCCCAACACAATGAGCACCTTTCCAATCTTTCACTTTAATTAGACTGATGAAATAAACGTATTTTTGTTGATATTTCAAGATACTGATTTCCAGAAATTTTCAAACATCAGAATAGGTTTTTCACACATATCTGACACCCAGCTACCCAAAAATGTGGTTTACATAATTAGAAACTTGAAAATATTTATGTTGTGATCATGAAACTAAAGGAAGTGTAAAGACTTTAATTTTATATCTTTTTTTAAAAAGGCAGTTAATTTAAAAAATCAGTTAATCTGATTTTATTATACTTTGAACAGACACTTTGGGAGTGTTTTTTTTCCCCCCCAACAATGGCATCATTACAAACAGTTGCTGACCTGATTCTTTCACGCTAACATATGCTTTAGTATCTGACATTTTCTCCTCAATTTTGGATTTAAAAAAAAATTTTGGTGACTGAAACTCTTCTGTGGTAAAATGTCTCTGACACAACTGTGCCTTCAGAGATTAATGAATTGCAGTCACTTTGTCCTTTGTGTGAACCCTATTTTCCTTTCCTATGAAGATGCCATCAAAGCAATGAATGCTGTCGTGAATGTTCATACTTCAGCATCAAAATAAGAAATGAACATATTTTTAAATCTTGTGTATTTGTTTTGTGATGAAGTGATCTTTCCATTTTTATATATATTTTAAAAAACTTTATGACTAAGTCGACAATCCCAATGCACTGGCATTCACTGGGCTGAGCAGCCTGATATCATTCTGCCAGGTGCAGCTTGGGTATAAGTGAGTGTAGAATCTGAGGGGATCTGATGAAAAAATATGGGAAAAAATAGGGATGATTGATGGTTGGTCTCAACTCAGCAGGTGGAAGGGCGATTTGACTCGGTGACTCTAAAAGAAAGGAAGATTTCTTTCTTTTTTCCTCCAATATTTTTATTGGAACATTATCAAATAAATGTTCCATAGGTACATAATAATAAAATAAAGAATGAACAAACCTCATATAGCAATACAAATAGTACTGAAACCTATGTTACATTAAAAAGATAAAAAGAAAACCACTATACAAAATATTGAATTCAATCCCCTCCCTTCAGAGGTTTCTGACTAACACAAACAGTCCACAACTAATAATTAAAAAAAGAAAGGCAAACATTGGTTTCAAAAACCAAAACCTAGTTAATCTTACAAATTTTAAAAGTAACTAAGAAAAGACCCCCATGAAGAAACAAAGTGAAGATTCATTTCGTTAGTGGTGAAGGTTGCTTTCTTAATTTGTATATTTGAAATAGAAGGCTTTTCCAAAATTTCAGAAGGTGGTAAATTAATAAAATATAAATATTAAATGTTTTATTAATGTTTCATAGGGTTTGACCATGAATGATTAATTTCTCATTTAATGTGGTAGAATTTCCAATGATACTGAGAATATTGCCTTTGGACTGTGCCTGGCTTGATTAAAGAGAAGGAAGAGCATGGTCCTGACTTCAATCATCCATTGGGAGAACAGTTCCAAGTTCATTGTTCTGCAGTGCTCTCTTTTTACTGCTGCTACTGCTCTCCTATCATGAAATTAACAACTATCACATCCACTCCCAGGCTTATTGGCTGTCAAAATGTAATTGAAACCAAATGTTTTTGAATGTCTTTGCCAAAGTAATGCTAGTATTAAAAACTGAAATGAATACTGAACTGGAAATTATTAAAATATTAAACATTGGAACACTAAAGAACACCCACTTGAAAACAATGCATTTGAAGTAACTGGATTGTCACGTTAAAAAGTCAATAAACATTTTATCAGCAACCATTTTTTTCCTGCTAATTTCAATGAGGTCACTCTACTTGGTGAGGAGAGCTGGGGATTCTGTTGAAAACTTTGTTGCTCCTTGTTTCTTTCTGGAGACTGAGTGGACAATATTGTAGAAGATGTCCTTGCTGGTTTAAGTAAGCATCGAACTTGTGGACTTCCATGAAAAAATAAGGATAATTCTGGAGTCACAGTAGAAGATCTGTCCTGATATCTTTTCAGCATGCTTTGGTATAATACAATTGGAGAAAAATGCAAACATTCTGTCAAATAATTGAACATCTGGGTTTGAAACCATTCCACTATGAGATTTGAGAATATAGAAATGTATTAATATTTCAAAACAATGTTTTCATTAAAATTTTATTTCAGCAACAAGAACAGGACCCCACAAACTTGTATATCTCCAATCTGCCATTATCAATGGATGAACAAGAACTGGAGAATATGCTAAAACCATACGGACAAGTAATTTCTACACGAATATTGCGAGATTCTAATGGCACAAGTCGTGGAGTTGGTTTTGCAAGGTATTATAGCTACTTTGATTTTAAAAGCTGAATTGCAGGTACACGATCCTTTATCTGGACATCTAAAATCCGGAAATCTCCAAAATCCGGCAAGTGGGGACCGGCGGTCAGGGGTGATGTCCAGGCAGCCAAGGGACCGTGGTCGGGGGAAGCGGCCGGGCGGCCGAGGGACCGGCGATCGGGGGAGGAGTCTGGGCGGCCGAGGGACCGGCGGTTGGGGGTGACATCCAGGTGGCCAAGGGACCGCGGTCGGGGGAGGCGGCCGAGGGACTGTGGTCGGGGGAGGCGGCCGAGGGACTGTGGTCGGGGGAGGCGGCCGAGGGACTGTGGTCGGGGGAGGCGGCCGAGGGACCGGCGGTCGGGGGAGACATCTGGGCGACTGGAAGAGGGTGGGGGTGGACACGGCAGCACAGTTCGAGTGGGCTTTCCGAAATCCAGAACTCTGGATAAAGGATAGTGTACCTGTATACTAAATTGTGGGTTTTTTTAAATTTCTATGTATTTATTGATTAGATCTTTCAACTTCAGAATACATAAAAAATAAGATGACCTTGATTGAGAAGATTTTTAGACTAGGTGAAGAAACAATATGCAAGTTCAATTATTTGGCTTCTACTGTTAAATATTGACCATCAGAATTTTCAATAAGAGGCAAAATAGAAACTAATGACAAAAAAAATATGACTAATATCATAGACATTAGATATCTATTTTACTAGTATTCCAACCCAGGCAAAGAAAAAAAAACTTATTTTATTAGATTGAATATAACTCTATAGCATTGAAACAGAAGGGCAGTGTTGCAAACCGGTACTGTAGTCTGTTTTATACAGGATTTTCCCATTTTCTGTGGTCTTTTGAGTTGAACCAACAGTGATATTATCACTTTGTCACTGCCACAAATATCAGAATTTAAAATGAAATGCATAATGGTACTTTTATTTTTATGTATATATGAGATTATTATTTATTTTGGTGTATACTTTTTGCCATTTCTTTCAAACATGGTGAATGAGGAGCATAATTTATTAATCTTTTAAACAAACTAAAATCATGTATGCTATGTCTCAAATGAGGACTCACTGGGAGTTTGATCCTCCATCCTTTTCATCCTACAAATGTGAATAATATATTGATTATAGTTCAGAACTGTTGAATCTCAATTACATAATATTTTTTTCAATCCTTCTTCAAAGCAGCATTGTTTTATTTAGGAAATGACAGGTCTTCTCATGGATGAGCTGCTGACTGCTAAGTATGAAGCAAGAACTACATATCATCCTGCAGTGTTAATATTGTGTGGCAGCCTGAGTGACATCATTTGTTTCTTCACTCACTGTCTGATTTTTAAGTTTTTTTTTTCTGTTTAAGTAGTTTATTAAGTTTAAGTTTATTATCATCTGATTGTACATATACAACCAGACAAAGCAATACACAGCATTATATAAAAATACAATTTTTGATACATATATGTGTCTACAGTATATATTTTGGAATGATTGACTCAGTTACAGGATACTGTTCACCAATCTTGCAGCATGTGGGAAGATGCTATTTCCCAGCCTGGCAGGCTTGATTTTGATGTTCCTATACCTCCTTCATGATGGTAATGGGCTAAAGATACTGTGTGCCCAATGCAAACAGTCCTCAATAACTCTTTGAGTCCTATTTAAGCAATGCTCACGTAAATGTTGTCCATAGAGGAAAGGAAGACTCAAGTGATTTTTCTCAGCTGTTGTAACAATCCTCTGTACTAATCTGGTCCGATGCTTTGCAGCTATCATACCACATAATGATGAAGCCAGACAGAACACTCTCCATTGTGCTCCTGTAAAATGTTGTCAAGATCGTACTGGTACCCTTGGCTTCCTCAGACTTCTAAGGAAGTACAGGCACTGTTGTTCCTTCCTGGCTAATGAGGAGATGTTTCAGTTCCAGGATATGTCGTCCTTGATATGCACACCAAGAAACTTTGTGCTCTCCATGACAGAATCATTAATGTTCCCTCCTGAAGTTCACAAATCATCTCTTTTGTCTTATCCTCGTTGAGACTCAAGTTATTGTTCTTAGACCATTTGACGAGCCGCCCAACCTCCACTCTGTAAGCTGACATATCATTATTGCCATGGAGGCAAACTACTGTTGTATAATTTGAAACGATGGTTCTTTTTGAAATGAATCTGGCAGTGCAGTTATGCGACAGCAGAGAGCAGAGTAAACAGTAGCAGACAGAGGGCACAATCCTGCAGTGCGCCAATGTTCAGCATGATGGGACTTGGGATTTTACGACTGTTACAGGGTATATAATATTTTAATATGTCTTTAAAAGAGATAGATTATGGAGGTTTAGTGTAGGTGTTACGGAGTCCAGAGGACCCCAAAAACCAGCACCAATAGATATGCACCACAACATAGGGTTACTTAAACAAAAGTAGTTTTTAATTATATTTGAACAAGAAAACAGAATTAAACTCTAACTTAATACTATCAACTTACTTAACCTACCTAACCTACTTAATCCCCCCCTCTAATACTAAGCGCAGGTGTAATGTATATTTAAGATTAGAAAAGTTATTTGGATCACAGTCCAATCTCACTGGTTGCAGGCAATTCTTGTACTGTGCACAGAAGTTAGCATTAACAAAGTTCGCCAAGTCTTTGGTGCTTAACAGGCAAATGGTTACCACTCAGGATGGTTCTTGCTGGTTTTCAGAGAGAGATTCCTTTTCCAGGACATCCGCACCTGATTCCTTCCCAATCAGTATTGCTGATGAAACTTGCCCCCCTCAGGGTTCTCCAGATGATCCTCTTTCTTTCAGGTCATCTTTCCCACCACCAGTCTTCTCCTTCGACCAGGCAGCCTTCCAAAATTTGCCAGCTTGTCCTTGAATTGATTTCTGTCTCCTCTCTTCTCTGTTTCACACCCTCCCTCTCTAAGATCAAAACTGTTCTCCTCTGCCTGCAAAGATCACATGCTCTCCCAGGCAAGCTGTTGTTGATACTTTATTGCCTCCTGCAAAAAGCATTCTGCAAAGTCCTGCAAATCTTCTGTGTTTTAAAGTGTGTGTGTGCAAGCTGCTCTAACAATTCCTCTCAAACCACCTCTAAATACTCTTGTCACTTTGGTAACTTCACAAACACATTATCATTTCACAAAAGACATCTAATTTAAAATGCAAGATCTTTGCTGAAAGAGAGACTTCATGTCCATAGTGATTTTACAGAAACTTTGAAGAATGCCAATGGAAACATCACAAGCAGGTGTTAATTGGACTGATGCTGTAGAGTAAATGGACCTTAAAGCAACAGATGGCCAGACTCAGGAAACTGATTCCGGTGCCAGCAATCTGTCTGGTTGCAGTTTGCTGTTCTAAGAGGGGTCATGCGGTTTTGCAAACAGAGAGAGAGAAAAGACACTTCTGCAGTGGCTTTTGGTGGCTGTAACATTGCAAGCGGACAGGCTTGTTAAAACCCCATTTTGAAGATGGGCTGTGAGTTCTGAGTTCAGCCTGTTGTAAAACCCTTGTAGTCCTTACAAGAGGAAATGGCTGGCTAGAGTGTTTCTCCTGAAATAAGGGAAACAAGAAGAACTCTGTGGTGACCTGGAAGAAGAGATTATCATTTGGAAAACCCATGATGGGACAAGTTTCTTCAGCAAGATACTGAAGTGACTGATAGTGGGAAATCAGTTTGTTTGTGTCCAACGAGCAACAAATCTCTCTTTGAAACCAACTAGAACCTTCCTGACTGGTAACCATTTACCTTTAGGCACGAGAGCCTGGTGAAAATTCATAAATGCTCAATTTTGTGGACAGTATAAGAATTGCCTGATTCTGGTGAACTTGGAGGAACGCGAAGAGAGATTGAAATGTGAATCAAAGAACTTTCCTGAATGTATACACATTACATACACGTGCGCTTAGAATTGAAGGGGGTTAAGTTAATAGTAATAAGTTAAAGTTTGATCCTGTTTTTATGTTAAAGAAAATTAAAAGCAACTTTTGTTTTAAGTAACCATTTGTCTTGGTGAATTTCTATTGCTGCTGGGTTTCGGGGTCCTCTGAACTTATAACACAACCAATCCGACTAACTGTGCTATTTCACTCAACAAGTCCAGAATATGTTTGCAGAGATGTGTGTTGAGTCCCAGTGAGGACAGTTTATCCACCAGCCTTTGAGGAATGAATTTGTTGAATGCTGAGCTGAAGTCAATGAACAACCTGACGTATGAGGCATAATTCTCTCGGTAGTATAGGGTCAAAGCTATAGCATCATCTATGGACCAGTTTAGGTGGTAGGCAAACTGGAATGGATCCAATGTAGCTTGAAGGTGCGAAGTAATCTGGCCCGTATGACATTCCAAGCCAGAGAATCGAAGCAGTCAGGACTCGACAGCTGAATGTAAATCTTTTATTTTTCTTCAACATTTTTGGTTTTGTTTTTCTGTTTATCTTCTGCCACTTTTGCCCTTTTTCATCTCTTCAACCCCTTTTGCTATTTTACATCTGATTTGTTTTTGCTCTCAAACTGCTGATAATGTCAAATCGAGTATAATTACAGAGATGAATAACAGCAGGGATTGGTCTCCCCTTTCTATTAATGTCCAAAAAGTAAAACCTATTTAAAAATCTGCTCACATTATCAGTGGTTTTGAGACCCTCAAAAATTATTTGTTATTGTTAACAGTTCTTGTACCTCTGCCATATACCATCTCCTTCTAACATCATCACCTGTATCCTCTAAAATACTGCTTCATGTCCAGACATTCTTTTCATGTTTAAAAAAATTAAGTCTTCAGTTGCAGATATAATTAAAAGGAAAAAATGTTAACGTCCACTTACTGTCTTTTTTTCAGTCTGAAACAGTTATTAATGCAATTTCAAATAATTTTATAGCTGCACATGAACTTATTAACAGTAATTTGTTTTTCCTTTACTAGGATGGAGTCAACAGAGAAGTGTGAAACAGTCATTGCACATTTTAATGGAAAATTTATTAAAACCATCCCTGGTATCCCTGGTGAGTTTTAATTACCTTTGTTAAACTGATGTAGAGGTTTGGAACAAGTCACTTTGTTGATGACGATGAAGTAACTTGGTTGGTGCCGAGAAAACCTGATATATTGTGGGTTTACTTGTCATAATGTTTCAAAGATTTAGACATGGCGATCCAGAGGAGATGTATAAAGAAGTGAGATGGAGGGGCTGTCAGCAATATGTACAAGGGATTGATGGAGACAGATGTGGGGCCAGGGGTTTGACATAGATAGGTTTTACTTATCAGATTTCAACATCTGCAGGCTCTTGTGTCTCCATTTATCACCTTACAGCCTCTGACTCCACCTCCAACTTTAATCCAGATGCAGAGTCTAATCCTGAAGTATCAACCATCCCTCTGCCTCCACAGATTCTGCCTGACCCTCCAGCAGTTTTTTCTCTGTTCAATTTACAGCATCTTCAGTCTTGTGTCTCTGGTCTTTTTTATAGCTGTGAATGAATGAATGAATGAATGAAGGACAAATACTGGAAATTTGGTGCAGGGCAAAGGACATTGCCCTCTTAATACTTCATAGATACTCAAATAAGGCAGTACTCTGCTGTCTAATATCCTTTTCTGCATATATTTCAAGGGTCTGGGATGCTTTTTAAAATGGTAAATGGGTCAGAGATGGAAAATAACTCAGCTAAGCCTACCATGTCTTTGAAAAATACTTTCATTTAATGCCAGAAAATAGGCTCAATTTTCCTGACCTCAGTGCAGTACATAACAGGGCATGACAGAAGGGCTTGCTTTCCAAAATATCTCACATTGTTCATTTTGTTACTGATGCCATTGAAGTTTAGGTTCTTGTGTGTAGGAGCTCAAACATTTTGAAAAAAACAGAAGAATGGGTTACCACATTGATCAGCTCAGCTTTCTTCAGCTTACATGTCTAATGAATTGCCACGACCTCAGCTTCGAAAGTCAGTAATAGTTATGTCTGCTATTCACTGCTACTGGGGACCTGACTGTCAGTGATGCCTATGTGGACTTGCATATTCCCTTCGAGTTCAGGTTTCCTTTGTGACAGAGTATATAGATATGTTTCTGGGAGATAAATTGGGGCAGGGTTTGTTAGTATAGGTAACATACAAACTTTAAAACAGATCTTATTTAAAATACTGGAGCTCTGCTAATCCTAGACATGCTGGGACTCAGAGTCTTTGCAAAAGCTTTGGAGAGTGCCCAAGAGACTTTACTCATGGATTGTTGTTTACAAAAAGACAACAGATGAAAGAGCTTGTCGGAGCCACTTGCTGTTCTAAAAGGATCATGTGGTTTTGCAAGCAGAGAAAGTCAAACAGGCTTTTCTCTCTGAGACAGAGATCACTTCTACAGTGTTACAGTCAACAGCAGCAGCTGGAACTGGAACAGGACAAGCTGGCAAGCTTGTGGAAAACCCCATTTGGAAGACGGGTTGTGAGTTCTTAGTTCAGCCGGGTTGTGAGTTCTTAGTTCAGCCGGGTCAAAGCCCTTGTGGTTCATGCAAGGGGAGAGGACTGGCTGTGTAGTGTTTCACTTGGAATAAGTGAAGAAGAAAGAACTCTGTGGTGACATGAAAGAAAGAGGTTACCATCTGGAGAACCCTGAGGGGGCAAGTTTCATCGGCAAGACACTAAAGTGGCTGGGTTTCCAATGTACAACAAATCTCTCTCTGAAAACCGACAAGAACCTTCCTGAGCAGTAACCATTTACCTTTCAAGCGCCAAAGCCTGGTGAATTTTATAAATGTTAAATTCTGTGCACAGTATAAGAATTTCCTGTAACCAGTGAACTTGGAGGAATGAGAGGTGAGATTGGATGTGAATCAAATAACTTTTCTGAACTTACACAAACATTACATACACATGTGCTTAGAATTAGAAGGGGGTTAAATTAGGTTAGTTAAGTCAATAGTGATAAGTTAAAGTGTGATTCTGTTTTCATGTTTAAAGATAATTAAAAACAACTTTTGTTTAAGTAACCATTTGTCTTGGTGAATATCTATTGCTGCTGGGATTTGAGTTCCTCTGGGCTCATAATACCTTCCACATCCCAGAAAGGTGTAGACTTTAGAGTATTTAATGTACTAAGATTTAAAGGACATGTGTGAGGAAAACAAATTCCATTTGTTCAGGAAGACAAGAAGGAATGTGGGACCAATAGGATTGCTATCCTTGGAACCAGCAGAAACACAGTGGATTCTATTGGCTGCCTTCTATGTTATTATAAATACATTTTTAAAAAACACATCTATGTGATCCTTCTTTACTATTGCTAATCATGCAAGGCTTCTGTCCAACCAACCAGTGTTATTGTGGTCTCTGATAGCTTAGTCTGTCTTTATGTTTCAAATCAAATTATAAGACATCCTGGTCACTCTGTTCAGTGCATCTTGTTCAGGATAGTTGCAAATGCAAAGTAAATAAATATTCTGTTCAGGCAGTGTATGGAACAAATGATGAAGGACTTCATCCTCACCTTAGGATCCTCCAGGAACTAATTGTTTCAGATATGGATGCAGTACAACAAAAAAAATAACTGGGAGAAAGAACAGTTAGCATACAAAGAGAACATACAAAGAAGGAAAGACAGTTAAGGTGCAAGAGTTCTGATCAGTGGTCATTGAGGTTGAAATTTCCCTTTCTTAAAACCTATGTTTCTTAATCTGTAGGATCTCCATTTCTGTATGTTTTAAATTTATTTGCCACATTATTACCTGGTACAGGGCAAAAGGTTTTTCTATGAGCAGTTTATCAAGTCAACAGCCATGTTGTTTAGAAGGGAAAGAGCACAATTACAGTGTATAGAGTTCTAATGAAGAACAGCAAAGCAAAGGAGGCATGAAAGCACTGTTATGAGATTCATTCAGGAGCCCCATAGCTACAAGGAAGTAGCAGGGAGAGGAAAATATATCTCAAGTGTGAAAGGTCCTCAATATGTCGGTTGCTGTGTTGGCTATTGAGAGATGTAGATGGAGTCCATGGAAGGGGAGGGAGGTTTGTGTGATGCTCTAAGTTACATTCACCAACTTCTGTAGCTTCTCCTGACCTTAAGCAGAACAGCCCCCCATGCTGGTGGCAGCATACAAGCAAGTATGCTTTCGATTACGCACCTGTAGAATTTGTTGAGAGACCTGATAGTATGTCAAATTTCCTTCATCTTCTAACAAAGAAGAGTGATGATCTGTTTACTTGACCATTGCATCAATGTCCTTGGTCCAAGTCAGGTCATTGGAAGTGTTTTCTCCCAAGAACTTGAAGGTATCTACACTATTCATTTCAGTACACTGATGTTGACAGGGTTGTGGCCTCTATCCTCTCTCCTGAAACAATGATCATTTCCTTCATTGTATTGACAGTATGGGGGAAGAGTGCAGTCACTAGACCTTCAATCTGCTTTCTGTATTCCCGCATCATTTGATAACTGCCCTACAACTGTGGTGTCATCTTCATAGTTGAATCTACCTGTGACAGTCAATGATACATCATCAGGATAAAAAAATACTGTTGTCATGGTGAAGAAGAATTATGTTAGGTTCTCTTTGAAGATGGTTTAAAATGTTTTGTGTTTGGTTTTCACCAGAGCCATCTGACTTCATTATGAACTTTTTATCATTTGCAATGGGAATACTTTTCCCTTGCATGGGAAATTGATAACTACCACTTAATAACTAAACAACCTTACAGTTTAAAACATTGTGCCAATTAAACTTATAATCCTTTTTCGATCTTTCACAGTTTCTTGTGCTGAAATCTTGATTCTTTTTGATATCTATTATTTAGCGAGAATATTTTCTGAGGTGGAATAACAGAGGGGAACAGAATTGTGCTTTTAATTTGATTTTTAGAGGGGTACTCCCATTGTATTTGCGTCCTTTAATATACCATCATGAAGAGTGAATGATTTAAACATCATCCTTCTTCGGTGTCATATTTAAAATATGTCATAAGAAAACATGCCATGATGTACTGCAGTACTCCAGTGCTATTTTTAAAATGCATCATGTTTTTAAGTTAAATGTAATTTCCTGAATCAGATATTATCTCTTCACAGCTCCCATAGAACCATTACTGTGCAAGTTTGCAGATGGTGGTCAAAAAAAGCGGCAAAATCAAAACAAATATGTGCAGAATGGCCGAGCCTGGCATCGAGAGGGAGAGGTGAGACTTGTAAGTCATTCCATAAACTTAAACTGTGGGTATAATATTGACACCATATAGATCGACAACGAGATAAACAACAGACTCCCCAAGGCAAATAGCGCCTTTGGAAGACTACACAAAAGAGTCTGGAAGAACAACCACCTGAAGAAACACACAAAGATCAGCGTGTACAGAGCCGTTGTCATACCCACGCTCCTGTTCGGCTCCGAATCATGGGTCCTCTACCGACATCACCTACGGCTTCTAGAACGCTTCCACCAGCACTGTCTCCGCTGCATCCTCAACATTCATTGGAGCGAATTCATCCCTAACATCGAAGTACTCGAGATGGCAGAGGCCGACAGCATCAAATCCACGCTGTTGAAGATCCAACTGCGCTGGGTAGGTCACGTCTCCAGAATGGAGGACCATCGCCTTCCCAAGATCGTGTTCTATGGCGAGCTCTCCACTGGCCATCGTGTCAGAGGTGCACCAAAGAAGAGGTACAAGGACTGCCTAAAGAAATCTCTTGGTGCCTGCCCCATTGACCACCGCCAGTGGGCTGATATCGCCTCAAACCATGCATCTTGGCGCCTCACAGTTCGGCGGGCAGCAACCTCCTTTGAAGAAGACCACAGAGCCCACCTCACTGACAAAAGACAAAGGGGGAAAAACCCAACACCCAACCCCAACCCACCAATTTTCCCTTGCAACCGCTGCAACCGTGTCTGTCTGTCCCGCATCGGATTTGACAGCCACAAACGAGCCTGCAGCTGACTTGGACATTTATCCCCTCCATAAATCTTCGTCCGCGAAGCCAAGCCAAAGAAGATAGTAAAAATGTAAAGTTTGCTATATATGTTTGTTCATATAGTTCAAAGACGATATTAGTCCAAAAATTGAAATCACAATTTTGGAAGCATGTCTTCTCTAGTCGTGCTTTAATCAACTGACATTTATCATAAAATTAGAACATGCTGGATAGTCTTTGAAGATCAGATAGAAACTGTGGAAAGAGAAATGGTCGACATTTTAAGCTCAGGATCCGTCATTGGAACAGAGAAAGAAAGATCTAAGTTTGCCAAGAAGCAGGGTAGGTAGAGCAGGGTAGAGCTGGAAGAAAGGAAATTTCTCTGATAGGGTGAAATACTGTGGCAATTAAGAAAAACGTGCCACTAATATTATACAGTCTGTTCAGTTTTGTACATTTTGACTATACTCCTCTTCCAGGTGAAATCCAGGTGAAACAACAATTTAGTTTTCCCTTCTTTCAATATGGTGTACGGCAATCAGTGTTCTCAGTGATGCCTCCTACACCGATTGGGTAACTTTTCAGGGTATTTGCAGAATGTCCAGTTGTCTGCTGCTCTTATTCACCATCTAGTTCCTACGCTGAATTTTGTTGATGGCCTCCTGCACTGTTACAACGAGATCCAAAGCACATTTAAGGAACAACACGCATGTTGCAGCCGAACAGGAGTGTGGGTATGACAACGGCTCTGTATACGCTAATCTTTGTGAGGTTTTTCAGTTGGTTGTTTTTCCAGACTCTGTGTAGTCTTCCAAAGGCGCTATTTGTCTTGGCGAGTCTGTTGTCTAACTCGTTGTCGATCCTTGCATCTGATGAAATGGTGCAGCCGAGATAGGTAAACTGGTTGACCGTTTTGAGTTTTGTGTGTCCGATGGAGATGTGGGGGAGGCTGGTAGTCATGGTGGGGAGCTGGCTGATGGAGGACGTCAGTTTTCTTCAGGCTGACTTCCAGGCCAAACATTTTGGCAGAGTCCGCAAAACAGGACGTAACATTTCTATTTCTCACATATCAGTTGCATTGAAGCACTAGAAATTTTGTTAGTTACATTATTAAAGACAATATTTAAAATGCTGCTTAAATTTTTTCAGGCAGGCATGACTCTAGCATATGATCCTGGTGCCATGCAAAATGGGTAAGTAATAAAATTTCTCTGTGTACAGTAAATGTTCCTTTTGAACAACATGTTCAGTTTGCATTTTGTTGTGTGTGAAATATGTTTTCCATATGTCCCATGATTTTTTTTGTCCCATATGTTGTCAGGCATAGCTAATATTTGCAGTTTGCTTTCTCTTTCTAGATTTTATTCAGCACCATATAGTATTGCAGCAAATCGAATGATTGCACAAACATCTCTTGCACCATATATTGCATCTCCTGTTTCAACATATCAGGTTGGTTTTCAAATTTTCATAATTTTTTTGTTATTTTAGAAGAACTATGTTTATGAATTTGCAAGAGGGCTGCAGAGAGTAAAATGTATAGATAGCCAGAATAAACAGATGAGAGGGAGAGATAAAGCAGATGATAGATGGAACCAGGCGAGGAGGGAAATAAGGAGGGAGAGTGGGATGGACAGAGCTGTGGTTGGTAACAAGTAGAGACTCATAGGGAAGGAGAAAATGGGGCAGATGAAACAATGCTGCAGGGAGTGAAGAGGTAGAAACAGAAGATGGAAGCTGGTGACACAAAAAATGCAGATGCTGGAGTCTGATAAGTAAGGGATGTGATAAGTGGATCCAAATAATGGAGGGGTGATGGGCAGATGGAGCTAGGTGAGGGAGAGGAATAAAACTTGAGTGGCAGGTGTGCGTGGAGAGCAAACAGGAGAAGGAAGCGCAGGGAGAGCAGGCAATCTGAACTTGTAAAAAATTAAATGTTCATGCATTTGCTGTAGACCAGGAGTTTTCAACCTTTTTCTTTCCACTCACATACCACCTTAAGTAATCCCTCTGCCAAAGATGCTCTATGATTGGTAAGGGATTACTTAAGGTAGTATGTGAGCGGAAAGTAAAAGGTTGAAAACTACTGTTTTAATCTATCTAATTGGCTCATAACTCCAAAGGAAATGGTCAATGACAATTTTTATCAAATAAAGTATTTCAGTAACAATTGGGTCTACAGCAGTGATAGTCAATCTGTTTTCCCCACTCACATACCACCTTGAGGAACCCTTACTAATCACAGAGCACCTATGGCATAGGAATTACTTAAAGTGATATGTGAGTAGAAAGGAAAAGTTTGAAAACCAATGCTGTAGACCATCCCAGCAATGGAGAAGCCAGATGGCTGACAGATTGGTGTGGGAACAGAAAAAGGAGTAGAAATGGCATGCAACTGGGAGGCCTGAGTGGCTGTTGTCACCAGACGATAGATATTCCACAAAATTGTTGTCCAATTTTATCTTGACTTCACTAGACAGGAGGCTACACTGAGAGCACTAGATGCAGTAGGTGAAGTTGGAGAGGGAACTGGAAGGACTTATTGGTCCCTGGATGGTGTTGACAGAGTTACTGTTGAATCTCACTCAATTACAGTGCAAGATGCCTTAGGATGGGGATGGGAAGACCAAAACCAGTGAATCACACAGAGAGAGTGATCACTGCAGATATCAGAATGGGGAGAAGATGTGACTGGTGGAGGGATCCCATTGCAGCTGGAGGAGATGATGAAAGACATGGGGCTGGATGTAAAGGTTGTTAAAGGTGAAAAGTATGGATGGAAGGAGGTGGCATGTGAGCAGAAGTATGAGAGATGAGGGAAATATGAGTGAGGGTTTCATCAACCACAGGAGAGAGGAAGCCACATTTTGTGAAGAAGCAAGACATTTCAGATGTCCTGGAGCAGAAAGCCTCATCTTGTGAGCAGATACAGCAAGATGGAGAAACTGAGAGAAAGGTAGGGCTCCTTTTAAGAGACATGATGGGAGAGGATGTAGTCTAAGTAGTTGTGGGAGTCAATGGGTTTGTAGGAAATATCAGCAGATAGTTCATCTACTGAGATAGAGACAGAGATCCAGAAAAAGGTGTCAGAAATTGTCCAAGTGAATTTGACGGTAAGATACAAGTTTGTAGCAGAGCTGATAAAATTGACAAGTTTCATACAAGTGCAAGAGGAGTGATAAAACATTTGTCAGAGTAGCAGAGAAAGAGTTGGGGATGGTGCCAATGTAGGTTTGGAACAAGAGCTGACCTGCATAGTCAATAAAAAGATAGGCATAGGAAGAGCTCATGTGAATCCCCATGGCTACACTTTTGATCTGTAGAAAGTGAGAGGATTTAAATAAATTGTTTAGGTTAAGAGCCAGTTCTGCCATACAGATGAGGGTGTTAGTAGAGGGGAACTGATTGAATGTTTGTTGCAGAAAGAAGCAGAAGGCCCCAAGTCCTTCCTGAGGCAGATGGAGATGCATAAAGACTAGATTCTATTGTGAAGATGACACTATGGAATCAGTTAAGGGAGGAGTGTGGGGGCCAGATTGGAAGTTTTCAAAATGATGAAGGGCATACAAAGTGTCCTGGATGCAGCGGTGAAAGAAATAGGCAAGAGTTGAGAGTTGATATTTGAGAAAATGTTCAATTGGGCAAGACTGACGATTAATATCCATTTGTAGCATGGCAGTAAGGGAAACACACTTGGCCCTCAAGCCCTAATGTGCCATTCATGTTTTCAGCCATATGCTTTGAATTTGTGATTTCTCATGCCCCATTAATGATGGATTCTTGTGCCACTGGATATTGTCTTATTGCAAAATTTTGATCTCTCCATATTACATTGCAGGTGCAGAATACATCATGGATGCCTCACCAACCTTATCTAATGCAACATGCTGTAAGTTTGTTCTCCAAGTTTTGTCTTGAACTTACAGAGAAAAATATTCAAATTAGATTAACATAATCATGTTTTCATTGTTTTTGTGCATTAATTTTGTGCACAAAAAATTCTAAACAATTGCAGGAATGTTACAGTTCTACTTTGTTAGTCTGCCTTGTTTATGAAGGGGTGAGGTTTATTTACATCAGGTTTATCTGAATAAAATTCATGACCCTTGTTAATAGTCTCACTCTTCCTGTGAATAGGTGGCACCATATTTTGATGTCTATAACTAAAATGGAAGAGAAACACATGGCTTCACTTTCCATTTCAATGATGGGTTTTAATCCCATTAAAGTCAAGGGGCTAGGCTAGTTTTAACCAAAGGTAGCATAAAGCTGAAATGTCACATATAAAATGTATTTATCTCCTTGGAACAGCCAGATTGGAATCACCCATTCAGTCTAGAGATAGAGTTTGAGGTAATATACTCTGGTGTCTGGCCTTAATCATATTCTGTACTTGCATAATATAGTGGGGTCGCACAAATAGCCAAAATGAGCTTTCACATATACTGCACCTGTCTGGCATCTCCCTTCACAACCATTGGCTTGCTATCAATGCAATCTGCTTACGTTTGGAACTCTTAATTAAGATACAGGAACCATCTGCAATTTAATCATTTAGTTCATTGTCAAAAACATTTTGCAGTGGATGCTAATTAATTTTATTGGTGCATGTTGTCTTTGACTCTTTATCAACATGTCCTATGGATTTTTCAGAGGAAGGAACCAAAATGGTTTTTTTTCATTTTCATGATATTATACATGGTATAATAGTAGAACTCTCTATATAAAAAAAAGGTTTTAATCAATTCTATAAATTTATAATCCTAATCCAGCACTTACATCAACATGTTTCATAGAAATATTAATCGTCAAATATTTCTGTTCATTTCTTTTTAAACAAAGATTTCTTCTGTACAGCTGCATTTTTATTTTAAGCACTGCATTTTACACAGAATCTCATCCCTACTCTCTGCCTAGAGAATTTACATTTTAAATTTAGACAAAAAGCGTGGTATTACAGCCCACAAGCACATACCACCAAAATGCCCAATTATCCGACAACCCTCACACGTTTTGAAAGATGGGAGGAAATTGGAGTGCCTGGAGTAATCCCACACAGACACAGGGAGAACATCCTTGCAAACTGGCCAAATTTGAACCTGGGTCGCTGGTGCTGTAATAGAGTTTTGCTTACCATTATGCAAATTGTGCCACCTTGTATGTTGTTTAGTTATTAGCAAACAGCAATTTATGATTTAATGATTGAAGAGACGGTTATTTGTGAAGCAGGAGGAAAGTAGTTGGTTTCAGGACACTGCCACAAGGAGCTGATACTTGGGAATGAAGGGATTGGCCTCAAATAGCCAACACCAAATCCTTTTGTGATTGATATGACTTCAAACCATCCAGTGTTTTCAACTTTGACTTTTACATTCTGTCAGTGTGCTCCACAAACTTTGATGATGGAGCTGTATGTAGTGCTTGGTGAACCTATTAGTTATTTTCTTGTTCACCATTATTCACTACTGGATGAGGTAGGATTGCATAGCAGAGGCGAAATTTTGAGAGCACAGAAATTGTATGTTCCCTTCGGGTTTAAAGGCAAGGTTAGCAGGCATAGGGAACCTTGGTTTTCAAGGGATATTGTGAAGAAGAGAGGTATATAACAGGTATAGAGAACATGGTGCAAATGAGGTATTTGAGGAGTGTAAACAATGTAATAAAAACCTCAAGAAATAAATCAGGAAGGTTAAAAGGAAACATGAGATTGCTTTGACAGACAATATGAAGAAAAATCCGAAGGTTTCTACATGTATATTAAGAGCAAAAGGATAGTAAGGGACAAAATTGGTCCCTTTAAAGATCAGAGTGGTTGATTTTGGATAGAGCCAAAAGAGATGGGGGAGATCTTAAATGTCTTTTTCATCAGTGTTCACTCAGGAAATGGGCGCAGAGTCATCAGAAGGAAAACAAGCAGTGAGGTCATGGAACCAATACAATTTAAAGAACTTGCTGCCTCAAAGAGTTTAAGAGACAAGATATTCCCTCAGACCTTGAGGGGGGCTAATGTAGAATTATTTAAAATGTCTGGTGTGGTGCCGGAGGATTGGAAGGTAGCTCACAATCCATTGATCCAAAAAGGGTCCAAAAGTAACCCTGGAAATTATTGGCTGGTGAGCCTGACATCAGTAATAGGTAAATTATTGGAAGGTGTTCTAAGAGATCCAATATACAATAATTTGGATTGCCAAAAACTGATTAGGGATAGTCAACATGGCTTTGTGCGTAACTTTAATTCTATAATGTATTTCATATTCTAAAGTGAAGGCCAAAGCCAGGCTTACACAGGTCGAGGGAAAGATGGGAGTTGGGCTTGGACACAAAAATCCATGAACAGTGTTGGTCAGATTGTGTCTGGACAGCATGACAGCAGTTATTAATGCCAGTTACGGGTTGATGCAATACAAGTACCAAATACAGTTTGTGAAGGTCATCTTGGCAGTAGCCATGAAATGTATAGTGGTCATGTGGAAGTCCGACCCACAATTAAATATTACCCGATGGGATATGGAAATGCAGAGTTGCATTCCCCAGAGAAAACCACATACAATTTAAGGAGGAAATATGACACATTCGTTAGAGTCTGGCAACCTTATCTGACATATATTGGTATGCAGATATGACTATCCCACTTCGGAATAAGGGTACTGAAACAATCTGTCCCAACCGGGAAACGATTCGGTTCAATTAAGTGGGATGCGGCGCAGACGTTGTGGTCTTTTAGTTTTTTTCTTTTTATTCCTTATCTTTGGTTACCCAGTCACCTTGGTGTTTTTCCTAGGCGTTTTCCAAGGTTTCTGTAGCGGTCATTGACCCCACTGGTATTTGTGATTTTCATATCTGTATAATTTATATTACTTTATTCTTAGTTATATAAGAATATGGGGGGTGGGAAAGGTGTGGGGGGGTAATAAAAATGGACTTTGTATGTCATATTTGTGTCGAAAGAAATTGTACTGTGTGTTTGAATTTATACGAATCTTTGAAAATCAAAAATAAAATATTCAAAAAGCAACATGGCTTTGTGTGTGGTAGGTCATGTTTAACCAATCTTATATAGTTTTTTGAGGAGGTTACCAGAGGAAAGTTAACGAAAGAAAGGCTGTAGATATTGTCTACATGGACTTTAGTAAGGCCTTTGTTAAGGTCCCACATGGGAAGGTAGTCAGGAAGGTTCAGACCAGGTTCATGGTGAAGTAGTGAACTGGATTCAACAATGGCTGGACAGGCGAAACCAGAAAGTAATGATGGGTGATTGCTTCTCAGACTGATGGTTTGTGACTAGTGGTGTGCCTCAGAGATTGTTGCTGGAACCATTGCTGTTTGTCATCTATATCAGCGATCTGGGTAATAATGTGGTAAATTGGATCAGCAAGTTTGCAGATGACACTAAGATTGGAGGCATTGTGGAGAGCGAAGAAGGTTTTCAAAGCTTGTTGCTTCTGGGATCATAACTTTATTTTAAGCAAGAAGATGATTTTGTCAGCACACCTTCAAAATTATTTTGACAGTTCTTCTGTTAAGAGAAAAATTACCAAGAAAAAGCTGGATATGCAGTCACAAATTAGTTCTTGTTGAGATTACACTTATTTTCCTAGTTGCAGTCAACTCATTGTAATGAGTGCATGAGATTAGTTCAATTTAAATTGAGTGGTACATTACATCTTGAGGCAATAAACAGAGAAAATATATTTTCAAGCATGCAAAACTAAGTGGTATGTTTACTTTTAATGTTTTCATTTCCAAACAATTAGAAAATGATACTAGAGTTATTGAATCTGCTGATTATTAATCCTGAACACAGCTGATGTTTGAATTGATGTATTCATTTTCAGGTGGTAGCCACATTTTAGTATAGAACAGATAAAATGCCTTAACAAGAAGGTTAAAATTGTTATTCAGTCCTCCTGTACAAATGGCCTTTGTTGGAATGCAAATGTCAAGACATTGAAGATGAATTGGAGGGAAAAAAACAATCACTAGATTATGTGCATAAAATCACCGAAATTATCATGAAATAATTGACAGTCACAAATTAGTTCCTGCCAAGGTTACACCTATTTTCCTGCTCACAGTCAATGTCCTCAGCAAAAGAGGTTAAATTCTTTTGAAAATAGATTTCAGGAATGTAGCCTCGGGATGTCACTATTTTATGAAATTGTGTTGAAACAGTTTGTCAATTTTTTCTTTTAATCTGGAATGGTATATTTAAGGATGTTAAAATCCTTTGTCAGCATTAGTACGATGGTTCAGAAATAGATTCTGTGAACCGATATTATTCCACTGTTGTTTTGCGCTGAGATTTTAAAATAAATTCTCAAGTTGAACCTTTAGACTGATTAACTCTACTAGTGAACAGAAGAACCTATGAGCATTTGTTTGGTCAATTCTATCACACTTTTAATATTTATTTAAATTATTAAGATAATTATCCTTATTCCCTCAATAATTTTTTTTTTCTCTCTCTCTCAGGGAGCAGTTATGTCCCCATCCATGGATCATCCACTGCCAATGCCACCAACATCGATGATGAACCCACTGACACAACAAATGAGTCACCTCTCAATCAGTAGTTCAGGAGCGGTGCGTGATGTTCTAGCCAATGTCCTTCACCGTTATCGACTTATGTCAAAGAAGTTAATCTCATAAACTAGACATAGTTTTGGATTAAAGGAAGAAGTTTGTAATATTGCAAAAATTAGTAAAAAACCAAAGCAAAGAATGGCAAAGAACTTAACAGAAAAAGCAAAACTAGATTCTGCTATTGGGACCATGGAGTGCTTTGAAAATCAAGATATGGCGGGTAGATGAACACAGATGGAAATAATGTTGTTAAATGTATTCCTGTCAGTTGAGATTGTGGATAACAGAGTGGATGAAGACAATTATTGCTAGAATACCAAGTTCAAAAAACCTTTTGAGAAGTTACAAGGAAAGAATTATTCCACAGATTGAGGAGTCATGGGATTGATAACAACTTATTTTAAATTGAAAATTGATCAGTTGAGTGAAATAAGTAGACATGTGAGATGCAGCAATGATATGCTCAAACTACCATTTTTTTCTGTCTGCATCAGCTATTTGGTTCGGAGTAATTCAGTGTACTGAGCCATATTTGCTGACAGTATAAATCCTGATGGAAAAGTAAGCTACTATAGCCATCTGCTACAAAGAAACACGCATATTCACAGTGTGGGAGGTTAAGCTCTGACTTTATTGAGGCTGTAAATCTTCCCTTTATACAGTTGGAGTTCCCGCCGTTTGGTTGATTGGCTGACATCAGCTGCATAAATAACAAAAACGGGATTCCCGCCCACAGGAACATTCTTGCCCTTCTTCCCCAGCCTGGTGTTGCTCTGTTAGCTGGGCAGCCTGGCCAGCGCCATATTAGGGCTGCAGGTCTTGTACTGCCCCAGCTTCCAACCGTGCCAGTTCGCTATGCTAGGCGTCGCGTTAGTGAGTTATGCCGCTGTTTATTACTGGGCGTTGTGCTGGCCCGATCTCCGTGATTGCGGACCGCCACATGACCCCCCCCCCCACCCAGAACCAGTGCTACAGTTCATAGTTTCTGTGGATGCAGTCCCCAATGTCTTTGGTGGTCTGCTTTTGCATCAAGGTGCTGGGGTCTCCACGGGTTGTGTTGGGTCCATGTGTGCCACCTTGAGCCTGTCTGCGGTGAAAACCTCTGGTTTGCCACCAATGTCCAGTTCAAAGGTGGCCCCATTGTTCCGGACAACTCAGAAGGGGGCTTCATAGGGCTTATGTAGTGGGGGACAGTGTGGCCCTCTGTGCACGAACACGTACTCACAGTCTTTGATATCTTTGGAGATGTTGAACTTGGCTTGCCCGCGTCTGGAGGGTGGGGTCAGAGCCAGATTACCAACCTTTTTATGCAGCCTGTCTAGGAAGGTGGTTGTATCCTCCTGTTGACCTCTGGCCGGTGGGACGAAATCCCCAGGGATCATGAGTGGAACTCCATAGATGGAGCTTTTGATGCTGTACAAATGCCCAGCAGTGCCCATGGCAGTTCGTCCACCCCCCAGTTGGGGCCCTTGAGTCTGGTCATGAGGGCTGCCTTGAAGTGCCTGTGGAAACACTCCACCATCTTGTTGGACTGCGGGTAGTATGCTGTTGTTTGGTGTAGCTGAGCACCCCACAGGTTGGTAACATCAGTCCACAAGCTGGAGGTGAATTGTGCGCCTCAGTTGGAGGTTATGTGGCGTGGTAGTCCAAACATTGCTACCCAGGACGAGAGGAGTGCCTTGACGCAGGACCTGGTCAATGTGTCGGCCAGGGGGACTGCTTCTGGCCACCAGGTGAAGCGGTCGACCACCATGAACAGGTAGCAGAAACCCTGTGAAACTGGTAAGGGCCCCACTATGTCCACATTCTGTTGGCTAAAAAAGGCCGTCGGAGGATCTTGGTGTGCTGCTATACCTTGGCTGCTTGGCACTTCTTGATCCTCCCGCTGACTTGTTTCCACAATCCATGCCACGCGTACTTGCTAGCCACCAACTGGACCGTTGTCCTGATCGATGGATGTACCAGCCCACAGATGAAGTCGAAAAATCATCGCCTCCATGCCATTGGGACGATAGGTTGAGCCTGTCCAGTGGCCATGTCACACAGGAGGGTAGTGTTACCTGTGCTGACTGAGATGTCCTGAAGCTGCAGCCCTGTGACAGTGGTCCTGTACTGAGGTATCTCGTCGACCTGCTGCTATGCCTCCTCCAGTGCTACGAAGTCCAGTCTGTTGGCCAGAGAGTGGATACTCTGTCTTGACAAGGCATCCGCGTCCATGTTGTCTTTTCCTGGGATATGCCTCACTTCGGTGGTGTGCTCCGAGGCGTAAGAGAAGTGTCTGCTGGCGGGCCGATCAGGGATCGGAGATCTTAGCCATGGTGAACACCAGTGGCTTGTGGTCCGTGAAAGCCCTTGCCTCAAGGAAGTATCAGAAGTGGCGGATGGCTAAGTACAGTGCCAGTAGCTCTCTGTCAAAAGCACTGTACTTTAGTTCCAGGGGCCGCAGATGCTTGCTGAAGAAAGCTAGTGGATGCCAACTTCCTTCTATCTGCTGCTCCAGAACTCCATCAATCGCTGTTCCTGAGGCATCAACAATGAGGACTGTGGGTGCATCTGGCCTGGGGTGGGCCAGGAGTGAAGCGTTAGTCAGGGCTTCCTTCGCTTCCACGAACACTCATGCGGAGTCATTGTCCCATGTCAGGTTCTTCGCCTTGCTGGTCATCAGGGTGAAAAGTGGGCGCATCATTCGAGCAGCTGTGGGGATGAACCTGTGATAAAAGTTAATCATCCCAACAAACTCCTGTAGTCCTTTGGTCATACTGGGCCTCGGGAAGTTGCGGATGACCTCCACCTTGCTGGGTAGTGGCGTGGCCCCGTCTTTGGTATTCCTATGGCCCAGGAAGTCAATTGTGCTTAGTCCGAACTAGCATTTGGCCAGGTTGATAGTAAGGCCGAACTCACGTAGGTGATTGTAGAGGTTTCAGAGGTGTTGTAGATGTTCCTGCCAGGTTCTGCTTGCCACCAGGATGTCATCTAAGTTGACAAAGGTGCCATCTGGATCTTGGCCCATCATGTCTATCAGTCACTGGAAGGTCTGTGCTGTGTTCTTGAGCCCAAATGACATCCTCAGGAACTCGAACAGCCCGAATGAATTGATGATGGCCATCTTGAGGATATCATCAGCGTGCACTATGATTTGGCAGTACCCTCGCATCAGGTCCACTTTGGAGAAGATTGTCGCCCTGGCAGGTTTTCCGCAAAGTCCTGGATATACGGCATGATGTAATGATCTGGAGTGATTACCTCATTGACCAGCGGTAGTCACCGCACAGTATCCAGCCCCCAGATGCTTTAGGCACCATGTGCAGGGGAGAAACCCATGGACTGCCCGACTGCCAAACGATGGCTAACTCCTCGAACTTGCAGAACTCCTCCTTGGCCAGTCAAGGAAGTCGTCTCACCCTTGCAAGGAGCGGTGGACCCTTGGTAAGGATGTGATACCTGACTCCGTGTTGAGCCATCTCCACCATGAATTGAGGGGAAAGGTTTGCTGGGAACTCAGCTAGTACCTTGGAGAACTCATCATCCGAGCTGTGGACGGAGTCCAGCTGCTGTGCTGGGAGCCCGGCGCTCCTTGTTCTTGAGCACTGATGGGGATCTGATTCCTAGCCCATCCAGGTGGAGCAGCTGTGCCCCTCTCTCTTGCCGCGTGAGTCCAGAGGACTCGGTCAATAGATCTTTGAAGGCAGTGTAAGTGCCTTCCAATGGTGGCCTGTGGATGAAGTTGGCTACTCTGTCTGCAGTCTCTGGATCCAGGGCGCTGACCATGTGGTAGTACCATGTGGTTTCAGATGTAATGGCCCAAATCTGGAACTGAGCCTCAGCCTGGTCGAACCACACACCGGGTTGAACTGTCCAGAAGGTTGGGAGCTTGAGGCCAACTCCGCTGATCGCTGCTTTGTTATCCATCGCTGGGTTTAGATTCTGTTCTAACTGTCGGGGTCACCAATTGTAGCTGTCTACTATGAAGAAACACACACACGCATTGTGGGAGGTTAAGCTCTGACTTTATTGAGACTGGAAATGCTCCTTTTATACAGTTGGAGTTCCCGCCATTTGGATGAGCAATTACCGAGATAAGTCACGTAAGTCCAAAGTATACACTGGCGACAAATGTCGCAACAAATCCAACACAACTTTAACATCCCAGATGGCGTGATAACGTGGCATAGTCAGATGTAAGTGAATACTCCCCTCATGAATCTTGAAATCAGGGGATGATTCCCGACAGACTGTTCGGTGTCTCGTAGAGTCAGGAAAGCCACCAAAGCACTCTTGGCCTTATTGATAGCACTATAACTGACTACGTGAAACAAATCAGTGAGGAAATGCAAAACATCTGAAACAGAAACATAATTAACATTTAAACTCTAATTAAAACAAAACAGTTGCCATTCATTAACATAAGTGGCGTTTTGCTTCTGAGTTTACTTTCTCTATGAAGCACAAATAATGTCCACCATTTTTGGCTGCAATTCTTTTATGCCAAACTTTTCACGCCAATCCTGCAACATTAGAGATTGAGATGAGTGAAAGGATGGAGAAGGAGAAATACTGATTGAGCTAACAGTTCCTTACTCCTTCTTAACAGTAAAGGCTGTTGTAGCAGCATCCAATTCAGCATTGGAAACCAAAGCTGGGAAGGCCAATTTGGCACTGCCAGGATTCCAGTGGCCCCATCCTCCTGAATTCTTTAGCTACTAATGAGAAGGAGGGAAAAGCATAGAAATTCAGTTCTGCCCAATCAATCATGAAGGATTCTATGGCTTCTGCCTGGGGGTCTGGCAACCAGAATACATATCTCATACTTGGGCATTTAAACGAGATGTAAACAGATCGATCTCTTGGCAACGAAAAATTCTGTTCTATCAGATTAAAACTCTTTTTCCCCCAACATCCATTCCGTACTATCATTGAACCGTTTAGTTATCAAATCTGCCTGATAGTTCAGACGCCCTGGCAAATACGCGGCTGTAATCCATTTATTTCTTTTGATACACCAACTCCACATCTGTATTGCAAGCCAATTACATGATGGGGACTTCAGTCCTCCCATTTTATTCAGGAATCCTACTGCTGAGGTGTTGTCTAACCTCATCAACAGAATGACTCCAGTGCCAACTAAGCTGACAACATTTTTGAAAGTTAATGCCAGGTGCTGATGCCCGTCTAATCTCTTCAATAGTTCATCTGTCTGTGGTGTACCATCCTTCACCATTAGCATCTGATCGGATTTCCGTATCAAACTTTCTAATCTCTATCATGGCATAAGCGTGAGACATATTTGTCGTCCACCAGGCAAGTTCTGCTCTAGCTTCTTGCAATAAACTCATAGGTCTATCAAAATTACCCCTGGTGACCTTTAAGGCTTGTACTTTATCTCTTTCCAGGAATCTTATATTTTAGTGGACCGCACTGAACGGCTGAGAAAGTAGCCACCAATTTCCCAATTACTTTGCTACTTTCTGTATAGAGAGATGTGATTCTACAATCAAAGCACTGCAAGCCCGTAGAATTTCCACCTTTTTATCTTCTGGCAGGGATATTCTCATAGATTCCGTATTTAAGAGGAACCCGAGGGATTTAATTTCTCTGGTTGGGCTGAGGACTGATTTTTCTGGGTGTATAATAAATCCCAGATCCTGCAGCAGCGCCGTAGTGGCGTTCACTGCTCTCTGTGTTTTGCCCATGGACCTGCCAATCACAATGGTGTCATCCAAGTAACAATTTGGTAAATATTCTGGGTGCAGAACTAAGTCCATTAGGTAGTACCTTATATTGCCACAATTCACCCTTCCAAATAAACTTGAGGTACCTTCTAGAGAGCAGATGTATAGATACTGAATAATAAGCATCTTGTAAATCGACGGATATCATAAAATAGCCCTTACGTAATAATGGCATAACAGAGTGAATCGTGTCCATTTTAAAATGTTGGTATAAGACATACTCCATTTAGGTCAGATAAATAGAAGATCACTCTCATTCCCCCACTTCTCTTGGGTCTCGTGAATATGTTTCAGACAAACTCATGCTCTTCCCGGCAGCAGGGTTCTATTACATTTTTGCATTCTAAAGCCATAATCTCTTTATGTGTAGCTTCCATGAGCTTAGGGCTGCGTATATAATTGTATAAGCTCTTTCTCCTTACTGGAGGGAATTTTTGTGGGTCAAACTCAATTTGATATCCAGACACTGTATGCTATACATTAGCATCAGTAGTAATATTACACCACTGGCTAAAAAAACATAGTTAATTAACCGCCCACAATCTTATCATCATAATTAGAAAATGCACTCAGTCTTCTATAGGTGGTGCTCATTTTTTTCAGTGTGCTTTGCCGGCATGGCTGTGCAATCTGGCTTGAACTCTGCGAAGAGCTTTGAGCGGGAAAATTCTGCTGCCGCTGTCTCCACAGGTGGCATTGCCCTAAACAATCCCTGCGTGGTGGTGCCACCTAAGAGGGATATCCTCTCTTAAAGTCCCCTGCCTACCTGCGATAGCAGTTGCTCTTGCCTGTACTCTCGAGCTTCTAACCACTCCAGCCGCTGCCTTCTGCTGCTCATTCAGGTCCTTTACCTGTTTACTCAGATCATCACCAAAAGGTAAATTAGTGACAGAATTAGTGGGTTTACATAAAGGAGCATACTGAACATTTAGATCAGGCTTTATCAGCTCCTTCCGGAAGGTATTACGTTCATAATTGGCATGGGAGAGCAACCTCAGCACATCTTGTTGAGTCTCTGTTACATCTGATGACAGTGATACCTTTAACCAGGGAGCCCTATAATTTTTGCAGCTTCATGTCTTTGGCTTTCGTGGAGATGTTTAAATTATCCCATGTTGCAGGATTTTATCTTTGGTACATCCAGCAGAGGGCTTGTCAGGGGTATTTTTTAATCAAGTCCGTTAGCACTGTCTCTTCAAAAACATTAGATACTGGATATGATATTGATCCCATAATTTCTTCATCGAGGAGTTGCCCACTGCCCCTCGGTACTGCAAATTTTGCTGCCATTGATTGAATTTTTCTCTCATCCCGACCAATGGGAGTATTGTATTGGGGGTTAGGGGATTCGATTTCCACGTCTGGCCCCTTGGGCTCTCTCTCTCTCTCTCTCTCTCTCTCTCTCTCTCTCTCTCTCCCATTCATATTGGAAATAAGATTCTTCCCCCTGCTCTTTCACAATTGCTGATATCATGCCTTCCAACTTGTCCAATCTTAGCAAGATCTCCTCATTGGTTGTAGGCGCTGCACTCTGGCAGGTTTTTGTGACGGACCCCGACCGAGCAGGTTCCTGTGAATCAGAGACACTTACGTTGCCTTTTCTTAGGCTTTTTGTGCGGCTAGTGATCATCCTCGCCTGTCGAGCGGGCTGATTAACTACGCCCAACGAGCGTGTCGTAGAACAGCCGGGCCTTGTCTTACTAAGTGAAGACACCTCCTCTTCACTGGCACTAGAACTGAGGAGACATACCCTGATTGAGCTCACTTCCTGCGGCAGCATTTCTGTATCACTGCCAGACATGTCGGACCCCAACTTCAGCGAAGCTAGGTCAGTGCAGCCAGACTTGGGCCCCACCCTCAACAAAGGTAGGCCGATATTGCTTAATCCCACTCCCAACAGAGGTAGGTTGGCATGGCTGCTTCTCAGTGGTTTGACAGCTCCCCAGCAGGCCCGCTGGTTCTTTAGCGCTTCGATTGCGCTGTAGGTGCTCTGTGAGGTTGAGGCCTTTTTGCTGCTCTCCTCCCCTACCTCAGGACCCGGGAACCTCCCATCGGCTGCCCTAGATCACCTTTTGCTCACCTCCTTCGAGGGAGAACCTCCCTGGAGTTCACACCTGGCCTCCATATGTTGGTCAGATCGTCTTAAACATAATTTACTGACTTTTTTTGAACTTTTGTCAGCAATCAAAATAGCGCCCGTGTTGTGTGCTGCAAGTCAAACAGATGAATAGGTTGCACATGCGCAGATGGGATCCCATATTAGCCAACCAACGAGCATTAAGAAAATAATAGTGTTTCAATATTAGAAATTTTACATCTTAAATTATATCAACATCCTCACCTTTTTTAAGTGTCAAATAGAATGAAAGCTAGTATCTGACCTGTTGGTATAACTTTTTTTGTATAATTAGATGGCCAAAGTAATATCATGGGTGAGCTGATGGAGATCAATGACTTTTAATATTGATTTTTTTTGTCATTGTTTTTATTTTAAGTACATGCCTACTGCTGCAGCTATGCAAGGAACATATATTCCCCAGTACACACACGTGCCATCAGCAACTGTTCCAATGGAGGTGAGTATACATTGTGCATTCATCAAATGTAAGTGGTTATTGAAACTATTTTATTTACTTTCAACTGTATTAAGTGAAATTTTAGAAATGATGGGAGTAATATGGGAAAGGCATTTCTGATAAATCCATAATTATTTTGATGTAACTTTATACAGTACTGTATAGTCATGTGTCGCTTAATGTCCACGATACATTCTATAAAATAGAATGTTATGTGATTTGGACATTGTACAAACACCATATTATCCGATTATGTCCCCTTCTCCGATCAGAGAACGGGACGTAGCGGACGCAACTGAATAATTGTGTTGCTTCAATTAAATCATTAACTCATACTGATTTCAATTTGCAACCTTAAAATATGCACACCATAAGTACAGAAAAAGGCAATGGATAATCTATTATAACCTGATGGGGCCACAGACGTAAATGCAGTTGGATGTTTCCCGAATGGACATTATGCACCGCATGACTATATTATGATTGATACAACAACTTATTGTTTCTTTAATATTGTGACTTTATTATGACATTGGCAAAAATATTCAAAATACTTCTGGATAATAGACATTTAAAAATTACTGTTTATGTTATACTTTGATTTACCGTATATTTCATCCTATAAGTTGACCAGCATATGTCGACCCCCATGTTTCAGCCTAATTTTAAGAGTTTTATGGTATATCTGGCATATAAGTTGACCCCCATTTTTCAGGCTGTCCGGGCCTCCCAGGATCAACCCAAAATTTTTTTAAACATCCCAATCGCTAGTAACAAAGCTGTAAATTTAGTAAGTAAAAAAAAAACCTTGGCCTACCAGACAGCAACAGCGATGGCCCACAGAGCTGGAGCAGTGACATCGTGCTCCAGGCGGGAGCATAAACCTCAGGCTACCAGGCAGCAGCAGTGATGGAGCTGGAATGCCAACAGCAATCTCAGCTTACCTGGCAGCAGTGGTGACAGTGACCTCAGGGTCCCAAGTAGGAGTGGTTATGGTGACGCCCAGTGGTAGGGAGGTGTTGGGGACAGGCGGCGCCAGCGGTGGGGAGGTGCTTCCAGCATTGACTTATAAGCCAAATTGACTTCAATCTGGTTTTTTTCCAGTGAATTTAAAGTGTCAAAGTATATCTGGCATATGAGTTGACCCCCGCCCTCCCTCCTCCCATTTTTGAGAAATTTTTTAGTGTTTCACGATTCGACTTATACACCGAAATATATGATATAATCTTTTTCTGGCATCATTATTTTTTCAGTAAAATGATTATGCCTGTGTAATGAAATTCATGAGTTATGGTTGTGAGTTACTTGAATTATAGATGTTTATTTGTGAGAAGCTACAGGTGACAATGAAGTCACATGACTTCATTCTAGTGAGCTTCCTTTGGTGTTGGCAAACAAAAATCAACATTGTTTTATTACTTCAGGAGGCCAGTGGTCAGCATCAGCAAGTTTCTGTGGATTCATCAACTGAACACTCTCCCTATTCCTACCAACAAAGCAAGTAATCCTCAGGTAACTATTATCGCACATGTTAATGATTTTTTAAATAGATGCATTATTCCCTGAGCTCAAATTAAAAAGAAATACAGTACATCACAGCACATTTTAAAGGCAGTCATTATAAATGGAAATAAATACCTCCTTCAAAATGTGTTTATTTGCTAGAATTATTTAGAAAAAAGTGATGAATTTTGCTTTCACATTTTTAGTTCTGAACTTGGGTCCTCTAAAGGAGAATTTTGACAGATGGTGAGGTGGAGGGGGGGGGGGGGGTGGCTGAAAGGGTACCATGATTTGGCACATGAAATCTATCCAGAAAGCCGGTTCTTGAAGCTGTTCTTCAGCTTTATGCTGGGAAATTGCCACTCTCCACTTGCGTCACACAGGATGTGAGAGTCCATTGATTCAGGTTTAAGAATTAGGGAGGCAAAGCAAAAAGGAGGTTGCTTTTAAATTATTTTGATTTTTTTTAATTTCTTTAAATTATTTGTTTGTTACGCATTTTTAGCAAACCTTTTTAAAATTATTTTCATTCTGTGGCATTCAAGTTTTAACTAGTTATTTTTATGTAACAGGCAATTTAACTAAAATTTGTGAATTTTGTACAATAAAGTTATGTAGCACAGAGATCATCCAACCATACCCTTCTCCATCAATGCTGCAGAATTAGATGACAATTCAAGTGCTCTCCCAGATATTTCAGGCTTTGAACCACAAAATTACCTTCCACATCTCCTCCTATCACTCCACCAGTTTTGGACCCAATTTGCCAACTTTCATTGGATTCCTTGGGGCCTAGCCTTCTGGAGTAGTCCCTCATGTCTTTTTTTTTGGCTTGGCTTCGCGGACGAAGATTTATGGAGGGGGTAAAAAGTCCACGTCAGCTGCAGGCTCGTTTGTGGCTGACAAGTCCGATGCGGGACAGGCAGACACGATTGCAGTGGTTGCAGGGGAAAATTGGTTGGTTGGGGTTGGGTGTTGGGTTTTTCCTCCTTTGCCTTTTGTCAGTGAGGTGGGCTCTGCGGTCTTCTTCAAAGGAGGTTGCTGCCCGCCAAACTGTGAGGCGCCAAGATGCACGTGAGGCGTTATCAGCCCACTGGCGGTGGTCAATGTGGCAGGCACCAAGAGATTTCTTTAGGCAGTCCTTGTACCTTTTCTTTGGTGCACCTCTGTCACGGTGGCCAGTGGAGAGCTCGCCATATAACACGATCTTGGGAAGGCGATGGTCCTCCATTCTGGAGACGTGACCCATCCAGCGCAGCTGGATCTTCAGCAGCGTGGACTCGATGCTGTCGACCTCTGCCATCTCGAGTACTTCGACGTTAGGGATGTAAGCGCTCCAATGGATGTTGAGGATGGAGCGGAGACAACGCTGGTGGAAGTCCCTCATGTAGGACCTTGTCAAACGCTTTGCTGAAATCCACAGAGACTATATTAACTGCATTTTTCTCAACAATTCATTTCGTTAATTTTCAAAAAATTAAATTGGTAAGACAGAATTACTTCTAATAGAGGCATAACCAACATTTGATTAGTCTTTGCCTTTCCAAGTGTTCCAAGTCCACTTTTACCAGACTATTTTATAATCTGAACATTTTAGTAAAATATCTTTTTCATGGTGTTCCATTATGTACCTTACTAATATTTACAGTAATCTTGACAGAACTATTTTTTTCATTGATTTTTTACATTCTATAGACCTGAATATCAGAGATAGCATTTTAAAGAGCGAGATGTGTGCAGTATATTTATTTGTTCCTTCGCAAATACACATTCTTGCTCTTGTAATAGAGGCATCAGGAACAAAATTATTAGAAAACATATAACCTAAATTTTATAAATAGAGCAACTGTTGTAGCCACATATCATGTTTCTTCATGTATTAAATTCAGTGTTGCTATTTCTCAATATTTCATTTCAATTGGCCATCTCATTAACTCAAAAAGAATACTTGCTGTTTGGTAATGGTGAAATTTCTTCACCAAAAGCTGTACATGCACACATTTTGAGATGTTACGAGGTGGTAATTACCATTTGGGCATTGCTTGACTTTCATTTTCTCTTCTATTGTAGCAGTTTCATCTCAATTTAAGTTAAATACTGACCAAAAGGCCAAGCTAGGACATCCCAGGTTTATCTAGTTGAATGTTTGCACTAAATAAGAAACCTTCTGCATTATAAGACTTGTTGCATTGATAATTAAATGTCCTGAGTGCATGTTGGTTGTACAGTAAAAGTTTTGCATTCCATTTGCAAGCCAACTAATGCAGAGAGAGTGTGTTCCTGCTCTGAGTCCTAAAGCTTGGGGGAAGTTGGTATCAAGTCTCAAATATTTAAATAATGATTTCTGTTAAAAGTCTTATTTTATTTTTTGCTGCTATGAGCCTGGTATGTGCTTTAAATTTGACTGGAGTCAATATAAGTGCAGGTGCACCAATGTTAACAACACTAAAGGGGGAGTAGTTTCTGCTGAGGCTGTAAAGCAAAGAGTAGATACTGTGTCAATGCTGGTCACATTTTGGTTTCTGTGTTTATAATGCTATGGATGCATGCCCCACAACACAATGTAATCTCATAGTTTGAATTGATACCTTTGTTTTGCTACATTACTGAAAAATCTTAAGGATGCAAATGCATCATATAAAAAGCAAGCATTTCTTTCTTCTTTCACTGAGCTGTCTGCATTTTCTTCCAATGAGACGTGAAAAGCCAAGAAAGGGAAATAACGAGGGAAGAAAATCATTGTTATTTTAAATTGATGAGCAATAAGGGTAAACATTTCTTAATAAGACTTTATCCACATTTTTTCTGTTGCAGATATACAGTGATGGCTCTCTACCCAAGGGCTGAGAACATACAAGGACTGAAACAATCATGGCTTCTGATCTAATGTTTGTTAACAATCATCAATTTTTTGCACAGATTCTAAGAAAAAATAGTTGTAATAAAATCAACTAAAACAAATATTTTGGAATAAGTTCTGTCAAGTATAAATAAATACTAACATTCATATCGAGGTATATAAACCTCTAGGAAATAGGTTTATTTTGGTAAGAAGAGGTTATTTTTAAAATCTTTTTCTCAAAACCAGAACAAATATATTCAAGTTGCATGCCAGATTGGTGTTCATAGACTAACAACTTCGGCTATGATTTATCTTCTGTATTATATGCTACAAAATTTCCTAAATGTCACAAATAATCAGGTATCTTCCACTGTTGTCCTACGCTTGCAGTGTGAGTGTTGTGAAGTGATATTTTAATGAGTCTTTTTGTTAATGCCTTCTTCAATAGAGGTGGAGTACAGTCATCAGGATGTTTTTAAAATGCAATCTGCCTTAAATCTTTTGTTTTATTAGATGTTTGAAGTGTTTTAAAGATATAGGTCTTAGTCATAGAAAGTAGCTCAATAATGTCTTGTAAATCAGCATTATTCGATTTTTATAGCATTACGAATTAGTTTGATTCATTGTGAATCATACCTTTTTATTGTTAATGATTTTAATATTTTTTCTTAACTTAGTAGAAATTTTAGGAAGAAAGTCATGTTTTTCTCAATTTGATAAAATTTTAAGGTGGTTGGGTTATAAAATTCTCTTAATAATAAAAATGAGCTGGGAATTCTGCAAAACAGAAAAAAATGAAAACAATTCTTGGCCTTTTTTCAGGTTTAATCAATGTAAAATTCTTAGAGTAGACAAAAGAGTAAAAATTGGTGAGCTTGTCATGACAGTTTTTATACTGTGCTTTAGCAAGTTTTAAGGGATGCTGGAGCTGAAATGATTTATGATTTCTCACAAGGTAGCAAGTGAGGTAGAAAATGATTTATTATTACTGCAAAAAAAAAAGCTAAATAAGAAAATAAACTAAAAGATTAGCAAAATTTTGGGGACTAGCTCTCTGTTGTTTATTTATAAAAAATACTTGGCACTTTTAACATTACCAAAGAACTTTGAGCTAGTGACGAGACAAAAATGATCTCAGCTTAGTATTTTTTTCAATACTCTTTTTATGTTATTTTGTGCCGGACCAGCTTGCAATTTGATGTGCCTTTTTACATGTATTTAGATTTAATTTTTTTTAATGTAGGGACACAAAAATAGAAGCATGAAGGAAGGTTTTGATCCAAGCAGTGCCACACTTTATATTTTTTTTATTTCCATCATTGTCCATCTTCACTACATGTGCTAGATATAATAAGAATAATTTTGAAGCTATGAAATCTCTGAGAACTTTGTACAGCTTTATCTGGTTAGACAATTTCATTATATTATCATATCAAGTAAAGTTCACCTTATTCATGATATGTATTTAAAAATAAATACGTCATCTTCCAAATGACTGTGCATTTGTCTGGTCAGCTTTTGATCAATTATCTACCTCAAGGCTATGTTTTCTGTTGTGCTTGGTCAGGTTGTTGGCCCTGCCTCTCTCAATAGACCAAATCACTCTAGCTCAGGAGTTAGGGGGTAAATATTTTATTTTCATGTGTTTAGTTATTTTTCCGAATTATTGTAATATATCAATATATTAAGTTCTTATCAATGGATTTCATAGGTTCAAAATGTTTGCTGCTTAAGAGATTTTTAAATTAGTTTTTAGACTCTCAACAAAAGTAGTCTTTTAAAGAGCAAGGTAGTTGTGGCATTACTTGATCTGTGTCAAAATCTAGATAAATTGCAGCATCACCTGAACTTGGATGATTTCCAGAATCAAAGCAACAGATAATTACTGGATTGGTATGAAATGTTTAAGACAGAAATCTAAGAGGTCTATAACTGTAGAATTGACTGGTTTTGGTATCGAGTTGAGTGCCATACCATACTTGTTATCAGGATATGATTTGGTAAAAGTAATCTCTGTACATAAAAGAAATAATCAGTACCTAAAACTTCACCTTGTAGACAACCATTAAATTATAAAAAAAATTAATTTATGAAGACCTTTTGTACAGATTGTTTGAAAAATTTTCATAGAGATGTCTATATGATCAAGAGAGTTATTTTTTTTTATCGTTTTACTTGTGCCACAAACTTGCCAGTGGTAACTTATTTGTCCGGTCCCAAATGACACGTTCTGTAGTTTTGTTTCCTAAGATAAGTTGTTTAAGCCAAGAAAACATATTGATTGATTGATTTAGATGGTTTGATAGTATTTCTGTGCATTTTCTTTTGGAAAACTTTTGAATAAAAAATACCAATTTAAAATATTTTATCTGACAGTGTAGTGATCTGATTATTTCTCATTTCTCTTTATTATGAGCTTTCAATAGTACTGTGTTCAGAGCTGAAATATTATTTGGAAATTTCTACAAAGGAACTCAAATATAGTAATGATATTTTCATATCAAATAATTTTCATCTCTAGAACTTCTTGTCAGGCTGTTTAAGCGATGGTATTTATCTGTGTTTAGATCATTATTTATCGAACAATGCAAAAAATCTCTCAGGTCATCTCCACAAATGAAAGGAAAAGTCCAATTTGGTCAATTATTGCCCAATTTCAGTAGTCTGCTTCCAATCATCAGTAACATTATATAAGAGGTCATCAGTGGTATGGTTAAGGAATTTAGATGCCATTAACCTGTTTAATACTTTCATTCTGGTTTTCTTTGAGGCCACTCAGTGCAGAACTCATTCCAGCTTAGACCTGAATTGGTGAATACAGGGATAGATTCTTTAACATCAAACTTCAATTTAATGGTATTTGATGTTGAGGAATCTGAGAGAAGTTGCGGTAACAGGAAATAGAATGGAAGGGGAAGAGAGAAAAGTTCTCCAGCACCTTAATTCATACCTACCATTGAGTTTTTGAAGCCCAATTTTCCCTTATCCAAATACCTTACGTTGATTTATTTATGGCTTTAATTCTATCATTGTGTCTTTGTTTACAAGGTTTAATGCAGCGCTAGGCTCCACTGAAAACCTGCGCAGATAGTGAAGAAAAACATTATCAAGTTTGGTCCAATAAATGGCAAAAAAAAAAGACTTGCACCACACCAATGCCATCAAATAAGCAGGTACTTTGCAACTATTTTCTGATTCCCCAAAGCCTCTCCTAAATCCACAAGGTACAAGTCAGAAGTGTGGTGGAAAACTCTCCATTTGAATACATACTATTTCTGGACAGCATCATTTTTGCTTGTTACCTCCTGACGTGCCTATTCACCACAACAAGGAGCAAACAAAGACAACGGAAGACAAAACTAGATATAGGTTGTACCTCTCTAATCCAGAGCTCTGTGGTCCAGCAACTCCTGTGGTCCGGCATATTAGGAATCTGCTACCATTAGTTTGTGGATCTGCCACCAGGGCAGCGCTGTTAGCAGCACTAATGCGCCAAAACCGCATTGCAGTGAGTGTTTTGGTGATATAGTTGTGTTAATTTCTTATATTTGGCTGTATTTTAGCCCTTCAAAGTGTCAAGCAAGAGACCAAGAGGTGCAGAAGATGGTGCTACTGCTCATAAGCATTTCCTTAGGGGTCATTTCTGTTTTCCAGCATTTTCTGTGGTCTGGCAATGGCCAGATCGCAATGTTGCCAGATTAAAGAGGTACAACCTGTATATGTGTTTACTGAAGGTGAAAAAAGTGAGCAGGAGGATGTTCAACTCGGAGGAGATCTAAAAACCTTTGAATTCCACCCACAAGATGTCAGAAATGATTAGAGGGGATTAGCTAGTGCAAGTGAGTACAATAAAGAGTTCACAGAGCATGAGAACTTCAGAACAGGAAGTAAATGGATATTTAAAACAGTCCAATTTGACCTGCTGCCTTCTGACTGGAGACGTGATGCCAATTTGAAAAGATCATCAAGGCTGCAATCCTTGAGGTCACCATCCTAGCAAGATTTCAATTGAGCACTTGATAACCACTGGAATCTAGATGAGGAGGAACGGCTTTTCCCACAGGAGTTGAATCTGTGGAATTTGCTGTCCATTGAAGCCATGGAGGCTACCTCAGTAAATATATTTAAGACAAGGTTGGATATATTTTTACATAGTAGGGAAATTAAGGGATACGGGGAAAGTATAGGTAGGTGAAGATGAGCCTATCATCAGATTGGCCATGATCTCATGGAATGGCGGAGAAGGCTTGAAGAGCTGGATGGCCGACCTGCTCCTATTTGTTTTATTCTGATGTTGACATTCTGCTGTCAACCAAGGCAGACTGTAGTCCTTCCGTTAGGAAGTCAAGAAACCAGTTACAAAGAGGGGTGTTGAGTCCTAGCGAGGAGAGCTTCTGGAGTATAATTGTATTAAACCCCGAGCTGAAGTCAATGAACAGAAGAAATAAAACATGGAAAACTGCATACACCATGATAGAAGTAAAAGCCCAATGCTGGAGAAACTCAGTAGGTCAAACAGTGTACTTTATATAGCAAGGATAAAGATACGTAACCAGTGTTTTGTGTTTGAGCCCTTTATCAAATTATGACCAAAATATAGGTAAGTGCACGAATAAAATGATGGTGGGGAGGGGCATTTGGTGAACCACAGGCAGGAGGTAATAAGTGGATAAGGGAGGGAGGGCATATTAGTAAACAGGGAGAGGGGGACTGGCTCTGTGAATTGAGAGGGAAGGGGTGAAGAGCTCGAGGTAAGAAAATAAATGGGTAAACAGCAGCCTGGTGTATGAGGCGTCATTCCCCAAGTGGGTCAGGATGGAGTGAAGGGACAAAGCTATAGCATTGTCAGTGGAACAGTCCCATCTCTAGGCGAATTGAAATGGGTCCAGTGTCTCTGGGAGGTTTTCTTTGATATGTTCCATCACCAGATGCTCAAAGCAGTTCATAATGGGGTTGGAAAATGCCACAGAGTGCTCGCCATTGAGGCCTGTTACTGTCGTTCTCTTTGGTACTAGGATGATGGTGGCTGCCTTGAAACTCATTGGGATGATGGGCTGCTGCAACAATGTGTTGAAGATGGTCTGTACAACTAAAAATTACCATTTTAGTGGAGGAAATCTGACAGTGACTTCTGAGTCCAGGTATATATAATTAAATGTGGAAATCAATAATTTAGTGCACCTTCATAGGTCACAATATTCGTAGCATTATTATCAGAAATCATTGAACTGATTAGAATATATGTTCTTATAAAACATAAGTAACTTTTTTTTTACAATACTTACAAACAGTTTTTTAAAAATACTTTTATAGACATAGATTATAATTTCCTAGGGTAATCATTTCAAATTTTTATACCTACTAAAATAATATTTTTTGTCATTTCATCTTATTTTAATGAGTTCATGTTTATCTTCTGTGTTCCTCTCGATCTTGGTTTTACTTTTTGCAAAGTGTTAAAAAATTAGGTTGAAAACATATGTGGTTTGCTATCTATTGTTTTTTGATGGCATCATTCTTGCAAGAGCCCAGCAAATCCTAGTGTTGACAGTACATGATGTTGGAAAAGATAGAATTCATTCCCAGTTAACCAGCAAAAGTGAGATTGGTTAGTTGTATGTTTGAGGTTAACAATGAGTGCCATTGCTGCCATTAGAAGTGTTCATTTCTCCCATTACTAGTTATTCAGTATCATCTCCATTGCAATCATTACAAGCAAAGAAGTCAGTCCATTTAGGGCAGGGAGAAAAAAAACTTATTTGAAGAGATAAGATGAACCATTTTATTATTGTGACAAAATTATCTTTCCATCATTTTCACGGTGCCAGCCACGTATTATTGAAATTCCACTGAATTCTGAATATTTCAACGAAGTGAATGTCAGGCAATTTATGTCGCCAGTTACTAATTTCAAATTACATCTTTTCCAGACTGAAATCTGCTCAAACATTCTTAAGTTGTTGGCAGAAGTTTTAAAGTTCCTTTAATTTAACAGCATTTGCCACCTTAGCTCAGACCCAACAATATAATGCCCCACTTTAAAATATTACAAGTTGCACCCATCTAAATTTAAAATACTGCATTTGGATCAAATTAAAATGCTAAGTTTCAATTATGGTAACATGATTTCCTCATTAATTTGCAAGTTCTGGACAGCGAATCTTATTTCACAGTGTGATATTTAATGTTACGAGCCCAGAGCACCCAAAAACCCAGCAGCAATAGATATTCACCAAGACAAATGCTTACTTAAACAAAAGTTGCTTTTAATTATCTTTAAACTTGAAAATAGAATCACACTTTAACTTAACTCTATTAACTTACTTAACCTAACTTAACTCCCTTCTAATTCTAAGCACACGTGTGTTTAAGTACAGAAAAATTCTTTGGTTCACAGTCTAATTTCACTTCTCATTCCTCCAAGTTCACTGGTTGCAGGCGGTTGCAGGCAATTCTTATTCTGTGCACAGAATTTAACATTTATAGAGTTCACCAGGTTACTGCTCAGGAAGGTTCTTGTCAGTTTTCAGAGAGAGATTTGTTGTTCCTTTTTAATCAGCCACTTCAGTGTCTTGCTGATGAAACTTCCCCCATCAGGGTTCTCCAGATGATAACCTCTTTCTTTCAGGTCACCACAGAGTTCCTTTTTGTTTCCCTTATTCTAAGTGAAACGTTAGGCAGCCAGTCCACTCCTCTTGCATGAATCAGGGCTTTGACCAGGCCATCTTCCAAATGGGCTTGCCAGCTTGTCCTGTTCCAGTCCCAGCTACTTCTGCTGGCTGTAACACTGTACAAGTGATGTGTGTGTGTGTGTGTGTGTGTGTGAGAGAGAGAGAGAGAGAGAGAGAAAGTGTGTGTGTGTCTCTCTCTCTCTTTCTCTCTCTGAGAGAAAGCCTGTCTGACTCTTTCTGCCTGCAAAACCACATGACCTCCCCCCCCCCCCCCCCCAACAACAGCAAGCGAACCTCCAGTGAACTCTCTTGAGCATTCTTCAAAGCTCTTGCAAAAGCTGTGTAGCTGATATGTCTAGCATGGGGCAGAGCTCCATATTGCCTTAAAGTGTTTGTATGTGACCTACTCTAACAAGCCTTTCCCAATTTATCTCCCAAAAACATCTACATACTCTGTCACATTACATACTCTTTTCACTCACAATATATGGTTAACAACTTAATATGTAGCACTCCACATTCAGATTCAGATGTGTATAAATTAGAGCCCATTCTAGCATTGAATGTGTTATATAGAATTGGTGAAAAATTAGGAATAATTCTCAAAAGAATTAAATTGGTGCCATATGGTTGATAAGAGGCTCTTGGAGCCAAACTAACACTTGACCCTCAACAAACAACATCAAAAATTAATTAACTTACTATTCATATGCTGTTTGTGAGATTTTCTGATACAGCATATTCCACGACACATTGTTGCACTCAACAGTCTACATTTTGAAAGTCATGAATTAGTCACAAAACTAGGTGGCAAAGAGAAACTGTTCAGCTGTGCATTCTCATTGACAAGAATTTCAGAACATACATGGAACTGGATTGCACAAAGTCATTGAAAATGCTAGATTATCTGATTTCAACCTCCTAAAATTTGTCTGAATTATGTTTTAGTCATTTTAAGATAATGGCACTGATATTATATATGATTTTTTTTAACTGCATATAGAAACTGTCTCCCTGTCTGTCAGTAAAGTGGTATCAGTCAATGATATTATTTTACATCAGATGACTGAAAGTTTGGGCTTTCAGAACATTTGAAGCATTTTAGATCCACAAGGGGGTACTGTTGCATTAGTTCATTAATCAAAGTGATTATCCATATTAGCTCACTTATTCTGTGAATGAGCATGTGGAAAGATCCTATAAATCATGAATTCTTTGGTATATGGATAAACTGACCAATACATTATTACATATTTTGAAAAACTTGATTTATTCATTCAAGAATGATTCATTCCATTTAGTTTTGATAAATTAGCCAAATGTATAAAGCTTTGTAGGTTAGAACAAATAATATTTATTCATATCTTTTATTGTCCTTCTTCTTATTGGTATTTCCACCCATAATTGAATTATGAAACAAGGGGACCAGGGTTCTGCTTGGGTTACTCGGGAGACTTTAAACTAGAATGGCCGGGGGGGAGGGAACCAAATGAAGGAGAACAACAAGGAGAAGGTTAGAGTGCAATCAGAGAAAGCTTGTAGACAGTGTTTGAGGGGGGGTGGGCAAGGCAGGTGATAGAAAAGGGGGATGCTCTATACAAAGATGGACAGAGGTCGATTGCAAAAGGTCATAAGAGAGCTGTTGGTAAAGATAGGGGCATACAGGAAGCAAAAAGTGGGAAATCTCTAAAATGCATATATTTTAATGCGAGGAGCATTGTAAGGAAGGTGGATTAGCTGAAGGTATGGATTGACACTTGGAAGTATGACGTGGTAGCAATTAGTGAAACATGGTTACAGGAGGGTTGTGACTGGCAGCTAAATATTCCTGGATTTAGTTGCTTTAGGTGTGATAGAACTGGGGGGGGTGGGGGGGGGACAAGTGGGGGTGGGGTTGCACTGCTTGTTAGAGAAAATATTACGGTGGTGCTTAGGTGCGATAGAATAGAAGGCTCGTCCAGGGAGGCTATTTGGGTGGAATTGAGGAATGGGAAAGGAGAAGTTACAATATATAGGGGTGTATTATAGACCATTGAATGGGGAACATGAATTAGAGGAACAAATTAGTAGGGAGATAGCAGATATTTGTAATAAGCACAGGGTAGTGATTGTGCGGGATTTTAATTTTCAAAATATTGATTGGGAAACCCATTCCGTGAAAGGGCTGAATGGGTTGGAGTTTATAAAATGTGTGCAGGATAGCTTTTTATATCAATATGTGGAGGTACCAATTAGAGAGGGAGCTGTGTTGGATTTACTTTTGGGGAATGAGATGGGTCAGGTGACAGAGGTTTGTGTGGGGAAGCACTTCAGGTCCAGTGATCATGGTGCCATTAGCTTCAAGGTAATTATGGAAAAGGATAGGCCTGGGACAAGAGTTGAAGTTTTTGAGTGAGGAAAAGTTAGGTTTGAGGAGATGCGAAATGATTTACAAGGGGTGGATTGGGATAGGGTTAGAGGGTACTTGGATCAGTGCGGACTAGAAGGGCCAAATTGGCCTGTTTCCGTGCTGTAATTGTTATATGGTTATATGGTTATAATGAAACAATTCATCCCACAGGATCCCTACTGATTAAAAAAAAAACAATCAAACTGGGCCCATCTTGCAGAAATAGGTCCATGGCCCTAAAAATCCATGTACACAACCAGGTACTGCTGAGATGAGATGAGTGTTCTTCTCCCTACCATCCTTTCAGGTGAGGGGTTCCAAATATCTCCCCTCCCATTTTCTGGGTGAATGTATGGTTCTTCTCAATTACTTTAAGTCCAAGACATCTGATTTTTTTTTTAAACTCTCTGCTTTAAGTAAATGATCCTCTTTCTTCATTTAGGAACATCCTAACTCTATAGAACTAATTTATGACTTCCCTCAGCCTCCAGTAGTCCAAAGGAACTATTCCTAACTTATTCAATCTTTCCCATGTTAGTTCATCTTCCATTTCTGGCAACCTTATCCAGTGCAATCTGCCCAGAAAATCGCATAGTGCTCAAGCAAAAGCCTAACTTGCATTGTATGCAATTGTAATAGAACCTCCATTCTCATTTTCTGTTCTTTAGTTAGTGAAAAAATAACCCAATTTTCCTCTTTCACCACTTTATAAATCTTTCCTGGCACTTTTCATAATACTTACATGCATATAACTGATGCTCTGTTCCTCCTTCCATTCAATGTCCTGACACATTACATACACATTTGTCTTCATGGGTGTTTGTTTAATTGCTTCATTTGTGCAGGTATAAGAGAGCTAGGCCTGCTTCTAAGCTTTTGATCACCTTTGGAGTCTGCAGTTGCCATTTTTCAACATGAGGACCAGATCCATGCCAATGAAAGTCAAAGAAGCCATAATGAGGCTCAAAAAACATTAAGAGACATCACCCAAACCTTAGGATGACCAAAATTGACTTTTTGGAACATCATTAAGAAGAAAGGGTGCACTGGTGAGCTCAGTAACTGCAAAAAGACTGATATGACAAGAAAGACATCCACTACTGATGGCAGAAGAATTCTCATCATAAAGATGAAAAATCCCAAAACACTGTCCAACAGATAAGAAACACTTCTCAGGAGGCAGGTGTGGATGTGTCAATTACTACTGTCTGCACAGAATTCATGAACTGAAATATAGAGGCTACACTGCAAGATGCAAACCACTAATTAGCCAAAAAACAGGGTGGCCAGATTACCATTTGCCAGCAAGCATTTAAAAGAGCCTGCAGAATTTTGGAAAAAGACCTTGTGGACATATGAGACCAAGATTAACCTTTATCAGAGTGATGGCAAGAGCAAAGTGTGGAGGGGTAAAGGAACTGCCCAAGATCCAAAGCATACCATCTCATATGTGAAATATGGTGGTGGGGTTGTTATGGCCTGGGCATGTACGGCCGCCACCGGTACTGATGCACTTACCTTAATTGATGATGTAACTGGTAATGGCAGGAGAAAAATGAATTCTGAAGTGTATAGAAACATCTGCTCAAGTTCGAGCAAATTCCTCCAAACTTATTGGACAGTGCTTCATCCTACAACAAGACATTGTTCCCAAACGTACTGCTAAAGCAACCAAGGAGTTTTTCAAAACTAAAAACAGGAAAATTCTTGAATGGCAAGTCAGTCACCCAATCAAAATCCAATTGAGCATGTCTTCCATGTGGTGAAGAGAAAACTTCAAGGGATAAGCCCCCGAAACAAGCAGAAGCTGAAGATGGCTGCAGTGGAGGCCTGGCAGAGCATCACCAGAGAAGATGCTCAGCACCCGGTGATGCCTATAAACCACAGACTTCAAGCAGTCATTGCATGCAAGGGATATTCATCAAACTATGCAACATGGTTACTTTAATATACATACCATTGCTATGTCCCAAATATTAACAGTGCCCTGAAATGAAGGAACTGTGTGTAAAAAGTGCTGTAACTCCTAATGGTCAAACCAAAATTAATCATGAATAAAATCTGGAATGGGCACATGATTGTTTTATTGCAAATTTAAAACTGTGGAGCACGGGAGCAAATAAAGGAAAAATGTGTCTTTGTCCCAAACACTATGGAGGGCACTGTATTCCCTTATTTGTTGCTCTTCTCCAATGGGTTTACCAAGTACTTCTCTGAATCTTTTAGGACACTGAAGCTCCTTTCATTGGGGGCCACTGTTGTTGGCAAATGATAGAATGATGTGCAACATGATGAGGACTTTTGGAAAAACACTGTCCAATCTCAAGTTCAATATTTGACCATTAATTTCTTCAGGAACACAGCATCGAGTTTGAAATTCACATCAAAAATTATTTTAAGAAGAAGTACTTTACTCTAAATGTCATTTGAAATAGGACTTGGATATTACAGCTGAAACTGATTAGCTTTTTGTAACAACTCATTCTCATCTAACTGCTTAAAGTACCACCAATAAAAAAAAGTCCACAAATGTCCCTGACTTCAGAAAAGTGACATGAAAATCCATCGATTACAAAGTCAATTGTTTTGAAGAACACATTCGCCCTGAAGTAATTCTCAGCATCCTTATGAGTTGGGTAGCAAAACTATCGGGCACACCAAATCTGATTGACAAATGCCTGCTTCTTCAAGTATATCATACCATTTATCTCTCAGCTTCAGGATATTTGCCCATAGTTGATCAATGTGGTCCCTTTCCACAACTAATGTGGCATTATTAGATTCTATTACCAAGTTGACCTCATGGATCGTTGTGAGAACTTTAATCCAAATGTCTGACATCAGTACACATTCAAAGGTATCCAAGTAGTTTTTGATATCCTGAAGATCAGATTTACACAATTCCAAATTAGTAACTTCACTCAGCTCTGCCACTGCATTTCTTTTTTTTATATATTTTTTTTTCAAAAATATAGATAATAAAATCTTCAATAACACAATATATTAAACTTTTCTTACAAACAACAACAAAAACAAAATGTTCCCTCCCTCCCCCCTTCTATACATACAAATCTGCACACCATCAGAGCTTACATATTTTTAAAACACAAACTATACAATTGGGGAAATCACTTTTGGGTATGTATAATGTTCCTTTCCATTACTGTATCTGGGCCCCTATGTGGTCCAGGTATGGCTGCCAGATCTCTACAAAAGCATTATATTTATTCTTTAAATTATATGTGATTTTTTTCCATAGATAGACAGCTGTTCATTTCCGCAGTCCATCGTGCTATAAATAGAGGGGAATTGGACTTCCAAATGATCGCAATGCATTTTTTTGCTACTGCAAGTGTTATTTTTATAAATGAGATTTGATATTTAGTCAATGGTGCTGCTTATTTCAATAAGATTGCCTCATTGATATAGCTCCGGGTCATCAGTAAAGGTAAAACTGGTTAGTTTTTCTGCAATTTCTTGCCAAAATGGCCTCACTTTTACGCACGACCAAGTGGATGTGAAAACTTCCTGTCTCAGTTCCACATCAGAAACACATCTCTGAAATTCCTGTTTTTGATCTATGCATCTTCTGTGGAGTAAAATGTGATTTGTGTAGAAAATTACACTGAACTAGTCCATATCTTTCATTTATAATTGATGTCATACTGTCTGTACACCAATCTGACCAGCTTCTTTCTGAGGTTACTATACCCAACTCTGATTCCCATCTTTCCCTTGACCTCTGTAAACCTGGTTTTGCACTTTCACTTTGGAGAGCATAGTACAGTTTTGTTAGAAATTTGATAGTATTCCCCATCCAGAGCATTCACTCCATTTCACTCGTTTCAGGTGGGGTCAACATTGGTCCCCAATCTTAGCTGGAGAAAACAATAAAAGGTCTCATTGGCCACTCAATATTTATATCTTAATTGTTTGAAGGACTTAAGAGTTCCTTCCATGGAACAGTCTTTAATATATCGTATTCCTTTATCATACCATGAATTTAATATTCCATTAACCATGTTCATAGGCAATAACACATTTTTACACAGTGGAGCTTTTATTGATATCCCTACTTTTTTCTTATATATTCATTAATTTCCTGCTACATTCTGATCATATGTATTAGCATGAGATTATCTGTCTTTGTTTTAGTTATTTGACACTCCATTTATAGATAAAAAATCCTTTGCTTCCCCCTCTCCCATTTGAATCCCAGAGGAGGGACTCTCTTCCACAAAGAAAGCTACAAGAAATGTAGCCTGTGCAGCCATATAATATTTTTAAAAATTCAGCCCATAGTCCCACATCAGTTTTTCCAATAAAACTCTTTGTACCTTATTATTCCATAGGAACTGTCTTATATAATTGTTAAATAATTTAAAGAATTTTTTTGGTAACTGAATGGGTAGCAATTGAAAAAGATACTGCAGTCTTGACATTACTTTCATTTTAACACAGTTAACCCTTCCCACTAAAGTAATCAGTAAATGTCTCCATTTCTGCAGGTCTTTTTCTATCTTCCCAAAAAAAGGAACATAATTTAGTTTGTACAGATTCTGTAGATTACTGTCAGTTACTTTTCCAACATATTTTATTCCATCTTTCTTCCATTTAAATTTACTCCCTTTTTGATACATTTTGCATTCTACATGTGTCAATGGCATTATCTTGTTTTTGTCCTTATTTACTTTATAGCCAGATACTCCCATATTTTTACAAAGATTTAACCGGGTCTGATAGGAACAATAGCATGTCATTGGCAAATAGACTAATTTTGTGTTCTTCTTGTCCAACTCTGGATCCCTTCTTATTATCTCCACCAGCAGTTCAATCACTGGAATAAAAAGAACTGGGGACAAGGGGCATCCCTGTCTACTCCATCTACTCAAGGTAAACACTGCTGACACCACTTGTGGTTTATGATATAAGGTATTTATCCAGTTTATAAATGCTCTGCCTATGCCAATTTTTTCTGATGTTTTAAATAGAAAGGACCATTCCAAATGTTATTCTTGGATTATTTTCAATAACTTTCCTAGACTATTTGAGGAATAGCTTCCTTGTAACGAATCCTACCTGATCTGTGTGTATCAGTTTTGGTAGCAATTGTCCTAATCTATTAGCTAACACTTTTGCTAGTACCTTTTAATCAACATTTAACAGTAAAATTGGTCTATATGAACAAGTTTTTAATAGATCCTTTTTTGGTAGCATTGTAATAATAGCATTTGAGAATGATTCTGGAAAGATCTGTGTTTCTACTCCTTGGTCTTGAACATCCATTAATAGGGGCATTAGTAATTCTTTGAATTCTCTGTTAAACTCAGTAGGAATCCATCCTCCCCCAGTAATTTAGCAGCCTGTTGGGTACCCAAGGCTTTTTCAGTTTCTTCTCATGTAAAAGGGGTGTCTCTTCTCTCTCATCTAGTTTTGGAAGTTTAACATTTGACAGAAATTCTTCCATTTTTAATTCTGATTTGTATAATTTTGTGTAACATTGTCTAAAAAATCATTAATTTTCTTTTGTTTGTATGTTAGAATATTGTTACAAGATCAAAGCAGCAACCACAAAGAAGGCATATCACACAGGGGTAAAAATGAACAATTACTTTATTAACAAAAATTCACCTTCAAACTTTAATTCAAAATCCCCCCTTTCATAACAATGCCCACTGGTTACTATGGAAATATCTATAACAGTGTAAAACTAATAAATTCCCCGCCTAAATATAACATATGTAATCAAAGTCTAAGTTCTATTTCCAACCAGCCCACAGAAAAAAACTTAGACACAAAACACATAAGACTCTCAAAACTTTGATTTCAATCGAAATAAAGATCATAAACAAAATTCAGTTTGTTTGGTAAACTGAAGCCAAAAGATTTTTGAGAGAGAGAGAAAGAGAGAGAGTGAGAGAGAGAGAGAGAGAGAGCACAAAATTTGAAGTGGCCTTCTTGTATGGCTTGGTCCAGATCCTTCTGGCTGCCTTTTAAAATGCCCAACATTCTAAACTGTCTCCCAGACAATGACTCCTGTTTTGGGCCTCCTTCCACTCCACAGCACATCTAGTGGTGGTTTGTCTTCCAAGTCCAGAAATTTCTAGATCATCTTCTGCACATGCCCAGTCCATCTCCCACTCTCTCAGCAGTCCACCTTCACCTTAAAGGCAAACTGTCACTTTCCAACACAAAACCACACAACACATAGGCCAATACACAACACAGAACTCTGTAACATTATCTGTTTCAGTTTTTAGAGTATTTATTATTCTTGAGTACTCCTCTGCTTTAACTGTGTGCCTGTTCACCTAGCTCATAATATTTTTGTTTAGTTTTTAGTATAGTTTTTTTCTGTTCTATATATTTGTAATGTATGTATCTTAGCAAACATGAAAATCTCCTCCAATCAATATATGTTGTTTCCCCTCTGCTGATCCTTTATAATGGCTTCATCATCTTAATTTCTGGCATAGATATTCATAAGTGTCCTCACTTCTCCATAAATTTTACAATGTACCATTACATACTTTCTGGCCCAGTCAACCAATGTGCCTTCTATTAATACTGGTATATTTCTATTAATTAGAATCACTACCCCTCTTGCCTTTGAACCAAAAGAAGATGATATTATTTGTCCTACCCATCCTCTTTTCAATTTATCATGCTCCAATTTAGTCAGATGTGTTTCCTATAGAAAGATTGTTTGCTTTTAATTTCTTTAAGTATACCATTTTCCTCTTCACTCTCCCATTTAACCTGTTAATATCAAGACTAATTGACTTTAGTGTTTTATCCATACAATTTTTCAAACAACTATTTAAATAATGCTTCAACATTTCCCTTTTTAGCAATATTTCCCTTTTAAGAAACATTTCTCTTTTGAGCAGCATTTCCTTTTTAAGAAACATACACATTTCCCCTTTAAAAATCACACACACACACACACACACACACACACACATCTCTAGCTCTGATGGTGATGTGGAAGACAGGCTCTGACTCGATAGCAAGGCTAGCATGCACATGCATGGCGAGCATTGTAGCAGTCAAGAGAAGAGAAGGAAAATATTTGTGTCTGTGGCCACCACAACCAGATGCATATACTAAATTTGGACCATAAGTTGGTTTCAGTTGTCTGCATTTTTTAGTCTATATTTTATTTGTATTAATTTTTTATGAATCTTCTTTAAAATATTAATATTTTGTGCTAAAGGATCCCCATTGACTCTCCTTACGTTATCAATATTTTTACAAAGGAAAAGGGTCCCACTTTTTCCTCTACCAGGGGGAATGCCAATTGGCCCACCTGCCCCCCCCCCCCACCCCCCTTTTCTAGCCTGGCCACCAAGCACAAATCTGAAGCCTGCTTCATTGCTGTTTTCTAATCTTTGGGGAATCTCTTCAAGGCCCCTCTTTCTCAGTGGAGGTGAGGGGAAGGGGGGAAATGTTCTCCCACTCTGGTGCTCTCCACCAATCCATTTCTTTCTCCAAGCCTGCAACTTTTGAAGTCTGGGCTGCCAAGTAAGGGCCCCACCATCTTGGATCTGGACCACCAAGAACATTGATGCAAAAACCACCACTGGCCTTGTTGCACAGGCAATTGAAACCTGCGAGGAACTGTCAGGATGGGCAGCTGGGCAGAAGGAACTTGTGGGAGGAATGTTGAAAGGCTGTGGCCCCGCTCCACCCTCTTCATAGGTCCACACCAGCAGCAGAAGTGCCATTACTATCTGCTACAACAGTACTACCATCTTGTGCCTTGCATTTGCTTGAACCACCAACATGATTTTAGTTCCCTTTTTTAGACGTTACACCACAATACATCAATTTTGCAGTGAATCCATCAAATTTAATAGCACTGCGGAATATGGGCTCTGAGTGAGGTTAAAGGGAGCATGAAAAACCAGTCACAGTGAATTTAAAAAGAACAGAAGAAATGGGCTGCCTGTATTTAAAGGGAGCATGGAAAATTGGGTCCTGGTGTGTTTCTCAGAAGTGCAGGAAATGGTCTGTAAAGGGAACATTGGAAACAAGGCAAAAATTAGTTTTAAGAGTGCAAAAAATGCTGTTGTAATCCAATATTAAAATCTGTTCTACATGCACTTACTTCAGTTTGTATGTTTTACAATAAAGGGGCAAAATTTCCTAGCTATTCTTTTGGACACCCATGATTCCTCTAAAAATGGCATGGCAAAAAAAAAGTGCCCATAACCCAGACAAACAAGGAACCAGTCTAGTCTTGTGGTTGCCTTGTTCCTGTGGTGTCTCTGATCACTCAACATTGTTCAGTGAAATAAAGGAGACATGTAGGCATGGATTTTTCTATGCTGGCAGCTGCCACTTCCTCAATCTTAATGGAAATTGAGGTAAAGTACACTCAGTTAAAGGAAGAAACTGTGAAGAGGTATACTGCAAGTTGAATTCATTGTACAAGACACTGATTAGGGAAAACTCCCGGACTTGCAAAAATAATGGGCTCAGAATAGTGGATAGTGATCATTGATAAAACTGTACTAATTCCACACAATGCATTTTGGGGATTGAATAGACAGTGATGCCACTTGCTTGATGATGTGAGCAACTAGCTCAAACTATTTTGCCAACTCAGCTTTATCTAATCTCACGCTAATTCGTTCAGCCGAGGTTTGTAGAATGGTTTGTTTGGGTTTGGAGGATGTATATTTTGAAGGACAAAGTAGTGGATTCAGTGTGGGGGCCAACATGGGGCTATGGATAGAGAGCAGAGCAATGGGATCAATGTGGTGACCGACATGGGGCTGAGGGGAGAGAGCAGGGCAATGGGATCAGTGTGGAGATTGACATGGGGCTGTGGGGAGAGCCTGAGGCAGTGAGATCAGTGTGGGGATCGACACGGGACTGTGGGGAGAGAGCGTGGAAGTGGGATCAATGTGGGGACAGCCCACGCTGGCCGCCCCAGCGCTGACAGCCCGCGCAGGCCACCCCAGCATTGACACCCTCTGCTGGCTGCCCCTGCCTTGACATCCCGCTTAGCAGCTGCTTTCAAACGGCTGCATTCAGGTGCCGGGGGGACCTCAGTGCTCCAGCGATTATCCCTCCCAGTAGAGGGTTACCAAGTGCGCCTCACAGGCACCTCCTGCACTTTCAGTTGGCCTCCCAACAGCTGCATAGAGGTCAAATATGCGGCTTTACATCAGGGTATTTTGGCCACTTGAAAATGCCTATTGAGAGCAACAGTGAAGTATGCCAGGGAAACAGTGGCCCAGTCAAGAAGGAAGGAGGAAAGGCACCATTCTTTCAGGACTTAAGCGCTAATTTGTTAAAGCAAAAAAAAAAGAATTTGTCAATATTAAAAGACAATTAAGAACATGTAATATAAAATATGCATTGCTAAACCCAGCAATGCTTAGGGTCAATGTCATGAAGGTTTTATAAAACAGTAAAGGAAGTAGAGAGATTTCTTCAAGAATTGTAAAGGGGACCCAAAAATAGATGCTAGAAAGAAAAAAAAGAAAGAAGTGTTACAAGATCAAACCAGCAAACACAAAGAAGGGATATCACACAGGGGTAAAGATGAACAATTACTTTATTAACAAAAAATTCACCTTCAAACTTTAATTCAAAATGCCCCCCCTTTTATAACAATGCCCACTGGTTACTATGCAAATATCTATAACAGTGTAAAACTAATAAATTCCCCAGCCTAAATATAACATATGTAATCAAAGTCTAAGTTCTATTTCCAACCAGCCCACAGAAAAAAACTTAGACACAAAACACATAAGACTCTCAAAACTTCGATTTCAATCGAAGTAAAGATTGTAAACAATATTCAGTTCATTTGGTAAACTGAAGCCAAAAGATCTTTGAAAGAGAGAGAGAGAGCACACAATTTGAAGTTGCCTTGTGTTGCTTGCAGAGAGAGGAACAACTGGCTTGGTCTGGATCTTTCTAGCTCCCTTCGGAATGTTCATCCTTTTGAAATTCCAACATTCTAAACTGTCTCCCAGACCATGACTTATGCTCTGGGCCTTCTTCCACTCCACAGCATCCCAAATGGTGGTTTATCGTCCAAGTCCAGAAATTTTTAGATCATTTTCTGCACATGATCAGTCCGTCTCCCACTCTCTCAGCAGTCCACCTTCACCATGGCTCTCTCAGCAAACTGTCACTTTTTAACATAAAACCACATAACACATAGGCCAACACACAACACAGAACTCTGTAACAGGAAAAAAGAACAAGAATAAATACAAAGTGAACTTTAAATGTTAAAAATCAGATAGAAAGTAAAATGATAGTTATATTTTTGAATTATTTATTATTGGTTATTAAAGTAATATTGAAAGGAGAGTTCAATAGAAAGTAAATATTTAGCAAAATAGTAGCAGGGTACTCCAACTTAAGGGGGTTAATGGTGCCAGAGAGGGAGAATTTTTTCAAAATAGCGCCAAAGCTAATGGAGGAGTTCTTCCTTGGACAGTACCGTGAGATTTTTCCATAAAAGGGGAAAATCACTCTAATGTATAAGTAATCAAAAGGGTCTAATGATAGAGCTGAATATGTACACATGTAAATATGAATAGAATGTTAAAAATTTATCAGTTCTAATATTAACAGGATAAAATGACATAGAGAGGAAAAGAGTTTTGGCATACTTAAAAAAAATTAAAGGAAGATATAGTTTTTCTACAAGAAACACACCTTACAAAATCAGAACACAATAATTTAAAAAGCGACTGGGTGGGAAAGTCATATCCTCCTCTTTTAACATCAAAGCAAGGGGAGTAGCAATTTTAATAAACAAAAATATACGAGTATTGGTCGAAGACACATCCATTGACCTGGCGGGAAGGTTTGTAATGGCACATTATAAGATATAAGCAGAATCCTGAATATGAATCCTGGATGCTCATGAATATCTATGCTCCAAATTTTGATGATCAATCCTTTATACAAAATGTCTTCCTAAAATCAGTATAAGGTAGACAAAATGTACTGATTGGAGGAAATTTTAATTTTTGCTTGGATCCCATCCTTGATAAATCAGCAAGAAGAGTGATGAAGGCAAAAGCTACAAAAGTTATTCTATCTTTTATGAAAGATTTAAAACTGATAAATGTATGGAGACAGTTACACCCCACAATGAGAGATTACTCATTCTACTCAAAGGTTCATGACTCCTATACAAGAATAGAATTGTTTTTAATGTCTGCACAATTTAAAAACAGAATTGTTGAAACAGAATATCTAACCAGACTACTCTCTGACCATGTGCCTCTGATTTTAATGATAACAATGCCTGAGAACCAAGAGAAAGTACACAGATGGTGTCTTAATTCTACACTGTTGAGAAGGACATATTTCTCTAAGTTTCTCAGGGAACAAGTAGAATTGTTTTGTGAAACAAACAGACCCACTACTAATGATAGTTTCCTAATATGGGATACATTAAAAGCTTACTTGAGGGGAGAGATAATTTCATATATGAAAAAAAAATAAAGGAGTATATGACAGAAGTCAAAGGTCTGGAGAAAGAAATAACAGAATTGGAATAATAATACCAAAGAATAGGTTCAAAAGAACAATACAAAACTTTGATAAATAAAAAATAGAAATATAATATTTTAAACATATAGAATAAAAACTATCTTAAAGTTAAAACAGACTATTATGAATTGGGAAATAGAGCACATAAAGTTTTGTCATGGCTATTAAAGGCAGAGGAGACATCAAGGATGATAAATGCAATTCAAACAGAGCTTGACAAATTAGCATATAATCAGAATGAAATCAATGATACTTTTAAACAATACTATACAAAGCTGTATGAATCAGACTTGAGAGGAGATTCTACAGAAATAGATGAATTTCTCTTGGTGATTGAACTGCCAAAATTGGAGGATAGAGATCAGATGGAATTAGATGCCCCTTTCACTAGAGAAGAGATCAAAAAAGTTTTGAATATGTTACAGGCAAATAAGTCACTGGGAGAGGATGGTTTCCCACCTGAGTTTTATAGAAAATTTAAAGATCTTTTGATACCTTTTATTATCGAGTTATTGGTTCATGCAGTGGAAACTAAGTCTCTTCTGTCATCCTTCTCAACAACTATTATTATGGAACTACCAAAAAAACAGAGACCCGCTGAAACTGTCATCATACAGACCTATCTCCTTGTTAAATGTGGATTACATTTTAGCAAAAGTGCTAGCCAATAGACTAGGGGAATATCTACCTAAACTGATAAATTCTGATCAGATGGGCTTCATTAAAAAATATAATCTGCAGATAATTTGAACAGACTCTTTAATATAATTTATTTGGCTAAGTAAAAAGAAAACCTAAGTATAATTGAATCATTAGATACAGAAAAGGCATTCCTATTCAAAGTACTAGAAAAGTATGGAATAGGCCAAACATTTATTGATTGGATAAAAACTCTATATCATAAACCACAAGCCAAAATTATAACTAATGGCCAAATCACATCGATGTTTCCTTTGTGTAGATCCAATCCTCTTTGTCTTCACGATTGAACCATTAGCAGAAATTATAAAGAGAAATCTGGATATAAAGGGATTCAGAGTTGGCCAGGAAGAACATAAAATCAGTTTATTTGTTGATGATGAGCTGCTGTATTTATCAGACCCAGCTGAGTCTTTGGCCAAACTACAGACCACCCTGGTAAAATATGGGAGAGTTCAGGATATAAAATTAATTTGGAAAAAAGTGAAATTATTCCATTAACAAAGTTTGATTGTGAAAGATATCAAAAAGGAAGCTGGTTTAAATGGAAAATGGAAGGAATTAGATATTTAGAAATAATGGTAGATAATAATATACAAGTGAGCCACAGGTGAGCTCCCAGAGAACTGGAAAACAGACAATGTTGTTAACTTGTTTAAGAAGGGATAATCCAGCAAATTATAGGTCAGTGAGCCTTACAATTGTTGTAGGGAAAATAGTGGTGAAGATTCTTAGGAATAGGATTTATTTGCATTTGGAAATGTAGCAACTTATTTGGGGTGCTCAGTGTGGCTTTGTGAGGTGATGGTCATAATATTTTGATTGAATTTTTTTGAGGAAGTGAAGGAGATTGATGAGAATAGGCTACTGGAAGATTTCCACATGGACTTCATCAAAATAATTAGCAACGTTCCTCATGATAAGCATATCCAAAAAAATTAAGGCACATGGAAACCATAGTGAGTTGGTAGAGTGGATTCAAAATTGGCTTGCCCATGGATGACAAAGTTCAATGATGGAGGGGTGTTATTCTGAGTCAAGTGACCAGCGATGTTCTGTAGGGATTGGTTCTGAGATATCTGATGTTTGTGAAATGTATAAATGATTTGCTGAGTATGTAGGTGGGTTGATTGGTCAGATTGCATAAGACGCAAAATTTGGCAGTATTTTAGAGAATGGAGAAAGGTTGTCAAAGGATACAACAGAATATGGATCATTCAGAAATGATAATGGAGAACTAACAGATGGGAGTTTAATCCAGACATGTGTGAGATGTTTACTTTTGGAGATAAGTAAATGGCAGATTGGGGTGCAAGTCCATGGCAACATATGTGGATAGAGAGATAGAGGGGTAAAGAAGAAAAACATCAGTCATTGAGTTTTAAAGATGGGAAACCAGGTTGTAGCCAAATAAAACTTTATTTCAACCACATTTGGAATATTATGTGTATTTATGGTCACTGGCTTACAGGAAGCATGCAGAAGCATTGGACAGGGTGTAGAAGAGGTTCTCCAGGATGTTCCCTGGATTTGAGTGTATTAGCAACAAGAAGTGGTTGGACAAGCTCTGATATTTTTCTCTGGGCTTTCAGAGGCTGTGGTATACAGAATTATGAGAATCAGAGACAAGATAAATCATCAGAATTATTTTCCCTGTGTTGAAATGTTAAATACTAGAGGCAGAACTTTAAAATGAAAGGAGGATTTATGAAGCTAATATTCTACATAAAGAGTAACTAGTGCTTGAAATGCACTTACTAGGGTAGGTGGTGGAAGAAGATACAATGTTTCAGAGGAATTTAGATAAGCATATGAACAGGCAGGGAAAAGAGGGATATAAACCATATGACAGCAGGTGGGGTTAGGTTCGTTTAGATCAGCAAGATAGCACAGTTACCGTGGCCCATATAGCCTTTCCCTGTACTCTTCTGTATTATGAACAAATTTAAACTTCATCTATGTTTCAATGCTTTTAAAATTTCTTTCTTTTTTTGTTTGTTCTGGGTTTGACTTTTTTGATCTCTATGTCCTCAGAGTATTGGAACCAAGCTAAAAGTGTCTTATGGCATCATGGCCTGTCGAACCAGGTAAAACATTCCTTTCTAGTTTTGCAAAAACTTTTACTTGAGAGCTTCCAACAGGCTTTAATGAAATATCAAACAAATCTCCTCAAACCAGCAGCATTTTTCCTGTTCACCAAAACCAGTCATTCTTCATTCCATTTCATGTCAAATTTCTAATTTTGGTTCCAGTAATAAGTTTTCATAGTAAATTGAACAAAATTGTATTTTAGGATAACAGGTTTTCAAATATTGATAGATTGATAAAAATGTACCTGATCTGATGCTGGCCATTAATACAGACGGCAGTAAAAGTGGACACTCAAAAAGATAAACTGTATTTTTACTTCCTTACATTTACATTTTGTATACAGTACCTGCAATTCTCTCAATAATTGTGAGCAATTGACTGGCCTGAGACCTGCCTTGGATAAGGAGATGTGATCGATTTCAGTGGAGAATGTTGAGCCTTAGGCATTAGTTCTGGTTGTGAATTCCACAACCTTAAAATTCTGTGTTGCACACAATTTGCATTTAATTCTGCTTCTCAGATCTATTTGACTTGCTCATATCTCCCCTTTAGCATTATCCAAAATTATTATGATTTTGAATAGAAAGGGCACAATGATATCATGGGGGTGTGAACAGGCCACCCACTCTGCTGGATATGAACACACCTTTCTTTGATATCCTGTATTCCTAATCTCTTTTACTTGTACAATGGCTGCCCCAGTTATTATTAGCTATTATCTATAAGCACATATATCAGATACACATACCTTGCATGTTTGTAGTTGGTTCTCCACAAAGGAGAACAGAACTGTGAAAAGAACTGAAAAGGAGAATATTTCAGAATGAACCAATCAGCCTTCGTTGATTTGGAACCTTTACTGTCCAAACAAAGTAACTTCCTTTTTCAACTTTCAAATGCATTACCACAAACGGGGTTATAAAATAGATTTATGAAGTGTTAAATGAGAAATTAGGTGCAATCTGAATGTGTGCCTTTCTCTCAGTTCTCTACATGTCTTTCCAGGTGAAAAGAGTATCTTTCCTCTGAGAATTAGACTATCATTGTGGCTCAATGCAGGCATCTTCTACTAATTACTATTTATGGTTGAAGAGGTGTCTGGATTTGCTCTGGAAATCTCAGAAAAGAAGCATATTTTACTGCTTCCTAATTTGTTTTCACTCATGTTTTTAACAATCTTTCCGACTTTGTTTTGTGCTTCATACAAAGCAGATAATGCAACAGTGTTTAACTGAAGGGCTGAACAATAGATATGATTAAATTTGGTTCCCACCAGCCAGGAAATGTTAGTTCAAGTTACCAAATAAATCTGGACTAAAATGCATTTATCAATAACAGTGAACATGAAATTATTAGAATGTCACCAGAAAGAAACACAAACACTGGAATCTTGAATGAACAATGAACTCAGTGGACCAGGCAGCATCCATGGGGAGAAATGGTCAGTCACCATTTTGAGTCAGGACCCTTCATCAAGATTAAAGTAAAAAGGGAATGATATTTTGTATATGAAAGGAGAAAGGATCTGGGGACGGACCAAAAAGTAATAGGATGGAGAGATAGAGAGGCAGAAAGAGGGAGAAACCTTAAAGGAGGAGGGGAATGGGAGAGAAAAGCATGAATAGCAGTTGTGAAAGAAAAGAAACAGTGGAAGCAGAAAGAGGTGAAAGCTAACCAAAATTAGAGAAGTTGATGTTCATACTGTTTCAGGCTGTCCAGGAGGAATATGATGACTTGTTCCTCAAATGTATGTTTAGCCTCACTTTGACAATGGATGAGACCTAGAAAAGATATATTAGTCTGGGAATGGTGAAAGGATTTGAAATGATTAGCTTCAGGAAACCCAAGCTTAGACTCACAGCTTCCAACAAATTGTCACATCAACCTATCTTTCAAGAAAGGAAACCTGCCATCTTCATGCCATCTTTCCTGAATATAACTTAAAACACATGACTGGGGTTGACTCTTAACATCTTTGTCAGTTCAAGAACAATTAAGAATGGACAAAATATGATAATGATAATAGGTTTATTGCCATATACATTGTACAATACACATCTGCATCAAAATTCTTGCTTCAGAGAAAAGGGTACTTCATAAAGAATTAAAACTAATATAATAGCATACATTCAATAAAAAAGAGATAATAAATACTAAAAGATAGATAATGCCAAATATGAATTTAAAGAAGCAAGCTGGCAGTTGGCATGGAATATCTTGGGGAGGGTAGAAAACTCAGAGTGAGTGGAATTTGAAGCTGGACTGGTTGAGTTAATTCAGAAACAGGAGGGTAGAGTTGCAAACTGATGCCACATAGGCTGCAGACCAACGTTGGCAGGGTATATTTCACCCTGGAAACAAAATAGAAAGTGAGTTTTGTGTGTTGAAGCTCCATTGACAAGTAGCATTTAAATTTAAATTAAACTAATGTACATCTTAACTGGTGACAGCAGAATAAAAATGATTGTAAATTTAAATAAAATAAAACCTACATCAAACACACTGGAGATTAAAATAAAATGGATTTTACCATCCTAGTTGCAGAGAGCTTTGGAAAAGCCACAATACTTTTTTTAAAAAAAATACATGAGAACTACTGAAAGGTTGATCAACTAGAAATCAAAGAAAAACCTTCATCTGTTGGAAATGTAAGACAAATGGAAAATGCGTGAATGGGCGTCTAATCTGAAGAGTTAACCATGATCCTAATGTCGGGGCGATTTGGATGTTAGGATGGGAACCTTAAAATCTTGTGACAGCACAGAAATAGGAGATTGGCGTAGAACCCACTGCTCTTGACTGATAATATGTAACGCAGGGAAGTGATCTGGAATGTGGAAGAATACAATCTCGAGAGGATTGTTTCCCGCACTTTTACTTGGATTAAATCTGTTTTTCCTTTCCTTGATGGTGTGAGTGTTTTGCGTGGACAAGCTCCCACTCGCTGCCACAGCCTTACTCATCCCCTCTGAGGAATGCCATCTCCAGGGCGATTCCAAAGCCGGGAGTGTCTGTTCGGACTTGTCAACTCCAGAGTCGTTCAGTGCCGATGGGAACAATAATGTTTCAAGCCACATTCGTTTATTTGGTGATCTGCCCTTAACTGTTGATCACCTGAAAAGGAAATCCTAGAGTAGCAAAGATCAAACAAACTGGTCACAAGTTTTGGAACTGTCAAACGTGAAGTTTGTGACTGAGCAGATTGCCGGAAAGGTGCGGCTGCCAGTGGGGCAGGTGAGCGCCCCCGCCTCTCTCTGGAGATCCGCACCTTTCCACTCGCTTTTCTCCATAAAAGGAAGAAGGAAGCTGGCGAACGGGCAGGGGTGAGGCAAGTGACACCATGGTGACCCTAGCACTCGGCGTCTCTCAGGGTCCGCCGGCTGCTGCACCTCCACAGGTGGAGAGCAAGATGCACCTCCCCCGTTCAGCTCCTCCCTCGCACGGCTGCAGGTATCGGGAGCTTCTCGGCTCCTACCCCTGCTGCTTGGAATCCGGCTTTTTTTAATTGTGCGATCAAATTGAAAGACATGAGAGCGGAGCTCGTAACCCTCCTGTTCCTTTTGTCAAAGACGCTCAGTCGTGTGACAGGTGAGTTCCATTGCCGCACTTGGGTCGCGCGAAAGCGAGGTCCAGTTTTCACAATCTTAGATATTTCTGAGAACTTGCGTGGAAATTCATTGTCCGACACGTGAAATGAAACTGATTTTTTGGGGGGAAACCACACACACAAATGCTGGAGAAACTCAGCAGGTCAAACAGTGCCTTCATGTAGCAAAGGTAAAGATACATCACCAATGTTTCGGGCCTGAGCCCTTCTTTAAGGTCATAATGTAGCAATAAGGAATATATAGCACTCTCCTGTGTTCAGATTAGGAATCTCTATTTGTGGTTGATTTCTTTGTGTTTTAATGTCTCGCTAGAATTAATTTTCCTAATTTCCACGGGTAGATTTGTTTTTTTTAAATTGTCTTCCTCGATACCTCGTAGCAAGTTTTCAATGTATCACTCGTGTCTCCATTGTTACTTTACAGGTTCTTGCTCTTCCGGAAATTCAGTCACTTGCGAAGACTGTCTGAAAATGGGCCCGCGGTGCGGTTGGTGCTTTCGAGAGGTAGAATATTCCCATTAAAAGCTTGATTGAACCTTTGAAATATCCTACATTTAATACATGTTTAGGGCGGAGCTTTGCACGTTCCCTTTTAGGCATCGACGAGATTAATAGTTGATGTATTAACCTTCACCTCCATACTTGCGCGTTATGGTACAGTAATTGAGCTCAAGTAAATGAATAATCCGTTTTATGGGGAATTTTGAATACACTGGGTAGAACAAAGGATTGGCTCGCATCGTGCACCTTTTAGCGGATTCTTCACGCAAACATTCACCAAAGGGAGAAATGCAAATTTTATTCTGGCCCTAAATTTGCTATTTAAGCATGTTGGTTTAATTTAATTAAATAATTTTGCAAAAAAAAAGTAAACTTTTGATTTTACAAATTCCTCGTGTCTTGGTATCAAAATGTGTGCCACACATTGTAACAATAAATAGAGACAAAAATCACAATTGTTTCCTTTTCGTCTTCCAGTTCAAAGCATGTCAGCAAATAATGAGTTTATTTACAGATAGAATTAAAGTTAAAACTCGTTGGAAGAAAATTCCCTTGTGTTTCTCGTCACGCCAAGTTATATTTGAAAATCTTAAGAATATGTGGAAAACAAATGCAATGTTTCCCATTTTCCAACTCTTCATTTGGTTGCGTGACGTTCCCGTGGCTTGTTGAAGTTCAGAAAAGGTGATCTATGACAATGCTGGCCAGGACATTGGGACGTCACGTTACACCTTTACAAAGGGCTCTCCCCACCCCACCCCCCCCACCCCACCCCCTCAGGAGTGTAGGAGGCGAAAGGACGGTCTTATTGTGGCCGTAATATAATAGTCTTTTCCCAGGGTTGAGTCCAAAAGCAGGAACCATAGCTTTAAAGAGGGAAAAGATTATAAAAGAGCCTGAGAGGCAACTTCTCACACAGAGGGGAGGGGGAACATGTACAGTATATTGAAAGAGGTGCCAGATAAAGTGGTGATATTTAAAAGACATTTAGGCCAGGGAAGGGTTAGGGGGATATGGGTCAAATGCAGGCAAGTGAGACAAGCTCAGATTTGGTTGGTATGGACCAGATGGGCTGAAGGGCCTGTTTCTGTGCTCTATGACATGCAACGGCAATTGTTTGTTTTAGGACTTCAACGCCGATTTAAATTCAGGTGGAAGATGCGACACTCTTGAGGACCTTTTAGAGCGAGGATGTTCTCTGGAGTTTGTAGAGTTCTCCACCAGCCACGTTCATGTTCTGAGAAATGAGACTTTAAGTGGGAGCCGGAAGAAAGAGAACGAGAAAAGGATACAAATGTCTCCCCAAAAACTTGTACTTAAGCTGCGACCAGGTAAACTCGATGGAGGCTGCGCCTGCAAGAAGACTATGCACAGAGTTTAACTGAAATGTTGAAAACAGCCCCTTGTCCCAGCAATTGACGGCAAATCTACCGGTTAAGGGGCACACAGGGTGTCATCAGATGCAGGGGAGGTAGTTTGATGATGCCTGCGTGCTGATTGGCCCAGTGTGAAAGGGCCATAGGGTATCCTGGGACGAAGTAGTGACACGTTGATTACGTTTTATACGTGCATGCAAAAGATTAAAAAGAGGGTATAAACTTTGGCCACCTTTATAAATGTCTAAAAGACCGTGAGGAAAGTCGCAGCGAGAGAGAGAGAGATGGCGGATCTGCCATCCCAGAATTCTGTGCGGCAGAGAAACCCCTCCATTGGTGCTCCATGCATACAGCCTTTTCTCTGCTGCACAGAATTCTGGGAGGCCAGGTCTGCCATTGCTCTTTCCCACAGTCTTTATAATTTGTGCACTGTTGCGCTAGGAGTTTCCCGTGGTGTTTATAAATTGTGTGGCTATGCGTTTGATACAACTTTCCCATGGTCTTTTATAAATTTATAAAGTTTTTTTTTAGGTGGACACAACAACAGGGCTGGAGGGCTCGTATTCTGCTGAACCTAATGCTTAATTGTGTAGTAATTAGGCATGATTAATCTTTTTTTAAAACTTTATTTATTCGTTCAAAAAACAAATAATATATGATGTATACAGCAATTGAACATGAACATGAGCAGTTTTTATATATATAAAAAGAAAAGAAAAGAACCCTCCCCCCCCCCAGCCAACTCTCCTAAGGAGAGCCATAAAAAAAGAAAAAAGAAAGAATATTTAAAAAATTTAAATATACATATTAAAATCTAATCAATATAAATTGAAATGTAAATATTCTGAGTATAACAGCCATTTATTAATAAAAAAAATATAATTATCATGTGAAACATGTGTAATTTTTCCATTATTAAACAATATTTCATCTCATTATACCATCTATTAATATCAATCATATTTGTATCTTTCCACGTACTAGCAATACATTTTTTTCGCTACGGATAAAGCTAAATATACAAAAGCAATCTGGAACTTATCTAATCCCAAACCTTTCAAAGGTTGCAAACTACCCAATAAAAACACTGTTGGATCTCAAACTATTTTAATCTTGTACAGATATTCTAAAAACGATTGAATTTTCTTCCAAAAAGATTGTATACGTATACATGACCAAACAGCATGAAGAAAAGTTCCAACCATATCACCACATCTAAAACACAAATCTGATTCATTAAAACCATATTATGTAAAAAGTTGTAATTAATCATTAAGCATTTATCAATCGAGTTACACTATCATAACAGATATCTAACCAATCCTCTTCAGAAAAAATAAAACCAATATCCACTTCCCATTTAATTTTGGATCTATCCCAACCCTTTTTATCCATACCATCCTGTAATATTTGATACATAAATGAAATATACCCCTTCTCTAGTACCTTCATAAGAAAAGTCTCAAATTTAGTCATTTTAGGTAAAATTACATCTCTACCAAACATACATTTTTACCAAAGATCGAATTTGATAATAAAGAAATAATTCTTATCAATACCAAAATCTTCCCTCATCTGATTAAAAGATAAAAACTTACCCTCTTTTAAAACAATCTCCCAAATTTTTCACACCTTTAAATCTCCAACGCAATAAACTTCGATTATGTATTGAAAACAAAAGTTGATTATTATACAACGGAGTCAAAGCCAATAATTTACCTCTAGAACCTATCATTTTATTTTTCTTTATCCACAACTTCATTAAATGTTTTAGTATAGGCACATTATATTGTTGTAACAAATTCATATTCCATCTAAACAAAAATTGATGTATTTCAAATTCAGAAATATTTGCCATCTCAATTTTAGCCCAACTAGGAGGCCATACCAAATCCATCAATGAGTTAATAAATACAAGATCATAATACATTGATGAGGATTTAGGACAGGTCCACCATCGCTCAATGCATCACTCAGACATCGCCTGTGGAGGATAGAATCCACTATCCCCAGGGATGCATTGTGATGAGTGTGAAAGGACAGAGAGATCCAGTTAACAGTGGTCCAGTGTGAAAGAAAAAAACCCAGCTTCCTTAACCACTGAACAGCTGATCTACTGGTTAGCCAATGTGAAAGGGGCTAATCTCTTCTGCTGTTTAGCATTTGACTCTTGTACATTGAAAAAGGCCAGAGTATCTGGTTACAGACCTTTAAAATACTGCAAAATGTGTCTAAATGCCAAATTAAAGGTATAATTCACACTATGAGAATATTCTATCTACTCTACATAAATGGGGCCATTCTAATTTACGTTTAGTAAATTTCAACACATGGTCAAAACACTACATTCATGGAAGGAAGATGAGTAACTTCAGGCTTGTTTCATTATGAGAGCAAAGCCACATCAAAATGAGTAGAGCAATTTAGAAGCTAACTAAAGTCATCGGTAAATTGATGCAGTCAAATGTCAATTTTGGAATTTCAGATATAAAGATTTAATGTGTCAACTATTATGCTTACATTTTGTTTTAATATATGGAAATATAATTTTCTGTCAGGTAATCGGGTGACATTCAAAGTGGATGTGCGCCAAGATGAGGACTATCCAGTTGATCTCTATTACCTAATGGACCTTTCTGCCTCTATGATTGATGACTTGGACAGAATTAAAGAATTGGGCTCCACTCTATCAAAAGAGATGGCTAATTTAACCAGCAACTTTAAACTCGGCTTCGGGGCATTCGTAGACAAACCAGTGTCTCCTTTTATCAAGACAACTCCCAATGATTTAATCAATCCCTGCTGGTATGCAATTTCTTGTTATTAATATCCATGTAGAGTTCTTGTCGGAAGCCCAAAAATTTAATGCAAGGTGTTCTAAGATAGCCTTGTGATTAGAGCCATGTGATTAAGTCACTTAATTCTCAAATGGGGCAGCTTTTCCCGATTGTCCCCAAGCAATTCTGCACGCACATGAATTTAAAATGAAACCTATTGTCAAGCAAATTAAAAATGCAAATTCTGCTTATTATTAAATAAGGCTTTTCTTTCAACCTTGAAATTGAACATTTATTTCTACTAAATCAGTGCAAATATTCTGCAACTTATGGGGGAAGGAGTTCCTTTCCTTGAAACGAATTTCAAATTAGTTTTTTAAACACGTAATTTACATTTTTTAGATTTAAATTGGTCAATCCGCAGTTTATTTTTAGTATCGATTCATATCTCTTGCACCGTGGAGTTGGGGCGTGAAGCAGATTCTGGAACAGAATGGAATGATTCTTCCAAAGGAAAGGATTTTCCAACCTTTGGCTCTATCATCAGATTCAGCATTAATAAAGCGAAATGCTTTCATCAAAGACAACTAATTCTATTTGCAATTTCCCAGAATTATAAACCTTACCAGCAGATGGATGTGAGAAAACAGAGCTCAGCAAATGGAGTTTAAAGCAACAGTTAATGTCATCAATCTGAAAGTAGCCTGTTTGTAATGCTCTTATCTTGGGGAATAGATTCTGTCCATCCACCCTCTCAATATTCCTCAGCCTCTGACTCTCCAAAGAAAATAAGTTTGTCCAACCTCTCCCCTTGAAACCAACCAACATCCTTGTAAACCTCTTCCTTATCCTTTCCAAATTTTGGATTTATAAATGGGACATTTTACTGAAGTAAGGTATCTTTGTATTTGCTTTCTGTAATCCTCAATCTTCAAAAAAAAAACCTCACTTCCCTTAATGAAGGAAACAGAGAATCTAGAATCCAAGAGAACTGGAAAACTAATAGGACAATCAGTTTGAAGGATTGGGAAGGAAGATCTTGGAGGGATGTAAATTAGAGCAGGGATTTCAATATGAATAAAAGTAAACAAATCAAGCAAAAATAAATGATGCTTGGAAATGTTAGCATATAAGTATTTCTCAACATGGTCTGATTGATAATTGATTAACCTATTACACCATTGAGGAAATTTGCCTGTATACTTCCTGCGTGAATCACTCCTTTGACCTGAATGGAGTTCCACCTCAGTAACTCAGGTGATATCATTCCCTGAACAACATTCCTCTTGAGCCATTGCAGTGGAAACTGGACCACATTTACATTGGGGTATATATCATCAAACAGCCAAACACCATTTGATCTGAAAAAAGGTAGTTCTGACCTGAGAAAGCTGCAGCATTTCCTGAAATTCCCACAATGAATGGAGCCATCATTTTCCCATCTTTCCTGCTGATCTGCTGTTTCAGCCGCATTTCCTTTTTCAGGTTGGGATTCATGCTGGGGCCCACCAGCTCACAATCTAGATGAAGGGACTATGCTTAACATATCCATCTGTGCAGACAATACAAAGGTCAGTGAGTGGCAGTGTGAGCTACAAAGAAGTTACAGATAAGCTTCAAGTTGGTAGAGATAGGCTAGGTGAGCAGATACCAACATGATGGATGGAATGCAATGTGGAAAAATGTAAGGTCGCCCAATTTGATGGAAATATTTGGAAAGGGACAGTATTTTAAGAGAACATTATCTTCCCCACCTCCCCAACCATAAGAAAATAGTACCACATGTCAGCCAATCTCAGTAAATACATGATCCAAAACTCACCAAACCTAACTCTTTGGTCTGAGTTTAAAATTTCTAAATTATTTAACAATTGATATTTGAAGCATTGAGATTAATTTTTGGAACCGGAAGGATTAATTTTCAATAATTTGGAATTATTATGTTAATATCATTATAAGGGCTGTTTTCTGTTATTAACTTCTTTTGGTGGTGATTCTAGTTCTTATCTATTGTCTAAGTATTGTGTAAACATAATTACTTGACAAGACTTGGGATTTATCGATGTTGCAACTGTGAAATATTCTAGCATGGCTCACAGTACAACATTGAATTCAGACAGTAACTTCCCCAGACGGATATTTATTTAACTGATTATCTGCTCCTTGCTTGAAGTTGGTGTTGCATCACACAAAAGTAGTAATGAGTGGCTTTGGCCTCAGTTATTTTGACAACAGGATCTGGTCCAACAACATTTTCAAATCCACTCTGACTGCAGTATGTTTTTATTTATGGGGAATGTTAACTGTTTCCAGAGTCTAAAATAAATGACATAACGAGCCTCTACAAATTTTTTTAAAAATTCATTCATTTCAAGCCAAGGTTTGTATTGCATTAGTCGTGAAATGGTGTTAGAGAGTTGTATAGGCCCTTTAGCCAACTGTATCTCTGCCAAACATCATTCCCATCTATACTAATTTCACTTGCCTATATAAATTTAATATTCCTTTATGCCCTGCGTATTCAAGAAACTGTCTTTTCTTTTCTTTTCCAATCTTTTTATTATTATTATAATTTATAAACACATACAGTTCAAAGAGATATGAAAAATACATAGTAAATAATGAATTAATACAGAGATATTAAACAATAATATTGCAGAATAAAAATGTATCATAAAAAAAATTTTAGATCAGTTTAGAGTATGAACTATCTCTAAAAAAAATGATATAATTAATAAAAATATATAAAAAAAAGAGAAAAAAAACCCCAAAAAGGAAGAAAAAACAAATCTGAATTAAAAACTTTAAAAAAAAAACCTACTGATATAGCTAAATCACGCCGATCACTCCGATCTCATCTAACAGCCCAATTACCATACATAATCATAAAAAGAAAACAGAGCCAGATCAACTCACCACAAATGAAAATATTGAATAAATGGTCGCCAGGTTAACTCAAACTTAGAAGGGGATTCATAGACAGAGTTTCTAATTTTCTCTAAATTTAAACATAGTATAGTTTGGATAAACCATTGGAAAACAGTGGGAGGATTAACCTCTTTCCAATTCAATAGTATAGATCTTCTAGCCATTAGTGTAAGAAAAGCAATCATACGATCCGCAGGAAGAGATAAATAAGTCAAATCTATCATAGGTAATCCAAAAATTGCAGTAATGGGATGTGGTTGTAAATCAATATTCAAAACGGTAGATATAATGGAAAAAATTTCCTTCCAATAATTCTGTAAAGAGGGACAGGACCAAAATCAAGAAACTGTCAAGATGTCTCTTAAATATTGTTGCAAATATCGATAATTATTTGATAGATAATGATATTGGAATGCATTTATAACACTTCTCTCAGCTTCAATACAAAGATGTTTGCTCCTGACAGAAATGCTTCACCTGAAATTATAAATCCTGAAGGCAAACTTAATTTTCAGCAAATAATGTGAGACTTCCTCGGAGGATTACTTCCTATCATTTGGTTCATTTTAAAAATATGCCTCGATTCCTTGCATGTTCAGAATTCTGACTATATTTGATGGAAATGCCTTGACTTCCCTAACAGCTTTTTGCAGCGGAATTATAGAGTAAACAAATGTAACCAAAGTGAATTACAATGACTTGTCCTTTATGTCCTTTGCAATATTAATGCAATATGAAATATGTATTATTTTCCCAACTCAATGACGCATACTAAAATCTATTGTGCAAGCCAAACACAAAATTCTTACATATATTTCTTTTATCATAGGGGTATTTATGAACACTGTTTGCCTGCCTACAGTTATAAACACATGCTTTCACTGACTGAAGACACCACAAAATTTAATGAAGTTGTTCGAAATCAGCAAATTTCTGCAAATATGGATACCCCAGAAGGAGGATTTGATGCAATATTACAAGCATCTGTATGTAAGGTAAATTAGCTTCCAGGTTGTGAGTTAGTTATTGTAATGGAAAGGTGAAAATTATTAAATGTTCAAAAGTAACAAAGCATTTCTAATCTATATTTCAGGAAAAAATTGGTTGGCGCAATGATTCCTTGCACTTATTGGTATTTGTGAGTGATGCAGATACACATTTTGGAATGGACAGCAAGCTGGCTGGTATTGTTATGCCTCATGATGGAAAATGCCACTTGGACAGCCAGAACAAATACGCCAGGGCAAGTGAAATGGTAAAGCATTCCTTCACCCCTCAAAAAGCATGTCTTTATCTAAATATCGCTCATGTAGGAAAACAAACTGAATGAGCTAAAGTGGGTTCTGGAGTCGATGCCTGTGCACAGTAGCTTGGATGTTAGGGTGATTTTGGAGGTGTGCATTTGACAGTTTTGACTTAGTACTCCACTCTTGGTCATACCATTGGCTTCGCAAACTTTGATACAGTCCGTATTTGGCTCCTCATCTTAAATTCCATTTAAATGAATGGAGTCACTGACTTGATGTTCTTAATTACCAGTTTTATGCATCCTGAATTATGTAGAATTGCTTGCTTTAAGAATATATTCTTAATTATATCAATATTTTCCTTTTTTGTTTCTGAACATCACTTGGATTGGCAATAAAGCCCTCGCATTTTTCCACATTCCATTCCATCTATCACTGGAGCTGTCAGAAGGTTATTTGGACGGTCTGTGGGTGGAACTTTACTTCCCACCGTCTGAGGCCTGTTCCTCCTTGCGGCCCTCAATGAGCCTCGGGCAGGGTTTGGTGACAGGGAGGCCTGATCGGGTCAGGTCACAGATGGCCCAATGGTTTAAAAAAAAGCAAGTATTTGTGGGCTACTCCGATAACCATTTGATGTTTAAACTTTTACCTGAAAATATTCACATTCCTGAAAAATAGAACAGTTTAATCATTTAACAGACATTTTAAATGCTGCATGAAATATTTCTGCTCATTCCTAGTAATGATGCGTGTGAATATGGTTAGTTTTGACCAGGATATTCCAATTTATTAAATGTCATAATTGTGGAAGATACTAGAAGGTTGAATGTGAAGTTGCTGAGTTCAATTACTAGTATTTTGTGGGAGTGGGGTGGGGGGGCGAGCGGTACCTCATGATTTTTGTGGGCAATGTGAGAACTGTAGATACACTGGTAGATGCAGCATCCAGTCATACTAAAGGAACAGTTAGAATAAAACTCCAAGGATTCACTCTCCTGTTGGTCAGAAGTGTTGTCAGATTGCCATTAAGGACACTCATTAATTCAGGGTACAAGCATGAGCACTATGTACAACAACACTAAGAGAATCCTGTGACCAAAATGACCAGGTTCTTGCCCATTTTTGAGAGGGACCACCACTCTCACTAAATATTTGTTGCCGCACTGCTCCAGCTAATTTTTGTTACATACCTCTCAGCCCCTCCAAATGAGACACCCTTGGGTAATCAGATGATGGCGGAGAAAGGGGAAGCTGTTAGACCAAATGCTGGGGAGCAGGTCTACATTTGTTGTGGTTTACTCTGGCCCACAAGGCCAGCTCAGACTGCATCATCCTGCAGACTGCACTTGGATCTGAGAAGAGGACTATGGTGCTGTCATTGTACAAGAAGGCCTTCACTACCTGATGTTACCTGTATCTATCCTGATGGATTCAGTAAAGGGTTCTATGAAACACACAAACAAGATGGGAGCAATGATAACCGTGCCCAATTCCAGATTTGACGGAAAAGCTATTTATTTCCTATCCATTCATATTGGCTGCACTATTGGTGTCAGTGTCGAGCAGTTGGATCCATTTTCTCATTCCCTCTCTCGTATGCTATCAATAACTTGTATCAGACCAGAAGTCATGATTAATAGGCTTTAATCACCATAAACTGCAAGCACATTTCACATGTTGCTGGCCGGTTCCAAGGCAGGTACTGAGGGAGGGGTTTGGGCATAACAGCCTTTATGGGAATCCTGAGGGGAGGAGTCACAGGCCAGCCCATCCAATACATTTGTATTAGACAGCACCAACACTTATACAGTAACTCCACCACACTCTCAAGGCTATATTTGGTAGTCAAGTCCATCACGATAGTGTGCAATGTCATGTCAAAGGCCTTTTGGTCCAAGCTGACTGGGTAAGTGCCTACTACCCTGTTCTTCCCACTATCTTTCAACTTCTTCTGACAAGTTGAAACACAAAGCTAAAAACAACTAGCTTCAGGAGCCCTGCTCACTCGCACGATTCCTGGTCCCAGTGCTTGGTTCACAGAAGCTAATTACCTATAAATTCAACAGAGCTGTTTCTGCTCCCTTTAAACTCACTGTAATGTTAAGATTCCTTTATTGTCATGTACACAAAATACACAAAACTTGCTTTGGCACAAAGAGGTGCACGAGTCCAGCACTCCATCAAGACGGGAAAGAGAAGCAAATGTCAGACCTCTCGGAGTCATTGAGTACCCATGGGTCCTATCACCTCCTCTGATGCTGCCTGCTCCTGTGACCCCATACCCTCCTTAGTCACACTTCCAACTGTCTATTCCAGCAGTGACCCAGAGCTCGAGCTTTCCAAGTCACCCTCCCCAGCCCCTGGTTCCGAACCCCCAATGCAATTAAGAAGCTCAATTCCCGAGGTCCTTCAGGAGCCCTGCTCACACGCACGATTCCTGGTCCCAGTGCTTGGTTCACAGAAGCTAATTGCCTGCAGCCTGGTGGGAGTCCTTCAGTTGCCATGCCCAAACAAGCCTCTCCCAGGCTTCTCCTTCTCTGCGTAATATCTGAAAGTGCTGGAGAAATTCAGCTGGTCACGCAGCATCCACAGGAAGTAAAAGGTAACCAATGTTTCTGACCTGAGCCTTTCAACAGGAATCTGGATGAAAAGGTTGTAAAAAGATAAAGGTGGGGGGGGGGGGAGGAGGATGGAGAAAGGGGAAGGGAGAAGAGCAAAGAGCACAGGCTGACAGGTGGGAAGGTAGAAGGGAAAGAAGCTGAGAAGTGTGAGGGCAGAGGGCTATGAAGGGCAGCTCTCTGACAGGAAAAGCAAGGGAAGGGGTAGGGAAAGAGAGAGATCAGGAGGGGAAGGTTGACAGAAATGGAAAAAGTTGATGTTAATGTCACCTAGTTGTAGCCTGTCGAGATGGAATGCAAGATGTTGCTCCTCCAATTTCAGGGAGATTTCACAGGACATAAGGCTATTGACAGGGCATGTCTGTATGGTAGTATTGTGTGGAATTAAAATGGTTGGCCACTGAGAGATCCTTTTTGTAGCAGTTGACAGAGTAAATATGCTCAGTAAAATGATCTCAGAAACTTTCCGTAAATTTCCTCTCAATCATCAGAAAAATGATGGAAGGTGTTTTCAATGATGTCATTAAGTAGCATTTATTCACTTGTGGCTTGCTCAGTAATGCCCACTTTGGGTTTATATGGATGGATTAGAACTCCAGAAAAGAAAAGGTGTGTCTGTTGAACTTTCAACTAACATACTGAAGTAGTAATGGAATCCAGAGGACCCCAAAACCCAGCAACAATAGAAATTCACCAAGGCACATAGTTACAGAAACAGAAGTTGCTTTTAATTATCTTTAAACATGAATATAGGATCAAACTTTAACTTGTTACTATTAACTTACTTAACCCCCTTCTAATTCTAAGCGCACATGTCTATAATGTGTATACAAGTTCAGAAAAGTTTTTTAATTCATAGTCCAATCTCACTTGTCATTCCTCGAAGTTCACTGGTTGCAGGCAATTCTTATACTGTGCACAGAATTTAACATTTATGAATTTCACCAGGCTTTGGTGCTTGAAAGGTAAATGGTTACCGCTCAGGAAGGTTCTAGTCGATTTTCAGAGAGAGAGAGATTTGTGGCTCGTTGGACACCCACAACTGATTCCTTTTAATCAGCCACATCAGTGTCTTGCCAAAGAAACTTGCCCCATCAGGGTTTTCCAGGTGATAACCTCTTTCTTTCAGGTCACCACAGAGTTCCTTTTTGTTTCCCTTATTTCAAATGAAACATTATACAGCTCTTTCTCTTTCTCTCTCTCTCTCTTTCTCTCTCTCTTTCTCTTTCTCTCTCTCTCTTTCTCTCTCTCTCTTTCTCTCTCTCTTTCTCTCTCTCTTTCTCTCTCTCTTTCTCTCTCTCTTTCTCTCTCTCTTTCTCTCTCTCTTTCTCTCTCTCCCCCTTCAGAGAAAACCACATGACCCTCTTAGAATAGCCAACTGCACTCAGACAGACTACATTCCAGACCTAATCTTCCAAGTTTGTTTATCTGTTGCTTTCCAAAACAATAATCCATTACTCCCTTTCTCTCTCTCTCCCTCTCTCCCCTTTCAGAGAAAACCACATGACCCTCTTAGAATAGCCAACTGCACTCAGACAGATTACATTCCAGACCTAATCTTCCAAGTTTGTTTATCTGTTGCTTTCCAAAACAATAATCCATTACTCCCTTTCTCTCTCTCTCTCCCTCTCTCCCCCCTTCAGAGAAAACCACATGACCCTCTTAGAATAGCCAACTGCACTCAGACAGACTACATTCCAGACCTAATCTTCCAAGTTTGTTTATCTGTTGCTTTCCAAAACAATAATCCATTACTCCCTTTCTCTCTCTCTCTCCCTCTCTCCCCCCTTCATAGAAAACCACATGACCCTCTTAGAATAGCCAACTGCACTCAGACAGACTACATTCCAGATCTAATCTTCCAAGTTTGTTTATCTGTTGCTTTCCAAAGAATAATCCATTACTCCCTTTCTCTCTCTCTCTCCCTCTCTCCCCCCCTTCAGAGAAAACCACATGACCCTCTTAGAATAGCCAACTGCACTCAGACAGACTACATTCCAGACCTAATCTTCCAAGTTTGTTTATCTGTTGCTTTCCAAAACAATAATCCATTACTCCCTTTCTCTCTCTCTCTCCCTCTCCTCTCCCCCTTCAGAGAAAACCACATGACCCTCTTAGAATAGCCAACTGCACTCAGACAGACTACATTCCAGATCTAATCTTCCAAGTTTGTTTATCTGTTGCTTTCCAAAACAATAATCCATTACTCCCTTTCTCTCTCTCTCTCTCCCTCTCTCCCCCCTTCAGAGAAAACCACATGACCCACTTAGAATAGCCAACTGCACTCAGACAGACTACATTCCAGACCTAATCTTCCAAGTTTGTTTATCTGTTGCTTTCCAAAACAATAATCCATTACTCCCTTTCTCTCTCTCTCTCCCTCTCTCCCCCCTTCAGAGAAAACCACATGACCCTCTTAGAATAGCCAACTGCACTCAGACAGACTACATTCCAGACCTAATCTTCCAAGTTTGTTTATCTGTTGCTTTCCAAAACAATAATCCATTACTCCAAACACCTACTTGTGAAGTCCTTATGGGCATTTTTCAAAGTTTTTTGCAAAGGCACCTGGAGCCTGGACTGTCTGGCTTGAGCAGAGTCCAGCATTCTAAATGAGAATTGTTTTGAAATATTTGTATCTGTCCTAAACTTAAAAACCCTGCACAACTTATCTCCTTTTAAAACATATCAATATATAATATAAAATATAATATATTCTGGAACACTGTTCAACATTCAGTTCTCATCACCATACTATGGGAAGAAAAGAGAGGGTTTGGAAGAGACGTGAAGTCATAGAAGAGGTGAAGAAATGGATTTTTGAGCAGAAACTCTCTAGGTGGGGGCTATTCTCTTTAGAAATGACTATGGAGATATTTAAACTGATGTGTACTAAATTGTTTGATGGCCTGGACTGGGTGAATAGAAGTGACCTAAATCTTTGTCACTGAAGGCAATATCGATGGAGTTACTGTAAGTATTAAGTTGATTGGATTGGAAGAAATTGAGGAAAACTTTTCTGTTGATGATATTAGTGTACATTTCAAATTTACTGGGTGAGATTGAATCAATTCCTCAGCATATTCACAAAGTGACTAGTGAGCCTTTGATGTGCTGTAACCTCCAAGGTTGAAGACTGACAGCTGGGAAGTAGAGCAACCTTAGTAGCTTTTTTTTTTTGGCCAGCATTAATACAGTGTAGTGAATGGCCCCTTCGTGCTGTGATGTTCCATGATTCTACGGTCCTTTTATTCAGCGAGTTTCACAATTCCTCAGCATAAATATTAAATCATGAACAAAGAGAAATAGAGGGTCAATCCTATAGAAAAACAAAGTCACTGTTTTGGGTTAGGACTGAAAGCCCATATAAGAAAAATGTTTGAAAAATACTTTTCTTTGACAGCTCATAAATGTTTGAATTTGCATAATTGACGAGTTATTAGAACTCTCCGGAAGTCGTGTTGAAAACTTTATTTAAAAAAAAAAAAAAAATTTAACAGCTTTTCTTATTTGGATTTCAAAATGAAAAAATATCGTTGAAAGTTTAACGAAGAACATTTTGAGAGCAATTGTGCAACAGTCGTTAATAAATACAGACACTGACTCATCCAGAAAACTATACACCATTGAACTAGTGATCTTTAGTGACATTGTTCTAGTATAATTGATTTGGACTCAAAACATTTATGTTCTGTCACAGAAAGTTGTAGAAAGTGGAAAATCATTACAATGTTTTTTTTTCCATTTTATTTCCAGTTAGCAAATAGTTAGTATTTTATTGAAAATGTAACTATTATACTGGTGGAAGCGTTCTAGGAGCCGTAGGTGGTGCCGGTAGAGGACCCATGATTCGGAGCCGAACAGGAGTGTGGGTATGACAACGGCTCTGTATACGCTTATCTTTGTGAGGTTTTTCAGTTGGTTGTTTTTCCAGACTCTTTTGTGTAGTCTTCCAAAGGCGCTATTTGCCTTGGCGAGTCTGTTGTCTATCTCATTGTCGATCCTTGCATCTGATGAAATGGTGCAGCCGAGATAGGTAAACTGGTTGACCGTTTTGAGTTTTGTGTGCCCGATGGAGATGTGGGGGGGCTGGTAATCATGGTGGGGAGCTGGCTGATGGAGGACCTCAGTTTTCTTCAGGCTGACTTCCAGGCCAAACATTTTGGCAGTTTCCGCAAAGCAGGACGTCAAGCGCTGAAGAGCTGGCTCTGAATGGGCAACTAAAGCAGCATCGTCTGCAAAGAGTAGTTCACGGACAAGTTTCTCTTGTGTCTTGGTGTGAGCTTGCAGGCGCCTCAGATTGAAGAGACTGCCATCCGTGCGGTACCGGATGTAAACAGCGTCTTCATTGTTGTCTCCGCTCCATCCTCAACATCCATTGGAGCGCTTACATCCCTAACGTCGAAGTACTCAAGATGGCAGAGGTCGACAGCATCGAGTCCACGCTGCTGAAGATCCAGCTGCGCTGGATGGGTCACGTCTCCAGAATGGAGGACCATCGCCTTCCCAAGATCGTGCTATATGGCGAGCTCTCCACTGGCCACCGTGACAGAGGTGCACCAAAGAAAAGGTACAAGGACTGCCTAAAGAAATCTCTTGGTGCCTGCCACATTGACCACCGCCAGTGGGCTGATATCGCCTCAAACCGTGCATCTTGGCGCCTCACAGTTTGGCGGGCAGCAACCTCCTTTGAAGAAGACCGCAGAGCCTACCTCACTGACAAAAGGCAAAGGAGGAAAAACCCAACACCCAACCCCAACCCACCAATTTTCCCCTGCAACCGCTGCAATCGTGTCTGCCTGTCCCGCATCGGACTTGTCAGCCACAAACGAGCCTGCAGCTGACATGGACTTTTTACCCCCTCCATAAATCTTCGTCCGCGAAGCCAAGCCAAAGAACTATTATACAGCTAGATGTAACTGTACTCAGCTGTATTGGCTTCTTGTTCCCATTAACCTTTCTGGCAAAGTGTTGGGAACAAGGAAAATTGCTAGGAACTTTTCTAAAGTTCTATAGATCTCACAACCCATCTATACCATTTCTGAGATCATATTTTTCCACTCCCTTAACATTGTCTCCTTCTGCACCTGCTTCAGCTAGGGTAAATTTCTAACCTCAAGCCTCAACTATTTCATCTTTCTCATTTCCTCCCAAATCTCATCTCAGCCTATTTCTGTAACCTTCACAATTGCACCTTTCTGGATATTCTTTGCTCCTCCACTTCTGGACCCTGAAAAAACCTGTGATTTTAATCTCTCCAATGAAAAGCAATGCCACAGTTTCTTATTTTTAAAACTGTCATGATGCCTCTCTATTATGATTGAACTGATTTCATCCTTGATCACAGAAAATTTTAACTTGCTAGCGTTTTCCCCATCTTTCCTGTCGTGTGGACCTGATAAGTCACTTCATTTAATTCCAGGTCTTCCAGTCATGACTCAGTAAGTAAAATGGCATTTCACCCAAGTCAAGTTGCACTCTGAATTCATTCATTTTATTCCTTAAATGCTGTATGCTGGGCATACCTCTTCACCTATTTTTCCATCATAGATTTACACATACATTTTTAGTTTCACTTCTTGAATGTTGGACAGTATTGTGGTTAAATCACTGGGCCTGCAGCCAGAGTTCTGAAACATTGATCCTGTATTACAAGTTCAAATCCCATGCTGCAACCAGAAATTTAAATTCAGGTAATTAAATCAGGAATTAAGATAGTTTCAGTAACCATAAAATCACCATTTGATTTGTTTGTGTTCATCTGGGGAGGAAACCTGCTGTTCTTGCCTGGTTTATACACTAGCTTCTCAGATTAGAGCTGATCTAGGGGTGACACTAAGTCACAGCATTTGCTCATGATGTGATCAATAAAAGAGACTTTTCACACAATTCGGTTTCTTTTCTTTTACCTGCAGTACTGAATGCACAATTTCTTACTTTCGTCTTTTCCTTTTCCTATATTTTAAGGTTCTTCTTTATACCACCTTTTCGCCCAAGCTTCTGCTATTTCAAGTTTGAAGTCTTCTAAATCTTTCAAATTTATTTTTCCTATTTTAACCCTGTTTTCCTATCTCTATCTCAGTGGCACCGTTTTTCCACTCCCAGTATTAGGTACAGAGTTCAATTTCATTTCAGTTACTGTGTCAATTTCAATCATTATAACTGGGTGCAATAAGTGAGGACAGCATTTGGCCTTCCCTTATTCATTATTTTGTATATTATTTATCGGCCTGCAACATCACAGGCACAAGACCATTCCATTGAGGACATCTACATGAGGCGGTGTCTTAAAAAAACAGCCTCTATCCCCAAAGACCCCCACCATCCAGGCCATGCCCTCTTCACTCTGCTGTCATCGGGAAAAAGGTACAGGCACCTAAAGTCGAGCACTCAATGGCACAAGGACAATGCTAGCAGACTCTTGAATAATCAATGAGCTGCCTTACTTTTCATGCACTATTGTTTATATCGTAATGTAAGATGAATCTGAATGGCCATTCAGAGCCAGCTCTTCAGCGCTTGACGTCCTGCTTTGCGGAAACTGCCAAAATGTTTGGCCTGGAAGTCAGCCTGAAGAAAACTGAGGTCCTCCATCAGCCAGCTCCCCACCATGACTACCAGCCCCCCCACATCTCCATCGGGCACACAAAACTCAAAACGGTCAACCAGTTTACCTATGTCGGCTGCACCATTTCATCAGATGCAAGGATCGACAATGAGATAGACAACAGACTCGCCAAGGCAAATAGCGCCTTTGGAAGACTACACAAAAGAGTCTGGAAAAACAACCAACTGAAAAACCTCACAAAGATAAGCGTATACAGAGCCGTTGTCATACCCACACTCCTGTTCGGCTCCGAATCATGGGTCCTCTACCGGCACCACCTACGGCTCCTAGAACGCTTCCACCAGCGTTGTCTCCGCTCCATCCTCAACATCCATTGGAGCGCTTACACCCCTAACGTCGAAGTACTCGAGATGGCAGAGGTCGACAGCATCGAGTCCACGCTGCTGAAGATCCAGCTGCGCTGGATGGGTCACGTCTCCAGAATGGAGGACCATAGCCTTCCCAAGATCGTGTTATATGGCGAGCTCTCCACTGGCCACCGTGACAGAGGTGCACCAAAGAAAAGGTACAAGGACTGCCTAAAGAAATCTCTTGGTGCCTGCCACATTGACCACCGCCAGTGGGCTGATAACGCCTCAAACCGTGCATCTTGGCGCCTCACAGTTTGGCGGGCAGCAACCTCCTTTGAAGAAGACCGCAGAGCCCACCTCACTGACAAAAGGCAAAGGAGGAAAAACCCAACACCCAACCCCAACCAACAAATTTTCCCTTGCAACCGCTGCAATCGTGTCTGCCTGTCCCGCATCGGACTTGTCAGCCACAAACGAGCCTGCAGCTGACGTGGACTTTTTACCCCCTCCATAAATCTTCGTCCGCGAAGCCAAGCCAAAGAAAGAATGTAAGATGGTTATAATATGAATGTTTGCACTATGAGATCTGCCACAAATTTCATGACTTGTTCGTGACAATAAATTCTGATTCTGATCCTGAAACATAAAAATCCTGAATAATTGCATTTTACATTTCTTTTTTATTTTTGTAGGAATATCCTTCACTTGGACAATTAATAGAAAAACTTGTGGAAAATGATATTATGCTGATTTTTGCAGTAACAAATGGACAGCAGAATACATACAAGGTAATTTTGTTCTCTGTTATAATTGAAAAAAAATGAAGAGCTTCAGTGATAACTATGACATCTAGAAATGCTTCATTTATGGTTGGATCAAGAACATGCATCTAAATTTTTTTTCAGAGTATTTTGTATCTGTGCACATTAGGTGAAGAGCTCTCACAATGGTTCCACCAGCTGTCACATTATGCTTTTCAATGACATCTCAGTCCCACTCGCAATTGTTCATGTCTAGGGACTATAAGACAATTCCTTGGCAACCGTAATGTAAGGTTTTTCCGTAAAGTTCTCCAAGAGTAGCCAGTGGTTGTGTCTAATAGTACAATGCTTTAAATCTGAAATAAAAGAGAAAATATTAAAAATACTCAGCGGCAGGTACATGCTATTTTCCCTTTCTGTTAAATGAGTGATCCAGACCAGATCTGGAGAGTACAATAAAAATGGAATCTCATTATTTCAGGTATTAGAAACTTTCCTCTTCATATTGGCATGGACTAGAAGGGCCAAACTGGCCTGTTTCTGTGCTGTAATTGTGATATGGTTATATGGTTAATGTTTAGTCCACATTTCAGTTGGTGCCTCTCCATCATATTCCCTCAGTTACCTGTAGTTAGTCTCATGAGCTTAATTTACCACACTTTATTTAACAAATCTTTATTCAACAATTTTATTTAATTTGTTACTTGACAAGAATGACAGCAACTACATGTCAAGTCTGCCTTTAAGTGCAGTTCTTTAAACACTAGTACCATTTAATAGTTTTTGATTGGGAATAAAAACTCTTGACTATCTACATTTTTGCAATTGACAACAGTGGCCATTGATAAATAACTCAAGTTTCAGCTTGTATAGTTCAGCTTGTAAGAAACCAATGACTTGGCTGTAGACTGTGAGTTTTGAAAATGATGGACCATATATCTATGGACAAACATCTAAATTTTCATTGTCCATTGTGGTCAGAAAATTTGGCACACCTAATTTCAGACTCACAAAAATGTTTCCTGTTAAATCTCCATGTTACTAAACCATTGTTAACAAAATCTTGAGCATGACATTTGCCTGTTCTGTAAATTGTTGCTTCGGGTCAAATGGTACAGTCTTGCTGTAAGAATATTAGATCATAAGACATAGGAGTGGAATTAGACCAAAAGGCCCATCAAGTCTGCTGCACCATTCCATCATGGTTGACTTACTATCCTTTTTAACCTCATTCTCCTGCCTTCTTTCCATAACCCTGGATTTTCTTCTTAATCAAGAACCTATTAACCTTTGTCTTAAATATACTAATGACCTGGCCTCTGCAGCTGTCCATGACAGTGAATTCTGCAAATTCACCACCTTCAAATTCCTCCTCCTCTCTGATCTAGAGGGACATTCTGAGTCTATTCCTTCTGGTCCCAGACTTTCCCACCATAAGAAACATCCTATCCACGTCCACTTTATCCAGGCCTTTCAGAATTCGATGGGTTTCAATAAGAATTCCTCTTATTCTTCTAAATTCCAGTGAGTACAGACAGTAGAGCTGTCAAAAAGTCTTCATACGATAACCCTTTCATTCCAGGGATGATTATAGTGAGAAGAGATGAGAAGAGAGGAATAAAACACAAAACTCTGCAGACACCATGATTGAAGTAAAAACACAATGCTGGAGAAACTCAGCAGGTTAGGTCAAACAGTGTACTTTATCATTTTTGTGAACCTCATCTGGACTCTCTCCAACGCCTTGGAGAAGAAGCCCAAAACTGCTCGCAATGCACCAAGTGCAGTCGGACCAATGTCTTATAAAGCCTCAACATTACATCCCTGATTTTATATTCAATCTCTCTTGAAATGATCACATTTCAATTGAATGAAAAAAATTGAGTTCAATTCAATTAAGTTGCACTTGCTCTTTCTTACCACCAAGTCCACCTGCAAGTTAACCTTTAGGATCTTGCACAAGGACTCCCAAGTTCCTCAGCTTCTCTGCTTTCTGAATTCAGTGGCCATTTTTGCTGCAGGCAATTTAAATTGGTTTATCTTGTAGCAGAAAATCCAAATTGTATTTACCCAAAGTGCTTTTAAAGCATGTAATTTACATTTGTAATGTAAATTACAAATATGTAATTTGAATCTAAACAACATATCTTTTGTGAATCATTAAAAAGCAAAACTTGGAATTTTATCCATCATTTGTCTAAGTTATTGTTTGCCATTCTTTCATTTTAGTGTACAATATTGATAAGTCATTTTAATTATATACATTTTTAAAAATTTACTTAGAGATAGAGTACAGTAACAGATCCTTCCAGCCACGAGCTCATGCTGCCCAAATACACCTACAAACTAGATAATAGAAAAAATGTACATTGTAAAGAGTAGCTATCAGGAGAAAATCTTTTTGAATGCCTTTTTCTCTCTGGAACAGTTACTTTTGAACTGATAAGTTTGTACAGAACTGATTTTCAAGTTCAAAAGGCTGACATCTTATCATAACCTTTCCATGTTGAGAATTGATCGTCATTCTTGATTTCAATATCTGTCTAGTAAAATTCAGTGCAGGCACAGTTGATTACCAAGTCTACTTCCTATATGTATTTTAGATCAGGGCTGAATATGTATTTAGAACAAAAGCATTTTAATGATAATATTCATAAATTTATGATGCCAATGCAGCTGTTCAATTTTCAGGTGAATCATCAAACAGGTCAGGGTAACCAGCAAAAATGTAGGGACTATTGGAACCAAAGGGCAATCTGTGTGGAGCCAAAGAATGTTGGTGAGGTCTTAAATGGATATTTCATCTGTGCCTCCTAACAAGAAAGACATTGTGATTGACGATTTCAAGGAGGGGGATGGAAGTATCTTAGAACATGTTAACATTAACAAGGAGGATGTGCAAGTGGGCATAAAAATTATTAAATCCCCAAGGCCTGATGAGATGCATCCTGACATTCATATGGAGAAAATTGCTGTCTCCCAAGACAACATTTTAAAATCTTTGTAGGTATAGGTCATATGATAGATAACTGGAGAACAGCAAATGCAGTGTCTTTATTCAAGGAGAGAAGCATTGTTGGTGGGTAAAGTTTTGTCATACAGGTTAATGATTTGGATATGAATGTATGAGGTGCAATTAGGAGGTATGCAGCTGACATAAAAATTGGTGGTTTTGTTGATAGGAACAAAATTTGTCAGCTTGTTAGTTGTATGATGCAATGGCAGAGGCAACTTAGCCTCAATAAGAGTGAAGTGATGCATTTTGGGAAGTATAATTAGGGTCAGGCATACACTATAAAATAGTAGAACCCTAGGCCATACTGAGGAACAGAGGACCTTCGATTTACAAGTCGAGAGATCTCCTGAGGTGCCACCAGAAGTAGATAAAATGTTGAAAAAAGTCACAGTGGATGCTGACCTTAATTAGCTCTTCTTTGGCTTGGCTTCGCGGACGAAGATTTATGGAGGGGGTAAAAAGTCCACGTCAGCTGCAGGCTCGTTTGTGGCTGACCAGTCCGATGCGGGACAGGCAGACACGATTGCAGCGGTTGCAAGGGAAAATTGGTTGGTTGGGGTTGGGTGTTGGGTTTTTCCTCCTTTGCCTTTTGTCAGTGAGGTGGGCTCTGCGGTCTTCTTCAAAGGAGGCTGCTGCCCGCCAAATTGTGAGGCGCCAAGATGCACGGTTTGAGGCGTTATCAGCCCACTGGCGGTGGTCAATGTGGCAGGCACCAAGAGATTTCTTTAGGCAGTCCTTGTACCTTTTCTTTGGTGCACCTCTGTCACGGTGGCCAGTGGAGAGCTCGCCATATAATACGATCTTGGGAAGGCGATGGTCCTCCATTCTGGAGACGTGACCCATCCAGCGCAGCTGGATCTTCAGCAGCGTGGACTCGATGCTGTCGACCTCTGCCATCTCGAGTACCTCGACGTTAGGGGTGTGAGCGCTCCAATGGATGTTGAGGATGGAGCGGAGACAACGCTGGTGGAAGCGTTCTAGGAGCCGTAGGTGGTGCCGGTAGAGGACCCATGATTCGGAGCCGAACAGGAGTGTGGGTATGACAACGGCTCTGTATACGCTTATCTTTGTGAGGTTTTTCAGTTGGTTGTTTTTCCAGACTCTTTTGTGTAGTCTTCCAAAGGCGCTATTTGCCTTGGCGAGTCTGTTGTCTATCTCATTGTCGATCCTTGCATCTGATGAAATGGTGCAGCCGAGATAGGTAAACTGGTTGACCGTTTTGAGTTTTGTGTGCCCGATGGAGATGTGGGGGGGGCTGGTAGTCATGGTGGGGAGCTGGCTGATGGAGGACCTCAGTTTTCTTCAGGCTGACTTCCAGGCCAAACATTTTGGCAGTTTCCGCAAAGCAGGACGTCAAGCGCTGAAGAGCTGGCTCTGAATGGGCAACTAAAGCGGCATCATCTGCAAAGAGTAGTTCACGGACAAGTTTCTCTTGTGTCTTGGTGTGAGCTTGCAGGCGCCTCAGATTGAAGAGACTGCCATCCGTGCGGTACCGGATGTAAACAGCGTCTTCATTGTTGGGGTCTTTCATGGCTTGGTTCAGCATCATGCTGAAGAAGATTGAAAAGAGGGTTGGTGCGAGAACACAGCCTTGCTTCACGCCATTGTTAATGGAGAAGGGTTCAGAGAGCTCATTGCTGTATCTGACCCGACCTTGTTGGTTTTCGTGCAGTTGGATAATCATGTTGAGGAACTTTGGGGGACATCCGATGCGCTCTAGTATTTGCCAAAGCCCTTTCCTGCTCACGGTGTCGAAGGCTTTGGTGAGGTCAACAAAGGTGATGTAGAGTCCTTTGTTTTGTTCTCTGCACTTTTCTTGGAGCTGTCTGAGGGCAAAGACCATGTCAGTGGTTCCTCTGTTTGCGCGAAAGCCGCACTGTGATTCTGGGAGAATATTCTCAGCGACACTAGGTATTATTCTATTTAGTAGAATCCTAGCGAAGATTTTGCCTGCAATGGAGAGCAACGTGATTCCCCTGTAGTTTGAGCAGTCTGATTTCTCGCCTTTGTTTTTGTACAGGGTGATGATGGTGGCATCACGAAGATCCTGAGGCAGTTTACCTTGGTCCCAACAAAGCTTGAAAAACTCATGCAGTTTGGCATGCAGAGTTTTGCCGCCAGCCTTCCAGACTTCTGGGGGGATTCCATCCATACCTGCTGCTTTGCCACTTTTCAGTTGTTCGATTGCCTTATATGTCTCATCCAGGGTGAGACATCCAGGCTCGGTCGAGTGAGGCAGGCGGAGGCCCCGGTCCGGACAGGGAGTGGGAGACGGCGGCCCCAGTCCGGGCACAGGGTGAACTGCGGCGGCCTCGGCCCCGGTCCGGGCGAAGGGTAGACGGCGGCGGCCCCGATACGGGCAGGAGCAAGGGGGAGACGGCGGCCCCGGCCTCGGTCGAGTGAGGCAGGCGGCGGCCCCAGTCCAGGCAGCTAGGGTACAGAAATAAGATCATAGAGATTATGCTACAACTTTAGTTTAAGATTTTAAGTATTGCAGAGCTTATTTATAAGAATGAGAAGTATTATAGGCAGCTCTGGACATCACACGGTAGAAAGGATGTGATTGAAGAGGAGAGTATGAAGAGGTATACCAGAATATTGTTTGGGATGGAATGTTTCAGTCATTAAAAAATGACTGGATAGGTTGAGTTTGATTTCCACAGAGAACAGAATATTGGGGAGGATCTGAAAGAGGTGTACTAAATTATGTGGGGCATTGATAGGATGGACAATCTGAAACCTTTTCCCACAATGGAAGTGTGTAAAGCCTGAGGGCAAAGGTTTAAAGTAAGGTTTAAGAGTCAGGACCCAATGGAAAACAAAATGCACCCAGAGAGACTTTGAAATCTGGAACTACACCATGAAGGTGGAGGATGCAGCTTACTGTCATAGCATTTGCAATGATCTGGATGAGCATTTGAATTGTCAAAGTATGAAATACTTTGGACTAAGTAGATAGTATTGGTGTGGATGGGTTTGTTGTGGTCAGGAGGAGAGTGAGAGTGTCAGGATCACCTGTGTGGCAGTGAGCCAATGAGAAGGTCAGAGGAGTTTAGTTGGGTGGTATTTTGGGGAGTTGAATATTGTGTCTAGTGGGGAGAAAAAAGCAAGTTGACTTCTCGGTGTGCTGAAAGAAGAGTGAGTGTATTCTTTAGTTGTTTGTAAGCTGTGCCGTAAATCAGTGCTGTTACAGCTTCTTGATAGTTGGTATGGGCACATTGGGCTTTTCTGACTGTGTCCATCACTGATTGTGAGCTGAGCAGCTCTCGTGTTTTAAACAGTTGATTGGTATGGTACAATGTGACCAACTTCAAATATGAAGATTAAACAAATATGATGTAGGGCTCCAGTGTTCCAGCAGAATATTGTTTGATTGTCAGAGTAAATGATTTGTAGGTATAATGTTGCCCAGTGCTTTGTTGCACATAACCATATATAACCATATAACCATTTACGGAGCGGAAACAGGCCATGTGGGCAATTGGTTTCTGTCATTCCCAGTATCTTCCCAAGTTATTTGGAAAACCATCAATCCAACTGAATTTTGCTCATTTTTCTGATTGATTTGGGTAGTATATTATTTAAAACAACAAGGATTTGACACAAAAAAATGATCTCTACATTTGCAGGATTAACAAGAGTTGTTTCTGATATAAAAAGATTTGTTCTCCATCTTATTTCTCAAAATTTTGAACCACTATAATTGTTCATCTAAAGACTGTTTGATGTACAAATATCAGGGAAAATTACTTGGAGTAAGACTTAATTTGTGATCCAATCGACAGGTATTCATTTATGTTGGATCTTATTGAGATCACAGCTAACAATCATTATATCTCCTTTGTAGTTTTATCAGAACCCCATTTGTTTCACTACTTTGCCAAATAACATCATCTATCTTCTCCCTAGGCCATAAATCATGAATTAAGCTTAAAGATTAGCAAGTAAGACAAATTTAGATAAGGGCAGCAGAGTAGATATTCTCCCTAATGTTAGGCTTCTGAATATCCATGTTGAAGTTTTATGATATCTGTCATTAAAGTCAGGAACAATGGCAAGATGAAGATTGAGCCAGCCTGTGATTTGTGATGCCAAACCACCCATTCCCCACCCCTAGTTCTGGTCCAACAACCAAACTAATCCTTTACAGCAACATGGAGTGAACCTTAAGCTGTAGCTAACCCATAGGTTAGCTCTGTCAGCTTGTGCTATTGGAAGGCCTCCACAATTATTCAAACCACGTCTTAAACATTTCTGTACTCTGTAAATCCATTACTTTAATTGGAGAACTGGTAGGTGGTTTTACTTTCTAAATGTTTTCCCATGAGAAATGTCTTCACCTTAACAAGAGAAAAACGGGGGCATGGCAAGATGGCGTAGGGAACAGACGTGCCTTCCAGACCTCTCCTGACTCTGATTTATTGTTTTGTCTTTAAGTGCCCGTTAAAGTTCTTTTAAAAGTTTATAAATAATAAGAGGTGTTGGATTAGTGCCTAATGGTTTATATGCAAAAAAAAAGGTAAAAGAAAATATCAACAAACTGTTAAAAAACTACATTTTCCGAAATTGTCTGAGCCTACTTGTTTACAAGAAGCCAGGACTCAACGTAGAATGGATCCAGAGGAGGACGTGCAGAGTTCGGCATTGAAGCTTCGTTTTAAGCCGGTGAGCTCTCTGAAGGTCGCACTCAACAGCTTTCAGAACAAGGGGCTGGACGGGTGCCAGTGTTTCGCACGGTGGCCACTGCAGGTGTTGTTGCTGAGGCTTTGACAGTTGAATCAGCTGGGGCGCCACCAGCTGGAGAGTTAAAGGGTTGTCATTCGACTGCTATAGTGGTGGCGCTGCAAAATGCATCTTCAATTACAACGGTTTTTCCAGACATCGATTCAGTGAAGATGATTAAAGAGATTTGGCTTAAAGATAACCCTGATCTTCAGTCTCCTGGCATTGCTGGGGGGACTTTGAGAGGGATTTTTATACGAAGTCAAACTGCTAGAAAAGATACTAAATTAAGGGAAGGGACAGAAGATCCCGTGGTCTCTAAGGAACAGCAAGACCCCATTATGCCTGAATCTACTTCTGTTGAAATGTCTGTTAAGGATCTTGAAGATAAGATATATTCTGTATCGAGTCACTTAGCTAATTTTGTGAACCTGTTTATTTCCAAGATTAATGCAATGGCGGAAGTCATTAATGGAGCTTTTAAGCTTGAAACCATTGAAAGATTTGAAATGTGTGATCAAGGTTTAGTCGATGCACAGGATCAACTGCAAGATGAAAATAGAATAATTGAAACATTGCAGATCCAAAATAAAAATTTAGCAAAAAAGGTTGATTATTTGGAGAATCAATCTAGACGGAACAACGTGAAAATTGTTGGTTTGCCAGAAGGCATAGAAGGACCAGATCCAAGAAAATTTTTTACTGAATGGATTCCACAAGTGTTAGGACAGGATAAATTCCCTGAAGGTTTAATACTGGAACGTGCTTATAGAGTTTTAAGAAGAAAATCTTTTTCAGGACAGAATCCAAGATCTGTTTTGATCCGTTGTTTAAACTATTGTAACAGAGAGACAATTTTACGTACAGTTACTAGAAATGCTCAGCAAAATAGATCTCCTTTGATGGTTCAGAATAATCCTGTTTTCTTCTATCAAGATTTGAGTCAAGAAATTATGTTTCAACGACGCGAATTTAATTCTGTGAAAGAACGACTGTGGGAAAAAAAGACATAAGGCAACATTCAGGTATTCTGCGGTACTGAAGATTTTTTAGGATGGAAATTAGCCAAAGTTCTTTGACAATCCTAAAGAGGTTATGGACTTTGCTCAGTCTCTACCAATCATGCAGTTTCAGGAACGATATAGTCCTTCAAGGTCTCCAAAGAGAGTAGAGGTGTAAGGTGGGATCCAGATTTTTAAAAGAAATGGAAGCAATGGTGACCGAAGTGGTAACGTTGATTTTTAAAAAAAAAAAAATCTTTTATCTTTTTTTTGAGAAGAGTTTAAATAGTTTAAATAATGATGATAGTTTAATGAAATGGGAGTTGGGAGAGGGAACTGGGTGGGCACTAGTTTCCAGAAGTCATCAGCTACCTGTGAGTTATCTCACACCCAATATTTTGGGGGAGTTACCGCTTTGGGCGGTTTAAACAGGAGGAGGTAGTTGTGACCTCCGACCTGTTTTTTTTTTCTTTTTAATTTTTGGGTTAAGAAGTGAAGGTTTTTTTATTATTTTTTAAAAATAAATAATTTTTTTTTACTCTTTTTGTTTTCTGATTGTAATTGAGAGGGAATTAGGTTTTTTTTCACTTTTTTTCTCTTTTTTGGGGGTTTTTTTTTCTCTTTTTTCTTTCTTTTTTAAGAGGATGATGTCACAGAAGATAATAAGTCAAAAATTGAGGATGTTGAATTAGATGAAGAGGAAGATGAGGGGAAAGGTGATAAGAAGAAAATTAAGTACAAATACATTGAGGGAGAAGAGTTTAATAAAATTAAGTTAATTTCGATAGAGAATTTTGAAGATGTTATAAATGAAGAATATGGAGAATTTTATGAGTTTGAACTTTTTTCTTTTTTTTTCTTTTTTATATAAGGGGAGGGGAAGGGAATAAAAAGTTTATCTGATTGTTTTTCTAAGGGATGTTTTTGTTCTCTCGATGAATTATAAAGGAAACGGTATTAATGGAAATTCTGTATTTATGTATTATTAATTATGATTTTTTTGAATAACAGATATGTGGTTGATATATGATTTTAATATTTGAACTTAGTTTTAAAGTGGATTTCATTTGTTAAATACATGTATTATGTTTGATTTAAATATATGTTTAAGGGCATTATTTTAGTATTGATATTTTTTTTGTTGTTAGTAATTTTTTTTGTTGTTAAGTTTTCTCCTTTTTTTGTAAGTGGGGTTTTTTCTATTTTATTTACAATATTGTTAATTAATTCTTCACTCTTTATTTTGGGGGGAGGGTTGGACTAATTTTAAATTAGATGATTAATGTTGTGTTATAATTATTGGGGAGGTTAATTTGTGTAGTTTAATGATGTAGTATTCTAATTTTTATTATCTTATTTTTTATTATTTCTTTAAATGTAATTTTTATTTTATTCATGTCATAAAATTTTAAATAAAGTTATTAAAAAAAAAACAAGAGAAAAACATTGGGTCTTTTTAAGCCAGGTTTTTGTTGTAATTTTCAGCTCATTGTGTGATGATGTGTTGTTTTAATTTTCATTTTATTAACACCTGAACTGAATTAATAGTGGACCAAGATTTCCTCCTCCAAATGAATTAAAAGCCCTTATAAACAACAAACCATTTAAAATTTGACGTGATTATGCTGATAGGAATGCATTAGTGCAATTTGGGAAATTGTTAATTGGAATAAGACATAAAGTCTAACAACAACATTAAATCCCAATGTGAACAGTTAGAATATTCAGGGGAAATGCTGCCATATTTCAAACCAAATGAAATATCACTGTGACATGAAAACATTTAGTCAGCCATTCTCCAATTATATCTAACATGTTGGAATGATAAGGTTTAGACGTTTCTAGTTATTTTTGGAAATAAAGTCTTATAATACTATTGCATAACAATGTATTTATCAATGTGCAATCCTCCTTAAAAATTAATCCTCACATATATGTTGCTTCTTTGTAGAAGTATGCAAAACTTATTCCTGGGGCCACAGTGGAAATTCTTGCAAGTGATTCGAGAAATATCCTTCAGCTGATTATTAAGGCCTATAAGGTAAAGACTTGTAATTTCAACTGTTCAAATTCAAGTCAAATGTCTGCAGTATTCAATGAAACCATTTATTTCTTATGAAATTATTTTTCACAGATATTGGTATTCAATGTTAAATCTGATATCAACCTTAGAATATTGGTTGCTTACATCTCATGGGTATGATGGCTAATGCAGTTGAGGTTTAAGTTGTTCTAATATGGTGAAAATAACGAGATGGCCAAATGGAATTTGTAGAATTTTGATCAGCATGGACCTGCCACTATAACAGCCTCCCCATCCAACACTTTTCCTTCAGCCACCTACTATGTGATCCCACCACTAGACATATATTCCCCTCTTCGCTCCCTCTGTGACTCAACTCCCTTGTCCATTCCTCCCTAGCCATCAATCATCCCCTCAGTACCTACCCCTGTGACCGCATGAGATGCTCCACTTGCACCCACGCCTCCTCCCTCACCACTATTCAGGGCCCCAAACAGTCCTTCTAAGTGAAGCAACATTTCACTTGTAAATCTGCAGGGGTCATCTACTGCATTTAGTGCTCCTGTTGTGGTCTTCTCTACATTGGAGAGATTTTTTGCAGAATGGGAAATCTCTGTGGAGCACCTCGGCTCTGTCCGCCACAATATCATGGATCTCCCAGTGGCCACCAATTTCAATTCCCCGACCCATTCCCTTGCTCTCATGTATGTCCATGGTCTCACGCACTGTCAGACTGAGACCACTGCAAATTGTAGAAACAACACCTTACCTTCTGACTGGGCACCCCCCAATTCTCACCACTCTCCTTATGATATCTAATTAACACCTTGTGTTGATCTTTGCTCCTTCACCTGCCAGCACTGTCTCTATTACATCACAGCCCCAATATTTCAAATTTGAGGCAAATTATATATGTGTGGTAATTAAAATGGCTATAGATATGGGATCGGAAATAAGCATGACATTCCTGCTGTTATAACTAGTCCATCCAATTCCTGGTAAATGTAGGCAATTAAATTCAGTTCATTGGTTTCCAACTACAGTTCTTTGCAATAAAGATGTTAGACAAAATTTCAGAGTTGTTTCAATAAAATAGAGTAGGTTAAAATTCCTATATTCATTTTCATTACATTTAAATTTAAAATTTAAATTTAGACATACAACACAGTAAGAGACAATTTCGGCCCACAAGCCCATGCTGCCCAATTATACCCGATTGACCTCCACCTCCAGTAGATTTTTGAAAAGTGGGAGGAAACCAGAGCCCCTAGTGGAAAACCACACAGGCACTGGGAGAATGTACGAACTCCTTACAGACAGTGTGGGACTTGAACCCCTGCCCCAACTGCTGGTGCTAATAACGTTGCGCTAACCTCAACACCGACTGTGCCGCCCCTGAAGAATTTATTTTGAATTAATTCAAATATTTCAGGCATGTTTGATGCTTTTTCCATTCATTTAAATTCTAATCTGATTTTCTGTGTAAACATGCACAATATGCATTTTTTTCAGGCACATATTTCAGCTTGAAACAGTAACTTTAAGCATTGCAAGAATTAAAAAAAAAACACAAAAGCAAGAAATTTGTACCAAAAACATGCAGAAAACATTCCAAGTTGACACAGTATCGAAAATGAGGAAGGTGTGGCAGAGATTGGGATTTCTTTTAATTAAGGAATTAGATTCCTTGCTGGAAAGACCTGCATTTAATGCCCTTCGTGAATGCCCTGGAGATAAAGCCCCCTCCCTCCGGGTTCGCAGCAGTGGCATGTGATGGTGGGGGACTGATGGGGAGGGCAACTGACAGAGGGATAACTGATTGGGGTGTTTAGGAGAACTTTAAAATAGAAAGGGACTGACTGCATGACGCGTCACTCACCACATCATTGCAGGGGCAGGATCCTCTTAAATCATCGGGTTGGCAATTTATCAGCACTTCTGGCAATGATTTGAAAGGTGCATCATGCACCCACGACCCAGTAAATCGCACCTGGGTCCCAGGAGGGCTATCCAGGTGCTGCGTTTTGAAAGTACCTTGTGACTTCTGGATCTAGACACCTCAACTGGTAATTCATTGATTTTTAAATCTACTTTGTCAAGGTTTTTAATAATTTTATACAATTCCATGTGTTCATCTCTGCTTAATTTCTCAAGAATTAATCTGGTGAATTTTGGTTGCCCATTAACAATTATATATATCCTTATACATGCTAACACCAGGGCTCTCCATAAATCCAGAAAGGTTTCTCTGCTCTTGTACTCCAAAGCTTCATGTATTATTATGTGACAATAAAAGGAATATTGAACCTTGAAATTCTCTTACAGTAAAGGCCAGAATGTTTGTCTACTTAATTGTTCATTGCATATTCACTTGCCGAAATTCACATACAAGGGCCCCAAGACTGTCTGAACTCCTCTCCTTTCAATCATCATAAAAACATTTTTAAAGTAATTTTTTTTATCCAAGTTAGTGACTTCACTTTACTCGCTGCCCTTGTCCTCCTTGCAGGTAGTATTTGAAGATATGGGATCTGTTTTTTCAGTACATTTTTCAGATTATACACATCACAGCCCTATTGTGCCAGAAGAGAATTAATTGAATGTTTTGGGTAGGAATGTGATTTCAGTCATGTGGGCTGCTTTGTCCTACATTTTGTTGGAGCTGCACCCATCTGGAATATTTGCACATTCCTGACTTATAACTTGTTTATGATACAGCTTTTAAGACCCAGCAGGTCATTTAATAACCACAGAATTCCTAGCCCCTGAAGTCTTTTGCAGCCATGTTTAAGTTTCTGGCTAGTAGCGCTACCTCATTTTGCATGCCTGACACTGGACTCCTGAAGTTGACAACTTTATTTTGAATTCTGTCAAGGAAAAAGAAAATCAGGTAGACGGAGGAAATGATTTGTGTTTAAGTCCTTCTGGAAGAAGAACAAACCCTCACTTCCTCCCAGAAATTCCCATGACTGCTCTAAGTGCAGACAGAGATAATATTGAGAACTTCAAGGCCATGCATCGAGGGTTTGGTGAAATTACAACTGGGTCTCTTTGTGCAATTTTTGTTGTATTACCTAAGAAAGAATTTGTATCTCAGAAGCAGTTAAGTGTGCATTCGCTTAGACATAGCACATGCTTCCATTACAACAAGAAGCTCTTAAATCTGATGATAATCCAGAGAGTTCAATATCCGTATGCACTCAGAATTCTTTATCAGCAATTAAATTACTAACATTACTCTTCTTCTTACCTGACCATTACCATAATTAACACTTTGCAGTTTTTTCCCCTTGGAATGAAAGCTGCGCCTAACCACTATTATTTATTACCCATCCATGAGCAATGTTGAAATATGAGTGTAACTAACAATTAAGTGTGGTTCTTGTAGCGTGTCGAATGACTCAAAAACTTGTTGACTCAAACAAAGGCTTTTATTAACAAAAGACTGGAGCGTATTACATCGAGGTCGACCAGTCTAGACTGACCTGGGTCTAGTTGGGAGCAGTCCTTTATAACCTGCCAGTGGGCGTGGCTATGGCTCTCAGCCAATCACTATCGCTATATGTAAATACATACAAATATGGTGCTAGGATCCCATACTATCAGAGTTCTATAAGTTTTTGTACAATTCTTGCTTTGAGACAAAATTACTGTTTTGTCTCAATCTATACAATCAGGATATAAGTACAGCAGCAATAAAGCTTTCAAAATTGATTTTTTTTCTCTACCTGTGGATTTCCCACCAAGGCAAAGCAGAAACTTTATCTTTTATTTGTTATCAAAAGTTTGATTGCTTGGTAAACCATAACCCGTTGAAACGGAGATAGATGTGTGCTTTATTTTCCATTTCAAAGTTGACTTGTTTTTTTGGGGAGCTCATTCACCACAGGCAGTTTTGTAAAGACATCTGTCATTGTTCAGATTGTTTCCAGGTGCACCATTATGTCATAACCCTTAGGCTGGACATGGTGTATAGGGAATTAAGTAATATTTCCCAGAAGATAGCAATTATTCTTTGTGATGTTCCTGGAAGCCTCTTCCATGATCTGATTCAGTCTGCAAGTTTGTACAAGCTTTCTTTTTAATATTTCTAACTAGCAAGCTCAATGAATTAATTATTCAATGAAAACATGTTTGTACTGTATACATACCAAAGATATTTTATGTTTTGGTGAATAATTGTAAAGAACTGTACATGTCTCTGATAATCTGAGGTTCAAAGTTGTATACATGTATGTAAAAATATTTTTCAAATATATATATATATTTATGCGCTGTTATTTATCAATATATAATTTTGAAGAGGGCTAAATTAACATCTTTCTTTAAATTAAACTATATAAGTTTATTAATTTTGGTGTCCTACTTGGAATTTGATACGCTAACCAAACGAAGAATTGCACAGATGGTGGCAGTAATGGAAAGGATTGTCCACAAAGATTTTGTTCTATTGATATTCCATTTATGGATTTTGAAAAGTTGCTTCATAATATATTTCTTGGCAAGATTGAAGCAGATCATATTAAAAGTGAAGTTATTCTGTGAAATTAGCTGAGGGATGGAACCCAGAGTGATGATGAAAAGTTGCATTCTGGACAAGAGAAAAGCTTTCAGTTTTGACCTCTGGGGTTGCATCAGGACCATTATTAATTTCAAAGTTTTCACATGGTGCAGAACTTTTCAATTCAAGATACTTTTGTTACAAGCCCAGAGGATCCCAAAACCCAGAAGCAATAGAAATTCATCAAAACAAAAGTTGAGTTTAATTTTATTTAAACATAAAAACAGGATCAAGCTTTAACTTATTACTTCTAATTCTAAGCACTTGTGTATGTAATGTGTATATGTTCAGGAAAGTTCTTTGCTTTAATAGTCCAATCATTCACTTTTCACTTCTCCAAGTTGACTGGTATCAGGCAATTCTTATACTGTGCACAGAATTTAACATTTATGAATTTTCACCAGGCTTTGGTGCTTAAAGATTACTGCATAGGAAAGTTCTTGTTGGTTTCAGACAGAAATTTGTTGCTTGTTAGACACGCACAAACTGATTTCCTCCAATCAGTCACTCAGGTGTCTTGCCAAAGAAATTTGTCCCATCATCAGTTTTCCAAAGAATAACCTCTTCTTCTAGATCACCACAGAGTTTCTCTTGTTACCCTTCTTTCAGGAGAAACACTCTATCCAGTAATTTCCTCTTGTAAGGACTACAAGGATTTTCAACAGGCTGAACTGAGAACTCAAAACCCATCTTCAAAATGGGATTTTCAACAAGCCTGCCAGCTTACCATGTTGCAGCCTCAAAAGCTACTGTAGAACTGATATCTCTCTCTTTCTTTCTGCTTTTAAAATCCAAACCTCCTCCCAAGGCTCCAAACCCAATCTTTGAAAGATCTATATCAGCACTTGAGCCTGGACTTTTCCATTTGCATCTGTTTTTGAATTTGTTTTCAAAGCAGTTCCATTGTCTTTGCAAAAATCACTGGGGCCTGAATGTCTGGCTTCAGCAAAGCTCTTGCATTTTAAATGAGATGTGTTTTATGAAATTACCTACACTGAACCCCCACAATCTATCTCTTTTAAATACATAGTCATATATAATATTAAATACACTAAGCTTAATAATATGTGCCAGAAGGACATAAGTTGAAATGTATAGACACACTGAGACAGATAAAATTTAATGTAGAGTAATAGTTCATTTGGCTAGAAGAATATGTAACAGTAATGTAGAATATACAGTATATAGATTAAATACTTTGGGGGGAAAAAGAGTCATTTTCAAAGTCTCAGAGAACCTGCAAGGAGGGTTGCTAGAATAAAATACCAATTATATAAAAAGACAAAAAAAAAACTAGCTTTGTCTCCTTTGGAATAAGGAAGGTGAAGGGAGATTTGATGTGTTAAAATCAGCAAGAGTTTAAAAGGGTAGATAAAAAAGGGGAGAAGAGTCTACAACTGAATGCACAGATTTAATGTAATTGTCAAGAGAAGTGTGATGGCATGCTGCAAAAATTTTGTCCAGGAAAATATTGTGATCTGGAAAGGCGATATTTCATAAGGGGGGAAAAAAAACACTGCAGAGCTGTGAAAAAGTAGGTGAAAGTCAAATTAATGAAGAGCTCTCTCAAAGATTCACCACAGGTCATTCATTGTTTTTATTTATTTTAATATGTTACTTTATTAGCATTTTAATAATTTATTTTTTATTATTTGAAGCAGGTTTAAATGTTACTGTGTATCAGAGATAGGATAATACTGAAAACAGCACTTTGTCCAAAAGTAATAAATTGAAAGCATCAGTTTTCTTACATGTTGTGGATGATGAAGCCCTGGACGTGTGTAATAACTTCACATTTTCTGCTGAAGGAGACAAAATGAAATTGGAAAAAATAATGGAACAGTTAGAGGCATACTGCATACCAAAACGTTACGTGACATTTAAAAGGCACAGCTTTTTCACATGTGTACAAAAAACAGAAGAAAGTATTGACTGAATTGAGAAACAGAAGCAAAACATGTGAATTTGGTGGACTGACTGACTCGCTGATAAAAGACAGACTTGTGTGTGGTATTTCAGATGATAGTCTAAGGGGAAGACTGCTAAGAGAGCAAAATATAGATCAGGAAAATCCCATAGAGTATCACAAATTCACGGAGGGCCAAAATTAAAAACTTGGACTAAGTCGAGGGCCGAACTAAATATTTATTGAAAATTTTCAACAACATCTGCATGTTTTCTCTTCTTTCAACATATGTAATGTTAAACTTTTTCTTATTAAAATAAATGTTTAATAATAGTTTTGGATAAACTCTTTCCAGAAGCATTAACAAATGAGAAATAAAATATTCAATAAATAATATTTCTCTATAGAGGATTTGTTAAATGTTGCTAGTGTGCTGTCGAATAGTAAAATCTGAGGGCTATTGAGAATGTGGGAGAATAACATGATTCCTGAAACAATCAAATGGGTGACTGATTGTGGGCATGAACTCTAGCAGGGATATTTGCCATGCCCTTTTTCCATTGGTACAGATATCCTTTGATTTACACACTTTTCAAGTTTTATGCCTAATGAGCTTGTATCCAGGTGCAGGACCATTTTTAACCAGGAATATATTTATCACTGTGACATGAAACTATTGGAAGATCGTTTTATCCTGAGATTAAAGTTCATAATCTTTACTCAGGCCTGTGTGCGGGAGGGCGGGGTTTGCGGGCGATCGGGTTGGACAACGACAGTGCGGGGGCATCGGCTCTCGCTGCAGGGCGGCATCTCGGCGGATCAGCGGCCCTGTCAACATGAGTCGCGGATCAGCCTGCGGCAGGAAGGGGGAGTGGGCAACGGTCCTGGCGAGATCAGGCCCGAGGCCTCCAGTTCCGGGCGCTGGGAAGCGGCCTTGGCTTCCCCTGACACCGACCAGGCCCCAAAACCAGAGTCCACGGTGAGACCCTGCAACGTAAACAGAGGAGGTGGGAGCGATTAGCAGGCTGACGCCAATGCATTCTGGGATTTGTTGCATTACTGTGCATGCACTATACTGGTGCGGCGGCCAGCGGGCCACCTCTAATACATTTTTGAAATGATCTTGCGGGCTAAATATAATTATATCGAGGGCCAAATTTGGCCCGCGGACCAGAGTTTGACATGTGTGCTTTAGAGCTACAGAAACTGTAAAATTGCAGGCCAAAGAGCTGTTCAGTGAAACTAGCTTCCTCGTGGATGCAGTGAGCAAGAACAGATATAAACCATTTAACAAAAAGAGCACCAAAAGGGAAAGAGTGGCATGGCCAGAGAACAAATTGAAAGGGACAATCGAAAGCCATGTCCTTTTTTTTTTTTTTAATTTTTTATTTTTCACACCATAAATCACAATAGCCATGATATACACTTTTTCTTTTCCATACATTTACAGTGACTTTTTCTCCCTCCCCCCTCCCTCCTCCCAAGCCACCCCCCCCACCCCACCCCCCTCTCATCCATTTTAGGTATACAATCTAGGTTGCATTAATTCAGTTAGACAATGTTGTCATTCAACAAAAATACACCAGAAATTCTACTGAGTCCATTCTTTTCTTTTCTTCTCCTTCCATCAACTTAGGTAATGTTTGTTCCCGGTAGGTTTTCACTATTGTATTTAATGTAAGGCTCCCATACTTGTTCGAATATTTCAATATTATTTCTTAAACTATATGTTATTTTTTCTAATGGAATACATTTATTCATTTCTATATACCATTGTTGTATTTTCAAATTATCTTCCAATTTCCAGGTTGACATAATACATTTTTTTGCTACGGCTAGGGCTATCTTGACAAATCTTTTTTGTGCATCTTCCAAGTCAATTCCAAATTCTTTATTTTTTATGTTACTTAGGAGAAAGATCTCTGGATTCTTTGGTATATTGTTTTCTGTTATTTTATTTAATATCTGATTGAGATCATCCCAAAATTTTTCTACTCTCTCACATGTCCAGATTGCATGAATTGTTGTTCCCCTTTCTTTTTTACATCGAAAACATCTATCAGATACTGTTGGGTCCCATTTATTTAACTTTTGCGGTGTAATGTATAGTCTGTGTAACCAATTATATTGTATCATACGCAGCCTCGTATTTATTGTATTTCTCATCGTTCCAGAGCATAACTTCTCCCATGTTTCCTTTTTTATCTTTATATTTAAATCTTGTTCCCATTTTTGTTTAGTTTTACCATTTGTTTCCTCATTCTCCTTTTCTTGCAGTTTAATATACATATTTTTTATAAATCTTTTGATTAACATTGTATCTGTAATCACATATTCAAGGTTACTTCCCTCTGGTAAACTCAAGTTGCTTCCTAATTTATCTTTCAAGTAGGATCTCAGTTGGTAATATGCCAGCGCTGTATCTCCAGTTATATTGTACTTATCTCTCATTTGTTCAAAGGATAAGAATCTACTTCCTGAAAAACAATTTTCTATTCTTTTAATCCCTTTTTTTTCCCATTTTCTAAAGGCAAGGTTGTCTATTGTAAAAGGGAGTAGCTTATTTTGCGTCAATATTAGTTTTGGTATTTGGTAATTTATTTTATTTCTTTCTACATGAATCTTCTTCCATATATTGAGGAGATGGTGTAATACTGGAGAAGTTCTATGTTGTACCAATTTTTCGTCCCATTTATATAATATGTGTTCAGGTATCTTTTCCCCTATTTTATCTAATTCTAGTCTCGTCCAGTCTGGTTTTTCCCTTGTTTGATTAAAGTCTGATAGGTACCTTAATTGTGCGGCTCTATAATAATTTTTGAAGTTTGGCAATTGTAAGCCTCCTTGTTTATACCATTCTGTTAATTTATCTAGTGCTATCCTCGGTTTCCTCCCTCTCCATAAAAATCTCCTTATTATTTTCTTTAACTCTTTGAAGAATTTTTCTGTCAGTTGTATTGGCAATGCCTGAAATAAGTATAGTATCCTTGGAAAAATGTTCATTTTAATACAGTTTATCCTTCCTATCAGTGTTAGTGGTAGCTCTTTCCAATGCTCTAAATCGTCCTGTAATTTTTTCATTAGTGGATTGTAATTGAGTTTATATAATTGGCCTAGATTTTTGTTTATTTGCACACCTAGGTATCTTATTGCCTGCGTTTGCCATCTGAATGGGGATTCCTCCTTAAATTTTGAGAAATCCGCGTTATTCATAGGCATTGCTTCACTTTTATTTACGTTTATCTTGTATCCCGACACTTCTCCATATTCCTTCAATTTCTTATATAGTTCTTTTATTGATAGTTCTGGTTCTGTTAAGTACACTATCACATCATCCGCAAACAGACTGATTTTATATTCCCTGTCTTTTATTTTTATTCCTTTTATATTATTATCTCTTCTTATCGATTCTGCTAGTGGTTCTATAGCTAGCGCAAACAATAATGGTGATAGTGGGCATCCCTGCCGCGTTGACCTGCTTAAGTTAAATTGCTTTGATACATGTCCATTTACTGTCACTTTCGCTAACGGTCCCTTATATAATGCTTTAATCCAATTAATATACTTCTCCGGTAAACTGAATTTTTGCAATACTTTGAACAAGTAATTCCATTCTACTCTGTCGAAGGCCTTCTCTGCGTCTAAAGCAACTGCTACTGCCGGTGCTTTATTTCCTTCTACTGCATGAATTAAGTTAATAAATTTACAAATATTGTCTGTTGTGCGTCTTTTTTTGATAAATCCAGTTTGGTCTAAATTTACCATTTTCGGTACCTGTTCTGCTAATCTGTTCGCTAATAGTTTAGCTATTATCTTATAATCTGTGTTTAGCAGAGATATTGGTCTATATGACGCTGGTGAGAGTGGATCTTTCCCTTGTTTTAGTATCACTGTAATTATTGCTGTTTTACATGAATCTGGTAAGTTTTGTGTCTCATCAATCTGGTTGATTACATCCAGGAGGGGCGGTATTATTAGGTCTTTAAATGTTTTGTAGAATTCTATTGGGAGTCCATCCTCTCCTGGTGTCTTATTATTTGGTAAATTTTTTATTATCTCTTGTATTTCTACTGTTCCAAATGGTTCTGTTAATTTATTTTGTTCCTCTATTTGTAGTTTTGGTAGTTCAATTTTAGTCAAAAATTCATCTATTTTCCCTTCTTTCCCTTCGTTTTCGGTTCGGTATAATTGTTCATAGAATTCTCTGAAGTTTTCCTTAATTTCTTTTGGATTATATGTAATTTGTTTGTCTTTTTTCCTTGTTGCCAATACCATTTTCTTAGTTTGCTCTGTCTTAAGCTGCCATGCTAAGATTTTGTGTGTTTTTTCACCTAGTTCATAATATTTCTGTTTTGTCTTCATTATATTCTTCTCCACCTTATATGTTTGTAATGTTTCATATTTTATTTTTTTATCCGCCAATTCTCTTCTTTTGGTTGTATCTTCCTTTATTGCTAATTTTTTTTCTATGTTTATTATTTCCCTTTCCAACTGCTCTGTTTCCTGATTATAGTCCTTCTTCATCTTGGTTGCATAACTTATTATTTGCCCTCTAATGAATGCTTTCATTGCGTCCCATAGTATAAACTTATCTTCCACTGATTCCGTATTTACTTCAAAGTACATTTTTAATTGTTTTTCAATAAATTCTCTAAAATCCTGTCTTTTAAGTAGCATGGGGTTTAATCTCCATCTATACATTCTTGGAGGGATGTCCTCTAGCTCTATTGCCAATAACAGGGGTGAGTGGTCCGATAATAGTCTAGCTTTATATTCCGTTTTCCTAACTCTCCCTTGAATGTGGGCTGATAACAGGAATAGGTCTATCCTTGAGTATGTTTTATGTCTAGTCGAGTAGTATGAGTATTCCTTTTCTTTTGGGTTTTGTTTCCTCCATATGTCCACAAGTTTCATTTCTTGCATTGATTTAATTATAAATTTGGTTACTTTGTTCTTCCTGTTAATTTTTTTCCCCGTTTTATCCATATTTGGATCCAAATTCAGATTGAAATCCCCTCCTATTAGTATGTTCCCTTGCGTATTAGCTACCTTCAAAAAGATATCTTGCATAAACTTTTGATCTTCTTCGTTAGGTGAATATATATTAAGTAGATTCCAAAGCTCTGAATATATCTGACATTTTATCATAACATATCTCCCTGCTGGATCTATTATTTCCTCTTCTATTTTAAATGGCACATTTTTGCTAATTAATATAGCCACTCCTCTTGGAAAGCCATGTCATTGATACGGTGCACAACACCTACCAAAAAAGTGTCCAGCATATGCAATATGTACAATAAATGCAACTGCAGGAACTACGTGCAACAAAGCAAGTTTCATGCAGTAGATGAAAGGGAGATAGAGGAATTCTATGTAGACATTGTGACTGGAAAAATAAACAGAGACTGGATGTTGAGATTAAAAGTGAATGACATATAAATTGGATACTGGAGCACAAATTCCAGGACTGCTCACCTGGAACTATCAATGATTGAAGACGTAATCTACAAAGGAAGCAAAATCCTTATCCCAAAGTCTGAGAAAAGAGATGCTTAAAAAGGATCCATGGAGGACATCTCAGAATCAAAGAGTGTAAGAAAAGAGCTCAAGAGGTGATGTACTGGCCAAAAATCAACAATGATATAACAAATGAAGTGTTAAACTGTTCAATATGCTGGAGATATCAAGCAAGCAATCCTGCAGAACCACTAAAGCCAAGCCCGGCACCATACTGACCTTACCAGAAGGTAGGCACTGACCTATTTGTATGTCAAGGGAAGGACTATCTTGTTGTCACAGACTATTACTCCCTGTATCCAGAGATGTGTAGACTGAACACCACTACTGCAGATGCTGAAATAACAGGTATGAAAGCCATATTCTTCAGACATGGCATGGCGAGTGAGGTCTTCACAGACAATGGACCCCAGTTTTGAAATTTAAAGTTCCGACAGTCTGCTAAAGAGTGGGACTTTGTTCACACCACGTCAAGTCCTCATTTTCCACAGTCCAATGGACTAGTGGAAAATTTGGTACAGACAGTGAAAAGACTGATGAACAAGGCAGAAGACAGTGGAATGGACTTCTACCAGAGCAAGCGATATATTCGCTTGAGTGTAGTATGTCACCAGCACAACTCCTTATGGGACGTAGGCTAAGATCAAACCTACCCATTCAGGAGAACCTCCTGAAAACAAAAGAGGGGGAGAAAGTGAGGAAGTTCAAAGAACAAGAGAAAGAAAAGCAAAAGTATTACTTTGGCAGAGGAACAAAAAACCTACCAGAACTCTGGACTGGTGACCAAGTAAGGCTAAGACAAAAAGAACTTATGGACTCAAAGGAACTATCCTTAGTGAAGTCCAACCAAGATCATACACCATTCAGACAGATGAAGGTGCTGTTCTACAAAGAAATCGTCGAGATCTTCAAATGGGACCAGCCACAGTAGATGGAAAGATAGATACTGTTGAACAACTTGAATGCACATCTGAGAAGACATCGTCTGAGGCAACAACTCAGATTCAAGGAGATTGTCAAGATTGTCCTCCTAAGAGACTCATTGAGCAAATTTAAAGAGTCCTGTTATAGAATGAAGTCATGCTATCTTATTCGCTCTTCAAGTTTTATTGTATGTAAACGTGAACACACAAAACAAGTTTAAAAAATGTTAACAATGTTGATAATAATGAAAATGTAAGTTCCTGATGTTAAAGTTAAAATTGGAGAGTTATACAAAGAAAACATGTCAGTTAAAAGTAAGCTACTTTTGTGGTAAGAAAGGGAGATGTAATGAGAATGATCATGGCTGCAATGCAACTAGCAGTGCCTTTCTGTTTGATTAGACTTGCCTGGACACACAGTATGCTGTATCTGTAATGTAGACTTGCAGCCTCATGGCATGCCTCATGGTGCTGTTTACATCAACTTTAAAGTAAAGAACCTTTTCCTTCATCCATGTGTTGTCTAAGAACACTGATCACTATCATTATAGAGGGCAAATGAACCAGAAATACATACCAAGTAACATGGTTGTAGAAAGATTGTAGAAGCAAGTCCAAAGCAATAGGACAGATCAAGGACATTTCACACTCAGGATTTAACAGGGCGTGAGGAAAGAACATGGGATGTGCAACAAAATGACATGGAGGGGATAAATGCCTCACATATGCTATAAGTTTGCATAATTTCTTCTTGTTCTTACAGGAGCTGCGATCTGAAATGGAACTGGAAGTGAGTGGGGATACTGATGGGCTGCAATTTTTTTTCACTGCTCTCTGCCAAAATGGCACAGATTTTCCTGGAGAGAAAAAGTGCTCTCATCTCTACTTTGGAGAAAAGGTATAGTGTTTCTATTTAAGTGAGAAATCTTTGTGTAAGACACTGCCACACTTTTACCTACATCTAACCTAGCAAGGACAAACACTGCAACAGAAAAAAAAATTACGCTTCAAGATATTTACTTGACTCAAAGTACTGTATTTTCATTTCTGCCAAAAAATACTTGTTTTACTGACCATCTTGGGAACTCATTACAGTCATATTGCCGCCTGTTGAAAGAACAATAATAAAATCAGGTGGATGCCTAAATTTCTTCCATTAATTTGGGCCACACTATCAGAGGGATCTTAAAATTTATGATATGCCAACAAAAAATGGATAGAAATCAATCAGTCGATACCCCATCATTTTTAACAGCCAAAATATTTGGATTTTAATTATCTACGACATATCCAATCTAATACACTTACATATAATTCTTTTTAAATTAACCCAAAAATGAAGTAGAAAGTATTTATAATAGGGTGGGTGGCATTGACACCAGGATGTTGCAAATTGGAGGATTCCGAAATTGTTGGTGGTTGGAGACAGGCACACCTGACCATTCATTGCATCCTTGGACATTGCTGAGCCCAGAGGGATATTATAATGTTTTAAAGCAAAGGGCTAAATATAAGCCATATTTACTATAGTGGGCATGGGTAAGGGTTTGACCCTGCCCATTACATATTTTTAACAATGTGATCAAATTCAAAGTTACATTATTTGACTGAACATGTACAACCAAACAAAACAACATTTCTCTGGATCACAGTGCACACACATACACACACAATACACAGCATGTAATAATTATGTGTATATATATGTATAAGATATAATTTAAATAAATATGCATTTTGGGATGATTTACTCATTTACAGGATACTGTTCATCCATCTCACAGCCTGCAGAAAGAAGCTATTTCCCAGCCTGGCCATCCTGATATTGATGCTCTTGCACCTCCTTCTTGATGGTAGTGTGCCAAATATACTGTGTGCTAGATGGAAAGTGTCCTCAATAATTCTTTGGGCCCTACTTAAGCAAAACCCCCATTAAATGTTGTTAATAGAAGAAAGGGAGGCCCCAGGGATCTTCTCAGTTATTTTGATAATCCTCTGATTTAAGGTTCCAGTCCAGTGTATTGCAGCTACCATACCACACAATGATGCAGCCAGACAAAACACTCTCAGTTGTACTCCTCCAAATTGTTGTCAAGATAGTCACAAAAGGCTGAAGTTGTGAAATGGATACCCTTTTATTAACTATAGACTGGAACAGCCCTCAACCTCACTGATCAAGACAGAGTGGAATGGGGTGCATGCAAAGGGCTATGGGTAGAATCAGTCTCAGGAGGTGTGTCCAGCTGGCAGTATCTAATAGCAAAACAGTGGTTCACCACATTCACCCCTCCTTTTTAAGAAGAGTCCGGTGAGGTGAGAAAAAAAAAGATGAAACAAATATACATCTTTCAGATTAAGTCAGTCAGAGGGTCTCCTTTGCTGCAGCGAATGACGTGGTAATGGTTGTGGCACTGCTGTAGTGACCTGATGAGCTTGTGGGGTTGATCTGTCATCACTGGTTACTGTTTGTCAAGGCGGGGTGGAAACAGGTGAGGAGGTAAGGGAGTGTCGTGCTGGTGCATCATGGGTGACAACAGTAGTGTGATGGATTATATAATATTTTATATTCTATATAGATATGTTCTGAAGGCAATAGATTGTGGGTGTTGTTTAGATCACAAACAAACACTTCACAAAACAGATCTCATTTAAAATGCAAGAGCTTTTCTTAAACCAGGCACTCCGGGCCCAGTGCCTTTGTAAAGGGAATCAAAACTGCTTTGCTAAAGGTTTTCATAAGGAGGTGTAAATAGAAGAACCCAAGCTCAAGATAATTAACAAGTTGGTGTTAATTGGACATGTGGTGAAGTAATGGATTATTGTTTTGAAAGCATCAGATGAAAGGGCTGAGAAGTTTGGGTGGGTGATGCAATCTGTTTGGTTGCAGTTTGCTGTTCTAAGGAGGTCATGTGGTTTTGCAAGCAGAGAGAGAGAGGAGACCAAATAGGCTTTCTTTAAGAGAAAGAAAGAGAACTGGTTTCTGCAGTCATGGCAAGCTGGCAGCTTGTTGAAACCCCATCTGAAAGACGGCTTGTGAGTTCTGAGTTCAGCCTTTTGAAAACCCTTATGGTCCATATAAGAGGAAATGGTTGGCTAGAGTGTTTCACCTGAAACAAGGAAAACAAAAGGAACTTTGTGGTCACCTGAAACAAGGAAAACAAAAGGAACTCTGTGGTGACCTGAAGAAGAAGAGGTTATCATTTGGAAAACCCTGATGGGTCAAGTTTCTTTGGCAAGGAGGGAATCAGTTTGTATGTGTCCAATGAGCAACAAATCTCTCTATGAAACCAACAAGCACCTTCCTGAACAGTAAACAATTACCTTTAAGCACCAGAGCTTGGTGAAAATTCATAAATGTTAAATTCTGTGCCCAGTCTAAGAATTGCCTGATACCAGTGAACTTGGAAGAGAGAGAAGTGAGATTGGACTGTGAATCAAAGACCTATCCTGAACTTATACATATTACTTACATGTGCACTTAGAATTAGAAGGAGGTTAAGTTAATAGTACCAAGTTAAAGTTTGATCCTGTTTTTATGTTTAAAGAAAATTATAAACTACTTTTATTTAAGTAACCATTTGTCTTGGTGAATTTCTATTGCTGCTGGGTTTTTGGGGCTCTCTGGGCCCGTACCAATAGCAAGGGGTGGAGAGTGGTCAGCTTCAGGCTCAGGGACCCCTAAGGTAACAGTGGGGGGGAGTGTCTGTAGGTGGTCAGTGGTGATCAGAGGGGCGCCCGATAGTGTCAGATCCTGAATTGAGATTGTGTTATTGCGCCCAACAAGGAAGTCAATGTAGTCGTAACAGGGGGTTAACGTGGAGGAGGCGGACTCTCTTAACCAGCGGATCAGTCTTAGATTGCCTGGCACGGTTCAGACACAGGTCCAGTCCTGGAGTAGTGAGCCAGGCGGGCAGTGTAGTCCCTGACACAGACTTCCTAGGGAAAGCAAACATCCAATCATGAGGTGTTTTGTTAGTGGCCATACATAAAAGTGACCGAACAGAGTGGAATATGTCTGGGACGATTTCTTGCCATTGGGAGATGGGGAGACCCCATGACCTCAGTGCCAGGAGGATGGTTTTCCAGACTGTGGCATTCTCCCTTTCCACTTGTCCATTTCCTCTAATTTTGTAGCTGGTGGTCCTGCTCATGGCGATGCCCCTGGCCAACAGGTACTGTGCAGCTCGTTACTAATGAATGAGGTCCCCTGGTCACTGTGGATGAAGCCAGAGTACCCAAAAAGCGTGAAGATATTGTGACGGGCCTTGATAACTGTGACCATAGTCATGTCCGGGCATGGGATGGCAAAAGGGAAACAGGAGTATTCGTCGATGTTTGTAAGGAAGAAGACATTCCATTTGGAGGAGGGGAGGGGCCCTTTGGAGTCGATGCTTAGGTGCTCGAAATGGTCAGGTGCTCCTTGACCAGTCAGTAGAATTGCGGTTTGCATTTGGCACAGACCTGGAAGTTTTTAGTCATTGTCCGGACTTCCTCAATGGAGTATGGTAGATTCTGAGCTTTGATAAAACAGAAAAACCTAGTTACTCCAGGGTGACAAAGGTTATAATGGAAGGTCTGCAGTCTGTCCATTTGGACACTGGCACAAGTTGGGGGTTTGTTACGTTTGCCAGACCAGAAGAGGATGCAGTAGTTGTAAGTGGACGATTCAATTCTCTACCTGAGAGTCTTATCATTCTTGATTCTGCCCCTCTACTTATTATTAAACATGAATGCAACTGCTCACTGATCCGTGAGGAGAGTGGATCGTTTTCCAGCGAAGAAGTGCTTCCGGTGGTGTACTGCCTCCACGATGGCCTAGGCCACCTCCTCGGTGGAGGATTGGCAAATTTCAAGGCCCTGGAGGGTGTGTGAGAAAAAGGCAATGAGTCTGCCCATTTGGTTGAGGGTGGTAGCCAGGGCAAAGTCAGATGCATTGCTCTCCACTTGAAACGGTGCAGACTCGTCTATGGCGTGCATGGTTGCCTTGGCAATGTCGTTCTTGATATGGTCAAATGCAGCTTGGGCCTCAGCTGGCAGGGGAAATGTGGTGGCTTTGACCAATGGGCGAATCTTGTCCGCATTGCTGGGGAGATCACCTTCAATGGCAGCCGAGGTCAGGTCACTAGAGGAGTGGGATAGTTTGGGTTGCTCACGGCGCAGGATGATCCCCCGTATGAGGATAGTGGCACCCACGGTGACCAAGTGGCAACTGAGTAATCATCTGAATTTTGGAGGGCCACCAGTATCTCTTTCAGCTCAATTACCCTCTGTAGATCAAGTACTTTTTGTTCCAGGAGTTTCTGTCTTAGGTACCCAGAGTGGATACTGGCCATGTCAGCATCCCTGATAAAGTTCTTACAATTCTGGGTGGCTGTCACAGCCTTAAGTCGCCTGCTTTGCATAGGCTCCGGAGGGCCCACAGGTACACGGCGCTTGATTCACCAGGTTGCTGCTTTCTGGCGGCCAGGAGGTGCCTGGCTTAGACCTTGTTTACTTTCTTGCAATACTGAGCCTTCAGGATCTCCATAGCCATCAGGTATGAGTTGGCATCACTGATCATTGGGAATACTTGGGGTCAGACTTTTGAGAAGAGTAATTTCAGTCAGTTAGCATCTGTGGTGATAATGTCCGCCACCAGGAAGTCTTCAAATCAACGTAGCCAGAGTTCAAACGTGTTCGGGGTGACCAGCAATCAAGGGTCGAAGTTGAGCTTCTCAGGTTTCAGGTACTGTTCCATGCTTTTTTTTGGGAAAAAAAAATATAGTTAATAAAATTGATGCACCATCAATAATCACAAAAGACTGAAGTTGTGAAGCTGATAGGCTTTTATTAACTATAGATTGGAACAGCCATCAACATCATTGACTGATGAAGGAAGAGTGGAATGGAGAGCATGCAAAAGGCTATAGGTTGGATCAGTCTCAGGAGGCATGTCCAGCTGGCAGCAGCCAATCATAGCATAACAATGGTTTACCACACTGGTAGCATTACCCTCCTCAACCTCCTTAGGAGGTGCTGCATCTTCCTGAGTCATAGAGAGGTGTTGTGGGTCCAGGATAGGATGTCTTTTAAATGCACACCAATGACCTTTGTGCTCTGCACTCTCTACACAACGGAACTATTGATGTGTAAAGAAAAGTGGTCAACCGTCATCCTCCTGAGGTCCACAATCATCTCCGTTCTCAGGTTATGATGGAAACATAAAATATAAACCCTTAAATATGAAAAGTATACCAATATAATTGATAATTTGATGAATTACATTTTTTTTACCTTTTCTTTCTTAAATGAGATATTAATCTTTTTTTATTTAACTAGGTTTCTTTCATTGTGACTGTGGAGTTGGCTGAATGTCTGAAGGAACCTAAGCATATTGTGATAAAACCTTTAGGATTTAGAGATACACTTGAGATTGAAGTACAGCCAGCCTGTAGCTGCAATTGCCAAACAAATGCAGAGCATAACAGCACAAGATGCAGTGGCAATGGCACTCTTCAGTGTGGTGTGTGCATTTGCAATGCTGGACGATTTGGACCTCATTGTGAATGTGAAGAGGAAAGTGTTTCCTTTGGTTCCTGCAAAAATAGTGCAGAAAACAATTCCTGCAGTGGTCGAGGTGACTGCCTCTGTGGGCAGTGTGCCTGCCATCCATCTGAGTTTGGACAGATATATGGTGCCTTCTGTGAATGTGATGACTTTTCCTGTGTGCGATTTAATGGGCTTCTGTGTGGAGGTATGTGCATTTTTATTCGGAATCTAGTTATTCTTTTTTTTGTAATATTTTACTGATAATTTTAATATATTTAAAATCAACAAACATACCAAATATAAAACATCAAGAAAACCCTTCCCTCCACTCCCTCCCCTCTATATATGGTAAGTCCTATTAAACAGAGAAAGAACAAAGAAAAAAAATAAAAAGATTGTCCCATTGTCAGTGCATGATAATACCACAGTGTTAAAATCTTTATTGAGATCTACTGGCTAACTGTAGCAATCGTATCTCTATAGTGATGCCAGTGAGGTACCTATCTGGTCTAAATAAGGCTGCCAGATTTTTAGGAAGGTGCTATATCCCCTCCTGAAATTGTATGTGACCTTTTCAAGTGGAATGCAACTATTCATTTCTGAAGAGCACCTATCCATGAGTAGTAGATGGGAGTCAGACTTCCATGTTACTGCTATGCATTTCCTGGCCACACATAAAGCAGTTGTTGTGTATTTGATTTGAGAATTAGTTAGTAATCTACCAACCGTAGTAAAGTTCCCAGAAGACAAAGCTCTTGGTCTACTGGGAAGGTGACTCCCGTGATCTGAGGTAGGGTATCACAGGTCATACCAGAAGGGCCTCACCTTCATGCAAAGCCAGGTAGAATGTGAAAAGGAACCAACTTCTACACCACACCTAAAACATGTCTCTGATAATTCAAGTTTATATTGGTGTCATTTCTGTGTGGGGTGAGGTACAGTTGATGGATAAAATTATAATAGCCCAATCTATACCTGGCATTGATAGTAGCCAACAAACTTCCCTGACACAGTTCTGACCAGAGTTATTAGTCAATCGCTGTGTCGAAGTCTGACTCCCATCTCACCCTAGACTTATGTAAACCTTTTATTGATGACTTTCACTCATCAATAAAAAGAGCATTCTAGAAATAAAATTATATATATATATTCCTTTCATGGGGTAGTTTCTCCTTTTCAGTGAGCCTGATAGAGTCATTTCAAGGCCCAAATTGGCCCTGAAAAAGGTCTTATTGGACAAATCATATTTTTTCTTCAGCTGTTCAAATTATATGAAAAGTCCTTTTTCATAACAGTCCTCTAGATGTTGTATCCCCTTAAGATACAAGGCTTCCAAAATATAATTGTTCAAAGTCATGGGTATAAGTTCATTTTGTCTTAAAGGTGTCATTGATGACAATCTTCTTTTCAGTCCATATCCTCCACAGGTCTCACCCCATATTTTAATCGTGTTTTAAATTGGGGTTGTCTGTTCTGCTGGTATAATTCTGGGATTCTATTTATACATGAAATAATTATATACATTCTCTTTCAGAGAGTGCAATCCAATTTGTACTCAGGAGGGGGTATTTCCCCCCCTCAAAAAATGAAGAAATGAATCGCATTTGAGACGCCAATTAATACTTCTTGAAACTAGGCAACCAGATGCCTCCTAACCTGTAATCCCATGTTAACTTTTCCATGGATATTCTAGATACCTTACAGTCCTGAATAAATTGAGGGTTTTTAAAAAGGTTTGAGATAGTGAAATTGGCAAGGATTGGAAAAAGTACTGCAATATATTCATACTTACACAGTTGACCCTGCCAATTAGAGTGATGGGTAAGTTCGTCCACCTACTCAAATCTGGAGGTAAATGAGTTTCTACAAATTCTGGAGATCATCATCCACTATTATTCCAAGATAACTGATGCCATACAAGAGCCATTTGAATGGGCATTTGCTGATATTCAGTGTAATTAAAATTTGTTAGTGGGATGATTTCACTTTGTCCCCAGTTCACCTTGTATCCTGAAACTTCGCCATACGATTTGAATAGAATCTGTAATTTAGTGAGGGAATTAATCAGATCTGTTTAATATAGGATTACATTGTCTGCCATAAGATTAATTTTGTGGCTTGTCTGACCTACCCTAAAATCCTTTATCTAATTGCCTCTGCCAAGGGCTCAATAGTCAAGACAAAAAGTCCTGGAAATTCAGTTATTCTTTAGGTAGTTTTTTTGTTCATGTAAGACATCTTTGACTTTTCTTCCCAAATTGCACAAACGGAAAGATTCCCAATGTGAATATCCAGTATTCACTTGAAATAAATGGAATAAGTAAATCATTTTCATTGTGGACAATTATGGATAAATAATTAAGAAATCTAAGTGTAAAGAATTTATCTATCATGTTCAGCTAATTACATTCATGTAGAATGTTTCATAGTACATGAATATAATTTATTATGTTTTAATGTTCTATATTTCAAATTTTACACCCAACTTTCCCATAAAAGCTGCCCTTTGTTCCAGCACACTATTTATTTATGTCATTTTTTTTAATGATGTTTTAGTCTTAATTTATGTTGATATAAATTTCACTTTGTAAAACTATCTACCTGACATTATCAAAGATATTACAGATATGTTTTAGTCATGTGCATTAGTTAATTTTACAGAACACTTGGTGTTGATAAAATGAAGATTCATTTTGACTAGTGGCTAGAAAAATCATAGGTTCAATGAATCTGGCCATGAACCGATATTCATGAATTTTGGATGGGTATCATGAATTCTGAGCTCCAAGCCTACGTTAATTCTTTAAAACACTGCAGCATCACTATCTTGGGTGTACTATATTTTTTTCTGGAAATGATCCAACATATTTGAAAACCTAGACCAGTATTTCTCAACCTTTTTCTTTCCACTCACATACCACTTTAAGTGCCATTGGTGCTCTGTGATTAATAAGGGATTGCTTAAGGTGGTATGTGGGTGGAAAGAAAAAGTTTGAAAACCACTATTATAACCGCACCAAATTGATTCGTTATGTGCACGGTTTCAATACTCCAAAGGAAATGGACCAATGATAATTTTTCTCAAGCAAAATATTTCAGTAACAATTGGGTCTAGAGCAATGATTCTCAACCTTCCCTTCCCACTCACATATCACCTTAAGCAATCTCTTACTAATCACAGAGCACCGATGGCAAAGGGATTACTTAAAGTGCTACGTGAGTGGAAAAAGAAAAAGGTTGAGGACGACTGATCTAGACTGAAAGTTACAATACATTTGATTCCATTATATGTCTTTCAGATAAAGTTTCTTGTCTTCCTCTTCAATTTCAATAAGGATTCCATGTTACCATACAATCCTTTTATTACTTTTCTTTTGCAAAATATGTAAGTTTTAAAATATAATTTACATTATTTGGCTAGTGCAAAAATCCTTACTGGTGCAGATCCTTGTGTCATAATGAAACAAATCTAAAGTATCCCAGGACATTCTAAGATATTTAATGGCCAGTTAATTACTTTTCAATTTTCTAATTATTTTTGTTTAACATAGTTGGTAGCCAAATTCATTGCACTATTTCCACAAACCTGAATAAATTAAGTAATCAGCCATTAGGTTCCAGAGATGAAAATGAGTCAAGGTTATTACTGAATTGTACTTTTAGACATTCATTTCTTGAATAGTTGTTGAGCTAAGAGCAGATTTTGTGGAAAAGATCATTTGTCATCTAGTTATATGAAAAGATTAATTGTTACAGAACAGCTTCACACACTCTCTCCATAAATACCCATAGTGTGAGGTTCATTGTTTATTTGATGGCAAGGGAATCTTAACCAAATATGCTGGTATACACTGGCAAGGCATCAAACATTGTTGAGTCACATATGTCAGATTATATTTTCCAAGTGAAATATGGCAGATCTTGGAAATACAAAATAAGAATGGAAAATATTGGAAACACTCAGTGTCAGGTGGCATCTTTGGATAGGAAAACTGTGTAACCGATAAATGTCAATGGCCATTAATTTGTTTTGTTCTTTCTTCAGAGTTGTCATGTTCAGTTTGGATAATAGGATGCAAAATCTCAAATGAAACTGCACAGAGTTCAGGACAATTTTAATACAAACTTGATCTATGCTTATGCCTCTGGTTCGGAAGTTTATCAGATCCAATCTTTGGTTGTATAAATTATTGTGATAAGTAACAATTACCCCATTGTATGACATTGAGAAAGATCGCCAGGTCTTTTATGCATAAAGATTTCCTGAAAGCAACTGTTATAGTCTTAGCATGGATTATATTCAAAGACTCTAACAGTGAGCTCATCTACTATTTTTTAACCACATATGTAAGTTTTTTCAAGGATTCCAGGCCAAGCAATTCAATTTGGATAATTAATTAATATTTGGATTCACTTCCTGTATTTATTCAGTTAACTGATTTAGAGTTAGAATACAATGTTTTAATCTGTAGAGACCTAAGAGTATGGTTTACTTTGGAAGTTAGAGTTACACTGGATTTCATCAGTTTTGATGATTATTTCTCTTTATAGGGCATGGATCATGTGATTGTGGTGAATGCCTTTGTGACCAAGGATGGACGGGTGAATACTGCAACTGCACCACAAGCATAGACTTGTGTATTTCCGCAGATGGAGTCCTGTGCAGTGGGCAAGGAGTGTGTGTTTGTGGAAAATGTGTCTGTTCACATCCAGGGGCCTCTGGAGAAAAATGTGAAAAATGTCCAACTTGTTGTGACCCCTGCCCTTCAAAACGGTAATCTGCACAACTCCTCCAAATAGTAATCTCCAGATACTCTTTTTCTAATTTATTCTATGTGATTTTGTGGGCTTTGTTTTCCTAAGAACCCGATTTGGTCTGCCTATAAAGTATTAATAGCAATCACTTGGCAATTCAAAAAAAATTCAGAAAACAAGCATAAAACAAGCTCCTTAACCTACTGAAACTACATTGTCTGAAACTAATCATAAACCAACTTCATTTTAATTCTCCTCAGATTCCCATGAACTCCTCTGCACACTGAGGCGTTAGAATTGAGTTCAGGCCATTGAAGTTGTAATACATCAGCTCTATGACATTGTGCCTGCTAAAATTAACCCCTTCCAAAACAGTGAAATGCCATTTGCCCTTTTCTCTCTATTTTTAAAGTAACTCTTTAGCTGTTTTGTTTTAAAATAATTAACGATCATATCTGGGGATAGAGTAGGCAAGGATTTACGCAACTTAAACAAACTCAGTTATCTCCCTTTACTCTGGAAGATTGAGGATGACCTCTGTAGATGGAGAACTCAGCCCATAACTTTGGTGGGCAGAGTTAACAGGGTGATGCCAAGGCTACAATAACTATTTCAGTCATTGCACATTCCATTGCCCCAGGGCTTCTTTAAGATGCTCAATGGATGTGTCAGAAAGTTCCTGTGGAATGGTAAAGTGGCTAGAATCTCCATGGAAAAGATGACTTGGAATTACAAATTAGAGGGGTTTAAAATTGCCAGATTTCAAAAAATATTACTGGGTAGCCCAGGCGAGGTTTATTGCCTCACTCTTTGAGGAAGAGGGAACAAATTGGACCACATGCAATAGGTGAAAAGGTAGCAAGAAAGTTTATATATAAATGGGACATTAATTTTTAAGAAAACTGATAACCCCATACTAAAGCATGTACTTCAGAAATGGCAAAAAATAAATCAATGTATTGGATTGAAGATGGGGATATCCTCCAAAACGCCCTTGTCCCAGATCAACATAATACCCATGACTCTGGACAATAAGATCCTGGACACCTGGTGTCAGAAAGGGATCAGGTGTATCAAGGATTGTTACAAATGAGGACAGTTCATGACACTTGAGCAGTTGAGGAATAAATGTGATTTGTTTAAGAGAATATTGTTCTGCTATCTGCAACTACGATCTTTTTTAAGGGACAAATTCTAATTTGAAGGGGGAATGTGTGTAATTTTATGTCAATATTGTATTTAATATTCCAAAGTGAGGGCCCGAAGCCAGGCTCACACAGGTCGAGGGAATGGTGGGAATAGGACTTGGCCACAATAATCCATGAGTGGTGCTGGTCAGATCTGTATCTGGACAGCATGATAACTGTTAATGATGCCAGGTACAGGTTGGTGCAATACAACTTCCTGCATCAACTGTACCTCACACCACAAAAATTACACAAATCCAAATGAGAAATCTTGGAAATGTGCTTTAAGTGTGGTGTGGAGATTGGAACCTTTATCCATTCAACCTGCAATGTACAAAGGTGAGAGCCTTCTGGGAGGACCTGGGACACATTCTGAAAAAAATTACTAAAGGTGGATTTTCCACAAGATCCGGAATTGTACCTTCTAGGAAACATTATGGATGTGTGTTTTAAACTGTCCAAGTACCAAATTCAGTTCATGAAGGTCACCTTGGCGGTATCCAGGAAGTGTATAGCGGTCACGTGGAAGTCCGACTCCCAACTAAATATTTCACAATGGAATATAGAAATGCAGAGTTTCATTTCCCTGGAGAAAACCACGTACAATTTAAGGAGGAAAAATGACACATTCGTTAGAGTGTGGCAACCCTTGCAGATATGACTATCCCCCTTCGGAAGAAGAGTACTGAAACAATCTGTCCCAACGTGGAAACAATTGGGATCAATGAAATGGGATGTGGTGCAGACGCTGTGCTCTATTAGTTGTTTTTTTTTCTTATTCCTTACCTTTGGTTACTCGGTCACCTTGGTTGTTTTTTCGTAGGTTTTCTGTAGGGGTATTTGTGTTTTTCGTACCTGTATAATTTATGACTTTATTCTGAGTTATATCGGGATAAGGGGGTGGGGGGGGGATAAAAATGGACTTTGTATGTCATATTGGGGTTGAAAGAGATTGTATTTTGTGTTTAAACTTATGAGTCTTTGAAAATCAAAACTATTCAAAAAAAAATCACGATCTAATTCCATTTGCAAAGGAATTTTTGTATCTGTTTCAAAAATGCACTTCACACCATAATGTGGCACAAAATAGATTTAAAAGCTAAGATTCATCTGCAAAAAAAAAGGGAGGAGCGTTTTATCTTTTTGTGTACTGTGGCTTTGCTAAACTGTTATATGGTTATATGGTTAATAATAACAGTTTGACATCAACTGTCTAAATATGAATTTCTTAACATTTCCCCAAAAGTATTTTTCCTGATTGAATATTTGCCTTTGAACAAAATGTGTTGGCCATTAAATCATGAGGAACACCAATATTTTAGCTTTTAATGGAAAAAAAACAAAAAGCCTTGCCATTATTAATCCACAATGATGATTCTGTTTCGCAGAAGTTGTGTTGAATGTTATCTGTCTTCGATGGATGGGTCAGGAAATGAATGCCAAGAAAAATGCCTGCTAGTTGATTCCATTGTCAATCACACAGCAGGTAATAAATATAATTTCTTCATCATTTATAGAAAGATTCTAAGACCAACCCTAAAGTGAAACTATGTAAAATATCATAATTATTACCTTTACATCAACATAATGGTGATAAATTTGCTGACAAAGGCCAGTAGTTCTTTGTAGATACCTGTACAAGGTTTTCACTTGACTTTGTTTGAAATAAAAATCCCATTTGTTGGCTCACCTTCACTACCTTTGTCATAGCAGTAAAGATTTTACAGCATTTATTTTGGGGATCTGATTACAGATCTGGTTTAACTGACGCACAATCCAAGTCCATTCATTTAATAAAGATTGTAAGGTTAAAGGTTCCATTATTGTCAAGTAACACTACATTTAGAATGTAATATACATTAAATTTTTTAACTTTTGTCCACTGTAAGGCAGACAGAGAGTTGCCACTTTGTCCAGTGCCCCTCACAGAAACTTACAGCAGCTGGTGTTCTAAAGTGGTCTACCCTCCAGGTACTGACCAGTCCTGCACCTGCTTAGCTTCCGAGATCAGACAATCTCAGGTGTATTCAGGCAATTAGGTGCTGTATGGGGCTGCAAATAAGAATTATATAAGATTCATTGTTTAAAATTATTTTGTTTTAGTTATTTGAAAATGTTTGCATTTGATTCTGGTATGTTTAATAGATTTTAAAATGTAACTTAAAACCCATTTAACAATTAATGTGTAACATTGAAGAAGCTTGACAACTTTGCCAAACCTTTTGCCTGATTTCCTAATGTTTCCTTCGAAATGTTGAGGGCTGGGCTTGTTCTGGCCTGTCCTGAATACTTTATAATGTTATTCAAGTGCTGCCACTCTTTAGGTTCTGGCCAGTCAGCTCTGGATCCACTTTGAGCAGCAAGATCTGCCTTGTGGAGTTGAGTTCAGATACAGGTACACAATTCTTTATCCAGACATCTAAAATCCAGAAAGCTCCAAAATCCAGCAAGTGGGGAGAGAGACGGCAGCGCACGTCAGGCGGGTGAGGGCGAGAGACCAGCAGCGCGAGTCAGGCGGGCGAGTGGGGGAGACCGACAGCGCGAGTTGGGCAGGTGAGAGACCGGCAGTGCGAGACGGGCGGGTGAGAGACTGGCAGCGCGAGTCGGGCGGGCGAGGCGAGTGACCAGCAGCGCGAGTCGGGCGGGCAAGGGAGGGGGGGGAGACCAGCAACGCGACTGGAAGGGGGTGGGGGTGGTATGGCAGCTCAATTCGGGTGGACTTAAATCTGACTTTCCAAAATCCGGAAAAATCCGAAATTCAGAACACGCAGCCCCCCAAGGGTTCTGGATAAAGGATTGTGTACCTGTAATGTGGAACTCCAGTTGCAGCAGGCCAGGAGCAAGTTTCCCTCAGGAGATCCCAGGCCATTTTACTTCTTAATGATCCCTCATCATGATTTTGAATTGTTTTTCTGGCTTGTATATAAAGACATTCAGTTGTTATTCCTTGTAATGCTAACTGTGGATCTGTAGTTTTCAGGTTCAAGTGTTAAATATCAAAATCTCTGCATTAATTATGGTTAATAGTTTATAATATTATCATAGTGTGTTTGCTGAAGATGTTAGCAAATATTTATTGACAATATAACATTTAAGCTCCGACTACAATTATTAAAATAAATCTAAATCTGTTTGGATATGTTAGAACATTGATGGAGTGCCATTGTGATAAATTATTTGTAAAACAAGAGAATAAAAAGGAAGATTTTGTACTTGGGCCATAAATTTTTTGATCTTTGGTCATCCCAAAGGACTTTACAGACAAATAAGTATTTTGCCAGTTTTGTCATTGTGGTAATACAGAAACTAACTTTTGTACAATGAAATATTCTGATGTGGAACTGGGGAGAAAGGATGGCAGATAGCCATATGGTAGTTGCCAAAACATGATGTAACATCCATCAACTTTTGGCAGTTTGCATAAGCACCATGAATGCAAATTAGTTGAATGCAGTGATGTTTCAATTATACTCTATGAGAAAGACAACTTGGGCATCTTGTGTCCATTAGCAGTGAAGTGCAATTGAAGACTGTGCTGGGTCAAACCTGGCACAGGAATAGATGATGAATTGATTTTTGTTAACTCTGGTCACTTGGTTGTTTGATTAAACCAGGCCTTGCTTGCTAGATGTGGGAATGTTGCTGGTTCCCTTCAGAATTGCTGCTCACAGTCAGCAACATTTGTTGCATAATATTTTAACAGCTGTCAGTATTTCTTTAGAGGGTTGGTCTAAGCCCTGGCCTCCACAAGAACTTTAGACTTTAAACCTCAGGAATTCCCTTAGGAATCAAGCTAGGTACGTCCAAACTCTTCTGACACATCCGCTGTGAGTGCAGGCAGCTCACACAGATGCAAGACTTCATCGAGGGGAAGGTTTATTGGGAAGAGATATAAATAGCATATATTGTCAGAGAATTAGAATTTAAAATGGAAACATGCTGCAATTATGTGATAGTACAGATTCTATCACCAATGTGTATATGTACATATGTACAGATGGTAGTGTAGGATGACTGTGATTGGCTGAGAGTGTAGCCACACCTACTGGCAGGTCTTAAAGGATTGCTCCTAGCCAGACAAGGTCATTCTGGACGGGTCGACCTACTTGTGATATGCTCCAGTCTTCTAGTTTATAAAAACCTTGGTTTGGATCAACAAGTCTTTGGTTCTTTCGACATGCACTACAAATTATACATGGCACTTGTAGAACTGTCAATAGTTTTGGTCCAACCACATTGATTTACAATCAAGAAAGTGCATCAAAGACTATTTTTTCAGAAGTCCAAGGAAGTTTGCCAAATGAAAAACACACCAAAATGCTGAAGGAAATCAGCCGGTCTTTTCAGTGTCCAAAAGAAACAAATATATATTGCCAACATTTCAGGCCTGAATCCTTCTTCAAGGAATAAGCAGAATAAGCCGGAAGCAGAAAATTTCAGAAAGACTCAGAATTCAGATAATGCTGGTGAGGGGAGGAATCCAGGCCAACAAAAGGTGTTAATTGGATATGATGAGACGAGGTAAGAATGTATCATGTTTGTGCAAAAGGAGATGAAAAGGAGAGATAGAGCAAGGGGAAGGTAACAGGGAAGAAGTTAAGGGGACAGACATGTCAGCAAAGGGGTGGGATGGAGAATTGAAATGGGTGGCCACTGGGAGATCCATGTTATTGCGGCAGACAGAGCTGAGGTGCTCAATCCAGACTCTCCGATGTAGAGGAAACAACAACAGGATTACTGGATGCATTAGATTACTGCTTCAGATTCACAAGTCTAATGTTGCTTCACTTGGAAGGACTATTTTGGGCCTCAAAAGGTGGTGAGGGAGGAGTTGTCGGAAAAGTGGAGCATCTCCTGCGGTCACAGGGGTAGGTCGCAAGGGGACAATTGGTCGGTAGGAAGGAGTAGGCAAGGGAGTCATGGAGGGAGCGGTCCCAGTGGAAAGAGGAGAGGATAGGGTAATATGTGTCTTGTGGTGGGATCATGTAGTAGGTGGTGAAAATGGCAAAGGAGGATGTGTTGGATGCAGATACTGGTGGGGAGGTAGGTGAGGACGAGGAATCCTGTCCTTGTTGTGCGTGGGGGGTGGAGGGGGCCAGGGCAGATGTGCAGGTATTGGAGGATATACGGGTGAGCGTTAAATTGATGATGATAGAGTGAAAGCCACATTGTTTGAAGGAGGAGAGCATCTCTGATGATCTGGCATGGACGTCCTCATCCTGGGTACAGATTTGTCGGAGACGGAGGAATTGAGAGAATGGAATGGAGTCCTTACAGAGGACAGGGTGGGAAGAAGGTTAGTCAAGGTAGCTGTGGGAGTTGGTGGGTTTGTAGAAAATGTCTGTTGTGAGTTTGTCTCCCTAGTTTGGGACAGAGATCGAGGAAAGGGAGAGTGTTTTTTTGAGGTCAGGTTGGAAGTTGGCAGCAAAGAGGATGAAGTTGATCATCATCATGGGTTCATGAGGCACTTGCGCCACACCTCCTCCCTCCCCATCATTCAGGGCCCAAAATAGTCCTTCCAAGTGAAACAACATTTCACCTGTGAATCTGCAGGGGTCAACTACAGCATCCAGTGCTCCCATTGTGGTCTCCTTTACATCGATATACTGGACACAGATTGGGAGTTTGTTTTGCTGAGCACCTCAGTTCTGTCCACCACAATATCGTGGATCTCCCAATGGCCACCCATTTTCATTTTCCATTCCCTTGCTGACATGACTGATCATGTTCCCTTGCGCTGCCAGACTGAGTCTGCTTGCAAATTGGAGGAACAGCACCTCATCTTCCAACTGGGCACCCTCCAACCAGATGGCAGTAACATCGACCTCTCTGGCTTTTGTTTCCCCCCCCCCCCCCCATTTCTTCCTCTGTCACTTTCCCCCAGCTCTGTCTCTCCATTCCACCTCCTTTTTTACAAATATTATATTCTTACCTCGGCCCTTATCCTATCCTTTTGTTGACCTGGATTCCTCCCCCAGTCACAGCATTGTCTGAATTTTGTCACTTTCTGAGATTTTCTGATTCTGGCTTATTCTGCTTATTCATTGAAGAAGGGCTCAGGCCCGAAACAATGACAATATATCTTTGTATCCCATGGATATTAAAAAGACTGGCTGAGTTCTCCTAGCATTTCAGTGTAATTTTACTACAATCACAGCGTCTGCAGACTTTGTGTTTCATGAAGTTTGGCATATCCACAAGGTCTCTTAACAACTTTTATAGATGTACCATGTATCTTGTCTGGATGTATCAGTATTTGCAATGGGAACTGCTCCGCTGAAGGCAGCAAGAAACTGCAGAGAGTTGCAAACTCATCTCGGGCCATGCTCGCAAACCAGCCTCCCATCCATCCACTCTGGCTACACCTCCCACTGTCTTGGGAAAGCTGCCAATATATTAAATAAGTTACATACGTGCTTTAAAAAAAATGAACCTTCAGATTTAAGGACACTTTCTCTCCTGCTACTATCTTCAATGGATGTATCACTGGCAAAAAGATGATGGTTTAACTGTACTTTTCTCTCTACCCAGCACTTTGTTTTCTCTCTAACCAGCACTATGTTTTCTCTCTATCCAGCACTATGTTTTTGTACATTTCTCAATACCATGCACTATTTAACTAATTGTACACTTCCCTATATATAGTTGATTTATCCATCTGTTTATTATTATTACACAAGCTGCAATATGAGTTGACTTCCTGGTCAGCACACAAAACAAAGCTTTATACTGTATCTCAGGACACGTGACTATAAAGAATTCATTTAAATTCAATTTTCTTTTTAAGAAAGGATGAAGTGGTGTGGGAGACAGACAATTAGAGATTCACAAAGCTAATCTCTGGAATGAGAGAGTTGTCCTTTTATGATCAGCTAGAGAGATATTGATTGATTTAGAAGGATGCCATTTTGATAGGGCATGAGAGAGGAGATGTTGAGATGTTTCCACTCGTAGGAAAATCTTGAATGAGGTAACATCATTACAAGATGAGGGAACAGTCATTGAAAACTGAGGTGTGTTGGAATGTTTTCTCGCAGATGTTGTTGAATCTCCGTCCCTGAAGGTTCATCTGTGAAAATGAATACAATTGCTGCTCCCGTGCCAAAAGGAACTGTTCAAATATGGAACTTGTTATTTAGAACAATAAATAGTTAAATTCCAAGTAAATTACATTGAAATCAGTATAAATTTGTTAATGTGGTCCTACAAAGCTTTTAAGTAAAATGATAGTTACGCAACATTTAGTCAAAACACAGAGATATCTTACCTCCTATGGACACTAAGAGACCTACCAAGTTCCTCCCTCATCTCTGTGTTTCAACTACAATCACAGCATCTGCAGACTTCCGTGTAACATTCAACATAACAGAAGGATTAATACTTAAAGCTTTAAAATATTACAATTTTATATCTGCTTGAAATACTCACCTCATTCTATATCAAAAGTCTCAACATCATTTTGTTTGAGTGAAGTGTAATGTTTTCTCAGTAGATTTATTATAAAGACTGACGATGAAGAATTTTTGGAAGATGGGAACTAGGGGGTATCAAGTGCTGTGGAAGGAATGTGATGAATGCTGGAAGACTGCATGCCCAATTTTATGAAATTGCTACTGAAGACAGTTGACTCATGTCTTTATGAGCCAATGCTGATGGATCACACATGAAGTGACTAAAATGAAAAGAGCTGAGAATCCTTTCCAACAAACCATTTGAAAGGAAATAAGATTTCAGATGTATTTTACTGAAATATTATTTTATCAATCACTGAATAGAAAAAAATAGCCATTTTAGATAATTTTCAGAGTGGTTTCAGTTTGATTTTTGCTCATTTTTAAACATGACTTTAAATCTGTATTCTCAAACCATTTCTTTTGTAGACTTTAAAGAAAACCAATCGACCTACTGTACGTTAAAAGGTGCCGATGATTGTACAATATCATTCCGTTTTGTTAAACATGAAAATGGAAGATCAGTACTTTATGATCTTGAACAAACAGGTGAGCATGACCACACATCATTTAGATCAATTCATAAAAGTCTTTTCTATCTTTGTCATGCCTCAGGATGGCAGATATCTGTGAAGCATAAGTTACGATATTTAAAAATTGAGAACAAACTTATTAAATTATATTTAATATACATTTTATTTGTCTCACATTCCATTTGAGTTTTCAGCATAATTTTAGCGGAAAGTACCCATATTACTCTTGAGTAAGTAAAATATCCTATTCATGAGATGGGGGGTATATAAGAATGAATGCAGACTGCCATCAATACATTAATTGAAAATCTAAGAAATATGAAACAAGTCAGGTGGCCTTTGTGAAGAGTGAAACAGAGTTTATGTTTTGAGCCAGTGATGTTTCATCAGAACTGGGTGGAACATAGCCCTCAAAAATAAATACTGTATTATGAATTAACAATTTAAATATCGATTCAAACATCATCTATTAGACAACATCTGATTTCAGAAAGGGACAGATATGTTCCAGATGAACTATCTTTGAAAATATATTCAATTGTACATCATATCTTAGGTTATATTAATTATATACACCTTTGCAAACAGTATTTCAAATTACTAATGAAAGATCAGCTATGTCTATGAATCTGCCATATATCCTTCATCAAGTTCTGGAGCTGAAACACAATATGAGAAAAGAAAATGAAGTAAATAAATGATTTCCACCCTCGTTGTTGACCACCTGAAAAGTTCACTGCCAAGCCAATGTGCCTGCCTTCCTTGAATCTTATTAGTCCTTCTGACACCTGCTGCATGTGTGGTCATAAAACAAAGGTACTTAATTTGATCCACTGCCCACACTTGCCCCATTTTGGCCCCACAACCAAATTAATTTTTTTTGCAGACTGGCAGCTATCATCGATCTTAAGGCTTGGTTTTATTGCCCTCCTGTTAACAGAGCAGGCTAGGAGAGGGAACGAGGCCTCTAGATGACACATTCCGGTTTCCATTAGCTACAATCCCCTCCCTACCTCTGTCTCCTTTCCTTTAGCTCTTTGTCTCTCTTTTTCTCTCTCTCTCTTCCCTTTTCTCTCTAAGCACTTTTACACAGCCACGGAGGAGCAGAAAATTTGCAAAAGTTTTCTGCTCCACTGGCATGTAAAAATCTCAAGATAATATTTATTCATTTTCCACCAGGACCCCTGCACATTTTTGCGAGTGGCTGCAATCTAAATTGACTGCAGGCATTCCACAAAAATAGGCTCCTACCCCTGTCAACCTTGTTCCTAGCCCTGGCCATCCATTCCCCCCCCCCCCCCCCCCCGCTTCCAGCCATCTATTGTCCCCTGCCCCCCAGCTGTCAATTCCCCCAGCCGTCAATTCCCCCCACTCCCGCCCCACCCATCTGTGGCCCTGCGCCCCCATCTAATTCCAGATGCGGCAGCAGGGGCCGAACCCAGAGTTCACCTGAGCGTTGCACCGGCTCGCGGCAAGAAGCAGGTGGCAGTGGCAAGAAGCAGGCGGCGACAGCTCAGTGTTGGAGCCATGGCTGACTTCCTTACCCATAATCCCCCATGCAGCTAGAACCGCTCTACCAGAGCCAGAGTTACACAGAGCGGTTCCAGCTGCATGAGAGATCATGGGTAAGGAAGACAGCCATCGCTCCCGCATTGAGCCAGCCGCCGCCTGCTTCTCTCCCACTGGGTGCTGGGGGATGAATCACTTTTCCACCAAAGGTAAGAAAGGGCACCAATGGGGATGGAGACAGGGGTGATAGGGAATGACCTACTCCCTCCTCAACCTACCTCCACCTCAAATGTCCAGCTTTTGAAAATACAGCAACTCCAAAATCACCGCAGCTGCCGAGTAAACATCCTGTCTTGTGAACGGCCCCGCCAGAAGTAAGTATGCTGATTTTTTTTTTTCGGTATTTCTCCTTTACTTCTGTGTAAAAATTCAACCTGTCTCCTTTTCCCCAGCTCTGCATTCACAGAGCCCAGCCCCCCCCCCCCATCAATTCTCACTTTTCCTCTCTCTGTCCTCCTATCTATGCCAATTAACACCTTGTTTGTTGGTCTGTACTCCTCCCCTGCCTTTCTTTCTTCTCCCTTGCTTTTTACTCATACCCTGAAGAAGGGTCGAGGCCGAAACATCAGTTATATATCTTTACCTCCTGTGGACGCAGCAAGACCTGCTGAGTTCCTCCAGCATTTCTGTGTTTTTACATCCTAAGTACTACCCTGGAGATATTGCAATTTGTGATAATCAGGCTCATTTAAAAACTGTTGAAATTGATGTAAATACTGTAATGAAGATTGAAATTATTAAAATGTTACTTTTGTTTTAAAAATATTAAATTGCTTTGAGTTAATTTGAAAAAAAAATTGCAAGGAAATAAAAAATAAACTAAAATCAGTTAAATTTCCAATTTTAGTGAAATGTGATCACATTCAATGTACCAAGTCTGACTGATGTAATGCTAAGGGACCAAATAGGAAGCGTATCTACTCATCAACTCAATAAATTGTGACAGTGAGTGCCTCTGTGTTACGTTCAGGTGTTTTTTTCGACTTCTGCAAGAGGACACAGGAATGAAAGTTGAGAACCTGCTGGTACACACATTGGAGCTGTCCTTGGAAATGCTACTCAGTTGTCAGCAAAATATGGCTCATTGTGTGTTAGGAAGGATTTTAAAAGTAAGATAGAAAAGGATTATTTGAAGATGCCAAATGTTGAATTTTAAAAAAGCTGCAGTTACATTCTCTTAAAAAATGAACAATTATAAATGCACAGAAGGTAATAGACATTTTATTAGGAAGTCAAGAATTGCCATTAATAATTGAGATGCAATTCACTGTTGACATCAGTTTTCAAAGCAGTAATAAAAAAATGCTGTGTCTTTTATGTTGGGGGTTTCTCCCAAGTATTTAACTGCCCGCCTATTTGAAAGTGGAACTAAAACAAGAGGAATTCCCAGTATATTGGACAGTGGAAGAGAAGCATTGTAAGAGTATGGCGTGCTTGACCATGTCTCAATCTGCAGATAGTTTGGGGGCCAAGAAGGCTGGAAGAGGATTTGCTTTCAGAAATATTTCCAAGTTATATTTCTCATAAATATTTTCACTTGATAGTTTGAGGGGGAGAAATTGAGAATATTTGATTGCATTTCCCACTTCAGTAAGTGAAATGTTTAATTAAAAAAATGAATTAAAAACAAGTTCACACAATCTACATTAGTCAGAACATGTAGCAAGGTTTTGAAGCAGATCCTTGAAGGAAATCATATACATTTTAGAGTTATTTTGTGTCTTTGTTTCTAGGAATTTTCTTTAATAAGACTATATGATTGAGTTATTTAAATATTTGGAATACGGTAGTTGTTGTTATTGATTATCTATAGAGACACAATTATGATCAGACCAAAAGTTAAACATAAAATAATTATTTCATTTGAAAACAATTGCATGGAGGATGGCACAGTGGCACAGCTAATGGCACCTGCTGCCTCACAAGTCCGAGAGCACAGGTTCAATCCTAACCTCTTGCATCTCAATTATTAATGGCAGTTCTTGACTTTATAATAAAATGTCTATTACCTTCTGTGCATTTTTAATTGTTCATTTTTTTAAGAGAATGTAATTCAACATTTGGCATCTCCAAATAATCCTTTTCTATCTTACACTTAAAATCCTTCCTAAGACTACATGGGTTTCTCCCAGATGTTCTGGTTTCCTCCCACCTCCCAAAGCCATGTGGGTTGGAAAGCTCATTGGCAACTGTAAATTGCCCTTTGTAGATGAGTTGTGAAATCTGGGAAGTCAATAGGAATGTGTGGAAAACTCATAAAAATGGATTGACGGTCACTGTGGACTTGTTGGGCTGAAGGGATAGTCTCCGTGCCAGGTAACTTTATTGAAAAATTGAATAAATGTTGGAAGTTTGGAATTAGATCCAAGACCGAGAAAGTACATGATTAAATGCATAGAATTTGGAATTGTGCATTAATTCAGTCCTTGTTTTTATTATGTGCCCACCATAGCAAACTTCAGTAGACTCTGTTATTGAATTGCACGCATCTGCTGAGGTGTGAATGAAAATGTGGCATCTTTAACAGAGAACAAGCCCTCCACTTTTATCAATTTTTGGTTGGCTCTAGAGCACAGTATTTCACATGATTTCAGATCCTGTTATTCATTCTCAAAACTATCACTCCAACCAATGTTTCTCTATCTTAACAACAATCATGTACTGAAACATTATTATTTTTTTTGCAGAATGTCCTTTGCCACCAAATATTTTTATGATAATTTTAGGAATATCTTTGGCTATCCTTGTTGTTGGATTGATTATTCTCTGTATATGGAAGATGCTTATATCAATTCATGACCATAAAGAAGTAGCCAAATTTGAGGCAGAACGAGCAAAAGCTAAATGGCAAACAGTATGTATACAAATTTAAATAATTTCTTTAATTCCATTTGAATATAACTATATAATGGCCTTGCATATTTTGCTGAGCTCATAAAACTATTGTAGTCAATATAGAAATGTACTAATAACAGCTAATTTAACAAGAATATTCATGAAGTACAGAACTGATTTCTGATCATTAATATTACTGACATGATTGTAACATAACTTGAAATGGCAATGAACTATAAAGTTACCATAGAAATAGAGGTCGTGCACTATTGGTCAATAGCATAATGTGTGCAATTTTTACTGAATATATATATCATGTTATATTTTCAGGACACAAATCCACTTTACAGAGGTTCAATTTCCACATATAAAAATGTGATCTACAAAAGTAATGAGAAAAGGGTATTTTTAAAGAAAGATGAGAGCCTTCAAGCCACAGATATTAAGAAAGGATATTCCAGAGTTTGGAATCCAGATTGTAGAATTCATGGCCACTAAAGCTGAAACGGTAATGTAAGAGGGCACAAGTTTAAGTTTATTTGTCATCTGATTGTACCAGTACAACCTGATGAAAGAGTGTTGTCCAGTCCATGGTGCAGAACAGTGTAAAACATGCATTAAGACATGTACAGGTATACCCTGTTTTATGAAGACTCATTTTATGAAAATTCGCTTTTACGAAGAAACCTGTGTTTGCTATCTGAAAGAAATTTGAATGGGTTTTCGCTTTTACGAAAATAGCCTTCAATAGTAGTGAATGGGTTTTCTCTTTACGCCACTTCGGCTTACAGAAGATTTCATAGGAGCACTTTAGTTTCATAAAGCAGGGTATACCTGTACACAGTACGTATGTACATTTATTAAAATAAATATTAATAGTAGAATCACGGAGAGTTGTTTTGGCAGTCTTTCAGCAGACTCACTGCCGATAGGAAGAAGTTGTTCCTCAGTCTGGTAGTTCTGGCTCTGACATTTCCGTATCTTTTTCCTGATGGGAGTAGCTGGAAGATGCTTCGTGGAGGGTGGTAGGGATCCTCCCTGATTGTACAAGCCATCTTTAAACAACTATCTTGATAAATCACATCAGTGCGAGGGAGGGAGGCCAGAATGAAAGAAGCACAGAAGCAGATGCTATTATGTTTCATGTTTTAAGCTGTTTATAATGCAGGACAAAGAAAGGCCTTTTAATTCGAAAATTAGAGAAACCTTGCCAAATGTGTTATTCAATGAGTTACAACTATCTAAAATACTGTCATTCTAATACATTAAATGTTCTTTTTAAATGATTTGGTCCACTAACCTAGTAAAAATATGACCTGATTTTAAATGGGTTTCTATCTCTACTAAATTAGTGAACCATAGAATTTGATTTGAAAATGTATCATTTAATTTTCAGGGTTTTATCCATACATTAACCCGATGAAAGAAAATATAGAATAAACAATAATATTAGTAAAAATCACAGTAACTTTGTTTTTGCTCAGTTAACTCCTGTCATAATATATAAGAGAGTAGTTAATCATGTCTAAATATGGACATAAAAGGATCAAAACACCTAGCAGGCCAGGCAGCACCAATGTAAAGAGAAACAGGATGGACACAAGATCAAATATTTTTCCTCAGTTACTGTCTGACCTGCTAAGTACTTCCAGGATTTTCTGATTTCATTTCAGATTTCCTGCATCTGTAGTTTGTTCTTTTTCATTTTTTGAGATAAAACTCTGGTTCAACAGATTGGATCCAAATATTATATTATAGCCTATGTTAGACCAATCGAGTTTTCATTTTGTATAATGGCTTTAGAAACACTAGGAAAGCACAACTTATTTTTCCCATGTGTTATAAAAGTAGATGCAGGCCATTCAGCCTCATTATTCAGGATCAGCAAACACCATAGGACATAAGAACAAAGTTAAGGGAGGGAAATTTAGAGGGAAGATCAGGAGTAAGTTTCTTACACAAAGAGTTCTGGGTACCTGGAATGCCTTGCAGGGATGGTGGTGGGGGCTGAAACATTGGGGGACTTAAGATACTCTTAGATGGATACATGGATGAAAGAAACCTAGAGGGATATGGGATAGGGAGGGTTTAGTACATCTTTTAGGAAGGAATATATGGGTCAGCGTAATATTGAGGGCCAATTGTGTAGCATTGTTTTAATTTCAATGAGGCACCTTTAATACAGTTCTTCGTAAACCTTCTCGACATTGGTGTGATTTTACAGCCAATTATATGGCTGAAAGTGATACATTTTCATGTGCTTGTTTTATTCACTCTTGCAAATTCCTGCTGATTAACTTAAACACCTTGACTAGGTGGTCTGTAATTTTCAGATTTCAGAGACCCCGATTCACAGTATCGCAAAACTACCTGTGCATTTCATTTTCAGGGCTAGTGGGGGGGAAATGTTCACAATGCTGTAAAATGTCTTAGTTGGAAAATTACTGCAACTACATTCTTACGTTGTACTAACCAGATGTCCAAATGTCAGTGTAAATATGAACAGGCTGCTCTAACATAGCAGATAAATGCAAATTGTGATTAATTAAAGGATGACTGGAGTGAGTCCATGATGCTTACTTGTATTCAGCAGTCACTAGGTTCCAAAATGTTGTGTTAGAGGTGGACAGAGGGTGCATAGCCATTATTTATCTCCAGCATAATGTAGTTCAATAAACAGTGATGGCATTTCACTCAACCGTCTGACTCCTGATTCTACAAAACCTGCTGCCATTGTAAATTATCTGTAATGTTACAGTTTATTTATTTTTCATTTAGAACATTTCTTTGTCTTCTGTTCTAAGGCATCAGTGTGTGCACCACCTATTTGTCTTTGAATAGTTCATGTGCTTTGTTGTCACACGTTAGTGTACTCTTCCCAACTTACCATTCTTACTGCTACAGAAATCAGTCACAAGTTTGTTTGTTCCAAATTCTGCAGGTTAAGGGAATGTCGATTGTCTGGTCTCAGAGCACAGAAAATCATCAATGCTTTCAGTAATTAAAAAATGGAGTAAATCTATAGGTTAATCAGGAGGAAGAGATTGAAAAAAAAGTTTGATCATACAGTTTTTAAAATTATTTGTTAAATAACAATATTCTGATAATAAATGAGAACTTTGATGGTCATAATGAAATCAACTTACTCATCAAGGATTGATGGCACAATTATTTAATTCTATTAAAGACATTCATAGTCAGTTTTGAATTGGAGAATCTGTTTGTGTTTTTTGTAATCCTTTTGCACAAAGCACAGATCTGTCTAATACACACTAAATAACTTGTTCATTGAGGATTTATTTAAGAATTAATTTGTATTCTATTCAATTTACGAGATGATGTTCGGTATTGGTCTGACAAATTCTGTTGATTTTGTGATTGTACGTTATGGCATTCATCCACAGCAATGTGCAGGGTTCAGACAAACTACAGACGGCAACAGAATCACATTTCCAATTCCCAGAATGCTCCAGTACCACAAAAAAATGTTTAGTATTGAGGCGCAGCCACTAATGGGAAAAAAACCCAGATTTGTGTTTCCAGATACTTGGATGCCAGTTCAGAATATATAACCAGTGAGAACAATAACAGTAAATTCAATTCATAGTACGATTAATCAATGTTTCAGTGCTTCATGTCCTTCAGAAATGCTGCATATTTTTGCTTTTTGTGTTTTCACATTTACATTTAATTTTTTGTATATTTTATTGCAAATAACCTAATGCAACACTGCTTAATGCAGTCTTTATTTTCAATAAAGTCTAGACCTTATGAATGGCAATATATGCCAGATATAGTCCTCTTTGAAAGATGTATGTGATATTATCAAAGTTTTTACTATATAGAAATAAAATTCTGTCTTGCCTATAAATCTTTTTGACCTTTTTCTGGGATATACTGCTGATGTTTGGCCGATATTTGCAACACTCTTTGCCTACCTGTGTTTGCAATGAATATGCAAGAATCAACCACAAACTGGAACTGGCATCTGGAAAATAGGTTCCCTTCCAGAAGAGACATTAGAAATGAACATTGATTGGTGAATGAAGTGAAACACTAAAGTCTGCAGGTGCTGTGATTGTAGTAAAAGCACAAACATGCTGGGGGATTTCTGCAGGTCTCACAATATCCATAGGAGGTATAAACAATGTTTCGGGCCTGACCCCTTCATCAAGGTATGAGCAAAAAGCAAGCAGATGCCTGAATGAAAAGGCAGGGTGGAGGACCACAGGCAAACAATGATAGGACAGGAGAGGAAAGGTGAGAATTGTTCATGGGTGGGGGTGAGGGGTGTGGCTCTGTGAATGAAAATAGAAGAAAGGAGACAGAGGGAAAGGGAGAGAATTGGGGTGGAGGCTCCGGGCTATAGGTGGCCAAGCGATGGTGGTGTTGGGGGTTCCAGCCTTAGACATATCTTCTCCACCCCTCTCTTCTCTGCCTTCTACAGGATCCATTCACTCAGTGACTCCCTAATCCACTCCTCTCTCCCATTTCAATTTCCCACTTGTTACGAATGAGATCAGCAGTAATAGAAATTCACCAAGACAATGGTATCATCAAAACAATCATTTATATTAAAATAACTATTAATAATAAAACACTTCTTATTTAACTCTAAATTTAACTCTAACTTAATCCCACTATGTGCAAATGTATATATGTGTGTGTCTAGCAAAACCAAAACAATTACAGTTCAGGCATAATTCTGAAGAGATTATTTTAAAGTTCAGTCAGTTTTGGTTTGAAACTCAGATTCTTTAAATTGTTGCTCAAAAATAATTACGAAGTATTTTGAAACATCAAGTCATCTGACCTTTTTAAAATTCACAAATTTGTTTTCAGAGCAATGTTTCTTCATATGAATGATTTTCCACATATCCCCCTCTTTTGCATGGAGATTTTGGAATCTGTGTTCATTCAATGATTTCACAGCAAGGTAAGGATTGAAAGAAGCAACCATTTAAAAGTGGTTATGTTGTGGCGGTCCACTGCCACGGCGATTGAGCCAGCACTACAGACAGCGAGTGCAACAAAAGACCAGCAGCCCACGCAGTGGCTCTGGCCCCAACAGCTTAAAGGCCAGTGACCCCAAAATGGAGCTGGCCTTGCTGCGCAGCCAACAGACAGGGACAGCGTGTGGGGAAGAAGAGCATTGTTATTCAGGAAAGAACCTGCACCCAGGAAACCCGCTTTTTTAAAATCCATGTTGTGATGCCATCTAAACCCAGCAATGGCAGCGGTCAATCTGATTGCTCTCAAGCTGCCAACCTTCTGGATGAATTGACCACATGTGTGGTTTGACCAGGCTGAGGCACAGTTCCAGATCTGGCAAATCTCAGCAGAATCCACCTGGTACTAACACATGGTGAGTGCCCTGGACCAGGAAAAAGCAGGCCGGGTGCCAACTTCATCCTGAAACCCCCATTGGAAAGCACATATACTGCCTTCAAGGAGATGCTGATTGAGACCTTCAGGGTCTCATAGTGTGAGAGAGGGGCACATCTGCTCCACCTGGATGGGCTAGGGGACAGGCCCTCGTCAGTCCTCAAGAATGAGATGCTGGCCCTCCTGGGCAAATACGAGTCCTGCATCATGTTTGAGCAGGCATTCCTGGAGCAACTACCTGAGGACATCCAACTGCTCCAGACTGACGTGGATTTCAGTGACCCCTGGAAAGTTGCAGCATGAGCAGATGTTCTGTGGAGACAGAAGAGAGTGCTTGGTATTCTCGGGGCTCATCACTAAACCCCACAGCCAGACCCATGCAAAGCCACTGAGAGAACAGCAGCGCCCCAGGAGAGGTGATCCAGATGACCAGTGGTCTTTCTACCACCAGAGGTGTGGCACCAGAGTCCGCTGGTTCAAACCGCCATGCACGTTTCAGGGAAATACTGGGGTCAGCCATTGCTAACGGCCACAACAGCTGGCCAACAAGACAGCCTCCAGTACTTTTGGGACCGACAGTCCAGACAACACTTTCTCATGGACACAGGAGCAGAGGTCAGTGTCCTGCCCCAATTGGGACAGGACACCAGAAACAAGCAGTCGGGGCCCACACTGAGGGCTGCCAACAACAGTACAATTCAGACCTACAGTACCCGCAAGGTCTAACTGCATTTGGGAGGCAGCCTCTTCCGCAGTGGAACAGCCGGTCCTTGGGGCAGACTTCCTGCATGTTCACAATGGACCTCAAGGGAAGGAGATTGATCCATGCCAAGACCTTTCAAACCTTCCCACTCAAAGATGCCAGGCTCCCAGCACTCCACCTGGACTCCTTACAGAAAATGGTCAACAAGTGCACCAGGGTCCTGGCTGAGTTCCCTTCAGTGCTCACCCCCCAATTCACCACGGTGATGCCCCAACATGGAGTACAGCATCACATCCTGACCCAGAGCCCACCGCTCCACACAAGGGCACAACACCTTCCGCTGGAGAAGCTCCAGCTTGCAGGGGAATTCAGAAAGCTGGAGGAGCTTGGCATCATACAGCGGTCGGACAGCCCATGGGCTTCTCTCCTGCACATGGTACCGAAAGCAATCGGGGGCTGGAGACCATGTGGCAATTACTGTCGGCTCAACAAGGCCACAACACTGGATCAGTACCTCATGCTGCACATCCAGAACTTCGCAGCTAACCTGCACGGGGCAAAGATCTTCTCCAAGTTGGCCCTCATGCAAGGATATCATCAGATCCCATTAACCTTGATAATATCCCCAAGATCGCCATCATCACCTCATTCAGCCTCTTCAAATTCCTCTGAATGCCATTAGGGCTAAAGAATGCCACACAGACCTTCCAGCATGATAAATATAAGGTAAATAAAAGGATCAGAATGAAGAAAGCACATTTGTTTTGAACATCTTTGTTTATGCTGCAATACAGATAAGGAGAAAGATCCTGAGCAATTGTCAACCTTAAATAATTCTTAATTAGCTTGAGTTTGCTAAATGACCTCTCTGCAAAAGCTACTGTTGCTGGAATTGTTAATAGTATTCTTAAGCTAACCCAACCATTTGGAAACAGGTCACCAAGTCTGTACTCTGTTAACAAGCTCAAAAGATCTAATGGCTTTAACTGTGCATTTACCAAATTTACATGATTTTTAGAATATTTTATTTTTGATTTTCAAAGACTCCTATAAATTCAAATACACAATACAATCTCTTTCAACCCCATATGACATACAAAGTCGATTTTTATCCCCCCCCATACCCTTCCCACCCCACCCCTTACCCCAATACACCTATGAATAAAGTAATACAAATTATACAGATGCGAAAAATACAAATGACCCCAACAGAAACCTAGGAAAAAGCAGAGGAAAAAACAACCAAGGTGACTGGGTAACCAAAGGTAAGGAATAAAAAGAAAAAACAATTAATAGAGCACAGTGTCTGCACCACGTTCCATTTCATTGATCTGTTGGGACAGATTGTTTCAGTATCCTATTCTGAAGAAGTATAGTCATATCCACATACCAATATATTTCACACTCTAACAAATGTGTCATATTTCCTCCTTAAATTGTACGTGATTTTCTCCAGGGGTATGGAACTCTGCATTTCCATATTCCATCGTGCAATATTTAGTTGGGAGTTGGACTTCCACGTGGCTACTATACACTTCCTGGCTACCGCCAAGGAGACCTTCACAAACTGAATTTGGTACTTGGACAATTTAAAACACACATCCATAATGTTTCCCTAAAGATACAATTTTGGGTCTTGTGGAAAATCCACTTTTATAATTTTTTTCAGAATGTCTCCCAGGTCCTCCCTGAAGGATCTCACCTTTTTACACACCTAAAGCACATTTCTGAGATTTCTGATTTAGATTTATATAGTTTTTGAGGTATGAGGTACAGTTGATGCAGGAAATTGCATGGCACCAACCTATACCTGGCATTAATAACTGCTGTCATGCAGTCCAGACACTGTTCTGACCAGCACCGCTCATGGATTATTGTGCCCAAGTCCGACTCCCACATTTCCCTCAACCTGTGTAAGCCTGGCTTCGGGTCCTCACTTTGGAATATAAAATATATCATAGAAATAAACTTGTGCACATTCCTCCTTTGAATTAGAATCTCCATGTCACTACACACAGGCAGGGTGCCATTTGTCCCTCAAAAAGGATCTTAGTTGCCGATATTAGAAGAATGTTCTATTAGACAAATCATATTTATTCCTCAGTTGTTTGAATGACATGAGCTAGTCTCACTTGTAACAATCCTCGATATGCCTGATCCCTTTCTGGAACCAGGTGTCCAGGACCTTATTATCCAAAGTCATGGGCATTAGGTTGTTCTGGGTCAAGGGCATTTTGGGAGATATCTCCATCTTCAATCCAATACATTTATTTATTTTTTTGCCATGTCTGAAGTACATGCTTTGTCTGTTTCCTTAAAAATTAATGTGCCATTTATATATAAACAATCCTGGTATCTTTTCACCTACTGCATGTGGTCCAATTTGTGCACAAGAAGGGTGGGGGGGGAGGTTGGCATCCTCAAAGAGTGAGGTGATAAACTTCACCTGGGCCACTCAGTAATATTTTTTGAAATCTTGCAATTTTAACCCTCCCCCCCCCATTTGTAATTCCAAGTCAACTTTTCCATGGAGATTCTAGCCACTTTACCATTCCATAGGAACTTTTTGACACATCCACTGAGTATTTCAAAGAACCCCTGGGGCAATGGAATGGGTAATGACTGAAATCGATATTGTAGCCTGGCATTACCTTCATTTTAACACAGTTAATTCTGCCCACCAAAATTATGGGCAGAGTTCTCCAGCTATCAAGGTCCTTCTCACTTTTCTGGAGCAAAGTTTGTATAAGTTGTGTAAATCCTTGTCTACTTTTATCCCCAGATATTTACTGCCTTCTTGCGGATATTTGAATTGACTTCCCTGTTGGTATTGTCTATAATCCCCTTTCATAAAAGGCATGCTTTCACTCTTGTCCAGATTTACCTTATAACCTGAGACCATCCCAAAATCCTCCAGTGTGGTCCTCTGTCTGGCCAACGACCCCCCACCCCCGGGTCCGTCAAATAAACTAACACGTCATCAGCGAATAGGTTGATTTACAATATTTACATGATTACATAAATCAACTGCTCCTTGTTTGGGGATGTGGTTTCCAACAATTTCTTCTTGCTCCAATTCTATAGATGAGTTCAATGAAAAATATTTTTAAGCCGCTCTTAATCCAAAATGAAAGAGCGTTTGTTGACCATTTTTTCATTTTCCTCTAGTTCTTTCCTGTCTTTTCTTTTCTGGGATCCTAATTTGAGAGACTATATTTTGGAGAGGTGATTTATAACTTATACTTTTATATCTAAAAAATAGAATAAAACCAAAATTTCAAAATCTTTGCGCAGATGACATATTGATTATTGGTTATCAAATAAAAAGGGCCAGTAAATTGTGGTCAATTATTTTGTATGACTTTAGCATAAATAATTGAAAATTTATTTGGTGATCCGTGATCCCCAGTCACTACACCATAAATAATTGGAAATTTATTTGGTGATCCGTGATCGCCAATCATTACACCATACTACCGATGTGAATCCCACCCTTGGTAATAAACTAGCTGTTTCCATCAAACACGAATTCTGCCTTCATGCCAGTAGTAAAACCCAAAATCCCTTGGTTTCACACATTGGACTACCTTTCTGGGCAAATATTAACCTACTTCTTTGGGTTAAATATTTACGTGAGGTCCATGCCTACTTACATGCTGTGATAGTGCGACGGCTAAGACAAGTAGCCATGCATCAGCTTGTCGCATCTTTGGCAATTGTTTTTGACTTGAAACTTGAAGGCAAAATTATCTTTTTTCTTTAATGCATTTATAGGTAGTATTTCATCTAAAAAATGTATTGTAGTTTTTGATAATTATATATAATATGCATATGTAGGTATTATTATATCCCATTAAAGGTTACACCAATACTTTGCGAACATTCCGGACAAAATTGAACAAAAGCGATGTGGAGAGGTGGGGCAGTGAGCCCATCTCAGTCTGGCTCCATGGCTTCCCCATTAAATCCTCATTAAATCATACTGATACTATGATAAAAGCAAATAACATTATTCATTATACCTCTACATTTCTCAACACTACATATTATTATGGATCATAATTTCTATGAATTAAGATATATAAACCATGCAGGCTCACACAAAATATATGCAAACAATTTCTGAGATTTCAGGAAATTCCCAACCCCCCCACCCTTTGGCTCCCAGGCCCCCTTTTGGACCCCAGGCTCAGGTATGATGTACTCCCTGCACACCACCCCCCCATAGGCCCTGACTCCAGCTCTATGACTGTTTACACATCTTCCACCAAACAATGGCTTAACAGACAGTTTAACTTTCAAAATGTTTTTTTTTCTCGGAGTGTAAATGTGTCTCTGTAATTGTGCCCTGTCCACCTTAAAACTAACTTTACTAAGAAATATATATAATAACTAAAGATTAATAATAACACAATTCTGTCACTGCTCCATTCCTATGCCGACATGTCTGTCCATGGTCGCATGCACTGTCATTCTGAGACCTCCTGTAAATTGGAGGAAAAGCAGATGGTGTTGACATCAACTTCTCCAGTTTCTGTTAGTTCACCCACACTTTTTTTCCTTTCCCTATCTCAATGTCTTCCTTCTCTCTCTCTCTTTCCCTCTCCCTCTCTCTCCTTTCCTCCAGCTCTGCATTCACAGAGCTACCCTCTTTCCCCAATCAATTCTCAGCTTTCCTCTCCTGCCCTCCTATCCATGTCCACCTATGGCCTCTTGACTGTTGGCCTGTCCTCCTCTCCCTACCGTTTCTTCCCTCCTTCCCCCACCTTTTTATTCAGGTGCCTGCCTGCTTTTTGCTCATACTTTGACAAAAGGTTCAGGCCCACAATGTTGTTTATTGGCCTCTTATGAATGCTGCAAGACCAGCTGAGTTTCTCCAGAACTTTTGTTTATTGACTTTCTTGTTTCAAAAGCTCTTTGTCAACTTATTTACTGAAGCAACAAAAGGATGGATCTTCCAATGATAAAGCAAAGGTCCATTACCAACTTTGCTTTCCAACAGTATGGTTCACAGTGACATTTTGGAGAACATAGACTGCCTTACATATGTTGAGAGCCCACCATCAGTGCATCAGCAACCCCTTGACCATCCCAATCCCAGCAAAAAACTCATGCTTTACAAGGCAGCTGTGAACCCTGCCTTCTTATATGCCTTTGCATAGCCTGCAGCAAGCTCTAAAACAGAGAACCATAGAAACGGTCCCTTCAGCCACATAGTCTGCACCACTAGTAACAACTTATTTGCACTAATTTTACATTCTTTGGCTTGGCTTCGCGGACGAAGATTTATGGCGGGGGTAAAAAGTCCACGTCTGCTGCAGGCTCGTTTGTGGCTGACCAGTCCGATGCGGGACAGGCAGACACGATTGCAGCGGTTGCAGGGGAAAATTGGTGGGTTGGGGTTGGGTGTTGGGTTTATCCTCCTTTGCCTTTTGTCAGTGAGGTGGGCTCTGCGGTCTTCTTCAAAGGAGGTTGCTGCCCGCCAAACTGTGAGGCGCCAAGATGCACGGTTTGAGGCGTTATCAGCCCACTGGCGGTGGTCAATGTGGCAGGCACCAAGAGATTTCTTTAGGCAGTCCTTGTACCTTTTCTTTGGTGCACCTCTGTCACGGTGGCCAGTGGAGAGCTCGCCATATAACACGATCTTGGGAAGGCGATGGTCCTCCATTCTGGAGACGTGACCCATCCAGCGCAGCTGGATCTTCAGCAGCGTGGACTCGATGCTGTCGACCTCTGCCATCTCGAGTACCTCGACGCTAGGGATGTAAGCGCTCCAATGGATGTTGAGGATGGAGCGGAGACAACGCTGGTGGAAGCGTTCTAGGAGCCGTAGGTGGTGCCGGTAGAGGACCCATGATTCGGAGCCGAACAGGAGCGTGGGTATGACAACGGCTCTGTATACGCTTATCTTTGTGAGGTTTTTCAGTTGGTTGTTTTTCCAGACTCTTTTGTGTAGTCTTCCAAAGGCGCTATTTGCCTTGGCGAGTCTGTTGTCTATCTCATTGTCGATCCTTGCATCTGATGAAATGGTGCAGCCGAGATAGGTAAACTGGTTGACCGTTTTGAGTTTTGTGTGCCCGATGGAGATGTGGGGGGGCTGGTAATCATGGTGGGGAGCTGGCTGATACATTAATGTGGTTTTAAAAACGTTCCCTTCATTCTCACCAACTCTCTTCAATTTCTATCACTAATTTACCAACCGGGGTTAGGAATATTTGGGATGGCAGAATATTGGCAGCACTTAGAAGCCCAATATAAATGGCAGAATGAATGTACTACCTCCAAACTATCTCTGTACTGGAGTCTGTGGTTCATCAGTTTCTGCAGAAGCCATAACCCAGTATACAAGTCACTTTCAATATTGAGGGCTTATTAAGAAGGAAGTGCCAACAATGTATTGAATTTTTGAAGACTCTTCAGGAATATGATTATGATTCAAGGTGGTAAAAGTTTCTAAAATCCTAAGTTATGAAGATACTCCAGACACAATATAATGAGACACATCTTTTACCCTGATGCCAGTGTTCTGTCAGACTTCATTGCATTTTGTTTCAAAGTCTCGATCAAAGTCCTGCACTGGTCCTGGCCACATCTTCTGCTCTGCTCTCAGGAGCCACTCTGCTGGATCGGTAAACTCCCCATGGAGCTAAGTGGGTTGGAGAGAACTTTTCCAGACTGGAAAATTTACCCCTTCAGCTTGTCCCAAATTAAACCTGGCAGCTGAAACGGAATCAAATGAGTGGAATGACTGCCAGAAGAACAATAAGTACTTTTTCAACTAACGGAATCAAGTCAAATAAAATGTATTTACTTGTTTTATCGTGTGAGAGGGTTATTTTAATTCTAAAATTTATTTTGGAATATGTTCTTTTGAATGTGTCTTGGATATCAATGTCATTCTATGTGTACAGCCTGGGAGAGGGCCAGCACAGTACTGATGCTGGGAAATGGAGGTGACAACAGTTTGTGGCCACAGAGGGCATTTCTAGAGTGAATCAAACGGATTGACATTTCATCACCGTCCAACCTTTTAAAAGGCAGAATCACGTGCTCGACTTGTGCATGCACTGACATCACATGGCCAGTTCGAAGCCTTCTGGGAGTTGTAGTGCCCCAATAACACTGCAACATGCCCCCCGCCCCCCAGAACAGGGAGAAAAGTTTGTCTGTTTTTTAGGTTGTCGACCTTTGTGTGGACTGTTGGCTGCTGCAGTGGGGAAGACTTGTCCACATGAACTAGTTTAAGTCTATCAACAGTGAAAGACTGTGGCTTCCCTCTAATGTCCAAACTACAGGTCAACCTAGTTTGTCTGAGTATCCTATAAGGTCCTTCATAGGGTGTCTGTGAAAAGGGTGGTGGCTGCATTTAAAACTGGGTAGCTGAGTATAGTGGCGTGAGTCAGCAAATCTTTCCTCTTCAAGAAGGCATTGTTTCCCTCTTCAGTCCAATGGATGGTTCTGGTGTTTCCTGACAGTAAATTAAAAAGAGGCTTTATGATATGAGCTGCTCCCAGAAGAAACCGAAGGTAAAAATTTACCATTCCCAAGAATTTCTGCAGGCTTTTAACTGCAGCAGATCTTGAGTACTTGGTAATGGCCTTAACTTTGGATGGCAGTGGAGTCACACCTTCCTGAGTAATTCTATGCCTCAAGAAATCAATCATTTCTTGTCCAAAAATGCTTTTATTCAGATTGATAGTCAGTCCAATCTTTTGAAGATGAATTTCAAGTGTACGAAGATGTTTCAAATGTTCTTGCTTAGTCCCACTGGCTACTAAAATGTCATTGAGGTAAATAAAGACATTGGTCATTCCACGTCCTAAAGCATCTATCACCTGTTGAAATGATCGAGTGGTATTCTTTCATCTGAATGGCATCCGTAAACATTCAAACAATCCAAACGGGGTAATTATTGCTATTTTTGGAATGTCTTCTGGCTCTGCTAGTACTTTGTGATAGCCACTCACCAAGTCTATTTTCCAGAAGATCTTCGCTCCAAGCAAATTAGCCGAGAAATCCTGAATATAAGGTATCAGATAATGATCTGGGATGGTGGTGTCATTAAGCCACCTGTAACCTCCATTGTGTTTTGGGACCATATGTAATGGAGATGCCCAGGGACTGTCGGATCTACGAATAATGCCTAGTTCCTCCATCTTGGCAAATTCTTTCTTAGCTAAGCACAGCTTCTCTGGAGGCAAGCGGTGTGCTTTAGCATTGATAAGAGGGCTCTTAGTACAAATGCGATGAGTAACACCGGGCTTTGCAGTGGAGGCAGAAAATTGTAGAGTAGTAATCTCAGGGAAATCTTGCAACAGCTTGGAGAATTTGTCTACCTAATGTTTGAAGGCACAGAGCAGGGGTATAGGCGTCTGCCAGAGGAATAGTCTGAAAAGTAGTTCCATCTATTAGCCAACGCCCTTTTAAGAAGATGAGGAATGAATGAGCCCAAAGAAAATCTGCACCAATGCAAAGGTCAGGATACTGCTGCTATAATAAATGGCCATGTGTAGAGATGATTCTCGAATGACATTCATCTTCCTGGTGGCAAAGATCGGAATGTTGGAACTGTTCGCAGTTGCTGGTCTGGGGTAGGATTGTGTGTGTCAAAACCGATGGGTGGAAATACACCAAATTCTGAACCCACGTCCCACCAGAAATTTTTGCTGGGATAACTGGTCTCATATATACAATAGGCCTGCAGGTTTTTTGCCAACCGCTGCAGCTGTTACTGACGGTTAGCCTGAGCATTTGCCGCAAATGAGCAGGGTGGAAGGCATTTGCAGGCATTTATTCCCCAACGCCTATGGTAATAACACCAAGACGAGGTATCCACAGGCTGCTTGCTTGTCTTGGGGCATTGCCTGCTTGTCAGGAGTGATGTGCTAAGAGCACTAGAGTGTGACACGGGGTCAATATTGGAGGGGTTGGTTGTGCAGACTTGTCTTTCCTTTGTGTGCTTTTTAGCCAGCTGCTCAAATAATATATTGGGCCTTTTGTCAGCTGCCAGGAACAGCATTTCATCCATTAGTTCTGAAGGGGCATAGTCTCCCATCCTATCGAGATGTAGTAGCTTGGCTGCCCTTTCCCTATGGGACATACCATATAGACATAATAAATGCTTTTAACTGTCATACTTGCTGGTATGTGGTGGATCCCATAGGAAGACACTGACCTTCTTAGCCACGGCCTGGTCCTGGGCACTGACAAGATGGTAATAACAAGTGGTGTCCAATTTGACTTTGTGAAGGTGAAATTGTACTTCAGCCTGTTGGAACCACAGTCCAGGCTCAGCTGTCCAGAAAGGTGGTAGCTTCACAGTAATGGCTGCAGGGTCCATGTTTGTCCATTTTTGGACTTGTCAGGGTCACCAATTGTGGCCACTGGAATCACAGTGGACATGACGAAATAACCACACAAGGCATTTCTAGAGTGAATCAAACAGATTTACTCTTCATCACCCGTGCAATCTTTTAAAATCCAGAATCACGCTGATGTCATCACGGACAGTCAACATATGACCGGTTCGATGCCTCCTGGGAGTTGTAGTGCCACCATAGTGCCGCTGCAGGTTTAAGGTCCACCATTACTGTGACAATTGTTTTAGTGAGATTTGAATTCATGTCACTGATTCAATGTTCCAAACTGCTGGCTACAAGTCCAATTACTTAATCATTATGCTCCCCTATCTGATCCATTACTTTAATGGGTACTTTGGGAGGTTATGTTGCTAGAATCCAGGCATCAGAATAATTGCTTGAGGATTCCAGTGGTATATTTGACAACTTATGAAATTGAGCTATAAATTTCCAAGCTAAATGCAGTTTGTTGCATTTAGAATAATAGAAAAGCGTAGGACCCCAATTATCTTTAAAAAAAATCACCCAACTCAATCCTACAATCCAGCACTAAGTCCATAGCTTTGTTTATTTCTCATAAAGAACTTGTAGAGTGAGACTCTGTGAACAGACTGACAAATTATCTCTAACATTCATATGCAGCTGTACAAAGAGTGCAATTTCAGAGAACATAGGATTGCAATGAAGAGAAAGATGAATTAGCACCGAGCAAGGTGCACGATTGCACTGAAATGGGTTTCATTCTGGAATCTAATGACTTCAGGGAAGTAACTGTCTTTATGCCTGCTGATGCATGCTTTCACATCACCCCTATGTGTTACAAGTCCTTCATTATATTTGCTACCTATCCTAGGCTGTGGGAGATGTAGATGTAGTCCATAGGGGTGAAGGAAGCTCGGCAGTATGGTTAGCACCAACACTGTTACTGTGCCAACGACCGGGGTTCAAATCTGGCACTGTCTGTACAATTTAAGGAGTTTGTACATTCTTCCTATGTCTGCGTGGATTTCCTCCAGGCACATCGGTTTCCTCCCGCCATTCAAAATGTACCGGGGTTGTAGGTCAATTGGGTATAATTAGATTGCACAGGTTCATGGGCTAAAAGGGCCTGTTACCATGCTGGATGTCGACTTTTAAAATTTATGTTTGCGTTATGTTCTGAGCTGCATTCACTATTTTCTGGAGCTTATTCTGATTTTGAGCTGAGCAGCTCCCATTACACTTTGTTATGCATCCAAAAAAAGTATGCTTTCGATGATGCACCTGTGTGGTTTGGAGGAGTCTCTGAGTATATGTCCTGGTGCTAAGCAAATATGCTGAATGATTTTGCCTTTACCATCCTTTCTGGCATGGAATTCTGGACCCCTACCACCCTTTGATGTATTATATTTTCCTTAATATCCTTTTAGTTCAAATTTAATGCCCCCAGTTTCTTACCCCACCTCAACGGGAAATAGAACTCTTCTATTTATCTAGGGTCTCATAATTTTATCTACTTCAATTAGATCTTCATCAGGTTCTTCTGTTCATAATAAAGTGATCCTTTAATATCCAACCTCAGAGCTGCAATCTTCCTATAACTACTCTCATAAATCTCTGTAACATCAAGTGCAATCACATATTTGCTGCGATGTACTGACCAGAACTGTACCTGATTCTTCAGCTGTGGCCAACTAGTATGGTATTGTAATAAGCTCCCTCCTCTTACATGTTGTGTTATGGTTAATAGAGGAAATCAATGCATTTGTCTTTTTAACTGTTTACTTGTAATTCCTGCTACTTGTTTTAATGATCTATGGTTGTACACTCCAAGGTTCTCTTGATCCTGCATCATTCAATATCCTGCCATTTACAATAAACATACTCCCTTGTTTTGTTGCAACTTTTCAATGCACTTCTCCAGCTTAAATTCCACTTACCACTATTTTTATCAATCTGCCCGTACCATCTACTGTATATCTTTCTGCAGTCTAAAGCCTTCCTCCTCATTTGGCAATGATAGAATTAATTTTCATGTCATCGTGTGCCTGCATTCAGGTCCAAATAATTAACACACATACAAGTGATATGGAGATATAACATGGTGGGTATAGTATTGACTTATTACAATAATAAGGAGGTTTGACTTGGCTTAAGGAAGGCTGATGGAAAAATATCAACACGAAAGGAAAGCCAATTCTCCAAACTGTTTTTTTCCTCTAGAATGTCCAGGTGGCATAATTTGAGTTGTTTAATATTTTCATTCATCACATTACATAAAAAAGTACAGAATAACATTCCCTCTTCATAGCTTTGGAAAACAGAGAAAAAGCCAAAATAAATACCTCTTGCCTGACAAGAGGTACCAAAGAATTAATGGTAGTATTTTGAAACTATGTGAGAGGCAATGGTAATCAGAATAATAAGATCATAAGCTTACATCATGCTGGTCTGGTGCCCCATACCCTGGCCTGAAATTGCCATCCATGGTATATTTACCTGGTGTATAAAGTTATTATGCTGTAACATATTTAAAGTCCCCTGCCACAACACTATTTTAGTAATCTTAGAAAGTTGATAAAGGTGAGAAAGAGATCTTCTGGTTGTAAAAGATGATTTCAGATTTATTGTCAGAGTCACATGCAACCCTGAGATTCTTTTTGCTGTAAATGAGGCAGAATCACCACTTATTGGTGGTGCAGAAACAAAACTGTACACAATGTACAGGTAAACAAATAAAGAAATATAAACAAATTGACTGTGCAATACCAAGAGGAAAAAAAATTCAATAAAATGCAAAGAGTCCCTAAGTGAGTCCCTAAGTGAGTTTGTCGTTGAGGATTCTGATGGTGGAGTGGTAGTAGCTGTTCCTAAACCAGGTGGTGCGAGTTTTGTGGGATCTATACCTCTTTCCTGGTGGTAGTAGAAAGAACAGAGTGTGTGATGGGTGGTATGGCTCCTTGATGATTTCTGCTGCTCTAGAGATGGCAGCATTCCCTATAAATGTTCTCAATAGTGGGGAGGGTTTTTACCTGTGATCCCCTGGGCTGTGTCTGCTACCTTTTTGAGGGCTTTATGCTCAGTGGTGTTGGTATCGCCAGACCAGACCATGATGCAGCCGGTCAGCACACTTTCCACCACACATCAATAAAAATTTGCCAGGGTTTCCGATGTCATACAAAACTTCCACAAACTCTTGAGGAAGTAGAGATACTGACGTGCTTTCTTCACAATGCCATCAAATGTGTTGGGTCCAGGAAAGATCCTCCGAGATAGTGACTCCCTTAAGTTTGCTCTCCCTCTCCACCTCTGATCTCCCAATGATCACTGGATCGTACACCTCTGGTGTTCCCTTCCCGAAGTCAACCATCAGCTCCTTGGTTTTGGTGATATCAAGTGCAAGGTTGTTGTTGGTGCTCCATTCAGCCAAGTTCTCAATCTTCCTCCTGCATGCTGACTCATTGCCCCTTTATATACAACCCCTAACATGTTATCGTCAGCGAATTTGTAGATGATGTTGTTGTCATACGGAGCCACATACAGAGCCATAGGTGGTGCTCCGGTACTGATGGTAATTGTAGAGATGACAGATAGAAACAAGAACTTAAAATTGAAGTAAGTAAAATAAATGAACTAAACCACATGCTGTATAAATAATTCAAGACATCAAGTGAAGCAAAGTGATTTCATTAATTGACACACTTTCCCCCTTGTCTCTACAACTTTTGCATAGGATCAATCTGATACATGATCAGATAGGGTTTCCTCCATGTAATACTGAAGAATTCAAGTAAAACTGCGTTATGGCCCTGGTCTCCATGTATTTGTATCATGAATGTCTGTAATTTAATGAATCCTATCATCCCAAACTGTCTGTGTTCTGCTGCCAATGCAGAGACCTGCCCCTCCTGAAGCTGTAAAGAGTTCTGGACTTTGGCATGGACCAGATAAAGGGTCTGTTCCTACACTGTAGTGTTCTATGTTTCTATCTCACAGTTGCATAACACCTATCTGGAGTAAAACACAAAAGTTTGCAGATGCTGTGATTGTAGTCAAAATACAGAAATGCTGGACAAACTCAGCCAGTAGTGGAGCATCCGTAGGAGGTAAAAAGTAGGCAAGATGCTTTTTGCTTATACCTTGAAGGGCTCAGACCCGAAAAGTTGGTGATATATGGTAGCTTTACCTCTTATGGATGCTGTGAGTCTAGCCAAGTTCCTCCAGCATTTCTGCATAACTTCTCTCTGCCCATTCCACCAGTTTCTGCAGTCTATGGCCATTTTTGCATTGATGACCACACCCCTAAACTTGGTGTTGTTTTTAAATTTTGCTGCACTCATCCATATCCAAGTTATTAATCTGTATCAGAATCATCAAAAAATGCAGTGATGACAACATTGACCCACCCCTCTTTTCCCACCACCCTTCAACCACTCATTACTCAGTTTCATTCCCCTCTCTAACTTGGTTCCATCACTGAATCTATTGGATATCCTGGGTAGGGGGAGAGAGGGAGCATGACAGGTAGTTGTCCAGGTGCTTCAATGAAAGGAAGAATCTTGAACAATGGGACGTAATTATAAAAGAAAACACAGAAATGCTGGAGAAACTCAGAAGGTCTCGCAGCGTCCATAGAAGGTAAAGTGATAAAGATGGGGGCAATCATTTAGCAGTGAGGTGGTGAATCTCTGGAACCCATTGCAGAGATATGTGAAGTCAAGATCATTGGGGGTATTTATAAGACATCTAAAAGTTTGAATATCATGAAATTGAGGGCTATGGCAAATTGGCTCAAATCAGTACACATTGGCATGACTGGAACATTGAGTCAAATCAGGCATTTGGGAGACAAGGCTTGGGGTATATCAGTATGGCCAGATCGAATGGTGGGACTAGCCTTGTCTAGCTCTTATTTCATCAAGCACTTTTCCTGCACCACCATCATTCCTGCAGTGTCTGGCACATCAGTGCCACTCTTTCAACATTCTGATCCGATTCAAATCTCATTGGGTGGCCTCATCTTCCCCCATTCGGTACCAATATCTTGGATCTGAAACTCTTATCAAACCTACGTGGCCCCAGTCGTGGCCACTTGCACACTTTGGTCCCACCACGAAGAATCATTCCGGTCACTGCATACCTGCTTTAGAAATATCTAGTTGAATCCCCCCCCCCAGCCCTCTGTTTATTTCTCTCTTCACGTTCAACGAGGCTTTCGCCGTTTCAAGTCAACATTTTCATCTCGTTGTATCCCGTGTCGTGTCTCCGGGACGCTTTGCATTGGAGCAAATCCCTAAAATGTTATTGTAGCAAACTTAAAAGCAGATGCTGGGAAACCAAACTAAAACAACAAACTTTAAAAGCCATGGTCATAATTGGGGGGGGGGGGGGGTTTAATAAATTGTTGCATGTAATATTTGAACATGGGAGTTTCGAATTTTGTGCACAGCAGGAGACAGAAAGACCCGCTGATCTTTCACCGTGAACCAACCTGGCCTGAGCGAGAACTCGGCTGGAGGGCGTGTTGCACAGTCGGCCGGAGAGAGGGTCGGGGAGCGGTGACGTCCGGAAGTCGGAGCGGAGAAAGACCGCCGCACCTCGGGAGCCTCCATTGGACTTTGGCCGGCGGGGGTGGGAGCGGGTGGCCGGAAGGCTGCACCTCCCCGTGTTTGACCGCCCGATGCGCTCTCAAGTTTGGAGCCGAGCGGCGCCACTCGTGCGGTGGATGTTGCTGTGGTCCTGCCGCACCGAAGCCTCCTCGCGGGAGGGGGGTGGAGCCGCCACGAACCTGGACAGAAGCGAACTGACCGAGTTGGTGGGTAAGTGAGAGCGGCCTGAGAGCGGAGAGGCCACGGTCGAAGGGCTGGCTGGAGGGCTTCTCGAAGGCGGTGGGACGGCGATGAGGGCCGGGGGGGCTTTCGCGTTCATTGAAGCGCTGCGGGGGTCCTGTTTCAGCTGCAGATTTCAACTGCCCTTCCGTGCAGTTCAGTCGGGAAGTTCGATCGCCGCTGCCACCACGTAGTTTGCGATCCACTCCATTGGAAGGCGAATGTTTCCGCGAAATAAAACATCATTAATTGACCTTTTTCTTTGTTCATGCCTTTGACCAAAACCTTCTTGTCGCATTTCTTTCTGCCTTGAAGTATTAAGAACCCACACTGAGAAAGCCCCCACCCCCTCCACGATTCAAGGCTTCTGTGAAGTCGTCCAGTGAAAATGTCCATGATCCTATATTCCATGGAATTTGCTTTTTGTAAAGTAAAATGGATATTAGAAATTCTGGCTTTTCTTTGAAGAAAGAAGGTGATGTTATTTTCTAGTTGGGAACAGGTCAGGAAGTCTTCATGGTGAGAGAAGAGTCAATGTTTCAGGTGGCTGAACCTTCACTTAAAAAAATGTTTTTACACACACACACACACACACACACACACACACACACACACACACACACACACACACACACACACACACACACCCCACCACACACACACACACACACCCCACCACACACACACACACACCCCACCACACACACACACACACCCCACCACACACACCCCACCACACACACACACACACCCCACCACACACACACACACACCCCACCACACACACACACACACCCCACCACACACACACACACACCCCACCACACACACACACACACCCCACCACACACACACACCCCACCACACACACACACACACACACCCCACCACACACCACACCCCACCACACACACACACACCCCACCCCACCACACACACACCCCACCCCACCCCACACACCCCACTCCACACACACACCCCACCCCACCCCACACACCCCACCCCACACACACACCCCACCCGCCCACACTCGCACCCGCCCACACTCGCACCCGCCCACACTCGCACCCGCCCACACTCGCACCCGCCCACACTCGCACCCGCCCACACTCGCACCCGCCCACACTCGCACCCGCCCACACTCGCACCCGCCCACACTCGCACCCGCCCACACTCGCACCCGCCCACACTCGCACCCGCCCACACTCGCACCCGCCCACACTCGCACCCGCCCACACTCGCACCCGCCCACACTCGCACCCGCCCACACTCGCACCCGCCCACACTCGCACCCGCCCACACTCGCACCCGCCCACACTCGCACCCGCCCACACTCGCACCCGCCCACACTCGCACCCGCCCACACTCGCACCCGCCCACACTCGCACCCGCCCACACTCGCACCCGCCCACACTCGCACCCGCCCACACTCGCACCCGCCCACACTCGCACCCGCCCACACTCGCACCCGCCCACACTCGCACCCGCCCACACTCGCACCCGCCCACACTCGCACCCGCCCACACTCGCACCCGCCCACACTCGCACCCGCCCACACTCGCACCCGCCCACACTCGCACCCGCCCACACTCGCACCCGCCCACACTCGCACCCGCCCACACTCGCACCCGCCCACACTCGCACCCGCCCACACTCGCACCCGCCCACACTCGCACCCGCCCACACTCGCACCCGCCCACACTCGCACCCGCCCACACTCGCACCCGCCCACACTCGCACCCGCCCACACTCGCACCCGCCCACACTCGCACCCGCCCACACTCGCACCCGCCCACACTCGCACCCGCCCACACTCGCACCCGCCCACACTCGCACCCGCCCACACTCGCACCCGCCCACACTCGCACCCGCCCACACTCGCACCCGCCCACACTCGCACCCGCCCACACTCGCACCCGCCCACACTCGCACCCGCCCACACTCGCACCCGCCCACACTCGCACCCGCCCACACTCGCACCCGCCCACACTCGCACCCGCCCACACTCGCACCCGCCCACACTCGCACCCGCCCACACTCGCACCCGCCCACACTCGCACCCGCCCACACTCGCACCCGCCCACACTCGCACCCGCCCACACTCGCACCCGCCCACACTCGCACCCGCCCACACTCGCACCCGCCCACACTCGCACCCGCCCACACTCGCACCCGCCCACACTCGCACCCGCCCACACTCGCACCCGCCCACACTCGCACCCGCCCACACTCGCACCCGCCCACACTCGCACCCGCCCACACTCGCACCCGCCCACACTCGCACCCGCCCACACTCGCACCCGCCCACACTCGCACCCGCCCACACTCGCACCCGCCCACACTCGCACCCGCCCACACTCGCACCCGCCCACACTCGCACCCGCCCACACTCGCACCCGCCCACACTCGCACCCGCCCACACTCGCACCCGCCCACACTCGCACCCGCCCACACTCGCACCCGCCCACACTCGCACCCGCCCACACTCGCACCCGCCCACACTCGCACCCGCCCACACTCGCACCCGCCCACACTCGCACCCGCCCACACTCGCACCCGCCCACACTCGCACCCGCCCACACTCGCACCCGCCCACACTCGCACCCGCCCACACTCGCACCCGCCCACACTCGCACCCGCCCACACTCGCACCCGCCCACACTCGCACCCGCCCACACTCGCACCCGCCCACACTCGCACCCGCCCACACTCGCACCCGCCCACACTCGCACCCGGGTGGAAGAACAAGAAAAATATGCTGAACAGGTACAGAGTAATTACAATGTATCCTCAATAAGGTTGAATGGCACAACTAATAATAAACAAACAGACAGAATTCAATATATCCCTTGTTCTTACAAAAGAAAAAAGACAAACTAACCAATCCTAAATCTATACACCCTAAACTAAAAAAAGAGAAAAGTCTACTGGGATGCCTTAAACCACTAAAAGGGGAACGGTTAATGGTATCTTGGTGAATTGCCTTGTGTATAAATAAGTAAGTTGAGGAAGAGACTATAAACACTTCGTATGTTGCGTACAAAATAGTAAACCATTATTATTCATTAAACTAGTGGATAAAAGTGTGCCACATTTTATTAAACAGTTTTCAAAACATTGCATCTAATCTTCTCAAGGTTCAAGCAGAATAAGTTTGGGGTCATCCATTGTGCATAACTAGGAGGATTAGAGTCCTTCCATCTTAGCAAACTAGATCTTCTAGCCATTAAACTTAAACTTCTTTTTCATAAAACAAATCTCATATCTTTTAGCAGCTGTCTGTGGGGAGTTGGTGCGTTCTCCTCATGTCTGTGTGGGTTTCATCCGGGGGCTTCGGTTTCCTCCCACTGTTCAAAAATGTGCCTCAGTGTAGTTGTGGACCTTGGCCATTTGGCAGTGCGTACCCGTCTGTGCCCATTCACTGACGTGTTTTTGCAAGACTTGCCAAAGGAAGTGCATTGAATTCGCCCATCGTTATTGAATGAAGATCTTCCGGGACCAATGCCTGAAGAGGGCGCACAAAATCAGTGAACCGGTGCGGACTTGAAAGGCCAACATGGCCTGTTTCCGCTCCGTTAATGGTTATATGGTTATAAAGTGACCAAGGATATTACATGGCAATCCGACACCAATAATCGACTGTTCTCTATCACCACACCAAATAAAGCTGGAATGGGATGAGGTTGAATAGTAACTGAGAAAATACGGGAAAATGCATTAAAATTTTCCTTCCAATAGTGGTCTAGTGCTGAACAGGACTAAAACATGAAATAAGGAAGCAACTCCATTACATACAGGGTTGATAGGAAAAATCTTAGCTAATTTATCTTTGGATAAATGGGCTCTACTATGTTGAATTGAATAAGTGAATAATGTGCACAAAGAGAAGAGGAATGGATCAATTTTAAACTCTTGGTCCATATATCCTTAGAAAGAATAGTTTGTAAGTCACTCTCCCAAACGCCCTTAATTTTCTTCAGAGAAATGCAATGATTTTAGAAATTAATTAATAAATGAATCCTATTAAACCCTATCTCTTCTCTTTGGCTTGGCTTCGCGGACGAAGATTTATGGAGGGGGTAAAAAGTCCACGTCAGCTGCAGGCTCGTTTGTGGCTGACAAGTCCGATGCGGGACAGGCAGACACAGTTGCAGCGGTTGCAGGGGAAAATTGGTTGGTTGGGGTTGGGTGTTGGGTTTTTCCTCCTTTGCCTTTTGCCAGTGAGGTGGGCTCTGCGGTCTTCTTCCAAGGAGGTTGCTGCCCGCCAAACTGTGAGGCGCCAAGATGCACGGTTTGAGGCGTTATCAGCCCACTGGCGGTGGTCAATGTGGCAGGCACCAAGAGATTTCTTTAGGCAGTCCTTGTACCTTTTCTTTGGTGCACCTCTGTCACGGTGGCCAGTGGAGAGCTCGCCATATAACACGATCTTGGGAAGGCGATGGTCCTCCATTCTGGAGACGTGACCCATCCAGCGCAGCTGGATCTTCAGCAGCGTGGACTCGATGCAAGGGTTTAACCACAAAAAAGTCAAGATAATTACTATCTTGGGAGAACAGAAAAGTAGTTGCTTGATTTCTCAGAAAATCTCTTAACTTGTAAATAACAAAAAAAAAAATGGAAATTAGGGAGATTAAATTTATGTGGCAAATGCTCAAAGGTCATAAAACCGCCATCTGCAAATAGATCAAAAAATGAAGTGATACCCTTTTCTCTCCTTTCATGAAAAACACAATCAAAGCAAGATGGAGGGAAAAATAAATTATTAATAGTTAGAATGGGTAAAGAAAACAATTTCAGTTCAAGACAACACCTGAATTGAAACCAAATTCTTAATGAATTTTTGACAACGTAACTGTCAAAGGGAAGGGAAACACCAAGCAATGTAGCCAGAGAAAATTTGTTAAAACTTTCAGCTCCATGGATGTCCAGCCTGGGCAGTTTGATTTATCTATGTAATGAATCTAGAAAATAAAATATTTAATATTAATAGCCAAATAATAATGTCTCAGGTGAGGCAAAGCACAGCTCCCATCTCTTTTTGATTTTTTTAAATTAGATTTATTCAACCTTGGACTCTTTTGTTCCAAACATACAGAGATAATAGATTCAACCTAGCCAAAAAAAATTTCTTTGGTATGAAAATCAGAGTTGCCTGGAATAAATATAAAAATTTAAGCAGAGCATTCATTTTGATGACATTAATTCTACCAAGTGACAAAGAGAGGGGGGGGGGGGAGGGGGTCCATTTAGATAAGGTCTCTTTCTCCTGTCTAAACAGAGGATTGAAGTTTTCTTTGAAAAGGTCTATAAATATCTTAGTAACTTTAACGCCTCACTATTTTAAATCGAAGATGATCATAGATAGGAACAGAACCATTCAAGGAAAAAAAATTCACTTTTGTGCAAATTAAGCTTGTAACTACTAACATTTGATAATAATTTTAACATAGCAGGTATGGAGCATTCTGGATGTGAGATATAGTTGAAGAGAATAAAGACAAGTGAAACATGAAAGTTTCACATGATCAGCATAAAGTGAAAATTTGATTGTTGTCCCCCTTTGAATGCCTAAAATATTTACTGAGACCCGAAATGCAATAGCCAATGGTTCTAATTCCACGTCAATAATAAAGGGCTAAGTGGGCAACCTTGCCTTATGCCATGAATCAATATAAAAAGATCAGATCTTTGATTATTAGTAGATACTAAAGCCTTCATTTTTAAACCTAGAAAAAGTATAATGTTTGATTTCTAAGTCAGAGTGGAGGAAGAAAGTTGAAGAGAATAAAGACAAGTGAAACAGAAATAAAGTTTCGAAAAAAAAAAAGACAAGTGAAACATGAAAGTCTGCAAATGCTGTGATTGTCGTGAAAACGCTAACACTGAAGGAACTCGGCAGGTCTTGCAGCGTCCATAAAAGGTAAATATATATAACTGATGTTTCAGGCCTGAGCCCTTATTCAAGTAAAAAGCAGGAAGTTGCCTAAAGTAAAAGGCTGGGGAGAAGGAAAGAAAGGGCAGACAAAATGTGATAATTGGACAAGAGAGGAAAGGTGAGAATTGATAGGGTGAGGATGGCTCTGTGAATGTAGATTGAGAAGGAGGAAGAGGGAAAAGGAAAGAGAGAGAGTGCGACGGGGCAAAAGGAAAGAGAAATGGGGATAGAAGGATATGGGGGCTCATGGAAACCAGAGAAGTCGATGTTAATGCCATCTGTTTGGTGGGTGCCCAGACAGAATATGAGATGTTAAATTTAAAATAGAGCATGGTTACAGGCCCATCTGAACCACAAGACCGTGCCACCCAATTCCACCTAATTGACTTACAACTTCTGTACATTTTGGAGGGTGGGAGGAAGCTGGAACACCTGGAGGAAAGCCACACAGACAATGGGAGAACATACAAACTCCTTATAGACAGTGTCAGATTTGAACCCCGGTTGCTGGCGCTGTAACTGTGTTGCACTACTCCTAACTGTGCCGCCCAATTTGTTCCTCCAATTTGCAGGGTGATCTGGCAGTGCATGAGACTGTCGATAGACCTATCAGCATGGGAATGGGGTGAGGAATTGAAATGGGTGGCCACTGGGAGAACTGGGATCTTCACTTGATCCTTCCAAGTGAAGCAACACTTCACATGAATCTTGTCTACTGCATCCGGTGCTCCTGTTGTGGTCTCCTCCACATCTTAGAGACTGGGTGCAGTCTGGGAGATTGCTTCATCGAACACCTCGGCTCCATCTGCAGCGATAGTGGTGATCTCCCAGAGATGGGGAATTTCAACCACTTGCCCCTATAATCACAGTACCTGCAGTCTTTCCTCTTTAACTGAGGTCATATTGCTGTTTTATTGCTACTCTTTTCTGACTATATTGGGTGTGAATTTTAAATCTTTTTTCCCTTCAGTTTTGGGCTATTTTATTTTTGGATTTTCATTAGAGTTTTGTAAAATTAGTTGTGTTATTTTATGCTATGTTATATATTAAAAACTTCCATCAAGAAATGTTCTCTGTTTTTTAGTAAGCCCATCAAAATCAAACTATCTCATTAAAATGTCAATCATTGCTTATGTCCTAATACCTGATGAAAAACGCTCTTGAATAAAAGTGAACTTATGCCATTGTCTGAAGCTGATTACAGGTATTCTGTTTATAGAGGAGTAGCATGATTTAAATGTACTGATCAAATCAAATATTTAGGTATTAAAATAGATAGACATATACATTATTTGTATGCTTTAAATTATTTGCTATTATTTTCTATAATTAAAGAGGACTTAATTAGATGGAAAGATTTGCCGATAACTTTAATTGGTAAATTGTATAAAAATGAATGAATTTCCTTGACTTCAGTATCTTTTTCAATCTATTTCATGTAATATTCCTATAAAAAAGAGCTGAATACATTTAGTTAGGAAAATGTTATGGAAGGGCAAAATGTCAGGAGTATCTATTTATAAGTTAACATGGTTAAAAAATTATCCATAAAAGGAAAAGTTTATTCTGGTACAAAGGAGTATATCTAGATATTTTACCTTGAGTACCAATTTCGTTATTTATCCCATCCCAAATATCTATCAAATGAGATAAAATTAATGACTTAAAAGAACCTAACAGTTTTACATTCCATTTATAAACAAATTGATCCCTTCTATCCTCATTAATTCTTTTTGGGATCAGAAAGAGATTAAGATAGTAAATAATTGTTATGAGTTAAACTGATTTCGTTCATTGGAAAGAATGAAAGATATCAAGTTCCAAAGACTCTTTTTGTTATCACCAAATTAAATCGATGTTGTATGATTCTTTTGGGAAGAATTTGTTTCTTCCAAAAGTGTCGAAATTTGAAGTGATGGTTCATGACAGAGGGAAGAAAGGATTTATATCTGAAATGTATAAATTATTACATACATCAATTATATTTAACTCTGGAACATTTGAAAAGATATAATTTGATATTTTTTTCTGATTTGTGTTTTCGATGTAATAGACAGAAGGGTACGTTTTTGCATTCAGTATGGTCTTATGATAAGGTTAAACTCTTTTGGTCTCGTGTTAAGGATTGTTTACAGGATGTCTTGAAAATAAAACTTTAGATTCAAATTTTTTTTCTGATTGGGGATATAAGTAGAATTTGTTTTGTATATAGATGGGATAAATTTCAAATAGCTTTTTTGAGATTGGCTTTGGCAGTGGTGAGTAAGTGTATAGCAAGTGTGTGGAATTAAGGTCTTGTATTCCTTTGGAAAAAATAACGTATAATTTGAGAGATAAACACCATTTTTGGGAAGGTTTGGAGCCCTTATTTGGATTATTTCGATTGGAAACTTTGAAGATATATATAAACCATGTTAAATTTGAAGATCTATTACACTATTAGTGTAATCATGGTTGATTATATTTTAAATAAAATACTTTTTAAAAATGCTCTTAAAATATTGGATATTTTAAAAGTACAAATTAAAAATTGCTTTGAAAGCGCAGAATTCTGGATTTAAGATTATTCATTAGATAATCTACATTTTAAATGAGTGCATATATTAGTCTTTCTTTGCAGTCAATGACACAAACTCAGAGCAGGAACATTCTGCATTTCCTTAGGGAATGGCACTGACAAAAATCTAAACCAAAATGCTGTTGCACTTGCTACCACCTCAATCAACTTCTGACTTCTCAGGAATTGAGTGTATTCAATTAAGATATTCTGCAGAGTGTCTCGATCCCCTTCTCATGCACAACAGTAAAGCCCCCTTCAGAAGATTTCTTTTAAAATATGAAAGGCACATTAGGCAAAACTCATTATTGCCCTGAAATCGCAGAGACTCTTTCGATTTCTCTTGAATCTTGGTTTTAATTTGTATTCAGTAAATGTAAGTAGTTTCACATTCAATCAAAAGTATTTTTTGAAATATACTTACACTGGCAAAATAAAATGGACTTTTCTCCTGAGAAATGATCAGATTGTTCAGACTGAGGGATTTTGTTGCAGAGGCTGCCCCTCAATGAATGTATTCAACCAAGCAATTAACAGTTTCAATAACAGAATATCAATGGGATTCTATGTAAAAGACCACCATGAGTGACAGAGTTCATGACCTCCTTTAAGGAAGTGTAGTTTGGAACTGTTTCCTTCTCTTTGTGTTACCAGTGGCAGAGATCCTATATGTACATTCCTCTAGAATCTAGGTTAATTAATCTTAAGCCGCTTTCAGGTGCTCAGACGCAGATAATGCACCGGCAGACGCGGCTGGGGGAGTGCAGCTGGGACGTTCAAGTGGCCACGGAGAAGATGCCTTTCTGTCCCCTGAAGATGCCTGCTGAAGGAGAGTTGCGTCCGAACAAAAGCCGACTCCTGTGGACTATGGCCGTAGTCACGGCTTGTTTATGGAGCATCTTGTAGCAGCAAATTGTGGCTGGCGTGGGACGACAGGGCTGAAGTGGCCAGCGCTGGCCTCCCCAGCCCCATAGTCCTGCGCTGGAGGGTAGGTTTTGGCAGCGGGGAGGGTAGCAGTCAGCGGGTCGCCAGCTGACTGTCACAGCCGGCCCACTGCTAGGCACCTGAAAGCTGCTAGCCACTTTGCTTTGATGCTTTCAGATGCCTAGAGAGAGCTCTCCGAGCCGGAGATTATACCTCCCCAAGGAGGGTTAGGCTTCTCGGGGCCGGGTTCTCCACTTTCAGGTAGCCTCCCGACAGGCACATTCGGGTATTTTAGACGGCTTTACATTTGGGTATTCTGGCCACCTGAAAGCACTTTTAGTCATGGTACAGCTTTACCATATTCCCTGCAATATCAATGCAGATATATATCACACCAACCCAACAAGGTGTTGAGAATTTTTCTAATCAGTGTTGTAAGACAGAGAATTGCATATTGATTGTTTCCATTTTAGCCTTTGCAATGTTGCCACTTTAATTCTTGTTATCATAAGTGATTGGCTATGTGGAGGATTCAAGGAGGGTGAAGGGTGAATTGGACAAGTTAGGCGAGTGGGCCAAGACGTTGCAGATGCAATATAATGTGGATAAATGTGAGGTTATCCACTTTGGAGGTAAGGACAGGAAAAGGGACCATTATCTAAATGGTATCTGTTTAAGAAAAGGGGAGATGCAGAGAGACTTGGGTGTTGCTGTGCATCAGTCATTGAAAGTGGGGGTGCAGGTGCAGCAGGCGGTGAGGAGGGCGAATGGTATGTTGATGTTCATAGCGAGAGGAAAATGTTTTTCAGCATAATTTATAATAGGAATTCAAAGTAAAAATGGAGCTGAGATACGGGAGTAGGGAGGTTCTACTGCAGCTGTACAAGGCCTTGGTGAGACCACACTTGGAATACTGTGTTATGTTTTGGTCTCCTTATCTGAAGAAGGACATATTCGCCATGGAGGGGGTGCAGAGAAGGTTCACTAGATTAATACCAGGAATGGAAGGAGTTGCATATGAAGAAAGGTTGGATCAACTAGACATATTCGCTGGAATTTAGAAGATTGAGGGGGGATCTTATAGAAACAAATAAAATTCTGAAAGGATGAGACAGACTAGATGCAGGAAGGTTGTTTCCGATGCTGTGGAAAAAAAAACAGGACCAGGAGTCACGGTTTAAAGATAAGTGGGGGGGGAGTCTTTTAGGACTGAGATGAGGAAAAAAATTCTTCTCTCAGTGAGTGGTAAATCTGTGGAATTATTTGCCACAGGAAGTAGTTGAGGCCGGTTCCTTATCGCTATTTAAGAGGAGGTTAGATTTGGCCCTTGTGGCGAAGGGAATCAGAGGGTGTAGGGAGAAAGCAGGAACTGGGTACTGATCAGCAATGATCATAATGAATGGCAGCATAGGCTCGAAGGGCCAAATGGCCTACTCCTACACCTATCTTCTACGTTTCTATGTAAATTCTGACTGACTAGATACTTATTTACAAATAAAACTGACTTTTCCGAGTAGACATTGGGATATGTTTCAGGGAGCAAATGGAAAATTCAAGCAAATCTGTTTTTAGCCTCCGCTTTATTATTTCTACTAGGATGGACAATTTCACATTTTCCCCACTTGGCTCCCCTTGCCATGCACTTGCCCATTTACATCGTTTATCTGCATACCTAGTTGGCATGTTTGTGTCTTCCTGTGAGGTTACTTTGCTATCTGCTTTTGTAACATCAATAAAACTCGTGTTTGCCCCACACCATTGGTGCTTTTACCTTAGTCATTTAATTCTGGAATGTCAGCACTTTTCTAAAATTGCCCATGTATCTCAGGAAAATGTTTTTCAGCATAATTTATAATAGGAATTCAAAGTAAAAATGGAGCTGAGATAGAGACTGCAGATGCAGAAAGCTGGAGCGTCAGGACTAAGTTCTGGAAAAACTTAAGGTCAAGCAGCGCCTTGGTGGGTGGGGGGGGGGGGGTCGAGTTGGGTGTGGGAGGAGAGGAACTGTGAATGTTTCTGGTTTAGACCATACATTAGAACTGGGAGTGGGGAGGGAAGTTGACCATTATAAACAGAAGAGGGGGATGAGTCAGGATTCCGTAGGTGATTCAAGGACCAAGGAGAGATGAGGGATGAGGATGATGGACAGAGGGGGTCAGGGAGCAGACGAGGAGGGTGGAATTGGGCAGGGTGATTGGGAAAAGACAAAGGGGGGGGGAAGCAGATGGAGCTAGATGGGTAGTAGAGACAGCTGCTGGAGGCTGACTGAAGAAGCACAAAGGTTACCAGTGATGGAATCTGCTTAGTATGGAATGTGATAATAGGAACCATGAAGGGAGAGGGTCGATCTAGTGGGAGTAGTAGGTGGATAGAACCAGGATAGGGAGGGGGATGAATATGGCTGATAGTGACTGGAGTGGGGAATGTTATGGGAACTGGGATACGAATGAAAGAGAGGGAGAGAGAGTGATGAGGGAGGGAGTGGGGAGTAAGATAGAGATAGAGGGAGAAAGTAGGGGAGAGTGTGAGATTGAGTGTATGATTAAGTGGGAGAGAGTGTGTGTCTGAATGTATCTCTGAGAGCATGAGCATGTGAGGGAGTGAAGGTGTACAGGAGTGAATGCGAGGGTGCGTGTTTAGGTGAGAGAGAGTGCATGAGGGGAGTGCATGAGGGAGAGTGAGAGAGGGTGAGCATGAGAGAGTGTGAGAGCATGGGAATGTGAGCGAGAGGGAGAAAGGATTACTGGTTATCCCATGATTCGAAAGTAGAGCGTTCCCATGAAACCTTTTGAAAGCCAAAATGGCATAAAGTGAAGAAGCAATAGAGGAACTTTTTTTTGAGTGTTCCCAGACCCAAAAAATAACCCACCAAATAACACAAAATGTAAAATAACACAAACATTTATTACAAGCAGGAATGATATGATAAATGCACAGCCTATATGAAGTAGAGATAATGTACAAGGTAGTTTAACTTACCAGAATCAGGAAGACTGTGCGTTTTGGCAGCCTCACCGGCCGCTTTTTCGTTAAAGCAAAAATCCTTTCATAAAAGTGCACACAGGTTTCTTAGTAAAGTGAATTTGCTTAAAGCGAATCTTTTTAAAATGGGGCATACCTGACACGCGATTGAACTGCCCAAGCACAAATGAAGTGGGTGGAATTAGGCAATTGTTATAAGGGACCATGGAATAATTTTTTTTGTTTCTTCTGTTAATGAAGCAAAACTTAAATTATTCAAGTATTGTTACATAAGAAGGTGATTTATTTCCAAATGAAGAAAAAAGACTACTTAGTGATGATATAACACATTGCAATCACATTTCTTTTCTTATAAGTCCTGCAAGTTAACTTTCCTATGTGAATAAATTATGCTTTTGATAACTTTATGTACCTTTCTGCATATATACAGTATTGTATATACAGTGTGCGCTATGCGAAGAGTGGAGTAAAAACGACACTCACACAGTTGAGTCGAGGTTGAAGACTGATTTATTGCTCTGCCAGCTCTGTTTATATTCATTCCCTGCCTCTGTCGACATAAGTGACTTCATCGCAGCGCCGGCCTCTGACTTGGCAGCGTTCCCGCTGTTTCCTGCTGAGCGGGAGGTCATGTGGGATGATGTCATTGGTCCCTGCATGGCCCTCACGATTGCCATGTTCGCCAGTCATTTTGTGAGCTAGGTCGCGACTCAGTGTGCGGGCTGCTACAGTATATATATTTGAGTTAAAATAATATCCATATGCTAAAATATTCTTTCTATTTGGAACAGTAATTGCAGATTTTAAAATTTAAAAGTTAGTTGTTGATGAACTATTTTTTTCAGATTTCAGATTTATTGTCAGAGAACATACATGACATCACATACAACTCTCAGATTCTTTTTCCAGTGGGCGAGGCAGAATTACCACTATTGGCAGTTCCAAAAAAAACCAAACTCAACATTAGAACCATAGCACCATAGAACATTACAGTACAGAAACAGGCCTTTGGCCTTTTGCGCTGTACCCTTTTTTTGCCTAGTCCCACTGGCCTGCACCCAGTCCATAGTCCTCCGTACTGCCCCGATCCATGTACCTGTCCAAATTCTTCTGAAGTGTTAAAATTGAGCCCTCATTCACCATTTCAGCTGGCAGCTCATTCCACACTCCCACCATTCTCTGTGTGAAGAAGTTCCCCCTCACATTCCCCTTAAACCTTTCACTCTTAACCCATGTTCTCTGGTTTGTTTCTCACTTATCCTCTATTCCCCCTCATAATTTTAAATGCATCTATTAAATTTCCCTTTATTCTTATAAACTCCAGGGAATAAAGTCCTAAGCTGTTCAACCTTGCCCTGTAACTCAGTTCCTTAAGTCTGGGAAACATCCTAGTTAATCTTCTCTGCATTCTTTCTATCTTAGGTTATCTTTCCTGTAGTTAGGTGACCAAAACTGCTCAAAGTACTCCAAATTTAGTCCCACCAATGGCTTATACAACTTTAACATAGAATCCCAACTCCTTTATTCAAAACTTTGACTTATGAAGCCCAATATGCCAAAAGATCTCTTTACAACCCTATCTACTTTCAGGGAATAATGTTCCCAGATCCCTCTGCTTTCCTGCACACCTCAGTGTCCTATAATTTACCATGTATATCCTTCTTTGGTTTGTCTTTCCAAAGTGGTACTCTTTCAGTCAGTTTCCAGCAGTCCGATGCCTGGTGTGAGTCCCTTGACTACTGTTGCCAGCAGCCCACAGTCTGCATAAGTTCCTCTCCTCGAGCCACTCGCAGCCTGCTGCCTGTGTGTTCTTCAGGCTCAGAGCCCCTCACTGGTTTGCTGCTGTGGTCAGTATTCCATGGGTCATCTCTGCTTCTCCTTCTCAAAGTGGGGTTGGTCTCCCCATTTTCTGGTGCCCTGAGCCAATCCTCTGCTTTCCCGGAGTCTGCAACCCTTCGTGGACGCTACCGAACAAAGGTGCTGCCACATTAGGCCCAGATCCTGTGGTTGCAGGATTTTAAAATAAACCACTGTCCACTCCTTGACAGGTCACTTAAATCCTGTACGGAGTTGATGGTAGTCGGACTGAGTGGTTGGAACCCAAGGGCAGCACTGTGTCTCTGCTGCCCGCAGGTCCGTATCAGTGAACTTACACTGAGCGCGATGCATCAGTCTTCCATCAGTTTCTCTCAGTGGAGGGAATGGAAAGTTACTGAATAAAAAGACCAGAAGATAAATGAGGAGAGCTGGTTATCTCCTGTGGGTGCCAGGATCACACAAAGCCACACCGCCTGTGAATGTGATCCAGGTCAGATCTAGTGGCGGAAGGTGGGATCGTTGGATTATCTCATCCAGCTGCCACAGGCATGATAGGTCAAATGGCCTGAGGGTGAGTCTGGCACAATTCTACGTCCAAGGTGGTTCCATGAACGAGCTCTTCAAATTGTCCCACTCCACCCACAGCAGTTTGATACATTTATGTGATGCCTGAAATTGCAGGGTCCAGTTGGATTTAAGAATACACAAAGGTAGAGAGAGTTAGGTTGGGGTGGGACACCGAAACCAACCCAAAACCCATGAGGGTGGTGAGGAGAAATCTCAGGGCATCGCAGAACTAAGGCAAGGATGTCTCATGTTCACACCCAGAGGGGAGAGGCCAACTCGAGGGGTCACTCACCAAGCATGTACTGATCATCAAGGCTGAATGTTTTCACATCACCGGGGATCTCCACCCACATCAGCTTTATGATGGGATCCCCGTACCCATATAAAGAAATGTTTTCAAACTGCCTGTGCAATACAGAGAGGGAGAGAAAAATCAATAAAGTGCAAAAGTAAGAGTCCTTAAATATTTAAGTCTCTGATTGAGTATGCTGTTGAGGAGTCAGAGGGTGGAGGGGTAGTAACTGTTCCTGGACCTGGTGGTGCGAGTCTTGTGGCACCTACAGTATATTTCTCTCCTAATGGTGGCAGTGAGAACAGAGTGTGTGCTGGATCTTTGATGATGCTGCTGCTTTCCGGCGGCTACGTTCCTTGTAGATGTTCTTGATGGTGGGGAGGGTTTTACCCGTGATGTCCTGTGGTGTGACGACTTTTTGCAGGGCTTTGCGCTCAGGGTTGGTGTCCCCATACCAGTCCTTGATCCAGCTGGTCACCATACTTTCCACCACACATCTGTAGAAATTTGCCAGGGTCTCTGATGTCATGTCAAACCTCTGCAAACTCCTGAGGAAGCAGAGGTGCTGATGTGCTTCCTTCACTCTGTCATTGGTGTGTTGGGTCCAGGAAAGATTCTCCAAGATAGTGACTCCCAGAACTTAAATTTGCTCACCCTCTCCACCTGATCTCCAAATGGTCACTGGATCATACAGTTCAGGTTTTCTCTTCCTGAAGTCAACAATCAGTTCCTTGGTTTTGGCAATGTTGTAGGTGCACCATTCAGCCAAGTTTTCAATCTCCGCCCTCCCCCCCCCCCCCCCCAACTCATCACTCCCTTTTATACAACCCACTACCATGGTATCGTCAGTGAATTTGTAGATGGTGTGGTTGTCGTACCGAGCCACACAGTCATAGATGTAAGGCGAGTAGAAGAGGGGTTGAGAATGCAGCCCTGTGGTACTCCGGTGCTGATGAAGATTGTGGTAGAGATGTTCTTAGCATCTGGAGGTGAGGAAATCCAGGACTGAATTACATAGCATATGTTGATTCCCAAGTCTTAGTGTTTGAGGGGATGAAGGTGTTAAATGCTGAACTGTGGTTGATAAAGAACATCCTGATGTGTGCATTTTTTGCTGTCCACGTGTTCCAGGTCTTTGTGTAGAGCCAATGAGATAGCATCTGCCATAGACCTGATTCTACAATAGGTGAACTGGAACGTACCCATGTTATCGCTCAGACAGGAGTTGATGTGCTTCAACACCAGCCTTTCAAAATATTCAACGCTGTTGATGTGAGTGCCACTGGTCGATAGTCATTTAGGCAGGATACCACAATCTTCTTAGGCACCAGTACAATTGACACCTGTTTGAAACAAGTGAGTACTGTGCCTTGCTGGAATGTAGAAGATATCTGTGAATACAATGGCAAGTTGGTCAGCACAAATTTTATAATTCTCGGCCGGGTTCTCCACCTGGACTGGATGCTCTCCTTGGATTCACTCTCTCAAAAGCAGCACACACGTCATCCTGGGTTACAGAGTGGAGAGGATCATTAGGGACCATGGGAGAGCTCAGTGTTAGATCTTCCTTGTTCAAATCGGGCATAAAAGGCATTGAGCTAATCCGGGAGGGAAGCAGGTGGTGTAATAGAATTTCAGATTTCCATGAAATTGCTCCATGCCTGTTAAATTTGATAAGCATGCAATCCGGTTCTCAAATGAATCCAGCAGAAAACTAAATCTAGTTATTCCAACAATAATTCTGATACTTATTGTTGTATTTTTTTGAAAATCATAATGAAACATTAATAGCTGTATGTGATTGCTGTGCATTTTGGCAAGTATTATAATTTCAGTATCCTGTGGTAAATATTTACTTTTAAACAGCTGACTCTGGTATGCATGGCACTTTGCTTTTCATGCTCTTATAATGTCACTGATTTGATACATTAGCTCCTGATATTTAACTAAGGGCAACTATTTTTGAAAGCTATTCAACTTTATACTTTGTACGACAACCACACCATCTACAAATTCACTGACGATACCATGGTAGTGGGTTGTATAAAAGGGACTGATGAGTCAGGGGAGGGGGGGGGAGGGTGGAGATTGAAAACTTGGCTGAATGGTGCACCTACAACATTGCCAAAACCAAGGAACTGATTGTTGGCTTCAGGAAGAGAAAACCTGAACTGTATTATCCAGAGACCATTTGGAGATCAGGTGGAGAGGGTGAGCAAATTTAAGTTCTGGGAGTCACTATCTTGGAGGATCTTTCCTGGACCCAACACACCAATGACAGGGTGAAGGAAGCACATCAGCACCTCTGCTTCCTCAGGACGTAGCCATCCAGTAACTGGAAAAATAAAACCTTTACAATACTTACTGATGAATTGTGGGATGTTTTTGATATCTCTGCTTCCCAGCTTGGAAAGGAATCATAAAAAGTATGGACTAATTTTCTCATGGTTTTATTACAATCATTCAGTTATTTGTTTATTAGTTATTTCAGTATGTTGTGATAAGTTGAATTGATTGAAGGCATTCTGGCTTTAAATTTTTTAAATTTAATCAGTTTGAATTTTTTTCTCTCTCCCTTGGAAATAAGATTATTCCTTTATACATAGATTTTCATGCTATAATAATTTATTTTCACAGAATTCATTGCCAAAGGCTCAATTACTTTTTCTTTATCACCAGGTAAAAACATATTCATTCTCCAGAGCGAACATCTTGGCACATGTATAAATGTGGAAGACCAGGAGCTTGTGCTTGAAGATTGCAGCCAGCCATCAAGTAGTATGCTGTGGAAATGGGTATCAGAGCATCGGCTTTTCCATTTGGACAGCAACATGTGTCTTGGACTTGATATCAAAGATCAACAAAGGCCTTTAAAGCTATTTAGCTGTGATTCAACAGTGGGAATACTGTGGTGGCATTGCACTGGAAAGGTGTTAACTGGTGCCTCCCAGTATCAACTAGCTGTTGGACAAGGACACCGTATTGGAGCAGAAAGAATGATCTATGACAGGTGGAGAAGGTATATGACTCAGGATGAAGGTCCGTGTAAGCATCCTTATGAAGGTATGATAATGCTGAATAATTTCAATTTGCAGAAGTACTACATTGTGTTTTATGTTTTAATATTTATCCATTTTAATTAAAGCTGACTAGTTTCTAAACAGCTAAAAAATTGCTTGTTTTTTTTTGCACATTTGTAATCAAAATCAAGTGCAATATTTGGGGTTAAAAGTAAGTGAAAATATTGAACAACAGCAAAGGAAGTGTCCATGGGGATAAAGGTTCCTCAGTTCCCTATCATGCAGGCTTCTGTGTTACAAGATGAAGTGTAGAGTAAAGAAAAAAGCATAGTGAAAACAGTGCAATGCCATCATTTCTTATCAATGAGGATCAGGAAGGAAACTCTTTGAATCTGGAGGTTTATGTTTTCAAGCTCTTCTATCTAAATCATGAGTGACATAGATAAGGTCTGTTTCCAAGGGTAGACGCGAAGGCATATCTATAAAGTTGGAGGGTTGGAATTTAGAATGGATGTGAGGAGACAGCTCTTCACCAGAATGTGTGGGCATATGGATGGAGCTGCTGGACAAAGAGGCAAGTATATTAGCTTCCTTTAAAAACATTTGGATAACTACATGGATGGAAGGGGGCTTGGAGGGATATGGGCCTCATGTGGGCAAGTGGGACTAAATCAGGAGGGAATGTCACAAAGCGTGAACAAAATGGGCCCGTGGACCTTATTCTGTACTATTAGACTTGTGACTCTGGGTGGAGGTACACAAAGAAAGTGTCCGTGTGGGGCATGAGTGAAGGTACAGTGGAGCACTGGAATTGAAAGGAATGAAAAGTGGGTGTATGTTCTCATAATAGTGGGAGCAGGTTGATGGATATCAGATCAGAGCTTCAGAATTCCCTTGATAATGCAAGTCGTAGTTGTTCATCTGTAGGTTGCCCACCTATAAGGATCGGCTAGTACCACATAGTTTGACTCCTGACATGTTGCTGTGGCTGGGAATTGCAGATGAATTGTGAGTGTCCGCTTTAAATAAAGTCTTTTTTTCTTTTTAGCTCTACTTTGTTTATTTTTAATTGGAGCTCCATCAAGAAATCAGCAGGTATTATTTATTTTGATGATGTAAATGGAATATTGCTGATTGAGGGATTAGCAGGACATTAATCCAGTGTGAAATAAATAGGGAAAAGGGTTCTTTCAATGGAGTACTGATGGGAACTATCACATATAATGGGAAGGATGAAGTGTGACTTACCTGAGTCATTTGGCCCAAGCATTGAACACATGGGATTGTTTCTTCAGTTGAATAACATGATTGCAGTCCCAGCAGAGGATGTGGAGTAGAAGGGTATGATGCTGAGTGAGGAGAGAAATGCAATGATGTTACTGGCACTAGGTTGGTCCATCGATAGTAGGAACAACTCATGAAGAATCATATTTGAACTTATTGCAGGCATTGAAAGGACATTCCAATGCATCAGAGTTGGAAAAAGTAATGTAATGCAATGTAGAGCTATAGAGAAAATGACTTTCATTTAAGCCAGGGAATCTAAGATTTCAGGAAGCATGCAAGAGTTTGGAAATGCTGCTTGAGAAGGTGACACAGGTTTCATTGGAATGTGATTCTCAGTTACAAGCAAAGGCAGGCATACAAAGTAGGTATTGACAGCTTGGTCGTTCCTGAAGCCAAATCACATAGATGTTGCAAGCTGATTCAGTCGGTAATCTGCAAGTCGTGCAAGTGTTCCAGGTGAGAATATTATGGATCCAAAAAGATAGGAGACTTTACCACAGTTGTTTTGGGAATCATCTGGCCTCACAATCTTTATTTAAGATGGAAGTTATGAAATCAAAAATAAAAGCACTGTTATTGGAAATCTGAAATGAAAAAAATACACACTGGTGGAAAGGCAGAATTTGTGGGAAGAGAATCAGAGTTTCTAGATCAAGTCTTTGTTCCTTAATCAGAGTGGCTAGGTGCAGTTGCAGTAGAATAGGCATTGTTGTACGGGTTAAAGTCAGTAAATGCCTCAGATGCAGAGAAGCAGGTTAGAACTGTTATTCTTGAGTTAATCGCACCCTGCAGTGACCACAGTATATTATGTAATGGTTCATGATGCAGTTATTCATTAGTTATTATATTTTGTGTTGCTATTTTATGGAGATTGTTTTGTACTCACCAAGAAGATAGTGGTCCAGATAATACCATACAATCTATTCAAAGTTATGAGGTTAATCTTGTTAATACCATTGCAAGAAGGAATGTCAGACAAAAAGTTCTTGAGTCCAGCAAAGGGATAACAAATACTCTCAAATAAATACTCAAGAGATTCATCTGCTGAGGGAACTAGGCCGGAAGATTAATTGACTTTCCATTACTCTAAGTAGTTTACTTGTGGATTTGTGTCTGGTGAGTAAATAGTTTAATTAATTGTATTGGTTTATTCCATGTGTACGCATATGGTACATTTTAATGTCTGATCACTATCACATAGCAATAATTTAAATGTCAAACTTATGTAGTTAAGAGTTCCTACCTTCAATAAAGGAATTGCTTTTTATCACTTTACCTCGGTTGATTTGAATATCATCCCAAAGACCGTTGTCTACCCAGTGCCAGGGTTGAGTGTGCCTTTTCAGCTGAAAGGGAGATATTTCAGTTCTTGTCATTTGAGCAGATAGGTTACAGCCATCCCTTGCTGTCAGACCTATCCACTCCCTCCTGTGTCAGTAGCATCTAGGTTAACACGCGCTAGCAACATTCCACCTGCCCCCAGCCACGTCACTGGTGTGCATCAAGCGTCAGTACCTTGATGCAATAAAAAGAGTGACCTTGAGCCCCACGTTGGAAGGGCAGATGGCATTAATGACAGGTAGGTCCCTGCCAGCACCACTCTTTCCCACCTCCCCCCCCCACCCCCCTACTCATCGACAGATCCCTGCCAGCACCCCCCCCCACCACTGGCTAAACAAGCCCCCTTCAAAATCGCTAATGCCCCCCTCTAATATACGTTCTGGCGCTGACCCTGGTTCCCAAGAGCCAGTCTCTAGCAGGCTCGGTGGGTCTTACATCCACAAGTTGCCAACAGCCCGCAGTTTATGTGGGTCCTTGACCCGCTAAGCCCCTCGGTAATTCTGCTACTGTGGTCACCATCCTCTAGGATCATCTCCCAAGCTGCTTCTTCTCAACAGGAGTTGTTCTCCCTATTTCTGGCACCCTATGCTGGTTCACTGCGCTCCAGGAGTCTGCATCCCTTTGTGGTACCCTGGCCCATCACAGGTACCGCCATCTTAGGCACAGAACTGTTGTTGCAGGATTTAAAAAAAAATACTATCAGCTCCTTTAACAGGCCATTTAAAGACTGTTCGGAGCCATCAGCATTACAACCAGCCCTGTGCTGCGGCTTGGTGTCTTTGCTCTCCTGGGTCCGCACCAGCAGCAGTACTGCCATGACAGCAGCTGCGTTAGTGCTGCCATTTTTCTAACCAAGACACCCACAAGCACTTCTTCTTTGGCTTGGCTTCGCGGATGAAGATTTATGGAGGGGGTAAATGTCCACGTCAGCTGCAGGCTCGTTTGTGGCTGACAAGTCCGATGCAGGACAGGCAGACATGGTTGCAGCGGTTGCAGGGGAAAATTGGTTGGTTGGGGTTGGATGTTGGGTTTTTCCTCCTTTGCCTCTTGTCAGTGAGGTGGGCTCTGCGGTCTTCTTCCAAGGAGGTTGCTGCCCGCCGAACTGTGAGGCGCCAAGATGCACGGTTTGAGGCGATATCAGCCCACTGGCGGTGGTCAATGTGGCAGGCACCAAGAGATTTCTTTAGGCAGTCCTTGTACCTTTTCTTTGGTGCACCTCTGTCACGGTGGCCAGTGGAGAGCTCACCATATAACACGATCTTGGGAAGGCGATGGTCCTCCATTCTGGAGACGTGACCCACCAGCGCAGCTGGATCTTCAGCAGCGTGGACTCGATGCACTATACCGATCTTGATTCCTAATGAAATGCTGGGTAGTGAATAGAGGAATGAACAACAGTCGAGATTTACATTTTATATAGCATTAAAGTGACTAGTTTGCTGGAGGTAGCAAAATATGGCAGTGGAGAACAATTTGCAGGAACTCAAAGGTACAGTGTTTTCATGAAATCTGTTGTGGCAGAGCCACCTACTGTCCAATTGTGAAAGCATGGTTATTCAAATGCTCAGTTCATAGAAGGAACCCTCATTGTTCCAAGTGAACATGGGATGAGTCTTTACACACTACAGTGCTTCCAACACATGCATTTGAAACTGTAGGTAAGTAGATCAGCAAAACCTGATACAGTTAAACAGCACAATAACATGTTGCAGTTAAGTTCTTGAACACTGTCAAATAACAAGATTGAACAAGCTAGAATAGATTTTAAAGGGCACTTTTATAAAGGATGAGGAGACAGAGTTGGAGATGGTGAGCAAGTGAATTGAAGGGTTTGCTCCCTTGGTAGCTGATCTCCCGCAATCATCAAAAGGCCAGAATCAAAGAATTGTCAGTAGCCTGGGGGTCATTGTAGATTGGATAGAGTTTAGGGAGGGGCAGGGCCAGGGAGATCTTAGAAACTTGAGGCTGAGAATTTTAAAATTAAGACAGTGGTTGACGGGAAGGCCAACAAGTTCAGGAGTAATTGACAAAAAAGGAAAATGTAATGAGAGCATGAACATAAAGGAGTTAAAATGGAGACAGCAGAAGGTGATGTAATGGAAGTAGAAATTACAGCTTTGGCATTGTCCCACATGTAGTAAAACTCCTGCAACCAGTACCCTCGGGAATTTGGTCATGCTTGTCTAGCAGATTACCCAGACTGTGAGTGTCATTTTTATTAATACCCCAACACACTTTCACGTTGACAAAAGAGACTGCAGATGTTAGAATCTCCAGCAGAAAAACTGCTGGAAGAAAGAACTCAGCATGGGAAGCAGCAGCTGTGGAGCCAAAGGAAATTTTGACTGCATCAGAACAAGAACACAGTGAGAGGGAAGTGTGAGACAAAGGTTGCAGGGTGATAAGGTGGAACATTGTCAAGAGCAAAAGAGCAATCAAAATGAAATAGAGAACTATGAGAGAGCTCTACTGAAGAGCAAACTTCCTCAAAGTGGGCATACCTTGAAAAGAATTTGCAGTGGAATGGAGGCTCGAAAGACTGCAGATGCTTGAATCGAGCTCACTGTTTAATGCATGTTATACAGTAGTGCACTAATACAGTGAAGAATCCCTTTAAACTCATTTTGAACTGGATTCAATGTATTAATGAGTTTAAAGGCTGTGTGAGGAGATGGAATGTGGTGAGTCTCAGCTTGTCAGAACAAGCTGAAATGCCAACATTCCAGAACTGGATTTGACTGCAAACCTACCCTTTGTTTCTGACCCCCCCCCCCCCCCCCCCCCAGTGCAATTTATTCTGTCCTCCTGCTCTGGCCGCTCACTTGGCCTGTGTTCTAGACTAATGAGTAAGACAGGTAGCTGACCGTCTGGAGTCCCGAACAATCAGATCAAGGAGCATCAAACTTTGCTGCATTTTGCTCACTGAAACGTCAGGAGGATGAACTTTTAAATATCTTTAAATAAAGTTAGCAAATAAACCCAGCAGTTAGGATCATTTCTGTGGCTATGGAAAAATTGTAGATAAGGAAAAATGGTTACATTAAAATGTTTCAAAAGTGTTGCACAATACTTTTTATTTTTACAATACTGTTCTCCATAGCTTTCTCTCCTTGTGGTTCGATTTTTCTGCTAATAGATCCATATTGGCTCCTATTTCCATGACCTTTTCCCTATGTGGACTTGCTACTTGTTCTCTCCACTGGCCAATCACACCCACTTTCATCCTTTTGCCACTAAAGGTTAATTTATAATAGGAGTTAACGTACCTGTGCACCATGGGGATGTGTAAGGAAACAGCAGCATCCGGTGGACACCCTCATGGTCATTCATGCAAACTCCACACAGATCTACGGTCAGGATTAAATCTATGAATTTGGAGCTGTTAGGCTGCAGCTAAAACTGCTCAGTAGAGGTTTGACATGCATCTAATTTTTCATGTCTCTTTTTAAATTGACAAAATTATATGTTTCTGTTTTCATATGTGTGTGTGTTTGAGAGAGAAAGAGACTCACACATTTGGATTGTGTGCAACTTACATTCTTAAATTGCAAATTTCTTGTTATACTTTTTCCATGTGATCTAGAAACAGATTCTTAAAATCTGAAATTGTGGGATTTTTAAGAGATTTTTAAACCTCATAGAATTAAACTCCAAACTGATAAATCAAGTTCAAAGTTCAGACTTATTGTCAGAGTGCATACATGAGATTCTTTTTCCTGCAGGCTGGGCAGAATTTCTACTTCTCAGTAGTGCAAAGAAAAGTACTCAAGAAATGATACGTATTGTGCTAAACCACTGAATATATATTTGGCTGTGTTAGGACACGCCCATTGCCGACTGTCCCTGAGGCTCTCCCAATGAATCCTGAATAAAGCAGACTGTACCACAGCCCTCTCCTCAGTCCAGGACAGTTGACCAGCATGGACGTGCCTCCATTCTGTTGTGAATAAAAGCCTATCAGTTTCTCTACAAATTCTAGTCTTTGAAGTTATTGATGGTGCATCAGTTTTTTGATAATGGAGCAGATCCTGAAGCCAGAAAAGCTGGACCTCAACCCACAATCACCTGAAACATCCAACAGATTTGAACTCTGGTTGCATTCCTTTGAAGCGTTCCTGCAGGCCTCCTCTACGACTGTTCGATCAGAGGACGTCAGGCCCCTGGAATATTCGATAATCAGGGATACTGAGTCGTACCCAGCAGCAATGGACATACTGAAAAACCAGAACCAATGGTCAATGCTAGAAACTTCCTGGCTACCAGAAAACAGCAACCTGGGGAATTGAGCACCAATTACCTTTGGACCCTGTGAGCTCTTGATGGGCCTGCAACTGCAAGGCCGTGATGGCCGCAGTGAGCATGGAAGACTTGATCAGAGACGCCCATATCGTGGGCATAAGATCCAGCTACATCCAGCAGAGACTGTTGGAGCAGGATGAGCTCAACCAACAGAAGACAGTTGAGCTAGCGGACACACTAGAAGTACCCCTTCAAAACATGGATGCATATTCAGCCGACAAGGTGACCGCCTTGTGGTTACCTTGGGTGGAGTCATCTTAGAAAGTGGGAGGGCCACAAGCCTGCGGAACACCGCTATGTCCCACCAGTGACCTGACCGCAGCCCTGGTACTCTGCAAGCATGCTACTTCTGCAGCATGCACAAACATCCGAGGAAACACTGCCCAGCAAAAGACGCTAGTTGTGAGAAGAAAGGACATTTCACAAAGGTGTATAAATCCAAGACACCTTCCAAACCCAGCAGTGCTGTGTACGGGCTGTGGGGGCTGCCATTTTTGATGCTGCCATCTTTCCAACCCAGCAGTGCCGCGTGCGGGCCATGGGGGCCACCATCTTGGAACCAAACACTCCACTGTACCAACAGAACCCACCAGTGACTCAACGTTGGGCTCCATCACACAAGATCAAGGAAGCCCTCATCAACTTGCCAGAGCAATGTTGGACATCGGGATAAACGGTCATGTGATGAGTTGCCTGTTCAACAATGGGAGCACAGAGCACTTCATCCACTCAAACATGGTGCAGCATTACTCTCTTGCAGTAAGGACAGTAAACCACAGAATCTCTTTGGCCTTGAAGTCTGTGGCTACTGCAAAGTGTCTCTGAATGTGTGGGGCACAGACTACAAAGATGTTAAACTCTTCATGATGCCGCAGCTTTGTGCTGCATATTGCTGGGGCTGGACTTTCAATGCTGCCTCAAGTGTGTCACAATGCAGTACAATAGACCACATCCCTCCCACTGCCCCCCCCCCCAAGTCTGCAACCAGCAGTTTTTAAAACAACTTGCTGTGCTTTACCTGCCACTCCTCCCATCGTTTTCAGCCGGCAATCCGCAGATCCCCCCCCCCTCCCCACGCACAACCTGAGGCCTTTCAACCCTCAAAATCGCCCCTTTACTGCTGTTCGCTAACATCATCCTCGACTGTAAACCTGTGGCCACCAAAAGTAGGCGATACAGTGCTGGGGACAGGGACTTCATTGGGTCAGAGATACAGTGGCTACTGAATGAGGGGATCATTGAAGCCAGCCCCTGGAGAGCCCAAGTGGTGGTGGTAAAGAATGGGGCAAAACACAGAATGGTCATCGACTAGATTTAGACGATTAATAGATATATGCAGTTGGATGCGTACCTTCTTCCCTGCATATCCAACATGGTAAATCAAATCGCTCAATATCGGGTATTCTTCACTATTGATTTAAAAATTGGCATACCACTAGCTCTCTATCTGCCTGGAAGATGATCAATACATTTCCTTTGAGGCAGATGGTTGCCTCTGTCATTTCCTGAGGATTCCATTTGGCATCACCAACGGGGTCTTTGTCTTCCAGCGGGAGATGGACCACATGGTAGACCAGTGCAAGCTGCAAGCCACATTCCCATATCTGGACAACATTATCTTTTGGGGGCGTGACATGCAGGATCATGACACCAATCTCCAAAAATTATTTCTCCAGACCGCCAAACTCCTTAACCTTACATATAATAAGGATAAGTGTGCGTTTCACAAATTGCCTCACTCTCCTTGGCTGCGTCGTAGAGAACAGAGTCATTGGCTCTGATCCCGACCGCATGCACCCTCTTTTGGAACTCCCCCTTCCCCACTGCCTCAAGGCTCTGAAAAGGTGCCTGGGCTTCTTCTACTATGTCCAGTGGGTCCCCAATTATGCGGACAAGGCCCGGCCCCTCATCAAATCCCCCTCTATTCCCCTGATGTCAGAGGCCCTTGCAGCCTTTAGCTGCATCAAGGCAGACGTTGCCAAGGCCACGATGCACATGGTGGATGAATCCATCCTGTTCTAGGTGGAGAGTGATGTGTCTGACTTTGCTCAGGCCACTACCCTTAACCAGGCAGGCGATCCATAGCCTTTTTCTCCCCGCACCTTCCAGGGCCCTGAAATTCAACACTCCTCTGTCAAGAAGGAAGCCCAGGACATTGTTGAGATGGTACGGCACTGGAGCCACTACCTTACTGGTGAACAATTTACTTTTCTGACCCACCAATGTGCAGTTGCCTTGATGTTCAACAATCAGCAGCGACGTTCAATCAAAAATGACAAGATACTGAGGTGGAGAATCAAACTTTGCTCCTAAAATTATGGTATCTTGTACCGGCCTGGGAAACTCAATGATCCTCCAGATGCCCTATTCCTGCAGAACATGTGTCAGCGCACAAATAGACTGGGTATGAGCCCTGCACAATGACCTCCGCCAACCTGGAATCACCAGATTCTTCCACTTTATCAAAGCCCGCAACCTACCTTACTTCATTGAGGAGATTAGGACCATGACCAGAAATTGCCAAGTCTATGCAAACCACCCTTCTATTAACCAGAGCGGATCTGATAAAAGCTTCCTGCCCCCTTGAACGCCTGAACATTGATTTCAAAGGGCCCCTCCCCTCCTCTGACTGCAACGTGTACTTCCTCGACATCATTGAGTACTCACGTTTCCTGTTCGAAAATGGATCTCTCCCTCCAGGAACTTGCCATGTTGCATTTTCTATCAAGTGTAGAATCACTTAGAAATATGGTCCAAACTTCGAATATTTCAGAGCCAATCTATTCAGGAATCAATTTGAGAATCACTTGAAAATCTCACACTATCTTTTAGATTAGGAGAAGTTAAAAGCTGCTGATATTGTAAATGATTATGTTTGGATTCTAAACCGCTGCCTTGTTGTGTTATCCAAGATCATTGAGCAAAAGCTGAATAATTTTGTGGCTTAAAAATATTCTCACTGAAGTCTGAAAGGGAAGGGATAAGTGAGATTCTAAGGAAGTAGAATGTGTTTTTGTTTGCAGCTCAAATTAGCCAAGTCATTTGTGCTTTTGACTATATCTTAGTTCAGCCCTTTTCTAGCTTTCACCTCACATGCAGCGAACTCTTTATTTCAGTGAAATAGAGGAGTAGTTAGCATTCAAGTCACTGCCCTGTTTAAGTTTCTCTCAGTTTTAAGCTACCCAGAAGGCATGATCCATTCTACTCTGGGTATCGCCTAGGCTTTGAGATTGGCTTTCCCGTATGCCAATTCTGCATGTTCTGAAGGGTTGAAGACTGCAGTTCAAGATCTGTAGACTCTGCCAGAAGCTGGATCGGTGGCGCTTAATGGACTGGGTAGGTGGGTAGTTTGTGATGTTATGCCATTCTTCCACAGATCAAAATTGTGCTTGTGAAAGGAGATTGGTCCCTCTGACTTGGATATATTGATTAGATATATAACCATATAACCACTTACAGCACAGAACAGGCCAGTTCGGCCCTACTAGTCCATGCCATAACAAATCCCCACCCTCCTAGTCCCACTGACCAGCACCCGGTCCATACCCCTCCAGTCCTCTCCTCTCCATGTAACTATCCAGTCTATCCTTAAATGTAACCAATGATCCCGCCTCAACCACATCTTCCGGAAGCTCATTCCACATCTCTACCACCCTTTGCGTAAAGAAATTTCCCCTCATGTTCCCCTTATAATTTTCCCCCTTCAATCTTAAACCATGCCCTCTAGTTTGAATCTCCCCCACTCTTTATTGAAAAAGCCTATCCACATTTATGGAATATTATCATGGTGCTCCACCTACAGGGTTGCTGAAGACATTACACTGGTCATGAAAAACAGGCAATGAATGAGATGAGAAACACCAGAGCAGAGAGCAGCCATTGTACCTGCTTCCAAAAAAACCCCAACATTCATGACTCAATGTGAGGACAAGTAGGTAGGGAGGGAAGAGAAGGAATTAGACAGCATGCAAGAGATAGATGCAAACCTCTCACAAACACCGACAAATCCAGAACAGATGGAAAGTAGACCAAGGGCAAGGAAGGCAGAGAAAGACAATACATTGGAGGGGCTCAATATCCAGAATGGGAGGAGACTCCTGGATTCCCTACTGAGCAGCAGTGACAGCTGCTCGACAATATAGCAGAAGTAAAAGCACAAAGTGAAAGGAAGAGAAGATGAAACTGAAAAGGAACCAAAAAGTTGCAACCAGAGGTGAAACGTTGGGAGCAGCAGTTGAGCCGCGCCCCATCTTGCAGGCACCCAGGGGTGGTTCACCAACTCCAAGAATGTCAGAGTCAATGCACTAGAGCTCTGGGAATCGAGTTCTGAGCAGCAACAAATCCCCAACTCCAGCAGTTCGTGAGCAGCTCAAATTTAAAAAATAGCAGTCAATAAATAAGAATGAGGTAGATAAGTTGTTCCCATTGGTAGGGGAGACTAGAACTAGGGGATATAGCCTCAAGATTCAGGGTAGTAGATATAGAACAGAGATGGGGAGGAACTGCTTTTCTCAGAGGGTGATGAATCTTAGAATTTGCTGCCCATTATAAGCAGTGGAGGTGACCTCAGTAAATATATTTAAGACAAGGTTGGATAGATTTCTACATGTGGGGAAAAGCAAGGAAGGTGGAGATGAACTTATCATCAGATCAGCCTTGATCACATTGAATGGCAGAGCAGGCTTGATGGGCCAAATAGCCTACTCCTGGTCCTATTTTTTTATGTTCTTACAATAAATTTCAATCAAAGGAGTCACCTGCTCCTCCACAGTAGATTCAGAACCTCCAGCAGACAAGATGTTTATTTTGCTCTTTATTAATCTTACCTGCTTTCTTGCATGTAAAACTGAAGGGATATGAGGAAAATACCTTGTGTTTAAACTCATTATGGGATAATGTGAGGTTATGCAGAAGTATATCTCCATCTTTAATACAGCTTTTAACAACAGCCCCTTTCACATGGCCGATTCCGTGTAGGCTAACCCCGACTAATTAAGTGGGTCCATTCCCGTTAATCATGTGGTGTGAAATGTTCCAACCTGGCAGGGTGAGTTAAATTTAACCGGGCTTTGACACTTGGTGGGGGCAAGCGTCAGAGACTGGCCGAGTTAACTCACTAATCACCTTCTGGTGGTGTGAAAGCACAACCTGCTCTCGCATTGTCACCCCCTTAAAATGCCGAGTTGCTGATTAACCAGGTAAATCATGGTGTAGTGGGAAAGACTCCTGAGTGCAGCATGCTTGGTAAGTTTTCCCGCTTCCAGAGGGTTCGCAGTGTAAAAGATGCTAATGAAGCTGATTACCATATTTTCTGAAAATGGAATAGAAATTAAGGTATTGAATATTAGAATTAAATGAATGTTGGTCAGAAATATCTCATGTTTCTTTTTCAGAAATCCATACAGTACTGGGAAACTCTAGAGGAATGCCATGTGCCTTTCCATTTAAATACAATGATAAATGGTACCATGAGTGCACTGATGAAGGAAGAGAAGATGAGCTCCTTTGGTGTGCAACCACCAGCAGTTATGATGTTGATGAAAAATGGGGATTTTGCCCAAACTTAGGTAAAAGTTAATAATATTTTTGAATCTTCATTTGTTATTGTTTCTAACATTAAAACCATTTTTAAAAATTTTGTACTTTACAGATCCAGGATGTGATTTGTTGTGGGATAAGGATCCTGTTACGCAGACGTGCTATCAGTTTAATCTCTTTGCTCTTCAGTCCTGGAACGAAGCCCGTGCTTCTTGCCTGGCTCAAGAAGGAGACTTGTTGACTATCAGAGATCGTAAGGAACAAGAATACATAAATAGTATGTTTATAAGCATAGCACCCTCTGATTTTAATGACTATTTTGTCACAAATGCACAATTTATGAAAAGTTGTCTTTTATTGTTCTGGTAATTTGTGTATTTATGGTAATAAATTACACTGCACTTAGCTGTGAACAATTTGACTTTTTATTTTCACTAATTATAGTTAAAATGGTGGCAACAGACCAGCCATTGTTATTGTATGGGTTAAATTACAGGTGTAAGTTTGATATAAAAGCATGAAATGATAATGCAGACATAGGTTAAAATGATTATGATTTTTCCAGTTTATTTGCCAATGTGAACATTTTATATATAGTTAGATCTTTATCAATGTTTGGAAGTAAGATGAGTTGTGCTATAGTGGGTAAAGTTTTTCTTTCAAATATGGTATTTTTCCCCAATATATCAATGAAAATACTTTACAATGTATTCTCAATTGGAATGCATTTCTTTGAATTAATTAGGTTGGTCTGATTGGTCTTACCCATTGTTTTCCATAAATGTGCGAGAGTTCCAGTGTGTTTATTCATGAGCATTGATAGGTCATAAATTTAAAATAAAAGTTCAATAAATTTTGACAAACAATTATGTTACTGGTAAATCTCGTCCGATGAAAGATGATAAATGCTCATTCCTTTAACTACAAAATGGGAAGAATTACAAAATGGGAAGAATTTATTCTTCCATAAAGCAATGTGTAATTTTGAAAGGAAAACAAAGCCTATGATAGAAAGGAAAAAATAAAAAGCTGTAGGGAGTTTAGTAGAGAGAGACTAATGAGGTTGAGATAGTATCTCGCCTTTTCACTTCTCAACAGTGAGAGAATTAATGGAAGATCAATAATGTTTGATGATCTACCTGTGAAACAGGTTGCACGCATTTCTGGAAGAATGAAAAAAAAAGTTTTTTCAGGAGGAACTCGAAAGGTTTTTTGGCAATAAATAGGATGTATTCACCTACTTCACAATCATTCTGCTACTGACAAGCTGTGGCACTGCAAAAACTCACCACAATTGATCTGGCAGCACCATTTGGATGCAAAAATCCACCATCTCGAATGAGAGGATAGCTGATACATGGTGAGGAACACCATTCTAACTTTGACAAGTACCTCTGAATTACAATCCTGGCATTACGCACTTTAAAATAATATGCAGGTTATCTTCACCACTCAGACTTAAGTGGTTCAAGAAAACTATTCACTACTATCTTCCCAAAGGATATTGATAAACATGTAAAACTTGAATTAATGCTGTAACACAATTTACAAATAAATATGACACTACAAATGGCAAAGGAACTTGAACAAAAACATTTTTATTGTGAACAAAGTTTATTTTGAAATTTAAAAAGCAAGTCATATTTGTGACTTAGAACATCCCAAGGGTTCTTATAAAATCTTGTATTTTATTTTTATGGTGGAGTCAATGGCTTGCCTCACATCATAATTTGAATCACTGCAGAAAATAACATGTAAATTAATTTACACGGATGCCTTATAACTATTAAATTATTTGGGACATGTCTTAGTTTTTGGCATTGTGTAAATGCACATGGTTGAAAATGGAAATAGTGCAGAGGACAGAAATGTAGAGGTTGAATCATTAATGACTGAGAGTTTATTGTCTAAGAATAATAAATATACAGTTTAATCACCACCGAAGGAGTGAGATATTCATATTATGGGATAATAAATAACTATAAACAGGAGTTTAGGTTGAAGAATAAAAACCCCACCAGTTTATATCCAGTTTGTAAATGTTGTATTTTATTTTTCAATGAGGTAGGGTTATTAGAATTGGTTAGTAACCACATTTTAGAATCAAGAATATTACATAAGATTCAAAATGGTTGCAATTAAACACAAAAATGAAAAGTGCATGCAACACAAATAAAATTTTTTTGGTTTGAATACATTAAATAATAATTTAGAAATTACTCAAACCACCCACTGGTGACTCTGTAGGCAGAATAGTGATTCACTTTAAAATAACAAACATCCATTGTGCTCTAATTTCTCTCAAAATAATTTGCTTTAGTGAAGTGTGGTATCTATGATAAATATTGATTAATGCCTGGTAATATACATCTCGCTTGTCATCGTTTTTTGTTTTGTGTTCTACTTTAGACCTGAAATGGAAGTGGCAGTGTTATGAGCTTCACTTAGCTCTGAATGAGATTTTTATATTGCTTCTAATATTTGTTGTAGAACATTTGCAAAATGGTGGAATTTTGGCATGGATAGGGCTAAATCATTTGGATGAAGCTTCTGGATGGCAGTGGGCAGATGGAGCACCCTTGAGCTTTGTAAATTGGGGTACAGGTACTCAGCAATTACTTTTTGTTGCCTGTTGCTGTGAAATGATTATTTATTGCATCCTTTTAACTTGATTTTATTAAATTATTTGAATTTAGATTCCTATTCATGTTAACATTTCCACAAGTGTAGCTACAGAGAATTTTAGGTCAAGTTTCCTTTTTGGATCCTCTTTCTTATCCACTTCCCATCATCCTTCCCCTTACTGCTGTCAGTCTATGTGTAGATAGATTGTACATGGAACATTACAGGCCTTTCAGCCTTATGATGTACTGATCTCTATATAAATACCAAAAAAACCCCGAATCCCTACTTCATAATCCTGTATTTTTCTTTCATCCATGTGTCTAAGAGTCTCTTAAATGCTCCCAGCCTCCATCAATACCCCTAGCAATGTATTCCAGACACCCAGGATTCTGCATTTATATAAAAATAGAAAAAACTTACCCTGATGCCTTTCCTAAACTTTCCTCCCTTTACTTTCTTTAGATGTCCTCTTGGGTTTGCTAGTCCCACCCTGGCAAAAAGGTGCTGGCTGTCTACCTTATAATCTCATAATCTTACATGCCTCAATTAAGTCATATAGACCTGTACAGTACAACTCCAATTATCTGAAATCAGATTCTTCAAAATCCTCAGTTATTCAAAAAAAATTTTAAATTTTGGATAAACGAGGACGTCCAAAATCTTCATTTATCCAAATTTTTTTGCGCTCCCGGCGCTGGCAGCAGTGGACCTCAGGCTTCCGGCATGACTGGGGCCTTGGTGGGGATGTGTCAGTGACCAGCGGTGGCCAGCATTTTTTGGTGAGAATTTAAAATTATTTTAATGCTTAAAAATCCTTACCTTGTTACTTGTTGTTGTTTAAACAAGTGATTTGCTGTTTCTACTGGACTGTTTTTTTTAAAAAAAAGAACTGGTTCTCCAAAAATAAAACTTTTATCCAAAATGGGCCTGGTCGGAGTTGTACTGTATTAAGTATAGAAAGTCAAATTATGAATACATTTCTCACAGATCAAATAGATTTGATGGAATTTGTGAGTGACCTCTATTCCATGTCTTTATATTGTGTAAATGGTCCAAAAAAGTAAATAAATACAAATTCACACTATTATCAATTAATGTAAATATCCTTTCGATAATTGTCGACAGAAACCCTAAATTGAAATGCTTCTATTTTGCTTTTCATAGATCAGCCCCAGGAGTCTTTACTTGGAACATATAATTGTGGAATACTCAGTTCCACACCAGACTACTGTTGGAGTAGCTTTGTCTGTGAGACTGCCCTGCCATATATTTGTGAAAAAACAATGAACTCCACAAAAAAAGTGAAACCCTTTGGTAATGTATGTTTTATTTACCTGACTGAATGATAGTTGATGGATTCTTCTGTCTAGGTCAGAGTCCATCTAAGGTCAAATCTGGGCAGGACACAAAATGCAACTTCAGAGAGCTGCCTAAACACCAGTTATAGACGCAATTCTTTAAATTACCATCCGTGTCCCAGCCCACACACTCAAACTTTGTTCGACGTGAATTCAAGGAATCCTCTGGTAACTCTTAAGCCAGTAAATTAGATTGAGCTTCCTAAATTAAGGGTGTAGTGAATGTTTCCTTTCTACAAATATGAGTGGCTAGATGTTACAAGAAGAATTTAAAAGCTATTTTTTTTTCCCCACAAATTGTCTCAAGTGTTGCCTCAAAGCGAAATGTTTTTAATTCAGGAAGATCCTATGATATTTTCTTTTTCTTCTTTTGCATTTTTAATATAATTTCATTGAATGTCTATGGTGAGAGGAAATAGTTTGGCACACTGGGTCTGTGGTGCTCCTGGTATCTTCTGACTGTGAGGCTCGTTGTGGTCCCATGGTCTATCTATCCCTCTGCTGAAGTATAATGTTGACAAAACTAATACAGTACTCGAACATGTTCCAGCATTGAGGGTGCTGTGCAAATGGTAATGTATTGACCTAAAGCATCCTACCTCAAATGGTGGTAAAGGATCCATAGCACTGTTTGAAAATTTTCCTGAGGCCAATATTTTTCCCTTAACAAACATCTAAAATTGAATCATTACAATACCACTGATTAGGATACTTCGCTGTTTGCAAAACTGGCTGCTTTGTTTACAGTATTACTACTGTGATGAGTATTTTGCTTGTAAAGTGCTTTGTGGTATCCTCTGGTTGTCAAGAGTGTAATAAGAATCCAAGTGTCTTTTCTTTTGGCATGGTTGACAGAATTCTGGCAGTACAGGGCCACACACTGTGAATCTGATTGGTTTTCTCACAATGGCTTTTGCTACAAAATACATAAAGAAAATCTGAGCTGGAAGGATGCTTTCTCATCCTGTCACTTAAATGGAAGTGAACTCACTAGTATGCACTCCTTGGCAGATGTGGCTTTCCACATAAAACTACTTCTGAATGGTGAGTATACACCTAAGCTGTCTGATTGAATTGAGTTCCATGATCAAGTAGTGGAGAGGGTTGAGGTTATTAATGCTGAAACGTGATCATGAATTTTCAACAGACGTGGGATAAGGGACCTCAAATGGAATCGACTATTTCCATTCGCAGAAAACGCTCCCTAAATTATTGGCAAACAATCCATGAGCAATATATTGTGTTCATGAAATGCACAGCCTGAAAGGGTAGTAAAAGTAACTTTAATGTGGACTTTCTTAAAAACATGAAAGAAAAATATTTACAGGGCTGGAGAAGAAATGTACCATTAAATTGGCTTCTGTCAGGTTATGTTAAAAAAAAAATTATAGAAAATATCTTTATTTCACCTCTGTATCTTTTGGGACAAATGAAGTAACTTTGCCACAGTTCAACAAATGAACTTTTGTTCTTTTCATGTATCTTTATTTTTGCTGCATAAAGAACGCTGCATGACTTACTGAGTTTCTATCGCATTTTTGTGTTAACATGTATTAATAAAACTGCCTTCCTCCCTCTGTCCTCTGATCTCACCCCTTATGGAATAAAACTTCACTTTTAATATGCTGTATAGGTTGATGTAGAGATGCAAGAATCCAAGTCCATATTTATCATACAAAGCCGTTGAACTTTTACTATATGTCTTTTAACAGTAATGATACTTATATTTAAGTATCTCCCAGATCTTTCATTTGAGCTATTATAAGTTGTTTTGTTTTTAACAACAAATGTTATATGCTGTTTGATGTTAAAGTTGAGACCAATCTCTTGAATTAAAAATGACCAAATTGCAGTTGTGCACCTTGATTTGACGTTGGCTTCTAACTTTTGACAAATGGGCTAGTTAGGTACTTGGCCATAAATGCATGGTGCATGCTTTGTAAAAGGAACAAGCTACTCGGTGCTTGATGCCAATGTTCATTGCAAAACAGGAAGAAGTTTAATGACCTCACTTCAACAGCAGTTGATGCCTTGCCTGCTCTCCAATTTATTTTGGAAATGTATTCCTCACTTTGCTGATAAGAGTTAAAGCTGGAAAAGGGAGTAGAACTTCAACAAGCATTGATCAAACTCCCTTGTTTGGATTATTGACAATCTGAGCTTGTGGTCTTGAAGACAATATCATTTTGTCCACATAATTTTTATGTTGTCAATGAAGGTAGCCCTATAAGTCCTGAGGTGGATGTCCAGTGCCCCAAAACACATTGCAATCTCGCTTGCAAGCAAAGTAGGAATACACTGTTTTTTGAAGGAAACATATTCTGTTTTGATTGTTGTGTTTTATATATTTGGGATGATTTACTGAGAAGAACAGCATTTGCTTACCAAATGAATTAGGATCCACTCGATGCCATGAGATGGGAGAAGAGAATTTTTCCCTCCCGTAAAGCCATTGGAGTGAAAATTGCAGAATTTATACCAAGGAAAATAAGCACACAAAACATGTGGAGCTGCAGTAGTCCATAAGGCTCTCCAAACTTGCCCACCATTTAATATGATCATGACTGAACTCAGCTCAACTCCTCTTCTTGCCATTTCTCCATCTATTCTTTGATCTACCAAATATTTATCCACCTCTATTTTAATTGCTTCTAATGAAGCTCTGTGCAGAGAATTCCAGAGATTTGCCACTCTCTGCGAGAAGAAATTTCTGCATACCTCAGTTTTCAATAAATGGCTGCTTATTTTAAAGTTTAATTCCCGAGTTTAAGACTCTTTCATCAGTGATACCATCCTGACGTGTATCCTGTCATGCTCTATTAGGATCTTGTATGTTTGAATAAGGTTACATCTCATTCTCTAAAATCTAAGGAATGCACCCCAAACTATGTACTCCGTCTTGGTAAGACAATCCTCTAATCCCAGGAATTAGCCTTTGCACTGCCTCCAAAATTGTGTTATCTTATTTTAAGTAAGGGGACTAAACCTGTATTTAGCAATCCAGATGAGATTCATCAACATTCCTGTACATTGGAACAAAGCCACCTTACTTTGTTGCCTTAACTACTAATTAGACCTACTTGTCAGGTGACGTCTATTAAAAGGTCTAATTCTTCTGGCCATCCATCCCATAGGATGATGGTAGTTCCTTCAAATCATTTTATGGGGTTTGATATGAGGGTACCCTGCTCTTCAGAAAAGAATCCCCTCCTGGATCCAAGATGGCTGAGGGAACTTGTATTGCAGTGAATTGCCAGACCAAGCTTCGATGCAAGGGATCCTCTTTCCATGCTTCACGGCACGTTTGCTGGATGGCCACTGACCCAACCAGAGGGTTCGTCTACCATTTGACAGGTCTTTTTCATCCTGCAGGGTGTTTAGCCACCCCCTGCACCAGTGGGGGAGCTGGTTTAAGTCTAATAAATAGATAATAATTTACACTCAAACACCTTTATTTCCCAGATTTGCCGGCTCTCTCTATTTGAATAATTTGTCTTTTGATATTGTCTTACCAAAATGCATAACCTCACTTCCCACATTAAGCTCTATTTGCCAGCATTTTCCCACTCACTCCAAACCATTGGAGAATCACAGTATCCTTATCACAACATGCTCTTCCATCTATTTTCGTATTATCAGCAAATTTGGAAACCTTGCATGCTGTTTAATTTGCGGAAGTGTGATGTCATGCACTTCGGTTAAAAAAAAAAATCAAAATGCAGATTATCGAAGTGAAGAGAGACTACAGGTCAGTGAACTGCAAAGGGATTTTGGGGTACTAGTGAAAAAAAATCACAAAAAGTTAGCAGGCTGGTCAAACGAACAGATAAGCAAGCTTGCAGCTTGATGCCTTCCAAAGAAGACATTGCTGTCTTCCAAAGAAGTATTAATTCAAATTGTGAACAACGGTCAACCAAGAACTGATCAGTTACCTCCCAGATTAAAAAGGACCCAGTTATTTCAATGTTGTTTTCTGTGAGATAGTCAACTTTTAATCCATTCTAACACATTTCCACCAATACTTTTAATTTATGCACCAACTTCCCATGTAGCACTGTATAAAATTGTTTTTTTAAAATCTAGTTACACTCTACAAACTCCCTTCCATCAATTCTTCCTCAGAAAAGATTTTGGAAATCAATTGTCAAATTAGAATTTGAATTAAAATTATAAATGCATATTTTGTGTCATTTCCTGTTTGGACGTGTCAGTGTAATTTATCCTACTTTTTTTTAAGAGCTTAACTTATAATGAGTACATGGAATGGAGGGTGATGGGCATGGAGCAGGTAGGTGGGACTAGTGGAGTTCACTTAAATTGGTGCAGACTAGAGGGGCCAAGATGGCTTGTTTCCATTCTGTAATTGTTATGTGGTTATAATGATTCATGTTTCTCATTAATGTCACAGAAGCAAAATACACAAAAAAAGTTTCCCTTTGCCCTGTAAGGGCACACAAAGAGATGCTGGTAGCCCAGTGCTAACCTCAAGGCATTGTGAGTCCATGGATTATGGTGGTGACCACCTTTAGAACTGGGGGTTAATTCAGAATAAGATTATCTATGAAAACGTTCATTTCTGAAACAATATTCCAGTCCTGTACATAATGAAGGAGATCACTATATTTCAATCTTTCACTTCCATTACAGTCCAGATTGATGCTGAAAGCTTCAAATAAAACTAAATTGGATTATTTATTGGCTCATAAACATGAACTATAAACCATAAACTTTTAAATCATAGTCTTAAATTTGAAATTCCAGAGACAAAGAGAAGTTAATAGAATGTCAAAAACTAATCCAAGCAAGTTGTACCTTCTATGTTTGGGTTTCATTTGACAGAGAGAAAGGAGTTTTAAGTTTCATCCTTTGGTGGTGGGGGAGATAGGAAACAGTGGCAGGCACCCTACATGATGCCTGGAATATTTCATTCTGATGCAGAGGAACTAAAAAGGAGTTGCATTTCATCCAATAATAAAATCTTAGAATAGCAGTGAGTTGGTTGTAACTGTCCAGAGACCTAGCCCTTTGCCTGCTGCACTAGATTGTGCCAGTATAAATTGCAAATTTAATATTTTTGCATTTGTTCAGAACCACACATTTGCTGATCTAATTCATGCAGTTGAGTGTATATTGAATAAATATTTTTATTAAAACAAGTGCTATTACAAATGTCATTATTTAAGGACTGAATTTAAAAGCAAAGGGGTTCCACAAAAATTATTATTAGATATTAGTTTCTCCTCAGATTGAGTTATTGAGTTTAAATTTATTTTTAAGAAGGATGTCAAAGCTTCAAAAGAGGGTGCAAAGGATATTTAGTGGAATGAAGGGTATTTGGTAATATGTATAAGTTGGGTGTGTGTTCCTCAGAGGAGGGGAGGCAGATAAGCTCAGAGCGAGAGATATACAAAAATATGAACAATTTTAGTAAAAAGCATAAACTTTCTGGATCAGAAATATGAACGAAAAATTTTTGGTGCAAGATTGAAAGTTTTACAGGACACCATGTGATGCAAGATGTGAAAGAGGGATGGAAGCAAACTTAAAGCTACATTTTTAAATCTGGAATTATATACAGTAAATGGTCAAAGAGTGAAAAATTTGGAGTGGAGTGGAATCAGTTGAGCCACTCCACAAGAAAGTTAACAAAGGTGATATGAGTTTATAACCACCTCCTATGTTTTATCATTTTGTGATTTTAATTGAAATAAAGTAGTAGAGTGAAGTCTCGCTGCATAATTGTAAATAATATTAATGGATTTAGTCTCTTCAACATTTGACCGCTGCTCTTTATTGGTATGAAAATGTTTAATCAAAGCTTCAAGTTCAAGTTTGGGTACCAAGGCTGTACTCATAGAGGTGATTTTGCAAGCAGACCAGTAGACATCTCAAACTCAATACAGCAAATGTGACACAGTGCACAGTACAAAAATAGAGAGTTACAGAGAGGTCTGTTGGTTTGGAGTAAAGGCAACATATTTTTCTTATTTTGAAGTTCATTCAGGAGTCTCATAAAAGTGGGGAAGAAGCATGAAGAGAGTGTGGCTGGGATGGGATAAGTTTTTTAATACATTGGCTGCTTTTCCAAGACAATGAAAGTCAATGGAGGGGAAGGTGTAGTGTGGATTGTGGAAGATCTGGAACCTGGTGGGTGTGTGGATTGTGAGGATTATATGACATCTGTCTGGAATCTGATGGGAATGTGGATTACAGAGGATCATGTCACCTCTCTGGCTGGAGCCTAGTCAGAAGACAGCTTACCTACCAGTCAATGGTTAGATTTGCCCACAGGTGAGGCTGAAGCATAATTGGTCCTCACAGCTCACATGGACAGGTCTTGCATTGAAAAAGCTGAGCACGTGCAGTCTCTGCCCACTCTCTCTTTGCAGCTGCTGTGTGGAGACCATCACTGAACTCCAGGCTGCAGGCCACGGGTAGATCTGAAGGGCCAAAGGCAAAATGTCCTGAATCCCGAGCTGTGGGCAATAATGGAAACCAGGTTCATTTGATATACTCTTTAGTTGTACAGTAATTAATTTACTGATTGTTAGTATGCTGTGGCTGTGTATGCTAGAGAGAAAGACGATTGCTGGTACTGTGTCATTAACCCTTGGGTCCCTAATTTGGAGTTGAGAATGTATAACAGTGATTTATTCACACCTGATATGTCGTTATTTGTGTATTATTGCCATATATTTGTTCATTAGTTGTGACCATTGGTGAACTCCAGGCTGCAAGCCATGGGCAGCTCTAGAGGGCCGACTCAAAGGGCCCATTCCAGATCCCGAGCAGCAGCGATACTGGAGATCAGGTTCATGTGTATGTACTCGTTAGTTACACGGTATACCATGCCTGTGGATGGTGGGTGCTGAAGAAGTTAAACTCTCATTTCTCAGTATACCATGCTTGTGTGCTGTGTATGTTAGTGTTACGAGCCCAAAGGACCCCAAAACCTACCAGCAATAAACATTCACCAAGACAAGTGGCTTTCAAAACAAAAGTTATTTTTAATCAACTTCAAACATGAAAATAGAATCAAACTTTAACTTAACTCTATTCTTATACTGTATTCTATAGTAACCCAAATTACCCCTTTCTAATTCTAAGTGCATGTGTATGTAATGTGTGTGCAAATTCAAGAAAAGTTCGTTGGTTCACAGTTCAACCTCACTTCTCCTTCTTCCAAGTTCTCTGGTTGCAGGCAATCACCATACTGTGCATAGAATTTAACATGTATAAAGTTCACCAGGCTTGATGCTTGAAAGGTAAATGTTTATCGCTCAGGAAGGTTCTTGTAGGGTTTGCAGAGAGAGATATGTTGTTCCAGGATTTCCACAACTGAGGTACCACCACTAGTCACCTCAGAATCTTGCTGATGAAACTTGCCCCATCAGGGTCTTCAAGATGGTAACCTCTTTCTTCAAGCTACCACAGAGTTCCATCCCTTCCTCTATTTCAAGAGAAACATCAGACAGATAGCGCTTCCAGCCATCTACTGCTCTGGAACTTGCTTTCATCATTTTCAAACAGTTTTCCCTGGATTGCACTTTTCAGTTACTTGTCAGTGTCCCAGACATTGACTGAGCTGTTAAGTCAACTCTCTCTCTTTTCCAACTGAAACTCCAAAGAGAGCATGTGACTCATGTCTTGCAAAACCCCCACCTTCTTTCAAATAAGATCTGTTTTAAAATGTGTGTATGTATGTGACCTACTATAAATCTTATAAATTCTCCCCAAATATTAATATTGTTACATTAGTCTGTGTGAATGTGTGCTGTTTTGTGAATTCCCCTGTATGTAAATAAAGCCCACTATGTGTTGACAACGTAGCCAGCCTTGATTCTCTGAACCCATCAAACCTATTCTTGAACCTAAAAGAAATGGGGTATATATGATGGACTCAGCCACGTTCACAACACTCTGCAGCCCTTTGTGGTCTTGGGCAGAGTAGTTCCTACATCCTGGTGGGATGCTTCCAATTATACACTTGCTGGTGACGTGCCAGATTTCTTCAGGCTTTCTCAGGCCCTGGTGTGCTTTCTTGGCCATTGCATTAATGCGGGTGGACCAGGATTTTCAGTATCTGCTGTTTTTGCTTTTTTTTTAAATTTTTTAAATTTTTTTACACAATAAACCATATTGACCAAAATACATACAGACATTTTTCTCTTGAATATTTACAGTGTCATTTTCTCCCCTTTTCCCCCCTCCCTTCCCTCCCTCCCTCCCTCTCCCCCTTCCCATTTATTCAAAGTTCAATCTATAAGATACATTAAATCCGTTAAACAATGTTGTCACTTAATAAAATAAACAAGAAATTTTTATCTTTTACTTTTATATACTGAGTCAGTTCATTTTGTTGTCTTCTCCTTCTGTCATTTTAGGTGGTGGAGGTCTGTGGTAGGATTTCTCTATTGTATTTCATGTATGGTTCCCATATTTGTTCGAATATTGTGATGTTATTTCTTAAATTATATGTTATTTTTTCTAATGGAATACATTTATTTATTTCTATGTACCATTGTTGTATTCTCAAGTTGTCTTCTAATTTCCAGGTTGACATAATACATTTTTTTGCTACATCTAGGGCTATCATAATAACTCTTTTCTGTGCTCCATCCAAATCGAGTCCAAATTCTTTATTTCTTATATTACTTAGAAGGAAGATCTCTGGGTTTTTTGGTATATTGCTTTTTGTGATTTTATTTAATATCTGGTTTAGATCTTCCCAAAATTTTTCCACTTTCTCACATGTCCAAATTGCATGTATTGTTGTTCCCATTTCCTTTTTACAGCGAAAACATCTGTCTGATACTGTTGGGTCCCATTTATTTAACTTTTGGGTGTGATGTATAGCCTGTGTAACCAATTATATTGTATCATGCGTAACCTCGTGTTTATTGTATTTCTCATGGTTCCGGAGCATAGCTTTTCCCATGTTTCATTCTTTATCTTGTTTAGATCTTGTTCCCATTTTTGTTTAGGTTTACAGTTTGTTTCCTCGTTCTCCTTTTCTTGCAGTTTGATGTACATGTTTGCTATAAATTTTTTAATTATCATTGTGTCTGTAATCACATATTCAAAATTGCTTCCTCCTGGTAACCTTCAAGTAGGTTTTCAGTTGGTGGTATGCAAACCTTGTATCGTGAGTTATATTATATTTGTCCTTCATTTGTTCAAAAGATAATAATTTATTCCTGAAAAACAATTTTCTATTCTTTTGATCCCTTTTCTCTCCCATTCTCTGAAGGAAAGGTTATTTATTGTGAAAGGGATTAGTTGATTTTGTGTCAATATTAATTATGGTAGTTGATAATTTATTTTATTCCTTTCTACGTGAATCTTCTTCCATATGTTGAGCAGATGGTGTAATACTGGTGAATTCCTACGTTGCACCAATTTTTCATCCCACTTATAGAGTATATGCTCAGGTATCTTCTCCCCCATTTTATCTAGCTCTAATCTGGTCCAATCTGGTTTTTCCCTTGTTTGATTAAAATCTGATAGGTATCTTAATTGTGCTGCTCTATAATAATTCTTAAAGTTTGGTAGTTGTAAGCCTCCTTGTTTGTACCATTCTGTTAATTTATCTAGTGCTATCCTCAGTTTTCCCCCTTTCCATAAGAATTTCCTTATTATTTTCTTTAGCTCCTTGAAGAATTTCTCTGTTAGGTGAATTGGTAATGATTGAAATAGGTATTGTATCCTTGGGAAGATGTTCATTTTAATACAGTTTATCCTTCCTGTCAGTGTTAATGGTAAGTCTTTCCAGTGCTCTAAGTCATCTTGTAATTTTTTCATTAATGGCTGATAATTTAGTTTATATAGATGGCCGAGATTATTATTCAGTTGTATACCTAGGTATCGAATTGCTTGTGTTTGCCATCTAAATGGTGATTCTTCCTTAAACTTTGTGAAATCCGCATTATTTATTGGCATTGCCTCACTTTTATTTGTGTTGATCTTTGTTAGGTCTGCTTTGTTCATGAATGAGTGAGTCAGACACCAGACTGAGTCGAAATCAAGGTTCTTTGTTCTTTATTGCCGGATTGTAACACTTGCAACTAACAGTGTTAGTTGGAGAAGGCGCATTCTGCCGTTATCAGCAAGTGGTGTTTTTTTTATACCTCAGGATACGTGCTTAGTAAATGATCATACCATTACATTGTCCAATGAATAAACTGTTGCTATCCTTCTCTGTTAGTCTGCTGCACATCATTCTTGTTATTGCCAAGCTTATCTTGAGTGTACAAGGTCACATCTGCATTCTGTTACTCCTTAGTACTGGGTGACTCCTTCTCCGGTCCCATCTCATGATGTTTTTACCGTACAATCCCTCCTTTGTCCTCTTTAGAGGACAATCTTGCCCTGACTACGCTACCACCACGTTACATTAGTTCACCTACTATTGCCAAGCTCTAAACAGGTTCTGTTCACGGGGTTGTTCGGCTGGTGGGCGAGGGCTCCCCCCAACCCTCCTTTGCGTATACCCCCCAACCCTCCTTTGCGTATACCCCCCAACCCTCCTTTGCGTATACCCCCCAACCCTCCTTTGCGTATACCCCCCAACCCTCCTTTGCGTATACCCCCCAACCCTCCTTTGCGTATACCCCCCAACCCTCCTTTGCGTATACCCCCCATCCGTTTCCCCGATCCCATTGCCCGTTTACAAGTTTCATTCCCATTTGTCCCCAAGCAAATAACTAGCTAACCCCCCCAAATATTAGTAAGTACCCAAGTTAACATATGGTCTACAATCTATTTCATAATATTTGTTCTACAATCTATTTTATAATGTTTGTATTACAATCAATGTTATAATATTTGTGTTACAATCTATTTCATAAACCCTCCTCCCCGTCACATTCTCCATCAGACTCCAGATCGATCTCAGCAACTTTTGACGCCTCCTGTGATGTGAGATAGTCCCGCTCCGCAGCCTGCATAGCTTGATATTTCGGAGGCAGCTCATCGTGGTTGGCAAAGGCTCTCTCAATGGTCCTCATGACCAGCGTTCGAATGCATGGAATACAACAACAGCCACAAGTGATAAAAATGGATACAGAAATGAACAATCCTAGGAAAAGTTGTCCCAACATTGTGCCCCATTTCCCAAACACTCCATGTAACCAGGACAAAACAGGGTTAGAGACTCCAGATTGGGCTTTTAATTCCTTCGCCAATGCCTTAAGTTTTGTCAGCCCCTTTGTGAGTGACCCATCTGGCCCTGTGTTATTAGAGATAGGTGCAGCATAGATCGAACTGGAAGGTGCTAACCTTGTCTTTATCTATCTTCAGAATAACTTTGGCCCCGCATGGATCCAAACTACTCTGTTGGCTTGTTTGGCAACCCATCAACAGGAATGCCCATAGGGCCATCGGCATTGTCCACATTTGTGGACTCAGATCAGAAAGATATTTGTCTGAGTCCCCGTGATCAATATTTTCTCCTTTTATGGGTCGGTCTCTTTCTACTTTCTCATTCACTACCCGGTCCCATGCTTCAATATTCAGTCTGATAAATTTCCCTCCCTCCGAGATGGAATATCCCAGGATTTCTGTCTGCCAGTATTCACACCCCATCGCTTCCTTCACCATCGGACCCAACTGTCGGGCGTGGTGATCTTTGGCAATTCCCAAGGTTACATGTGGCACACTTTCTACTCCTAAGCAGAACCACTCCATTTGTTCTTCTGTCATGACAACCATAGCAGCTATTCCCTCCTTACCCACAAAGATAAATGGACAATGTATCATTTCTGTCTTCCCTTCTTTTAGAGAGTCCCACCTCTCCTCATACTCCTGGTCCGGGTGGATGGTATAGTTTAATGTTACATGCATAGGATCCAGTGGATATTGGTAATCCCCATACTGAGGAATACTGGCCCTCCACTCAAAAAACTGTTTAATCAACCCCGGGCCTGGTTCATCATACAGTAGTCGACTCCAGATAATAATAACCTCCACAGAGTCTTCTGAAGCATTGGTTGGAGTCATTACTATAAACTGTCCTTCCCTTTCTGGTGTGTTTCCCCCGGGTATGTTAACCGAAGGCCCTTCTCAGAACATTGTATAGTTATTCCCAGTTTAGTAAGAATGTCCCTTGCCAATAAATTAATGGGGCAACTTGGCACAACCAGGACAGGTGCTCTAACCCTTTGTCGTCCAAATGTCATGTCGATGTTATCTGTATAGGGCTGTGTTTCCCTTATCCCGAAGAATCCTATTGTAGATAATGTTTTGCCCGAATATGTGCTCCCTGGGGGCTGTTTAATCACGGTCGTAACTGCTGCCCCTGTGTCAATCATAAATTCAATTTTTTCTCCATTTACTGTCCCCCAAATTTTCGGTGGCTCCCAGGGAGGCGTGATTTTTGATTCTCCAGGAGGGAGAGAGGATAAAACAGGATCCCATTTGATGCGGAGCTGGAATTGTGGGCACAAAATTAAAACCAAATTGTATTTCTCTGCCCTGCCCAACCTGGGGATTTCAGGGCAGCACCGGCACAGATTGGGATTGGGAGGGGGAGTGGGTGAGAGAGGAGGGGGGGAGAAGAGAGAGGAGGGGGGGAGAAGAGAGAGGAGGGGGGGAGAAGAGAGAGGAGGGGGGAGAAGAGAGAGAGGGGGAGAGAAGTGCCAAGCTTATCTTGAGTGTACAAGGTCACATCTGCATTCTGTTACTCCTTAGTACTGGGTGACTCCTTCTCCGGTCCCATCTCATGATGTTTTTACCTTACATCTTGTACCCCGATACTTCTCCATATTCCTTCAATTTCTTATGTAATTCTTTTATTGATATTTCTGGTTCTGTTAAGTATATTATAACATCATCTGCAAATAGACTGATTTTATATTCCTTCTCTTTTATTTTTAACCCTCGTATTTTATTTTCTGTTCTTATCAGTTCTGCTAGCACAAACAGTGAGGGAGATAGTGGACATCCCTGCCTTGTTGATCTGCTTAATTTAAATTGTTTTGATATATATCCATTTACTGTCACTTTCGCCAATGGTCCCTTATATAATGCTTTAATCCAATTAATATATTTCTCTGGTACTTTGAATAAATAATTCCATTCTACTCTGTCAAAGGCTTTCTCTGCATCTAAAGCAACCGCTACTGTTGGAGTTTTGTTTCCTTGTACTGCATGGATTAAGTTAATGAATTTACAGATATTGTCCATTGTTCGTCTTTTTTTAATAAATCCAGTTTGGTCTAGTTTTACTATTTTTGGTACACAGTCAGCCAATTTGTTTGCTAATAGTTTAGCTATTATCTTATAATCTGTGTTAAGTAGAGATATTGGTCTATACGATGTTGGTGTTAGTGGATCTTTCCCTGTTTTTGGTATTACTGTAATTATTGCTGTTTTGCATGAATCTGGTATGTTTTGTGTTTTTTCAATCTGGTTCATTACTTCCAGGAGAGGAGGAATTAAAAAGTCTTTGAATGTTTTATAGAATTCTATTGGGAGTCCATCCTCTCCCGGTGTTTTATTGTTCGGTTGTGTTTTTAATATCTCCTGTATTTCTTCTATTTCAAATGGTTTTATGCTGTTTTGCTTCAAGCAATATAACCCTCTCTTAGAGCTAATGGTTCTTGAGTATAACCTTGCTGTACTTTACTAATCCCTAAATGTTGATCGTATCATTGCTTGCCTCAAACATTTTCCTCTTCTTCCATTCCCTAATCCTTCACAATATTCCAGCTTCTGTCATGGAAGTCCAATTTCTGCTCAATATGATTGATTATTTATGATGATCCAATTTTTATATTTGATCAGGCAACATACCTCAAGACCCAAATGCTGGTTCTTCCTTTTCTAACCTTGCCCCACAATTATATTTAAAATCTTTTCTTGGGGTTGGAGGTTGGAGATGTCTTAACCTCAGCATTAGAAATCTTAGTTAGTCAATTGTTTCAGTTAGATGGGTGAGCTGCCAACATGATTCTACTGAATATCTTTTTCATTCAAGAGAATAGTCTGGGGACCCTGGACCTATTAACTGAGTCCTGTCAATGATTTCACATACATTTTTTTTATGATCAGTCAACTAATGTAGCACATAACCAATATGATAGTAGGCATGGAGTATTTCAATCAAACAAAGCTCTATCTTACTGTGGTCTCTTTAGGAATACTGCATATAAAAATCTCTGTAACGTTGGTTTCTAAAAATAAAGGATGCAAAAAAAAAGGCTATGTAATTTAAACTCAAATTAAAGCTTTGGTTGGGCTCCTTTGAAGAGCATGCTGGAAATACTGAACAGGCCAGACCACTTCCATGGGAGAGAACACCAAACATGAAGCACACTCATTTCTTCACCTCAATGTGAATCAGTTTTGAAGTTTGCTTTTGTAACTAGGCAACAGTTTATGTTAACTAAGATTCTGATGGGAGAGAGTTTTTAGTAAATGAAATACAGTAGTTAGCAAGCTGTTAAGATAGTTCTGCAAATAATGTTCTGCTGCAGAGGTTTCCTGGACAACTGAACATTGTTATCATTTGACCTGTTTTCATGCAGATGAAGAATGAAGGAAAAATGCTAGTTATATCACAATAACCTGATTCTTGTGTTTATTCTGAACTAATTAATATTTCTCTCTGCAGAAACTGTGTCAGGGGTTTGGACTGGACTCACCAACAGTAGAACACCAGCTGTATTTACATGGTCAGAAGGGTCTCCTGTAACATTCACTTGCTGGCATCGGAATGAACCAAACATTCCAGATTACCTGACAGAACAATGTGTGTCGTTGCAGAATATTGTAAATATATTTACTAATATCTCATTGGTTTCTAAAAACATTGTTCTAAAACATCTCACACTTGTCAGGATTAAACTCTATCTGCCATTTCTCTGCCCAAATTTCCAACTGATCCATATCCTGCTGGATTACCACCCTCACTACCCGCAACTTCAATGTTTGTATCATCTGCAAATCTTACTAATTAGACCACCTACATTTTAATCCAGGTTATCACAAAGGTCCCAGCCCTGATCCTTGATGAACATCATTTTGAGAAAATTAATAAGACTAGAGTTATGCAAATAGATTACAAATACTTAGAATGGATTAAGGTCTGAATTTTTCTTTTTCATTCAATCCTTGTTGGATTTGGAGGTACATTTTAATGTCCAGGATAGCATGTTCTTGTGTTTAACTTTAAGATGCACATTTAAAAACATTTTGTTATTCTTTGCCAACTATAAGAGTTAAAAATTAATTAAAAAAAATAAAAAAATAATAATAAAAAAAGTTAAAAATAATTTTACTGTAAGAATTCTAAATCTTATCTGACTACTTGTGCCCTTGAAATGGGAACAGTTTATACATTTTACAAGGCTGTTGATTTTTGGAACCAGTAACTTTGCATTTTATAGTGTATTACTTCATTCCAAAAATTATTTGTGTCACTTTTCATATTCTTTACAGATTGAAACAAAGCTGGATTTTTATCCTCTGTCATAAGAGGATAAAAATCTAGACTTTCTCTTTATTAATATGACATAGTTGACGATATGACTGGATAATTTAATCTGCACTCAGCATTGTTTTATGACTGGAACATCCATTGTCACAAAACAATGCTGAATATGGATGTTTTAAATGATTTAAACTTTACATGAATGAGTGAATTCAACCACTTTATTTTAAATGGGCACACACAAATATTTTTCTTTCATGAATCGCAGCAAGCATAGTGAATGGAGTGGAACAGAATGTTTGCAATTAGATTGTTAGAGATCAAGTCTTCTGCTCTGGTTGCACAATACTTTTTGTTACATGAATTGTATTCCTTAATTCTAATAGAATAGCCAGTGGAAAGTTGAAGACTGTGAGGAAAAAATGTGGAGCATCTGTAAGAAAGCAGGAAAAGTAGAACAAGAAGGAAATGATGAAGGCTGTCTTGAGGTGAGAGATCTATTTCTTGGGATGCAGTATAGTGTTTAATAATTCACCTCCATCTTGTTTGGTTTTCTGGAGGATTGTTTATTTAAAAAAAAGCGTGTGAGAAACATATCTATAATATATTCCAAACTGTCTTGCAGCCATTAGAGTACTTTTGAAATGTGGTGACTGTCGTTCTTAGTTTACATAGCAAAAATGTGATGACAGTCATTGTAATGTTGATCAAGGGGTAAATATTCCAGGACTCTTCCCACCTCCTTGAAAACATTTTAAGTCTTCTGTTTGTATTCTAATTGTGCAGCACCCCTTGGTTTCAGGTTCTGGGATCAGCACAGATTTTTTTTCCTATTCCAGATTTCAACCCAGACCAACTGAACCAAAGCTAATGCAACATAAACCAGTTGACAAGAGATAAGCAGTCTCGTTTTCATTCAATATTTTCTTAGGTTGATCAATTAGAAGGGATAAGCATCATTTTCAATGCAAGATTTATGCACCACCCTAAAACAATATACAATGAGATGGAAAAATGAATGTTTTGTCTTTTTTCAGATGTTATACAGCTCTAAATGTTACAAAATTAGTCTTAGCATCCCCAATAGCCAATATTCACAGACTCTGTAACTTGCTATAAAATATATTTTCCCCCCCCCATTTTAGGCATTGAGACATGATGGTGCAAAGTGTGTAATCTGATGGTTGAAACTTCTTCACTAATAATTGCTGCAAGCGTTGAATCCACCCAGCACCATAACCATATGGGGGCTCTTCGGTTAAGTGGGGGCAGAGGGGTTGATTTGCCCAAAATTTTACATGAGGCCAGCACTGCGCCCAGGGGCCGAGGGGGGTGGGTAGGGAAGCAGGGTCCAGGGAGGGAGCGGGAAACGGGAGAGAAATGGGGAAAGGAGAAATATTGACTGGGGAGGGAGGAGTGGAGAACAGGGACTGAGTGGGGAGAGGGAAGAGCAGAGACCACAGGGAAGGGGGAAAAGCAAGGAAGTGGAGAGAAAGGGAGGAATGCACTGTGCTCCAGCGACCCAGCACCGTGATGGCATTTGCACCTCCCTCCCTTGAGGAACCACTATCCTGTTGCCCTCCCTGAGTTCCTCACTCACTGGACAGCACCTCCCTAAAAAAAATGAAGCCCTTACCTGATTGCCGTGTGTTGTTCAGGGCACTCCATGAACGTGCAGCCTCACTTGAGCTGAACTTGTCTATTCCTGACTGTGCAATAGTCTGGAGTAAGTCAAGGACAACGGTGGATTTCAGTGATTTTCCCCTCCCAAAGAATGTCAGATGCTTTCTCTGTCTGATTTTTTTTTTCTTCTTCTTGCTTTCCTATGCCAAGTTCAGAATTAGTTAGCACCCTCTGAGGTCGTCAAATTAATTTTTATTTCTACCCAGAGGGAAAAAAGAAAGTTCTTTATCCACGTCCCTGAACACTCTTCCAAAAGTAGTGGTGCCTTCTGCCCTCACATATACTTACCAAATGTCACTCTCCAATCTCTACCCAACAATGACTGCCACTTTCCTGATTACCTGCACAGCTGCTAGAGAAATGATTTGTTGGTATTAGGCTATGTTGTGCCACGCAGTCATTCTGAAGAGAACCTCTCCCTCCCTACTTTGCTTTTCATAGAGCCGAACAGCACGGAACGGGCCCTTTGGCCCAACTCATCCGTGTTTTTAACATGTATTTGTCTTCCATATCTGTATATTGCAATACAGAGCCACAGCCTGCTGGAGGTCAGATACTAATCCATTTGACCTCCACATCACAGCAGTGTCTTTGGAAATAATAAGCCAAAAGGCCAGTTGCATACAGATACATGACTTATTAACAACCAGCAAACTCCTTCATATCAGTTTCTTGATCTCCATTATTGCTTATTTATTATTATTATTATTTATTTATCAGTCTTTTCATGTTTAGAATTACAGTAGTCTATATTTTTGACTTCCTTGTTCTTATTGTAATCCATTTTATTACTTTCAGTTGCCAGCTCAGTTTGCATATCTGTTACCACAATGCAATTACAACTCCAGTGATCTAGGTTCAAATACACCACTGTCCCTCCCTGTGTCCATGTAGGTTTACTCGAAGTTCTCCTGTTCCCTCCCACGTTCCAAAGAAGTTTGTGATTAGTGGGTTAATTGGTCACATGGATGTATTTAGGACAGCATAGACTTGTGGACTAAAAGGGCCTGTTACTGTTTTGATATAATTAGCAAGGTCAGCGTTTACATTACTTTCTGATCACCCGCAAGTACACAGTGGTGAGTTGCCTCATGAACTATTGACCTTCAAATGCTTTAGTGTAGCATTTTGACATACTTGATAGCTTGCTATGCCTTATCAGAATGTACTTAAGTGTGTATCACATTATTGTGGGTCTGGACTTGCATGTTCTTAATTGAATATATATGCTCAGATACTGTAGTATTATTTGAAATATCAGTCTAGTCCTTTGTACCACTACCAGAAAGCAACAGAGAAAGTTTTTGACATCAATGAGCTGTCAAGATGGGGGCCACAAGTTCTGCCATCTGAGGGCTATTGCCATGGAATGGAGGGATTTAGCTTAGCCCAGCCTTGGGTGTGGCAACAGCTATTTGCCACTGCTAGATTTGCAGGAGGGCCAAGTGTAGACAGCAGGCAGAGTTTATCAAACACAAGATGGCTCTTTATATTGTCCATCTAAGGAAGGCTTTCATTTCTCAGGAATGGAAAAGATATGAAGACTCCTGCTATAAGATTGACAATTACCTACAAACCTTTGATGAAGCTTCAAAAAGATATCGTTGTTCACTTGTTACCATTGAGAACAGGTAAAATTCTGATTCTGAGACAAACTACTTAGGATGGATGTATGTTGTATTTTGTTAAATCAATAAGTTCTTGTGATTGTGATCAGAATGTACTTGTATACCCCTTCCCAAGTTCCTCTGGTCCTTGATTGGAAGGGCAATGCAATTTGAACCTTTATATTCATTGTCCATCTCCAAACCTTCACCAGGAAGTGCATATTCCAAAACCCAGAACCCATTCACGTATAGGAGTAAAACATGAAAATCTGCAGACACCTTGATTTAAGTAAAAACACCACATGTGATGACCTATAAGACCCCCCTTTTTTTCCCAAAAAATTTCCGCCAAAACCCCCCCCCCCCATGTCTAATGCGCGAAGGTGACATTTTGATGCTGCCATTTTGGGCACAGAAATACAAACGTATTTCATCCGCAATATGACAACAGGAGGAAAGCGTTCAAGCTACACTATTGCATACAAGCTAAAAGTTCTAACGTATACTGAGGAGCACGGTAATAGAGCGGCAACTTGGATCGCCACCTATAACAAAAATGGCACGTGCATGGAAAAAGCAAGAAAAACAGCTAGAGGCTGTTAAAAAGGGAAAACGTAACTTTCGTTATCCAGCCCCACATTGGCCACAACTTGAGGAGAAGTTTTTAAAAAAAAAAACTGGGTGATAAATGGAAGTGAATCGGGGAAATGCGTTTCTACCAAGATGATAATTCATGAGGCCAGGAGATCAGAAGAACAAAAGTATAAGGATTTTACTGGAACAGAAAGTTGGTGTGGTGAAACCATTATTGTATATGTACATGACATGACCTTTTCTGTTTGACCCTGCTGTCACTGGCCAGCTCATGACTCCTCCCCTTTCTCCCCCATAAAGGCTGTCATGCCACAAGCCTCCCCCAGTTCAAGTTCGGGTCAGTGTGAATGAGCAACACAAGGGATGCTGTCCATTTCTTGCTGATTAAAAAGCCTTCGGTTCTAACAATTTCAGTCTTTGTGCAATTGATTGTGCATCAATTTTATTTGCAAGATTTTGTTTTCCTTGGAACATAGACAAATACTTGAAGTTGGACCGCCTAGAAATCGACCCGAGAGCAAAGTTCCTCACTGCCTCTGAAGCTGTGATTCAGGACGACGAAAACAAGCTCCCCCTGCTATTTTCATACATTGGGCACCAAGTCTACCAGATGGTTCGGGACTGCCAAACATACAGAGGTGCCATGGACCACTGTAAAGGTGAATGAAGTCTATGCACACCATGAACGCCACTCGCACAGGCAGTGACCCGGGGAAACCTTCAATTACTTTATTAGGGCCCTGCAGGAGCTTGCAAGGGACTGCAACTGCCAGGCTGTGAGTGCAGAACAGCACACACAGCTGCTGATCAGAGGCGTCCACTCCAACTAGGTGAGGCAAAGGCTACTCAAACAGAAATAATAGCCTACCTCAAACCATCGGACTGGTGAACACTCTGGAAGTAGCCATCTACAACGCTGAATAAATCTCCATTGAGTATGTGACTGCTTCATGGGGAACACGGGCGCCGCCATCTTGGGAGATGGGATCGCAAGCCTCCTCCCATCCTTATCTCTGTTGCCGTTAGCGACCACCCAACATGCTATTTCTGTGGGAAAGGTAAGCATCTGAGGAAACGCTGCCCTGCCAGGGACACCATCTGCCCCAACTGCTGGAAGAAGGGACACTTTGCAAAGGTCTGTAAATCTAAGCCAACCCTGAAGTCCAGCAGTGCCACTGGCAAGCAGCTGCCGCCATCTTTGATGCCGTCACTTCGGGGACCCGAACGCCCACGCAAGTGCACCAGTGGCGATCACCTACCACGATGATGTCACTTCTGCCTTCTCCCTCTTCTCTTCCAACGAATGATGACAGGGCCGTGTGCGCACCATGGGGGCCGCCATCTCGATTGCCATCTTATCTGTCCACCAGCAGCCAACCGAACTCTTCAGTAGGCATCGGTTACTCTGACTCAATGTAGACCACATCAACTCTCCAGGGCCATGATGGTCATCCAGGTAAATGGCCACCCCACCGTTTGCCTATTTGACAGTGGAAGGACTAAGAACTTCATTCCACCCAAACACTATACAACTCTACTCCCTTGGGGTAAATCCCACAAAACACAGTGCCTCTCAATCATCCCAATCCCACTTTGCAAAAGTTCATGGCTGTTGTATGGTAACATTGACTGTCCATGGCATGATCTACTGTAACTTTAGGTTCATAGTACTGCCACAGCTCTGTCCACCCATACTACTGGGATTAGACTTCCAGTGCATCACCATGAAGTACAACGGGCCCCACCCTCCTCTCACGGTCTGTAACAAGCAGTTTTTAAACCATCTGCACCCCCCCCCCACGCCATGTGGACGATCAGCAGCCCCAAACTCTTGTGCCCAACAGCAACCCCAAACCCAATCACCTCACCTGACATCTGGCATCTCCACACTCCAAATCCCCCCACCCCCCAGCCCCTGTTTGCCAATCTCACCCCTAACTGTAACCCTGTCTCCCCTAAAAGCAGCGATTATAGTGCCAGGGATAGGGAATTTATTAAGTCAGAGGTGAGACACCTCCTCGTTGAGGGGGTGATAGAGCAGAGTACGAGCCCCTGGAAAGCCCAAGAAGTGGTGGTGAAGAGTGGGGAGAAACACCGGATGGTCATAGATTACTCCCAGGCCATCAACAGGTTCACCCTGCTAGATGTATACCTCCTTCCCCGCATAGCCGGCCGACATGGTGAACCAGATTGCCGATGGCTGACTGTACCATTTCCTGAGAGTCCCTTTTGGAATCACGAATGGGGTGTCTGTCTTTCAAAGGGAGATGAATCAGATGGTGGATGAACACAGGCTGCAGCCATTTTCCCATACCTCAACAACGCCACCATCTGCGGTCATGATCAGCAGGACCATGATAGGAAACTCAAAAAAAATTCCTCTACACTGCGAAATCTCTTAACCTGACATAACACAGGGAAGTGTGTCTTCATCACACAATGCACACAGGCTGCATTGTGGAGAATAAAGTCATTAGCCCCGACCCCAACCGCATGTGCACTCTGTTAGAACTTCCACTCCCCCACTGTAAAGGTGTCTGGGGTTTTTTTCTTATTACGCTCAGTGGGATCCCAGCTATGCGGAGAAGGCCCGACCCCTCATCAGGACCACCGTTTTCCCCCTGTTGATAGAAGCTCGTGAGCATTTGACCATATCAAAGCCAACATTGCAAAGGCCATGATGCACGCAGTGAGTGAGTCCATCCTGTTCTAGGTGAAGAGTGATGCATCGGACTTTGTCCTGGCTGCGACACTTAACCGGGCAGGCAGGCCCATGGTGTTCTTTTCGCGCACTCTCCAGGGCCACGATATCCGGCACTCCTCCATTGAGAAAGAAGCCTAGGCTGTCGTTGAAGCGGTGCGACACTGGAGACATTACCTCGCCGGTAAAATCAAAATTGATAAAATTCTGAGGTGGAGAATTGATCTCTTCACCTACAATTATGACATACTGTATTGGCCCGGGAACCTCAACGAGCCTCCTGATGCCCTGTCTTGAGAGATGGACTGGTTGCAGGCTCTGCACAATGGCCTCTACCATCCAGGGATCACCCTGTTTCTTGTTTCATCAAGGCCCATAACCACTCCTACTCCATCGAGGACATCAGAATGCTGACCAAAAATTGCTGGGTCTGCACAGAGTGCAAATCACGTTTTTACCAGCCCAAAAAGTCACACCTACTCAAGGCCACTCGCCCCTTTGAATGCCTAAGCATGGACTTCTAAGGACTTTGCCCTCCACAAACCACAATGTGTACTTTTTCAACATCATCGATGAGTACTCGCAGTTCCCTTTTGCCATCCCCTGCCCGGACATGACTGTAGCTACTGTCATAAAGGCGCTGAACAATCTGTTCACCATTTTTTGGTGCCCCACAGTGATAGGGGTTCATCTTTCATGAGTGATGAGCTGCATCAATATTTTTTGTCAAAGGGCATTGCTTCTCTCTAGACCACCAGTTATAACCTCAAATGGAATTCAGGTGGAGCGAGAGAACACACAGTCTGGAAGGCAGTTCTACTGGCCTTGTCAAAGGATCTCCCCGTCCCCCACTGGCATGAGGTCCTCCCAAAGATGCTCCATGGTATCCAGTCCCTCCTGTGTATGGCCACCAACAAGACACCTCATGAAAGACTCTACATTCCCCAGGAGATCAGCATCAGGAACCACCTTACCTACCTGGCTGACATTTCCCAGGTCAGTCCTACTGTGCAGGCACGTGAGGACACATAAGCCAGACCCTCTGGTTGAGAGGGTCCAGCTGCTCCACGTGAACCCACAGTATGCCTACATGGCCTTCTCCGACAGACATTAAGACACAGTATCCATCTGGGACTTGGCACACATGGGAGCATCTGGACACCCCCCACCCCCAACCAGCTAACAGGTATGCTTCCCCCATCCCAGCTCTCCAGGGCCTCATTTCCCTACCCTCATCATCCCTGCCAATCTGACAAAATACATACCCATCCTCCCGGCTCAACCAACCACCCCACCCAGGCCAACCGAGATGGATCAACTAGAGCCGATGGAGACTGCCATGGACCCCTGGATGGGGAAGTGCCAATCACAAGGCTGGGCAGACTGAACGAATGAGGTTGGCTGTCTGCACCACATATCCTCCGGGACTTCTTTTTAAAAAGAGGAGGTGAATGTGGTGAAACCATTATTGTATGTAAATGACATGACCTTTTCTGTTTGACCCTGCTGTCACTGGCTGGCTCGTGACTCCTACCCTTTCTCCCCCATAAAGGCTGTCACGCCACTGTCCTTCCCCCGGTTCAAGTCTGGGTCAGTGTGAGCAAGCCACACAAGGGATGCTGTCCATCTCTTGCTAATAAAAGCCTTCAGTTCTAATAACTTCAGTCTTTGTGCAATTGATCCTGTATCAATGTTACCGGCTCATGAAACAACACAGTTTATCAATGCATATATAAATATCGATTGCACAGAAAGTGCCAGTGGATTATGAAGACCAAATATTAGAATTTCATAAGTTTGTAATAAATGCATGAAAAAGAACTTGTTTTGAACTTGGCCAAATAGGGAACATGGATGAAGTTCCAGTAATATTCAATATACCATCCAAGAAAACTGTGAGTGTTAAAGGAGCTAAAACCATCATAGTGAAAACCACTGGTCATGAAAAGACCCAACTATACAGTCATTCTCCCCTGTTGTGCTGATGACACAAAACTGCCGCCATTTGTAATGTTTAAAAGAAAGACGCGCCCCCCCCCCCCCACCCCCCATCCCCAAAAAAAAACCATGCAGTGTGTTTGTTCATGTTCCTCCAAAAGGCTGGATGATTGAATTTTGAATCAATTTATATTTGCAGAAAATTTGGGGAAGGTGTCCAGGTGGACTCTCTTTTTTAAAAAAAAATGATCTTCAGTGAAAGGAGTAAGGAGAATGAACATGTTGAATGGAGAACTGAGGTTGAAGTAACTTGTATGGTTCACGATTTATTTGATCATGTGGAGTCTTTGACAGTTGCATCCTCCCTTATTCTTTAATTTCCACTTTGATTGCTTCTCTCATTTTCATGCCTTGTTGCCTAAGAGCTGATAACTCTAATATTGTACAAGTTATTTTTGATACCCCTCGAAAACAACCCAGGCATCAGAAGCATTGCTTTTCAAGGAACCAACAACTAATCTCCTCCACTTTAATATGCCCCAAGAGTTCCAAATTGGTGTCAACTGAATTTACCATCCAGTAGCTCAAATGTTGCTTCTTGTCAGATAAGCTGATTCAGATTTCAGATTTATTGTTAGAGTACATACATGACATCACATATAACCCTGAGATTCTTTTTCCTGCAGGCGAGGTAGAATTACCACTTATTGGTAGTGCAAAAAAAACTTTACACAACGTACACATGTAAACAAATAAAGAACTCTAAACAGATAATGGAATGTAAATAAACTGTACAATACAGAGAAAATTAAAAAAAACACAGAACAAAAGCAAGAGTGCTTAAACGAGTCCCTGATTGAGTTTGTTGTTGAGGAGTCTGATGGTGGAGGGGTAGCAGCTGTTCGTGAACCTAATGGTGCGAGTCTTGTGGCGCCTACAGTATACCTCTTTCCTGATGGGAGCAGCAAGAACACCGTGTGTGCTGGGTGGTGTGGATCCTTGATGATTGATGCTCTCTCCTGCCCTTGATGTCCTGGGTTGCATCCACTTTTGTGTCCCGAGACAAGGCCTTGATTCAGCAGGTCTGTACACTTTCCACCATACATCTGTAGAAATTTCTGATATAATACAAAACCTCTGCAAACTCCTGAGAAAGTAGCTGATATGTGTTGGGTCCAGGACCTATCCTCCAAGATTGTGACTCCCAAGAATTTAAATTTGCTCGCCCTCTCTACCTCTGATCCCCCAATGATCACTGGATTGTAGACCTCTGGTTTTCCCTTCTTGAAGCCAACAATCAGCTTCTTTGTTTTGGTAAACAGGCATAATGTTTAAAATGTAGCCTGCCCAGTGGTTAAAAAAACATTCATGACCTTGTAACAACTTGTAGAATCTGTATGTTTCAAAATCCTCTTGATTATTTTTTCATTGATGCTGTGCATTAGTTGAAAGTACTTGGCATCGTTTCTGTAAGGAGCTGAAGGCTCTTTAATGTCCTTAAATGTAAGTTATATTCTTAAAGATTTTGGTCAAATATATTGTATCTTACATAGCGTTCATTAAATTAGATATCCGACGATGCGCCTTGTATCAATTTTATTTATTGCACTTGCATGTAGAAATTTTCAAGGAATAGGATATTGACAGATCTAAAACCACAGATTGTCAAGAGATTAATCTCTGCAGTTTTTTTTACTTCTTGGAATATTATGTAATTCATGTGCAGTTTTAGAATTTATTTTAAATATCCGCTCATGCGTCTTTTTTTGGAAGAAAGCTTGACTTTATTAGAATTTTGAAGGATCTGTATTTCCTTCCTGGGTTTCATTTTTTCTCCACAGGATGTGTATAAAACAACAAATATTCTAAAAACATAATTATAAATCAATGGTCCTGCCCAAAGGTTCTTCATAAATGTAATCTGTGACTTCTCAGATTACTCATTGTAGTTTAATGTACACGCTGAATAAACAGATAATGCTTGGTTAATTGTTGTTTGCTGTTATGAAATAGTGGCTTAATCTTAAAATTAACTTGGGCATTTGTAACTTCCAGTACATTACACAAACTAAAGAAAAGAGTTACACACCCTTAGAATATCACAAAATTATGCAGAACCAGTAAGAAACAGGTTTGAACTGTATATGTTCAGATACACAGGAGGACAGAACAAAATGAGTGGAAGCTGAGTCGCTTTCTCTGAATGATTTGAAAATTATATGTTTATTTCTATATTTAAATGTGTAAGTTTTCCCTTGTTTCCTTAGATTTGAACAAGGTTTCATTAACAGCTTGATCAGCAATTTTGCCAGAGAAGAAAATAAGTACTTCTGGATCAGCCTTCAGGATATGAACCATACAGAAGAATATACCTGGTTAACAACAAATGATCAGAAAATACCAGTTTCCTTCACAAATTGGAATAAGAATCAACCAGGTAGATAAATGTTATTTCCAACTGTATTTCATGCCTTTGTGTAATGTGTAAATGTATGCAAGTATGCCCTAAAGTTTTTTTTAAAGTAATTTGCTATTTGTGATAGTACAGATTCTAGCACCAATGTGTATATGTACAGTTGGTAGTGTAGGATGACTGTGATTGGCTGAGAGTGTAGCCACACCTACTGGCAGGTCTTAAAGGATTGCTCCTAGCCAGACCAGGTCATTCTGGACTGGTTGACCTACTTGTGATATGTTCCAGTCTTTTAGTTAATAAAAGCCTTCGTTTGGATCAACAAGTCTTTGGTTCTTTCGATGTGCTCTACAATTTTATTAACTAAAAAGTTTTGAAGGGATAGAGCGTATGCAACGGCTGGAACGCCTCAACATCGACCCACAGTCAGCTCTGTCAAATCGGACATCGCTGCTGCAACGCTGCATGCTATCAACGAGTCCATTCTGTTCCAAGTCGAGAGCAATGCGTCCGACTTTGCACTGGCAGCCACTTTGAACCAGGCCGGCCGGTAGCCTTCTTCTCCAGAACCCTCCAGGATCCTGAGAGCCGACACTCCTCTGTCGAGAAGGAGGCCCAGGCCATAGTCGAAGCAGTACGTCGTTGGAGACACTTCCTCACTGGCAGGTGCTTTACGCTGCTGACCGACCAGCACGCGGTCTCCTTCATGTTTAGCAATACCCAACGAGGTAAGATCAAGAATGACAAAATCGCCAGGTGGAGAATCGAGCTCTCCACCTTTAATTTTGACATACTGTATCTGCCAGGCAAACTCAACGACCCGCCAGATGCGCTCTCCAGGGGGACTTGCGCCAACATACAACTGGACAGGCTGCAGAAACTCCACGAGGAACTCTGTCATCCAATGGTCACTAGGTTCGTGCACTTTGTCAAAGCTCGCAACCTGCCCTACACGGTCGAGGAGATTCGCTCCATGACCCGAGCCTGCCCTGTGTGCGCTGAGTGCAAGCCCCACTTTTTCCGTCCGGAGAACACCCACATCATCAAAGCCACCCGCCCCACTGAGCGTATCAGCGTGGACTTCAAGGGGCTCCTACCGTCGACCAACCATAACACCTACATCCTTAAGACTATCAACGAATACTGCCACTTCCCGTTCGCTGTGCCCTGGTCGGACATGACTGCCTCCTCAGTTATAGAGGCCCTGCACAGCATCTTTGCCATCTTCGGGTACCCCAGTTACATCCACAGTGACAGGGGGTCCTCGTTTATGAGTGCAGAGCTGCGGCAGTACCTTCTGGAGTGTGGTATTGCTTCAAGCAGTACCACCAGCTATAACCCACGTGGTAATGAGCAAGTCAAAAGAGAGAATGCCACCATCTGGAAAGTGGTTACGCTTGCCCTCTGGTCCAAAGGTCTCACCACCTCTCACTGGCAGGACGTGCTCACTAGTGCCCTATACTCCATCTGCTCCCTCCTATGCACCGCGAACAATGCCACCCCCTCCCCCCTCATGAAAGGATGTTTTCTTTCTCGAGGAAATCTGAGTCAGGTATAACCATATCGGCATGGCTCACGGTTCCCGGTCCGGTCCTCTTACAACGCCACGTCCGGTACTCAAAGAATGACGCCTTGGTTGACCGAGTGACTCTGCTCCATGTGAACCCACATTATGTCTACTTTGAGTACCCAGACGGACGGGAGGACACAGTCTCGGTAAGGGACCTAGCCCAAGCCGGATCAGGCACAGCAGTGCCTTTAACCCGACCTCCCCCTATTCCTTCTTCCCCCAGGACATGTACTTGAACAGAGGGACCAGCTCCACCCCACTAGCTCATCCCAGACTGTCGACAACGACGCTGGGAAACTGAGCAAAGCAGTGGGCGCACCCTACGGGCCTGCCGGCGACACAACTCTGGCGACCCCAATCCCGGCGCCACGGCGGTCACGCCGGATGGTTGGGCCCCCTGACCAGTACAGCCCCTAACCTCCATCCACCCTGGGGTCAGTTCTCAAAGAAGGGGTGAATGTGATAGTACAGATTCTATCACCAATGTATATATGTACAGATTGTAATGTAGGATGACTGTGATTGGCTGAGAGTGTAGCCACACCTACTGGCAGGTCTTAAAGGACTGCTCCTAGCCAGACCAGGTCATTCTGGACTGGTTGACCTACTTGTGATATGCTCCAGTCTTTTAGTTAATAAAAGCCTTGGTTTGGATCAACAAGTCTTTGGTTCTTTCGACGCGCTCTACACTATACTTTAAGATGAATGACAAAAAAGCTGGTTTATATTTCCTTTTCTTTTCAGCTTATTCGGGTGGTTGTGTTGCATTGGTGAGAGAAAAATCTCATATACTTTGGGAAGTTAAAGATTGTAAAACCTTCAAAGCTATGTCTCTGTGTGAAGAAAAACTTGCATCCAGTGAAAAACTGAGCTCCTTTCCTGGTCAAACAATGGATGCTAATTATAAATGTCACTTTGGATGGGAATCAAGATCAGACCTTCGCAACTGTTTTAAGGTAGAAGCATTTGCTTTCAAGACAATGGCTAGAAAAATGTAAGCAATGATTGTTTTCCAGTTTTTGCTCTACATGTCATAACCAATAGTGTTAAAGGTTTGACGTGTGTGAGGAACAAATCTGGAGAAGTGGGTATAGAAATCTGTTACAGTTCAGAAGACAATTGTACTTCGAGCATCTTGGTAGGATGGAAGTTAAATTGTTTACCAAGGTGGTTATGCTGCAAACAAAGCATTAAACCAATCATTTTCATCTTACTTTCATCTCTGTATAAAGTGATATACAGTATCACTGACTTTATTGATTCATCCAAATCTCAAGACTACAAAACTAAGACAAAAGTTCTTAAATTACAGTTTCAAAACATAAAAACAAGAGTAAGTAGAAGAAGGAAAATGCCATTCGGCATCTCAAACCTACCCCACCATTCAGAAGATCATGACTGATCTGCGTTAGGCTTCAACTCTTCTATGCTCGTTCTCCATAATCCTCAATTTCCTGAACTTTAAAAAATGTTGCCTACTGTTTATAATATCCCCAATGATCTAGCCTCCACAAACCTCTCGAATAGAGAATTTCCAAGATTTACCACCCAGTGCAAACAAATTTGTATGCACCTTTGCTTTCAATGCCTACTCCAACGGTGTTAACTGTGTTCTCTCATTTCAACTCTCCCATTCGTGGAAACATTTCAACATCGACTCGATCATACCTCAAAGGATCTTGTATATTTCATAAGATCACCCCTTCATTCTTCTAAACTCCAAAGAAGATAGATCTAATTTCTTGAGCAATTTTTGATGGACCACTCCATCAACCTGGGATGTGGCAAGATTTAAATGCAGCACATGTTTAAAACTGCAATTTAGATCTCGTGTGTTGTGACCTTTACAAAGATATTCTTTTATGCTTGAAGGTGTTTCATCGTGAGAAAGTGTTAAGAAAGAGAACTTGGGAAGAAGCAGAACAATTCTGTCAAAGATTTGGAGCCCATCTTGCAAGTTTTAACCATTACAGTGAGGAGGTTTTTCTGAATGAAATTTTGGGATGGATGTTTGCCAGGTAAAATATGAAGGATACGAGTACAACATAGTTATTCAGTTACTCTTATTTAAGTTGTTTGTATACCAAAATATTTAAACATGAGATACTTAAAAACATCTTATAACAGTGGATTTTGACAATTGATTATCTAAAATTAAGTTTATCAGTGATTAAGTTGATTTATTTTGTGTCATTGAATATTGAGGTTTAACAGAACATTTTTTCTCATATTTTAACTTTTGGTGCAAGGATTTTCTTTGAATAAATCTTTTTGATAGTCGCTATCATATTGTTCAAAAGAGGAATATAGATTCTTCCTCATTCATTCATATGATAATGGATTTGTAAGGCTGTTCACTAGTTTAAAAAAAAGGGTAATGACAGGCATACATTTATCAAGTCAACTTTATTATCCTAATTATCCATGTATTTTAAGTTTGTTTCTTCTATGGCCATTGTGTTATTGTCTTCGAGTGAAATTCACTTTAAATGATTAGGTTTAGTCTTTAGTTTTTTAGTATACTTACTATTAAGTAGAATATAATATATTGTTCTATGCTTGTCAGGTCAGGTTATTTTTATCCCCAATCTTGTGTTTGTCCATGGAATCAGTTTTTTTTTTAAATAAAAATTTCTAGCTGTTTTATTCTGTATAAAATTCAGAACATTTTAAAAACTGTATCTGAGAATACGATTTTATCACTCATCAAATATTTTTCAAATTTCATACAATGGGCTGTATGACCTTGCATAAATGCTGTAGAGGCACAAGTAGTCAGGGGTATGAATATCATTTTCATAGCCTGCTATTTGATGAGACACTCGTATCTAAATTTTTTGACATGTGGGGAATGCCTTGCATTCAACATGTGAGGAATTAAAGACTGAAGAACAATTTAATTTTGTCAATTTCACTATTATTATTGGCTAACTTTGCCACACTTTAATTTTCAGACTGAACAAAGCAATCTAATTGGCATTTTAATGAGAAAAAAGTTATATTTCGCCAATACAATTATTTTTCATTTGTCTACTGAAAAAAACCCATTTTATTTTGTAAAGAATAGTATTTATTTATCTCTGAGCCCAGAGGACCCCAAAACCCAGCAGCAATAGAAATTCTCCAAGACAAATGGTTACTTAAACAAAAGTTGCTTTTAATTATCTTTAAACATGAAAACAGGATCAAACTTTAACTTATTACTATTAACTTACTTAACCCCCTTCTAATTCTAAGCGCAGGTGTATGTAATGTGTATACAAGTTCAGAAAAGTTATTTGATTCACTTCTCACTTCTCATTCCTCCAAGTTCACTGGTATCAGGCAATTATACTGTGTACAGAATTTAACATTTATGAATTTCAAATGGCTTTGGAGCTTGAAAAGTAAATAGTTATCACTCTGGAAGGTTCTTGTCTATTTTCAGAGAGATATTTGTTGTTCGTTGGATACCCACAACTGATTCCTTTTTTAAATCAGCCACTTCAGTGTCTTGCCAAAGAAACTTGCCCCATCAGGGTTTTCCTGATGATAACCCCTTTCTTTCAGGTCACCACAGAGTTCCTTTTCTGTTTCTCTTATTTGAATTGAAACATTATACAGCCAGTCATCTCCTCTTGTATGGACCACAAGGGCTTTGACCAGGCTGAACTACGAACTCACAACCTGTCTTCACAATGGGGTTTTCCACAAGCTTGCCAGCTTGTCCTGTTCTAGTCCGAGCTGCTGCTGCTGAACTGTAGAACTGAATTCTCTCTCTCTCTCTCTCTCTCTCTCTCTCCCACCCCCCCCCCCAGAGAAAAACCACATGACCCTCTCAGAATAGCCAACTGCACTCAGACAGACTGGGGCTTCGGTCCTAATCTTCTGAATTCGTTCATCTGTTGCTTTCCAAACCAATAATCCATTACTCCACAGCATGTCCAACTCACACCTATTTGTGAAGTCCTTATAGGTACTCTTCAAAGTTTTTGCAAAGGTGCTTCTTGGAGGCTGAACTGCCTGGCTTGAGCAGAGTTCTGACATTTTAAATGAGATCTGTTTTGAAGTGTATGTGACCTAAACTAAAAAACCTGCCACAATTTATCTCCTTTAAAACATATAATAAACATTTAAAATATATAAAATAATCTGTCACAATATCCATAATCTTGATTTTTTTTTTTTATGTAATATCAACAACAATTTTGGAACCTAGATTTTGGCACACCTTGATTTGAATAAGCTGGTTTTTTTCATTTCAGATGAGGTAGAAAGGATGGACAAATCTTATGAAGTTGTAACAGTAAAATATCATTCAGAACAGCTCAGGTGTAACAATTTGCCTTGCCTTTCCTATTTTTCTTGGCAGCTTTCCAGCATTTAGAGTCATAGCATCACACAACATTGAATAGGCCTTTCAGCCCAATTGGTCTATGCTGACCAATTTGACATATGTGCTTATCCCATTTGCCTGTACAGTATTTGGTCCACATCCCTCTAAGCCCCTCCTATCCATATATCTGTCCAAATTTCTCTGGAATGTTGTTGATGTACCTACTTCTCCAATTTCCTCTGGCAGCTTATTCCAGATAGCCACCATCTGAGTGAAAAAAAATGCTTCTCAGCTCCCTCCTTTCCCCAGCCACCTTTAATCTATATGTTCTGGTTCCAGAATCGCTTACTATGAGCATTCACTTTATCTGTGCCACTCAGTTTTGTAAATCTAATCAAGATCACTCCTCGCCCTCCTTTGCTCTTGGGAATAAAGATCTGGCCTATCCAACCTCTTCCTATAACTCTTCTGCATCCATATCAATTTATTGATCTCTTCCCTATAACTGTGAGCACGGTACTCGAAGTGTGGTCTCCCCAATGCCTTGTACAGCTGAATTATGAGTTCCCATCTTCTGAACTCTATAGCCCGTTAAATGAAGGCCAACAAGCTCAATGCCTTCTACATAACCTTATCCATCTCAGTTGCCACTTCTAAAGAACTATTCACCTGCCACCTTGGGTTTCTCTGTTCCACAAAAGTCTCCAGAACCTGACCATTCACTCTGCAAGTCCATCCTTGGTTGGACTTACCAAAATGCCACCCTTCATGCCACCCAGATAAATTCTATTTGCTATTTCTTAGCCCATCTACCCAACTGATCTGGACCAGTTGTAAACTACCTTAATGTCCAGTACACTGTAAATATTGGTGTAATGTGCATATTTACTAATCAAGTTATCTACATTGCCATCCAAATTGTTTATATTAGGTGACAAACCGCAGTGGACATACCACAGGACACAGGCCACTAATCCAAAAAAAATCCTTCCACTACTACTCACTATCTCCTTTCAGTGAGCCAGTTTTGAATCCATTGGACCAGCTCATGTTGGATCACATGTCATTTAACCAACCAGATTCAGCTGCCTTGCAGGACATTTTCTGATCTTCTTGGCCAGCCATTGTTTGTGAAATAGAATACTCTGGACAGTATTATATCTTTCTGGGTTTCCTTTGCCATTATTGGAAGTTGATTCATTTGGCTTTGATTTATTTCTGTTGCTTCTGATGTCCATTTTTCTGGCCTGTATCTGGGAGTGGTAAGCAGGAGAGGGCATCTACGTAGTTATTCTGTAGCGCTAGTTTACGTTTTAAACCAAAATCACATGCTGCCAATAGCATCACCCACCTTTGAATTCAGGCTGCCACCATCATCGGTATTCCTTTTTTTGATCCCAATATTAGACTCAGTGGTTTGTTGTCTGTCACTAATGTAAACTTGCGTCTGTACTGGCATCGGTGAAATCTTTTCACCACAAAGATGATGGCTGGTCTTTCCATTTGAGCACAGTTCTGCTCACAAGCAGTTAGTGATCAGGAGGCATATGACATGGGTTGTTCTCCCTTTTCAGGTTCCTGTGACAGTACGGCGCCCAATCCCACGGGCGACGTGTCTACTACCAGTGTTAGTTCTTTGTCTGGATTGTAATGAATTAAGACATGATTATTGCTTGTTAAAATTGTTTTTTAGTTCATCAACAGCTCGTTTGGTTTCTATGTTCCAGTACGATTTCTTATTCTTCTTAAGTGGTTCATTCAGAGGATTACATAACATAGGCATGTTTGGAATGTGTCAGCGATAATGGTTTACCAGACCCAGAAATGATTGTAGTTCTATTTTGTTGATCGGGTAGGGAGCATTCCGTACAGCTTTTGTACCCATGTTATCCATTTGTACCCTTCCTTATTGATGGTGAAACCTAAATAGATCACCTATGGTGCCATGAACACACATTTCTCTTTCCGTAGTTGGACGTTTGCCTGTTGTAGTCGATTTTGAACGATATCTAGGGTAGTTAGATGTTCTGTGGCATCCCTGCTGGAAATGATGATGACCTCTAAGTAGCAGCCGACGTGGAGTCTTTGCAGTATCTTGTCCATAATTGCTTGGAATATGGTTGGTGCTGCTGATGTTCCTTACGGCATACGGGTATATGTGAATAATCCCAAATGTGTGTGTATGGTTACATATTTCCAGGAGCTGTAGTCCAACTCCACCTGTTGGTAGGCCTGTGACAGGTCCAGTTTAGTGAACTTTTGTTCCCTGGTTAATGTTTGGAATAGTTCTTTGGCCTTTGGAATGGGGTGTTCCGGAATGTGTAATGCTTGATTGATGGTCACTTTGTAATCACCACAGTTACGTATTTCTCCATTTGCCTTGTATACTGGTGCGACTGGATTTTTTTAATATCCCTTCTTTCTGCAGTCCATTAAGTTCCGATTCAATTTTTCCCTTTATTATGGCTCTGGGTTTACAAAATTTGGGTTCTGCTTCGGGTTTCACGTGTAGTTTGGCTCGTACCCCACAAATTGTTCCCAAACCATTTTTGAATACTGTGCTGTAATGTTTTATAATTGGAGCCATTTTGGGGTCCATGGTTCATTCATCTCGCTTTTCTTTGTTCTGTTGGCTGATTATCTTCCCTATTTTTTGCCAATCCAGCTGAAGGTTGCTTAACTAATTGCAACTGAGCAGTGCTGGCCCCTCGGTGTTTACGATATAGAGGGGCCACTAGTTAGATTGGTCCTTGTACTTAGCATGTACATTGTACTTTACAAAACCTTGTATTTCCTCCCCCGTAACAGTTTTTAAGATGGTGTCTGGAGCATCTTTGTGTGCAGTAGCAGGCGCTCCTTCATTGTTCTGGGCATTAGGGAAACCGCTGCTCCCGTATCGAGTTCCATCCATATGGGTTTATTAAGGTGGCCCAGTCCACGGATGTGGATTACTTGTATAACATGTTTACTTTCATTTGGTTCCTCTTCTGATTCATTGGTATCCCTGTTTTCAGTGTCTGGGCTTTCTCCTGTCTCTTGTGCAAATTGTATTTTTCTGGAGCCTGGCTGGTAATCTTTCTTCAGTTTTATCATTGGACATCTTGCTTTGATGTGCCCCTTCTCATTGCATTTGTGGCATTTGGCTTTTTTGAAATAGCAATTATTGGGACTGCGATTCATCTTCCCGCAGCGAAAACATTTTTGGCGGGCAGGTTCCCAGAGGGAAGAATCTTGGCGCCAAGATTTATTGATGGCTAAGTCTCTCTGGCAGACATCTGCATTGCTTGCTGCTATCTCGGCAGCAGTAGCAATGTCTAATGGCAGTTCAAGTGTCAGATTTTGTGTTGCAATTAGTTTTTCCTCAGGTAGTTTGTTCAGCTAAACCCATCACTAGATGATCTCTTAATGCACTGTCTCTGAATTGTCCAAATGCATAGTATCTAGACAGCCATGAAATTTGGGACCGACTCTCAATGCTGTTGTTTACGTTGGTCAAATTTATGTCTTTCTGTCATTTCTGGAGATATGGGGTTAAGGTGCTGACCAATAGCATGACAGATTTCAGCATGTTTTTGTTGAAGACATGTGGGCTAGTTAGCGATCTTAAGAGCTCGTGGGTGCCTCCTCCCATTATGGTTAAAAACAATGCCCTTTTTTTATTCAATGGAGGATTTTCAGTTATATCACATACAATGCAATGATTATCAAAATATTCTACATATGATTCCCAAGTGTTTTCGTCTTCATTGAATCTGTCAAAGTGAGCAGAAGGAAATCCTTGGGATCCCCAGCTTTTCACTATCTGTTATTTTTGTGCATGAAAGCTTTAAGTTCTGCTGACACCAATTGCGGGCCATTGTCGGAGACGAGTTCCATGGGTAATCCATATGATGCAAAAACTTCACTGAGTTTTTCAATGGTCTGACCCGCAGTCATTTTTCCATCAAACACAACACTTATCTTTGCAATACAAACAGCTTTCCTGAACAGCCTGATCTTCTTTTCCTTTTGTTTTCTTGTTCTTTCTTGTGCTTGTATCTGATACAGCAGCAACAAAGGTACTTCCCTTTGGTTTCTGTTTAGACAATGACTTAGACTTCTTTACATCTTTAGGAACTATTGAAGTATCCTTAATATTTCCAAATACTGGTACAGTGTTAACATATACATGCCATTCCAAGAATTGTACAACATCCTCAAAAGTGGCATCCCTTCTGGAAAGCATCTTAAGCTTTGCAACTTTGGTTCTCCATAATTCGCTCATCTTATAAGGTAATTTATTGACAATAATCGACAAATTAGCAAGCAAATTCAGCTCTTGCAAATGTACACTACTTCCCATTGCGTTACAACATCCTCTCAGAAAGAGTGCAAAGCCTGTAAAGCTTTTGTGTCCTCTGATTTTGTTGCTGGCCAAGAAAGAATCTTGTCTATTTGGGCCCTTACAATTTTATGTTCATTGCCATAATGATGCAATAATTCTTTTGCCCTTCTGGATGCGTATATTGGCAACTTTTGTCTAACTCATTCACCTGCCCTCCAGTATACTATTCCAGGTAATACAGACAATCTTTGGCACTTTTAGTATTACTTTCAATGTGATGTTCAAAGGATTTCAAGAACGTAAGATATTGTAATGGATCTCCATTAAAAACTGGAATTTCCTTCTTGGGTCAACTGCATGAACCTCGTTGCTGCGCTAACATAACATAAATTTCATTTTGTTTTGCTATGAGTGACAATATATTGTCTTGTTCACCATGGTTTGCGACTGGTAGTCTTGTTGTGAATGGAGCATATGGTTCTTGAACTGGTGCCATAGGTGTAGGACCTTGAGTTGTAAGTGATGGCATTGGTGGAGATCCTTGTCTTGTCGCTGGTTCTTCAGCAATACAAAGAGACATCATGGTTGAGGATGATCAACTCGCATGGTTGAACCTTTTTGAAATACTCTCCTTTCGGGAAGATTCATAAATTGTGCGCCCGGAAGAGATTGACTATCGCAAGCTCTTTCCACATTGCTGGTCATTGTCATTTGAGTACTAGCAGTGCCACCCTTGGCTCCTTGCTCAAGTTCACTCATTTCTTGTTGCTGCGGTACCCATTGATCTGCTGGAATATAAGGTGCTAGGCTTTAGGTATTTCACTTTGAGTGATAGATCTTGCAGAAGCCTGAGCTAATGCTCTTACCTTGGCCATATTCATAGCACATTGTTCCTCAAATCTAGTTTTTTCTTTTCTCTCTTCAATTATCTTTTTTGTTCTTCTTGTTGAATCTTCATTTCAGCTTCTTGCCTTAGTTGTTGATTCTTCATTTCAGCTTCTATATCTTCTAAAGCATATCTTTTCTCCAACCACTCATGTTGTATATCTATAGTAGCGAAATCTGCTTGTGCCTTAGCATGAATAGCTGATATGCTTGAAGCACACGAAGCTGTACTTGCTCTAGAAGACTTTGAAGATCTTCCTATGCTCATAATCTTGGAAATGCTATCGTCAGGATTCATATCTGAACTTTCAGATACTGCTGATGGAGTCTCTATATTCAGCATTTCACTCGGTACAGACCCTGTGGGGCTTTGCATCATACATTCATCTCTTTCAGTTCTTTAAGTCAGCTAATGAGGCATACAGTGCCTTATCGGAGCTCTCTCCTTGCTTGGTAGTTGAAGCTGCTTCTTCACTGGTGGCTGGTTCCAATCTCCTGCCAAGCATTGTCTGCCTTGCTGGCTTAACTCACGACCAAACAGTTCTTTGAGAGGTGCTGCTTGCTCAAGGTCTTTAGCCCAACAAGACTTCTTCTCCATCTTGGATTCTTCACACTGCAGCCTGTCTTCTCTTTTTCTGGTTCCTCAGAACTGTAAACAAATTTGTATCTTGCTTGGTTCCTTTAAGAGGATTTCTCTGGCTGAGTTGTCTTGGATCTGTGGTACTTCACACAAACTGGCGTATCAGGTGTTTTTAGAACAAATCTGGGCTTCCTGCCAGATTCTGCAAACCGGAGCAGTATCTTAGGTTTTAATAACTTCTGGTTGCTAGCAATGGCTTATCTCTCCAAGGTCACAGATTTCTTTTCATTTTTAAACTGCACAATTGGCAGACACCATAGACATACTCTAACAGAAAACTACTTTTTGTTAAAGTTTAAATGCTTAAATAAGTTGTAATTCTTTCAGACAAATTCTTCAAGCCTTTCTTCCAAACAAAGTTCAGAATTATAGACTTTTCTTTGAATCTAAATGTAGATGACATTTTCCATGTTCTAATATTTCCCAATTTCAAAATATTGTCATCTTCAAGGAAACTTAAGCGACGATATTCCGAATTACTATCTTATTAATCCAATAAACCAAACTTCATAGTTGCAGCTGTAAGTAGCTTTAATTCATGGATAAAACAAATAAACATTTTGCATAACTTCACATTGAGATTTTCATAACGATGAATAAACAAAGCACACTGTATAACAATATAATGATATTCCACTTTAAACATATATCAGTCAAAATTAAGATGAATTGAGTTGAAATTAAGATGAATTCAAAGAAAAGTATCTTGAGCTTGCCTCTCCTCCATAATTCTTCATAGAATGAGATGCAAATTCTCCATATGCCCAGATATTATGACATATGATGTTATAGTTACATGGTAACACTACATACAACAATTGCTTAAAGGGTTAGGCACAAAATTAACTAAGAAGTAAAAACACAAGGTTTTAACATTTACACATGTTGCTCCTTTATCCTGAAGCAGCCCTATCTTCACTCTCGCCATCCTTCTGTTCTTCACGAATACAAAAAACATATTAATGTTTTTCTTAATCCTACTTGCCTTCTCATGTCCCCTTCTAGATCTTTAAAGTCCTTTCTTAGTTCCTTCCTGCTGACCATATAATTCTCATGAGCCATTCCTGTTTTTGCTTCCTTTTTCCCAGGGGCAGTGAGAATGCTGAACAACCAAAGGAACTGCACACACTCACCATCTGAGACTTTCATTACATGAAACAATATTTATTTATTTATTTGCATAGATGAAATATTTGTCCTGCAGATGTATTGTGTGTGTGATGTCTGGTTGTATGTCTAAGTGTTTGGCACCAAGACCAGAGAATGCTGTTTCATCAGGTTGTACTTGTACAACCAAATAACAATAAACTTGGCTGACTAAATCTAATGTCTGCTTTCTTCTTTCTCTTAACTTGCTGCCTCACCTGCTTTGTCAAACAAAGTTTCCTATTCCTACCATCTTTTCCTTGTCTCAGTGAGACAAACCTATCCAGAACTCCTCGCAAGTGGTCCCTAAACATCTTTCATATTACTCTGTGCTGCCTCCCAGGAACACTGTTCCCAATTTACACTCCCTAATTATTACCTCATCCCATCATAATGAGTCCTTACCCAATTAAACTCTTTACCATTTTGTCTGCTTTTATTCTTGTCCATAGCTATGGTAAAATTTGTGGTCAGTATTATTGAAATGTTCCCCTAATGAGAGGTTTGTCACCTGACCAGGTTCATTACTCAGTACTAGCTCCACTATGGCATCTCCTCTAGTTGGCTGGTCCACATACTATGTCAGGTATCCTTTTTGGACACACAAGGGAATTTGGGGTAAATCCAGGTAGGTGGAGATGAGTTCATATCAGCCACGATCTCATTGAATGGCGGATCAGGCTTGACTGCCCGGATGGCCTACTCCTGCTCCTATTTCTTGTTCTGATGTATGAAAAATTCTACCTCTTCTATCCCTCTTGCAGTAACAAGTTGCCAGTCAATGTTTGGGAAGTGGAGGTGTCCATAACAATTACCCTGTTATTTCTGCACCATTTTAAAATGCCCACTTATCTGTTCCTCAGTGTCCAAAGGGCTATTTGGGGACCATAGACTAATTGCTTCCTTCCAATTTCTTATTTCCACCCACACCGACTCAGTTGACACTCACTCCACAACCTATGCCCTTTCTGCAACTGGCAGCGGTCAACCAGTTTACCTATCGCGGCTGCACCATTTCATCGGATGCGAGGATCGACAACGAGATAGACAACAGACTCGCCAAGGCAAATAGCGCCTTTGGAAGACTACACAAAAGAGTCTGGAAAAACAACCAACTGAAAAACCTCACAAAGATTAGCGTATACAGAGCCGTTGTCATACCCACACTCCTGTTCGGCTCCGAATCATGGGTCCTCTACCGGCATCACCTACGGCTCCTAGAACGCTTTCACCAGCGTTGTCTCCGCTCCATCCTCAACATTCATTGGAGCGACTTCATCCCTAACATCGAAGTACTCGAGATGGCAGAGGCCGACAGCATCGAATCCATGCTGCTGAAGATCCAACTGCGCTGGGTAGGTCACGTCTCCAGAATGGAGGACCATCGCCTTCCCAAGATCGTGTTATATGGTGAGCGGCCACCATGACAGAGGTGCACCAAAGAAGAGGTACAAGGACTGCCTAAAGAAATCTCTTGGGGCCTGTCACATTGACCACCGCCAGTGGGCTGATATCGCCTCAAACTGTGCATCTTGGCGCCTCACAGTTCGGCGGGCAGCAACCTCCTTTGAAGAAGACCGCAGAGCCCACCTCACTGACAAAAGACAAAGGAGGAAAAACCCAACACCCAACCCCAACCCACCAATTTTCCCTTGCAACCGCTGCAACCGTGTCTGCCTGTCCCGCATCGGATTTGTCAGCCACAAACGAGCCTGCAGCTGACGTGGACATTACCCCTCCATAAATCTTCGTCCGCGAAGCCAAGCCAAAGAGAAAGAGATACTAACCCTGATTAGTAATGCTATACCCACCCAACCCCCAACCCCCCCCCCCCCCACCCTTGTCCCCTTTACCATCTATGCTGTCCCTTTTAAAACATCTAAACCCTGGTATCTGTATCAGCCAATCCTGTCCTTGCATCAGCCGAGTCTCTGTAATGGCCACAACATCATAATTCCACATGTTGATCCTTGCTCTTAGGGTTATCTCCTTTATTCTTAATACTCCTTGCATTGAAACAGACATACTTCAAACCCTCCAACTGACTACATTTATGCTTCCTCCCCTGCCTGTCCTTTCTCACAAACCCACAAGACATTGCATCATATTTCCACTTACTGCTATATTCTTTGCACTCACATTCTGGATCCCATCCTGCTGCCAAACCAGTTCAAACTCTGCCCAACAGCTGTAGCAAATCTCCCCAGCACAATATTGGTCCCTCTCCCCAGAAGAAATCACAATGATCCACAAATCTGAACCCGTGCCCCCATCACCAAGTCTTCAGCCATGCATTCATCTGCCACAACTTCTAATCCTGCCCAAGGACCTTGTCAAGGGCCTTGCTAAAGTCCATATATACAACATCCACCACCCTGACCTCTTCAATCCTCTTTGTCACCTCTTCAAGAAACTCTTATCAGATCATGAGACATGATCCACACATGAATCCATGCAACCTCCCTAACTATCCAAATGCAAGTTAATCCTCTCCTGCAATTTTCTAACACCGTCATTGCCTGGCTTGTCCCTCCTGTTCTTTCTAACCATCAGCACAACGTATGCCACCCTCTAGTTTTCCAGCACCACACCCAAGACCAGATATGATGAAAATATCTCAGCAATGGCCTCCACAATTTATTCCCCAGCTTCCCGTAAGGTGCAAGGAAACACATTAAGTGCTAGGAATTTGTCCACTTGATGCTACAAGGATGCTAAAACCTCTCTGATAGTTCTAGTATGGTTCAGCACCTTGGCACTCTTCGATTCTTTGGCTTCCATGTTCTCCACCACAGAAAAGGTGGATGAGAAGTATTCATTCAAAATCCTACCTTTCTCCCGTGGCTCACACATAGACAGCCTGTTGATCTTTAATGGACTAATTCTTTCCCTACCTATCCATTTGCTCTTAATATTCCTGTAGAATCTCTTGGGATTCTTCTTTATCCTGCCCGCCAGCTTCATCTCATGTCCTTCTTTTGCCCTCCTGATTTCCCTCTGAAACACACTCGTCCACTCCCTGTACTCATCAAAGGATTTGCTTGACCCAGACACTGTCAATCCTGATGTAGGCCTCCCTCCCTTTTCCTGACGAGAGCCTTTATATTCTTTGTTAATCAGGGTTTCCTTAAACTTACCAGCCTTGTTCTAACAGTGCCTGAACTCTTGCTTTGTCATCTGAAAAAACCTCGCACTTTCCTCTTAGTTGCAAGCATCCATTCCCAATCAACTTTGCAAGTTCCTGCCTCATTACTCGAAATCAGCCTTGCCCCAACTTGTGCACAGTCACATCTGTTCCTTAACTATTTTAAAACAAATAGAATTGTGGCCACTGGACCAAAGAGCTACCACACAAAATTCCTTGAGGTCTCGTGTAGGACCCTCTCTGGGAAGGCCATCAATATTGTTGATTGAGGAAGCTCTCTCGGACAAATTCCATCCCATCCATGCCCTTGTACCATGAGTGCCCCAGTCAATATTTACAAAGTTGAAATCTCACAGTAATACTGCCCAATTATTCTTCGAGCTATCTGCAATTTCTGTACGCATCTGCTCTTCCAATTCCTCAAGATGGTCTGGATGCTGAAAAACTGCCCCAACAAAGTGATTATTTCCTTCTTGTGTCCTTTCTTATAGCTTCACTAGATGATCTCCCAAAAATATCCTCCACCAAGATTGTTATGACTTCCCTTATTAAAAATGCAACCCCTGCACCATCTCTTATCTCACCATCTATTACACTGTTGCATCTTTACCCTGGAAAAAGGAGCTGCCAGTCTTGTTCTCTCAGCCATGTCTTCTTAATCAATTCATTTCCTGTCTATCACCCTTTCCTACGATGCAAATTAAACCAAAATCTTTCCTCTCACTTTGTTATTACTCGTGCTCATTGATCCCTCTAAGCTGTGTGCGTGAACGGTCTGTGTGTGTGGGCACAAAGGAAAGCAATGTGGGCACAGCTCAGAGGGAACACTGCCCCTGGCTATCCTGTTCACTACACTTGCCCTCTCCGAGTACAGTGTTAGGCTGCCACTTATCATTTGCCTAATCACTGCCGTGAGCCCCAACTCTGCCAATCTAGTTTAAACCTTCCTTTGAAATTGCCAGAATAATGGTCTTCTCACAGTTCAGATGTATCCCGTCCCTTTTGTATAGGTCACGTCTTCTCTTGAAAATTTCTCAATGGTTCAAGAACTTGAATCCCTGCCCCTTCCATCAGGAGCTCAGCCACATATTTATCTGGCCTATTTTTTTTTTAAATTCTAGCCTGACCAGCACATGACTCTGAGAGTAATATACCCTGAAAATCTTATTTTTTAATCCTTTTCTTCGCTCAATAAATTCACTCTGCATGGCTTTGACCCTTTTCCTACCTACGTCATTCATGCTAATATGTACAATGACACCTTAACTACTTATCCTCCCCCTTGAGAATGTTGTATAACTGCTCAGAGACATCCTTGACCATGACATTGGGAAGTAACACACCATACTGGTGTTTCTCTTGTTGCCACAGAACCTCCTGTCATCCCTATGGAGTCACCTATTGTTACAGTTTTGCCTCTTCCTTGCTGAGCCTCAGAGTCTGTCATGGTGCCACTTATAATGTGACAATGAATGTACCATCGCAATTTTTGTCCTGCCAACTCAAGTTCTGTAGAATGTTAGCCTGTAATTTATTTGTCACAGATCATTCTATAATCACTCAACACAAGCTTGATGTATGAAACCATGGATCAGTATTTCTTTTGTTTAGTGTTGTATTCAGTGCACTGCACAAACAGCTTTAATTACAATGGGGTTCTTGATGCACATGTTGCAAAGTTTTTTTTTCAGAATTACCCTCGTGCCTGGAGAGCGTAGGACATGAGCACATTATCACATGGTGTGTGGTGCAAGTATTGAGGTACCTTTGCCTTTGAGAGCCACCATCAACCACGCCACTTGACATGATGCCCCAACCTTCGCACCCTTGGCCCATCCCTACACCTCCTTCAGACTTGACCCTCTCCCCAGCAGTTTTTGAGAAAGCAAACATTGTTGCTGAAGGACATTCATGAACCGACATGCGCAACTGATCATTTGATAGCACCGAAAATGTTCTAAGCCAGTGAGTGGCATGCTTGTCCTGAGCTGATATTTTGCTTTCATTCACACACCAGCATATCTTGAAGTTTCTGTTTATGGAATAGGATCATCGTTCAAGGAATGCTTTCCTGCGAACTTCTCGACAGGACAAACTCTTTTCTAATAGAATTTTGCTCACCCAATGGGTCCGCCCTGTCATTTGGCTATTTTTTGTTTCATATTTATTTTTAATATTTTGGGAGTTTTCCAGAATGATCCAATTCAGGAAGAGGAGGAGGAGTAAATACATAGAAGCAAACTATGTAAACATGCCTCCAACGCAGTCAAACTAAATTATTTTTAAAGTAAAATAAGATGGAGACACTTTCAATAATACTGCCTATGGAGTGATTAAAATTTAAATCAACAGGCATTAAAGGAACACTGTAGAAAGAGTTTGTGTGCGTTGTCCGGTTGAAATGACGGGAACTTTTAAAATCTGTGTCATTTTCATATCATAATGCATGTATGACTGATGAATTATATGTTAAAAACATTTCAAGGGAAAAGACCAGAGTGCATTGAAATGGGTAGGGAAATATTGCAGGACCATCAGATCAAGAGGCAAAAATCATCAAAGTTTTTAATGTAGCTGTAGTCCAAGTGTAGAACTGAAAAAAATATATTAGCCTGGACATCTTGTTTCATATTCTAGGGAAGAAGAAAGATGGTTCTGGATTGGGTTTAACAAAAGGAATCCAACCTCTGCTGGCTCCTGGAAATGGAGTGATGGCAGTCCAGTAAGTTATTCCAAATTATTTTTTTTACCTGGTAACACACAGTATTTCTAGTTAATTGAATGTGGACCCATAATTTGCAAATACATATGTTTAGAAAAAAAATTGTGCAGTCCTCCTGGAACTTATTTACTTTTTAAAGAAATAAAGACATAGAAAGAAAAGGATTTGAATAAGAGTTTTGAAAGAGTGCCATTGATCCAATAGAAGCTGAAAGAATGGGCCTTTTATCTCCTGCTCTCCAAAGAATGTGTAACTGTTTCACAAACAAAAATATGGTGTAAACATTTGGAGAAATTAGTTCAAGTCTGTCTCTTTTGGGGATGTTTTGCTGTAAAACAAAGAATATCTATCTATCTATTTATTTATTTAGTTGAAATCCATGGTTTTCAAACTGCCCCCCCCCCAACTCATATTCCACCTTAAGCAATCCCTATGCCATAAGTGCTCAGTGATTAGTAAGGGATGACTTAAGGTGGTATGTAAGTGGGAAAGGAAGGTTGAGAACCAATTGTTACTGAAATATTTTGCTTGAGAAAAATTCTCATTGGCCCATTTCCTTTGGAGTTATGAAACCGTGCACATAACAAGTCTCTTAGGTATGATTAAAACAGTGGTTTTCAAACCTTTTCTTTCCACTCACATACCACTTTAAGCAATCCCTTACTAATCACAGAGCACCTATGGCATAGGGAATACTGAAAGTGGAATTTGAGTTTAGGGTGTCAGTTTGAAAACCACTGGTATAGATGAATATTTGTCCTGCATATGTATTCTTTCCCTGTATGTGTGCTATGTCTCATTGAATGTCTGTGTATTTTGCAACGAGACTGGAGAACGCTATTTCATTGGTTTGTACTTGTACAGTCAGATGACAATAAACTTGACTTGACGAGAATTTGTACTGACCATGGCCAATTTGAAATATCTATTTCAGATTAAAGTTGTCAATAGTAATCGTTCTGTTCAGATGCATTTCACTGTCTCTCCCTTACATCATAAAATGCTGGGAGTACTCAGAAAGCCACCTTTGGACAGTGAAACGCAAATCATGTGCTAAGATCAATAATTATTCTGAGTTTGTGTTAATTACTGCAAGTATTTTGTTGCTTTCCTCATTTATGTTATGTTCAGATTTAACTACACTTCTTATTTTATATCTAGTAATCTATCAATTGTGTCCAGTTTTTGATATTTGATCAATAACCTTGACCATTTGCTGCTCTTTCTGTTTGCACCTTAGTATCCAACATTTTGCACAATCTGATTGTTACAATTTTTTTTAAACGTCAGGTTTGCTGTGTATTTTAAAGCATGGACATCCAAATGGTGATCTTGTTGGAAAGGAAAGTCGTGGAATGTACTTAATCTGTAGCATCATTGCAGACAGCCTGACATAATCAGCCTGAATCAATACTCACTACTAACAAATGAACCATGACCTCCTTGAGTATTTAAAAATGTATAGTTTTCAAAATTTAACAAGTTACAGAATCTGAATTTTAGTTCTGGTGAAATACAAACCAGTAGATTTCAATCAGTCTGGTGCTCAATGAGATGTCAGACCCAGAACCAAGCTGAAAGAAATGTATCATTCTGTCAAGTTTGCTCAGGATTCAAGATCTGAATATATATTTCTTTTTGTTCCCTGCCTGCTCATGTGCGTGTCTTTTAAACATTGCTATTGTATCTGCTTCCTCCATATTCCCTAGCAGCGATCATTCTGTATTAAAAAAAATCTTGAAAATCTCTTTCAATCTATGCACTTTGGTAATTGATGTTTCCACTCTTGGAAAAAGACTCTTGACTGTTTTCTCTGCATCTCATTTTTTTTATATACTTCCATCAGGCTGTTTCGAATCCTCAAATGCTCCTGAGGAAATAATCCAAATTTGTCTAGCCTCTCCTTACCACTCACCAATCCAGGCAACGTTCTTGTGAATGTCTTCTCCAAGCCCTCAAGTTATATTCACCAAGCTGATTTAAATCGTAACTCCTTTCCTGCAGAAACCCAGGGCACAAATTGCTCTTTGTGGTTCAGGTATTTGTCATTATTAAATTTGATTTATTCATTGGGAAATAATAAAATAAATAGTCTGAAAGAAAATAACTTCTCAAATTGTTCATTCCGAAGTTGTCATGAGGATCTAAGCTGTCTTAACATTGCTTGTTCTCCAGATCGTTTCTCTGTTTTCACTAGACAAAGACAGAGATGATGATGTCAGAATCTGTGCAGCTTACAAATTTGATAAAACCCTTGAACCTTTTCAGTGTGATGAAAAATTGGGTTGGATTTGCAAAATGCCAAAAGGTAAAATGCATATTTTGAAATATGAAAGGATTTGCAGTTGTTATTTTCGCATTAAATAGAGTATCTGCCTTTACATTGATCAATTTTCTTTTTCAGGAGTTGATCTGGTAAAAACAGACTGGTATGTTGATGGTAAGCAAAATTAACTCACCTGTTCAGTTCAACACTAAATGCAAAGAGCAGTTGTCTGTTAAACAGCACGACATACATTTCACATTGAGTTAAGTTAATTATCTCCATTCTTCCCCTGCCATTGATATAACTTACTTTGTTTAATACTAATCAGGACTGTCCAAACTGTTTTTCATGCCTTTCAAACAATAAAGCAGTAGTTGTAAAATGTTCATGATGGAGAAAATAAAGTCCAAATTTCCTTAGCTTTTTAGTGAAGGCCATTGTAACCATTTCACTTCTCCAATTTTTAAAAAAATTATATTTTTAAGCCCATTTCTGAGAAAAGAAACTTCCCATGATTACTATAAGGCATGCAGTGCCTTTGTAAAAACAAACCTCTCTGGTTCAGCAGTGGGTGTATTGCAGTTGCATCTCTTTTGTGGAGTTTCCATTCAGTGAATTCCCTAAATTATAATGACTCGCGTTCCTCTCACTCTCGTGACTATTAGATCATTTCATGAAGTTGTGAACTAAAACATCCTCAGGGAAATGTTCAGTCCAGGATCCAGAAGTGGAAATTTGGAAAGTTTTCTCAATTTTGCTTTTCATACCAACATGATAAAATCTAGAAAAAAAACATAAAACTTGTAGAAGTCAGAATCTTAAATGTAAAAAGAGAGGCATCCATGGATACAATTGGGCAGTCAACATTTTGGGTAGGGACTCTTTATTATCTCAGTAAAGGGTCTGTACTTGAAGTTTTGTGTAACCATTTCTATCCCTGGAATTTCCCTGATCTGCTTAGTAACTCTGTTCTCTTTGCTACAGTTGCATGCTGTTCTTTTACTGCTTCATTTCTCATCATTATATGCTAATTTATGCAAAATAAATATTTTGAAACCAGTTTTTCTTTGTTCATTTGACTGAAAGTAGGATTTTATAATGCTAATTGCAGTAAATGTTTTTTTGTTAGTAGCAGTGTTTCGCCTCATTTAGATTTAAATATATTTTGAATTGTTTCCCATTTACAGAAGAGCAGTATGCTTTTGCACCTTGGCTTTTCTTTCAAGGTGCTGAGTATTTGTTTTTTGAAACAGAAGGGAACTGGCTTGCAGCTGCTGTAGCTTGTAGCCTGATGGGTAGCAACTTGGTTTCTATAACCACTCCCAAAGAACAGGACTTCATTAAAAACAGAATGGAAAAGGTAAGCTGCAATCTGGAGGTATTTCACCTTGGAGCAGATTTTACAGCAGTAACCTATGGTGTTGCAGAGCACTTCATTCAAATTCAGAAATATCTTCTTGAAGTAGTTTTGTTTAAATTATTTTGCTTTTAAGCGTAAGGTACTGAATAGGAAGGGGATTTTTGTGACACACTAGTTTTTTGTTTCTGGTTCAGCTGTCCTTGTTCAGTCATCTGTAATGTCAATTGCTTACTGATCAACAGCACATTTAATTGGAGATAAGTTCAGGACAGCCCCATGGAAAAACTATGAAAACATATTCTTATTCAGATGCAGAATAAGATGCCAGTCACATTGCTGCATTCCATCACATTCTCATTTCATCAGCTTTGCAACTTGCCTTCCCTGTCCCTGACATCTGTTTCTCGGTGTCCTTGGGTCTGGCCTTGTCTGTGGAGAGCATTTGCATATCTTTTGCTAGAAGAAAATAGCTCTTGAAATGCAGACTATTTTAACAAAAATAATGTTAGGAAATCATTCTATTGTTTTATAAAACTTTGGGTATGAAGTTTTAATACAGATTCATTTCAACAGTTGACAACCCCATATTGCTTGCATGTATGTAATTTTAACCTAAGAGGCAGAAACTCTTTTCATTATTCCTTTATTGTCGTGCAATAGTACAGAACATGTAATATTGCACAAAATTGCCTTCTGATTGCCATAAGATAGACAAAGAGTCGCCATGAGTGTCGCCCAGCACCCCTTAAAGTACAAGAGAAAAAGAAATAAAGGAAAGTCTCTTTGGGGTATCTGTGGATTCAGTGTTCCTGCAGCCTCACAGACTCCTATTCGATCCGTCGGCAACCCATGCTCCAGGTCCAAACCCCTGACAAGATCAGGAAGCCTTCAGCACCTGACACACTTCGAGTCTTTTTGTTTGCCTGTGGCACCCTTTCGAATCCAAGCCCCGATACCTAGTTCCCATGAACCCCTCTCCAGCAGCCCACAGCCCATGTGGATCCACTGACCGCAAGTCACCCGCAGCCTGTGTGGATCCCCCAGCTGCTGAGCCCCTCATGCCACCGTCATCATCGTCCTGTAGTGTCGTGTCGTCTCCTCTGCTTCTCATTCTCAATGGGTGTTTGGTTGGGGGAGGGGGGGAGAAGAGAGAGGGTGTCACAGGTCCGCTGCTCCCTGGAGCCTGCAACTCCTTGTGGCCACTATCAAGCACAGGACACAAAGCTGCATTTGCAGGATTTTAGCTCAAAAACATAATTGGCTCCTTTCAGAGGCTGTTTAATTCCTGTATGGAGCCACCAGCATTAGGACTGGGCAGTCGAACCATTCGGAGCAGCACTGTGTCTCCCATGCCTGCTCTGGTGGAGGAGCTGCTGTCATTTTCTTTCAATGCTTCATCCAAAATGAGTCAAAAAGCACAGCTATATTCGTTTCTAATTGTAGACTACTGACCATTTATGTCATAGTCAGGTAAAACAATCGCACAAGGTACGTGAATTAAAACACTCTCATTTGATAGCATATATAAGTTTTCATTTTTGTGGGCTGAATCTAGACTCAGAATGGAAACAGAATAAATTATTGGCCACTTTTTGAACATTTGAAATCCTTCTTAGTTACTTGACATGTGATAGAATGAAGCCACTTTTAAAAATGATCAACCAATCAACTGAGCTATTCACAAATTGGTTTTAGAATTTAAATCTGTAGAGCAGAGTATTTTTTATTTTAACATTGATACATTACTTTCTTAATACAATTAAATAAATTAAGTACCACATTTAATTTATCATGTCTATTTGAATTCTATATAATGCATTGACCAATTTTAATCATGTTCAAACATCCAGTGTATTTTAACAAACTATTTTGTGCATGCCTGTTCACAGAGCGTTACAGATGTCCAGAAATGCAGTGGAGATATGTTTTCATTTTCTTTACTGATTAGTTTAGAATTTAAATCCAGATTTAAAACTTGTTCATTTGTCCTTCAGATGAAATGTTTTGAAAAACTTGTGGCTTTTCAGAAAAAAAAACATCTATTTTCCACAATGTTATCTTCTCATCCTTGTGATGGATTTAGCCACAGTGGAAGTGTTACAAGCCCAAAGGACCCCAAAACCCAGCAGCAATAGACATTCACCAAGACAAGTGGTTTTTAAAACAAAATTTATTTTTAATCAACTTTAAACATGAAAACAGAATCAAACTTTAACTTATCTCTGTACTTAACTAACCCAAATTAACCCCCTTCTAATTCTAAGCACACGTGTATGTAATGTGTGTGTAAATTTAAGAAAAGTTCTTTGGTTCAATCTCATTTCTCCTTCTTCCAAGTTCTCTGGATGCAGGCAATTCTTATACTGTGCACAGAATTTAACATGTATAAAGTTCACCAGGCTTTGGTGCTCAAAAGGTAAATGTTTTCCGCTCAGGAAGGTTCTTGTAGGGTTTGCAGAGAGAGATTTGTTGTTCCAGAATTTCCACAACTGAGGTACCACCATTAGTCACCTCAATGTCACGCAGATGAAACTTTCCCCATCAGGGTTTTCCAGATAGTAACCTCTTCCTTTCAGGCCACCACAGAGTTCCTTTCTGTTTCACTTATTCCAAGAGAAATATCAGACAGATAGCACTTCCAGCCATCCACTGCTCTGGAGCTTTTCATCAGTTTCAACCAGCTCTTGCTGGCTTGCACTGTTCAGCTGATTTTCAGTGTCACACACACACTAAATGAGAGAGCTTGTAAACTTGTCTCTCTCTCTCTCTCTCTCTCTCTCTCTCTCTCTAACTGCCAACTGCCGGAAAGCCCATGTGACTCTCTCACTTGCAAAAAAAAAACCCACCTTCTTCAGCAATCAACAGGAATTCATCTCCTTTTGGTCAAGAAGTTGTCTTAGATAAACAAAACCCAGGAGTGACCTTTCTGTGCACTCTGTCAAAACCCTTGAAAAGAGCTTCCAATTGCCAGAGTGTCTCCACTCCATTCATTTCATGACATCATTTCTATTAGCACCTACTTGTGAAATGTGCATCACATTCTCCAGAGATCCTGCAAAGTTATTGAATATGAATTCTTCAGTCTTTCAAATAAGATCTGTTTTAAAATGTATGTATGTATGTCACCTTACTCTAAATCTTTCCAAAATTCTCCTAAATATTTATAATCCATTACAGAAGCTTTTTTTTTGTTGTAATTACCTCCCGGCTTCACTTCTCTAATGCACTCCTTGACAGTTTGGAAATTTCCTCCAAATTAAAAACAAATTTATTCAGTATATTGCACTTCACATCTCTTTACCATCTTCTAAGGACTTAGTCTAGTAACCAAATCAATCTATCAGGTTGTGGGATTTGAAAAGTAGCTTTAAATGACTTGTGACCAGTTCTCTTCATACTTTGTTAGAATAGTACGTCATCTTGGTCACCTCAAGATCGATGTGTTAATCACTTTGCTGATTTAGTTATATTTGATTTGATGTTGTGGTGTTCCATCAAATCGACAAGAGACATTGAAACATTTTAAATGTTCTTATTCATGAAATGTTTAATCTTTTCTTCAGCTTTTAACAAGTGGACATGAAAAGTGGTGGATTGGATTATATGCAGAAAATCCCAAAACCGGTTTCCGGTGAGGAGCAACAGACTCGTAAAAAGATGTTTGTAATGCCCTTTACTGATTATTAATGGTATTTATCCAATTAAATGCTCCATTTGTCTGTAGCTGGATAGATGATTCATCGTTATTTTACTACAACTGGGACGATAACTATCCAAGCCGTTTGCATAATCATAGTGGCAGATGTGTTTACATGTCATCAAAAACAGGTAATTATTCCACTGAATACTAGTCATTACATTTGCTACTTTACTATTTAGTGAGATGCTTGATCCAGTTATAAAATGGGTGAGCAATGTGAAGGCTCTTTGCTGTGTAGTTAAGATATATTCACAAACCAAGACCATGGTTCCACGGTGAACAAAGAGAAGCTGGGGGGACTCGGTGGGTCAGAGAGCATCAATGGATCAAAATAATCAGGCAACATTTTAAGTCAGGACCCCTCATCAAGGCATTTTTTCCCCTGTTCCATGTCACATGAACCTGACATGTTAATGTTAACACTCAGCAACTTGTGCAAATTGGGTATCAATAACATGAATATCCTTTATCTTTGTGTACATTTTATCTGCTTAATTTAGTGAAATATGTTTGAATTTCAGTCACATTATATTGTTACAATGGGCTACAATTCAAGAGCTAGTTTCTCATTTAGCAAAAGACATGCAAAGGTGAATCATAGAGGGTGTCAGACCTGAGGATGATGTAGAACAGTTGTAAGGCCCAAGGTGTAGGCATCGAAAAGAGAACTTTTGAAAATTTGAAGGCAAGTTTCAAAGCACAAGAAAGTAGAACATGGCAGTAATATGAAAATGAATGAAGGCTATGTCACGAATGTTCTCTACCTGCTTAAGAAAATATCATTTTACTATTTTTGCAGAGGGTCTTTCCTGATTTATCTTCAATTTAATGTGCTGTTGATTAGTAAGTGCTGATAGAGGACAAAAAACAAGGACAGCTAAACCAGAAATCAAAACCAGTTCCAGTTGTCTTGAAAATCCCCTTCAGACATACCCCTTCAAACCAAATTTATAATTTCATATTCCCTCCCTTCTCCTCTTCACCATCACAGTATTTCTATTGGCCTTTAAGGAGCCAATTTGCTTTGAGTTCTCATAGTTAATCACAAGGAGATATTTTCCATACAATTCAGGACAAGATTTTTTTTCAGGATCTAGGCATCACTGGCAAAATCAGCATTTTATTGCCTATACCAAAACTGTCTAAGAAGCTGGTGGTGAGTCACTTACCTGGGTGGTGCTCAGCTCTTCAGAAGACCTTTGAGAGTAAACCACCCAGGATGAGCCTGGAGGCATTTAAGGGCCAGACCAGATAAGGGTATAAGATTCCCATTCCCAAAAGACACTGGTGAACCAAATGGGTTTCTGTGAAAGTAGCATAGACTTTGTAATCATAGTTTCTCAGAGGAGTTGTTTGTCTAACTTCCAGATTATTGATTGAATTAGGTGACTTAGTTGCCATGGTGGAATTTGAACTCTGGATACTAGAAACTATTGCAGGCAAATACCAGAAATGACCAGTCAATGATATCAGTCATTTGCAACATTGTTTTGATATTAGCCCTGCCAAAATAAGAAATGATAATCCTGCACATACCAAAGCAAGCAGTGCGAAGATGCAGAGAAAGCTCAATCCTTGATTATTGAAAGGCTTTCTCAATGAGTTGCAGATTTGTTATGACTGAGAAGCAAGCTGATTGGTTTAATAGTATGAGTTGTTAAGGTCAAAGCATTCATTATTGCTGTGAAAAATACATACCTGACATACTTTCATGCCATTTTAGCATTCTCCTGTGGCTGTCCTCAGTTCAGCATCAATGTGGAATACTTCCTGAGCCTCATAAACCTTGGAAACAATAGTGACAAGATATCGTAATATATGAATAAGAAGGGAAGAGAATAGCATTGAATGTAGAAATGAGGGTACTTTTAAATCTGTGTGATTGCAATGTTATTTAACTTCTTTCCACTCTGTTATTTTCGAAATTCATTTGGAGGTAGCACTAGAATTTTTCATTCACTTTTAAATGTGCGCTAAGATGCTTTTCATTGATTTTTTTTTAAAAACATGGAACTGTCTGGCCCAGTCGTCAAATGTTAATGCTCCACAGAAATCCTCCCTTCACTCTTCATCTTACCATCTCATTTTTCTCTGTTATGCTTTTTTTCAAGTATGCTATTAAATGCATCTGTGTATTGGTTATTTGCATGATATAAGATCATTATTTTGTAGATTTGTATTTCTTTTTATTGTTGATTAATCTTTTTGGTATTTTTTTTTAAATGGTAACCCAATTTTGTATAGTGCATCATGTGCTCTGAACAAGGAATGAAGTAAATTCAGCATAAGGTTGTTATTCTGTTCTTCTGGAAATGAACCCAAGTGGTATATTTTTAATAACCAAATTAACTGTCATTGCTTAAGGAGTTCAGTATCCTACCCGTAGATATCTAATTTCTCCAAGCTGTTTAAGCATTATTCAAGTCATCCAAGCCACCAAAAATGTGATCTGTCTAAATTGAAATTTATTTATGCCCTGCCAAAGTTTAAATTTCCCTTTTCTTTTATGGCTTTACTCACTTTAAATGAAACTAGTCTAGACAAGTCTGTTTACTTCCTTCACAAGTGAATGGAATGAGATGAAAGGATGAAATCAAAGTTGGCAGCACAAAGTAGAAAAGTTAATGCCACAGACACAAGTACTGGACAAACCGTTTATTAGATGCCAGAGAGATGTAGTCACTTAAACTATTGGAGGACAAAAACATTTTGTTCGATAGGGCAAGAGCATGCAGAAACAATGGATCTAGCATGACAATTGTGTTTTATTTTGTTCACCAGACTATTCTTTGGTCTCATGTAAAAAGTACAATAAAGTCTGATTCTTAATATGTTGCTTGATTATTTAGATTGTTAATTATAGTATTTTTACAGGATTTTGAACTCCTATTGACCATCACTCTCTAAATTTCTAGTTACATTCACATTAGGATGGGTGAGGCCTGGACAGAAACAAATACTGAGGTCAAGGATGATTTTATTAAATGTTGGGGGGTGGGGGGAGGGGAGAGAGCTATGTGGCCTATTCCTGGGTCTTGAATGTCCTTTTGAAAGTTGAAATAATTAGTAATTTTATGTTTGTTTGTATATTAACCAACAGGGCGTTGGAGTGATAGCAAGTGCTTTCTGTCTCTTCCTTTCATCTGCAAACGCTACAATATATCACTGGTTGAAGTTCACACAGTTGAACGTTATGTGCCAGACATCTCGTGTCCAAAAGGTTGGCTGTATTTTGAGCATAAGGTGATTTTAGATAAAGAATTTTTTTGTCTGCAATATTTTATAGATTAAGCATTCTTGCAATCACAGATTGAGAATATATATTTTAATTGTAACATCAGTTAATTTGTCAGAACAGCAATCTTATTTTAATAAGCAAAATGAAATATGTTACTGCAATTTTTGGCTGAACAAACTGTAATGTTTAATTCTTCATATTCTATAAAAGATGAATATTAAAACATGTTTATATATAGAGTGCTTTTTGCATCTCCTAAATGTTACAAAGCACTTATGAACAATTCATATTTCATGAAGTAAATGCTCAGTGCACCATCAGCACATTGAACTTCAAAATCATTTCCATTAATTTGGTTTCAAAAGCACAGTACAACCACTGTGATGAGTGTCAGTGATCATGAATACATTCCTAGGTAGTGGTTACAAATTTTAATAGCAAAATGGACTAGTAGATATATTTTAAGAATATTTGTTACTTATAGCTCAAAACATGCATCAAGAATAAACATCACTGGTGACTTTTTTCATATGACAGTGTTTCCTGGTCTATGTGCCAAAGGACAAGGGTCAACGAAAGCATTGGTATTCTTCTCAAATGTACTGCACAATACATGGAGGGACGCTTGCCACTATAGAAAATGAAATAGAACAAGGTAATTGAAATTAACTAAAATAATTTGCATTTGGCTTGCTTACTACGAGTTTTTATTCATATAATTGCCTGTGCATGCACAATAGAAGAAACTCAATGACACAGACTTTTCCAGGTTTAAGAATAAAGAGAGGCCTCCATCTACTCTTGAGACTAAAGATCCCGGATTGGGGAGATTGCTCCACAGTCTGTTACAGGAATTTTTATTCTTTTATATTCAATCTCCAGGACCCAATTTGCAAATTTTTTTAATGATGTAAATTATGGCCATCAGAGGAAAAAAAAACAAAATGTATGCAAGATGGCAAAAGTCAGATCAAACAACAGATTTCATTTAACATAATGAAACCCTTATTTACCAAACTGTCCTCCCTGCTGTTGTCAGATTCCTATGTAAAATAACAGTAGAATAATTCCATATAGAATGGAGAGGTTTTCAAAATACTCTCTTTTATATTTCTCACTCAAATCTTAGCAAGCAGACAGATATAAAAATGACCCCATGGATTCTAATGGTGTCCCTACTCAGTCTTTCAAATAAAATTCAGGCCATGCTTTATAAGCTATCCAAACAGCTTCTGGAATTGATGATTTTTTTTCTTTATGCATGTCTGGAAGCAACAATTATTAACTCAGCCATTGGCAGTGAAACTTTACTCTATAATTCCATTCTCACTTTTTAAAATTCACAGCATTTTTAACAATCCAGCTCCTGGAAAGATCAACGAGTGTTTGGATAGGTCTGCACAGTGATAACTTTGAACATTGGGTGAATGGGAAACCTGTGATATACACTAACTGGTTACCGAATGAGCCAGCACGCGATGCTGCAGGTCCTTATAAATATGATCCTGTAAGTTTTTTTCAAATTTGTTAGTTATGAATGAACAGTTTCTGAAACTTTATATGGATTGTGTCCTCTTCAAAAAAAATAATAATTGATGAATATGATTTGGTCAGGTAAGTCACAACAATTCACATGAACTAATTCTCAAATTAAACTTCCCTGTAACTCCATTCACTACCTCCAAGTAAGATGTGTGACAGTGGAGTCCCATATCATCTAAGCTGTGTTCGTCTCTTTGTGGGATGTATGAAAGAAACCTTATTTCATTCCTACTCGGGCTCTCTCTCTCTCTCTCTCTCTCTCTCTCTTTTGCGTCTTTTTCTGTACATTGATGATCTTGTTTTTGTTACTTGTGTTTAAAGAGAATTTGTTTCTTATTTTTACTCCTTCTTGGTTAACTTCTTACACTTCACTCTCTTTATTTCACTATTTTCATCTCAGTGGATAGGCGAGCAACTGACAACGTACATTACAAACCCTCGGACACCCAAGAATATGTTGATTGCACGTTAACTAAACGTCCTCAGCCACTCAACTATACCTCATCTTTCTCTGTCAGGATTCAATTCAGTTCTCACATTCCTCTGATTCCATTGCATTTGATCTGATAACAAATTATTTCCACACAATTACTTCCAAAATATGTTCCTCCTTCCTGAAACATTTCTTACCCTCAACTGTTTGCTCTCACTCTCCTCCAGGACAAAACAATTAATGTAAAAGGTAATTTTGATACTTTATCCTTGCAGTTTGCTAAAAGAATGTTTTTAAAATAAAATGTTTAAAATATTGCTAATTACAACTATCAGCATTTCTAACTTATTTTGCTTGCAGACTTCAGAACATATTAATAGTCCTGTCCTACAAGGAGAGTCAAAAAGGTGTGCTTTATTGTCCAGCAGTCATGCTCATCATTCCACTGGAAGGTGGTACACAAGAACTTGCAATGCAAATCATTATGGCTTTGTATGTCAAAGAAGCCCAGGTGAAGTCCTTTAGATAAATTATCAATCATATTTTAATGAACAAATAAATGATGTTGGAGCTTCAAGATACAAAATAGCAACAATCTCTTATTTCAGTACTTGGAAATTGAAATCCCCACCAAGACCATATTCAAAATGGAACAATGTAGCCGTGATAAACTGTTGTCTCACCCATGCAGTTTAAATCAATCGTTGTTTCATATTAAGTTTTAAATTATTCTATGCTCAATATTTGTCAGAATCTTGTTTTATGGATCATATTAATTAATAGATCATCATACAGTTTATTCTTCAAATAGCTAAATTGCACAGCGTAGTAGAGCGTATCTCTTAAATTAAAACTTTTTCACACAGGAATTTTGCATCTTAAAATTGCATCAGAAATATTTTTGTATATCCTTAAACTCTACAAGAAAGTATGGTAATGATCTTGAGATTTGGCCATCATTAAGTAGACAATAAAGTTTATTATTAGTCGACAGACCTTTTTTCAAATGTGCAATAAAGATTTCCTGTTTTGGGGAATCCAATAAATTGGTAAACTGAAATATGCTGTTTGGCCTTGATGCTCTTTTTCTCGTGTATTGTGAAATTATGTTGATTTAATACAGGATAAAGCCCGGCAGAATATTTTTATCCCTGTTCCAAGGTAAATGTTGGCTGCTCTTCTGTAATTGTTTTCATACTTTATTGTTTCAGTTGATAAATCTCTCTTTTTTTCACAGATAAATCCATCCATAATATCAATAAATCCGCTTCATATCCAATTCCTGATACTTTGGCATATGGAAATTACACATACAAGCTAATTAAGAAGAACTTAACATGGTATGAAGCACGAATTGAATGCAAAGAAAGAGAAACTGAACTGGTCAGCATCACAGATCAATACCACCAAGCTTTTCTCACAATTATTGTGAATAGGCTATCACACCCGCATTGGATAGGACTATCTAGTCCAGATGTATGTCTAAAACCATGTTACTTTTTTTTTTAAAAACTTGGATATTGTAATTGTGATAGTGTTACCAAAATCCATTTGTCATTGTTTGCAGGATGGAAAAAGCTTTACTTGGTCAGATGAAAATGCTGTTGTTTTCACCCATTGGGAAGCAGAGGGTCCTCATTCATCGCATGATTGTGGATACATGAATATAAATGGCTATTGGAAGACCACTGACTGTGAAGCTCAACTCCAGGGAGCTGTTTGCCAGATTTTAAACAGTAAGAAATTAGTTTCAAACCCTTTCAAAATTTTGCAGGATTCTGTGATGAGAAGACTAGCCATACCACTGGAATATAGAAATAAATGTAACGACTCATTGTTGTAACAGAAAAAATTGCACATGTGCAATTAAGTGCAGAAGCCTGGAAAATGCAGAAGAGATACGGCCCTTTGGCAGGTGTGCAGTAATGTTTCCCCTACAGATTCCATGTGGTAGCTTGAAACAAGGTACCTACCCACTAGACACATATGAAAAATGTTAGCATTAGTGCCTTCAGTTGTCAGGATGTTGATTTTATTTTCTAAGGATATCAAGGAAGAAAACATACTAAAAATGGGAACAAAAGAAGGGAAAAATTTCAATATTTGTGCATTTGTAAACCAACACAATTTCTCCTCCTTATTGGCATCTCCACTACCCCAAACCATCAAATCAGGAGCGAAAAAGGCTGACAACATTTTACCAACCAGACACATAAAAATATGGGAAGCATAAGCAGTGGCTTGTGACAGCATAATAACAAAGGACAGAGATGATCTAACCAGAGTTCTGGGAAAGGGAAGTCCTATTAGTTATTCGGCTGCATATGAAAGTAGTTGAAATGTTCACAGTACACATTTCAAACGATTGTATCCTTCAATTACATTTGAGGTTCCATGTACGCCAAGTAATACAATGGTATAAAATGAGGACCCATTGTCTGAAATATGGCTGATCACTGGTGGGCTTTTGTAAAAGTATCGGTAGCAGTATTGTTGATGCTAATGGGTCCTACTTTAAGGCAAAAAGTTCGCTGTTACCAAACTGTTTGGTCAAGTATGGATGTGGGGGTTAAGGCTGTGATTTTAGAATTTGTTGAATCTTTGTAATAAATTACTTTCAGCTGCAATATTAAGTTCACCTGCTTACCGAGAGGAGTGCCCAAATATTGCTGAAGGTTTGCCCTGGATTCCATTTCGAAACAATTGTTATCTTTTTGACCTGGTTTTATACAATTCTTCAAGCTTAACAATGGAAGAAGCTAAGAACATTTGCAAAAACCTGGGTAAGACCTAATGCCTTGATAAATTAACGGGACAGTGAATAACTTGTTAATGTTTGAGTTTGTGTAGACAATGCACTATGTTTACAGCATTTTAAGTTAGAAGTGCTTGAATGATCCAACAACTTGAAAACATTTACTGATTTTTGCCTCATGGTGGAGAAATCCACAGATTTTTCACTGTTTAGATGAACAAATTCCTCTTCATCTTAATCCTGAACGACTTACTCCATATCCTTCTAAATTTCTACAAATAACCTTCTTGCATCTAGTCTATCTGGTCTTGTCGGGATTTTTTGAAGTTGCAATAATGTCTTATCTCATTCTTCTAAACTGCCTAATCATTCCACCCTTAATTTTTTTTTTACATCAGTCCTGCCTTGTCAGGAATCAGGATGTTGAAACGTTGCTGCTCTCCCTCACAGCAAGAACATTCCTGCTCAGATAAGAAGATCAAAACTGAATGTAATACTCAAGGTTTGGCCTTACTCAGGCCCTTTATAATTGTAGAATAACAACTCTGCTTAGGAAACTCAAACTTTTTTGTAATTGCTAACATAACCATATCTTACCACGTATGGGACTCAACACCCTTCTCTGTAACTGGATCCTGGACTTCCTAACGGAAAGACCACAGTGTGTCCGAATCAGTAGCAGAACGTCGAGCACCATCAAGCTGAGCACTGGCGCAACCCAGGACTGTGTGCTCAATCCACTCCTCTTCATGCTCCTGATCCACGTCTGTATTGCCAGATCCAGCTCCAACAGTGCCATCAACTTTGCAGATGACACAACAGTAGTCGGCCTCATCAGCAACAACAATGAGTTGCACTACAGAGAAGAGATAGAAAATCTCATGAAATGGTGTGAGAATAACAATCTGAGTCTCAAGTTAAAAACACACAAAGCTGAAGAAATTCAGCAGGTCAAATAGTATCCTTTATACAGCAACAGTTAAAATACATAACCAACGTTTTGGACTTGAGCCCTTCATCAAGGTATGAAAAAAAATGTCAAAAGAGTAAGGGGAGGTGTGGTCACAAAGGCAGGAAGTGATAGGTGAAGAAGGGAGGGAAGGGACAGCAGTGATCAAGGGGAGGATGGATGGCTAGGTTGAAGTGTGGGGGGAGGGAGGGGGAAGAGGAGAGCAGGTTAGCAGAAACCGGAAAAGTCGATGTTAATGCCATCTGGTTGGAGAGTGCCCAGACGGAAAATCAGGTGCTGTTCCTCCAATTTGTAAGTGGTCTTTGTGGGATGATACATAAGGCTATGGATAGACATGTGAATGTGGGAGTGTAATACAGAACTGAAATGGTTGACTACTAGAAGGTCTCTGTCACTGTAGCAGACAGAGCAAAGGTGCTCAGCGAAGCGATCTCCCAGACTGCTCCCAGGCTCTCTGATGTAGAGAAGGCCACAAAGGGAGCACCAGATTCAGTAAATCAGTCCTGAAGATGCACAAGTGAAGTATTGCTTCACTTGAAAGGCCTATTTAGGCCTATTTGGGACCTGGTGAGGGAGGAGATGTGGGCACGTGTTGCATCTCCTGTGGGCACAGGTGAAGATGCTGGGGAGGGTGGAATTGGTGGGAAGGAATGAGTGCACGAGGGAGTTACAGAGTGAGCGATCTCTATGGAAGGCAGAGAGGGGAGGAGAGGGGAAGATGTGTCTCGTAGTGGGATCCTTTAAGTGTGGTAAATTCCGGAGGATAATGAATGTGCTTAACCTGAGTCTCAATGTGGACAAGATGAAGGAGATGATCATGGGCTTCAGGAGGAACAGGAACGACCACCCTCCACTACACATCAACAACTCTTCAGAGTGGAGGGCACCAAGTTCCTTGGAGTTCACTTAACTAGTGACTTATCATAGATACACAATATCTCGTTAGGAAGGCACAACAATGACTGCACTTCCTGAGAAGACTGAAGCAGGCAAGGTTACCGACCACCATTATGTCAACTTTCTATTGGAGCATTATCGAGGGTGCCGTGGCCAGCTGCATCACGGCGTGGTACAGTTACTGCAGAGAATTGGATCAGAGGTCAATCCACAGTGCCATAAGAATGGCAGAGAGGATCAATGGAGTCTCCTTCCTTCCCCCTCCACCCCCATCGATGTGATCTACCTGGATCATTGACTGAAGAGGGCACGCAAAATCATTGAGGACCCATTCCACCCTGAATACAGCATCTTTCAGCTGATCTAGTTGGGAAAGAGATACAGGAGGATCAGAGCCAGCACCACCTGGCTGAGGAACAGCTTCTTCCCATGGGCAGTGAGACTGCTGAATGACCGAAGAAACTGTTCACACTAACCATCCGAGAAACTCATATGTACAAACCAGTATTTATTTATTTGTATAGACGAAATACTTGTTTGATATATGTATTGTTTGTCTTGTATGTGTGTTATGTCTGGTTGTATGCCTGCATGTTTTGCACCAAGGACTGGAGAACTCTGTTTTATTGGGTTGTATTTGTGCCATCAGATAACAATAAACTTGACTTGACCATATGCCTTATTAACATCTTGCTGCACCTTAATGCTTACTTGCCTCAGCTGGTGTACAAGAACACCAAGGTCTTTGCAGCTCCCTCTTTTCCAGTCTGCCACAATTCAGAAAATGATATGCCTTCTCGTTTTTGGCATTGTAGTAGATATCCTCACATTTAAACACATTATGCAGGCTATGGCATCCACAATACATTTGGCCACTCACTCAACCTGTCTAAATCACTATAGAACCTCTCTGCACCCATCTCACAGCTCATAATTTCCTTACACTTTTGTCTGGACGCCTGCCGACATTTTTCCATACCTTGATGAAGGGCTCTAACCCAAAACGTCGGTTATGTATTTTTACCTTTGCTGTATAAAAGACTCTGCTTGACCTGCTCATTTTCTCCAGCTTTGTTTTTTACTGTTATCTACCTCAGTCAGAACTTCACCCCCAGTCCCATGTGCTTAATTTCACACACTCATCTCTTATCTGAAATGTTATGAGCTAAGACTACTTACTGCTTTCAATATAAGAGTGGCCATTTGGACAATCAAGTCTATTTGCTCCCAAAAAAGTGGTCTCATCGGTTCTGTTTGCCTATCACCTTGCAGCTTATTCCTCTCATGTGCCCATCACCCTCTTTTATTTATTCTTTTGCCATTTATCCATCCTAATGGATTATTTACAATAGATAATCAACCTATGAACATTCTCTTGGGAAATAAACTATCCATTGGTGTATAAAAGGTAGAGTACATATTATACCCTGAGGGGGTATCAACAGAGTGAAAGTGGAAAGGTTCTTTCCTCTGCAATACACAATTGTGCTGGAGAACCGCAGCAGGTCAATGAAATTGTGGGATTCAGGTGCTGCTTGTTTTTGCTTTGACCTGGCGAAGGATCCAGGCTAATTAGTTACCTATGACTTCCTATGTGATCTGCTGAGTTTCTCCAGTCCCTTCGTGTATTGCTGTCAACCCCAGCATCTGCACACTTGCTTAATGGAAAATGTAGTATTAGATGATATTGCTTGAAAATAAGTGGTTGCATGTTTAAGACAGAATTTATTTTGAGGGGCGACCCTTTGGAATGCTCTTCCCTGAAGGGTGGCAGCCTTTGAATAATTTTAAGGCAGAGATAGATAGATGCTTGAGAAACAAGAGGGTGAAAGGGTAGACAGGAATGCACAGTTGAGATGGCATTCCAGATCAGCCATCATCTTGCTAAATGGCAGGATAGACTGAGGGCTGAGTGACCTTCTCCTCCTAACTTGTATGTCCTCATGTTAGTCAAAACAAATGTCTGAAGCTGCTGTATTTCAGAACCAGCCCTCTCCCTGTGGTTTAATGGCCAAGACCCCATATGCAAAGCTGAGATATTTCTATCACTTCAAAGCCCACCTGTCATTCTAGATCACTGAGATGATATTCCTGACATTATAAATTAACACCATTTGACAAAGTTCTTTCATCTTAATCTTCTTTCAAATTTTTGTGTGCTTGTGGCGGCCCACTCACTGCATGCTAACCGGCTCCCAAAATGGCAGAACACATAGACAAAGAGGCTGGCTCCCAAAGTGGTGCGTGGCTTCCTTTATCAAGGAGAGAAAGCCCCTGCACGGGAAAATCCCTTTTTATTCACCAGTGATGTCATTTCCACCAGCAGCAGCAGAAATGCAGGAGCATATAAAGTCGGGCCTGCAGGCACAAAAAAAGTATTCTTGAGTACAACTAAATGTGCACGTTGTCATTATTTCAGCGCTGTGTGTAGCAAATCGTTACATGCTCACATTTTTTCTACCAGTACTATTTCATTCAATTATCCCTTTTCCAGGTCAATCTTACCATATTTTCTATCCATACCAACTTCATTTAATGTTTAGGATAGCAGTATACTTTACATCACTGCTGCAGCAATATAAAATTGTGTTTGCCCCTATAGATCTGTGTTAATGAGGGAAACCATCTCACTCAGAAGTTTTACAGTTGGATTTAACAATACACATGTTGCTCAAATTGATGATTCTGCTCCAACGAGCTCTCTTCAAGTCGTTCGACTTAAATTGGACTTTCGTAAATTCTCCTGATGGTCTTGCATTTTACCAGTATCACTTCAGCAATAAGCACCACGAGAATGTCCTTTTTCTTTACAATTTTCCAACAAATCGTTTGATTTGGGAGAAAATGCCTACTTTTTCACTCACCTGAGCACTTGTGAAATATGAGCACAGTTTTTAAATGCCATGTTTTCCTTTTTATCTCCATTTTCACCTGCAATTGCTTGTGCTGTAGTAGAAAAATGGAGATCAATGCAAAGAATCAATTTGTGTTTTCTTGATAGACTACCATTCATTTATTAAGTTTATCCTATAATGAATTCCAGTATAGTTGATTTCTTGGTGTTTGAATCTTCCAACCACAAACGATGTTTATACTATTCCTACATTTATAAACTGTTTGAATTATATTGCCATTTGTAATAAATATCTTTAAATACATATAGCAAACATATAGAATTGTAGGAAGATTTTGTTTATGTTCAAGGAAACTTGATACAAACTTTTTGATCTTACAGCAACAAAATCTTTCATCTTGCACATTAAAGATGAGGAGGAAAATAACTTTATCCTTCAACAAGTGAAACCATACAGCCACATTGCAGATATAATCTGGTTGGGCATCATGTTTGACATCTATGGTGAGTTATGATGAGGCTCACATGAAGAAAAAAAAGAAAAATTGGAGCACCCTGCATTAAAAATACTTTGAATTAAAAATCTGATTTTCCCTTATATTTTAAAAATCTAGAGTTGGTGATCATTATTAATAATTATAATCATATTAACGAACAAAATAAGCATGTGTATTTCCAAGAGAAAGGCATGAACTAATTTTTTTATCTTCTTTGTTAATTTTATATTTGACTGATGTATGTAGCAACCTCCTTTGAAGAAGACCGCAAAGCCCACCTCACTGACAAAAGACAAAGGAGGAAAAACCCAACACCCAACCCCAACCAACCAATTTTCCCTTGCAACCGCTGCAACCGTGTCTGCCTGTCCTGCATCGGACTTGTCAGCCACAAATGAGCCTGCAGCTGACATGGACATTACCCCTCCATAAATCTTCGTCCGCGAAGCCAAGCCAAAGAGAAAAAGAAAGCAAAAATGTATTCAATTGGGTATATTCTTTGAATTTAACCAAGTAATAACCAGTGCTTTATGCAGGGAGTTGTCATTAACTACTAAATCTTTCCCTTCACAGTGTGTTTGGCAACTGCTGTTTGCGGTGGTACACCACCGGCCTACTGCAGGGGGCAACCTCTGTACCTGCAGGAGTGTAAGGGAACAGGACAACACAAGGCCGGCCGTCAATCAGTCGGCCTGAATGGATCAAGCCCCACCCGGTCGGGTGTCAATCACCCTCCGGGATATAAGCCTGCGCCGGCCTCCCGAGGCCTCACTCAGAGTTGCTGCAGCCACAGCCAGCCTGGCTCTGTGGAAGTCTTTGTGGATTAAAGCCTGTTGTAGAGTCTTTACCTTTGTGTGTGTCTGATTCTGGCTAACAGTGCACCACACTGTTCTTCACCAGATTTAAGGTATCAGCCTTAAAATGCATTTATAAGGCCGAGAGGTTCTTAATCCCATTAGTAGACATTCAGAAGGAATTTAGAATACATTCATTCCTTACACCTTAAATACACACTTTCACCACCCGCCACCCCCCCCATGACCATCTTGAGCATTAGCTGTTTGATTTCTTTTATAACATGAAGTAATTCATTGTTATATGCAGATTCTTTGTGCAGAGTGCAAATTTTTGGAAGATCAATGTAGTAGTATAATGGTTTTGTGTCCAAAATCTTTGTATTTTTTCAAATACTGCATGACTCATTTTGACAACTGGTCAGACAAGATATTATGATAACTGAAGTACACAAATCATAGCATGACATCCTTTCCACATAGAGTTGTGAATTTCATGGGTGAAAGCTGCTTTAGAAATCAACATGAGTGCCTTGCATCTTGGTGCAGTGTGCTGTGACCCATTAAATGTTAATCATCTCAGGAAGATATCTAATTGTCATAATTGCAGTTCATATGAACTACAGTATGATTGCAGTTTTTCTTGGGGTAACTGCTTATTTGGTATGTCACTGAACTGAATATGTTTCTTTGTGGTTATTTTCATTGTGCTACATTACAGACAATACATTGAAATGGTTTGATGGTACCCCAATAACTTATACAAACTGGGGTGCAGAAGAGCCAAATGCAAATCATCTCTCAGTTGAATTCTGTGCTGCTCTGAGATCTACAGATGGTGCATGGTTTCTGACTGATTGTGAAGAAAGACTTGGAACAGTTTGTCAAACAGGTAAATACTAAAACATTTCATAGAATATAGAACACTACACCTCAGTACAGGCCCTTCAGCCAACCCATATATTCCTTAAAAAGGTACTAACCCACCCCCCAACCTCGTAACCCTCTATTTTTCTTACACCCATGTGCCTGTCTAAGAGTCTCTTTATTTCCCTTAATGTTTCAGCGTCCACTACCATCCCTGGCACCCACAACTCTGCATTTTTTTTTTAAAGTAAAAACTTCCTTCCCTTTACTTTGTACAGATATCCTCTAGTATTTGCTATTCCTGCATTGGGAAACAGACATTAACTGTCCACCCTATTTATGCCTCTCATAATCTTGTAGCCCTCCGTCATCTCCTCTAATCCTTCTATGCTCCAAAGAGAAAAGTCCTAGCTTTGCTAACCTTGCCTCATAAGACTCATTTTCAATCCAGGCAAAATCCTGGTAAATCTCCTCTGCACCCTCTCCATGGCTTCCACATCCTTACTATAATGAGGTGACCAGAACTGACCAGTGTGACCAGTGTGGTCTCATCAGAGATTTGTAGAGTTGCATCATGACCTCTCTATGCTTGAACTCAATTCCCCTATTAATGAAGCTCAGTATCCCAATGGCCTTCTTAACTATCCTATCAAACTGTGCAACGACCTTGAGGAATGTGTGGATATAGACCATAATGACCCTGTTCACCCACACTCTTAAGTAACCAACCATTAACCCTGTACTCAGCCTTCTGGTTTGTCCTTCCAAAATGCATCACTTATCTGGATTGAACTCCATCTACCACTTCTCTGCCCAACTATGCACCCTGTCTATATCCTCTTGTAACCTTCGACAAACTTCAGCTCGATCCACAACTCCTCCAACCTTCATATCATCTGCAAACTTACTAATTCATCCTTCCACCTCTTCATCCAGGTCATTTATAAAAATCACAAAGAGCAGGGGTCCCAGAACAGATTCCTATGGCACTCATCTAGTCACCAATCTGCAGTTAACTTCCACTACTACTCTCTGCTTTCTACTTGCAAGCCATTTTTTTTTGTCCACACAGTCAAAGTTCCATGGATCCCATGCCTTATCACTTTCTGAATGAGTCTCTCATGGAGGGCCTTGTCAAATGCCTTACTAAAATCCATATAGACCACATCTACATCCCTACCCTCAACAATTTCTTTTGTTACCTCCCCCCTTCTGACTATCACCCCACCCACCAATCCAGTGGAGGTCAGGCAGGATAGTAGTTTAAAAAAAATGAAGCAGTTAACTCAGAATGTGTATTTACAATACATTCTCAAAAAATGCAAATAGGCTTGTGGGGCTTGTGGGGCATGACCTTCCCTTCTCAAAGCCATTGTGACTATCCTTGAGTAGACTGTACTTCTCCAAATCCTCATAGATCCTATCCTTACGAATCCTCTCTAATAGTTTGCCCATCACTGGCATAAGATTCACTGGTCTATAGTTTCCAGGATTTTAAACAAGGGGAGTACATTTGCCATTCTCCAATGCTCCAGCACCTCCCCTTTGATCAAAGAAGACTCAAAGATCATAGCTACTGCTCCAGCTATCTCTTCCCTCACTTCCCACAGCAACCTGGGGTATATTGTATCTGGCCCCAGGGACTTAAGAAGATCAAAGACTAAGCATTGATAATGAAAACTATTGAGTCGCTTAGTATTTAGTGGACATGAATATTTGTTTCTAATGATTTTAAGTACTAAATGTATCTAATTCCTTGCTTCCAATTGACACGCACTTAGTTGTCATGGAAATATATAGGATAAAGAATGAGTCATAAAGATAAGGATGGCACAATATTCAATAACAAATGCATGCTAAGTCCATACAGCAATTAGCCTAGGTACTTTTGAAAGTGAAATGAAAATCAATCAAGATTCCCACATCTGACTGATGTACCTAGCTATCTCTGAGGAAGTTATATATATAATAACAGCATCTAAAGACAAACAGCAAACAATAGGTTCAACAGCAATGTGAACCATGCCTCTACATACAATAGCATCAACCACACAAATTTTAAGCAAAATGGATAATGATCAATTTGATGTGCCAGATCGTGCTGGCCCCAGGCTACACCTTATAGACCCCACACCAGCCACACTCCAGTTTTAGAGATTGTGACACACTGTGGGAATTGTTGCTGCCCTCTTTCTTACAAGGCACTGTTTGAAGGCCTTTTATGTTTTTTCCAAATATTTCTGATAATAAGATGTTTGAAAAAGAATTAAAAGTTTTTTAAAAATTAAATATTCAAGTTTTTTAAAACAAATAAAAATGCTATCAGCAAATTAAAAGCATGAATATACTTCATTTTTTTTTGTTAAACTTATCAAATGAAGAATCATAACCTCTTTCAAATACTTGAACATGGATTCACCACCTGAATCCAGTCACACATGTGCATCCTCTTTCTATGCTTCTCAATGCCTCAACAAAGAAGTCCAAAACAATCTCTATACTCTATACCTGTTTATACTTCTGCATCCAGATATTGAAATTTTGGAGAAAGCACTGCATCACATAACCCACCCTAAAAGTCTAACCCGGAAAAAAAGCTCTAAATGAGAATTTTCGTTTGTGTCCAAAATGAGCAGAAACCAATCAGTTATAATTTGGCATCTCTCTGCTTCAACTCCCTTCCATATCTTTGATTTATTATGTTTAACATAAAACAGCAATCCATTATGTCCATGTATTGTTCTAAATTGTGTAGGCTATGAAGCAACAAGGAGGTTTTAATAATTTATGAGCCTGTCAGTAAACAAAGTTTCTAAGGGGCCACAGAGTTAAATGATGTATTGTAGTCAACATTTCAGTTGAATACATTTACTTATTTCTAATGTAAAATGGTTGATATAATAGTGATGTTTAAAGGGCAAGGCTTAACAACTTTCTGACCCCCTCCCCCCTTCTGACTCTCACCCCACCCACCAATCCAGTGGAGATCAGGCAGGATAGTAGTTTAAAAAAATGAAGCAGTTAACTCAGAATGTGTATTTACAATACATTTGATTGTAACAGTAAAGCAGATCAAAGACCTAGAGATCCAAGTGGAATGGCATTTCTGATGTGACAGATTATTTAAAAAGTTAACAGCCTAAAAACATATGTTTCCTGTCTTGCTGAGTGATTCCAACATTTTCACTTTCATACTTGGATTCGCATTTACTTAAAAGCAGCTACATAAATGAAATCAGATATTCAATCAACTTTTGATCCTGAGATGGGAGATTCAGAAAGCAGTAGAGTTGTGAAGTATTGGAACTGTGATTGACAGTGCAAAATGCAGAGAGTGACGTGCCAGTTTTTATTTTGCAGAAAACAGGCATAATTATCTTGCAATAATGCATGCAGTTTTTGGCTATCTAAGTTAAAACTATTGTAATCCTACTGAGCTCTTGCATAAGTATGGTATCGGACATTCTGGGAGTGAATTGCTTTTTGGTATTAGCAGAAGAATTTTACAGAATGTTTTGAAAAACAGGAAGTGCCAGATGATGACACAGGAATAAGGGTCAATCAACAATTTGTTTTCTATTCATGTACTATCAAGTGTACTTACAGTATATGTCACATTATGATTTCAGATTTGAGTGGAAATGTGTACATCCCTAAGAGTCATGGTAAGTCCCATACAAATTTTTCAGTAAAAAGTTAAAAGAAAATGTGCTTTTCATTAGATAGTTAATTAAGTAGGTTCATAACTATTACAAAATTGCCATCTCTATATATCTTTCAGCAGGTCAATGGGATTAGCGAAATAATGGATTAGCGAAATAATGGATTAGCGAAATAATTCTATGATTCTACAAGTGTGAAAATTAATAGAAACTATCCTTTGTTTCTTCACTTTTCAAAGGATGCTAATATTAAATTAATCATAATAAATTATATAAACAAATCACTTTTTGAGAAAGACCAAACACAAAAATGAAATGTAATTAAAATAAAAGCAAAACAATGATTTTTGTTGTTCAAAAACTATTAAACCTGGACAGAAAAGTTGAAAGGCAGGGAAGAAGATATGTCAGAACCAGGGGATGATGTGCAAAAAACAGAGAGGTGACATGACATAAGAGATGTTAGAAAACTGAAATAAAAATGCAAGGTTGAAATGTTCCTCAGGAAAGAAACAGGAGTTTATCTTTCAACTTAGTGCTCTTATCAAAAGTCCTTAGGCTGATATGCCAATTCTGTTCCTCTCTCTACAGCTGTTGTCTGATGTGAATATTATATAAAATAGGAGAACCAAGGAGACAAACAGACATAATCACAAGATAAAGGAACTGAAGTAGGCCATTCAGGCCATCGAGTCTGCGCCACCATGAGCTAAACAGTTCTCACATCTATTTCCAATTTCTGCCCTTTTCCCCATATCCCTTGATACCCTGTCAAATTAGATACCTATCAACCTCCCCCATGACCGGGTCTCCACAGTTGTACGTGGCACAAATCCACAACCCTCTGGCTAAAGAAATATCTCCTCATCTCTGTTTTAAATAGGTACCCACTAATTCTAAGACCTTCTTGTCCTGGACTCACCCACCAAGGGAAACATCTTATTCATATCTACTCTGTCCAATCCTTTCAGCATTTGAAATGTTTCTATGAGATCCCCTCTCATTCTTCTACACTCTAATGAATATAGTCCAAGAGCTGATAAATGTTCCTCATATGTTAGCCCTTGCATTTCAGGAATCATCCTGGTAAATCTTCTCTGTTCTCTCTCCAACATCAGTATATCCCTTCAAAGATGAGGGGCCCTAAACTGCACACAGTACTCCAAATGAGGTCTCACAAGTGCCCCATAGAGCCTCATCAACACCTCCTTACACTTATACACTATTTTTCATGAAATGAATGGCAACCTATTGTGGATTCCGGTTGTTTCGGTGGATTACACAAAATGACTATACCCAAACTTTCTTCCTGGTCAGACTTCCTTTATTCTGCAGAATTGTAAGTTATCTACACAAAGTCTCACAGAGATGCTCTCCCTGTGAAAGCTATTAGTGCGACTGACCTTGTGTTCTCAAAGCTTTCCCTTTATCTAGTTCAAACATGGGTGGAGTTACATTTGGCCCAATCAAAAGTTTACACTGTACATTCTTACTCTATACTATTACTACTAAGTACAAATTCCATTGCTACACAAAATTGGCAGCCTCTCATCAGACCTGCTCGATGAGTGGTTCAAAGTAAATTCCTATAGTTGGTCATCATGCTAATTGGTCCTTTCGAATTGCATTGCCTTGCCCGCCTTACTAGAATACTGCAAAACCTAGCTACACTATCACTTGCTGTTAACCCTTTCCTTTCTCACTAGCATTCACTTTTTTGTTACTACCGATCCAACCTGATGGTTAACCTTTAGGTAATCCTGCTCAAGGACCCCAAAGCCCCTATTCACTTCCGAATTTTCAATTTTCTCCCCATCCAAATAATAATATGCCTGTTTATTTCCTCTTCCATAATGTACAACTGTACATTTCTCAACATTGTATCTCATCTGCCATTTCTTTGCCCCCTCTCCTAAACTGTCCCAGTCTTTCTGCTTTTGGTTTCTTCAACATTTCTTGCTCCTCCACCTATCTTGGTGTCACAGAACCATTTAATCCATAATCTAAATCATCAATTTATGTTGTAAAAAGAAACAGCACCCAACACGGACTCTTGCGGAACAACACTAGTAACCGCAACCAACCAGAGCAGGATCCCTTTATTCTCACCCTTTGCTTTCTGCCTATCAGCCAATGCTCTACCCAATCTGATATATTTCCTGTAATTTCATGGGCTGTCACCTTATTAAGCAGCCTCTTATGTGGCACTTTATCTAAGGCCTTTTGAAAATCCAAATACACCACATCTACAACCTCTCCCTTGTCCATCATTCTTGAAATTTCCAATTGGTTGTTTATGCAGGATCTTCCCTTCATGAAACCATACTGAGTTGGACCTATCATGTCATGCACCTCGAGGTTTTTCATAACCCTGTGCTTGAGGATCGCCTCCAATAATTTTCTAACTACCGATGTCCAGATTTATAGGCCTGTAATTTTTTTTTTGCTTCTGCCTCCCTCCTTTCTTAAACAGTGGAACCACATCTGCAACCTTCCAGTCCTCTGGAACCATGCCAGAGTCTATTGATTCCTGGAAAATCATTTCCAATGCCTCCACAATCTCTAGAGACACCTTCAGAACCCATGGGTGCACCTCATCCAGTCCAGGAGACGTATCCATCTTTACTCCATTTAGTTTACCAAGCACTTTCTCTCTAGTAATCTTGACTGTACTTAATTCTATTTCCTGAGACCACTGACTATCAGGTATATTGCAAATGCCCTCCACAGTGAAGACTGATGCAAAATACTCATTTAGTTCCTCTGCCATCTCTTTGTTACCCATTATAATTTTTCCAGCATAATTTTCAATTGGTCCTGTATCTACCTGTCTTATACTCTTCATATATATTTTTTAAAACTCTTAGAATCCTTTTGATTGTTATTTGCCAACTTCCTTTCATAATTCATCTTTTCTTTCCTAATGACTTTTCATGTTTTTTTTTAAGTTTCTTAGTCCTCTGTTTTCCCTTTAATTTTTGCTTCCTTATATGCCCTCCCTTTTGCTTTTATTTTAGCCTTAACCTCTCTTGTTAGCCACATGTTCAATTTTTCCATTCATAATTTTCTTTTTTCTTGGAATATATCTATCCTGTACTTTCCTTATTTCATGTAGAAATATCCAAGTCTGCTCTGCCATCCCTCCATTTAGCCTACTTTGCCAGTCATCTTGGGCCAGTTCCTCTCTCTGAAATTTCCTTTATTCCATTGAAATGTTGACACACCTGATATAAGCTTCTTTTAAATTTGAAACTGAATTCAATCATATTATGACCACTACTTCCTAAGGTTTCCATTACTTGTAGTTCTCTAATCACCTCAGGTTCATTACACAGCACCCAATCCAAAACCACAGATTCCCTGGTGGGCTTGTCGACAAGTTCATCCAAAAAGCCATCCCATGGGCATTTTACAAACTCTCTGTCCTAAGATCCAGTACCTTCCCGACTTTCCCAATTCCCTTTCATGTTAAAATCCCCTATAATTATTTTGATATTTTCCTTCTGACATGCTTTTTGTATTTTCAGCTATAACTTGAAGTTCACTTCCCGGCTGCTATTTGGGGGTCTGTATATCACTGCTATCAAGGTCCTCTTACTCTTGCCATTTCTTAATTCAACCCCATAAGGATTCAACCACTTCTGACCATATGTCCCTGCTTTCTAGTGATTTAATATAATTGCTTACCATTAGGGCCTCACCACCCCCTCTACCTACCTGTCTATCTTTCCTATACACTTAATAACCCTTTTAAAAAATTATTTTATGGTTTCATCTTCTAAATTTGCATTAAAGCAGATATCCCACTTTGTCAGAACTGCTGCATTTCCATGCAGAATTCTCAAAGTTTAGTGTTTTGCTGGAGCAGCATCCTCCAGAAGGCCACCTCATGGAGTCCAACAGCACAGCATGAACATCAGTTGGCACTCAGGATGGGAAATCTGATGACCAATCCTGAGCTTCACTACCCTAATCCAAGTAAAGTGGTATTGAAATTAATGTGAAAAAATGTCTGCTGGAAGAAAGATAGATTTAGGTTTACTTAATTAAATTTGGTTTGTTTTAATAGTTTTTTTTCTAGAGTTGTCACCTATTTTTGAATTTGATGAATATTTTTAAAAGATTATTCAGAAGCATTGACGCTTGAACAGTTTTCAACAGAATCACAATAGCCCAGCCAGCCAGTTGTCTAGGAGGGGTTCATCATTGGGTATCATACCACAGTCGTCCTGTGACTATAACAAAAGGGAGGCAGTCACCAAGCTCCAGTTCAGTGGAAGATCTGCATCAATTTATTTAAAAAATTTGACTCCAGTGAATAAGGGAAACACAATCTTATTTTGAAGACAATAATCTTAAGAAATTTGATATAAAACGAATGAGATCTCTGAATAAAGTTGTATATTTACGGCTGATTAGTTAAACATTTTGTTTTTATTTTAACAGAACAAAAGGCCTTTGTTTGGTTCAAATTTGGCATTTTGGATTTTCATTGATCGTATTTTTGTTGTCTTCCCTCAGAATACCAAATGGGAAATACAGCAATGCTAAAAATAGTGATAGCATTCCTGGTAACATTGATTCTGGTTGCCACAGTTGTTGTGTGGTGTCTATGGAAGCGGAATAAACCTTCCAGATTTTCAGGAAATGCACATTATAGACAGTCTGCCTCTGAGGCTACTGATCATGATGGAAATATTCTCATTTCTGCATTTGAAAGGAATGGTGCAAATTGAACAAGTGAGTTGGTAATATCTATAGATGCAACATTTTGTTGGCTTAAGGTAGCGACAGATACAAATGTTCAACAGTTACTCATCATTTAATTACAAGTATGTTAAGATCATTGTTATACAATGTGAATCCAGCTTTCTGCACATTGTACATTGTACACAGACTTATTCTTGTTAACATTTTTCTAGTCTAATTAGTGTGTTTTGGTTAGCCTATTATTTTCACTTTAAAAAAAATAGTACCTCTGTTTTTAAGTATTATAACAGATAATTTTATTTGTGTTCTAATGTTTGATGAAGTTCTACATGGGTATCTATGCACCTCTTGCTTGGTGTCATCAGTGTGTACAAAATGGGAATTGCATTGATTCAAAATGGGAATCTATTTTGAAACATGTTTGCTATGGCAGAATAATATGTGATTTTATTGTCATTCAGTCATTGATTCCATTCCCTTTCTGTTCAATCACATAAAAAATTGGTATTCTAAAAGCTTAGTTGGAGAAGGAAGAAGTAAGATTGCTGCTCACACACGCAGAAGGAGATCTGGCCACATCATTTTTTTTTTAAAATTACCAGTCATGTTGTGACTAGTTCTCATTAGCCAAGCACCTCAGCTAGTGTTTCACGAGTTGGCAGTGATGTATTGTCAATGTAACATGACAGGAATTGAAATATAATAACGATGCTTCCTGCATCAAGAAGAGAGTATGAAGTTCTCGCTTCGGCAGCACATATACTAAAATTGGAACGATACAGAGAAGATTAGCATGGTCCCTGCGCAAGGATGACACGCAAATTCGTGAAGCGTTCCATATTTTCAAAAAAAAAGAAGAGAGTATGACATAAAAAAACTGATGTACACCACTTTGATTATAAGTTTTGGCTCAGTCTGGCAGAGGAATTTTAATCTTTCTCCACTGACCCATCCTGACCAATTTGCAGCTGAGAAAAAAAACTGACGTCTCATTCACAAAAAAAATTGTCCTTTTATATTTAGAATCAAACCTTGTGAATCAAGGCTGTGTGCCAAGTATATTAATGAAATTCATTACTGATATATTATGGATAGGATCCTTCAGGCTCTTTATTTGAAAATGTATGTCATTTTTAGGAGTTTTTCTGCTAAGTAGTGTATTTCTCTTAATTTAATTATGTGCAATCGCAGTTGAAGATGAATATCAGGTCAAAATGACTTAAGGTTCACATTTTTTAGCACTTTCAAACATTAAAAGAAATTGGATGAACGTATTATATTGCACATGTCAATTACCTTTAAAGAATTCAAATTTCACATTTCACAGGTAGATTTGTTCTAATTTCCGCATCCATAAACACAAATGAATTATTTATCCCTTAATCCCTTGTGGTAAAGGCTAACTCTTTCTAAAACGCAGCTATTTTAAAACTATTTCCATTGAACAATTTAATTATGTGAGATACAATGTTTGTAATTGAGCTGTCAAAACTTGCAGGAAAAAAATTCTTAAGATCTCTTCAAATTTTCATTGAAATTATTGTTTTCTCATTAAGTTCTTTGGTAAGAATTGTAACTGAAGGAACCATTGAATTCTGCATTACATTGAACATGTCTATAAAAGTTAATGTACATGTCAGAAGATGCTGTGAATAAACGTTCACACGTGCAAATTTTTTTAATGTGTTATGTTTCTGATTTGTTCATAGCCAACAGCAAAGATAAAGTCTACCGATAGGGACAATTTTTAAAGGAACTGGAGTGGGAGGATCTATTCAGTCACTTGTTTATATGCAATTTAATCGTGCCTCGACTTAGAAACTCTCATCTATCTCCATTTTGTTCTGAGTCCTTCAATATCCTTGCTGACCAAAGTTTTATCATTCTCCACAATTTAGATTGAATAAAATTTGGGTGAGAAGCATCTATATTTCTGGTATCTTTTTGCAAATAGAACTTTTGTTCCATTCTTAATAGATTAATTAATGAATTAAAATCCCTCCAAATCCATTATATCATTCCTGATTGATGCTGCACTTAAATGTATAGTTCTCAATGACATTCAATACAGCTTTGTACAGATAAAGCATCATTTTTTTGTTGTTTTCTAGCACCCTTGATTTGACATCTATTCTGTTAGTTCTTCTACCTTCACCTTTTGAAAGCTGAGGATGAAATAAGATATTCTGCGTCATAAACTCACCTGAAAAATGGTTCATTTGTTTTGCTTAGTTGGCCAGTTGAACACAGTTGCTGTACGTTTGCACTGATTTATAATAAAATTACAGCATGTGCAATGAAGCACGTGTCATTTTGTTGCAGACCACGCTTTAAAACGTAATTTATACTTTCAGTGTTGAATATATGATCATCTAAAGATTACATCATGCATAACGATGTAATCTTGATCGTACAAGTGGAAAAAGTCTGTACCTAGCAGTTCTGAAAATGAAAATCAGATTTCATTTCAATTATTCAATTAGCCAGCAATGATATACAGCAGTTAAAATTTTAGAATATGTATTTTTCTCTTGTGAATTTTAATTTTCACATCTGTTGACTGTATTTTCCAATGCTTCTGTTATTTGTTTTTATGAATATAAAATGTTAGTGTTTTGTTACGTTCACTTTTATTCATTCACCAGCCATGATGATGCAGTTTGCATGTGCTCTTTTCTACGCTAAACTCAAATAATGGTGATGTGATTAACACTTGAGGCCAAAAGAAACTTTTTATTCTTATGTACTTAACAGATCTGCGTAATTATCTGATGTTTAATTCATTTGATCAAATCTAAACCGACGCCTGATTAAGGAAAACAAATCTTAACGTTTCTATTGGTTATGATTTTCTTGTATTCTTTGCGTTTGGTCAGCTGTTTAAATTTAGAGTGGAAAATTTTGCTTAAGATTGACTATATTTTTGCACATTAAAGGAAGTTATAATTATAATTATCACAAATCAGAGACAGTTCTAGATGACCTGTTAGTCTCCAAAGGTGTGTCTTAATGAAAACTAAAATATTTATTTGTATTTTCTCGAGAAAGGAAAGAACGCAAGTAATGCCACAAAGAAATCTGAACAGGCATGTATTGTTTGTTTGAACAAAGTCAGCTTTGAATACTTAAATACAATATACAATAGAATACGTACAGTGAAAGCGACACAATAGCCAATGCCACCCAAATCACATTTTAATTTAAGCTAAATACAATCTGCTGGAGGAACTCAGTGGGTCAAGCAGCATCAATGGGAAAAAAGAGAATGGTAAATATTTCAGTCCACAATTCTTCATGAAGATTATTTTGTTGAGCACCTCGGCTCTGTGCACCTCAATAGCATGAATCACCCAGTGGCCATCCATTTCAATTCCCTGTCACATTCCCTATCGCTCTTATGCACTGCCAAAAAGACACTACCCGCAAATTGGAGGAATAACACCTCTTCTTCTGTCTGAGTACTCTCCAACCCGATGACATTAACATCAACTTCTCCAGTTTCTGTTAAGAAACACCCCACCCCTGCTTCATCTCCCACCTCTCTTTCCCTCTAGTTTTCTATCACTCTCTCCCCTTTTCTCTGTCTCTTTTCACAGAATCAAAATCAATTCTCATCTTTCCTCTCATGTCCTCCCCTTCTGTCCTGGTTAAACTTGTACCTCTCACTTTGTTCATTTTAGATAGGTCACAGTGTTTGAGCTACAGAAAGAAAACAGACACACACGCCGAGAGCACTTCAGTTTATACAAATCTTTATTACTAAATCTAAAGCTGATTTCAAACTACAATATGCAAGCCCTTCCCAATTATACTTATCAATGCCTGGACTGGTCCCAACTGCCAAAGCGAGGCAACGACCGCACACTTGTAGTAGATTGTCGGGGCGCCAGTAGCCCCTTCTCCACCTCCCCCAACCGGGACATTGGTTGGACTCTAGAAGTTCCTCTTCTTGCTGAGAGACGTTTCCACCCCTCGGAGAGTCTGAAACTTCAGCAGCGGGACCACGGCTTATATTACCCAAATATTGCTTACCCAAGCACAAAAAAAAGATAACCGAGCACGCCTAGGCTTCTATCAAATACCACAACTTTCTAGCTTATCACTTTGAATACAATGATTTACTTAGCTTCAAGGTCTCGCCTGACAGTCTGCGACCAACAATCCCATCAATCTCAAACAGCAACTGGCTAACAAGCAGAAAGATTAAACGTTCTTGGTACCAGATGTCTTTTTGACAGATAACTGCATCTCTGGGCCCCATGGTGGAATTTAGCTTATGCTTGCTGATTCTTATATTATTCTCAAAGTTAGGTTACTGATACTCAGCCTTGCATAAGCAAAAGCATGGTCTAAATCCTCCATTACATGCCACCCCTTGGTCGCAGTCTGTCACTTACGAGACCTAACAAGCATTCGAGTACAGAAGGAGCGAAAAAAAAAAAACCAAAACTACAATAATCACAAAAAATAAGCAATAATGCGAACAACCAACGGAGAATATTGTGGCCCAATCCCCCAAATGTACCAGTTAACCATGAAAAAGGATTCCAACCAAGGCTCAAACTATCCTTGTGGACCACAATACCCAGACGCTGAAGCTCACGAACAGATTTTGAAACATCAGAAATATTAGTGGATACATTGGGAACATACGAGCCACATTCAGAACCGACAACGGCACACGTGCCACCCTGTTTTGCTGAAAGAAAATCCAGGGCCATCCGATTCTGTAAAGCCACTGTCCTGACAGCAGAGAGTTCGTGATTAAGGTCATTAAGGCCCTGACTGACAGACAAAAGGGCGAAGGATGTCTCATTGGCAATAGAGCTTATCAGATCATATAATTTGTGAACCTCTTGGGAAATGCGAATAACGCCATAACCTGGGATCAAGGCACCAAAGAAAATCTCGGCACCTGAGAGGGCACGTCTATGCCGAAGGACAGGGGACATGTGCATAAGCAAGGGATGATCCTGTAAACGGGAAATATGATGCAGGTAGGGGACGGCGTATGCCAAATAGCAGCAACCACCCCAGGTAAGGGGTAGCCATGCAAAGGCACGAGATTCACAAACCCAATAGATCCCATTCATAGGGTGCTTGGAAATAAAAGGGGAATATACCAGACAATCACTGTATCCCAGTGCATCGGCAGGCCTGACAGGGAACTTACAAAAGCAGACAGAGCCCATCACATGTTGAGAAACAATAAAATAGGGGGGTATCATATTATAAGGGGGGGGGGGGGATAGGAATATGCCATCCTCGAAAAATACCCAAAATGTCACTTTAGACTAAAGAACTGGACCTCCTCAAGCACAGACATTAACATCAATGTGAACCCTGCCACTGGAGGGATCAAAATATTTCCAGGCAGCAACCTCCTTTTGGGTGAAAGGAATAGGGATCATGGGAATGCCTGTACTGGTATGCAAATAGCCTACAGTACAAATCCAACAATCAGAAACATTCAATTGGTGAGCGTACGCATAGGAAACATGGAGAAAGGAATTGTCGGACAAATCTGAAGAAATGTTTGATGGTGAAGTTGGCCACCAACCCTCCACAGAACCGGAATCCTCCCACCACTTAGCGACAGGCGGTGCAGAGTTATTACAAGATATAAAGCGGGTACCAAAATAACCATTACAGAAGTAGGGGACGACTCCTTCAGTGGTCCATCCATAAACAGAATATAGGAACCATGACCGGCAATAACATATAAGCTGTACTTGAGGTGGGTGACCGAGGTCTTCTTTGGTGTAATGCATCGGGCCGTGTCCCCCACGGGCAACTCCCTCAGAACGTCCTCGACATTACAAACCCAATTGCTGACCCAAAGCAGCTGTTAAGCCAGATCAGCAGGAGCGCAAGACGGAGGACCTGGAACAAAGAAGCCTGACATATGTCACTCACGATGCCGTAAGCATTCAGTATTTAAACAAACTAAACCATCCTGCCCCTCAATAGCTACCCACCGAGTGTTACCCTGGGTAGGTGTCACTATTTCCCCTTTTACAGGAGGGCCACTACCTGATGGTGCCACCCATACCTTTTGTCTGGCATTCTCTAGCTCGGGAATGGGGGGCAATGACTGTTTTTCCTCTGGAATAGGCTGTAGTTCAGAAGTGTGAAGGAGTTGGTGGAAAGGTGTACCTCCCTTTAAAGGGCGATGATTCAAATTGTCGACTGCCTGCTGCAGCACATGACACCACCCCTTCAAAGTCCCCAGTGGTGTTAATAAATGAATTTGTTCCTTCAGAAAGCCGTTAATTCGTTCAACTAACCCATCAGCCTGTGGGTAATAAGGAATATGGTGGACCCATAAGATACTGTTCTCAGTTGCCCAATCACAGATTGCCTTCCCGGAGAAGTGCAAGCCATTATCAGACTGAATTTCCTCTGGTACATCATAACGAGAAATTAAATGGTTTAATCCTTGGATATTCTAGCTTGGTCAGCTGTCTTGGTGGGAAAAGCAAAAACCAGGCCCGAAAAGGTGTCAACCATTACTAGGACGTAACGTTTACCCATACAGTCTGGCATCGGGCCTATGTAATCAATTTGCCAGACCACAGCTGAGCGAGCTCCCCGTCTTATCTTGTGGCCATGAGGACCAGGAGGAACAGTACAGGACTTCACAAGCTGGCATGCTGGGCATGTACGCATGACCATGCGGACATCATCCTGATGGACGGATAAGGCATGTGTAGGGGCCCACATACCTAATCCCTTCTCCCTAAAATGGCCACTCTGTTCATGTGCCCATCGAGCCAGGGGGACGGTATCGGCGCGGCTTATAGTGGCAAGCTGATCTGCTACTGCATTATGTTGTGCCATGTTCGTCATCGCATTGGTATGGGCGTCAACGTGATATTATGGTTATCTCACGATGGTGGGAAGCATCCCACAACAGCTGCCACAACTGTTTGCCCCATAGTGGGCGGTCATGTATTAGCCAGTCGTTCTTTTGCCAATCAGGCATCCATACCACTAGTCCATTAGTCACAGCCCAGGAATCGGTAAACAGTCAAAGAGGGTGATCATGGGGGTCTAGTGGTAAAGTGACCACCTTCAACTCAGCATACTGGCTGGAGCCACCATCCCCCTCCTCCGATAAGTGAGTTCCCGACCTGGGATGGTAAGCCACCGCCTTCCACTTCTGTTTTTCTTGCACCCACCGGCTGCTACCATCAGTAAACCAGGCATCCTCTTGTTCTGCTGGAGTGAGCGAATCATATGGTTTACCCCACTGAACTGGTGAAGGGGGTAGGGGAGGGGGCAAGGCGGGTTCAACGCCCTCATGACGAGATGGAAGATCAGCCACCTGTTCATGTATGCGGCCCACCCCTTCAGGACCTCTGGTCGCGCGACTCTGAGTATACCACTTCCATTTAACAATAGAAGACTGCTGAGCCCGCCCGATCTTTAGATTAGCGTCATTAGCCAGGACCCAGTTCATTATTGGAAGTGCAGGTCGCAACTGAACATCTGCATCGCCTGTTATTCTTTCCGTCTCCAGCAGGGCCCAGAAACAGGCCAGTAACTGTTGTTCAAAAGCAGAATAACGAGTGGCAGCCTCGGGCATGGTTCCTGTTAAGATTCAGATTTATTGTCAGAGTACATACATGACATCACTCACATACAACCCTGAGATTCTTTTTCTTGCAGGTGAGGCAGAATTACCACTTATTGGTAGAGCAAAAAAAAAACTACACAAGCTATACATGTGAACAAATAAATATAAACAAACAGACTGCAATACAGAGGAGGGAATAAACAATAAAGTGCAAAAGTAAGAGTCCTTAAATGAGTCCCTGATTGAGTTTATTGTTGATGAATCTGATGGTGGAGGAATAGTAACTGTTCCTGATCCTGGTGGTGTGAACCTTGTGGCAACTATACCTCTTTCCTGATGGAAGCAGTGAGATCAAAGCATGTGCTAGGTGGTATGGATCCTTGATGGTAGTTGTTGCTCTTCATTGGCAGAATACCCCATAGATGACCTCGATGGTGTGGACTGTTTTGTCTGTGATGTCGTGGGCTGTGTCCACTATCTCTTGCAGGGCTTTCGCTCGGGGATATTTGTGGCTCCATATCAGACTGTGATGCAGCTGGACTGCACAGTTTCCTCCACACATTTGTAGAAATTTGCCAGGGTTTCTGATGTCATACCAAACCTCCACAAATGCCTGAGAAAGTAGAGGCGCTGGCATGCTTTCTTCATGTTGCTGACCCGTGACAGCCACTCCAGATCCTGCTCCAACAGTCATCAAATTTGCAGATAACACAGCAGTGGCTGGCTTCATCGGCAACAACGATGGGTTGTAACGCAGAGAAGAATCTTGTGAAATGGTGAGACAATAACAGCCAAAATCTCAAAGTGGACAGGACAAAGGAGATGATTGTGGACTTCATGAAGACCAGAGATAACCACAATTCTTTCTTTCTATGGGCAAGGCTGAATTACCACTTATTGGTAGTGCAAGTAAAAACTGTACACCGTGTATTAATGCAAATAAAGAACTGTAAACAGATAATGAATGTAAACAAACTGAAATACAGAAAGAATAAAAGAAAGTTAAGTGCACAAGTATGGGTCTTGTGGCACCTAAACCTCTTTCCTGATGGCAGCAGCGAAAACAGAGCATGTGCTGGGTGGGGTGGAATCTTGATGATTGCTGCTGCTCTCCAATGGTAGTGTTCCCCACAAATGTTCTTGATGTGTCCACTACCTTTTGGGATTTCTGCTTAGGGGTATTGGTGTCCCCAATGCAGCCAGTCACCACACTTTCCACCACACCTCTGTAGAAATTTACCAGGGTTTATGGTGTCATTCCAAACCTCCGCAAACTCCCGAGGAAGTAGAGGTGCTGACGTGCATCCTTCATGATGCCATTGGTGTGTTGGGTCCAGGAAAGATCCTCCGAGATAGTTACTCCCAAGAACAAATTGCTCACCCTCTCCACTTCTGATCCCCCCAGTGATTACTGGATTGTATACCTCTGCCTTTCCCTTCCTGAAGTCAACAATCAGCTCCTTAACTTTGGTGACATTGAGTTGCTGTTGGTGCACCATTCAGCCACATTTTCACTCTTCCTCCTGTTTGCTGATTCTTCACCTTTATACAACCCCCTATCATCGACAAATTTGTAAATGGTGCGTAATGAGGCACTGGTTAAACTCTGGTGGCACATTTTCAGAAACTAAGTACTGTTGGATTGAAATGAAGTTGACTCTTCCCTTCATTTTGGTGATGATGTTAATTTTCCCAGGCCTACTGAACAATTTCTGGGCTGATTGTTAACATCCCAGTATAAGTTGGAGAGGGGTGTGACTGCTCATCGGTAGATAGAATCCCAGTGTTATAGAAAATCATTTTCAATGTTCAAAGTTCAGATGTATTGTCAGAGTACATACTGTACATGACATTACATCCAACTCTGAGATCCTTTTTCCTGTGGATGAGTTGCAAGGGAAGAGCTTACATGAAATGTGTGACATCATTTTGTTAGCACATAATTTAAAAAGCCTATTAAATTTTGTCAACACTTTCTGACTGATTGAAGACTGTAACTATTTGGGGTCTGGAATGGGGGCTTGGGTCTGATTGTGTGAAATTCAACTTCTGATCAGCATTTACAGTGTCGTACATGCTCTCAGCCCAGGAGGTGTTGAGAACTTGACCACCACAACCTGCAGTGCGTTCCAAGTACCTAACACACTCTGTGTTTAAAAAAAAAACATTTTGACATCTCCCCTAAACTTTCCTACATTCACCTTAAACAGATGTTGTCTGGTACTGGCCATTGACGTTCTGAGGAAAAAAGCTGGCTGTTCTCTCTATTCATGCCTCTCATAAGTCTATATCCCCCTATTAAGTTGGCTCTCATCCTCCATTGTTCCAAAAATGAAAAGCTCTTGATTGCTCAACTTTTCCTCAGAAGAAACGTTCTTGAATCCAGGCAGCATCCTGGAAAATCTACTCTGCACCCTCTCCACAGCTTCCACATCCTTCCAATAATGGGATGACCAGCACTGAACACAATACTGTGATTGTGGTCTCAACAAAGTTTTATAGAATTACAATGAGTTCTTCAACTCATTCCCCCAAATGATGAAGGCCAGCTCACCGTACACCTTCTTAATCTTCATATCTACTTGTGCAACAACCTTGAGGGATCTATGGACTTGGACCCCGAGATCTTTCTGTTCCTCCATATTGCTAAGAATTCTGCCATTAACCTTCATTTTTGATCTTCCAAAGAGCATAACTTAACACTTTTCCAGATTGAACTGCATCTGCCACTTCTCTGCCTAATTCTGCATCATGTCTCTATCACATTGTAACCTACAACAACCTTCTACACTAGCCATTTTCCACCTTTTTTGATGATGGCCCACTTAGGACTCTGCTCAAAGTTTATGGGCCCCCTTCCCTGTGAAGCAGTCAGATTTAATGGGTTTCTTCTATACTTCTACCAACTATATAAAAAACAAAAAAAAATTGTTATGTGAGGTAACTTAAATATAAATGTGCTGTGGCCCCCAGGAGGACCAAATGGCCCCCATGGAGAATGGCTGTTCTACACTATCTACAACACTGCCAACATTCATGTCATCTACAAACTTACTGAGTCACCCCTCTACTTTCTTGTCCAAGTAATTTATAAAAATCACAAAGAGCAGGGATCTGCAGATCACTACTAGTCATCAACCTCCAAGCAGAATATGATCCATCTACTACCACCTTCTGCAGGCAAACAACTCTGAATCGATGCAACCAAGTTTCCATGGATGCCTCATGATTTTCTGGAAGGGCTTTGTATTTAAATGGCCCAAATCCAAATTATTTTATGTGTGGGTGGCAATCTAAACAGCCCTTTCTGACTAAGAAATCTGTGACCAGGTCATCAGGTAGCATCACCAAAAAACACAATCCAAATCTTCATTGGATATAATTTCCTATCTTAATTTCCCTTTAATATTTACCATCACAATGTCTGCTTGACTACAGTGCCAGAATAAAAGCCTACACAAATTCAACATTTCAAACCAAATTTATACAACAGACTGTGATAAATACCAACAAAATGTCAACTAAATACCAGAGTTCAATCATTCATTGTCTGTTTTCCGTATGTCTCTGTAGAGCATAGTGCTCTAGACACACTGTTCACCATTGGCCACAACAGAGCTGGTAGAAAACTGCGATCTTTTAGTGGAGGAGGTTGCAGCTGGCTTACTTGGCATCATAAGTATCAATTTCCACGCACTGAACATAGTATTCTCTATACACTAGGTTGATCCCTGAGATGAATGTAGGAAGGTTTTTTTGAGCTGGCAGGGGAAACTAAAACGAGAGGACACAGTTTCAAGATTCGGGGGAGTAGATTTAGGACAGCGATGAGGAAAAATAGTTTTTCCCAGAGAGTAGTGAATGTTTGAAATTCTCTAACCAGGGAAGTGGTTGAGGCTGCCTCATTAAACATATTTAAAATTCGGTTAGATAAATTTTTACATGATAGAGGAATTAGGGGATATGGGGAGAAGGCAGATAGGTGTAGTTAGGTCATAAATTAGATCAGCCATGATCGTATTGAATGACGGAGCAGGCTTGATGGGCCATTTTTGGCCTACTCCTGTTCCTACTTCCTATGTTCCTATGTTCCCCCTGTTGGCTAATCCAATGACATCCCTATCTGTGACTTCTGCACAGAACCCTTTCTTTCAGGAAGCCACCATCAGGATGATTGTTTCCATCTACCCTGTTATACCCAACATGCCCACGTGGATGCTAACACTAATATAATCTCTATTTAGAACCTGAGCTAATGCTTGTAATTTTCAAAACAGATTACATTGTGACTTCATTTACACTTTCTTCTCATCTTTCTATCAATCTATGACACCTCAGTTCATATAAAGAAAAAGACTGAAGGTTGGGGTTGTGGTGAGCCAAGATATTGTATTGATGGCTGTTTGGCCCATGACAATCATAGTACGTATTCGCCCTGTGCCTTCCACCAAATTACTGAATACTTAATCCAGAAGCACAGAGCCCATTCTCTCCTATGTTGTGCCAATACATGAAGTATTGTGGAAACTTAGCAGGTCAGGCAGCATCCATGGAAAGAATTGGACAGTTGATGTTTTAGGATGGAACCCTTCATAAGGAATACCAAGTATCAGACTGCAGCAAAACAGGAAGGAAGGAGGAGTGGACAGAACACAGGTGATCTGCTGATGGCTGAATGCCAGTGGTGGTGTGGGGGTGGGGGGTTAGAAAAGATGGGAAAGGGGCAGAGGGCTAAGAATTATGTATTCTGATGTGAAGGGAGGTGGTGGGTGACAGACAGGTAAGGTGGGTGAAGAAGAGGAAGTGATATAAGGGAAAGCAAGGGTGAGGGACGGAATACTGTTGGGAGGGGGGTAACTGGAAATTGGAGGTGGATTTTGATGCCATGTGATTAGTGATGGCCAGCACAGAATATAGCATGCTGTTTATTCAGTTTCCATGTGGCCTTATTCTGGCAGTACATGAGGTCATGGACGGAAATGTCAGAATGGGAATGGACATTGAAATTGAAGTGATTGACTACGAAGAGATCCTTGCTTTTGCCATAGACAGAGCGAAGGTGCTCAATGAAACTTACTTGCAGTCTGTCCAACCTAGAGGAGGCTGCATCAGGAGCACTGGTTGCAGTAACTGACCCCTACAGATCTACAGATTTGCACGTGATGCATTGGAAGGATTGTTTGGGACTCTGAATGGTGGTGAGGGAGGAGATATAGGTGTAGGTATAGCATTTTATTGTGGTCACAGAGGTAAGTGCCATGAGGGGGAATGGTTGGACTGTAGCACATATACCTCTTTCCTGATGGCAGCAGCGAGAACAGAGTATGTGCTGGGTAATGTGGATCATTGATGATTGCTGCTTCTTTCTGATGGCAGCATTCCCTGTAGATGTTCTCCATGGTGGGAAGAGACTGTTTGCCTGTGATGTCCTGGGCTGTGTCCACTACTTTTTGCAGGGCTTTACACTCGGGGGTATTGGTGTCCCCAGACCAGATCATGATGCAGCCGGTCAGCATTCTTTCCACCACACATCTGTAGAAATTTGCTAGGGTCTCTGATGTCATACCAAACCTCTGCAAACTCCTGAGGAAGTAGAGGCACTGACGTGCTTTCTGCATGTGTGTTGGGTCCAGGAAAGAATCTCCAAGATAGTAATTCTCAAGAAATTAAATTTGCTCACCCTCTCCACCTCTGATCCCCCAATATTCACTGGATCGTATACTTTCAAGGACTGATATCAAACACAATCCCCCGATCATTATTCAGATTTTAACTTGCATAGAATTTCTATTTTGGTTATGTTTCTTGATCATTTAAATTTTGTAATTGATTGATTTTCTGATTTCTTGGAACTTCTTCTGTGCCTTCAAGAGCAGACAGACATTGCATAGCTTGTGGTGAATGATTTACCTTCAGATGCCCCAAAGCTCTTCTTCCTTCTGCAGGTCATGAATCAGGGGTATGTTGGAACACTCTCCACTTGCCTGGATGAGTGCAGACAAACAACTGTCAATACATTTGATGTCATCAAGGACAAAGCAGCTAATTTATCTGGCACTTTTTGAAATGCCCCAAATATTCATTCCCTTCCACACCAACATATTATGGCTGCAGTGTACATCATCTAAAAAATGCTCCGTGATTACTTGTCCAGATTACACTCACAGTACAGCCAAGAAGGTCAAAGCCAGCAGGTGAATTGAAAGACCCCCTCCAAGTTGTACTTCATCTTCATTTTGACAGTTCTCCATCTCAACTGGGTCTCAGTCTGGAATTCCATTTAAAACATCAGTGTGAAGTCCCTTCACCTGAAGGTCAGCAGCAGCTTAACCAGATGCTTTACCAATATCTTTTCGAAGAGAATTCAGGATGGATGTTGTCACTGATGTCCAGATGTCAAAAAGTTTATACTTTAAAACAGGCATGGACAATCTTTTTTTTAAAACTCACATTCCACCTTCAGTATTCCCTACGCCATAAGTGCTCTGTGATTGGTAAGGGATTACTTAAGGTGGTATGTGAGTGGGAAGGGAAGGTTGAGAACCACTGCTCTAGATCCAATTGTTACTGAAATATTTTGCTTGAGAAAAATTGCCATTGGCCCGTTTCCTTTGGAGTTATGAAACCGTGCACATAACAAGCCAATTAGGTACAATTAAAACAGTGGTCTTCAAACCTTTTTCTTCCCACTCACATACCACCTTAAGCAATCCCTTACTAATCACAGAGCACATGGCATTGGGAATACTTAAGTGGAATCTGAGTTTTTTTTAATGGATTCCCACCCCTACCTTAAAAGAAATTTAGTTAGTGCATGCCTCACAATGTTTTATTCTTATTACTTTATTCAGTCATGATATATAATTAATGGACAATCTTTCTCGACTAGGCCTGCTGCCCACAATCACCACTATCTTCAACATTTGATGTACATGTGTTGACTTACTGGACTGACTATGGCAGACACTAGAAGTGTGGCCCAAGCACCACCAGTGTTTCCTACAAGACATTAAGGGAGATCCATCTTGAACATTTTGCCTGTTACCAAAAATCTGCCTCCAGATCTATTGGATGTCAGGACATTTAATAGTTTTTATCTGTATAAACTTCAGAAAAATTAAGGAGATAAAATAACATTAAAATTATTAAACATTTTTTTATTTTAAAAATATCTAAAATCACAAAAATAATTTAAAACCTTTCATTTATTTCCTCCGAGAGGTGAGTGCATAATTTCAGCTATGTAGAGCTCATCCACAAGACTCCATGAGGAATTGAGAGGCAGATACAGAATTCTGAAGCTGTCAGTAGGTTAAGGTCATGCCTTTGGATACACATGCATGGAACCCCCATATTTATTTCTTTATTAAAGGGTAAATGCTGATATTTCCATCTGGAACATCAATTTTTTTTAACTTCTGCTGCAGACTAATGGTCAGTTTTAAGTAGTATGGTGACAACTGAATTTGCTTCCATGACAGTTCCTGGCAGTGCAATCCAGATCTAAAACATTTAATGTATAAAAGTATGTCCCCCATGTCACTTTTGGTTCTTTTACCAATGGCCTGCATGTCAGCTTGTTTTTGACCCCTCTTGATCTCACTTTTGGTGCCACTTAAAAGACTTGTCAACATTGAATAAAAGGAGCAGTTACAGAATGAATAGAAAATGGGCAGGAAACAGAATCAAAATGAAAGGTGTTTTTTTTTCCGATTAGTGGCGAGAGTACAGTGGTTTGTATAAGGATGACTACTTCTTTATATTTATTAAGAACAAAATTATATAGACGGTGTATGGGACATAATTTCCAGTTTTGCAATTTACACAAAACTTGGATATGAAGTGAACAATGGGGAGAATAGGAATAGATTTCAAAGATACAAAGACAGGCTTTGTAGGTGGGTGGGTGCAGGTAGGTGGTGTATGAAATTTAATACTGAAAATGTGGAATGCGTTATGACATGCAATCCTCTGTATTGTACTCTGACAATAAATAAATCTGAAATGTACACACTTGCTGATAAAGTCCATGAGAGCACTGGCACACTCATTCAGGCTGGCTGCTGAGTTCTTAAAAATGGACCAGTTAACTGATTTAAAGCAGTCACACAGCATGTCATCTTCATCCTCAGACCAACATTGGATGATTTTGTTTACTGGGTCCACACATACAGTATAAGCTGGTAAGAGGAACATCACCACGTGTTCCGATTTCCCAAAATGTGGATGAGGGATGGAATGACAGGTGTCTTTGATGGATGTGTAGCATTGGTTAAGTATGTTCAGGTTTCTGGTGGTACAAGAGACATGTTGATTGGATTTCGGTAGCATGCTTCTTAAGTTGACCTGTTTATAGACTCTAGCTATGATGAACAATTCTTCAGGGGCTGCTGTTATTAGCAGAAAATAGCTCATCTAGCACCTGGGTTAATGTGTAGACTGCTGTTAGGATAGCTGAGGTGAATTCCCATGGCAAGTAGAAGGGGCAGCTTCTCATTGTTAGTCATTCCAAGTCCAATGAGCTGAAGCTCGTCAGAACAACACAAGGAGTTAAGCTTATTTGTCACATTGTACCTAGTACAATGAGGTGGGTTCTTTTGATTTATTTTTGGAAAATTTTATTTAAAAGTTTTCTATACAAGAAATCATAGCCAGACATAAAATATAATAATCAAATACATTACATGATGATATAAAACCCAACCACCCCCCCCCCCCCCAAGAAGGGTTCCTTTGTGAGCAATCTGACAGTTCATCTCTAACATTCATACAGCTGTATAAGGTGCTCAATTTACAAAGTATAGAGTTACAATGCAAAGAAAGGTCAATTACACCCAAGCTAGAGTTTTATGATAGCCCTGTTGTGGGGTTCATTCTGGTGGTCATTGGAAGACATTGTATTTAAGCCTTTTGGCACATATTTTCTCCTTGATGTCAGAGAGTGTGTCCAGGGTGTGTTGCCTGCCTTTCCTGGGCAGCAATAGATGTAAATGGAGCTCATGAAGGGAGGAAAGTTTGGATTGTTCTGAACTGCATTTACCACCTCTGCAGCTTTTTTAAATCTTGAGCACCTTATACAGCTGTATGATGCATTGTGATGCTTTGGTAAGTATACTTTCAATTGTGCAGCTGTTCGAAGCAGACTGCATCAGTTCTTATTTTGCCCTAAGGATGCTGTGAAGTCAATCTGATGGATTGAGAAGCCCTCTGGTTGTACAGCACAGTCATGAGTCGAAGGTATAAGGATGTCTCAATGTAGAAAGACGAGTCTAACATTAAGTTCATCTAGCTTCTATAGATTTAACATTCAAAAGGAAGCTGGATAAATATCTGATGGGAAAGAATTTGCAACACCATTGGGTGATTATGAGTGTATGGGACTTAGTTCAGGCCTCTTCTCATGCTGCAAACATTCTATATAGCTCAGAGCCGAAGCAGCAGAGATTTTAACATATTGATCGCTGGACCCTAGGACAAGTACATTAAGGAAGTGAAAGAGAAAGGACAAAGAAATTGCACAGGGTCACAAGATGAGTAATGATTAACCAGATCCAATGAAGAAGAGACTTCACACAAAAAATAAGTGTATACTTCCAATTAAAGTCAGAGCAGGAAAAATGGAAAAAGACAAAATATAAAAATCACTCAACAATTGCAATAAGGTAATCACATTAAGAGCACATATGCAAATAGACTTTACGGAAACCTGGTTGTAAAGTGCCAAAGGGCAAAACACAAAAATGCTGGCTAAACTCACCAGGTCATGCAGCATCCAAAGGAAGGAAAAGACAAGCAATGTTTCAGTCCTGAGCACTTAATCAAGAAAACAGAAAAATAGGTCTACCGCTTGATTGCCTTTTAATTCTCATGGATACTACATGACCTGCTGGGTTCCTCCAGCTCTTTTGTGTATTGCACTCGACCCCAGCATCTGCAGATTTTCTTGTTTAACTGTAAAGTTTCCAAAGTCAAGAATTAAATGTTCCAAGATACTTGAGTTGAAGAAGAGCTAGGCAAAGTGGAAAATTAAGTTGTCAGACCTTGGTGAGAATGGAATAAAGACAATAGAGAGAAAGGAGCACAGCTCCAAAAATCAAGAAATAGAATCAGTTTGAATGAGCTAAGAAGTAGCAAAGGGTAGAAAACGTAGTTAATTATCTTTAGGATCTCAAGCAGTTGTAGTAATGTAGGGGGCAGTATGAATAAGGAAATAAGGGACCAATGTATAACAGGAATAAAATAATGTTGGGGAGTTTAGTAAACCAAATTAGTTGTCAAAGCATGAAGAATTATTTCATGGTGGATTTAAAGAGATGATTTTTCAAGATCGATGTGTTCAGGATCCAATAAGGGAACAGACTGGTTTAGATCGAATGTTGTGTAATTTTTTTTAAAATGGCAAGGTTAGGAGGAGTCACGTGATGGAGTAGTGGCCAGTCAGGGAATTCCAGCCCTCTCCCGAAAAGTTAAAAAAAACACACAAAGCACAAAGGTACAAGATTAAAATTTTTAATAAAGTAAAAATAAAGGTGAGAAGAAAATGGCAGTGAAGAGAGAAAAGTCGAAAACAATGGGAAGAAAAGAGGAAGAAAGAACGTCGGAAGAAGAAGGTGAAGGCCTTACCTGTCCGAGGAGGCCCGCCGCGGAGAGAGAAGCCCGCTCCCTCAGGTCAGTGGAAGTCGCAGGCTCGGGTCTACAAAAATGGCTCACAGAGCCGAGTAAAAGTGCGCAATGCGCATGAAAAAAAACCACACTGACGGGAGGGGGAACAGCTGTGGAGTCGATCTCCACAGCTGAGAGAGACACCTGCAACACAGCAACAGGTGCAGAACACAGAAAATAATGACAATAAGAAAGAAGAGGGTAAAAGGAAAACAAGGAAACAACAGATGGTCAACCCAGAGGAAGAAGAAGAAGAAGAACAGAAAGAAATGGAAGAAGAAGAAGAGAAAGGCAAGACAATGGATATATCTTTTTTTAAAGAATATATGGAATCAGTGAAAGAATGGCAATTACAAGAATTTAATGAATAAAAAGAAGAATTAAGAATGCAGAAGAAAAAATGAATAAAATAGAAATGGTCATGTCAGAGATAGGAAAAAGAGTGGAAAATATGGAAGAATGAGAAATAATTGTAGAAATGGAAGTAGAGGACTTAAAAGAGAAATTAGAAGAATCTAATAAAAAAGTTAAAGAAGCACATGAGCTGTTAGCTCAGAAGATAGATATAATAGAAAACTATAATAGAAGAAATAATATAAAGATAGTGGGCCTTAAGGAAGATGAAGAAGGCAAGAATATGAGAGAATTTATAAAAGATTGGATCCCTAGGGTCCTAGGAAGACCAGAATTACAGGAAGAAATGGAAATAGAGAGGGTACATAGAACTTTAGCCCCGAAACCACAACCGCAGCAAAAACCAAGATCCATTTTAGTTAAATTCTTAAGATATACAACAAGAGAAAATATATTGGAGAAAGCAATGAAGAAAATAAGAGAAGTCAAAAAGCCACTGGAATACAAAGGTCAAAAAATTTTTTTCTATCCAGACATAAGTTTTGAACTCCTGAAGAAGAGGAAGGAGTTCAATACAGCAAAAACGATCTAATGGAAAAAAAGATATAAATTTATGTTAAAGTACCCAGCGGTACTTAAAATAGTTATTCCAGGGCAACAAAACAGACTATTCTCGGATCCAGAGGAAGCAAGAAAATTTGCAGAACAACTACAAAACAAGCAGAGAGATGAAGACATGTAATGAGAGTAAAAATGACCACGAACTATATGTATGTGTGTATAGGGGTATATGTGTGTATATATATATATATATATATATATATGTATAGTGTGTATACATGAATGTATCCATATTTAGAGGAAAATATATAGAGTATAGATAAGAATTAATAAGGGAGGGAAAAGGAATAGAGGGAATAAGGAGGGAATTAAAAGAGTGACCTTTGTTACATATGAAAATTGAAATCTTTTCCGGGGGGGGCTGGGTGGGGAGGAGTTACGGTCACTGCAAAATCAGTTGACATTTGCGAGTGAATTCGCAAATCCAAATGGAGAGGGGAGATGTGGTTGCCCGACAAGGGATAAAGGGCAACTCAGGAGGGGGAGGGGAGAATGGGGTTAAATAAGTTTTAAATAGGAGAATAAGGAAAATGTTTGATGTTTTAGAAATGTTGTCTTATAAAGTGTTCAAAACAAGAAAGCAGAAATGGATAAGAAGGAAAGGTGATGATGGAGAAACGGAAAGGGAAGATAAACAAAATATGAAATGGCTACACTGAACTATATGACTTTAACTATTAACGGAATACATAACCAAATCAAAAGGAAGAAACTGCTAAATTTACTGAAAAAAGAAAAAATTGATATAGCATTTGTGCAAGAAACTCATTTAACTGAATTGGAGCACAAGAAATTAAAGAGAGATTGGGTAGGACATGTAACAGCAGCGTCGTATAATTCAAAAGCAAGAGGAGTAGCTATATTAATTAGTAACTGACAGATGTTTTCGATGTAAAAAAGAAATGGGAACAACAATTCATGCAATCTGGACATGTGAGAAAGTAGAAAAATTTTGGGAGGATCTAAACCAGATATTAAATAAAATTACAGAAAACAATATACCAAAAAATCCAGAGATCTTCCTCCTAAGTAACATAAAAAACAAAGAATTTGGAATTGATTTGGATGGTGCACAAAAAAGATTTGTTAAGATAGCTCTAGCCGTAGCAAAAAAATGTATTATGTCAACCTGGAAATTGGAAGATAATTTGAAAATAGAACAATGGTATATAGAAATGAATAAATGTATTCCATTAGAAAAAATAACATATAGTTTAAGAAATAATATTGAAATATTTGAACAAATATGGGAGCCTTACATGAAACACAATAGAGAAAACCTACCGGGGACATTCACTACCTAAATTAACGAAAGGAGAAGGAAATGAAAAGAATTATTGATTATTTTATTGAATGACAACATTGTTTGACTGGTTTAATGTATCTTAGATTTTGTACTTTAAATGGATGGGGGGGAGGTAGGGAGGGTGGGATGTGAGGAGGGAGAGGGGGGAGAAAATGACACTATATATTTGAAAAGGAAAATGTATGTATCATGGTCAATGTGGTTTATGGTGTGAAAAATAAAAAGTTTAAAAAAAAAATGGCAAGGTTAAAGGACCCTAATAGTAGTTATATACAGGCCCCCAAACAGCAGCAGGGAGATGGGCTGCAAGTTACATCTAGAAATAGAAAAAGCGTGTCAGAAGAAAAATATCAAAATAATTATGGGGAATTTCAACATGAAAAGGAATTGGGAAAATCAGGATCTCAGGAAAGGGTGTTTATAAAATGCCTACAGGAAGGCTTTTTGGAGCAGCTTGCCAATAAGACCACCAGAGGATCGGTGGTTTTGGATTAGGTGCGGTGTAATGAACCTGAGGTGATTGGGGAACTAAAAGTAATGGAACCCTTAGGAAGTAGTGATCATAACATGATTGAATTCAGTTTCAAATTTGAAAAGGAGAAGCTGATATCAGGGGTGTCAATGTTTCAGTGGAACAAAGGGAATTACAGTGATATGAGAGAGGAACTGGCCCAAGTTGACTGGAAAAGTAAGCTAGATGGAGGGACAGCAGAGCAGAATTGGACGATATTTCTACAAGAAATAAGGAAAGTACAGTATAGATATATTCCAAGATAAAAGAACATTATGAAAGGAAAAAATGCACCATTATAATTTTGTTGAATATCATTTTTTTCAAAGAATAGATTTATACTTACAAATTATCTTTTATTCATGATCTAAAGAAATCAATGTAACCAGTAGTCAAAAGCTTTTTGTGTGTGTGTATTTGTGCTTTTAGAAATGTTTCTATTTTCTGCTTATTTCTGGTGTTTCTCAATGGCTTTGTGTTAAGGTTAAAACCTTGTGTTTTTGATTTGTAGTTAATTTTATGACTATCCCCTGAAGTAAGTATTGTTTATAGTGTTACCATCGTTACAATGACATCATGTGCATTAATATCTGGGCGTATGGGGAACTTGCTTTCATTCTTTGGAGAATCATGACAGAGGTGTAAGCTCTCGAGATACCTTTTGAATTAATCTTATTTCATCTTATCTTATCATCTTGATCATCTCTTATTGTTTTATATCATTATGTTTTTTTTAATAAAGCTGAATGCTTTATTGTAATCAAAATCTTGAAGCAAAGTTACGCAAAATGTTTATCCATTTATATCAACGAATTAAAGTTACATAAAATTGCATCTACAAAGTTTGATTTATTGGAGTGATAAGATAGAAATTTGAAATATCGTCCTTGCGTTTCTTTGAAGATGACACATCTTGAAATAGGAAAATAATAGAACATGGAAAGTGTTGTCTATATTTTGTCCTCATAATATTGGCTGCTTCTTTCAACAGAAGTTAGAGGCTCATTGTTTCTTGTGTGTCCTTCCCCATGGAGTGCATGGGTTGTGCGTCGGCCATTTTATGAACTGGCGGTTTTCGAACAGATTGCAACAGATGCAGAATGGTGCTTCTCAGGAGTATCTTGTCAAAGCCCTGAAAAGCGTTTACTGGACTATTCTGGTTCTTGGTTGTCCTGCTCTCTTACCTCTTGGTTCCTTTGTATTGTGTGTATCTATGAATTTCGGAATTGATGACAAACCTGCATTAAGTGTGGTTGTCAATGGAGCAAGCCGAATAAAAATTGGCAGCAGAGGCCTAAGGAACTGGTCCACCAGCTGAAGCAGGAACGCGAGGAGCCATGTGCTCGGTTTGAAGCTGAGAAGGAAGAGCTCAGTGAAGAGATCATGGTCTTGCAGCAGGAGAGAGATGAGACTCTGGCTGAAAATGAGAAGCAGCAGATCCTTATCCTGAAAAAAATCAGAAAAGACAATCCTGCCAGAGCAGCTCACCAATGCTCAGTGAGAACTTGCCAACATTTCAATGGACGAAGAGCAACTGAGGTACACATCCGACATGAGCAGGACTTAAGTCAAATTAACGGATTGACCTCAGAGTTGAAGAATTTCCATGCCCACCTTGAAGAAATTGTCAGCACCCATTCGCAAGAGACAAAGGCCCTGAATGAGCATCTCCAGGATCTGATGAGACAGTATGAAGCCAGACTCCAAGAGGTGGAGGAACTAAAGGCACAGCTTCAAGTGGTGGAAGACACCCGTGACGGTATCCGACGAGATCTGATCAAAGCTCACTGCAAGATCTGAGAACTGCGGGAGACCCAGGAGGTTCAGCACAAAGAGATCTTAGACCTAAAGCACTCTGTATCTGATGAATTAAAGGAGAAGGAGGCAGTTCTGCAGTCAAATGAGGAACTCCGATGCAGCATCAAGAAAACCAAGGACGAAATAATCAGTTTGATTGGTAGACGCAAAGGTAAATAGTGAGAAGGAATCAGCAGATCTTCAAGCAAGCCTCTGAGAAGTCATTAATGTCTATTATAATAATTAGGAGCCAGAATGTAAAGGTTAAAACCTTGTGCTTTTGATTCTTAGTTAATTTTGTGCTTGTTTCTTTAAGAGAACTATTATTTGTAGTGTCGTCTATATTTTGAATAGATTTACTGATGTTGGAGAAGTTCAGAGATTTACGAGGATGATTCCTTGAATGCAGGGGCTAACAAATGAGGAATGTTTATCAGGTCTTGGACTGTACTCGTTGGAGTATAGAAGAATGAGAGGGGATCTCATTGAAACATTTTGAATGCTGAAAGGATTGGATAGAGCAGATGTGTATAAGTTATTTCCCTTGATGTGTGAGTCCAGGACAAGAGGGCAGAGTCTTAGAATTAGAGGGTACCCATGTTAAACAGAGATGAGGAGAAATTTCTTTAGCCAGAGGGTCATGGATTTATGGAATGTATTGCCTCATACAGCCGTGGAGGCCTGATCATTGGGGGAGTTTAAGGAGGAGATTGATAGGTATCTAATTAGTCAGGGTATCAAGGGTCATGGGGCAAAGGCTGGAAATTGGAACTAGATGGGAAAATGGTTCAGCTTATGGTGGAGTGGTGGAGCAGACTTGATGGGCCAAATGGCCTGCTTCTGTTCCTTGATCTTGTAAATACTTAAGGAGTCTTCAGAAATGAACAATCATACTATAATAAATTTTACATAAAAATTGATAATGTTTCAATCTGAAAACGGGAATTTAAATAAACATAAAGGAAATGAGAAACATAACACCTGAGTCGGCTATGGTAGATAGAGAAACAGCATAATAGGTTGTGAGGTAAACAATGGCTAACATTTAATGAAGTTAAACAGCAGTAAGCCCAAGCCCAGAACATTGAAAAACAATTGTGAAAGCATTTGCATAAATGTAAAAACAAAAAAGAAACACAAAAATTATTATGACAAATATTTTGTCTCCAGAAAACCTTCTGGAAATAATGGAATAAGGCAAAAAAGAAACTCATGTTGGTTAAAAAAAAATTAAACAAATTAATGGGACAGAAAGCCAATAAACCCACATGATAATCTGCATTCCAAGGTATTGAATGAGGTGGGTGTAAAGATAGTGAATGTACTTGTTGTCATTTTCCAAAATTCCATGCATATTTTAATGTTCCCACAGATCAGAAGGTAGCAACTCTCCAGAAAGTAGTTGATTTTAAAAAAAATCTCACTCTCTATAAGGGAGGAAATCAGGGAACCATAGATCCATTAACTTGACATTTGTAGCAGGAAAATTGCTGGAATGTATTATTAAGGGAATGACAGTAGTTCATTTTATCAATAAAAATAGGACTGGGTGGTGGATTTATGAAAGGGAAATCACATCTGTCAAATCATTTGAAACTCTCCTGAGGTTGTGGCAATCAGAATAGATAAGATGAACCAGCATATATAAGATATTTGAACTTTATGTGTCATTCAATCAGGTGCTACACAAGAAGTTATTTTTTTTTTAAATGTCATTTTTGGATTTGGTAATTCACCTGTGTGGTCAGAAGATTTGTTAAGAGACAGGAAACAATTGAAATAAATGGGGGCATTTTAAGGTAGATAGACTGTGATGTGTTGCAGGGATAAGTTCAAGTCCCCAACCGTTCATAATGTTTTATCATGGTTCGAATGAGAATATTACATGTACATCTGAGTTGCTAATTATATAAAGCTTGGTTGCGAGGACATAGGGTAACTTCAGGGATATGGATATTAAAAACAAAATGTGAAAAAGGGGTTAGTAGATAAAATAGATTTTTTTTAATGGTGAGTAATTTTTTTTTTTTTTAAATTTTTTTATTTTTCACACCATAAATCACATTAGCCATGATATACACTATTTCTTTTTCACACATATACAGTGACTTTTTCTCCCCCCCCCCCTTTCCTCCCAAACCACCCCCCCACCCGCCCCTCTCATCCATTTTAGGTATACAATCTAGGTTGCATTAAGCCAGTCAGACAATGTTGTCATTCAACAAAATTACACCAGAAATTCTACTGAGTCCATTCTTTTCTTTCCTTCTCCTTCCATCAACTTAGGTAATGTTTGTCCCCGGTAGGTTTTCGCTATTGTATTTAATGTAAGGCTCCTATACTTGTTCGAATATTTCAATATTATTTCTTAACCAATATGTTATTTTTTCTAATGGAATACATTTATTCATTTAAATTTGGTAGTTTCTTCCTTTTAATTTGGTTATGTATTCCATTAATATTTAAAGACATATAGTTCAGCGTAGCCCTTTTATATTTTGTTTATCTTCTCTTTCCATTTTTCCATCATTACCTTTCCTCCTTTTCCATTTCTGTTTTCTTATTTTCAACTCTTTATAAGACAACATTCCTACAACATCTAACATTTTCCTTATTCTCCTATTTCTATCTTATTTATCCCCAATCTCCCCTTCACCTCCTGAGTTGTCCTTTATCCCTTGTCGGACAACCACATCTCCCCTCTCCATTTGGATTTGCGAATCCACTCGCAAGCGTCAACTGATTTTGCAGTGACCGCTATTTCCCCCCACCCCGCCTCCCCCAGAAAAGATTTCACTTTTCATATGTCACAAAGGTCCCTCTTTTAATTCCCTCCTTATTCTCTCTATTCCATTACCTTCCCTTATTAATTCTTGTCTATACTATCTATATTTTCCTCTAAGTACAGATACATTCATGTATGCTCATTGTCTCTATTCACTCTTATACCTCTTTACCTGCATACATATCAATCGTGATCATTTTTACTCTCATTACCCGTCTTCATCCCTCAGTCTATTTTTGTCTTTACCCACATACATATCAGTCGTGATCATTTTAACTCTCATTACCCGTCTTCCTCCCTCAGTCTATTTTTGTAATTGTTCTGCAAATTTTCGTGCTTCTTCTGGATCCGAGAATAGTCTGTTTTGTTGTCCTGGAATAAATATTTTCAATACCGCTGGATGCTTTAGTATAAATTTATACCCTTTCTTCCATAAAATCGCCTTTGCAATATTGAACTCTTTTCTCTTCTTTAGGAGTTCAAAACTTATATCTGGATAAATGAAGATTTTTTGCCCTTTATACTCCAGTGGTTTGTTGCCCTCTCTTACTTTTTCCATTGTCTTCTCCAGTACCTTTTCTCTTGTAGTATATCTTAGGAATTTTACTACAATAGATCTTGGTTTTTGTTGTGGTTGTGGTTTAGAGGCCAATACTCTATGTGCCCTTTCTATTTCCATTTCATGCTGTAGTTCTGGACATCCTAGGGTCTTAGGGATCCACTCTTTTATAAACTCCCTCATATTCTTGCCTTCTTCATCTTCCTTAAGGCCCACTATCTTTATGTTATTTCTTCTGTTATGGTTTTCCATTGTATCTATTTTTTGAGCTAGTAGTTCTTGTGTCTCTTTAGTTTTTTTATTAGATTTCTCTAATTTCTTTTTTAAGTCTTCTACCTCCATTTCTGCTGCTACTGCCCGCTCTTCCATCTTGTCCATTTTTTTTCCCATTTCTGTTAAGGTCATCTCCATTTTAATTATTTTCTCTTCTGTGCTGTTTATTCTTTTTCTTAAATCCTTAAATTCCTGTGTTTGCCATTCTTTAAATGACTCCATGTATCCTTTAATAAGAGCAAGTATATCCTTTACCTTGCCTATCTTTTCTTCTTCTATTTCACCATACTCTTCCTCTTCTTCTTCCTCTGGGTTGACCATCTGTTGTTTCTTTGGTGCCCTTTCCTCCTCTTCTTTCTTGTTTCTATTGTCTTCTGTGGTCTCTTCTTGCTGCAGGTGTTCTGCAGCTGTCGTTGCCGGCTGTGGAGATCGACTCCCCAGCTGGTCCCCCCTCCCGTCGGTGTGTTTTTTTTCATTCGCATCGCGCATGCGCGAAACTTCGCGCATGCGCGGTTGCGCACTTTTGCTCGGCTCTGCGAGCCATTTTTGTAGTCCATTATTTACCGACCTGAGGGAGCGGGTTTCTCTCTCCGCAGCGGGCCTCTTCGGACAGGTAAGGCCTTCACCTTTTTCCTCCTTTGTCTTCTCTTCCTCTCTTCTTACCGTTGCTTTCGACTTTTCTTTTTTTGTCGCCATCTTCTTTCCACCTTTATACTCACTTTTCTGCAACTTTTATTTCTGTGCCTTTGTGTTTTCTCTTGTTTTTCCCGACTTTTCTGGAGAGGGCTGGAGTTCACCGTCCGGCCACTACTCCATCACGTGACTCCTCTTAATGGTGAGTAATTGAAGGGTATTGGTGTTCACAAGAATTAAGAAGGAAAACATACAGTATGTTGGCTTTATTTTAGAAAAAAAAAGGATTTGAGTGCAAAAGTAAGGTATATTCCTGCAATAATTTAGGAGCCTGGCAAGACTGCACCTGAAATTTCATGTGCAGACCTGGCCCACTCCATTGAAAGAAAGATATACATATTCAAGGGATGTTTGGGGGTACGTGGATTATCCAATAAAATGAGATTGAACATACTCTCATGATGATATTCAAAATTCCTACAGTGGGTGCATGACAGGATATATGCAGGGATATTGTTTCCCCTCATTTCGATATCTTGTACCATGGGCCACAGTTTCAATATAAAGGGTCAGCCATTCAAGACTGAGGTGAGAAGAAATTTCTTAACTTAGAGGGTGAATAATGTTCAGAAATCTCCAACCAGCTGGGTCATAGAGGCTTAGTCACTGAGTGTATTCAAAACTAAGATTGGTAGATTTTTGGATAAGAAGCACATCAAGGGATAGAATTGTCAAATCTAGGTAGCATTCCTGTGAAACCTTTCTGTACACTCTCCAGCTTGGTCTTGTCATTTCTATAGTGTGGTGACCACAACTACACATAATACTTTTTTTCTTTTCTTTCTTTGGCTTGGCTTCGCGGACGAAGATTTATGGAGGGGGTAAAAAGTCCACGTCAGCTGCAGGCTCGTTTGTGGCTGACCAGTCCGATGCGGGACAGGCAGACACGATTGCAGCGGTTGCAAGGGAAAATTGGTTGGTTGGGGTTGGGTGTTGGGTTTTTCCTCCTTTGCCTTTTGTCAGTGAGGTGGGCTCTGCGGTCTTCTTCAAAGGAGGCTGCTGCCCGCCAAACTGTGAGGCGCCAAGATGCACGGTTTGAGGCGTTATCAGCCCACTGGCGGTGGTCAATGTGGCAGGCACCAAGAGATTTCTTTAGGCAGTCCTTGTACCTTTTCTTTGGTGCACCTCTGTCACGGTGGCCAGTGGAGAGCTCGCCATATAATACGATCTTGGGAAGGCGATGGTCCTCCATTCTGGAGACGTGACCCATCCAGCGCAGCTGGATCTTCAGCAGCGTGGACTCGATGCTGTCGACCTCTGCCATCTCGAGTACCTCGACGTTAGGGGTGTGAGCGCTCCAATGGATGTTGAGGATGGAGCGGAGACAACGCTGGTGGAAGCGTTCTAGGAGCCGTAGGTGGTGCCGGTAGAGGACCCATGATTCGGAGCCGAACAGGAGTGTGGGTATGACAACGGCTCTGTATACGCTTATCTTTGTGAGGTTTTTCAGTTGGTTGTTTTTCCAGACTCTTTTGTGTAGTCTTCCAAAGGCGCTATTTGCCTTGGCGAGTCTGTTGTCTATCTCATTGTCGATCCTTGCATCTGATGAAATGGTGCAGCCGAGATAGGTAAACTGGTTGACCGTTTTGAGTTTTGTGTGCCCGATGGAGATGTGGGGGGGCTGGTAGTCATGGTGGGGAGCTGGCTGATGGAGGACCTCAGTTTTCTTCAGGCTGACTTCCAGGCCAAACATTTTGGCAGTTTCCGCAAAGCAGGACGTCAAGCGCTGAAGAGCTGGCTCTGAATGGGCAACTAAAGCGGCATCATCTGCAAAGAGTAGTTCACGGACAAGTTTCTCTTGTGTCTTGGTGTGAGCTTGCAGGCGCCTCAGATTGAAGAGACTGCCATCCGTGCGGTACCGGATGTAAACAGCGTCTTCATTGTTGGGGTCTTTCATGGCTTGGTTCAGCATCATGCTGAAGAAGATTGAAAAGAGGGTTGGTGCGAGAACACAGCCTTGCTTCACGCCATTGTTAATGGAGAAGGGTTCAGAGAGCTCATTGCTGTATCTGACCCGACCTTGTTGGTTTTCGTGCAGTTGGATAATCATGTTGAGGAACTTTGGGGGACATCCGATGCGCTCTAGTATTTGCCAAAGCCCTTTCCTGCTCACGGTGTCGAAGGCTTTGGTGAGGTCAACAAAGGTGATGTAGAGTCCTTTGTTTTGTTCTCTACACTTTTCTTGGAGCTGTCTGAGGGCAAAGACCATGTCAGTGGTTCCTCTGTTAGCGCGAAAGATGGCTTAACCAACATTTTGTACAATTCTAATATGGTGTCCCAACTTTTATGCTCATTGAATGTAATCATGCCATATAACTTCATCACCACTCTGTTTACCTATGTTTACATTTTCAGGGAACTGAAGGATCATAACCTAAGATCTCTTTGTTCAACAATACTTTCCAGGGCCCTGCCATTCACTATGTATGTCCTGCTCCAGTCATTTCCAGAAATACATTTAATGTATTAATGAGTTCATTTCCATCTGCCGTTCCCATGACCATTTTCCCAGTTGATCGAGAGCCTAAAGTCGAGTGCTCAATGGCACAAGGACAGCTTCCTCCCTGCTGCCATCAGATTCCTGAATAATTAATGAACCAAAGACTCTGCTTTACTTTTCATGCACTATTATCTTTATTTTTTATAGAGATGTTGAAAGATGGTTATAAGATGTTGCTACTGCAAAAACACCAAATTTCATGACATGTTTGTGTCAATAGATTCTGATCTTCATCATCCATTATCTGCAAACCTACTAATCAAGCCACCTCCCTCCTTGTTCAAATCATGACAAACAACTGGGGATGTGACACATCACTAAGAACAGGCCAGCAATCTTCAGCCCTTCACTACCACCCTCTGGCTCCCACCACCAAGCCAATTTTGTATATGATTTGCTGGCTCACCGTGATCCCATGTGTTCTAACCTTCCAGATCAGCCTTGTCTGCAATACCTTGACAAAGGACTTGGTAAAGTCTGTGCAGGCAACAACTCTTTTCCATCCTCTTGATCGTTTCTCAAACAAGGGAATCAAATTTGTGAGAGGTGATTTCCCATCCACAAAGCCATCCTCACTGTTCCCAATCAGCGCTTGCTTTTCAAAGTGCCTATGACTTTCCCACAGCTGGTGTGAAGCTTACTGGCCTGTGGTTCACTGGTTTATCACTGTTGCCCCTCTTAAATAAAGACAGAATGTTAGCTCTCCTTTGGTCTTCCAGGAACCTCACTTATGGTGAATGATCTCTGCCAGGGCCTTCTTGCTTCCCACTGGGACTGTTGGACACACCTTGGCCTTTGTGCATTTCTGGACCTGCCCAATTTGCAGCATGTGGATCTGCTCCAGGATATCGCCACCCGCCTTCTCCTTGCCATATTTCCCCCACAGCGAATGTAAGCCACTTCAGACCTCCTCCCATCTTCCACTGAGAGATTCCACGCTGATCGCTCCGGGTAGAGACCCGCCCTTTTGTGCTTGCTGGTACCTTTTTGCTCGGGGCTGGGGCGTCGGGAAGTGGCGCTGAGGGCAAGAAGCTCAGTGAAGGGGAGAGGAGGTGCATGGGCGGAGTAGCCTGCTCCTGCTCTGAGCTCTGGTGTTCTTGTACTGTCTTTTTTTTTTGATTCTCATCCTCTCAAAGTTATCTTCATTGTTGTGGTCCTGGTTTATGTTTGACTAGTTGTGACTTTGATATTTGGAGTACAAAGGTGGGTGGGGGGTAGGTGTGGGTGGAGGGTTGTGGGGGGGGGGTGGGGGGTGGGGGGGGGGGGGGGTGGGGGGGGAGAGAAATGACGGACATGAGCAAGACTGTTGGGCATGTTTCAGTTTCATCCCAGCAACTTCATACTCGCTCAGTTGAAAAAGTGATCGATCGTCTGAGGCCAGATGTCACATCAAAGGCACCTTTTACTTGTTGATGAGTTTTATTTCCGCGGTGGCGGCGGGGGTGTGTGTGTGTGTGTGGTGGTGGGCGGTGGGGGGGGGGGGGGGGGTAGAATGAGATGATGATGGCTTTCCCTTCTGCGAGAGCGCCGGACACCGATGGGGCGCCATCATCCAATGAGAGGCGGCTTACTCATGAATGCTCGCCCGGTGCACCAATCAGCTGTGGGGTTGCTTGCGCGGCGCCGAGGCGGGGACAGGGGGACGGGGCTCGGCGTCGTTCACATTCTGGCGGCGTCGCAGCGAGAGCATCGCGGGTCTTGTGGGAGCTGCGCCGGAATGAAGAGCTGGTGCAGCGGGTTCATTCATCTTTATTGGGTTCTGGTCTTGGACCCATTTGTTGGCCGTTGTGCAATCACAGCTTCTCAGACCACAGGTGCGGGTAAGGAGAGTGCAGGGCAAACGCTCTTCTGAGGTAGTTTGAGTGACGCTCTTTTTTCTTTAATAAACGCAACGCACCTCTCTGTTAGTAACGCGCCTGCAAGGATAATGCAGCCAACAATTAGATCTCGACTCGTCCTCATTGGCTCCAATCCAACGATTTCCTCGCCTGGGTGAAGTAAGAATTGCACCCGCCTGCTTGGAACTGTGTTGTGGGGTGATTTCCAGAATGCTGGGTGGTAAAGTCTTCTCCCCCTGACCACCTGAGGTTCCTTGGGGAAGTATTGGCCTTGTGAAGTGTGTTTCTTTTTAATTCAATCTTTCGGTTTCCTTCGCCATAGAGGCTGCCCGACCTGCTGGGTATTTGCAGCAATTTTCTGATGGAGCATAATTTTTCCCCCCCCCCCCACTTTAAATGACGAAGTTTGCCTATTGTTTTCCATTATAACTTTACGCTTTGAAGCATCCTTGTCTAATTTGGATTCTCAGAGCTGAGCCTAGTCCAGGCCCCTTTATGATTGTCAGATATGTCATAAAAAATGTAACCTGTTTATGTAGCATGTCTGGCATTGGACAATATTCCCTTGCTGCACTAAACTCTTTGTCATTTAGTGCTTCACCTATCTTTCCCAATTCAAATCCTGCATATCTTTAAAATAATTGCAACCTGGCAGATTGATTCCAGCCGTTAAAACCCATACTGCCCAATTAACTTGATTTTTTTGGAGGGTGGTAGGAAACTGGAGCTCCCAGAAATAAACTAGTACAGGTCACAGCAAACTCCTTACAAACAGCGTTGGATTCGTACCCAGATTGCTGGTGCTATAGTCGTGTTGGGTGGCACGGTTAACGCAATGCATCTCTAATTTTTTTTCAGTTGACCTACAGAGTTGGAAGAAAAGGGTTCTGTAACGTTTATGTTTCAAATCATACTTGCCAAAGATCTCAATGTTATCAGGTCACTACTTCATTGTCTTGAGTTCTGATTGCAGCAGATCAGAGACAGTTTTTGTCAGGATTTCTTTGTGGTATCTGAAGGAAGAAATGCCACTTGTGGATTTATGTCTTTATAATAAGATCCTAATGTGGCTCTGTTGAATTAGAAACAATGCAGGAGAAACTAAGCAGGTCAAACTGTATTTTATGTAGCAAAGATACATAACCAGTGTTTTGGGCTTGGGCCCTTCAACAAGGTATGGAAAAAAAAGAGGCAGGTGCTTGAACAAAATGGTTGGTGAGGGGCAGGGGGAGGATCACAGTTCCAAAGAGCTAACAGGTGGATGAGGGAAGGAGGGATGGATGGCTGTGAATGAAGAAGGGGGGGGGGTTGGAGATCTGGAGGAAAGAAGATAAGAAAGGGAAGTGAGGGAGAACAAGAGGGTAGGCAGGCAGAAACTGGAGAAGCCAATTTTAATGCTATCTGGTTTTAGTGGGCCCAAATGAAAAATGAAGTGTTGCTGTCTGCAAACTTTCATGATTGGCCCCTGGCTCTGTTAATGTTATGTTTTTCTGCATTAAAACATTATGGGTTCAAGGCCCACTTCTGTAAACTGCAGTGTCAGCCCACTCCAGTTTTTGAAGTGTTGCAGTGTCCAATATGATTCTCTGAATGTGACAGCAAGTTGACTCCTTTTCTGAATAATTACAAAAATCCAATGGCAATAATTAATAAACAAGTAAGCAAATCATCCTCTGATCTAGTTATATTTATCCCTCAATCAAATAATGAAAATCTTGCCATTTGAACTTTCTTAATCGGAAGTTTGTGAACACTGGCTGTTGTATCTTTTGCATTACAGTCGTGACAATGCTTCAAAAGAATTTTTGTCCAGAATACTTTGTGAAATAGAATAACATTTTTACATCATGTCTGCTCCAATATTAATTTAAAATAAGGCTATCATTTAATCTTAACACGTGTGATTTTTTAAAAAAAATTTATAATGGTTGAAATTCTATCTGCTTTTAGTAGTCATAATGGCTTAGTAACTACCAACATATTTGCTTATTAAATTTTATGTCTTGGATATTTTTAAGTTCTCTTGCATTAAAAGCAGTGCAACATAAACTATGAAATTAACTGTTTTAAGATACAGATACTGTACTGGAATTAAATTTGTTTCTGCTAATGGGAAACCATTTAATGTTTTCCTGAACTATTCAACATTTTTAACTTTGGCTCAATTATGAAAACTTGTAGGTTCAAATTGACTGTGCTGCAGAATTTTTAAGGGGATTTTTCATTTTTGGTGTGAAAAATATTGTAATATTTCTTGTAATTACAAGTGTTGGGCCTGGGACAGAATGTAAATAAATTTAATGACTAGAAATCAGTCTATCACAATGCAGTGAATAATGGTGAACTGTGGTATGTTTAATTCCTCCATTCTGACCCATCTGATTTTTTTTTAATTGAAGTATGAGTTTTCTCTCTCTTAACTCATGCTCTTTGGCTTGGCTTCGCGGACGAAGATTTATGGAGGGGGTAAAAAGTCCACGTCAGCTGCAGGCTCGTTTGTGGCTGACCAGTCCGATGCGGGACAGGCAGACACGATTGCAGCGGTTGCAAGGGAAAATTGGTTGGTTGGGGTTGGGTGTTGGGTTTTTCCTCCTTTGCCTTTTGTCAGTGAGGTGGGCTCTGCGGTCTTCTTCAAAGGAGGCTGCTGCCCGCCAAACTGTGAGGCGCCAAGATGCACGGTTTGAGGCGTTATCAGCCCACTGGCGGTGGTCAATGTGGCAGGCACCAAGAGATTTCTTTAGGCAGTCCTTGTACCTTTTCTTTGGTGCACCTCTGTCACGGTGGCCAGTGGAGAGCTCGCCATATAATACGATCTTGGGAAGGCGATGGTCCTCCATTCTGGAGACGTGACCCATCCAGCGCAGCTGGATCTTCAGCAGCGTGGACTCGATGCTGTCGACCTCTGCCATCTCGAGTACCTCGACGTTAGGGGTGTGAGCGCTCCAATGGATGTTGAGGATGGAGCGGAGACAACGCTGGTGGAAGCGTTCTAGGAGCCGTAGGTGGTGCCGGTAGAGGACCCATGATTCGGAGCCGAACAGGAGTGTGGGTATGACAACGGCTCTGTATACGCTTATCTTTGTGAGGTTTTTCAGTTGGTTGTTTTTCCAGACTCTTTTGTGTAGTCTTCCAAAGGCGCTATTTGCCTTGGCGAGTCTGTTGTCTATCTCATTGTCGATCCTTGCATCTGATGAAATGGTGCAGCCGAGATAGGTAAACTGGTTGACCGTTTTGAGTTTTGTGTGCCCGATGGAGATGTGGGGGGGGCTGGTAGTCATGGTGGGGAGCTGGCTGATGGAGGACCTCAGTTTTCTTCAGGCTGACTTCCAGGCCAAACATTTTGGCAGTTTCCGCAAAGCAGGACGTCAAGCGCTGAAGAGCTGGCTCTGAATGGGCAACTAAAGCGGCATCGTCTGCAAAGAGTAGTTCACGGACAAGTTTCTCTTGTGTCTTGGTGTGAGCTTGCAGGCGCCTCAGATTGAAGAGACTGCCATCCGTGCGGTACCGGATGTAAACAGCGTCTTCATTGTTGGGGTCTAACTCATGCAAGCCCATGTTAACCACCCAAAGCATATAGTATTGTCACTACAGAAAATAGTTTGTGATCTCATGGATTTGAAGATGCATAATTAGGTAATTAAAAGTTTATAGCATTCATGTTTTAGTTATTTAGATGAGATGAGTTTTTTCTTGTTTATATAATGATTTAGTATCTAGATGCTAGATACAATTTGTTTCTTATTGTTTGTTTCTTATTGTTTCCTTTCTTCTTGCCCCTTAGATAATGGCATCTTTACTATCCAGCATCAAAATATTTTAAAATGCCTCACAGTGCATTCCTCCAGAATTATAATGGACACATGCAATCCACAAGAGCAAATACAGCAATGGAAGTGGGTATCTGCACATCGGTTGTTTAATATTGGTGCTAAAAAATGCATGGGTCTTGACATTATCAACAAAACAGAACCATTAAAAGTATTTGAATGTGATATATTAGGTAAAGCTTTGTGGTGGCGATGCAAAGATGGCACAGTGCATGGTTCTACCACCTATAAACTGGCTGTTAAAAATGGCAATCCAACAGCGAGCATTGATGCAACTGATACATGGAAACAAAGTGGCTCAGACAAGGACATTTGTGAGCAGCCTTATCGGGGTGAGTAATATTACACAATTTTAAGTCAACAAGAATATGCAGTATGTTTTACTAAAAACTCTATTTACCTGGTCTGTTAAATTTCATAGTAGAATTGAACTTGGCTTATTTGGATATTATTGATTTTTTTTTGTAAGTTTTGTGGAAGTTGATTATCTTTGGAAAGGAAATCTTGGGCAGAGATGGGGCTTGGTGCACACTCTGAAAGATACACATCTAATCCCTGTTTAGTCTGTTACAAGGAGGGGAAATTTAAGGGTGAATTTGCCATAATTTTGTTCTTTTTCTGTTCATGAACCTTTCCAGAATTTTAGAGACAGTTGATTATTTTGAGGCTGTTTTCACTGCTCTAATGAAATGGAAAAAGGTGGGGAATTTTCCTTGGACAATAGACACGTTGGCACTGCAACTAATACAATGGTTTAGAGCTCCAGTATTGTGGGTTCAACCCTGCCCTCGGGTGCTGTGTATGTGGACTTTGCATATTCTCCCTGTGACCATGTGGGTTTTCCCCAGATATTCAAGTTGCCTCCCACATTTAAAGCTGTACTGACTGTTGAGTTAATTGATAGTTAAATTGCTTCATAGTGACGGTGAGAGAATGGAGGAGTGGTGTTAATGGGCATTTTTGAAAGATTAAATTACAAAATGAAGTAATTTGGGGAATCTGATTGAGAACTGGCATAAACTTTGGGGCTCATAGGCCTCTGACACAAAAATAATGCAATAAAAATATAATTTGGCACCTGTAGATAAACTCAATATGTTAATTTGTTTGGAGAGATATTAAAACTTGTGTGCACACTAAATAAATTCAGACTTTGACAATCCAGGTAGGATGTTCTGTGTTTAAGAACTGTAATGTATTCAAAGTTCATACCCCCAAGAATGGTACTACACTAAAATCCCTGGTATCCGCCACCTAAGGAGATTGTTGGATAAGTGTATATCCTGGTTGCTTGAGATTGCATGTTGCGTGAACTAATGGCAAGATGCACCAATTTTAAACTTCTGTACTTTTTCCTGTTTATTTTCTGTCATTTTTTTTGCCAGTTGCTTGAATTCTGGATAACATGGTTTTACTGTAATTAAGTTGTTTGGCTTGATTCATGTATATGATGTGTAGGGTTAAAAGTCATATTTAACTCTTTTATCTTTGCAAGATTAATCCATTGGTACTTTTTGAGTTACCTGCTTTCTCACGAGTATGCAGAATTAGTTTACTTCCACTTCTGGAGAAAATGAAAGCAAATAACTGCAAAAGAGAGCAAGGTTTCCTGCTTACATTCACCAGAGATGTGTCACCCAAAAATCTGAAGGAAAGGATGCCATTTTGAAATCCAGACTGAGCACAGAAGTAAAACTTGCTTGTTAGAACTGAATAAGTGCGTACCTGTTTACAGCCAGATAGAGCATTTTTTATTTTGATATTTCAAAGGGAGATGAAAAATAGGGGAACAGATCTTGTAGTTCCATGTGAAGAATTTATCAGAAATGGAATGGTTCTTGGGAAAGTTTCTACCTCCAAACTGCAGAAACAGCATCTTAGATATTGTTTACAGTCACACATCATTATACAGCAAGATAATAATTTAGTTTTAGTTGTTAAATCCTCTGACTTTAATACTTCATCACCAAAGAAAGCTTCCTTATCAATGTTGTTTCTTAAATAGGATTTTCCACTCATTACATGAAGCAGCTTCTCAGATTTGAGATTGAGGTGGGGGTGGGGTGGAGTGTTATGTGGAGAAGGTGAGTTCTGATCTCAGAGTCAAGTCACAAACCTAATTTTGTCTCCTTTGGAATGCACAGAATTTCAACATGTGGGGAAAATTGAGCTGGATTTAATGTTCTTTAACAAAAATAAGTGTGATTTATAACTGTGGGAACATTAAACTGTCATTATTAGAGGTTGGAAATATCAAATTTAATATTTGACCTCGGATAACTTTAATGCTTTGGAATTTGCACTTTGGCCCAGGATTTGTTCTGAATTTATTTTCTCCTGTTAATCTCATTTCATTACCATAGTTTCTTCAAAATCATGGAAGGTTCAAAGGGGAACTATTTCAACATTATTTGGGTAATTCAACTGCTGCTCTACTCTGGTGTGATCACAGTGGTCCTGTTGTACATTGCACTGCATTTTATGCTCTGAATTCCCACTGATGTATATCACAATTGTGTTTTAACTCAAAATCAAATACTGTACATGTTGGTGTATAACAGGGATGGTCAAACTTGCTTAATGTAAGAGCCACAAACGATAAAGCTCAGATGCTTGAGAGCCCCAGGACAAGAACAAAATTCACACGTTTTTATTGTTGAATACACATTTTGTAACAAAAATTTTATATAAATTTTAAGAAATGCATATTAAATGCAATAATATTTATTCATGCGTGCAGTTTTTAAACTGTTAATTTGTACTAGTTTTGGTAATCACAAAGACACACATGTAAACCAAAAAAATGAGAGATTTTAATCAGATTTCCACCTTACAAAATTAGTGTTATTATCATTTTTTATGACTAAAATACAATGCTACAAATATCAGGCTATTAAAGACGCGAGTCAGGTGGGGGGAGGGGGGAGAGACCAGCAGCGCGAGTCAGGCGGGGGAGACCGGCAGCGCGAGTCGGGTGGGCGAGGGGTGGGGGAGACCAGCAGCGCGAGTCGGGCGAGGGGTGGGGGAGACTGGCAGCGAGCCGCATATTAAAGGTCAAAGAGCTGCATGTGGCTCGTGAGCTGCAGTTTGGCCACCCCTGGTGTACAAGGTGTATCAGATGACACCCCAGAATTTCCACTTAAAATGTAGGTTTTGAGCTATGCCTGCAGTATAAGACTACCCGAAGTCTGGCATTTACTGCTGAGAACTTGCTGCTCCAATATTCCTTTACCAGCCATCCCACTGACCAGTGGAGTAGTCTTGGTTATTTAAAATATAGCCAATTCATTTCAAGTAATGGCAAAATACTGTCAATTTACTATCATAACATGCATCAAATGTTCCAAGATAGTGTAATGTAAACGTTAGTGATGTCACTTGGGTGTTGGTTCTTTTACAGGATCAACATGGTGTTGAATATAATTTTAACATTTACTTGAAGTTGATTTACTTGTGTTTACTCCTTAGTAAGTCTTCCTTCAATTTCTAAGCTTGAACTATATTTTTGTGTGGGCCTTGATGTGTGCTACCACTTTCAGGTCAAAACAAGCTTCATATTTTCTTGTTTATCATTTGGTCCCATTATGGTGTTTTATGATAGAGGGAGATTGATGTTTGCCCAGAGAGAGTGCTGCTGTTTATAAAGCACTGAAAACTTGTTTCTTTACAAGAAACCCTGTAAGCTGTTGCAAATTGTGGCTGTTAACTTCGTTTGCTCTGCTTTTAAGATGTGTTAGACAGATTTATAATACATTTCTATTGTTTTAATATAACATTACTATTAACCCAGCTTCCCAAATGCAAGTTTCAGTAGAAAAATATTTAGCGGTAGGACTTGGGAGTTGTGCGAGTGTTTTATGCTGTTCTCCATCACCATGGGGGACACTCTAAACCACAAGATATTAAGGTTCAGATTTTGTACTTACCATATATGATCCCCCCCCCTGCTTTTGGGGTGACATTTTTAAAGTTTAATTCCATCTTGTATGCCAACATGTACAGTAGATCTGATGGTGGGGCAAGCCATAAGATACCCTGCTCCAGCAATATCTGGCTCATTAATATGCTCTGTTCAAGAAAAACCATATCAAATCTTTGCAATTCCAGTAGTTTTTAGAACATTTTTTTTATTAGAATAAAACTTTGTTTTTAATTAGTGTAAAGAATTGTGATTGTTTAGATTTTTCACTGACCCTTCTGTACTTTAATGTTGGTTAATTTAAGTTTTCCCTTGATGGTCATAAGCAGTTGTGGAACTTTTCTGCTGGTTGTATAAATATTATTTTGAGAGTTTTGATTTGGAGTTAATAAAAATAATGATTCGTGGAGCATATTACAGAAGCAGGAAATCGTGCTTCTAATTATTGACATGCATTTTAAGGTTGTTGCATCAATAACTATTTGAGACATTGATAAACTGATATTACATGCCATGGAGTTTGTGAAGTAAAATGATGTGCTTGGAGCTGAGGCCAGGCTTGAGATATTGGAGCTTGGGTTTGGTGGGTGGCTGGAAATTGCTTGGTGTAGGATAGGTTGGAGTGGCGACTGTCATTGAAGCTGGTTAAAGCAGTGGGGGGAGGGGTGTTCAAGGATTGTAATCTGGGCTAATCAGTAAATGCCACAAAACAAAAACCAGATGAAGTAATGAAGGCTTAGCCAAGGGAGTTGCCCCTGGAGTCCACAACAAAGGACCTCAGGACTGTGTGAATGAATTTCTTCAGCATCAATTTAAGACCATAAGACATTAGACCAAAAATAAAGTCTGCCCCACCATTTAATCATGAGCTGATCCATTTTCCCACTCAGCCCCACTGTGTAGCCTTATCCCCACAACATTTGATGCCCTGGCTATTGTGGGGTTGAATAGAGAGCAAATGGAATTATTAAATTGTATACCATTCGAGAGAATAACGTATAATTTACAAAATCGACCAGAAAAATTTGATAAGATTTGGAAACCCTACATGGATTTTATTGCTACGACTTTACCTGAAGCATCCACCAAGCCTCCGTCCAACCCGCCCTAATTAGTTATGGTTTAAGACTATTAAGTACATTGAAATTAATTGATTATAAGATTATTAGACAGGCTTTTTCCTTTCTTTTTTTCCTTTTTGGGGGAGGGTGGGGTGGGTGAGGGGGAGAAAATATATAAAAATTGTAGTATTTTTGTGTCGTAATTTTATTTTTTTTTCATGTTATGGATAAATACTGTATATGTTTTGACACATGGAAAATAAAATTTTCAAAAAACAGCTACCAATGTCTACCTTAGGTATGCCTAGTGACCTGACTTCCACAACAATGGCAACAAATTCCACAGATTTACCACATTCTGTATGAATAAATTCCGATGCATCTCTGTTCTAAGCGGGCACCCTTTAATCCTGAAGTTGTGCCCTCTTGTCCTAGATTCTTCAACCATGGAAAACAACCTTTCAACATCTACTCTGTCCCTGCCTTTCAACATTTGAAATGTTTCAATGAGATTTCCCCCTCATTCTCCTGAATTCCAATGGATACAGATCAAGAGCTGTCAGACTCCTCATGTAACTGTTTTGTTCCCAGAATCATCCTAGTGAACCTCCTTTGAACCCTCTCCAATGAGCACCTCTCCTCTTGAATGTGGGCCCCAACATTGCTCACAGTGCTGAAAGTGAGGTCTCACCAATGCCTCATAGAGCCGCAACATCACATTCTTGCTCTTAAAATCACTGCTAGTATTGCATTTGCTTTTCTCACCATAATCTCAACCTGCAAGTTTACATTCCTGCTATCATGCAGGAGGGCTTCCAGGTCCCTATACGTCTGGGAATTTTCATTTATCTCCCCATTTTAAAAAAAAAATAGTCTGTCTCTTTTTTTGGATCAAAGTGCATGGCTGTACTCTTTCTGACACTATACTTCATTTGCCACTTCTCTGCCCATTTGCCTAATCTGTTTTAGCCCCGATGTTTCCTGTACACTACCTGCTCCCTGATCCACAAACTTGGCTATAAAACCATTCATTCCATAATGAAAATCATTAATATAAAACATAAAAGGAAGCGACCCAAACACTGTTCCCTGTGGAACACCAATAGCAACTGGCAATCAATCAGAATGTAATCCTTGTTTTCCAGCTCTCTGTTTCCCACCAATCAGCCAATGCTCTACCCATGCTAGTATGTTTCCAGTAATACCAAGGGCTCTTGTTAAGTAGCCTCATGTGCAGCATTTTGTTAAAATCCTTCTGAAAATACAAAATCTCTACATTTCCTTTATCCAGCCTGCTTGTCACTTCTTCAAAGAATTCCAATGTTTATCAAGCAAGATTTTTCCCTTAAGGAAATCAAACTGATTTTGGCCTATCCTGTCCTATGCCTCCAAGTAACCTCATCTTTTACAATAGACTCCAACATCTTCCCAATCATTGATGTCAGGCTAACCGATCTATAATCTCCTTTCCACTCTCTTCTCTTTCTTCTCCACCCCCCACTTCTCCACTCCCTCCTCTTGAATAGTGGGGTGACGTTTACAATTTTTCAGTACTCCTGGACCATGCCAGAATCTATTGATTCCTGAAAGATCATTACCAATGTCTCCACAGTCTCTACTCCGATTTCTTTCAGGACCTGAGGGTGCAATCCATCTGGTCCAGGAGATTTATCCACCCTTAGACCACTCAGATTTCTGAATACCTTCTCCCTTGAAATAGTAACTGCATTTGTTTCCCTTCTCTGATGCCCTTCAACATCTGGTACACTGCTAATGTTTTCCACAGTGAAGACTGACGCAAGATGCACATTTAGTCCTCTGCCATCTCCTTGTCCCCATTATTATTTCTCCAATGTCATTTTCTAGTGTTCAAACATCTAATCTCACCCCTCTTTTATTCTTCTTACACTTGAAGTTTTTGTATCCTTTGTAATTTAAAAGCATGTTGCACAGGGAATATAAACAAGAAGTTTATGTTGCACAAAAGCCTGTTTCACAGGGAATATGAACAAGAAGTCTGCGGATGCTGTAAAAACTGAAGTAACACACAAAGAAAGTGCTGGAGAAACTTAGCAGATCAGGCAAATTCCTGATGAAAGGTTTTCTATGGGAGCTGCCTGATCTGCTGAGTTTCTCCAGCTCTTGTTTTTCAGTGTTGTTGGAAGAGGGAATGCAGTCTCCTGATATGTGGTTAAATATTGATTGCATATGAATTTCCTTTGATTGCATGTTGCAGATGAACGTCCTTTCTTCCGCTTGTCCGTGCCTTTAATTTGTTTCTTTTATTCTCTTCAAATTAATTACTTTTTTTAAACATTGATCGCGACATCATCACAGATGTTCTCTTAAACCCCCCCCCCCCCACCCTTCCTCTCTGCAACTTAAAACCTGTTTGGTTTCCCACTTTTTCAGTTCTGATGATCGATTCTTGATCGGAACATAAATGGACATAAGAGAAATCCTTGTGACTTTCCAGACTGCACTGCCATTAATTAAGATTGTGAAGACATTTTCCACATTCCGTTGGTTCAGAAATCCATCAATTTCTGATTTGATTGAATACCGACCAGCTTCCACAACTCATGGATTTTCCATCTTATTGTATGGAAGAAAAAAATTTCATCTCTCTCATAAACCCCTTTATTTTGACATGTGACCCAAACTTCTAACTATTCAATCAAGGGATTTGATTTTTCCTGTATCCATCCTTTCTAACCCTTTGAAAACTTTAAGCTTCAATGAGATTTTGTTTTTGTAAATTCTAGACAATGAAGGCCTCGTCCCCTCGGTCAATCCTCATATGACACATCTGCCATTCCAGGAGTCCGTTTAGTGAATCTGCTTCACTCCGACTGTGGAAAGTGGATCCTTTTCTGTAAGGTGACCAAAGCCATGTGCAGTACTCCAGGTGCAGCCATTCCAAGGATCCATGAACTTACAAATGGACATCTTAACTAATGTATTCAAATTATTTGTAATTTGTTTTCCTCATCACTTGATGGACCTGGGTAGCAGTAGTCATTTTTAAAAAAAATTGGTAGTCCTTTGGTTCAAGAAGACATTGTTATGCACTTCATCTGTGGACTCTAAGGTGACTTTGCAGTCCCAGTCTGGAAGTGCAGAGTCCAGCACAATGACGCACATTAGAAGTTTGTTTTTGTAATAACTGTGGCTGCTGCTTTCTGACACCATTCACTGTTTTTTTTTATCAGTTTTTGGCACTGCCTGTGTTCAAAACTGGTGTAGACTTCATAGCACAGGGCTCGCCAACAGGATCTGTTAGCAGCCGCAGCTTCTAGTTTTAGCTTCCAACAATGTGCAGAAGGACATCCATGTCCCTTTGAGCATCAATATTAACCATTGTTTCACTATTTAAAATAAGCTCTTTTTGTACCAAAGTGGATATCCTTGCATTTTTCCATGTTGTGTTGCAGCTGCCTATAACCTCTCTGCATCTTCCTCAAGATTTGCAATCCCACCTGGCCTTGATCATTCAGCCAAATCACTGCTGGCTATGCACAACTTCGAGGGCCCAATCACTGATCCCTGTGGTACCCCATTAGTCATACCCTATCAATATTCTTGCTCTTAACTTGTCCAATTATTTAAGAAAAGGTTGGACAGGTATATGGATGAGAGGAAGATGGAGGGTTATGGGCATTGTGCAGGGAGGTGGGATTAGAAAGGGGTGTTTGGTTCGGTGCGGACTAGAAGGGCCTAATGGCCTGTTTCCGTGCTGTAATTGTTATTATTTATTATTATTTTTCAATTGCCTATTTGCAATCAGTCAATATATTACCCCAAATCCAATTGCTGGGACCTTATCTTAAGCCTTCTGAAAATATAAAAATAGCGCATGCACTGGTTTTCCCTGCGCCCCCCCCCCACCCCACCCAACACTCTGGTTTCCAGTAGATCAGACGAATAGATAGCATGTTATTACCACCTTTTAATTATTTTAATATTTTCCCTGCCACTGGTGTTTAGCTCTATCATTTCCTGTTTTTATTCTCCTTTTTAAAAAGTGAGGTTGAATGGACGACTGACCAATTAACAGGCAGCATTTGTAGACTTTTGAAAGATTATAACCAGAAACTTTGACTTTTTCTGTGGATTTGGATCATTTGATTGCTTTGGAATTTATTATTAGCTTTTAGTTTTGATAACTTTTCTCGCAATGTATTTTAATACATTTTTCATTATATCTTCTTCTCACTACATGCTGTACTTGTCTGTGCTTGTCCTCTTCCTCTTTACAGTCCAATTGAAACATCTATCATCCATTTTGTTTCTTGTTAGTTTACTTTTTTGCCTTCATTTTTTTTCTTTGCTGTGTTCTAAAATGGTCTCAATCCTCAGACCCTATGCTATTTCTGTCAACATTTCTAAGCTTCTTCATTGGATTTAATATCTTTACTTTTTCCTGTCAGCCACAGCCTATTGAGTTAATGTATCTTAAATGAATGTTTTTGTTTTATAAACTTTTTTTTCTCCACATGGTTGATACTTACAGCATTTTCTGTTTTTTTTTGTTGCTCCTTGGGTTACTTTAGTCAATTCTTCTATCAAATTTTTTTACTGTTAGTTCCTTGAATGTGGCATTCTATTTTGTCCAGGGAGAATGGACAAGAGGCAACGATGGAAGAGAAAAATGTTTGAACTGTCTTCGTGCATCAGAGAATTTTACAAAATCATTTCCTGAACCATGTTTAAAATGAATGCTGTTGGTATGGTAATCTCAATCCTGTCAGAGGGAAATTCCCAAAGTTGTGTAATTACAAATTAACATAAATGAGCATTGTAAAGACAGGCCTTTTGGTCCATGATGTTGTGGCAACCAGTATAAACCTACTCCATGATAAAGCTCACCTTTCCCTCTCTCACTTCCCATAATCCTCTATTTTTCTCTTGCATTCATGTGACTGTCTAGTCTCTTAAATGTTCATGGTGCATCACCCTAAACCACCACACCCAGCAATGTATTTCAGGCATGCACCACACTCAGTCAAGTTTATTGTCAACTGATTGCACAAGTCTTCTTTGGCTTGGCTTCGCAGACGAAGATTTGTGGAGGGGTATGTCCACGTCTGCTGCAGGCTCGTTTGTGGCTGACAAGTCTGATGCGGGACAGGCAGACGCAGTTGCAGCGGTTGCAGGGGAAAATTGGTGGGTTGGGGTTGGGTGTTGGGTTTTTCCTCCTTTGTCTTTTGTCAGTGAGGTGGGCCCTGCGGTCTTCTTCAAAGGAGGTTGCTGCCCGCCGAACTGTGAGGCGCCAAGATGCACGGTTTGAGGCGATATCAGCCCACTGGCGGTGGTCAATGTGGCAGGCACCAAGAGATTTCTTTAGGCAGTCCTTGTACCTCTTCTTTGGTGCACCTCTGTCACGGTGGCCAGTGGAGAGCTCACCATATAACACAATCTTGGGAAGGCGATGGTCCTTCCCAAGATCGTGTTATTGCACAAGTAGAACCTGACAAAAAGCTTTATCTGGTCCTTTATGCAAAACATGCAGACACACAGACAGACAAAGAATATATATGCAGGGCAGTATTCATACATGCAAAAAATAATGTTTTGTAAATGTGAGAATCTTGGGTGGTTCCTTTGATCATTCAGCATTCTCACTGCTCATGGGAAGATGTTCCTCTGCCTCTGATGCTCGTGTATTTCTTGAGTCCTCAATGATTTTGTGCACCCTCTTCCAACAACGATCCAAGTAGATCATGTCGGTGGTGGGGAGGGAGACTCCGGTGATCCTCTCTGCCTCCGATCCATTTCTCTGCACCAACAGCGCCACACTGTGATGCACACTTATGCACATTTTGTTTAAAATGTACCTCTTGTATCTCCCTTAAACTTTCCTCCACTCACCTTAAACCTCTGGTATTGGCCATTGCTGCCTGGCAAAAAGGTTCTGGTGGTTCACTCTATTCGTGCCTCTTTTAATCTTGTATACCTCTAAGTCTCTTTTCATCCTTTGTCACTCCAAAGAGAAAAATCCTTGCTTGCTCAATTTTTCCTACTAAGAAATGTTCTCTGATCGAGGCAGCATTCTCCAAAACAACCACGTGACCCAAACTGGACACAAACTCTAACCAGAGTTTTATAGAGTTGCAGCATTACCTCGCAGTTCTTGAACTCAATTTCCCAACCAATGAAGGACAGCCTAAATCACCCTAACAACCTGCAAGGCAATTTGACAGATCGATGATCTGGGACCCCAAGATCCCACTGTTTCTCCACACTGTTAAGAATCCTGCCATTAACCTTGTACTCTGCCTTCAAGTTTGTTCTTCCAAAGTCCATCTCCTCACGCTTTTCCAGAATGAACTCCATTTGCAACGTCTCCGCCTAACTCTGTATCCTGTCTATATCCCATTGTAACCCAGGACAACCTTTCACAATATCCACAACAACTCCAAACTTTGTCATCTGCAAAGTTCTAACTCACATCTCCACCTATTCATCCAAATCATTTGTAAAAATCACAAAGAGCAGGGATCCCCTGAACAGATCTCTGCGGAACACCACTAGTCTAAATGTATTCCATCTATTACCATTTTGTGAGCCAGTCAATTCTGAATCCATGCAGTCAAGTTTCCTTGGATCCTATGTCTCAAGACTTTCTGAATGAGCATACCATGAGTAACCTTGTCAAATGCTTTACTAAAATTCACATGCACCATACCCATTACCCTACCTTTATCAATTTGTTTTGTCACCTTCTTGAAAAACTCAATTGGACTCCTAAGACAGAGCCTTGCTGACCATACCTAATTATTGCTCATAACCCTCTCCAATAATTCGTTCACCACATGCGCAAGACTCGCTAGTCTCTGATTCCCAGGATTCTCCATACTCTCTTGTTCTAACGAGAGCTACGCTTTCCATCCACTAATCCTCTGGTGCCACTCCTGTGGACAGGGAGGATGCAAATATCATTGTCAATGGCCTCTTTCCTCGCTTCCTATAGGAACTTGGGGTATATCCCATCTAGCCCTAGGAACTTATCCATCCTGATGTTTTTCAGAAGTTCCAGCACTATTTCTTTAATCTTTCCATGCTGAAGCACATTAGACTGATCTGTGCTGACCTTGCATTCATCAAGGTCTCGCTTCCTGGTGAACACTGAAGCAAAGTATTCATTAAGGACTTCCTCTTTCTTTTCCCTGAGGAGTCATCTTCCTGTCCTTCATGGACATCTAAAACACTGTGGGTTTTCCTTGATCTTGTTTCCGAAGGATTTCTCCTGTCCCCTGATTCCAAAATCCCTCGAGTTCCTTCCTGACTCCTTACAATTCTCAAGAACAGCATAATCGTTAGCAAAACGCTAATACTGTGCCAGCAACCCAGGTTGGAATCCACTGTTGGATGTTCTCCTCATGTCCACATATTTCCTCCCATGTTTTAATGAAGTACAACATGAGAGGATTAATTGGTCACATTGGTGTATTTGGGCAGCACATTAGGCCAAAAGGGCCTGTATTAGTAAATCCTGCCTGTTTTTTATTTCCTAAACCTTAAGTATGCTTCCTTCTTCCTCTTGACTAACTGTTGCAAGAATCCCATCAACCATGGTTCCTTTACCGTACCATCTTTTCCTTTTCTCAGTGAGACAAATCCATCTAGACTACCCTTAAACAACCTTCACATTTCAGTTGTACATTTCCCTGCGAGCACCTGTTTCTAATTCACACACCCAAGTGCCTGCCTAATATCATTAGTAATTTGCCATTCCCCAATTAAATACTTTCCCATACCATCCATTCCTATCCATGGCCATGCTGAAGGTCAGGGAGTTGTGGTCACTGTCTCTGAAATCCTCAAGCACAAAGATGTCTGTCACCTAACCAAGTTTATTGCCTAGTTCTAGATTCAGTGTGATCTATCCAGATGCTGATTTGTTCATACTGTCTCAATTATCATACTTGGACATCTACAGAATTCTGCTCATCTAACTCTTTGGCATGAAAGAAGTGTTGGTCAATATTGGGGAAGTAGAAGTCAACCATAAAAAACAACCCTGTTATTTTTGCGCCCTTCCAAAATCTTCCTACATATCTGGTCGTCAGTTAATGGGGACACTGCTGGAATTGCTGTAATGGCAGCTGTTGAAAGTGCGGGCCATGAATAGCATAGACGCAGTGCTGCTCTGCAGGGGACTACTGCTCAGTCGTGATGCTGATGGCTCCATACAGGCTTTAAATAGCCTGTTAGAGGAGCCAACAGTGGTTTTTTTTTAAAACCCTGCAACCATGGAAGTCTGTGCCCAAGATGGCAGCGCACATGCTGGGTACTGTACCACAGGGGGTTGCAGACTCCAGGGGAGAAGCAGGCTAGCACAGGCCCCAGAAATGGGGGACACTCTTCCTCACCCTGTTGAGAATGAGAAGCCTGAGACACAACCCTACAGGGGAGTAACTATGGCAGCAGACCAGAAAGGGGTTCAGTGGTTGAAGATCCCAGACTCGAGCTACTTGCAGTCAAAGGACTTGCATTGGGCTGTTGCAGACAAGCTAGTAGGAACCAGGTATCGGAACAGGGATTCAAGAGGGTGCTGAAGGCAAGAAGGGCTCTTGAAAGACATCAGGCCTTTGAAAAGTTTCTGATCATGAGAGGTTTTGGATCTGGGCGTCAGGTTGCCCAGATCCTATGAAGCTGCAGAAGATGCAGGAGCACTGGAAGTGAATCCACGGGCACTCAGTTACTCCGAAAGAACTCTTTTACTTCTATTTCTTATTAGGGGTGGCAGGAAATGCTCTGATGTCAACTCTTTGTTACATTTATGGCTAGCAAAAGTTGAAGTATATAATACTATTTTTTTGTAGAATTACAATAAAAGGAACCTTTGATTGTCCTTGAATATTTCCAATAGGGTGATTGCTTTGTTTCTGAATTCCACCCACACTGACTCAGACAATCCCTCCACAACATTCTCGTCGACTGCAGCTGTGAGACTATCCCTGATTAGCAATGCTACTTGTTCACTGCCCCCTCCCCCTCCACTTTTTACCTCTCTTCCTATCCCTTTGAAATATGTAAACTCTGGAACATCAACTGGACAGTCTGTACTTGCGACAGCCAAGTCCCTGAAATGGCTACCACATCTTAATTCTATGACTGCTTATCAGAAACAAGGCTCAAGTGATTTGTGTTTGCTTGCCTCTGCAAAAGATAATAAACTGAAGACTCCTTCACAGCCCCTCTGCTGATCCATAGACTAAGATGCCTGAATAATGAATTGTCACAATGGGCTCATGTACATCTGAACTTTTGCCCCTAGTGTTCTATCTGTATTTGAATTTTTCCATAAAAACACAGATCATTATATAAGTCCCACCTTTCCTGATTGCCTTGTAAATTTACTTACTGATCCTGCTCAACCAGTTTGGGGTTAGATTGAGGCAGTGTACAAGTACTGATAAAACAGTTGGGCAAACATTGTGGTGGCTCCACACATCCCACTGCAGTTAATACTTTCAAGTGACTTTCACATGATTTGATTTGGAAATAAAAAGGAAAAAAGTCTGGATATGAACAACTCCTCGATGGAATTTGTGAAGATTTTTTTTTTCATTTTTCTCAGTTGCAAAGCCTTCGTGAAAATGGAAGAACGTGACTAGTAAAGCTATCAAAGGAAAGCGAAAGTGAAAATATTTTGTGCTCATCCAGACAGCCCTCATATAGGAAGAGACCAAACTATGATTAAAAATTTGAGTGAAAAACAAAATGCATTTAGATCAGCCATTCTCAACTTTTTTGTAAGCTATTGCTTCCCCCCCCCCCACCTTATGACTGCTCAAAGTTTATGGGCTGCTTCCCTGTGAAGCAGTCGAGCTTAGTTGGTTTCTTCCACGCTTCTCTCCTACTGACTACATAAAAATAAATTGTTATGTGAAGTGAAAATGAAACCAGGCTCCGAGTGTAACAATGGCTTGAGATTCCAGAAACAAACACGCAAATAGAACATCATTCTTATTGAACATGCAGGAAAGAAAAAAACGCGAACAGACACATCACAAAAATTGAAAAAAAAGATTCTTGAGGTGCAATGGTTTGTTCACAACGAATCGTCAGAAACCTTGACATTAGTGAAAACTGAATAAAAGTAATTAAAAAAAAGTTATTTAAGTGTCCTTTTATTTAAAAAAAAATGAGATCCTTGAGCTTGATGGTGATAATCAAAGGTCAACTCTTGGACTGTCATCTGTTCCTGGATTTTAATGAACATTTAATGAACTATATTGAAAGAAGGGCAATGACAAATATTTCAGCTGTTTCTCATAGTTTTGTTAATCTATTCGGCAGATCACTCTTTATTTAAATTTTTTTTATTTTTCACACTATGAACCATATTAACCAAAATACACACAAACATTTCCCTCTTGAATATACACAGTGTCATTTCTCCCCTTTTCCCCCTCCCTTCTCTCCCTCCTTCCCACCCCCCTCCCTACCCACTAAAAGTTCAACATATACAATACAATAAACCCATTAAACAACGTCATCACACAATGAAAATAAACAAGAAAATTGTGTCATCTACTTTTACACACTGGGTCAGTTCATTTCATCTTCTCATTCTATCATTTTAGGGGGTGGAGGTCCGCAGTAGGCCCTCTCTGTTGTGTTCCATGTACAGTTCCCAAATTTGTTTGAATAATGTGACTTTATTTTTAAAATTGTATGTCATTTTTTTTCCAATGGAATACATTTATTCATTTCTATGTACCATTGCTGTACTCTCAGGCTCTCTTCTGATTTCCAGGTTGACATTATACATTTTTTTGCTATAGCTAAGTGCTTCATCCAATTTGAGGCCTAATTCTTTACTTCTTATATTTCTTAAAAGAAAGAGCTCTGGATTTTTTGGTATGTTGCCTTTTGTGATTTTATTTAATACCTGATTTAGATCTTCCCAAAACTTTTCCACTTTCTCACATGCCAAAATTGCACGTACTGTTGTTCCCATTTCCTTTTTACAGCGAAAACATCTATCTGATACTGTTGGGTCCCATTTATTTAACTTTTGGGGTGTGATATATAGCCTGTGTAACCAATTATATTGTATCATGCGTAACCTCGTGTTTATTGTATTTCTCATAGTTCCGGGGCATAGCTTTTTTTCATTTTTTATCTTTATGTTGAGATCTTGTTCCCACTTTTGTTTGGATTTACAGCTTATTTCATTGTTCTCTTTCTCTTGCAGCTTGATGTACATGTTTGTTATAAATCTTTTAATTATCATTGTGTCTGTAATCACATATTCAAAACTGCTTCCTTCTGGTAACCTCAGCCTGCTTCCCAATTTGTCCTTCAAGTAGGTTTTCAGTTGGTGGTATGCAAACATTGTACTGTGAGTTATACCATATTTGTACTTCAGTTGTTCAAAAGATAATAAATTATTTCCCAAAAAACAATTTTCTATTCTTTTGATCCCTTTTCTCTCCCATTCTCTAAAGGAAAAGTTATCTATTGGGAAAGGGATTAGTTGATTTTCGTCAATAATAATTTTGGAAGTTGGTAATTTGTTTTTTTCCTCTCTACGTGAATCTCCTTCCAAATGTTGAGCACATGGTGCAGTACTGGTGAATTTCTATGTTGCACCAGTTTTTCATCCCACTTATAAGTATATGTTCTGGTACCTTCTCCCCTATTTTATCTAGCTCTAACCTGGTCCAATCTGGTTTTTCCCTTGTTTGATAACAATCTGATAGACATCTTATTTGGGCTGCTCTAATAATTCTTAAAGTTTGGTAGCTGTAAGGCAGATCACTCGAACACAGAAATCATTTTTAACTTGATTGAACTTGCAGTGTGCAATTATATCACGCTGAAAATCAATCTCTCTTGAATTTCTGCATCAACATTGGTGAGTTGTTCCTGAATGGATCTAATATCCAATACAGGATATTGAGGATTACCAGATCATTAAATCTTGCCCACCATGCCACTGGATCCAAGAGGGCGGGTCTGGATCTGTGCAAATCCCTACTCCCCTCAATCCATTCACGCACACACGGTTCCTTTCTGAGGAGTGGGGTATCCTCCTATCAGACTCCAAAAACTGACTGAAAGGAACAATCATCATCCTATGGGATGGAGAGCCAGAAAAAAAACTTTCTTACAGATCTTGTGTTTATTTGCTTTCGGTGTATCCCATAAAGAGTAAAGTCATCATCCTTCAATGCCGCTGCACTCACCTTCAGATAGGGGAATTGCAAAATTCCCAACATACAATATTGCTCCAGTAGATGTCAAGCATTTTAAGTAAAGAAATCATGACTTCATTACTATCAATGAGGTTATTGTGTTTAACCTGTAAGATTTGTTCGATAAATGGAATTTGCCAAAGATATCTGCCTTGTAAAAGATATCCGCCTTTGCATCAACGAGTTTTTGTCCATGCCCTTTATGAGAAAGGAAAAGAAATAATCACGTCCCATGACAGTCCATTTCCTTTGGCCTTTGGACAACTAAATACCTCATCATAGTGTGCAGCCTGGAGTGTCTGGAAATGTTCACATAGTTACTGAATAGACCACCTTGAAGGGGATGTTTCTGGCAATTGTAATTGAAACATTTAAGCATCCCCGTGCATTTTTAGCCACCAAGTGTTCCCAACATTTTTGAGGCATATGATGTATCGTTAAACCCTTGAAGTAGCACCATGATTTGCACAGGCAACTGTTCTCAAATGGAAGACTGTTCTTGTTTATGTAATTCTTAACTTCTTTGAAAATAGTCAGCCTCTTAGAATCTGTTACAATCTTTCTGGCAAACAACATCTCTTCCACCAGCTTACTGCCATTCCAGGATCCGGCGAGAGCCATGAGAAGAATGCATTCTTTTGCAGAGTGGATTTGTCTAATTGTAAACAGAATTTCTTGGATCGTTTTTTTTTCTGGCTCTCCATTCCATAGGATGATGATGATTCCTTTCAGTCAGTATGTGGAGCTTGGTATTGGGATTCCCCACTCCTCAGAAAGGAATAGCGTGTGCATGAATGCTTTTGGGTGAATAGCGGTTGCATGGATCCAAACCCACCCTCTTGATGTCCCCTCCCATATCCAGCGACATGGTGAGCCCCAAGATGGTGGGGGAAAGTTCTGTTGCAGTGAACAGCCAGACCAAGTTTCGATGCAAGGGACGGCCTTTCTGCACTTCACGGCACATGTTTGCTAGATGACCATTGACCCAATGAGAAGGTTCATCCGCCCTTTGATAGGTCTTGTTGCTTATCCTGCAGGGTGTCTAGCTGCCACCCTCACCAGGCAAACCTGGCGGGGTAGCCGGTTTAGTTGCCGGCCAATCAACCATGCAATAGGTAGTACTGGGTTACGTGGTACCAGTAGCACTCAGACGAATGACCTGGATTGTAATGAAATGATTAATTGTTTTTCAATCTCCCTTACCATCTCTTCAGTTCTTCTAGAAACAGTGGAATGACTCAAACAGATTGCCTGAATAGTTTCTTTGGCATCTAAGTTCATGATGTCAGATATTATTATAGACAATGAAGGCAAAATAAGTGACTCAGCAATTTTTGAGTGCATTTTCGCTTTTAGCAATCAATTCACTTATCTTTTAAGATGCAAGAAAATCCTTTTGTAATTTCTGAGATGTTCCGGTAATCATCTATTTGAGTGTTGGCCTTCTATCAAAATTATCTCAAAGGAGTTTGAAGTCACCTGAGGGTTTATCTTTCTTCCCTTTCTGTACAGTCTCAAAATGTTTTTTTCAGCTTGCTTGGCCTTGTGCTTTTGTTTGAAAGTATATTCAAACAAGTCAAACACATGGGCAGAAAAGTGTTTTGCGGAGATTTAATGAAACCATAGAATTAGTATTCCTAATATTACAAAACGAAAACAATTCTTACAAGGGTTACGTTAAAAGTCAACTTTATATTTTATGGAAAATAATGAACAAAGCTAGCAGACGGAGGAGTCACGTGATGGAGTAGTGGCCGGTCGGGGAACTCCAGCCCTCTCTGGAAAAGTTTAAAAAAAAAACAACAGAGAAAAAGCAAAGGCACAAACACAAAAACTAAAATAAAGTGAAAATAAAGGTGTGGAGAAAATGGCAGCGAAGAAAGAAAAGCCAAAAGCAACGGGAAGAAGAGAAGAAGAAAAGACGTCGGAAGAAGAAGGTGAAGGCCTTACCTGTCCAAGGAGGCCCACTGTGGAGAGAGAAGCCCGCTCCCTCAGGTCAGTTGAAGCCCTGAGCTCGGGACGACAAAAATGGCTCGCGGAGCCAAACAAAAGTGCGCAACCGCGCATGCGCGAGGAGTCGCGCATGCGTGATGCGCAAGACAAAAAGAACACTGACGGGAGGGGGGACCAGCTGAGGAGTCGATCTCCACAGCTGAAATTGACAACCACAACAAAGCAGCAAGAAGAGAACATAGAAAATAACGAGAACAAGAAAGAGAGTAAAAAGAAATCAAAGAAACAACAGATGACCAACCTAGAGGAAGAAGACCAGCAGCAAGACACTTCTAATAAAAATAAGAAGACCAAAAATACTCAACAAGATAAAACAAACAACCCAACAAGAAAACAAGAAGAGACAGAGGTAAAGGATACAGATCCTGGGGTGGACTCAGAAGAAGAGGAAGAACACAGAGAAATGGAAGAAGAAGGGAAGGGCAAGTACATGGATATATTTTTTTTAAAGAATATATGGAATCAATAAAAGAATGGCAATCACAAGAATTCAGTGAAATAAAAAGAGTAAAAAGTACAGAAGAAAAAATGAATAGATTAGAGATGATCATGTCAGATATAGGAAGAAGAGTAGACAAGGTGGAAGAAAGAGAACAGCCATAGAAATGGAAGTAGATGACTTAAAAAAGAAATTAGAAGAATCTAATAAAAAAGTTAAAGAGACACATGAGCTGTTAGCTCAGAAGATAGATATAATGGAAAATTATAATAGAAGAAACAATATAAAGATAGTGGGCCTTAAGGAAGATGAAGAAGGCAAGAATATGAGAGAATTTATAAAAGAATGGATCCCCAGGGTCCTAGAAAGACCAGAATTACAGGAAGAAATGGAAATAGAAAGGGCACATAGAACATTAGCCCCTAAACCACAACCACAACAAAAACCAAGATCCATTCTAGTAAAATTCCTAAGATATACAACAAGAGAAAATATATTGGAGAAAACAATGAGGAAAATAAGAGAAGACAAAAAACCACTGGAATACAAAAGTCAAAAAAAATTTTTCTATCCAGATACAAGTTTTGAACTCCTGAAGAAGAGGAAGGAGTTTAATACAGCAAAAACGATCCTATGGAAAAAAGGATATAAATTTATGCTAAAGTACCCAGCGGTACTTAAAAGTTATTCCAGGGCAGCAAAACAGACTATTCTTGGATCCGGAGGAAGCACGAAAATTTGCAGAACAACTACAAAACAGACAGAGATATGAAGACATGTAACGAGAACAAAAATGACCACAAGCTATATGTATGTGTGTATATGGGTGTATATGTGTGTGTGTATGTATATTAAAAAAAAAGAGTATAGATAAGAACTAAGAAGGAAAAGTAAGGGAAGAAAGGAAGTAAGGAGGGAATTAAGAGAGTGACCTTTGCTATATATGAAGATTAAAATCTTTTCTGAGGGGGCTGGGTGGGGAAGAATTACGGTCATTGCGAAATCAGTTGACACTTGCGAGTGAATTCGCAAATCCAAATGGAGAGGGGAGATGTGGTTGCCCGACAAGGGACAAAGGGCAACTCAGGAAGGGGAGGGGATAGTGGGGTTAAAGGAATTTTAGATAGGAGAATAATGGAAATATTTTATGTTTTAGAAATGTTGTCTTGTAATGTGTTCAAAAAAAGAAAGCAGAAATGAATAAGAAGGAAAGGTGATGATGAGAAAACGGAAAGGAAAGATAAACAAAGTATGAAATGGCTATGTTGAACTATATGACTTTAAATATTAATGGAATACATAACCAAATCAAAAGGAAGAAACTGTTAAATTTACTGAAAAAAAAAATTGATATAGCATTCATACAAGAGACACATCTAACTGAAGTGGAACACAAGAAATTAAAGAGAGATTGGATAGGACATGTAACAGCAGCATCATATAATTCAAAAGCTAGAGGAGTAGCTATATTAATCAGTAAAAATGTACCAATCAAAATAGAAGAGGAAATAATAGATCCAACAGGGAGATATGTAATGATAAAATGTCAGATATATTCGGAGTTTTGGAATTTACTCAATGTATATTCACCTAATGAAGAAGATCAAAAATTTATGCAAGATATCTTTTTGAAGATAGCAGACACACAAGGGAACATACTAATAGGAGGGGATTTCAACCTTAATTTGGATTCAAACATGGATAAAACTGGAAAAAAATTAACAGAAAGAACAAAGTAACCAAATTTATAATTAAATCGATGGAAGAAATGCAACTTTTGGATATATGGAGGAAACAACACCCAAAGGAAAAGGAATATTCGTATTATTCGGGCAGACATAAAACATACTCAAGAATAGACCTATTCCTGTTATCAGCTCACGTGCAAGAGAGAGTTAGGAAAACGGAATATAAAGCTAGACTATTATCGGACCACTCACCCCTGTTATTAACAATAGAGTTAGAGGACATCCCACCAAGAATGTATAGATGGAGATTAAACTCCATGCTACTTAAAAAGCAGGATTTTAGAGAATTCTTTGAACGACAAATTAAAATGTACTTTGAAATAAATACAGAATCAGTGAAAGATAAGTTTATACTATGGGACGCAATGAAAGCGTTCATCAGAGGGCAAATAATAAGTTATGTAACTAAGATGAAGAAGGACTACAACCAGGAAACAGAACAGTTGGAAATGGAAATATCAAATATAGAAAAAGAATTAGCAATGAAGGAAGACACAACTAAAAGAAGAGATTTGGCAGATAAAAAAATTAAATATGAAACACTACAAACATATAAGGTGGAGAAGAACATAATGAAGACAAAACAGAAATATTATGAACTAGGAGAAAAAACGCACAAAATTCTAGCGTGGCAGCTTAAGACAGAACAAACTAAGAGAATGGTGTTGGCATTAAGGAAAAAAGACAAGCAAATCACATATAATCCAACAGAGATTAATGAAAATTTCAGAGAATTCTACGAACAACTATATCAAACTGAAAACGAAGGGAAAGAAGATAAAATAGATGAATTTTTAACTAAAATTGAACTACCGAAGTTACAAACAGAGGAACAAAATAAATTAACAAAACCATTTGAAATAGAAGAATACAGGAGATAATAAAAAAACTACCGAACAATAAAACACCAGGAGAGGATGGATTTCCAATAGAATTCTATAAAACATTTAAAGATTTATTAATTCCTCCCCTTCTGGAAGTAATCAACCAGATTGATAAAACACAAAGCTTACCAGAGTCATGTAAAACAGCAATAATTACAGTAATACCAAAGACAGGGAAAGATCCACTTACATCAGCGTCATATAGACCAATATCTTTACTTAACACAGATGATAAGATAATAGCTAAACTATTAGCAAACAGATTAGCCGACTATGTACCAAAAATAGTAAATCTAAACCAAACTGGATTTATTAAAAAAAGACAAACAACAGACAATATCTGTAAATTTATTAACTTAAGTCATGCAGTAGAAGGAAATAAAACTCCAACAGTAGCGGTTGCTTTAGACACAGAGAAGGCCTTTGACAGAGTAGAATGGAATTATTTATTCAAAGTACTACAAAAATTCAGCTTACCAGAGAAATATTAATTGGATTAAAGCATTATATAAGGGGACATTGGCGAAAGTGACAGTAAATGGATATATATCGAAACAATTTAACTTAAGCAGATCAACAAGGCAGGGATGCCCACTATCTCCTTTATTGTTCGCATTAGCCATCGAACCACTAGCAGAACTGATAAGAACAGAAAATAAAATAAAAGGGATAAAAATAAAAGAGAAGGAATATAAAATCAGTCTATTTGCAGATGACGTTATAATATACTTAGCAGAACCAGAAATATCAATAAAAGAATTACATAGGAAATTGAAGGAATATGGAGAAGTGTCGGGGTACAAGATCAACGCAAATAAAAGTGAAGCAATGCCAATGAATAATGCGGATTTCTCAAAATTTAAGAAAGAATCACCATTCAGATGGCAAACGCAAGCAATGCGATATCTAGGTTTTCAAATAAATAAAAACCTTGGCCATCTATATAAACTCAATTATTATCCACCAATGAAAAAATTACAAGACGACTTAGAGCATTGGAAAGATTTACCACTAACACTGATAGGAAGGATAAACTGTATTAAAATGAATATTTTCCCAAGGATACAATACCTATTTCAGACATTACCAATACGCTTAACAGAGAAAATTTTCAAGGATTTAAAGAAAAATAATAAGGAAATTTTTATGGGAAGGGGGGAAACCAAGGATAGCACTAGATAAATTAACAGAATGGTATAAACAAGGAGGCTTACAACTACCAAACTTTAAAAATAATTATAGAGCCGCACAATTAAGATACCTGTCAGATTTTTATCAAACAAGGGAAAAGCCAGATTGGATTAGATTAGAACTAGATAAAATAGTGGAGAAGATACCTGAACATATATAAATGGGATGAAAAATTGGTACAATGTAGGAATTCTCCGGTATTGCATCATCTGCTCAACATTTGGAAGAAGATTCATGTAGAAAGGAATAAAACAAATTACCAACTACCAAAACTAATACTGACGCAAAATCAGCTAATCCCTTTTACAATAGATAACCTTTCCTTTAGAGAATGGGAGAAAAAAGGGATCAAAAGAATAGAAAATTGTTTTTCGGGAAATAAACTATTATCCTTTGAACAATTGAAGGATAAATATAATATAACTTACGATACAATGTTGGCATACTACCAACTGAAATCCTACTTGAAGGACAAATTGGGAAACAGTTTGAGGTTACCAGAAGGAAGTAATTTTGAATATGTGATTACAGACACAATGATAATCAAAAAATTTATAACAAACACGTATATTAAACTACAAGAAAAGGAGAACGAGGAAACAAATGGTAAAACCAAACAAAAATAGGAACAAGATATAAGCATAAAGATAAAGAATGAAACATGGGAGAAGCTATGCTCCGGAACCATGAGAAATACAATAAACACAAGGTTACGTATGATACAATATAACTGGATACACAGGCTATACATTACACCTCAAAAGTTAAATAAATGGGACCCAACAGTATCAGACAGATGTTTTTGCTGTAAAAAGGAAACGGGAACAACAGTTCATGCAATTTGGACATGTGAGAAAGTGAAAAAATGTTGGGAAGATCTAAACCAGATACTAAATAAAATCACAAAAAGCAATATACCAAAAAACCCAGACATCTTCCTCCTGAGTAATATAAAAAATTTGGACTCCATAAAAAGAGGTATCAATAAATCTTTAAATTCCTTGTGTAACTCAGGTGGGAATCCATCTTCCCCTGGAGATTTGTTAGTTTGTCATGAACTCAATGCCTTTCCTATTTCTCCTTCTGTGAAGGGGAGATCTAACCCTTCCTGTTCTTCTAGGTTTTAAATTTAGTAGTTCCAATTTTGACAGGAACTCATTGATTTAATCAGGCCACCCCCCTGCCAATTATGACTAGTATAGATTTTCATAAAATTGCCTAAATGTCTCATTATTTTCTCTTGGCTTATATGAGGTCATGTCATTCCTGGCTGGTATTGCATTAATTGTCCTTGAGGCCTGTTCTGCCCTCAACTGCCAAGAGAGGACTTCATTGGCTCTCTGCCCCAATTCGTAATATTTTTGTTTTGACTTCATTGTGGCCTTTTCTATACTATATGTTTGAAGCATATTGTATTTCAATTTTCTTTGTTAGAGCTCTTTATTGTTCTTCTAACCTGGATTTTTGAAAGTAATATGTAATTTCCTGTTCCAATTTTTCCACCTCCCTCATGTATTCCTTTTTGACAGCTTTAGTATAAGCAATTATTTGACCTCTCAAATATGCCTTGAGGGTGTCCCATAGAAGAAATTTATCCAGAGTAGAGGTGCATTCAGTGTCCCAGAACATGTCTAGCTGTGTTTTAACAAAGCTACAAAACTCTGGCTTCTTTTACAGCAATCCATTAAGGTGCCATCAATACACTGTCTCTTGCTTATCCGACATTTAGTTAATGTCAAAGGTGAATGGTCTGACAGAAGCCTCACTGCATTTTTGGTTTTCATGATCCTACAGACTGCATGGGTTGAAACCAGAAATAAATCTATCCTAGAGTTGCCTCGAAGAGAAGGAATAATCCCTCTCCCTTGGGTGTTTTCATCCTCATACATTTATCAAATTCAGCTCCTTCATAAAGTCAATGGTAGTCCTTGCTGCCATTTTTTTTTCCATCGACTTGTCCAGGACATGATCCAGATAAAAATTAAAGTCCCTCACCAACCAAAATATTCTCTCTTTCCTCTGCCAATTTCAGGAAGGTATCTTGTATGAATTTTTCATTGTCAAGATAGGGGCATATACATTCATGAGGTCCAAAACTCTAAATATACCTGACAGTGCACTGTTACAAATCTCCCTGCTTTGTCTGTGGCCATGTTTTCCACTCTTCCAATCAAGATTGCCACATCCCTGGCTTTAGAACCAAATGAGGAGGCTATTAACTGGCCAAACCATCCCCTTTTTAACTTTTGATGTTCCCGCTCTGTTAAATGTGTTTCCTAGAGGAAGGCCAGATCCGCCCTCATTTTCTTTGTGTGTCAAGACTCTTTTCCTTTTCACTTTCCCATTCAGACTGTTTCCATTAAGATGTATATTTTATATTATTGGCCATAGCCACAGAGACTTCTCCCAAGTCCAGGTTTCCCCCATACTCTGGCTGCCCCATGTCCAACATCCACCCAATCTTTTTCCTTCAGCCAGGCATTCCAGCCCACCAAGTCCACGACAAATCCCAGAAAGGAAAAATAATAAAAGAGACAAAAAGACAAAAGGAAAAATATAACTTATTGCAATCATCAAATTCACACATATTCCCCATCTATATCTCATTCCCTTTAATCCTCCCTCTTCCCCCCTCCCCTCTGATGAATTCACTGTCCTGTTCCTCACCATAGGCTGTGCATTTCACACCCATCTGCCTCCCACACCTCTCCACCTTCGCCCCCCCCCGACCATTTCCCTTTTTACAAATTCTCCCATCAATGTATTTATACAACAAACAGATAAATCCATTATTGTTATTCTCATGTAATTATTACTCGCAATGTAGTCTAACATACAAAAAAACATTGGCATTACCCATTTGGCATTCTCACAAACCAATGGCTCTTTTACAAACTGCTGAGCCTCTTCGGCGTCCAACAGGAACTATCTCACCCCCTGGCATTATGATTTTAGAGTTGCGGGATATCGAAGGACACATTCGTTTACTTTCTGCTTGGCCATTTTTTTTTGGCTTGAATTCTTTTCTTTGTTTTGGGAGACCCACATTTATGCCTGAGTAGAATAACAGCTTATTCCCCTCCAACTCCAATGGGGGCCCCCTCCACCCCTCTCTTTCGCCCCAACTGCCACCACACAAATTTTCTCACAGACCTGATGCAGGAGCTTCACCAGCACCAAGTGTGGTCTTTGACCAAGGTGCAGGAAAGGGGAATCGATGGGTCCTCTCCACTTCCACTGATTTCCCCCCCCCCACCCCACTTTCTCCCTTTCTAAGACCTCTGGCAACCAGCGTTGGAAAAACACTGTGGGATCCCTCCCTTTAACTTCTGGCAACCCCACAATTTTTATGGTATTCCTCTGGCTATGGTTCTCCAGAGTATCAGTTCTCTTCCAGAGATATCCCCTTTTTGCCTCCCATGCAGTGACTTCCCTCTTCAATTTACTTATTCTGTCCCTATTATCCCAGTTCTTTCTTTCACTTCAGACACCCTTCCTGTCAGTCCAATTAGGACATTTTCCCATCTGTCCATTTTGTTGTACAGTTTCCCTGTTTTCTCCCTTAAATCTCTGGCCAGTCTCTCCTCCATTCTTCCCATGGCCTTTAAAATGCCTTGTAATGAGGCCTCCGTGCCCCTTCTCTTGCTGTTGACACAATCTTGCTTCCCTTGCGGATCCCAGGTCTTTCCTGCTCTTTCCTTCCAGTGCTGTCTCCAACCTCCTCACTGCTTCCCACATTGCTGAAATCCCCATTAGAGCTCTCTACCATGGGGCCGAGATCCCCTGTGTCCACACCCCCCCCTCACAGAGACTCATACCGCTCCGTAAGTCCTTCGCCTCCCAACAGCCGGTCAGAAACCGCGTTGCCTCTCCTCCCCAGGTCAGTCTCGCCTCCCGCTGCCCTCCCAGGCAAGTCCCAACCACATTCCATAAGTTGTGCCTCCATCATTGTGACCTCCTTGGCTTTGAGCCTGGACTCGGCGTTGCCATCTTGGGCTCCACGAGGCGGGCTTGATCTCCTACCTTGCTGGCTGTCTTTGGCTGGTGTTTTTCTTTCCCATTATTTTCAGGTAGGGATCTTTGTTTATCTATTCTTAGAATTTTTAACATTTTATTTTTAAACTGTTTTTTGGTTCTCCTGGTCCTGGAGCAACCTAATATTTTTGATGAAACTTCCTTAAATGATGTGTAATAAATTTTTATTCTTAGCTGACTTTTTTTTATGTTTGTGTGATGGTTTTACTTTAGAAATGAATTAGAAATTTGTGGTCTTTAGAATTCTTTATAACTAAAAATCATTGAAATAGATTTGGAAGTTTTCATCTTTGACAGAAAGAGAAATATTCTTCAGTGGGCATTGTTCTGCTCTAATTTGAAATTGAATAACTGAAGAAGTCATGCATAGCTGTTATCAAGCAGCTGCAGATTTTCCGTTTGAGGTTGCTGCTTTATTTAAAATGACGCAACAATAGAATAACAATAGTTAAAAATTGTGGGCGATCTCCTGGCATTGAAATTGCTGCTGAAGAAGGCAATATTCATATTAGCTTAGGAGTTGCCCCTTGAACACACTTTAAATAAAGGTAACAACTCACGAGAGTTTTGGATCTTTGAAAGTGACGGGATTGCATACATGAAAATATTATTTTGACAAAACTCATGCATTTAATTTGCCTGAAATGCATTAATAATTTTACAGCTCTGAACTTCAAGTCTTTAAACTTTGCAAGCCATGATACAGTTCCACCATACTCAGCAGCATGTTTTAAAAAAAAACTGTTCAGTTTTGTTGGAAAGGTCCATCGCTCCTATAGAATGGTTTAATGTCTTCCTTTAAAAAGCCCTAAAGCGTTGTGCAATTTGTCTTCCTTTAAACAAATATTTGGAAAGAAGCTAATGAATCTCTTTACAGTCTTGCATTTCATTCATTGAATTTTTTTTTGGCTGCAGAAATTTATACAACTGATGGAACTGCTTATGGAATGCCCTGTGTCTTCCCATTTAAATACAAAAATAACTGGTATTATGAATGTACCACTGAAAATTATGAAGAGGAGGAATGGTGTGCCACAACGGGTAGCTATGACAGAGACAAAAAGTGGGGAAAGTGCTTGAAACCAGGTAAGTAACAAAGTTCATAACTCTAAAATTTAAAGTTAGCAAATTGAAGTGTGTGTGTCTTTTTAAATTTTGTATCGAAATTCAAAGTGAATTCTGTGGTACCCTGTATAAAAAGTTTTCTCAGTCATATCACATTGGATCTGTCATTCTGCAGTTATTTCTTGCTCACATTCAACAATTTATGTGGGTAATCCTTCCAAATGGTCATCACTCCGCTTGAAAGAAGCCTTCCTGATATCAGCATTTTACTTTCTTAAATTGTGCTGTGCTTGGAAATTAATTAAATGCATTGTATGCTTGCAAGCATGCAGAAAATCACTTCCAATATATCTTCAGTGGGCATTTTTTTGGGAGAGCAAAGGGAAATAACGGAGTTGTCGAGCAGTGAAATAGTGGAATATTTTGAAAACATTAGTGTTTGGGTGGTTTCTTGTTTTTTTTTAATTCTTGGAAAACCATTTCCAGACAATTCCAGTATGTTTTCATGGAAGTTAGCTGGGCCACTTCTTTCATATTCTGATAAGCTGTTTGCTAAACCATAGTTTGCCTCTGCGTAATCCTCCCTAGTATACAGTAACCAGGGTTTTTCACACACTCAGACCTTTTGATACAGTTTTTTTTTCTATTAGAGTTGTACAACACAGAAATGGGTTCTTTGGCATGATCTGTTCTTGTCCATCATCAAGTACTGAACTATACTAAAATTAGCAATTGCTTTCTTGTTTTCTCTGTATTGCTTTCAGCACTTGAATATGTTATTAAGTTAGCAATTGCAGCCATATCATGCGTGGATCTGATGAAAGTATTGCAGAGTTTGCCAGACATAAAGTTGTTTGACGTTCTGTTTGGGTTTTTTTTGCAATAGTTTGATGCTTAGTTTGGCACCACCATTTTCACAATTCAATGTTTTATTTCAGTTTGTAATCTTGAAGATTAAAATGAAGGGGTTTCTGAGGCGAAGAGTGCATGCGTGTGTGTGTCCACCTGCTTCCTCCCCTGCACCAACCCTAACAAAGTAATTTTAGTAACAGGTGCAGTGGCAGAAAATCTAATCTTCAAGTCTTAGAAGTACTTTTGTCCAAGTGTTGATTAATTCAACTGCAAATTTTTTCATTTTAAAAAAAAATCTTGACTTAATATAATGTAAAACATTTCCCAAATTGGAATGGACAATTATTTAAAATCTATGACAGAACGTTGATGAAAACGGTAAATAAACAATTGTTAATATTTTATATTGATTTTAATAGACTCACCAACTTCAATAAGCAATTCAATCTTTCCACCATTCATATGTATGTAGAATCTGTATTTATCCCCGCTCCCCCCCACCCCCACATCTGAAAATAGATCATTAATTTATACTAATACAAATACCAGTGGGGCCAACAACCCCTACAGAAACCTAGTGGGGGGGGGGGGAAACTAAGAATGATGACTAAATAACAATGATAAAAACTGAAAAGGAAGAAGCTCAAAATAAAACCAAAATCACTGAAAACGCGCGTCATCTGTGCCTTTTCCCGTTTCGTTAGTCGTACTCAATTCCCTGCTGGGGACGGATTATTACAGTGTCCCTATTTTCGAGGTGGGGAGGGGGAACTAATCAATCTGTGTGCCAATATATTTCAAGTAAGATTGCCACATCTTAATGGATGCGTCGTGTTTCTTCCTTAAATTGTGTGTGATTTTCTCCAGGGGAATGCAACTCTGCATTTTCAAATTTCATCATGTGGTATTTAGTTGGGAGTCGGACTTCCATAAAACCACTTTACTCTCCTTATCTATTGCCAAGGACCTTCACGAATGAAATTTGGTATTTGGTCAGTCTAAACTGCACTTCCCCAATGTCTCTCAGATGGTACACTTATGGATTCTGTGGAAAATCCACTTTTGCAATTTGTTTCAGCATGTCCTCCAGGTCCTCCCAGAAAGATCTTGCCTTTGTACATAGCCAGGTGGAGTTCCAACCTCTACACCATACCTCAAGCACATTTCTGAAATTTCAGGCATTGGTTTGTAATTTTTATGGTGTGAGGTACAACTGGTGCAAGAAGTTATATTGCACCAACCTATATCTGGTATTGATGACTCCAGTCACACTGTCCAGACACTGGTCTTGCCACCACTCTTCATTGGTTGTTGTGCCCAAGTCCAACTCCCCTCTCCCTGTGTAAACTCAGCTTCGGGCCCTCACTTTGGAATATGTAATACATCTTGAGAGATAAATTTACACATTCCCCTGTTGAATTAGGATATCCACATTAGTATATTTAGGTAGGGTCATAAATGGTTCCAATTTTCCACTTAAAGATCTCATTTGCTGATAGCAGGAAAATGTTCTATTAGAAAAATCGTATTTGTTCTTCAACTGCTCAAATTCAGAAGCTTCCCCTGTTTGTAACAATCCTCGATACACCTGATCTCCTTCTGGCACTAGGTTTCCAGGATTTTATTACCCAGAGTCAAAGGTATTAAATTATTCTGGGTCAAGGGCGTTTCGGGGGATACCCCTACCTTCCATCCAATACACTGTTTTACAATGGAGTACATGCTTTAGGATGGGGTTATCCATTTTCATGTATTTTACAAACCACTGCTATTTGTTGGGGTTTGATGGTCGATGTCTTAAACATCCCTTTATTTCGTTAAGATCAGAGTGATAGAACCAAAAGTCCCATCATCTGCCAATTAGCAGATTCCTCCAGAGGGAAACTTGCATCTCTTCCCTCATGCACTGGTGGTTAACTGTCACCATTACTTGAGACATAAAGTCTGTTATTGTCTTCCAATAGATCCTTCATGTTTACTTGTGTTTGTGTCTCCTTTGCAAGTTCTTGTTGTACCTCAGGCCATTGATTACTATGGAAAAAGCCTCTGGGCCAACTCTGGAGTTATCTGCACTTTTGTAGAAACAGTCCTGGAACTAAATCAATAAACTCTAGATATACCAAGACAAAGATTGCTAGAGTCTTGTGGCTTTCTGTGATGGTAGGCCCTATACTGCTTGAGTTACATAAATCGAGATTGCCTTATTTAGTGGGATAGAAGTACACTCTGCCTTAAAAATGTTCCATAATGTAAGGTGTAAGTCAACCTTGCATATGGTTTCCCTAATATCCACAATTGTACCACTTAAATCAATTTTTGTTTCTCCACATGCTGCTTGACCTGCCAAGTATGAAAAGATTTTATTGTTTGATATTAAGAATATTTTGCTTTAAAATTGTAGTTGTGAAACATTATTGTTTTGGGTCTAAAATGGGAGATCTTCAATTTTTTTCCTAAGATGCTTGAGGCAGAAATTTATCTTGAAAGCTTTGCTTTTCCTTCTCTAAAATCAATAAGTAAGCCCATGAATCACAATATTGTTTGTATTTATTCATCATGATTAAAATTATTTATAATTAGATATATATATTTATTTTAAATATCCCTTTAAGTATATGTGTGATAATTATGCGCTCTGTATTGTGTGTGCACCATGGTCCGGAGAAATGGTATTTCGATTGGTTGTCTTTGTAAAGTGAGATGATGATGAACTTGAACTATTTTTGCTTTACAGATTCTGAATGCAAAACATTCTGGGAGAAAGACAGTAAAGGACAGACTTGCTACCAATTTAATTTTCAGTCTTTTCTTTCCTGGACTGAGGCTCGTCTTGCCTGTCAGAATCAGGGAGGAGATTTATTGAGTGTTCCTGATCTACAAGTTCAGAAATACATTTCTGGTGAGTTAAATTGTAAATCATAAATCAAAATAAAACAGGAAGACATCTGTCAAAAGGAGCCAAGTTTTTTTTTGGTGTAAATACAACAGTATTAATTTCCAATAAAGCACAGATATAATGAAATATAAGCCAAAACTCTGATCTTGTTATGTGAAAGTTACCAGGTGGTGTGCAGTTCTGTTTGTGGACACATCATCTGGCATTTCAATAGAAAGCGAAAGGTCTTTACCTTTTGGTATTCTTCCAGTGAGGAGTGTAGAGGAAGTTGGGCGTAACTTGATGGACGTGGAGGGACCCTGGGTTCAGGGTGACGATCAGGAGTAAGGTGACCAAGAATAAGAATTTGGTGAGAGTTGTCTGGTGCCAATAGGGTGTGGGGTTGTCAGGTCAAAAGGGTTTTTTTTATTATTATTGGAGGCAATAGCAATTCAGTTATTAGGATGTCATCTGTGGTCATGTGATTATGCTCATCTTTGCTGATGGCTACCTCTGAAAGTGTGGTTGCTCGTCAGGGATAGTTGAGAGAGGATATTTTTGGGTTGGAAGATGGGAATTATTGCTTTGATCAATGGATCAAATTTTAGTGCTGAATTGAAGGTCTTGATTTTTGAAGCCTCTGCAAGATCGCTGGAGGTGGTGATGAGTTTTGACATTAATTTTTTGACTTTGCTGAGAGCTGGCGATCATGTAATGGAAAATAATCCACATTGTCTCTGCTTTTATCATGTCAGCAAGCAGGAGTGGATGTAGCGTTAAGTGGTGGGGCAGGCTTTTGGAGGACATTTATCTTCTGAAGTTTACTGTTTGGCTGATCCTTTAATATACTCCAGGAAATGAGTCGATGACTGAGGTCAGTCTCCAAGCACACAAGTATATAGATCAAAGATCAAAGTTCAAGTTTCATTTTGACTTGGAGTAGAGGGGACCAAGAGTTAATTGTCGTAGAATCATGGAAACTGGTCATTTGGCCTGGCTTGTTCAGAGTTGAACAATTTCCTCTTTGACTATTATGGACTCAATGTGTCATCATTTCATTTTTCCTTGAACTTCCCAACTGCAATGCTTGCACCCAATAAGTTGTCTGCGGGAATGGAGGTACTTTTCAGAGCTGGCAGGATATTATTTGCCCTTTTGGTGCCTCTTCTCCAGTAGCTCGCAACAATGACTGGCAACCTTTTACCCAAAAATGCTTGGTCAGTTATGAGGGAACAGATTTGCATGTGGAAATAAAAATCCTGATTGTGGTGTGTAAACATAATAGTTCTATACAGCTGAAGGGCCTGTTCTCTCGTGAACATGATATATGTACTGTTTGTCAACTGTAATTGGTTGCATTACAACAAGAATTTTGACCATGCAGTTTTGTACATTATTAACTTTCCTTTTGAAATTACATTTAATAAATATGGTGCACTAGATGGCATTATTAGAGAAGTAAGTGAACCTCTTCTTTTAGCATTTTTAGCTCTCGCAATGCTGCTATTGAGTCTCTCAATAGAGGCAGAATGATTCTTCCTTCTGCATTGGTAGCCATCAAAATAATTCTATAATTACCTCTGGCCTTCTCTTTTTGCAACTTGAGATTCAACACAAAGAACATTATAAGATCCCTTGATGGAGTATGGGAATGGTGATTAAACTCTTAATTTATCAATTTTAAAATTCCCATGGCATTGTGTGCCTACTTGACTTTTGCCCAGATGTGTGTGTCCCATGTTGAAGAGGTGGAACAATCTATTAAAATATTTAAATCCAGGGCTATCCCATTGGAAGCCTAATTTAAATTTTAACTGCTTCCAGTTTGTACTTGTCGGGACTCCTGAAACCTGGCTGCAGGAAGCCACCTTCCACAACCACACCCTTGTTTTCCCCCCCTGCCCTCCTTCCCTCCCCAGCAGAAAGCTAGTAACATCTCCCCTGTGGCTTCCAAAAAATCCTGATCCAGAGCTGTTCATTCACAGACTTACCTTATCAATCAGCCCATGTCACCCACAGTCCAATCAGCTGTCTGCAGATAAGTTGGTATCTCCTGCTACTTGTTTATTTGGTTAGGAGGAAAGTGAATTTCCTGACATCAAATGCAATGTTGGTTGTGCTCAGTCTGCTCTATTTTATTTCATTTTCCCACCACACCCATTCTGTCTTGCTTTTAAGTATTGCAGGCAATCCATCAGTTTGAAGTGCTGACTTTAAAATACTGGAAGCAATTTATCCCAAGTACAGAAATATTAAACCAAAATGTTTGAGTTTATTGCCATATACATTGTACAATATATGTATGCTTGAAATTTTTGCTTCCTGCAGTGAACAAATCCAGTACAACTCTGATTATCCAAAATCCTCATTTATCTGCATTTTTTTAACATCTCGGACAAATGAGGATATCTGAAACAATCAGAAATTCTCTTTTATGGAGCCGAACTGACCTCAGATGTTGGGGGGGAAAAAATCACTCAACATAAAATCTCCATTTCTTCTTTACCTTCCCCTATTGACTTTTCTCTCCAATTCTCCCTCTCAAACTGCGTGCCACTGTCTCCCAGCCACAAGAGGTCAGAAGAATCCCTTGTCCCGGTGTCATCAAGGAGAGCGGGACCTCAAGCTCTGTGGTGTTCCCTCCCTCCTTCCCTCCTCTGCACACCGGACAGAGCTCCCAACACTGACTCCGATCCCTCCCCTTGGTCTCCTCCCACGCACGCACAGTGGATTCCTCAGTCTGTGTGCAATAGGCCAAGGGAAGGGTTCGGAGTCATGACTCGGGTGTCACATGCTCTGGTGTCTGGGGAGACAGAAGCTTATCAACTCGCCATTGAGTGTTCCACCAGCCCGGGAAGCCTCTCTGGGGATCAGTGGCAGTGGTGGGAACATGTCGGGGATTGGCGGCAGTGGTAGGGAGGCCTCTGCGATCGGCAGGAGCATTGGGGACGTGTCGGGGATCGACAAATGACCAGCATTTTTTTGGTGAGAATTAAACATTATTTTAATGTTTAAAAAGCCTTGTTGTTTGATGTTGTTTAAACGTTGGCACAAGTGATTTGCTGTTGCTACTGGGCTGGATTTTTTAATAAACAAATGACCAGTTATCCAAAAAAAAAAGTTTATCTGACATTGGACATGTCCTGACCATTTCGGATAATTAGAATTGTACTTTACTTGTAAAGGAAGTACTATAATAGGAAATTAATTGAATTAAATAAAAAAGAAAATGTTTCTGTTTGAATAAGAGTAATATCATAAATAATAGCTTAAATCATTTTATATAATTCACTGCAACTCTTGTGTTCTTTTAACAGAGCAAAAATATTTACCAAAGAGATTGTGGATTGGTCTGAATCAGCTGAATGTGGCAGGGGGCTGGCAGTGGTCAGATGGAACACCGTTAGTATTTGTCAATTGGGATGATGGTAAATAAATATTTTCAGATGTAACACTATGTTATGTCATCTTGGGTCAAAATGTGCATTGTTTTACACTAGAGTGATAAATATCAATAGCCATGATATAGATCACTGTAACAAATCACAACAACATTATTTTTCATAATTTAATGTAAAGTTGAAGGTTATTTTTGCCTTTTTTGTTTATTTTTATTCTGCAATGTTTTGCTGGTCCTTGAGATCCTTGGTCATTTAATATTCTGTATGTTGCCTTTTTTTATTTATGAAATTATTAAATCTTCCATATTCTAGTTAGCTAGTTTCATCTTGGTTTGTCTATGCTGGCCTCAACTCTTCTGTGCAAGCTCCTTAATCTTCAAATATCTATTATCACCACCATAAGTATATCTAATGATCTGGCCTTGGCACAGGTGGAGAATTCCAGAAATTCACTGCCTCCGAGAGAAGAAATTTCTCAGCGTTATTGCTTTATTTCCATTGACTCTCATATGCATAATTCCTCCCGTCTTCTCTGACTCACTTGATGAATTGATTGAAGAGTTGATAATTTTATGGAAGATGCAAGATGTTAATTTATCTAGTACAGGTATTCCCCGACTTATGACTGCAATGGGGACCAAAGGGCTTGTCATATCTTGAAATGGTTCTCAACCTTTTTCCACCCACGTACCATCTTAAGTAATCCCTAATCACATGCTCTGTGATTAGTAAGGGATTGCTAAGGTGGTATGTGGGTGGAAAGAAAAAGTTTGAAAACCACTGTTTTAATCGTACCTAAATGACTCATTACGTGCATGGTTTCATAACTCCAAAGGAAATGGGCCATTGACTATTTCTCAAGCAAAATATTTCAGTAACAATTGGGTCGAGAGCAGTGATTCTTAACCTACGCTTCCCACCTAAAGCAATTCCGTATTAATCACAGAGCACAGATGGCATAAGGATTACTTCAAGTGGGAAAAAAAGTTAAGAACCAGTCTTAAAGCAGACTTTTTAATTAAATGTTTTATTTGACTAATTATAACAGGGATACAGGGCATGTAAGAGCCAAAATGTGCGTACTTACTTTGTTAGTAGGTGTCCAGGGTGCATGCACGGTGGTTTTACATATTAGAGTTCAGTTGGCGCGTGTAAGAGAGTGAAGTGCCCTGAAGATGTTGAATTTACGCCCTTACGTAAACCCTCACGGATGCGCCAACCAAAGACTTGTGCACGCGCACAGGAATCAAGATGGCCACGCCCAGCCTTTGGGCCCCAAGGCACCTACTAACAAAGTAAGTACGCACATTTTGGCTCTTCCATGCCCTGGATCTCTGTTATACTTTGTCAAACACAACATAAACTGTCAATTTTATATTTTTTTCTTATTTTTTAAAAATTCTGTTTTATGTGTGTTTGGATGGAAGTTGCAGATATCCCAAGTTGAGGGGTGACGGGGTACGTAATTAGATACTGGAATAATAGTTTGGTTTACATTTTGTAATTTAAATTTACTGGTAGGTTTGCTTGGGTCATTTCATCTTGAAGAATCCAGCTGTGCTACAATGAACTTCAAGCCTGATCACTGGCAGACAAGCTCTTGTGCTGCTCGTCTACCATTTGTATGCAAGAAACCGTTCAATCAGACAAGATTGGAGTCAGTTGGTAGGTATATAATTTTCTTTTCCTCCTTGATCTGAAGTCCATGTGCCAACAATCCTGCTTTTACCACCTTGAGAATCTAAGGTTTTAATGCTCTTTTGTAGCTCACTATCTTTTATTTTTTCTTTTGTTCACGCTATGATGAAATATCCTAAAGATTAGCTGATGGAGAGTTTGTAATGATGTCCTTGGTCTTCTCTGTACTTAGTTGTGGGAAATTCCTGATCATCCACTTCAGTATGTTGGATAAGCAATCTATCAATTTGAAGGCAACATTGAAGTAGAACTGGCTGTAAGGCAGCAGAGTGTGGGGAAACTGAATATGGTTTTCTGATATTGCCAAAAGGCAACCTACAGGTGAGCAGCAGAAGGTACTCATAAATAGACCATTTTTTTTAGGACACTGGCGAGAGCTGTGCTGCATGGGAACAGATGCCATTGTGAGTGGTTTTGGATAGAATTGAATGAAAAGTGGTAAATGGTGTCCCAGCCAACAGTAAAAAGGGAGACATTGAAGGAAGATTGTGGGTTTATCTTTGTGCTGATGGATTGAAATGAATGGTGAGAACCATTCTATTTTCCTATGAACTATTGAGGAAATTAACAGGCAAGCAGAAGGGGAGTAAACTCTTCTTGGAAAGAAATATGTGACATTGTCAATTGCTGGAACCCCATGCAACCTCCAGTGTGTGATTAATATTTGTGCATCTCTTTGATTTATTTTCAATTCACTGGCAATAATGTGTTCAGTAAGTGGAAGGCCTTCAAAGGCAAAATTCTACAGAGCACCATCAGCCCTCGTGGATGAAAAACTTGTGCTAGCAAAAAGTCATAAGCCACGCCTCACGTTTGAGCAGGCTTTCCTGGAGCAGATGCCAGAGGACATACAGCTGCTGTTAGCAGATGAGGATTTCTCAAACCCACGCAAGGTCGTGGCCAGAGCAGACGTCCTGTGATGCACGAAACGTGAAAATGAGTTTGCCATGAACCAGGTGTCGCGTCCCCACCCCAACTGAGCACAACAACGTCCCAGCAAGCCAGCAGAGACATCAAACAGTAACTGGTGCTTTTATCACCAATGCTGGGGAGCACAGGCATGAAAATGCAGGCAACCCTGCTCGTTACCAGAAAATGGCCAGGCCAGCCACCACTAATGGCCATAGAAGCTGGCCACATCAATAGCCTTTTGCATGTCACTGACAGTTCTTAGTCGACACGTGCTGAACTCTGCATCATCCCATTAACCATACTGGAGACATGAACGTAACCACGGGGTCCACGCTCTGGACAGCAAACACCACCATCAAAACCTTAGGCAAGTGCAATGTGCAAATACAGCTCAGCAATGAAAGGTTCTGGTGGATTTCACACTGGTCGCAGTGGAAACATCGCTCCTTGGTGCTGATTTCCTTCGGGCACACAGCTTGCTGGTGGACGTGAAAGCCAAACGCCTAGTGCATGCCCTGACTTTCCAAACAGTCCAACTCAAAGCTACCATTGACACAACCCAGGCGTGGCCACGGTGAATGCCCCGAAGACTAGTACAGCCACTTACTGGACAAATTATTGCTATCCTCAGGCTGAAATTCACTTCCACCATGCCACAGCATGGGGTGCAACACCACATACTGACCCAAGGGCCCCTGCTCCGTGCCAAAGCCAGGAGACTTCCCCCAGACAAACTGCAGTGAGCTAAAGAGGAATTTTTTCGGATGCAAGAGTTGAGCAGAATCCACAGGTCCAACAGTTCATGGGCATCTCCTCCACTACACGTGGTCCCCAAGTCCTCAGGCAGGTGGCAGCCCTGTGGGGATTACCGCTGCTTTAACGACTCCACCATACCCAACCGCTACCTGGTTCCATACATACAGGACTTCATGGCCAACCTTCACAGAGTGAAGGTGTTCTCCAAAGTTGATTTGGTGCACAGCTATCATCAAATCCCCGTCCACCTAGACGACATTGGCAAGACGGCCATCATCACCCCATTTAGACTTTTCTAATTCCTCTGCATGCCTTTTGGTCTCAAGAATGCAGCGCAAACCTTTCAGCGCATGATGGACGCGGTGGGCAGAGAATTGGACCTTGTGTTCATATACTTGGATGACATAGTCATCACAAGCAAGGACCACAAAGACCATCTCTGCAGTCTCTTCACTCACCTGTTGTAATTTGGACTCGCAGTTAACGTGGCAAACTGCCAATTCAGAAGAGACTCCATGCAATTTTTGGGCCACACTATCACTGCGAACGGGGCAACACCATCAGCGGAAAAGGTCGCAGCCATATGCCAACATCCTCAAAGGCCTCCAGGAATTCAGGGGGATGGTTAACTTCTATAATCGATTCATACCGGGGGGGAAGCACTCATCATGAGACCATTGTTCACCATGATATCGGCCAAAAGCAGAAACCTAGTGTGGATGGAGGAGGCCGGTGCAGCTTTCACTGCAACAAATGCCAATGTCACCTTGCTGGTTCACTTCAGATTGGATGTACCCACAGCACTCACCATGGATGCATCGGCGACAGCCATCGGGGGTGTTCTTAAGCAATCCTTCAAAGGTCATTGGAGGCCGCTGGCCTTTTTTCAGCCATCACCTGCGCCCCCCCCCCAAACTTAAATACAGCACGTTTGACAGGCACTATACCTGGCTATCAGGCACTTGTGGTATTTTCTGGAGGGCAGGGCGTTCACGGTTTTCACGAACCACAAGCCTCTCACCCACGCCTTTGCCATGGCCAAGGATTCCTGGTCAGAGTGCCAACAACACCACCTATCATACATATCAGAGTTCACCACCACCATCCGGCATCTCTTCGGCAAGGACAATGTCGTGGCCGACACACTCTCCCGACCCGCCATCCAGACCTTGTCCCCCGACCTGGACTACTCCCAGCTGGCATAGGCCCAAAAAGAGTACAAGAAAACACAGGCCTTCCGCATAGCCATCACTGGCCTCTGCTTCGAAGACTTCAGTCAGCCAGACAGCCTGACACGCTTCTGTGTGATGTCCCCACTGGCACACCACATCTGGCAGTGCCACAGCAATGGAGGCACCAAGTTTTCAAGGCTGTTCATGGCCTCACATGCCTGTCCATAAAAACCACAACCCGAATGGTAGTAGAGAGGTTCGTGTGGCACGACCTGAGAAAACAAGTCCCTCAGATGGCTCGCAGTTGCACCCAGTGTCAAGCATTCAGTTCACCATCAGGTCAAGACCCCCGGTCCACTTGTTCGACCCTCCAAAGAGGCAGTTTTTAGGGAGAATTTATAAGATTTAGAGTAGGTCACCTACATACACACATTTTAAAACAGATCTTATTTGAAAGACTGAAGAATTCACATTGCAAGATCTCTGGAGAATGTAAGCACCTTTCACAAGTAGGTGTTAATTGAACTGACGTCATAAAATGCTTCACTATTGTCTTGCTGGAGTCAGGCTGTCTAAGTACCCTTTCTGCAAAGTTCTCATAGAAAGGTCACTCCTGGATTTTGTTGATCTAACAACAGATGGGAACAGAAGAAAGAACTCCTGTTGTTTGCTGGAGAAGGTGGGGATTTTGCAAGACATGAGTCACATGCTCTCTTTGGAGTTTCAGTTGGAAAAGAGAGAGAGTTGACTTAAAAGCTCAGTCAATGTGTGGGACACTGACAAGTAACTGAAAAGTGCAATCCAGGGAAAATTGTTTGAAACTGATGAAAGGAAGTTCCAGAGCAGTAGATGGCTGAAAGTGCTATCCGTCTGATGTTTCTCTTGAAATAGAGGAAGGAATGGAACTCTGTGGTAGCTTTAAGAAAGAGGTTACCATCAAGAAGACCCTGATGGGGAAAGTTTCATCAGCAAGATTCTGAGGTGACTAGTGGTGGACTCTGGAGCAACAAATATCTCTCTCTGCAAACCCTACAAGAACCTTCCTGAGCGATAAACATTTACCTTTCAAGCATGGTGAACTTTATACATGTTAAATTCTGTACACAGTATGATGATTGCCTGCAACCAGAGAACTTGGAAGAAGAAGTGAGATTGAACTGTGAACCAAAGAACTTTTCTTGAATTTACACACACATTACATACACGTGTGCTTAGAATTAGAAGGGGGTAATTTGGGTTAGTATACAAAGGAGGAAAAACCCAACCCCAACCAACCAATTTTCCCCTGCAACCGCTGCAACCGTGTCTGCCTGTCCCGCATCGGACTTGTCAGCCACAAACGAGCCTGCAGCTGACGTGGACATTTACCCCCTCCATAAATCTTCGTCCGCGAAGCCAAGCCAAAGAGAGTATAGTATAAGAATAGAGTTAAGTTAAAGTTTGATTCTATTTTCATGTTTGAAGTTGATTAAAAATAACTTTTGTTTTAAAAGCCACTTGTCTTGGTGAATGTCTATTGCTTCTGGGTTTTGAGGTCCTTTGGGCTTGTAACAGAACATATACATGTCGACATCGTGGGCGCGCTGCCTGTCTCCCGAGATGCCCGGTACCTCTTCACAGTAATTAACTGCACCATGAGATGGCCGGAAGCCATCCCTTTAAAAGACACCTCAACTGATTCCTGCGCCAGGGCACTGCTCACGCATTGGATAGCGAGGTTTGGGGTACCAGCCCACATAACCACCAACAGATGGGCGCGGTTTATATCAGTACTGGAAACACCTCGCAACATTCCTGGGCATCAAGCTGCACCACACTGCCGCCTATTACCCAGAGTCCAGCAGACTTGTTGAGTGTTTCCACCGCCACATGGTCAGCCCTCATTGCTCATTTAAATGGCCCCACTTGGGCAGAGGAGCTCCCCTGGGTCCTTCTGGGCATCAAAACGCATCCTCAGCAGAATTGGTGTAGAGTGCCCCGCTAACCCTGCCAGGCGAATTCTTCCCACTGTCTCAAGACTCAGGCACTGAGGGGAAAGCATCATTACAAGACCAATGGGATAGGTTAGCTTTATTTGCACCACACCCCTACTCTCACACCGTGAACGCCGGCCTATGACCATCCCCAAAGACTTATCAACTACAGACTTTGTATTCATCTGCCGTGATCCGCATTCCGTCCCCCTCCAATGACCTTATGAAGGCCATACAAGGGCCTGCGCAACTCAGGCAAAACTTTCACACTGGACATTGGGTGTAGGGAGGAGCTATTTACAGCAGACTGGCTGAAACCGGCCCATCTGGACCTCAGCCAGCAGATTGTACCAGCACAGACCAAACGCCAGGGGCGACCTTCTAAAGGCATAGCCCCACAGTGCTCAGGAACAATGGGACATTAGAGCCGGTTCTGCGGGGGTTGTGTGGTGACGCACATCACATCACAGGCAAACCTGCTCCGCATTTGTCATGGCAGCGGAGCAGCCGCGTCAAGATGGCGCCGCTGGGCTTTGCTTCTCTCGTGCACTTGGCTGCATTGTTACGTCACCGCCCATGCAGAGTAGGGACTTGCTGGCCGCCTTGTAAGGTGCAGTGCGGGTTTTTCATTTAAAATCGTTGGAAGCCAAACTGACTCACAGTGTGTAGTCTCATTTTTCGCTCCCTCTCCGTAGCTAACGCAACAGATAATTTACTCAGGAAATTGGCAGAGTTCCTAAGGAAGGAAGGAAGGGAAACAAACAGAAGTGTCATGGAACATAAGGAGATTGAGGAGGAGGTGTTTGCTGCCTTACATTGAATAAAAGTAAATAAATTCCTGGTTGGATATAATATTCCCTCGGACCTTGAGGAAGACTAGTGTAGAAATTGCAGGTGCCCTGTCAGATATATTCAAATTGTCCTAGCCACAGGTGAGGTGCCAGAGGATTGGAGGGTATCTTATGTTGTCCCAATTTTTTGTTTAAAAAAGCCTCCAAAAATAAACTGAGCCTGATGTCAGTAGGTAAATTATTGGAAGATGGGATGTCTATGTATTTGAACAGCCATAGGCTGATTAAGGACAGTCATCATGGGAGGTCATATTTAATGAATCTTGTAGAGGTTTTTGAGGAGGATACCAAAAAGGTAGATGAAGGAAAGGCTGTGTATGTCATCTAGATGGACTTTAATAAAGCCTTTGTCAAGGACCCACATGGGACATTAGTTCAGAAGGTTAGGTGCTAGATATCCATGGAGACTTGTAAACTGGATTTGAAATGGGCTGCGTGGGAGAAAAGAGTAGTAGTGGATGGCTGCTTTTCAGATTGGAGGTCCGTGACTAGTAGTGTGCCTCAGGGATCTGTGTTGGGTTGCTTGTTGTTTGTTGTCTATATCAATGATCTGGATGATAATGTGGTACATTAGATCAGCAAGTTTGCTGATGACTCAATGACAGAAGGAATTGTGGATAGCAAGAAAGCTTGGAAAGGAATCTGGACCAACTGGGAGAATGGGCCAAAAAATGCAGATGGAGTTTAATGCAGACAAGGATGAGGTGTTGCATTTTGGAAGGGAAAACTAAGGTAGGACATGTACAGTAAATGGTAGGGCACTGAGGAGTGCGGAGGAGCAAAGAGATCTGGGAATACAGATACATTGTTCCCTGAAGATTGTGTTGCAGGTGGACAGAGTTGTAAAGAAAGCTTTTGGCATATTGGCCTTTATAAATCAAAGTATTGAGCATAGGAGTTGGGATGTTACGTTGAAGTTGTTTAAGACATTGGTGAGGCCAAATTTGGAATATTGTGTGCAGTTAAGGTCCCAAAACTACAGGAAGGCTATCACTGAGATTGAAAGAGTGCAGAGAAGATTTACTAGGATGTTGCCTGGTGTTCAGGAGTTGAGTTAGAGGGAGCGAAGAAGAAGGAGAGAGATTGATAGACGTTTACAAGATTATGAGAGGTATGGACGGAGTGGATGCAAGTAGGCTTTTTTGATTTAGATTGGGGGAGATAAATACAAGAAGTCGTAGTTTTAAGATGAAAGGGGAAAGATTTAGGGGGAACATTAGGGGAAAGTTTTTCACTCAGGGAGTGGTGGGAGTGTGGAATAGGCTGCCATCTGTTGCGAATGCAGGCTAGATCTTAAGCTTTAAGAATAAATTGGTTAGATACATGGTTGGGAGTGGTCTGGAGGGTTATAGAATGGGGGAGATCAATGGGACTAGTGGAATAATGGTTGACACAGACTAGAAGAGCTGAATGGCCTGTTTTCTGTGCTGTAACCTTCTATGGCTCTATCATAAAAGTGGAGAATTATTTTGTATAACATACTGATCGGGGCCTAGAAAGTAATTTTATGCTGCTTAACTGTGTGGCTGGTTAGGTGGGGAAAGATTGCTGGCAGAAAAAGCTATTCACTGAAGGAAATTGAGACATGGAAAATATCAGATCACCTGTCATGATGGAGATGCTAAGCACATCTTCCAATGGACTTTATTAAAAATGACTAAATATTTAATTTTTTTTGAAGAACCATACATTGACTTCAGCTCAGCATTTAGCACAATCATAGGTGAGAACTGTCCTCACTGGGGCTCATTACCCCTCCTTCCAACTGGATCCTGCACTTCTTGATTGTAAGAAGACCGTCTGTCCGGGTTGGCAATAAAACCTCAAGCTCCATCACATTAAGCACTTCAGGGCTGTATGCTCAGCCCACTGCTGTTCGCACAGCTAACTCACAAATGCACTCCTTGGTTCAGCTCCAACAGAATCAAGTTTGCAGATGACACAATGGTAGTTGCCCTCATTGGCAATGACGATGAGTTGCTTATTCTTCTTGATAGAAGAATAGTGGTGAAAGAGCAACAACCTGAGTTTCAAGGTGGATAAGACCAAGGAGATGATTGTGGACTTCAGGAGGTTGAAGGACCACTCTCCGCTACTTATTAATGGGTCTGTCTTAGAAAGAGTGGGGAGCACAAAGTTCCTTGGCATCCATTTAAAGAATGACCTATCCTGGACCCACAACACCTCCTCATTGGACAGGAAGAACAGTAGTGCCTATACTTCCTAAGGAGGGTGAGAGAGCCAAGGCTTCTGGCTACCATCCTAATAACATTCTACAGAGCACAATAGAGTTTTCTGGCTGGCTACATCATACTGTGGAATGGTAGTTGCCAACCATCAAATCAGAGGTCAATATGGAGGATGATTAAAATTGCTGAGAAAATCACTGGGTTCTTCCCTCTATTGACAATATCTACAGGGAACACTTGAAGAAGGCTTGGAGAATCATTGTGTGAATGGCCCTTGCCATTCAGCCCACAGTACCTTCAAGGAGAGATACAAGCATAAAAACCAGGACTGCCAGGATGGGAAGAAACTTCTTTCCACAGGCAGAGAGACTTGAACAATCCTTTAAACCATAAATTATTTTTATAGATATTTATTTTGGATCTCTATGTATGTATGTCATTAGTGTGTAGTGTACACTGTGCCTGTGTGCAGTATAGTTTGGAGGTACACTGTAAGGTTGTTTTGTTAATGTACAATCTGGATGACAATAAACTTAAATCTTCAGATCCTACAAAATATCTCCACTTAGTGATCTTGATTTTTCTCATTAGTTCCACCTCTTTTTTTCCAATATCATTCAGCACATTGGACCTTTTGCGCTGTCATTTGATTTATTCTCCTTTTAGATAAGGAAATGCTCATACTTGTGCAACAACAGAGACTAAAAGTCTTATTGTAGCTTTTGATGACACTGAAGGTTTTTGGAAATGGTTGTTTGCTCCAATCCCTGGTGGACTGAATAAATAATAATTTTTAAAAAAAATAATCTGACTTGAAATTATTCGGTCATGTACAGGAATGAATAACCACTGAAAGGATGTTTTGTTGATGTACATTTTGAAAATATTTATTTATCTCTAAATTAATTACCTGGTCTACCATTTTGATTTCTTCAATACTTTTCGAAGTTAAAGATACTCTGTTTATTTACAAAACCTATGAGAAACTTCATTTTTCTGTTGAGCAAGATAATCGGCCATCCGCTCATTTGTAGGCCTATATTTGGTTCCAGCCTCCTCCAAGTGGTTAAGGCTTAACTGCCTTGTCAGCTCAGGTGGTTGGAGATGGGTAATTAATGCCATCAATCATGGAAATGTCCACATCCTATTTTTAAATAATTTTAAAAAGCAGAATTATCTCAAAAGTTATAAAAAGTTATTTTGGCCCACAAGCCCAATTAAACCCAATTAACCTACAACCCCGGTACATTTTAAATGGTGAGAGGAAACTGGAGCAGCTAGGGAAAACCACGCAGACATGGGGAGAACGTAATAACTCCTACAGACAGCACAGGATTCCTGATCACTGGTGCTGTAACAACAATGCACTAACTGCAAGGCTAACCGTGCCATGTTAGTTCGGTCACATTTGGAGTATTGTGTGCAGTTCTGGTTATCACACTGTAGCAGAATATGGAAGAAGTTCACCAGGATGGTGCTTGTATTGGAGTATATTACATAGAAAGAGAGATTAGACAAAATTTGATTGTTTTCTCTGAAGTGTTGAGCGCTGAAGGGTGAAATGTTAGAAGTAATATAAAATTATGAGATAAGGTAGAAATCACTTTACCTTGGGTGGAAATATCAAATATAAGAGAGCATAGCTTTAAGTTAATGGGAGATTTATGAGGTAAGTTTTTAATATACAGGTAGTATGTTCCCGGAACATCCTGCCATGGGAAATGGTAGAAGCAGATACATTAGCAATATTTAAGAGGCAGGCATAAACTGGCAGGAATAGAGGGATACCAGCATGCACAGGAAGATAACAAGTACAATCGGAAACGCTTTCTGACCTAAAATTGTCACTTTTTTGCACTAATTTATCTTGCAGGAATAAAATGGTTCAATTTTGAAATTGTTAACATCTTCTTTGATATGTTAACAGATTCTTGGAAGTACATCAGGACAGAGTGTGAAGCTGACTGGCTTGCATACAATGGCTTTTGCTTTTATATGCCGGAGAAAGTGTTGAACTGGGATGATGCAGATAGATCCTGTAAATCCATTGAAAGTGATCTCATCAGCATACATATGTTGGCAGACGTAGAGCTGGTTGTCACCACACTTCATGAAGGTAAGATTGAGTATAGTCAAACCTAGCTTTTATTTGGTTTTTAAAAAAAGTCCACCAATAAGATAGAAAGAGTGTAGAGAAGATTTACTCAGATGTTGCCTGGACTTAAGGAACAGACAGGGTCGGTGTTATTGGTGGGGGGGCGGGGGGGTGGGGGGGGGCATTCGCAGGCCACGTCTTCCCAAATAAGTTATTGTGCCCCTCCCACACCTGAATACGACAGCAGTTTGCTCTACTCTGCAGTTATGCTGATCCCCCCCACCCCGCCCCCGTACGATTAGATTTCTTCTGATGCTTATTCTGGTGACGGGGAAAGGTTAAACAGGTTAGGACTTTATTACCTGGAGCGTAGAAGAATGAGGAGAAAGTTTAAATTATGAGGGGGAGAAACAGAGTAAATGTTGATAGATTTTTTCCACTGAGGGTAGGTGAGATAGAAACCAGAGGGCATGGGTTAAGAATGAAAGGAAAAAAATTTAGGGGGAACCTCCACACAGAGAGTGCTGGGAGTGCAGAACGAGCTGCCAGCTGAAATGGTGAATGCGGGGTCAATTTTAACATTTAAGAAGGATTTGGACAGGTACATCGATGGGAGGGGTAAGGAGGGCTGTGGACTAGGTACAGGACAGTGGGATTAGGCAAAAAAAGTAGTCAGGCACAGATTAGAAGGGTTGAAAGGGGTCGGTTTCTGTGCTGTAGGGTTTTATGGTTATGCCTTTTGATCCCATTCTTCTCCCCACTGAAACATGCAAAGAACATGCTCTCGAGGTCCTTCCCTTTTCATTCTTTTGAGGATCTGTAATTATAAACAGTAGCTTGGAACATTTATTTGTTGAAAGGTACTTTATTAACACTAGTTTTTTTCATTGATTCGGTGTTTTCTTTCAGAAAGGTTTACATATGAAGGTGGGAAATACAAGTGACATGGATATTTAATACTGTCTTTCTGTGAGAATCTGTTCTGCTGTCTTGAGACTAAATTTTAATAGTTCCATTCCTTTATATACATTCCAACATTTGTAGTAGATGTAATCATTGAAAAAACACATCGAATTTTCTTGAAACTTCTGTAACTAATTGGACTTAGCATATTTAAAAAAAAAATTAGGTACATTGTTTTTAAAAGTTCAAAAATCACAATGCCAACCTGTTGACGTTTTCTTAAAACTGATTCGGGATGTTCTTCAACTAATGTCTGCTGATATGCCTTTAACCCTAACCAGTGGCTGCATTTTCCTATCTATAACCTCATGGTTAATGCTACCACTTTCATACCTAAAGTATTGCATCCAAATTCTGTTCTTCCCTTTCTCTCCTTCATAGCAGTTCTCTCCCCACAAGGCCCCATTGTCTTTCTTTCCACCTTAATTTCTCTTCCTTCATTTGTTAACCCTAGCTTTTTCCCCAATCTTGGGTTATAACTCCTTAAAGGTTGCCTCAGGGTCTCTTGGAAGTTGATCTTGGTCCCCTAGTATTGCTGCAGCCTGAGAAAATTGTGATGCCACAGATTTTCAACTGCAGCAAGGTAAAAGACAGGATTCTATTGACATTGTGGTTAAGTGGAAACAAAACACACACAAATGCTGGAGAAACTCAGCAGGTCAAGCAGTGCCTTTATGTAACAAAGGTAAAGATGCATCACCAATGTTTTGGGTTTGAGCCCTTCATCAAGTTGTGGGGGAGCATGAGAGATGTCTGAACAAAATGGGGAGGGAGGTGGTGAGGATGGGAGATAATACGTGGAGGGGGGGAGGAGTCTAGGCTAGGTGGAGTGAGAAAAGAAGTAGGAACTGTAATGACTAGTTAAAAGGGGGAGGAGGGGGGAAATGGTAAGCTGATAGTGGAATGCAGTGAATTCAATGTTCATGTCCTGGGATTGGAGATTGCCCAGACAAAAAATGAGGTGTTGCTCCTCCAATCTGTGGGTGGGCAGGGTGGGCTAGTGTGAAAGGCCAAGGACAGACATGTGAGCTTGAGAGTGTGACTCATAATTGAAATGGTTGGTTACGGGGAGGTCGCTTTTGTTGCAGACGGAGAGGAGAGGTGCTGGGTGAAGCGATCTCCTAATCTGCGACAGGTCTCTCTGATGTAGAGAAGGCCACAGAGGGTGCACCAAATGCAGTAAATGAGTTCTTTGGCGGTCCAGGTGAAGTGCAGCAACATTTCCTCTCTCTCTCTCTCTCTCTCTGGTTCCATGGAATCTTCAGCTTCCCTCTGCAGAGAAGCTTCCAGCCATGTTGCCACCAAACAATGGCTCTACTTTTGAGTAATCAGATGTAAGTCTGATTGTTTGAAGGGATGGTGGAAGACTTTGATGTAGACAGAACGGTGTATGCTTTGTAACCTAAGGCTGGTAAGTAAGATGTAGGGGATCTGTGAAGAGAGATTAATTATGGGATGCATGTTGAAAGTTGAGCTGGGATTCAGTGGAGTTGGAGAGCAGGTTGATTTGGATTTGCTTGGAAGTGGAAATATAGTAATATGACTTGTATGTGGCTTTGTATATTTTGTAGAACGAAGAGCAATAGCAGCAGCAAAAATGACATTTGAAAATATGATAATATGATTTAATCATACAAGTTTTTTTTACTCACAAGCAAATGAAGATCAAGAAAATGCAAATTAGACATTCTCCATGGAAGAACAAAAGTAGTGAGAAAATAATGAGAGAAGCAATCATTCTCTTGTTTGATCACATGAACTATGATTAATCTTCTGAGTGGAGAATTGTGTAACAAAGCCAGGTTTTGTTTATTAATCCTACCATAAGCCAAATTAGAGTCTCTTCAACTGCATCCTTTGTCCTATAATTTATTCATTTTTAAAATGATGAAGTTCTTTGCTGTATTAATAGCAATTGTATTTTCCTTGGCTATTATTATTTGATCATTAGCTGTTGAATCCGAGGTGTGGACTGGATTAAGAAGTAACAGTTTTCCAGCGTTGTTTAATTGGTCAGATGGATCTACCGTGACATTCACTTACTGGGACCGAGATGAGCCTAACGTACCCTTTAACACCACAAAACACTGTGTATCCTATTCGGGAAAGGTAAATTCTGTTCTCATTTATTTTAACATCTCATTTGTTTGTAAAAGTATGGCTAAGACTTAGTTTTGCATTTGAATTAAGCATTTGCCTGATTCAAGGAAAATAAGGCCAGAAAATATTTAGAGTTGGGAATGCCTGAAAGCTTGTGTAAGCCTCAGCATGCAAGCTGCTGTCAGTTGTCGACTAAACCCTCCTCCAGCACCCCCCCACCCCCCCTTCAGCATTCTGAAAAGTCTGCCTCTCCATGCCTGTTAGAATAAAAGGACTTGAAGTGAATAATTCAAAATAATTCTTTTCATTTTGTCTTGAACTACATTCCCTAAATGCTTTAATGATATATTTAAAATAATTTAGCTTGTGTTACTGAGAAAACGCTGTGTCACTGGAGTTTAAAAGAAAAGCATTTTCTTTATTACTCGTGGTAACTTACCATGTGAATAAAGTAGATACTAGAATAGTCCAGCAATAACACCATTGGAAATCTTGAATATGGTTGCCAATATGTTATCAAGCACTTATTTGAGCATGGGTTCAACCACAATATCCTCTAAAAGCCCTCAGATGTGTTACTTGAGTTTACTTGACATTTAGTAGTAATTGGCTATTTGCATAAGGTGTCTTGTCTTTATTTTAGGGGATTATACTTGAAGATTGTAAAACTCGGAATTTATAGTCCACTCCCTTGGCTGATCTTCTTTGTAATGTGGCTACAAATGGACAGTGGCAACCAGTCAACTGTAATTGCTGCAAAAAAACCTCCTGTACATTTTGCGGCTTGGCTGTTGTTGACTCATGATGTACGGCTGTGCTTTGTATTCAAATAGTCCAAAACAGTTAGCAGCTCTGATATGTAATAGCTTTCACAGCCTCAAACTTACCAAGATACAGACATTACTGAAAAGATCAGCATCAAACGCCCATCTTTAATTGCTGTATCCAAAATGTAAGGGAAATGTCTTGAGCTCACGAGGTTCTTTTGAAAGCATTTCCATTTGGGTAGGGAATTCCAGGATTTGGATCCATTGACAATGAAAGCACAATAACATGTTTCAAAGCCAGAATGGCATAATACTTGGGTGGCTCCCTTCTATGTGCCCACTGTCCTTCTACTCCTTGTGATAGAGATCATGGATTTGTAAGGTGCTGTCAGAAGAACTTGAGGTAACTAACTGCAGAACATTTTGTGGATGGACTATTCCCACCATGCAAAGGTGGGAACAAATGTTTAAGGTGGTTGGTGGGATGCTAATCAAACAGGCTGCTTTGTACATGATTGCATTCAGCTTTTAAGGGTGTTGGAGCTGCAGTCAAATACTGATATGGAAAGCTTTCCATCCTACTTCTTGGAGATGTATGTAATGAGTGAGCTTTGCGAGACCATGGCCCTAGTGGGTTTATTGGAGTTGAAAGAGAACTCCTACTTAAAATCTTTTGGAAGTAAAAAGGGCTTGTCTTTCAGGTTTTCTTTGGTATTTCAATTCCTGGTTTAACCTGTATATTCCAATAAATTTAATCAGTTATGAAATCTCAATTAAAATTTTAAATTAGCGTTCTCTTCTTTTGACTGGTCATTTGGGCTCTCAATGCCTGATCCTGGCAGGCATTGATGTTTTCAGTGGTGGTTGAAACTTTGATGATTAATATCTGCCCATTATTACTGAGATTTTTGCTCTCTGAAACGTCATATAAATCCAATCCGTAGAGGATCAAAACAAATGATGATTGTGTGTGTGCTTTAAAAAATTTTTTTATGTGGTAATGGTTTTAAAAAAAAAAGCATATTTGTGATTTATTGTTTGTTCTTTGGGAAAAAAAGACAAATTATTATGCTTTGTTTCTTCCATTTCTATTAAAAATGTGTATTCCTTATAAGACATCTGTAATGTAACAAAGCAGTTGGCAGAAGAGTTTATCTAACCAGTAAAGGTACCTCCTTATCCCCTTACAATACATCTTGTGGAAATGAGATATAGATACAAAAGTAGTTTCAGTTTCCTGAAATCATCAGATGTGAAGTAACAGGAATCAGAAACAGCGAGTTCCTCTTCTGTGTTATTTGAAAACCACAGTGACTGTTTTAGGAACCTTATCAAAGCCAGAATCATTACCATTTAAAGTTTGTGCAAAGACATAAACATGGACTCATCCATTCATGAAAAGTTTTCAAAATAAATCATAAACAATCCTTAAAAGTATCCTAATTAAGGCCATCTGTTGTTCCTATTCCAAAGATCTATGTGATATTAATTCTAAAATCTGTCTTGAACAAAGTGGATAATTTTACTTATTTCAAAAACTAAAATGATGTATTATTTTCTGAATTTAAAAAAAAGTGATATGAGCTTTTTTCAATGTCAACATAAATGCTTTCGATCCCCACTCCTGAGTCGTGAGCACAAGATTCGGGCATGCTGCCAAGTTTTGCTTGAATGAGACATAAAAAGTCAAGTGGATGTGAAAGTTATTGCAACACAATGAAAGAACAGGTCTTCTCCAGGGTGAATTGGCTCAAATTGTTCCCTCATCTAACAGGACTAAAACAGATGACCAGCGCATTATATTGTTTTTTGAGTGGAATATTTTTGTGCACCAATGTTGTCTCTACAAAACCCACCAGATTAATTGGAAGGACAGCAAATTGACGTCAGTGTCCTCTCCCAGGCTCTAGTTACATTAGGCAGATGAAGGCATTCCTCTGCCTGGCATCCAACTCCCAAAATGTGTATTCTACTCCAGGCTCTGTCATGGAAAAATAATATGAGGCAGGTGGGGGGGGGGGGTGGGTGGAAAGCAACCTCCCCACTCCCTTCTCAAAATCTTTGGACACCAAAAATCTGAAAGGAGAATGTGAGTTGGTATTGAGAATCTTGAAACTGAAAAATGGAGACATCCACACATCTTACAATAGAGCAGTTCACCTCAGAAACTACCCATTTGCCCGGCCTGTCAGACATCACCTGCCTTGTGTTTACGAGTCTGTGATTTGATATTGCCTTTTGATCCATCTCAGAACCCACAGGAAGAAGATCATTCTTGATTCTGAGGAACGATCTCAGAAGAAGGAAGAAGCTTTATGCAAACTAGCTACCACATTTTATCATTTACAACATTGATCACACTTCAAAAGTACTGAATTGATATTATCCCTTGGAATATGTGGGTTTTGAAATACTCTGTAAATATGAGTTTCACTTGGGTGTGTATAGAATATTGAATTCAATGAAAATGAACAGTGACTAAATTATTGATTATCTTACAGTGGGGTCGGTGGAAGTTTGAAAACTGTGACACCAAGCTAAAATATGTTTGTAAAAAGCCAGGAAAGATTAGGAATGAAACAAGTCTCTCTGATTTAGGATGTCCTCAGAATGAGGTAATTTTTTTTGTAATCTTCACAAGAGCACGCTTATTTATCTTAAATTAACTTTAGAATGTTTATTGTTAAAACATTTTTTAATATACTGAAAAAATAAGCTTCAGTTCAAGTTCAGTTAACGAACTGTCACATGGGTATTCTCAGTTTGATTCACTCAGTTGTGTTTCAAGCATGTCTTATTGTCTGTCACCTTCCCTTTATTGCAAACATAATGGTATTTTCTGCTGTGCTATTTTGCTCCATGTGTTTAAGGTGAGTGGAGGAAAATTTAGGTGTGATGTCAGGTTTTTATGCTCAGAGTGGTGCATGCATTGCTGGTGCAGTGTGGAGGTTAGTAGTGTGGGCACTTCCTGCGGTCACAGGGGTAGGTGCCAAGGGGGCGATTGGTGGGAAGTGAGGAATGGAGTTATGGAGGGAGCAATCCCTGCAGAAAGCGGAGTGGGGAGGAGGAACAGGGAAGATGTGTCTGGTGATGGGATCCTGCATTAGGTGGCGGAAACTTATTGGGATCCCTAGCACATTACCACTCAGAATGGAGGAGAATTGTTGGCCATGAAATCCTTGAGCCCTGTTGTTAGGATCACAGACAAGCCCAGTGTGTACTTCTGGTGGAAGAAGTACACCACTTCCCAAATGACCTACACTTCTCACTTGTTGCAGTCTACAGGTGGCATGTTGGGCTCATCATAGAATTGAAATGGAAGATCGTCGTCATCTTCCAAGGGACGGCCAAAGATGAAGCTCAAGTTTATTGTCACATGTACCAAGATGCAGGGATAGAGGTTGTTTTGTGAGCAGATGAGTAAGATCTCTTCCATAGTACAGCAAGCAAGATGCAGAAGAGAAATGCAGAGTTAGAGAGAAATCAGTTTGTATGGAGCAAAAGCAGCATAATTTTATTATTATGAGGTGCCACAGAGGCTGATGATGACAGGAAAGAAAATACTTGAATCCAGCGGTGCATGATCTCAAACTTATGAATCTTCTTCATGATGGGAGGGGTTGGATGGGATGTGTCCTTTTAGTATGTTGGCCCTTTCCCTCAGCAGTGGGGGTTGTAGATGGAGTCAGTGGGGAAGAGGAGGGTATGTGTGAACACAGCGAGCAGTTGAACGGGAAGTTGGGGAGGGGGGGGATTCAAAAGCACAACAGAAATCGGAAATTAAAACAAAATACTGAAAACATTTAGTCAGGCAGCTTCTGTGGAAAGAATGACAGTTAATAATTCAGTCCAAAGGCTGCTCAGCAAGAATGAAAAAGAGGAATAGTAGTTTGGCTTTAAGCTATAAGGCAGGAATGATGCAGGAGAGAGTTGTTTGCAAAGAGCTGAAAAGGAGACTGCTGGAAATGCCCAGAAGAGATTCCTTGGAGATCCTGTTACACTCTCCATTCTGCTCTCACCCTATCTGCAACTTGAGCCTGACTTGTATTTTTCCAGTTTTCATGAGTCATTGATCCTGACCAAAGTTTTTTCCAGCATTTTCAGTTTTTATTTCAGACATTTTGTAGATGTAGTTATTGTAAATGTGAGTATATTGAAGTTTATTGTGAATAAAAACAATGAGTGCTCATTCACAATTAATTAATTCAAGATGTAGCAAAATATACACCAATAAGACTGGGAAAAAAAAAATGTGATGTTACATTTGTGACTTCTGTTTTTTATGTTCTTTTTAAGAATTGGGAAAGACACAGAAACTACTGCTACAAAGTTGATTCAACAGAAGTAGGATTTGATTCCAAATGTCACCTTACAGTAAAAAACAGGTACCCAAAAGTTTGCACTTATCTACATAATTAAATTTTAATAATTTTAATATTCAAATACAATATTTGTCTGTAAAAGCATGAATCTTGTAACCAGGAGATTAATTTGTACTCCAGCCAGTGAGTGTTCTGTTGTAACATGTGGGCATTCATACAGATGCATTCTTCCATGTACATTGTCACAACAGCTAAACTAAGTTTTGGAAACAGTAATGTGCTTTCAGAACAAAATGTAGCATTTTTTTTTAGACATAAATGCAAACCCCTACTTTGGTTTTCTACTGTGATGCCAGTTACTTCTAATGCAAAAATAGCAAAATTACAACTCCATCATTGTCTCTTGGAGTGAATCAACAAAATTAATAATTAGTGCTTTGAATTGTAGGAAATAGAATATATACAGTTGAAAATGTGGACAAATATGGCAGAGAGGAACTTGGATGAGGAGTAAGAAAGACATTGCAAGAAAGCATTGATGTAAAACATGGTGTAACCTGAACAATGTTTTTGTCAGGAGATGGTGAATCTGGGAGAATGGAATGGAGTCCTTGCAGGAAGCTGGGTGGGAGAAAGTCCAGTCAAAATAGATGTGGGAGACTTCCTTACAATAGCGAGACAAGAGGACAAGGAGCGAAAAGACAGATGACTGTGAAAATACAGGATAGTGGGGGTTGTGGGAATAAAAGGAAGAAATTGCTGGGGCCGCAGATGGAGTATCAGAAGACCAAAGGGTGAAGAGTGTGGATTTATAAAAGGCTCCAAGGACAAACCAGTGAACGAACTTCAGTGGTGGGTAAGGTACTGGAGGAGATTCTAAGAGATGGGATCTCTGCACATTTGGAAAAGACGAGAATTGATTTGGGATATCAGTATGGCTTGGTGCATGTGAAATCACGACTCAACAATTAAGTTTTGGAACAAGGGGTGGATATTGGTCCTGAAGGTGAAATCACATGGATTCTGGGGCGAATTAGCTAATTGAATGCAGAATTAGTCTTGTGAAAGGAGAGTGGTAGTGAGGGCTGTGTGATGGTGAGAACAAGTTTGAAGGGTTGAAAAAGTAATGTGGGTTAGTAGTAAACTATAGTCTTTATTTACATGTGGGGAAATTTGGAACTGAGACACACTCACACACATACAAAGTAACACCCAAATTATGCACATCGGATGCTGGTTAGTCAATGATGGTTGCAACTCCTGATGGTGATGCAAGGATTACACAAACAGTACCCATCATCCCCTCTACAGTAAGCACAGTGATTAGCAAAGGAGCATGACTTTAGTTACAATTTACAAGTGTATGCCACAATAGCCCCCATCCTGTAATGGCATACACCTCACAACTGGCTCTCCAGCATGACCCATGGCCCGCAACATGGAGTGGAGCTCAGGGATAGTCTTGAGGGGGAAAAAGATCATTGGTTCGTGTGGTGAGCTTTGCTCTGCAGCTGTCTGGGAGGACCAGTTTAGGTGTGCCCTTGAGAACCAATTGCATGGCAGCCTCACCTGTGGATGGGTCTAACCTTGATTGGCAATTAAGGTGACCTTCTCTATAACAGTTGTTTATCTGGTTTTCATTTATTTTAATAATTTTGAATGATATGTAGGTCTCTTTGGCTTGGCTTCGCGGACGAAGATTTATGGAGGGGGTAAAAAGTCCACGTCAGCTGCAGGCTCGTTTGTGGCTGACCAGTCCGATGCGGGACAGGCAGACACGATTGCAGCGGTTGCAAGGGAAAATTGGTTGGTTGGGGTTGGGTGTTGGGTTTTTCCTCCTTTGCCTTTTGTCAGTGAGGTGGGCTCTGCAGTCTTCTTCAAAGGAGGCTGCTGCCCGCCAAACTGTGAGGCGCCAAGATGCACGGTTTGAGGCGTTATCAGCCCACTGGCGGTGGTCAATGTGGCAGGCACCAAGAGATTTCTTTAGGCAGTCCTTGTACCTTTTCTTTGGTGCACCTCTGTCACGGTGGCCAGTGGAGAGCTCGCCATATAATACGATCTTGGGAAGGCGATGGTCCTCCATTCTTTGGCAAATAACACTGAAATAGGCTGTGTGGTGACAAGGAAGAAGGTTGCAATAGAATCTAAATCACCTGGGAAAATAGCAAATGAATGGCAGACAGAATTTATCTCTGACAAGTGCCAAGTGATACATTTTGGTAAATTAACCCAGGACATGCACAGTAAATGATAGGATCCTGTGGTGTGTTGCAGTTAAAGTGCTTTGTACCCTCATAGTAGTGACACAAGCAGATGAGATGGTGAAGGAGTGTGTGGAACATCTGCCATCATCGGATCGAGCATTGATTACAAGAATTGGGATGTCATTACAGCTGTATTGGACAAGGGTGACACCACATCTGGAGTTCTGGTTACTGTACTATTGGAAGAATGTGACTAAGCTAGAGAGGATGGATTCATAAGGAGGATCCTGAAACTGGTGAGCTTGAGAGATAAGGATGGCTGGATAGATTGACTGGATAGTCTCTGGAGCTCAGGAGGCTGATATTGACCTTGCAGAGGTTTATAAAATCATGAGGGGGCATAGAAAAGAATGGTCAGTTTTTTTTTCCCCAGGGTAGTGGAATCTAAACTCAAGGATACAGATCTAAGGTAAAATTTAAAGGGGATTAGTGGGCAAGATTTTTTTAATACAGAGGGTGGTGGGTGTGTTTCTACAACAAACCGCCAGAGAAAATGGTAGAGGTGAGGAAAATGGCATTTAAAAGATATTTGGATAGGTTTTTAGAATATATGAGAGGAATGTTAGCTATATGCAAAGAAATAGTATGTTGAGTCATATGGCCTTTCCCTGTGCTGTTCTCCTTGAGTATAGTTGTGATGGCAACCTGTTATGATGGCCTTATCAAGGACAATGTTCAAGGACAAATTCCAAATGTAACCTTTAACTATCCATAATTTAAATTATATGCTGGTAATTTTAAGAATAGTTTCTGCATTTCTTGGTATTTGGGAACTAATTGTTTCTCCAAGTTTCTCTTGATTTTCGATACTTCCCTTGTCCAAGAGCTAGGACACTTTGCAGGATATAACATTCCCTTTCTGTTTACTTTGTTGAATACCCGTTCAGTTATAATCTGCTGGTAGAAATAGCATGAAATTTATCTGATTATGGATATTTTAAATGTTGGAGTGAGTAATTGTACCTACACACCTCTCAGCATAGCAAATAATACTTTGTGCATAAACATTTCTGCACTTTCCTCAAACAGTCTCAGATTTCTTTCAATGTTTTTACCTTACTGCATTCACACTGACTTCTCAGCAATACACATTTGTATCATGGAATGTTCAACTGTTTAGCCTTACTGTGTTGGACAAGTCCCAGCATTCAATCTTTGTGGAATTTCGAATGAGAACTTATTTTAAAAAAACTGTTTGGAAAAAAACTCATCACAGAACCATATGATGGAATACAATCTTACTTTGTTATAACCTCATAAATTATATGTAAGCTGCAGAATAGTCACCCGACATATTTGTGATATTTGCCTTGCAAGGCATTGAAAGGTAGCTATTTTATTGCAGTGAGAAAGTATGCAAAGTAAACAAGTTTCCCTAAATTACAGATTTGAACAAGAATTTCTTAATAGTCTAATGGCAAAACATACCTCAGAAAGTGACCAATACTTCTGGCTGAGTTTGGAGGATAAAAATGGTACAGGAGAATATACGTGGTCTACTAAGAATAATGAGAATGAACCTGTAACATATACAAACTGGAATAAATTTCAACCAGGTAAGTAACAAAGCTTCTCAGGTAAAACCATGAATCACTCTTGTATTACCCTACCAAGTTTGAAATTAAGCCATACATATTTAAAAGATCCTAGGTTCTATGCCACATTTCCATCCATTTAAAATGGAATGTTATACAGGAGCACAACTGAGAGTGTCCTATCCAGCCACATCATCGCGTGGTATGGTGGCCAATGCACCATCAATAACTCCAAAAAACTTTGTTATGTAAAACGAATAGGCTTCTATTCACAATAGAATGGCAGTCTGATCTGCTGCTATAACTTTCGTAGTGCTGGCTGCATTACACCATTGGGGCCTTAGGCAGCCTTTATGCAATCGTTGGTGTTAGTTTGGTGGATAAGTGGCAATGAGTCTGGCATGCCATCCGTTGGGGCTGGTGGTCATGCCATGGCCCTGGTGTATCATGGGTAATGATGGTGAGGGGGAAAGGATGATCAGTAATGGTCTCAGGAACCCCTGAAGACGCCAGGTCCCTAACAGAAACTGTGTCCTTGTTCACATCAGGGCAAGCCACATAAGTGTATTGGGGGTTGGCATGGAGGAGGTGGACCCTTTTGACCAGTGGGTTGGACTTATGACTCCTCACGCGCTTCCAGAGTAGGATAGGCCTTGGGAATGGCAGCATGGTCCCTGTTGCAGACTTCCTGGGGATGAAAAACATTCTTTCATGTGGAGTAGCATTGGTAGCAGTACATAGGAGTGATCTGATGGAGTGGAGTGCCTCAGGGAGAACATCTTGCCAGTGGGAGATGGGAAGGGAGCGGTCCTTTGAAATTGATGCTCAGGTGTTCAAGGGGGTGGGTGGCCTTTGTCAACTGTGCTTTGTCTGGTCAATAGAAGTGCAGTTTGCACTCCATGCAGATCTGGCAATTTCTGTTCACAATCCTGATCTCCGAGATAGAGTAAGGCAGATTGCGGGCTTTGATAAAGTAGAAGAACCTCGTGACTCCAGGGTGGCAGAGATTGTTGTGGAGGGTTTGCAATTGATCTATTTGTGTGCTGCCGCACGTTCTGCAGGATAGAGCGTGGGGGCTCATTGAGTTTCCCGGGACGGTACAAGATATAATTGAAGGTGAAAAATTCAATTCTCCACCTCCATGTCATTTTTGATTTTACCCCACTGCCCCTTGATCAGTTAGCAAGGAAAATCATTTGCTGGCTAGGTAGTGTCTCCAGTGTCATACTGCCTCGACAATGGCTTGGGCCTCCTTCTTGATGAGAAGTGTCGAATTTCAGGCCCCTGGAGGGTGCAGGAAAAGAAGGTGATGGGTCTGCCCGCCTGGTTAAGTGTGGCAGCCACAGCAAAGTCGAATGCATCGCTTTCCACCTGGAATGGGAAGGATTCTTCCACATTGTGCATCGTAGCCTTGGCAATGTCTGTCTTGATGTGGCTGAAAGCTGCACGGGGCTCTGGTGCCGGGGAGAGGAGTTAGATTTAATGAGGAGGCAGACCTTGTCCAGATAGTTAGGGACCCGCTGGGCATAGGAGGAAAAGAAGCCTAGGCACCTTTTCGGGGTTTTGAAGCTGTGAGAAAGGGGAATTCCAAAAGTGGGAGCATGGGGTCGGGGCCAATGACTCTGTTAAATGACATGATGCAGCCAAGGATGGCAAGGCCACAAATGGTAACGTTGTCCAGATATGGAATGTGGCCTGCAGCTCATACTGGTCTACCATTTGGTCCATCTCCCGCTGGAAGTCTGAGACCCCATTGGTGACGCCAAAGGGAACGCTCATGAAATGGTAGTGGTGGCCATCTGCCTCGAAAACAGTATAATGGTGGTCCTCTGTGCAGATGGGGAGCTGGTGTTATGTTGACTTCATGTCACTGGTGGAGTAAACCCGATATTGCGCAATTTGATTTACCATATCAGACATGCGGGGAAGAGGGTTCACATCGAGCTGAATATATCTATTAATGGTCTGACTGTAGTCAATGACCATCCTGTTTTTCTCCCCATTCCTCACCACTTGGGCTCTCCAAGGATTGGTGGTGGCTTTGATAATCCCCTCATTGAGTAGCTGCTGCACTTCTAACCTAATAAAGGCCCTATCGTTGGCAGTGTACCACCTTCTTTTGATTTACATTCAGGAGTGAGGTTAGCAAACAGTGTTGGAGGGGTGATCTTGAGAGTTGAGAGTCCACAGGTTATGCACCATGGGCAATCTTCGGGTTGCTGGCTAGAAATGGTGGGGGAGGAGGCTGGAAGGTTTTCGCTGGACGATTTAAGTACTGCTGGTTGCAGACAACTAGGGGAAGTGGTCATTATATTCCATCGTCGCGCTTTTAAGATGGCATTGCAAGTCCAGTCCCAGTAGCACGGTAGTGCATAGCTGTGATATCATCAGGAGTTTGAAGTCTTTGCCCCACATGGTCAGGATTACTATGCAGTAACCGCAACATCAGCTGTATGGGACTTTGAGGCCAAGGAGACCTTGTGACTCACTGGCCTAACCACAAGGGAGTAGCGCTGCACCGTGTCCACGTGAATGAAGCTCTCTGTGTTCCCACTATTGAACAGACGACTCATCACGTGGCCGTTTACCTGGAGGACCATCATCAGTCTGGCAAACTGGTGAGAACAACCTTGAATTCAGTGTGATGGAGGCCAGGGTTGAGTTGTTGTCTGTAGCTGCGGTGAAGAGTTTGTGTGTTTGGTTACAAGATGGCGGCCCCCACAGCTTGCATGCAGTGTTGCTGGGTCTCGAAGATGGCAGCCCACACGCAGCACTGCTGGGTTTTGAAAATTCCAGCATCCAAGATGGTGGCCCCCACAGTCTACTCATGGCGCTGTTGGGTTGGGATGATTTGGACTTGCACATTTTCATGTAATAACCTTTCTTCCCGCAGTTAGAGCAGACTCTTTCACCAGGCAGAGTTTCCTCGGGTGCTTGCTCGGGTCACAGAAGTAGCACTTCGGGTACTCATGGAGTACAGCGGCTGCGGTCGGATTGTTGGCAGTGCATGGCAGTGGAGGAGATGGCGGCGGAGCAACCGAGAGGTGGCCACATTGTTGTCTGAGTAGGCATCCATATTCTGGAGGGCCGCCTCCAGTGTGCCTTCCAGTTCGACTGCCCTCCTCAAATTGAGTTCACCTTGCTCAAACAGTCTTTGACGGATATAATTTGACCTGATGCATGCGACATGTGAGTCTCTAATCAAGTCCTCGGTGTTCCCTGTGGCCGTTAAGGCCTTGAAGTCACAGTCCCGTCCGAGAGTTTGTAGGACCCGGAGGTACTTGGTGCTCAATTTCCCCATGTTGCTGTTTTTGGGTGGCCAGGAGGTGCCTCGCATAGACTTCATTTATCTTCAGGTACTGGTCTTTCAAAATGTTCATTCCCTCCAGGTACGATGCGGAGTCCCTGATCATTGAGTATTTTGGGCTCCAACCCAGTAGTGTAGTATCTGCAGCTTGTCATTCTCTGATCGGACAACAGCAGATGATGCCTGCAGTAATGTTTCAAAGCAATGCAGCCAGAGTTCAAAGTTGGTGAAGGCTTCAGGTGATTTGAGGGTTGATTTCCAACTTAACCGACTTCAAGATCTGCTCCATTGTCAAAATTTGTGAATAAAATTGATGCACCATCAATAGCTCCAAATCACTAGAAGTTATGCAGGTTTAAAACTGACAGGGTTTTATTTACAATTGAATGGAGGCATGTCCTTGCTGGTTGACTGTCCTGAACTGGGGAGGGGGCTGTCCTGAACTGGGTGGAGCCACAAGGACAGTCAGCAAATGGACATGCCAGACAGTTAAATATACAAACAATGGTTTACCACAGTAGCTGCAATGCATTGGACCAGATGTCAATGCAGAGGATCATCAAAATGGCTAAGAAGATTACTGGGGTCTCCCTTCCCTCTATTGACAACATTTACTGAGAATGTGGCTTAAATAGAGCTCAAAGAATTATGGAGGACCTTTTCCATCCACCACACAGTATTTTTGACCTACTACCATCAAGGAGGAGGTATAAGAGCATCAAAAGTAGAACTGCCAGGCTGGGAAATCTTTATTATTTATGTGGTATGTGCTGTGTATTGTGTGCGCCATAGTTAGGAGAAACCGTTTCATCTGGTTGTAGATGTAAACTTTAACTTATAAACTTGACGTTGTACATGAGTGAAAGATGACAAACCAGTTGATCTAAACAAAGGCTGAAAAGAACATGGAAATAGAGTGGTAAAGAGAGTGCAAAAAGGGCACATGATCAGTTTGAACTTGGCCCAGGATAGAACAAAAACACTCAGCTGTAAAACCACTTGCAAAACAGTAAAATCACATGATCATAATTGAAATATACTGCTATGTCCTGACATGAGGCAGGAGATGTGGCGATTGGTGATAATTGTATCAAAGGCCACATGGGAGGTGCAGCTCTATTTTCTACAAAACAATCAGCAATTTTCAACTTCATGGAAAACCTTTTAAGAGATGTTGCCTTGAATGTCTGAGAATAAATCAGTTGAATTTTGAGCCAGGCCCCAAAATGTCAATGATATTATTTATGAGTCTCTACTTAGTTCAATACATCCATTTATCAGCAAATGACATTTCTTTCTTGAATAATTACATATGATGTATGCCATTAAATGAAATGACAAATCCTCTCAAGTAATAATGTACTTTATTATATCAGGCAGATAGTTAATAAATAGAACCTAATCTAGTGTAGTACCAGATTAGGTACCATTCAACCTCCAATCACAGGATTCAAATCAAATTCCATTGTCACATAGCTGTATAAAATTATTGGGATCCATATTCGTGGCTTGGAGTTATTTTTTTCAACATTTATAACAGCAAGAAATTCACAGCTGTTTGTAAGTGCCATTCATTCAATGGCTGTGTACTGATGAGATTGTGATATTTCTTATTGGAAGTGGGCACTGGGCAGGGTGGTTATCTTCTTAAGTGACTGTAATTTCTCCCCTCACTATATTCATTGATGAAAATACATTTTTAAAAAAATGATTACATTTTGGCCATTTTCCCACATTCAGCTATACTGGATTTTGTTTTGGAAGAGCACAGTTCCAGAGAGCTCCGCTTCACAGCACAAACCCCTCTCCAACGAGATCTTGTGTAAAAGTCCTAGAAAGACTCTTGTTACAAGCTGCAGGAGAAGTCATTCCCTCTTTAACAGGCTGGAATCATAACTCTTGATATGTAAACATTTGCTGCTGAAGCATGGGAAAGAATGATTAAGAGTATGTCTTCTGGCTCGAATTGATGAGACAAGTAGTCCTTTAGGAGTCAGGCTTTCAGGTTTACTGAGCACAAACTCCTTCCCTAAAATAAAAAGGAAATTTAACTGAAGTAATAACCTGCCATTGAGTTTGCTTCTTCCTCTTGTTCATCCTGTTCCTTGATGTATTAATAAATTTGATAAACCTGCAGATCCCAACATTTCGACTTGCAATGTATTTGCAGAAGCAAAGTTGTTAGACATTTCTGACAGCCCAAGTTTCTGTGCACTTTCTGAGAGCATCGATGTCTTGAAAATCACAAAGGTTTTCAAAATAGTTAAGAATCTGTACTTGAGAATAATTTAAATTCAAAAGGTTGCAGTATGGACATTATTTACAGAAGCTCCTGATGCGTTTCAGGATTTCCAGGTGGATGTGTTGTCATGGCTGCAGGGAAATTTCTCGGACGATGGGAGGTTGGAAACTGTCGCACATTAAAAGCAAAGTCTATTTGTAAGAAGAGAATTGGCAATGAGACTGAAACAGAAGAAGAACTCCCAACAGGCCCTTGTCCATCTGGTTGGCATACTAATACGGAAATACATCATTGTTACAAGGTGAATAACTGAAAAATCATTTATCTGATGTATGCCCCATATGCAGCAAAATCCTGGACACACTAAAATCAAGGGACATGTTAATACTTGAAACTGAGAGTAAATTTAGGAATGTGCTTCCTGTGGAAAGTGCAATGTTTTTAAAATTTGAAAACTAAAATATACATCCACAGGATCTGCATTTTGCACTTCATTGTTTTTATAAGGTAATTTTTAAAGCCTATTAACACGTCCTCACAACAGAAATTTCTCAGTAAAGTAAAATTCTTTAAGATACAAAGTTGAACAAGGAGGGAAGCATTTGCTCTTCTTAGGAGAATGTCTACATTTGGGCATTAAGAAAAGATGTAATTTTATTCAGTAAACATTTAACCCTTCCAACCAAATCATTTAACTGAAGTCATTACACGGATACAGAAGAGTTTAATGACCTATGGTATTTATCTTTCAGAAGAGAAATCAAAGGGAAAATAAACACTTTGAGATGTATGTAAGGGCTAAGATTATTGGCATTCAACAATGTCGGGCAGAATGGAAAAGGCCTATTTAATTCCTTTTTTTTAACCCCAAATGCTTTCCCAGCTCCATACAACATTTTTAAAAAAAATGGATGAGATTGATTTTGTATCCTTCCATTCTTTTGCATTCAGTCACTTAGGCTGGTGACTGCACCAGAATTTCAGGGTGGATTAGCATCAGCCTTTTCGTGAATGCTTCCCTACTGTTGGCCACATCCAGTTACTGTGGAGCATTTACGTGTATGGACATCTACTCCAGCAAGCTAGTACACTTGTGCCTGGTTGTAAATCATCGTGTCAGCTGTTAATTACTCTTTACATAAATTTGCTCTCTCGATTAATGTCTTGCCTAAATGGTCTATGATTCTGAGGTGGCATTCAACAATGTCAGGCAGAATGGAAATTTCCACTCCTTTCCCACTTTTTCCTGGTTTCTGATTGTGTTGGGAGATAGCAGGTATCATAACAAGATAGTAAGACCAGGAGTGGAGCAGTTCTCAAACCTGCTCCAGTATGATCATGGCCAATCTGTCCCAGGTCTTGTCTCCTTTTCCACACTAGTTCCACATTGTCCTCAAATCTGATTTTTGAAAAATGTTCCTCTTCAAATGTCCTCAATGGTCTACACAACTTGAGGGTAGAGATTTCCAGAAATTTACCTCCATGGAGGGTCAGCAATGATAAGAAACAAGAGGACATCTATGTTGAGTCTTTTTGGGGAGGATGGCTGGCGTATATTCCAGCAGAAGTTGTTAAAGACTGGAGGAATGAGGAAGGGTTGTAAGATGTGTCCTTCCTTCACTGAATAATCTTTTCCTTTGATATCCCCTTGGCAAAGGCCTGAGTTACCTCATTACTCATTGGAATGATTATCAAGCTGCAATGCCAAATACATTTCTCTCTCCAAATGTACCACTGTGAATTTCTAGCATTTACATATTTTGAATTTCTAAATTCTGAAATATATTGCTTTTGCAAGTCAAAGGAATAATGATGACCTTAAGTTAAATTTGTAGATTTTTCACCATGAGAGAGTGGCAAGAAAGAGAACATGGGAAGAAGCTGAAAGATTCTGTGAGGCATTAGGCGCCCACCTACCAAGTTTTGCTCACAATGATGAAATGTTATATCTTCACAACTTGCTGAGAAAAACAATTACGTAAGTAAAATAATAATAATGTGTGCAGTTTCTTTCTTGTTTCTTTTATTCTTTGCATTTTAAATGTTAACAGTTTACAAAGTATCACTGGGGGGGAAAAAAATCACATTTTGCGTACTGTGAGTTAGATGTTAACTGGAGAAGATATTCACCAAATAATTTCTGTCTGTCCCAGTGCTCACCAAAGTGAGCAATAATTTGCAATTAAGTTCCAATTAATGGAGAAAATGTATATTGAATTTCAGTTTTGCAAAGTGCACACAGTTTGTGCATTCACAGGGCAGATTTCAAGTTGCTACATCTTGTACTAAGGGGATGTCAACTTAAATTTTGGGGCTTGCTGGATAATAAGTGTGAATTAACTTTTAAACTTTGCTCATCACTTATAGGTGTTCCAGATTAATTTTGAACAATTCACATCTAATCGCATAGAAATGACAACTGAATTAAAAATGAAATAAATTTTAAATTATTTTTAGGTTGCAACAGACTGTGTTGCTTATGTTACATTACATTCAAATTATTCAGCAATTGTAAACTTTGTGGTGCAAACTGTAAAACTGGTGTAGAAACGGGTGATTTTTGAGAAGAGGAATAGAGTATTAGAGAGCTGAACAGTTCAAACCCTTTGGCGTAGAACCCCAGATATCCATCAGAAGATTTCTTGTCCATGAGGACTGCATGTGACTGGAAACACAAATGCTGAAACTCAAGTAAAGGTGTGTCTGTGCATGTAAGTGCATGCACGCGTGGCTCTACATTCCACCTCTAGATTCTGAAACTGCTTTCTTTCAACAGTTATCGGGCTCTTGAACCTCCCCTTGTAACACTAATTAAAGACTGCTCTGACACCACAAAAGGACTGTCTACATTATTGCTGTCATTTATTTGTACACTTGGATAACTGACAATATTAATTCACTGAAGTACTTGGTATGCAGTTTTCAATTGCTTTGTCAAGTTGTTTTCTGCAAGGAAGAATTTTAGTACAGATGTACTTTGTGCAATGTTGATGACCAGAAACTCATTATCATTGCTATGCCTCTTTCAGGCTCTCTCAAAAAAATATGCAGCCAATTAAGTTGTTTTGTTGCAATGTAGGAAACATGATAGTTGTTTTTGTTCAGCATGTTCACATGAACAGGAGAATGATGCCTGCATTTCCAGTATTTTGTTTTTAAATTTAGTAGATTAACTGCAGCCCAATAGAATATTGAGAACCTTGAATGGCCTATCTTGTTTTAAGGGTTTTAACACTCGATATACTTTTCATTTCTTCCTTTGCAGGAATGAACGTTGGTTTTGGGTTGGTTTAAACAAGAGAAATCCAGATTCCAAAGGCTCTTGGGGATGGAGTGATGGCCGGCCGGTAAATTTATCTCTCATAGAATATAACAGCTTAATTTTGTTCATAAAAGCTTATCTGAAGTCCAATGTTATGCCAAACTGTTTCAACTCAGTGGTTGCATCTAGTAAGCATGTACTGTCATGGTGAATTTAGCTCTTTGCTTTAATAATAAATGAACGGAGCACCTGTTCTCCACAATGAAGTTGAGGGTTTTTTTGTGTCCACCAGGGAGAGCAGCCATTGGTTTAATATCTTATTGAAATGTGTCATCCAAGTGTGAAGCTATTCTTCAGTACTACAGTAGTGCCATCAAGATTCCTGTGCTCAAATTTCTGAAATGGAACGCAAATCTGATTCACAGATAGGAAGTCAGTTAATGGGCACCAAAATAATAGTTTTGATTCAGCAATGGTCTGAATTTTCACTGAAGCTGAAATGTATACATTTGAATAAGGAGGTAGAATTGAGAAAAGGCTTTACTACTTCAAATTCTTTTGTTACCCAATGAGATTTCCAAGTGTTCATCCTGTCTCCACAGATCTGTTCTCTCTTGAGTTGGTACATTGTTTGCCTTTTCACATTTATTTAATTACACATTTGCTGTCTTAGAAGATTAACTTAAAAATGCACCACGTGTGTACATTACATAATATGTCAACTGAAATCAATTATCCACCACAGTAACTGCATACCAAACTGAATCAGGGTGTCTTTTTTTTCATCTTTTGCACAATCATTCATTGTTGCCATTTGAGATACAATCACAGAGTAGGGATCGAATATTCCTTCTGCTGATCTCGCCTCTGTAACAGTCATTGTCCAGGAAGTGCACTGAATTTTTCTTAATGATTCAAAATTACTACTTGGCTGTAGTCTTACTGAGTTAGCAATTCACCAATCTGCTAAATGTGTTCCTGGCTGGAACAAGATCTCTGTATAAGCATTTGTAAGAAAAGTGTCTCTGACCTGATCAGTGAGCCTTCTGCTAATTTAATCAAATCCAGATTGAAAGGCAGTGAACCAGTTGTCAAGGATTTGAATGTTTGTGAATCTCTCTGCTGATCATAAACATCCATGAACTATTAAAAGTTAAATATGTTCTTTAAATGAACACTTTATATTAAAAGTTATGATGCCACAAAATATTTTGATTTTAATTTAAATATGCTTAATTAAAAATTGCCTGCATATGTATCTCTCCTTTGTATTAATTCCTCAAGTTCTTGAGACCTTTTGTGTAGGAATCTTGTCAGGATATCTCTTCAACAATTGCACAGCCCTGAACTGTTGGATTTTTACAAGACATTTTAAGTTTCTACCTTTTTATACTCTGTGTGCAATATTTTAATTTTTTTATAGGTGTCCTTGGTGGTCTTGCCAGTTGAATTTAAAGAAGACGATTATGCTATTCGAGACTGTGCTGCATTTCAGGTGAGATTATAGATATGGCATTAAGATTGAAAACAGCATTTCATATTCGACTGGGGTAGCTTCCAATCAATGATATGAACATTGAATTTTACAATTTCAGATTGGTCACACCCATGTTCCCTTCCCACTCCTATACATCTCTCGATGTTCTAGCTCCTTTTTTCACTTTGTTTCCCTCTGCCCATCACACACCTATCTCTCTCTCTCTTTTTCCTTCTCCCCGCCCCCCGGCCCTTTACACTGGCCTACCCTCTTTATTCCATTCCCAACAGGTTCTATCTGTCCATTGTCTCTCCCTTATCTGGTGCCACTTCAACCTTCTGGTCTCCGGCTTTACCTTCCCCCTCACCAATCTGGTTTCATCTTCCCATTGTTTTTTTATTTGCTTTCTCAATGTATGTTTCCTCATTTCACCCACCACCCTATCCTCCCAAACCTGGCACTATCTTCCCATCATCCCCCATCCCATCTAGCTCCACCTATCATGTACCAACTCCCGTCTTAACACTCCCTCTCAACCCTCTATACAAGCCATCCTCCCTCTGGACCCTCCAACTTGATGTAGGTTTGAAACCCAAAGCATTAATTGTCCTTCACCTCCACAGATCTTCCTCATCCCACTGAGTTCCTCAATCTTTTTTTTGCTTGAAACTCCAGTTTTTTGTACTTCCTACAAATTGTTTTATTTGAGGTCCTTTGGATGTGCTGAAGCCACATTTGTTACTTAGCCTTAATTTTTTTTTAAAGTTAAACATGTAGCACAGTAACAGGCCCTTTTGGCCCACGAGTCCGTGCCACCAAAATGCCCCAATTGACCTATAGCCCCTTTACATTTTGAAGGGTGGAGGCAAACTGGAGCCCCCAGGAAAAAACATACGCAGACATGGGGAGAACATGCCAACTCCTTACAGACCCAGCTCAATGGTGCGCTAATGGCACTATGCTAATGGCTTCGCTCAACGTGCTATGAATAGACGATGGTGAAGCCTTTGCTTAATTTCAATGACATAACTGTGCTCCTGTAATTGTTTTATGTGTTGTGCTCTTAATGAAGTCCACAAAACTGTTTGGTGCCTTCCAAGCAACTTCCAAGTTCTTCCAGCGTATTCTGTAGTCCACAGTGCACTATTAGTTGAGGGAATACTTATCAATTAAGTTATGCTCACAGCTCTATCCTTAATGGAGTCGAGTTCAGAAAGTTTTATTCTGGTGAAACCATCCAGGTGAACAGCAAATGTTTAGTTACAGATCTGAAGTGAGTATTGAGAGGATTTGAATGGGTTTAAGAAAAGTAATTTGATGTAAGAAAAATGAAGGGTTATGAGTTTGTGTGGGGAAGGCTTAGACTATTGTAGAGTAGGTTTATATAGGTCAGTACAACATCATGGGTTGAAGGGCCTATTTGGTGCTTTAATGTTTTATGGGCGATCTGTGGTCTGTACCCTGCTTTTGAAGCCATACAATGACATGAATGGTACACTCCAACATCCCAACATTGGTGAGCTAGAAAGGGTCTTGACGACAACACTTTCACAATATGTTCAGAAGGAAATGGTTTGTCATTTACTTGCTTGTGATGGCATTGTGCATTAGTGTTATCAGGTTAAGATTCTGTTTCAGCGATGGAGTAACTGAAAATGTGAATAAGCATTGCAGATGTCATGGAATTGTGTGATTTCAGTCCTTTTTAATATTTATAGAAAAAAAAGCCATAACCATAGTTACAAAAAGGAAAAATATGAATATGTCAAAATTTAAACATGGTGACAGAAGTATAAACTAACAAGAAACTACAAAAAATCCTACCCAAAAAAAAACCCAAACCTCCCTCAAAACCTAAAACTACACCCTCCCTCTATCCCATCTCTAAACCCCCCCCTACCCACCTAAAAAAGAAAAAGATAAAGAGGAGAACACCAAACCTCATTCATTTACTATATAAAGTGACCCAGCAGCACTCAGACCTAACATTAAATTTTCAAATTAAAATAATCCAAATATGGGCTCCAAATCCTTTTAAATGCATAATATTTATCCCTTAAATTATAAGTTATCTTCTCCATTGGAACATTGGAATAGATGATCTTAATTCCAAATGCCATCTTTGTAAATTAAGATCCATTTGATCTTTCCATGAAATAGCTGTACATTTCCTTGCTACTGTTAAAGCTAATCTCAAAAATGCCTTTTGAAATTTATCCAGTGTATATGACAAACCCATTTCACTAGCATCGCCAATTAAAAAAAATGTTTGGATCTAAAGGAAATTTTATTTTTTAAATATTTTGTAAACAATTTCTTACTCTATACCAAAAACCCTTAACTTTATCACAAGACCACACTGAGTGTAAAAACGTACCTTTTTGATCATTTCATCAAAAACACTGTTCCGAAACACTCAGCTTATATTTTTTTTCAAACATTCCAGGGTTAAGTATAATTGAAATACAAAATTATAAGTTACCAATTTAATTTTGTCATACTATCTCTACAAATATTCCTCCAATGACCATTTTCAAATTTAACCGCCCCCCAAATCCTTCTCTCATTTAAGTTGTGAGTTATGCAACTCAATTTTAGTCATTTTCTGCTGGAGTAATTTATACATTTCAAATAAAACCCTTCTTTCCTCCACCCTGGACCAACATTTCTAATTTTGATTCTTTAGGTAAAAGCAAATGTCTCCCAAAATAATCAAATAACATTGATTTAATTTGATAATAACAAAAAAGTGTATGAGTAGGGATTTGATATTTTTCTTTCAACCTTTCAAATTGTAAAAAAAAACTCAATTCAAAGCAGTCTTTCTGATTCCAAATTTTAAGAAGGTTATTATCAACCATAAAAATTAAACATTTATTCTGAAACAAAGGTGTATATCTAGACAATTCACCTTGATTACCAATAGTTTTACTTATCAAATGAGATAAAATAGGTGATTTATAACCACTAATTTACTTTTCCATTTAAAAATAAAATAATCTATTTTATCTTCTCCAATTCTCTTCAATTCTATATCTAGCCAAGTCAAAAGACTATCTAAATCAAACAACCTATTTATAATTTTTAATTGAGTGGCTTTATAATTAAGAAATTCGCAAGTTGCAAACCCCCTAACTTATATTTCCATGTTAATTTATGCCAATTTACCCTTCCATAAAAATTTCTTAACAATTGCATTCAAATCCTTAAAAAAAACTTTTTTGGTATATTACAAAGACTATGTTGAAAAAAATATTCATGGCCTCATCCAAATAAATTTCAGTTGTTGGCTTTTATTTTCCATATTCTGTTTCAATTTTCTCATCTCTCATTAAGTTTACTGAATTCCTCTTTGAATTCACACAAGCCTAATGCTGATCATGGGAATACAGGTACAGTAAAACCACTGGTATCTGACATCACCTTTGTTGACCTCACCAAAGCCTTCGACACCGTGAGTAGGAAAGGGCTTTGGCAAATACTAGAGCGCCTCGGATGACCCCCAAAGTTCCTCAACATGGTTATCCAACTAACTGCACGAAAACCAACAAGGTCGGGTCAGATACAGCAATGAACTCTCTGAACCCTTCTCCATTAACAATGATGTGAAGCAAGGCTGCGTTCTCGCACCAACCCTCTTTTCAATCTTCTTCAGCATAATGCTGAATCAAGCCATGAAAGACCTCAACAATGAAGACACTGTTTACATCCGGTACCGCACGGATGGTAGTCTCTTCAATCTGAGGCGCCTGCAAGCTCACACCAAGACACAAGAGCAACTCGTCCGTGAACTACTCTTTGCAGACGATGCCGCTTTAGTTGCCCATTCAGAGCCAGCTCTTCAGCGCTTGACGTCCTGTTTTGCGGAAACTGCCAAAATGTTTGGCCTGGAAGTCAGCCTGAAGAAAGCTGAGGTCCTCCATCAGCCAGCTCCCCACCATGACTACCAGCGCCCCCCCCACATCTCCATTAGGCACACAAAACTCAAAACGGTCAACCAGTTTACCTAGCTCGGGTGCACCATTTCATCGGATGCAAGGATCGACAACGAGATAGACAACAGACTCGCCAAGGCAAATAGCGCCTTTGGAAGACTACACAAAAGAGTCTGGAAAAACAACCAACTGAAAAACCTCACAAAGATTAGTGTATACAGAGCCTTTGTCATACCCACACTCCTGTTCGGCTCCGAATCATGGGTCCTCTACCAGCATCACCTACGGCTCCTAGAACGCTTCCACCAGCGTTGTCTCCGCTCCATCTTCAACGTTCATTGGAGCGACTTCATCACCAACATCGAAGTACTCCAGATGGCAGAGGCCAACAGCATAGTATCCACGCTGCTGAAGATCCAACTGCACTGGGTAGGTCACGTCTCCAGAATGGAGGACCATCGCCTTCCCAAGATCGTGTTATATGGCAAGCTCTCCACTGGCCACCGTGACAGAGGTGCACCAAAGAAGAGGTACAAGGACTGCCTAAAGAAAGCTCTTGGTGCCTGCCACATGACCACCGCCAGTGGGCTGATATCGCCTCAAACCGTGCATCTTGGCGCCTCACAGTTCGGCGGGCAGCAACCTCCTTTGAAGAAGACCGCAGAGCCCACCTCACTGACAAAAGACAAAGGAGGAAAAACCCAACACCCAACCCCAACCCACCAATTTTCCCTTGCAACCGCTGCAACCGTGCCTGCCTGTCCCGCATCGGACTTGTCAGCCACAAACGAGCCTGCAGTTGACGTGGACATTTACCCCCTCCATAAATCTTCGTCCGCGAAGCCAAGCCAAAGAAGAAGATCTGACATATGGGGATTGATAGATGCTGGATAAGTGAGTTTTCTGGTTGCTTGAAGTTGTGTAATGGTAATTGGCGAACTAACAACGAGGTGCACCGATTTTAAACTTGCTTTTTTTTTAAACCTATTTTTTCTCCGTGATTTTTTTTTTTTGCTGATTGTTTGAGGCTGCCAGTTGCTTGAATTCTGGATAACAGGTTTTACTGTACTTGCAAATATTTCAAATTATTTTGAACCTTGAAAATTTCTGTCTGCTAGTGCCTATTTAACCCTTCACCAACTTCACAAATTAACCTTTAATATTTTGGGGGTAAAAAATATTTTTTTATTTCTGCATACCTGACTGGTTGTGCCTGATTTTAAAAAAAAAAGAACAGCTGAAGATGATGTGCATGTTGTCAGCCAATAAGTTGTGTGTATAAATAATATAAATCTCAGATAAAATGAGATTTGAAAAACAGTCTATTCCTGTAGTAATCTAGTCACAGGGGAAGAGGTTGGAAGGTGGAGGAGCAGAGAGATGATCAGTTCCAATGGGATAGGCACAGGGATCTCTATGCATTAAAGAGATAGCAGTATCTCTTCCACCCCCACCCCCCCCCCCCCCCCAAACTGTCCAATTTTCATTTGCCAGTCATTGAATCTTGAGGCAAAATACAGATTTACCCAATGAAATTTAGTCTGGATAGTTGTCATTAAAATTGATTGTGGAAGAGGTCACAAAGAGAATTTAAACAAAGAGCAGTTGCTTTGTTTATGCGGCAGTGAAACGATTTTGACTTCTGTGCTTGGTAGGAGTACTAACATTTTTATGTATGAAATGTTCAGAAGCAATGTGTTCTTATTTGAATGCTCCTTTGACACTGGGTGTGGTCACCTATTGCAGATGTCAGTTGGAATTGCCAACTGTATTATACATCTTCTACATGAAATGGAACCAACTTTCTTTGTATTTTCACAGACACAGAAGCCTTTGTGGCACACTTTTATGATTGAAATCCGAAAGAAATTTGACTATCACCTCATGCCTTTCTACTGTGATATAAAACTTGAATGGGTGTGCCAGATACCGAAAGGTAAATTATTATTTTTGTAGGTTAACTGTAATTATTTGCCTTATTTCAATGAGGTCTGCTGCCACATTTTTTTTCCTGCTGCTTTAAATCATTAAGCATTTAGTGCCGTGGCTTCTTATCGTCACAGAAATTTATGGCACGAAAGGAGAACTTTCATCTAGTCGTTCATATCCTGACTGATAAGAGTCATCTGGTTTAAATCCACTTCCATTTCTTCCTCCATAACTCAATTTTTTAATCCATTAGTAACATTGCAATGTAAAACATGCCTTCATATTGTAAAGGATCTTTTATTGCCAAACTTAATTTTACACAAAAATTAAGAAATCTGTAGATGCTTGCATTCTGAAATGAAGATGGAAAATCTTGGAATTACTTTGCATGTCAAATAGTGTCTGTGTAAATGGTTAATGTTACTTGTCAAAAATCATTCATCACGCTTCAACAGCTCATGTTAATCAGCTCCATGGTTTCCTCTTCAGCATTCCCTCATCAGTAGCTTTTTGCTTCCTGTTACCAGATCATTTTGGATTGAGTATAAAACAGAAAATATAACAGCACAGTACAGGCCCTTCAGCCCACAATATTGTGCTAACTTGTGTAAATCTTCACAACAATCAAATTTTTTCTCTATATCACACCCGTAACCCTCAATTTTTATTACATTATGTCCCTAGCTAAGAGTCTTTTGAATGCCACTATTTTAAAACATCCACCAGCACACCTGGCAAGACATTCCAGGTACCCGCGGCTCTTGAGTAAAAAAATTTGCCTGAATTTTTCTCCCATCATGTTAAACAGATATCCTCTGGAATTAATATTATCACCCCAACAAAAGGTGTTGGCTATCCATCCTATCTAGACCCTTCATGATCCTATACACCTCTATTAAGTCACCTCTCATCCTTCATCACTCCAAAGAGAAAAGTCTCAGCTCTGTCAGCCTCGCTAACTAAGACATGTTCTCCAATCTAGGCCACATCTTAATAAATTTCCTGTGCATCCTCTCCAAAGCATCGACATCCTTCCTATAATGAGGCGACAAGTGAACACATTACTCTATTGTATAGAACTACAATCCCCCGAGCAATGAAAGCCAATAGACCATACACCAGGCACTTTCAAACTGCCATGTAAAATGGCATTGACCAAACAATTTGCATGGTTAGCAACCCAGTTACATGGTGATTTTAAAGGTTCCAACTGGGTCAACCCATTCAGAACCTAACCAGGTCCCTGACCTACCGCAGAGGTGGCCAGGGAACCCAGTACAATTTATTCGGACTTTTACTGGTCTGGTGGTTTGAAAGGAGAAATGGCTGACCTGGTTACTCTGATGTCAGCGCTTGTGTCACAGGGAACCCTGGCTGAGGTGTCGCAGCTGCAATCGAGAGGAGAGTAGGGGTCCACAATTGGGGAGTGGGGTGGGGAAAGAGGTTCCTGTCATGGTGGGGTGAGGGGGGGAGAGGTCACTGCCACTGGGTGGGGAGAGAGACTGTTTCTATACGGAGAGGGAGTGGGGTGTGATCGGACTGGAGCTGCAAGTCGTGGCAGCAACCACACCCCCCATGAACACTCCCATTTACAGCAGTGGTGGCACATCACTGAGAAGGGGTGTTGATGACTGTCAGGAGAGGTGGGGGGGGGGGAGACTGATGGCCGATACTTCCCATGAGTGCATGACATGTCGCTCACCATGTCATCGCGAGGTCAGGATCCCCCCCTTAAATCACAGGGTTGGCGATTTTACAGGCAAGTCTGCCTGCAATTTGAAAGGTGCTTCCTGCACCCAAGACCCAGTAATCGCACCCAGGTCCCAGGAGGCCTACCTGGGTGCTGCAGTTTGAAAGAGCCTACCTTCATCAGGCAATCATATTCTTGCATCATCCAAGTGTTTGTAATGGCCACAACATCATTATTTCATGTATTGTTCATCACCCTTATTTTTAATACTATTTGCATCAAAATGTACACATTTCAATGCATCCACTGACTGCATTTTTGCTCCATCCACTGCCTGTCCTTCCTCGCAGTATCACCACATATAACATCTACTTTTTCACCAACTGCTCCATCATCTGACCTAACACTGACCCCTCCCTCTGCCTCTCTTGTGTAATCCCTCCCCAACAGCTCTTGTAAACCTGCCTTCAAGAATATTAGTCCCTATCCAGTTCAAGTGCACCTTTCCTTTTTTAAAACAGGTCATACTTTCTCCAGAGACGATCCCAATAATCCACAAACCTGAACCCCTACCCCCCCACCCCCCTCAAATATTCTATGAATTTGATCAAGGGCATTTCAGAACCTGGCCCTTGGGAGGCAACATACCATCCTAGAGTCTTGATCCTTTCTGCAGAATCTCCTGTCTATTCTCATAACGAATGAATCCTCTTTCACTATTGCTATCCTTTCTTCCTTTCCCATTTGAGTCAAAGAATCAGAGTCTGTACCAGAGACCAGGCTGTTGTGGCTTTTCCCTGGTCAATCATTTCCTCCCTCCCTTCCCCCTCCATAGTATCCAAAATATAACACGTTATTGAGGGGAATGGGATAGGGGTACCTGCACTGAACTTCTGTTCCCCTTCCTGACAGTCACCCACCAACCTGCTTCAGGCCTCCTTAGTGTGATGCCTCCCTATAAATCTCCTGGATGATCTAGTGTTTAATTCCAGTTCCCTTACTTGGTCTGTGAAGATCTGTACCTGAGTGCACTTCTTGCAGGTGTAGTCATCAGAGAAACTTGTAAGGTGAACAGAGGCTTTTCTCTTTGGGGCAAAGAATGATGAAAAATAATTTAATATAGGTCTACAAGATTATGAGAAGCAGAGATGGGGTGATCTCCCACATCCAACATGAGGAGCATAATTATTGCCCTGGCTGCCATTCCCACTTTTCCACAAGAAAAAAGACCTTACCTGAACTAACCTGCTCTTGCCTATGCCTTCTCATGGAAATCTTCCTTTCCTCTCGGACAACTATTACCTGAATCGATTCTTCAGCCACTGCTTGCCAAAGCCTCTGGACCCAAAGCCTCTAAATCCTACTCATACTGGCCGGTCACACAATGGCCACTCCGCAGTGGTTCTTTTCCTTGGATCATGAGGGCTTTTAATTTTCTGACAAGTTGATCATGTACCTATAGTAAAATCTTAAGGGATTTTACTGTAAGTACAGAGGTAGATTTGGACAAGTTCTATTGAAATTCCATTTGATATTCTGTTTTATAATGTCTTTTTATTAAATCCATACTTCATCATTTTAAATCAGAATTTGCTAGCAAGTTATGAATTACACTTTTTCTTTGACAGGTGTTAAGTTGAGGACCCCAGACTGGTATGTTCCCGGTAAGTCAATGTCTATACTTTAGCTTGGTTCTGAATTGCATGGAATGTATGCTCTTTTGTCAAAATGAAAACATAAGCTATCATTCCATACTGTTTTCCACATTTTCAGAGACAGATGCACACACAGATCAAAATGCAGTCACTCTGTGCTGAATATAGATATTACCAGTAATGAAACTAGGAATTACATGATGCTCAGCTATTCTCCTGTGAACAACTTCACTCAATGCAGCAGACTTGTATGTATTTAGCTTCACTAAAGCATGAAAATTTCAGGTGACAAAGATAAAATTAAGATAACAAAACATACTAAACCAATAAAATACATGTGAGAGAACCACACAGAATTTTTGAGAAGTGTAGTTTAGAAACATCAGAAGCACAAGTATGGTGAGTAGATTTGTGGAGTGTTCAGGAATGAACCTTGCCATCATATCCTACCCTTGATGCTAATTTAACAGATATCTTTGAAATGAAAATTTTTCTGAAATGGCCATGCAGTTGATGAATATTTCTCCAGCTGTGTGCAAAGTAAAGAAAATAAAGTGGAGGGATCAACAGTGAACATGATTTTGTGAAATGTATACAGATGCCTTTATAAAATTCATTTTAAAGTTCTGTCAGATGTGGGTTACAAGAACAGTGGATTTGCACGCATGCCAAGTGTAATTGGGGTCCAGAGCTTGACATAATTAAGAAATGACACTGTGGCATGGTGAAGTATAATCTCTTAGCTTCAACACTTCAATATTACTAGCTCTCTTAACATTTTCTTTGTACAGAATATAAGATGTTCAAGTGGCCTGTTGGCAAAATTATTTCTATCACTGCTTCTTGGTGAATGTGGCAATGAACTTGAGCTTTTGCTTTAACAGAAGATCTTTTTTGGTAAACTGCTGAGGTTGAATTCTATTAGGACAAATTCATATATTCCAGTTTAATAAAGATCTACTATGTCAATATTTCAGGAGTACAAAGATGCAAAAAAAATGTTTAAAAGAAGGAAGTAAAGGGTGTGTCTAATGTTCATAACATTGTCTCTGCGCTTGTTGCCCATCCATACCTCCTGTCCACCCAAAATCCAAATCAGTGGATTCTTGTGCAGCAGGTGATTTACCAGTGAATGGGGAGGCTATTAGTTAGACAACAACACTGATTGAGAGTTTATTAAAGAAGTAGACAATCATTGCCACCTAAACCCTGAAAAAATGTCCAAAATATTTTCAGGTTTGAAATTAATCAGCCAAACTTTTTAAAATGTCAGCCTCCTCCTCCTCATCATCAACAACTTTAAAATGTAGTGACTAGTATAAAAGTAAAATACTGCAGTTGCTGGAAATAAAAATGCAAAATTTGGGGAACATCAGCAGGTTAAAGAGCCTATGTGGAGAGAGAGATTTTTTTATTTCAGAGACTTTAATGATGTCTGCACAGATCACTTGTCTCAGTTGACATGCACTTCTTTTGCTTTGCCCATTGAGAACTTCCTGGCAAAGCCACCTTTTTACCTTTTACAATGATGCCTTGATCTATTATTGAGCCTTCCACTAAAATCCTGTCATGGGGAGAGTGAGGGGCCAGGGTCACAGTGAGGGGTGGGCAGAAGAGGCAGAGAAATGACAGCTCAGCAAGATGCACGCTGGCTCATCAGACAATCAAAGATTTCAGAACATTGATTTATCTGATATTTGGAATAATTACAAAATAAAAACAAAATTAAAATATTTGAGGAAAAAACTTCTAACATTTAATCTCAAAATCAAGGAATAAAAATTGATCTATGTAGCTACATTTATTGTAAACCTGTCAAGCATTAATTGTTCAAGTGGACATTCCCATCCATATCACAGGAAACTTTGCCACAATTTCTACTCTGCTGTTGACCTCCATTGAATGCATGATCCACTTTGCACAGAATAGCCATGAAAGATCTGCTTTCGGACACATTTGTGTGGGTGTTCTCATACTGGGAAATACCAGTGGTTCTTTGAGGGAACTGCTGTCATTTCTCTGCAAACTTTGTTTCAGTAGTTTCCCTTCTTTGCAATGCTGCCTGAATGACTGTGCAGTTTTTGACAATTTTCATTCTTTTGAAATATGACAGCGTTGTTCTGCCATTCAGCATTACATTGGGATTATTGATGCAAAGCGTATTGAATGATTTATGTTTAATGCCAAGTCACTTGCATCGATTTCAGAAGATGCTTCCAAGTACAAAAGTAACTGGTGGAAAGCAGATCAACACTCTGACCAACAACCCAATAGAACCATAGAACATTGCAGCACAGAAACTGGTCCTTAAGCCCTTCAAGATTACAAATAATGTGGCCAAAAGTGTCAACATTTAGCCAGCTGTCTTTCAGTTAATGAATAGTTACTATAAAATCTGTTGCTTTTGAGCACATCTGATGAAATGTGACGATGTACTCACCTCACCCGCGCAGCCTGGTGTTGTCTTCCAGCCAGAACCAACCCACATGGGACTCACTGGCTGGGGCAGGAAACAAAGTTAGCTGAATTGCTCACGAGCAATCATATGGTAAGAGTCTTAATAGCAAGCTCAAAATGAAATTTAGGTTTTTTTTGTTTGCAAGATAAATTAACTGAGATTTTTTATTTTTCTGACACCATTTTTCTTTGCATTTCTTTAGATGGACAGAGTATTCATGGACCCACAGTTGTTATTGATGGTAACGAGTATTGGTTTGTGAACAAATCTCTGCTAACTTACCAAGAAGCAAATCTATATTGTGCAAGAAATGACAGCAAATTAGCTGCTGTGACATCGAAACCTGCAATAAAAATGATTAAAACTCATCTGCAGAAGGTAAGTTGCATATTTTGATTTTTGTCTATTGGCAATATTGTTAACTTTTTTTCTTTCAACAAGTGATTTTATAATGTGATGAAGTACACCCAAAACTTTATGTAGTTTGTTATGAATGTGCCACAAAGGAGAGTTACACTCTTATTTCCAATTGCACACTTTCACTAGGTGAGTTAAAGTTTCCCCTTGTTACTGAATGTGAGCACATCTAATCGTCAGTCTAAAGCTAAGTTGCATGAACATTTTCTTAATAGAAAAACTGGCAGTTCTCTGCTGGAGGATTCTCAGCCAAAAATTTAACTATTATCTTAGAATGGATCATGCAGGAAAACTGTCTTTCCTCTCCACAGTCTCGATTTTTAGAATGCTAAGTAATTCCACATGCATAAACTGAAGTTTCAATAACATGAATATATCATATTCACTCTTTTTATATCCGTGTTCCTCAGCAATGTGCAATTTCTAGAATGTCAGATTTTTTAAATATGCATTCATATGTTATCTTGGTTTGTTGTTGCCAACATTCTCAGGTGCTCTCAATTGTCTGAATTGAAATTAACTACACAGAAATTATGGTCTCACCTGAAAATGACTTAACACTTTTGAAAACAGCCATTTTTTAAGTTGGAATTCAGACACTATAAATCAATGAGGGCATGAAGGACTCTGTTGCCAAGATCTTGAAACCAGTTAAACAGGAAAGTCTCAGGAAAGTGCTGAAGAAACTCAGCAGGTCACACAGCATTTATAGGAGGTACCTTGACAAAAGGCTCAGGCCAAAAACATTGGTTGTCCTTTACTTCCAAGAGATGCTCTTTGGTCTGCTAAGTTTCTCCAGCTCCTTTGTGCATTGCACTAATATAATGTAGCTTTTGAATTAAAAAAAAATTGCTAACCTCCTTCAGAAACCTGGTAAAAGCACTGATAGTGATATCTGCATTTGAGTTGAGGTCACCAGGTTATATAGACTAGTGTGGAACAATGAAAATGCCTAATCAAGTTAAGGGAAAAAATGCTCATCTTCAGTTGGAGAATTAGCCCTGCAACCAAGTCAGAGACACAATTACGTCAAAAGACAAAATGGATCACGAAAAAGAAGAGAGATTTTGAGTTGAGAAGTTATTTTTAACAAAGTGGGAAATAGAATTGGAAGAAAATAATGTCCAACTTGAAATTGCATTAAATAAATATTGTTTATTTTCCTTTCTCCCACAGCACTTTCCTTTGTTGCCAAAATGGTGGGTAAAGACAATTGATTATGGTGTAATGAACAGATATTTGTAAGTATATCAAATATTGTTGGCATAACTTCCTTCTTGCTCCTTACATTTATATTGTGAAAGCAATTCTCAAAGTAACTGAATCAGCCCATTGCTTCTGCAGAAATGTTGTAGTGCTGGCCTATGAAACATCCACATATTTATTGAAAAAAATTCAGTTTCTGTTTGACATTTATCTTTGTGTGCAGTCCAAGTTGTATTTATTTAATATAATCTTGTAACAGAGAAATTGTCAGTTTCAATATGGATAACCATTATTTACTGTGTACCTAGTAGCCTAATTAAGTCCTTCACAATGGAAAAAAAATTAAATTTTCGTATGTAAATAGTGACCGCGCTGGAATTTAAAAAAAATTATTAATATCCAACATCCTAATTCTGGAAGTAAATGTGTGGGGGTTGATATTAGATGAGGATTTAATCTTTTATCATTTATTGCTAACCTAACAATGATTGTTCAGATTGTGGAAATATAGAACTCTAAAAGTTAGGATCATCTTTGATCACAAACACTGCTTTCTTTCAACTTGTTAGTTTTCTTTTAAATAGAAGATTTAAAAATTAACAAAGGACCTATTTTGAAAACCCAAAATAAAAAAAACAATTAGAACATTATTATTATGACAACCTATATAAACCTACTTAAGAAAATAAACCTTCACTACTTCACACCCATAACCCTCTTTTTTACCTGTATCCAAGAGTCTTTTAAATATCCCCATTGTACTAGTCTCCACCATCATCCTAATAATGCATTCCAAGCTCCCACTTCTCTCCATTTTTAAAAAAAAACTTTCATCCCCTTACCTTGTGCAGATGTCCTCTAGTGATTTCTACTCTTGCCTCACATAATCTAGTAGACCTCTATTAAGTCCTCTCTCATCTTTCTTCACTCAAAAGAAAAATCCTTTGCTCTGCGAAACCTGCTTCATAAGATACGTTCTCCTAAATCATTTTACCCCTCCATGGTTTCCACAACCTTCCTGTCAGGAGGTGACCTTAAAGAGTCCTCTAAGCAATAATCCCAGTAAATCACAATACTGGGGAGGAGGGGGAGGAAGGAATCCCCCGACTAATGAAGGCCAGCATACCATAAGCCTTTTTAACTACCCTATCAATCTGCACAGTAATCTTGAGAGAATGTTAAAAGTATTCCATAGGTCACAAGTATCTGTGAAGAAAAAGAGTTATCCATGTAAGCTCATTGATTTGCTTGCATTTGGCTCATATCCTGTCCAAATATCATTTAAATGCCACTTCCTCTGGCAACTCATTTCATATACTCGTCCCCTTCTGTTGGAGAAAAGCAGCCCCTCGAGACCCTATTTTCTCTTTTGACCTTAATATACTTGGAGAATCTCTTTAAAATCTCCTTTGCCTTGCAAGCCAGAGCTATCTCATGTCTCTGCTTTACTGATTTCCTTCTAAGGTGAAAGGTCGTTCAACTAAAAAAGAAGTCTGTTTTTCTCTCCACACTAACTGCCAAATGTAATGGAGATAATTTGTTCAGTTATCTCTAATTTCACCTTTACTTCCCCTGCTCTGTCCCATCTTATACATGCCTCCTCTATGTTCACTTCGCTCACTGATTCTTGGAACTTATTCCCTTGAACCTACTGACCTCCAAACTTTTTATTCCAACCATGTCAGTGGAGAACATGATGCCACATTTGTCAAGTATGATCCCTGCCTGAGTTCGGTAGAGCAGCCTTTGCGTGGTTCAACTCTTTAAAAGTTGTCTGGAGCTGGACCCCTTGCAGGAGTCGCACATCATCCAGATTTGGAATATTTTCCTGGTTCTTTGTTAAATCATGGCTCTAAATCATGGAACTCCCTGCCCAGCAGCACTGGGGAGTACTGTCATCAGAAAGGAACTCGCTGTTCAAGTAAACAGCTTACCTTTGCTAGAATAAATACAGATGGTAGTAAATGCTGTCCTTACCAGTAATGCCAAGATCCCCCTCCAAAATAAAAGTTAACACTATAATTTTCAAGTTTGACAATTTCCATTTGAAGATTCTCACCTGCCTTGGTCTAGTTATTTCTGAAACATTCTTATATTCTTCTCTCTCTTCCAAGATGTGGCTTGTGCAGTGCTTCAATCTCCATTCAGTTCTCTGCTCTTTGTAAACTACTACGTCCAAAGGCAGCTTACATTACCATATAATTGCATTGAGATCTGAACCCATTTCTTATTCTGGGCTGTTCAGATGACAGGCTTGCCTTATAAAGCATTGGGTTCCAGACTAATCTGTGGTATGGGTGCCTCATCAGCTTGAATTTGAAGTGATATCTCACACAAGTGATGATTGTGATTGTTGGACTTCAAGTATCACAGTGCGAGGAAATTATAGTAGGTCCAAAAAAGGGATGTCCCAGCCATTTTCAGCTCCTTCCAGCAAAACGTCAAAAGTGAAAATATTTGATGATTGTGTGATGCTCAATTCCATTTGTAAGTCTTTGTCAAATGAAATGGCCCATGGTTGCATGGAGCATCTCTAAGACAACATTTCGGCATAGGCCAATCTGTGGCATAAATGTTATTTACCACAAGGCAATAGGGCTTCTTTAGAGAGAGAATCTTAACAGTCTACCTTGACACTGAAAGACATTGCCATCACCAGGTCCCCTTCTATTAATAACCTGAGGGTAATCAGTGAGTAGTCACTCAAATGGACTAGCCACAACTATGGGGGCAAGAAAAGATGAGAGATTGGACTTCCTATGGCAAGTGACTTGCCTCTGACACCCTCATGTTTTTCCATTTATTTACAAGGTACAAATCATGAACAGGATGGAATATTCTCCACATGCCCAGATGCGTACAGCACCAAAAACATTTTACAAATTTGACATTTTCCAGGACGAATCTGTTTAATTGGCATCCTTCAGCCATCCTTGAGTCTTTTTCCCTCCAGCACCGGCACACGTTGACTACAGAGTGAATCATCGACAAAGTGCCTTGACTACTCTATTTGTACCTTTCACAACTACAACAGTTTAAATATATTAAGAGTTTAAAAAAAAGTAAAGTAGATATAGGACCAATAGAAAATGACACTGGAGAAATTGTAACGGGACACAAGGAGATGGCAGAGGAACTTGATGTGTATTTTTAATCAGTTTTCACTATGGAGGACATTAGCAGTATATCTGATTTTCAAGTGTGTAAGGGAAGAGAGGTAAGTGCAGTTAGATCACCAAAGGGAAGGTGTTTGGGAAGTTGAATGGTCTCGTGGACCAGATAAAAAGCATCCTTTGGTTCTGAAAGAAGTAACTATAGAGATTATGGAGGCATTAGTAATGATCTTCCAAGAATCAATAGATTCTGGCATGGTTCCAGAGGACTGGAAAATTGCAACAGTTACTCTGCTATTATAGAAAGGGAGGGAGGCTGCAGAAAGGAAATAATAGACATCAGTAGTTAGGAAGTTGGGTGGAGTCACGTGATGGAGTAGTGGCCGGACGGTGAACTCCAGCCCTCTCCAGAAAAGTCGGGAAAAACAAGAGAAAATACAAAGGCACAGAAATACAAGTTAAAGAAAAGTGAGTATAAAGGTGGAAAGAAGATGGAGACAAAAGGAGAAAAATCAAAATCAACGGAAAGAAGAGAGGAAGAGAAGACAACGGAGGAAAAAGGTGAAGGCCTTACCTGTCCGAAGAGGCCCGCTGTGGAGAGAAGACCCCACTACCTCAGGTCGGTAGAAAAAGAACTACAACAATGGCTCACAGAGCCGAGTAAAAGTGCGCAACCGCGCATGCGCGACTCCTCGCGCATGCGCGATGCGCATGAAAAAAAACACACCGACGGGAGGGGGGACCAGCTGGGGAGTCGATCTCCACAGCCAGCAACGACAGCTGCAGAACACCTGCAGCAAGAAGAGACCACAGAAGACAATGGAAACAAGAAAGAAGAGGAGGAAAGGGCATCAAAGAAACAACAGATGGCCAACCCAGAGGAAGAAGAAGAGGAAGAATACAGTGAAATAGATAAAGGGAAAGGCAAGGTAAAGGATATACTTGCTCTTGTTAGAGGATACATGGAGTCATTTAAAGAATGGCAAACACAGGAATTCAGTGATTTAAGAAGAAGAATAAACAACACAGAAAAGAAAATAAATAAAATGGATATGACCTTAACAGAAATGGGGAAAAAAATGGACAAGATGGAAGAACGGGCAATAGCAGCAGAAATGGAGGTAGAAGACTTAAAAAAGAAATTGGAGGAATCTAATAAAAAAACTAAAGAGACACAAGAATTACTAGCTCAAAAAATAGATATAATGGAAAATTATAACAGAAGAAATAACATAAAGATAGTGGGCCTTAAGGAAGATGAAGAAGGCAAGAATATGAGGGAGTTTATAAAAGAATGGATCCCTAAGGCCCTAGGATGTCCAGAACTACAGCAAGAAATGGAAATAGAAAGGGCACATAGAGCATTGGCCCCTAAACCACAACCACAACAAAAACCAAGATCTATTGTAGTAAAATTCCTAAGATATACTACAAGAGAAAAGGTACTGGAGAAGACAATGGAAAAAGTAAGAGAGGGCAACAAACCACTGGAGTATAAAGGGCAAAAAATCTTCATTTATCCAGATATAAGCTTTGAACTCCTAAAGAAGAGAAAAGAGTTCAATACAGCAAAAGCGATTTTATGGAAGAAAGGATATAAATTTACACTGAAGCATCCTGCGGTATTGAAAATATTTATTCCAGGACAACAAAACAGACTATTCTCGGATCCAGAAGAAGCACGAAAATTTGCAGAACAATTACAAAAATAGACTGAGGGATGAAGACGGGTAATGAGAGCAAAAATTATCACGATTGATATGTATGTGGGTAAAGACAAAAATAGACTGAGGGATGAAGACGGGTAAGGAGGGTAAAAATGACCACGATTGATATGTATGCGGGTAAAGAGGTATAAGAGTGAATAGAGACAATGGGCATATGTGAAAGTATCTGTAATTAGAGGAAAACATAGAGAGTATAGACAAGAATTAATAAGGGAAGGTAATGGAATAGAGAGAATAAGGAGGGAATTAAAAGAGTGACCTTTGTGACATATAAAAAGCGAAATCTTTTCTGGGGGGGGCTGGGTGGGGGAAAAGAGCGGCCACTGCAAAATCAGTTGACGCTTGCGAGTGGATTCGCAAATCCAAATGGAGAGGGGAGATGTGGTTGTCCGACAAGGGATAAAGGGCAACTCAGGAGGGGAAGGGGAGATTGGGGATAAAGAAGATAGAAATAGGAGAATAAGGAAAATGTTGGATGTTGTAGGAATGTTGTCTGGTAAAGAGTTGAAAATAAGAAAACAGAAATGGAAAAGGAGGAAAGGTAATGATGGAAAAATGGAAAGAGAAGATAAACAAAATATAAAATGGCTACGCTGAACTATATGACTCTAAATATTAATGGAATACATAACCAAATTAAAAGGAAGAAACTACTAAATTTACTGAAAAAGGAAAAAATAGATATAGCATTTGTCCAAGAAACACACTTAACTGAATTGGAGCACAAGAAATTAAAGAGAGATTGGGTAGGACATGTAACAGCAGCATCGTATAATTCAAAAGCAAGAGGAGTGGCTATATTAATTAGCAAAAATGTGCCATTTAAAATAGAAGAGGAAATAATAGATCCAGCAGGGAGATATGTTATGATAAAATGTCAGATATATTCAGAGCTTTGGAATCTACTTAATATATATTCACCTAACGAAGAAGATCAAAAGTTTATGCAAGATATCTTTTTGAAGGTAGCTAATACGCAAGGGAACATACTAATAGGAGGGGATTTCAATCTGAATTTGGATCCAAATATGGATAAAACGGGGAAAAAAATTAACAGGAAGAACAAAGTAACCAAATTTATAATTAAATCAATGCAAGAAATGAAACTTGTGGACATATGGAGGAAACAAAACCCAAAAGAAAAGGAATACTCACACTACTCGACTAGACATAAAACATACTCAAGGATAGACCTATTCCTGTTATCAGCCCACATTCAAGGGAGAGTTAGGAAAACGGAATATAAAGCTAGACTATTATCGGACCACTCACCCCTGTTATTGGCAATAGAGCTAGAGGACATCCCTCCAAGAATGTATAGATGGAGATTAAACCCCATGCTACTTAAAAGACAGGATTTTAGAGAATTTATTGAAAAACAATTAAAAATGTACTTTGAAGTAAATACGGAATCAGTGGAAGATAAGTTTATACTATGGGACGCAATGAAAGCATTCATTAGAGGGCAAATAATAAGTTATGCAACCAAGATGAAGAAGGACTATAATCAGGAAACAGAGCAGTTGGAAAGGGAAATAATAAACATAGAAAAAAAATTAGCAATAAAGGAAGATACAACCAAAAGAAGAGAATTGGCGGATAAAAAAATAAAATATGAAACATTACAAACATATAAGGTGGAGAAGAATATAATGAAGACAAAACAGAAATATTATGAACTAGGTGAAAAAACACACAAAATCTTAGCATGGCAGCTTAAGACAGAGCAAACTAAGAAAATGGTATTGGCAACAAGGAAAAAAGACAAACAAATTACATATAATCCAAAAGAAATTAAGGAAAACTTCAGAGAATTCTATGAACAATTATACCGAACCGAAAACGAAGGGAAAGAAGGGAAAATAGATGAATTTTTGACTAAAATTGAACTACCAAAACTACAAATAGAGGAACAAAATAAATTAACAGAACCATTTGGAACAGTAGAAATACAAGAGATAATAAAAAATTTACCAAATAATAAGACACCAGGAGAGGATGGACTCCCAATAGAATTCTACAAAACATTTAAAGACCTAATAATACCGCCCCTCCTGGATGTAATCAACCAGATTGATGAGACACAAAACTTACCAGATTCATGTAAAACAGCAATAATTACAGTGATACTAAAACAAGGGAAAGATCCACTCTCACCAGCGTCATATAGACCAATATCTCTGCTAAACACAGATTATAAGATAATAGCTAAACTATTAGCGAACAGATTAGCAGAACAGGTATCGAAAATGGTAAATTTAGACCAAACTGGATTTATCAAAAAAAGACGCACAACAGACAATATTTGTAAATTTATTAACTTAATTCATGCAGTAGAAGGAAATAAAGCACCGGCAGTAGCAGTTGCTTTAGACGCAGAGAAGGCCTTCGACAGAGTAGAATGGAATTACTTGTTCAAAGTATTGCAAAAATTCAGTTTACCGGAGAAGTATATTAATTGGATTAAAGCATTATATAAGGGACCGTTAGCGAAAGTGACAGTAAATGGACATGTATCAAAGCAATTTAACTTAAGCAGGTCAACGCGGCAGGGATGCCCACTATCACCATTATTGTTTGCGCTAGCTATAGAACCACTAGCAGAATCGATAAGAAGAGATAATAATATAAAAGGAATAAAAATAAAAGACAGGGAATATAAAATCAGTCTGTTTGCGGATGATGTGATAGTGTACTTAACAGAACCAGAACTATCAATAAAAGAACTATATAAGAAATTGAAGGAATATGGAGAAGTGTCGGGATACAAAATAAACGTAAATAAAAGTGAAGCAATGCCTATGAATAACGCGGATTTCTCAAAATTTAAGGAGGAATCCCCATTCAGATGGCAAACGCAGGCAATAAGATACCTAGGTGTGCAAATAAACAAAAATCTAGGCCAATTATATAAACTCAATTACAATCCACTAATGAAAAAATTACAGGACGATTTAGAGCATTGGAAAGAGCTACCACTAACACTGATAGGAAGGATAAACTGTATTAAAATGAACATTTTTCCAAGGATACTATACTTATTTCAGGCATTGCCAATACAACTGACAGAAAAATTCTTCAAAGAGTTAAAGAAAATAATAAGGAGATTTTTATGGAGAGGGGGGAAACCGAGGATAGCACTAGATAAATTAACAGAATGGTATAAACAAGGAGGCTTACAATTGCCAAACTTCAAAAATTATTATAGAGCCGCACAATTAAGGTACCTATCAGATTTTTATCAAACAAGGGAAAAACCAGACTGGACGAGACTAGAATTAGATAAAATAGGGGAAAAGATACCTGAACACATATTATATAAATGGGACGAAAAATTGGTACAACATAGAACTTCTCCAGTATTACACCATCTCCTCAATATATGGAAGAAGATTCATGTAGAAAGAAATAAAATAAATTACCAAATACCAAAACTAATATTGACGCAAAATAAGCTACTCCCTTTTACAATAGACAACCTTGCCTTTAGAAAATGGGAAAAAAAAGGGATTAAAAGAATAGAAAATTGTTTTTCAGGAAGTAGATTCTTATCCTTTGAACAAATGAGAGATAAGTACAATATAACTGGAGATACAGCGCTGGCATATTACCAACTGAGATCCTACTTGAAAGATAAATTAGGAAGCAACTTGAGTTTACCAGAGGGAAGTAACCTTGAATATGTGATTACAGATACAATGTTAATCAAAAGATTTATAAAAAATATGTATATTAAACTGCAAGAAAAGGAGAATGAGGAAACAAATGGTAAAACTAAACAAAAATGGGAACAAGATTTAAATATAAAGATAAAAAAGGAAACATGGGAGAAGTTATGCTCTGGAACGATGAGAAATACAATAAATACGAGGCTGCGTATGATACAATATAATTGGTTACACAGACTATACATTACACCGCAAAAGTTAAATAAATGGGACCCAACAGTATCTGATAGATGTTTTCGATGTAAAAAAGAAAGGGGAACAACAATTCATGCAATCTGGACATGTGAGAGAGTAGAAAAATTTTGGGATGATCTCAATCAGATATTAAATAAAATAACAGAAAACAATATACCAAAGAATCCAGAGATCTTTCTCCTAAGTAACATAAAAAATAAAGAATTTGGAATTGACTTGGAAGATGCACAAAAAAGATTTGTCAAGATAGCCCTAGCCGTAGCAAAAAAATGTATTATGTCAACCTGGAAATTGGAAGATAATTTGAAAATACAACAATGGTATATAGAAATGAATAAATGTATTCCATTAGAAAAAATAACATATAGTTTAAGAAATAATATTGAAATATTCGAACAAGTATGGGAGCCTTACATTAAATACAATAGCGAAAACCTACCGGGAACAAACATTACCTAAGTTGATGGAAGGAGAAGAAAAGAAAAGAATGGACTCAGTAGAATTTCTGGTGTATTTTTGTTGAATGACAACATTGTCTGACTGAATTAATGCAACCTAGATTGTATACCTAAAATGGATGAGAGGGGGGGGTGGGGGGGTGGCTTGGGAGGAGGGAGGGGGGAGGGAGAAAAAGTCACTGTAAATGTGTGGAAAAGAAAAAGTGTATATCATGGCTATTGTGATTTATGGTGTGAAAAATAAAAAAGTTTAAAAAAAAGTAGTTAGGAAGTTGTTGGAATTGATTCTCAAGGGTGAAGTTACAGAATACCTGGTGCACAACAAGAAAGGCCAAAGTCAGCATTAAGGAATAATCTTTCCTGAAAAGAAGGCTGGACAAAGGAAATTCAGCGGATGTATATTTGGATTTTGAAAAAGCGTTTTACAAGTTGGTGCACATAACTTGGTGCACAGTTGAGGTTGCTTAAGAGAGCCCATGAAATTACAGGAAAGATACTAGTATGGGTAGAGCATTGGTTGATTGGCTGGAAACAGTGAATGGGAATAAGGGATCCTATTCTGGTTGGCTACCAGTGGTCGACGTTAGGGCCATTGTATCTGAAAATCAGTTTTGTTTACAAGTACAAAGTCAAACCTCTTTGGGTCACTGTTTTCTAAGTCCTTTTCAACATTTTGACCTCTTAAGGCAGTTGCACCATATTGTCAATGAAATGCTCCTTTATACCATCAGTGCAATTTTCTGTGTTTGCTCGTTTTAAAACCTGCTGCAAGATTTCTTCATTGATCTTGTTTGCTGGTGCATCTCGACTGCTAAAGCTACTTTTAGGGTTTGTTCCTAGACATTTGTTTCATTTCTGCCCTGGATTTTGCTTTGCAGGAATAATCACCTGCAGTATTTGCAGCATCTTCTAATACTTAATTTTCATCCATATTTGATGAAAACAATTTCTTCTTTACCAGTTTAGATGCTCTTGATTTATTTTCATCAGCAAGATTTTCTAAGAACTGTTTGCATTCTTTCAAAGGGTTTTGGTTGTTGAACAGTTTGCATTTAAAAGTGCCATTTAAAACCGAGATGAAGAGGAATTTATTTTTGCCAGAGAGTGGTGAACCCCTGAATTTTGCTACCACAGGCAGGTGTGGAGTCCAAGTTGTTGGGTGTATTAAACGCAGAGATTGAAAGATATCTGAATAGTCAGGGTATCAAATGTGATGGGGAGAAAGTATTGGAGTGAGGTTTTGTCTTGAACAGTTGAGTTTCACAGCAGATATCATAATTGATACATTGCTGACTGCTCCTGAGCAGTAACACTCTTTCTTTCTTTCTAATGGTCCATTGATTGTCCATCCAAGCATAGTTTTGATAGCATAAAGTCTACCTCTCACTATCAAAACTAGTAGTTCCAGAACCTTTGGTACATCTGAACCAATCAGTAACTGAATCTCAGAGTTGCTATATAAACGAATATTTTTCAAATGCGTTCACAGTTCAATGTCGTTTTGATGTGGAATGTTTTCTTCTGAGTATATACACCTGGTAATTCATAAAAATCACTACTATCCAGTCCAGTGATCTCTAGGCCAAAAATCATGTTGGTTTCAATGTGTTTAACTTGACTAGTTTTCAATAGAATGTTTGTATTTCTCCCTTGAAGATTGAGCTTATTCATTAGCCCCACAATGCAAAATGACACAATTGCTTCCTGGGTCCAGAAATGTACAAGTACATACTATTGCCCTTCCTTTTTTGGCCTTGACCTGCAGAGGTACTATCAACAGTTAGCCGTTATTTTCACCGGCCCCAGTAAGCTTCAGTACTGCTTTCATTTGCTTTTCTTGTAATTTGTTATTTTTCTGTATTCTTCTTTTCCTTTAAGGTATGTAGCATCTTAGGATGTTTTTGACTTTATGTCGAGCCGAGTTTATTTTTGATGATGTGTCCTTTACACGGACGCCCAATACAAACTCCATTTTCCTTCAGAAAAGCAATGTTCTCATCCATCTGTGCACATTTTTCCAAATCATGCTTATCATTTCTTCACAACAGGCAAACTTCTACATGATATATTAAGTATTTGAATTGCAGAATAAATAGTTTTGTGGACAAGTTTGAAGATGATATAAAGATAGTTGGAGAGGCAAGTAGTGATGAGAAAATGGAGAGACTGCATAGATGGATTAGGAAAATTGCCAAAAAAAAGTGGCAAATGAAATACAATATTGGAAAGTATATGATCATGCAGTTTGGTAGAAGGAATAAAAGAGTAAACTATTATTTGGTTGGAGAGAAAATTTAAAATTTGGTGGTGCAGAGACTTGGATATCCTCGTTCAGGGTACCCTAAAGGTTAACCTCCAGGTTGTGTTGGTGGTGAAGAAGACAAATGCAATGTTGGCATTCATATCTGGAGGAGTAGGATATAAGGTCAGGGATATGATGTCGAAGCTTATAAGACTGTGGTGAGGCCTCACAGAGTATGGGGTGCAGTTTTGGGATCCTTATTTAAGAAAGGATGTGCTGGCATGGAGAGCATTCAGAGAAAATTCACAAGAATTATTCATGGAATTAAGGGATTGACCTTTGAGGAATATTTTATGGCTCTTGGTCTGTACTCCTTGGCAGCTTAGAAGAATGAGGGAGGACCTCTGAGAAGCATTTTGAACGTTTAAAGGCCTGGATAGAGTAGATGTGGAAAAGTTGTTTCCCATAGTAGGGGAGTCTAAGACAAGAGGGCAGGACTTCAGGTTTGAATGGCGCCATTTAAAACCGAGATGAAGAGGAATTTATTTTTGCCAGACAGTGGTGAACCCCTGAAATTTGCTACCACAGGCAGCCGTGGAGGCCAAGTTGTTGGGTGTATTAAAGGCAGAAGTTGAAAGATATCTTAATAGTCAGGGTATCAAATGTGATGGGGAGAAAGTATTGGAGTGAGGCTGAGGGGGGGAATGGATCAGCTTGTGATGGAATAGTGGAGCAGATTCAATGGACTGAATGTTCCATTTCTGCACCTATATCTGATGTATAATTTCTACCATAAGGATGATAGGGCCAGTAGGCCCTGGGAGTACAATGACTTGCACATTTGTCGACATATCAAATAGCATTGTTTTGAAAATGGATCACCTCTCCATTACTAGATCTAAACTCTGAAATTTTTCTCCCCAGCAACACTGAGTACATTCATAAAATCTTCTCAGGAGCCATTTGAATTGATAGTAAATGTTAGCCTTGCCAACCATGCCTAGATCCTGAAAAATAAATCTTAAAATTGTCTAAAGACTTCTGTCTAATTTTATCCTAGATCCCCAAATTAAAAGTTTCTAGCCTTTTGGCTTTCCATCTCCACATTATCCAACATTTATCCTCTGAGGCATAGGTTTTCTGTTCTGCTTGTCCTTGGCATGCTTCCTTCCCCATGACCAGTAACTGTTCAGTCAGCCATCTCCCATGCTCTTTTTTAAATTCCCTGCTGCTTTCTCATCCCTTTTAAGATCCTCCTTAAATCCACTTCTTTATTGTTTACTTCTAATACTCCTTCTACTTTGGAACAATTTTGTAATTTAAAAAATATATATTAAGATACTATTTCAACCTAGGAGAAAGAAGGAAATATTTCACCAGAACAAGCTTCTATTTAATTAAACAATTATCATCTGACCTGTTCATATTTTCTCCATTTTTTTTTAGTTTGAGTCCACATGATTTTTACCACCGATTTCTCTCCTTCCACAACCACTACAAGGATTGTTGGTTTATAACCCCTTATTATGGCGGGTGGAGAGGTAAGTAATTTGCGTCATATATTTATTGTGTATTTCAGTTGCTTATTTCCTATAAAATGTTGAATATCTTTTTCCAGTTCGACTATTTCAAGTGTAATCTGTAATCCTTCTCAACCAATTGCTTCTCCCTTTTTAATTTGATTTCTAACCATGTTGCTGCCTTTCATGAAGATGATTATTTTTGGGTCAACTTTATGTGGGAGATGTTTTGGCCCATAGAAGAATCAATTGAATGTGTGTGCATTTTACCTTCATAAGTTTGTCACTTTTCCACAGTTCACAAAAAATCTAACTTCAATTTGTTTTCTCCCTACCCTCTACGTAACAGGACTAAACCATTCTAATTTATCTCAAAAGGCTTTGCAGCCTGTATTTATACGTGTGTGTGTCCACCAGGAAAAAGAGTGATGGGGAGAATTGTTTTAAAAACAGGAGATTTATTTCCATGTCATTCAGAAATGTGCATGAAATGGCTCTCCTCTGTGTTTAGAGTATTGCACTATATTGCTTTGAAATTATGAGAATAAAATTACGATCCTTTGGGTTTTTAACATCCCAGTGCTTTCCCCTCCACAGAATTCCATGAGCTTATCGACTGTTTCAAGCATCTTCCATTTATTTGTCAAAAGCTAAATATATCTTCACTGGAGCCATGGTCACCTGAAACCAGGGATCACGACAGTCCCTGTACAGGCGATTGGATCCCCTTTGGTGATAATGTAAGTAAAGGATCTTTCGTCAACTTGCACCTAAAATTTATGAATTTCAATGGAATGTCTAGTTTTCAGTGCAATTTTCATTAGATTGGGAAGGACGCTGAAAGGTAATGTATTGGATGACGCATTATTTTTGACTGCAGTGATGACTGAGAAAGAACCATTTCCAAAATAGAAGGTTGAGTGACTTGGAGAAGCATCTCACCTGCTGCCCCTATTTAAAGATTATGGATTTGGAGAATGCTTTCACAATGTGCACTGCAGTTCTAGAAGGGTTTAAATGTTGAGGCTGGTAGACGGTATCCCAGTCAAACATATTTCTTTGTTCTGTTTGTGACTGGAGTAGGATTCAATGAAAAGAGACATTGTTATGATTTTTATCTCATTTGATTTAGTGCTATAACTTTATAAAGCTGCGATACCTTTCATGGGAAGCAGGACAACGTTTCTGTCAGAGCCTTGGTGGTAATTTGCCGACTATAGCCAATTCTGTTGAGCAAGGTATGTTAGTTAAATCATGCTGTAAAATTATTTCCAAATCTTAAAAATATTAGAGTTATAGTATTTTAAAAATAATAATAATAAGATATTTGCAATGTCGTCCAGACCAGCCATTTTCAATAGGGCCCGACAGCCTCCCCTTGGGGGCCACACCACATTTAAATAAAAGCCTTGTTTTCTTTTCACCTCACGTCACACAAATATTTTTTTAATGTAGTCAGTTAGAGAGAAGTACGGAAGAAATCAAAACAGTTCTAGTACCATCTGATTGTGCAAAAACATGCACACAACCAGACATAAGGCAAATACAGACAAGCGATACATACTGTATAAACATATATAAAAATAAATAGTAGAGTCTCGGAGGGTTAGTACAAGCATTTCATTCAGTTATTTAGCAGTCCTACTGCCCATGGGAAGAAGCCATTTCTCAGCTTTGTGGTTCTGGCTCTGATGCTCCTGTACCTTTTTACTGGCAGGAGTAGCTGATAGATGGTAGGGGTCCTCAGTGATTCTGCACACTCTCTTCAAACAATGATCCCAGTAGATCGCATCGATGGGAAAGAGTGAGGCCCCCCAGTGATCCTCTGCTGTTCTTTTGGACCTGTGGGTTTGACCACCACTCGATAACATCCGTACCATACTGTCACGCTCTCGATAGAGCTCATGTAGAAAGATGACAGAATGGTGGCCAGTAGCCTGGCCCACTTCACTCTTCTCTGGGAAGTGAGGTCACTGTTGAGCCTTCCTGACCAGTGAGAAGATGTTGTGTTTCCAGGATTGGTTATTTATTAAGTAGAGGCTGAGGAACATAGTTCTTTCTACTCTCTTCACTACCTAGTTATTAATATGTACTGGAGGGTGGTTGTCCATGGTGTTCCTGAAGCCAGCACTCAACTCCTTTGTTTTGTCCACATTGAGACTCAGATTCTCGCACCATATCACAAGATTTTCCACCTCTGTAGTGCAACACATCATGGTTGCTGATGAGGCCAACTCATTTGCAAACTTGATGACTCTGTTGGATCTGGCGTGGCATTTGTGGGTCAGTCAATTGAACAGGAGCGGGCTAAGCACACAGCCCTGAGGTGTGCCGGTGTTCAGCGTGACAGTGCTCGACGTTCTGCCGTGTTCTTTACATTATAATTGCAACTAAACATTGTTACCAATCCTTTTTTCCTATTACTGTAATCCACAATCCCATATCACGGTCTGATTCACACTGTCCCAAGTAGATTTAGTGCGAATTCACAAGTACGAGTAAAGATTGCATTGAAATTCTCAAGATTCATGCATGGCTTGACAAGATCAGACTTCTAAATTCAGGGAGGATTCCTCAGGACCCCTTAGCTGAGAAGGTTTAAACCAGGGTGGGGGGGGAAGAGATGTCACAGTTGAGAAAGAAGGAATAGCCCCTTTGGGTCAGGTGAAGAGAAATCACTTCACATAAAGAGGGTGGTGATCCTTCAATATTCTTTACACAAAAGAGGCTCAGTCATGGTATTCAGATTTCTGATGATAAAGGAATCAAGAGATGAGGACAGTGTGTGAAACTGGCATGGAGATAGAAGATGAGCTATAATCCTGAGGAATTGCGCAGCGGAATCGAAAGGCCAGGTGACTGCTTACAACTACTGCTGTGACTTGCTACTGCTACTACTTGTGTAGCTTATTATTCCAGCCCTCTTCTCTGACATTGGCTGTAGTCAATCAGCGGAGACAGCCCCTCGAATTTGTAGAAAATGTAGAGCATCATAGCACAGTACAGGCTCTTCAGCTGATGATGTTAAGCTGACCTTTATATACCTTCCCAAAAAAACACTTGCACCCTCCCTATCTCATAACCCTCTATTTTTCTTTCATCCATGTGCTCTTATTGTCTTAGCCTCCACCACCACTCCTGCCAATGCATTGCTAGGCACCCACACCTCTCTGTATATAAAAAAAAAATCCTCCTCCTGTTGTTTCCCCTAAACTTTCTTCCTTTCACCTTGTATTGAACAAAGGGCAGCGCGGTTAGCACAACACCTTTGCAGCACCAGCGATCGAGACCGCGCTGTCTGTAAGGAGTTTGTTCTCCCTACGTCTGCGTTGGTTTTCCCCAGGGGCTCCGGTTTCCTCCCACCTTTCAAAACATACTGGAAGTGTGGGTTAATTGGGTGGTACAGACTTGTGGGCCGAAATAGCCTGTTACTGTGCTGTATGTCTAAATTTTTTTTAATATTTAAAAAGATGTCCTCTGGTGTTTGCTACTCCCATCCTGTGAAAAAGGTGCTGGTTGTCCACCTTATCTATGCCTATCATTATCTTACAGAGCTCTATTAAGTCACCTTTCATCCTTCTTCGCACCAAAGAGAAAAGACCTAGTCTTCATAGCTTCCATATCCTTTCTGTAATAACGTGACCAGAACTGAACACGATATTCCAAGTGTGGTTTTACCAGAGATTTATGGAGCCTGAACTTAATTATAATGAGTCCTAAGGACCATTGTTCTTTCTACTTTGGGGACCCCCCATATTCAGGCCAGAGATTGTCCATGGTAGGGCTTCTGTCCTCCAGGCAGCACTGGGGGTGCTCACGGTTCATCATGGATTCCAGTTCAGAAGTAGGTACCTTTACTATTCCAGATTGTCCCCTTGTGCCAGCTAGTGTTGGCACAAGAAGGCTTCTATGGTCATGGTAAAGTGTTTTACCAGTCTCCAGGGGCTGCTAAAGATTTGGGACCAACCATGATATGCCTTCAGAAGCAGACCATCAGGAAATCTGAAAACACAAGATGCACTGGAAAGACACTTAGATTACTGTGGGATTCAACAGTCCAGCAGCTAGAGGTACAAGATGGGGAAAAATAGTGGGCAGAAAAGTGGGAAATCATAGTTAAAATGATAAAGGCTCCAAACGCAAAACGTTGACTGACCATTTCTATCATGGATGCTGCTCAACCGGTTGAATTCTTCCAGGAGCTCATTACTTGCTTTAGTGAAAATAATTTTTATCAATGGTACTGAAGAGGAAACAAATTTGTATGAGCCCTTGCAAATCCTATAGGGAATATATGCTTCCTCAGCATTGGGTTTCAGTTTATCAAGCCTTTTCTGAACCTGTTGACCTGTAGAGGTGGCGGGGGGGGGGGGGGGGAAGGTGGGCTTTTGTGGTAGTGAAAAGCGACTACTCTTTGCACAGTATCTAGTATTGCCCCACAATTTACCTGTACTTTCAGTGGAGATAACTGCAGCAATAAATGTTCAGTGAACAAACAATCAAGTCATCTCTTTCGTAAGTGCAGCTGATTCCAAGACTTGCCAGTTCTCTGGGGCATTTGCAATGTGAGGATGATGAGGGACCAGCAAAAGATTATGCTGGAGGGTGGGCAATTGGGCATTAGAATAGCATAGGAGTAGTTGAAAACAGAGTGAGATACGAACTGAAAACCTAAGCTTAATGCTCAGTGTATCTCATATTCATCTTGTACTGTCCCAAGACGGCAGTAACTTTGCATTCTTTGATTCTACAACATGTTAAAATCCAGCCTAATTACAATTGTCTTTTTTCCTGAGGCTTTGACCATAAGACATAGGAGCAGAAATAGGCTATTCAGCCCAATGAGTCTGCACTGCATTCAGTTAAGAACTGATCCATTTTCCCACTCAGCCCCATAACCTTTGCCCTGGCTAAGAAACTATCAATCTCTCCCTTAAAAACGCCCAATGACAGCCTCCACAACTGCTCGTGGCAACAAATTCCACACATTCACTACATGCAGTTCATGACATTTTTCAGACACCAAAACCACAAACTAGAGTTAATGCTCTCAACTAAAAACCAATGGATTGTTTACCTGAAGAAAGGACATCTGGTGAGAGAGAAGTCGTCTGATTTATGAGTCATGTTTTTGAAACTGAAACTGAAGGCAGTATCATCAGCGGGTCACCTGAAAAGACAGAAATGAAGTGACGTTGTGTGAAAGGGACACTTCTACTGTTTGTCAGGAAAAACAGTGAACCACTGTGACCATTGTAAATTTTTTATTGCCCATATCTGGATAAAAGAAACAAGAGAATTGCTTCATTGGATCGTGACCATTCTGATAGTCATTTTGTCTGACTCTTGCCTGGGTCACAAGTTTTGTTTCCCCTGTGCAAGGAAGAGAGTAGTGACAGTCATTTGTTTGAAAGAGCATTTCTTTGGAAGTAACTCGACAAGGATTCATGAGTTAAAGGCAGTCTACTTCGTAATTACTTCTGAACAAGAATTTAAAAGTTCTGAGTTTCAACACAGGATTTCTAAGACTGAGCTTTGGGAATTGACTTTCCAGAATTGTGCCTAAGATGTAATGGTTTGGGTAATCCACACATACGCATACACACAGGTATAAATGTGCATAGTTGGAGTTAAGTTTCAATTTAAGTAAGATGTTATATTATTGGTAATTATTAATAAGATATTGTTTTAAAAATTGTCTTGGTGAATTTCTATTCCTGCTGGTTGATGATGTAACAACATTGATGCATGTTCACAGTAATGCACTTAAAGGAACTGTATCCAGATAAATCTGCTGACAAAAGCAAAAAATGTACCATATCCTTGCATCAAAATTCAGTGGCAGGATACTAGACTTAATATTTTCAGGGTAGTAAAACATAGGAATTAATGCACTACTTTTAGTTATTCCACATATTCTGTATTTCTGTGTTAACTTTGGTTCCCTTTTGACAGTCTCCAATAGTTTTTTTTTAAATCCATGAACTATTGTTGAATATGAGTGATTTATTTGTGAAAAGATTAAAGCAGCTGTGGCCAATTGAATCAGATTGCTGGTTATGATTATAATAAGGTGCTCTGGTTGAAGTGAAGCTACAAGTGGTTTGAGTGGGAGAAGAAGAATAAAATGGGCTTGGGATTTCAGGTGCTCCCAAAAATCCTGCTCTGTGAAAAGCACAACTTGTTTAAATTGAAACAGCAATATTTATCATTTGTTTTCCAAAGCACTGAGCAAAAAGTAAAAAAATATCACAACCAAAGGTACAGCTTCTTGTACATGAAGTGATTTTTTTTTAATTTAAAAAAAAATATATATCTTGGCCAGGAGGGACCATTCTTGGTGTGTGTCTTTAGAAATCCAACACGTACTCATAGATGTGCTGTCAATTTGTGATCTCAAAGTTTAGACATACTGCCAAATGCCACAAAACTTGACAATTTCCTCAAAACCAGTCAGATGAAAATTCACCTAATTGATGTTAGGAGTTGAATAGGAAAGTGCAACTTGGAATAATACTACTGTTACCCATACTGTCATTGTTTTGGAATTGAACTGAAGTTCGTGTCTTCAATTTTTTTGCCTCTTTATTAACAGACTTTATTGTATCTCGTTTACCTTCGATGCCAAAAAAACTTTGGCTTGGTATGCAAAGTACAAGTGGAATTGGAAACAACAAATGGGTAACGGGAAGACCAGTTGATTATACAAATTGGCTATCATACGAAATGGAGCTAGATCTGGAATTAGATGTAAGTAAAATGCTTCATAAATTCTGCAGTTTAAAAAGGTGCTTTGATGGTGAATTAATACCATCAAATGTTACTTTGCAGAGTTCTATAGCTGTTACAGATATATATCTTCTAACGTAGCAGTCAAGTATTTTTACCACTGTACCAGATTCCAATTTTTATGCTGAATCTGTACAAATTTAATGCAGATTTGCCATGATATCATCTATTCAATTATATAATCTGCTTTGCATGCTGTATAAGATGGAAATATTCTATAATGAGCATAATTACCTCTTTATTGGCACAATACTGACTTTTCAGTCCACGATCCCCCAGTAAGTCGATGTGAAACAGGCTCAATCCATTGATGCCTGTGATATTCAGTGGCTCAGACTTCAAAAGGAGAAAAAACATACCATGCAAAGAGATAATGGTTCCATTATTTATTATTTATGGCAGTCTGGTAATTTAACTTTGTCATGATCTTATAAGGACTTTTGTGAGGACCAGACTTTGAGTGTTTGAATGATTTGCAAAGGCTGCATACCTAGTTCAGGTTTATTTGTCATCTAATTGTACAGTACAACCCGACGAAGCAGCATTCTCTGGTGCAGAAGTGCAGACACACACGCAGACATAACACATACAGACAAATGATACATATACATAATACATATATTAAAATAATATTTTTAATAAATAATAGAGGTGCAGAGTTGTTTTAGCAGTTATTCAGCAGGTCTCACTGCTCGTCAGAAGAAGTTCTTCCTCAGCCTGGTGGTTGTGGCTCTGATACTTCTGTATCTTTTCCTGATGGGAGTAGCTAGAAAATGCTGTGTGCAGGTCCTCCATGATTTTCCAAGCCCTCTTTAAGCAATCCTGGTAAATCAAGTTGATGGGGGTAAGGGAGACTCCAGCGATCCGCTGCTCTACAGCAACTTTACCACACTGTGATACAGCCAGCCAGGACGCCCTTGATAGATGTCCTGTAGAAAGTCTTGTAGAAAGCCCACCTCAGTTTTCTTAGGAAGTGCAGTTGCTGTTCTACTTTCCTGACAAGTGAGGAGATTTGTGTGTTCAGGACACATATAGATATTTCAGATGTAAATCATTCATTTTCTTTTACTGTTTTTCAATTTCCCAACATTATTTTTCTCTTTCTGCTAAAATTGGTATAAAACTACATTTAGAAATGGGCCTCTAAAATTAATATTCCAAACTAGTAAATTGCTGTACACCAGAAGAGAAATTGCAACTTTATTTATTATTAAAAAGTTTTATATTCAATACAAGTTTTATGTTGAAATTTGTTCCTAGCTCTTTAATATCGATAAACGATGTACTATTCTACTAAATGAACCAAACACCCCATTTATTGGAAAGTGGGATTTTGTGCCTTGTGATGACGAACAGTTCACTGTTGTGTGCCAGAAACATCAAGGTAATTACTTTTACTTCTTGTGCAGTTCCAACCAATTTAAAATGTTGAATCTGTATTTCAACAACATGCATTCTAATTCCTAAATGGAAGTGGATTGGTGAAATATTGGTGAAACTACCTGAACGAACAACATTTGGATAATGTTTTGGTGAAGAACTAAGATGATGATTTCTTTCCAATTAGCATGACACATTTGCATTCAAGCCTTGGAAAATGCAGGGAATAGTTGATCATAATTATTGATTGTGTGATTGTATCGAAGCAGCATGAAGGCTAGAGCCCTCACTACCTTTGATCACCACTGAAATGATCCTCCGCCATGATTTCCAACTGAACCAGACAATATGTAACCTTTGTGATCCAGCACACCTCAAGCGGAATTAATGAAGCCATAGACAATCCAACAAAAGGACACCTAACATCACATGTACTAACAAGAAACTCCATCTTGTACCTCGGGTGGGGGGTGGGGTGGGGGGGGGGAACCTCTAGCCATGCCAATTCCAAGCCTATTCCCACTGTTTAAATTAAAGCTTCCATTTGACATATTTAAATCCTCCCCATCACTCTTAACTTCCTATATTCCAGCCACACTTCTTTGAAGTTGCAATGAGTGAGTGAACCCTCCAACATTGCTGCTGAGGGCAATCTAAATGTAAAATGAACATTATATTGAAGTCCCATTGTTCTGTATTTGTCCTCTTCCCTTGCTATCTTTTGTATTTCTCCAATTCACTTCTTCCATCCCAGAATCTATCCCCAGCCGAAGATGAAGTTGGCAAAATTTCACCTTGCTGCTCAGAAGCAACTTTGGAATAGGATTGTCCACTCATTGTAACTTCAAAAAAACATCTCATCCCATTCCCAGCCTCACTATCTTCACTCTCCTTGTGTCAGGAAGAAGATTCACGAGGATGAACTCATGTCATGCCAGATTCAGTGATAATTTCTTTCCCACTGCTATAAGGCTTTTGAATAAACCTTACATTTATAAAATAATGTTACTCTTTCTCCATTTTGATGTCCGTCTGTACCTCGACATTCCAGATTGTCTATTAATTGCTTTACATACTACGGGTTGATGTGCTGGTTGGACTCAACGCAAAGCTTTTTTTTTATTGTACCTTGGTATATGTGACAACGAACTTGAGCCAACAGGTGGTGAAGTAAATGCTGCCCCTTCTGTTTGCCTCTATGATTTTAGAAAATAAAATTCATTCTCCTCAAAGGCATTGTGGCGAGGGCAATTCTTCTTTATTTATTTTCACAGAATCAAAATTTGCACGTCATAAAATTCATTGTTTTGCTACAGCATCAATAGTGCAAACATTTATAAAAATAAATAAAAATAGTACATGAAAAATGAAAGGCAATGTTCTTTGGTTCATTGATAATTCAGGAATCTGATTGCAGAGGGGAAGAAACTGTCCTTGGGTACCACTGAGTATTTGTCCAGGCTCTTGTACCTTTTTTCTGATGCTAGCAGAGTGAAGACGGCCTGGCCTTGGGGGTGGGGGGGCTCCTTGAGGATAGAGGCTGCTCTCTTAACCCACGGCCTCTTGTAGTAGATATCCTCGATATAGTGACCTGTGATGTTGCAGGCCAAGTTAACAACCCTCTGGAGTTTTTCTTGTCCTGAGCATTGGCAGCTCTGTACCAGACAGTGATGCAACCAGCCAGAATGCTCTCCACGGTATACCTGTAAATGTTTTGAGAGTCTCCAGTGACATACTGAATATCTTCAGACACCTCACAAACTATAGCTGCTGGGGAGCCTTCTTCGTGATTGCATCAACAAAGAGGCTCCTGGACAAATCCTCGGAGATGTTGACACCCAAGAATTTGAAGCTCTTGACCCTCTCCACCATTGAGCCCTTGATGGATAGTTCATGTTCTCCTGACTTCCTCACAATCATCTCCTTTATTTTGGTAATGTTGAATGCAAGGATGATGGTGTGACACTACTCAATGGGCTGATCAATCTCCCTTCTATATACTTCCTCACTGCTGACAATCATAGTGGTCATTGAATAATTTGTAGAGAGCAGTCAGAGACCTGTCAGTGAATTATTCCACCTGAGCAGGCTTTAAATTAATTTAACAGTCAGAAGACATACAAGTGTGTGCATCGCATGTTGGGTATCTCCAAACTATAACCTAGATGAATAAACCCATATATTTGAGTGAATCAAAATAACCTATATCCTCAGCAGGTTAAAAGTTTAGTTCATTAGGGTCCAACATACGACATTTGTAATTTTAAAAGTAATTTCTGAAAACTGAATAATATTAATACTGTTGCTTTGAACATTGGTTTTCACTGAGTAAATTGTCGCTGATTTTTGTTTCATTCATTTTTTTCTTTTGAAAGGATCTGTCAATGAGACAGCTACTCCAGTTTTAAACGACACCTTGAATTTTCTGAACCATACTTACATAATAATCAAGAAGAACCTAACTTGGGAAGAATCACTAACAGAATGTCAGAAGAATGATTACAAGTTGGTTAGCATCACTGATCCTTATCATCAAGCATTCCTCACGGTTACTGTCAACACGCGAGGACATCCAATGTGGATCGGACTTTACAGCCAGGATGTGAGTTCCTACCAGCTCATCTCCCATCGATTTTTTTTTATCCAAAGGAAGGGAAAGACTGGATTACAGAAGGATTCTCTTTTCAGTTACACAAGAGTATACTGATTTTTTTTATTTCAGTAAAAATTGTTTAGTGATCTGAATCAAATTAATTTCTAAATCTTTTGTGCAGCTCTAATGTTTGCAGATGTTGTAAATTATTATTAATATGACAATTATTTCAACAAGTCTGGAAGTGGAAAGATTTTCCCAAAAATATGAATATTGTTTAAATATTGGGTTTCCACTTTTTGCTATTTGGCCAAAGTTTGCTACATAGTTTGAAAATGATAAACTTCTGCCATATCTTTCCAAAGTATCCTTTCTTCATGAAGCAGCTATCTTACAGTTCAATAAAATAATCGTTGTCTGACCACTGCATGATGAATTCCAAGCTCAAATAGGCTATTAGTAAAGAAAGCTATTCACCCAGTTTCTTGAAGAGATTTGTAACAAGATTCAGGTGAAATCTCATTCCACATCACATGAGAGGACTATCATCAAAATTTCACAATTTGGATCCACTTTTCCAACGCAGATACCCTGTAGAAGGTCTAGGATTGTTTAGTTTCTTCTCTGCTATATCGTGAACCATTAAATCCAGTTCTTGATTTGTATTTCTAGCACTGGAGGAAAACTGCAATCAAATGCGAATTCTGCACAGTGGACATTCTGATTTGCATAGAAGTCGGGGAGCATGTGTGTAAATTAAGGACACTGAGAAAGTGGTTTCAATATGGAAGATTATGTAATGCATTGTCTATTTTGTTTCAAATATCAGGATGGACTACACTATCGCTGGTCTGATGGCAGACATGCAACATATAGTCATTGGAGCACTGATGATCCCGCACCAACTGATAATTGTGTGTACATGGATATTGATGGGTACTGGAAAACCTTGGGCTGTGATTCAGTATTGGAAGGTGTAATTTGTCATATTCACCAAAGTAAGTACCCAGTTGATGGAGAAGAGTGCACCAACTATTTTCAGAGGAAATATGGGTGCCGTGGATCGGTCATTAGACATGAAATGCAGTCTATCCTGGGTGTAACACACAAAGAAAACTAACAATGGAGTCGTAACATTAGAAATGAATTGAATTGTTTATTGTCATGTATGTGAAGGTACAGTGATGAAACGTAGTTCTGCATGCCCTTCAGGCAGCTAGCCATTTTGGATTTACTGAAGAGTTCCTCGAAAAAGACGATGGGTGATTAGATCAATCATTGAGAACGCTCACATTTAACTTTAAGATTACAGGCAAATCAAATCGAAACCAAAAGTTACAGCTACTTCCTGATAGGAATCTTATATGACATTTGCTTCACTCATAGCCCCTGTATTTTAAATATTTACCTTATAACTAATATTGATATTTAACTGAACATTTAGTTTGCAAATTTTCCATCAGATGCCCCAACATTACATCAGTGACCACAAATAATACTTGAGTGTGAAACATGTTGGGCTACCCTTAGAAGATGATGCACTCTAGACAAACACAAATTCTTAATTTGTTCTTAATTAATTGCATATAAAATTCTTAAGTTATTGATTAATTGCTCAGTCACAATAATGGACTCTGAGCAACAGAGAGATTTCAAAAAGCCAGACATGAACTAAAGTCACAAATTAGAGAGTTTAGGAATAAAACACATGATGCATGAAAAATCTGAGTTAGAGGGTCAAAATATTGTGATGTGACTTAAAATTGGTGATAGTTTTGACAATGTAGCCACAGAAAGGTTTGTTTGGACAATGGTTTCAAAATCTTTCTTTTAGAGTATTATTCATGGGATATTGTATCTCTGCTTTCATAATCTACTAAGGATAAAACTTGTGCATTGAATCTTTTAATGTCCATATTTCAATGTGACAGAAGAAGAAGAACAAGAAATGATTGATCGTGAAACTGTGAGATGCCCTCATAAGATTCAAGGAGCATTATGGATACCATTCAGAAATAATTGCTACTCCTTTCCAATTTATCCTGGAAAGCCAAGCTTTTTCCAGGAGAGCAGTTTCCATGCTATGTGCAAAAATTTGGGTAAGAATGACTTTGCATGATGGTTGTCATTCCAATAGTAAATGTTTAAAGAGATTTAGTGTGTTTTCACAGAATGCCAAAAATCTATTCCTTTATAATTTGCATAGTTATTCAGGTGGGTTTTTTTTTAAATAAAGTAACCAGTAGTTTATTTAAATCCCTACTTTGGATGAATTTTTAAAAAATATTTCAACTTTTGGAAAAGTCAAACCTACTTAAAAATCTCTGTCAAACAGATCCAAGGTCCAAACCCTTGACTATTAGGAGTGAAGAAGAAAATAACTTCATCGTTGAACAACTTAACATTCACAGTTATCTATACAAGTGGGTGTGGCTCAGTGTATTATATAATGGTAAGTAATGCATAATGTCTTTCTCCTGTAATGTTATCAGACTTGTCCTGATGACATATGGTATGGCCTTTGAGCAATTTTGTAGACCGTGCCAAACCAATAAAATTAGTGAATTTTCTAAAGTGACACTCATTTGCCTTTTTCACACTGACTAACCAGTAGATCGGCCATTCAATGAACCGGTTAAGGAAGCCGGTTTTTTTTTCTTTCACACTGGACCACTCTTAAATGGATCTCTTTGTCCTTTCACACTCATCGCAAGACACCCCTGAGGATAGGGGATTCTATCTTCCAACAGTGACGTTTGAGTGACAACGCATAGAGAGATGGTGGACCTGCCCTAAATCCTGATCAATATATTATGATCTTGTATTTAAACAACATTAATCATGCCTAATTACTACATAATTAAGCATTATGTACATCACAATATGAGCCCTTCAGCCCTGTTGTTGTGCAGACCTATATAAACCTTTATAAATTTATTAAAAACTGTGGAAAAGTTGTATAAAATACATAGCCACACAATTTGTAAACACTGGGAAAGACGTAGCGGCAATAGCGCACAAATTATAAAGACTGGGAAAGGGCGATGGCGGACCACTCCCAGAATTCCACGTGTTCTTCTTCAGGTTCCACTGATTGTTATCCCAATCATCAAATTTAACAAATTCTTAATCCTTTGTTGATAATCTTTGTACTCTAACCCATTACTTTATTTTCCCTGTATTCACCTCAACCTGGTGCAAGAACCTAGTTATTTCTCCACTATTTGTGGAGGAGAGTTTGGTAATTTGTTGCTCTTTCAGAAGATTCCAGATTAAAACTTATCAGAAAATTGATGATGGCACCAAATACATTTTTACATTTCCATGTGCAGAACTAAGTTGTTGTGTATTATGTTGTCATTGTTTACACCCTTCTATTTTCTCCCATTTCCTTTGTGGAAATTTTTCAGTAATTGATCAACCATTAAGTGACAGATTAATTAAAATTCAGTTTTCTATAATCTGTACAGATGGTGAGAGGAAGAATTCTCCTGCATTAATGTAAAACAGTGGGTTTTTTAAATAAGGACAGCCTTTCAAAGTTTCAGACTGTTGCAAAGACTGTTTTCATATTGAAAGAAATATAAAACTTTTTAAAGACGAGTCTTTCCTTAATATTCTGTTAATTAAATTTGTTTTGGTTTTAGGAAATCGTATGATGTGGTATGATGGTTCTTATGTGTATTTTTCAAACTGGCGTTCTGGAAGACCCAACTTTTTTAATTCGCATCAAAATTTCCTTGGGGCTATACTTGATAAGGATGGATTTTGGTATCTGACAAGCCATCCTTTTATGCAGACAAAATTGATACTTCAAAGTGTCTTTGTTTGTAAAATTGAAAATGGTAAGACAATCAATCTCTAGCATTTAAACATTTAGAATTCTTTGCTGAATCGGAATAGTCATCAATCCTGCTGTGATCATCTTTTTGCTATTTAAAAAGAGCTAAAAACATCTATTTATTTAAGTATCTTTTGGTATTGATGTATTACAATGAAAAATGCAGTTTTACAAATACAAGAGTTTTGTATACTGTAATATAAAACACAATTTGGTGCTCTTCAGCATTGTATTATGCAGTCTTAAACTCTTTCCAGATCTGTAGATTTAAAGACGTAAGCCAAGCTCTACTACTTAGCAAAATCATTTGTGTTACAGCCATTGTTCTGCTTCAAGGCTGATCAGATATTGTTGTTTTAGTTCGTATGTGAACATACAAATTATGAATAGAAACATAGAAGATAGGAGCAGGAGTAGGTCATTCGACCTTTCAAGCCTGCTCCGCCATTCAACAAGATCATGGCTGATCTTAAAGTTCAGTACCCCGTCCCCGCCTTCTCTCCATAACCTTTAATACCCTTATACTGAAGAAATAGATCTAATTCCCTCTTAAATATATTCAATGAACCTGCCTCTACTGCCCTCTGTGGCAATGAATTCCACAGATTCACCACCCTCTGGGTAAAGAAATTCCTCCTCATCTTGGTCCTAAATGGTTTGCCATTTATCCTCAAACCATGACCCCGGGTTCTGGATTTTCCCATCCTTGGAAACATCCCATCTGCATCCACTCTGTCCAGTCCTGCCAGAATTTTATATGTCTCTATGAGATCCCCTCTCGATCTTCTAAACTCCAGGTAGTGCAATCCCAATTTGCACAATCTTTCCTCATAAGTCATTCCTGCCATTCCAGGTATCAGCCTGGTGAATCGCCTCTGCACTCCCTCCATTGCAAGAACATCCTTCCTTAGATAAGGTGACCAAAACTGCACACAATACTCCAGGTGGGGTCTCACCAAGGCCCTGTACAGCTGCAGTAACGTATCCTTGTTCCTATACTCAAACCCTCTTGATATGAAGGCCAACATACCATTTGCCTTTTTAACCGCCTGCTGTACCTGCATGATCGCCTTCAGAGACTGGTGTACAAGTACCCCTAGGTCTCTCTGCACACCCCCATCTCTTAATCTATTGCCATTCAAATAGTAATCTGCCCTCCGGTTTGTATTACCAAAGTGGATAACCTCACATTTATCCACATTGTAGTGCATTTGCCATGTATCTGCCCAGTCCCTCAATTTATCCAAATCACACTGGAGCTTCCTGAACCCCTCTTCCGTGCACACAACCCCTCCTAGCTTAGTGTCATCTGCAAATTTGGAGATATTACATCCAATCCCCTCATCCAGATCATTAATGTAAATTGTGAATAGCTGGGGTCCCAGTACAGACCCCTGTGGTACCTCACTGGTCACCGCCTTCCACTCAGAAAACGAGCCATTTATCCCAACTCTGTCTTCTACCTGCCAGCCAGTTCTCAATCCACATCAATACTTTGCCCCCAATCCCATGAGCCTTGATTTTGGAAGCCAGTCGTTTATGCGGGACCTTATCGAAGGCCTTTTGGAAGTCCAGGTACACCACATCCACTGGCTATCCCCCATCTATTTTACCTGTCACCATCTCAAAGAATTCCAATAGATTTGTCAAGCACAATTTACCTTTTGTAAATCCATGTTGACTCTGTCCGATCCCTTCTCTGCCAGTCATATGCTCCGCTATTACATCCTTAATAATGGATTCCATCATTTTGCCCACTACTGATGTAAGGCTCACCGGCCTAAAATTCCCCACTTTTTCTCTACCCCCCTTTTTAAATAGTGGGGTAACATTAGCTACCCTCCAATCCATGGGATAATTGGCTAGAACTGTTTTATAAGCCACGAAGATTAACATTCCATTAACTGATTATTTTTGTACCTATTTATTATATTGATCTTTGTTTATGTATAACAAATTAAACTCTGTTCCTTGCTTTTCACCTTTGCATAAAACTGATCTGTCCATTTTTGTTCTTAAATGGATAAACTCACAGGTGTCCCCTTGCAAATCCATCTGTCACAATATTTCCTATTCAGTCTCTATTGCCTTGAAAACTGAATTTTACCAACATAGTTACTTCAAAGTCGGTGTAACTTAGAATAGTAGATGAGGAAGTTTGTGTTTAATTTTGTTGATACTACAGTACAACTCTGATTATCTGAAATCGGATTCTCCAAAATCCTAATTTATCCAAAAAAAAATTAAATTTTGGATAAATTAGGATATCGGAAACAAATCAGAAATCCTCATTTATCAGAAATTTTTTTTGGAGCTGAATTGACCTCGCAAGTTGAGGGAAAAAAAATTCACCCGACATGAAATTAGAACGATGATTGTCTTTGTTTATCTCTCTTCTCCCCCCACCCCCCACATTTCTTCTTTCCGTATTGATTTTCTCTCCAACCCTCCCTCTCAAACTGCATGCTGCTGTCTCCCAGTCACAAGCATTTTGAAGAATCCCTTGTCCTGGCGTCAGCAAGGAGAGTGGCCTCCCAGGCAGCAGGCAGGCAGGAGTGGGACCGGGTTCAGTGGTGTTCCCTTCCTCCCTCCCTCGGCATACCGGATGCCGACGCCAACTCAGTATCCTTCCCTCAGTCTACTTCCCTGGTGTGCGTGTGTGGTAGGCCAAGGGGAGAATTCAGAGTTGGGACTCTGGAGTTGGGATCTCTGGTAACTGGGAAGACAGAAGCCTGTCGACTTGCCAGTGAGTATTCCACTGGCTCGGGAAGCCTCCCCGGGGATCAGTGGCAGCGGTGGTTTCATGTCTGGAATTGGCAGTGGTGTTGGCTTCCTCAAGGGAAATAGTGGTGGCCAGATTTTTTTTTTTGGAGAGAATTAAACATTATTTTAATGCTTAAAAAGTCTTCCCTTGTTGTTTAAACATTGATACAAGTGATTTGCTGTTGCTACTGGGCTATTTTTAAAACTGACCAGTTCTCCAAAAGAAAACCATTTATCCGATATATGGTCCCGGCCATTTTGGATAATCCAAAGTTGTACTGAATTTCTGTCCATATAACATCTCAGTTCTGGAAATCTGTAACAGTTTGCTGATGTTTTGTACTCAACTTTAAAATCCCTTCCAGCTTTTTGCCTTTTGTGTCCAAGCAGATGCAACAGTTTGATTCTTCTCTGGTACTACTTTTTGTGTCTGATTTTTATGATTTGCCTGCTGTTCAATAAATAAACAAAAAATATCATTGCGTAAACTTACAAATGACTTGAAGTGAGCTTCCAAATGAAAGAAGAACCTTTAAGATGAAATGCAAATGCAAAGTTATCCAAGTAAGAATCCCTAAGAGCCACTTGGTTTTCTGTGTCATCGCCTTGTCGCCCTCTAGGTCTGTTATCTGTGAGAAGACTGACTTGATCAAATTGTAATCTCAGTCTCCTATAACCCTCCAATCAGATGGTTTTAAAGTATTTGGTCATAGGATATTTTTTCATTCTTATTTTGTTAGAGGCCAGAATAGTTCATAGGTTTCCTCCAAGTACCCAACAAAAGTGGAATAAAGAGAAAAACTAGTATTTCCAAACTATTTTATGATGGCCCTTAATATGTTGGCTTTGCACAGCAATTGCAAATGGAGCAGCCAGCATTCAGACATTGAATGCTGGACTTCTACATGCTCACCGTGAAATGATCAAGTCCAAGACTTTGCCATTGAGAAGGTCATAATGGAGTTCAACAGCAGAATCCATCATCACAGGATTTCCCCAGGATCACATTGAGGAATCACCACTTTGACCTGGTACCAGGATTGATCTGAAGATCTGAGACCCCACCAATTTAATTTGGGATTGTAGGGAATAAATATAGAAGGCAATGATGAGAATGTTACATTTGATTATTTTGAATTACTGTAATGATACAAATTATTCCTGACTTTTGTATTTTTAGAAATTTATTCTCTTCTTAAATCTGGTTAATTACTCCCTGGGGTTCTAATGGATTTCAAATGTTTGAGTGTTAAAGTGCTACAAAACCAAATCTGGATCAGTGAAAGACATCAAAGCTTCAGTCCCAGATGAGCTCAATGCCTTCTACGCCCAATTTGGCCACCAGAACAAGAAGAACTGCTTTACACCTGAAACTCAGTACGACAACAGCACCATTTACAAATTTGTGTAAAAGGGACAATGAAGAGGGAGATTGAAAACTTGGCTGAATGGAGCACCAACAACAACTCACTCAACGTCACCAAAACCAAGGAGCTGATTGCTGACTTTCGGAAGGGAAAACCAGAGGCACATGATCCAGTGGTCATTGAGGGATCAAAGGAAGAGAGGGTGAGAAAATTTAAATTCCTGGGAGTCAACATCCCAGAGGAGCTTTCCTGGACACAACGCATTAATGTCATCATGAAGAAAGCATGTCACGCCTCTACTCAGGAGTTTGCGGAGGTTTGGTTTAACTTTGAAAACCGTGGAAAACTTTTACAGATGTGTAGTGGTAAAGGTGCTGACCTACTGGATCATGGCCTGGGATGGGGCTACCAATACCTTGAGTGGAAAGCCCTGCAAAAGGTAATAGACACGGCAAAACTCTCCTCTCCATCAAGAAAAACTATATGGAACATTGCTATCGCAGATCAGCAGAAGTCATTAAGATTCCACACCACCCAGGACATGCTCTGTTTTTGCTGCTGCCATCAAGAAAGGTATAGGTGCCACAAGCCTCATCAACCAGGCTCAGGAACAGTTGCTATCTCTCCACCATCAGAATTCTAAATAACATACTCATTCAGAGATTCATTTAAGGAGTTAATTTGCACATTATTTATTACTCATTTTTTTTCTTTTTTTGCACAATTGTTTACATTTCTCTTTTATATGCTTATCTATCTCTTGAGTAAAGTCTACACTATCGATAAGTAGAAATTCTCCCTTGCCTGCAAGAAAAAGGATTGTATGTGATGTCATGTATATGCTATATTTGAATGAACTTGATTTTAAAATCTGTTTAAAAACAATGACAACTTTGATAAACAAATGAAAGCCACCAATCCAATTTTGCTTCAATCGCTGACAGTCACAGGTGTTCAGATCACCAAATATCTTGGAGCACCAATGAGAGAGATCTTCCATATTCAATGGTATTGAGATCATCTAGAGAACAACATAGTTGGACATATGTCTCAGAACAATGGAGCAAAAATATCTCATTTGAATACAATAAACGATTAAATACCTTAAAATTTCATCTTCTCCATGAAAATTCTTCTGTTAATCTATCCCTTTGGGTTACGTTTTGCTACCCGTCCAATTATGCAATGTTTGACCAATTGTGAATATATTTCTGGACATAAATTCTTGCTTGCATGTGCCAAATTATTAATGTGCAAGTTGCTGCACATTACATCCTTCTGAAAGTTTGCTTCAATTTTGATGATGGTTTTAACTGGGCATATTTTTTTTCTTCAGACCATGATCCAACTCATTTTGAACCTCCTCCTGATAAAGTACCATATGGAAACCACACTTACATGTTAATTCAGAAAAAGATGAATTGGTATGAAGCACTTCAACAATGCCAAAAATCTCACTATCAACTTGTTAGTGTCTACGAGGAAGATCAGCACGTGTTCCTGAAGAGCTTGGTGAAGTTAGATGGATTTCCTCTCTGGATTGGTTTATTCAGCCAAGATGTAAGTTTTCTTAAAGGGAGCATTACCCATTCCAGTCTATATCCCCAAAGTATATCAACCAAAAATCAGTCTTATCCATCCAAGTATTCGAAGCTTTTTTGTGAGGTCTTCGCTTTCTATTGTAATGTCTTTGCTGCTTCTTGCTCCATCACTCTACTAATCTTGACGCAATCTGGCCCAGAGATGTATTCTTTCTTTCTGTGAAAAATCTATTCAATTAATAGGTGGTGGATCTTCATTTGTGAAAAGGTATAAAATGAGTGAAATCAGTTTATCGATTCATCTGTTTTGTATTGGATGTACTGACATGGGCAGCAGAGTTACCATGGTGATCAGTACAGCACCAACAACTGGGTTTGAATCCGGCGGTGTCTGAAGGATTTTGCATGTTTTGTCTGTGTCTGCATGGGTTTCTTCCGGGTGCTCCAGTTTCCTCCCACCCTTTGAAACATTGGGGTGGTTGTAGGTTGGGTGTAATTGGGCAACAAGGGCTTGTGGGCTGAAATGGCCTGTTATTGTGTTGTATAGGTATGTCTATTACATGTTGATAATTACATTTCAAATAGTCTTCTGTAACATCTATGCTTTTCATTCTTGTCCATATTTAGCTCCCAATTACTTGTATCTGTGCCAGTTTCCTCAATCTACTCATTGAATTCCAGTTTGGATTACTCCATGTTTGGATTACTCTTAATTATGTTTCTCCCACAAGACAAACTTGCCAATGAAAGTAACTATATCTGCCCTTGATGTAAAAACATGTGATAAAGATTCCTTTATTGTAGTGTAATAGTACAGAACACATAATATTACATGAAATTGCCTTGTGCCGGGAGGCAGACAGAGAGTCGACATTAGTGTCACCCAGTGCCCCTTGTAGTAAGAGAGGAAGAGAAGCAAAAGTGTGTCCCTTCAGAGTCACTGAGTGTCCTTGGATTTGCCTCCAGCGCTCCCACAGCCTCTTCAGCCACACAGATTCCTCATCAATTAATTGGGAACCCAAGCTCCAGATCCAAACCTCTGATACAATCAGGAAGCCTTTAGCACCTAAGGCTCCTTCTTGCCCTCAGCACCCTCTTAAATCCTAGTTCCAATACCTGGTTCCCATGGGCCAGCCTCCTGCAACCCATGCGGGTCTCCTAACCCCAAGCCATCCGCAAACTATGTAGGTCCCTCAGCTGCTGAGTCCCTCGCTGGTCCTGGCAATATATATATATATATATATATATATAAAGTGGAGGAAATAACCAACCAGACTTTTTATTCTACCCCTTGTTAAAAAACCTGAATATTTTCTCTGCATTTTTAATGGTCTCATTAAACTTCCGTGGTCAATTCTAGTAAATAAGTGTATACACTGATCCTTTTGCTGCCCTCAAAGAAGGGCTCAAGTCGGAAACATTGGTTTTGTATCTTTATCTTTCATATATAAAGTACACTTTTGAACCTGCTGAGTTTCTCCAGTATTGTCTTTTTACTTCAACCATTGTGTCTGAAAACTTTTGTATTTTGCTTCTTTTCCGCTCTACTTTGTCTTCGACTTCTTTCAATTCATTCTTACTGGAGATTAACTGTAAGGAAATCAAACTGCTATCACCAGCTTGACAATATCTCCAAAAGTCGAGATTGATCTCTGTGTTTGAAAAAATCATCAGCTGTTGAACATAAGTAGGCAATTCAGCCAGGAATAAAGCAAAATAGAGCACTTCCTTATCAAATCAGATGCAACCTGTAGTCAAAGCTGCAAATAGCAGAAATAAACTATCAAAATATATTTTGCTGACTCGATATCTAAGTAAAAGCATTGAAAAGTTAAAATGTTTAAATTTGTACATTGTTTATTTGGAGTATTGCAACATGGTACCTGTATATTTGATCAGTAAGAGAAAATGCATTTTGAGGCTGGTGAGGCAAACCAATGACACTTAACAATGAGTCATTCATGTTATATCAACAGTAATTTTAATGAAATGAAGTCTCAGGGGAAAAACATGTTGGTAAGTTTTTTTGTGGTAATGACTGGTGCAAGAAATTAATGTCTTCTGTAATTGAATAAGTGGCTTTAGTTTAATTCCACAGCTGAAAATGCACTTCTATAATTAATGCACTTAATAATTAGCTCATTCCAATTATCATTTTCTTGCACTAGGGAGGATCATCATTTGAATGGTCAGATGGAATCAATTCAGACTATAGACCCTGGGAGTATTCCCACCTTAATTCAAAAGGCAATTGTGTGTATATGGACACTAAAGGCTTCTGGAACCGTACGAGCTGTAAAATTATGGGTGATGGAGCTATATGTTATGCTTCACAAAATGGAGGTAAGAAGACAAGTTCGACAAAATATACTCTTTCCTATAAAACAAACTGATTTTGTGTATAAAATATTTCCGATTACTTTTAGACATGAAACAAAAGATTATTTGTTAGATTAAAAATGTGGAAAAACAAGTAATTTTCAAAAAAAATTCTACTTGACCTCTCTTGACAGATAGGAATCCAAACAGTGAATACATGCTGGTGAATTTCCAATTTGCCAAAGTTATTGGAAAAGTTTCTGTTTTTTTTCTGAAATTGTTGGATCTTCACAAGAACAAATGTCAATTGCAAACTTCATCTCATTGATTTCATTATTTCATTCCTTGCACCTTGACTGCACAACACAGAAGCTTGATTTCTCTGCCACTGGCCAATCAGACTGCTTGAAATTTCCCATTGACAATATACAGTACAACTCCGGTTATCCAAAATGGTCAGAACCACGCCTATGTCAGAAACTTTTTATGGAGAACTGGTCGTTTTTTAAAAACCGCCTAGTAGCAACAGCAAATCTCTTGTATCCACAAACAAGAAGGGAAGGCTTTTTCAGCATCAAAAAATTATGGCTGCTGCCGATCACAGAGATGACCCCAACGCGGCCACCAATTCCCCCGAGACCACCCAACTGCCTCTCCCGATCCCCAACATGTCCCCACCACTGCCGCTGATCCCCAGGGAGGTTTCCCAGGCTGGTGGAACGCTCAGTGGTGAGTCAGTGGGCTCCTGTCTCCCCAGTCAACAAGGGCTCTCGATGCTGGAGTCCCAACTCCGAATCCTCCCCTAGGTCGACTCCAAATTCTCAGTGTGGAAGTAGGCCAAGAGGAGGATTCTGAGTCGGCATCTGTTGTGCCGAGGGAGGGAAGAGGATAGGAGTGGAGAGGATGGAAAACCACTGAGCCAGTGGTCCCTCTCCTGCCCGGGAGCCTGAGGTCCTGCTGCTAAGAAGGAATTCTTGAATCTAACATGCCATTTAATTCGATAATATTAGTGGTATTGTACTCAAATTATTTTAATTTCTTTCAAAGTATTTTGATGGATTTGTGTTATTATGGATATTGTTACACTGTCAGTATTTTGTGTGGATTATTGATTTATTTGTAAGTATTCTGGGTGTTTGCACTTTCTCTCTCCTGAGTGTTTTCCCTGATGCCTTGCTTTCCTCTTGTCTCATAAAGAGATGCTGGTTGGTACGATAGTTGGCTCAGTAAATACTTAGTTGGAAAATCCTCAGGTATTAAAGATGTGAGAGAACAGATTATGGGAAAGACAACATACCCAACCATTTTTTTTCTCACTCCTCCCATTGCAAAAAAAGGTTAAGAATGTGAAGGCCATATGTCAACGAGCTAAAATAATTTTGTTTCGCTGCAGCCATCAGGCCCCTGAATGAACCACATAACAGTATTATCATGTCGCCCTTGGCTGCTTCTGATTGATCTTCATTTTCATTGTAACCCAAAACACTGTAAATTGTGCACGTCACACAGACAGCTATGTAGGGAGTCACGTGATTGAGTAGTGGCCGGTAGGGTAAAACCAGCCCTCTCCAGAAAAGAAGAAAAAAAGTTAAAAGGCAAAGTTCAATAAATACAAAATATAAGAAATAAAAGTTAAAGTTGGAGAGAAGAGAAAGAAAATGGCCACTAAGAAGGAAAAAGTAAAAATAACGGGGAAAAAAAAGAAGAAAAGACACCGGGAAAGAAAGGAGAAGGCCTTACCTGCACGAAGGAACAGGGAGCCGTGGTGGAGAAGAGCGCCCGATCTCAGAGGTTGGTGACAGCCCCGTGGAGTCATGACCTCCCCCCCCCCGACCAGTGGGCTGCAAAAATGGCTCTCTGAGCCAAACAAAAGTGTGCAATCTTAGGTGAAGGAAAACACCGACTGTTCTCGGATCCAGAGGAAGCACGAGAATTTGCACAACGCTTGCAGGACAGAAGGAGAGATGAAGAGGTGTAATAAGAAAGAAGAATGGTGATTAAAATATATATAAAGATGTAAAAACAATGTATATGTAAAGAAATAAAGAAGGAAGTAAGGGGTGAAAAAAGGGAGAACTTTGTTATATGTGTAAAAAAAAAAAAGTGTTTTCTGGGGGAATTGGCAGGGGGGAGAGAGACCCTTGCGAGCAGGATCGCAATCCAAATGGAATGGGGAGTTGTGGTTGCCTGGCAAGGGATAAGGGGCAACTCAGAGAGGGGGGGATATTTGGGGTTAAGGGAATATTGGATGTGGGAGTTGTTGGAGTATTTTATGTTTTAAATGTGTTGTCATACATTGAGTTTAAAAAGGGAAAACTGAGATGAAAAGGGGGATGGTGGTGGCGAGGAAGCGGAAATGAGGTGTAAACAGGATATGAGATGGCCACGTTGAACTATATGACTATAAACATTAATGGAATATATAACCAAATTAAAAGGAAGAGGCTATTAAATTTACTGAAAAAAGAAAAAATAGATTTAGCATTTGTGCAGGAAACGCATCTAACTGAAGTGAAACATAGACTGGGTAGGGCACGATGCGGCAGCATCATATAATTCAAAAGCTAGAAGTGTAGCTATATTAATTAATAAAAATGTACCAATCAAAATAGAGGAGGAAATAATAGATCCAGCAGGGATGTATGTAATTATAAAGTGTCAGATATATTCAGAATTTTGGAATTTGCTCAATATATATGCACAGGAGGATCAAAAGTTTATGCAGGATATTTTTTCAAGATTGTAGATACACAAGGAAATTTATTGATAGGAGGGGATTTTAATCTTAATTTGCATCCAATGTTGGATAAAACTGGACAAAACACTAGTAAAAAGAATAAAGTGGCCAAATTTATGGTTAAATCAATGCAGAAAATGAAACTTATGGATATATGGAGGAGGCAGCACCCAAGAGAGAAGGAATACTCGTATTATTCAAGTAGGCATAAAACATACTCAAGGATTGATATGTTTTTTTTAGTCGGCCCATATTCAAGGGAGAGTTAGGAAAACTGAATACAAAGCTAGATTACTATCTGATCATTTACTCCTGTTATTAGCAGTAGAACTGGAGGACATCCCACCAAGAAAATATAGATGGAGGTTAAACTCCATGCTACATAAAAGACAGGAATTTAGAGAGTTTATTGAACGCCAAATTAAAACATATTTTGAAATAAATACGGAATCAGTGAAAGACAAATTTATATTATGGGACGCAATGAAAGCCTTTATTAGAGGGCAGATAATAAACTATGTAACTAAGATGAAAAAGGACTACAATCGGGAAATAGAGCAGTTGGAAAGGGAGATAGTAAGTACAGAAAAGGAACTAGTAAAAAGAATGATATAACGAAAAGGAGAGAATTGGCGGACAAAAAAAGTTAAATATGAAACATTACAAATGTACATGGTGGAGAAGAACATAATGAAAATAAAGCAAAAGTATTACGAACTAGGAGAAAAAACACATAAAATATTAGCCTGGCAACTTTAAACAGAACAGGCTAAAAGAACTGTATTGGCATCAAGGAAAAAGGACAAACAAATCACATATTTGATATGTATTTGATAATCACATATTGATGAGAACTTTAAGGAATTTTATGAACAATTATACCAAACTGAGAACGAGGGGAAAGATGATAAAATAGAAGAGTTTTTAGCTAAAATTGAACTGCCGAAATTGCAAGAAGAGGAACAAAACAAACTGATAAAACCATTTGAAATAGAAGAAATACAGGATATATTAAAAAAGCTGCCGAACAAAAAAACACATGGAGAGGATGGATTCCCAACAGAATTCTATAAAACTTTTAAAGAGTTATTAATTCCTCCTCTCCTGGAAGTAATGAACCAGATAGAAGAAATACAAAGCTTGCCAGATTCATGTAAGATAGCAATAATTACAGTAATACCAAAGACAGGGAAGGATCCACTAACACCAGCATCATATAGACCAATATCTCTACTTAACTCAGACTGTAAGATATTAGCGAAATTATTAGCATATAGATTGGCCGATTGTAAAAATAGTAAAAACAAGATCAAACTGGATTTATTAAGAAAAGACGAACAACAGTTCAAGGAAATAAAAAGCCAACAGTGGCTGTTGCTTTAGACGCAGAAAAAGCCTTTGACAGAGTAGAATGGAATTAATTATTTAAAGTATTACAGAGGTTTAATCTATCAGAAAAATATATTAACTGGATCAAACATTATATAATGAACCATTGGCGAAGGTAACAGTAAATGGATATGTATCGAACCAATTTAAATTAAGTAGGTCAACTAGACAGGGATGTCCATTATCCCCCTCACTGTTTGCTTTACCAATAGAACCATTGGCAAAACTGATAAGAACAGAAAATAAAATAAAAGGGATAAAAATAAAGGAGAAGGAGTATAAAATCAGTTTATTTGCAGATGACATCATAGTATACTTAACAGAACCAGAAATATCAATAAAAGAATTACATAAGAAATTTAAGGAGTATGGAGAAATAGCAGGGTACAAGATCAACGCAATTAAAAGTGAAGTGATGCCAATGAGTAACACGGATTATACAGAATTTAAAAAAGGATCACCATTTAAATGGCAAACACAAGTAATCCGATACCTAGGTATTAGGTTAACTTAAGCCACCTGTACAAACTAAATTATCAGCCACTAATTAAAAAATGGCAGGAAGAATTAGAACATTGGAAAGAATTACCGCTGATAGCGAGGGTAAATTGCATTAAAATGAATGTCTTCCCACGGATACAATACTTGTTTCAATCGTTACCAATTCCCTTAACAGAGAAATTCTTTAATGAACTAAAGAGAATAATAAGGAAATTCTTGTGGAAAGGGAGGAAACCGAGGATAGCGTTAGATAAATTAACAGAGAGGTACAACCAAGGTGGTTTGCAGTTACAAAACTTTAAAAATTATTATAGAGCAGCACAATTAAGGTATTTATCAGATTTTTACCAGACAAGGGAAAAACCAGACTGGATTAAGATAGAACTACATAAAATAGGGGAGAAGGTGCCGGAACATATACTTTATAAGTGGGATGAAAAGCTGGTGCAATATAAAAGCTCACCAGTATTGCATAATTTACTTAAGAAGAAGATCCACTTAGAAAGGAAAAAAAAACAAATTCTCAAATACCAAAATTACTATTGATGCAAAATCCGCTAATCCCTTTTACAATAGATAACCTTTAGAGAATGGGAGAGAAAGGGAATCAAAAGAATAGAAAATTGTTTTTTGGGTAATAATTTATTAACATTTGAACAGTTGAAGTACAAATATGGAATAACTCATGGTACAATGTTTGCATGTCATCAATTGAAAGCTTATTTAAAGGATAAATTGGGATACAGCTTGAGATTACCTGAAGGAAGCAGCTTTGAATACGTGATTACAGACACAATGATAATTAAAAGATTTATAACCAACATGTACATTAAGCTGCAAGATAAAGAAAATTAAATAAACTATAAACCTAAGCAGAAGTGGGAAAAGGATCTAAACATAAAGATAAAAAATGAAACATGGGAAAAGTTATGTTCTGGAACTATGAAGAATACAAGAAACACAAGGTTACACATGATACAGTATAATTGGTTACAAAGGGTATATATTACTCCTCAAAAATTAAAAAAATGGGATTCAACATTATCAGATGGATGTTTTCGCTGTAAGAAGGAAATGGGAAGAGCATTACATGCAACTTAGGCATGTACAAAAATAAATATGTTTTGGGAAGAATTAAATCAGATACTAAATAAAATTACAAAAAATAACATACCAAAAAAACCAGAGATATTTCTTTTAAGTTACATAAGTAGTAGAGAATTAGGCCTCAAATTGGATAAAGTGCAAAAAAATTCATTATGATAGCCTTAGTGATAGCAAAAAAATGTATAATGTCAACTTAGAAAATGGAAGAGAGCATGAGTATACAGCAATGGTACATGGAAATGAATAAATGTATTCCATTGGAAAAAATAACATTAATTTAAAAAATAGTCACAATATTTGAACAAATTTGGGAACCATACATGGAACATATCGAGAGAGCTTGCCTATGACCTCCATTCCCTAAAATGAGAATGAAAATGTTAAGAAGACAAAATGACTAGATTCAGTGCGTAATAAATAGATGATGCATTTTTCTGGTTTATTTTCCTTTGTGTGAAAAAAGTTATACATCTTTAAGCCATTAACAATTGGGGGAAAAAAAACAAATTTGTGTATTTCAAAAAGTTGTTTAAACTTGAGCGATGGGAGGTCAAGTGAAATTTATCTAACAATCATTGTTGAAAATCTAAAAAGCTGCTGAAGATGTTGCCTGATTTGACTTGATGGTAATATTTTTTATTATTAAAAAAGGGAGAAAGGAAGGAACAGAAACTGTTGCCATCAGTTTCTTCAATGATCTATTCTCGAATGATAAAATGTCCAGGCATGGGAGAATCTAGGACTAGAGGGCACAGTCTTAGAATAAAAGAGTATTCTTTGAGAACAGAGATGAGGATAAATTTCTTCAGCCAAAGGGTGGTGAACCAATGGAATTTGTTGCCACATATTGATGTGGAGGCCAATTCATTGGATATACATAAAGAAGTTGATAGGTTCCTGATTAGCAAGCTTGGTGCCATTTCTTGACGAGGAAAATATTTTTAGGCTATGTTTAATGTAATGATATATCTCAAGTTTTTTTTTTAAATTATAGGTTGAGCATGTTTAAAAACTACATTTAATGGAAAGCATATCTGTATCACTGAAAATATCTTTTTGCAGACAAATCATCCAAACATCAGGAAAAAACTTCAAATTTATGTCCCCAGAAAAATGGAAAATCTCCATGGATTAGATTCAAAGACTACTGCTATGCTTTTGACATGGGGTTGTACAACTGGTCTATATTTACCATGGAAGAAACCAAATCAGTTTGCCAGCAGCTTGGTATGTTCTATTTGCAACTAAAATGCCATTGGGTGATATTGCTGGAAACACAGGGATTATTTCTGGTTTAAACATGGTTTATTTGTCTTGATCTTCTTTCTGTTGTTGTTATCGTTCACATTGATCTGTTCTGTAAAACGATAATGTACTTGGAATATAATGTTGTTCTATACACCAAAGTAATCATCTCAATAGCATTTAAATAATGGGTATGCCATTCGATGAATTCCATTTACCATTTTTACTCTGCATTCTCTCCCGGAGAAAAATGTATCTTGATCATCAAGGCTCATTTTGACCCCATATTTCTTAAATTTCAAGGAACAGCAAATTCTTACTGGTTTCATTCTAGAATCTCCCAACTCCTGTTTGAAATTGGTGTATCAGAGGAGATTGGTCTGTGTTATCTATTAAATGTCTAAAATATTTGAAGCAGCTTTTATCTATTTTTGGAATGTGAAGAGAAGCTTTTTTAATTTCAACCTTTCACACCATAGTGGCGGTAGGTGATTTTGTATTGCGTCCCTTTCAAAACTTTTTTTGGCAGTAAAATTCCCAGTTCGAGATTTGAAATTTTTCCAAGGTTCCATATAATTGAACATTTTCACATTAATTGCTATTAAATATTAAATAATATACACTGTTATGAGTAATATGGAAAATTATAAAATCTTCTACCAAGGAAGTTGTAACAGAGCACTTCCAAAGTAATTCTAGAATGACATTGTCAACATAGATTTATGAAAGGGAAGTCATGCTTGAGAGAGGTGTTACATTTTCAAGAGGTTGTAACTAGTGGAACAGATAAGAGCAACCGAGCTGGTGTGATCCATTTAGACATTCAGAAATCTTTTGATGAACTGTTATAAATACCAATTGAATGTTATAATGAGCTTTGTAAGTCCAGCTATACACAATGTATATTAATTATTTGGATGAGAGGATCAATTGTAACACATCCAAGTTTGCTGGTGACAAAAGGCTAGGTGACACTATGCATTTTGAGGTGTTTGAGTGAGACTTAATTGGGATGTAATTGGGTTAAATGGATAGGCAAGTATGTGACGGATGAAATATAAAGAAAAGAAATAAACATCCACTTGGAAAGGAAATGTGGAGGATAGAATATTTTATAAATGTTGGTGTAAATTTATCCTCTCTCACAAATTGCCCTCTCAGTTCCCATCCCTGTGACGGCAAAAAAGGATACACTTGCACCAACACCTTCTCCCTCACTACTCTTTATATCCCCAAAGAGTCCAGCACTTCACTTGTGAATCTGCAGGAATTGTTTTCTGCATCTGAGGCTTCTGATGAGGCTTCCTCTATATCAGTGAAACTGGACAGAGACTAGGAAATCATTCATTGAGCACCTTTGCAACAGAAAGGAGCTCACAGTGGCCCAACCATTTCAGCTCCACACACCATTGCCACATGTCTGTCCTTGGCTTCATGCACTGCCAAACTGAAACGACCTACAAATTGGAGGAACGGCATCTTTGTGTTCCATTTATGCCCTCTCCAACCAGGCAGCATTAACATTGACCTCCAATTTTTATTGGTCCCCTCCCCAAGTCTCTCTTTCCCAATCCTTTTCCTCCAGCTCCCCCCCCCCCTTTCTTTCCCTTCTCCTATCAAAGAGCAGACTTCTCCCCCATTACAGTTTGTCTTTTTTTTTCTCTTCTACCCTCACACCGAGATCCACCTATGACTTTCTTGCCTGTGTTCTTCCTACTGCCCCATTTCTCCTTCCCCCTCCCCTCTCTTTGTTCAGGAGCTGGCCTGTTTTTGCTTATCTGACTAAGGGTCCATGCCTGAAATGTTGGTTACCTTTTAATTTATATGGATGCTATGTGGCTTGCTAAGTTTCTCCAGCATGTTTGCATACTGTACTCAACCCCAGCATCTGCAGACTTTCTTATTTACTGGTAAACAAATCACTAAAGTTACAGAACTTTGCAGGAGGATTTGAATACAAAACAGAAGTTGTCTTGCTCCAAAGTGCCTTGGGCTATAATCTCCATAACTAAGGAATGATGTACTTAAAAATAAAATTAGTACAACTCAAATTCAACAGGGTGTTTTATGGGATGACAAGTTTGTTCTATGAGGAGAGATTAAGAGGACTTTCCCTTGAGTTTATAAAAATGTGAGATGATCTCACTGAAACACCCAAAATTCTCACAGAGCTTAACAGGATATGATGAGGCTATGATGGTTCCCCTGGTTGGGGAGTCTGGAACAAGCTATTGCATTTTCAAAATGATTGCCCAAACAAGATGAAAAGAAACTTCTTCACCCAGAGTGTAGTGAATCTTAATCCAAGAAGACGATGAAAGCTCAGTGATGACACATATTCAAGGTGGAGACCATTAGCTCTTTGGATTTTAAGGGATGTGGGATTATGGCAAAAAATAAGGTAAAACATGAACCATGATCTGATCAAACTTGCCTACTCATGCTTACATTTTTTTTAAATGTTCCAGTGTATTGCTAATAACAAAATACAAACTTTTTAAATCTAGATTCCTCTGCAACTATTTTGAGCATTAAAGACCGAGAAGAAAATGATTTTGTTACCAGACAAATAAAAGGAGAGCAAGGAATCACTGGGCAGGTCTGGCTAGGAGTTATTGAAAATATTAAAGGTAAGGAACTGTGGGTACCTGTTGATTTATAAAGGAGGGAGGGCACAACAGCAAATGGGGAGGAGGAATGGCCCTGTGATTGGAGAGGGAAGGGATAGAGAGTTGGAGGGGAGGGATAGGGTAGAGAGGGAGAATGGAGAGTAGTCTAGCTATTAATCCCATCCATTTGGAAAGTGCCCAGATGGAATATTGTGTGGCTCCTCCAATTTATGGGTGCCTTAGTTTGGCAGTGTGAGGCAATGGACAGACGCATTAGCATGAGAGTCGGGTGCAGAATTGAAATGGTTGGCCTCTGGGAGACACCTGTCATGGAAGTAGACAGAGTGAGGTTGCTCAGTGAAGCAATCTCCCAGTCTGCATCCAGTCTCTCAGATGCAGAGAAGGCCACAACGGGAGCACCGGATGTAGAAGATCCCTCCTGCAGATACACAAGTGAGGTATTTTTTCACTTGCAAAATAAAATTTAAAAAGGCACCAGCGACCCACAGTGACTTTCTGCAGGCTGGAGAATGCCTGTTCAATACTCACCTTCCCAGCTGCTTTCATTGCAATCAACTGCAGGCAGTTTTTTTTAATGACAGCCAGCTGCTGGACAAAGTTAACAATCTACAAATCTCTTGGATCGGCTGAGTCAGGAACATGCTGGCTAGAAGGCAGAAGCCTTAAAGGAATAAGCCACTACCAAGGTTGAGGTTGGAAACATGGAGTGAGGGCTGGGATCCAAACAAGACTGAAGCGCAAGGGTCAGAGACTGCCCCTACCATCCATATTACTAGTGAAGGACCAGTCACTGGAGATTAAAGTTGACGGTCTGAGGGTAAGGCTGCTTTATCAGAGACAGGTGAGACAAATCTCATTTGTTTGCTGCACCGAGACGTTGCCATCAGAGAACATACTGGACACCGCTTTCCAACCAGATGGTTTCACCATTCATAGACTGGATTGGAACAGATTCTGGAAAAGGGAGAGGGGCGGTGTGGTGATTGGGAGTTGTTAATCCTCCTGAACTAGAGGGTGTCAGAGACGTAATGTCCCACCTCGGGTTAGATGCACAAACTGAATGTGTCCCGCAAAATTCTGAGTTGATAATAAAATACAAGAGATAGAAAAGAACCTAAGTTTCTTTATCACAATAGAAGAAACATCACATGGTATGGGGAGTGGGTATCAGCAGGAGACATGGAAAGTGTGAAGCCACCTGACGCTGTGAATTGGATTGAGAATGTCGATCATAAATGGCAGTCAATCAAACAATGATTCATGCTATATCAGCAAGCCATTGGACTCGATAGAAAGCTGGATTCATGAAAGATTGTACTGCTACTTACCATGGTGGGACCTCAAGCTCTAGAGGTTTTCAACATGTTTATTTTTGCTGAGGCAAATGCCCAGGGCAAGTTCAACAAGTTTATCAAGATGTTTGATGGACACTGCTCACCAAAGAAAAATGAAACATCCGAGAGGTATGTGTTTCAGTCGCGCACGCAGAGAGCTTTGATTTTTTTTTAACGGACTTGAAATTTAAAGCACAAGTTTTGGATGGCTGCAAGATTGAAACATCTGTGATCAAATTTTGTTCAGAATTATTGACGAGAAAGTGAGAGAGAGCTTGCAACGAGAAATAGAATTTACCTTAGCTGGAGCTGTGAAGAAATGCCATGCCAGTGAATTAGCTCTGCAGCACACAAAAATGTTTGGTGAGAGTGCAGGGGCAGGTGTAATAAAAAAATCCATGTTTCTTCATCACAGTTAGAAGAAACATCACAACTAGAGTGTGCTTTTTCATCAATACTGAGTGGCGCATGGACATTGGGGTTATGTCGGCCTTCTGCTCTACTGCCTTGGAGCAAATCTTGATTAGACCCTTCTATCTACCCCGAGAGTTCTTACGATTCTCACTGAGTCTATAATCCTTCCCGATGCCGATTCCAAACAGGTACTTGCAGAGCTGCATGATGTGGTCAGTACACAATAGATCTCCTAGCCTGAGTCACTACAAATCTTAAATGGCAACTTTAATCAGACCTGCAATTAGACGTTTAAGTTTTGGTCGAATATCTCTTCACTATTTAACTAAAAAAAAGTAAATACAACTTCCATCACATCATATCTTAATGATTTTAGTTAAGGTTCATTTGTACTTTTCATAGTTATATCGAATTACTTTTGTGCTTCCACACAGATAATTCACTGCAGTGGCTGGATGGTTCAATCATTTCTTATGCTAACTGGATAAATACAAACCTCTCAAATTCAATTCAAGACAAGTGTGCTGTTATATCATCTCAAAATGGTGTTTGGATCCTAACCAACTGTTCAGAGAGGCATAGCAGACTTGTGTGCAAAGTTCCAATAAGTAAGTCTAAGATGTGACTTATCAGCCTTCATGGAGCTTTGTTTGATATATTAAACTAAATCATACTGGCCATTAATTTTAGTAGTTGGCTTAAAAGATTAATGAAAAGTATATGTAGAATAATGTAAAATTGGTAAAAAGCAAGGATCGTTGGCAGTAATTTAATGCAGATTCAGTGAATCCTCTCTCATTGATTTGTAGACATGCAAGACAGGAATTTGGTTTGACATGCCAGAAATTAATACTTAAAGCATTGTCAACTTTGCACAAATTGTATTTCAATCATGACCAATCTTGTGTTTCGTTCATAGGAAGCTTCACAAATATCGTCTTAATAGTGTTCAACATTAATAACATACAGGCATTTTTAAGCTAGCAGTTTATGATACGAATACTGCATATTGTAAAGGGAGTTTAGAGAGATTGGAAGATTGCTTTCAGCACCTGGTGTTCCACACAATTGGCTTACTGAAAAATTAGAAAAACTGATATCTTGTGAACTTGCAAATGCAACATAGTGGTACAGTTTCAATGACGTGGGTTCTATTTTGACCTCTGGTGATACCTGTGTGGTATTACCAGAGGTCACCAGATCTTCAAGTGATCTGTTTACTCCCATGTCCCAAAGATATATAGGTTAGTAGGTTAATGGCTTTGTAAAATGCTCTAAATGTCGATGAATCAATGGAATGTAGGGAGATAAAGTTGCAGTGAAAATTAGTGAGGGAATGGACAAACAGACAGGATCTGCCTTCGCTTGTGTGCAACTGATCCTACCTGTTCCCCTGCAAATATGAGAGCCACAATGGAACAGAAGACAATTAAAAAAACAATTTGATTGACTTCGAGCAATGAACCTCTCTCCTTAAAAAACAAATGGTCCAAACAATCTTTGCTGTATGTGGTTGGCCAGACATCTGCAATGATTATGGGAACATCAGAAAAGTGTCTTATGTTTGTTGATGCCAGTATCCATGCAGATTATGGAATTTGTATATTTGTAATCATAATTACATTTGTAGAAATTTTACATTCATTTACTTGATGGGGAAATCCTCATGATTCATTGACTTTTGTTTGCCTCTTTTATAACATTGCATTAATTTTCTTAATCTTGCCTTGCAGAATCCAATTACAGAGTTGCAGCTTTGGTGGTAACAGTGATTTTTATCCTGTTACTTATCTGTGGAATTGTGTGGTTTCTGTATAAAAAGAATAAGTGGCGATGGGCTAACCCTTTTGGGACTGTCCACTATGAACGGAGTTATAATGATCCCTCCGATACTGATAGTACTGTTATGATAACAGAACTTAAGGAATTCCATGATTGAAACTTGATTCTTGTTCTGTTACCAAACTGCTTGAAAAATGTCAAAGCATGGGCCAGATCTTGACTCCCAGGAATCCCACTCCCATCTGCTCCAACACCCATGCTAAGTAGCTTTAACTGCAGAGGGTTATGTAATGGCCTGAAGCATCTTGGACTCCAGTAGCATAGCTTGAGTGATGATAGATACTCTGGTGTCTCTGTGAGGAGGGCCTTTCTCCGAAATGCCCCTATCAGCCTTTCACAACTGATCTCAACATCACCTCCAGCTTTGTCAGCCGTGAAAACTTTTTTTTTCTAAAATAGTATTTCAATTTGTCATGCAACCATAGATGCTTAAAGACTATTAAAATTGAAGTAAATAACTTGACCAAGAACAATTGATGATTTTTTGGAAGCAAACCAAATAATACTCACAAATAATACTCACAAATGAATAATCAAACATTAAACTGAAGGAAAATAATTTTAAAAGAAAGCATTTTATCTTTCTGCTTGCTTCCTAATCCAAAGGTCGATAATGTTGAAATCAGTGCGGGGCTCACAAATCCTGCAGCAGGTCTCACCTGGAAAGTCATTTGTAAGGGAATTTTGGTGGAGCTTATCAGGGTGACCAATATAAATCATGAACAAATCCCAGATTCGATGTAAAGCTCGATGCTGCCGGTTCTGTTCAAAACTGCCAGCAAAATCTGGCCCATTGATTTTATTTGTCCTTGAATCATTTTGCTGTTGTATAAATATTTTCTGATTTGCACTACTTGTATTTTCTGATAAATCCTGTTATCTGATGACTACTGCAGCAGTTTGCAGAGATTGTGTTCTATTAATTATTGGCTTTAAGAACTTATTTTTATACTGTATTTTGTAAGCGTTCCATGTTTCACAGAATGATAATATATGCAGTCTGAACTCCAGAAAGGAAATCTTTGTGGAATTCTCATCATTTATGTATGACGATGTAACACAGCTGATGTTTATTGATCTCTTTGTACATCTTTAAGCCATTAACAATTGGGGGGAAAAAAACAAATTTGTGTATTTCAAAAAGTTGTTAAATTCCATAACATCAGTTTAGGTTTTAGATGTGTATAAATTGAGGAAAATTGCTATTGTCTGTGAAAACATCTCAACTTCTTTGTCAGTAGTGCCTTGTGATTTGTTCTTCATGGCTGAATCTCAGATTGAGGATTGTTGCTGTGAAATAATCAACTATTCAAAAAATTAAAAGACCACAATAATATTCACATTATATTCTGATTTTCTTTGATCTGCTTTTAATACTATGGGTTTTTTCTTCAAATTGTGCATTCAACAAATAAATGTTTGTGACAATAAGGCCACTTGTTCTGATTTGGAAGATTGCAGTCTTTAAACTCTATGGAGGTTTAAGCATTATTTTTTTTAAATTCTGTTGCGATATTTGTGCATATTTATCAAGCTGCAACTATTAACAGCAGGTTAATGACAATAATATTTGGAATTTGACAGAAGCAACTGTAATTGTGGAACATTGGTCTATTATAATTTTACTAGTGTCAATTTAGTGAAAGCCATTTTTTTTGGAATAAGAGTATAAAGACCAAAATGCCACAGTCTTATTGGATTAGTTTGCTGAACACTACTGGTCAAGCAGCATCAGTGGGAGAAAATGAGTTTTTCCATTTCAAACTAAAGCCCCTTATTGACATCCTTTGCTGAGAGACAACCGTTCTTTTTCACCCACTGATCCTGCTTGACCTGCTGAGTTCCTCTGATGAGCTTCCGATTCAATCGTCTGCCATCTCCTGGGTCTCCACCCTTTTAGGTTTTTTTAAAAAAAATCTGGTAAATAAATTCAGTAATTCTTCTTGAATAACAAAGTATTTAAATGGGCATATTTGCATTATTTTGAAATGTCATGTATTTTTGTAAAATAAAAATAATCTTGCAAAAGCTCAAGATCTTAATTGTATTACAAGGCTTCTAAGAGTGGATGGAAATGTTCAATTCATTTCACACATTCATTCATCTTTCATAAACTCATGAGTAAATTGGTTAAAAAAATTAAAATGTTGTCTCGTGCATAAAATGAAATACAATCTGCTCTTAAATTTAATTTTGTTTGTTTTGTACATTAGTATTGATACTTTCAGAGCTATGCAGATATTATTTTTCAATCATTTTGCACTTTTGCAGACAGTTGATATTGAGATTTTTCAGATTAAAAAGCTTCTTTCACAATGTTAAATAAATGAGCCTGATTATTATGTCTTCTTCCCAATTAGATGCCAGTTTCTGATTCCAGGATGGACTTCATGATGAATATTTAGTTCTTCCTTGCTATGTTACATTCTAAATGTAGTTTTGCAAGATAATAATGGAACCCTTAGCTTTTTTTTATTCCTGAAGTGTTACAGTCCAAAATATTGACTGTTTATTGCCTTCCATGGATGGTGCCTGACCTGCTGAGTTCTTCCAGCATTTGTTGTATATTTTGTTTCAATTTAATTTACTTCATTTCCAGGCTCTGGTCTAGAAAGATGTATGGCTTGGGGTTGATTTGTTCAATTTCCCCTTCAGGGTCTTGACTTTCAGTTCTGCTTCCTCAAACTGTAGCACATAAAGAGCCTTATCTGGGGTCAGGTTAGGCTCTTTATGTGGTGTTGTTTGAGGAACAATTTAAAGTAATTTCATTGAGAGTGGGACCATAGCAGAAAAATATATTTGATCATGTTAATAGGAGATACAGTATAGCTAGTAAGCAAAAGAAAATGCAGAAAGTAAATATATAGTTTGAATTTCAGATTAGGAGAAACTTAAGATCTAAAATGAACTTGGCCATTCATTGTTTTTGTTGTCTAAGATAAGTTCCATTTCCCAAAACCTCCAAAGCTTTAAAAGGATTAACATTCGCCATTGTCGTCTTGTCTGGAAGTTGCGGAACTGCTTCTCTGATAATTGATAAGTTTAAGGTGGAATTGACTTATGTGAGGATTATTGCCCCAAATGGAAAATAAGATTTTGTAACATGTGGATGAAAGTAATGGAAAATTCTTCATCTTCAAAGCACTTTTTTGATGTCAAAATGTTATTTCTTGTCAAATGGACTTGTTTTGTGTTTTTTTTTTACGATTATTGGAAACTGTGAAATAAATTGGGAAGAGAAAGAAAATCCATGTCAGTGAAATAATTAGATGAGTGCCAAATGCTATTTCTTGTGTGTTACCTCAACTCTGAATTGTTAAAATGTTATACTTCAACTTATAAAGATTTCCTTTCTTTACCTTTTGTGATTAATTGAAATAAATGGAGAAATGGAGACCACATTTTTTAATTGGGTTTCTTTGTTCTTGGACTTCATTGTTCAGACATGGATGCATTTAAATACGAGTAGTCAAAATGTAATGTTTTTCTTGTTATCTTATCCAGTGGATTCTCTTACTGTTAAGGCGATGAAACACTAGTGGTTTGACCTTTATCAAGTTTTCCTGACCATCACCAGATCATCACAAAGTCATGTATTGACTTCAAACTGAAAAGGAATTAAATTGGGAGCCGAGAGGGAAGTGCATTATAAAAGAACCAGCATAGAGGCGGGGAATATTGTGAACCATACCATCATAGATGAATATATCCTACTTTGGTGGCCTCCCACCAGACGGCATCAAAATCATATCCAATTCTGTTAGCTCCTTTCCCTGCTCTCTCTCTCTCTCTCTTTATTTTCCTTCCACTCTCTTTCCTTTCCTCCATCTCCCTATCCCCTTCCCTTCATTCTCTCAGATGCCCTTTTTGCACTCTTCCCATCACTTTCTATTCTAACCTCCCACCTATATCCACCTATTGCCTCTTACCTGTGCTCCTACTCCCCCTCCCTCATCTTTTTATTCAGATTCCCAACAAAAGGGCTAGGCGCCTGAAATGTTGATTGCCTTTAATTTCGTATGGATGCTGACCTGCTGAGTTTCTCCAGCACTTTTGTACATCGCATCTCTAACTACCTGATGTACGTATCTAATTAAGGTAATTTTGGCCCACTATCCTAGTTCAGTGTCATAGAGCTAAACAGCATGGTAAAAGGCCCTTTAGCCCAACATGTTAATGTCCACCAATCTGCTCATCTGAGCTGGTCCCATTGGCGTGCATTTGGCACATATTCCTCTAAACCACACATGTCAAACTCTGGCCCGCGGGCCAAATTTGGCCCGTGATATAATTATATTTGGCCCGCAAGATCATTTAAAAAATGTATTAGAGGTGGCCCGCCCTGCAGCGAGAGCCCCCGATGCTGTTTTTTGGTAATGTCACCCCCACCATCCTCCCCCTTCATTGCACATCCTTCCCCATTGTTACGCGACAAATTGTAACACGAGAAGTCTGTCGATGTCATCAGCCGGCAAGCCAGTTGGAAGGCTCCCCGCACAACCAGTCACTTCTCCCACCTGTCGAGCGGTGCGGCGGATGGGCGAGCGCCTGTGATTGCCTGTCAGCGCGACGGGCATGGCAGGCTGCGCACGGCCCCCGGGCAGCGCGTGTCTGGCACCGGATGGCCCTTCCACAGCGCGAGCGCACTTCTCCCGGTCGCCACGGCCTTCAGTGCTTGCACCCGCATGGACCCCAGGGACAGCTGGTTCGGCCCTGCACGTGAAGAGAGAGATGGTGGCTGTCCGCAAAGGCTGATCGGCAGGGCGCTGGGCCTGAGTGGGTGAGTAAGCAGGGGTGGGCAGAGGGTGTAGGTGAGGAGTAATGGGCAGGGGAAGTTATGGTGGTGCGAGGGGCAGTTAGAGGGAGGGATGAGTAGAAGGAGGGGTGGATAGGGAAGAGGTAAAAGGGGAGGGGCAGGGTGAGTAGGGGAGGGGTGATTAGAGGGTGAGAGACGGGTAGAGGGAGGAACAGGTTGAGGGGAGAGGCAGTAGAGGGGCGTGTATAGGATGGGGTGGGTAGAGGCAGAGCGAGTGGAGTGAGGGGCGAGTAGAGGTTGGGTAAAGGACTGGTCAGGTAGAGGGATGGTGGGTCGAGGGTGAATAGAGGCCGAGAGCCTGAGGAGTGAGCAGGAAATGCTGAGTCCTGATGCAGGCCAAAATGGACACAGCCTGTGAATGTTGACTACATCTCCACAGGGACCAAATATGTTTCCCTCAGGTCAAGCAAAGGGTGAACTTGAGCTACCTACTTCTGACCTGTAACATTATCCTCCTAAAGTTATATCCTAAAGTTTAACATTACATATGTTGAAAGAAGAGAAAACATGCAGATGCTGTTGAAAATTTTCAATAAATATTTAGTTCGGCCCTCGACTTAGTCCAAGTTTTTAATTTTGGCCCTCCGTGAATTTGAGTTTGACACCCCTGCTCTAAACCATCCATTTGTCTGTCTAAATGTCTTTTAAACTTTGCAGTTGTACCCACTTTGCTTCCACTACAACTTCTGCAGCTTGTTTCCAACCCACTGCAAACTTACTAATAATCCTTCCTGCAATATTGTCCAAATTTGTAATGGTATTGATCCTTGTGACACACCACAGGTCACATGCCTCCAATGTTAAACATAGTCTTCCACTGCCACCCTTGGATTCTTTCCACAAGACCAATTTTGTATCCTATTGTCTAACTCATCCTGGACTCTATTATCTCAAAATTTCATTGCTATACCATTATTTTCTGTACCATTCAGATTCAATATTTAAAAATGGAGGGCATGCAATGAACTAAAAACAATAAATGATGCATTGAATAGTTTGATCCATTCATTCAAAAGTTGCTTTTTGCAATCTTAGTTTCGCCTCCCACATCACTGGTTCAATGGGACCTGCTTTGGATAATTATATACATTTGAAATGGGAAGGAGAAAGGGTTTCAAAATGCCATTGTTCCTCACTTCCCTGTCTTTTTAATGCTTTATTTTTGAGCACCATTCAATATTTCTACAATTTTCAATTTTGTTAGAAGAGTCTGTTGAATATCTCTTTCAAAACAAAAGTCTGAGCTTCTGGAAATAAGTCGGTCTTCAAATCTGTGAAAAGCTGTTTATGGAAACTGTTACAATGAAAGTTGAATGTGTGTCCTATTAATAAAGTTTCTGCATTTACTAATAATACTGAACCATCAGGTGTGCTTTGTTTGTAACAGATGTCTAAAACAAGAAACCTAGAATAAGGAAAAGCAGTTTTCACATTAAAAACTAAAAGATAGTATTCATAATAATTTAATTTAAAATGGAAATTGCATAAATGATGTTCAAGGATATTTATTAAACTGGAAAAGCAATGCTCACCCTGAAGGCACATTGCAATTATTTTCATGACCCGTCATTAAAGCTTTTAAGTGAAATAAATGGCTGTAACTCATGCTAATTTCCTTGGACTCTTCTTGCAGACAGTTACAGAACATCACTGCAGATGCCTGGGAGCAAGCCACCTGTCACCAATGCATCTGATGACTGATGAGGTGTTACTTTGTAGTTAAGAAAAGTTTCCTTTTAAATGGGAAAACAGCTGAAAAGTTAATGTTTATTGCTTAGAAATCACAGTTTCTAGATGTGAAAGAATTATTTTAAAATCTCCTTTTATAATAACGAAGTTGTGGCTTTGCAAACTGCATAAATGGACCTAATGATTTTGCAGGTTCTTTTGTGATCAGTTTCATAATTTGTAATTACCTTGTAGAGAAATTGGTACTGTTTTCTATTGAAACGATTGACTTATTTAGTGAATCCTATGTACAAAAGATCCTCCCTGGATTCAAACTTCTTGCATTTAGTGTTATATTAAAAGATCTTAATCTGGTCCTTCTAGAAATTAAATAAACTATTCTTACCTTGTGCTAGATTTACCAATTAGCTTCTGGTTGATCTGTACCTTAATTTTGTACTAGCATGCTTCCATTATCACTTGATATTGTTACCCTGCAGAGGTCCCAGCTCTGACATTTTAGTTAATACATCAAAATTGTTGGAGATACAAAGTTTTAGATTTCATCTGTCATTATTGCTTTGGGTTTTTTTTTCTCATTCTCATACTACTTCAAATTTTAAGATTTCTGTTCCCATCCAGAACAGAGATTTTAAAATTAATCCACCATCTCAGTTTGAGAAGCAATCATCCACCACTACTCTCTGGCTTCTCCCATCCAGCCATTGTCAATTTCAGTTCACTACTTCACCATGAATACCTAGCATTTGAAACTTCCTGACTAACCTCCCAAGCAGGGCCTTGTCAAAGGCCTTACTAAAGTCCATGTAGACAACATCCACAGCCTTTCCTTCCAATGCCTGAAGAGGGCGCACAAAATCAGTGAACCGGTGTGGACTCGAAAGGCCAACATGGCCTGTTTCCGCTCCGTAAATGGTTATATGGTTATCTCAATCATGCATGAAAGCCGTCTCCTTACACAGGGCTTGTGCACATCACAAGCTATCACTTGCCTGCTCCATTAACTGCTGTTTGTCCAACTGTGGAAAAGTCTGCAGTTCCCTTGTGGGCCACCTCAGAACCTACAAAATGTAGAAGATGCAAATCATCCTCAAAACAGAATATTGAAGCAATTTAAAAAACCAACGAAAAGTGGTTTAAAACATTGCTAAGTTAAAGATGGCAACAAAGAAAGGCTTGTAATAATACCAAAAAGCCTGAAGATTGGGAACATAACAGAAGAAGAGTACTCTATATAGAATAGATCATTCTCAACAGGAGTCGCCACAGATAGAAATATTTTTAATGTCATCAGAAGTACAGAAGAAGCCAACTAAACTTGACTGCTTCACAGTGAAGATCCCCATACATTTTGAGCAGAATCCTAAAGGGGTCACAGCCCCAAAAAATTGGTGGAGAATGTCTGGAGTAGATAAAGTATTTTTCTCTGGGTGGAAAAGTCAAATGCTAGAGGGCATATGCTTCAGGTGACAGCGGTGAAATTTAAAGGGTATGTTTAAGGCAAACATTTACATGTAGAGTGGTTGGTGTCCTGAAGGTGCTACCAGGGAAGGTGGTAGAAGTGAATTTGATCGCAATGTTTAAGAAACATTTAGATATGCGCATGAACAGACAGGAAATAGAGGGATATGGACCATCTATGGCCAGATAGGAGTTGGTTGGTGCAGACAAAGTGGGCAGCTGGTCCTGTTCCAGCGTTGCATTGCTCTACATTCTAACTCAGCAAAGGTGGATCAAGCCATATGGTAACAAAAAGGAATACAAAGCTATAGTCAATGTTCCTTGAAATTGTGGAGGACCATCAACTAAGTGAATGCTGCAAGATCTATTTTCTCTGTATTGTTGACCACAGTTCCTTTCCTTTTCATCAGTGTCTCTCACTCTCATTTTTTTTTCTGTGATGTTGCCTGCGACCAACTAATTTCTTGATCTATCTTTCCTGGAAAAAATAATTTTTGTTTTATTCATTATTTGTTCTGTTTCTTCTCCAAGATTAGATCATTCTTAAGGTCCTTGTTTACTCCCTCATACGTTCAGTTAGTTATGTGATTCTCGTGCTATGATCCCGCAGCTGTCACAAATGTCATTTGCTTCAGTTTCTCTTCTAACTCTTAGTGTTGTAGCACTACTAGCTTCAAGTTCCATATTTTGTTTGCACATTCCTTAATGGATTGAATGTAGTGGTTCTGTTCGGATTACATGATTGCTTCAAAGATGACACATTGGTATCCTGTCCTTCAGACATTTGAACATAATTCTGTCATTTAACTTGGTTGACCATCGTGCTTTGTAGGTTATCATTTTAAATCAGGTTGCTTTTATTTTGTAATCCTAACAATTTTAATGCTGAACCAAAACAAAGTACTCAACAGCTCGGGTAGTTTTATGGCAGTGAGGAATATTCAACATTTTGGGTCAAGCAGAACTGAATCAAGTGACATGATCACCAAATTTTGCATTTGAAGAGTTGCCCTGACAAGTCGTGTCAAACTAAAATTTTGTAAGAAGTAACATGATTGTCGTGCCATCTTTATGGATATTAGCTGAATGCTCTTCTCGAGACACTTAAATGGTTTTGCACATAGTTCTATTGGAGAAAATGTTAGTACTTGAAATGGATTTGCATTAGAAATTGGCTATGTAATAGAAGACTAGTCTGAGGATTGCAAGTTCAGAGGTTGTGTTCCAGATTGTCACAATGAGATGTTTCTTGGGATCTGAACAGACAAACTCAAGAAATATAAGCAGAAACAGATAGTTTGACCCCTTCCTATCACTTGTCAGTACTAACGTTACATACCTCAATCTGTCTTGAGTTTACTCAGCTTGTGACTCTCCACAGCTCTCATGGAGTTTTGAGTCTTTGATCCCAAGCTCTGCATAACCCAGCTATGGAGAAAAAAAACAACTAATCCACCCTGTCAAGCCATAGAGAGTTGCCCATATTTCAATGACACAATTCTCTCATTCTTAACAGGGATAGTATAGGCTAGTGTTTCTCAACCCCCCCCCCTCACATGCCATCTGAAGTAATCCATTATTAGCACAGAGCACCTATGGCATAGTGGTTGGGAAGTTGTTGGAGTCAATTGCCAAGGATGAAGTTACGGAGAACCTGGAAGTGCATGACAAGATAGGCCAATGTCAGCATGGTTTCCTTAAGGGAAAATCTTGCCTGACAAACCTACTGCAATTTTTTGAGGAAACCACAAGCAGGCTAGAAAAAGAACATGCAGTGGCTGTTGGAAATTTAGATTTGCATAAGGCTTGGACACAATGATGCACTGGAGGTTGCTTCACAAAATGAGAGTCCATGGAATTACAGGGAAGATACTAGCATGGATAGAGCATTGGCTGATTGGCAGGAAACAGGGAGTGGGAATAAAGGGATCCTATTGTGGTTGGTCACCGGTTACCTGTGGTGTAGGGCAGGGGTCAGTGTTGGGGCAACTTCCTTTTCTGTTGTATGTTAATGATTTGAATTGTGCAATAAATGTGGTTAAGTTTGCAGATGATACAAAAGATTGGTGGAGGGGCAGGGGGTGAGGAGGAATTGGAGAGGCTGCAGAGAGACGTAGATAGATAATGAAAACAAGTAAAGAAGTGGCAAATAAAATACAATGTTGGAAAGCATATAGTTAAGCACTTTGGAAAAAGGAATGAAAACACAGAGTATTTTTTGGATAGAGAACAAAAATTTAAAATTCAGAGGTGCAAAGGGACTTGTGAGTCCTTGTGCAGGATACCCTAAAGTTTTTTTTGGTGTTTTTTTTTAAATAAAGAATCAAGTATCGGCTCTCAGACATTGGATAGAAAACCCCCAGAGCACCCTACCAAAGTAATCAAATTATGATAATAGTCCATGAATGGATGCCATATCTTGTCAAATTCAACCTTGATCTCTTTAACATTAAATACCTAATTTTCTCCAAACTCAAGCAAGGCATAACATCCTGTAGCTATTGCATACGAGTTGGTGCTCTGGTGTCTTTCCATCTTAGCAAAATTGCTTGTCTGGCCATCAATTAAGTAAAAGCTCCCACCCTTTTATGAGTTGAATTTCAGGAAATCCTCTGTCCTAGAGAATAAACAAACAAAGCAATAAGGATACCCTAAAGTTTAACCTCCAGGTTAAGTCAATGGTGAAGAAGGCAACTGCAATGTGGCCATTCATATCTAGAGAAACAGGATATTAAAACAGAGATGTGATTTTTGAGGCTTTATAAGGTACTGGTGAGGTCTCACTTAGAGAGTGTGGGTGAGAGTTTTGGGCTCTTTATTCAAGAAAGGATGGGTTGGCATTAGAGAGGATTCAGAGAAGACACAAGAATGATACTGGAATGAAGGGATTAGTACATGTGGAATGTTTGATGGCACTTGGTCTGTACTCTTTGGAGTTCAGAAGAATGAAGGGGGAACCTCAGGGAAGTATTTCAAATGTTGACCTGGACAGAGTAGACCTGGCAAAGTTGTTTCCCATGGTAGGAGAGTCAAGGGCACAACTTCAATATTGAAAGGCACCCATTTTAAACAGAGATGTAGAGGAATTTCTTTAGCCAGAGAGTGGTGAACCTCTGGAATTTGTTGTCATGGACGGCTGTGGAGGCCAGGCCATTGGATGTATTTGAGCCAGAGACTGATATGTATCTGAATAGACAGAGTATCAAGGGTTATGGGGAGAAGGCAAGGGAGTGGGACTGAGTGGGAGAATGGATCCTTTCTGCTGCCTCCTTCCCTTTTTAAATAGCGACGTGTCCTTTGCAATTTTCCAGTCCTCTGGAACCATTGCAGAATCTATTGATTCTTCGAAGATCATTACTAGTACCTCCCTAATCTCTATAGCTATTTTTTTAGAACACGAGGTTGCATTCCATCTGGTCTGGGAGACTTATCTACCCTTAGATCTTTCTGCTTCCCAAGCATCTTCTCTCTGGTGAATGTGACTGCACCCGCTTCTGCTTCCTGACACCCTTGAAAATCTGGTAAACTGCTAATGTCTTTCACAGTGAAAACTAATATAAAATATTCATTCAGTTACCTTCTGTATGCTTTTAAACGCTTCCCAGTCTTCTATCTTCCCCTTTTTTTGCTTCCTTGTATGCCCTTTTGCCTTTACTTTGCCTTTGACTTCTCTTGTTAGTCACAGTTGTATCATTTTTCCATTCAATTATTTCTTCTTTTTTGGAATACATCTATCCTGCACTTTCCTTATTTCTCGCAGAAATCCCCTTGAATTGAAGGTCAGCATGGCATTTGGTTTCTTAATCATTTGATGTACCCTCATGCTAATTTTCAGTCATTCATAGAAGGGGAAACCAACTTTTCAATCTCTTTCTTTTATATTTTTTTCTCCCAAAATGATCAAAATGAACTTGTACCAAAGTCAACAGCTGGATCCACTGCAATTTGCCGACTGCCACGATCGTGCCACAGAAGATACAATCTCACTGGCTGGCCAGTGATCACATTTCCCACAAAAAGATAGGGACAGCTTGGCTTCTTAAAAGTGCCCATAGCTCCACCTCTTGATCTGGAGCAAATGACTAGTGAAGGAGAACCTATTTAATATGAGGACACCAGACCTGAAACACTGACTGCAGATGTTGCCTGGCCTGAGTCGTTACAGCATTTTGGATCCCCAGAGACTGCGATTTTAATTTTCACTTAATGCAACCCGTGTAGCTCTGCCCCAGTCTCAACAGTTGGAGGCAGTGAGCACGGCCTTTCCTAGGAACTGTGAACGCTATCATGGGGGACAGCTACCTTTTCCTCACACTCCTCGACTGCCCACAAACTTCGTGCATTTTCATCCCCCCATACAAGGTTTGATTGGAAATTCGTGACCATTTCCAGCTGAGTTCAGTTCAATAGCCTTCACGCTCTTGATTGCCACTGGGTCTTTTTTTTAAATTATTGCACCATGAATCACATCAATAATAATATTTACAAATGTTCATCATTAAAATATACCCAGTGACATTCCTTCCCCCACCCCACCCTTCAAAGCCCTTGGTTCTTTCTCATCCTAACTTCCTCCCACTGTTACCGGCCGCTCAGATCTGAACTTTCCCACTCGGTTAAAAGGGGGGGGGGGGGGGGGGGGCTTTTCCGACCTTGACTCGGACCATAAAGTCCTGGACGTTGCAGCCTTTTTCAATGCGTGGGCTGATAGAAAGGGAGAGAGAGAGAGAGAGGGAGAGAAGGGGAGAGGAGGGGAGGGGAGGGAAGGGGTGGGGAGGGGTGGGGAGGGAAGGGGTGGGGAGAGGAGAGGAGGGGAGGGAAGGGGAGGGAAGGGGTGGGGAGGGGAGGGGAAGGGGTGGGGAGGGGAGGGGAGGGGTGGGGGAGGGAAGGGGAAGGGAAGGGTGGGGAGAGGAGGGGGTGGGGAGGGAAGGGAATGCAAGGCCGAGGCCAATCATCATCAATTTGGAGACTCGATGCAAAATTTTGCAAAGTGGAAAATAAAACCTCAGGATTTTCTTGAGAAATTGGGAGGGACATTCAATCCCGGCAAAGTTGGTGGCTTGTGGGTGAAGTTTGCAGAACGTGACTCCCTGCCAATCACATCAGCCGGTTGGAAATGAAACTATTTCGACTTGATGAACGTGGAAGAGGGCCAGAATTTGCATGGAGTTTTAATAGATCAGCGCTTCCGCTTGACGATGTCGGGGGCCGGGGGGCTGGGCTGGGCCGGGGGCCGGGGGGCGGGGGGTTTTGGGTGCAGATGCGTTTTGCAGAATATGACACAATAGCGCCAACACGACGCGTGTCGAGTTCAAATGTCCACGGGGCTGGTGACGGCTCCGGCCGCTGCTTTTCCGCCCCAGTCATGACACGTCGGGACACTGAGGGGTTGAGAAGGTTGCGAACGCTCGGCGTCTTCTCGCTGACCGCGATCTGCCTCTTGCCTTCCTCCTCCGCGGACGCGCCGGGTAGGTTCCTCACTCGTCATTCCCTTCGCCCTTTCGATTTAAAAGAAAACCACCAACTTTTCCAAGTCGCCTTCCCCGCCCGAGTTGCAGGCCCCCCCCCCCCATCCTTGCTTTGATCTGTGGGGTTATTCCCCAACCCCATCCAGGGGCAAGGGGGACACGTCTATCTCACAGGGGCAAGGGGGACACGTCTATCTCACAGGGGCAAGGGGCAAGGGGACACGTCTATCTCACAGCGTCCAGGGGCAAGGGGACACGTCTATCTCACAGGGGCAAGGGGGCCACGTCTATCTCACAGGGGCAAGGGGCAAGGGGACACGTCTATCTCACAGCGTCCAGGGGCAAGGGGACACGTCTATCTCACAGGGGCAAGGGGGCCACGTCTATCTCACAGGGGCAAGGGGGCCACGTCTATCTCACAGGGGCAAGGGGCAAGGGGACACGTCTATCTCACAGCGTCCAGGGGCAAGGGGACACGTCTATCTCACAGGGGCAAGGGGGCCACGTCTATCTCACAGGGGCAAGGGGGCCACGTCTATCTCACAGGGACAAGGGGGACACGTCTATCTCACAGGGGCAAGGGGGCCACGTCTATCTCACAGGGGCAAGGGGGCCACGTCTATCTCACAGGGGCAAGGGGACACGTCTATCTCACAGCGTCCAGGGGCAAGGGGACACGTCTATCTCACAGGGGCAAGGGGGCCACGTCTATCTCACAGGGGCAAGGGGGCCACGTCTATCTCACAGGGACAAGGGGGACACGTCTATCTCACAGGGGCAAGGGGGCCACGTCTATCTCACAGGGGCAAGGGGGCCACGTCTATCTCACAGGGGCAAGGGGCAAGGGGACACGTCTATCTCACAGCGTCCAGGGGCAAGGGGGCCACGTCTATCTCACAGGGGCAAGGGGGCCACGTCTATCTCACAGGGGCAAGGGGGCCACGTCTATCTCACAGGGACAAGGGGGACACGTCTATCTCACAGGGGCAAGGGGACACGTCTATCTCACAGGGGCAAGGGGGACACGTCTATCTCACAGGGGCAAGGGGCAAGGGGACACGTCTATCTCACAGCGTCCAGGGGCAAGGGGACACGTCTATCTCACAGGGGCAAGGGGGCCACGTCTATCTCACAGGGGCAAGGGGGCCACGTCTATCTCACAGGGACAAGGGGGACACGTCTATCTCACAGGGGCAAGGGGGCCACGTCTATCTCACAGGGGCAAGGGGGCCACGTCTATCTCACAGGGGCAAGGGGCAAGGGGACACGTCTATCTCACAGCGTCCAGGGGCAAGGGGGCCACGTCTATCTCACAGGGGCAAGGGGGCCACGTCTATCTCACAGGGACAAGGGGGACACGTCTATCTCACAGGGGCAAGGGGGCCACGTCTATCTCACAGGGGCAAGGGGGCCACGTCTATCTCACAGGGGCAAGGGGGACACGTCTATCTCACAGGGACAAGGGGGACACGTCTATCTCACAGGGGCAAGGGGGTCACGTCTATCTCACAGCGTCCAGGGGCAGGGACTCCTGCTTTCCCGGAGTCACCATGGCCAACCTCACGGCTGCCTGGTGTCGCCCTCTAACGATTACATGCTCCGGTGAAATGGGAAACACAGCACTTGCAGGACACAGGGTGGGAGAAAGAGAATGAAGGTTTCAGGCCCTTCATCGGAGCTCAAAGAGGCAGATCACTTGAGAAGAAAGGGATGATCTGGGAAGGCTGCAGATGGTGGAGTATGGAACAAAAATAGGCGATTGGCAGAACTCAAACAGCATCTGCAGAGGCAAAAGGTGTAAGTTGAGAGGGAATGAGGGAAACCTGGGGTCCCCTGCAGCTGGAAAATTCAACGTTCATCCTACCTCAGCAGGATATGAGGTGCTCCTCGAGTTTGCGCTTGACCTCACTTGGCAATAGAGAAGAATGAAAATGGACATCATTGTGGGAATGCAAAAGGATTGGGGGTGGGGGATTGAATGGCTTGCAACCTGTAGCTGCATCAGGCTGTTGTGGACAGCATGCAGGTTGTTTGGTCTTTCCAATGTAGAAGAGGCCCTATTAGGAGCACTGGAAGGGATTGGAGAACAACAAAGTCTTGATGGAGGTCTGAAGATGATGTCTATAAAAAAACATGATTGAGGACAGTGAAGAGAAAGCAAAGTGTTGTCTATTGTAAAACTCTGCCTTAGTTGGAAATATCTGCCTGTCCAGATGACATTTGTCGAAACATTTGAAATAATGTTGATGAAATAACCTTTCATCAGAGTTGGCCAAGTATGAAACAAGCAGGAAAATATGGTTATCTGAAATTGTTGAATTTGGCATTGAGGCTGAAAGCTGTAATCTGCTGCAAAAAATGAGAAGTTGGAAGAGTCTGCAAGTCAATATTTTAGGTCGGGACACTTTCTTGAGTTGTAACCCACCTGTTAGGAAGATGAGATGCCGTTGCTCAAGCTTGTAATGAATTAGTAGTGAACTTTTAAGTTCAAATCAGTCTAACGCTTCCGCCGATTGTGGGTCAACCACCAGCTTATCAGGCTTCAAGAGTTGCTTCATCGTTGGAAAAAAATTGGAAATAAAATTGATGCATTATCAATAAATCAAAAGACTAGTGTTAAGGAACTATAGGCTCTTAATTACAATGAACTTGAAGGTTATCCTGTGCTGTGACTTGTGCTTTCTGGGGAGTTGTTATGGCAGTGGCTCTCAACCTTGATCTTTCCACTCACATACCACTTTAAAGTAATCCCTATGCCATCGGTGCTCTGTGATTAGTAAGGGATTGCGTAAGGTGGTATGTGAGTGGGAAGGGAAGGTTGAGAATCACTGCTCTAGACCCAATTGTTACTGAAATATTTTGCTTGAGAAAAATTGTCATTGTTCCATTTCCTTTGGAGTTATGAAACCATGCACATAACAAGTCAATTAGGTACGATTAAAACCGTGATTTTCAAACTTTTTATTTCCACCTTAAGCAATCCCTTACTAATCACAGAGCACCGATGGCATAGGGAATTCTTAAAGTGGTATGTGAGTGGAAAGAAATTGGTTGAGAACCATTGTAATTGTTAAGAACAGAAATTGTGCTGGAATAACGTGGTCAATCATTTGAAAGAACTGCTGACTTTAAACAATAATGTTCTTGTCCTCTATGACCCAGAAAAGGAAGTGACCCTTGCAGTGGATGCTTCACCAGTGGGCTTAGGTGCAGCGTGGTCACAGGTGACGGAAAAGGGGAAACAACTGGAGGCTTTTGCCTCCTGCTCTTTGTCGGCTTGTGAATGTAATTATGCGCAACTGGAAAAAGAAGGACTCGCCATATTTGGTGTCAAACATTTCACCTTGGTAACAGACAACAAACCACTGAGTTTGATTCTAGACCCTAAAAAATGGATTCCAGCTCTAGCTGCAACGAGAATTCAAGGGTGGGCCATACAGCTTGCTGTACGTGATTATGATTTGAAATATAAACCAACAACACAAAACGGCCATTCTGATGCCCTATCTCACTTGCCTCTATCTGAAACTGAACAGATGGATGAGATAATTAAATGGATGGCGTAAGCTACAGCTATTAATCAAGAACAACTTTATTCCTTCCCAATTACAGCAAAGACCATCAGCAAAGAAGTACAGAAAGAAGCTACACTGTCAAAGGTCCTATATTTTACATTAGATGAGTGGCCCGAGGCCGAAGCTATTTTTCCCGAACTGAAACCTTATTATACACGACGCAATGAAATATCAATTGAAGAAGGTTGTTTATTATGGGGCACCAGGACAAATATTCCTACAAAATGGCAGGCTGCCAGGTTATCATAACTCCACAATAATCACCCAGGGATGGTTCAAATGAAAGCTATGGCACTTGTGCATGTCTAGTGACCATCAATGGACATTGATATTGAATAAATGATGAGAAGATGTTGCATTTGTCAGGAGATGCACCTCAGGCCAAAGCTAACCCACGGAAATGGCCATCGCAACCATAGCGCAGGATTCACGAAGATTTTGCTGGTCCCTTTATGGGATAAAACCTTATTATTGTCTAAATGGCCAGTAGCGACATACATGAGAATAACAATAAACGAGACAATAGGGAAACTATGAAATATGTTCACATCATATAGATTACCGATAAAACTAGTCTCCAATAATGGCTGCAGTTTGTATCTGTTGCTTTTAGGGTGTTCCTACATAATAACAATATATCACACATCTTATCAGCACCCTACTGCCCAAGCATGAATGGGGAAGCAAAACGTTTAGTGCAAACTTTAAAAAGGCCATGAAAACTAAGAAATTCAAAACATATCATGGAATCACAAAATTGCAGATTTTCTAATAGCATATAGAAACACTTAGCAATCTACTACCAAATGAACACCAGCAGAATTGGTGTTTGGGTGTGACTTAAGGACAAGACTTTCCACAGTGCACCCGATCATCAGCTTTCACATGGAACAATCCACAGCTTCCTATTGTCGCGATAGTCCTGTACCAGTATTCGCTCTCCTACTTCCAAAGATCTGGTATGTTTACTTGGAGGATAAGAGGCATGATTCTTTAAAAAACTGAGTCCCCGTTCTTATTCCATACTGGTGGGAACTAAAATATGGAAAATTCACATCGACCAGTGGCCATGCCCACTGCTCACAATCCCAACAAACTTCCATTGTGGCCTCATCCCAATGGCGACGTTCCAGGAATATTTTTGCAAGATGATGCCCCCTCGATGTCGACTGCTCAGCTCAGCAGTCCTATGCAATGTCTGAATGGGGATCACCAAAGACAAAGTTCACAGTCCTTACCACCAAAAAAGCAAAGAGTCTGGAGAAGTCACAAAGTCTCCCGGCGGAACCTACTTCGCTAAGAAAATCAAAAGGGAAAAGTGTCTTCCAGAAGGCCTGATGGACAATGTACAGTGACTTGGCTACTTAACTTGTCATACTTACATTGTAGTGTAACTGTGAATCACACCATTAGTCCATGTGTACCATGTAGTTTAGCATAAGTGATGTCTATATATTATTTCCACAAAGCATTTATCTTGTAGGAGGGAAGAGTATTGTAAGTGTATGCCTGTATGCGTATGACATCATCATGTATGTGTGCTATGGGGAATCATTTTAGATTAGTAATAAAAGATCAATGAAGCACCATGTCTCAGTGTGCTAGTGTATTTCTAAACTTAGAATACACATCAGATAGGTTCTTGATTAGGAAGGTAATCAACATTATAGGGAGAAAGCAGGCGAATTGTGTTGTAAAAGATTGTAAATCAACCATGATTGACTGGCAGGGCAGGGCAGTCTCAATGGGCTGAATGACCTAACTCTGCCTCAATATTTTTTAGACATTGGAAGAGAACAAGAGGCAAAAGACACTGGTTAGAATGGGAGTGGGGAGGGGGGGAGGAATTAAAGTTATAGCCAACAAGAAGTTCAGGGTCACTTTTGCAAACTAAAGAGCTAACCAATCATCGAATCAGAACTTTACTGTGCAACAGAGATTACATCTTGAGAATTAAATAGGATGAAGTGATTTGTGATTATGCCTGTCAAGAATGTTTGGGGCCTGAGTGATGGTGGAATGGAAGAATGGATCAGGGAATCTCTGAGAGATGAGTTCTCAGAATGTAGAAAATATAGGGGAAGAGAAGACTTGTCTGGTGATGTGATTTAAAAATAAAATTTATGATCAGAGCATTGCTGGCAAGGTCAAATGTATTGTTCATTTTTAATGGTCCTGGAGAAGTTGGTGGTAAGGTACATTCTTGTCACTGCAGTTTTTCTTGTGAAGATACTCACACAGTATTGTCTGGGAGAAAGATTCTGGATTTTGATCCAACAAAGCTAAAGGAAAATTGTGTGTGACTTTCAGGGGAACCTGCAAGTTTCAGTGCCTACAACCTCTTTGGTACCAGAGGTTGTCATGTGGGAGATGGAGTCTTGGGTGAGTTAGTGCAGCATATTTCATAGATGCTGTGCACTGCAGACACTGATTTGGTGGTGGAGGGATGGAATATTTAGGTTGCAAGATGGGTAACAATCAAGCAAGTTTCTCTGTACTCAAGAGTGTTAACTATATTGAGTGTGGTTGAAACTGTGCACATCTGGATAAGCAAAGGATATTTTGAAAATACTCTTGACTTCTGCTGTGTTGATGGTGGAAAGGCTCAGATGAATTGTTCACTGCAGGATGCCAAGTCTGATCTGCTCTTCTGACGAAGATATTGGTGAAATGTTGAGGACCAGGATGTTGATGATGGTGGATCTAGTTTGACTAAATTTCCCACCTTGCTTCTTGTGATGACTGAATTTATTCTCCAATTTATCCAGTTTTGTTAATAATGATCATGCAATGATAATGAGTTTATTGTCCTATACATTGCACAAAGTACTTGTACTAAGTATCAAAATTCTTGCTTGCTGCAGCCAAACAGATATTATGTAAAAATAAAACCACTACAATCGCATTCTTAATTCAATTATAAAAGACAATAAATAAAGATATTCTAAATATACCCAATTCAAAGAGAAAATCCAAAGAAGATTTGATTTCTCTTGGGATTTAGGATTTTTAAAAGCCTGAGATTTTCTAGATCTTGACCCCCTCTTTGTTACAAGCCCAGAGGATCCCAAAACCCAGCAGCAATAGATATTCACCTGGACAAATGGTTACTTAAACAAAAGTTGTTTTTAATTATCTTCCCTTCTAATTCAAAGCGCACATATATGTAATGTGTATGTAAGTTCAGAAAAGTTCTTTGATTCACAGTCCAATCTCACTTCTCACTCCTCCAAGCTCACCGGCTGCAGGCAATTCCTACACTGTGCACAGAATCTAACACCCATAAAGTCCACCAAGCTTTGGTGCCTGAAAGGGAAATGGTTACCATTCAGGAAGGCTCCCGTCGACTTTCAGATAGAGATTTGTTGTACATTTACTTCCATCAGCCACTTCAGTGTCTTGCCGAAGAAACCCGCCCCCTCAGGGTTCCCCAGATGATAACTTCCCTCTTTCAGGTCACCACAGAGCGCTACACTTATTCCAAGTGAAACATTAGCCAGCCAGTCCTCTCCTACTTCATGAACCACAAGGGCCTTGACCAGGCTGAACTATGACCCATCCTCTAAATGGGGCCTTCCACAAGCTTGCCAGCTTGACCTGTTCCAGTTACTGTCTGTAACACTGTCGAACTGATCTATCTCTCTCTCTCTCGGCTCGCAAAAGCGCATGACCCTCTTAGAACAGCAAGTTCCCCTTCAGACTGTTTGCGGCTCCGACAAGCTCTTTCAGCTGCTGCCTTTTTGTAAACAACAATCCATTAGTGAAGCCTCTTGGGCACTCTCCAAAGCTTTTGCAAAGGCTCTGAGGCCCCGACATGTCTAGCATTAGCAGAGCTCCAGTATTTTAAATAAGATCTGTTTTAAAGTGTTTGTATGTGACCTACACTAACAAAGCTTTCCCCAATTTATCTCCCAAAAACATCTATATACTCTATCACATCTTTAACCACAATCTTTCTGGAGATAACTAGTTTTGGACTGATTTTGCTGCCGTCGCTGAACAGGAACAATAATTTGAGTAAAAGTATTTTTGTTTTGTTAAAACAGCAGCTCATGCTGAGCATTTTTTGAACTACGTAGTTAGAAATCTGCATCTGTAAAGTTGTAGAGTTGCTGATTCTTTTGTAATAGCTGCAGAAGAATGTACTGCAGGTGAATCTGTTCCTCACCAGAAAACAGGCAGCCATTTATTTTCTTAAGCTTGTTTTAAAAAAGTCACATGACTTTTTTTCCTTCCTGCAACGTGCCTCGTCTCTTTGCTGAGTTTCTCCAGCATTCTTTTGTACTGTATCTGCAGATTAAAATGTGAAAAATTTAATGTTGGAAATCTCAGTGTGAAAGCTGGTTAGTATGCCTCTTTCTGTTCTTCTTTACAGGTTGTGATGTCACATGGATTCCATTTGAAAACAAATGGTACACTTTTATTCCAGCTCAAGGAAATGGCTACAAAATGGAAAAAGCACAAGAAGTTTGTAAAGATATTGGTAACTTTTTAACAAACTTTTACTGTTGAATAAACATATAAACTACTATGATGCAACACATTTCAGTTTTGATTACCGTTAAAACAATAACACATTTTACTGTGCATTGAAGAGAACAACATTGTAAGGGAGGTGATAAACCAGTGAAAGTCATATTGAAGATTTTGTTGACTTGAAGAACTAAAAATGTATAGTGAAATGAACATTTTATTTGAATGCTTTTATTATTAAGGAGAAGAAAATGCTTGTTTTAATATTTGAACAAAATAAGAAATGGAGCAGGACTAGGGCATTGGGCTCTTGTCCTATTCGACCATTCAACAGGAAAATGGCTAATTTTTGTTTAGTCTCCATTTCCTCCACAAATCTTGTGTTTGTTGATCACCTGACTTGAAAATCTAACCAATTACCACCTTGAATATACTCAACAACTCAGTCTCCACTGGTGGAGAGTTTCAAAGATTTGGTTCCCTCTGAATGGAGTTTCTTCTCATCTCAACCCTGAATGAGTGATAACTTATTTTCAGACCATTGCCCCATCTGGAGAACCATCATCCCTTTATCTTTTTTGTTATATCCAATTTAAATATTGTGTTTCAGTGAGATTGTCACTTAGTCTTTTAACCTTGATTATCCTCAGAGGGTATTCTCTTCATTCCAGGAAGCTAGTTTACCTTTGTTTCGCTCCTTCACAGATATATCCTTCTTAGGCTGGAGACAAAATTTTTCAAGGAATTGTTGCAGCAGAGCCTTGCATAATTTCAGAGGGACATATCTAAACTTTTTATCAAACTCTCAATATCCCAATGTAATTGGATCCTGAATTTCCTCACCTCCAGACCACAATTAGTGAGGTTTGGTAAGAATATCTCCTCCACAATCTCCATCAGTACTAGATCACCACAGGACTACTTTCTTCACTCTTTGCTCTACTCGCTATACACCTATGAATGTGTAACAAGGTATGATAATAACACCATGTTCAAATTTGCTGACGACACCTTGGTAGAAGGTTGTATAAAAATGGACGTTGAGCCAGCATACAGGAGGGAGATTGAAAACTTGGCTGAATGGTGCACCAACTTCATTCAATGTCACCAAAACTAAGGAGCTGATTGTTGACTTCAGGAAGGGAAAACCAGAGATATACAATCCAGTGATCATTGGGGGATCAGAGATGGAGAGGGTGAGCAAATTTAAATTTCTGGGAATCGTTATTTTGTAGGGCCTTTACTGAACCCATCACATGAATGTCATTGTCACCACCTCTACTTCCTCAGGAGTTTATGGAGGTTCAGTATGACATTGGTAACTTTGGAAAACTTTTACAAATGTGAATATAGAGCAATTCAGCACAATTTAGCCCTTATTGTTGTGTCACCCCATTTAACCCTGTACTCAGCCTTCTGGTTTGTCCTTCCAAAATTCATCACATCACACTTATCTGGATTGAACTCCAAGTACCACTTGTCTGCCCAACTCTGCATCCTGTCTATATATTCTTGTTACCTTTGACAACCTTCAGCTCCATTCACAACTCCTCCAACCTTTGTGTCATTTGCAAACTTATTAACCCATCTGTCCACCTCTTCATCAAGTTCATTTATAAAAATCAGGAAGAGCAAGAGTCCTAGAACAGATCCTTGTGGCCCTCCACTAGTCACTGAACTCCAGAAAGAATACTTTCCATCCACTATTAAGAAGCCATTTTTTAAATCCATACAGCCAAGGTTCCACTGATCCCATGCCTCATAACTTTCTGGATGAGTCTCTTGTAGGGGACCTTGTCAAATACCTTGCAAAGATCCATGTAGACCACATCTACCACCCTACCCTCATCAATTTCTTTTGTTTTCTCCAAATGCTCATAGATCCTATCCTTAAGAATCTTCTCCATAAGTTTGTACACCACTGACATAAGACTTAACAGTCTATAATTCCCAGGATTCTCCCTATTACCTTTTATAAACAAGGGGACAACATTCCCCATTCTCCAATCCTCTGGCACCTCCGCTGTGGCCAAAGAAGATTCAAAGATCATAGCCACCCTTAAGTAACTGACCATTATCTCTGTACTCAGCCTTCTGGTTTGTGTATTGCCTCACACTTAATTGGATTGAAAAACATCTGCCACTTTTCTGCCCAACTCTGCATCCCACAGCAGCCTGGGAAATATTATGTCCGGCCATGGGGACTTATTAGTCTTGATGTTTTTAAGAAGATTCAACATTTTCATTTCCTTAATCTCCATACTGTCCAGCACACAGGCCTGTTCTATTTCGACCTCACCATGATCAAGGTCCTTTTCTCTTGTGAATACTGAAGCAAAGTATTCATTTAGGACCTCTTCTGCCCCCAGGTGCATGTTGCCTCCTTTAGTGGCCCCACCTTCATTCTCATCATCCTTATGTTCTTCACATATGCATGGAACAACTTGGGGTCCTCCTTAATCCTTCATGTCAAGGCCTTCTCCTGCCCCTTTTGAGGTCTCCTAACACCTTTCTTGAGTTCCTTCCTGACTACCATTTACTTCTCATGAGCCGCCTTGTTTCCTATATCTATTGTTTGTTTCCTTCTTCCTCTTGACTAGTTCCCTTTTCCTACCATCATTTCCTTGTCCCAGTGGAACAAACCCATCTTGAACCCTAAACTTCCTTTACATTACTTCTGTGCTTTCACCCTTAAACATCTGTCTCCATTTATTCTCACTAGTTCCTGCCTCATCCCTTCATAATTAGCCCTTCACCAGTTGAGCACTTTCCCAATTTGACTGTTTTTATCCTTTTCCACACCTATGTTGAAGCTAAAGGAGTTGTGGTCACTCTCACCAAAATGCTCCCCCACCGAGAGGTCCGCCACCTGACTTGGTTCATTACCCAGATCCAGATCCAGTATGGCCTCTCCTCTTGTCGGCCAGTCCACGTAATGTGTCAGGAATCCTTCCTGAACACACCTGACAAATTTAGCTCCATCTATCCCTCTGACAGTCATGAGGTACCAGCCAATATTAGGGAAGTTGAAAACCCATTACTACAACTCTGTATTTTCCTCACCATTCCAAAATCTGCCTGCTTATCTGCTATTCAGTATCCCAAGGGCTATTTGGGGGCCTATAGACTACTTCCAGCACAGTGATGGCTCCCTTCCCATTTCTGATCTCAACCCACACTGACTCAGTGGACACTCCCTCTGTCACATCCTTCCTTTCTATAGCCGTGATACTATCCCTGACAAGTTATACCATTCCTCCCTTTTTCTACCTCTTATCCTATTCTTTTTAAATCCCGATACCTGCATCAGCCAGTCTTGCCCTTCCTCCAGCCAAGTTTCAGAAATGGCCACACATCATAGCTCCATGTACTGATCCATACTCCAAGTTCATCCCCTTTATTCCTAATACACCTAGCGTTGAAATAGATACATTTCAAACCCTCTTACCGGCACCTTTATGTCTTGTCCCCTGCATGTCCTTCCTCGCCAGCTCAGAGCACCTAGGATCATACTTTTGTCCTTCTACCCTAATCTCTGGACTCTGATTCTGATTCCCAAGCCCCACCCCCTCCCCCCACCAACCAAACTAGTTTAAATCTTCAGGATATGGGTCCCGCTCCAGTTCAGGTGCAGCCCATCCTTTTGGTATAGGCCAGATCTTCCCCAGTAGGGATCTCAATGATCCAGAAATCTGAACCCCTGCACCATCTCTTCAGCCACGCATTCATCTTCCAAAGCTTTCTGTTCCTATCATCTCTGGTGCATGGCACAGGCAGAATCCTGAGATTTCCACATTTGAGGCCCATCTTTTTAACTTCTTTCCCAATTCCCTATATTCCCTCTTCAGGATCTCATTCCTACTCCTCTCCATGTCTTTGGTCCCCATGTGGACCATGACATCTGGCTGCTCCCCCTCCCCCTCCAGAATCATTTCAACTTGATCGGAGACATCCCTGACCCTAGCACCTGGGAAGCAACATACCATCTGGGAGCTTTGATTTTGTTCACAGACCTCCTATCCACTTATCTAACCAACAAGTCACCAATCACCATTGCTCTCCTCTTCTCCCCCTTCCCTGGGATGCCAGCCTCTGTGCCATCTCAACTTATTCCTGGTAGATCATCCCTCCCAACAGCATCTAAAACAGTATTCTTGTTGAGGGGAACGGCCATAGGGGTGCTCTGCTGTTACTGCCTCTTCCCATTTCCTCTCCTGACAGTCACCCAGTTACTTGTCTCCTGACTTTTAGGGGTTACAGTCTCCCTGAAACTCCTGTCTATCACTACCTCTGCCTCCCTTAAGATCCGCAGTTCATCCAACTCAGTTTGTCAGGAGCTGCAGCTGGATGTACCTGTTGCAGGTATAGTCATCAGGGACAATTGTGCTGTTCCTGACCTTCCACATCCTACAACCGGAGCACTGGACTGCCCGAGCTACTGCCTTCATTTCCGACTCCTGTTAATTAAATTTATTAAAGAAACTTACTAGTATTACCTCTCTGGGAGCAAGAGCCTCTTCTTGCCAAAGGATCTCGAGCCATAGCCTCTAAGCTTTGGAAAGTGTGCTGACCAGCTGTGTCGTGGCTTGGTATGGGATCACCTATACCTCTGAGTGAAAATCCCTGCAAAAGGTAGTGTACACAACCCAGTACATCAAAGGCAAAACTCTCCCTTCTATCGAGAAAATTTCATGAAATGCTGCCTTTGGAGAGCAGTAGCAATGATCAAAGATCCACAACACTCGACATGCTCTGTTCTCACTGCCGCCATCAGCAAAGTGATATACCATATTTCGGCAGATAAGACAACCTTTAGATAAGATAGGATCCCAATTTCATCCTGAATTTCATGGTTTTAGCTCATATCGGTAATATAAGATGACCCACCAATTTTCTACTTGACGCTTCAGAGTGGCTGCAAGGAATGTGCTGGAGACTGGTGACCTCCCAGCAACAACCCAAACTTTGTAACGACACCCCAATCACCAAGTAACAAATCTGTAAATTAAGCAAGGAAGTGATTGTAATAACAGTGGAAAAAAAACCCATTGCTTCTGGCTGGGAAGATGGTAAATGGAGCTGGGTCCAGGTCTTCAGCATCGGCTGCAGATGGATACAGCGATGGTGACTCCATTCTCAACATTAGGTGCAGTGCCGTCTGCATCACAGAAGTCCCCTGGGGGCTCCCAGACAGGAGCTAAGACATTGGGCTCTAGAATTTTTTTACAATTTACAATTGGGTAGTTTAGGGTGGGGAGGTGGTCAGGGACCAGCGGTGGCAGGGCGGAGGTATCGGGACTTGCAGTGGGGGTGGAAAGGTGTCGGGGACCAGCGGCCATGGGGAGGTGGTCAGGACCAGTCAACTTTTCCAGCCAGAATTTTAAGGTCACCTGTTTTTGTATCTGGCCCATGAGACAACACTTTTTTTGGGTGGGGGTGCTTTTTGGGTGCTTCAAGTGTCGTCTTATCTGCCAAAATACACAGTATGTGCCACAAGACTCGTAGCACCAGGTTCAGGAACAGTGGCGACCCCTCCACCATCAGACCTCTAAACAACAACTTAAGCCCCTTCTCCACTGTACAGTGTCCCAAGATAGGAAGCCCTTTGTGCCATTTCCACTGGGACACTAATTAATTAGTTTTTCCACTGACTATAACTCATTCCCGGGGATCAACTGGAAATGGGTGGCTTTCTGCTGTCCATTTTCCACTGGTTTTATCAACACACAGGTAGGGGTAGAGGGGTAGAGGCGGGTAATCCCTGGAGTGAAATGACATCATTTGACACCGGCATTTGGACAGTGTTCCTTTTCCACTCGACCTTGCCCCAGGAAATTCCCAGTTAATTCCTGGGACAGGGTGCCAATGGAAAAGGGGTTTTAATCAGACTCATTTAAGGATTCTCACCTTGCATCTTATTTATTATTGAATATTTATTTTCTGTATTGCACAGTCAGTTTGTTTACATTTCTCTTTTTTTTAATATGTATTTTTTCTGAAGTACAGTTTTTTGCACAACCAATAAGTCAAAATTCTGCCTCGGCTGCAGGAAAAAGAATCATGTACAGTACATGATGTCATGTATATATTCTGACACTAAATTTGAACTTTAAAATAAAAATCAATGTACCATTTGGCTTCCTGATTGTTTCTTGTACGTGTGTTAACTTATGTACAGGGCCATAAAAGTCCCTCTGGATGCTAACACCTTTCAATCCCTTGCGACTTTAAAAAAAACAGTATCTCATTTTAATTTATCTACCAAAGTGGATAAGCTCATGATTTTCAAAATTATATTCCATCTGCAATTGTCTTTCCCACTCGCTGAGCATCGTTTTGAACTGAAGTATTGCTTAATGTATGCAAAATTATAAACCAATATTTTAATCATACTTTACCTTTTACTCTTACAAAGCATCGTAACTAAATTATGTTTTAACTGAGAAAACTTGCACAGGAATGCATCCAAACTTGTATGTGGAAAGAAACACAAAATCAGCTGATGCTAAGATCTTGAGCAGTCAAAAAAATTATTGGAGGACCTCCGTGTCAGAGAGTGTCAATGGGTAGAAATGGTCAGTTAATGTTTCAAGTCAAAACCCTTTATCAAAACCAGGATTTTTAAAAAAATTACACATATGAAGGGGCAAAGAAACTGGGGAGGGCTCCAAGTTGAAGGTGTGATAGGTGAAGAGACAGGAAGGTCTCTTAAAACATTGGGGCATGTTGGAAAGAAAAGTTAGAGAGAAAAAAATTGAAGTGCAGTTAAAAAGAGATTTATTTACAACATGGTAGAAGCCAATTCCAGACATTGAAGCCCATGCCGCCCAATTAAACTACCAACTCTGTACATCTTTGGATGCTGGAAGGAAACCAGAGTGCTTAGAGAAAACCCAAGCAGGTCACGGGGAGAATGCACAAATTCCTCACCGGCAGCAACAGATTTAATCCCCCGTCACAGCACTGTAATTGCATTGTGCTAACTTCAAGTTGCGTTGTACTCCTCAAGTTTATGGTTAGCCTCCATCCTGACAATGGACGAGGCTGAGGACAAATATATCATTGTAGGAATGGTTGGGGGAGTTAAAATAGGTGGCTCAAGTTTAAACCCATACTCAGTGTGTAAGGTTTGGCAAAGCAGTCACTCAATCTGGATTTGGTCTCACCAGTGTAGAGAAGGCCACACCTGACTACATCAAATGCAAGAGATAAGGTTGAAAATGCAAAACGTCTATATATCTCCTCCATTCAGGGCCACCAACAGACCTTCCTGCTGAGGCAGAGCTTTATAGAACATCCTCCAACCTAATCTACTGAATTGAGTGTACTCTGGTGTGGCCTTCTCTGATTGGTACTTGACCAAACACCAACGTTTAAACTTAATGACATGAACATTGATTTTTTCTAATTTTGGTTAACCCCATCCCCATCTGAATCCACTACTTTCATCTCTTTACCAATACTTGTACTCATTTTTTTCTATTGCCAAATTTTCTTTTCCCCTTCCTCCTCCAATGGTTTCTCTCTTTGTCTTTTCACCTCTCATACCTTCTATATTATCATCTCTGGAGCCCTTCTTCAGCTTCTTTCCCCCTTTAAGATGAAAAGTAAAAATTACATCTATAAAGTCTTGGTAAAGGCTTTTGTCTTGAAACATTTCTACCCATGGATACTGTCTGATCTGTGGAATTCCGCCAGCAACTCTTTTCTGCTCAAGCTTGTTTATTAAGCCTAGATTCAGAGTAACCTTTTGAAGATTTTTTTGAAGTAATTGATTCCAACTTTAATTGCAATTTATTTTATTTCTGAAAAACATCAATTTATGTTCCAGGTGCCAATGTTGTCAGTATACATTGTGAAAAGGAGAATAAATTCATTGTTCATCAATTGAAAAAGAATGTGCAATCTGAAACTATTTGGTTGGGCATGGTTTTTGATATAGACAGTAAGTATTACTCAACTTTGATGAAATGTTTCAAAGTGCATATTTATACATGCTTATTTTGCAAAGATCAAGTTTCACCAAATAAATGTCTTGCTGAATTACTGAATATTAAAGTATAATACATTATAAGTCAAAATATATTTTTAGTGTTTATTTCAAAGGATATTGAAGTCATTAGTGTAAATTAAATAATAAATAAACACTGGCTGATTTACTGTAGGACATTTTCTGCAAAGCAAGACAAATGAAAGCAAGAAGTACCACTGTCAAACCAGGCAGTCATTTCTTTAGCTGGGACCCGCATGGGCTGTTGGTAGAGCAATCCATGGTGCGGGCCTACACAGGCAAGGCCCTCAACTCTTCTTCTGCCACATTGACGACTATATCGGGGCTGCCTCATGCACCTGTGATGAGCTCATCAACTTCATCCACTTTGTTGCCAACCTCTATCCCGATCTCACATTCACTTGGACCACACAGACTGGGAGATCACTTTGCTGAGCCCCTTCACTCTGTCCACATCAGTGACAGGGATCTACCAGTGGCCATCCACCTCAATTCCATGCCCCACTCCCATGCTCACACGTCTGTCCATAGCCCTGTTCTATCCCACCAAGACCACCTGTAAGTTGGAGGAATGTTACGAGCCCAGAGGACCCATAAACTCACCAACTGTAGATATTCACTGGCAAATGGTTACTTAAACAAAAGTTGCTTTTAATTATCTTTAAACATGAAAACAGAATCAAACTTTAACTTATCTATTATTAACTTAACTTAACCTCCTTCTAATTCTAAGCACACGTGTATGTAATGTGTGTGTAAGTTCAGAAAAATTCTTTGGTTTACAGTCCATTCTCACTTCTCATTCCTCCGAGTTCACTGGTTGCAGGCAACTCTTATACTGGGCACAGAATTTAACATTTATAAAGTTCACCAGGCTTCGGTGCTCAAAAGTAAATGGTTACTGCTCAGGAAGGTTCTTGTTGGTTTTCAGATAGTGATGTATTGTTCCAGGACATCCACTATTGATGTACTTCCATCAGTCACCTCAGTGTCTTGCTTACGAAACTTGCCCCGTCAGGGTTCTCCAAGTGATAAACTCTTTCTTTCAGGTCACCACAGAGTTCCTTTCTGTTTCACTTATTCCAAGTGAAACATTAGACTGGCAATCCTCTCCTCTTGCATGAACCACAAGGGCTGTGACTAGGCCATCTTCCACACTGGGACTTTTTGCCACCTTTTCCTGTTTCAGTTCCAGCTGTTCTTGCTGGCTGAAACACAGTCAGAGTGATCTCTTTTTTTTCTCTCTTTCTCTGTCACACACACACACACACACACACACACACACATACACTCCAAGACTGAGAGAAAGTCTGTTTGACTCTCTGCCTGCAAAACCACATGACCCTCTTACAACAGCAAAACTCTCCTGCAGACAATAGTGGTGCCAGCATTCTCCTCCACCTGTTGCTTTGGTAAACAACAATCCATTAGTGAAGTCACTTGAGCACTCTTCAAAGCTCTTGCAAAAAGGTGTGAGAAGCCACTATGTCTTGCATAGCTCCAGTATTTCAAATAAGATCTGTTTTAAAGTGTTTGCATGTGACCTACTCTAACAAACATTTCCCAATTTATCTCCCAAAAACATTTCTACATCCTCTGTCACAGGAAGAACACTTGATTTTCCATCTGGGCACTCTCCAGCCAGATGGCATTAACACTGACTTTTCCAGTTTCTGCTAGCCTACTCTCCGTCCTCCCTCCCTCCTTTCCCTTTTCTCCAGCTCTCTGTCTTCCTTCCCTCTCCATTCACAGAAATATCCCTCCTCCCTCTGCTTGCTGATATCCCCTCCCTCCTTTATCCCACCTATTACCTGTTGCCTTTGAGAGCACACTCCCCCCCGGCCCCTCCCCACCCCTACCATTTTGTTCGGACGCCTGCCGACATTTTTCCATTCCTTGATGAAGGATCAAGCCCAAAACGTTGGTTATATATTTTTTACCTTTGCTATTTAAAGGACACTGTTTAACTAGCTGAGTTTCTCCAGCATTGTATTTTTACTTTGACCATTCTTTAGTGAATTGAATGCAGGAGGCTGGGGGGACCTGTTGTGAGCTATAAAAAAAAAATCGAGGCAGTTATAATATTTTTACCCCTCCTAGTGAAGAGCAGAGTTTTAGGATTATGTGTTAAGTTCTAAAGGAGACCCAAGAAAGATTTTTTTTCACACAAAAAAAAAGAAGTTAAAATCTGGAACACACTGCTTCAGGGGTTGGTAGTGTCAGGGATTCTCACAATATTTAAGTTTCCAGACGAGTTCTTCAGATGCCAAGATATTGGCGGCTATCAACTAAATAATAGAAAATTCTATTGCTATGCTGACCCAAGTGGTCAACATGAATATGGTGAGCTGAAAGGCAATTATATCACAGCAAAATGCAGTTGGTTCAAGCCCGAAACATTGGTTATATATAGTTATCTTTGTAAAGTACAGTTTGATCTGCTGAGTTTCTCCAGTATTGTGTTTTTACATCAGCCACAGTGTCTGCAGACTTTTGCGTTTTACAAAATTCAGTTGGCAAACGGTTTAATTAAGAATAGCTAACAACTTGTGTGCTGTTGAAATTAAATGGTCTCACATACACTCAAACTTCCAAATGAACTTTTGGAGCAATTGAAATAAAAGGCAATGATGACAATAAAAGTACAGAACTTTTTGGTTAAAAAGGGAAAGAAATTTGTTGTTTTGGATTCTATGAGGCCAGACAGCTCCCCCCGCCCCCACCAATCCACCACTCCCAATTTTGGATGACCCTACTGTCTCTTCAGTTCATGGGGAAATTGTGAGTGAACAGTAAATGAGAGAATAGAAAACACTTCATTGCTGTCAACCTCCTTTTGTCATCAGTTCCATATTTTTCTCTGATTGCCCACAAATTTAAATTTATTATTTTTAAAGTTAATTTTAATGATTCCTTCCTACCCCTTCCTCTTCTTCCCTTGTGCGTATGATAACGGCTTAATAGCGAATTTGTTCAAATCACCATCGCGGACAGTTTGTTGATGTTTTGAAAAATCGTTGTAATCACATCTCTCATTCTGAAATGCAATGAAATAATTTTTATTCAGATCCATTTGTTTTTGATTAATTCATTCTTGGCCTGCACCATGAGCTGAATTTTATTTTGATTCAGGTGATACGTTGACTTGGTTGGATCAGTCTGCAGTAAATTACTCAAACTGGGGTGCTGGGGAACCAGCAGGAAGATTTGATGCTGACATATGCATTGTTATGGACACAAAGTCAGGACAGTGGAAAACAGTCAATTGTGATAATGACTCTGGAAGATCAGTCATGTGTGAAACAACAGCATGTGAGTAAGATACAATTTGTACCATCTTGTGGATCACAATATTGATTATGAAATGAAATGTATTATATTGGTTTTTAATCTTTGTTCTATTGAATGTATTGTGTTAATATCTTGTAGAAGTTTTCTTTGTGATGTTGCCAAATTATTCCCATTTTAGAGAGTGATTCGTGATGCTGTTGACTTCATCTAGACCAACCAAGTGGCAATAAATTGAGAAACTAATATGTATCAACTATTTTCATTGTTCTTTTATTTTAAAATCTGCTTCCAATAATATTTTATTTTCATTTGTAATTTTGACATTTTAGTACTTCATTGGAAACTTTTAATTTCATAATGACTGGAAAGATGGAATATCTTGCTATTTCCCTTTTCCTTGTGGGTCCAAAATTATGTTGGTCAGATTCGTACCACCAGGTTCAGGAACAGACGCGCCCCCTCCATGATCAGACTCCTAAACAACAAACTCAATCAGAGATCCATTTAAGGACTCTTATTTTACATATTATTTATTATTGAATTTTATTTTCTGAACTGCAGTCATTTGTTTACATTTCTTTCTTTGTTTATATTTCTATCTTTTATATCTTGAGTTTTTGCACTATCAATAAGTAGAAATTCTGCCTGGCCCGCAGGAAAAAAAAATCTCTGGGTTGTATGTGATTCATGTATGTACTCTGACAAGAAATTTGAACTTTGAATGTTAACAAGGTTCCCATAAAACAAATTGACATTATTTTTTCCATCTCGCACTCAGACGTGTTTTCTTTTGTTTTTTTTTGGGGGGGGCACGGGGAAAGTTCAATATTTGTAAACAAATATCAATATATCCTGCAAGACGTTAGGCATAACTGCAGCATGGTTAGCAGTGGGCAGCATGGTTAGCATAGTAGTTAGTGGTACACTGTTACAGTGCCAGTGATTGGGATTGGGGTTCAAATCCAACACTGTCTGAAAGGAGTTTGTACATTCTCCCTGTGTCTTGTATGGGATTCCTCTGGGTGCACCCTCCAAAACTTATGGGGAATTGGGTGTCATTGGGCAGCATGGGCTCGTGTGCCAGAAGCGCCTGTTAGCATGCTGTATGTTTATCAGGAAAGTTATTGGATCTTTTTAAATCTATACATCCCTTTGCACATTATTTTGTTTTTTAAAAACAAAATCAATGTTGAGAGAGAAACAATAAGCTATTTAGGGATTTTTTAAAAAAACTTCAAACCTCCTATCAACCTGGAATTAATTAATTCAAAACACCTTTCAAGCTATCACAGCATGAGTGCCACAATTAGAGAGAATGGCAGTACAACTTTGAGAACTGAAAAGAAGCCCAGGAGGTGGGATGTAAAACATAGGCCTGATTTGTTCCAAATGTTGGACTGCTGCAACAATCAGTTGCACAAGCCTAGCGAGTGTACAATGCTTATCAAGGAAGCTGTAATTGAAATTACTGTCTCACCAGAGTATTCCTGAATTGATGTTCATAAGCCAAACTATCAATTGTAGCTAGAGTGAAACATGAAATTCTGCAGACACTGTAGTAAAAACACTCAGTAAATGCTGGAGGACTCGGTCAGTCTCACAGCATCCATAGGAGGTAAAGATATATTACTGACCTTTTAGGCCTGAGCCTTTCTTCAAGGTATAAGCAAAAAGCAGGTAGGGTTTTCACAATAAAGACCAAGAGAAAGGTAGAAGAATGGGAGGGGGTGGGATCTTTGTCCCCTTCTCCTTTTCTCTCATTTTGTCTCTCTTTTCCCTTTTCCCTCCGTCTCCTTTCACAGAGTCAAAATCGATTCTCATCTTTTCTCTTATCAAATTAACAGCTTTTGTTTGTTGGTCTCCCTCTCTCACAATATCACAGAAAATGTTACTGTCAGGTCTTCAGAATTTCCAAGAAGTAATTCTGGCATGTCCAAGAGAAAAACTAGCACCTGTTCTGTCCTATTGGGCCATTAAATCAATAAAGAAAAAAGTAAAATCTGATTTAGTTACAAGGGCTTCCAAGTGTTGACTTCTTGTCATCAATACTTCAAACCTGCTTGCAGGAAACTGAGTTTAAAAAAATGGATGAATGCAGTTAAAGTGTTGTGGCTGAAGAGTTTCTTTTTTGATTGTGCAATTCATCAAAATCTTTATAATGGATGATGAATTTTTAAAAATTCTACTGTGGTTCTTTCTTTCAATAAAAGAAGAGAAAAACCTGAACTTGAGATGATTTGGTGATCCTATTGAGAAGCTAAGAGTCAAGTCATAGACTTATTTATTGTGTCCTAAATAGACTTTGACTAAATTGTGCACTTTTTTCTTGAACTATGGTAACTGAATATTTATTATCTATCTTTTATGTTTAATATCCATTTTTAATTTCATCCATAGTTTTTATTTGTGAAGTGTCTGTTCAGTTGCAAATGTTATACATTTGTACATTGTTCAATTACAATATATGACAATTAAACGTTATCTCAACATCACCTGTGGTACATTAGGAGCATGAACATAATCTAAATAATTCTATGGTGTTTTACCAATATTTGTCCCAATATGCAGAAGGTTTTAAATATCATAGAAAATTCTGATAGCAATTAGAACTATAGAACATTACAACTCAGCACAGAAACAGGCCATTAGACTCTTCTAGTGTGTGCTGAATTATTTTTCTGTAGTTCCACTGACCATATCCCTCCACATCCCTACTGACCATTATGCTGTCCAAATTTTTATTAAATGTCAAAATTGAGCCTCCATTCACCAATTCAACTGCAGTTCATTCCACACTCACACCACTCTCTGCGTGAAGAAGTTTCACCTAAACTTTTCCCCTTTCACTTTTAACTCATGTCCTCTAATTTTTATCTCAGCTAACCTCAGTGGAAAAAGCCTGCTTGCATTAACTCTATCTATACCCATCATAATTTTGTATATCTCTGTCAAATTTCCCATCAAACATCTGTGCTCCAGAGAATAAAGTCCAAACCTATTTAACCTTTCCCTGTAACTCAATTTTTCAAATCCTGTCAACATCCTTGTAAATCTCCTCTGCACTCTTTCAATCTTACTGAGATTGTTCCTGTAGTTAGGTGACCAAACTGCACACCAAACTCTAAATTTTGCCTCACTAATGTCTTGTACAACTTCCCCATAACACCCCAACTCCTACACTCAATGCTTTGAAGGCCACTGTGCTAAAAACTCTCCTCATCTAAATGTGATGCCACTTTCAGGGAATTATGCACCTGTATTCCCAAATCCCTCTGTTCTACTGCACACTTTACTGCCTTATCGTTAATAGTGTATATCATACCTTGGTTTCTTCTTCCAAAGTGTCAAATGTCAAAGCTGACATTTGTCAGCATTAAATTCCATCTGCCATTTTGTAGCCAATTTTTCCAGCTGGTTCAGATCCCTCTGCAAGCTTTGAAAGCCTGCTTCACTGTCCACTACACATCCAATCTTTGTGTCATCTGCAAACTTGCTGATCCAATTTACCACACTCTCATCAAGATCATTAATATAGATGATAAACAACAGTGGATCCAGCACCAATCCTTGAGGCATTTCACTCGTCACAGGCCTCAAGTCTGAGAGGCAATCATCCACTACCACTCTCTGGCTTCTCTTGTAAAGTCCACAATGTAGTACGTCGCCATGAACAGAGTGACTGAACCTTCCTGACTATCCTCCCATGTGACTTTGTCAAAGGCCTTACTAAAATACATGTAGACCACATCTATGGCTTTTCCTAGTCAACCTTTCTGGTAAACTCCTCGAAAAACTTAAAAAGGTTGGTTAAACACGGCCTACCATGCACAAAGCGATGTTGACTATCCCTAATCATTCCCCATATCTTCAAATACTTGTGTATCTGATCTCTTAGAAAATCTCCCAATAATTTACGCACCTCTGACACCAACTTCAGACACATCACCCCCTAGCTAAACTCATGTTAAATATATCTGCCAGGGCCCATACAATTTCTACTGTTGCCTCCCTTAAGGTCTGAAGGAATACCTTGTCAGTCCCTGGGGATTTAGGTACCTTAAGACAGCAAGCACCTCCTCTTCATTAATCTGTATAGGCTGCATGACCTCACTGTGTGTTTGCTTTACTTCTATAGACTCTGTGCCAATTATTTGAGTAAATACTCTTAGCACTACACATAACCGACCACTCTGATCTTCAAGAGGGAAATTTTTGTCCCTTGTTATCCTTTTGCTCTCAGCATACCTGTAAAAGCCTTTAGGATTTTCGTTCACCTAGTCTGCCAAAGCAATCTCACGTTTTGTTTTAGCCCCCATGATTTATTTCTTATGATTTAAAAAAAAATTATCGACTCCTCAAGTACCTCATTTGCTCCTTGTTGCTGAAACTTGCTATACGCATCTCTTCTTCTTAACCAAATCCCAATATCCCTTGAAAACCAAGGTTCCCTATGTCTGTTAACTTTTCCTTTAATCCCAACAGGACATACAAACACTTAAAATTTCACCTTTGAGGGCCTCCCTCTTACCAAGCACAGAAAAAAAAACTATCACGATCCACACTTTCTAGATCCTTTCCCATTTCCTCAAATTTCACCTTCCTCCAATTGAGAATCTCAACCCAAGGACCAGACCTATCCTTATCCATAATTAATTTGAAACTTGTGGCATTATGATTACTGGACCCAAAGTGTTCCCCTACACACTTGCATCACCTGCCGTGTCTTGCTTCCTAATTGGACATCAGTATTGCACTTTCTCTAGTTGATACCTCTATATATTGATGTAGAAAACTTTTCTCAATACACTTGACGAACTCTAATCCATCCAGCTCTTTTACATTATGGGAGTCCAGTCAATATGTGGAAAGTTAAATTCACCTACTATCACAATTTTATGCTTCCTGTAGCTGTCTGCTATCTCTCTGCAGATTTGCTCCTCAAATTCTTGCTGGTGGTCTAGAATACAATCCTATTCATGTAGTCATGCCTTTCCCATTCCTCAGTTCCACCCATAATAGCCTCGTTGATAAGGCCTCTAATCTGTTCTACCTGAGCACAGCTGTGATATTTTCCCTGACTAGCAATGCCACCCTTTCATCCCTCTCGATTGTGTCTCAAACACCAGAACCCCAGAACATTGAGCTGCCAATCCTGCCTCTCCTCCAACTAAGTTTCACTAATGGCTACAGTCACAATTACACATACAAATGCATGCTCTAAGCTCATCTATATTTCCTACATTATCCCTTGCATTGAAATAGACACAGCTCAGAACATTATTCCCACAGTGCACAACCTTTCGATTCCTGTCTTTGTATATAGTCTTAAGAGAATCTTTCTCACCCCCACTCTACAATCTGCTCTGACATACTGGTTCCCATCCCACTACAAATATAGTTTTAAGCCCCCCTGGAGCAATACTAGCAAACATTTCTGCAAGAATATTAGTCCCTCTCCAGTTCAGATGCAAACCATCCCACTGGAACACATCTCATCTGCTCTGGAAAAGAGCACAATTATGCAGAAATCTGAAGCCCTCCCTCTGACACCATATCACATATTAAGCTGCATTATCCTCCTATTCCAAACCCCAATAACATATGGCAAGGGTGGCAACCCTGGAGATTTTGTCCTTCAACATGGAGCCTAACTCCTTGAACTCTCTTTGCAGGACCTCATCACCCTTTTTACCACATCATTGGATGTTGACCGTGACATCTGACTGATCACCTCCCTCTTGAGAATGTTGTGAACTCTATCTGAGATATCTCAGACCCTGGCACTTGGGATTCTTGATCTCTTCCATAGAACCCCTTCAATAGTGATAGGAACAGATGATTCTCTTATCATTAGAGCTTGCCTCTTATTCTCCCTTTCCTTCTTAGCCTCAAGGCCAGTCTCCATTCCAGAGACCTGACCACCGTGGCTTGCCCCTGGTAGGTCATCCCGCTCAACGGTATTCGTCTTATTGAGGAGAACAGCCACAGGGATATCCTCCACTGACTGTGTTCCCTTTCCCTCTTCCGTCACCTAGGTACCTTCCTTCTGCCCTCTATGGTGTGACTGCTTCCTTGTAACTCATGTATACCCTCCCCTCAGCCACCCGAATAATCCAGCTCCAGTTCGCTAACACAGTTTGTAAGGAGTTGCAGCTGGATGCACTTCTCACAGATGAAGTCACTAGGGATACTGCTGGCTAACCTGACTATCCACATACTGCAAGAGGACCATATCCCTGCCCTGGCTGCCATTTCCATTGTCCATGAGATACAAAAAGAGAAATAAGACAACATGTTCCTCCCAGCTGAACCCTTTGTTCCTCTAAAGGGTTGTCGTACCTCAACTCTGAAGCTTCTTGAGCCAAAGCCTCAATTCCTCACTCTAACTCTGGCCTATTCACACAATGGCTGTCCCCATAATGGCCACTCTGCATATACACTTATAAGTGGATATGTATACAGTGAAACTCAAAAGTCTGCAGACGCTGCCATTGTAGTCAAAACACAGAAATGCTGGAAGAACTCTGCCAGTCTCACAGCATCCATAGATGGTAAAGAAGGGATCTTGAGGAAGGGCTCAGGCCCGAAATGCCAGTAATATATCTTTACCTCCTAAGGACGGTGCAAGTCTGGCTGAGTTCCTTTAGAATTTCTATGATTTTTTTTGAATATTTTATTAAATTTTTTTGTCCATATATGTAGTCAGTTACAAAATTGAAAAGATACAAATAGAAAAAAATAAATGCATTATACACTTCATGATGGTTAAATTCCCCACTCCCCCCAACCCCCTTCCACCCTAGGAAAGCATTTCTATGATTGTATAAATTTAAACCTGCTTAGGAGATGTGTGTGTTACAAAATGTGATACTGAAAATTAATACATCCACCATTAAAATATCTATGTGGGCAAGTTTAAGGGCTGTATTTTACAACATTAGGCTTGCGGCAAAATACATTTTCTGAGGATAGCAAACTAGTAGGTGTACAATTCTCTTTCATTCACTCTTGTTCATGCAGCTCCCCATGACAAATAAAATAATTGAATTCCCTGAGTTGGGGTGGGGGGGGTTGCAATTTAGTCAGTCCCATTACAGTTCTCAATGCTTAGCTGCTCAAGACCTGTTACCTACACCATTAAGAGCAGATATGATGAATTCTTGAAGGATCATCTACTTCTTATCGTGGGTCATTTTATTTAAGATGCCATAGAATCATTTCACTGATCAAACATACATCAGATTTAACTTAACATTGAATGATCACTCATTTATTCATATATATAGTAATCTTATCTTCAAGTTTAATATGGAATTTGAAAGTGAACACTGAAGAAAAAAATAGATTTGGCAAGTTTGACTTCCATGCAATGGAACAGATATTCCATGATAAGTTAGGATGACTTCTTAATGGTTTACTCAAATGAAACCTGGACTCCAAGGATTAAATTATGAGAAATTATTCAAACTGGGGTACTATTCTCTGAAATGTCGAAGTCCAATGGACAATTAACGTTTTCATGCTACTCTAAAGAGCATAAAAGGGAGTGACAGAAGAAATACTATTCATACAGGTTGGATAATGGGGAACTGGATGTATGAAGGACCAATTGTATGGAGTGCTTGCATTTCAAGACAAATCTGAGATTTTGTGCATCAATAACATTAGATTTGAGGTAGGGGTGGGATTGCTAACAGGTATTTGTGGCACATCTCTTGTTTCCCTACTATGCCTTTCATTTCTTACAGTGCTCCTCCATTTCAGTGAATCAAATTGAAACTATGTGGAAAGTAGTGAATGACGATCTCTGCTCGTTCAACCCTCTCACGTGTCTTTTGTAAACTTCAAATCTTCTTTAAAAAGTTATTAATTTCATTCCTGAGTCTAAGGATTTATTTTAAAATTGATTCTGGAATTTCAGAATGCTAAGAATGGAAGCAAGAATGTATTTATATAAAAATATCAATTTTTATAAATGATCCCAGGGTGTACTGAAATTCATCATAACTAATGAAAGACACCTTAATGTGTAATGTAGTCTACAGGCCAGCATTTCACCTGATCACTTTGCATTTAGCATTTAATGTTGGATATAAACTGAAGTTTTCTTTTCTTCTCTAGTAGCTATACCTGATAGAGAAAAATGTACAAAACGTAAGTACATATCCTACCAACAACTACTTTAAATCTGTTCAAATCTGAAATTACTTGCTTTGCATGGTACTTTAAAAGAAGTTTTGCTTTTTCTACTAACATAAAAATAGTGGCATTAAATTAGAACAACAAAGTTCAATTTAAGGCACTTACTTTCCTGATGTTAATTAGTTAATGTTAACATAGATGTGTAAAATGTACATATACCCTGGACCTTTAAACCAGCAATTTTTTTCATCATGAGCTGTGGAGCACTGATGAAAATAGGAGAGGAGTTTGTCCAATTCACCCACCACTCTCTTGGCAATTGCATTGTAATTAGAAATTGAAATGGTTGACGAGTCATTTTAATCATTCTCTGTTATTATTGTGGAAAAATATCCATACAAGCAAAGCTCAGTAATTGAAAACTCGAGGAAACAATGCCAAAAATTTGATTACACTTTCTTGGTGCATTAATTACACAATGTTTATCATAGAATACTACAGCACAGTACAGGCCCTTTGGCCTTCAATGTTGTACTGACCCATATATTCCTTAAAAAAAATGTTCTAAGCCCATGCCCCCAATATTTCAGCCTCTACCACCATCCCTGGCAAGGCATTCCAGGCACCCACAATTCTCTGTGGGGGAAAAACTTACCCCTGATGTCTCCCCTAAACTTCCGTCCCTTCACTTTCTACATATGTCCTCTGGTGTTTGCTATTCCTATCCTGGGAAACAGGTGCTTTCTGACGACCCTATCTATGCCTCTCATAGTCTTATAGACCTCCATCAAGTCTCCTCTCATCTTTCTGTGCACCAAAGAGAAATGTCCCAGTTCTACTAATCTTGCCTTATAAGACTTGTTTTCCAATCCAGGCAACATCCTGGTAAATCCTCTGCACCATCTCCATAGCTTCCACATCCTTCCTATAATGAGGTGACCAGAACTTAACTCAATACTCTTTAAGTGTGGTCTCTACTTCTGAAATTAATCCCCCTATCCCATAATCCTTCTTAACTATCCTAACAACATGGTGGCGAACTTGAGAGATGTATGGATTTGAACCTCAAGGTCCCTCTGTTCATCCACACTCTTAAGTAACTGACCATTAACCCTGCATTCAGCCTTCTGGTTTGTCCTTCCAAAATCCATCACCTCACACTTATTTGGATTGAACTCCAAGTGCCACTTGTCTGCCCAACTCTTGTAACCTTCGACAACCTTCAGCTCCAACCACAACTCCTCCAACCTTCATGTCATCCGTAAACTTACTGATCCATGCTTGCACCTCTTCATCTAGGTCATTTATAAAGACCACAAAGAACAGATCCTTGCAGCACTCCAGTTGTCACTGACCTCCAGGCAGAATACTTTCCTTCCACTATTACTTTCTGCTTTCTTCCTGCAAACCAATTTTTTATCCACACAGCCAAGGTTTCATTGATCCCATGCCTCATGACTTTCTGGATGAGTATCTAGTGGGAGTCTTGTCAAATGCCTTGCTAAAATCCATCTAGACCACATCTACTGCCCTACCCTCATCAATTTCTTTTGTAATTCCTCGAAAAACTCATTTAGGCTCGTGAGACACAACTTCCCTTCACAAAGTCATGCTGACTATCCTTGAGTAGACTATACTTCTCCAAATGCTCAAGAATCCTCTCCAATAGTTTGCACACCACTGGCGTAAGACTCGCCGGTCTATAATTCCCATGATTCTCAAGATGACTACATTTGCTATTCTCCAATCCTCCAGCCCCTCCCCTGTGGCCAAAGAGGATTCAACGATCATCGCTACTGTCCCAGCTATCTCTTCTCTCACTTCCCACAGCAACCTGGGGCATACCGTGTATGGCCCTGGGGACTATCAGTCGATGTTTCTATGAAGATCCAACATTTTCACTTCTTAATCTCCACATTGTCCAGCACACAGGCTTTTTCTATTTTGAACTCACCCTGATCAAGGTCTTTTATTCTTGTGAATAGAGAAGCAAAGTATTCATTTATGACCTCCCCAACCTCCTCCGCCTCCAGGCACATGTTGCCTCCTTTATCCTTTAGTGGCCCCACCTTCATTCTAGTCATCCTTCTGTTCTTCACATACACATAGAACCCCTTGGGGTTCTCCTTAATCCTACATGCCAAGGCCTTCTCATGCCCCCTTAGAGCTCCCCTAAGCCCTTTCTTATGCTTCTTCCTGCCTACCATATATTTCTCGAGCCCCTCCTCTTTCCTGCTTTCTATACCTAACATATGCTTCCTTCTTCTTCTTCTTGACTAGTTGCCTCACCTGTTTAACCATGGTTCCCTTTTCCTACCATCATTTCCTTGTCCCAGTAGGACAAACCTATCCTGAACCCTGCACAAGTGATCCCTAAACTTCCTTTACATTACTTCAGTGTTTTCACCCTTGAACATCTACCTCCATTTAGTCTTGCTAGTTCCTGCCTCATCCCTTCATAATTAGCCCTTCCCCAGTTAATCACTTTCCCAATTTGACTGTTTTTATCCTTTTCCATAGCTATGTTGTGTCACTCTCACCAAAATGCTCTCCCACCTGACTTGGTTCATTACCCAGAACCAGATCCAATATGGCCTCTCTTCTCATCGGCTGGTCCACATATTGTGTCAGGAATCCTTCCTGAACACACCTGACAAACTCACCTCATCTATCCCTCTGGCAGTCATGAGGTGCCAGCCAATATTCTGGAAGTTGAAATCACCCATAACTACAACCCTGTATTTCCCACACCATTCCAAAATCTACATGCTTATCTATTCCTTGGTATCATGAGAGCTATTTGGGGGCCTAGCACAGTGATCGCTCCCTTCCTATTTCTGACTTCCACCCACACTGACTCAGTGGACAGTCCCTCTGCAGCGTCCTCCTTTTCTACAGCCGTGATACTATCCCTGACCAGTAATGCTACTTCCCCGCACCCCCCCCCCCCCAACACCTGCCCTTTTCTACTCCTATCCTATTCATTTTAAAACACCTAAACCCCAGTACCTGCATCAGCTAATCTTGCCAAGTTTCAGCAATGGCCACAACACCGTAGTTCTACATACTGATCCATGCTCTAAATTCATCTCCTTTATTCCTAATACTCCTAGACACTTTTCCATCCCATTAACTGGCTACGTTCATTTTTTTATCCCCCTACCTGTCCTTCCACGCCAACCCATAACACAAAGCATCATGCTTTTGTTCTTCTACCCTCATCTCTGCACTCACATTCTGATTCTCACCCCCCTGCCAAACTAGTTTAAACCCTTCCCCACAGCTCTAGCAAACCTGCCTGCCAGGATACTAGTCCCTTTCAGTTCAGGTGCATCCTTTTATACAGAAGAGATCCCAATGATCCAGAAATATGAACCCCTGCACCAACTCTTCAGCCATGCATTCATCTGCCATAACCTCCTGTTCTTACTCTCTCTGGTGTGTGGCACAGGTAGCAATCCTGAGAATACCACCCTTGAGGTCCAGCTTTTTAAACTTATTTTCCAACTCCCTATATTCCCTCTTCAGGACCTCATCCCCACTTCTATCTATATCATTGGTCTCCACATTGACCACAAAATCTGGCTGCTCCCCCTCCCCCTGCAGAATGCTATGAATTTGATGAGACATCTCTGACCCTGGCACCTGGGAGGCAACATACCATCCTCGATCTCATTCACCAAACCTCCTATCTGCTCTCTGAACCAATGAGTCACCAATTACCATAGCTCTCTTCTGAGCTGAGGTGCCAGCCCCTGTGCCATACATGACCACCACGACTGGTCTGATAGATCATACCCCCCCCCAACAGTATACGTTGTTGAGGGGGAACAGCCGCAGACATGCTCTTCACTCTTTGCCTCTTCCCCTTCCCTCTCCTAGACCTTTAGGGATGAAGCTCCTCTCTATCACTGTCTCTGCCCCCCAAATGATCCAGAGTTCATCCAGCTCCAGTTCCTTAACATGACCACCACGACTGGTCTCTGATAGATCATACCCCCCCCCCCAACAGTATACGTTGTTGAGGGGGAACAGCCGCAGACATGCTCTTCACTCTTTGCCTCTTCCCCTTCCCTCTCCTAGACCTTTAGGGATGAAGCTCCTCTCTATCACTGTCTCTGCCCCCCAAATGATCCAGAGTTCATCCAGCTCCAGTTCCTTAACATGACCACCATGACTGGTCTCTGATAGATCATACCCCCCCCCCCCCAACAGTATATGTTGTTGAGGGGGAACAGCCGCAGACATGCTCTTCACTCTTTGCCTCTTCCCCTTCCCTCTCCTAGACCTTTAGGGATGAAGCTCCTCTCTATCACTGTCTCTGCCCCCCAAATGATCCAGAGTTCATCCAGCTCCAGTTCCTTACATGGTCTCCCAAGAGGTGCTGCTGAATGCACCTCTTGTCCCAGATTTCCTCTATCCTGAAATAGGATCATTTGACTGCCTTAGCTGGTGTCTCTATGAACTCTAATTAAATTCAAAGATCTTGCCTTATCGGAATCAAGCTTGACCTCAGCCTCCGAAGCCTCGTGAGCCAAAGCCTCTAAGACCCACCCTGAGCCACTCACACACTGGCCACTCACACTACTCCACCCACAAAGCACTATCTGTTTAACCCTTAACTTGCTTTTTTTGAAAAGGCACTCACCTCCAGCTGGCTCCCAACAGTCCCAACTCTCTGGAGTCCCAGACTGCTTATAACGGTCTCGAGATGTCTGTGTCGCGAGTCCCACTCCACTCCTTTTTTAAAGGCGCTTGCCTCCAGCTAGCTCCCGGCAGTCCCAGCTCTCTGGAGTCCCACACCTCTCATAATGGCCCCAAGGTGATCAGATTAGTGCTCATAGTAATGTCTCAAAAAAAATCTTGAACTTAGGAAAAAGCTCATTACATGCTGCATTATTGTTTTGCACACACATTTTAGGTTTAGTTTTCATCAAGGCTTGGATTGAGCTCACAGATGCTGAATTAAGAGCATCGTGACTGCTGGAGAGCAGCACATCAGCACTTGAAGTACTCCCCCTGTGGCAACCACTGAACAATTGCACAGAAAAGGCTGGCAGGGATGTGAGGGATAGCCTGTGAGAGAAGGTGATCTTCTGTTTGTCTGAGCACCTTCACTTGCAAGCCCCTTGTCACAATTGCCACCATACTCAAAGGGTCAGGGATTGTAGAATACAGTTCAGTATTAATACGCATACAGAGACTGCAAAGAGTAAAGAGAACATCACTTCATTTTCATTGGAAATCTGAGGTGACCAGATGCTGTGGGCAAGACATTGATGTCACACCACAGATCTACTAATTACTGATTTAATTCTCAATCCTTGCACAATGTGCCTAGTTTTTTCAGTGAGTGTAGAGCAAAAAGTGTAATGTCCCTAAAAATTCCACAGTCAGGCAGTACTACTTCTAACAATTATGTTAGTCCTTGCACAACTGCACAGGTATCATCGAGCCAATTTCCTTATGGGCAATATTTCACATAGAATTGAATGACCATACTATTTCAATGCACAATTTGATCCTAAAGCAAACAAATGGGTTCAATTTCTGAACTTGTATGTTGAAAGCCACCCCCTTCCATCAGAACTACATCCATCCCATTCTGCAGATACTGTGATACAGAGGATGTTTTAAATGAAAACACTAAACGTATATAAATAATTGGTCATTTTGAGTGCCAAATCTTTTTAGTTCACAAAAATACTTGCCTCCAATCCTAATAAATGTATGGGTTACAAGAGTGGCATAAAAACACCGCCTAAACAAATATTAAAAAGAATCATCCCAAAATAACTGACAACCTGCTAGAGTGAAATTCCATAGCTTGACAGTTCTCTTTCCTGGTTCTTTAGTTTCAGTGTTTGATAAGGAGCACAAATCATGTCTATGACATTAATTACTTGCACTGAGTGGTGAGACGAAAATAGTTTTTAAAATAACAATATTGGTTATTCTTAGAAATTATCATTATTTTATTATGAAGGATGAGGTTTTGGAGTATTTCAAAGCACAAGAGAAAAATAGCCTGGTCAATGTGGAATTGGGATATTTTGCTTGACAAAACTGTTGGAATTCTTTGAGGAAATAATGAGCTGAAGAGACAAAGGAGAGCCAATGGATGTTTATTTGGATTTTTAGAAGGCCATTGATATACACGAGGCAGCTAAGCAAGATTGGAGCCCATGGTGTTATGGGAAAGGTACTAAAGTGATTAGAAAATTGGCTGACTGGCAGAAGGCAAAGATTGGGAATAAAAGGGAGCCTTTTCTGGCTAGTTGCCAGTGACTAGTGGTATTCTGTCAGGGTTGGAGTTGGGTCAGTTACCTTTCACCTTGTATTAAAATGATTTAGTTGATGTAATTGCTAGCTTTTTGGTCAGATTTGTGGGTGATATGAAATTCGATGGAGGCGCAGTGGGTCGTGTTGAGGAAACAGGGAGTCTGAAGAGGGATAGGTTGGGAGAATGGGTAAAGAGGTGGCAGATGGAATGCAGCATGGGGAAGTGTAAGGCCATACCCTTTGGTTGAAGGAATAAAGGTGCAGACTATTTTCTAAATGGGGAGAGAATTCAGAAAGTGGAGGTCAAAATAACTTGGGAGTTTTAGTGTAGAATTCTATAAAGGTAGACCTGCAGGTTGAGTTGGTAGTAAGGAAGGCAAGTGCAACGTACACATTAATTTCAAGTGGATGAGCACATAAAACCACAGAAAGTATGTCCAGAAGAATTCTGGAAAAAGGTCTTATGGACAGATGAGACCAATATTAATCTGTATCAGATTGATGGCAAGAGCAAAGTGTGGAGGCGTAAAGAAACTGCCTAAGATCCAAAGCTTACCAGCTTTCCCATTGCTTGCATCTTACAGTGTAGCCTCAATATTTCTTTTCACAACACCTTCTGCAGACAATAAACATTGATGTATCCACACCTGCCTCCTGAAGACTGTTTCTGATGTCGGACGTATATTTGGGTATTTTTCTTCAATATGATGAGAATTCTGTCATCAGCAATGGAGATCTTCCTTGAAATACCAGTCCCTTTGTGATTACTGAGCCCACCAGTACGCTCTTTTTTCTTAATGATGTTCCAAACTATTGATTTTGGTAATCCTGTGGTTTGGGTGATATTTATATAGTTCTTGTGGTTCATAATGGCTTCTTTGATTTTCTTTGGCACAACTCTGTCCCTCATGTTGAAAAACAGGCAACTACAGCTGCCAAAGGTGATTGAAGGTTAGAAGCAAGCCTATCTCTCTTATACCTGAATCAATGAAACAATTAAACATACCTGAGTAATCACAAACACCCATGAAGCCGAATGTCTCAAACATTATGATGTCCTGAAATGAGGGGACTATGTATAAAAAGTGATGTAATTTCTACATGGTCAAACCAAACTCTATACAAATAACCTTGAATAAAATGTAGAATGTGCACTTTAATTAAGTGAATTGTTTGATAACAAATTTAAAACTGTGCAGCACAGGGGCAAATAAAGGAAAAAAGTGTCTTTGTCTCAAACATTTCAAAAATGACATCCAGAAAGAAATGACATCCCATGAATTTATTGCTGATCTAACCAATTTTTTTGTTTGTCCCATAACATTTAATTATCCTTGGGTTGACAGTAATAACACAATCTTGGTCTCTTTCACCAGAAAAATAATAATGATTTATTGATACATTAGACTACCGCTTATAAAATGTATCTTTTTTTATTTCAGATGGCAAAAATCTCTTACCAACAGTATTAGTCATCGCATTTGCTGTGATTTTGGTGATGATTTCAATAGTTTCGTGGTATGCATACAAAAAGAAATATCTCACAGTAAATGGATTTACTTCTTTGCTGTCCAATACAACAGATCGAGTTACAAACAACAGTGTATTGGTAGAGAATGAAGAAAGGGAATATGAAGCATAACATTTTAATCAGGCATGACATGAAATATAATTGAACAATAAATGAGGAAATGGTCAGGTTGGCAGTGATTAATATTTGAAAGTATTTTTATATATTCAACCTATGGTTTTATTTTACAAAGTTTTAGATTTTAAAACAGGATGAAAGCAGTTTGTAATGTAAATTATATAGTTAATCCATTTTGTATTATCTAACTAATTTAGCAAGATTTAAGATTTTTTGTTTTTAATACTTACCAATGGCAAGTGTTCATAAAAGAAAAAAAAGTGGTGATAGTGTTATTTGTTGTGCACAGAATTCTGTTATTTAAATTTGCTCAATTAATTTTGAAACATCTTGATCTATTTTCTACCAGTTTTAACCATTAATTAAAATGATTGTTGTTAAAATACCATATACACCCTCTAGTATTTTTGATTAATTCTGTAAATTCACTAAATTCTTCAGAGAAAGAAATTTACCGTCCTTGATGGATTCAGAAAAAAGTGGATGTCTTTTCATTGCTTTCTAAAAAGCCATCTATCCAAATATCTATTCAATGTTAAAATATGCCTACTTCTAGTTTCCTCTGGCAGCTCATTTTCAGTTTCAGAGGACACTTGAGTTGCACCTCAGGTCCCCTTTAAATCTTTCCCCTCTCATCTTATATCCATGCCTTTTAGTTCAAGAATTATCTGCCCTTGAAAAACATGTGAATTCACTTTGTCCATGACACACCCTTAAGATCTATTCCTGCACTGTAGGAAATAAAGAACTTGCCTATCTTTCTTTGGCTTGGCTTCGCGGACGAAGATTTATGGAGGGGTATGTCCACGTCTGCTGCAGGCTCATTGGTGACTGACAAGTCTGATGTGGGACAGGCAGGGACGGTTGCAAGGGAAAATTGGTTGGTTGGGGTTGGGTGCTGGGTTTTTCCTCCTTTGTCTTTTGTCAGTGAGATGGGCTCTGTGGTCTTCTTCAAAGGAGGTTGCTGCCCGCCGAACTGTGAGGCCAAGATGCACGGTTGAAGGCGAGATCAGCCCACTGGCGGTGGTCAATGTGGCAGGCACCAAGAGATTTCTTTAAGTAGTCCTTGTACCTCTTCTTTGGTGCACCTCTGTCTCAGTGGCCAGTGGAGAGCTCGCCATAGAATACGATCTTGGGAAGGTGATGGTCCTCCATTCTGGAGACGTGACCCACCCAGCGCAGTTGGGTCTTCAGCAGCATGGATTCGATGCTTGCGGACTGCCAGCTTGAGTACTTCGATGTTGGTGATGAAGTCATTCCAATGAATGTTGAGGATGGAGTGGAGACAGCGCTGATGGAAGTGTTCTAGGAGCCGTAGGTGATGCCGGTAGAGGACCCATAATTCAGAGCCTCTCCATATCTCAAGCCTTTAGTCTCAGCAGCATCCTAGTGAATGTTTTCTGTTCTGTCTCAAAGCCTAATTTGGTCTTGGGTTTTCAGTGTCTCGTCAGAACAGGTTATTAGATTCTTTGCACTTCTGCGAATGGGATTTTGCTAAATCGTTACATAAACTTATCATTGTCAGGTAAATGCAAGGTGAAATTGGGAAATCCCCATCTCCAACAACAACATCCTTCTTTAACATTATCATATAGTCACCCACTATCAACATCCCATGTGTGTGGAGCAGGAGGATATCTTTCAGTTAAATTATTTTCAAAAGCTCTGATATGGCTTAATTTTGGGAAGCCACCATTTTGCCTTTTCCCTCAATTTCACAGAGAACTCTAAAAGTCAGTCAGATTTATTCAAAATTCTGTTTAATAATACAGTAAAAGCCCTGGTATTCTGCACCTGTGGGGATTGGTGGAACCAAGTAAGTGTATTTTCCCATTGCTTGAGACTTACTAATGCCTAACTAATATACCTGCATTAATAATAAGCAGTTTAAAAGACAAAAATACAAGACTACTTATATTGAACAAACCTCACTTGCACAAATATATAAATTTAAAGCATTTTCATTTATTTTCTGTCCATTCTTTGAAAACATTTCACCGTCACTGCATTTGAAGGTTCCTCCCCCTCCAGAGCCACCTGAAAAATGAACAATAGCATTATATATAATTAACCTCCCCCTCCCTCATTTACAGAATAAGTTCAGACAGGGGTGATTCTTATTAAGCAGGGATATTAAAGAATGAGGTGAGGGAAAGAAAATGGCAGCGGTAGAGCAATAGTGGATTTAGATAGCTCCCCATAGCGAGGATCATAAAGGATTTAAAAAAAAGATAGAACCCCATAGAACTAGGAAGGATATAGACAGGAAGATCAGAAAACAGAGAGAATATAAGAAAATGGGGAAAAAAATCAAGGAAAATAGCTGATCTTATAGAGAGAAGGAGACCGAAGACAGACCTACCCAGAGGTTGAAAACAATGACACTGGCACCCGAATGAAGGAGCCCCTGTTGGGAAGAGAACTTGTTGGACGAGGCGAATGAGGACAGCCCAGGAGAGACTGACCTGGGATGGTGTCAGCAAAGGGCTGCGACTGAGGCAGTAGCAGCAATGTCAGGTGCGACATGTATGGAGGTCTGAGGTCCAGGGGAGCCAAGCCGGCACTGAGAAGCTGGTGACGTCAGTGGCAGCTGAGGAAAAACTCCCACGGGTCGGCCATCAAGAGATGAACTCGCTGGAGGAGGCGAGCGAGGACAGCCTGGGTGGGACAGAGCCGGGGTATCAGGAAAGCGCCGCGACCAAGATGGTGGGAGAGCTTTTGGGGGAAGCCTGGCCACCACCGAGAGGCCGGTGATGTCAGTGGCAGTGGAGGGAAAGACCCCACGGGCCAGGAGAAAAAGGGACTTACAGAGTAGGGCTGTTCCGTCTGGTGGGTGCAAAGAGGTTGGGTTCAAGGCGTTGGGCCTGGTGGACTCTAGGAACGGAGAGGAAATGCAAGGAAAGTCGTGTTTCTGGGTGGCCTGGAGTCAGAAAGTGAGGTGGAGGATGAAAGGAAAAGGAAGATTGAGGGGGTAAAAGAAAGACAGAGAAAGGGGGCAGAGGCCCTGATGCATTTTGCAAAAGAAATGCTGGAGCCCATTGGCCAAATCAAATAAAAACCTTGAAGACACTGGTGGCAGGGCAGGGGGCAATAAAAGAAAGATTGGATAAGTTGACAGAGTATCAGAAACAGAGGAGAGATCTGTGAGGGTGGAAGAAAGGTTGGATGAGAGGGAAAACAAAATGGATGCGTGGTAGAGGGACAGAGTGAGGATGTAGGTGAAGATAGATACTTTAGAAAATCTCAGCAGGAGGAATAATATTAAGATTGTGGGGATGAAAGAGGGTACAGAAGGGAGAGACACAGTAGAGTTCCTGGAAAAAATGGATCCTAGATATACTGGGGAAGGAACAAATTAGAAATAATTTAAGAATAGAATGAGCTCTCACGCCACCCCGCCCCTGCCTGGTCCAGGGCCAAAACGATTGCTTCACTACCAGGATAGAGGGATTTTACGGGTGGCAGCAGTGGGAGCGAAGGTAAAGGTGGGGTCCAGCAGAATATGAGGGGGAGGTTTTATTCTACCCAGACATGTGTGTGGCACTATTGAAGCACAGGAAGGAATTTGACCCAGTCAAAAGGAGTCTTAAACAAAAAGGAACTGAGTTTACCCTCCTTCGCCCAGCAATGCTGAAGACAGTAAGGGCAGGAGGGAAAAGTTTTTTAGGGATCCAAGAGAGGCAATGGACTTCGTAAGAATCCTGCCACCACTTTGGGATTAAATGTAAATAAGGGGGAAAGAGGGAATCAGGGGAATGATGGATTGTAAATATTGTAATTGTGATTACCAGTAAGGGGGGAGAGCTTATCTCATAATGTTATTGTTTAAAGATGAATGTATATTTCAAGTAAAGAATGACTATGGGGAGCTCAAGTTAGGGGTGGGAAGATGTTTCAAAATGGCAGGGGAGTTGGCACCAATAGTTGGTGCCGGGGTGGGTGAAGGTAAACCAGGAGGTAGAAAGGAGGAGGTGGGGGTGGGGGTAGTTTGGGTGTATTTAATATACTTTTTTGAATTGTTGGTTTTAGTTTTTGAATTTGCTGGAGTTTTGTTTCAAACAAGGACATCTGCATCTGGTGTCGGTGGAAAACAAAAGGGAAGAATGACAAGTGTCAAAGGCTAAGAAGGAAGGGGATAAGGATATTGGGAAAACCTTGAGGTAATGGAATAGAATAATTTACCCCCCTTTAAAAAAAGAGAATTAAACAAAATAAGGTAACACTTCGTCATGATAAGGCAGGGAGTGTGAACACAGAAAAGGGACTGAGCATGTCATGCACTTTTGTGTACTGTACGAGGCCCCAGCATCTGCAGATTTTCTTGTTTATCACCAAATGTTTTAAAATTCATAAAATTATAAAATCAACAACAATGATGAGGTAGAGAAGAGGTAGAAAATCTTGTCCGATAGTGCGAGAATAACAACCTGAATCTCAAAGTGGATAAGACAAAGGAGATTGATTGTAGATTTCAGGAGGATTAAGGATGACCACCCTCTACCACACATCAATAGCTCTGTTGTGGAGAGAGTAGAAAGCACCAAGTTCCTTGGAGTCCACTTAATCCTCTCTTGGACACACATCTCCTCACTTGTCAGGATGGTGCAATAGTGACTGCACTTCTTCAGAAGACTGAGGCAGGCAAAACTACCATCCTGTCAACTATACAGTTCTATTGAGATTGTCTCGGCTAGCTGTATCACAGTGTGGTACAGTTGCTGTAGAGCAGTGGTTCTCAACCTTTTTCTTTCCACTCACATGCCACTTTAAGTAATCCTATGTCATCGGTGTTCTGTGATTAGTAAGGGATTGCTTAAGGTGGTATGCGAGTGGGACGGTAAGGTTGAGAACCACTGCTCTAGACCCAATTGATACTGAAATATTTTGCTTGAGAAAAATTGTCATTGGCCCATTTCCTTTGGAGTTCTGAAACCGCGCACATAACGAGTCAATGGGGGACGATTAAAACAGTGGTTTTCAACCTTTTTCTTTCCACCCACACACCACCTTAAGCCATCCCTTACTAATCACTTATGGCACAGGGACTACTTATGAGTATGGGGGGGGGGGGGGGGGGTAAAGTTGAGAACCACTGCTGTAGAGCACTGGATTTTGTGGGGTGGGACAATCCACAGAAACATCAAAGCAGCAGAGAGGATCACTGGGATCTCCCTCGGACCCCCCCCCCCCCCATCAGCTTGATCAACTGGGATCTTTTTTTCTGAAGAAGGCATGCAAAATCATTGAGGATCCCTTCCACCCTGATCACAGCATCTTTCAGCAGCTCTGGCCAAGAAAGAGGTACAGGAGGATCACAGCCAGCACCGCCAGGCTGAGGGACAACCTCTTCCCACGGGCAGTGAGAATGCTGAACGACTGATGAATCCCTCCAGAATCCATCATGACGTGGCAATTATTTATCTATTTTGTATTCTAGCTACTGCACATAAGCTGCTTATTTACATCGATGTGAGTGAGCTATGTCTATACACAGTCCGTGTTTGCATGTTTTTACGCCAGATGCCCTTATATTGACGTTAAACTTGGGTCTTACTTTTGAAAGTGGTGACACTCCGCGATGGGACTTCATCCCCGCTCACCCCACCGACGTCCTTCAGCTCCGCACAGTGACTGCACGAGTGCCGAGGAAGGAAGTTCCCCAACCAACCCGGACCGTTCCTTCACCCGCCCCCCTCGCCTCCTGCTGCGGATCGCGCGCCTCCCACCGCCGCCGCCGCGGCGCAGACCCCGTGACCTCACAATGGCTCCTGCCGGAAGTGACGTTCGACGGTTCCTCTTGCCGCTAATGGACGCCATCATAAAGGCGGTGTAATGGTCGGGCTGTAATGCCGACGAATTTGCGTTCTCCTTTCTCAATAGTTTGTTGACCGTCGAGTGTACGTAAGTATATCTTGTGTCACCCACAAGGAAGGCCTGTATTGAATTTTTAAATGTCGTTTCTTCCGAAAAAGGTCGTGCTCAGTGTGTTTTTGAAATGTCCCGATTGGGCCAAGGGTGCGGAAGGAATCGGTTGTGTCAGTGTGGCTTCATGTTTCAGGACACGAGTCGAAAAGGCCATTCGTTGGTTTGGTCTTTCACAAGTTGCTAATTGATACACAAAGGTGCTGGGGGAAAAAAACCCCAACAGGTCCTGCATTGTTCATAGGAGGCAAAGCTACAGAACCAATGTTTCAGGCCTGAGCCTTTCGTCATGGAATGAGCAAAAAAAGGAGGCAGGCGTCTGAATAAAAGGGTTAGGGCAGTTTAAGGATTCCCTATGCCATAAGTGTTCTGTGATTATTAAGGGATGGCCTAAGGCGATATGTGGGTGGAAAGAAAAAGTTTGAAAACCATTGTTTTAATCATTCCAAATTGATTTGTTATGTGCACAGTTTCATAACTCCAAAGGAAATGGGCCAATGATAATTTTTGTGTCGCGTGCCGCCTTAAAACGGCCCCTCCGGCTCGCCGGCCGCCTTAAACCGGCCCCTCCGGCTCGCCGGCCGCCTTGAACCGGCCCCTCCGGCTCGCCGGCCGCCTTGAACCGGCCCCTCCGGCTCGCCGGCCGCCTTGAACCGGCCCCTCCGGCTCGCCGGCCGCCTAGAACCGGCCCCTCCGGCTCGCCGGCCGCCTTGAACCGGCCTCGCCGGCCGCCTTGAACCGGCCTCGCCGGCCGCCTTGAACCGGCCTCGCCGGCCGCCTTGAACCGGCCTCGCCGGCCGCCTTGAACCGGCCTCGCCGGCCGCCTTGAACCGGCCTCGCCGGCCGCCTTGAACCGGCCTCGCCGGCCGCCTTGAACCGGCCTCGCCGGCCGCCTTGAACCGGCCTCGCCGGCCGCCTTGAACCGGCCTCGCCGGCCGCCTTGAACCGGCCTCGCCGGCCGCCTTGAACCGGCCTCGCCGGCCGCCTTGAACCGGCCTCGCCGGCCGCCTTGAACCGGCCTCGCCGGCCGCCTTGAACCGGCCTCGCCGGCCGCCTTGAACCGGCCTCGCCGGCCGCCTTGAACCGGCCTCGCCGGCCGCCTTGAACCGGCCTCGCCGGCCGCCTTGAACCGGCCTCGCCGGCCGCCTTGAACCGGCCTCGCCGGCCGCCTTGAACCGGCCTCGCCGGCCGCCTTGAACCGGCCTCGCCGGCCGCCTTGAACCGGCCTCGCCGGCCGCCTTGAACCGGCCTCGCCGGCCGCCTTGAACCGGCCTCGCCGGCCGCCTTGAACCGGCCTCGCCGGCCGCCTTGAACCGGCCCCGCCGGCCGCCTTGAACCGGCCCCGCCGGCCGCCTTGAACCGGCCCCTCCGGCCGCCTTGAACCGGCCCCTCCGGCCGCCTTGAACCGGCCCCTCCGGCCGCCTTGAACCGGCCCCTCCGGCCGCCTTGAACCGGCCCCTCCGGCCGCCTTGAACCGGCCCCTCCGGCCGCCTTGAACCGGCCCCTCCGGCCGCCTTGAACCGGCCCCTCCGGCCGCCTTGAACCGGCCCCTCCGGCCGCCTTGAACCGGCCCCTCCGGCCGCCTTGAACCGGCCCCTCCGGCCGCCTTGAACCGGCCCCTCCGGCCGCCTTGAACCGGCCCCTCCGGCCGCCTTGAACCGGCCCCTCCGGCCGCCTTGAACCGGCCCCTCCGGCTCGCGGGCCGCCTTGAACCGGCCCCTCCGGCTCGCGGGCCGCCTTGAACCGGCCCCTCCGGCTCGCGGGCCGCCTTGAACCGGCCCCTCCGGCTCGCGGGCCGCCTTGAACCGGCCCCTCCGGCTCGCGGGCCGCCTTGAACCGGCCCCTCCGGCTCGCGGGCCGCCTTGAACCGGCCCCTCCGGCTCGCGGGCCGCCTTGAACCGGCCCCTCCGGCTCGCGGGCCGCCTTGAACCGGCCCCTCCGGCTCGCGGGCCGCCTTGAACCGGCCCCTCCGGCTCGCGGGCCGCCTTGAACCGGCCCCTCCGGCTCGCGGGCCGCCTTGAACCGGCCCCTCCGGCTCGCGGGCCGCCTTGAACCGGCCCCTCCGGCTCGCGGGCCGCCTTGAACCGGCCCCTCCGGCTCGCGGGCCGCCTTGAACCGGCCCCTCCGGCTCGCGGGCCGCCTTGAACCGGCCCCTCCGGCTCGCGGGCCGCCTTGAACCGGCCCCTCCGGCTCGCGGGCCGCCTTGAACCGGCCCCTCCGGCTCGCGGGCCGCCTTGAACCGGCCCCTCCGGCTCGCGGGCCGCCTTGAACCGGCCCCTCCGGCTCGCGGGCCGCCTTGAACCGGCCCCTCCGGCTCGCGGGCCGCCTTGAACCGGCCCCTCCGGCTCGCGGGCCGCCTTGAACCGGCCCCTCCGGCTCGCGGGCCGCCTTGAACCGGCCCCTCCGGCTCGCGGGCCGCCTTGAACCGGCCCCTCCGGCTCGCGGGCCGCCTTGAACCGGCCCCTCCGGCTCGCGGGCCGCCTTGAACCGGCCCCTCCGGCTCGCGGGCCGCCTTGAACCGGCCCCTCCGGCTCGCGGGCCGCCTTGAACCGGCCCCTCCGGCTCGCGGGCCGCCTTGAACCGGCCCCTCCGGCTCGCGGGCCGCCTTGAACCGGCCCCTCCTACTCACAGAACACTTATGGCATAGGGAATACTTAAAGTGGTATGTGTGTGTGGAAAGTAAAAGGTTAGGAACCACTGGGTTAGTGGGTGGGGAGGAGGAGGAGGAGGAACAAGGCCAACAGCTGAGAAAGTAGAAGAGTAAAGCTGAGAATTAATGGGTGTAGTTCTGTTAACGTGGAGCTGGAAGAAAGAAGGCCAGGAGAGGGAAAGTAAGAGATGGGTGGAGCCTGGAATGGAAGCTGGAAAAGTCATTGTTAATGCCATCTGGTTAGAGGGTGCCCAGATGGAATATGAGCTGTTCTGTGTACAGCCCAGCAAGACAATGTTCTTTGCTCCTTGGTGTAAAACATGCAGACGTATAACCAGCCATAACATTGCATATGGACAAACAAAATGTATGTAGGACAAGTATTCATCTATATGAATGGATACATGTTTCATGATCTGAGAATCTTAGATGGTTAGTGTAAGCAGTTTCTTTGGTTGTTCAGCATTCTCACTGCCTGTGGGAAGAAGCAATTCCTCAGCCTGATGGTGCTGGCTCTAATATTGCTTTATCTCTTTCCTGACGGGAGCAACTGAATGATGCTATGTGCAGAGTGGAAGGGGTCCTTAATGATTTTGTGCACATTTTCTTATAGACAACAATCCTGGTAGTTCACGTTGATGGGAGGGAGATTCCAGTGATCCCTCTACCACTCTTGTGGTCCTGTGGATTGACCTCTGGTCCATTTCTCTTCTGCAACTGTACCACATTGTGATGCAGTTGGCCAGGATGCTCTTGATAGAGCTTCTGTAGAAGGTTGACATAAAGATAGCCATGCCTGCTTCAATCTTCTCAGGAAGAGAATAGCTGTTGTGCCTTCTTGACAAGTGCAGTGATGTGTGCTAGTTGAGTGAATGCCAAGGAGCTTGGTGCTCTCCACTACAGAGTTGTTGATGTGTAGTAGAGAGTGGTCCTCCTAAAGTCCATGATCATGTCCTTTGTTTTGTCCTCTCTTGCATCATATCACGAGATTTTCCACCTCTTTTCCATTGTTGTTGCTGATGAAGCCACCTACTGTTGTGTAATCTGCAAATTTGATGACACCATTGGAGCTGGATCTGGTGATGCAGTCGTGGGTTAGTAGCATGAATAGAAGTGGGTTGAGCACACAGCTGTGATGTCCCAGTGCTCGACCTTCTGGACAGACTTGTCTATATTATTGCGGCTGTAATTGGGGAGGAATTGAATGGGGTCGGGGAGGTAGGGGACACAAAACTGGGCAGATGCCAGGAGCCTGTGGAAACTATGCCCTTTGAGCAGAATACGTCCTATAATTTAAATATATTGGGCATCTTTTAAAGTTTGGGGAAAAAAAACTGCTGATTACCTATTTAAGACAGTTTCAAAATGTTAAAGCTGATGAATTGTTTTGGATTACCTCAGTCTTGGTATTGTTTTAGAAGAAAAAAAACTAAACTGTGTATGCTGGAAGTTTGACATAAAACCAGAACGGTAAGGAAATGCTGGAAGCAGAAGAGAAAAATGAGTCATATAGCATGGAATTTAACCTGTTTTCCCTCTGACTATCAAGCATTCATTTGCACCAATTGTACATTAATTGAATTTTGGTTTTTTTCTACAATGATGTGCACCTGAGGAAATTCTGCAGTGTGTATCTTCTGTAATTTTTAACAACTTAAACCATCTTTCTTTGAACAATGTATTAACTACAGCTCTTGGATCATTTTTCCCCCATGAAACACATTGGCTCTCACTTTGCTAGTGTTCTTTTAGTATCAAGTGCTGCCTTTATGTCAGAGTTGTTCTCATCCAGGTAATTTGTCCATGTTTGGACTAAGGCTGCTATGCGATGTGGAGCAGGAGTGATTTAGTAACTGCCAAACTCTATTGATGAAATTGAAACCTACTGAATGAAGTGGGTGGATGTTGAGAAAATGCTTCAGAGTGGGAGAGTCTCAGGCCAGAGAGCATAGCCTCAGAAGAAAAGTGTCCCTTCAAAATAAGGAGAAATTTCTTCAACCAGAGGGTGGTGGGTTTGTTGCTACAGGCAGCTGCGGAGGACATTATTGGGGAGATTTAATATGGAGGATGATGGGTTCTTGATTGATAAGGTGTCACATGTTATGGGGAGAAAGCAAAAAAAATGGGATTGAAAGATGGAATGGCAGAGCAGAATGGCCAAATTATGCTCCTGTCTGTTATAGCAGGTAGAGAGTGTGTGTGTGATATAGGAAAGTGCAATTAAAATGGTTCAAGGTTTGCATTGAGGGTGTTTTGTGACCGAGAGCTAATTTAAATTGGAGGTCTGCTGAAAAGTTCAGTAGTGGGACAGAAGTTGTTCTTGAATGTGGTGGTATATTTTCAAACTTCTCTCTGACAGGAGAGGAGTGAAGAGAGTATGCCCAGGGTGTGGTGGGTCTTTTTAATTATGTTGGCTCCTTTTCTGAGACGGTGAAAAGTATTGGCAGTCATTGGGTGGGAGACTTTATATTAAAAAAAAATCGACTGAGCAGTATTCACAACTGTAATTTTTTTTCTTCTTGTTGTCTTGGGTAAAGCACTTTACGTATCAAGCATCTGGACAAATACTTTCTTGGCCCATCTGTGCAAATGGAGGGCATGCCAAACTTGGCCTTCTGAGGAAGTAGAGGTGAAGTGGTATGCTTTCTTGTTAAATGTTAATATGAACAAATTATTGTAATATTTACACCTAGAAACTTGAAGCTCCCCACTTTAGCACTGTTGATACAGGGAGGTTCACCATCATCACCTCCAGAGATCTGATTTGCTCTGTTTTGCTGGTTTTGAGGGAATAGTTGTCCTGATACTGCCACTAAGGGTATGGAGGGGCTGAAAATAGCAAACTGATTCCTGGAATTGAGTAATGGGCTGGCAACTAAGAAGTTTTAGAAAATAGAAATAGGAGTTGACTGCTCAACTGCTGAAGTTAGCCTTGCCTAACAATATACTGCAATCCTCCCTAATCTGCCTAGGCCTCATTTTCTCTTCTATGTAAGTTCAACAGCCCTCAACTCTTTCACTTTTTAATTATTTATCTGATTCATCTTTACACATTTTGAATAATCTAGCCTCAGCAACTTTTTTTAGTAGAGAAATTTAGACATTTACAAACATCTACTGTGCACTTCAGTTTTGGGGAATGGCAGATCCCCATATTGATATCCCCATCCTGATATTGGATGCTGTTTCTTGGAGTTTGTACTACCTCCCTGTGATCTCTGGCTGCTCCACTTTCCTCCAACATCCCAAAGATGCTGTAAATTTTCTCCAACGTGTACCGTATATACACAAGTAATCTATACTGTGTAAATGTCAACCCCTATTTTTTGGCCCATCATCAGCTCCTGATGCCACAACCATGGTCTCTCACCGAGGCTCGGACCACTGACTCTTGCCTGCTCACCGGACCTCCTGATTGCTGACTTGTCCAGGACCCAGTCGCCTCCCCCCCCCCCCACCCATGAGCTCCCAACATCCCAGTCACTCGCCGGAGCTCCAGACACCCCGACCGCAAACACAGCACTCTCTTGGTTGTGGGGCACCCATTTAAGCTCCCGAATCGCTGAACATTGATTTACCACCACCTGCCCATCCGAGCTCTTGATGCCCCAAATGACACAGATACTTACCACACTCAAAAATAGTATGCATACAATAGTCAACCCTCCAAATTTTACTCTTAAAAATTGATCCACAAAATTTGACTAATACACATGTGTATATGGTAAGTGAGTAATATCCTGTAGGAGGAAATGAGGAGAATATTTTGTTTAAAATGCGTGGTTAATGACCTGTGCAGATTTGATGGGCCATAGGCGTGTTTCAATATTGTATCTTTAATTATATGAATTATGGTCCATAATCTTGTGCCTCCTGTTGTATTCTGTATTTAATTCTGTAACTCTGATTCTGAACTTAAAGAAGGGTGACTTTGAGGGTATGAGACGCGAATTGATTAAGTTCGATTGGCAAATGTTACTTAAAGGATTAACTGTAGAAAGACAATGACAAGCATTTAAGGATCACCTGGATGAAATACAGCGTTTGTTCATCCAGGTTTGGAAAAAGAATAACTCAAGGAGTGTAGTACATCCTTGGATAACAAGGGAAATCAGGGAGAGTATCAAGTATAAAGAGGAAGCATATAGACTAGCCAGGAAAGACAGAATACCAGAGGATTGGGAGAAATTCAGAGTTCTACAGAGGAAGACAAAGGGATTAATCAGGAAAGCCAGAAGAGATTATGAGAGAAAGTTGGCAGGGAACATAAAAAATGACTGCAAAAGTTTTTATAGATATGTAAAGAGAAAGAGACTAGTAAAGACAAATGTGGGTCCCTTGCAGTCAGAAACAGGTGAATTGGTAATGGAGAACAAGGACATGGCAGACCAATTAAATAACTACAGACCAATTAAATAACTACTTTAGTTCAGTCATCACTAGGGAAAATATGAATAATCTTCAGGAAATAATAGGGGACCATGGGGCTAATGTGACGGAAGGACTGGGGAAAATGAGTGTAAGTTATGAGGTTGTGTTGGATAAATTGAAAGGATTAAAGGCAGACAAGTCCCCAAGGCCAGATGGTCTGCATCCCAGAGTGCTAAAGGAAGTAGCCCATGAAATAGTGGATGCATTGTTGATAATTTTTCAAAACTCTTTAGATTCTGGAGTAGTTACTGAGGACTGGAGGGTGGCTAATGTAACTCCACTTTTTAAAAAGAGAGGGAAAGAGAAATCAGGGAATTATTAGCTTGACATCGGTAGAGGGGAAAATATTAGTCAGTTATTAAGGATGTGATTGCGGCACATCTGAAAAGTGGTGAATTCATTGGTCAGAGCCAGCGTGGTTTTAGGAAGGGAAAATCGTGTCTGACTAATCTTATTGAATTTTTTGAGGATGTAACTAGTAGAGTGGATAGGGGAGAACCAGTAGATGTGGTTTACCTGGATTTTCAGAAGGCTTTTGATAAGGTCCCACACAGGAGATTAGTATATAAACTTAAGGCACATGGTATAGGGGATATGGTATTGAGGTGGATAGAGAATTGGTTGACAGATAGGAAGCAAAGAGTAGGAATAAACGGGTACTTTTCGGAATGGCAGTCAGTTACTAATGGGGTCCCACAAAGCTCAGTGCTGGGACCCCAGTTATTTACGATATATATTAATGATTTAGATGAGGAAATAGAAAACAGCACTTCCAAGTTTGCAGACGACACGAAGCTGGGTGGGATTGTGAGCTATGTAGAGGCTGTTAAGAGTGTGCAGGGTGACTTGGACAGGTTGGGTGAGTGGGCAAATGCATTATAATGTGGATGTGTGTGTGGTTATCCACTTTGGAGGAAAGAATGGGAGGGCTGAGTACTATCTTAATGGTGTCCAATTAGGGGAGATGCAAAGAGATCTGGGTGTCGCTGTCCATCAGTCATTAAAAGTGCAGCAAGCAGAATAAAAGGCGAATGGTATGTTGGCGTTCATATCAGAGGATTCGAGTTCAGGAGCAGAGAGGTATTAATGCAGTTGTATAGGGCCTTGGTGAGACCTCACCTGGAGTATTGTTCAGTTTTGGCCTCCTTATCTGAGGAAGAACATCATTGCCATGGAGAGAGTGCAGAAAAGGTTTACTTGATTGATACCAGGGATGACAGGACTTGCATATGAAGAAAGGCTAGAACGACTGGGCTTGTACTTGCTGGAGTTTAGACGATTAAAAGGAGATTTAATAGAAACATTCAAAATTCTTAAGGGTCGTGGGCTAATCAGTGCAGCGCTCCACCAATGACCCTTCCCCGATAAGAATTGGAATCGGTGCATCTGAGGTGGCCACAGCGCATTCAGAGAGGCAAATCTTTAGGCACAAGGGGCGAAGAACCTCTGCCTTTAGACAGGGTTTTCCTGCTTGAAAGTGCCTTGAGCTACATGAGCTTTATTTCTCTTCTGTCTAGAGATGGGCAGTGTTGCTCAGATAGAGGGACATTACCTCACCTAATCATGCTCAATGGCTGTGTGATGTCATGTCTAAACTTGGAGAAGATTAGATGCTCAATTTCTGATTTGAATGTAAATTTTCAAACACTGTGGGGAACCTTTTTGAATTATTTTTATAATCTGATTTGTTATGAAGGTAGAAATGAGGTAATTTATCACCCTGATAAGAATTTAGACTTCCTTTGGCCAAACAGCTTTTTTGGTAGTGGGTTTAGATTTTTAAAAAATAAAAGAATACAATATCAATACAATATAATCTGATTAAAATGTGGAATAAATTATATGATGTAAGGATAATGTATCTTCTGAATTTTAACATGCATCCAAAAATAGAGTACATATGGATATGAAATTTCAATGTTTAAAAAATATTGAAAGAAACCTAAATCAATCCAGTGGAGGGTGAGTTGAGGTTTAATTATGACTATCAATTTCTACTTTTCCCATTCACCACTTCTTTTCAAATCATCCTGATTGATTGCTAAAAGTTGAAAAAGCTTGTATATGGAAATCTTTCATCTAGAAAAAGAATGGGTCCAAATGGAATGGAAATATAGGATGCAACTGAGCAATGGAAAGAATTGAAAGCAAATTAGATGGCTACAATAGAGATATGTAAATAGAATAATAAAGGGGAATGGAAGTGATTAACTTGGATACAGAGTAGCAGCTCGAATCCATATCTAAGAATGCTTAAAATGTGTTTTGGATACCTTAAGGTTACATTGATGTTGAACATAGCATCAATGTGAATTTAAGATAAAACCCTAAAAATTGCTTGGGCTTGGTTGGAGTGGAGTTGGCTTTGTTCAGAATCTGTAGAATGTTGGTTGAATTAATAATGCCATATTGTTGGCAAAGAAATCTGTCAAAGGATAATGGGTCTCAACTGTAGACTGTTTGCACAGATGTAGTCTCATGAGTGTTTTCAGTATTTTCTAATTTTGTTTTACATTTCCAGTATCTGCAGATTTTGATCATTTATTAAGATAGGATGTGTATCAAAACTTGAGAATCCAAATTAATTGTAAGGGTAAAAATTACAATGCTTGTGGTCAGATTTCTTCTGTTTATACCCATTCGTAATAGACTTGTGTGACAGTTTTGTATCTTAATGCTTAATTCAAAGATGACCCAAGATTCATCAAGCTACAGGAGGCCTTTTGAACCTAGCTTGTGCTCTGCAGACCAATACAACCTATTCTATTTTGGTTTATTCCTTGCAAGTTATTACCCTTGGTATCTATCCATTTTGATTGTAAAAGTCCATCTTCGTTGAATATTTCCAACCTCCACCCTACCTTCCCAACCAATGCCATTTGGTTAGCAAACCTTTTCCCCTTTAGGAGGAAGAAGTTAAAACTTTTGGTATTTAATATTGTCCTGCAAATGTTTGTACACTTTTTTTAGAACTTTTCATCAAAACCACTTATTAATACCCACAAAGGACTGCAGTTTTGCATGACAGGTCAATAAATTTCTAAAAAATACATTATCTTTTCATGTCACTTAATTGAAGCTTGTTTGAATTGTTCTGTTTTAATTTGGCTGTATGTAATGATAATATTTGCAAGCAGGAAGCTGAAAGGATTTGGCGAGTCACAACATCCATGGAAAGAAATGGTCAGTCGACGTTTTGGGTTGGGACCCTTTTTTTGACATGATCAAGCTTGGTGACTGCATCACTATCAATTTTGTCTATTTAATTGTGTAACCATCTCCACTTCTGAAGAAAGTGGCCTGTTTTATCTTGCAAGAAACTGCTATATTTTCTATTTCCTGTTCATCAGACTTGAATAAATTGACTGCAACTCAATAGACAATATGCTATGAGTTGTACTGGTGTCGCCTTTGACACATTGACTGCCATATTGTTGTCAATAGTTTTGATGGACATTAACTATTCATTTGTTGGTCAGTAGTTATATTTGTAATGTATTGTTAATGTAATGTACAGTTCTGTTGCCTATGGCATTATAAATTGTGATGTTACAACTTAAATTTTTCTTATTTACCAGTGGGGATTTTTTGTGATACAGCACAGTAACAAGCCCTTGCAGCCCATGAGCTAGTGCTACCTTAAATAACCAATTTGTGACCAATTAACTTGCCAACCCTGTGCATATTATTGAGGGTGGAAGGAAACTGGAGCACAGCAAAAATGGACGTGGGGAGAATATGCAAACTATTTGCAGACAGTGCCAGATTTGAACCAGTGTTGCTGGCATTATAACAGCATTGCACTAATTGCTATGCTTACTTCCTACTTCTGGAAAGTAATCATACCAAATATTAACTTTTACTTTAATATTACAAGTGCTTCCTTGAATATATTCTTTTTTGTGTTTTCAGGACCTGCTTATTGCCCACCTTTTGTGAGCTGCTTTAGTCACTATAAATTTTGACATTGTAACAGTTGAGCAGCTTTTGGCTGCTTTGCTAAAGTTTGAATTCTAATATTGTATCTTGTTCTAAGCACATGGATGGGGTTAATCTTGTCCTGTAGAAACATTACATTTGGTCGTCTTTCGTCGTGCAAATTGGTCATGCTGTCCAAAAAGGCAAAATGATTTTTTTTCCATCATTACTAGTTAGGATATGATTAAAATATCAAGAATTTTAGCATGGTGATCTTCCTCTGCTTGAATGAACATTTTTGATTTTTAAAAGAAAAAATGTGTACCACTTCCCTGAAATTTTCTGCTGATGCTTTCAACCTTGTTGGAAGAATCCTTTATGCTTATTAAATATCATAGACAAAAGGAGCTTCAAAATTTCTCCTCCCATTACATGGGATGGATATTTCAAATGGTTGCTTGCCCGGCTTGCTGTAAAGTTTATTATTGCAGGTTCTATAATCTGACAGAGGATTGGGGCTGGATAATGATCTGATATTGAATTCTTCACAATCCCATATAGTAGCTTTTGCTTCTCTGATTGCCATTAGGGCCAGACTAATGAAATGGACCCTCCCACTCACACTAAATGGCTGTCTGATACAATGACTTGTTTGTCTTTAGAAAAAAATAATTTTTCACTACTGTAATGAATGTAAATTTTATTTCTTCATGGGGTTCCTTAATTATTTCCCAAATTTGTAAGCTTTTTTGAATATTTTAAGATTTTCACCAGAAATGCTGTAATCAGAATTAATATAGTAATACAGGTTCCAAAAGAAACAAATTTAAAAAAATTACACACATGATGGTATTCACCCCACCCCAAAACCCCCTCCGTCAAAATAGTTAATTTAAAAGATATAGCTATCTAAACATGGAAAGAGGAAGGAAAAGAAAAATTTCAGGATTGGATAGAGAGATGTCATCTAACACAAAAGTTCTTCAATACAATTCAATCTAACACAAAAGTTCTTCAATACAATTCAGAGGAGAATCTTGCAGGTCTAAAGGCATAGAAAGGACATTATTACAAATTTAAACCTAATATTTCAGTGTACTAGTGCCAAATTTGCAAAATATAAACATAGTCTATTTAATTCTCAAGCTATAATAATTTTTTTCCAAAGGAATGCAACTTGGAATTTCTGCTTGCCATTTTGGCATACCTAAAAGTATATTTGATTTCCAAGTAATTGCAGTACATTTCCTCACCACTCTAACACTACTTTAACAAATTCTAATTGATATATTGATAGTTTTAATTTAAGTCTTGTTCCTTCAATATTTCCTAATAAAATAAGTCCAGATTTTGCGGAAAAGCAATTCCTGAAACTTGTTCCAAAAAATTCTGTAAATCTATTCAAGAAGGTCTTGCATTAGGACAAGACTAAGTTGAATCCAAGTTCCTAAATCTTCACCACACCTAAAGCATTGATCTGATAAATCTGATTTTAATCTGTTCAATTTTTGTGGTGTAAGATATAGCTGATGTAGAAAATTATACTAAACTGATCTATCTTATATTAATAGTATTGGTCATACAATCACTACATAAATCCCATATTTGCTCATCAATTACAATATTCAGATCTATTTCCCAACTCTGTCTAGATTTGAGCTCCTCATTTAGACGTTCCTTTTGTAATAAAGAATATATCATAAAGTAAACTTTTTAACAATTCCTCTCCCTATAAGAAGTTCTACTTCAGAACAACTAGTCAATGACATGGTTGGTCATAACTTATCCCTCAAATATGGTCTTGGTGGGAAATAACAAAAAAGAGTGTTGTGAGTTGTACCATATTTATTTCTCAATTGCCCAAATGACATTAGTTGACCCCTTTCATACCAATCTTCAATATTTACAATCTCCTTACAAAATCAAATATCAAAAAATTGATTGTCCAATTGAAAAATATGAGAATTTTGAATTAAAGGTATTAGGTAATTTTTACATCTTACACCAATTTCATCATTTATTTTATACCAAATATTAATCAAATGTTCAATAATGGTGTATCTTCATCACCAACTATTGATTTTGGTTCCCACTTGTATATAAATTCTTCAGCTTTTCTCTCTCTAATTTTATTCAATTCTATTTTAACCTATGCCAATTTTTTTCTATTCTTCAAAAAAAATAAGCAAGAAATCTCATTTGTGCTGCTTGACAATAATTTTCAAATTAGGAAGCTGTAGGACTCCCAATTTATATTTCCATGTTAACTTCTCTATTTTAAAAACTCTTGACATTTTACCTTTCCAGAGGAATTTCCATACATATTTTAATTATTAAAATAAATTGAGGTATTAAAATGGGTCATATTTTGAAAAGATGTTGTATACTTGAGAATATATTCATCTTAATACAGTTAACCCTTCCCATCAAAGTTATAGGTAAGTTGATCCATTTTAAAAATCTCCCTCAATATTTTAAAGTAATGGCAAATAATTCAATTTGTATAGATTTTTCAAATTATTATCCATATGAATATCTAAGTATTTAATATCCTCTTTTGGCCACTTAAGCAGAGTATTGCATATAATCACCTTCTATTAATGATATAATTTCACTTTTCAGGTTATAAAATAAAATGGAATAACTTTCCCATATTCTTCCAATTTAACAAATAATTTTTATAAAGGTGTGTCAGGCTCAGTCAAGAATATTAAAACATCATGTGCAAATAAACTAATTTTATGTTCTTGACCTACCCTAAATCCCTTGATTTCCAAATCACTCCAAATTGCTTGAGCAAGAGGTTCTGTAGCTAAAATAAACAAAGCTGGAGATAAAGGGAATCCATGTCTATTTGATCTCACTAATTGAAACAATGCTGATATTTGTCCATTAGTCACTACTTTAGCTTTAGGAGTATTATACAGTGCTCTAATCCAATTTACAAAATTCAATCCAGATCCAATCTATTTCCAACACCTTAAACAAAAAATCCCATTCCAATCCATCAAACGCCTTTTCTGCATCTAAAACCGCTGCAACACTCAAATCAGCTTTTTTTTGTGCTTGATCAATTATAGTAAGTAATCTCGCGATATTTCCTGATTACAAAACCTGTTTGATCCATTTTTATTAATTTAGACAACGTTTTAGTCATTCTGTTTGCCAAAAATTTTGCAACAATGTTATAATATGCATTTTATAATGAAATAGGTCTATAAGTTGAAGGTTTTAAAGGATCTCACTTTTTTAGGAATCACTAATTATTTGCCATAAGAAATTATTCTGGGTATGGGTTTCCAAAGCCTGATCTAATACTTGCATAAATATAGGAATTAATAAATCTTTAATTTTTAATAAAATTCAGACAGAAATTAATCTTGTCCCAGAGATTTATTTCTCTGTAATGAACCCATGGCTTCCCTCAACCTCTTCCTCTGTAAAAGGAACATACAACTCTTTTTCCTAACTTAGTCTAGGCAGCATCATCTATGATATTTTTACTTTAAAGATTTCAAACTATATAATTTCAAATACATTTTTTAATGATTTGTTTATTTCTTGAGGCTTATAAATGACTGTTAGTATCCTTTCTAGTTGTATTGATTACTCTCAAAGTCGATTCAGCCTTTAATTGCCAAACTAATACTTTGTGATCTCTCACCTAATTTGTAATATTTTTGTTTTGTTCTTGTAATTTTTCTTTCTATTTTTTGCAATGTATTAATTATACTGAAGTTTTTTTTATTAATTGTCTACATTTATCTACAGAACCCTGTTTTTGAAGATCCTTTTCCAAAACTGTTATTTATCTTTCTAATTGATCAATCTCTCTCATACACTACTTTTCAATTTTATAAGTAAAACTTAGAATTTGACCTCTTAAATACACTTTTAAAGCATCCCATATGATAAACTTATCATTTACCGAGTTCAAATTTGTATCACAAAATGTTTGAATTTGTGTTTGAATACACTCTCAAATACTTTTCAATAATAAAGAATTCAATCTCCATTTATAAATCTTTGCCTTTTTGGGCATTTCTATCATTATTTAGCAAATGCAAATGATTAGATAAAATCTTCACTTTATAATCAGCTTCAAGAATCCAAGCTTGCATTTGTGCTGAAATTTAAAAAAAAGAATCAATTCTAGAATAGGAATCATACCGACTTGGAAAAAAGAAGAATAATGTTTTCCTTTTGGACGAATCCTCCTCCATATATCTATTCAATTCAAGTCTTTCATCAAAACCATTGTAGCTTTGGCTGCTTTTGTTCTCATTGTTACTAGAGTAGATCTATCAAACAATGGATTGAAGCAAAAATTAAAATCCCCTCCAATTAAAATATTCCCATGTGCCTCTGCTAGATTAAGAAATGTTTCTTGAATAAACTTATCAATATTTGGAGCATACAAACTTAAAGTCCAGAATTCAGAAAATATTTGGCAGTGTACCATAGACTGCTGGGTTTATCACAGCATTTTGAATTTTAATTGGAAGATCCTATTTAAAAAAAAATCAAATTGCAACTCCTCTTGCCTTAAAATTAAATGAAGAAGCCACTGCATGTCCAGCCCAATCCCTTTTTAATTTCAAATGATCTTTTTCAATTAAATGTTTCTTGAAGAAAGGCCATATTAACTCCATTTTCTAAATACATGTTAAGACACCCTTTTTGTTCCATTTAACCCATTAACATTAAAATTTACAAACTTCATTACTTGATAAGATTTAATCAATCTCCCTCCATCACCTCCCCCTGCAAGTCTCCTCTATTTCCAGTAAGTAATATTTTATGTGCCAGTATGCATCTCCTTCAGCAATCCAAATAGAAGAAAAACTACAAATAAAGATACAAAGAATATATACTCCCATCTTATAACAATATTCATATAAAAGAAAACCCTCCCCATATGTGTTGTTTAAATATGCAACACTACCTCCCTGCACTTTATGGGTTATGACCAAAGTCACAAAAACACGCAATCCCACAGCAATCAGCACTCCTCCTAACTCCCTTGGTACATTTAATATATAAATTTTAATTAATTACCTACAATCAAAATAACTTCCTGGAAATCAAAAAGGAAGAGAGATTTAAAAAAAAAGAAAAATTCTTTTTTTTTCTATTCTACAAACTTTCCCTTTTTCAATAATTATGAAATAGAGGGAAAAAACAAATAGTTCATCCCATCAAAGATACAGAATGGGGAACGTGAATTAGAGGAACAAATTAGTAGGCAGATAGCAGATATTTGTAATAAGCACAGGGTAGTGATTGTGGGGGATTTTAATTTTCCGAATATTGATGGGGAAACCCATTCCGTGAAAGGGCTGGATGGGGTTGGAGTTTGTAAAATGTGTGCAGGATAGCTTTTTACATCAATATGTGGAGGTACCAACTCGAGAGGGAGCTGTGTTGGATTTACTGTTGGGAATGAGATGGGTCAGGTGACAGGTATGTGTGGGGAAGCACTTTGGGTCCAGTGATCATGGTGCCATTAGCTTCAAGGTAATTATGGAAAAAGATAGGCCTGGGCCCAGAGTTGAAGTTTTTGAGTGGGGAAGAGCTAGGTTTGAGAAGATGCGAAATGATTTACAAGGGGTGGATTGGGACAATTTGTTTTCTGGGAAGGATGTAATAGAGAAATGGAGGGTCTTTTAAAGGAGAGGTTTTAAGAGTACAAAATCTTTATAAACCTGTTAGGTTGAAAGGTCAGGTCAAAAGTTTGAGAGAGCCATGATTCTCAAGGGATATTGGAAACTTGGTTCAAAAAAAGAGGGAGTATTACAATAAATATAAGAAACAGGGGAAAAAAGGAGATGTTTGGGTACTATCTAGAATGTAAAAAGAATCTTAAGAAAGAAATTAGAAAAACTAAAAGAAGGTATGAGGTGGCTATAGCAAGCAGGGTGAAAATAAATCCAAAGGGTTTCTACAAATATATAAATAGCAAAAGGAAAGTGAGAGATAAAATTGGTCCAATAGAGAATCAGAAAGGACAAATGTGTGTGGAGCCAAAAGAGATGGGGGAGGTCTTGAACAATTTATTTTCCTCAGTATTTACTGAAGAGAAGGATATTGAACTGTGCACGGTAAAGGAAGCAAAGGGGGTATATATGGAGACTGTAGTGACTAAGAAAGAGGTAGTATTGGAGCTTTTGAAACATATAAAGGTGGATGTCTCCAGGTCCTGGCAGGATTTCCCCCAGGACCTTGAGAGAAGTTAGTGAGGAAATAGCGGAGGCTCTGGCAGTGATTTTTATTTTCAAATGTCATTAGAGACGGTTATAGTGCTGGAGGATTGGCGTGTTGCACATGTGGTTCCTTTGTTTAAAAAGGGTTCAAGGAGCAAGCCTAGCAATTATCAGCCTGTAAGTTTGACGTCTGTGGTAGGTAAATTGATGGAAAGCGTTCTTAGAGAGTATATGTATATGGAGGGACAGGGTCTGATCAGGAGGACAAGGTCTGATCAGGAACACTCAACATGGATTTGTGCGTGGAAGGTTGTGTTTGACCAATCTTATTGAATTTTTTTGAAGAGGTGACTAGGAATGTTGATGAGGGTAGAGCAGTGGATGTTATTTATATGGACTTCAGTAAGGCCTTTGATAAGGTTCCGCGTGGGCAGAAAGATGGCAGATGGAGGTGTGAGGTGCTTCATTTTGGAAAGAACAATCAAAGCAAGACATGTGTGGTAAATGGGAGGGCATTGAAGAATGCAGTGGAGCAGAAAGATCTAGGAATAATGGTGCATTGTTCCCTGAAGGCAGGAGCGCATGTGGATAGGGTGGTGAAGAAGGCCTTTAGTATGCTTGCCGAAATAAATCAGTGCATAGAATCTAGGAGTTGAGAAGTTATGATGAAACTGTACAAGGCATCGGTGAGGACAAATTTAGAGTACTGTGTGCAGTTCTGGTCACCGATAGAAAGAGAAGATTTACAAAAATGTTGCCTGGGTTTCAGCATCTGGAATACAAGGAGAGATTGAGCAAATTAAGTCTTTATTCATTGGAACTTAGAAGGCTGAGAGGGGATTTGATAGAGGTGTTTAAGATAATGAGAGGGGTAGATAAGAGTTGATGTGGAAAGGCTTTTCCCATTGAGAGTAGGAGAGATGGATACAAGAGGTTATGGGTTGAGAGTTGACAGGCAAAAGTTTAGGAGTAACATGAGGGTGATCTTCTTCACTCAGAGTGGTTACTGTGTGGAATGGGAGGGGTCAATTTTGTCATTTAAGAAAGAGTTGGATAAGTATATGGATGGGAGGGAGATGGAGGGATATGGGCAAAGTGCTGGTAAGTGGGATTAGAGGAGGGTACTTGCATCAGTGCAGACTAGAAGGGCCAAATTGGCCTGTGTCTGTGCTGTAATTGTTATATGGTTATATCTTCTTGGAGCTGCACTCTAGGGAGACAAAGCAAATTCTTCTGCTTGAGCAAAGTTAGAAAAGGATCTATTTTGGTCTCCAGGCACAAAAATCTTAAAAGCTGCAGGGTAGCAAAGAACAAATTTATAACCTTTATCAAAAATAACTTTCTTAGCTTGGATTTAATTTTTAACTTCAATAAATCTTCACTTCGATCAGGGTAGAATAAAATTCTATCTCCTTCCTGTTGTAACAGGCCTTGCATTTCCATTGCCTCTCTCACAGCAAGACTTAAAACCTCCTCTTTGTCTTGATAATGCAGGAATTTAATTAATATAGAAAGATGTCTTTGATTTGGAAGAGGCTTTGGTCTCAGCCCTGTGAGCTCTTGCAATTTCAGTTTGATTTTCAAAATTTTGCTCTCCCAAAACTTCAGGAATCCAACTTTAAAAAAAAAATGAATTGCATCAGGACTTTCATTTTCTTCCGAAAGGCCGACTATTTTAATATTATTTCATTGGCTGAAGTTCTCCAGTGCATCCACTTTCTCTAAGCTTTTGATTCTCTGTAATTAAACCAGTAGTTGTATTTTCCACAGTTAATATCCTGTCTTCAACATGTACTCTTGTAATTTTCTCATCCATTGTATCCAACCTCTTTATTTTATACACAACATTTAAAACTTTATTGGTTTCCGTTTTCATTTCTTCTTTCATTTCTGCCTTCATTTCTTTCATTTCAGTCTTCAATCCTTCTTTCATTACTTGAAACTGGTTCATAATAGTTGTGGTTAATTTTTCTACTTCAGGCTGTGAAGTAATTTTAGTTTCAATTACTTCCTCTTCCTGTTGTTGTTGTTCTTCTTCTTCTCCTTCTTCATCTTCAGCCATTGATCCTCCTCTGGAGCCTGACTCTTCATCAGGCATTGAGGTAGAGGTTCCTGACTTCTCAATACTTTGATGTCTTATTCCCAGTTATGCACATGCACGGTTCAGTTCTGGGTTCCTCTCCGACGCCATCTCTTTGTTGTTGCGGATGGGATATGCTGATAGAGGGCTTTTCAAAAGGATCACTCAATTGGGGGGGCAGTCTGAGTGCTTGCTCCATGCTTCACTGTCAAGGTAGGCCCGTAAGTCTCTTCTCTTTTCCTCTTCCCGGGCTTCAGACACAGCTGCAGGTAGTTTATCTATTTTAGAGGCATTTTTAAATGTAAAGCAAAAGTACTTGAAAGTATTTTAAAGATATTAATTAATTTTAAATCATTAATTAACACTTTTTAAACTAATTTACCAAAGGAGTCAGTAACTTGTGATCCTATGGCATCATGTGACATCCCCAAATTTGTAAGCTTAACTAATTTTTTTTTACCTCATTGTTTATTTTTCTTTTCATTATTAGATAATGGTCTGTATTTTGCCAACAGCCTCTGTAGGTAGGGGTCCATTTTGTAGAATAAGTTTTTTTTTTCTTTTTAGCATCTATTTTTTTTAATGTAATGAAGATTTTGTCATTATGGTCAGTAATATTATATAAGTTTGATTATTGTTCTATTCATGTTCATTTACCTATATAACATTTGCTAAGTGAAATTAATAAAAATTTTGAAAAAGGATTGGAGCTGGATAATGTATTCCATTGGGACTGGGATGAAGTTTTGAGTCCCAATCAATGGGTGGAGTTCTGAAATTAAGATGAGGAATCTGCCCACTGGGGCTTAACATGACAGCATGGTTGGTGTAGCGATTAGTGCAATGCCTTTACAGTGACTGGGGTTAGAGTCTTGCACTGTGTGTAAGAAGTTTATATGTTCTCCCCATGTCTGCGTGATTTTCCCCAGGGTCTCCGGAATTTCTTCTCACCATTCAAAATGTACTGGGTGTAGGTTAATAGACTCATGGGCCAAAATGGCCTGTTACTGTGCGGAATGTCTAAATTTAAATTTAAGTCAAGTAGGTTAATGATTTAAATGTGGATTAAATCAGTGGTTCTCAACCTTTTTCTTTCCACTCACATACCACTTTAAGTAATCCCTGTCCCTTTGGTGTTCTGATTAGTAAGGGATTGCTTAAGGTGGTATGTGAGTGGGAGGGGAAGTTGAGAATCACTGCTCTAGACCCAATTGTTACTGAAATATTTTGCTTGAGGAAAAATTATCATTGTTCCATTTCCTTTGGAGTTGTGAAACCGTGCACATAACAAGTCAATTAAGTACGATTAAAACCGTGGTTTTCAAACTTTTTCTTTCCACCCAAATACCACTTTAAGCAATCCCTTACTAATCACAGAACACCTATGGCATTGGGAATACTTAGAGGTATGTGAGTGGAAAGAAAAAGGTTGAGAACTACTGGATTAAAGGGTTAGTATTGGGAAATGACTATTTGTCTCTTTTAAATTGCTTTCCTAATGTTTTTCTATTTTTAATTTTAATGTTTAAATATTTGGGTAATTTGCTTTCACAATAGGCAGAGAAGAGGCTTAATTTGCTCCTAATGATCACTGAGATTTAGATTCGATGGCTTTCAATGGAAAACCGAGCTTCATCTCGGACAGATTGTCAGCCAGCAAAAGTTGGGCCAATTGACACTTTGGGGCATTGAAAGCTTTAATCTTTTAAGCAATATGGTAACAGGAAATAACTACAGATCTTCAACAATCTGAAACCAGAGGGTTAAAATGCATTTAACCAATGTAGAAAAGCTTTTTTTTAATCATTTTAAGGATGGATCCAAAACCTTCAAGAAGAGTATCTGTTTCATCAGGACCAAAAATGTTGTACGGGGATAGATCAAAGGTCCTCGATGATTTCTATGCAACAAGAGAAACAGAAAAGCAGGAAGCGGAATTTCAGGTATTTTTGTTTGTGATTTTTTTTTGTAGCTCTGAAATTGCTATATTAATCCTCTATATTTAATGAGTTAAAAATGTACAAGTCACTGTAAAGAGGAAAAAAAATTAGACGTACAGCATGGAACCCTACGCAGACACTGGGAGAACGTACAAACTCCTTGTGCCAAATTTGATCCTGGGTTACTCACGCTGCAATAGCATTGTAGACAAGTGAACAATTTTGATTATGACTGGACAAAAAAGTGTGTTTCATAAAGTCTTTGTAAGTGGCAGCCATAATAGTGGTAATTCTTTCAGGAAAAGGGCAGATATAGCTGCTATACACCAATGTGGTGGAGGGGTAGTAAGTAATTTTTTTTCTGGGGAGATGAGAAGGATGTTGCCAAGAAAGCTGTGGTTGTGTTACGACAATATTGTTTAAAAACAGCACATTGCAGAAATCATGTTTGGTAATAAACTGTTCAAATACTTTGGTTGGGGCAAAAAAATTAATGGTTAGGATGTGAGTATTTTTAAACCATTTTAATGTTTCTTATGACTATAGAACTTTAAGGAATGGCCAATTGTTAAAGGAGATGTGTTTGTAAATTTGGTCATTGGAAATAGTTAAAGAATATTTTTTGTCCAATGTAGTTCCATTCATTTCAGTCTCTTAAAGGTGGTAATACTCAAAGAATTTTTTTTTGTGAATGGTGCTGCTGTGGCTTTTTGGGTTGTATTAAAATGTGGGTACAATTGGAAAGGCTGTAATTTTGCACCCATCTGTGTGCCTGAGTTAGTATGCCTGTAAACAACCTGTTTATTTTAGGCATTTTGACTTGAATATGCTGATGTAGGACCAAGGTTACAGCCCAGATTTGATCTTTCACCTTGAACTGTTCCTGTTAGGCTTTTTAATCCTGTTTATAATGGAGTAGTGAAGGAGATGTTTGGTCATAAATGATCTTGCAAGATCCAGTAATAGCCGGTTTCCTTTAATGCTAAAGTAAAATGTTTTGTCTTCAAAGTATAGAGGATATGCTTGTAAATACTTTAATTCCTCCCACTGACATCAGGAGATGTGCAAGGTTGAAGTTGACATTGTTTTCTTGTATTGATCAAACCAGTTAAATATTTGCCTACCAAATAATTTTCAAGGTTCTGGATGAATTGCAATGTAAAAGCATTGGATTGTCTATATTTAATATTATATGGAGCAGGCATATTAAGAGAATTTGCGTTATATGAAATGAGTTGTTTTTCCAGAAAGGAATAATTAATCAGAATTGTTGCTACAGAATGCTTGTAAATTTAGTTTAAATGTAGTTGAATTTTCTTATCATGGAGTGCTGTATTGGGAAGAGTATTAGGTTTGGTGGGTTCACAGAGCAGACCAGTCTGGACACAAGTGTTACAGTCATGCGTAACTTTAACACATGGGAGACAAATGGGGAGAATGTTAAACGGTACTCTATTACTATTTCACTTAAGCAACAATATAGACATTCACCTTGGACCTAGATTGGACTCCAACAATAGTGAACCTGTACTCAATATGCTTGCGGACTTGAATACTCAACCGTGCGCACTCGGTTCCCTGTACCAACGGGTGAGACTTTCTGCAAGTATTGATCTATTGCAATACTACGTCTCAGCTTCAGTGTTGTGCACACCTTACCTGCGATATTTCCAGCAATGTCCCCAGTAGCAACCTGGTGTGGAGCGATGTTGGAAGCTTGGACCACAAGGCAGAGAGAAAGAATGTGCTGGGCATTGGTGTTGTATACATTGGTAATCTGTGCTGCTTGCCAATAATTATCCTAGGTGATTTAAATTAGCCACCAGTGAGGTGGGCATGAATGGTGTGATGTGACTTCCGAATTAGTTTCAGGCAGGAAGGTCACCTGACCACTCCGAATACACACATACCAGGCAGGCAGGGAGGCCACATTTCCTCCACACACAACATTGAGATATGAAAAACATTGGATAGGTTTGTTGATGAAATTGAGCTTGATTTCATTGGTATCAGAATTGTTGGTTAATGAAGCCTGACCTGAGCATGTGTTGACAAATACAGATCTTCTGGTTTGCTGATTTGGAATTATTTGGCAGGAGATCTGAAGTACATTGATTTTAGTGTTTTGGGTCTATACAGATTAAGAGGTGGGTTTTTTTAAAACTTTTTTAATACTATTCTAGCACTCTTGCTTCTAAATGTCAACCATTAAAACTTGATTGTGGATAGGCCTTCACTGGAAATAAAATCATATTAACAATTTTGGATTCTGAAATATTGTTCATTTTGGGATAATTGCACATGAATAGGGATTAATGTTTCCAATCCATTGAGTGTTTCTCTTTTTGTATATAGTTTTCAGTATCTGAAGCTTGCTATTTATCTTCACCTTGCAGCCTACTTTATCTAATGAAATAGACACTTCTCCTGGAGCACCTTCAGGATTTCTAACTCCATCTGAGAACAGTGATTCCAAGAGGCCTAAGCTTGCATCATCTTTTTCATCAAGCAATAATAGCAATTCCTTCAGCAATTGTTCAGGTATTTTCCTCAAATTTCCACTCATCTGAATTTGAATTGGCTGTAGGCAATAGTTTATGGAATTGAATGCTTAAGAAGCAATGTCCTTGTTGAGAGTTTGACTTGAGTGGTAGGGGTATTTATCAAAAACTTGCTATTCCACCAGAAGTCGCATCTTTCTCCCCCAAGCCATTTTCTGCTTTTGCAGGGATCATTCTCTCTAGACTTCTTGGTCTGTACTTCCCGATCCTTCCAGCCCTTTGGGCACTTCTGTTGTAATGAAAAACAGTGAAATCTCTCCCCTCTCCTCCATTCAGTTCCATAAAGAAGTTCCAAGTAAGATAGATCTTTACCTGCACATATTTAACCAAATTTACTCTATATGGTGTACTTGCTGTGTCCTCCTTTACATGGGTGAGATCAAACTTGGAATGGTCACTGCTTCACTGAGCATCTGCATTCTGGATCTGAGCTTCAGCTTCCTATAGCCAATCACTTCAGCCCTCTTCACCTTTCACACACTAATGTGTATGTTGTCTGGCTCATATAGTGTCAAGGTGAAATTACATGTAAACTTTTTTGAAAATTTAATTTTTCCAAAACTAACAGTATCAGATCTGAAAAAAAAAATAAATTAATGTATTTACACTTTCTTTTAGTATAATTCACTTCTCAGGTACAAACACTGTCAGCTTACTTACAATTTCCTTCCTTCCCCAAAATTTTGAAAATTAATTAACTAAAGCAATTAAAGTGACAAACAAAAAAAAACGATAAAAAGAAATTAATTGTTCTGCCAGTCTCTCTAATCTACTTCCACTCTTTGAGGTGCTTCAATGCTGTTGTCTTTATGTATTTTGTTAGCTTTTTGAACTGTGGGCTATTGCTGTCACTGTGCACCAAAGTTCTCTGGATAAGGTTGCCCTATTTTGGCAAAAGTATTGTACTTATTTCTTGTACGTTATTTTCTCCATGGGCACGCATGGATGAGCAAGGGGTAGTCAGACTTCCAGGTGATTGCAGTGCATTTTTTTTGCTACTGACAGGCCAGTGTCTACAAATTATTTGGAATTTAGTTAATGTTCCGCCCACTCCTCTGGATTTCCCAATAAATACAGCTCTGGATCCCATGGGAAGTCTGTTCCCGTAATCCTAGTTAATATATTAAATAATTCCATCCAAAAGGGTCTCACCTTCGTGCAGGTCCATGTGGTACAATTTCTAACCCACACCTGAAGCACATTTCTGATATCTGATTTTCCTTTGTAATATTTGTGGTGTGAGATATAATTGGTGTATGAAATTATATTGTACCAATCTTAGTCTGGTATTAGGGTTACACTTTCCTACATAAATCTGACCAACACTCTTCATCAATCATTATTCCCAAGTCTGACTCCCACCTCTCCATCTATCTTTGCAGGCCTGGTTTTGGGCTCTCACTTTGAAGTACAAAGTACATTCTGGATATAAATTTGGGTGCTCCTCCCATTCGAAATAGCCCTTCCATCTCATTCTCTTCAGGTGGAGTCATGGTAGGGCCCCATTTTTTCCTCAGGAAGGATCTTAACTAGAAAATAGTGTAAGGTTCCATTAGGCAAATCGTATTTACCCTTAATTTGTTCGAAGGACATGAAGTGTCTATTTTCATAGCAGTTCGCAATAGTTCAGATCCCCTTTCAGTACCAAATATCCAGAGTTTTGTTACCTAAATCCATGGGCATCAGTACATTACGTATTAAGGGTGTTTTTGGTGATATTACAATCTCTTTACTGATACAATAATTAATTTTCTTCCAGATGTTTTAGGATGGGGTCATATGTTCTTTTATTTATTATTTTGGTATTTATTTTGTAAATGAAATTTTTCGCCACCCTACTATGGTAACCCATTTTGGTAGTTCACCTTCTTCAAATAAAGATTTGAGGAACCTCAACAAGGCTGCTAAATAATATTTCCTGAAATCGGGTAATTATACCCCCCCCACCTCAAATTTATAATCCCACATTAATTTTTCCATGGAAATGCTGGAGTCTTTGCCATTCCAACTACATGTGAACTTTATGCCTAACGGAATAAAGATTGAATTTTTTAAATTTTCAGTAACCCCCTGCTTCTATTTGGTGCACTGTTTCCATCTCTTTACCTATTGCTGTTTTTTTTCTCTAACTTCTCTGCCCCCCTTCCTTTCCACCCCCCCCCCCCAAACCTCTGGCTGCCAATGGTTTCTCCTTCTTCCTTTCTCTCCACTTCTCCCAATACAATGTGGCAGGCGATGACCAGTGGGGTGCCACAGGGATCTGTACTGGGACCCCAGCTGTTCACAATTTACATTAATGATCTAGATGAGGGGATTGGATGTAATATCTCCAAATTTGCAGACGACACTAAGCTAGGAGGGGTTGTGTGCACTGAAGAGGGGGGTCAGGAAGCTCCATTGTGATTTGGATAAATTAGGGGATTGGGCAGATACATGGCAAATGCACTACAATGTGGATAAATGTGAGGTTATTCACTTTGGTAATACAAACCGGAGGGCAGATTACTATTTGAATGGCAATAGATTGGGAGATGGGGAAGTGCAGAGAGACCAAGGGGTTCTTGTGCACCAGTCACTGAAGGCGAGCATGCAGGTACAGCAGGCGGTTAAAAAGGCGAATGGTATGTTGGCCTTCATATCAAGAGGGTTTGAGTGTAGGAATAAGGATACCTTACTGCAGCTGTACAGAGCCTTGGCGAGACCACATCTGGAGTATTGTGTGCAGTTTGGTCGCCTTATCTGAGGAAAGATGTTCTTGCAATGGAGGGAGTGCAAAGGCGATTCACCAGGCTGATAACTGGAATGGCAGGAATAACTTGAGGAAAGATTGCGCAATTTGGGATTGTACTCGCTGGAGTTTAGAAGATCGAGAGGGGATCTCATAGAGACATATAAAATTCTGGCAGGACTGGACAGAATGGATGCGGGAGGGATGTTTCCAATGGTGGGGGAGTCCAGAACTCGTGGCCATGGTTCGAGGATAATAGGTAAACTATTTAGAACCGAGATGAGGAGGAATTTCTTTACCCAGAGGGTGGTGAAACTGTGGAACTTATTGTCACAGAGAGCAGTATAGGCAGGTTCATTGAATATATTTAAGAGGGAATTAGATATATTTCTTCAGTATAAGGGAATTGGGGGTTAAGGAGAGAAGGCGGGGGCGGGGTACTGAACTTTAAGATCAGCCATGATCTCATTGAATTGCGGAGCAGGCTCGAAGGGCCGAATTACCTACTTCTGCTCCTATCTTCTATGTTTCACCTCCTGAGACCTCAGTTTCTTTCTTTCTTCCCCCCCCCCCTCCCCCACCATAAATATATCACTCTTTTTTTAAAATCTTGTTAAAGGATCCTGGCTCAAAATGTTGACTTTCTGCCATGGATGTTTTCTGACCCACTGAATTCCTCCAGCATTTGATTGCTTTTTTTGGTGGGGGAAAGTATGTAGTAACTGAAGAAGAATTGCATGTTAAAGAATGGGATTGATGGCACAAGAATGAAAAGAATTGCAACAGTGGGTGTGAGCCAATTGAGATACTGTAAGAAAGAGTTCATAATTAGGCTTATTGGACTTGGCAGAAGGATGGTGTAAATCAGGGTGGTCAAACTGTGGCTCACGAGCTACATGCAGCTCTTTGACATGAATGTCTGTCTCAGATGTATTTTGGTGTTGTGTTAGCGAGCATGGCTTGCAATTGTGTGATTGTAGTGCGTGTGACTGTTGTGGGCAGTGGAATTAGCAGAGAGTAAATAATCCCTGGCTGCCCTGCCCATCCCCTTGAACGCAGACTTACCACCCTGCCGGTTGCCTCAAACAACTCAGGTACTTGCTGTGGTCAAAAGTTGTATGTATGTAATAATTAACCGCCTAAATTTTACCCAAAAAACTGGTCCACAAAATTCAACTATTACACAAGTTTGTTGTGTACATTTTGATTATTGTAACCAATACCAATTAGCAGTTTAAAAACTACATACATGGATAAATATTATTGCATACATGTATTTAATTATATAAAATGTTTGTATCAAAATGCTCATTGTTAGAGTAATGTTACGGAGTCCAGAGGACCCCAAAAACAGCAGCAATAGATATGCACCACGACACAAAAGTAGTTTTTAAATATATTTGAACAAGAAAACAGAATTAAACTTTAACTTATTGCTATCAACTTACCTAACCTTCTTAATTCCCCCTCTAATACTAAGTGCAGACGTGTATAATATGTAGATAGGCTTAGAAAAGTTCTTTGGATCACAGTCCAATCTCACTGGTTGCAGGCAATTCTTGTACTGTGCACAGAAATTAGCATTAATAAAGTTCACCAGGCTTTGGTGCTTAACTGGCAAATGGTTACCACTCAGGAGGGTTCTGGTTGGTTTTCTGAGAGAGATTCCTTTTGTTCCAGGACCTCTGGACCTGATTCCTTTCCAATCAGTCTTGTTGTTGAAACTTGCCCCCTTCAGGATTCTCCAGATGATCCTCTTTCTTTCAGGCCACCTTTCAGACAGCTAGTCTTTTCCTTTGAACAGGCAGTCTTCCAAAGTTTGCCAGCTTGTCCCTCTGGAACTGAAGTCTGTATCTCTCCTCTCTCAGCTCCCTCCATCTCTCTCTGAGAGCAAAGCTGTTGTCCTCAGCCTGCAAAGATCGCATGCTCTCCCAGGAATGCTGCTGGATGTTGCTACTTTGTTGCTTTCTGCAAAATAGCACTCTGCAGAAGTCCTGCAAAAATTCTGGTATTTTTTAAATGTTTGTGTGCAACCTGCTCTAACAATTCCTCCCAAACCACTTCTAAATACCCTCACAGTAAAAAAAAATGTATGTAATTTTTTGTGTCTTGTATTTCTCAAGCATCCGGTTTATTGTATGTGGCTCTTAAGCAAGTTTGGCCACCCCGTGTAAATGAAAATGAATAAATTACTTGTTTTATGTATTTGCTGAAGAAAATGTGGGAAGAAATTAAAGGGGCTCAAGCCTTTATTTTCCAGGTGTCTATAGATTTGGGGTGTTGCTTAATGAGCTGAACATAAACCCAGCAAATCAAGGAACCAAGTCATTTTAACCTTTTGGAGTTTATGATGCTATGTAATAGGTATATTCAAGATTGAAGGCCATGCCAGCATGAGTTGGCAATATGCTGAGCTACAGGAAATGATAGTGACAGGTTTTCCTTTTTAACTGGATAAAAGTGTACTGTCACTTCACTAGGTCTGAAAACTCTTGCTTTTCTTGATGTATGTTTAAAATCTTGATATACAGGGCACAATTTTTACATTTCCAGATGGGGATAACATGAATTGAGTGGAAGTCAAGGAGATGTATGCAAATGAGTGGAATGGACAATGGTTGACACAATTTAATAATGCAAAATATTGCCCTTTTGGTAGGAAGAATGAGAAGTAATATAAACCAGGTGGCACAATTTGTGAAATACAAGAATAAATCCAGGGTAAATTTGCTGCTTGAAAGTGGCAAGTCAAGTTGAGAAAAGTGTATTAAATTCCTGAACTTTATAAATAGAGAAGTGCAAAAAACTGAATCTGGGAAGCACTGGTTTGGTACAACTGGAGTACAGTCTCACAAGGGCATCTCACTTTAGGAAAGATGTAAAGTCTTTTGTAAGAGTTTGGTAAAGAGATTTTATTAGTGATTCTAGGGGTGGTGAATTCTTTAAATTATGTGTACATACAGCGGCAGTGACTGCAAACAGAAGTCATCGATAATTTTTTTTAAATCATAAGGTTTGAGTTGAAGCAATTTCCCATTAGCTGAGTAGTTTAAAGAGTTGGTGACAGAGGAGTGAGTGAGTGGCAAAATATCAAGTGAATTGAAAATAGAGCTGAATCTGAAAGAAGTACTTCCAGAATTCTGGAGCTGGGGCCCAGGGCAAATGAAGTCCAGCTCTTTGAAGTAATATTTTACAGAATGAATGGTATAATGTGATTTATTTATTACCCCCCCCCCCACCCCCCCAGTGCAGTTGTACAACCAATTGAGCCATAGGCATAAATGGCTGACGAGGAATTACATGAGCCTAGCTTAAAGGGCAAAGCAAAAGGGGGAAGAATATTAATTGTGTGTATTAAGGAAGAATCAAATCCTGGTGGTCATGCACAGAATCTTGCTAAGAATTAGAAAGCAAGAATAGCATTTCAAACTATAGTTCTATCGATGACCAGGGAGTGAGGGGAAAGAAAGAAATTTGCAGGGAAATTCCATGTATGACTTTAAGAGAGTTATATTTGGGATTTTTTACTCTGAAAATGTTAAAGCACAATGTGGTTGTTCAGAATAAATTTTTTGATCAGATTTTTTGGAAAGCTAAGGATGTAGTTCTTGGCATCCCTCTAGCTTCTTGTGGATTGCTCATAATTACAGCATTTGCAATTTCAGGACTCTGACTTCAGGGAGTAGTGGGCCAAATTGAACAAGTGTAATTGGGCGAACACAAGCATCAAGGTTTAGATCAGTAATTGAGCAAGTTAGGAGCTATTTAAATAGCATTGCTTAATTGGAAAACTAACTTTGGTGGCCTGGGAGATGATCTAGCCAGGGTGAAGTGGGAGTGGTTAGAAAGTTTCACGAATTGTAGGAGAGGAAGAACTGGATAAGTTTTCTTTTTTTTTAAAAAAATGCATATTGTGTGCATTTTTGTTTTGAAGGAATTCTTCTTTCTTCTTTGGCTTGGCTTCGCGGACGAAGATTTATGGAGGGGTAATGTCCACTTCAGCTGCAGGCTCGTTTGTGGCTGACAAGTCCGATGCGGGACAGTACATAACTATTAATTCACACAGGCAGTGCAGACATTCACACACTATAAGCAGGGGTTATACACCTTCCCAGACCCCTAATTGAGAGGAGGTGGATCTGGTACCACTGTACCTGCAAGGGTATACACATGCCCTCAGACCTTTGATCATTTGAGAGCAGCGAATCTACTGCTAGTATTGATATATAGCAATTTGAGGAATAGCCATACTACTTCTCAGCTTCCAAGCAATGTCCACAGTAGTGATCTGGCATGGAACAGTGTGGCTATCACCACAAGTTGGAGAGAGCAAATGTCCCCTATGCTGGTGTGAAATACAAAGCTCAAGCCAATAAAGATGCTAGGTAATTTGAACCAATGGCAAGGTGTGGACAGACCTGTGGCCAGAGCCCAATCTTAACTGATACACCACCTGCAAATCATAACTTTGTCCACAACTTGTAACTTTGAGTGAACTGGAAAGCACACCATGTACTGACAGGTAATGTAACTTCCAAATGAGTTTTAGATGGGGAGGCCACATGACCAACAGCAATAGGCAGGGAGGCCATGCCTCCTCCACAAGCAACTGTTGTGAACCCATTTGCGTCAAACTTTAGTGATTAGAATTTTAGTAAATAAATCTGGTAATTTTTTGACTACCATTATTGAGATTAGATTTTATGACAAAAATTAACTGAATTTTAACTTCCCCTGCTTATGCAATGGCTGTCACTGTAATCAAGATCAGTAATCCAGTAATTTTAACCAGTGCACAATTCCCACTATTCATTTACTATAGTAAATTGTGATATTTTTTAAATAATCTGCTCATCTCTTTGACTTTGGGAAATGTATTTTGCTTCAATTTCAAAAATAAAATTTGTTCACAAAAATGTATACCAAGGAAAACAATGTAACATCATTTAATATTCTGTGTGTTGTACTTGTGTGTATAGCCATATAACAATTACAGCTCAGAACAGGGCCAGTTTGGCTCTTCTCGTTCATTTCATGACACTATATTGTAGTGCTAGCCATTTGTACTATTATGTTGTATCCTGGGGTGACTCTTTTCCCATCAGTCTCATCCCCTCAGTGTCCAGTAGCAGAGAAACCCCTGGACTGTGGTCCTTCCACCACAAAGTTCAAGCATTGGCTGTATTAAGTTTCACTGCATCCCTCCTCTCTGTGCATGCACCTGCAGTCAGCAACATTCCCTCACTGGCACTTCATTGGAAGAGCAACAAATTTCGGACAGACCTTTGGTCTTTTGCAGAGTTGATGATCTTCCAGCAGTACTGGATATATATTGCCTCGTTTTCATGAATTGCCTCAAAAAACAAGTTTTATAACTTTTCCCTTCCTTTATAGCAATAGTGTTCCTTGTTTAGCACTTTAATTTGGTCTTGTCTTTGCACTGAATAACTCGATTTATTTTGTTAAAGAGAAACTTTGGTGTTAATGAGCTTAAGAGATCTTGCTCTATTTTACACAATCCTTGCTTTAGTGTCCCTCCATCCAGAAACAAATATAATGAATTTGTAGTCTAAAACTTTGAAATTGTCATGTGCTTTTGGGTGTTTATTTTCTGCATAACTTTTGTTGGGCAATTTTAGAGATTATTTGGAGTATCTTAGTTTGAATGTTTGCTCAATAACTGTGTAATTAACATGGTGCAAAAAGTACCAGATATTACTTACAATTATTTGAGTTGCATTTTTTTTCTCAATTTAAATTATTTACCATAACAAGGTTAAAAGTTTTAATTTTTAAAGGTTGCTCTTGTGCATAATACTGCACGATTTTCCCATCTTTCATTCTTATTTCTTTACAGTTAGAAGTAGTGTGATCTAATTGAACAACTTTTAAGTGGTTGGGGATTGAGAAACTGATTATTAAAAACATTTAGATTTGGCCATTGGACATTTTTAATAATCAGTTTCTCAATCCCCAACCACTTAAAAGTTGTTCAATTAGATCACACTACTTCTAACTGTAAAGAAATAAGAATGAAAGATGGGCAAATCGTGCAGTATTATGCACAAGAGCAACCTTTAAAAATTAAAACTTTTAACCTTGTTATGGTAAATAATTTAAATTGAGGAAAAAAATGCAACTCAAATAATTGAAAGTAATATCTGGTACTTTTTGCACCATGTTAATTACACAGTTATTGAGCAAACATTCAAAACTAAGATACTGCAAATAATCTCCAAAGTTTGTGGGTTATTGTTTTCAAATATCATTGAAGCAGGTAAAAGATTTAAGCTGTACATTGTGTAGTACAAATTTTCTGGGTGGGGCAGTATCTTTTTGAATGAACTGTTTGTGGCTGTACAAGTCTTTTCATGAAGACAGGCCACATTGTGTCATGCTAGGGCTATTGTGTTTTCAACCATTTTGATCTACTTTTTGGCTGCATGTTTTGAAACTTGATGGCTGCTTCAGGATCCCTAAATTTAAATCGCAAAAATCTCTTTTTCTTGACCACTGCCCATTCATACAAAACTTCGCTGTTCACTATTAGGCCAAATTCAGCTGCTATTGTTGGGTCATGCCCTCTCCACTTTCTGGCTCTTGTATTTTCATCTGTTTTATTGATACTGGTTACTGGGGCTGGAGAATATTGGAAATGTTCATTGTTCAAACAATATCTGTGGACAGTAATGATTAGCATTTAATATTGATTGAAAGGTTACTTATTTGTCTCCACAAATGTTTCCTGAACTGTTGAATGTTTTTATATCATTTTGGGTTTGAGATCTCCACCATTGACCTTTATTGATTTGCACTGTTCCCATCATTATTGAAGCAGCAACATTGTTAGAAAACGTGACTAGTGCATGGCAAAAGTGCTTTGGAGTTGGAGCGAACAGTTAATTAAGATTTAGTCTGAATGTGAACACATCATCGTGTAACCACTGGAGAAAATGGATGTATGGGGGAACACAATGTCAGGCACACAATGTTTGCGAACAGTTTTTAGATTTTTAGTGTACTATATTCAGCTTGGCTCCCTTTTGTGTAGGAGATGAAATGCAGGTTGGGTGATTGTGGAGCACCTGCACACAACCCTTGAGATCCCCATAACAGCATGGGTTCCACCCCCTATTTCAAAGACCTCGGAGGTTAATTGGTCACATGAATGTATTTGCATGGTGCAGGTTCGTGGGCTGCAAGGACTTGAAATCTCAATCAGTGGTTCTACACCTTTTTCTTTCCACTCACATGCCACTTTGTAATCCCTATGCCAATAGTGCTCTGTGATTAGGAAGGGATTGCTTAAGGTGGGATGTGAGTGGGAAGGGAAGGTTGAGAATCACTGCTTTCGACCAAATTGTTAATGAAATATTTTACTTTGGGGAAAAATCATCATTAGCCTTTTTTTTAATAAAGACTTTATTTAAATTTTTATAACATGAATACAATCGAGAATTACATTTAAAGAAAAATTTAAAAAAGTTAAAATGGTATGATTACAATATTACATCAGAATTGGCCCATTTCCTTTGGAGTTATGAAACTGCACCTAACAAGTCAATTAGGTACGATTAAAACAGTGGTTTTCAAATGTTTTCTTTCCACCCACATACCACCTTAAGCAATCCATTACTAATCACAAAACACCCATGGCATAGGGAATACTTTAAGTGGTATATGAGTGGAAAGAAAAAGGTTGAGAACCACTGCTCTGAATTAAATGTAATAATACTGAGCTCCGATGCCTTCTTTTGAAATACACAATCTCACTCTGATCTTTGTCACTGGTCTTCTGCAAGATCCAAAGCAAGGTCGAGAAATAGCACTATCTTCCATCTGGGTACCTTTAACCTTCTGGACTCCATTATCTTATCTCTCCTTCTTTGGCTTGGCTTCGCGGACAAAGATTTATCGAGGGGTAATGTCCACGTCAGCTGCAGGCTCGTTTGTGGCTGACAAGTTCGATGTGGGACAGGCAGACACGGTTGCAGGGGAAAATTGGTTGGTTGGGGTTGGGTGTTGGGTTTTTCCTCCTTTGTCTTTTGTCAGTGTGGTGGGCTCTGCGGTCGTCTTCAAAGGAGGTTGCTGCCCGCCGAACTGTGAGGCGCCAAGATGCACGGTTGGAGGCGAGATCAGCCCACTGGTGGTGGTCAATGTGGCGGGCACCAAGAGATTTCTTTAAGCAATCCTTGTACCTCTTCTTTGGTGCACCGCTGTCTCGGTGGCCAGTGGAGAGCTCGCCGCCAAGATGCACGGTTTGAGGCGATATCAGCCCACTGGCGGTGGTCAATGTGGCGGGCACCAACAGATTTCTTTAAGCAGTCCTTGTACCTCTTCTTTGGTGCACCTCTGTCACGGTGGCCAATGGAGAGCTCGCCATAGAACACGATCTTGGGAAGGCGATGGTCCTCCATTCTGGAGGTGTGACCTACCCAGCGCAGTTGGATCTTCAGCAGCGTGAATTCGATGCTGTCGGCCTCTGCCATCTCGAGTAGTTCGATGTTGGAGATGAAGTCGCTCCAATGAATGTTGAGGATGGAACAGAGACAACGCTGGTGGAAGCGTTCAAGGAGCCGTAGGTGATGCCGGTAGAGTACCCATGATTCGGAGCTGAACAGGAGTGTGGGTATAACGGCTCTGTATACGCTAGTCTTATTGAGGTTTTGCAGTTGGTTGTTTTTCCAGACTCTTTTGTGTAGTCTTCTTCCAAAGGTGCTATTTGCCTTGGCGAGTCTGTTGTCTATCTCGTTGTCGATCCTTGCATCAGATGAAATGGTGCAGCTGAGATAGGTAAACTGGTTGACCGTTTTGAGTTTTGTGTGCCCGATGGAGATGTGGGGGGGCTGGTAGTCATGGTGGGGAGCTGGCTGATGGAGGACCTCAGTTTTCTTCAGGCTGACTTCCAGGCCAAACATTTTTGCAGTTTCCGCAAAACAGGACGTCAAGCGCTGAAGAGCTGGCTCTGAATGGGCAACTAAAGCGGCATCGTCTGCAAAGTGTATCACGGACAAGTTACTCTTGTATCTTGGTGTGAGCTTGCAGGCGCCTTCAGATTGAAGAGACTGCCATCCGTGCGGTACCGGATGTAAACAGCGTCTTCATTGTTGAGGTCTTTCATGGCTTGTTTCAGCATCAAGCTGAAAAAGATTGAAAAGAGGGTTGGTGCGAGAACACAGCCTTGCTTCACGCCATTGTTAATGGAGAAGGGTTCAGAGAGCTCATTGCTGTATCTGACCCGACCTTGTTGGTTTTCGTGCAGTTGGATAACCATGTTGAGGAACTTTGGGGGGCATCCGAGGCGCTCTAGTATTTGCCAAAGCCCTTTCCTGCTCACGTGTCGAAGGCTTTGGTGAGGTCAACAAAGGTGATGTAGAGTTGCTCTTTCTGTCCAAAAAACCATTTTGCCTTCCTTTCATTTTGCTTCAATCCTTGGTCTGTCCTGCTGAGAATGAAGCCACCTTCCATATAATTTCAAAGAAGTTCTTGTCACACTGATTGCTTCTACCAATACTAATTTATTTGAATTTTTCTTGGGTCTGAGATGTTCCTGTAGTGAAACAGTTTTGCTTTCCACACATGTTGTTTGACCTGACTTTTACCAGTATATTTGTTTTTATTTCATATTTTCACATGTTCACAATCATACAATTTTTAGGTAAACCAGGTGAATTTGTTTAGGGACCTATACAAATTGGGGAAACTGGGTCTCCAGTGGCTCAGATGCTGAACTGTCAGGATTTCTGAACAATTGGATGGCAGATTTGCTGTCAGTGGAAGTTGAAATGCATCCCAGACATAATTAAATAGAATTTGACATCAACAATTTTTGTGCTTTGTGGTCATTCATGTGATTTGGATGACTAATGTACTTATTATTATAATGCAAAAGTGTGTTAACTTCCACAACAGAGAGTTGCTAGGCAAATCTATTTTGGTGACCGAAATGGAAAGTGTTATGGTTGCTGCCATTTGAAATACTCTCCAGATGCAAAGAAAGTAACTGAATCAAAATCAGTTAATGCTCTAATCAGCAAGACTGGGGAAAAAAATGGAGGGATTTGAGAGGAGAGGGTGGAAATTCAGTATTCCCGTTTTCACTCTTTAGAACTGGCAAATTTAGAAAAATAATGTTTTCAGTCTCAGGGAAGTTTTGGTAGGGAATGCTGAGGACAAGCCAGAGAGTCTGAGTAAATTATTTTTCATCAAATTGCTGGTTCCATAAGCAACCATATTTTTAAAAAAAAATTTCCATGTACTTCTGAAATTCTAAATGCTGTATGTTGATGCATACAATATTTAGAACAGCAGCTGCTTGAAGATTGAAACAAAGTGGAAATTTTGGAAGTGCTCCAGCAGATGGAGGAAAAATGATATGACCTGTATTAAACTGGCCAGTTCAAGCTGAAATGTACTTCTTCCTTTTGGTGATTATGCAACATGGAAGGGATTGAAATGCCTGTCTAAGAATCTTTTAAATGTCCCTTTTATTTCAGCCTTCACCACCACAACTGGCACCCACTACATTTTTTTTGGGGAGGGGGAGGGAGAGACATCTCCCTAAACTTTCCTCCCTTCACCTTTACAGATGTCCTCTGGCGTTTGCTACTCTTGCCCTGGGGAGAAAAGGTGCTGGCTGTCCACCCTATCTATGCCTCTCATCAGCTAGACCAATTCATTAATTTCCTCTTGCTGCAGCAAAAAAAAAACCTACGGTGCAGAAATTCTGATGTTTAAAATACAAACTGTTTTGTGCAATTACTTGTACTTAATTGATCTTGAACTTGATAATAATGAAATTTTAAATATTTAAATGTGAAAAATATTCAGTAGTGTTATTGCCCATTTGGCATTAAATTTGTATTTAGATTTTGAATGTTTGATCTGAATTATTTCATTTGGTTAATTTGTGGCTATCCATGATCATTTGCAATTTGAATGGGATGAATAATTATCAGAAACTCCATTATCTGCTTCTTAACACACTGGGGTTCCACAAAATGTAAAGAAAATGGCTATTGCGTCACATGGCTTTTCTGTCTCCTTGACTCAATCCTTGATCATTGCAATACAAAGTCGGACAATAGAAACTTTTACACAGCTGCTTCATTTCGGGATATTTGTGACTTTTTTACGCTATGCCTGCTGTGTAAAAAGCACAGATGGAATTGGGGGGTGGGGGGGGGGTCATTCCAGACCCAGCTATTTTCTGGCAGCAGAGGTAGTAACAGTACCAGAATGGTATCTGTAAAAGGGCAATCAGCATTCAGAAACCAACACGGATACGTATGTGTAAGTGTACCATATTTTATTCAGTGTATTTATGGGTTAGCATTTAAAACTTAGACAAAACATGCAAGTAAGACGACAGGAAAAATATCTTTAGTAATAATACCGCTGTCCCGATCTCTCCTGGTGGCCTGCATTTATTTCTTCTTTGGCTTGGCTTCGCGGATGATGATTTATGGAGGGGCACGGTTGCAAGGGAAAATTGGTTGGTTGGGGTTGGGTGTTGGGTTTTTCCTCCTTTGTCTTTTGTCAGTGAGGTGGGCTCTGCGGTCTTCAAAGGAGGTTGCTGCCCGCCGAACTGTGAGGCGCCAAGATGCACGATTGGAGGCGATATCAGCCCACTGGTGGTGGTCAATGTGGTGGGCACCAAGAGATTTCTTTAAGCAATCCTTGTACCTCTTCTTTGGTGCACCGCTGTCTCGGTGGCCAATGGAGAGCTCGCCATAGAACACGATCTTGGGAAGGCGATGGTCCTCCATTCTGGAGATGTGACCCACCCAGCGCAGTTGGGTCTTCAGCAGCATGGATTCGATGCTTGCGGACTCTGCCAGCTCGAGTACTTCGATGTTGGTGATGAAATAATTCCAATGAATGTTGAGGATGGAGCGGAGACAGCGCTGATGGAAGCGTTCTAGGAGCCGTAGGTGATGCTGGTAGAGGACCCATGATTCGGAGCCGAACAGGAGCGTGAGTATGACAACAGCTCTGTACACACTGATCTTTGTGTGTTTCTTCAGGTGGTTGTTTTTCCAGACACTTTTGTGTAGTCTTCCAAAGGTGCTATTTGCCTTGGCGAGTCTGTTGTCTACCTCTTTGTCGATTCTTGCATCAGATGAAATGGTGCAGCCGAGGTAGGTAAACTGGTTGACCGTTTTGAGTTCAGTGTGCCCGATGGAGATGTGGGGGGGCTGGTGGTCATGCTGGGGAGCTGGCTGATGGAGGACCTCAGTTTTCTTCAGGCTGACTTCCAGGCCAAACATTTTGGCATTTTCCGCAAAACAGGACGTCATGTGCTGGAGAGTTAGCTCTGAATGAGCAACTAAAGCGGCAGTGTCTGCAAAGAGTAATTCATGGACAAGTTGCTCTTGTGTCTTGGTGTGAACTTGCAGATGCCTCAGATTGAAGAGACTGCCATCCATGCGGTACCGGATGTTAACAGCGTCTTCATTCTTGAAGTCTTTCATGGCTTGTTTCAGCATCATGCTGAAGAAGATAGTAAAGAGGGTTGGTGCAAGGATGCAGCCTTGCTTCACGCCATTGTCAATAGAGAAGGGTTCGGAGAGCTAATTTCTGTATCTGACCCGACCTTGTTGATTTTCGTGCAGTTGGATAACCATGTTGAGCAAAGGTAAAAGGCAGAGTCAATTTGGCTGACAGCAATTAGTTCACTCGGGAATACCTGATTGACGGGCACTTGAGGTTTAGCCATCTCAGATGTGGATGCGTGCTCCAACAAATGCAGAAGTATGAAATGGCTGGACCTGGAGGTGAAATGAACTGGTGGTCAAATAGGGATGCGTCCTCTAATAGACTTGCTGTTTTGTTAGGTGGGTGAACCACTGATGTGTTGCTAGGAGGGGAATGAGATGATTTAATTCGTAATTCATGGTTTTGACAGGACAGAAGTGGGGTGGCTGTTGGCCTTTCAAAATAGGGCTGAATCATTCATGAATAGATTAAAAAGTATGTATCAAAGGGTACTGAATCTGGAATTCTACAGAAGGAGAGTATGAATGCTTTGTTACTCAATGTATTCAAGACAGTCACTGACAGATCTTCAGATATTAAGGAGAGGAGATTAGGGAGTGGCATATTGATAAAAGACCAGCTATTTAAGGAAAGTTGCTTAATGTCTTTTGAACACCTGGCAAGTAAATATGACTTACAAATATTCATTTTTTCAATATTTACAGATGAGAAATTTCTTAAATACTCTATTACCAGACTTTCCATTTGTATATCCACCTGATGTTGATAATATTTTTCAATTGAATCCTTCTCAGAAAGGATTGATTGGAACTGTATATGATAGATGATTGAAATTGTGTCCAGTACTTCACGATAGATTAAAAAGGTCTAACATTTTGTCAAATACAGTACATTTTAGATAACACTAGATGCTGATGCCAATGCTGTTGTGTTCCATGTCCTGCCTCTTTGCCGGCTTGCTGTGTTTATTTTATTTTTTTAAAAACACACACTGATCTGGTATTATGCTGACTTTGTTTAGTTCAGTGTAAACAACCAAAACTGGCTTAATGCTGGGTCTTCCTTACGACAATATTATGGAATTTCTGTTTTTAAAAAAAAAAAATCTCTTATTAGCTGACCTGCTCTGCTATTGAAGTCTCAGGTAGTCTGCAGCAAAGCCCTTTCATTGATTCAAAGGTGACAACCTTGTTTAATTTTAATTAAATTCTATCAGTAAATTTTCAGTAAGAATATTTCAATTTTGTCAATTTTTTTATTAAAATTTAAAAATAAATTAAAGGCTGAATGTTAAAAGAAGTTTGCAAGCTTTCCCTGGGAGGAAGCTATCAAAAGATTGAGATTGGTTGAAGGGGTAATGCTATAGATTCATTACCAGAGGCCTAGTTGTCTGCTTGGTTGGATGTCTCTGTCAAGGCATCTAATTTGGTCGGGCATTCGAGGACCAGCGAGTCTTTTTGCCAATGCCTCTGCATTGTTATGATAGCTGTCGAATCCTGTACTATATTTCAATCAAAGTTTAAATTGGGTCATGTTTAATTTTTGCTTTTTTTTAACACATGTCAGCTTTGATTAGTTGTGTTCCTGTATTTTAGTCTATATTTGACACTAGTTTTATTCACAAGTGTCAAAACTGATTACTTTTCAGACTCAGTTTGGGAGAGTCAGTTTCCAAGATCACCAGTATCATTCACCTCAACATCAAGAACTGAAGAAACGGGAATGGAAAGAGCAAATACCAGACAAGAGGAAGGTCATAATTATAATATCCACATTATGTACTTTATTCATTGCTTAAAAATGTTTGGGGGGGGGGAATTATTAACTGATGTAACAGTATAGCAAGATTTGTGGGGTTAAATTTAAATAATTGCTGAAATTGTTAAGCATTGCTCTTATTCAAATTTAAATGTTTATAGTCAATCCTTTACAGTTAAATCTTATCGAGGCAACAATTATGGAAATCCTTTTTTGAAACTTTATTTATTAATTTTAACGTATGAAGAAAGTAAGTAATTCACGTACAGAAAAAATACAAAATAAAGTAATACAAGTACAAAGTAACATAGTTAATACAATACCAATCTCGGCATCTCCCCCTAACAACTAAAAACTAAGACTAAAAAAATAGAGTGAAGAATTAATACTATTAGTATAATAAAAAAATATATATATCTTTAAAAAAAAGATCGATATATATGAAAAAAAAACAAAAAATATATATATTAATTAAGTATTAATTATTAATCAAAAAAATTATTATATAAGAATATATATGAAAAAACAAAAACAAAAAGAACTTAAACAAAAAAAAACAACTAATAATAAAAAACTTTTAAAAAAAAGAGAAAAAAGAAAACATAGAAAAAATATATAATAAAAAAAAGCTTTTTTAAAGAAAAAAAAATGATTAATTCAAACTTATTTAAATTGTATATAATCAATAAATGGGGTCCACTTTAACTCATAAAAAGACATCTTATCTTTTATAGAAAAAGATATTCTTTCCATAACCAAACTTCATCTCTGAATACCACCTATCTGAAGACAATACATTTCTATTCTTCCAAGTAATCGCTATACATTTCTTGGCCACTGCCAGCGCTAAGTAAATAAAAGAGATCTGGTAATTATCTAATTCTAAATCAATCAACGGTTGCATATTCCCTAATAAAAATATATCAGGATCTAATACAATATCAAGATTATATAAATTATTAAATACAGATTGAATACCTTTCCAAAATTGTTGTAACCGATCACACAACCAAACAGCATGTAAAAAAGTACCAGAAACTTGTTCACAACAAAAACAAAGATCTGACTTACTAAAACCAAATTTTTTTAATTTTTCGGATGTTAAATATAATTGATGTATAAAACTATAATTAATCATCGCCAATCTAGCATTAATCAATTTTCGAACACTATTACGGCAGATTTCAGACCAATCTTCTTCAGTTATTGTTAAACTTAAATCTTTTTCCCATTTCATTTTATCTTTATCCCAATCTATTTTACTTTCACTTTCCAACAAAATACGATACAAACCTGATATATAACCCTTTTTTGGAAATGAGAGCACATATTTCTCAAAATCAGTTTCAGACAGTAAATTCATTTGACGACCGCATACCTGTTTTTACAAAAGATCTTAACTGATAATACACAAATATAGAATAACCACTTATATCAAATCTCTTTTGCAATTCTACAAAAGAACAAAAATGACCTTCTAAAAAAAGTCAGGTAAATTATGTATTCCTTTCTCCTCCCATTGTTTCAAAATAGTATTAGATACCGTGAAAGGAACAAGTTGATTATTATATAATGATAATCTTCCCGACCACTTATTTTTCAATCCCATTTTATGTAATTTACTTGTCCATAAATTCATTAAATGTTTCAATATTGGTACATCATAAGTTCGTAACAAATTTTTATTTCATTGAAATAAAAATTCATTCGAAGATTTTTCAGAAATAACTGCCAATTCTATCTGTGCCCAACTAGGCGTATCTTGTGTGGCCATTAATGTGCTAAGAAATCTAAATTGAGCTGCTTCATAATAAAATTGAAAGTTAGGTAGCCGTAACCCTCCAAATTGAAAATCCCACATCAATTTTTTCAACGCCACCCTAGGAAATTTTCCTTTCCACAAAAAATCCCTAATTACTTTATATAAATCCTTAAAAAATCTTTTTAGTAAACAACAAGGAATTGATTGAAATAAATATTGTATACGAGGAAAAATATTCATTTTTATAGTATTAATTCTTCCTAATAAACCCAAAGGTAAATCTTTCCATTTAACTAAATCTGCCTTAATCTTCTTCATTAAAGGAAGATAATTAAGTGAATATAAATTTTGGTAGTCAGTATTAACATTAATTCCCAAATATTTAATTTGTTTCGTCCACTTCAAATTCATAATATTTCTAAACATTGAATAATCATCTTTACTAATTGATAAAATTTTACTTTAAGTCCAATTAACTTATAACCAGATAATTGACCATAAATCTCTAAGGAATCTTGAAGTGCTGGCAGAGAAACATCAGGATCCACCAAATACAGCAAAACGTCATCCGCAAATAAATTTATTTTATAATCTTCATTCAAGACTCTCATACCTTTGATACTATCATTCTGACGTATTAATTGTGCTAGAGGTTCAATAACTAAAGCAAACAAGGCGGGTGATAATGGACATCCTTGTCTAGTAGATCTTGTTAAATTAAAGGATTCTGAAAGCAAACCATTAGTAACAACTCTAGCTTTCGGACCATTATACAGAGCCCTAATCATACCAATGAATGAGAGACCAAACAATAATGGAAATCCTGATTTGACTTTATCAATAAGCCACTGGCACAATTTCTTTTAAGATGTAAAAACCTGTATTTGAATTGAAATTTTAATTTAAAATTCATTTTGCAATTTTTTTTGAAGAACAAGTTGAGTAGAAGTTCAATTTTGTAACGCTAACTCGATGGTACACTTGTTCTGACATTTAAGAAAAAAATGTGGTGCCACTTGAAAGTTCATACTAATGGTCGGTTCTTTTGCAAATTTAATGTTTCATAATTCTTATTTTGACTTCCCAAGAGACATAATTGTATTAATGCCAGGTACCAGCTATTTTTGTACATTGAATTTTCAAGCTGTGAGATCTCTTGAATTGATGTCTGTTGGCTGACTGCCATAAGTTAGTATCCCACGTAGTTGCAATTCTTAACTATACCATCTTTTGGATTAACCCATCAACTGCATATGTTGCAGATTAAAACTGGTTGCTTAGAATGGAATAGTTTAGTGCTTCAATCTGTATCCTTTTTATTTGCAATTCAATCTACGGTATACCCTTTATTTTGTGATAAAGGAGAGGTAAAGTCTTTCAATGTTTTTAAAAATATTTTAATTCTTTCCAAATTTTGAATTTGGTGTTTTTAATATTGTCCAAATCAATTGTATTCTACTGAATAATTTGTAAATTTAGCGTATTTAAAGCATGTTGTAAGACACTAGATTAACTGACCAGAAAAAATGTCCTGTAAATTATTTTGTTCTCTTTCACCAAAAAACCCTCCAAAAATACAGTGCTATAGCTGTAACTGTTAGATTAGTAATTAAATGGATACTGATTTAGTTTTGTTAATTGACTAGCTTGGTGCAAAGATTTGTTTTTAAATATAAAAACAGCTTCAGAAATGTTTCACCTTAAATTATTACTTGAAACAATTCTTTTTTTTTTAGAATTCGCAAGGGGTTTATCATCCTATGCACAAGGTGCAAGACCAAGAGAGACATTGCTTGGTTCTTTACGTCGTTCCACATCCAGCTTAAATCGAGCACTTTCCTCAGCTTCAGGCAGTCCATCTACATTCTCCAGACAATCCAGAACTTCTTCTAGATCCTTTGATAGCAACAGTTCTTCTGTTAGAATGACACAAAGGAATGCAGATGGTCGTTTTGTGCACAGAGCTAACACTTCAGAATCTGAATGGAGAAACGTGTCTCTTTTGCAGAGAAGATCACAAAATGATTTTGCATCAGAATCATCCAGTAATAGGTGTAGACCGAGACAGTTGTTGTCTCGTCTGGCATCAAGCATGTCTTCAACCTTCTCCAGCAGCCGAATTTCTAATCGGCAACATTCAAATGCAAGGTCTCTTGAAAGAGTGCATTCCTTTCAGCAATCCAATAACTTGTCATTGGGTAATGGACCTGAAAATTTGGCACGGCCTGGTACCAATGGCAGAGTTGTTACTAATTATTCTCATGATCAGTCTTCTGAATCTTCTCGAGGATTTGGATTTTTGAGATGGAGAAGACCAGGATCAACAACTGTTTTACAATCTCAAAACTTCAGGATGGAGGAAAATACAAGTTCAAGGCCATATAATTCTGAAAATAGAAATGCTGGCTCATGGTTATCTTCACTACAAAGTAGATGTACTCCTCTCTCCAGAAGAGAAGAAAGGAATGAAACTGCTGCATCTAATGGTACCATAAATGAAGGTAGGGAAGATCAAATACCAATCCTCCAAAGAGCTGATGGGCCACTTCAAAACTCAAGCAGAGAACAATCTGATATTGTCCAAGGTGCTACAGCATCACCTTCCAGTGCTTTGCCTTCCACTGTTACAGGCAGATTCTCAACCCATATTACACCAGCAGAGACCATTCCAACAAGAAGTACCTCAGAATTTAGAGAAGTATTCTCTAACTCTTTTATTCGCCTTTCAATGCCTTGTGGCCCAGAACATGATTTCTCTGATGATGTCCTGGTAGCAATTGAATTTGTAAATCCATCTAGAAGTCTCTCTGAGCATCATAAACAGCAGATTGCAAGGGCATCATCAAAAGATCCAGAAAAACTGAGAAAAATACAAGAAAGGTATATTCTGGTGCATTTCAATTTAAACCATTTCTTTTGTTGATCTCCGATTTCATTTGCATTTAGTGGCATTCAGGTAGAATGGCATTATTAAGTGGAGAGCATGGGATTAGATAGAAAAGATGTCTGGATTGTGAATATAATCTGAAGAGACAGGTGAAGTTTTCAGGAGATGAAAAGCAAAAAAAAAAAAAAATCTGGTGCTTGAAATCTGGCTATGATGTGGGGAGGGGGGAAAAAAGACTGTTGACTTTTTAAAATTTGTAATTTTAGAGATAAACCATAGTTATAGGCCCTTTCTGCCCATGACCCCATACAACCCAAATACACCCATGTGACCCATAACCCCGTACGTCTTTGGAATGTGGGAGGAAACCAGAGTACCTCGAGAAAACTCGCACAGAGAGAGAAAATGTACTAACTCCTTACAAAAGCGCCAGATTTGAACCCGGGTGGCTGGTGCTGTAATAGGGTTGTGCTAACCACTACATGGTGCTGTCCATCTGTCAGCATTTGTAGAAAGAGAAATTAAGTTCTGTGCCTGAGCCTTTTGTCACTTCAGTTGGAGTCCCAGACCTGCAATGTTAATTTTCCACAGATGTTGACTGTCCCATTGAATTTTCCCAGCATTCACTGTCTTTCAGTTGCATTACCCAGAAGGTGGCCCTTCAGCCCATTTAAGTTTCTGCTGACCATCAAACACCCATGTACAATTCCATCCACTTTTTTTCTCCCTACATTCCCAGCAACCTTTATCTCTCTGCAAAAAAAAAACTCTGCCACTCTATACCAGCCAATTAACCCTCTTTACATATTTTGGAGGAACTCCATATAGTTGCAAGGAGAATGTGCAAATTCTCAGCAATAGAGCTCTAAATTACACCCAGTTTTCTGGAGGTGTGAGACAGCAGCTCTACCAGCAACTCTGTTGCTCCAAAGTCTGCCCTTGGTGGATTTTAAAGTGCATTGAACAGAGAATATATTTTGGGAATTAACATATTCTAATGAATTTTTATGCATGTCTAAGTGTTCTATAGTTTGAAATTTCTTGCAATACAAATTTTCATAATTTCTTTGAAAACGTGGCCCAATGACCCAACTGTCAGTTTTGGTACCAAATTGGGTTTTCGGTGTCTGGTCCTGAGATTTCCTGTGCACAGACCAAGTTCACTATCCACTTTATGCTGCTTTTTACGAATTATTTATTTCTTTGGTTGCATTTGACAAATGAAGACTTTGTATTTTTGAAGAATTTCAGGGTTATTTTACCCAATAATCCTGATTCCTGAACTTGAAACATCTTCCAGAATGTGATGTGAAGTTTCACTCGACCATTTCAGCTCTCACGGTAATGAGTTTGCAAGAAAATGGGTTTGAGAAGTTGAAGCATTTATTTTGCCTTTTTTTTTTGTTTTGCAATACTATTTGCAGTTTTTTGACTCTTTTGGTAATTTTACTGTTGATTTATTAACTGATGTAAACCAGCATGCCACAGTGGACCAAGTTGGGGTGATAGGAAACCAGAAGGCTTGATATAACTTGACGTATCACTGTTTCTATTTTTAGTTGTTTTTGTTTGGAAGAAGTAAGGCACTGGACCCTGCAATTTATTTATTTTTTTAAAAAACCTAGATTTGCTTTGTATATGGAAAATGGCTTGATTATACACCAACACACTTGTTTTAGCATAGCAACCATGAAAATGGAACTGATTGAATAAATGACCCAGAAACCGATTTCATCCAAAGATCGGATGTTTGTTGATACTAGGATCTGACTCCGGTTCTTAAAACAAATCTAGTTGAACAAGAAAATTTGGAAGTGCTGTGATTATAGCTTACACAAACTTATTGGAATGGTCTTGAATGGTCTTTATGTAGCAAAGATGAAAATGTATAACCAATGTTTTGGATATGGGGCCTGAGCTTTCATCAAGGTATGAGCAAAATGCAGCCAGGTCCCTAAATAAAATGATGGGGGAGGGGCAAGGGAGAAGCTGTCAAAGAGCTATCCCATAGAGCACTACAGCACAGAATAACTGGTTATTTGGGGCTTCTAGTCTGTGCCGAAACATGCCTCTAATCCCACTGACTTGCACCCATTCCATAACACTCCAGACTTCTTCCATTCCCCATAGCTTTTTTTCTTGTTCCCTCCCACCCAAATCTATCTATCTATCTATGACCTCTTGTCTGTGCTCCTCCCCCTGTCTCTTCCCCACCATTTTATTTTGGTGCCTGCCTGCATTTTGCTCATACATTGATGGGCTCAGGCCAAAACATCTTCATCTTTGCAATGTAAAGAATGCTGTACGACTTGCTGTGTTTCTCCAGCATTTTTGTGTAAACCTTAAAACAAATCTCCCTGCCAAATCTTTCATTTGCATGGATTGTTCATGATTTTGATAAACTACTACCACTCCTTTACAAATCTACTTGGTTGATTAGTCATCAGTGATGTGGCTCTTCTTAAAAATGTCAGAAATCTTTTTAGTTTATTTTTGCTGTAAATGTGGTCTGAACATCCATAAATAATGTGCATGTCTTGAGGTGGGGCATGCTTCATCCAAGGATATCCATTCAATCAGTAAACTATTTTCAAAAATTTTTGGAGCTCAAATGTAGAGAGGCTGGGCTCTGAAAAGCATTATACAGAGCAATTTAGGAGTCCAGGTCCATAGCTCATTGAAAGTGACCAAACAAGTAGTTAAGGTAGTAAAGAAGCTGAATAATATGCTTGGCTTCTTTGAGTGGGGCATTTTTGAGTATAAAAAGAAATTCTGTTGCAACTATATGAAACTTTGGTTTGGCCGTACTTGGAATACAATGTGCAATACTGGTTGCCTCATTGTTGGAGTTTGCCTGGTTTAAATGATGTGTGTTATGGAGAGAGTTTGGATAAACTTGGGTTGTTTCCTCAGGCTGAGGGGAGACCTGATAGAAGTTTATAAAATCACAAAAGGCATTGATAGTATAGACCAGGGGTGTCAAACTCAAATTCACGGAGGGCCAAAATTAAAAACTTGGACTAAGTCGAGGGCCGAACTAAATATTTATTGAAAATTTTCAACAATATCTGCATGTTTTCTCTTCTTTCAACATATGTAATGTTAAACTTTTTCTTATTAAAATAAATGTTTAATAATAGTTTTGGATAAACTCTTTCCAGAAGCATTAACAAATGAGAAATAAAATATTCAATAAATAGTATCTCTCTATAGAGGATTTGTCAAATGTTGCTAGTGTGCTGTCGAATAGTAAAATCTGAGGGCTACTGAGTATGTGGGAGAAGAACATGATTCCTGAAACTATCAAATGGGTGACTGATTGTGGGCATGAACTCTAGCAGGGTTATTTGCCATGTCCTTTTTCCATTGGTACAGATATCCTTTGATTTACACACTTTTCAAGTTTTATGCCTAATGAGCTTGTATCCAGGTGCAGGACCATTTTTAACCAGGAATATATTTATCACTGTGACATGAAACTATTGGAACATCGTTTTATCCTGAGATTAAAGTTCATAATACTTACTCAAGCCTGTGTGCGGGAGGGCGGGGTTTGCGGGCGATCGGGTTGGACAACGACAGTGTGGGGACATCGGCTCTCGCTGCAGGGCAGCATCTTGGCGGATCAGCGGCCCCGTCACCGTGAGTCGCGGGTCGGCCTGCGGCAGGGAGGGGGAGTGGGCAATGGTCCTGGCGAGGTCAGGCCCCCCTGAGTTTCTGCCGGGCCCCCCTTGACCTGCTGAGTTTCTGCCGGGCCCCCCTTGACCTGCTGAGTTTCTGCCGGGCCCCCCTTGACCTGCTGAGTTTCTGCCGGGCCCCCCTTGACCTGCTGAGTTTCTGCCGGACCTCCCTTGACCTGCTGAGTTTCTGCCGGACCCCTTTTGACCTGCTGAGTTTCTCCATTCTGGTGTTTTTACGAGAACCACAGACTTTCGCTCATACATTGATGAGGGGGATCAAGGGCCAAACATTGTCAGGTACCTCTCTGCTGGATAAAGGATACGGTTTAACCCGCCGAGTTTCTCCAGTGTTGGGTTTTCACGAGGTAGAGTCAAAGGCCGAAGGGCCTGTTTCTGATCTGTAATATTCTATGGACCCTGCTCTTCTTTCCGTGCCGGTGTCCCAGGACCTTTCCAGGGCAGTCTCCGCGCTCAGGACTGCGCTGGGATCCCGGTCAGCGTTGGAGGAGCAGGTGAGCGCGGCTAATCCCGATCCAGCCCATGCCACTCCCAAGATTGGCGGGGGGTTCCACCTTACCTGCCCGACCAGCCTCGCTCTCCACGTGTACTCCGGGCACCCGCTGCTGGTCCGGTGGGAAGGCGCAGGGCGGCCGGCGCCCCCATCGCCCGGCGGGGAGCCCCAATCTTCCCTCCGGCGTCCCGACTCCATCTGCAGCTCCAAGAAACGCTGTTCCACTGGGGTTCCGGGCGCTGGGAAGCAGCCTTGGCTTCCCCTGACACCGGCCAGGCCGCGCTGCGGTGAGGGGGTGGGCGGGGGGACATGACAGCATGTTTATAAAACCATCCACCACTACTTTTCAAGGACCAGGATTTTTCTCTCTCTCACCCTGGGACACAGCGGTTACTGTGCATGCGCTATACTGGCGCGGCGGCCAGCGGGCCACCTCTAATACATTTTTGATATGATCTTGCGGGCCAAATATAATTATATCGCGGGCCAAATTTGGCCCACGGGCCAGAATTTGACATGTATGGTATAGACAGTCAGAATCTTTTCCCCAGGGTAAGGTGTCATACACTTGAAGACATTTAAGATGAGGGGGGAGGAAGTTTAATGGAGATGCATGGGGCAAATATTTTGCACTGAGTGGTAGGTGTCTGGAAGAAGCTGCCTGGAGTAGAGGTGGAAGCAAATACACTAGTAGCATTTAAAAGGCTTCTAGATAGGCATGTGAAGGGGATGGATGGATATCTATCAGGTGTAAGCAACAAATTTTCATTGATTTGGATCTCCTATTTGCCACAGATGCAAGAGCTGAAGGGCCTGTTCTTGTACTGTTCAATTCTACAGGCAAATCTAATGTTGGTTACAGAATGAGTTGTATTAGGAATTTAAATCATAATTGATTTCTCAGGAAATGTGGCAGACTACAGATGTTTTTGCCCTCTTCTGTGATAATGCAACCTTTCGACGCCTTCTATGAGACCATGCCAAAATGCTTGCATGCTTATGACAAACAGTCTGTAATGGAAATTCTTTTCGCCTTTCCCATTCCTTCACTTTTTTGATATATCTGCAACTGCCCAAACAGGGTTTTGTCCTCCAATCCAGGCTTCCCTAGCAGAAGTACCCAGACAACCGGTGTGTTTTGTCATTTAAGAATGCCTTTAACAGTTTTGCAGATGAATAGAATATTTAGTGATGCTAGTTAATAATGTCACTGTCAATGTCTCGTATACTTAAATTAAGGATAGAAGGCATTAACTTCTTTGGATTGTATGCTCAAGACTTTTCCATTCTTTAGAGCCCTTGACTGAATGAGATCCAGTAAGTGTAAAAACCTGAATAGTGGGATGAAGGAAGTAAGAGGCTGTGAAATATCATGGATTGATTGTATTATGGTATACAGTATCTCATTTCCTGCCTTTTTATTTTGACTGCCTTGGATGAAGATCATCACGTGATCTTGAGACTATCCAGTGGTTCTCAACCTTTTTCTTTCCACTCACATACCACTTTAAGTATTCCCTATTCCATAGGTTCTCTGTGATTAGTAAGGTATTGCTTAAGGTGGTATGTGGGTGGAAAGAAAAAGTTTGAAAACCACAGTTTTAATCGTACTCTTTATGTGCACGGTTTCATAACTCAAAATAAAATGGGCCAATGACAATTTTTCTCAAGCAAAATATTTTTTTTTTTTTTTTTTAATTTTTTATTTTTCACACCATAAATCACAATAGCCATGATATACACTTTTTCTTTTCCACACATTTACAGTGACTTTTTCTCCCTCCCCCCTCCCTCCTCCCAAGCCACCCCCCCATCCCTCCCCCCTCTCATCCATTTTAGTTATACAATCTAGGTTGCATTAATTCAGTTAGACAATGTTGTCATTCAACAAAAATACACCAGAAATTCTACTGAGTCCATTTTTTTCTTCTCTTCTCCTTCCATCAACTTAGGTAATGTTTGTTCCCGGTAGGTTTTCGCTATTGTATTTAATGTAAGGCTCCCATACTTGTTCGAATATTTCAATATTATTTCTTAAACTATATGTTATTTTTTCTAATGGAATACATTTATTCATTTCTATATACCATTGTTGTATTTTCAAATTATCTTCCAATTTCCAGGTTGACATAATACATTTTTTTGCTACAGCTAGGGCTATCTTAACAAATCTTTTTTGTGCATCCTCCAAGTCAATTCCAAATTCTTTATTTTTTATGTTACTTAGGAGAAAGATCTCTGGATTCTTTGGTATATTGTTTTCTGTTATTTTATTTAATATCTGATTGAGATCATCCCAAAATTTTTCTACTCTCTCACATGTCCAGATTGCATGAATTGTTGTTCCCCTTTCTTTTTTACATCGAAAACATCTATCAGATACTGTTGGGTCCCATTTATTTAACTTTTGCGGTGTAATGTATAGTCTGTGTAACCAATTATATTGTATCATACGCAGCCTCGTATTTATTGTATTTCTCATCGTTCCAGAGCATAACTTCTCCCATGTTTCCTTTTTTATCTTTATATTTAAATCTTGTTCCCATTTTTGTTTAGTTTTACCATTTGTTTCCTCATTTTCCTTTTCTTGCAGTTTAATATACATATTTTTTATAAATCTTTTGATTAACATTGTATCTGTAATCACATATTCAAGGTTACTTCCCTCTGGTAAACTCAAGTTGCTTCCTAATTTATCTTTCAAGTAGGATCTCAGTTGGTAATATGCCAGCGCTGTATCTCCCGTTATATTGTACTTATCTCTCATTTGTTCAAAGGATAAGAATCTACTTCCTGAAAAACAATTTTCTATTCTTTTAATCCCTTTTTTTTCCCATTTTCTAAAGGCAAGGTTGTCTATTGTAAAAGGGAGTAGCTTATTTTGCGTCAATATTAGTTTTGGTATTTGGTAATTTATTTTATTTCTTTCTACATGTATCTTCTTCCATATATTGAGGAGATGGTGTAATACTGGAGAAGTTCTATGTTGTACCAATTTTTCGTCCCATTTATATAATATGTGTTCAGGTATCTTTTCCCCTATTTTATCTAATTCTAGTCTCGTCCAGTCTGGTTTTTCCCTTGTTTGATAAAAATCTGATAGGTACCTTAATTGTGCGGCTCTATAATAATTTTTGAAGTTTGGCAATTGTAAGCCTCCTTGTTTATACCATTCTGTTAATTTGTCTAGTGCTATCCTCGGTTTCCCCCCTCTCCATAAAAATCTCCTTATTATTTTCTTTAACTCTTTGAAGAATTTTTCTGTCAGTTGTATTGGCAATGCCTGAAATAAGTATAGTATCCTTGGAAAAATGTTCATTTTAATACAGTTTATCCTTCCTATCAGTGTTAGTGGTAGCTCTTTCCAATGCTCTAAATCGTCCTGTAGTTTTTTCATTAGTGGATTGTAATTGAGTTTATATAATTGGCCTAGATTTTTGTTTATTTGCACACCTAGGTATCTTATTGCCTGCGTTTGCCATCTGAATGGGGATTCCTCCTTAAATTTTGAGAAATCCGCGTTATTCATAGGCATTGCTTCACTTTTATTTACGTTTATCTTGTATCCCGACACTTCTCCATATTCCTTCAATTTCTTATATAGTTCTTTTATTGATAGTTCTGGTTCTGTTAAGTACACTATCACATCATCCGCAAACAGACTGATTTTATATTCCCTGTCTTTTATTTTTATTCCTTTTATATTATTATCTCTTCTTATCGATTCTGCTAGTGGTTCTATAGCTAGCGCAAACAATAATGGTGATAGTGGGCATCCCTGCCGCGTTGACCTGCTTAAGTTAAATTGCTTTGATACATGTCCATTTACTGTCACTTTCGCTAACGGTCCCTTATATAATGCTTTAATCCAATTAATATACTTCTCCGGTAAACTGAATTTTTGCAATACTTTGAACAAGTAATTCCATTCTACTCTGTCGAAGGCCTTCTCTGCGTCTAAAGCAACTGCTACTGCCGGTGCTTTATTTCCTTCTACTGCATGAATTAAGTTAATAAATTTACAAATATTGTCTGTTGTGCGTCTTTTTTTGATAAATCCAGTTTGGTCTAAATTTACCATTTTCGGTACCTGTTCTGCTAATCTGTTCGCTAATAGTTTAGCTATTATCTTATAATCTGTGTTTAGCAAAGATATTGGTCTATATGACGCTGGTGAGAGTGGATCTTTCCCTTGTTTTAGTATCACTGTAATTATTGCTGTTTTACATGAATCTGGTAAGTTTTGTGTCTCATCAATCTGGTTGATTACATCCAGGAGGGGCGGTATTATTAGGTCTTTAAATGTTTTGTAGAATTCTATTGGGAGTCCATCCTCTCCTGGTGTCTTATTATTTGGTAAATTTTTTATTATCTCTTGTATTTCTACTGTTCCAAATGGTTCTGTTAATTTATTTTGTTCCTCTATTTGTAGTTTTGGTAGTTCAATTTTAGTCAAAAATTCATCTATTTTCCCTTCTTTCCCTTCGTTTTCGGTTCGGTATAATTGTTCATAGAATTCTCTGAAGTTTTCCTTAATTTCTTTTGGATTATATGTAATTTGTTTGTCTTTTTTCCTTGTTGCCAATACCGTTTTCTTAGTTTGCTCTGTCTTAAGCTGCCATGCTAGGATTTTGTGTGTTTTTTCCCCTAGTTTATAATATTTCTGTTTTGTCTTCATTATATTCTTCTCCACCTTATATGTTTGTAATGTTTCATATTTTATTTTTTTATCCGCCAATTCTCTTCTTTTGGTTGTATCTTCCTTTATTGCTAATTTTTTTTCTATGTTTATTATTTCCCTTTCCAACTGCTCTGTTTCCTGATTATAGTCCTTCTTCATCTTGGTTGCATAACTTATTATTTGCCCTCTAATGAATGCTTTCATTGCGTCCCATAGTATAAACTTATCTTCCACTGATTCCGTATTTACTTCAAAGTACATTTTTAATTGTTTTTCAATAAATTCTCTAAAATCCTGTCTTTTAAGTAGCATGGGGTTTAATCTCCATCTATACATTCTTGGAGGGATGTCTTCTAGCTCTATTGCCAATAACAGGGGTGAGTGGTCCGATAATAGTCTAGCTTTATATTCCGTTTTCCTAACTCTCCCTTGTATGTGGGCTGATAACAGGAATAGGTCTATCCTTGAGTATGTTTTATGTCTAGTCGAGTAGTATGAGTATTCCTTTTCTTTTGGGTTTTGTTTCCTCCATATGTCCACAAGTTTCATTTCTTGCATTGATTTAATTATAAATTTGGTTACTTTGTTCTTCCTGTTAATTTTTTTCCCCGTTTTATCCATATTTGGATCCAAATTCAGATTGAAATCCCCTCCTATTAGTATGTTCCCTTGCGTATTAGCTACCTTCAAAAAGATATCTTGCATAAACTTTTGATCTTCTTCGTTAGGTGAATATATATTAAGTAGATTCCAAAGCTCTGAATATATCTGACATTTTATCATAACATATCTCCCTGCTGGATCTATTATTTCCTCTTCTATTTTAAATGGCACATTTTTGCTAATTAATATAGCCACTCCTCTTGCTTTTGAATTATACGATGCTGCTGTTACATGTCCTACCCAATCTCTCTTTAATTTCTTGTGCTCCAATTCAGTTAAATGTGTTTCTTGGACAAATGCTATATCTATTTTTTCCTTTTTCAGTAAATTTAGTAGTTCCTTTTCATTTGGTTATGTATTCAAGCAAAATATTTCAGTAACAATTGGTCTAGAGCAGTGGTTTTCAATCTTCCCCTCCCACTCACATACCACCTTAAGAAATCCCTTACCAATCACAGAGCACAGATGGCATGGGAATTAATGGTATATGAGTGGAAAGAAAAAGATTGAGAACCACTGCTATAGATTACTGAACACAAAGAACACAACTAGTTTCATTGTTTTATGTGAAGAGGAATTGTCAATTGGTATATCAAAGCAGGAGGCAACCTGTGTCTTGTCCTAGAGTATTATCACTAATACAATTTTTTGTACTCTTGCTGCAACCTTTTCTGTTTAATAAAAAGTAGGATGTAATTGTCTTTTTTTGTATATATAGTTTACTTTTGGAGGATTCTGATGATGAAGGAGATATTTGTCGTATTTGCCAAATAGCTGGATCTACATCAGCCAATCCTTTAATAAAGCCATGTCATTGCACTGGCAGCTTGCAATATGTTCATCAGGAATGCATAAAGAAGTGGCTGCAATCCAAAATAAATTCAGGTAATATGGATATCCAAGAGTGTTCGTTGATGGGCTAACGGTTGCTAAATTTTAACATTTCTTTTTGGATTGGATCTTTTGCTACTTTGAGTTGCATTCATGACTAATTTGGATTGAATTGTACAAGTTACTGGCCCATGGTTACCTTAGTTAAAGCTATAGGATATTGCAGGACAGAAACAGACCCTTTTGGCCCTTCTAGTCTGTGCCAAACCATTTTTATGCTTAGTCCCACTGACCTGCACCCAGCCCATTGCCCTCCATACCTCTCCCATGTAAATACCTGCCCAAATCTTTTTAAATGTTAAAATAAAGCCCACATTCACCACTTCAGCTGGCAGCTTGTTCCACCCTCCAACCACTCACTTTTTCCCTTTCACCCTTAACCTATGACCTCTGGTTTGTATCTCACCTACCCTTGGTGGAAAAACCCTACCTATATTTACTCTGCTTAACCTTTCATGGTAACTCAGTTCCTGAAGTGCAGGCAGCATCCCAGTAAATCTCTGTATTCTCAATCTTATTGATATCTTTCCTGTAGTTAGATAATCAAAACTGCACACAATACACCAAATTTGACCTCATCAATGTCTTAAACAACTTTACTATAACATCCTATAACATGCCAAAACCTCTCTTTACCATCCCATCTACCTGTGATCCCACTTTCAGGGAATTGTGTATCTGTGTTCTCATATCCCTCTGTTCTACAGCACTCTTCAGTGCCATACAATTTACTATGTATGTCCTTTCATGGTTTGTCCTTCCAAAGTGCAACATCTCACACTGGTCTGCATTAAATTCCATGTGCCATTTTTCAGCCCATTTTTCCATCTGGTCCAGATCCCTCTGGTCCAGATCCCTCTGCAAGCTTTAAAAACCTTTGCTTTCCACAACGCCTCCAATCTTAGTGTCATCTACAAACTTGCTGATCCAATTTACCACATTTTCATCCAGATCATTGATTATAGATAACAAACAACAACAATCCCAGTACTGATCCCAGAGGCACACCACTAGTCATAGGCCTCCATTCTGAGAAGCAATACTCTCTGGTTTCTCCCATGCAGCCATTGTCAAATCCAGTTTACTACTTCACCATGAATACCAAGGGTCTGAACCTTTCTGATCCACCTCCCATGTGGCTTTACTAAAGTTCATGTAGATAACATCCACTGCCATTCCTTTGTCAACTTCCCTCGTAACCTCCTCAAAGTATTAGAAGATTGGTTAAACCCAATCTACCATGCACAAAGCCATGTTGAATATCCCTTGTCATTCCCTGGTTATCTGAATACTTGTATATCCAATCTCTTGGAACACCTTCCAATAATTTACCTACTATTTTCGTCATGCTCACCAGCCTATAATTTCCAGTTACTTTTGCACTATTTTTTTTAAATGATGGCAGAATGCAAGTTATCCCCACATTTCTTATTAATGATAAATGGGGAAAAATGTGAAATCTAATCAAACACATTAAATGGATATTTGAATTTAATGCAGATGCTGATTTGAACACTGTCATCACCTGTGAATTGTGCAAGGAAAAGTTGCAGCTGGACATGGAAGATTTTGATGTTCATGAATTGTTTAGAGCACATGAACAGGTATGAGCTTGTGAACAGCTGTTTGTCATTTCTAAAATATTGTGGAGAGGTTACACTGCATCAGGTGTTCATTTCTTTTAAATGTAGTGTTCCACCAGCTGCTTTGAAACTTGAAAGCAAATTGTTCAATTGTCATACGAATACAGGAACCTTGTTCAATATTTTACCCCTTTTCTCCTCTGATTTTGAATTGTGATGAATTTGTATTTTGACCATGCCTCCAAGAAATTGCTGCTATGAACTTGAAGTTGCATGGACATTTTATACTTTTTTTTAAAACTATTTTAGGCACAGTATGATGTCAGATCTGGTCTTTACCTTGTTCTTTTACTTCGTCTGTGCGAGCAGAGATTTTCTGACATAATGGGTGGTACGAGTGAAACAAGAACGAGACTTCAGGTAAGCATAGCAATAGCAGATCATCAATGAATCTGAATGAAGTGACTTCCGTGCTTTTGTATTTAAACTAGCCATCTTCTGCATGTAAATGAGTCTATTGAAATTATCACATTTAATTTCTTATTGGAAATTGCTAAACTTTTAAAATTCACCTGGAATGCTGGGAGAGCAACCAAGCTGAAAAAGGGGTTCTAAAAGTTTTTTTAAACACTTTCATTCTCATTAACATGAATGAATTATTTCAACCTTTGAACTAGTGCAGTTACACAGCATAGGAAAAATAATGCATTTATAGTCCTTTGTTTAGTATATGATTGTAATTTCGAACTTTTAAAATTAGTCACAGGAGAGCAGTACAAGATATTCTACCAGCTGGATGGTATTGTGGTTTTGAGTTTTCCCTTCACCCTTTCGGTACATAGGGTGAAGATATGTGGTTTTGACATTGTCCACTTTTTACTTTCAGTTCATCCATTTGGCAAGAACCCTTCAGCAGCACATACAAGATCTTGAAAGTAGGTTTGTCGGATGCCCATTGGAGCCCCAACTTGACCAATCCAGTGCTCTTTCCCTTTATTGAAATGTTCTCTTAATTATAAGCCGTTAAACTGTTCATATTGAAATTACAAAAAGAGAATCCAAATACTTAAAAATATTTTTGGGACATAAAGGAATCTTAAGTGAAGGTTAAGATGAATTGAGTAGATAGAGGGTGGCATCAAAGTTGAACAGTTCAGTGCTAAAAATGAAATTGTGAACCACTCATCTAAATTTCCCATTTCTTTGCTGCAATTTCTAACATCATTGATTGTCACATCAATTTTATAAGAATGTTACAATATTAACAAAGGTCTAATTATCACATAACCCTGAAAGAAAGAAAAGCAGCTAATATTCATTTGTAAATGTCTCCATAGTTTTAGCAACATTAGTATGGATGTTTTGAGAAGCATGTTTAGGTAGGCAAGGTATGCCTTTCAGTATGCCTTTGAAAATGTATTGACCTTTATTCCCTTTAAACTAATTAAAGTAATTAACATTCTGAAACTGATTTAAGTAGTACAAATCTTGCATGAACATTTTTATATCAATACATTTCAAAATCTTCACTTCCATCAAACAAAAGTGTACTATGCAGTTGCCTCCACACTCCAGGATGTCAAACATGAGTGAGATAAAGACCACTTAAACTGCACTGATGGTTCAGGGCACATAGGCCTCAGTTGTTTTCATCCATTACACATTTGCACTGGAGTGACGTGTTAACACTGTCTTCTAATTGGGAAGTATGCGTGCAGCTATTGAATTTTTGATTTTTTTTGTTGACTTCATACTATGTTTTTCATATGGCAGCAATGCATAAAGTTTGGCTAGGACTGAATGGTTAACAATCTTCTAAATGCCTCTTTGTATGTCCATACAAACTTAAAAATATTTTAGCTATAGTACCTTCCATGATTATTGTAGTATGACGATCGTTGTCTAACTTGCACTTCAGGAACAGCAGTTTTACTTTGGATTATTGATCTCGTCTCCATTTACTCCAATTTGTACTGCAGTGGAAATATGAAGGGGAAACCATTTGGGTGGCACGGTTAGTGTAGCGGTGTCTGGGATTATCTGTTAGTAGTTTGTACGTTCTCCCCATGTCTGCATGGGTTTCTGGGTCCTCCGGTTTCCTCCCACCTTCAAAATATGCTAGTGTTGTAAGTTAATTTAGTGTAACTGGGCAGTATGGGCTCTTGAGTCAAAAGGGCTTATTACTGTGCTGTATGTCTAAATTTGTTTTCATGTATGTATCAGGCAACTTCAATATGTAGTTTTCACTTAAATATAATGTCTTGAGTTTTGCCATTAATTTATTCTGCTTTGCAAGTTGTGCTATAGTTGTCTCATCAACAGACTACTTTAAATTAAGATTGAAAAGTTGATTTTTTTAGAAGCACAAACAGGAAATAAATTTTAAACAACCATTACAATTATCATCAAGCAACCGCAGCTACTGAAATATATAGGCTCTTGTTCCTTCAGGTTTCAGTCATTTCTGAGAGATGAGGCTTTTTCTCTTTTGTATTCAACAAATCTACTTTGGGGGGGGGGGGGGAGCGTAGCCTTGCTAATGAGCTGAGCAGGTGTTTTGAAAGAGCTCTCCACAAAAAAAGCTGGTTTAAAAGCTCAAAAACCAGAATTTTATCATCAAGAATGGATAAAACAAGTACTAAATGACCGAGGCAACCGAAAACAAAAACTGAAGAAGTAACAATTCAGCCAAGAACATTGAGTGGGAGCCTAATGAGAAGTGACTCAGCAGGGGCCTTGCGACTGGCTGAAGCCAGCAAAGCCACCATCCTGAACATGTTGGAAACTTGTTTTAAGAGTTTGAAATCCCAATGAGAGATATATCAGAGAAGGTAACAGAAATTAAAGTAGTTCTGGAAGAGTTAAATGAACGAATGATTCAGAGGTTGAGTTGAACAAAACAAAAGACAGACTGAAGGCACTGGAGATGGTGGATTTTCACCTGAGTTTTATAGGCATTTCAAAGAATTATTAATGCCACTTTCAATGGATTTCCTGGACCAAGCTGTGGAAACACAGACCCTCCTGGAGTCATTCTCAACTGTGATAATTACAGTGTAATTACAAAAAAAGAATAAGGGCCCACAAAAAATTTCATCATACAGACCAATATCCCTGGAAAATGCTAATTATAAGATACTAGCAAAAACTTAGGCTAATAGATTAGGACAATACTTGCCAAAACTAACCAAACAGGATTATTAAAGGAAGGCATTCCTCATGTTAGTGTTGGAAGATTATTTAGTCTAAATGTGAACAAATTTAAGCATTACAGTCTCCCTTGATGCAGAAAAAGCATTCAACTGTTTGGAATGGCCCCTTTCATTTAAAATACTGGAAAAATGTGGTTATAGGCAGAGCATTTCTAAATTGTATAAAAACTTTATCCATAAACTGCAAACTAAAATAACGACAAATAATCCGATATTTACCTGGTGTTACCCTTGAGTAGATTGACCAGACAGTGATGCCCCCCCATCCCCAGTGCTTTTTATTTAAGCAATTGAATCACTGGCAGAGATAATAAAAAGGGATCTAGATATAAAAGGCTTTAAAGTCGGGCAAGAAGAACACAAAATCAGTGCTATTGTACCTATCAGAAACTGCTAAATCTTTGGAAAAATTACAAGGAATACTAGAAAAATATGTAAAAATAAATATGGATAAAGGTGAGATAATGCCATTAACAAATTTTGAATGGAATAAAATACCTTAGAATAGCAACTGACAACTGTATAAACTAAATTATGTTCCTGGGAAGATAGAAAGGGACCTACAGAATTGGAGAGACATCGATTAATTTAGTGGGAAGTGTTAACTGTCAAAATGAAAGTGATGCCAAGACTGCGATACCTTCTTATAATCGCTGCCTATTCCATTACCTAAAAACTTTTTTAAGCTACTAAATAACAATATTAGACAGTTCCTATGGAATAATAACATACCAAGAATTAGAAAATCTGCCATGGGACTGCAGGCTGGACATGGACTTCCAGATTTCAAAAAATATTACCTAGCTGCCCAGGCTAGATTTCTTCACTGAAGACAACCCCCCCCACAACATCTTGGGTTCAAATGGGAATGTACTCATTGGAGGAGGGGGAAGCAAAGGATTTTATCTATAAATGGAGTTTCATTTCACTAAAGAAAAAGATGGATAACCCCTTTCTAATACCTATGATTAGAACATGGCAAAAATTAATGAATGTATAATGATGTTGGAGGCTGCAGGGATGAATCTGTTGTAAAAGTTCACCGTGCTGACGAATTTTTGCAGTCCCTTCAGAGTCATCGGTCTGGCGAACTGCTGTATAGCCTTTACCTTGTCAGGTAATGGAGTAGTGCCATCTTTGTTAATTCAGTGGCTCAAAAAGTACTTTGAGGCACTTTGGCTGGTGAATGGTGAGGCCAAACTCAGCAAGTAGGTCAAAAAAACTGGCGAAGATGTGCTCCTTTGGAGTCTTGCTTGGTACCTGGATGTTGTCCAGGTATATGAAAAGGAAAGCAAGTCTCTACTGACTGCATCCATGAGGTGCTGGAATGTCTGCTTTTTTCAAGCCAAACAGCATGTAAAGAAACTCAAAGACCAAAAGGGGTGATTGTGGTGATCTTCTGGACATCGTCTGGATGAACAGGGTGGTATCCTGGATCAGGTCGACTTTCGAGAAAAGGTGTGCTCCATGGAGGTTTGCTGAAAAATCCTGGATGTGGAGAATCAGATAGTGGTCTGGCGTCGTTGCATCATTGAGACATCTGTAGTCTTCACAGGGTCTCCAGCTGCTGTTGGACTTGGGCACCTAGTTGAGGGGTGAGACCCATGGGCTGTCTGAACAGCGGATGAAACCAAGTTCTTGTATGCGTTTAAACATCCTTGGCGAGGTTAAGTTTATCATGGGCCAGATGGCAGGCAATTCCTCTTCAGAGGAATTTCTTTAGCCAAAGTTTTAAAAGTGCGCCCTTCAATCCTGAAGTTGCCCCCTAGTCCAAGACACTCTTACTATGGGAAACAACTTTCCCACATCTACTCTGGCCAAGTCTGTGAATGCTAAAATCTGAGGTTCCTCCTTCATTCTTCTTGAACTCTGAGAAGTATAGTCCAAGAGCTGTCAAATGTTCCATGTTTGCTCAACCCTTCATTTCAAGAATCATTCTTGTGAATCTTCTCTGAACCCTTTCCAATGTCAGACATCCTTTCTTCAGTAAAGAGCCCAAAACTATATCCTGTAGTCCAAGTGTTGCCTCCCCAGTGTCTAATAAAGCCTCATTATCATATTCTTGCATTTTCCTTCACTGCCGACTCAACCTGGAGGTTAACCTTAGAGGGTCCTGCACAAGGACTCCCAAGTCCCTTTCCAAATTTTGAATTTTTCTCCTCATTCCAAATAAATCTGACCTTTTATTTGTTCTTCTAAAATGCACAACCCTAAACTTTCCAATATTGTATTTTGTTTGCCACTTCTTTGCCTATTTCCTAATTGACTCTCTTCAGCCTCTGTTTATTTTACACTCTCTGCCCTCTGCCTATCTTTGTATCATTGGAAAGTAGCCACAAAGCCATTTATCCTGCAATTCAAGTAATTAACATACAACATAAAAATGCATCACTGACCCCTGCTGAACACCACTGGTAATTGGTAGCCAAACAAAATAGGATACCTTTATTCCCATCTCAGTGTCCTGCTGATCTGCCAATGCTGTGCCCACGCTAGTATCTTTCCTGTAATTCCCTAGGCTGTCATCTTGTGCAGCACCTTGTTAAAGGACTTTTGAAAATCCAAATATACAATATCCACTGTATCTACCTTGTCTCCCCTGCTTGTGTTTCCTCAAAAATAATTGCAGTAGGTTTAGATTTTCCCTTAAGTGAAACCTCAGTTGCCTTCTTTAAGCTTTTAAAAGATTCACACTAATTTTTGCTTATTGAAGCAGGATTATGGAGTTCTGATGTTAAGCTGTACAGTGAAGTAGAATTTGTATTTTCAAACTGTACTTCATGAGCCCTGATCAATTTGTTATCTGACTCCTTTATTATTGTGGCATAAAATGGAATTTGACTGTATCTTGATGCAAATGTCAATGTAGAGAGAAAAAGAAAGACTAGAACAATTTCCCAACTACTGATGTTTCGCTAACAGGCCTATAATTTTCTTTCTGCAGCCTCCTCCCCATGCCCCCCCCCCCCCCCCCCCTCCATGATGACCAATCTGATTTAGTTGACACTGGTATCCTAAATCCAGCAGAGGAAAAAGCACTGGGTATTGAATGCATTTCATGCCAGAATTATTTGGGAATTCTGGAAATAGTAGAGGCTTGACTATTATTACCACTTTCACGGTTCTTGATACAATTGTGTAGAATAATAACAATTGATTAACCAGTTAATTAGAAGTTAAAAGCTGTCATAAGATATGAATAGATACTTTTCAATAGCAGAGTAACCTTTGCAATTCATGCCTGAATCTATTGATTCTTAGAAGATCATTATAGATGCTTCCACAATCTCTATGACCTACTTTCAGAACCCGAGGGTACACTCTGTCTGGTCTGTGGGATTTGTCTACCCTTGGACTCAGACACAACTGGCCTACGAATTCATGCTGCCCAATTAACGTACCACCCCTGTGTATTTTGGAAGATGGAAGGTACTGGATTCGAGCCAGGGTTGCTGGCACTGTAATAGCTTTGTGTCATCCGTGCCACCCTTCTGCTTTCTTTTCGCCTTCTCTCTGGTGATTGTGACTGCACTTGCTTCTCTTCCCTGACACCCTTTAAAATTGGGTATACTGCTAAAATCTTCCTCAGAGAAGTCAGGTCCTCTGCCATCTTGTCTCCCATTCCAATTTCTCCAGTGTCATTTTTCTACTCTCACTTCTTTTTACTCTCAATATCCTTAAAAGCCTTTAGTGTCCTATTTGATATTATTTGGAAGTTTCCTTTCAGTAGCCCTTTTTCCACTGGCATCCCAGTTAATTGGCCATGCAGTGTCCCAAGCTAGGAAGCCATTTATGGTGTTTCCACTTGGCCACCTTTAACCGGGACACTGACTGCTTTTCCATTGAATACAACTCATTGTCGGGGATCAGAGAAGTCTGCGTTTGAATGGATGGAACGTCAGTTTTCCACTGATTTAATCAGCGCGCCAATGTCAATTGATGCCAGAGATATAGGTAGCGGTAGAAGCTGTCAATCCCTGATGTGATTTGACGTCATTTAATGTTGGTGTGTTGATTGTTTTCCTTTTCCACTGGACCCTTAACTGATTAATTCTCTGTTAATTCCTGGGACAAGGCACCATTGGAAAAGAGCCTAATGTTGATCTTTTCCTTCCTTGAAAAAATATTTTACTTGTGTACTGTCCATTCACTTTACCTCCTATTCCACTGTGTAGAGCTTGGTGGTCTCCTTCTTCTTCTGTGTCTGCTCTTGGGTTTGTGTCTTCTATTTCTCTTCCTTGTATCTGTGTCTCTTCTGACTTTCTTGTTGAGCTGCTTGTCTCAGTTTTTGGGTATTTTTTTTTTCCATGGTGTCTTGATGTTGGTCCTCTTCTGGGTTGGTTATCTGTTTCTTTTGTTTCCATTTTTCATTCTCATTCCTCCAGTTCCTGTTGTTTTCTTTTATCTTCCAGCTGGGAGCCCTGCTGTCAGGTCTCTCTCAGCTGTCCCCCCTCCTGTCGCCTTCCAGATCCAACTGGGAGCTGGTGAAGTAAGGACATGACCTCAGAAAATCACATCCTTTCCAAAACATGCTGTCGGCCTTGCGGTGCTCATCAGATATTTTTAAATATTGAAAGGTTTTAAAACAAATTAGATTGAGCATATGTATAAATCAAAATGTTTACTTCTACAGGATTCTTTAAACCCTCTTCCTCTCCATGCATTAAATGGAAGTTGTTCCTTTGGTCTTCCTGTCAGTGAACTGGTGGCTGGATTGGAAATACACGCCTGCTCTGCTGATGGTTCTGTTTGATGCATATTCACCTAAGTTTCAGGATGTCTACATTTGGCTGCACAGAGATTATAAGACATTGAGGGCAAATTATTGATAGCTGTCAGTCTCCATAATTCCACCTATTAAATTACAATGTGGCATACTCTATTTAAAATAATATTGTAAAAAAACTGAAGAGGAATTGAAGGAAAAACTGGTGCACCCTGGCCTTCAGTCCGAAGCTTCTGAAAATGATGTTACATGGAACTTGTCTGGATTTTTGCAGAATTCAGTCAATATGGTTGATTTTAAGGTCATAATTACAGCTCATTAATTCAGGAAAGCAAGGAAATTATTGAACTGTTAAAAGTGCTGGTGTCCATTGATTCAGCATTTGGCATGGCTTTGACATAGAAGATTTGAGAACAACTAATTGCATGAAGGAACATAAAATGCATAAATTTGACAGGCATTTTGAAATGTCTGAAAAGTACAAATGTGATTTAAGTTGACACCTGCTTGGATGAAGATGGATTAAAAGGGTGAAAATAGTGATTAAATGATCAAATTCAGGATGTAGAAAATTACCATTAATGGGGTCCAAGGGTCTTTGCTGGGATCTTGCCTATTTGATGATTTTAAATTGTCTTCTCAAGGTGTAGTTTGGTAGGTTAAAGCTGTAGCCACACAGCAGAATTCATTAATACTGATTCATTGGAAAAACCAGTGATAACTGTATTCTGCTCTATTATGTAACTTTGGAGGCAAGACATTCCAGTTTTTAAATTGGTGGTGGGGAAATGGTCAGGTAGGTTTTGTAATGGGACAGATCTTCTATTGCCCCATCCACCAGAAACAACTCATAGTTGCATGTCCCTGGAAATGTTTCTGCTACCACTTTGTTAGTGGGTGCTGGTCCCCAACAATTTGGGAAGAAACTTTTTCAAGATTGGACTCCTCAATTTATGCTGATTCTGCCCCTGTTTGATTAATATGATACTACAGATGGATTCTGGAGCTTTTTAAAAAGAAACTATTGGTGGAACTTGATGGGATGCTTCTGTTTCTCTAGAAACCTCCTGAGTTCCACCAGTAATGTATTACTCCCCCCCCCCCCTTATCTGCAGAGATATGTTCCAAGACATCTCCCCCCCACCCCCAGCAGATGCCTGAAACCATGAATAATACTGAACCCTATTGAGGCTATGCGCTGCCTAACGTCAACAAAACATTCTGTGAAATTAGGCATTATGCGATGAGGACGTTCTGCAAACACCATATTATATATTGAGGAAAACTAAATGGGATACTGTAGTGTATCTGTAAACTTTTTATTTGTAAGTAGGGATCAACACAGGGCTATAGGGAGAGAGTGGGGCAGTAGGATCAGTGTGGGGACCGACATGGGGCTATGGGAGAGCATGGGGCAGTGGGATTAGTTGGGACTATACAGGATTGCTGGGAGAGAGCAGGGCAGTTGGATCAGTTTTGGATCGCAATTGACTGCTGGTAACTGAAACTGCGGAAAGTGGAACAACAGATAAGGGGGGGAACACAGTAGTTTGTTTTTTTGACTAACATTTTATTTTGGGGGGTGGGATGTGAAGTAGAGCTGAATTGCTTCTGTTCATTCTTGACATTATGCACATCTTTTTGTCAAAATTATGCAAATGCAAGACAAAATATTACTTAAAATTACTACATTTGCTCTATGCCAAAATGATATGGAACCACTTTACTCCTAAAGAATTAAATGTTCTAATATGTAATGATATAGTTTATTTAGCTTATTGTAGATTGCTTTAACATTGCAAAATTTTAGTGCAGAGTATCAGAATATTTTCTAGAAGATACTTAGTTGACTTAAAGTTGCATTTTATTTGCATCAGTTTTGCTGCTACCCATTTTTTTAATCCACTTGGATAATATTTTCAACAAATTTTCATTACAATAATGCTAAATGCTAATTTTTAGGGTTTTTGCAACAATTACTGAATAAAATAATTGTAAATTAACTAACATTAGTGCACTAGCTCAAACTTCCAACACAAAAAAATTGTTCCATTTGAACTCAGTTGAAATAGATGGTACTTTGAGAGGAATATACGGTTCTTTGAAATTTGTAATATTTTTGATTATTCCTGTGCTTTTTCTATTGAAGGTGGTTAAAGTAGTCAACAGATTTTACTTGGGGTGTGTGTGTGTGTGTGCGCGCTATCAAAAGAGGGGCTATGTAAGTCTACAATTGGAGGCGTGAGAGCAAGTGCCAGAAATATGCATGTATTCACATATTTTAGAATGACAGGACAAGTTGTAAGTTCTTGAAAGTACACAAGTTCTCAACTTGAATATCATGCTCCGTTAAGGGTGATTTTTTTCATAATGGTGACGCGAGTTTTTCAGACATGCAGTGTGGTAACAGAACATTTTGGCCCACGTACCTGTGCTGCCCATTGCACCCAAATAACCTACAACCCCCAGGTATGTTTTGAACAATGGAAGGAGCCCCTGGGGAAAACCCATGCAGACATGGGGAGAACTTACAGACTTCATACAGACAGCGAGGGATTTGATCCTGATCGCTGTAACAGCATTGCGTCAACCGTGCAGCCTTGAGATTTCCAAGAATTTTACTAATTAAAGGATTCAATTGCATGATGAAATTTTTCTTGCAGCAGAAAATTGAAGGCTTTTTATTAAATTCAAAATGCAATTTTGAGAGGAAATGATCAAAAGCCATTTCCAGTGGTGGATTGGTCAGAGATCATTCGAGCTCATTAACAAAAAAAAATCATGGTATTATGAGCATGGTGTAAAAATCAGTTGTGAATGTACTGCCTCAAAAGGTAGGAAAATACAGTTGCAATAATGCAAAGATGTAAATATTCAGGACCAGAAGGATGAGCTGTGAAGAAGTTGCAGAAAGTTTCAAACTGCAATGAGCTAATTTTTGCCATGTTGTTGTCATAGTGTTGTACTAAACATTATGGAAACACCGAATTTGTACATTTTCCTCATGACCTGCTTAGGTTTTATCGGTGTGCTCCAATTTCCTCCTGTCTTCCAATTAACCTAATTTGGTGTAATTAGGGGGTATCAGTTGCATGGGCCTGAAAGGCCTTCTATCGCGCTGTATTGTTAAAATTTAAAAATGAAAATGTCAAGGAAAAATATATAATCTCTTTTTAATCAGTTCAAGAAATATTCTTGGAAGTTTGATATATTGAAATATTTTTCTAAACCATTTCATCTTACCAGTACTTTAAGTTTGTTCAAGAAATTGTTTTTACTCGTGGATCAAACTACCCCATGAACAGAAATTCATTATTTTCACAGCCACAGATGAAGATTCTGAAGATGAACAAGAGAGATTTGAAAGTAGAACGCCAAGTGATTCTACTTGAAGGACATGATTGGGGCTTCAAGTACAACAAATTTTTATTTCAAGACAAAGCTTATTCACTTTTACTAGAAATTGAGAGTGGATCATCAGATATTAACGTTTTTCAATGTTGTGACTGCAATAGTGATGGGAGACTTTGAGTATTTTTTTGAGTGAAGTTTTTTTTGCAATTATTAGGGAACTAAGGAGAAAAAAAAACTCATTGTAATATAATCCCTGCCCTAAGTTCATGTGGGCAGCTGAGGTTGTGCACAATTGCTTTGTGCCAATGAAAAGTTTAATTTTCAATACCAAAACCCAGTTGGAGATGCATGAGTCACATTTTATAAAACTACTTGGGAAATTTCTACATTCAAAGAACAGTTTCCGGCCAGAAGTACATACAGTCTGATTTAAATTGCGGCATTATCCTGCTTATAGTGACTAATGTGTATGCTGGGTTTTGGTATTGGAGAATACCATGGGGAAATGTCGGATAAAATTCTCATTAAATCATACTAACTTTTAATTACTTTTGGCATGAATGTAAAAGGTACTAAACTGAAGCTGAGTTTTTTTTAACTTTTGGAAGTTTAAAAGAATAAAGTGTGAAATTGAGCTTGAAAGAATAAAGTGAAATATTAAATATTACGGTTTTCAGTTTTCCAATCTCATTTGCACTATTTCCATAAGATGGAGATGAGCATTCTGTACAAGTTTTGACTCAAAGGAATTGAAAATATCTGAATTGGTTGGGGAATTGAATTTGAGATGCAGGTTTCAGATAGAATTAAGAATGGCAAAATTTCATTTAGAAACTGTCATCGTCCTTAATTGAAAGTGATTACAGATGATTTACCTTCTCCCGCCCCTCACCCCCACCATCTCATACCTGATTGAGTTATGGAAATTTGCCCTTGTAGAACTTTCATTACTTTGCAAAAATTTGTTCTTGTGGAATTGATTAATTTTGGGAGGAGTTGGGGGAGGAACCAGGAAATACTATTTTGCATTATGGAAGATTGTGATGCAGCATATTTTCTTTGAGTGACACACATGCGCACACACCTATTACATGGCAGATTCATGTGCAGTTGCATCTTCAATCTGCCTAAAACAAATTTCTTAAATCTAAACAAGAGTAATTTAAGGTCAGAAGCATGAGTTGCCCATAGTATATTTGGAAACCTGTCCAACATCTTGTAATCTACCAAATGTATAATATCCAGTTTACAAATTTCCCTTTTAAGGCATACAAAGCCCAGCAGAAACGCTCTGCCATCTCTAAGAGAAGTTGGATAGTATCAGATCAAAGGTTGAAACATGAATTGCTGAAAACTCGATGTCAAATCTCAGCAATGAGAGCAAAGTGGGTGGGGAAGGGAATAGAGCTGTCTTTTGGTCACAATTCTATGGTCTTCATTTTAAGGAAAAGAGATGAGCAAAAGTTAGCATGGGAAGGTAAAACATCTTCATCTGTATACACCGTGGTTGAAGTAAAAAAAAATGCTGGAGAAACTCAGCAGGTCAAGCAGTGTCCTTTAATTCAGTGTTTTAATTCTAACTACTGCAAAATTCTAAAATCTCTTTGAGGAATGTCTGTCCTGAAGAAGTTCTCCTTTGCTCTCTGAAGGGAGTTGTATGGAATTCTTTATCACTGCTCCCCATCTGTAATCCTGGTGCTCTCAAGCTCTGCTTTTGTGATCATCCCCCACCATTCTTTTGTTTGGATGCCTGCCAACATTTTTCCTTTTTTTTTTAAAACTTTATTTAAAGGTTTTATCACAGGAATAAAAAGAAAAATTACATTAAAAAAAGATATAAAATAAAATAATATAATTACAATACAACATTAATAACCTAACTTAATTCAACCTAACCCCCCCCACACATATACAAGAACTAAAAAAAATCTATATATAATAAAAAAAAACACCCTTCCCCTCCCCCAAAATAAAGAGTGAAGAATTAGTAAAATTAATAATATACTTAACAAATGGAGTCCACTTCAACTTATAAAAAGACATCTTGAATTGAAAAAGATATCCTTTCCATAATTAAACAAGACTTCATCTCTAAATACCACCTATCCAAAGTTAGTATATTTCTATCTTTCCAAGTAGACGCTATACATTTCTTGGCCACTGCTAAAGCTAAATAGATAAAAGAAATCTGATAATCATTTAATCCTGAATCAATTAATGATTGCATATTCCCTAATAAAAATATATCAGGATCTAATACAACACAAATATTATATAATCTATTAAATACAGATTGAATACCTTTCCAAAACTGTTGCAATCGGTCACAGGACCAGACAGTATGTAAAGAAAAGTACTAGCTGTCTGGTCACAACGAAAACAACAATCTGACTTACTAAGACCAAATTTTTTAAATTTTTCTGGTGTTAAATATAATTGATGTATAAAATTATAATTAATCATCGCTAATCTAGCATTAATCAATTTCCAAATACTGTTTTGACAAATTTCCATCCAAGCTTCTTCAGCTATTGTAGAACCTAAATCTTTTTCCGAGTTCAACTTATCTTTATCCCAATCTTTCTTACTTCCATTTTCTTGTAAAATACAATACAAATCAGATATATACCCCTTTTCTGGTATTGAAAGTACATATTTCTCAAGGCTAGTTTCGGGCAATCAAGTCATTTGCCGACCACATAACTGTTTTACAAATGATCTTAACTGATAGTACACAAATACAGAATTTCCACTAATACCAAATTTCCTTTGTAATTCCTCAAAAGAACAAAAATGTCCTTCAAAAAAAACAATCAGATAAGTTTTTTATTCCTTTCCTTTCCCATTGTTTCAAAGTGATATTGGAGACCGTAAAAGGAACAAGTTGATTATTATATAATGGCAATCGCCCAGACCATTTATTTTTAAGCCCCATTTTATCAATTTACTCGTCCATAGATTCAATAAATGTTTCAATATTGGTACATCACAAGTTCGTAACAAATTTTTATTCCATCGAAACAAAAATTCATGTGAAGATTTTTCTAAAATAACTGCATATATCTTTGCCCAACTGGGCGGATCCTCCATATTCTTTAATGCACGAAGAAATTTAAATTGAGCTGCCTCATAATAATATTGAAAATTAGGTAATTTCAAACCTCCAAATTGAAAGTCCCACATCAATTTTTTCATTGCTACCCTCGGAAATTTTCCCTTCCATAAAAATTCTCTAACTGCTTTATATAAATCCTTAAAAAAACTTAAAAAAAAAAAATAAGGAATTGATTGAAATAAATATTGCATCCGAGGAAAAATATTCATTTTTATAGTATTAATCCTCCCCAATAAACTTAAAGATAAGTCCTTCCACCTAATCAAGTCTAGTTTAATCTTTTTTATTAAGGGAAGGTAGTTAATTGAATATAAATCTTGATATTCTGTATTGACATTAATTCCCAAATATTTAATTTGTTTTGTCCACTTCAATTTCGTAATATTTTTATAAATCGAATAATCATCTTTACAAACTGACAAAATTTCACTTTTAGCCCAATTTACCTTATAGCCAGATGATTGACCATAATCTTCTAAAGATTCTTGAATTGCTGGTAAAGAAATATCAGGGTCCACCAGGTATAATAAAACATCATCTGCAAATAAATTAATCTTGTATTCCTCATTCAAAACTCTCATACCCTTAACATTTTCATTTTGACGTATTAACTGTGCCAAAGGTTCAATAACTATAGCAAATAAAGCAGGTGACAATGGACATCCTTATCTAGTAGACCTTGTTAAATCAAAAGATTCTGAAATCTGTCCATTAGTAGCAACTCTAGCCTTCGGACTATTATATAAAGCCTTTATCAATCCAATAAACAAAGAACCAAAACAAAATTTCTCAAGTACTTTAAATAAAAACTTCCATTCCACTCTATCAAAAGCCTTTTCTGCATCTAATGAAACCACTATTGGATAATTCATTTGAGATTTAAATTTATTTATCAAAGTGATTAGTCGCAAAATATTATCAAACGCATATCTGTTTTTTATAAATCCTGTTTGATCTTTATGTATTATTTTAGGTAAATATTGAGCCAATCTATTAGCCATAACTTTAGCTACAATTTTATAATCTACATTTAACAACGATATTGGTCGATAAGAAACCTGTAAAGGATCTTTATTTTTTTTGGTATAACCGTAATTATTGCATTAGAACAAGATTCAGGTAATTGAAAAGTTTTATAAATTTGCTGTATTACATTCTTATAAATAGAAGATATATCAACATAAAAAGTTTTATAAAATTCTATAGAGAACCCGTCTTCACCGGGTGCCTTTCCATTTGGCATATCTCTTTTCGCCATTTCAATTTCATTCTCTGTAAAAGATTTATCCAACTCTTGTCTATCTTCTTGATTCAACTGTGGCAAATTAATATTTTTCAAGAAAGAATCTATTGCATCTTCACTTACATCTTTACACTCAGACGTATATAATTTTTTATAAAAATTACAAAATTCCTCATTAATTTCTTTTTGTCTAAAAGTAATACCCGATTTTTTTCTAATTACTGGTATAATCCTAGATAATTGTACTTTTTTTTAACTGCCATGATAAAACTTTGAGCTTTCTCGCCCCATTCATAAAACTTATGTTTAGTTCGATTCATTAAACATTCAAATCGATATGTTTGTAATTCATTATACTTTAATTTTAAATTAGTTAACTGGTTCTTTTGCATTTCAGTAGCATTTTTTTGAAATTCTTTTTCACTAACAGTTATCTTTTTCTCTAAATCTTCAATCTCTCATTCTCTCTTTCTTTACTTTAGATGCATAGCTAATAATTTGACATAAAAAAGCTTTCATTGCATTCCATAAAACAAAATGACTAGAAACAGAGTTAACATTACTAATAAAATCCTCAATTTGTTTTTTTAAATAACTAATAAATTCTGGTTTTTGTAATAACAGTGTTAAATCTCCATCTTGGGGTTCTCTGAACATCTTGTGAACTCTGATATTCTAATAATAATGATGAATGATCTGAGACCAACCTTGCCTTATAATCCACAGATATAACCTTATCCTGCAAATGTGTTGAAATTAAGAAATAGTCAGTTCTTGAAAAGGAATTAAGATGTGAAGAATAAAAAGAAAAATCTTTCTCTGTAGGATTAAGTCTTCGCCAGATATTATCTAAATTCAAATCTTTCATCATATTAGTCACTTGTACTGCCATCTTAGATTTCTTAATTACTCTTGGATACTTGTCCAATAAAGGCTCCAATACCACATTTAAATCTCCCCCAATCATCACATTAGAATTTGTTTGTCCAAGTAATAAAGACACATCTACAATAAAAGCTGTATCTTCAACATTTGGAGCATAAACATCAAGCAGAGTCCAAGCCTCATTAAGAATTGTACAATTCAGTTTTAATAATTTCCTCCATTTTTCTCTTCATTCTGTAACTGAAATGGTAAATTCTTATGTACCAGAATTGCCACTCCTTTCGCCTTTGAATTAAATGAAGAATAGAAAACTTGTTCAACCCATTCACGTTTAAGTTTCAAATGTTCCTTATCTGTTAAATAAGTTTCCTGCAAAAAAGCCACATCAACTTTTAATTTTTTTAAGTAAGCAAGTACTTTCTTACGCTTAATAGGATTATTTAAACCCTGAACATTAAGAGAGGCAAACTTAAGTTTAGACATTACTTACAATAACACAAAAAAAGAGGAGAAAAAAAACGAAAAAAAACATCCCCTTCCCTTATCCCCTCCTAAAACTACGAAAAAAAATTTAAAGATAATAATAAAAAAAACTTCACTCCTTCATCCAAAAATTGATTAAAAAAAAAACAGGTAGGAGGTTGCAACCACCTCCTCCTGTCTCAACTGCTCAATGCGGTAACTCCCACAAAATATTGGGTGTGAGATAACTCACACGTAGCTGATGACTTCTGGAAAATGATACCCACCCAGCTCCCTCTCCCAACTCCCGTTTCACATTAAACTATCATCATTATCTGAAATCTTCTCAGAATTTTTTTAAAATCAACTTTATCACTCCGACCACCATTGTTTCCATTTCTTCTTGGAATTCGGTTCCCATCTTGTGTCTCCACTCTCCTTGGAGACCGTGATGGACTACGTCTTTCCTGAAATTGCATAATTGGCAATAATTGAGCAAAGTCCATAGCTTCCTTAGGATTATCAAAAAATTTTGGTTGATAGCCATCTTGAAAAATCTTCAATACTGCAGGGTATCTAAATGTTGCTTTATATCCTTTTTTTCCACAACACTTCTTTCACAGGATTAAATTCACGTCGTTGAGACATAACTTCTTGACTCAAATCCGGATTAAAAAAACACGATTGTTCTGAACCATCAAGCGAGATCTTCTTTGTTGTGCATTTCTTATAGCCGCACGCAAAATTGTCTCTCTATCATAATAATTTAAACAACGAACCAAAACAGGTCTTGGATTTTTTTTCCTGGAAAAGGCTTTCTTCTCAAAGCTCTATGGGCACATTACAATATTAAGCCTTCCGGAAACTTATCTTGTCCTAACACTTGTGGAATCCATTCAGTAAAGAATTTTCTTGGATCTGATCCTTCCATATCTTCTGGCAAACCAACAATTTTTATATTATTCTGTCTAGATTGATTCTCCAAATAATCAACCTTTTTCACTAAATTTTTATTCTGAATTTGTAAAATTTCAATTGTTTTATTTACATCTTGTATTTGGTCTCGTACCTCGACTATGCCTTGATCACAACCATCAAGTCTTTCGCTCGTTTCAAGCTTAAAAGCTCCATAATCAACCATCCGTTGGGTATTAATGTCCACCAAAGTATTAAGCTTTGTATTAACTTGAACTAAAGACTTACCTATTTCTTTTATTGTAGAGGATAACTTAGATTCAAGATTCTTAATAAGCATATCTACTGGAATAGATTCAGACACAATAGGATCTTGCTGTTTCTGTATAGCCAAAGGGTCTTCTATTCCTTCCTTTGGTTTAACTGCTTTTCTTACAGTATGACTGCGTGTGGAAACCCCTGCCACAACCTCCTCAGCAGTATCTGGAAGCCAATGGCCAGGGTTATCCTTAACCCATATTATATCAAATGACTTCATTACATCGATGTCTGTTGAAGGCTTCATTACTGGTGGTGCATTTCGCAGCGCCACCGCTACATCAATCGGTAAGCGTCTTTTCAGAGTCGTCTTCAGCTGGCAGCGTCCCTGCTGTTCTAACTGTCAAAGATTCACTGACAGCTCACAGCGGGCGTTAATTCACGCGCACGCGCTTGGCTAGCCCTTTGTTCCAAAGGCTGCCGGGCGCCATCTTTAAAGAGCCCTGCCGATGAAGAGTGGAGCTCCGTTGCCGAATCTTGTACCTCTCTTCCTGGATCCATTCCACGCTGAGTCATGGCTTCTTGTAAACAGGTAGGCTCAGATAACCTCGGGAAATGCAGTTTCTTAACGATCTGTTGCCGTTTTTTTTTACTTCTTTTCAGCAGTTGTACCATTAGAAACTGATTCAACACCTCTATTTCTAAACTTTTAAAAAGTTTTAACAGGCACTTACAGACAAAACAATAACAAAGAGTCAGGAGAGGACTGGAGGCACGTCTGTTCCTTACGCCATCTTGCCACGCCCCCCCCCAACATTTTTCCATACCTTGATGAAGAGGTCAAGCCCAAAATATTGGTTATGTATTTATATCTTTGCTATATAAAGGACATTGCTTGACCCACTGAGTTTCTCCAGCATTGTGTTTTTACTTTATTTTTAACAAGTTAATGTGGATTTATTTTTTGTTCAGAAAGAGGAAATTGTATTGCACATTTAAAAAGTGGGCAGGGAACATGGAAGGAAAATCCTGAAAGAAATGGTGTGAAACAGATTAGGATCAAATGAGGGTCTCAAAGAAATTAGTTTGTTTTGGATAAATTACTGGAACCAAAACCTAAAATCCGTAGGCCATAATGACTTGATAGAAAGTGGCTCTTGAGATGATGGATTTTGGAATGATCACAAATTAAAGAGTAACAAATATTACCCAACTAACTGAGAAGGAAAATTGCTGGAATTGTTCAGGAAGTGTTAGCTATGTAACAGAGTATATAGATGTTTTTGGCAGATAAACTGGGAAAGGTTTGTTCGAGAAGGTGACATACAAACTCTTTAAAACTGATCTTATTTGAAATAATGGAGATCTATCCCATGTTAGACATATCAGCTCCACAGCTTTTGCAAGAGCTTTGAAGTGTGCTCAAGAGATTTCACTAATGGATTGTTGTTTGCAAAAGGCAACAGATGAAAGAGCATGTCGGAGCTGCTATATCTGGAAGAGAGCTTACTGTTGTAAGAGGGTCATGTGGTTTTGCAAGCAGAGAGAGTCACAGGCTTTCTCTTAGAGAGAGAGAGACACCCACACAGAGATCACTTGACAGTGTTACAGCCAGCAGAAGTAGCTGGGACTGGAACAGTCCCATTTGGAAGACAGCCTGGTCAAAGCTCTTGTGGTTCATGCAAGAGGAGAGGACTGGCTGTCTAATGTTTCACTTGAAACAAGAGAAACAAGGAACTCTGTGGTGACCTGAAAGAAAGGTTATCATCTGGAGAACCCTGAAAGGGGCAAGTTTTATCAGCAAGACACTGGTGTGGCTCGTGGAAGTGCATCAGTTGTGGATGTCCTGGAACAACAAATCTCTCTCTGAAATCTTTCCTGAGCGGTAACCATTGACCTTTCGAGCACCAAAAGCCTGGTGAACTTTATAAATGTTAAATTCTGTGCACAGTATAAGAATCGCCTGCAACCAGTGAACTTGGAGGGATGAGAAGTGAGATTGGACTGTGAACCAAAGAACTTTTCTGAACTTGGTGCACGTGTATGTAATGTGTGTGTTAAAATTAGAAGGGGGTTAAGTTAGTCAATGGAGATAAGTAAAAGTGTGATTCTGTTTTCATGTTTAAAGATAATTAAAAGCAACTTTTGTTTAAGTAACCCTTTGTTGTGGTGAAGATCTATTGCAGCTGGGTTTTGGGGTCCTCTGGGCTCGTAGCAGTTAGGTATTTGGCTGAATGAGCAGAAAACTTACTACTTAAATTATCTAGCAGATAAAGACAAACTAGTGACGTGTCTATTGGATACATTGTTATTGAATTATTGAGTTTATTGGATACATTGTACAAATTACATATACAAATATTCATTTTGCTGCAACTGAACCTTGTTTTAAATTATGTAAACAACTATACATTACAGTGCTGGAGAAACTCTCATCATTCATGTATAACAGTAGGCAGTCAATGTTTTGAGACTTGAAACATTGCTTATTGCAGACTCCTTGTTTATGTCCAAAAATAACTTTAATTGTCCGTTTAATTGAATCAAAATGAAAACAAAACTAGATTAATATTTGGTCATGCATTTGCTTTCCAAGGTGCCTTACAATAGATGTGGGGGTGGTGTGGTTTCCCTGGAGAAGAGCAACAACAGACTAGTTTGTGGCACCTCTGGAGGCTTTGCTGTCCAAGAAGGGGAGGAATAAGAAAAGTGTTAAGGAATTCTGTCACGATGGGGGCCGTGAATTAGACTCCCAGATAATTTATTGTCTACTTCGTGGGTCAAGTATGTCGTGGAGTGGGGGTGGGGGGGGGGGAGGGTGGCCATGCTGAGGATCTGACCAGATGTGTTTTGAGAGAGATTTCCATCAAAAGTATTAAAAAGATGGTTTGAAAGCTTAAAAAAAAACAGATTCTTTTATCATCAAAAATGGGATAAAACTGGTGCTAAATGACCAAGGCAACCAAAAACAAAAATTGAAGCAACATCTCAGCCAGAATTATCAAGTGAAAGCCCAATGAGGAGCAGCTCAAGAAGGGGCCTTGGGATTGGCTGAACCCAAGATATTGCCACCAACTTGAACAAGATGGAAACTTTGTACACACGTTTCATGAGTGTTGAATCAGTGATTAGAGCTGTATTGGAAGATATCAGAAATTAAAGAAATTGTAGAAGGTTTAATGGAACTAATGACTCAAATGGAGGCTGAGCTGGACAAAACAAAAGACAGGTAAAGGCTCTAGAACACACATGTCAAACAAATTTGGCCCGCGATAAAATTATATTTGGCCCACAAAATCATATTAAATATATATTAGAGTTGGCCCGCTGGCCGCCGCGCCAGTATAGCGCATGCATACTGAAGGTGAAAATGAAGACGCCGGAGGTGAGGAGGGATCTCAGAGTCCCGAATCCCGGGGATCGGAGCGCCGCACTCAGCCCGCCCGGCTCCCAGACACACAGACGCGGCTGGAGTTGGGGACCATCCTCGCTGGGTCTGCGCTTCAGCGGCAACGCCGGACCGAACGTCTCGTTGGCGATGCCTTCCCCCTCGCTCCGTGCGTGGTGGACCCTGCCTCCCGCTCCTTTTGTTGGAGACGAGCCCGGCGCCGTGAGATCGTAGTTTAATCCCTCTCCAACCATGGGAGGGGGGTGGGAGCAACGCGCTCTTCTCAGCCAATTCCTCCACCGCCCCGGATGCCGGCGTTTCAACGGGGAGTTCGGGTGCCTTCGTCAGGCGACCGACCTGTTCGTCCAAGACAAGGGGAGAGCGTACAAACTCCACACAGACAGCACCTGAACTCGGGTGAATGTGGAGCTGCGACCCCACATTCCACTTCAGGACTGTGTGTAAGATTGGGAGCAGTGAGATGGAAGCTTATTTTGTTCCTGTGATTTAAGCCTTTCTTGGGGAGGGGGGGGGGGGTCCTTCTCTGACCACTTGCCTAACAATTAACCTAATCAGATGTGGAGTTACCACAATACAACAGTTCTCAATCTTTTTCTTTCCACTCGCTTCCCTGTGCCATTGGTGCTCTGTGATTAGTAAGGGATTGCTTAAGGTGGTCTGTGGGTGGGAAGAAAAAGTTTGAAGACCACTGCTTTAATCATCCCTCATTGACTCGTCATGTGCATGGTTTCAGAACGCTAAAGGAAATGGGCCAATGACAATTTTTCTCAAGCAAAATATTTCAGTAACAATTGGGTCTAGAGCAATGATTCTCACCCTTTCCTTCCCACTCACATCCCACCTTAAGCAATCCCTTACTAATTACAGAGTTCCGATGGCATAGGGCACACATGTCAAACTCTGGCCCGCGATATAATTATATTTGGCCCGCAAGATCATTTCAAAAATGTATTAGAGGTGGCCCGCTGGCCGCCGCGCCAGTATAGCGCATGCACAGCTAATACTATAAATCCCAGAATGCATTGGCGTCAGCCCACTAATCTACCCCATCTCCTCTGTTTACGTTGCAGGGTCTCACCGTGGACTCTGGTTTTGGGGCCTGGCCGGTGTCAGGGGAAGCCAAGGCCGCTTCCCAGCGCCCGGAACCGGAGGCCTCGGGCCTGACCTCGCCAGGACCGTTGCCCACTCTCCCTCCCTGCCGCAGGCCGACCCACAACTCACGGTGACGGGGCCGCTGATCCGCCGAGATGCCGCCCTGCAGCGAGAGCCGATGCCCCCGCACTGTCGTTGTCCAACCCGATCGCCCGCAAACCCCCGCACACTGAGTAAGTATTATAAACTTGAATCTCAGGATAAAACGATCTTCCAATAGTTTCATGTCACAGTGATAAATATATTCCTGGTTAAAAATGGTCCTGCACCTGGATACAAGCTCATTAGGCATAAAACTTGAAAAGTGTGTAAATCAAAGGATATCTGTACCAATGGAAAAAGGGCATGGCAAATAACCCTGCTAGAGTTCATGCCCACAATCAGTCACCCATTTGATTGTTTCAGGAATCATGTTCTTCTCCCACATTCTCAATAGCCCTCAGATTTTACTATTCGACAGCACACTAGCAACATTTGACAAATCCTCTATAGAGAAATATTATTTATTGAATATTTTATTTCTCATTTGTTAATGCTTCCAGAAAGAGTTTATCCAAAACTATTATTAAACATTTATTTTAATAAGAAAAAGTTTAACATTACATATGTTGAAAGAAGAGAAAACATGCAGATGTTGTTGAAAATTTTCAATAAATATTTAGTTCGGCCCTCGACTTAGTCCAAGTTTTTAATTTTGGCCCTCTGTGAATTTGAGTTTGACACCCCTGCTCTAGAAGAAAAAGCAAAAACATGGGACACAGAAAAGGAATGATGGACGAGATCAATCATGGAAAATTTCAGGAGACCCTGTGGGTTTCTTTGAAACATAGATCCCACAAAGGCTGGCAAAACAAGTTAAATGCAAATTGAAAAGGTTCATCAGACCCTTGGAACCAGAAGAACTGGTGAACAGCAACCACGACCAGTCTTGATAAGATTTTTAAGTTACTGGGAGAAGGATGCAATCTTGGGAGCAGCATATGAATATTCAAAACCTAACAATGGCCCATAGTGGTGGACAATGGAAAAGTAATGTTACTTCAGGACTCTACCCCTGCCTTGGTCAGATAAAGAAAGAAATTTGATAAAGTAAAGAGACAACTATGAACTAAAAACTTTAAATATTCTATAGCCACTGATGTCGCAGTGGGTAATTCAAGAGGGAAGAGTAACAAGTCGCAATTGAGAGGAAGTTCAGACAAAATTGTTTACGGATGCGCGCAATCTTAAAAACCCCACGTCTCGCACCTGATGATGTCACTGCGTTGTGACATGACATTCGGCAGCCATTTTGCTGGAACTTGTAGGGCCGCTATATGGCTCCCCCCACCCCAGAACCGGCTCAAAGGTCAAGAACATGTCTTTGGCAGCTGGCCACACCATAGGACTATTGGGTGTGGCACAAGCCATTCTAAGTCAATGAGTGCAGGTTTAAACTGGTCCATTGTGAACGTTTTTGGTTGTTCCCCAATGTCTAAGACGCATGTTGTCCTAGAGTTTCGATGCACTTTATATGGTCCTTCATAAGAAGTTTGTAAGGGTGATCCATGTGCGCCCCTTCAAACGGAAACATACAATCTCTGAGTTCCTTGGGAATGAAGGAAGATTGTGTGCCGTGTCCAGAAGCTGGTGTGGCAGCTAGTTTTCCTACCTGCACCCGCAGCTTGCACAGTGTCTTCCCAAGGAGACTACACAAACTCTCCAGGATTGACCAGAGGTGCTCCTTAGACCAACTATGCTGACAATGAGTTGAGGTCTTCTTTAGGCACTGTTCTGATGCCTAGTTGCACCTAAGGAAGTTCATCTGCCCAATCTAGTCTCTGTAAGCAGGCCATAAGTGCTGCCTTCAGGTGCCTAAGGAACCACTCCACCATACCATTGGACTGTAGATGATCGGCCGTGGTATGGGGGTGCTGCATTCCTAGGAATCTAGATAAAGCACTGCAGAAAGAAAAGGTAAACTTCAGACTGTCTGAAGTGACATGTGCGGGCAGACTGAAACTAGAGACACAGGACGAAACAAAAGCTTTTGCGCACGACTCAGTTGAAGAGTTGACCATGGGAACCCACTTCCAGCACCTAGTAAACCTGTTGATGGTGAATAAATATCTGAATTCTCTGGACACTGGGATTTGGCCGACGATATCGAGGTGTACATGGTCAAATCTGCACTTTGGCATTTCAAATGGCTGGAGCGGAGCTTTTATGTGCCTTTGGCAGTCTACGCAGGTCCCTTGCCCAGTGAGTGACGTCTTTCTTCAGCCGTGCCAGTTGAATTTATCAGAGACTAGGGGGACCTTTGACCTAATGGAGGGATGTGATAGGCTGTGAATGGTGTTGAAAACATGGTGCCTCCACTGGCACTCCCACGCCCACATCAGACGCATCTGTTGATAAGGCGGTTGGCCTGTCCATCCATGGGTGACTCAGCATGGTTGCACTTGCTAGTGCATCTTTAGTCTCCCGAAAGATATTTGTAGTTGTCTTTGTTCAGCAAAGTTCTTTTTTATTCTGAGACATCAGGTCAAAAAACGAGCTTCATGACATTCCACAGCAGGAATGAAATGGCAATAAAAGTTTACCATCCCAAGGAACTCTTGGAGACCCTTGAGTGTTGATGGCCTCGGAAATCTCATGATGGCCTCCACTTGAGAGAAAAGCGGAACCACCACTGTGTCCCAGGAATTCAATAGTCGACTATCCGAACTGGCACTTTGCTGGATTAACCATGAGCTCGAACTCTCGCAAATAGCTAAAGAGTAAACACAGGTGCTTTGACTGTTCGTGGGTGTGCCCAGCAACGAGCATGTCATCTAAGTAGATGAAAATTAAGTCCATGCCACACCCCATTGCATCCATCAGGCACTGAAAAGTTTGAAAAACAGTGTGCATGAAACACTAAAATTTAATAGTTGTACTATTAACGGGCTAGTGAAGCGGAAAAGGGTCTTGACATATCAAGTAAATTAAAGACAGATATAATCTTTTTGCAGGAAACACATCTTACTAAATTGGAACATAATAAATTAAAAAGAGGATGAGTAGGAGAAATAATATCGTCTTCCTTTCGTTCAAAGGCAAGAGGGGTAGCTATTCTAATTAATAAAAATGCACCAGTGTTAATAGAAGATACCTTGATTGATCAAGCTGAAAGGTATGTAATGGGACACTGTAAATTTTATGGAGAAACATGGACATTTATGAATATTTATGCACTAAATTATGACAATGAAGCATTTATGAAGAACCTCTTCTTTAAAAACAGCAGAGGGAAGACAAAATATATTGGTTGGAGGAGATTTTTATTTTTGCCTGGACCCAATACTAGATAAATTGATAATAACAGAAATGGTGGTGAAAGCAGCAAAAACCACAACTTAATATATGAAAGATTGAAATCTTAGCAATATATGGAGGCAATTAAATCTCACAGAGAGAGACTATTCCTTTTACTCAAGGATGCACTGTTCTTATACAAGGATTGACTTATTTTTAATGCCTGTCCAGTTAAAAAGTAGAATAATAAAAACAGAATACCTAGCAAGGCTTCTATCAGACCATTCACCACTAACATTAACTTTTTCAATAACGGAAAAGCCATAAAAAGTATATAGTTGGCGTCTTAATACCATACTACTTAAAAGAACAGACTTCTGTGAATTTATAGACAGATAGAATATTTTGTGAAACAAATCAGCTGTCAACTAACAATAGTTTCTTTTGATATGGGACATGCTCAAAACATATTTGAGGGGACAAATTATATCCTATACAAAGAATTTTAAGGGATCATTTATGGCAGAAGTAAATATTCTGGAGAAATACAGAATTAGAAAAAAAAATCAAAGAACAGAGCTACAAGAAGAATACAGATTACTGGAGAATACAAAGCTAAGATATCTTCTTTGGCTTGGCCTCGCGGACGAAGATTTATGGAGGGGTATGTCCACGTCTGCTGCAGGCTGGTTGGTGACTGACAAGTCCGATGCGGGACAGGTAGGCACGGTTGCAGCGGTTGCAAGGGAAAATTGGTTGGTTGGGGTTGGGTGTTATAGAACAGAAAAATCTATATTAAAAACTAAACAATATTATGAGTTGGATGAATGGGCACAAAGTTTTATCTTGGAAGATTAAAGCAGAGGAGTCATCAAGAATGATAAATGCTATAAAAACAGAGACACTAGAATATAAATTAAAGGAAATCTGACATTGTTAGACAATATTACATGAAATTATCACATCAGAATTACTAGGAAATGAGAATGAAATGGAAGATTTCTTGCCTAATGTTTAACTTCCAAAACTAGAAGAGAGGAAAAGATAGAAATTGACACTCACTTTACAAATGAAGAAATTGAAAAGGTCCTTGGTACCCTATAGGATAATAAATCACCAGGGGAGAATGGATTCGCAATGAGTTTTACAGACAATTTAAAGAACTATAATGCTCCTGTTAATGGATGTTCTGGACCAAGCAGTAGAAATATAGATCCTCCCAGAATCATTCTCAACCATGTTTATTACAGTGTTACCAAAAAAAGGAACCTATTTAAATCTTCATCATATAGACCAAAATCCCTGTTAAATGCTGATTACAAGATACTAGTGAAAGCATTGGATAATAGGTTAGGCCAATGTTTACCAAAATTGATACATACAGATCAAGCAGGATTTGTTAAAGGAAGACATTTCTCAAATTATCTAGGATGATTATTATTTAACATAATGCACATGGCAAAATTCAAACAAAATCCAAGTATTACAGACTTTCTGAATGCGTAAAAAGCATTTGACCATTTGGAATTGCCCTTTCTATTTAAAACATTGAAACAACTTGGCATAGGCAGAACATTTATAAACTGGATAAAAACTTTATACTCTAACTCGCAAGCAAAAATTATAACCAATAATCAGATGTCAGTGGTGTTCCCCTTGAGTAGATCGAGTAGACAGGGATGCCCTCTGTCCCCAGCACTTTTTATTTTAGTGATTGAACTGCTGTCTGAGATAATAGGAACGGATCTGGATATAAAGGGCTTCAAAGTTGGACAAGGAGAATATAAAATTAGTCTATTTGCTGATGATGTGCTACTATATCTATTAGACCCGGCTAAATCTTTGGAGGAAATACAAGGAACACTAGAAAAATATGGAAGAATATCGGGTTATAAAATAAATATGGACAAAAGTGAGATAATGCTATAAACAAATTTTGAGTATGTAAAATACCAAAAAGGAAGTACATTTAAATGGAAGATGAATGGAATAAAATATCTTGGAATAGCAACTGACAACAACTTACAAAATCTGAACAAACCAAATTATGTTCCTCTTCTTGGGAAGATAGAAAGGGCCCTACAGAAATGGAGAGACGTACTGATTACTTTGGTGGGAAGGGTTAACTGCATCAAAATGAAAGTGACGCCAAGACTGCAATATCTTTTTTTAATTACTGCCTATTCCATACCTAAAAACTTCTTTAAACTACTAAACTATCATATTAGACAATCCCTATGGAATAATAAGGTTCCAAGAATTGTATTGGAAAAACTGATATGGGATTATGGACTAAGAGAATTTAGACTTCCAGATTTAAAAAAAATACTTCTTAGCTGCGCAAACTAGACTTCTCACAGCTTTCTTCATTGAAAACACCCTCAACCCCCTCCCCCAGATTCAGATGGGAATATACTCAATGGAGGAAGGGGAAGCTAAGAATTTTATCTATAAATGGAGTATCAAATCACTTGGAAAAAAGGACAAATAATCCCATACTAATATACATGATCAGAAGATGGAAAGAAATTAATAAATGTATAAGAAAAAAAAGTAGGGATATCAATAAAAACACCACTGTGTAAAAATGTATTATTGCTTGTGAACATAGACAATAGAATATTAAATGTGTGGTATGACAAAGGTATAAGATATATTAAGGACTGTTCGCAGAAGGAACTCTCATGTCCTTCAAACAATTAAAACACAAATACAGAGTGGCCAATGGGACCACCTTCTGTTTTCTCCAGTTTAGATTGTTCTTAAGAGAAAGATGGGGAGGAGCCACGTGATCGAGTAGTGACCGGTCAGAAAAACCACCCCTCTCCAGGAAAATAGAAAAAAAAGTCAGGAAAAAGCAAAACATAACAGAAATAAAGTACAAGATAAAGATATAGAGAAGAGAAAGAAGATGGCTTCTAAGAAGGAGAAAGTAAGAACAGCTGGAAAAAAAGGTAAAAACAATCACCGGAGAAGAAGAAAGAAGGCCTTACCTGCAGGAAGGAACAGGACACTGTGATGACGAGGTGGATCTGACCCTTGAGGTCAGTACCTGCCCTGCAGAGTCACGACCCACCAGCTGGTGCACTACAAAAATGGCTCTCGGAGCCAAACAAAAATGCGCAATGGTGCATGCGCAAGGAGTCACATATGCACAGTACGCAATCAGAGGAGAAAGAAGACACTGGTGGGAGGGGGGCTCAGCAGAGGAGCGGGCTGGCACAGACCGAGCAACTGACAGACGGCCAACACCAGGGCTCTCAGCTGGAGGATAAGGAAGACAGCAGAAGAGGGTGCGATGAAACAGATGTGGAAGACAGACGGAGGGTAGATCGACAAGAAGACCAACATCAAGAATCACAACAGACAAGCAGCCCAAGAGGGGAGGAACAGCAACAAGATTCCCAGCAAGAAGAGGCCCGACAAAGAGATACAATACAGACACAGAAGAAGAGGAAGAAGAAGACCAAGATCTTCACAGAGAAATAGAAAGTAAAATAGATGGACAAAGAGAAATAAAATGTAAAATTGATGAACAGAATATAGATAAAGTCTTTTTTGAGGAACAAATGAAATCACTAAAAGAATGGTTATCACTAGAGTTTAATGCAATTAAAAGGAAAATGAAAAGAACAGAAAATAAAATGCAAAGGTTAAAGCTCGTCATGACAGAAATAGGGAAAAGAGTAGAGTGTGGAAGAGCGAGAAACGGCTGTAGAAATGGAAGTAAACGACTTAAGAGAAAAATTGGAAGAAAGTGACAAATAAATTAAAGAGACACAAGAGTTGTTAGCTCAGAAAAATGATATGTTGGAAAATTATAGTTGGCGAAACAACATAAAAATAGTAGGCCTAAAGGAGGGTCAAGAAGGCACAGACATGAAGGAATTTATAAAAGGATGGATCCCGAAGGTCCTGGGAACGACAGAAATGCAGGAAGAAATGGAAATAGAAAGGGTATACAGAGCATTAGCTCTGAAACCACAGGCACATCAAAAATCAAGATCCATCTTAGTAAAATTTTTGAGATATACTACAAGAGAAAATATACTGGAACGGGCAAGGAATAAAGTTAGAGAAGATAATAAATCATTGGAAATCAAGGGTCAAAAAATATTTTTTTACCCAGACATAAGTTTTGAACTCTTAAAGAAGAGGAAGGAATTTTAATACAGTGAAATCAACTTTATGGAAAAAAGGTTACAAATTCATATTACGATATCCAGCCATGCTTAAAATATTTATACCCGTGAAGCAAAACAGATTGTTCTCGGATCCAGAGAAAGCGCAAGAATTTGCAGAACGTTTGCAGGACAGAGAAGAGATGTAACAAGAATGAAGAATGGTGATAAAGTATATATAAAGATGTAAAAACAATGTATATGTAAAGAACTAAAGAGGGAAAAGAGAAGGGAAGGAAGGGGGAAAAAAGAAGAGAGAGAACTTTGTTACATATGTTTTAAAAAAGTGTTTTCTGGAGAGGGCTGGGTGGAGGGGGAATGACCGTCACTGTGAAATCAGTTGATGCTGCGAACAAGATCGCAACCCAAATGAAAAGGGGAGTTGTGGTTGCCTGGCAAGGGATATGGAGCAACTCAGAGGGGGTGGGGGGGGGGGACTTTTGGGGTTAAGGTATTAGTGGATGTGGAAACTGCGGGAGTACTTTGTTTTGAATGTGTTATCGTATATTAAGTGTAATAAGAGAAAACTAAGAAATGAAAATGGGGAAAAGGTGGATGGAGGTGGCAAAGAAGTGGAAAAGAGATGTATGCAAGATATAAGATGGCTATGTTGAACTATATGACTATAAACATTAATTAAATACATAACCAAATTAAAAGGAAGAGGTTACTAAATTTATTGAAGAAGGAAAATATAGATATAGCTTTTGTGCAGGAAATGCATCTAACTGAAGCGGAACATAACAAACTAAATAGAGACTGGGTAGGACACATAATAGCAGTATCCTATAATTCAAAAGCTAGAGGTGTAGCCATACTAGTTAACAAAAATGTACCAATCAAAATAGAGGAGGAAATAATAGATCCGGCAGGGAGGTATACAATGATAAAGTGTCAGATATACTCAGAATTTTGGAATTTGCTCAATATATATGCACCTAACGAGGAGGATCAAAAGTTTATGCAGGATCATTTTTAAAGATTGCAGACACACAAGGAAATATATTGATAGGAGGGGATTTTAACCTTAATTTAGACCCAATGTTAGGTAAAACTGGACAAAAGACAGGCTAAGAATAAAGTAGCCAAATTTGTGGTTAAATCAATGCAGGAAATGAAACTTGTGTATATATGGAATAGGCAACACCCAAGAGAGAAGGAATGTTCATATTATTCGAGTAGGCAAAAAACTTACTCAAGGATTGATATGTTTTTGTTGTTAGGCCATATTCTATTAATTTTTTTATTTTTCACACCATAAATCACATTAACCATGGTACACACTTTTTCCTTTTCACACATATACAGTGCCATTTTCTCCCCCCCCTTCCCTCCTCCCATCCCACCCTCCCTACCTCCCCCCTCCCGTCCATTTAAGGTATACAATCTAGGATACATTAAACCAGTCAGACAATGTTGTCATTCAATAAAAGTACACCAGAAATTCTACTGAGTCCATTCTTTTCATTTCCTTTTCCTTCCGTTAACTTAGGTAATGATTATCCCCGGTAGGTTTTCGCTATTGTATTTAATGTAAGGTTCCCATATTTGTTCGAATATTTCAATATTATTTCTTAAACTATATGTTATTTTTTCTAATGGAATACATTTATTCATTTCTATATACCATTGTTGTATTTTCAAATTATCTTCCAATTTCCAGGTTGACATAATACATTTTTTTGCTACGGCTAGAGCTATCTTAATAAATCTTTTTTGTGCACCATCCAAATCAATTCCAAATTCTTTGTTTTTTATGTTACTTAGGAGGAAGATCTCTGGATTCTTTGGTATATTGTTTTCTGTTATTTTATTTAATATCTGATTTAGATCTTCCCAAAATTTTTTTACTTTCTCACATGTCCAGATTGCATGAATTGTTGTTCCCATTTCTTTTTTACATCGAAAACATCTATCAGATACTGTTGGGTCCCATTTATTTAACTTTTGAGGTGTAATGTATAGCCTGTGTATCCAGTTATATTGTATCATACGTGACCTCGTATTTATTGTATTTCTCATCGTTCCGGAGCATAACTTCTCCCATGTTTCCTTTTTTATCTTTATATTTAAATCTTGTTCCCATTTTTGTTTAGTTTTACCATTTGTTTCCTCATTCTCCTTTTCTTGCAGTTTAATATACATATTTGTTATAAATCTTTTGATTATCATTGTATCTGTAATCACATATTCAAGGTTACTTCCCTCTGGCAAACTCAAGCTGCTTCCTAATTTATCCTTCAAGTAGGATCTCAATTGGTAATATGCCAGCGCTGTATCTTGAGTTATATTGTACTTATCTTTCATTTGTTCAAAGGATAAGAATCTATTTCCTGAAAAACAATTTTCTATTCTTTTAATCCCTTTTTTTTTCCCATTCTCTAAAGGAAAGGTTATCTATTGTAAAAGGGAGTAACTTGTTTTGCATCAATATTAGTTTTGGTAATTGATAATTTGTTTTATTTCTTTCTATATGAATCTTCTTCCAAATATTGAGGAGATGATGTAATACTGGAGAACTTCTATGTTGTACCAATTTTTCATCCCATTTATATAATATGTGTTCAGGTATCTTTTCCCCTATTTTATCTAATTCTAATCTCGTCCAATCTGGCTTTTCCCTTGTTTGATAAAAATCTGATAGGTATCTTAATTGTGCAGCTCTATAATAATTTTTTAAGTTTGGCAGTTGTAAGCCTCCTTGTTTATACCATTCTGTTAATTTATCTAGTGCTATCCTCGGTTTCCCCCCTCTCCATAAAAATTTCCTTATTTTCTTTAACTCCTTGAAGAATTTCTCTGTCAGTCGTATTGGCAATGCCTGAAATAAGTATAATATCTTTGGAAAAATTTTCATTTTAATACAGTTTATCCTTCCTATTAGTGTTAGTGGTAAATCTTTCCAATGCTCTAAATCGTCCTGTAATTTTTTCATTAATGGATAATAATTGAGTTTATATAGTTGGCCGAGATTTTTGTTTATTTGTACACCTAGGTATCTTAATGCTTGCATTTGCCATCTAAATGGTGATTCCTTTTTAAATTTTGAGAAATCCACATTATTCATAGGCATTGCTTCACTTTTATTTACGTTTATCTTGTAACCCGACACTTCTCCATATTCCTTCAATTTCTTATATAATTCTTTTATTGATAGTTCTGGTTCTGTTAAGTACACTATAACATCATCCGCAAATAAACTGATTTTATATTCCTTGTCTTTTATTTTTATTCCTTTTATATTATTATCTGTTCTTATCAATTCTGCTAGTGGTTCTATAGCTAACGCAAACAATAAAGGTGATAGTGGGCATCCCTGCCGTGTTGACCTGCTTAAGTTAAATTGCTTTGATACATGTCCATTTACTGTCACTTTCGCTAACGGTCCCTTATATAATGCTTTAATCCAATTAATATACTTCTCCGATAAACTGAATTTTTGCAATACTTTGAACAAATAATTCCATTCTACTCTGTCAAAGGCCTTCTCTGCGTCTAAAGCAACTGCTACTGTAGGTGCTTTATTCCCTTCTACTGCATGAATTAAGTTAATAAATTTACAAATATTGTCTGTTGTGCGTCTTTTTTTGATAAATCCAGTTTGGTCTAAATTTACCATTTTCGGTACATACTCTGCTAATCTGTTTGCTAATAGTTTAGCTATTATCTTATAATCTGTGTTAAGTAAAGATATTGGTCTATATGACGCTGGTGAGAGTGGATCTTTCCCTTGCTTTAGTATTACTGTAATTATTGCTGTTTTACATGAATCTGGTAAGCTTTGTGTTTTATCAATCTGGTTGATTACTTCCAGGAGGGGCGGAATTAATAAGTCTTTAAATGTTTTGTAGAATTCTATTGGGAATCCATCCTCTCCTGGTGTCTTATTATTTGGTAATTTTTTTATTATCTCTTGTATTTCTACTATTCCAAATGGTTCTGTTAATTTATTTTGTTCCTCTATTTGTAGTTTTGGTAGTTCAATTTTAGTCAGAAATTCATCTATTTTCCCTTCTTTCCCTTCGTTTTCAGTTCGGTATAATTGTTCATAGAATTCTCTAAAGTTTTCCTTAATTTCTTTTGGATTATATGTAATTTGTTTGTCTTTTTTCCTTAATGCCAATACCATTTTCTTAGCTTGTTCTGTCTTAAGCTGCCATGCTAGGATTTTGTGCGTTTTTTCACCTAGTTCATAATATTTCTGTTTTGTCTTCATTATATTCTTCTCCACCTTATAGTTTGTAGTGTTTCATATTTTATTTTTTTATCCGCCAATTCTCTTCTTTTAGTTGTATCTTTCTTCATTGCTAATTCTTTTTCTATATTTACTATTTCCCTTTCCAACTGCTCTGTTTCCTGATTATAGTCCTTCTTCATTTTGGTTACATAACTTATTATTTGCCCTCTAATGAATGCTTTCATTGCATCCCATAGTATAAACTTATACTAAAAAATACTGATTCCGTATTTATTTCAAAATACATTTTTATTTGCTTTTCAATAAATTCTCTAAAATCCTGCCTTTTAAGTAACATGGGGTTTAATCTCCATCTATACATTCTTGGAGGGATGTCTTCTAACTTTACTGTCAATATTAAGGGTGAATGGTCCGATAGTATTCTAGCTTTATATTCTGTTTTTCTTACTCTATCTTGCATACGAGCTAATAACAAAAATAGGTCTATTCTTGAGTATGTTTTATGTCTAGCCGAGTAATATGAATATTCCTTTTCCTTTGGGTGTTGTTTCCTCCATATATCCAAAAGTTGCATTTCTTCCATCAATTTAATTATAAATTTGGTTACTTTGTTCTTTCTGTTAATTTTTTTCCCAGTTTTGTCCATATTTGAATCCAAATTCAGGTTGAAGTCCCCTCCTATTAATATGTTCCCTTGCGTATCTGCTACCTTCAAAAAGATATCTTGCATAAACTTTTGATCTTCTTCGTTAGGTGAATATACATTGAGTAGATTCCAAAACTCCGAATATATCTGACATTTTATCATTACATATCTCCCTGCTGGATCTATTATTTCCTCTTCTATTTTAAATGGCACATTTTTACTAATTAATATAGCCACTCCTCTTGCTTTTGAATTATATGATGCTGCTGTTACGTGTCCTACCCAATCTCTCTTTAATTTCTTGTGCTCCAATTCAGTTAAATGTGTTTCTTGCACAAATGCTATATCAATTTTTTTCTTTTTTCAGTAAATTTAGCAGTTTCTTCCTTTTAATTTGGTTATGTATTCTATTAATATTTAAAGTCATATGAAAGATTTCACTTTTCATATGTAACAAAGGTCACTCTTTTAGTTCCCTCCTTATTCCCTCTATTCCATTTCCTTCCCTTATTAATTCTTGTCTATACTATCTATATTTTCCTCTAAATATGGATACATTCATGTATGCACATTATACATATACACACATATACCTCTTTACCCACATACATATAAATCGTGGTCATTTTTACTCTTATTACATATCTTCATCTCTCTGGTTGTTTTGTAGTTGTTCTGCAAGTTTCCTTGCTTCCTCTGGATCCGAGAATAGTTTTTTTCCATAAGATCGTTTTCGATGTATTGAACTCCTTTCTCTTCTTCAGGAGTTCAAAACTTATGTGTCTTTTTAGTTCTCAGTCTTTTGTACTCTCGTTACACGTCTTCATCCCTCAGTCTATTTTGTAATTGTTCTGCAAATTTTCGTGCTTCCTCTGGATCCGAGAATAGTCTGTTTTGTTGTCCTGGAATAAATATTTTCAATACCGCTGGATGCTTTTGTATAAATTTATACCCTTTCTTCCATAAAATCGCCTTTGCAATATTGAACTCCTTTCTCTTCTTCAGGAGTTCAAAACTTATATCTGGATAAATGAAGATTTTTTGCCCTTTGTACTCCAGTGGCTTGTTGCCCTCTCTTACTTTTTCCATTGTCTTCTCCAGTACCTTTTCTCTTGTAGTATATCTTAGGAATTTTACTAAAATAGATCTTGGCCTTTGTTGTGGCTGTGGTTTAAAGGCCAATGCTCTATGTGCCCTTTCTATTTCCATATCTTGCTGTAGTTCTGGACATCCTAGGATCCTGGGGATCCAATCTTTTATAAACTCTCTCATATTCTTGCCTTCTTCATCTTCCTTAAGGCCCACTATCTTTATGTTATTTCTTCTGTTATAATTTTCCATTATATCTATTTTCTGAGCTAACAGTTCTTGTGTCTCTATGACTTTTTTATTAGATTCCTCTAATTTCTTTTTTAAGTCCTCTACCTCCATTTCTACTGCTGCTTCCCGCTCTTCCATCTTGTCCATTCTCTTTCCCATTTCTGTTAAGGTCATATCTATTTTATTCATTTTCTCTTCTGTATTGTTTATTCTTCTTCTTAAATCATTAAATTCTTGCGCTTGCCATTCTTTAAATGACTCCATGTATTCTTTAATAAGAGAAAGTATATCCTTTATCTTGCCTTTCCCTTTTTCTTCTATTTCACTGTACTCTTCCTCTTCTTCTTCCTCTGGGTTGGCCATCTGTTGTTTCTTTGTTGCCCTTTTCTTCTCTTCTTTCTTGTTTTCGTTGTCTTCTATGTTCTCCTCTTGCTGCAGGTGTTCTGCAGCTGTCATTGCCGGCTGTGGAGATCGACTCCCCAGCTGGTCACCCCTCCCGTCAGTGTGTTTTTTTGCATGCGCGACTCCTCGCGCATGCGCGGTTGCGCACTTTTACTCGGCTCAGCGAGCCATTTTTGTAGTCCACTTTCTACCGACCTGAGGGAGCGGGTTTCTCTCTCCACCGCGGGCCTCTTCGAACAGGTAAGGCCTTCTCCTTCTTCTTCCGTTGTCTTCTCTTCCTCTCTTCTTACCGTTGATTTCGATTTTTCTTTTTTCGTCGCCATCTTCTTTCCACCTTTATATTCACTTTTCTTTAATTTTTATTTTTGTGCCTTTGTGTTTTCCTTTGTTTTTTCCGACTTTTCTGGAGAGGGCTGGAGTTCACCGTCCGGCCACTACTCCATCACGTGACTCCTCTTGTTAGCCCATATTCAAGGGAGAGTTAGGAAAACTGAATACAAAGCTAGATTACTATCAGATCATTCACCCCTATTATTAGCAATAGAACTGGAGGACACCTCACCAAGATCAAGGTTAAACTCCATGCTACTTAAAAGACAGGAATTTAGGGAGTTTATTGAATGCCAAATTAAAACATATTTTGAAATAAACACAGGATCAGTGAAAGACAAATTTATATTATGGGACGCAATGAAAGCCTTCATTAGAGGGCAGATAATAAGTTATGTGACTAAGATGAAAAAGGATTACAATCGGGAAATAGAGCAGTTGGAAAGGGAGATAGTAACTACAGAAAAGGAATTAATAAAAAGGGATGCTATAACAAAAAGGGGAGAACTGGCAAACAAAAAATTAAATACGAAACATTACAAATGTACAAGGTGGAGAAGAACATAATGAAAATAAAGCAAAAGTATTACGAACTGGGAAAAAAAAAACACAAAATATTAGCCTGGCAACTTAAAAAGAACAAGCTAAAAAAAAACAATACTGGCATCAAGGAAAAAGGACAAACAAATTACATATAATCCAACAGAGATGAATGAAAATTTTAAGGAATTTTATGGACATTTGTATCAAACTGAGAATGAGGGGAAAGATAACAAAATAGAGGAATTTTTAGCTAAAATTGAACTGCCAAAATTGCAAGAGGAACAAAACAAACGAATAAAACAATTTGAAATAGAGGAAGGACAGGATATATTTAAAAAGCTGCCGAACAATAAAACACCAGGAGAGGATGGATTTCCAATAGAATTTTATAAAACTTTTTAAAGAGTTATTAATTCCTCCTCTCCTGGAAGTAATGAACCAGATAGAAGAAACCCAAAACTTGCCAGATTCATGTAAGATAGCAATAATTACAGTAATACCAAAGACAGGGAAGGATCCACTAACACCAGTATCATATAGACCAATATCTCTACTTAACTCAGACTATAAGATATTAGCAAAATTATTAGCAAATAGATTGGCCAATTGTGTACCTAAAATAGTAAAACAAGATCAAACTGGATTTATTAAGAAAAGACGAACAGCGGACAATGTCCGCAAACTTATTAATCTAATACACACAGTTCAAGGAAATAAGAAACCAACAGTGGCTGTTGCTCGAGATGCAGAAAAAGCCTTTGACAGAGTAGAGTGGAATTACTTATTTAAAGTATTACAGAAATTCAATCTACCAGAAAAATATATAAATTGGATTAAAGCATTGTATAATGGACTGTTGGCAAAGGTAGCTGTAAATGGATATGTATTGAGTCACTTTAAATTAAGTAGGTCAACTAGACAAGGATGTCCACTATCCCCCCCCACCCAACTGTTCGTCTTAGCAATAGAATCTTTGGCAGAACTGATAAGAATAGAAAATAAAATAAAAGGTATAAAAATAAAGGAGAAGGAGTATAAAATCAATTTATTTGCAGATGACTTCATAGTATACCTGACAGAACCAGAGGTATCAGTAAAAGAATTACATAAGAAATTGAAGAAATATGGAGAAATATTGGGGTACAATATCAATGCAATTAAAAGTGAAGTGATGCCAATGAGTAACGCAGACTATACAGAATTTAAAAAAGAATCACCATTTAAATGGCAAGCACAAGTAATCCGATACCTAGGGATCAGGTTAGATAATAACTTAAGCCACTTGACAAACTAAATTATCAGCCACTAATAAAGAAATTGAAGGAAGACTTAGAACAATGGAAAGAATTACCGCTAACCTTGATTGGGAGGGTAAACTGCAAATGAATGTGTTCCCAAGGATACAATATTTATTTCAAACATTACCAATTCCCTTAACAGAAAAATTATTTAAGGAACTAAAGAGAATAATAAGGAAATTCTTGTGAATTTCTTGTGAATACCCTATCCAAGGGTAGCGTTAGATAAATTAACAGAGAGGTATAATCAAGGTGGTTTGCAGTTACCAAATTTTAGAAATTATTATAGAGCCGCACAATTGAGGTATTAGATTTTTACCAGACAAGGGAAAAACCAGACTCGACTAAGAGCTAGATAAAATAGGGGAAAAGGTACCGGAACATATGCTTTATAGGTGGGATGAAAAGCTGGTACAATATAAAAACTCACCAGTACTGCATCATTTACTTAATACATGGAAGAAGATCCACTTAGAAGGGAAAAAAACAAATTATCAAATAACAAAATTACTATTGACACAAAATCCACTAATCCCTTTTACAATAGTCAAGCTTTCCTTTAGATAATGGGAGAGAAAAGGAATCAAAAGAATAGAAAACTGTTTCTTGGGAAATAATTTATTAACATTTGAACAGTTGAAGTACAAATATGGAATAACTCATGGTACAAAGTTTGCATGTCATCAATTGAAAGCTTATTTAAAGGATAAATTGGGAAACAGCTTGAGATTACCTGAAGGAAGCAGCTTTGAATACGTGATTACAGACACAATGATAATCAAAAGATGTATAACCAACATGTACATTAAGCTGCAAGATAAGGAAAATGAAATAAAGTATAAACCTAAGCAGAAGTGGGAAAAGGATTTAAACATAAAGATAAAAAATGAAATATGGGAAGTTATGTTCTGGAACTATGAAGAATACAAGAAACACAAGGTTATGCATGATACAGTATAATTGGTTACAAAGGGTATATATTACTTCTCAAAAATTTAAAAAATGGGATTCAACATTATCTGATAGATGTTTTCACTGTTAGAAGGAAATGGGAAGAACACTACATGCAACTTGGGCATGTACGAAAGTAAATACGTTTTGGGGAGAATTGAATCAGATACTAAATAAAATTACAAAAAATAACATACCAAAAAAACCAGAGATAATTCTTTTAAGTAACAAGTAGTAGAGAATTAGGCCTCAAACTGGATAAAGTGCAAAAAAAAATTCATTATGATAGCCTTAGTGATAGCAAAAAAATGTATAATGTCAACTTGGAAAATGGAAGAGAGCAATGGTACATGGAAATGAATAAATGTATTCCATTGGAAAAAAATAACATTAATTTAAAAAATAAAGACAATGTTTGAACAAATATGGGAACATATCAAGAGAGCTTGCCTATGACCTCCATTCCCTAAAATGAGAATGAAAATGTTAAGAAGACAAAACGACTAGATTCAGTGCGTAATAAATAGATGATGCATTTTTCTGGTTTATTTTCCTTTGTGTGAAAATATTGTTTTATGGTTTAATTGTTTTGTATATGTTGAATATTTATGGGTATTGGAAGGGGGTAGGTAGAGGGGAGGGGGGGAAGGGAGAAAAGACCACTGTGTAAATTTAATGAGATACATTTGTACATATTTTGGTTGATATGGTTCACAGTGTGAAAATTTTTTAAAAAAATTAAAAAGAGAGAGAAGGATGGGGAGCCCACCTGGTCAATGTTGACCCCACCTGAAGTGAAACTGAATGAAAGGTTTGCATGGGGAATACATCCAAATTTATAACAAAAAATGTATTATGCTCTCCAGAATGAATGTGCAAAACCAGGGTTGCAGAGGTCAAGGGAAAGATGGGAGTCAGACTTGGGTGTGGTGATTTCAGAAAGAAGTTGGTCAGATTGGTGTAAGGACAGCATGACATCAATTATAAATGCAAGATATGGACTGGTTCTGTATAATATTTTACACCAATTATATCTTTCCCCACAAAAGTTACACAGATCAAAAGCAGAAATATCAGAGATGTGTTTCAGATGTGGGACTGAGACAGGAACTTTTTTACATTACATGGTTGTGTGTGAAGGTGAAGCCATTTTGGCAAGAAATAACAGAAAGCGGTAACAAACCAGGAGAAGCTTGTTGGAACTGAAATAGAAGCTCCAGAGTGGCAGATGGCTGGAAGTGCTATCTGTCTGATGTTTCTCTTGGAATAAGTGAAACAGAAAGGAACTCTGTGGTAGCCTGAAAGAAAGAGGTTATCATCTGGAGAACCCTGATGGGGCAAGTTTTATCAGCAAGACATTGAGGTGATTAATGGTGGTACCTCAGTTGTGGAAATCCTGGAACCATACATCTCTCTCTGCAAACCTACAGGAACCTTCCTGAGCAGTAACCATTTACCCTTTGAGCATCGAAGCCTGGTGAACTTTATAAATGTTAAATCTGTGCACAGTATAAGAATTTCCTGCAACCAGAGAACTTGGAAGAATGGGAAGTGAGATTGAATTGTTAACCAAAGAACTCTTCTTAAAGGTACACATACATTATATACACATGCGCTTAGAATTAGAAGGGGGTTAAGTTAGGTTAGTTAAGTTAATAGTGATAAGTTAATGTTTGGTTCTGTTTTCATGTTTAAAGATAATTAAAAACAACCATTAAGTAACCATTTGTCGTGGTGAATATCTATTGCTGCTGGGTTATGGGGTCCTTTGGGCTTGTAACACTACTCACATCTACTCTAATCTAATCACATCTATATCTAATCTTATAAACCTCTATCAAGTCTCCCCTCATTTTTCTTCATTGCAAAGAGTATCATCCTAACCTGTTTAATCTTTCTTGGTAACTCAACTCCTGAAGACCCGACCACATAAATCTTCTCTGAACTCTTTCAATCGTATTGATATCCTTCCCGTTGCTGGGCAACCAGACTGCACACATTATTCTAACTGTGGTCTCACCAATGACTTGAATAACTTAAAAATAACATTCCAACTTGTATATGACAAACTCATTATTATCATCCTGTGTCTGTTATCTTTGTCCTTGTAGGCAGCAGACAGGAGAGGATACAGTTTAAAGAAATTTGATAAGTTGCTAGATTTTATTCCTCATCTTTACTGTCCAGGTGTTCCAGGACTTCATGTTGAGCCAGTGAGATAGTATCTGCTGAGGACCTTTTGCTATGATAGGCAAACTGGAATGTATCTATGTCGCCTCTCAGGCAGGAGCTGATATGTTTCAACACCAGCCTTTCAAAACACTTGATGTAAGTGCTTACAGTCGATAGTCATTAAAGGTTACTGCACTCTTCTTGGACACTGGTATGATTAATGCCTGTTTGAAGATATCCATCCTTCATCTTGAGGCTATGTCCCGAAGATGTTGAAAATATCCGTGAATACATTGGTAAGTTGGCCAGCACAGATCCTTTACCCCCCTCTCTCTCTCTCATCCTATCTTTAGTCCTCACAATTGTGTATACCTCTATCAAATCTCCCCTCATTTTACGACACTCCATGGAATGAAGTCGTACCCTAAACAACCTTTCCCTATAATTCAGCTCTTCAAGTCTCGGCAACATCCTTGTAAATTTAACTTTCATTCATCCAATCTTATTTGTATCTTTCCTGCAGGTAGGTGATGAAAACTGCACACAATACTCCAAATTTGGCCTAATAACCTCACATTGGTCTTGTACATCTTCCACATAACATTCCAACTGCTGTATTCAATATTTTAATTAATGAAGGCCTCTGTGGCAAAAGCTCTCTTTACGGCCCTATATATCTGCGATGTCACCTTCAAGGAATTATGTACCTGTATTACCAAATCCCTCTGTTCTGCTGTACTTTGCAACTCCTTACTGTTTGCCATGCGAGTCCTCCCACAGTACAACACCTTACACTTGCCTGCATTAAATTCCATCAAACATTTGGCAACCCATTTTTTCAGCTGGTCCAGATTCCTCTGCAATCTTTGAAATCCTTCCTCACTGTCAACTACACTCCCAATCTTCGTGTCATCTGCAAACTTGCTGATTCAATTTTTCACGTAATCATCCAGATCGTTGATAAAGATGACGAACGACAATAGACCCAACACTGATCACATCATTGGCTTTCAGTCAGCAGTCTTTAATCCAATTTACGACCTCATCTTGGATGCCAAGCAACTGAACCTTCTTGATCAACTTCCCATGCTGGACCTTGTCAAAGGCCTTTATCCACCCTTATTTGCCTCAAAACAGAAAGTAGCTCTCCTCTGTAATTTGCATGGGATCCATGACCTCTCTGATGTTTTGTCTATTTCTTTACTCAGTGTCCATCTCTTCTTCTTCTTTGGCTTGGCTTCGCGGACGAAGATTTATGGAGGGGGTAAAAGTCCACGTCAACTGCAGGCTCGTTTGTGGCTGACAAGTCCGATGCGGGACAGGCAGACACGGTTGCAGCGGCTGCAGGGGAAAATTGGTGGGTTGGGGTTGGGTGTTGGGTATTTCCTCCTTTGCCTTTTGTCAGTGAGGTGGGCTCTGCGGTCTTCTTCAAAGGAGGTTGCTGCCCGCCAAACTGTGAGGCGCCAAGATGCACGGTTTGAGGCGATATCAGCCCACTGGCGGTGGTCAATGTGGCAGGCACCAAGAGATTTCTTTAGGCAGTCCTTGTACCTTTTCTTTGGTGCACCTCTGTCACGGTGGCCAGTGGAGAGCTCGCCATATAACACGATCTTGGGAAGGCGATGGTCCTCCATTCTGGAGACGTGACCCACCCAGCGCAGCTGGATCTTCAGCAGCGTGGACTCGATGCTGTCCATCTACTGAGTAAATACAGATGCAAAAGAAAACCTCATTTCTCAATATTAAGCAGCTTCATAGGTAGAAATATTGCTATGAATTGTATTTAAATAATAAATGAATTTGTGCAAAAGGAAAAGAAAGTGAGGTAACATCTGAGATTTATTGTCCATTCAGAAATCTGATGGCAGAGGGGAATGTTTTTTTTGTGCCACTGGTTTGTCTTCAGGCTCCTGTACCTCATTCTTGATAGTAGTAGGGTGAAGAGAGCATAGCCTGCTTGGGCGATGAGGGTCCTTGAGGATAGAGGTTGCTTTCTTAAGACACCGCCTTTTTGAGATGTCCTTGATGGAGTGATGAGTAGTGCCCATGATAGAACTGGCTGAGTTCACAACTCTGTCGTCTTTTCCTGAGCTGTGTATTGGTACCTCCATACCAGAAGGTGATACAACCAGTCAGAATACTCTCCACGGTACACATGTAGAAATTTGCAAGAGTCTTTGATGACATACGAAATCTCTTCAAACTCCTCAGGAAGTATAGCTGCTGGCGAGCCTTCATGATTAGATTAACATGGAGGCCCTACAACAGATCTTTAGTGATGTTGACATTCAGATATTTGAAGTTCTTAACCCTTTCCACCACTGACCCCTCGAAAGGACTGGTTCATTTTCTCCTGATTTCCCCCTCCTTGTCCACAATCAGTTCCTTAGCTTTGCTTGCATTGAGTGCAAGGTTGTTGTTGTATCACTCAACTAGCTGATCTGTCTCACTCCTGTACGCCTATTCTTTGCCATGTGCTCTGCCAACAGCTGTGGTGTCATTGGCAAATTTGTAGATGGCATTTGAATTGTGTCTAGCCACATGGGTCTAGTCATGGGTGTAGAATGAGTATAGGAGTTGGCTAAGCTCACATCCTTGAGGAAGAGAAATTGTTTCTGATTCGTACTGACTGTGATCTTTGACATTTATACATACATACAGCACAGTAACCTTACAGAAAGGTCTGGACCTGAATGTCCATCGCTGGTGCTGTAACGACGTTGTGCTAACCGCGCCACCCCATGAGGAAATCGAGAATCCAGTTGCAGATGGGGTGTAAGCGTCATGTCAAAAATCAAGCATGTTCAAAGCTGGGAAAATAGAAATAACTCGCATTAATAGATGTCAGTAGGATGCAGATAAAATGCAACCCAAGCAAAATTAAATTGGAGACCTTCTGTGAGATACTGATAATATTGCCTTAAGAAACGACATGGTCAATTGTTTTTGGTAAGTTAGAATCTTTAAAACCCTATGGATCTCTTCAGAGTTGTTTCTTGCTTTACCTGCAGTGAGAATTGTAGACTGTCCATTGATCAACAATTGAAAATGTGTTATGATTAACTACTAAACAATATCTTGAGTTTTTGCCTAAATTGTTTTCTATAATTGTCCAAATACTTATTTTTCTGTAAAAACGTCAAAACCAAGTGCAGGAGGGGTTTCAAGCCTGCTTTGTAAATTATTAAAGATCATGGCTGATCTTCAACTTCAGTATCATTAACCCCTTAATATCAAGAAATCTAATGATCTTTGCTTTGAATGGACACAATGATTGAGTCTCTGCAGCAAACCTTCTCCACCCCCCCCCACCCCCCCCCTCAGGTAGGATGATTTCAAAGATCCACAATGATCAGAACAAACAAATTGCACAAAATAGTTTATCCCTTATTCTGAAACTGTGACTCCTAGTTCTAGACTCCATAGTAAATGGAAATAAGTTCCCTGCATTTATCTTATTGAAGCCTTTTGTAAGATTCATTTTAGATCAATTCTCATTCTATTTGTCTCTTTATTTTTGCTATACATTTCCTTACATTTTCCTCCAATTCCTTACTGCTGGTTCATGGTTTACAGTACATCCCTAATGTGTCCAACTTTTCCTATCTACTGTATATTTATACAGATTTTCCTTTTCAGTTATGTCCTTCCATGGTTTTTGATGAACTCAGCAACCCTTCTGGTCTTTTCCCAACTCAGATCAATAGTTTACATTGTCAGTGGGATGCCATTAAAGTGCAACCTGAGTAAAATTCAAAGAGTCCTTCTGTAAGCCACTAATTATTATATTGGCTTAAGAAATGATGTGGTAAATTGTTTTATAAGTTACAATCTTTTGGAGCCTATTTTTTTTCCTTTCCTATCATATGTGAGTATTTTTTCATTAGAAATATTTGCTAATCTGTCTGCAGTTATCCCATTGTATTTTATTCTTCACTTTAAATGTTTTTTTCCTGATGTGCCAAATATTGCTATCGAAACAAATTTATGCTTTTTATTTTTCCTATTTTTAAACTCTAATATTGAATTACTTTTGCTTCTCAATTATTTATATTTCATTTATTTTTGTACTTTGTTGTCCCTTTTTACCACTGACAATTCAAATCATACACCATCCCCAAAACTGCAGTCCATTGTCATTTCTGTAGTGCTATTTATTCAATACAATAGGGGGTTTTCCAAAGAAATTAAGATACTAAACTCTGAAGAAGGAGAAACGAAACTGTTGAACAAATGGATTTCATTAACAAATTGAAGAGAATGAGTGTGGTTATTGAATATTCATTGAAAATGGCAAATTCAATAGAATCAATTATTAATGAAGGTGAAATAAAAATAGATAATGCTGGAGATACTCAGCAAGTCTGGCAGCATCTGTGGAAAGAAAAAGAGAATTAAAATTTTAAGTCAAATTTTTGTGTTGGGGAGAAGAGCTAAAACAAAAGTTTTACCTTGTTCTCGGTGAAAAGTCTGTAATTTAAAGGTTAAATTTCAAAGTAATTTCACACGATCATGTCATCAAGACAAAACTGAAGGTGGCTCGAATAACACTTAAGAGAGGATTTTTTTAATATCTTAAGTCAAAGAACAGAACTTTGAGAAATAGCTGAGAGTAGGCATAATATTTATATTTGATGGTGAGAGTTTGTATAATCTCATTATAAGCAAGTCATTTTATTCAAACTGAATTTTGAATTAAAAGGCAAATACAAAATTAGATCTTGAAATATTCCATGAAAAAAAATTTAAATTTATGTTAATTATAATGGTTAATTGTATAGATGAATGCATTTAGATTGAGGATTATATTTACAGTAATGATGGTGATGAAATTCTGCTCCATTATGCTGTTGCTATAGGCACGTATTGAATGCAGCATGAAAGACTATTTGGAGTCAAAGCATCTAATTTGTGTTTGGTTCAAGTTTCCCAAGAGTGATGCCTTGAGGCCACTGGGACTTGTATTGCCTCATGCAGTGCCCTTACAATTAATTTAGGAAAGGTATTTTGGTATCTGAACATACTGTTGTGTGATGTACGTTATGTGAGAATTTAGAAATTGGAGCAAAACTGCTTTTGCAACTTTACAGACAGAAAATAGAAATAGTTTTAAAACTAATGGGACTGAGATTTTGGTGTAATTGGTTCTTCTTTCTGGTACTTTGATTTCTTGGCAAAACAAAAATTATTACCTTTAGATTTAATGTTTGTGGTTTGGTTCCAATTTTTTTTGTAATTGCAAATCTGTAACATTTAAAAAATTTCCATTATTTTCTTTGTCCCTCCTGAAGTTGCTAATAAAAACTTGCTTGGAATATAGTTGTATAGCCAGCAGACACCTTATTTGTAACAGTCAATTTGATATCGTTATCATGGAGCAATAACTTTGTCTTCTCAAAACATCTACACCCATACATTTTGAGGATAAAATGGGTTCCCTGGTTGATTTTCTCGACCTAAAACATGCCACAGCATTATGGGAGCCTGAGTAACATTGACTTTCAGTCTGATTTTTATTTTTCTTAGTTTATATTTATACTATTGTCTCGACATATCACCTTGAGTTAAATGGATTTATTGTTTTATACTAAAACAATAAAAATTATTTATTGTTGCATTTCACTTAATTTGTTAACTATAACATGACATTTCAAACAGAATTTAGATGAGTATTTATTTTGAACAGCATAGTGATCAGCCATGATCTGTAAAATGGCGATGCTGGCTCGACGGGCCGAAGGGCCAACTCCAGCTCCTATTGTCTATTGTCATACAAATGAAATGATATTGTTTACTTATAGGTGAAGAATTATAAAAGAATGCTTACTTAAGTTGAAATATGACATCACAGTCAGACAAATTAACTTTTATTTATTTGAACCATGATAGAATTAGTTGCTTTTACAAAGTATAAAAATCTACTGTGTGCCATAAATATGGAGTTTTGGTTAATTCTGATGCATTCATAATACATGTTACTTGTCATTGATAGTTATACAGGAACCTCTATATATACACACACACACATATTCTTTTCTTTGGCTTGGCTTCGCGGACGAAGATTTATGGAGGGGGTAAAAGTCCACGTCAGCTGCAGGCTCGTTTGTGGCTGACAAGTCCGATGCGGGACAGGCAGACACGGTTGCAGCGGCTGCAGGGGAAAATTGGTGGGTTGGGGTTGGGTGTTGGGTATTTCCTCCTTTGCCTTTTGTCAGTGAGGTGGGCTCTGCGGTCTTCTTCAAAGGAGGTTGCTGCCCGCCAAACTGTGAGGCGCCAAGATGCACGGTTTGAGGCGATATCAGCCCACTGGCGGTGGTCAATGTGGCAGGCACCAAGAGATTTCTTTAGGCAGTCCTTGTACCTTTTCTTTGGTGCACCTCTGTCACGGTGGCCAGTGGAGAGCTCGCCATATAACACGATCTTGGGAAAGCAATGGTCCTCCATTCTGGAGACGTGACCCACCCAGCGCAGCTGGATCTTCAGCACCGTGGACTCGATGCTGTCGACCTCTGCCATCTCGAGTACTTCGATGTTAGGGATGAAAGCGCTCCAATGTGGGGGATATGGGGAGAAGGCAGGTAGGTGGAGTTAGGTCATAAATTAGATCAGCCATGATCTTATTGAATGGCGGAGCAGGCTCGATGGGCCATCTTTGGCCTACTCCTGTTCCTACTTCCTATACACACACACACCATCTTATCTATCTTGCAAATAATTATTAACTTACATTTTCTGAACAAACAGAATAGAAACATTATTATTAACTGCATCTTGTGTTCAGATGATCATTGCGGGAGTAATGCACTGCTTGTAATAATACTTTGTGCAAAGTTTCCATTGTAACACAAAAATTAACATTAGAATTCAGGAGATCCCTGGTTAATGTAAAATACATGAAGTTTTATTATTTGTGACTTGCCCCTTACCCTTTTAAAAAAAAAAGCACCTCCTAAAATATACTTAAATTCTGTTAATACTATTTTTTATTTGTGGAAAACTGGCTTTGAATGTGCGTTCCTGCAAATGTTACTTACGTTACAATCAATGATTTAGCTTCCTGTTTTTAAGAGGGGGGGGGGGAAATCGTTCTGTTGTTTTTTTTTCCTCCTTGACAACTGATGTCAGACGTGTCGATCCAAGAGTATTTTCTCAATGTCAACGAAAGCTGTTGAACAGAACTGACCAGAATTGAACAACCAAGCCCAAACATCTGCAAATCCTGTTCCTGATGACAATTAAGACAGTGATCAAGTTCAGCATTAAAATTGCCACCCGAAGCGATCAAATTGGTATTCCCGGAACAGATCAATAAGTGCAAGCACAGCGCAGCTGCCTGCCACAGATCCCCTTGGTCAGTTCAGATGAAAAGAATCAATCCGAATTGAGCACTTCGTTTCTTTGACATTCTTGCCCCCACCCCACCCCCCACCCCCCCTCCACCCCCACCCCCCCTCCACCCCCACCCCCACCCCCCTCCACCCCCACCCCCCCTCCACCCCCACCCCCCCTCCACCCCCACCCCCCTCCACCCCCACCCCCCTCCACCCCCCTCCACCCCCACCCCCCACCCCACCCCCACCCCCACCCCCCAACTCGTTCACCCATGCAAAGCTCTCTGTGGGAAAGACTCACATTTCTGGGCAGCGCAGGAGCCCGCCTCTGCCCCCATGGGTGCGCGCTTGGGGTGGCAACCCTTGCCCGGGGAGAAGCTGAGCTGAGGCCACTCGCATCGCCAGCGAGAGAGAAAGAAAACAAGGGGATGAGGAGCTTGGCTCAGGAGCCGTGTCCCTCGGCATCCGCAGGCCCGCTGAAGGAGGAGGGAATGGAAGGGACGGGGCGGCCGCCGCCGCCGCCTCGTCGAGGGCCCTGCTTCTTGGGGCAGCGAGTTTCATTGTTTGAGCCGCGCCTGACGTCACCAGTCCGCCAACCACATGCACCGGGAGCGGGCGAAAGTCTCCGTCCCCCCCCCGCCTCCCCCCCCGCTTCTCGTCAATTGGCGAATCCTGCCCGTCCTCCCCGCCTCAATTAAAAAAAAAGTTTGGGAAGCGAAAACGGGGACGTTCGCGCATTAATCCCACCGTCTGTCCCTCTCACTCTCGGCGCATCCGGAAGGGAAGTGGATGACATTCGCGAAGCGAGGTGAGTTGCATTTGTTTCTCCCCCCCCTCCCCCTCCGAGTGGGGGGGGGTTCGAGATCAGGGCGGCAGACGGGGGAGGGGGATTGCTCGGTAACCTCCAGCCACTTTGTGTCTCCCTGGCTTTATTTGGGGGGGGGGGGGGAACTGCGAGCGAACCGGAGAAGGACTTTTTATTCCTCTTTAAACAGCCCAACGGGCGGATTTTAAACCTATACAATGACCGCTCGCACTGTTTGTATCGATCGCCCCCCCCCCCCCCACTCATTCATTGCTGGTTGTGCGCCCCTGTTTACTGTCCACTCTCTCTCCTGTAGTGTTTTTTTTTGGGGGGGGGGAGAAAGAAGAGAAATAAAACGGGATTTCAATAAGAAACACCGGCGGCCTGTCCCGGGCCTTGGGACGCGGAGGCCGAAAGCAGAAGGCGGGCCGAGTCCTGCAGCTGTGCGAGGGGTGTTGGGGGGGGGGGGGAAGACGCTGGTGGAGCCCGTGTCCCAGGAAAAGGGGGGGGAGACGCTGGTGGAGCCCGTGTCCCAGGAAAAAGGGGGGGGGGGGAGACGCCTGGTGGAGCCCGTGTCCCACGAAAAGAGGGAAATACGTGCGGGTGGTTGTGCTGTGAAACCAGCCCCCTTTCATACACCCCCCCCCCCCCCAATAATCTCCTTTAACTCTGGGTGACAGCCCGGCCACCGGGCCAGTTGGGTCGGGCTAAACGACGCGGCCTCGAGGTCAGGCGTCACAGCTGCGTCCCGTCAGCTTCGGCCACCCCCACCCCCCCAATAATCCCCCACCAGCCGATCAAGAGAAATCCGCCGGCCGCTTTCTCCCCCCCGAGGTGCCGGTGCCCGGCCGCTGGGCGCCTCTCTCCCTCCCTTTGCATCCCTGTCCCACTCCCTCCCTCTCTCCCCTCCCTTTGCATCCCTGTCCCACTCCCTCCCTTTGCATCCCTGTCCCACTCTGCATCCCTCCCTTTGCATCCCTGTCCCACTCCCTCCCTCTCTCCCTCCCTTTGCATCCCTGTCCCACTCCCTCCCTTTGCATCCCTGTCCCACTCTGCATCCCTCCCTTTGCATCCCTGTCCCACTCCCTCCCTCTCTCCCTCCCTTTGCATCCCTGTCCCACTCCCTCCCTTTGCATCCCTGTCCCACTCTGCATCCCTCCCCTTTGCATCCCTGTCCCCCTCTCTCCCTCCCTCTCTCCCTCCCTCCCTCCCTGTCCCCCTCCCTCCCTCCCTCCCTGTCCCCCTCCCTCCCTCCCTCCCTTCCCCCTCCCTCCCTCCCTCCCTGTCCCCCTCCCTCCCTCCCTCCCTGTCCCCCTCCCTCCCTCCCTCCCTGTCCCCCTCCCCTCCCTCCCTCCCTGTCCCCCTCCTCCCTCCCTCCCTGTCCCCCTCCCTCCCTCCCTGTCCCCCTCCCTCCCTCCCTGTCCCCCTCTCTCTCCCTCCCTGTCCCCCCTCTCTCTCCCTCCCTGTCCCCCTCTCTCTCCCTCCCTGTCCCCCTCTCTCTCCCTCCCTGTCCCCCTCTCTCTCCCTCCCTGTCCCCCTCTCTCTCCCTCCCTGTCCCCCCTCTCTCTCCCTCCCTGTCCCCCTCTCTCTCCCTCCCTGTCCCCCTCTCTCTCCCTCCCTGTCCCCCTCTCTCTCCTCTCCCTGTCCCCCCTCCCTCCCGTCCCCCCTCCCTCCCTCCCTGTCCCCTCCCTCCCTGTCCCCCTTCCCATCCCCCTGTCCCCCTCCCTCCCTCCCTGTCCCCCTCCCTCCCTCCCTGTCCCCCTCCCTCCCTCCCTTCCCCCTCACTCCTCCCTGTCCCCCTCCTCCCTCCCTGTCCCCCTCCCTCCCTCCCTGTCCCCCTCCTCCCTCCCTGTCCCCCTCCCTCCCTCCCTGTCCCCCTCCCTCCCTCCCTGTCCCCCTCCCTCCCTCCCTGTCCCCCTCCCTCCCTCCCTGTCCCCCTCCCTCCTCCCTGTCCCCCTCCCTCCCTCCCTGTCCCCCCTCCCTCCCTCCCTGTCCCCCTCCCTCCTCCCTGTCCCCCTCCCTCCCTCCTGTCCCCTCCCTCCCTCCCTGTCCCCCTCCCTGTCCCCCTCCCTGTCCCCCTCCTGTCCCCCTCCCTGTCCCCCTCCCTGTCCCCCTCCCTGTCCCCCTCCTGTCCCCCTCCCTGTCCCCCCTCCCTGTCCCCCTCCCTGTCCCCCTCCCTGTCCCCCTCCCTGTCCCCCTCCCTGTCCCCCTCCCTGTCCCCCTCCCTGTCCCCCTCCCTGTCCCCCTCCCTCCCTCCCTCCCTCCCTCCCTGTCCCCCTCCCTCCCTCCCTCCCTCCCTGTCCCCCTCCCTCCCTCCCTCCTCCTGTCCCCCTCCCTCCCTCCTCCCTCCCTCCCTCCCTCCCTGTCCCCCTCCCTCCCTCCCTCCCTCCCTGTCCCCCTCCCTCCCTCCCTCCCTCCCTGTCCCCCTCCCTCCCTCCTCCCTCCCTGTCCCCCTCCCTCCCTCCCTCCCTCCCTCCCTGTCCCCCTCCCTCCCTCCCTCCCTCCCTGTCCCCCTCCTCCCTCCCTCCCTCCCTCCCTGTCCCCCTCCCTCCCTCCCTGTCCCCCTCCCTCCCTCCCTCCCTGTCCCCCTCCCTCCCTCCCTCCCTGTCCCCCTCCCTCCCTCCCTCCCTGTCCCCCTCCCTGTCCCCCTCCCTCCCTCCCTCCCTCCCTGTCCCCCTCCCTCCCTCCCTCCTCCCTGTCCCCCTCCCTCCACCCTCCCCTCCCTCCCCTGTCCCCCTCCCTCCGCTGCGGGCGAGTTGTTGAAATTTACCCCTTTGTGTATATTACATTATCCTCCATTTTTCTTTTCCTCAAAACAACAACCCTTCGCCATCTTGGGGAAAAGGTTTTAAAGCCTTTTGTTTGGATGGAGGGTTTAAAAGTGAAGTCGGGACTGGTTTCGGGGTCAGTGACGTCATGTAAAGTTTGAGTGAACCCCCCCCTCCCCGTCCCGTCCCCGACTTGATTGTGAAGCAGCAACTCCCTCCCCCTCCCCCCCCCCCCCCGTCCCCCCGCCCCCCTTTCAATAAGGAAACTTGATGAGCTGAGCCCGGCCCGCGTTCCCAGCCGCCGTGAAGCTGGGTGATTTGCGGCGCGAGAGTGATGTCGCTGCTCCCGCTGGTTGGGAGAAGCCCACCTCGGGTGAGAAAATGAGCACTGAACGAGCGCCGGGCCCTCCCCGCTCAACGTGTCGCAGCCCCCCGTCTAAACGCGAGCCCCGGCTGCAGTTTGGCCTGACCTTGCATTTGGTCCCAGTCAACCTTCCATCATTGAAGATGCTACCAACTGGCCAAGAAAAACGAGTGGTCGGATTGTCAACACCAAGACCACACGTTTCCCAACACGTTCCTCAATGTCCTCCACTAATTCTGTACTTGCATGAAAAGAACATGATCACCTCCCATTGTTTTCTTTTAAAAAATGGGCTCTCCCTCTTTTAATTTCTATTACTTTCAAAGAAAATGACTTACTCTTAACACAAAAGGTGTGTTCCTGAAATTTGAATTTGCTTAGACATCATTACCCCTAATACTGGCGTTTAGGTTTAAATAAGTGGATGTTTAAACCAAGTTAGATGCACTTTTTCACTGCCCGAAGCTCTGCACAAGTTGACACAAACCAGAAAAAGTAAAGTTGGACTGCCAGCCATAATCATCAAGGTTCTAACTTGAAAAGGCGTGGAGCTTTTAAGTGGTTTGTGTGGTTTGTGAGCTTCCATTTTTAAAGCGTTTGTAGTGGGAACATTTAAAGACAGGTTGGAAAATCATATTTTATTGTGCTTCTATGTAATTTCTACACTGAGGAGCGAAAGCTCTGTAACATCATACTTTAAATATTAGTGACGTACCCACACCAATCTTGGGGTTAATTTTTTTTTTTGGGAATCCAAAAGCCCAAACAGCAGATGGCTTTAAATTATACATGCAACAAAAGCCCGCAAGATTTGGCAGATTAAGCAGGGAGATAAGCTGATCAAAGAAAATCAAAATATTGCTTGCATCATTATTGCAGTTACTTGAAATACTGCATGATATATTTTTGGATTTTTCTGCCCTTTTCACCACAGGCGATACTAATTTATGTCTGGCATTTAGGATACATAAACAAGCTTCCTTTTGACTGCTTGGAATATTGCTAATGTGATTAAGATTTTTGGTGTTGAAAGCAAGCAAGTAAAATAATCCAAATTTATAAGATTAGTTTATTGAAGTGGAACCCTTTTAGAGAAGATGGACATGTTTTCCTTAAAATTAATTAAATAGATATAGTGTGAACTTTGTAGCTGGTGTGATGAGTTTGATTTTATTTTATAAGGGTTTCACACTTCTAATCAACGAAAAATATCAGAGCTCATCTTCCTTTTCATAATACCAGTTGACATCAATCATCAGTTTGACTTGAGAGCAAAAATGGATTCTGAACTCCTATTGCACCTTCTATCAAATAAGTAGGGGTTTGAAACATTATTTGCCCAGAACTTAAAATTCAATCACATTTTGTTCCTCAAAATTGTGCTTGATCACTGGTATTTTCTAGAGCAACATTCACATGCTTTAAGGTATGTAATTAGTTTTGGGTCTCAGAAATATTGTTACGTCTATTAATGATATAAAAATGATCACCTTTGTTAAAAATAATGTTTAAAAACAACAAAACAAGGCTGCAATTGTATTTCTTTGTTTAGCTGTTTTTGTTATGTCATATGAAATATGAAGAGCAGATGTTTTGCCAAACATCCTGATGTACTATTTCCTTATGGGAGTGTATGACTTTTTCTTCTGATGCATTGAGTTGACAGCTGCTGGATTTCATGGAGCTGCTAAGAACCCATTAGTGGGGTCATTGAATTGAAACAGAACAGTCACTCCCAGCTTGAATTGTAATTTCAAATGTTTTAAACTGTTGTTTCTCTGCAACATGAGAGTTTGATATTACAATGTTCCCAACATTACAGATGTAAGGAATAAACAGGGTCTTGTGCTTAAAATTATATTTTGTTTTATGGAAATTTTACATGTAGTACAGATCATTATTGCAGAATCTACAAAGCTAACAATTCAGGTGTTAATAAATTACTGTGGCAGTATTCAGTATCCAGCCACCTGTCACTCGTACTCTTGAGTAGTTTGTATCAGATATAATTACATTAATTCAATTTTAAAAGTTCCCACTTTTAACAGAAACAAATCTATAGGTCCAAATCATGATAGGGAGTAACAGCCTGGTCAAAATTTGGGTGTAGGAGTTATCAATTTAAGTGGTCACCGTATATTTAAATTGTTCCAAGATGTCTGCCTGGGTTTTCGAAACTTTGCTGAAGATATTGAAAAGCAGAGCTCTCTTATAATCCTAAATTAATATGTTTATTGCTGAAATAATTGAATTTGTTCGGTTATGGATTGGAAACAACTGGCTAACATGACTACTTGTAAATGTTTTCCTCAAAAGTATGAGGTTTGGGTCTGGCCATTCTTTGTGGACCCAAATAAAAAAGTTTACATGTTTATGCTGTGCATAGTTTATTTTTTTGCCATATGAATGAGTGGCAATTCTGCCACGCCCACAGGAAAAAGGAATCTCAGGGTTGTATGTGATGCCATGTATGTACTCTGGCAATAAATCTGAATTAAGATTATGCCTACGTACAAGTTGCTTCTTGACCTCCTTTTAAATTGTACGATAATGTAATTAAATTCATTCACTGTTAAAGGCTTCAATCTGATTTTAAACTTGAATCTGATCCTTTTTCATTCATTTGTCTTTGGTTTCCAGTTTCTTATTGCTCATATTGTTTATTCTTTCAGGGGTTTTGTCTTGGACTTCCATCTCATGTATTTATTTGTGAACATGCTGTTTTGCTTGCTGCTGTTCCTCAAACCTATTTCCTGGAATAAAAAAAATTTGCTTCTCTGTTAAGATGTGGTAAAATAACAAAAAAATACAAGTTCTATGTTTCTTTGTAGTTGGGTGAAGGTTATATTTAGTAGATTTAAGAAAATATATAAAACTTTGAACAGAGATCAATTCTGGACTTTTATGCAACTCTGAACTTTTAGACTGGGATGTCTAGTATGGGGTTGGCAAGTTGAAGTATAGGTACTCAGTGCTGACCGAAGGATTGGTCATCTCTTGGAATGGACGCATTTTGGAATTGCATACTTGTTAGTTGGCGTCCCGGTATCCACAGGCTGGGTGCAGCCATCTTGATTCCTGTGTGCATGTGCGAGTCTTCGGTTGTCATGTGTAGTGGGTTCGCATATTGATGTTTGGTTGGTGCATGCGTGAGAGTTTAGCGTCCCAACGATAGTGAATTTGTGCCCTTGACTCTCGCGCATGTGCCAACCAAACTCCAATAAGCGGACCCACTGTGCATGCGCCAACCAAAAACGTGTGCGTGCACAGGAATCAAGATGGCTGCGTCCAGCCTGTGGACCTCGGTTCGCCAGCCTGCGAGTTAATTGTGTGCATTTTGGCTCTTGCGTGCCCTGCATCCCTGTTATAGTTTGTCAAATACCACATAAACCGTGTAAATCATACTATTTTCTTCTTTAAAACAAATTTTCCATTGTATGTGCGGATGGATTCAAGTAGGGGAGTACCTGTATTCTCCCTGAAAAGTGTCAAATTTGATAATTACATTAAATAATTTGTCCTCATTTGAAAAGAATGAAATAGTATCACAATAAAATCTTGATTTAAATAGAAATTAATGCAAATTTTATAGTTCAATCACATTAAAGCCAAGTACAAAATCATTAAAAAAACTGGAGGCTTTGAGTGATTTACCAAAATCTTTAAAAGCTTTCTTTAAAAGTGAGATTTTATTTTTGTTTTTGTTTGAAGGTTAATAGATGCATTTTTTAGATAGGAGGAATACAAAATGCATCTTTTTGTACTTTAGCTTCAAGGCTAATTTTTAAACCAATTTAAAAAATATTTTATTCTGTTGATTAACTGGAGATAATTAAGTAAACAACTGAGAGCAATTTCTTAATGAAAATTTTGATGGAATAGTGATGATCTTTATTGACCATTCCTTGCATTGTAAGGAGTAATCAGTTGTAGCTTGGATAATAGGCCCCTGGCTTATTATGCTTTTCTTTGCACTTGCTACATTTCTTCAGTGGCATGTAACTGTCCTTGAATCTCTGCAGAGATGTGAAATCAAACAGGTCAGCAGTTTTTGTTGGTACTTTCACTGATCAGAATTTTGAAACAAAGAAATGTCCAGAAAGCAGCTGCAGTAAAAAAAAATTACCAGTATTTAATCACTGCCATTTTAACTGGCAAATGAAAAGTACATATGGTGTAATTTTTATACTGTAATATTGAGCTTGATATTAATAAATACCACAAAATGTTGAGCTGTACTTTGAAAGTGTTAGAAATATAAGTGGTTAATTATAAAATGAACATTAAAAATATCCAAATGTGCAGGTTCATTGCAGTGATAAACTATATGGCAAACATACCACCCATGAAGAGATGCATCAGAGTAATTAAAGTGGTATTTTATGAAGAAGATAATGTGCTTTTATCCTGTTCTTTCTGTTCTTGGCTTTTTCACTAGCAGATACTCATTAATCACATAAGCATTACTCCTGGTGAGGGCAGTGAGGTTCATCAAATTGGTAGTTGGTTTAGTGTTAAGAATAGTGCTGCAGCTCTTAAAGGATGGGCAAATATAAATCTGGGGTCTTTTCTATGCAAACCCTAGAGGTTAATACTGTATAATTCAATGTCCTCTCTCTCTGTTTTATATGATTGATGTTTTTTTTTAAAGGATTTAAAGCTTGATGCAAGTCTTCCAGTAGGTCATGGATGACGTCTTCTGATTGGTTAGATTTCTGTGTGTCGGGGGAGGGGAGGCCTTGAGTATGTTGCAGAGATTGCTGATTTTCCCTGAGATCATTGTCATATTGCTTGTGCAGTTATAAGAACATCGGAGTGATTGAAGTCTCCTACTGTGATAATGGAGGCTGGTGTTTCAAATGCCAATAGTTTTCCCTGTTTGTACTGCAAATTAAAGCTGTTTGCACTCTTAATGTGGCTAATGTGTATTACGTGAATGAACTACTGTATTTTTGCTTCAAAAATAATACTGAAATTTGGCTGTGGGAGGAGAGGATACCTCAATAATTTACAACACTGGTTGTAAACATGCTTCCATTTGCAGATTTCATGAAGGCTTGCACATCAAAACTGCATTGGATAGCAATAGTTTGTATTGATCATCCTCATTTAAGAATCTGGTCACTTCTGTCACATCGGCTTCCTTTTCTGCTGTGCAGGCAGCATAGCTTCAATTTTGAATTCATAATGTAGATTAAATGCATAAAGTGGTGAGACAATTTGACTCAAGATAGAGGAGAAATAAAGAATATTTATAGTTGGAGTGCTCTAAAGAAGGATACTAAAACTATAATTATTTGAACTCCACCAGCTTTATTTCTTTGATTGGGACATGAATGCATATATTCAAAGCAGATAAAGCTTTGAAATTTTCAGGTCAGGCAGCATATTGCAATGAAAGGTAATCAACTTGAGATGTTAACTCTGATTCTCTCTTCACAGGTATGTCTTGTCTTTTTGTTTTTATTGCAGATTTCCAGCATCTGCAGATTTCTGCATGTAAAAATGCTCTTCCTTGTGCTTTAGTTACCTTTTTGTCTTTACAATTTACACTAATATAGTACACACAACAGGAACAGTCACAAGGATAATGTTTTTCTATTGACAAGTTATACCTGAAACCATTACTTAATAATGACACCTGATTGAAAATATGTAATATTTTAATCAGTTTATTTATTTGTGTGTGTGTGTGTGTGTGTGTGTGTGTGTGTGTGTGTGTGTGTGTGTGTGTGTGTGTGTGTGTGTGTGTGTGTGTGTGTGTGTGTGTGTGTGTGTGTGTGTGTGTGTGTGTGTGTGTGTGTGTGTGTGTGTGTACACAAAACCTATTGTCCGGGTTTCAAGTAATCAGCAAAAAAAAGTAGAGGAAAATGAAAAAAGAAAATTTTTTAATAAATAACAAAATAATAGATAAAAATATGCAAGCTTAAAATTATAAAAGTAAATGGTCTCTGAAGTAGCACTAAAACCTTTGGTTAAGATGGGAGCAAATATTCAGTCAGTCGAGTACCTTGGTCATGTTTTGCTCATGGCAGATGTTTGAATTAAGTTGTGTTTGGATAAAACGGCGTTATCCAAGATGAAGAGCAGGTTGATGCTGCTTGCCATTGGTGTGACTCTCTTAGTGTCTCCTTATCTCTACTTGGTAAGAGTCTTTATTAATATATTATTAAGTATATTAGTGAGGCTTTATCTGTAAACTTGGGGGGGGAGGAGAGAGAGGTTGATTGTTTTTTTTGTCTTCTGGGCGGCTCCATGGAGGAGGCAGATGTGGCGAAAATAAAGTAAAATGCTTTAAGGTTAATATATTCATGCAAGTGAAGTTTGTTCAGTATAGTATATTTGTCTTTTAAACTGTTTATTCTTAATGCAGGTGTGTTAGGGACTGTAAGAGTAGGTCTCAAGCAACTAGAAAACTTGCTTATCTGCTTCTATCAATCCCCAAAGGTGCTGGATACCAGGAGTTTCACTGTATCTAGAAAAATTGTAGCTTTTCTTGTGTTGTGATGTGGATGATAGAAAATAGTGTAACGTGGCAATTTCATTTCTGGATAAAAATGGGAAATTCCAAATTCTGATGACAAATAATTATCTTGTTTAATTTTTGTGTGCCAAACTTGTCTCAATGTTGTATTCCTGGAGGTGCGTCATTTTAATAAATAGTTTTATAAAGGGGTTTTTCTGATGTCAAAATGTATGAAATCAAGTATTAGTGCTTTCATAAAGTTTTGACAGTATAACATTGAATGATGTATGAATGATCAAAATGACTTCAGAATTTTAATTCTTCCATTAGAGATTTACCAACATTTCTTGTATTTGTGCAATGGTAGCAAAATTAATGTGTATTTGAATAAATAATTATTTGTATCAAATGGTTTTAAAATTGGGTTAAATATCCCCTTTTTCCCTAATTTAGTAATTTTCCTGACTTTTGTGGCCATTGGAACATTCCGGTATTGTTCAGTGGGGATTTTTGTTTGAACAATGAAATTTGCTCCTAAGTGTTTGCCTCATATATTGTTCAAAACCAAAAGCTTAAACCAAATACTTCCATCAGGAAAATAGTAGATTGAAAATTGGGAAACAAAGTTGAGTTCCAGTTAATTAAATTGTTATAACTTTTAGATCTAATTAGAATTCTAAAAATTCTTTTGCATCAGGATGTAGAAGGGGCCAAATTCACCTACTATTTTTAAAAACACTGAATTGGTAACAGAATGCATTGGAATGGTGTATATATGATATCTTTATTTTGATTAAAGTGCCTTTCTTCCAATAAACATGCTTTTTGACAGATTATTTAGCATTTCCAATATAGCAGAGTAATGTTGGTAATATTACAGTCATTAAGCTGTTTAAAAACAAAACTACATTTATTCATTAATTAATGCTTTCACTTTCTGCAGAACTCAACCTGTGATTTTTTTGAGTTTTTTAATCCATTAATTTTACAAGATTAAAGTTTCAATTTTGGAGGATTTTAGAAATGCTCATTAATTTTCAAAACACTTTAGATGTTTATACATAATCTGATTGTCACTGCAAAGGGGAGTATTTAGTAGCCATCCTTGTTTGGTTTTCACATGATAGTGAAGTAATTTTCTCAGTGGCTTCAGTCAAGGTGATACAGTGCAGAATTTTAAGTGTGTTAATGTTGTGACTCAGCAGTAAAAGTGGAAATGCCAGGCTCGTGTGCAACTTAGAGGGGTTACCTCTTGTACCTGTATGAATCTGCTGACCATGCCTTTTCAGTGGACAGTTGTTACAAATTCACAAGATTGGTAGAAGCTTAGTTGCTGCAACACATTTTGTGTACATGGCTACGATCCTATGATTGTGGGAGGATTAATTGTGTCTGTTCATCAAGGGAAATTGTCTGGGAAATTGGAGTGACTTCTAGTGTGCTGTTTCTCTCATGTAATGACTGATTTTTGGAGAATTAAATGGTTGACCCCACCCTCCACCAAGAATACTAAAACTCAGATCTATTGTTCAGTTTGATTTCTAAATGGTGAATATTAATTGCCAATATTAATAAAGTTGTGTGTCAAGGATGTGATTAGACTTTTAGTGTTAAGAACATGGTCTTGTTATTTCTCCTTTAGATTAAGCCCTCAGGAATGAGGGAAGGAAGAACATTTGCTTTATTCCATGAGTGTTATTTTCCTTGAATCATTAGTCATTGCACAGAATTCCTTGCTTCCATATTATTTACTGATTTGTCTGTGAAAATGGATGGCATAGTTCTTATTTGAGTTTTATGACCTTTTTTAATGTTGAAGTATCATTGTGCATGTTTGTCACTCAATTGTCTTTTCAAAAGTTATTCAAGACACTTTTTGTTTAAACAAAAATGCACCTGAATTAAAAAAAACATGAAGTTCACATGATCTCTTTAGATTGGATCACATTGTAATGCTATGAATACACTATGAAGAAAGATTTGGCTCTGCACATCTACAGTTTGTTTTTGGAATTGCCCTTTGTCCAGAGTTACAGGACACAGGTTGTGGGTGGTGGTGAATATGCACGTCAAATTATCCTTGTGACACAAGCAACTTCATGTTGCCCTAATTTACCTTAAGAGAAGAGATTGCAATGTTGAGTTAGAATTGTGCTTTCCTCTCAGTAAGACATTTTCAATTTAAATTTCACTTCAGACTGTCAGCACATCTGGGCTGGCATTTCAGTGCATTTCCTGCAAAGTTGAGGTGTTTTTTGATCAAAGCCCAGTTTTTTTTTCTCCATTCTTATGGGATCTTGTATGCATATTTTCCAGAATGAAAACTAAAAAATAACTTGCTGTATGTTAAACAAGAATTGCTACATTCTGGCCATGCTTGATTTTAACCAATATCGTAATAGATCACTTGTTACTTTAACACATTTGTGTAGTCATGCTGAAGCTTTCCTTACTTTAAAGCCACTTTCATGTGCATTCTCCATCAAGAATGCACCCACAGAAGTGGATGCAGACCTATGGAATGGCCGTTCAGGTGTCAGCCCTGAAAGTGCTGCACTGGCCACCTGAAAGGGACAGCTGCAGGAGAGGCACCTCGGAGCACACTCCAGCTCTTGTCCCTGCGGGACGTCGAGGCTGGGGCGCCAACTGATTGTCATCAGCCCGCTCCTTAGCAGCCAGGTGCCAAGGAGGACTTCAGTGCTCCAACGATTATCCATCTTGGAGGAGGGTTGGAAAGTGCCTCCTGCTCTTTCAGGTAGCCTCCCGACAGCTGCATAGGGGTAGAATGTGCTGCTTTACATCGGTGTATTCTGGTCACCTGAAAGAGCCTTGGGGATGTGAAAAGCACCAGATAAATGAATATTTGTTCTTCCAAGATGAGCTCTTTAAAAAACCTTTTATTCTGATGTTTTTGTGCTGTTGCATTAGTCTATGGGTTAGATGCATTGTTTTACCACAGGCCTCTAGCACTGTTCTGACCCACCACTTTGGCCTGTGGAAAGGTGAGACAGAATAGTTATATTTTCTGCCAGTGTTTTGGACCAGTTACTGATATCTAATTTGATAGCAAAGTAATTTCTGGTTACTGTTAAAGACGATGTGTGGTTTTTCTCAACCACCGCTAATGTTCGTGGCATCAGTTATGATGAACGATTTATTCTTTGTGATTTGATCTTGGTGTCATTTATAGGGTTTGGCAAATGCATATTTGGACATCAGAGGTGGCTTCACATTTTATGAATTAGTCACCTTTGCCAGCATAGTTTGGTTCTGAATATCTTTTTAGTTCAGGTACTCCTTGTCAGATGGTTCAGATGTGAGTTGGATGGGTGTTACTGGGCTGAGGCCAATGTGAGAATAATACTTTGGATACATATTACTTCTGTTGCAGGAATCGGTGTAGATTAAATTACACTGTCAGTACTACCACTTCTGTGATATATCAGCGATTGATTTGGAATATCTCACACAATAACAGGATACACTTTGGAGTCCCCATATTAAGTAGGAAAACCTTGGATAGTTGGAGGAATAGCTAGCAATATCTGCTCTATTTACTCTGAAACTTGGTTTTAAGAATTATTACATTTGGAGATCTTATTCTCTTTGGCTTGGCTTCGCGGACGAAGATTTATGGAGGGGGTAAAAAGTCCACGTCAGCTGCAGGCTCGTTTGTGGCTGACAAGTCCGATGCGGGACAGGCAGACACGATTGCAGCGGTTACAGGGGAAAATTGGTTGGTTGGGGTTGGGTGTTGGGTTTTTCCTCCTTTGCCTTTTGTCAGTGAGGTGGGCTCTGCGGTCTTCTTCAAAGGAGGTTGCTGCCCGCCAAACTGTGAGGCGCCAAGATGCACGGTTTGAGGCGTTATCAGCCCACTGGCGGTGGTCAATGTGGCAGGCACCAAGAGATTTCTTTAGGCAGTCCTTGTACCTTTTCTTTGGTGCACCTCTGTCACGGTGGCCAATGGAGAGCTCGCCATATAACACGATCTTGGGAAGGCGATGGTCCTCCATTCTGGAGACGTGACCCATCCAGCGCAGCTGGATCTTCAGCAATCCACTGAAGAGGTACTGGGCTTCTCCTCCAGGAAAAACAAGGACTGGTTTGACGAAAACAGCCAGGAAATCCAGGAGCTGCTGGCAAAGAAGCGAGCTGCCCACCAGGCTCACCTTACAAAGCCGTCCTGTCCAGAGAAGAAACAAGCCTTCCGTCGCGCATGCAGCCATCTTCAGCGCAAACTCCGGGAGATCCAAAATGAGTGGTGGACTAGCCTCGCCAAACGAACCCAGCTCAGCGCGGACATTGGCGACTTCAGGGGTTTCTACGAGGCTCTAAAGGCTGTGTACGGCCCCTCACCCCAAGTCCAAAGCCCGCTGCGCAGCTCAGATGGCAAAGTCCTCCTCAGCGACAAGATCTCCATCCTCAACCGATGGTCAGAACACATTTGGAGATAAAAGTACAGTATCAGGACCTTTCAGCCCATGAACCTGTACTGCCCAAATACACGTATGGGATCAATTAACCTATATCTTTGGAACATAGGAGGAAACTAGAGTACCCAGAAGAAACTTATGTAAACACAGAGAAGAACATAGAAACTCCTTAGAGAAAGCTGTGGATTCAAATCCGGGTCACTGGCCCTTCCCATTCTGCTAAATTCATTTTCTTCTACAGCTTTACAATTCCTGGTTGGTAGCATTGTAAATCTTATTTTCCCATTTGAATTGTTAAAACTTGACCATCGTGTTTGATGAATCATGGAATCTTGGCCAAGTACAATTTTACATTTACTCATGGTCCAAATTCATTTTTCACCAGGTAATTTTGAACATGGATGTATTTTTTTCTCCTTTGCTACTCAAGAACACAGACTATTAGTCTAAGGCTAATAGTCCATTCATTATTCTAGAATCTAGATGGAACTGAATATGAGGATCCTCAACATTTGTGTTCCAGGATTCATTTTTGACCATTTGACAATATTTAAAATTGGAGCAAACATAATTGTCAAGTCTTGCAGTAATAAAGTTGATAATGAGTACTGTGATGTGTATTTCTATCTTGAGAAAATAGATTATCTACAATATTCAAGAAAAAGATTGTGTTTCATGGAATTTTAAAGTAAACCGAGGATTTATTTTAACCCTTTTGTTTATTTACCACACTCTTTACTATTGCTCGTTTCAAAAATCTCATTTGCTTTTAACAGTTTCTGGACTTTGCTTCTGCAACAGTTTGTAGCAAAAATTGTACACTTTGTATTGTTTAGATCTTCATAATTGTGGACCCCTCATCAAACTTTTCAGAATATATTTTTAAATACTTCAGTTTGACTGATAAACCATTTTCCACCTAAAGGAGCTGGGTTTATTTCTAGTTGGAATCTGAGTTTGATGACCCTGGAACAAGGCTGAGTGCATTAATACGAACAGGTGGCAAGTGTGAATTGGGAAACTCTTGGTCAGTTTTTTATTCATTTCCCACTTAATTATCTGATATTTTTGTTTCTGGACATTTTTGTAAGTGATAAATATTTTAATAAAATCCTTGTCTCGTATGCTAGAAATGGATGGAATCAATGTAAATCTATAATGGTCGTTTCTCTGCTGAACTGGACAAAATTAGAAATTGGTCTGCACTTGCCCCATGGATTATGATCAGGTGTTCTTTGTGGAAATTGTTTTTTTTTTAAATTTAGGCATACAGCCCTTTCGGCCCATGAGTCCATGCTGCCCAATTACACCCAATTGACCTACAACCCCCAGTAGGTTTTGAATGGTGAGAAGAAACTGGAGCTCTGGGGAAAACCCATTCAGACATGAGAAGGTACAAACTCCGTTGGTGCTAGACTCTAAACCCAGTCACTGGCGTGGTAACAGCTTTGCTAACCACTCCGCTAACTGTGCCGCCAACTCTTAGACGCTAATACTCCACTCTTAGACAAGCTGCTTTTTTAATTTAGCTTTTTTTGCATATCAGGCCCCCTTTTACCCTCTGTATACCTCTGTATATCAATCTCCTGAAAGTGGAACAATTGCCACCTTGTGGAGATAATTAAAGGCGAAAATCAAGACCAAAGAATAATCAGTGTGTAACACTCTTTTGATCATGTAAGGAAAATGGAAGCTTAAATCTGAGTGAAGGACGTGATCACCTAGTCAAGTCTGAGATTAGGTGAAACACTGAAGTTGAACTGTAGTTCAAGAATGTAAACAGTTGTTTACCCTTTCAGTTAAAATTATTTGCTCTCCTATTTAATAAAGGATCAAGGAAGTCTTCTGGCAACTTTATACTTAAATCACGCTGATTTTGATCCTTAATTTCATTATTGTTTGTATAGCCTTACTAGGTTGAAATTGGCTATTATATTTAACTGTATTTACTGAAATTACACATCTAAACCTTGTTTTTCTCAATATCCTTCCTAATCTGTTAAGCAGCATGACTTGACTTATTGCCCCATCTCTTATTTCACTGATAGCTTGAGTTGTCAACATTAAGTCCAGCATCTCTAAACTCAAAAACAGTTTTCCTCCGTCTGATTTCAATTTCTTGAATATCTCCATGCTATTCATAGTTCAGATTTATTGTCAGAATACATGCATGACATCACACAACAGATTCTTTTTCCTGCGGACCAGGCAAAATTTCTACTTATCAGCAGTACGAAACGCTGTAATCAAGAAAAGATACGAAAGAGAGAAAAGTAAATAGACTGTGCAAATACAGTAAAAATAATTAATAAATGTGCAAGATAAGTCCTTTAATAAGTCTATTGTATGGATTCCTGAAACTGGTGGTACGAGTCTTGGCACCGGTACCTCTTCTGATGACAGCAATGAGAACAGAGCATGTTTTGGGTGGTGTGGATCCTTGATGGGTGCTGCTGCTCTCTGATGTCATTGTTCTATGAAAATTTTCTGAATGGTGGGGAGAGTTTTGCCTGTGATATTCTAGGCTGTGTCCATTACCTTTTGCAGGGGTTTCTGCTCCGGTATTGGTGCTCTTGTACCAGCCTGGGGTGCAGCTGGTCAGTACACTTTCCACTAAACGTCTTTTGAAGTTTGCCAGGGTTTCCAATGTCATATCAAGCATCCACAAACTCCTGAGTAGGTAGAGGTGTTGATTGCTTTCTTCACAATGACTTTGGTGTGATGCGTCTGGAGAAGATCCTTTGAGATAATGACTCTCAGGAATTTAAATTTGCTCACCCTCTTTCCTCTTTGATTCTCCCAATGATCACTGGATTGTATACCTCTGGTTTTCCCTACTTAAAAGTTTACAATCAGCTACTCTGTTTTGGTGAAATTGAGTGCAAGGTTATTAATACACCAGTCACCCAACTTTTCAATCTCTTCTGTATCCTGACTCAACACTCCTTTTTGTATAACACACTACCATGATATTGTCAAAAAATTTGTAAATTGTGTTGTCGTACTGAGCCACAGACATGGGTGTAAAGCGATTTGAGCAGGGGGCTAAGTTTTCACCCCTGTGGTTCTCTAGTACTGATGGAGATTGTGGAGAAGATATTCTTGCATATCCTCACTGGAGTTTGGAAGTGAGGAAATCAAGAATCCATTTTACATAGTAGGGTATTGAGGTCCAGGTCGGAGTTTGCTGATTGGTTTTGAGGGGATGATGGTGTTGAATGCAGAACTGTAGCCAATAAAGAGCATCCTAATGTATGTGTCTTTGCTGAGCACATGTTCCAGGGTTTTCATCGAGCCAATGAGATGGCATCTGCCATAGACTTGTGGGTGTGGTTGGCAAAATGGAATTCATCCATGTTGTCACTGAAACAGGAGCTGATATGTTTCAACACAAGCCTCACAAACACTTCATCTCTGCAGATGTGAGTGCCATTGGTCGGTAGTCATTTAGGCAGGTTACTACGGTTGGACAGAGGCCAGATTGAGGCCTGTTTGAAATAGGTGGGTACCACACCCTGCTAGAGTGAGATGTTGAAGATGTAAAATATGAAAGCATTGGCAAGATGGTCAGCACAGGTTTTCAGTACTTGGCCAGGTACTTCATTGGATCATTTCCCTGTCCTGGAAAATCCCAGTTCCTCCTGAAGGCAGCCTGCACGCCATCCTCAGATACTGATAGTAGAGGATCATCAGAGTACATGGGGTATGCAGTACTATAAACTATTCCAAAGTTATAAAGAGACCTGCTTGCTCTATTGCAACACTATTTTTTTGTGCTAATTTTAACTGTGAATATTCATTATCCATCTATCTTTTGTATTTATAATCTCCTTTTGTACTAAGGTAATTTAATGTATACTATTGTATTTTTGTTACAATAAGAACGCTTGGATACAACCAGTAAGAATTTCAGTACAGGTACGTTGTACAGGTACCTACCTGAGTGTAAGACAATAAACTATTATTATCACTCATTTCTTATTCCAATAACTCTATTCAAGAAGTGGTAGCAAAGCTATCTGTGTAAGCAATATTTTGTGTACAAAGATTGTGGTGTACCATCCTTTCGCGTGTTTTGATATTCTGATCCCTGTGTCCATTATGTCTTTGGTGTTCTCATTCTTTACAAATGCATGAGCATATCTTCTACAAAGGAGTTGATGTGCTAACATGCCTAAAGATTCCAACAGTATTGTCCATAACGTTCACCCCTTCCTCTCCCAATAAACTGTGATACTTATGTTAATACACTTCTTTCCCTCTGGTTCCTTACCTGTTATATTTTCTGTACCTGGAGGGTTCTCAGCAGTTTCATCTGGAAGATTTAACTTTAAGACTTCATTTGCTTTTCATGTCTGCTTGCATCAGGCCAGTGTTATGAAATTGAAACATTGACGTAATAGTTTCAGAGCAGAGGTACAAAGATTGTAATTATAACTTGCGTATGTTTTCATCTTTAAAGGTGCAAGATAAATAGAAGTCAAATGGCAGAAGGGTAGAATAAAGTATTTGGGGCTGAATTGTTGAAGATTTTCTTCTGGTTACAATTTAGTTAATACTGGTGTTTGGAACCAAGTTGATGGAATTAACAGGTTAGATGATCACCCAGCAGTTGTTGGTATCTTAATGGCATGAATGAAGGACATTCTTACAGTGCCACATTTGGACAAATATTATTTAACTTGGACTAGGGAGGTTGCCATGAGATGCAATGTTTACCTTTCCATTGACCAGCAAATTTATTGTGACCAGATCACTCTTTAGCTCCTTTTCCACTGCCACCCTGAACCAGGAATTAACTGGGAATTTACTGGGACAGGATCCAGTGGAAAAGGAACACTGTCGAACGCTGGCATCAAAAGATGTTATTTCATGTCCGGTATTAACAGCCTCTATCTCTACTCGTATCCCCATGTTTGCTGATGGCAGCACGCTCATAAAACCAGTGGAAAAGGGACAGCAGAAAGTCACCTGTTTCCAGTTGAAGGCAGAACACTCCAATCCCCAGAGATGAGTTCAATGGAAAAGCAATTGGTGTCCCCTTTATGGGTGGCCCAGTGGAAACGGCACAAAGGACTTCCTCTCCTGTGATGCTGAACAGCCAATTAACTGGGATGCCAGTGGAAAAGGGGCTTTTGTGAAGAGAAGGACCCTGTTGAAGTTCCTTCTTTTCTCGCTGGTCATTCCTTCTCCAAGGGTTGTATCTTTTCCCATCACAGCATTGAAGTTGCACAAGATATTTCTTTTGTCTTTCTTTGGATGGTAGGTAAGGGATTTTTCGAGTCAGAATAGAAGGCCTCCTGTACATTTTCCATTGCATCCAGTATTGGATATATTTGTAGATCAGCTTCTAAGTTGAAATGAATAATAATGTGTCCATTAATTCCACATGGGAAGTGGAGAGCAGAAGTTGCTGAGGTGCTGCACCAGCTCATCTCATTCTTGTAGTAAAGCTTGCTCCGTTCCTCTTTTTGTCCCTTCAGGAGAGAGTGTATTATTTCCCCTCCTATCTCTACCTCTTCCTGCCATCTTCTGCCCTTTGTGCATAAACTCAGTGAAAAGAAGGTTGTCAAAATGTTTGAGTTCCTGAATTATAAAATATGCAACGGTTGGGGCTATGCATGAGTGCCCGAAGATTGAAGATCTTGAAATTCCATTTGTGAAGTTGTCTAAATGTGATATTGACACCTTGGTGAACCCACATCCACCCATAAGTGCTGTTGCTCACTGCCCCATTCACCTTCCACTTGACCCCTCTGACCTCTGAATCTTTTCCGTTTCAATTATCTCCAGGCTTCATGAAAGCTTTAATCCTAACTAGAATAATCTCAGTGAAGATTGTATCAAGCAAGGCTGTGTTATTTGCCATACTACTATTTTTCTACCCCCCACACCAATCTTTCATGCTCTTTGCTGTGTTTCCTGTGCAACAAATTTTCCATTTTTATTGTGCTACATTTGGTGCTCACATTTTGGTGTCTTGCTACACTGGAGGACCCACTTTATAGAGAACCTGCATTCACTCCGGGAGCTGGGGCATGACTCTTGGATCTCTGTTGACTAGTTTCTTATTGGCAGAGGATAATCAAGAAAAAGCATTTCTATGCGAGCAGTGAAGTTAGCAAAGGGGTTGACGAGCGCTTCTGTAGACTAACTCAGTCAACATGTTTCAGGGAAATTGTTTCTTGGGTAATGTAAAATGCATAAAGCATTTAAAGCTTAATGCTTTTAATTTTGCAAGGAACAAAGGGTGGAACCCAGATGCTATTTTTAAATCTTAAATAGTTTGTTGAATACTGTACTTTGGACATTGAAGTACTGTCTCAGGTTAAGTATCCTGCCCTTGGGTGGTATAGCACTTTTAGTGACCATAAAGGTTAAAGTACATTCATTTGATGCTCAGGAATGTACTATTGCATAATTTCTGTTGAATGAGATTAAATTTATATTGTTTTAAAATGTGCTCCTGAGTCACAGGAAATCCAACCTCGGCAGATTTCAGTATGTGTAGTTTTAAGTAGTGGGGGAAAAACTGCAAGTTTCATTTATAAATACTTTAAATATGTACCAGTCACTTGGAGATTGAAGATTGTATTTTGTATAGGTAAACAAAAAACAAGTTTGAACCTTGGATTGGTAATAAAAGCACAGAATCTTCACAATGCAAAAGGCTACAGTTCAGCCATTGGATTTGTAACACTTCAATTTCCCAGTTATTTCTACATGGCCAATTATATTTCCTTTGTGCATTTCCTTTTTTTAAAAAAAACAACCCATGATTCTCACAGAAATAGGCATTGAGATCTCAATCATAAACCACTACTCTCTGTTAGGAAGTAAATTATTTATGTTGGAGCTTGAGAACTTGATGATGGTTATAGCCTGGAATTTTTGTTTCATGAATGTTATTTGCAACTTATTAGCCTGTGCCCCTGTATTTAGATTTTGCTGCATGCAGACAGTTTAAGGTGGAATTGAGTAGTGTGTAATCCCATTTTATGACAAAAAGAAAATCCTGGTGGTAGCTAAAGATAGTTTGGATGTTATGGTTTGATTTCAAAATGGTTTCGCATCAAATTAATGGTGCTCTGACACACCTGAACAGACATTCTAATTCCATAGACTCATTGTGTAATACAAAATGCCACGTGTTATTTGCACAGATGATTCAACTTGGTAACACAAGCAAAATTTCCACATTTAAAAGAAAATCTTTTTATATATTGCTGTAATACTTCATTGCTGTATAAGCTAAAGTTCTGAACATCAGGCAATATTTGTTTCCTAATGTTGTTTTTATTTAATATACTGGAAAATTTGGGATTGCAATCAATACCATTTAAAAATGTCTGGGCACAAAAACTGCAAGATGATTTGTTGTGAACATCAATAGCCGTGAATTAGAACATGGAAGAACATAGGACAGAATGGGCCTTTCGTCCTTATAATGTCGTACTGACCTATATAAACTTTTTTTTGGCAGCATCAATCTAACTCTTCCCAAACATGCAGCCCATAACCTTCTTGTATCCTTGTTTCTTTGTAAATCTTTCAAATGTCCTTGTTGTACCAGGCTCCATCTCTGTGTAACCAAAAAAAAACTGATGTGCCTCCTAAACTTTCCTCCATTCACTTGAAACAGACAACCTTTAGTATTGTCTATTCCTGCCCCAGGCAAAATATGCTGGCTGTCCACTCTATTTATACCTTTCATAATCTTACACACCTCTATAAAATTGCTTTTCATCCTCTGCTGCTTCAAAGAAAAAAAAGTCAATCTTTCTTTATAAGATGTTCCCCAAGGTAGTGGACACAGCCCAGTATATCCTAGGTAAAACTCTCCTCACCACTGAGAAAATCTGCATTGAACACTGCTGTCAGAAAGCAGCAGCAATCAAGGATTCACACCATCCAGGATGTGGTTTGTTCTCACTGCTGCCATCAGGAAAGAGGTTTACGTGCCATAAGATTCATACCACCAAGTTCAGGAACAGTTGTTACCTCTCTACCATCAGACTTCCAAACAAGACACAGTCTGAGTCTTATTTAAAGACTCTTACTTTACACATTATTTATGACAATTTTTTCTGTATTTGCCCAGTCAGTTCGTTTACATTATTTGTTTACATTTCTCTCTTTTATGTGCATCTTTTTCTTGAGTACAATTTGCAGAAGAAAATCTGCCTGGCCTGCGAGATAAAGAATGTTGGGTTTGTGTGACGTCATGTATGTACCCTGATGACAAATTTGAACTTTTGAACTAAACCGTCCATGCAACATTCTGGTAAATCTCCTCTGCAAAATGCCACGTTTTATTATAGCATAATTAATTTTATATTGCTATAGCTCTTTTGAACTTTTGAAACCTTTTTCACTCCATCACATTAGAGAAGCAAGACATTACAATTATCCCCATATTACATTTGTTAATTTGTAAACAAATTGGCTTCATTTGTAAAAATGCATTCATTCTCTTGTCTCTGGTGTTCATTCAGTCTCCTGTGCAGCACTTTAAGAAAACACTTTTTAGTTTTGTATCATCCTGCTTTTTGAAATGGACTTTTATTCCTCGTTTGAGGGATGGAGCAGAGATAATGAGTGACAACTGAAATTCTTCGGCTGGCTTGTCAACTAACTGGATAGGGGGAACAAAGTAAGGAACACTCTGCTTAAATATTAATATGTCCTGGAGATGTATATTCTTTGATAAGAAAATTGTGAATCTAAGCCATATTTTTAAAATTTGGCTGGAGAGGGGGAATTGGATGTCATAGTGAAGATATGGGACCATGACTGAGGCCCATTGTTGCCTGCATTTGAGTGAGATGGGATGTGAAGGATGGTGGGGGTTGTCACCCTTGGCTACTAAGGGGATGTGGCAGAGATTGCTGGATGTCAGATGAGTTCTAAATAATTTTGCAGTAATGGCCAAGTACTGAATCTAAAAAAAAATCTGTGTTGAAGATGGTTAAAACTGTTACAATTAGTCTTGGACCTGGGCGCGTCTCTTCTAAGTTTCTCCAAAGAAGACCTTGCATTTGTTCTGCAAGAGTCATCCACCTTGTGTTGGGAAGAGTATCAGGTTTGATGGGTTCATAGAGAGAAAAGTCTGGACACCAGTGTTAAAATCACACTTACCTTTTAATTAACACATGGGAGGCAAACGGGGGAGAACATTAAATGGTACTCGATTACTATTTCACTTAAGCCATGATATGGACATTGGACTATGACAATAGTGAACCTTATACTCAACACGCTCATACATACACTTGGGGTACACACAATACAAACAGTGACTCTTGCGCACACCCAGTTCCCTGCCCCAATGGGGGTTCGGATCTCTGCAAGTATTGATCTATTGCAAATACTACAGCTTGGCTTCAGTGTAGTGCACACTTTACCCATGATACTTTCAGCGATGCTCCATGCCAGGTTGCTACTGTGGACAATGTCTGGGGCTTGGACCACGAGGCAGAGAGAGAATGTGCTGTGTGTTGGTGTAATATACAGTGCTAATCTGTGCTTCTAGCCAATAATGATGCTATGTGACGTAAATCAGCCATTGGCAAGGTGTGCACTAATGGGTGGCCAGAATCAGACCTTGATTGACTTCCAAATAAGTTTCAGACTGGGAGGACACGTGACCACCTGCAATACACACATTCCAGTCAGGCAGGGAGGCCTCGTTTCCTCCATACACAACATTCCACTCCTTGGACATCATATTACTCTGCAATCACTACGAAGTTGATCAATAACTCTACATACATTTTATAACTATATATATATATATATATATATATATATATAAAAAAGAAAGACTTTTTATATAACATATAGCAGATCAACAAAAGTGCCTTCCATATGCTGGACAAGACACTTAATCAAATTCAATGACAATGCTTTACAAGCTCCATTTCCCCCCCCCCCCCCACCCCGCCCCCATCCCAACCAAATAGGGTTGCTGTGTTTCTGATGGAGCAGAGTGCTGTGGGAGTTGCTCCCCAGTGTCAGTCTATGAGCAGGAAGAGCAAGATCATTCATCAGGTGCCAGAGCCCTCTCTTGGCTTGTGCATCCTGTGCCTTGGTCTCGTGCTTGGGCACTCCCTCAGCCAGAACCTAGATGGGCATCACTGTGCTATTCCATGGTGAGGCAGGGGGCAGGCTGGAAGAAACATGTCCAGAGAGTACTTGGGGTGCCCTGTTTTCCTGGGTTCTTGACGGCACCAGGATGCCATTCCTGTTCACGTTCTCTAAACAAGTGCCACAAGTACCTGTGTTGGATCCCTGTAACGATAGCCAGGTGGAGACGGACTGAAAGTTGGGTAATTTGTGATTTTAAAAATAAAAGATGAAGCTCCATCCCATGAGGTATTTGATTCTGTTATTGCAGTGGTTTTCAAACTGCCCTAAATTCACATTCCACCTTAAGCAATCCCTTTGCTATTAATGCTCTGTGATTGGTAAGGGATTGTTTAAGGTGCTATGTGAATGGGAGGAGAAATCTGAGAACCACTGCTCTAGAGGCAATTGTACTGAAATATTCTGGATGGCCCATTTCCTTTGGAGTTATGAAACTGCACATAACAAGTCAATTATGTATGATTAAAACAGTGGCTTTCAAATTTTTTCTTTCGACTCGTACCACCTTAAGCAATCCCTTACAAATTACAGCATTTATGGCATAGGGATTGCTTAAGGTGGTATGTGAGTTTAGGGGGGCAGTTTGAAAACCACTGTGTTAATGGGAGGGCTGGGGTGACAATGTCATTAATAAGTGAAGGAAAATATATGTTTCTCTCTATATAAAAACTAACTTTGAAACAGTGAACTGAAACTCCCAATTATGACTGCTCAAGGTGATTAAAAATGAGAAATCCAAAACAAAAAGTCCATTACAAAATGTGTACCTGCAATATAGGTAACAAAAGATGCAATTGAATGTCCACGGCAACATTTCTTGCTTGTCTTGCTGAAAGTTCTTTGTATAATAAGTGACCAGTATTTCTTGCTGCTTGTTGAAATGGTCAGGTCCCATTCTAAGAGCGTAAGAAACCTGGCCCACACTGCAGTCACTACCTGGTCCCACAGCGTGCTTCTCTTCTGAATCCCTTCAGGATGCATTGGCAGGGAATTGTTACTGAGTGCTGTGAGGACCGACGACTCAAAGTGCTAGTCTCTAGATGGGAAAGGCAGGTGTGGGAGGCCCTCTTGTCTCACCACTGGCCTTGTGGCTAGATGCTCTCCCTGTCACTGGCAGTATCTGTCCGCTTGCACAGCCAATCCCTTGGTGGAGTACCTCACACCAGCTCCTCTTGGACCGTTCTTGGCACTCTCTCCATTGTGAAGAGCTGACAGGAGATCCTCATGGAGGGTCTGGGATCACATGGTCACCAGCTGAGCTTGCAACGTCTCTGGGACACATGGTGGGGGGGGGGGGGGTGCACGTTATTGGACTCGGCCTCTGCAAAGTCATCATCGTCCAACCACACATCCCCATTTCCCGACCACACATCACCCACCTACCCACATGTAATGATTGTCTTGATTTTAACTGGGTCGGCCTGCCAGCCAGATCAACAGGCTGCTGTGCTTTGACCAGCTGGCAGGCAGCTTCAGTATATTTTATTTCTACACTGCTTGGTCATGCCTTAGCAGTGTTCAGTGCCTCCCGCAGGGACCCACGCTGGATTGTCAGGGATTCTATCGGCTCTTCTTTTTGTGCGCCCTGCCTGCTCAACTCCGTGATATCCCACTGATGCCTCAGTAGGGATAGTAATCGCCGTAGGGCTCCCCCATCACTCCCCCTGTCCTGGAAAATCCCAGTTCCTCCAGAAGGGAAACCTTCATAGTGCCCATCTTCTCTCCATGGGAGTCCAATCTGTCGACCCAATCATCTGGCATGACGTGGTTTGCTGGCCACCTTGTCAAATGGCTGAAACCCTGTCGGTCATCGGTCCACCTGGGGATTTTGTACTAGAACCCTGGGGTGCCTTCCCAATTTGTGGGTTGCCTCCTGCTGCCCCCATTGGTGAGGAGGTACACAATTGCCCATGCAGCCGACAGACAGAGAGACACACACTCAGACATAATCTTCCACTCCCACGTGGTTAAGACTCCACGCGAGTCCAGCTGAAATTCTTTGAACCCTGCTAGCAGTGCCAGTTGTCGTGTTGAGAAGAATATCAGGTTTGGTGGATTCACAGAGAGAGGAGTCTGGACACAGTGTTACAATCACATGTGACTTTAATTAACACATGGGTAAAATACCTGGGAGAACATTAAACAGTACTCTATTACTATTTCCCTTAAGCATCGATTATAGACATTCACCTCAGACCTAGGTTGGAATCCGACAATAGCGAACATCTACTCAACACGCTCACACACTTGAGTGTGCACACACTACAAACAGGAACTCTTAAACACACCTGGTTCCCTGTACCAGCGGGGTTGCGGCTCTGCAATTATTGATCTATCACAATACTATGGCTCAGCTTCAGTGTAGTGCACACCTTACCCGTAACATTTCCATCGATGTCCACAGAAGCAACTTGGTGTGAGGTCAAGGGCTTCGACCATGAGGCAGAGAGAAAGAATATATGCATTCGTGTTATGTGTAGTGCTAATTTGGCCTGGAAGTCAGCCTGAAGAAAACTGAGGTCCTCCATCAGCCAGCTCCCCACCATGACTACCAGCCCCCCCACATCACCATCGGGCACACAAAACTCAAAACGGTCAACCAGTTTACCTATCTCGGCTGCACCATTTCATCAGATGCAAGGATCGACAATGAGATAGACAACAGACTCGCCAAGGCAAATAGCGCCTTTGGAAGACTTCACAAAAGAGTCTGGAAAAACAACCAACTGAAAAACCTCACAAAGATAAGCGTATACAGAGCCGTTGTCATACCCACACTCCTGTTCGACTCCGAATCATGGGTCCTCTACCGGCACCACCTACGGCTCCTAGAACGCTTCCACCAGCGTTGTCTCCGCTCCATCCTCAACATCCATTGGAGCGCTCACACCCCTAACGTCGAGGTACTCGAGATGGCAGAGGTCGACAGCATCGAGTCCACGCTGCTGAAGATCCAGCTGCGCTGGATGGGTCACGTCTCCAGAATGGAGGACCATCGCCTTCCCAAGATCGTATTATATGGCGAGCTCTCCACTGGCCACCGTGACAGAGGTGCACCAAAGAAAAGGTACAAGGACTGCCTAAAGAAATCTCTTGGTGCCTGCCACATTGACCACCGCCAGTGGGCTGATAACGCCTCAAACCGTGCATCTTGGCGCCTCACAGTTTGGCGGGCAGCAGCCTCCTTTGAAGAAGACCGCAGAGCCCACCTCACTGACAAAAGGCAAAGGAGGAAAAACCCAACACCCAACCCCAACCAACCAATTTTCCCTTGCAACCGCTGCAATCGTGTCTGCCTGTCCCGCATCGGACTGGTCAGCCACAAACGAGCCTGCAGCTGACGTGGACTTTTTACCCCCTCCATAAATCTTCGTCCGCGAAGCCAAGCCAAAGAAGAATCTGTACTTCTAGCCAATAATGACCTGAAGTGATTTAAAGTAGCCAACGGTAAGGTATGCACTAATGTATGGCCAGAATCTGACATTGATTGACATGTGATGTGACTTCAGAATAAATTTCAGACAAACAGGACATGTGACTACCTGCAATTCACACATTCCAGACAGGCAGGGAGGCCACATTTCCTCCATACACAACATCCTGTTTGTTCCTTGGCATTTGGGGAGGTTTCCTGAAACTGTTGTCTCCATGTACAGCTGTGCCATGTCCACTGAGGACTCCAAAGCAATCCCATTACTTTGTGATTATATGAATTTAATGCCTGATTGCTCTCAACACTTTTGTTTTATTTTGTTGAAATTCTATACTCCCAGGTGGGTCAACCAACTTACTGCAACACAAAGGCCATTTAACCTCAATGGTCTCTGCCAACTCCCAGTAGATTAATGTCAGAACTCTCCCTTATCCTCCAGTCCTGTAACCCATTCTCTCTTGTGTCCTTTTGATACCCCTCTGGTTTTTTGTCATTTACCTTCCAAAAGGGAGCATCTATAGCAGTGGTACTCAACCATTTTCTTTCCACTTTCATTATTCTCTATGCCATAGGTGCTCTGTGATTAATAAGGGACTGCTGAAGGTGGTATGTGGGTGGGAAAAAAGTTTGAAAACCACTGTTTTAATCATACCTAATTGACTCATTATGTGCACGGAAACGGGCCAATGACAATTTTTCTCAAGCAAAATATTTGAATTGCGTCTAGAATAGTAATTCTCAACCTTCCCTTCCCACTCACATACCACCTTAAGTAATCCCTTTCTAATCACAGAGCATCGATGGCATAGGGATTACTTAAAGTATGTGAGTGGGAAGAAAAAGGTTGAGAACCACTGATCTACAGTGTCTATTTGGAATGTTGGAGGAAATGTGCGAACCCACCAGCCATCAAGTTGGTCAGGGAGAGAACATCCACATAAACATATTGAATGGAGCTTACCAGAGCTGAGGCAGCAGCATTGCTCTGCTATTTTGCCACATCTGTCATTGTGCTTTCTGATAGAATTTCTCGGCCTAGAAATAATTTTCTTCACATATAATGCAGAGTTTCTTCATTTTAATTTCAATTTGTATGATTTCAGTCATTCTAGTAATGTTACTGCAATGGAGAGTGTAAATGTGTGAGTGACTGGTATCCTTTTGTATTGTACAGCTTCTCCTCTACCATAGTTAAAAAGGCTCTTGGATGGGTCTGTTAAATCTCACTCCCTCTATATCAATTACTTTGATGTAAATATACAAGGCAAGATCTGCAAGTTTGCAGGTGACAGCAAAGTATCTGGTATTACAGGTTGCCAAAAAATTGCAGCAGGATTGTGATTGGTTGGGCACCTGAGAAGAATGGCTGATGGAATTTAATCCAGAGAAATGTGGATGTTAATGCATTTTAGGAATTTTAACATTGGTAGGACTGTCAGTGACTGGTGGGGATCTGCATTGTGTTCGGAAGCAGAGGGTTCCAGGAGTACAGAAACATAGTATCTTGAAAGTGGGGTGGTCAAAAAAAGCTTTGTCTATTGACCTTCATCAGTTAGAATATTGAGTAGAGAAGTTACAGTTAAACATGACATTGGTGAAGGTACATTTGGAGTATTGTGTTCAGCTTTGGTCACCATCCTATTGGAAAGATATTGTCAAATTGAAGAGGGTGCAGAGAAGATTTATGAAGAGGTTGCCAGGACTCTGGTCTGTAGGGAGAGGTTGAGCAGGCTTTGGCTTTATTCCTTGGAGTGCAGGAGGATGATGGGTGATCTCATAGAGATGTACAAAATCATGAGAGGAATAGATTGGGTGAACATTGTCTTTTACCTAAAATAGGGGAATTGAAAACCAGAGGATAAAGGTTTAAGTTGAGAGGGAGAGGTTTATGAGAAACTTGAGGGGTAACTTTTTTTAAACTCAGGCTGGTGGTTGTATGGAACAAGCTGTGGAGAAAGTAGTTGAAGCAGGTAATATAACAATGTTTAAGAAACATTTAGACAGCTACATGGATAATTTCAGAGGGTTTTGGACCAAATGCAGGTAGTGTGGGTGGGATATTTTGGTTGACATGAGAAATTGGGCTGTATGATTCTAATCAGTCTTTTCCTTTTAAAATGCATATAGAATCTGCGTTCATAAACTTACCAATGCAAAGTTTGCCAGCCTGTGGTTTTTCAGGGTTGTTTTTTTTTCGTCTGGGATTTGAATCTGGGACTTCTCGGATTGGTTGCGAGAGGTTTCAGGGTTGTCTTCACAACAGTTTTAAATAAAGGCACATTAGCTACCTTGATTTTCTCTCTCTCTCTCTCTCTCTCTCTCTCTCTCTCTCTCTCTCTCTCTCTCTCTCTCACACACACACTTGGTCAAGCTTCAGGGGATCTGCCTTTATGCATTTATAAACCTCCAGCACTTCCTCTTCTGTAACATAAATTCTCTTTGAGCCATTACTCTTTACAGTGCTGAGTTTACCCACACCCATTTTTCTTTCTTGGTAAATACAAATGAGAAATATTAAGTTTGGACTTTGCTCAACACCTGTAGCTCCCCACATTGTCATTCTAATTTATTTCAGTTAAACCTAATGCAAGCTCAAGGAATAGAAGTTTCTTTCAATGCATGCTGCAGTCTTTAGGACTTGATCTTGAATTTGCCATTTCTTCCTGCTTGTGTCAGAACTGGCCAATACAAATTTAGCTCTAGCACAAGTTTTTATATGACAGATACCACTTGTTTTTTAAATATTTTATTTATTAGAAAACAAAGTAATAACCACAATTACAAAATTAAAATATTAACAAATTGTCAAAAAAATTCGTGGTTACATAGAGAAAAATCCTTAAATAAAAAAAACTACAAAGAATCCAAAAAAGAAAAAAAAATCACCCCACTCCCCTTTTTTTTAAAAAAAGGAAAGGGGAATCACTTCAATTGTTCATTCACTCTACAATGTGGAGATTCAGCTGCACCCACAACCCATCTCAGATTTTCAAATTAAATTAATCCAAATATGGGCTCCAAATCTTTTAAAATATATATGTTAATCTCTTAAATTACAAGTTATCTTCTCCATTTAGTATACAGGACCTTATTTCTGAATGCCATCTTTATAAATTAAGCTCCACTTGATCTTTCCATGAAACAGTTGTACATTTTCTTGCTACTGCTAGAGCTAATTGCAAGAACGCCATTTGAAATTTATTTAATTTATTAAGCAAAGCCATTTCAGTAACTTCCCCAATTAAAAAGATCTTTGGGTCAAGAGAAAATTATATTTTCAGGATATCTTGCAAACAGTCTATTATTAATCTTGCCCAAAAACCCTTAACTTTGTCACAAGACCAAACTGAATGCAAAAAGGTACCCTTTTGTTCATTACAACGAAAACACAAATCTGAAGCACTCAGTTTATATCATTTCAAACGTTCTGGAGTTAAATATAATGTATAAAATTATAAATCACCAACCTATTCCTAACATTAACTAATTTTTGTCATCGTGTCTCTGTTAATCTTTCTCCAACTATCCATGTCAAACTGAATTCCCCAATCCTCCCATTTCAGTCTCAATTTATGCAAATCAATCTTGGGGGGCATTTTTCATTGTATTAATTTATACATTTCTGAAATAAACCTTTTCTTTCCTCCATCTCAAATCAACACTTCAAATAATGCTTCATTAGGTAAATCCAGATACCTCTCCAAACAATCATAAAACATTGATTTAAGCTGATAATAACAAAAAAGAGTATTATTAGGAATTTGTTATTTTTCCTTCACCCTATCAAAGGTTAAAAAAACATATCGCCTCAAAACTAATTTTATTGTTCTAATTCCTTCTGGTTCCAAATTTTAAGGAGGTTATTATCCATCATAAAAGGTGGACTCTTATTCTGAAGCAAAGGAGTATGTCTAGATAATCCATCTGACATTCCTATAGTTTTACTGACCTCCTCCCAAATACTTATCAAATGAAACAAAACTGGAGATTTACAACTATTAATAGTTTTACTCGTCCACATAAATAAAATGATCCCTTCTAACCTCTTCAATTCAATATCTAACCAAGTAACAGAACTATCTAAATCAAACATTCTATTAATAATTTTCAATTGAGCTGCCTTATAATAATTCATAAAAATTGGTAACTACATACCACCTAACATAAAGTTAATTTATGCATAGAGATACGCTCCAACTATCCCTTCCATAAAAATTTACACACCAAAACATTTAAATCCTTAAAAATCTATTCGGTATCTTACAAGGTATATTCTGAAAGAAATATTGTAATCTAGGAAATGTATTCATTTTTATACAATTCACTCTTCCAATGTTAACAGAAAATCCTTCCATTTAAATTCTCTTTTATCGCAGACAATAATGGTAAATAATAGTTGATTTATATTTTTATTCACTTTAATACCTAAATACTGAATACTGTTTTACTATTTAAATCCTATTACACCTTTACATTCAAAATAATCTGCTTCCGACAATGGCATGTGAACTCTTATTCCAATTCACTTTGTAACCAGATACCTCCCCATACTGTAACAATCTCTCCTGTAATACCTTCAAAGACTCTTTTGGGTCAATCAAATATACCAATACATCATCTGCAAATAAACAAATCTTGTACTCTAAATATGTCATAATTTCCTTTATTTTATCTTCTTGCCTTATTACTTGCGCTAAGGGTTCAATCACTAATGGAATCAAAGCCAGGGACAAAGGACACCCTTTTCTAGTAGATCATTCTAAATCCAAATAATCTGATAAAACTCCATTAGTCACTACTCTCACCTTAGGCTGTTTATATATTGCCTTAATCCAATTAATAAACATTGTTCCAAACTGAAATTTTTCCAACACCTGAAATTTAAAAAAAAAACCCATTCTATCCTATCAAGAGCTTTTTCTGTGTCCAACAATAAGACCAAAGGTAAAGTGGGAGTCTTCCCTAGAAACGTTTATCGAACTAATCAATTTAACTACATTATCTGCTGAATATCTCCCTTTAATAAAACCAGTTTGATCAACATGAATAAAATTCGGTAAATACTGTTTGCCATAACCTTAGTCAAAATCTTATAGGCCAATTTCGTTAATGAAATGTTGATTATAAGACTCTGGGTTTAATGAATCTTCATTCTTTTTAAGAATCAACATAATAATTGCTTGTGAAAACTATTTCGGAACTGATTGTGTATCCGATACCTGTTGAAGAATTTCCTCAAATACTGGAAAAACTAAACTTTGAAATTTTTAATAAAATTCTACCATAAACCCATCCTCCCCTGGATATTTACCATTCGGCATTGAATTCAAAGCCAATCTAATTTCTCTCCAACCAATTGGTTTTTCCAACTGATCCCTAATCCAGTAATTCAATTTTGGCAGCTGCAGTCCACCTAAAAACACCTCTATTTTACTCTCGACCTGTCTTATTATCAGAGGTATACAATTTCCTATAAAATTCCTTGAACTGTTCATTAATATCTTGCAATTTATGATACCCCTGAATTCTTCCTCACTGCCTTTATTCTTCTTGATATTTGTTCAGATTTCAACTACCATGCCAAGACCTTATGTGTTTTATCTCTGATTCATAATATCTCTGATCAGATCATTGTATTAACCTTTCAACTCTAAGTTTGTAATGTGCTATATTCCAATTTCAAGGCATCCAATTTTTTTCTCCTTATTCTTTTTCTCCTTTTGAGATACCGCTTGTTTGTTGAATATTTGTGTATTCTTTGATTTCAAATTTTGAACAGCTGCTGTGTTTCGAGGTGATTTTTATTCTTTCTATCTTCATTCATTGGCCTGTATTTACACTCCTACAGTTTACTCCTACAGTTTACTCCTTCCCTTGGATAGTCCTATGGCAATTGTATTACTTGAGCAATCTTGATCTCCCTAAAACATGCCTGTTTTGCTTCTGAAAGATCATTCACCTGAAATCTTTCTAGCCTCCGACGTTGCTTGACTGCTAAGAACGAGAGAACTTCTGTTTTGTTTTGACCAAATTTATTTGTTTTTTTTTCATCTGCATGAAACAAACATTTTATAGAATGTAAGACACTGGAACAAGTTGGAAATAAATAAACTGAACTGGTGTTTTTACTCAATAAACCTATTCCCATTTCATCTATCTCATCTTGGCCTATCCTTCAGTTCTTTTCTCAGTCATTTTATTTATTGCTTTTACTTTTTTAGGCATGTAGAACAATAGCAGCCCTTCTGGCCCATGAGCCTGTGCCTCCCCCCCCCTTCCCCACCCCCATAGACCAATTAATCTACAATCCCAATATGTTTTTGAAGGCTGGGAGGAAAGCCATGAAGATATTGATTCGAACCCTGGTATAATAGTGTTGCGCTAACTGTTTTGCTAGTTGCACCGTCCCCTTCAAAGCATGCAAATTATTTATCAGATACTTCCCTCCTAGCTTGTTCTGCATTCTGACTTAGCAAAGATTGTTTCTGATTTCCCTGTTTCATTTGTTAATAACCATCTTCTGTTAATGGCTGCTAATTTTGTATTTTCATGTAACTGGAAGCATTCTCTGATGTCTTCCCTGATTAATCAATTCATAATTTTAAAGGACACTAGGCTTTCTAAGCATTTTTAAATAGCATTGTCTGGTTCTGATTTTGAACTGTAATTTCTCTGTTCTGATACTACATTTATAAATAGTTTCTACACCACCCAATGCTTCTGCAAGTATAGATTAGAATGGTACCTGATACTCTCAACTATACATTTAACATAATTCATACGTAATTGTATTCCAGGAAATAAAATTCCAATGGTACTGAGATGGAGATAGACATCATTATGATCCTAAGGGTAAATATGTCCTCTGACTTGTCGTGGTGCACTTGCATTGAGGCAATAGCCAAGAAAGTGCATCAGTAGCTCTACTGCCTTCTGCATCCCTTAACTTTTACAAGTGCACCATTGAAGGCATCCTATTGGATGCATTGCAGCTCCACCCAAAAATACAAGAAGCTGCAGAGAGTTGACAACATGGATCAGTCCATCATACAAATTCCCCATCTCGCGATCCCATATCTTCATCGACTCCATCAACAATCCCCACTGCCTTGGAAAAGCAGCTAACGCAAAAAGCTCATCTCACCTTGGCCACACACTCTCCTGTTTGGAAGAAGATTTGAGTGATCACCTACCACCAGATTCAAGAACCATTTCTTTCCTGTCATGATCAAACTCCTGAAAGAACTTAAATAGTAAGATTGTTGTCTTTGCTCCATAGGAATTGACCTCTTTGCACTTTTTGTACTGTCTTGCTTGTTATGCTATGCTTGAGATGTCTATCTGGTATGCTTGCAAATAATCTCTATGACACTGAATTTGAACTTGCTCTGGCAATCAGTTTCGCTGTTCAACATTTGTACCCCAGGATTCCTTTACTGTATTCCTATTCTTCATTTTTATTGACGAGGGAAGCAATATTCCTGCATAACTTATCAAAGAATCTTGCCTCATAACTATTCAGGTTAAAATTAATATGTACTTTAACAGCCCACATTGTAAGTTTCTGATTTTATTACATGATCCTTTCACATTCTTGAATGTTGATAATAATATCTTGCTATATGTAAATTTCTTAATTCCATATCCAAAACATTAATGTCTAACATTCATCCTGGTAGCATTGAAGGACTCGACGAAAAAGCATTTCTTTGAATTTCTTTTTTTCTTTTTGAATATTTTTATTGAATTTTATATAAAAGTACATGCATACATAAAGGAATGATGCATAAAACCAATACAAACTGTGACAGGCTAAATTCAGAACTCACAACCAATCTTCAAAATGGAGTCTTCAACAAGCCTGCCAGCTTGCCATGTTGCAACTGCTTCTCTCTCTCTTCCACTGCGACTTTCCCATGCCAAAGTTTATACCTTCATCTTCCTGCACTCATGCAAAAACTTGGGTCATTTCAATCCAAAAATGCAGTTACCCTTTTCACACTTGCCTGATTGCAACACCGGCATCTACAGATGCTAGGCATTGTACGAGGGGTCGAGGCCGTCAATCCCCAGTGTGAGATTGTCATCTGACGCCAACATTAAGCTGACTTTGCTTTCTCACTTGCTGCTTTCACACTTGCTACTTTCAAGGCTGATTGGCGTTTGATTCCTGGGATCACTTGCAAGTGTGAAAGGGCCTGAGAGAAGAATCCTGTTTGTTTTCTTTCTCTCTAGCCCCTTTCATCCCAGTAAATCGGCCATTCAGTGTCCAGGGATAGGAATGGCTTTTCATACTTGACCACTCCTAACTGGGACACTGAACGCTTTCACACATTGCAAGGGTTTATCCCCAGTGTTTGGTATGTTCTACTTTTAATAGGAAGTGCTTGCAATGCAGTTGCCCATATCACACTTGCCTGATCTCAATGCAGCATCTCCAGACTGCCAGGGATGTACTAGGGGTTGAGAATGGTAATCCTCAGCATGAGATGACATCATTTGATGCCAACATTGAGCAGATTTTGCTTTCACACTTGCCACTTTAAAGGCTGATTGGTGTTAGATTTCTGGGATCACTGGCAAGTGTGAAAGGGGCTTCTGCTTGTAAATACCAAATTACCTCTCCCAAGACTCCAAACCCAATCTTTGAAAGATCTTATCAGTACTTGAGACTGGACTCTGTTCTATTTGTATCTGCTTTTGAAGTTCTTTCCAAAGCAATTCCATTGTCTCTGCAAAATCAACCAGAGCCTCAATGTCTCGGTTCAGCAAAGCTCTTGCATTTTAAATAAGATGTCTTTTGTGAAGGGTTACTCTGTGAAGTAACCTACGCTAAAGCCCCACAATCTATATCTTTTAAAGACCTATTTATCCATAACCATACTAATATAATCCGTAGCTCCTTAAAATATGCTGGTAGATTATCCCAATCAACAAGTAAATGATAGAATCTGGGAGGAGTTGGTAATGGTGGGGAAGAGTTGCTATGAATGCACATAGACCTGCAAGATCTCTGCAAATGATGACTCAAGACTGCAGTTAATGAAATCTGGTGCAAAAAGCAATCGGTCTTGAAGGATTACAATCTTAAAAAAATCAACCATTACCCCCCCCCCCCCCCCCCCACTTGTACTTGATTTGCTGAGTTCCTTCTGCAGATATTTTTGGCTCTGCAATGGTATTTGATGCTGCTTATACTACAATTCTGAAAATGGATTGGAGTCATCTTTATAATACAAAGCAGATCATTTGAATATTCTTGTTATTTAAATTTAACAAAACTTTTGAAACTTCTGCAGCAAACATGGGTGGATGTACTAAAATGACCAATATTTATTTCACTTGATAATACAGGTATATTCAGAAAGGGAGAGATGTATCCGGTAACTTGATTACTACTTTTCAAATAAGAAAATGCCTGAAGGTATTTAGTTGAGAAGTCAGATGTTGATTGTTAAGTTGTAACTTTAAATAATCTTTTCTCAATCATTTTGGGATTTTTCTTAGGTGAAAATACTACCTTTACAGTGAACACCTTACAGTCCAAATGAGAACAGAAAATTCAGTTGTGAACGGTATAATGTGCATCAAAGTACAGTAAGTTGAGAGCTTCTAGACTAGTGGTGAGTTCCCAACTTACAAATTGGTATTTTGTGTTTAACATTTCATGTCTGTGTACAATTAAAGCAGATCTTTGAAAATTTACCTGCTTAAGTGTTATTCAAATATTTTGATATCTTAATGTATTCAAAAGCTAAAATAATTTGTGCTGTGAAGAAGATTCTCAATATCCATTCTGTTTTGAGTTTTCTTCACCTGACAATGATGAACATGGTTCTACTTTTAATTTTGAATGTGACTGATTGATGCAAATTGATTCAATAGTTTATACGTTGTTTTTCCTTGTCGCTTCATTATTCATGACCCACGGCTTTTATTCTACTTCCCAATCATTTGAAAGTTTGACTCGTCGAAATCACTTGTATAATCCTATATGATGTACCGATACCCTTTTATAGTTTGGGAGCACATCTTTGCACATGAAGAGGGCAGCCTAGTTTGCAGGCAAATGTTGATGGTGCCTATCTCATCATGGCAAGCTGAGATAAAACAATTCAATACATTGGAGATGTTCGAGCTGGTATCTCAAAATGCTGCTGATTGTTCCGAAAACTGTTTTACTTATTCAGTTAAGGTAATTTGCCTCCTTCCCATATTTCATTTCCATGTTACTCTCGGACCCACTTGTATGGACAAAATGTGTGGGGTGTTTTTGGGAATTCCCCACCAGCCCGCAAACTAAAATCAAATGTATTCTGTTCTTGTTACTTACCAGAGTCAATTTTGCACTGCTTGTTTCAATGTGAGTAAATGCTCTTAAGATGAAGGTTCCTTCATTGTCACATAATAAAGTAGGCGTAAATGTTACATGAAATTGACTTTAGACTGCTGTAAGGCAGACAGATTCACCATCTGAAATTGCCCAATGCCTCTTACAATCCGAGAAGCAAAAGAGAGTCACTGAGTGTCCATTGACTCACCTATAGCACTCTTGAAGCTACGCAAACTTCAGTCCAAACCACCGGCAATCAGAGCTCCAGATCCAAACCTTCGTCATAATCAGGAAGCCTTTAGCACCCTTTCGCATCCTGATTACGATACCTTGTACCACCTTCAGCTGGTCTCCAGCCTGGTGTGAGTCCTTTGATTGCAGTCGCCCACAGCCTGTGTGGGTTCCTTGCCTTGAGTTACTGACAGCCTGCTTCCTGTGTGTTCTTCAGCTGCATTGCCTGCTGCATGGTCACCATCCATAGGGTTGTCTCCTCTGCTTCTCCCTCTCAAATGGGAGGAGTTCTCCCTGATTTCCGGTGTCCTGCACCAGTTCTCTGCTCCGCCAGAGACTGCAACCCTTTGAAGCTGCTGCTGAACCCAAGCACCGCCATCTTGGGACTAGACCTCACAATCGCAGAATTTTAAAATAAACCTTCTTTACAGGCTGTTTAAAGCTTTAATGGAGCAGTTGAGCAGTCAAACCCTGAGGAGGAGCAGTGTGTCTCTGCTCTCCATGGGTCCGCCTGAGCAGCAATGCTGCCATTTTCTCTGATTCACTAATTTATTTCACAAATATTTGAAATTACCATAATTCTCTTGATATAATTTTTCACATTAACTAATTGACAACCAAAAATAGTTTTCATTGAGTGCATGTTTTGTAGCAGCCTAGATTTTGTTGAGAAATGCTGGTAGCTGGAGACAGCATGTTAGGTGCCTTCCTGTGTATGTGCTGCCAAATTCTATATTCCCTCTTAAATGTATGATTGCAGAAGTTTTGAACTTGCCAGCCTTTTCCTCACTGTGCTCTGATGTGTGCTCTGTGTGCAGTTGAATGCTAGATTAAGTAGCTGTGACAATTGGCAATCATTTGGATGTAAAGCAACTGCTCCACAGGGTAAGTTTTTGGTAATTTGTATTAATTCACTGAACTACTTGGGTTTTAAAGTTTTTATTATTTAATTTATTTTGTTTTGGCATATCTGAGAAACACTACTAGTTTTTGATCTGTTTCGTGGCTAGTTAAACTAATGGGCATGACTTACTACATGCTGAAGTGACTTTCAGCTATTCCATGGGTGTTACACAATATTACCTGATACCCTTTCTGTATATAAGCCCTGCCATTGTGCAAGATCTTGGTGATAAAAATGGAATGATTTCTGTCTGGAATTTGACACTAGTGGATTGTAAAAAGTTATCACATAGGTAATCAGCAAACATGTATGACTTTGCGGCTCACAGGAGATATTGGGTCTTCTTGTAGAATTCAGTTTACTTTTCATATCAAGAGTAACTCGTGTGGGAGTTGCAAATTTGAATCTGTATGATAGATTGTGAAGTAGAAACGAGCAAAGGCCGTAAATGTAAAATGAAGATGTGGTTGATGATCTGATATTTGGACAGATTTTTTGCTGATCACTTCAGAACCACTAGATGGGAGTGCTTCATTGTAGTTTTGATTAATATCCAATAACGTTTTGCAAGGATGTTTGTTCCTCAGAATCTTTTAAAGGATGAAGTAATTTACAGAGTACTGACGTTAAAAAAAAATTGCTTTCTGGTGGTAATTATTTAACTCAAAGATCGATAAAGGTGAGATATCATATTATTGCACGATATGGAGACATCGTTAATGAAATATGAAGTCAGATTACAATATTTTGGTATAATGGAACAAGTTTGTTTCCACAATGTGAGTGAGGCTTAAACTGGTTGTACCAGTGCCAATCTTATTCGTAAAGCATAACTGCAGGACTATATATTTGTTGAGCCAGCCTTGCGAACAGAGCAATGCTGAATTTGTGTTTACATTTTCACAAACTTTGAAATCTACCAAAGGTTTCAAAGTACTTTTGCAACAACTATGCAAATAGGTTTCTTGTCATTTTTCGGGGTTTTTTTCCCCCCAGAGTAGAACAGTGTTTGTGGGTTTATCTAATATGTTTCCATGAATTTTGAGTCCTATCCTGTGATTGATCAACTATTGTGTATTCCAATCAATGGTAAACTAACTTGCAACATTTAAAGAACCTCTTAAACTCTACACACAATCTTTATCCCTTGTCTGCAAAAATTTAAATGGAATCAAGTTGATGAAGAATCTGGATCATTAAATTTTGAACTGTATGTCTGTTGATACCCTGCATAATTTTGTGCATTTGATGCTCCTTGATTTTAAAAAAACTCAATGTATAAAATGTAGGAGTTGCTTTTAATTCTAAACAAGGCAGAGAAATAAAGTTATTTCAGCTGTTGAAATATATTTTGACATTGTTTTGAAATGACCTGAGCATGTGTTTAGAAATTACAATTCAAAATTCTGTCCAGATTTCTTCAATTGTAAAATTAATTCAAATGATTTCATGTTTATTGTTTGAGTACATACATGACATCACAAACAACCCTGTGGGGGAGGCAGAATTACCACTTGTTGTGCAAAAAAAACTGCACACGATGTAAACAAAACTTTAAACTCTGCAAAACAAAGGAGAAAAAATAAATGCAAAAGTAAAAGTCCTTAAATAAATCACCGATTGAGTTTATTGTTGAGGAGACTGATGGTGAAGGGATAGCAGCTCTTCCTGAACCTGGTGGCGAGAGTGTGTGGCGGCTTTACCTTTCTTGATGATGGCAGTGAGAACAGAGCTTGTGCTGCTGGTGTGGATCCTTGGTGATTGCTGCTGCTCTCCGATGCAGCGTTCCCATAGATGTTCTCAATGGGGGAGGGTTTTGCTTGTGATGTCTTGGGCTGTGTCTTGATGCTAAGGGCTATTGGTGTCTCCATAACCCCATACTAGACTGTGATGCAGCCAGTCAGCCCACTACATGTTCTGTAGAACATGTGCAAACCTGTGAAAACCCCTGTGGAAGTAGAATTGCTGATGTACTTTCTTCACAATGCATTAGTGTGTTGGGTCCAGGAAAGATCCTGTGAGGTAGTGACTCCAAGAACTTAAATTTAGTCAACTTCTCCACCTCTGATCCTCCAATGATCACTGGATCGTGGATTTTCCTTGGTTTTGGTGATACTGAGTGTAATGGTTAAAATAGAGAACATATAGAGCATGGAACAGACCCTTTAACCAATGTCTGTGCAAAACATGATCAAATCAAGCGAAAAATCTGCTGCTTACACCTGATTTCCCTCCATTCCTTGCATATTCAGGTCACCTGGGACGATGGCCAGTGCCACCCCCAGGTCCACGCGGTCGCCAGCTATTTTGCGGGCCAGTCCATGTCTCCTTGTGTGGGCCACTACAATACAACTATTAGTTTTATTGTGTGTGTGTGTGTGTGTGTGTGTGTGTCCTTGTGCACATGAAAACTATTGTAAACTGAAATGCACAAAATAGCTTGCAGCTATTCTTTAAAATATTCAAATGTTGGCTTATTTGTATATTATACTGATTCATTGAAGCCTTTGGCAAAAATCAGGTTGAAACTGAGTCAAGTCTTGTAGTTATTAGAAATTTGTCTTCTCAAAGGATAAATTATTTTAGTTTTTGTCAAATTTCTGAAGTACTCAGTCCAATCCTCAAGCTATTCATTTGCATTGTGAATGGTCAGTGGTTGCTTTCAGCAACATGGGCCACGATCAATGGTGCTAGAGATGGTTGAACTTGATTCTGGTCCTCCCACAGCTGTTTCCTCTGATCTGACACCTACCCGAAGTACAGGACAGAGTCCAGCCGTGGAATTTGTTGGTGGATCTGGCTCAGCAATTTGCAAGATAAAAATGTTGAGTAATTAATGAAGCTGGTTATAACAATTTTAATAAGGTAACATTTTATAAGTAGAAAATAAAAAGCAAGGAGGTAAAGGGGGTCAATTTTTGTAGCTTCTGATAAAACATTTGAAAAAAAATAGTGTAATTGCAAAAACATTCACTAGATATATTAACTTGTTTTATCTTGTATCTCAAATATTCAGGCATTTTGTGCTTATTTAATTTTGTTCCACTATCAAAATCCATGCGTATAATCATTAAAATGAGACCAATGAGATCAAAGTTTTGAAAACATACAACATTGAGCAGGCCATTCAGCAACTTATTCATACTAGCCCTTGGGGACCTTTCTTTATAAATTCCATCTCCCATCACTTGGTCCATAGCTTTCTATGCCTCAGCAATTAAAGTGCTCTTCTAGACACATAGCGACCTAGTTTTAACCACTCTCTCAAACAGTGCATTTTGGGTACATGCCACTCTCTGGGTGAAGAAGATCCCTTCGTATCCCCTGTGAATTGTGCAACCCCCCCCCTCCAATATCTAATTTTTTACTTTAGTTTCTTCTGACAAGGAGTCCATTCAGTGCAAATTATTCATAATGTTCTATACCTCAATAATGTACCCTCTTGACCTCCTCTACTCTTGGATGACAGACCTAGTTTCTCCAGTCTCTGATTGAACTGCTCCGTTGCAGGAAACCTTCTGGTGATTCTTTTCTGCAGTTCTTCATTTCTATCACATCTTTAACATGGTGACAAGAACAGCATGCAGCCCTTCAGCTGAAGTCTGACCGAGATTTTTTTAAAGTTGGAGCATCACCTCTCTCCTTTGGTATTTAGTACCCTGATCAATGAAGGCTAATATCCAAATTCCCTTCCTAGTCACGTTTATATGCCTGTGTTACCACTCAATGATTTGGTGATTTCAAGCTCCCTTTGTTCCTCAACCAACTAGAGATTGCAGAAATAGTCTTGAATTGACAATTTAACTCAATTGTAGGGATTTGAGATGAGAGCAGGTTTTGTAATGGAGATGGAAGTTGGTGTAATGGAGATGGGTTGGGTAGAAAGTCAATGTTGTGAGTAATTTGTCACAACATGAGGCAGCAGCTGAAGAGGAATATGGAATAGATGAGAGGGTCAAAAAGCCTGATGCATTTTTGAGGATCCTCTTTTGGTCTGTTTCACTGGGTCACTTACATGAAATTTGTTTGTGATACAAACAGTAAAATGTTCCTTTGTTCAATTTTCTTGTTGGGCACAAGCAGATACAAAAATAAAACAATTTTTAGGAAAGGATGTAGAGAAATCTAAAATCAGAGAATAAAATATGTTCTTTTGTGTTAGAGAATTCTGCTTCTGAGGGCTCCAGATTCTGGTGATTGAGTTGATGGTTAATTTCTTTGGAAATTTTGAATGGCTTGCTGCTCTTTAGACATTGTTAGGTGATGAATCCACCTGCTTTCAGAAACTATTAGGAGATTGAGATGTCATTACCTCAAAGTATAGATTTATTGTCAGGGTACATACATGGCAACACATATAACCCTGAGATTCTTTTTCCTGCAGGTGAGGAAATTTTGACTTATTGGAATTGTAAAAAAAATTGCTTAAGGAAATAGAGAAATGTAAACAAATTGTGCATTACAGAAAAAAAAATAGTAATAACTAAGTGCAAAAGTAAAAGTCCTTGAATGATTGAGTTTGTTGCTTTGGAGTTTGATAGTGGAGGGGTAGTAACTTCCTGAACCTGGTGGTGTGTGTCTTGTGGTACCTATATCTCATTCCTGATGGCAACAGTGAGAACAGAGCATGTGCTGGATGGTGTGGATTGTTAATTATTGCTGCTGATCTTCGACGGCAGCGTTCCATATATGTGTTCCATATATATTTTCTTGATGGTGGAGAGGGTTTTGCCTATGTACCTTTTGCAGGGCACATTTTGATGCAACTGGTCAGGACACTTTCCACTACATATCTGTAGAAGTTTGCTAAGGTTTTCAATGTCAGAACAAAGTGCTTTCTTCATAATGACGTTAGTGTGATAGGGCCAGGTAAGGTCCTCTGTGATGGTGACTCCCAGGAATTTAAATTTGCTCACCTTCTCCACCAATGATCGTATACCTCTGGTTTCCTCTCTTAAAGCCCTCAATCAGCTTTTGGTTTTGGTGACATTGAACATAGAACAGTACAGCCTTTCATCCCACAATGTTGTGCCAACCTTTAGACCCTGCCTCCCACATAACCCTTCTCTTTAAATTCCTCCATATGCTTGTTTCGTTGTCTCTTGAAATTCACCAATGAACCTGCCTCCACCACTGACCCAGGAAGTGCATTCTACGCACAAACTTAAACTCCCTTAAACTTCCCACCCATTACCTTAAAACCATGTCCTCTTAATACGAGCAGTGGTACCCTTGGAAGGAGGCTCTTCTTCTGATATCTTTATCTCTATGATGTCATCTCTCATCCTCATTCTCTCCAAAGAGTAAAGCCCTAGCTCCCTTAATCTCTGCTCATAATGCCTACTCTCGAAATCAGGTATCATCCTGGTAAATCTCCTCTGCACCATTTCCAATGCTTCCATGTCTTTCCTATAATAAGGCAACCAGAACTGGACACAGTACTCCAAGTATGGTCTAACCAGAGTTTTGTAGAGCTGCATCATTACCTCGTGGCTCTTAAACTCAGTCCCTCAATTTATGAAAGCTAACACTCCATAAGTTTTCTTAACTACCCTGTCTACCTGTGAGGCAACTCTGTTCTTCCACACCACAATGAATCCTGTCATTAACTTTGTACTATGCCTTGGAGTTTGTCCTTCCAAAGTGCACCACCTTACATTTCTCCAGATTGAATGCCATCTGCCACTTCTCAACCCAGCTCTGCATCCTTTCAATGTCCCTCTGCAATCTTACACAATCCTCTACACTATCCACAACTCCACCAACCTTTGTGTCATCTGCAAACTTGCCAACCCACCCTTCTACCCCCTCATCCAAGTCGCTAATAAAAATCACGAAAAGCAGAGATCCCAGAACTTGAGGGACTTCACTTGACACAACCCTCCAATCCAAATATTCTCCCTCCACCACAACCCTCTGCTTTTTATCGGCAAGCCAATTCAGAATCCACATGGCCAAGTTTCCCTGGATCCCATGCCTTCTGACTTTCTGAATAAGCCTACCATGTGGAACCTTGTCAAATGCCTTACTAAAATCCATATAGACCACATCCACCACACTTCCCTCATCAATATGTCTGGTCATCTCCTCCAAGAAATTTATCAGGCTTGTGAGACATGATCTGCCCTTCACAAAGCCATGCTGACTGTCCCTGATCAGACCATGATTCTCTAAATGCCTATAGATCCTATCTAAGAATCCTTTCCAACAGCTTGCCCACCGCAGATGTAAAGCTCACTTGTCTATAATTACCTGGACTTTCCCTATGACATTTTTTGAACAAGGGGACACTATTTGCCACCCTCTAATCCTCTGGTACCATTCCCATGGTTAATGAGGACACAAAGATACTAGCCAGAGACTCAGCAATATCCTCCCTTGCCTCATGTATTGTGGGGAATATTCCATTAGGCCCTGGGGACATCCATCCTAATGCATTTTCACTGTTCTAACACATTCTCTCACTTAATATCACATGGTCCAGAACATTTACCCCACCCATATTGTCCTTACCATCATCAAGGTCCCTTTCCTTGGTGAATACTGGAGAAGTATTCATTGAGAACCTCACTCACAGCTTCCAGGCACACCTTCCCACTTTTATCTCTCTTCAGTCCTTCCATCACTCCTGTCATTCTTTTGTTCTTGACATACATAAAGAATGCCTTGGGATTTTCCTTAACTCTACTCACCAAGGCCTTCTAGTGTCTCTTTCTTAGTTTCCTCAGCCCCCTCTCAAGCTCCTTTCTTGCTACCTGATATTCCTCAAGAGACCAAGCTGATTCTTGCTGCCTAAACCTCATTTATGCAGCCGCCTTCCACCCAACCATGGTTCCTTTTCCCTTTCTCTGCCTCACTGGGAGAAATTTATCCCTAACATCCTTCAATAGAGTGTGAGGTTGTTTTTGAGTATACTGACTCATTGCCCTTTTTTTTTAACCATCTATTACTGTGGTATAATTAGCAGATTTGTAGATGGTGTTGTTGTACTGAGCCCCACAGTCATTAGTGTGAATTGAATAGAGCAGGGGGCTAAGAACACAGCCCTGTGATGCTCTAGTATTGATGGAAATTGAGGAGTGGTTCTTGCTAAGCCTCAATGATTGTGGACTGGAGTTGAGGAGATCCAGTTACACAATGGGGTATTAAGATCTAGGTCTTGGAGTTTGCTGATCAGTTTTGAGAGGGATGATGGTGTTGAATGCTGAACTGTAGTCGATAAAGAGCATCCTGATGTATGTGCTTTTGCTGTCCAGGTGTTTCAGGGCTTTGTGTAGAGCCAGTGAGATGGCATCTGCTGTGGTAGGCAAATTGGAATGGATCCAAGTCACCACTGAAACAGGATCGGATATGCTTCAACACCAGCCTATCAAAACACTTGACAGGTATGCACCGCTTAACGTCCAGGATATGTTCTGTGAAATTGGGCATTATGTAATGTGGACATTGTGCAAGTACCATATTACAGTATATACTTAGCAAAGCTATATGGGATACTGAACTTTCGTTAAATTAAACTGTTTAATTTTCACTTTTTAAACTTTCCTGTAAACTCTTTCTTAGCCTGTATCACACACAATTTAAAAAAGAGGATCAGGATCATCCACATCACTGTTCTCAACTTCCTCATAGTGTTCCACTGGAAGAGTTTCAGGTTGAATAACCTCCTAGTTTGCTTTTTCTTTTCTTCATGTGTTATAGGCAACAAACATTGCATGAGTATTCCTCTCTATCAGTGAAAAGCATTCAGTGTTTGGGTCCATCTCTTCAGCAAGCAGTTACAGACTGCAAAGAATTTGGCTGATCCCTTAACAGTGAACATCTTTTGCACCTGTTCTTCACCTTCTGCAGCTTCCTTTTCCTTTACCTCTTCAGCTATTCAACTAGCTCCAGCATCTCTTCATTTGTTAGTTCCTCAGGAATCACCTCTAGGAGTTCTTCACTGTCCTCATCATCTAGTCTCGGTTCAGATTGTTGTTTACCATGTCGACAACAGTTCTATTAATCCTTGCAATCTCCTCCTGCTTCAGTATTTTTTTCCCATATGCCATTCATACACTCTTTGGTCACATCATCCCAGGCCTCAGCAAGATTCTTTATGCAGTGGAAAATGTACTTTCTCCAGAACTGCATCAGTGTCTTGCCAGTGTCATCAGTTACAGCAATAGACTGAGCCAAGGTCCTCCTCAGGTAGTAGGCCTTGGTTGCTGCAATAACCCCTTGGTCCATTGGCTGGATTAAAGAGGTGGTGTTTAGTGGGAGAAACGCCACTTTGATGTTGGGATGGAGGTCACCAATGAAAGAGGATGTCCTGAAGCATTGCCTATAATTAGCAAAATCTTGAAAGGTATGCCTTCTATCGAGCAGCACTTCTCCATTTCACTGTCATAGCAATCGAGAGACTTTTTATTGCTCCTGTAATAAACCAGTGAGGTGTGTTTGTTAATGTTCATGAAAGCCCTTGGGTTTTCACTTCGTCAAATACGAAATGGCTTTAACTTGTACCCAGCAATATTGCCTCCTAACAGCACTGTCACTCTCTTTAAAAGCCTTAAAGCAGGGGTGTCAAACTCAAATTCACGGAGGGCCAAAATTAAAAACTTGGACTAAGTCGAGGGCTGAACTAAATATTTATTGAAAATTTTCAACAACATCTGCATGTTTTCTCTTCTTTCAACATATGTAATGTTAAACTTTAGGATATAACTTTAGGAGGATAATTTTACAGGTCAGGAGTAGGTAGCTCAAGTTCACCCTTTGCTTGACCTGAGGGAAACATATTTGGTCCCTGTGGAGATGTAGTCAGCATTCACAGGCTGTGTCCATTTTGGCCTGCATCAGGACTCAGCATTTCCTGCTCACTCCTCAGGCTCTCGGCCTCTATTCACCCTCGACCCACCATCCCTCTACCTGACCAGTCCTTTACCCAACCTCTACTCACCCCTCACTCCACTCGCTCTGCCTCTACCCACCCCATCCTATACACGCCCCTCTACTGCCTCTCCCCTCAACCTGTTCCTCCCTCTACCCGTCTCTCACCCTCTAATCACCCCTCCCCTACTCGCCCTGCCCCTCCCCTTTTACCTCTTCCTTATCCAACCCTCCTTCTACTCATCCCTCCCTCTAACTGCCCCTTGCACCACCATAACTTCCCCTGCCCATTACTCCTCACCTACACCCTCTGCCCACCCCTGCTTACTCACCCACTCAGGCCCAGCGCCCTGCCGATCAGCCTTTGCGGACAGCCACCATCTCTCTCTTCACGTGCAGGGCCGAACCAGCCGTCCCTGGGGTCTGCACGGGTGCAAGCGCTGAAGGCCGTGGTGACCGGGAGAAGTGTGCTCGCGCTGTCGAAGGGCTGTCCGGTGCCAGTCGCGCGGGGCTCGCGCTGCCCGGGGGCCGTGCGCAGCCTGCCATGCCCGTCGCGCCGACAGGAAATCACAGGCGCTCGCCCATCCGCCGCACTGCTCGACAGGTGGGAGAAGTGATTGGTTGTGCGGGGAGCCTTCCAACCGGCTTGCCGGCTGATGACATCGACAGACTTCTCGTGTTACAATTTCTCGTGTTACAATGGGGAAGGATGTGCAATGAAGGGGGAGGATGGTGGGGGTGACATTACCAAAAAACAACATCGGCTCTCGCTGCAGGGCGGGCCACCTCTAATACAGTTTTGAAATGATCTTGCGGGCCAAATATATTTCTATCGCGGGCCAAATTTGGCCCGCGGGCCAGAGTTTGACATGTGTGCCTTAAAGCCTTCCATTGACTTGGGCTCCATATGGTTTTCTGGCATTTGTTTCCAGAATAAGATTTTGTCCTTTTTTTTTTTAAATTGCTGTGGCAAATAACCTTCCTCTACAATTAGTTTATCTAAGGTTTCGACAAATTCTTCTGCTGCCTTCGCATCAGCACTGCAGATTCACCACTCACTTTCACTTCCAAATCGATATTTCTCCTTTGCGTCTTGCTGCTGCTATCACTAGCACTGGATTTGCTGCGTTTGAGAGCCATGATAAATAGAAAGTACAGTCCCTACAAACATAAGACTTAGTATACAAAAGACACGAGATACATGCGTTCGGGAAGTTGTTGCGTATATCCGGTTACGTCCACTACGTCCCGTTCTCTAATTGGGATTTCTGAACTCGATGATAATCATGTGGGACCATGGATGTATATTAGTGGTCAGACATTGCTACAACATTTGCAATTGTTGGATGCTAGCTCTCCATTGAATGTGCCACTGTTATCACTGGAATTTCATAAGAAGCAAGGCTCCACTTGTTGGACGAGCCATGGGGAAAAATAAATTAGCCTTGTAAAAAAATAAGTCCCCGGGTTAAGAACGTCTGACTTATGGAAAACTTGTACTTATGAACAGACGATGCGTGACTTCAATAGTTCGTTGGCTCAAGGAGGGAGAACGGCTTCCATTATTTTAAGTCTGATCACGTTGCAGTTAACACTGAGTTTGTAACTTGGTATTTGGTTTAAAATTTTCTCTTATTTACCCTTGAAACCATGCCTCCAAAGCGTAAAGCCGATGCAAGTGCTGTTGATGCATCAAAGAAAAGGAAAATGATCACGATTGAAAATAAAGTGGAAATAATAAGTGATCAGAAAGATGTAAAACTCCATTGGTCATTGGAAAAGCATTAGGCTACAATTGGAACAGTCTTGGAGCATGTGAAAGGCCCTGTTACAATAATGGAGTGGTTTAATTATTGAAAAGGAAATGTTGTTGGATAATTTGGTTAGACCAGGGTTGACCAACCTATGGCAAATGTGCCAAAAGTGGTGCATTTTAATGATTAGAAGTGGCGAATTGAAGGAGGCTTGGTTTGCCTAGACGGAGTCCTTCCCCCAGCCAGTGCCACCACTACCCCCTCCCCCAACAAAAACAAACACACACCTTTCTTCTCCGTGCCATCCATCATTCCTCCTCCTCCCATTCACTCTCAACTTGTTAAAAAGGCCAAAGCCAAATACAACTTGGCGGCCTCCAAGACCAGTTCTTGCGAGACTTCCTTGTCGCTGTTATTTTGACGCCTGGAGTGCAAAAGGTTGCCACCCCTATGTTAGATGATAAAAATCAGCATAATCTGCCTGTTCGCCTTACTTTAGTGCAAGATAAGGCTTGAAGCCTTTTCAATGACTTGAAAGCTTCACATGCAGCAAATGAAGGGGATCGTGATGAAGAATCAGTTGCGAGTAGGGGTTGGTTCAATCGTTTCAAAGTGAGGGCACATTTACATAAATTAAGTGTGAGTGTTGATGTGAGTGCTGCAAGTGATTTTCCTGAAGAGGAAGGTTATTTGCAAGACCAAATATTTAATGTAGACGAGACTGGCTTATCTTGGGGGTTGGGGGAGGGGGGGGGGGGGGCAAAATGCCTGAAAGGACCTACATTTTTAAAGAGGGAAAAAGTGCACCAGGGCATAAGTAATTGAAGGATAGGCTAATGTTATTGCTTGGGGGGTTATGCATCTGGGATTTCAAGCTCAAGCCTTTGCTTGTGTATCACTCGTGAAATCTGAGGGAACTTTGCTGTATCATCAAGGTGTCTCTTCCCACTATTTGGAAGGCAAATGCAAAGGTTTGGGTTACAATTGCCATCTTTGAAGATTGGATCTTGAACCAATTTGTCCCTGCTGTTGAACGTTATTGCTTGGCCAAGAAAATTCCTTTCAAGATTCTCCTTGTGCTTGACAATGCACCCGGACGTCCAAGCACTTTAGATGTCCTTCACCTCAATGTAAAGGTCCTATTTTTACCCTCCATCACCACATCACTACTTCAGCCAATGGATCAGGGAGTCATAGCCTCCTTTATTTATTTACAGTAGACCTTCTCACAATCAATCCGGGCTACTCAAGATTGTGATGAGCTTAAGGGAGTTTTGGAGGAATCATAACTATGATGTCATTAAAAATATTGCTGATTCTTGGGATGAAGTGAAGCAGTCAAATATAAAAGGAGAGTGGAACAAATTGTGCCCCCATTTTGTGCATGCTTTTCAGGGATTTACAGTTGATGACCTCACTGAAGCCAGGCAAGCTGTGGTTGATATTAGTAATCTACTGTAGTTAGACATCAGTGAAAATGATATAGAAGAGTTAATCAACTCCCATGCTGAAGAAATGACCAATGAAGACCTTATGGAACTAGAGCAGCAGTTGAGGAAGACTGGGACCTAAAAACCCTAGAACTGGAAAAGTTTGTGGCAAAACAGTTAGCTGAAGGCTTTCATCTCATTGAAGCAAGGATGGCAAAGTTAGAGGAGAAAGAGAGGTACACCAAAGTTTACCATACAGTTACCAAGGGCCTCAGCTGCTACAAAGCCATTTATGACAAGAAAAGAAAAAGTTCTGTACAAACCTCCCTTGATGCCTACTTCAAGAAATTGACTCCAGTCGTTTTATATGCATAGAAAGACAAAATATATACTACAGATACTTCTTTTATCCAAGATCCTTGGGACCGTTATTCTGGATTGTGAAATTAAAATAGCCATGATACAGATTCGCGCAGATTATAAAAACTTTTTATGGAACATCACATTGAAGCCGGCTCAATGGGCAAGGTCATCTTTGTTAACCGTAATTCCCCTACGCAGCTGGGACTGCTTTGGGAAACTGATTCCAGCTGTGTGGGGGATTATGGGTAACGAAGACGGTCATTGATCCTGCATTAAAACAAACAGAGGCTCATTCTCCCGTGACCCCTCTGCACCGGCTTGGCTGACGGTGGGCTTCCCATCACCTGCATCTCCCTTGAGCTCAGCTCTTGTTGCTGCTCAGGCTTGGCTGCTCCCTGACACCCCCTCAGCTTCTTTCCCTCTGGCATCACCTTCTCCTCAGCACTGGCTTGCTTCTCTCGTCCTTCCTCTTGGGCTGTGGAGCTCAGCACTTGGGTCCCTTCGCTCTCTGGCCCCGAAAGCTTGGCAGGCTCCAACTCTCCTTTCCCCCACTGGGGCTCCACACTCTTAGGGCTGCGTCCTCTCCTCACTCTCTCCCTGATTGTCCACCTGAGTCACGCTATTGTTCTCTCCCTGCTCGCTGCCCGAGCCACGTTCTTTCCTTGCTCTCTTCCCCCCTCACCTGTCCAAGTTGTGCTGCAGTTCTCTCCCCCCTTGCCACCTGAGCCACATTCTCTCCTTGCTCTCTTAAGAACAACTATTAATATTACTGTACTTGCAGTTTAAAAAAAAGATCAGTTTTTGGAGGTTTTCTGTTTTTGGAATCACGGATGAATATAACGAGACAAACATTTGACTAACTGATGCTAAATAAGAACCATATGTATCTATTCTGACTTGCCTACAAATTTGAATTAAAGACAGACTTGGGAATGCATCTCGTTCATAACCAAGGACTGCTTGTAATTTAAATTAAATTTAGACATGCAGTACAGTAACAGGCCCGTGCCTCCAAAATACACCAATGAACCTACAACCTCTCTACACTTTGAAAGGTGGAATGAAACCAGAGGACCTGGAGGAAACCCACACAGAAACTGGGTTAATGTACAAATTCCTTAAAGCCCTGTATTTATGTCTGGGTCGCTGGTGAGGTGACAGTGCTGTGCTAACCGCTACACTAACTGTGTACATAACCAGTTACATGTTGCACAAAATTACCTTCTGCCTGCAGCAATTAAATAAATGCTGAACAATTTCAACTCCAGATTGTGGTTTGAGGGTTAAACTTCCATAGTACCTATCCACCCACAGGTGCACTTAACAAATAAATGAGTACATGTGATGCTACTTAACTAAATGATACATCAACCTGGTCTCCAGTGTTGTCGCTGCTTGGGATGCTGGATGGGGCCATTGCAATTGGCCTTCCAGAGCTGCCCCTGGCTCACAACCTGGAGTTCAGCAACCATCTTTTTCAACACTGGCGTCCACGTGACCTGCGAGGACCAATCTCATGACAGCCTCACCTTTGGGGCAGAGCTGACCATTGATTGACATCTGGAAGACCAATCACATGTCAGCTCCAAGGGCCAATAACACATGTGCCTCATAGATGGACATATCTAACCCTTGATTGATAAGTGAGGTCTCGTCTGACCTCCGGATCGCTGGAGAGGTGAAATGATCCTCCCATTACAAGAAAGCTTGGGAGATAATAGCAAAAATGTCTTGGAGTAAGGGTCCGTGTGGTGGAGAGTGTCAGGGGCAGGAGGATGAAATTGACCAGCAGGTGGTGGGTCAATTCTCCCTTGGTAGCTCCTGAAGACCAGCAGGACAGATGGGCAGTCTTTAACGTGTGTGTTGTTAAGGAAGTGCAGGATGACAAGCTCCTGCCACCCGTCATTGTGGTTCAGCAGCTCCTTGAAACACAGGGAGAAAGGAGAAGGTTGAGGAAATTGATGGGAGAAGGAGGGCCAGAGGGGCCAGAGGGAGAGTTTGTGGTGGAAGGTCAGTTCTGTAGGCTGGTGAGAGTTCATATCAGAGGCTTGGTCTCAGGGCAGCTGGAAGAAATCAGCTGGTTGGGCAGGATACATAGTCAATGTTTCGAGCTGAAACCCTTCATTGGGAGAGGGAAGTAAGAGAGCAGTAGCCAGAATAAAAGATTGGGGACAAGTTGGGAGTTGATTGGAGAATACAGATGGCTAGGAGAAGAAATGGGGAGGAAAACATTTAGAAGCTAGGTGGTGATTGGAGTAAGAGGCAGAGGGCTGAAGAGGATGCACTCTGATAAGAGGACCGTAAATCATGGAATGAATGGCAGGAGGTGAAGAGCTAGAAGAAGGGTGTGGTGGTGGTCACGTTGAGAGGGCATGTGGGAAGGGATAAAGAAGGAAAGGAGGAGGAGCAATGGGGGCCAGAGGAATAATGGAAAGAATGTGACGAGGATGTTCACCCAGCTTGTTGGTCACCTTCTGTCCCATCAGGGATAAGTCTGTGGGTCCCATATTTATGTCATGAGTCATCTCAGAGTCTCTAAACTGCAGTGGTCTTCAATCTTAAGGAAAGGTTGAAGAAAATCATCTTCTATCATCACAGTCCTCTGAAAGTTCTAGTTTTATTATAAATATCATACTTTCATAGAAATTTTAATGTATGTCAGTGGAGTTTAGCATTAGGGTTAGTTATTATTGGTTTGAAGACACTTCTACATGCTTTGAAAGTATTCCAAAACTCAAAAATGCTCAACGTGGGAAGAGGACATAAGCCACTGAATCACTCTGCTTCACAAATCTGATGCTGGTCCCTTTTGTTTTGTTCTCCCCTTATTCTTATCCCCCTCTAGATTCTACTGCTCATCTACAATTTACATTGTGTAATTAACCTGTCAATCTGCACACCTTTGGAAGGTGTGAACACCAACAAAAAGCAATGGAGGCCATGATTGTATTGGACCTTCACCCACGTTCATGAGGCAGCCAGCTCCACAAGCACAAGCACAACTGCTGCTGTTAAGAAACGTTTAATTTTTCTAACATCCAAACTTGGTTAAAATTCTAATTTTGGGTTTGGGGTGTTGTTATTGTTTAAAGTGTGTGGTTATTATTCAGCTGAACAGCTTACGATGGAGATGAATATTTTTAAATGTCCTATGATTGGTATATATTTAACCATCCTAAAGGTTTTTTGTTCCGACCATTCAAAGTTGTTGTTCTTGGTCAGCCTCCATTTTCATTTCATTTCCCCTGAATTCCTGCACCCAGATCAATATCATTACCCTCAAATTTGCAATTTTATGCTGTCTTTTCATATCTTGTGTTTTTAATCATGACTGTTCCACCACTTGCTAATCTCCATTAATACCCGTGAGTCCCAACTGGCATTAATATTTCTAAATTTTTGCATGTGTACCCATCCATTTGATAAGAAACTTTTAGCTTCCTTTAAGTTTCTTCAAAAGTCCTAATATAGTTTCCTTACCCGTCTAATGGTTAACTCAAATAGTAATCATCTGCTGAGTTGTCATCTTTACATTGCATACCATCACCTTGCAAATAATTTATCAGTACAATTCCAACATTCACTCCCAAGACTTTACTTCAACTGGCATATGACTGCATTTGGTCATTTATTGTCAATTCTGGCATGTCTTTACTGAGGTCTGATGTTTCCCATTCATTTCAGCTGTTCCAGTATTTCCTTATATTAGATTGCCACACCAAAACAGCTCTTAGCAAAAATTGTAATGTTATCTATTTTAAATATAGGCAACAGAACTTTTGCCTGCAATATTGTTATTTTCTTTATTTTTACATCTTCTGAACAGAAGCTACTTTCCTTGTTCACCCTGACCCCAGCTCCTTTCTCTTGCCTATCCCTGCTCACCTAGCTCTGTCCCCTCCTTACCCACCATGCCCCCCTTTTCTATTAAAGTCAGACATACCATCCTCTGAGGAGCAGAATTTTTAGGCACTTGTGCCTGTTCATTGACATTGCTGCTGCTAAACAGTTCAGACTCTGGAGAAATGACGTTGGTTACCATGCGAATGGGAGTAAATGTCGTGATCTCCAAGGAGACAGGATTCTGGCATGCACCTGGGGCTGAGGCCGCAAGCTCAGCCGTTAGAGCATGAATCTGGCGGTGAGGCCAGGTTGGTCCGGCCATGTCGATGATGACCCCTGCCTCAAGTGGCTTCAGGGTCGCATTTACGAAGCATTCAACCTGAGCAAGCCTGTGTTTCAAGGAGCTGCTGAACCACGATGACGGGTGGCAGGAGCTTGTCATCCTGCACTTCCTCAACAACATACACGTTAAAGACTGCCCATCTGTCCTGCTGGTCTTCAGGACCAACCATACTGAGCTCCATGGGTCAAGGCAGAGTCTGTGATCTTGCCCTGCTGAGTGTGGAAAGAGAAGAAACTGAAAAGTCTGACTTTGATCACACTAATTTGCATCAGTAAAATCAAAGGTGGTGCAGTTATCATTTTCATGTAGTACCATAATTTGTTAATTAAAATATTAACAAGCTTGACTTGTTTTTGAGCTAATATTATGGCAAAGGTATCTAAAAGATGGGTGTCAGATGTTTGGACAGGAGCGGAATTTCAGTGCTTCTTATTTTCCGTAGATAGGCCCCTCATTGTACCTTTTGATTTCCCCTCTGTTACCTGATGCCCATTCTCATGTTTAGATTATAGAATATCATGCAAAGAGTTTGCAGTTGTTTCATAATATTCCTTGTTTTGAGTACATTTTTGTATTTAAATATGTTTTTGAAGGTCAGGGATAAATAAAGTCAAATATTGATCAGTTAAGTACATTTGAGACCCACCATTTATGATATTGCGTGATTTGAAATGCCGGTGGAAAGAAAAGGCTGCCCTATAACTGGAAGTTAAAACTATTCATAACAGGAACGGTGTATGATCTAAGTTAGTATAGTCTTAAGAAGAGTCAAATCTTTGCTGAATATTTGTTCAGAGACAGAAAGCAAGGAACTCAGTAAGGAGGGATAAGAATGAGAAACTGTAAGCAAGTCAAATGTGAAATTTTGAGCTGTACCTAGAGTATTGTTCAAATATATAAACATTCTTGAGTGCTTGTCATGGAAGATGTGAGGAAGACCCTTTCCCTGCTGTAAAGTCTAGATCAACCATTCTCAACCTTTTTTTGGCTGTAGGTTCCCCTGCCCACTCCACTCCCTTCCCCTGGCCAGGACTTTGCTCAAAGTTCATGGGGCCCCTTCCCTGTGAATCAGCCAAGCTTTCACTTGTTTTTTTTCTTTACTACTTTGCTACTGACTGCATCAAAGAAATTAATAATTTGTCTGTGGCCCGGGGGAGGGGCATAGGCCCCAGTTGAAAATTACTGGTCTGGATTATGGATCACAATCTCTAAATATAATGAGTAAACCATTTAGAATTGAAATGCGGAGTGATTCTTCATTCAATAATTGGTGAATCTTGGTCATCTCCACCTGCATTCATGGATTTCATTCAAACCTGAGACTGACACTTTTGAATACAGAGGAATCAAGGGCCATGCAAGAAAATGGTATTTGAGGTCGAGATTGGACATCATGTTGTATGATGGAATATTTTGCTTCCATTGCAACTGTTTAAATTTTTTCATATTTATCCTTGCTATCACAGAGTTGCAGGCCATCCATATACCATTTAATTTAGAATGGTGTGCAGAACTATCACTCTCTGACTTGAATCATCAGTCTTTCTTAATATAGCCATGATGGCAGCACCTTCCAGCAAGGCAATATTTGTGCAGCATGTGCAGTATGATGCTGAAACAAGCCATGAAAGACCTCAACAATGAAGACGCTGTTTACATCCGGTACCGCACGGATGGCAGTCTCTTCAATCTGAGGCGCCTACAAGCTCACCAAGACACAAGAGCAACTTGTCCGTGAACTACTCTTTGCAGACGATGTCGCTTTAGTTGCCCATTCAGAGCCAGCTCTTCAGCGCTTGACGTCCTGTTTTGCGGAAACTGCCAAAATGTTTGGCCTGGAAGTCAGCCTGAAGAAAACTGAGGTCCTCCATCAGCCAGCACCCCCACATCTCCATCGGGCACACAAAACTCAAAACGGTCAACCAGTTTACCTATCTCTGCTGCACCATTTCATCGGATGCAAGGATCGACAACGAGATAGACAACAGACTCGCCAAGGCAAATAGCGCCTTTGGAAGACTACACAAAAGGGTCTGGAAAAACAACCATCTGAAAAACCTCACAAAGATTAGCATATCCAGAGCCGTTGTCATACCCACACTCCTGTTCGGCTCCGAATCATGGGTCCTCTACTGGCATCACCTACGGCTCCTAGAACGCTTCCACCAGCGTTGTCTCTGTTTCATCCTCAACATTCATTGGAGCGACTTCATCTCCAACATCGAAGTACTCGAGATGGCAGAGGCCGACAGCATCGAATCCACGCTGCTGAAGATCCAACTGCGCTGGGTAGGTCACGTCTCCAGAATGGAGGACCATCACCTTCCCAAGATCGTGTTATATGGCGAGCTCTCCACTGGCCATCGTGTCAGAGGTGCACCAAAGAAGAGGTACAAGGACTGCCTAAAGAAATCTCTTGGTGCCTGCCACATTGACCACCGCCAGTGGGCTGATATTGCCTCCAACCGTGCATCTTGGCGCCCCACAGTTCACCGGGCAGCAACCTCCTTTGAAGAAGACCGCAGAGCCCACCTCACTGACAAAAGACAAAGGAGGAAAACCCCAACACCCAACCCCAACCAACCAATTTTCCCTTGCAACCGCTGCACCCGTGTCTGCCTGTCCTGCATCGGACTTGTCAGCCACAAATGAGCCTGCAGCTGACATGGACGTTACCCCTCCATAAATCTTCGTCCGCGAAGCCAAGCCAAAGAAAAAAAAGAAAAGTCCATAGCAACAGGGTGGGGCAATAGAACCACGTCCACACCCAGTTCCTTATTTTTGATGTGGTTGTGACATGGATCAGTGAGCTGATCTATCTCACTCCTCCACCCTTCCTCATTGCCATCTATGATTCTGCCGACATCTGTGGTGTCATCAGCAAATTTATAGATGGCGCTTGAATTGTGCCAAGCATGGACGTAAAGAGAGTAAAGCACTAAGCATGCATCCTTGAGGTGTATGTGTGTTGATTGTTAGTGAGGAGACATTGTTACTGATTCACATTGACTGTGGTCTACTGATGAGGAAGTCAAGGATCCAGTTGCAGAAGGAAATGCAGAGGCCCAGGTTTTGAAGCTTGCCCCTATCACCTAATTGTTTTATAAGGAATGATCTGTTCTTTAATGAACTGCACATAACTTTATGAAAGCAAGAAAGTAGATGGTGAACAAATGAAATTAAAAATAAAATATGATATTGAACAGTATCTCTGATTTCAAAAATGAAATCAAACTAAAATGTAATATTTTTACATTTCTTTATTTGTTTGCATGCGTACAGGTTTTTTTGCAAGAGGTAATTCTGCCTCCCCCTCGGGAAAAGGAATCTTGGGGTTGTATGTGATGATATTTATGTACTCTGACAATAAATCTGAAATCTAATTCTGTTTCTTTTTCCATGAATACTGCTTGATCCAGCATTTTCTTTTTTTTGTCACTTGGTGATCTCCATTAACCATGAGACAGAGGTAGAATTCGGCCATTCTGTACATAATCAAGAATCTATCAACTTCTGTTTTAAATATATCCAATGACTTGGCCTCAACAGCTGTCTGTGGCAACAAATTTCACAGATTCACTACCCTAATTGAAGAAAGTTCACATCCTCTCTGTTCTAAAAGGATGCTATTTTGGGGTTATGCTCTCTGGTCCTAGTCTCTCCATTTAATGGAAACATCTGCACATCCACTTTGTCCAGCTCTTTCAGCATTGTGTGCACCTGTGTTTATGTGGCACTTTTTTTTCCAGTACACATTCTGTTTCCATCCTTAAATAAGATGTAAAATAAATCTGCTATTATGCTTAGCTCAAGTTCCTTCCAAGCATCTTTGATTAATTTTCTCTATGCCATATTTTCATTTGATATTATTTCAGCCTGAATGGAAATTGTGCACCAAGAAAAGCTTATTCAGCTTATTTAAATGCACTGTATTTTAGCAGTTCCAAATGTGGACAACACACTTGGTAAGCACTTTATATAGGTAATTTCTCAGTTCACAAATTATTTTTTAATAAGGTATACTTGTAAATTCAGTTACATCATTACTTACAGTAGCTGTTCATTAAAATTCACCACAAATTTAATGCTAATAAATTTGCTAAATGGCTGTCACGGATGTACAATTCTTTTCAAAATTAGCAAAGATAAAAGCTGATTATTTGCACATTTTAAATTTGCACTAGGCTGTAAAGTTGCAGATTGACCCATTGATGTCTTAAAATATTAATAAAATAATTTCAGCAGATGGAATTCACATTTTCACTTAAATTTAATACAATGATCATTGAGTTAATTTTTTATTTTAAAAATGCCATTTGTTTTGTGATGCTCAAAGCTTAGTATGACAGAAATTTTTCATTTGTAACCTGCAACAAGGTTTTACATTAAATAATGTAATTATAAGCCACAAATCTGAACTAAATACTAAGTGGACCTTCAAATTGGCAAATTAAACCAAGGAATTGACAGGAAATATTAAATGCATCTTTCATTTACTGTATGCTGCATCTTCAATGCTGCAAAAAGAGTCAAGGCCCTGAACAGGAAGGGAAACAGATGCCTGATAATCAATGGTCAAAAGTTGGTCAAAGGTTTAGGTTTAAATTTGCATTTCAAAAGAGGGAGGCAAAAAAGCTGAAGATGCTTCATGGAGAAATATTGGTATCTTTGGAATTTTGCCTCTCCAGTTGGAAACCAGTAATATCTTGGACTAATTTTAAATCTCAAGTCTGATGTAGTTTTGTGAAAATGGGCAACAAGTGAACTGGACGGAGTTAATTTCGAGAGAGGTAAGTGCTTTCAATAAACAAATTGATGGAGAGTGTGCAAAAGGACAGTTTCCCCTTTGATCTACTTGATATCACTTCTTCCTACTTTAGTCTTGATAATGGGTCCCAACTTGAAATGTTGACTGACCATTTCTATCCATGAATGCTTCCTGCCTCACTGAGTCCCTCCCCAGGGTTTCATTGTGTCTCCATTCAGGAATTCTTTGTAAATAATCAAAAATTGATCAGAGGTCACAGTTTTCCTGATCAGTTTCTCTCATTTTGAATATTCTGAATTGCCAAGATTCTTTGGCTTGGCTTCGCGAACGAAGATTTATGGAGGGGTAAATGTCCATGTCAGCTGCAGGCTCGTTTGTGGCTGACAAGTCCGATGCGGGACAGGCAGACGCGGTTGCAGGGGAAAATTGGTGGGTTGGGTGTTGGGTTTTTCCTCCTTTGTCTTTTGTCAGTGAGGTGGGCTCTGCGGCCTTCTTCAAAGGAGGTTGCTGCCCGCCGAACTGCGAGGCGCCAAGACGCACGGTTGGAGGCGAGATCAGCCCACTGGCGGTGGTCAATGGGGCAGGCACCACACTTGTTTATAATTCACCATTTATTTTTGCATATTGGAGTTTAGTAATTAATAAGATATCCGTTTTTTGACCATGTAGTCATAATACTTGTGTGGCTGGCCCAACAAAATGTTGCTCAATAGTAACCCCTCAGGATGTTGCAAATAATAACAATACCATTGATAAATGGCTTGATTCTATCTTTTTATAAATTATCATTGCCTGCTTGTGGGGTGGCATGAGCATGCTAAATATAATTCAGTTAGGTCTAAATGGATTAAATAAACAATATAATATGCATTTCCATTTCTGCTGGAATGAGAATTTATGAAAGTAGCTGAAATGTTTGGCCCAAGGATGTTTGATGTGCTATTTGATTGTGCATTGAGAATGATTTCCTTTTTTGGGTTGTGAGCTGACTGTTGTAGTAATCGTAGATTCTCCCACCGATGGGCAAGTTGTAAAGTGGTGTCCTTTACCAAGGGTTTCTGCTCGAAGTAGTAAAAACACAGAAATGCTGGAGGAACTCAGCTGATCTTGAAGCATCCATAGGAGGTTGAGATATTTTATTGATGTTTCGGGTCTTTGAAGGGCTCACATATATCTTTGCCTTCTGTGGACACCGCAAGACCAGCTGAGCTCCACCAGCACTTCCGTGTGTTTTTCCTACAATCTGCAGACTGTCGTGTTTCACTTACTGCTGGAAGTAGTCCAGATCTCAGCATGGGGCTGAAATGACTGACTTTGATCAACCATTTCTCTTATTATCGGGTATGATTACAGTAATTGATGTGTGATGCTGACATGTGATAGAAGAATATAGTGTAGGCAGATCATGGTATTAATACTGATTTGGCACCTGCATTTCTAAACTTGCATGATGTTCCAAGAGCTCCTTGTGTTAACCTTGAATAATTTTTTTGAATATTTTAACATTTTTTAACCAAACATGCATTCAGATGTAATAATATTGGGTATCAAATTCATGATGATAATCAACACCCCCCCCCCCCCCCACCACCACTGCCTACTGTCCTGAAAAAAGATAAAGAAAAGAAAGTACATAGTTAAGTGTTAGAATAGAAGAAAAGAAAGGAAGAAAAAAAAAAGAATGAGAATGGACTGCCACCGATGTCTGGGCCCCACGTCATCAGCCTGGGATTGGCTGGCGTTCCCACCAGAGTTCCCGATCTTCCTGCCATGCGGCTATCACCTGGGATGACGGCCGGTGTCACCCCCCAGGTCTCTGTAGTCATCATGTTTGTCAGCCATTTTTGCAGGCTGGTTCACGTCTCCGCACGCAGGCAGCTACACTATTCCCCCCATTACCCAGAATCGGTGACTGAGCCATTGTCCGTAGCCTTGGGCGGTCTGCCCCTGCATCGTGGGGGGAGGTGTGGAGACTGGCTCATTGCAGACCAGATATGCAGGTTTCAGGTGGTTGATGTAAAGGTCTCCTTCTTACCGTCATGATGAAAGTGGAACTGTTGCCCCAATGACCCTGTAGTGCAGTTGTAAGGGTGTCCGGTGTGTGCCCCTTCTCACAAATATGTACTAATAAGTATTTAAGTCCCTGGGGATGTTATATTTGGGCTGGCCATGTGGTGGGGGTTTCTGCGGCACCAGGGACCCCAGTTTTCACAGGAATTTCTCTAGGGTTTCCACAGGGTCTTCTGGGTGTTTATTGAGGGCCGGGAACTCCCCAGGGAAGTTCAAAGCACGCTGTAGACCATCTCTGCTGTTGAGGCATTGAAGTTCTTCAGTGTGGTATGAATTCCCAACAAGTCCCAAAGCATTTCATCCACCCTGTTGGGTCCCTTGAGCTGGGCCTTCAAGGCTGCCTTGACGTGCCCGTGGAAGCGCTCCACCAACCCGTTGACCTGAGGATGCAATGTTGTGGTCTGGTGGAACAGGGTGCCCAGAAAGTTAGCCAGTGCTGTCCAGAGGTGAATTGTGCTCTGGGATTTCTGAATCTAGACACCCATGTGTCAACAAGTTCCCGAGTGTACGTTTCTTTGGTGGTATCAGCCAGCGGGGCCACCTCGTGGAATGGCCAGTCATGGTCAAGAGGTATCTCACCCCATGGGAAATGGTTAATTGCTCCACTATGTTGATGCTTACATGGCTGAACCTGTGCCGTGCTAGTTCAAAGATCTGTGTGGGCACTTGTCCTGGGTAAACTTGTACCTCTCACTTTGTGTGAACTTGCACTTTGGAGGACTGGCAGTTTGTGCAGGTTTTGACCCACTGGCTGACCTGATAACGGAGGCCATGCCAGGCAAACCTACTAGCCACCATTTTGTTCATGGTGATGATTGCTGGGTGTACCAGGTTGTGGATGGCATTGAAAACCTGGCACTTCCATGCAGCCAGGACATTGGGGCCGGGACTGCCAGTAGAGATGTGGCACAGCTTTCAGATTACCTGGGCTGACGGGGATGTCCTCCACCCTGAGTCTGGAGTCAGCTGGCCTGTAAGCGGGGATCTCCAGTTCCTGCTACTGCACTTTGGTGAGGGCAGGGCAGTAGCAAAGGGATAGGTGACCCCCTTGGGACAGGACATGTACTGAATGTCCATGGTAAATTTTGATACTTAGGACGTGTCTCTGTTGTCGGGCTGACCATGGGTCTGATACCATATGGAAGTCGAAGGTCAGGAACTTGTGATCGGTGAAGTCCTTGAATTGCTGGCCTTCCAAAAAGTAACGGAAATATCTACTGCCAGGTATAGTGGTAACAGCTCTTGGTCAAAAGTGCTGTTTTTGAGCATTGGTACCTGTTGAAAAAGGCAAGGGGTTGCCACTGGCCCTCCATGAGCCTCCTACCGCTGTGCTGGAGGCACTGTCAGGGCGATAGGTGCTTTCAGTCTGGGATGGACCAGGATGGTAGCGTTGGCCAGTGTGTCTTTAGTGTTCTGGAACTGCCTGGAAGACTTTTCATCCTAAGTAATGTCTTTTGACTTGCCCGCCATCAGCACAAAGAGGAGACGCATGATGTGTGCTGCCGCTGGTACAAACCTGTGGTAAAACTTTATCATACTGGCGAATTCCTTTAGCCCTTTCACCATGCGTGACTTAGCGAAATGCTGGACCACCTCAACCTTCTTGGGGAGGGTTGTATCCCCGGGTCTGCTTATCTTGTGCCCCAGGAAGTTGATGGTGTCCAGACTGAATTGGCTCTGTGGGCTTGACCGTCAGCCTGAACTCACTCAAAAGGGTGCATAGTATCTGAGGTGGGCTTTGTGGCTGCAAAGAAGGTCCCGGCCCACTGCGTCCATCAGCTGCTGAAAAGTTTGTGCTGCGTTCTTTAGACCGAAGGGCATGCAGAGAAATTCAAACAAGCCAAAGGGATTATGATTGCAGTCTTGGGGGTGAACTGGGATTTGGGGGTACCTCCGGATGAGGTCCACCTAAGAGAACACCTGTGCAGGTTGGTGGCAAAGTCTTGGATGTGGGGCACAGGATATCAATCAGGTGTGGTGGCCTCATTGAGGTGGGGGTAGTTGCTGCATGGTCTCCATCCCCCTGCTGATTTGGGCACCATGTGGTGGGGAGAGGCCCAGGGACTGTAGGAGTGGTGCACTGACCCCAGCTCCTCCGTTTTCTTAAAGTCTTTCTTCACCAGGCTGAGCTTTTCAGGAAGGAGTTGGCACACCCTGGCATGGATCAGGGGGCCTCGGTCAAAATGTGATACTGTGGTGCTACTATCAAGGGGTACTCCATCAGCATCCGGGGGAATTCATTGTCTGAGAGTGTTTTATATATATCCAGGTTGGGGGTTGGGTAACTTGGCTTCCCCCAGAGGCAGAGTGTGAAAAGTTATGGCATGCACCAGATGCCATACCTTGAGGTTGACAAGCAAGCAGTGGGCCCGAAGGAAGTCTGCCCACAGGAGAGGTTGCGCTATTTGTCAAGGGTGAAGGTCCATGAAAAGCGCTATTGCCGAAATGAAGGAGAATGGTGCGGGTCCCAAAAGTTCAAATGGGGGAGCTGTTCGTTGCCCTCTGTGCTGGGCCCTGCTTGCTATTGTGGTTGTCGAGGCCGGGGGGGTGGGGGGGGAGGAGGTAGGATGCTTATCTCGGTGCCAGTGTCGACCAGGAAATTCCCACCCAACAAAGAGTCCCAGAAGTAGAGGAGGCTATCACATGGGCAAACTACTGCAGCTATCAACGATAGTTGGCCAGGGAATTTCACAGAAACCCACAGGGTGGGCAGCATTAATGGGCCTCCGTACCCCATCACTAATGATAGTAGCATAGCTGTCATAGTGTATTAACTTGCCACTCCCCTGGCCTTGATCTTGCTGATGTGGTCTACGACAGTGCTGGTGTTCTTCACTCTGCAGCCTGGGGGTCGCTGAAGTCTTTGTCTGTGAGCAAGAGTCGGATGTCCTCAGGCAGCTGCTCCAGAAAGATCTGCTCAAAGAGCAGGGAAGGCTTGTGGCTCTCTGTTAGAGTGAGCATCTCGCTTATTAGGGCAGACGGGGCCCTGCCCCCCAATCCGTCCATATACCACAATCGGGCCGGGAGAGCCCGTAAATGTGGGCTAAATATTTGTCTTGCTCCAGAGGCTGCCTTAGGAAATCTACACCCCTTGCCGCTGTGTCCTGATTGAGGAAGCACACATCGTAGAAGTAGCAGGTGTCGGCAGCAGCGATATGCCAAAGCTGGAACTGTGCTTCGACCTGCTAGAACCACACGTTTGGCTGTGACAACCAAATCATTGGGAGCCTGAGAGAGACCACATGGATGGTCGCTGGCTTCGCTTGGACCTGTCTGCACCACTAATGTAGCGTTTGCACTACATGAGCATGGAGAAGAACATGCACACTAAAGCCTTGGAAAATGAAACTGGTTTATTAGTGTGGCCTTCGTGTTTATGTGGGCCCCAGGCACTGATGTCAGGGTCCCGCATCATCAGAGCGCTGGCCTGGGATTGGCCGGTCTTCCCGCCAGAGTTCCCCATCTTCCCACTGTGCGGAAGTTGCCTGGGACGACGTCCAGTGTCACGCCCAGGTCCATGCGGTTGCTGCGTTCGTCGGCCATTTTGTCAGCCGGTCCGTGTCTCTGCATATGGGCTGCTATAGTTCCAAACTTGGGTGTGAATCAGATTTCCAAGCAACTGCAATAGGTTTTCTGGTCACAGCTAAGGTAATTTCAACAGATTCTCTCTGATATTTTGTTAATTTCAATTTGGGTCTTATCTCTATAATGTTACCTTGCAGCTAGCTGCTACAAGCTAAGGCTCTGCAAAGCCTATAGCACTGGAGAAGTTATAGCTGCATGCAGGTTATCTCAAAGAACACACTTCCCAGGAAGAATAACATGAACCCAGTGAGTGTAGTTAACACTGAGCTTTATTGGGCTCACAGCCCTACTTTTATTCTCAAGCTGAGGGGTGTCGCCCTGATAGGGTTAGGTCTCGAGATAAATCAGTCTAATTCTTCTCATCTGTTATCACATTTAAGTCTGACTCCCATCTTTGTCTAGATTTATGAATCCCCAGTTTAGAGATCCCCACTTGAAGTCGATGATAAATTGCCGAAATCAATTTCTTTGTATTTCCCTTTCTTATTGGCGTCTCTATCACCAGTCTTTGGTAAATACATTGTTGGACCCAGTTCATCACTTCAATATGCTCTGATTTGTATTATTAAGAATACCATATTTATTCTTAATTTGTTCAAATGACATCAATTGCCCTTGTTCATAATAGTCTTCAATATATTTGATCCCTTTAGAGGACCAAATTTCAAAAATTTGTTTATCTAATATACAAGTTACGAGTGTTATGAGTCAAAGGAGTTTTAAGAGATAAATTATTCTTTATTCCAATTTATGTATTTGTATTGTACCAAATTTTAATCAAATGTTTCAATAGAGGAGCATCTCTTTCAACTGTCATTAATTTCGCATGCCATTTATTTATAAAGTCTTCTGCTTTTCTCTCTCCTATTTTATCTAATTCTATTTTTACCCAAGCAGATATTTTCCCCTTCAAAAAAAAAAGTAAGAAATTTTATTTGGACTGGTCCATAATAATTTTTTTAAGTTAGGGAGCTGTAAACCTCCCAATTCATATTTCCATGTTAATTTTTACATTTCCATTAAAAAAAATTCTAATATTTATTTAATACTTAAAATAATTTTTGAGGTATTAATATAGGCAATGATTGAAAAAGATATTCTGGGAAATGTATTCATTTTTATACAAGTAACTCTTCCTACTAATGTTGTAGACAATATTGTCCATAAATTTAAATCCTCTTCAACTTTTTTAAGGAATGGCAAATTCAATTTGTATAAATTTTGTAATTTATTATCCATATGAACTCCTAAACATTTTATCCCATATGTTGTCCATTTTGAGTTTATTTGGCAAATAGTATAATCACATCTTGCAGAGGCGTAATTTCAACCTTGCATTATTAAACATGCATTCAGTAGTAGGAGCCAAGTGCGACTACTTGCAGGTTAGTTGGTGATTGATTTTTGTTGGCTGATGCTGTTATTTTACAGGGATTTGTTATTTTCACATGTTCTTCCCCAAGATGTTTTTGTCTTTAGGAATGGAAATGGAGGTGCTGAAGAAGCTTTTCTTGACCCTGTTTAGCATAAAATAGATGTTCCTAGACTGATATTAGAGATCATTTCTGTTGAAATACAGCTTAACCAAGAGAATGTGTAGCACCAGGCACAAGTTGTGATTTTGCCAAAAAGTGTCTAATTGATCCAGTTGTTAAAGTCTAATTCCACCACCTGAATCTGACTTATCATGAACTGTATTATGCTGGTCAACATTCATTATACTGACATCATGTCTGTGTGATGTACGTTGTGCCATCTATATTTGAGGATCAAGGCAAATTGAAGATTGGCAATTTTGGGTGGAGCAGAATTGCAGTTAACAGCACTTGTGCATTCTTCCTGCGTCTGGATGGGTTTCCTCTAAGTGCTCTGGTTTCCTCTAATCCTTCAAAATGTAGGAGGGTTGGGGGCTCATGGGCTGGAAGGGCCTGTTATCATGCTGTACGTCTAAATAAAATTTTACAAGCAGAATGATCTGACAAATGGATCATGTATTCATGCATGCAATGGAGGCAACAGATATAGTCTTTGATGTCAGATGATTATTATGGATGGAATGAAAGTGAGTTAATCGTGCTTCTTGACTCTGTGTTTCAAGCTATTGTCTCTTCCTCCCAATTTGATTCAAACTATTAGTTCTTGCCTTCATTTCTTATGTTTACATTTTATACTAAAGACTGAAAAAATTATCTCCATAGAAATTTAAAAATAGAATTTGTATTTTCATTGAATTTTTTTGCCACTTTATCGAACTTTGTAACCTTGCAGCCAGCAAAGATACAAGTTGCAAGGAACACCCAGTTACCCGAGTCGTGTATTGATTGGTGCTTCTTCCTGCAGTGCATGTACCTCACTCAATTAAATTTGTGGATTTATTATTTAGCTTGACGTATTTAGTGATGTAACATTAAATCAATAGCTATCCTGTTAAAAATCCCCTTAAATGGTACAAATATTACTTTGTAGCAGGCTGAGCGAGCGCACAGAGTGGTGTTGCGAGCCATCGCCGGCATGGTTCTACGGGCCGTGGAACAAATAAAAAGGTGAATATTCACCTAACAGAGCGGCACTGTGTGCTGGAGAACCACGCGTTGTCCTGCTGAGTATCCTGCGAGAAGGCGCAGGACACTCATAAGAATCAATTTAAACCTGCCGGTCTCATGCTTTGGAAGCACCTCAGTAGCAATGTCCCTCCTTGTACCGTGCAGCCCGGGACATGCGGGCTATAAAAGAAGATTGTAAAACCTGAATAAAGTCATTCTTGACTTGACTAGTCTGGCATGTGTGTTTGTATTACTTTAGTAGCTCTATCGTAGTAGCTGCTACAGGGTGCTATTTTTCACCCTAAAGCTTTTTGTTATTCCTATTTGCATGCATTGCCTCTTTTCTAGAACATTTGAAATTAGAATCAAATATTTCATATTTGCCAGTGACCATCTTTCCCTTCTGATGGAGGTAAACTCTTTAATGAAGTGGGTGATGGTGCCTTAGATATTGCTCTGAGCAACTTCCGCAGAAATGCCCTCCGAATGTAATGAACGACTTGGGCAATCACAACTATCCTCTTATGAAAGATTACAATTGATAGTTTTACCAGTGCTACTTGAAGCTGACACCTGGTTTGCTCTCTTTGTTTTGTGTTATCCTTAGCCCAAAATTAAAAGACCTAGAAAGCTCTTGAAAATAGCAAACTGGTCTGACCGTATTTATGAAAAAAAATGATTCTTGAATTGGCCTTTCTTGGATACAGTTTGTTTATGAACTCAACACTCAATGCCCTTGTTTCATTTCTCCAACCTGTTTCAGCTAAGAAAAGGTGCTTCAACTGATCTGTCTTATTTTAGGAGGGTCCTGCAAGACAAAGGTGACTCTGAAGGTAGAGCAGGGCTATGTTGTTGGATCATGAGGGACCGCCACAAAAATATTCTGATTGCATTTTGTGGTAAAATATTTTGAATCATTTTTAAATGTCAGAAGAAATTTTAAATGGCTTAGATTTTAAAGTAAAATCCAAAAAAAGCACAATTGTGAAAGGTTGCATTTAATTAAAGACAACCTGAACAGGAAATACAGGATTGCAAAACTAAAATGAGGAAACTATTTGGGATTTTCTCCCCCTACAGGCAGTCCTTGGGATTGTCATTTATACATTTGGCAGCTCTTGTGTAAAGTTGAGGAAATCTATGTCTTGCCATTGGGATATGCAGTTCTCAATGCTGAATAGAATTTGTTCTCCAACTTGTGTTGGACATCCATGTTTGACCATGCCTAGTCCAGAGACCTAGACAAGATTAAATGTGTACTATGATTTTCTCTCTCTTCTCCCTTTCCATTGAAAAGAATGACTTGATTTCTTCCCACTACTCTGGGTGGGTAGGTGAGGAAGGAGAGGCTTATTGAGATGGGAGAATGGCAAATGTTGGAAGTTGTGCACTCTTCCCAATGTGTTTATGGGCTTTCACGTTAAAGTCATCATGGATGCTTCTCCGTTTCGTTTGGCTACAGGGCAAGGATTCCTAGGAAAATGTAAGGACCTTTTTTTTAAAAGGAAATATTAGAACATTCATGAATTAAGATTCCTTTATTGTCATGTAATAAAACAGAAGATGTAATATATGAAATTTCCTTTAGTCTGCTATGTTAGACAAAGAGTCACCATTAGTGTGGCCTGGCAACCTGAACTCCAGACCTAAACCTCCAATACAATCAGGAAGCCTTCAGCGCCCAAGGACCTTCTGGATCTCCTCTTGCCCATGGCACCCTCTAATCCCAGTTACAATACCTGGATTCCATGAGCCAGACTCCAGCAGCCTGTGGCCGCGTTGCCAGCAGCCTTCATGAGAAGCACTGAACCACTTGCTTGTCTGCTGCTGTGGACACCATCCTGTAGGGTCGTCTCCTATGCTTCTCCTTCTTAATGGGTGCACATTCTCTGTTTCTGGTGTCCTGTGCTGGCTGCTGTGGCCCTGGAGTCTGAGGCCCCTTTAGTTTGCTGCCAACCCAGGTGCCACCATCTTGGGCACAGAACCAATGGTTGCAGGAATTTAAAGCCTGTACAGAGCTGTTGACATTAGGACAGAGGTTAGATCCTGTTGAAGAGTGCTGTAGGTCTGCTCCCCTCTTTCCATGGATCCACACCAGTGGCAGCACTGCCAATTTATGACCTCAATTCTTCTACTGAGCTTTTACCTTTATGGAGCTTGGAGAAGTTTGTCTGTCTTACGAGCCTGTGCCAGGCATGTAGATGATATTTGGGTATTGATGTTGAGGTAACATTGCCAAAGGAGAGGGTCCTGGAAAACATTCTTCACTTGTCATATCCCTGGAGCCATCTTGCAGTGAAACGAGAGACCAGTGGTAAAATTTGCTTTGCTTTTGTGGACAAAGTTTGTGCCTCCAAGATAACCTGTCTCAAACCTCAAAAGATTTAGAGAAGTGACACCAACAATGTGAGTAAAGAAAAAAACAGTATGCTCTTCCAAGCCAACGTTCCTCGTATCAAGTGCTGGAGACTAATTTAGGACATTTTGTCTTTCTCTTTCTCTTCACCCCCCCCCTCTTCCTTTGCTCCCCTTTTTCCCTGTCCCTTCATAATTTGGCTTTAGTGGATAGTCTATCTCTTTGTCCATTAAAACCATGAGCCATAATTTGTAGTGTGTACCTGTAGAAAAGGCTCATCAAAACTATTTTGATGCAAGGGCTTTAGCCCTTCTGTCCGATGGTCTGTGAGATTTAGTGTTTTTTTTGTTGTTGCATTTAGTTTTACTTCAGATTTTGGCTTTCTGTAATTTTTTCTTTGCATAATATTTTGTTCCTTGTTAACTGGAATGGAGAGAATTTTCAGATTTGTGCAACAGTTGGGGAGTTTCACCCGTCGGTCTGACTTTTTGACTCCAAGTTGCGTAAGTCTTAGACTGTTTCTGCAGGATTGTGCATAATAACTGACCATTTGTCATCTACTAGTGGGGCAGTTTCTTGTGCATAGAAAATGATCTTCATTGTGAGTTAAGTTTGGCCTATTTGTGAGCAAACAAGGGCTGTTTAAGCAAATGAAACTGATGGGTTTCAGACATAAATCCTAAAATTGAGATCATCTTATGAAATATAACATGAAAAATTTTATCACAGAAATTCTCTGTGAACAGGTTTCAAATATAGAAATCCAAGGAATAATCTAATGTATTGTAACAGGTAGCAAAGTTAAGTTTATTAAATCTTCAAGCAAAAGTAATATGTTCTATTGTTTAAATACATTGAGGATGATGTAATGTCATATAGATATAATCATAACAGGAAAATGCACTGTGGAGGTAGAGAATGAATTTAGCGTTTAAAGTGTAGTAATTGAGATTGGGGATGAATTTTGTTCCTTCCATCAATACAATAGTAATTGTTCCTTAATTACATATTGTAGAATAAAGGAAATATATGGTTATGAAAATGGATTAAATGGCCAGTAAAGGGAGGTTGTAATGTGCACACGTAGGTGCAGAATAATGGTTGATTTCATCAGTGATTCTTATTTATATGTACTGCCTGTTCTCCTGCAGTAAAATGAATATTCTAATGCTGTGTAAAAAGGGTGATGTCACATAAATTTTCATGATATGAAGGCAAGCTTTTTTTTATAAGTCCCCTTTTACTAAATACAGAGATTTAACTAATATTTTGTGTCATGGGTGTATTTTTTTTCTCATGGTAGTTGGATAAATTCACTATTTGCATTTTATTTTTTTTTAAAACATGCACAAAATGCTTCGTGTATTTATGTAGGTGTGGCGTAAATGCATTAAAAGCTACTTGAATGCTCAAAAGTATTTTAATTTTTGTATATTTATTTCCAGTGAAGGTGAGATTTCAGGTCAGTTGCAGTCTTTGTAAATGAATCATTACTGAATACCCTTATCCCAGCTACCCATCTTCCCCATTCAGAGATGTGAAGATTTTCACAATATTGAAATATCCCTTTTATAACATATTTTAGAATACTGAATGGACATTTGATAGGTTTATAAAAACAAGTGTTTTTATTGATTTTAAGATTTTTATCATGCTAAAAGACTTTAAAAAAAACCCTTTTTTTTCTGTTCCACCAGCTGTCAAATTATGTTTTTCAATGATACCTCAGTCCCACTGGCAATTGTTCATGTCTAGGGACTATAAGACAATTCCTTGGCAACCGTAATGTAAGGTTTTTCCGTAAAGTTCTCCAAGAGTAGCCAGCTGTTGTGTCTAATAGTACAATGCTTTAAATCTGAAATAAAAAGAAAATATTAAAAATACTCAGCGGCAGGTACATGCTATTTTCCCTTTCTGTTAAATGAGTGATCCAGACCAGATCTGGAGATACAAACAAACTTTCCTCTTCATGACATTTGCTTGGGAATTGATTGCAACCTTTGTTTCACTCTGTTTGAATACTTCTGCTTTAATCACTATCCTTTGCTTGATAATTTGTGATTTGGTTTCAGTCTTATTGCTGCTTGATCAAATCATGAACCAAAGACTGAACTCTAAAAATGAGAGTGACTCAGATTTCTGAAGAAATATGCTCTCAAAGAACCCTTGTACAACTGAAATTAATGCACTTCAAAATAAAAGCAGTTCAAAGGTTAAAATCATGACCTCCATAAAGGAAGATGGCTGTTGAAGGCCAATCATTCAAACCTTAGGAGATTGGCATGTGGTACCTCAGGATAGATTTTCTGAATCCCAACTGTCTTCAGCAACTTCAATAGACCTTTCCATCAGAAGGTCCGGAATAAGGGTGTTTGCTCATAAATGCATATTGTTGAGGTCAGTTCACAACTCTTCATCAAATGAAGCAATTCATTGCCTGTTTGCAGTAAGACATGGGCAACATTTGAGCACCATCTAATGAATGACCTAATGCATGTGACTCAAAACCCACTATTGATCAGAAACTTGATTGGGGCAGCCAATCCTGTAGCAATGTGAAGATTAAAAACTTGGTGTCCTGGAGAGAGTGACTCAGCCCTGGAAAGCTCATATCTTTCCGCAAGGCACCAGTCTGAAGTATGATGGAATATTGATCATTTGCCTGGATGAGTGCAGTTCCAACATTTGTCGAGGTGCTTCATATCATGCAAGACAAAATGGGATGCTTGATTGACACCGATCCACCACCTGAAGCCCCTTTCACACTTGCGTCCCACTAAATCGGCTGTTTAGTGTCCCGGGATAGGAATACGGCTTTGGGTTTTCACACTTGCTTGCTCCACACTGGGACACTGAACACTTCCATACTTGCGAGGAGCCATCCCCATGGTTAGGATTGTTTACCTTCTACTGGTGACTTCATGACGCATCGAGTGATGGTGGACCTGCCCTAAATCCTGATCACTGTATTATGATCTTGTATTCGAACAAAATTAATAATGCCTAATTATAACATAATTAAGGTTTATCTACAGCACAATATGAGCCCTTCAGCTGTGCCAACCTATATAAACCTTTATAAGGGACCATGGGAAAGTGCTAGCAATAAATAGCAATAGTGGACAATTTTTAAACCGTGGAAATGTTGGTAGTGCTATAGTGTACAATTTATACACTGTGGGAAAGTTGGTAGCACTATCACGTACAATTTATAAATATTGTGGTGGGGTGGTGAGCAATGGAGGACCTGCCCTCCCAGAATTTTGTGCGCCAGAGAAAGGCAGTGTGTACGGCTGCATGCAAGGAGCACTCTTGGAGGGGTTTCTCTGCCGCATGGCATTCTGGGAAGTCAGGTCCACCATCATTTTTTTCCCCTACGGTCTTTATAAATTGCGTACTTAAAGCACTACCAACTTCCCACACTGTTGAAAAATTGCTATTGCTATTTATTTCCTCTCTCTCCCCCTCCCCCAACTGCAACTTTCCCATGTCAAAGTTTATACCTTCATTTTACTCTTCTTTCTTCACATTCCTACACTCACACTAAAACTTGGGTCATTTCCAATTACTCATTCTACACTTGATTGATTGCAACACCAGTGAGTGCAACGTCATCTCACACCGGCATTGAAATTTTCCTTTCACACTAGACACTTTAAAGGCTGATTGGCTGTTAATTCCTGGGACCACTTGCAAGTTTGAAAGGGCCTATAAACACTCATTCCCTTCACTGGTGCACATGACAACATTGTGTGGAGTCATAGAGTATGACATAAGCCCTTCAGCTCAACCGTTATGCTGATCATTTGGCATTCTGAGCTGGTTCCATTTGCCTGCATACATTCCTGTCAAAATGTCCATCCATGTGTACTTCATATCAAGCACATCGTGGTTTTTTTGGTCTACTCTGACCAAAAAAACTGCACCTCCCAAGGCACCACCACCTGTATATTCTCTAAGTCGCACATACCCAACTTTGTCATGGGGTCTAATTCTGGGAACTTGGAAGTTTCTATCTAACAGCATTGTTGGAGAAATGTAACAAGAATGAATGCAATGGTTCATGAAGTGAGTTCACTAGCACTTTCCACAAGAATAATTAATGATTGGCAACAAGTGCTGAACATGCCAGTGACATCCACTCTCAAAAAAAATCAAATGATATCAAAATGCAGTGTTTATTGGATGTATGCATTTTTAAAATAGCATGTGATGAAGTGCAACATTTAGTTTAGTTGCTGAACTAAAGCTCAATGATTAGAATAGTTTTTTTTTACCCCAAGACCAGCAGAATGCAGATGTGTTCATTTGGGTTAAGTATTAGGATCTTTGTACTTCTGGATGACCAGTTTTGGATATGTGTGTATGACATTTCAACATTTGCAGATGCAACAAAACAATGACAATGACAATAGTCCTAAAAGACTTTAGGAGGACCTGGACAGATTTGAAAAATGGATTGATATGAAGTAGTGCATTTACCAGGATGAATGGGGAATGATTTAAATTAAAGGAGCCATCTGGAGAATGGTGCCTCATACGCCAGGGTTGCTGTTCATTGACTTCAGCTCAGTGTTTAAACAATTGTACCCCAAAGGCTGGTAGAGAAGTAGTCTTTACTGGAGCTCAAACCCGCCCCCCCCCCCCCCCCCCTTCTCTGTAACTGGATTCTGGACTTCCTTTCGAAAAGACCGCAGTCTGTCTGGGTTGGCAGTGGAACGTCAAGCACCATCATGCTGAGCACTGGTGCACCTCGGGACTGTGTGCTCAGTCCGCTCCTGTTCACACGACTGACCCGCTCCTGTTCACACGACTGACCCGCTCCTGTTGACACTACTGACCTGCAACTGCAACACCAAATCCAGCTCAAGCAGAGTTGGCAAGTGCATGGATTGGATAGGTTTAGAGGGATATGGACCAAATGCAGGAAAGTGGGGTAAGCGAGGGTGGGGCAATTTGGTTGGCTAAAGGGCCTATTTCCCTGCTGAATGTTTGATTCCTTGACAGTACTTTTCCAGTCCTATCACTTAAAAATTTCAGAGGAAGAAGTGCATGGGTAAGAAAGGACACTTTCTAGTCCAGGGAGGCCAAGGGCTTGTAAATGGAACCAATTTTGATTTGGTGGAACAAAAAAATGTATCTGGTATCTGGCATCTAACTTACAATGTCTAACTAATACACCTGCTTTAAGAATACACAGTTTGAAATCCAAAATGCAGTGCAAATTGTCAAATAATTTTGAAAAAAATCAGTATATTAGTCCTTAATTATGTAAAGTTCACTTTACTCGGGTAATTCCCATAACTTACAAATTGTAAATTTAAATTTGAACCCCAGTCACTGGCGCTGTAACAGTAACCTCTACGTAATTGTGCTGCTGTCATAATTAACCTCTCATTCCCCAAATTAACAGTTAAATTCTTACTAATATGCTTAATAGTAATAAAGATAAAGACTCTAACTAGACAGTTTGGAAGAGTTGCCCAATAGTGAGCAGCATTGGCCAGCTCTTCAACCATGGTGGTGCCATTTTATTCAAACACAACTTTACTGAAACTTTTATTCAAACATCTGCTTTGGGCAGGGCACGACCAGTGGAGGGCTGCCTGAATGTTTGCTCCCATCTGCACTAAGGGGTTGTGAATTGTTTTGGAGAACATTTACTTATACACTTTTAAACTTTTATTTACATTTTAATTTATTTTACTTTTAATTTATTTTTTATTTCTGACCTTCCATCTATTTATATATCCATTTATTTTCCAGTTGGGTTTCCGGTTGCTTGAAATCCAGACAATGGGGATTTTACTGTATTTTTAAAGCTTAAATGTGCATTGAGCATTCTTACATTTAGAAATTTTACATCACAACCCAGAATTCGTATTTTTCAAAATGCATTTTTTTGCAGTATTTTTTAATCATTTTAAATATATTTAGCAATCAATCCTACAAACTACAAAACGTCAAGAAAAGCATCCCTCTCCTCCCCTCTGTATAAGTGCAGTTAAACAGGGAAAGAAATTGAAAAATTCCATCGTCAGTGCGTACAGTAAAACACACAGACGTGATGGTATCACAGTAGGTGCTTTTAAGCTACAGCCATCCTGGGACCCAGGTGCAATTAGTGGGCCAAAGGTGCCTCCAGCACCTTTTAAGCTGAGGGGCGATAGCCCCAGTAAATTGCCAACCCAGTGATTTGAGGGACCCCGCTCTGCGGTAAGTGATGTCATGCAAACTAGTCTTCCCCCCCCCTCCCCCCACCAGTGCTTCCCCCCACCCTACAGCAGCTGACTCCTCTGCCCCCCCCCTCCCCCAGCCTGCTGATTGCAGGGACCCCTCTCTCACTCTCTGCCAGGGATTCCACATGACGCCAGTGTGCAAGCGCTGACGTCACAGGAGTAACTAGGTCAGCCATTTTCACTTTCAAGCCACGGGAGGATGCGACGTAGCTAAGTTTTAATGGATTCCCTGATGACCTCTGAGGTAGGGCAGGGACCTGGTTGATTTCCGACGTGCCTAACTATGTCATACACTTTCAAACTGCACTTTTAACCAGCCTGGTTAACCCCATTTTACAGGGCAGTTTAAAAATGCTTAATGTTAAAAATCTTCAGAGGTCTGTTGGCTAGTCAGTAGCAATCGCAACCCAATGGTGGTGCCAGTGAGGTACCTATATGTTCGAAATAAGGCTGCCAGATTTTAGGAAGATGTTATATCCTCTCCTAAGTCTGTAGGTGAATTTTTCAAGTGAAATGCAGTTCATTTCTGAAGACCACCTATAAATGAGGAGATGGGAGTGAGAAAAGCCAATTTCTGTGAATTTAATTTGGATATTGGTTAGTGATCTATCAACACTTGAAAGGTTCCCCAGAAGTCAAAGCTCTGGGTCTACTGGGAAGGTGACTCCTGTAATCATCTCACAAAGATCATACCAGAATGGTCTTACCTTTGTGCAGAGCCAGGTAGAATGTAAGAAGGAACAGCACATATATACCACATCTGAAGCATATTTTTGATAACTCCTGTTTATATTGGTGTAATTCCTGCAGGGTGAGGTACGGGTGATGGAGAAAATTATAATGGACCAGTCTATACCTGGCATTGATAATAGCCATCAAACTTATCTGACATAGGTCTAACCAGAGTTGTTCATTAATTGTTATGTCTAAATCTGACTCCCATCTCACCCTAGATTTATGAAAACCTAGCTTTGGGCCCTCACTCATCAATAAAAAAATACATGCTAGAAATAAATTTATATACATGTCCTTCTTGGAATAGTTTCTCCATTTCAATGAGTTCTGGTAAAGTCATTTCATTGCCTCAATTGGCCCTAAAGAAGGATCTTAACTAAAAGTAACAAAAAATGGTCGTTTGGCAAGTCCTCTTTTTTTAAATCGTTCAAACAACATGAAAAGTCCTTTTCATAGCAATCTTCCAGACATTGTATCCCATTATGATACCAGGCTTCCAGAATTTTGTTGATCAAAGTCATGGGTACAAGTTCATTTTGTTTTGAAGGTGTTTTCAGTGACAATCCTCTTTTTAGTCTGTAGCCTCCACAGTTCTCACACTATATTCTCACCAAGTGTTTTTAAAATGGGGTTATTGGCTATAATTCTGGAATTCCATTTATAAATAAAACCATTGTACATCTTCTCGTTTTAGGAGTCCAATTTGTACCCATGAGAGGTATCATCACTGTCAAAAAATGAAAAAATAAATCTAATTTGGGCTGCCAAATAATATTTTTTTTGAAACTGGGCAGCCGGATGCCTCCTAATATATAATCCCATGTTAACTTTTCCATGGATACTCTGAGTACTTTACAGTTCCATATAAACTGCCCAACATGCTTAAGGTTTTTTTTTAAAAAGTTTGGGCTAATGGAATGGGCAAGGACTGGAAAAGATACTGCAATCTCAGCAATATATTCATCTTCACACAGTTGACTGCCAATTAGAGTGATGAGCAAGTTCACCCACCTACTCAAATCTCCTTCAATTTTACTAAGTAATGGGAGGTAATTTAAGTTTGTATAAATTCTGAAGATCATTACCTACCATTATTCCAAGGTATTTATTGCCACCCGAGGTCCACTTGAATGGGCTTGTTGGTTGGTACTCAGCATAATCAAAATTTGTTTGGTCAATAATTTTACTTTTTTTTCCTAGTTTACCTTGTTTCCTGAAACTTCTCTGTAAGCTTTTAATAAAGTCTGTAATTTAGTGAGCGAATTAACCAGATCTGTTAAGAACAAGATTACATCATCTGCCATAAGATTAAGATTTGTGATTTATCTGACCCATTGTAACACCCTTTATATCTAACGCTTGTCTTATTGCCTTTTCCAAGGGCTCAGTAGCCAAGACAAAAAGTCCTGGAGATGAGGGATATCCCTGGTAACTCGACTTGCTGTAAAGGAACATTGCTGAGATATGTCCATTAGTGGTGACCCTGGCTTTGGGTCTACGATAAAGAGTTTTAATCCAGTTAATAAAGAGTTGCCCAAACCTGAGCTTGGCCAAGACTCTAAATAAATACAGCCATTTTAGCCTGTCAAAGGCTTTCTCAGCATCCTCAGTTCAGCCTTAGACTTTGCATAATGGATAGTATTAAAGAGCCTACATAGGTTGTTGGCTGATTAGTGTTTCAAAATAAAGCCACTCTGGTTTGAATTTATTAATATCAGCAAGTATTGGTGAAGCCTTTTAACTAAAGCCTTAGAAACCAATTTGTAATCTGAGTTTAGTAATGAAATGGACCAAAACTCAGCATTTTAATGGGTCTCTTTTTAATGAATCACAGTAATCATGGCAGTAGAAAATGATTCAGGGAAAGTTTGGGTTTTAGATGATAAATTAATTACATCCATGGTGAGGGGTATAAAAGTAAGTCCTTAAATTCTCTTTAAAATTCTAATGGGGAAACCATCCTTCCCTGGTGATTTATTGGACTGTAGTGAGCCTAAGGTTTTTTTCATTTTCTTTTGGAGTAAAAAGGGAGGTCCAAATTTTTTTGGGCAGTACAACAGTGGATAAGAAGTCATCAATCTTAATCTGGCCTTCTTGGGATTCTGATTTATATAAATTTGTGTAGAACTGTTTAAATGTGTCATTTCTTTCTGTTGGATCATGTGAGACTTGGTTCACTTCAGTCTGAATTGAATTAATTGTTCTGGAACTTTCCTCTCTTTTCAATTGCCAGGACAAGACTGTATTTTCTCTCCCAGTTCATAATATTTTTGTTTAGTTCTTTGAATGTTTTTTTCAAAATTTATAAGTGTGTAGTGTATTATACTTTTTTTGCTTTTAAGCACTTTATATACTTCCTTGGAGCCAGACTGTTGGAACTCCTTTTCCAATTTCAGAATTTCTGTTTCCAGTCCTTCTATGACTGCTATGTATTTTTTTCTTGATACCTTTTGTATATGAAATTATCTGTCCTCTAAGGTAGGCTTTTAACGTGTCCCATAAAATAAAACTATTGGAAGCAGAGGGCCAGTTTCTCTCATGGAATAACTTTATCTGGTCTCTAATAAACTTGCAAAATATTGGTTTTTTTTGAAGTAGGGTAGGATTCAGACACCATCTGTTTGAGTTGGTTGGTTTTTCTGGCATCAAAATAGAGAGGGTCAAAGGCAACTGATCCAACGGGGTTCTACATAAGTATTCAGACTCTAATGCTCTATGAATTAACTGTTGATTTTAAAAAAAGGTCAGTCTCTGTGTGGGAATCATGTGGGGGGTGGGGGGGGGCACGGAGAATAAAAGGAATAGTCCCTGGTTTGAGGGTGTGTTTGTCTCCACACATCTGTCAAATTTAAATCTTTCATGAAAGCCAAAGTAGTTTTGGCTGCTTTTGTTTTGGATACAGACAGCGTTGAGTTGTCCAGGACAGGATCCAAACAGAAAATGAAGTCACCTCATACAAGTATATTTCCTCTGAAACTTTAAGGAAGGTATCTTGAGTAAAGGATCCATCATCATAATTAGGTGCGTATAGGTTTAAAAGTGTCCAGGACTCTGAATAAATAAGTTGACAATTAACTAATCCTATGCAGTAAAGTGGGTTTCTTGTATAAAGGCAATATCAGTTTGCTTTTTTTTCAGGTGTACCTGGATTCTTTTCCTTTTAACTGATCCATTCACATTAAAGCTGATAAACATTGCTAGCTTATTCATTAATAATAATCATTATATGCACACATATGTATATTCCCCCTTGGGCTGCTGCGGGGCCTTCAGGATGCTGCTGGGAGCGGAGACCACTGTATACAGTACTTTTAATACAAAATATATGCGTACAATAGTTTTAATAAAGATTTTAAAAGAAATTTGGACATATGGGCGGGTGGACGTAACTTGCGTAGGTCAGAAGGCGAGGACTATATTGAAGTGTTATGACCTCTCTGTAAAATCTCTATACAAGCAAAACTATGCCTCTTGTGGCAAAATAGTAAAGATCATATCAGGTTAATAAAATTACAAATAAGAATGAAAATAAATAGCTTCCTCCCTCCCAATGCTGACTTGACTATTCACCATCACTTTCCTCATCAGACTGGGATGTGCATCCTAATTAATTCTTCAACATTTTGCCCAGTCCAGGGCTTCTATCTTTAAAAAAAAAGCATAAACTATTATACAAAATTATTAATTTTGAATACAATAATAGATTTAAAAATGCCCAACTCAGAAATTATTACTGTAAAAGTCAGCTCCTATAAAAACTAATAAGTTTAAATTGGAACTTGTCTATTCATTATAAGTGGAAAAGGTGACCACAGTTTAAGGCACATTTTCATGGCATCTCGTGAGGACCATGATTGCCTATCCAGTTTTCCTCCATCTGCTCTCGCTCACCATTTTATTTTCCTCCTGGCCAATCACGTAAGAATGTTGTCACTTCTCCTGGGAGTTTGAAGAATCTCCTCCCTCCATTAGGGAGTGTGACCTTCGATGTTGCACGATGAAGTAAGGCAAATGGAATGTTCTTCCATAGGAGTCCCTCTTGACTTGATCGAACTCCCTCCTCTGCTTCGTTAGCCTTGCATTTAGGTCGGGGTAAAATAGCACCAGCTATTGATTGTTGTATGTAATGGGGCCCTTGTTCTCTCTTGACTGCTGTGGGGTGACGTGCAAGATTTTTTCCACGTCTTGATACTTCAACAGACGTATCAGGACATGTCTCGGGTCTCTGGTCTGGAGATAGGTTGGGTGCAAAAATTCGATGGGCCTGTTCAATTATTGTTCATTCTGGGATGCAGACACTGAAGAATTCCATTGAGTCATTTTCCTCATAGCTTTCTTTCAAGTTAACAATAAGGATATTATTACATAGGCCGTGGTTCTCTGGTTTGTTTACCCCAGTAGAAGTCATTTTCCTTCATTAACACACCAAGGAAGGAGTCCATCTCCATTAATCAATCCTCTGCCATCCCATCGTGTTCCTCTGTGGTAACCATGTGGGAACTCAGCTGGTCTAACATAGTTATAAATTATGAGATAGACTGATTAATCGCTTCAGTTTTGGAGTCCAGGTTATTAGAGATGGCTTCATTACCTCTTTTAATCTCCTGCAGGAGAACACATGAATCTCCCTCCTTCAGGTCTGGCCTCATTCCTGGGATGGATTCCTCCGTAGACCTCGAGTCTTTTGCAGTTGCCATTTTTCTGTTTTCCTGTCGGCCCGTGGCTAAAATAGATTCTGGTGTAAAAGTGCGGGATTTTGTTTGTTTCTTTGTTTTTTTTCCTCTTACTCTAGCTATTCAGCTTGTTTTGGGGAGATCCTGGGTGCTTTTAACGGCGTTAAATTAGATTTTTCTGGGGAGTGCCAGGCCGCGTCCTCCTATCTCAGCTGCATCACGTGACCTCCATCTCAAAATGCATTCTTAGTGCATTTGGTTAAAAGTACTTTTAATAACATAATGGATACAAAACAATTCTTAAATGGGAGATTGTTTCTTACAATTGTGCTACAAATTTTTAAAAAACCTCCAGGGTTTCCTAAGCTTCATGAAGGAAGTCTTCATCTCAGAGTTGAAACGTGTACCACAAGCTACGTAACATTTCCTTTTACAGTTCACACTTTCACTTTTGATGCCTGAAGCTTTTATGGAAGTTGGATGTAAGGTAATGAAATCACCTCAACATTTCCCTTATTGGTCTGTGAATCATAATTCAGTTGACTATTTTTAAACTCTTTGGCATTGACAATATTATTTTATTTTGAAATTGGGGTTTCCTGTTTGCAAACATTGAACTTTTCATTTTAAATACTGAATATAATTCTAATTAATTATTTAGTTTTTCCTAACAGAAGGATGACAGTTTTTCTAAATGTTTTCAATGTAATTGCAGAGGTGGAATAACTTGAAAAAATATTTAAAATGTGTTATTTTGTTTGATTTGTGATCATGTAAAATAACACAGAATTGAAAGTAGATTGTTAATTCTGCATTGATATTTAGCATTGGAAGCAAGATTTTGTTATATCAGATGACACTTGCAAAACTTGTATACTTTACCTGCTGATCATTGTTCTGACTGCTCCACCTGCCTTTTTAATTGTTTCCAGGAAATCATGATGTGTGAACAGCAGGAAGTATTGCTTTGACCTCAGAGATCGTTTCCCATTACAATAATTGCTAATCTCTGAATAAGACAGCCATGTTTTGCGTATGAAACAAGATGGTGTGGTGAAGATCAGTTGCCTAGAAATTTTAAAAACATAGAAGGAATCTTTAGACTTGTGCTTCATTTTGAAGTGCTTTTTTTTTCCAAATAGCACAGTGGTCTCTGGTGTGTTTTGACCTCAAAGGTCAGCTGTTGGCATTACAGTATGTATTTGTGCCTTCATTCATACAAATTGAAAAACAAAACTGTCTGTTACAAGAGCTGTCACGACTGTGCAGTCAAAGGATAATGGCTACTTCCTGATTAAACCACAGTAAATGCAGCTGATATTATAGCTGTTTGTTCCTCGAGACTGCAGCATGCGGAAGTGTTTCCAACCTTTTTCATTTATAAAAACGAGGAAATATTTCTACATTTGTACTTTTTAAAATTAAGAGCAATACTATCGGGGGTTGGGGGGGGGTGGGAGAAACTGAAGGGCTAAAAATGCCAAAACCAGCAAGGATGCGAAGAAAATGGTAATCTTTAACATTTTAATAATCTTTGCTAAAGTGAGGAAGTTTCAGAATTGTACAATGAAACTGGTACTGCACCATACCACCTCGACATGCTCAGAAAATGCTTTCTGCGAGGCTTGCAGGTTGACAGGTACTGTACTTCAAATTTTAAAAAAATCCTTTACAATATTTTTTTCAAGCATGACTGTAAGCTTTTGTTCATTCGGTGTTGATTTCAACTTTTACTTTTAAAAGAAAATGTGTTTGAAATAAGATGTAAATGAACAATCGTTATCATTGGTAATTCTTGGAATAATGTTTAGATAAGAATTTTCTGTATTTTACATCTTTTATCCATACTATTCCTTCCATGCATCTTCTGGCCTTTTATATGCGTATCCAGAATAAATTCACACAACAGGCGAAGTTGTTTATCTGGACAAAACAATTATTTTGGCACAAATTGAGAAGATTCTTAAAATGTGCACCATCATTTGTAATATCGTGCATGGGCTGGCAATTGTGATCTCTTATGTTTCTAACTCAACAGCAAGAGATGCAGCAAGTACGGTTTTTGTTGTTTGCAATGATTCCATATTCTGCGTGTCTTGGTGAATGTTGTTCAATCTGGCTTGCACCCTGCAGTTGAATCACAATTTCATTGTCGATGAGAATCACATTGCAGGATTGCGTTTTGCAATATTAAACGCGTGGCATGGCAGAAATTTGGTGTTGGGGTCTTTGTGTGAGTCATTAACAGGAGTGTCGTTGTAACGGTGAATTAATACATTTGTTTTCTATCTCAAGCTTTTTAGACCAGATGATTAAAAACTAATCGCACTGCTATCTTGCTCATGCTGTTACTAAAATAATTTAAAGGACACACTGCAAATTTTATAGTACAAGTTGCTTGATTTTGTAGCATATTTGGAGATACTGCGTTGTAACATGCCTTTCTGGCCATGTACCACCCAGATTTACCCATTAAACCTCCAAACTCTCGATCTACATTTTTGTGAGGAAACGCATGTAGCAATGGGGAGACTCCTTACAGACAGCGCCAGATTAGAATCCTGCTTGCTGGTGTTGTGCTAACTGTGCCACACAATATTTCTTCTTATCTATGGGTGAATATTAATGCTTTTGCTTTCATACAATAATTTCCAAGTTGGGAATTTTTTTCTTTCGAGCCTTGATCGATTTTTTTTTTTCACATCAGTTTTGGTTTCTGAAATTTTACGTGTATGCTTCATTTTAATCTTGTTCTGCAAATAAATCCTTAGATTAGCTCCAAGAAGCTAGACTTTAAACATAACCATGCATGCAACTGATGTGTTTTCTGTTAATTTACACACCCCTTATACTACGATAGAATTAAAATAAGAATGAAAGCAGTTAGTGAACAGTGTACAAAATGAGAAACCTGAAACAGCTGCTTTTGAATATCAGGGTATATACAGTGTTATTGGAGCAGCTTAGTGTCCCTGGCTTTTAGTTGAGATTGATCTAAGTGTTTAAAATGATCTTAACATGTGTCGCCTATGTTGCACACTTTGGTTGGTAAGAATCTAAGAACTTGGTGGAGAAGTGGATTACATAGTCCCTTGGGTCTGCTTTGCCGTTCAGTAAGATTACAGCTGATCCTTGATCCTTAAGTTCATTTTCGTGCTAAATCCCTTTATCCCTCCATTCCATTTTGATTCAGTAGATCATTGCTCATTCTTATTTGCAGGGAGATAAAGAACTATTCCAGTTAATGACATCTCAGAAAACCTTCCTGTCCTGGAAATCAATCAAGTTTAGCTTTGTTCCATCAACATCAAGGCAAATACAAAGTCCAGTAATCTATGCCAAGCTGTCCTTATTTAAAAAAATTAAATTCCAACGTAATCAAGGCAAATGTGTCTGGCTTTTCTAATTACAGGTTCACTGTTTGCACATGCAAAGTACTGTAGCCATAATACATTGAAAAAAGAGAAAAACCTGCAAGAAATACTTAATCACAGACATGAGGTACTATATATGCCATTTCATTTGGTTGTGAAAGGTCATTGATCTGACTTGGAAGATTTACACTGCTGCTTGACCTATTGTGCAGTCCCACAGTTCTACTTTTATTGTTAACTTTGGGTCTTGTACAAGAGTATCAAGATCATTTGGTACAATTTTTCTCGATTCCCAGCAATAATATTTTTTGAACTATTCTTCCCACCAAACTAACCAACCTCAGATTTGCCTTCATTATTCTACTTCAATCACTTTGCTCCTTTTTGTCTGTCTCTCACAATTTACCATGTATCTTTCTGTGATCATCACTTTTATCCAAGAAATTTATGTGGAGTAGAAATGATTGATCACTGTGACCTGAAAATAACCTGTTCATTCCTACTTTTATCCTTCATTCAGTCCTCTCTTTTGGCTAATGTTTTACCCTTACATTGAGAGTCCTTGTAATATATAACCATGTCTTAAAATCCAAATGTACTATATTTACTCATTTCTCCTTTATCCTATTAGTTGTCCTCAGAATTTATTGCACCCAGTTATCTTTTTCATAAAAGTTTGATTCTAATTATTCTGTACTGCAGTAAGAGTTTTAATAAGGAGGACCATCGCCTTCCCAAGATCGTGTTATATGGCGAGCTCTCCACTGGCCACCGTGACAGAGGTGCACCAAAGAAAAGGTACAAGGACTGCCTAAAGAAATCTCTTGGTGCCTGCCACATTGACCACCGCCAGTGGGCTGATATCGCCTCAAACCGTGCATCTTGGCGCCTCACAGTTGGGCGGGCAGCAACCTCCTTTGAAGAAGACCGCAGAGCCCACCTCACTGACAAAAGGCAAAGGAGGAAAAACCCAACACCCAACCCCAACCCACCAATTTTCCCCTGCAGCCGCTGCAACTGTGTCTGCCTGTCCCGCATCGGACTTGTCAGCCACAAAGGAGCCTGCAGCTGACGTGGACTTTTACCCCCTCCATAAATCTTCGTCCGCGAAGCCAAGCCAAAGAAGAGATGAAACATTGTAGTGTCAGTATGCCAAGAGATGGCAATTAACAGTATGCTGCTCAAAATTAAAAATAATGAGTGAGAAGTTCTTAAACATTATTGAAATTTACTGTAAAATGGTGTTGCTTGGGGATTTCTGCCATTTGTATGTGGGTCAAAACTGTGATTTATTTGCATGATCTTTGCGGAATCTTGCACTCAAGCCTCATCCATCTTAAGCCCTCAATGAGGTTGCATATTATAACAGTGCCACAATTCTAGAACTTGAATTCAAATCTCACCATACTGAAAACTGCAAAATTGGTGGTTCTCAATTTAAAAAAAAACAAACTTGAATTGATGAGTCTTTAGAAATATGGCTGGGCTGGAGAAGATTTGGCTCCATTTATTTCCAACAATGATAGGCTATCACAGCATCTGAGTTGGATACTCAAGGGAAACATTCAGGTAATGGGCCTGAATGCTTCAACCACCAGCCCACTCGTTCTCAAATACAGGCAAGTTCAACTGGGACATCAGGAGATGCTGGATTGATCAGAGAGGATTTCATGATTGTCTTTTATGGTGAATTCAACAAGGGCTGAGTTGATGTGCGTTATAGTCTAGTTAATTATAATTTTCTGCATCAGTTATTTTTAACTCCTGAAAAGTTAGAGGTATGGTTTTAGAGACTGATTTGTGTTTTCGGTCTGGAGATCAGATAGGTACTTTTGTTCATTCTGTGTGGAACCATTTTGGGAAAATATTATACAATTTTTGCGAGATTTATTCCAAATAGATTTATATGTGGATCCATGGTTGTGTTTATTAGGATATATGAATCCATTGACAGCGCGTTTGGATAAATCTTGGATTGCATTTATTTGGTTGAATTTAGCAGTAGCTAGGAAGTATATAGCGATAACTTGGAGAAATGATGTGGAGTTGAGTATATAGAGATGGCATAATGAAATTCAATCATGTTTATGTTTAGAAAAAATTACATATAATTTGCGAAATAATTTTTTTGGAAAAAAATGTGGACTCCATACTTGAAATGTAACTTAACCCACTCTATTTGTTTATAAATACTTTCTTTTGTGTATGTTAAGCTCCGGGGGAGGGGGGGGAGAGGGATAGTAGGGGGTGGGGGGTATAGGGGGTAAATTTAGTGGTTTTTTTGTATCTTTGTATTTATAAAATTTTAAATAAACTTATCCAAAAAAAACAAGGACTGAGTTAAGGGGACTGCCTTTTACAAACTTTTCTCCTCTTTTAAAGCCTTGTTTTCCATTTCAGACCTACTTTAGTATTGTAGAGATGGCAGCAAAACTGATCACATAAGCATGACTACTGATTCTGTGACTGATTCACATCGCGCATTTGAACTGGCCTATGTGTGGATGCTTCTCACAGATTATAGCTATACACTGTAATAGCATTCTGAAGTTGAATTTTGACTTTAAATTATTGAAATAGCCTATCAGCCGCAGTGCATTGTGTTACAGAATTTATAAGCCAATGTGTTAAAATAAGGCAGTTTTGCAGGTAAACTGTTCTAATTATGAACCCAATGCAAGCTAAAAAAAAATGTATTTGGTTCTGACTTGCATTAATAAGAAACTTCAGATTCAATTGAGTAATATGCACTGACTTCCTTCCCTGTATCTATAATGAGGTTTGTCTGTGTTTGTCTTGAAGCACCAAAGCTATTTTGAGTTTCTTCAAAATATAGCATTCTGTTGTGGCGACCAATGTGTTTGATGTTCAGGTGAACTGGCTCCGATTGTAATGCACAGTTGGAGCAGCCTACATCAAGATGGCACTGGGCATCTTCCCCTTCCCCTCAAGGAAAGGGCCCATAAGTGTGAAGTATGAAATAGCTGTGAGTCAGCGACGCAACTTCCAGTTCCCAACGGTGGGAACGGGGAACGCCTTTAAAATGTTCAGCGAGCAAACAATAAAGCAGCAAGTTTTGGAACAAACCTGTTGACTGACGGTCTCGTTATTTGCTCCTTAGTGCTAACGCTACATTATTCAAGTTTATCAAATATGTGAAATAGAACCGAAGAACTTTTTTTTTGAATAGAGGGAAAGATATGGGGAATATGTTGTAGCAGTAATTGAAGTTTCACCTGTTGAGTTCTGTTTACTGTGATTTGTGTCTTTTAAAGCATAATAGTTTTACATAATAGAAGGTGTGCATTTTAGTGCTGGAGAAACTTGTCTACTACAGTATCAATACCTTGACAAAGAACTTGGGCCCAAAACATTAGTTACCCTTTGCTTTCTAGAGCTAAATGCTGTGTGATCTGCTGAATTTCTTCAGCACTTTTGTGTATTGCACTCTGTAAACTTTGCTTTTGAACTTGTGCATTTATAAAGCAGGTTGTCCCAAATAAATATTTATTAAATTTGCTATTGATTTCAGATTTATTGTTGGAACACATGCATGACATCACGTACAGACCTGAGATTCTTTTTCCTGCAGGTGAGGCAGAATTGCCACTTATTGTTAGTGCAGCAGAAAAACTGTACCCAACAAAAAACATATAAACGGATCAATAGATAAAGAATATAAACAAACTGTGCAACACAGAGCGAATTGAAACAATCAATAAAGTACAAAAGTGAGTCCTTAAACGAGTCCCTGATTTTTGAAGAGTCTGAGGGTGGAGGTGTAGCAGCTGTTCCTAAACCTGATGTTGCGAGTTGGGTCACCTATACCTCTTTCCTGATGGCTGCAGCGAGAACAGAGCATGACCTGGGTAGTGTAGATCCTTGATGATTGCTTTTGATCTCTGAAGGCAGGGTTCCATGTCGATGTTCACGACGGTGGGGAGAGTTGTACCTGTGATGGCCCTGTGTCCACTACCTTTTGCAGAGCTTCCATCTTAGAGGTGTTGCAGCCGGTCAGGACACTTTCCACTCGCTGTACATCTGTGGAAGTTTGCCATGGTTTCTGATGTTATATCAGGCCTCTAGAAACTCCTGAGAAAGTAGAAGTGCTGACATGCGTTCTTCACGATGACATTCATGTGTGGAGTTCCAGGAAAAGGCCCTCTGAAATGATGACTCCCAGCAATTTAAATTTGCTCACCATCTCCACCTCTCCCAATGATCACTAGATCTACTGGTTTTCCCCTACTGAAGTCCAGAATCTGCTCTTTTGGTGACATTGAGTGCCAGCTGGTTGTTAGCACACCACTTGGCCAAGTTTTCAATCTCCCTCCTGTATGCTGACTCATCGCTACCTTTAATACGTCCCACTACCATGGTATTATCAGCAAATTTATGAATGTTGTTATTGTCATACCGAGCCACACAGTCAGGTGTAAAGTGAGTAGAGCAGTGGTCTAAGAACACAGCACTGTGATGTTCCAGTACTGATGGAGACTGTGGAGGAGATGCTCTTACCAATTCTCACGATTGTGGTCTGGAGGTGAGGAAATCCAGGATCTACTTGCACAGTGGGGTGTTGAGTCCCAGGTCTTGGAGTTTGTTGATAGGTTTTGAGGGGATATTGGTGTTCAATGTTGATATAGAGTGTCCTGATTATGTGTCTTTGCTGTCCAGGTGTTCCAGGGCTTTGTGTTGACCCAGTGAGATGGCAACTCCTGTAGACCTGTTCGTATGGTAAACAAATTGGAATAGATCCATGTCACTGCTCAGACAGAAGTTCAATACCAACCTCTCAAAACACTTCATCAATGTGGATGTGAGTGCCACTGGTCAGTAGTCATTTAGGCAGGTTACCACACTCTATGTGGTTTAGGCCTGTTTGAAATAGGTGGGAACTATGCCCTATCAGAGTGAGATGTTAAAGATATCTATGAATACATTGGCAAGTTGGTCAGCATAGGTTCGATTTGGATGCTTTCCTTGGATTCACTCTCCTGAAGGCAGATCACACGACATTCTTGGGTATATACAGTTGATGATCATCAGGGGAAATGGGGTGCGCAGTGGATTTTCCTCATTCTTGAGGTCATATGGACATAGAAGGCATTGAATTAATCTGGAAGTGAAGCTTTGGTGTCTCCCAGTGTACTGAATTTGGTTTTGTAGCAGGTTTGTCATTTAGGCCCTGCCACAGCTCTTGGGAATCCTTTATTGTTTCCATTTTATTCCAGAATCTCCACTTCACCCAGGAGATGGCTTTTCTTTGGTCATTCCTGCTCCTGCGTAGTTTTCTGGATCTTTAACTGAAATGTCTGTGATCTGGCTGTCAGCAGGTTCTGGATTCGTTGTTCATCCAGGGATTCTGGTTGGGGAAAACCTTGAATGATCAGATAAAGTTTGTAGCGATCCTGGTGTAATCATTCCGATTACAAACTTTAACAAAGTGACATCTAATAGAGGAGTCATAGCAAAACTCATTATTAAACTTGTTGCCTTTCATGAAGACCTGCATGTTAAGCTGATTTGGAAGGTCAGAATTCATGGGATCCAGGGATGAGCAGGTTAATTGGATACAAAATTGTCTTGATGATAAGAGTCAGAGGCTGGATGGAGAAGAGTTTTTCTAATTGGCAAGTGGGCCAAAGAATGGCAGATGGAATATAATGTTGCACTTTGTAGGTTAAACCAGGGCAGAATTTGAACAATGAATGAACAGAGACTCTGAGGTACTGGTACATACATAGTTCCATGATAGTGGCAGCACCTGTAGACCAGGTTGTGAAGAAGGCATCCTTTTTTTTTAATTTTTTATTTTTCACACCATAAATCACATTAGCCATGATATACACTTTTTCTTTTTCACACATATACAGTGACTTTTTCTCCCCCCCCCCCCCCCCCCCCTCCTCCAGGCCACCCCCCCCACCCCCCCCCCCCTCTCATCCATTTTAGGTATACAATCTAGGTTGCATTAAACCAGTCAGACAATGTTGTCATTCAACAAAAATACACCAGAAATTCTACTGAGTCCATTCTTTTCTTTCCTTGTGAAGAAGGCATCCTTGACAGAGTTTGTGCAATTCTGGTTACCTAGCTATAGGAAATGTATCTTTATGCTGGAAAGGGAGCAGAAAAGAACATTACCAGAACCAGTGAGTTGAATTATAAAGAGAGGCTGGGACTTTCCTGGAGCATTGGAGGCTGAGGAGGTGGGGGAACCTTTGTGGAGGAGATAAAATAATGAGAGGCACGGATAAAGTAAATAGTTATAGGGTCAGGGAATCTCAAGCCAGAGAGCATGGGTTTAAGGTGAAAGAGGAACGATTTTGAAGCGACCTAAGTTGTACTTTTTTTTCCACACAGGGTAGTGGGATTGTGGAACAAGTAACCAAACAAAATGGTAGAGAGGGCCCAATTGTAACATTTAAAAAGATTATTAGTGCACAGATAGGAAAGGTTTAAAGAGGGATATGGGCTGAGCTTGGGTAGACAATTTGATTGACATGGTGAAGTGGGACAGAGGGTCTGTTTACGTGCTGAAAAGCTAGCTCCGTGATCAAACTCGTGAGCAATAACAAAAAAGAAGCTCTGCATTAAAAGTGGTTGGATTGAAAAGGTAATGAATTTTATTTTCAGCATTTAAAATGTATCCATCAGTGGTAATTAGTTCAATGGAAAGGACATATAGATAAATCCAGGAAACAAAGTTTTGTACAAGTGGTTTGTAAACTTAATAGGCAAATAACCAGTTTGCAATGTGATATTCCATTCATGGCGTGGTTAAAATATTGCAGATCAACTGACTGGTTTGTCCTTTATCCATTGCTGGTGTATCATCAAAAAACGATTTAGTAAATCAAACAAGAACACATTTTGTTGTTGTTTTTGTGTGGGTTAATAAGCAGGCTGGAATGAATTATGGGGCAGGCATTCTCGAGGTCTGGATAATTGTGGCACACTGCAAAAGCTTTGTGGTTTGAAGAGTATAATTCTCAGTAGTTGTTTGTTTGCAGCATTACCATTTATCTCTTCATCTTTTTCATACGAATTTTGTCGTTTTTCCAACTTTCAGAAGAACTGTGCAAAATACAGCTTTATGTAAGCACATGAAGTCGAATTTTTAAAAAATTTCAGCAAACTAATGTGAGGAACTGCATTGTGCAATTTTGTAAAATCACTGAACTCAATGACCAAACATTACTTTTACCCTAGTCATTTCAATGAAAAACACCACCAATTAATAGATTTAAAAAGTAGTTAGCTCAGATGAGCTCCGGATAATAGTTTTTATTAAAAAAAATTAACACTGCAATTTATGGAGAGCATTATAAAATTAGTCTGTGCAAGGCAAATGCAATAATTTCTCTAGTGGGTAAAAACATGGCATTTATGCTAATAGCTTGGGGGGTGGTTTATACATAAAAATGAGTCTATAGAGAATAACTTCCAAAAAATTAAGCATTTTACTTTGCAGTAAAGTTCAACATTTGATGCACTGAACATTAGATTCCTTTCAGGTAATGCATGATAAATAATGCATTTTGTGCAGGAAAAAATGGAGTAAAACATGCCCATTACATTTCCTTGTCTTACAATGGATTTTTTCAAATAAAATGCTGATGTTATTCATGTGGTCTTGACTGAATCTTGATTTGTGTATTGTTCTTATTCAAATTGTGTTTCCAATTGGTTAATAAATTGACAGTTACTTGAATGTTGCCACAATTTTTTTTGTCAGTTCTTCTAATTGTAAAGTATAATCTGAAGATAATTAAGTGAACAACCCATTTTTATTTTGTAGTGAATCAGAATATGAGCTTCCAATTCACTGGAGCAGCTCAATTTAAGACTCTTGAGCACAATTGAGAACTATGACTTTCTTTCACAGTTATTGCACACGGCATCACAAAATTGTTAAATGATGCAGAAGTGCAGATCAACCAAACACCTGCTAGACTTGTTTGTCATATGGATGATTGGCAAACAAAAGCCAGTACTTCAGACAAAACCAAATCATGCAAAACTAAGATCTCGCAACCATTAGCTAACCATGCATGTGGTCCATTATTAGCAATGGAACAATAAAAATATTGTTAATTGAATCCAATAAAAAAATCCTTTTAAATTTAATAATATAATCTTTCCTAGACTATTTTCATCTCTATCTAATGTGTATGTATATACATATTATAACCTTTGTTTCAGGAAACATTCACTGCTCTAATGCTTTCGAGTGTAAATTTGAATGTATTGTAGATTTTTCTTCTTTAGCTGTCTTCTGCAAAGGCCATTGTTTTCTGAACAAATTTATGGGTCTGATATAAGAAAGTTATTTTATCTTGAACAATCTGTTTAGAAGCCTAATGTCTATCCTGACTGGTAATATTATTCTTAGCTCTATAATTAGGGTGAGTTGTTTGCAGAAGATGTTGAATTTAGTTGCTGGTGCAAAGTGAGCAGCTTTTTATTTACAAAAAAAATCATCTCCCCACCCCATCCCCCCCCCCCCCTCACTCCCAAGGTATTATTGAAATTAAATTGTTTGATATTATTTCAATTCTATAGCCGCTAAGTTGGCCAGGCAGATCTGTGGAAAAAGATCTATGATCCTCGCCAAAACTGACAGGAATCTTCAGAAAATTCTTAGATATGATTCAGTGAGAATGATTACTTCAGAATGTTTATTGCTGGGGAAACTTTTGAGAACACAGCATCAATTTGGATTTGTATCCTGATTTGATGCCTTTGTCAGAACCAAAAGAGAAACTTTTTTTTTAAAAAAAAGACAAAAATACCTGGGAGTCCACATTTCAGAAACCTCTCCTGGAGCCAGCACTCTGGAGCATTGAAGAAGCCAAACTTCTACTTTCTAAGAAATTTGAGCAAATTTGGTATGTTGTAAAATACTCTGTTGAACCTCTACAGTTTAAAGTTTGAATCAAAAACTTTGGCAAACTTCTATAGATGTGTAGTGGAAAGTATGCTATCTTGTATGCGGACACCAATACCTCTGAATGGAAAGCTCTACAAAAGGAAATGGACTCAGCACAGTGCATCACAGGCAAAACTCTCCCCACTGTCAAGAAAATCTACATGGAAGACTGCTGTTGGAGAATAGCAGCAATCATCCAGGATCCTCACCTCACTCAACACGTTATCTGTTCTTGCCACTGTCATTAAGAAGGAGGTATAGGTGCCCCAAGGTTAAGGAATGGTTGCTCCCCCTCCAACATCAAACTCCAAAACAACATTATTATTGAATATTTCTGTATTGCATAGTGAGTTTGTTTGCACTTTTTCTTCATTTATATTTCTCTTTTGTTTTATATCTTGATTTTTTTTGCACTATTGATGAGTAGAAATTCTGCCTGGCCTTCAGGAAAGAGAATCTCATATATGAACTCTGACTATAAATTTGAACTTTGTGAATGACAAACTTCAATTGAACATTGTTTAGTATAGCTCAGCCATTTTGGGGGCCAGTCACTTATTATGTTAGTGAGGGGCTCTGGTTCAACGACGAGGTAACAGGTTAATTTGAAACATTTAATTGTATGACATTCTTTAATGTTATGATTTGGTTCTTAAGTACACTGGTCTTTTTGTGAGCATTATTTTATTAGGTTATTCTTAACAACTGATCAGCTTCAAGCAGAGATCACTGATGAAATATGTGGAGTGTGCATCGTTTATTGTTTTATCCTTTGTAGTTAAGAGGATGCATTCTCTCCCCGTCTATGGTATTACTGTAATTATTGCTGTTTTGCATGAATCTGGTATGTTTTGTGTTTTTTCAGTCTGGTTCATGCATTCTCAATGGAGGCCATATGGACTCCCTGGGTTCCACAGCACATTTAGATGGGTCCATGAACTGAAATCTTTAACAAGAGGGGGATCCCAAAGTGTATAGGGGGCATGAAAACTTAATGGATTAAACATTTTGTGGAGAACTTTGCTGTTAGGATTTATTGTATAGTTGCCAAGCAGCACAAGATTGGAGACATTTGGAGTCGGCCTCAAATTGCCCAGAAAAATGCAGAAAATTAGCAACGATTTTTGTGCATTCCCTTCTCTGAAGTGTTTGAGTGACATGGAACCTTCCATGTAGCTTAGCTTTCCTCTTTTGTTCTATCGCCTTCAGTTCCGGGGGGAGAAAAAGCATACAAGCCCGAAAGGTTTACTCCATATTTCTCGTGTCTGCAAGCGCTCCCATTTTGCTTCAAGTTTTCATGATGGGTACTGCATGTATGTCTCCTGCTAGCTTTAATAATTTAAATTTAAGCTGACTTTTGAGATAACCCTTGAAAGAAGAGCTTTTGTTTTGTAATAGTTAATTTTTGTTCCTTTCAGAAATAATTTTACTCATGAGTTCCATGGCAAAAAAGAAATGTCGGCAACATTTGATGGAATACTTATTGTAGGGTTTCATCAGATCTCCACAAAACCCTACTCTGCCCATGTGTTGATTTTTAAAAAAATACATTTTCAAATGAAAGCATGAGATCAATCAAGCAAGGGGAAACATTTAGATACTGTACATAAAGAAGGAAGATGAACTTCAAATTTTTAAATTTTATTTATAACACTGTAGAAGCTGATTCCAGCCATTTAAACATTTGCCACTGAATTATGCCCAAATTAACTTACAATGTTTTAGAGGGTGGGAGGAAACTGAAGTTAACAATGTTGCAATTGGATTGCATCAAAACTCTGAGATAATTTTGAGGGAAGGTCAATCCTCAAATAGATGATTACTGAATTGTCACAGAAATTAGAAGTGCCTCTACTTAATTCATACAAGATGAGTGAATTGATTGCTCAAAGTGGACATGCTCATAACATCGCTGAGTCACTTATTTTGCCATCTGTGTCCATTATACCTTCTGACATCATTAAATAAACTATTCAGGCAATTCCTTTGACTAATTCCATTGTTTTTAGAAGAATTGATGAGATGCAAGGGACATTCAAAAACAATTAGTTATTTCATTACAATCCAAGAAATTCTCTACAATTAGACAAATCCACTCTGCAAGAGAATGGTGCTCTTCTCATGGCTTATGCCAGATTCTGGAATGGAAATAGAAGAGATGTTGTTTGCCAGGATAAAACTAAGGGACAGTGTTCCATTTGAGAACATAGTTGCATGTCCAGTTGATGGTGTGGCTTCAGTGATTGGTACAGAGGGTTCGTTGCACTCCTGAAACATTATTCCTTCTGCCTTTACTGTTCATTGCATCATTTGTAGGGAACACTTGGTAGCTTAAAAACTTAGGAGGGTATTTAAATGCCTCATTTTCAATTGTCATAAAGACCAAATTTTATAGAATTTCATCCTCTTCAAGACACACTATTCTGGCAGCTGTGTGAAGAAATTGATGAACATTTCCAGATGCTGCATTCTAAGATTATGTGGGGGGGGGGGGGACTTGTTGGTGGAAAGACTGGCATATTTTATTTTATCTGGCAGATATCTTTGACAAACTCCATTTATTGAACAAGATCTTGCAGGGTAAACAGAATAACTTCATTGATAGTAAGAAGGCTATTATTCCTTCCCTTAAAAAGATTGAAGTCTTATTTCCAAATCTGACCATGAGCGCAGAGGCACTGGAGGACAATTTCATTACTGTTTATGTGAAACACCTAAAACAAACACACACAGATCTACAGGAAAGATTTAATGACCTGCTATACCTCAATGTCCCTTCTTGATGTTAGATTAATTTGAGGAGCCACCCACCAATGTTGACACAGAAATTCAAGAGAAGTTGATTGATTTTCAGAATGATGTAATTGCATGCTGCAAGTTCAATCAATTTAAAAAAGGTTTTTGGGTTAAGAGTGATCTGCTGAATAGATTCCAAAACCATGGAAAAAGCAGAAATATTTTTCATTGCCTTTCCCTGAACATATTTGGCTGAATGTGAATAGAACAAGGTAGTTCCTTTGCCAAAATCCAGGAACAGGCTTGATATCACAAAAGGTGACCTTTGATTATCACTATTCAATTTAGATCCTGACATTAAAAAGTATTGACCTCAAGGCTCTCACTAAAATTTTTATTTTATATTAATTATTTAAAAAATTTCTAAGTTTTCACATCCATGCATTTATACTTAAGATTCCCAAATGACTCAATAAGTACAAACCATTCCACTTCAAGAATCTTTTAAAAAAAACCTTGTAATATGTATGTGTATGTTCATGTTTTCTTCTTTCCTACATGTTCAATAAGAATGGTTTTCCTACTTGTTTGTTCTGGAATCACAAGTCACATTTGATTCTCTGAAAGTAAAAGTATAATTTCCTTTTAACCTTGAGTAACATAAGTATTTTTTTGTTTTTGTGTAGTTGGTGGGAAAGATGTACAGAAGAAACCAACTAAGTTTGACTGCTTCACAGGGAAGGGGACCCATAAACTTTGAGCAGAGTCCTAAGGGGGCACAACCAAAAAAAAGGGGGTTGAGAATGATTGGCCCAGAGCAATGGTTCTCAACCTTTTTCTTTCCATTCAGATATCACTTTTAAGTAATCCCTATGCCATAAGTGCTCTGAGATTAGTAAGGGATTGCTTAAGGTGGTATGTGAGCGGGAAGGTTGAGGATCACTGCTCGACACCCAATTGTTATTGAAATATTTTGCTTGAGAAAAATTGTCATTGGCCCATTTCCTTTGAAGCTATGAAACCGTGCACATAATGAGTCAATTCAGTTCTATTAAAAGTGGTTTTCAAACTTTTTCTTTCCACTCACATACTACCTTAAGTAATCCCTTGCTGATCACAGAGCACCTTTGGCAGAGGGAACACCTCAAGTGACATGTGAGTGGAAAAAAGTTTGAGGACCACTGCTGTAGGGGTACAATGGTTCAATGTTAGACAACAACTTGGCTGAGAATGGAATCAAACCTGGGGTCTTTTGGTCTGTTGTACCAGTGAATCTTTGCTTACGAAATATTATTAATGTTTGAGTACCAAATGGAGGAGAAAGTTACTTGGGGCAGGAGGGGAGAATATGTCTGTTAATAGCAGTGCATATTAAAATCATGTAATTTTTAAAAAATTAAATATACTTGGTGGTCCTAATTGATTTTGTGACATTGCTTAAACAGTGACTATATTAGATATACTCTTTCAAAATGATTAGTTTTTATTAAAATAAAAAAAATGTTAATCAGGTTGTGGTTCCACATCTGTTGCCAGGAGTTGAATGTCTGAGCCCTCCAATTCCTACCTTTAAACATTGCTTTTAACTGAATATTTTTGATCTCAGGAGAGTAAACAAAGGCACAAAAATTTTGTGAAATGATCTTCACTGATAAGGAGTAGCCGTTTTCCTTTGTCTTGCTTTTCATACGCTTGTCTACTGCATTATGCATATTCTTTGTGACTGGGGATGTAAATCCCTGCACAGCTGACACATTTTACAATGCACGAGAAGTAGCTTCTTCATTTGCTGTTCATTAAGTTAACATATGTTCTGTTGTTTATTTGGGTTAAATAAACAAGGACAGGTATTATCTTTGGATTGGTTGCAGTTGGTTCGGTTTTTGAGGAATAAAATAACATTGTAATTACATATTTTATAAAAACTGTCTAGCACACGAATGAACTGATACTGTGGTATAGCATTGTATAATTAGGTTTACACCTTTTGTCATTGAGCACAATCTGCAATGCCATAATAATAGAGGTCGATACAATTTTACTTCAGTTGTGTTGATTCTAACTTCAAATTGTGCCTTGCTATGAATAATTGGTAAATCATGTTTTAGGCGGAAAGAAGCAGTGTGATTAACCAAAGAGTACGCACATAACTCTATAAATTATTCCATATGTCTATATTGTACCATTTACCAGAGAAAAAAATTAAAATAATTGTCCAGTGTAGTTTTGTGCTTAACTTCAATTTTATCCTGACAATATAAATTTATATTGTGTTTGTCTTGATTTTTAAATCTTATTTTAATTATTTGTTTGCCAAGGCAATATTGCACTAACTGGAATCTTGTCGAATTGAATTTTGAGTTTTTTTTCTCTAAATTTATAATCTGAGATTCAATTAATTTTTATATTTACACCTGATCACGAACTTGTTCTTTCCATTGATAAGGTGAATGTTTATGTCCTTGTCTGATCCTGCAAGAGACATTGATGTGAAATGGGCTTCATGGGCTATCTGGGAAGTAAACCTATCTTATTCTGGCCTAGAAAATATTCTGCTGTCAGACCATCAAGTCTATCACTTCATTGAAGGTTTCTAATTGCCCAGCACAGTATAAAAATTGGTTATATTATTAAGTCAGCTTAAATCCATTGATTGCTAGTCTGTAAATTAATGATCTCCGATCACATGCTCCATATTACAACAGTAAAGAATGTGGACTAGAATTTAGTCAAAATATGTGTGATAGTCATTCGAGCTGTTAGGCTTTTAGATGGTTAAACAAAAATATATAAAATTTCTAGAAAAAATACTAGTTTAAGTTATAATTGCCAGTTGCTTAGATCTTGTATAGTCCTGGACTGTTTTGGAAACTTCCAAGGTTCCTGTTTGATCCATTGGGAACTGGAGCTCCAGATCCAAATCTCTGGCTCTTCAGCCCCTGAGACCCTTTGGGAGCCATTCTTGCCCTCAGCAACCTCTTGAATCCCAGTTCACGTACCTGGTTCCCATGCAACCCAGTGTGTGCGTCCCTCAGCCGTTGAACATCCTTGCTGCTCTGCCGCCGTGGTCACCATCCTGTAGGGTTGTCTCCTCTTTCAGAATGGGGGGGGGGGGGGTGCATGTAGGGGAATGGAATCATGTGACAGTGTTCTCTTTTTTTGTGCCCTGTGCTGGTCTGCTGTTCCCTGGAGGCTGTAACCTTTGTGGCTGTTGCCAAGCACAAGTGCCTCCTTCTTGCACCCAGTCCTATGCTGTTATTGGATTTTAGTTTAAAAACATCGGCTTCTCTGACCAGCTGTTCACCGCCTATACAAAGCTGCCACCATGAGGATTGGGCGGTTGAAACCTTTGGAGCAGCGCTGTGTCTCCCCCCCCACCCCCCTCTCTGATTTCCATGTTTCTCACCAGCAGCGGTGCTGCCGTTAGATCAGCTCTGCCTTCACTACCTTTTTTTTCATACATATATGTCGCTTAAATTTCAGCGGTTCTATGCTGCTTTGAAAAACTTGTTTTATTTTTCAATTTTGGGTGAGTTAAATTGATGCATCTGATTTTCAAATTTGGGGTAAGAGGGAATTCTTGTGTATGGAGTGGATAGGAGAAAGGGTGGGATGTTTATTTTGAAAAAAATCATGGGCAATATTGAACTTATTTGATCTATGGGGCTCTGCTTTGGGAAACCAATGGATTGTCAATGTAAATGTTTTAAACATTCATTAAAAGCAATTTTAAATATAGCTTTAGAATTTCTTTGGAATGGTTATCCAAAGATCTGAAAATATTGTCTAAAACACCTGTGCACTCTACGTGCAACTGTATGGTAGCCTAATTTATATCCAATTGAGATGCCTATGGCTGTGTGATTGCTGTTTTGGACAATTGCTCTTTAGTAAACATCTGCAGGATAGACTTTGCTTATCGGGAAATAGAAACACGTGAAAGTAAAGTGTTCTGATCCAAGCAAGTTTCATGTTGCTAATATTCCACTTCAACTAACTGTGTTTCCCTGGACAACTTGCTTTGCTTTATCTGGTCATAGCAATATTTATTGTGTGTGTAAGAGCCTTTAATGCACATGTGATTGCCATGCTTGAGCTCCATGAAAGTGGCTGCTTTCACCATTGATGAAGATGTTATTGCAAAGTGGTGCTCTTGGTTGACTTCTCCAATCTCTCTGCAGGTATGCACATTCCGGCTGGGATGACTACTGGCACCTCATACATTTGCTGCTATTCCAAAGGCATCCAATTTGTCAATGAACATCGAGGTAGAACATCTGTGTCTAGCTGAAGTGGTTGGACCATTCTACAGAATCCACTATCAACTTTCTACAACTGTTTCTGACTCCGTATTCTCTTGCTCATCTGTAATGTGAAAATTGCCAGGTGAAAACTCAAATATCTCTTATTGGAGTCAGTGAAATAAAAGTATTGAAGACAAGGTGAGGAGAAACAATTGTAATCTTGATGAGGGGAAAATAAAAATTCTCAATAAATGTGCTTCAGAAAGTTTTGGATATTTCACTGCTGGCAGTCTCTCTGGCTTCTAACATGATCGAGATGTTATAAATCAAATGCATATTAAATAATTGTCCTTGGTGCCTGATTGACCTCAAATGGCTACTTGAACTTTTAATAGAATAGATGGTAAATACAAATAGCAATGATGCTTGGAACCAAATAGTCGTCATGAATTTTATTCTTTAAATTAATTTAAAATATGGCAAATTAAAAATTGATTCTCTTTGAAAAATTCTTTTCGTGTTGATTGTGAGAATTAGGAAATTTGATGTTTAGTAGGTTTTGACATTTTCATGTTTTTGCCATCTTAAATATTTTTGTTTTAAAAACAAACACTTTAATATTTTTATTAAAACACATTGGAGCTGTTTTTTCCCCCAATTCCATTGTCTATCTTAAACCAATATGTAATGTGCTTGTTTAATGTGGACTTCTCTGACATTGAGAAAGCACAGCTTTTTGCAATGAGAATATTTATCGTGAATGTGAAGTTCTGTGTCGTCTCTCTTCATTTCCTAACTTCAGTTCACATGTTCTTGCAGAATTTAGGTATTAAATATTCAATAGGGATTGTTTTACAAAACAACACGTGCTTTAATTAGTACATTTGTACTCTACAGAAAGAACAGATAGACTAATATTAGCATATCATTAAAATAATTGGACTACTAACTTCATTTTATTTCTTGGCTCATTTGATACTCAAAAGACTATGTTTTGGAGGCAGATGGTGGAATCTGGAGCAAAATCTAGGAACTTGGTGGAACAAGCAACATCTGTGGATGAAAAGAAATGGTCACCATTTAGGGGTCTTGATGCAAAACATTGTGTTTCTTTTTCTCCACAGATGCTGTTCCTCCAATAGTGTGCTTTTTGACTCGCTTTTTCTTGGTCAATTTCCCCCTGCTGCCAGATGGGTGCTTGACTTAAATTCTGTAGCATAACTCCTGGTGGAAAAATTATAATCAGAAAATTCTGTTTTGGCCGCTTGTTTTGGAATTTTATTTACTTACTGGTACATTTCTATATTTGTGCCTCATTGTTCACAAACATTTAGGAATACAAAGGAACTCTGATTAAAAGCAACCTGATTTAACACAAGCACGGATATAATGTGATCAGCCAGTTGGACCTTCTTTTCCCCTCTTTCCGGAATTGAAATTGTTTTCAGATCAAAATGGAATGCACCGTTACAAGACAGAAATCTTTTTCAGTGTAAGATGAGCTTCATGCACTTGATGCAATCAAGAATGAAAGTCAAATCCAAGTTGCATACGACCTCGACAGACCTGAATCAACACCTCATGGCTGGAAATCTCAGGAAGATAAGTTGCATGTGTTGTGTTGGAAAGTTAAGGAAGAGGTGGGACTAAAGGCTAAAAGCACAAAGATAACCAAAGATGTCGGCCTCAATGACTCCCTGTACAAGTGCTTTGTTCAAGCATGATCAGAAAGCCTTCCAATTTCTGGGTCTATTCTCAAAGCTCAAGCCAAGAAGTTTGACCAGCTGATCAATGGAGAAACCTTTCAGTTCAAAGCTAGCAATGATGTCTAGACCGGTTTAAACGCTGTCACGGGATTTCTCAAGTGTTTTGTGTCTGGAGAAATTTGCTCAGCCGACAGTGCTGCCACCAGGGAATACCCGTCAGAACTAAAGACTCTCTTTGGAAGAAGGTAGCTATGTCAAAAAACAAGTGTACAGATGACGAAACAGGCCTCTTCTACAAGATGATCCAAAACCACACGCTGTCAAGCAAAGATGACGCTCATTGACGTGAGGGGTTCAAACAATGCAAGGATAGCGTAATGTTTTTGTTAATATATATGGTTCTTCCCACACAAACTCCAACAATCGTCAATATCATTATCAACGATATCCACATTAATTACATTTCATATTTATCAACTCCCTATAGTCTTCTCATGGAGTTTGAACGTTTTAAAAAAAAAAAAAAAATCCACTTCCCGCCGACATTCAACATTTAACGCCAAACTAGTTATACTTGCACACAATGACCAAGACGCTCACAACAAAGGTATGAAACTTATATTTGCGGATTTGTGGGTTTGTTGCCATTTTCCATAGCTTTCCCTGGCTAGAATAGGATGGACTCCTCCACTCCCTCAACAATGGGGGGGAAAATTGGGAGGGCAGGGCAGCGAGGCACAGCGATTCACACTACAACTGCACCGTTATGTAGTTCAAGTAGCCAGACCTTCAAAAAAGTACATATTGTTTCCTTAGTTTGTAGGTAATTTTTTCCAGGGGAATACAGCTCTGCATTTCTATTCCAACGTTCAATGCTCAAGTAGGAGTCGGACTTCCAGGCAACTGCTATGACTTCCTGGCCACCGCCAATGCGATCATGACAAGTTGAATTTGAAATTTGGACAGCTTCATTGTAAGTCTTGCAACTATTATGTTTGCAAACAGTAAGATCTCTGGATCCTGTGGGAATTTTTGCCTATGATATTTTCCAGGGCTTGGGCCAATTCCACCCAAAAGGGTCTCACCTTGGCACATGTCCAAGTTGTGTGCACAAAAAATAGTGTTCTGATAGTTCAGGTTTAGTTCAATTTTTGTGGTGTCAAGTACAGCAGGTGCAAAAAATTGTATTGCACCAGTCTGTACCATGCATTGATGACTGCAGTCTTGCTGATCCAACACAAATTGGACAGGCAACGTTCATCAATCGTTATTCCTAAGTCTGACTCACATCTTTGCCTCGATTTATCAAGGCATGGCTTGGGACCTTCCACTTGGAGCAAGAAATGAACTTCCACGTACTCCTCCTTCGAATCATGATCTCTATGTCACTGCATGCTGGTAGGGCCAAAGATATACCTAATTTGACCTGTAGAAAAGATCTTATCTGAAGGTATCAGTGAAACATCTCATTTGATAAGTTATATTTATTCCTAAGTTGCTCAATCGACATTAGCCGCCCCTATTCCAAACAGCCCTCTATGCACCTGATGCCAGGTGTCCAGGACCTTGTTACCCACCGTCAATGGTATTGATCTACTTGGAGTCAGTGGCATTTTTGGATACAGCACCACTTTGGTTCATACATATTGATTAATTTTGTTCCAAATGTGAATTACTTGTTTCAATATGTGATTGCCTTTCTTTTCTGATAGCAATTTAGTGTCCCATTTATAAAGTCCTCTGCTACCTGCTCACCTATCACGTGCAGGTCAATTTATGCCCAGGATGGTACACCTTCCCCCTCAAAGAGGGAAGTTATGTATCTCGACTGGGCTACCCAGTAGTATTTTTTTCACAATCCGCCCAGACTGTAATCCCAGGTCAATTTTTCCATAAAGACCCTGATACCTTTCAATTCCATAGGAATCTCCTCACTCCCACAAATAATTTTTTGAAGAATCCCCAGAGCAGGGGCACAGGCAGTGTTTGAAAGACGTACATTCATCTTAATACAATTAACCTTGCCCACTAATGTAATGGGCAGGGACATCCATCTATTTAGATCTTCCTCAATTTTCCCAAGCAAGGAGGGGTAATTTAGCTTGTATAAATTACTCAAGTTGTTATCTACTCTAAATCCTAGATATTTAATCCCATTTTGCAGCCACTTTAATTGACTATTTTCTTAACATTGACTGTAATCCCCCTTCATAAATGGCATGATTTTGCATTTATCCCAATTGATCTTATACCCGGAGATCTCCCCATAGTTCTCCAGAGTGGAGCATAGCTTAGCAATGAGTTTGTCTGGTCTGTCAGATATATCAGAACATCATCAGCAAATAAATGAACTTCATGCTCTTACTAGCTTGTTCTGAAATCTTTAATGTCTGGATCCTGCCGAATGGCCTCAACTAATGGCTCCATGGCAAGTGCAAACAGAGCTGGAGATATTGGGACCCCTGCCTTCTTGATCTTGTCAGTGGAAAGGCTGGGGAAATTTGTAAATTGTTCACAACTTTAGTCTTGGGTGCATGGTAAAGTGCCCTTATCCATTTTATAAAAGCCCCAATTTTCCCAGCACTTTAAACAAAAAGTATCACTCTAGCCTGTCAAATACTTTCTCTGCATCTAGGGCTACAGCCCAGCCCCTCTCATCTCTATTTTGTTGCAGATGCATGACACTCAGTAGTCTACCAATGTTATCTGCTTCCTGTCTCTTCTGCAAGAAACCTGCCTGGTCCTTAGGTGAAACATTTGCCAAAGTTAATACATATCTATTTGCCAGGGCTTGACAAGTATTTTGTAATCTGTGTTTAACAGAGAAATGGGTCTATAAGAAGACTGCATTAGCGAATCCTGTCTTTAAGTATTGTCATAATGATTTCTGTCAAAAAATATTCGTGGAGGCTTTGGGTCTCCATTGCCTGGTCCACCACCTCCACATAAATAGGCATCAGTAAACCTTATACTCTTTATAGAACTCCAGTGGAAACCTACCTCCCCCGGAGACTTGTTAGTTTGCACTGAATTTAATGCTTTACCTAACTCTTACTCTGTAAAGGGAAGATCTAACTCTTCTTTTCCTTCTGGGTCTAAACTTGGCAGATCTAATTTAGACAGGAATTCGCTAATTTTATCAGACCCTCTTATAAAATTCCTTGAATGTCTTGCAAATCTCTTTTGGTTTATATGAGATCCTGCCAGTTCCAGTTTGTATTGGATTGATCATCCTTGAAGCCTGTTCTGTCCTCAGCTGCCAAGACAGGTCTTTGTGGACTCTCCCCCAATCCATAGTTTTTGTTTTGACCACAATATGACCTTTCCATACTTTTGTAATGTATTATACTTTAATTTTTGGAAGACTTTTTCTAGGCAAGTAATTTTCTGTTCTAATTTATCAACCTCCCTCATATTCCTTTTTAACTGTTTTGGTGTACCCAATTATCTGCCTTCTCTCAAGTACGCCTCGAGAATATCCCATCAGATAAATTTATCTGGAGTAGAGGCACAATTGGTCTCGCAGAATATGTCCATCTGTGCTCTTAGAAAACTCTGGCTTCTTTAACAGCAATGCATTAAAACGCCAGCTGTATACCATATCGTACTTGTCTGGCATTTCTATTGTTAATAATAGGGGTGAATGATCCAAGAGGTGCCTTCCTGCATATTCAGCCTCCATGATCCTACCGTCTATATGGGCTGAAGCCAGAAAGAAATCTATTCTAGAGTAGGAATCGTCTTGTTTTGAATAAAAGGAATAATCCCTCTCCCTGGGATGCTTTCGCCTCCATACATCTATCAGATTCAGCTCCACATTTGTTTTAGTTATTTTCTTAGTCGATTTATCTAAAACTGGATCCAGACAAAAGTTGAATTCCCCCCATCCCACCCAAAATATTCTTCCTTCTGCGAATTTTAGGAAGGTTTGTTGTGTAAATTTTTCATCATCAAAGTTGGGGATGTAAATGTTCATTAAGGTACAGGGTTCTGAATATATCTGACAGAGTACCATTACAAATCTCCCTGCTTTATCTGTGACTACATGCTGCACTCTCACCAGGACATTTTTGCCGATCAGAATTGCCACCCACCCCCCCCCCCACCCCCACCTTGCCATTGAGCTGAACAAGAAGGTTATTACCTCACCTACCCATCCCATGATTAACTTTAGGTGCTCCCACTCCATCAAATGTGTTTCTTTGAGAAAGGCCAGATCCACCCCCATTTTTCTAACGTGCCAAGACTCACTTCCTCTTAACCTGTCTGGTCAAACCGATAACATTGAAGATAACACATTTTATATTCTTATCTATTACCCCAGGACTCTTAGACCAGTGTCCCCTCTGTACCCTCACTGTCCCAAGTTTGCTATTTGTCCAACCTTCTTTCTTCAGCCCGTGGCCAGGCCCATCACAAACCCTGGGAAAATTAAACAAACATTAAAAACAACTGAACCAAAAAAGACAAGAGAGAAAAATATCCAACCAGAAAAGAAAAATGGGCAAAGCAACAACAATAATCCATAACAGTATCCCCATCCCTAACTCTTCATCACATTCCCTTATCCTTTCCCTCCTAAATATCCCCCTAGCGGCCACTTCTTTCCTGCTGCAGCCATATGCCTCCATTACTCACTCCCTGTAATCTGCCACTCTCTCTTCCATCTTCCTCCCCTACCCCGACCCCAGAGTTCTGGATCTCCTCCCATTCCCGTTTCATGCATAACATTTTTTTTAGCCTATATTCGTGCCCAAATATTTAAGTATACAACAACTATTTACAATATCTTGTGTTAGTCCCTGTGTTTGCTCATATCTTTTTCTTGTCTCTCCTGAGCGTTGGCAGCTCTCCAGTGAACAGTTGTGCTTAATTCTGATAAATTTTTTATCCTTTTTCTCCCCCCCCCCCCCCCCACCCCACCCCCCGCCGACCCCAGAAATTCAACTTTCAGCCTTTTTTCTTTACCAGTTTCGTAACTGGTTTCTGGCTTGATTGAACTCTTTTCTCCACTTTAAAAGCGTGATAGTAATATCAGGGTCGAAGAATATCTTGCTCCCCTCTCTTTTCCTCGATGCCTCCTGCTCCTAAAACTTTCTCCCTGAACTGGTAATGTACCAGGTTTATTAAAACTGAACGGGGTTTCTGTCCAGGGCCAGGCTTTGGGAGGGGTGCCCTACTCACCTGCTCCACCTCTACCTTTTCCTCCAGTATATCCTTCCCCTGTACTTTGGGGATCCATTGCTGAAAGAAGTCTGCTGGGTTTTTCCCCTCAGCATCCTCCCTCAACCCCACAACTTTAATATTGTTTCTGTTACTGTAATTCTTCAGAGCATCCAGCTTCCCCCAGACTTGCTCTCTTTCCCTTATCAGGGCTTCTAGTTCACCCTCAACCTGTCTTCACTGCCCCCCCCCCCCCTCTATCTTTCATCTCTAGGATTCTCCCTGTTAAACCTGAGAGGGTCCCCTGCATAGTGTTAAATTTCTTGGCCGTGTCCTGGGTTTCTCCTCTCCATATCCCAAAATAATCTGCCCACCATATGTCCAAGGGCTTCGAAACATCTGTCAGGGAGGGCTCAGAGTCCTCCGTACTGGGTCTCACAGCTTTATGGTGTCCATCTTTACTGCTGTTGCCGGCTCTGTCTCTCTCTCAGTCTTCCTCCTGCTCACTGTCATTGCAACCCTCACTGCTGCTCGTCATGTCTCCAGACCCGATGCTGGATCTTTTTGGGTTCACTGTGGTATGTACCTACCCCATACTTCCCGGCCTCTTGCTATTTTTAGTGCTGTTGCGAACACCGGTACGAGTGTGGTTCTCAGTGCAAAAGCACCAACCTGGCGCTCTCGCTGCGGGGGTGGGGTCTCGAGTCTCCCCCTCTCCTCATGGCTTTTCCCAGAGTTCCTACCGCCAGCTTGTTGGTTTAGGGTGATTACATCACCCAGATCTCGACTCTTTCTGGGCAGGCTCTGTTGGTCGTGTGGGGTGGGTAGCATCTTCCACGGGGCTCAAGGTGACCCCACTATTTTCTTCTTCACGAGGCACCTCGATTCAGTCCCCTGATTTTGGAATAGAATCCTTGTCATTTTTTTTATCACTTCCTTGTTTTTCTTAGTCATTTTCTTCTTCCTAGTGTCTTCCCACACCATTAGGAATTATTTTTACAGGTTTTGTTTTTTTTCTGGCTCTTTTTGTGTTTGATCTGGGATTCTGCCTCCGCTTACTCCACTCGCATGTGACGTTGGTTTGCGTTAACAAGTCTAGAACACACAAGTTAAAACTGCTCATGTTTGGCAAATTTCGCTCGCCCTGCTGTTTCCACCATGTCAACATGAAGTCGTTACCGTTTGCATACACGCATAGCAGCAATGCTGACATGACCAATGTCATCTTTGAGGATTGGTTTTACATAACTTTTGTCCCTGCTGTCCGCACTCAATTGCATAAGCAAAAGCTAGAACCCAAGCTCTTCTTCTGCTTGACAACTTTCCCGTCCATCCACCAGCTGCCAACGATCCGAGTTTCTTGCCTCCCAAAGAACACCACATCTAAGATCCAGCCCCTAGATCAGGGGATCACCTCCATGTTCAAGCAGAATTATAGGCATGAATTAGTATAATTGTCAATGAATCAACAATGCTGCAAGACCATGTGAAAAGCATGAATGTTAAAGAAGTTTGCCATTTGGACTGGGCAGCAGTCAGCTCCTCGTGTGGGGGGGGAAAAACTACTGGGAGAAGGGTCTGGGTTCAGGCTTTTCATCACGAAAATCCACCAAGGAAGATGAAGATGATGAGGAAGAATTCTACTGCTTCACAGATGAAGAGGTGGGTGAGAGGCAGAAGCGGTTTCAAATTAGCAAAGAGGATTTACACCAGTGGTACTCTGATGAAGAATGCCTGATGTATGAGCATCAGATGGACTCTGAGATCATCCATAATGTTACTAGAGCACCGGCTCCAAAATCACAGGAGCATGACAATGAGGAGCCTCCACCCCCACCCCCAAAAGTGTCTGAAGCCATTGAGTGCCTCAAGGCTAGCCTACATTGGTTGGAGACCCAGGATGTGGACCACACAAAAATCCTTCAGCTCAGAAGCATTTTGGATTTCACTCACTGACAGCAACATGCTGCATTCAGGCAATGCTTTTTTTTAAAAAGATACAAAATGTTGATTGTAAGAAATAAAAAAGATGATTGCAAGTACAGGTATTGTATGTTTTCTTTTGAAAACGCTGTTTTTCATGACCCCGATTTAGCATGACCCTGCTTTTTCACAATCTGATTTTAAAATTTTTTTTACCCGAACCTTGACATAATGGGGTTCTACTGTACTTATTTTTCCAGAGTGTGCAGTTTAGGGTTGTTGCATGAGTATTTTGGGATGCTTTTGCAATTTAAAGGTGAACAAGGGTATTCTTGACTGAATGCAGAACTCTATGATGACAGAAGAGTCCTTCATAATCGTATGAGTGTAAAATGTCTCTGGGAATTGCTGACAATTTAGTCTCTGAGGTATCAAAAAAAACTTGCTTTGCAAGTAAAATGACTTGCTTGCTCTGATTTACAGTTGAACCTCCCATGTGTAGTTTTGAAGAAGTCGCATAGGAACAAAAATGACAGAATATTTATAGTAAACATTTCTGTTTCAAATCTATACATGGAAGTGAATTATTGAATTTGAATTTTTAATGATTGTATAACTTGTCATTATTTTTGCCAAAGACATTAAATTACTGTTCTGGGTGGAGTAAAAATGTGGTCTGTAATGTAGAAATATGGTATTTACCTGAATGGATATGAGGTACGTCTTACAGTGACTTGCTCATTTCTTCTCGTTACAGGATTAGGATACTACCATTAAAATAATTTTGGATGAGAGTGTTTGAGAAAAAAAAAACAGGACTCTGGCTGCCCTATTAATAAAACGCAAAGTAACCTTGGAACAAAACTGCTTGCCCACAGCCATGAATTGATCACAAACCATTTTATTTGACTGATAGTTCTGGGGATCTGGATTTACTTTCAAAAACTTTAAATTTACTTGAACCTGCAATTATTGAGTGCAGTGGCACAATTGTTCAGAAATAGGGGTGGTTTCAAATTTATTTTTAAAGTATGTTGCTTAAAAAAAATTTTGTGACCCAGTGAAACAGGTTAAAATCTTTAAACTTAAAAATGTCAGCCAAAAGTCTTGAGCAATTTTTTTTTTGGCTGTCTCAGAAGCATCCAGTTGGATGCCCCTCATTGTTACACAGTAATATGATGATGATGGTCTCTAAAAATTTATAATTTTATTTTGGGTTGTCGCCATCAGAAACACTTCCATGTGCAATGTACTTTTATTTGTATCCATTGCAGAATGTCAATGCAAAAAAAATTGCTTTCATTGATAAAAATTAGCATCCAAAAACACTCTTTAATGTTAATGAAATTCAGATTTTTGTGTCTCAATCAAATACATTAGCATAATCCAGATTTTATTTTACGACGTAGCTGTTTACTCCTATATCCAATCCTCTGAATTTGGGTAAGGCTTGTTTACCAGCAATTCCAAATTGAGTGAGGGGAAGTAAAACATTTAAGTTTGGAGAATAAACACAATTCTCCAGCATTGTGTTAAAATAGAAACACAATGCTGGAGAAACTCAGCAGGTGAAACATTTACTGAAAAATTAAGGATACATAACCAACATTTTGGGCTTGAGCCCTTCGTCAAAGTATCCATAATGAAGGGCTCAAGCCTGAAATGTTGGTTTTGCATCTTTAGCTTTTCAATGTAAGCTGAGTTTCTCCAGCATTGTGTTTTTACTTATCCCAAACTGGGTGATGAGGAACTAAATGGCAATGGAGCCGCTGACAATGTGATGAGGTGGGACAGAACAATTCCCTCAGAGAATTCCTCTGGAAGCTGTTAATAGCTGTAAAGTCCCATTGCCAATAAGTTATCACAACCTATCAAGAAATTTGATTAATACTGCATGTAAAATATTAGATGAAGTTTATCATTGCAATGTTTTTTAGTTTTAAAAACAAAAGTCAATTAAATTGGTCATAAAATTGCACAGTGAATTTGTGCGGGCCAACAAGGACCTCTCTGTATTCATCCTATTTTTCATCACTCAGCCTTTATCACCTGTGACCTACTTGAATATTATTGCATGTTCCTGCCTTCACTACTCCCTCAGGCAGTGTGTACCAGATTTCAAATACCTACTGGCGAAAACTTCACCCTTAAATGCCTTTTTAAATATTTTAGTTTGAGAGATTCTGGGATCTTGTGGCAGATATCATTATAGCTACAGTTAAGGAATTAATATTGCCTATTTTAACACACAGGTTATATTTTTATTTATTTAAATTTAGACATACAGCCCTAAAACAGGCCAATTTGGCCCTACGAGTCTGTGCCACCCAATTTTACACTCCAATAACCTCCATCCCGGTACCTTTTTGAAGGGTGGAAAGAAACTGGAGCCTTCAGAGAAAACCCACGCGGACATGGGAAGAACATACAAATTCCTTACAAACAGTACAAGATTCAAATCCAGGTCCAGTCCTGATTGCAGGTGCTGTAAAGGTGTTGCGCTAACCACGAATCTGAATAGGAAATGCACTGTAAGCAATAGCTCTTTGAAATATAGTCCGAGGAATTTTATAAAATACATTGTATTTTTCAGCCTGCGCTTTCCATCAGCAGGAAGACAGTATTGACAGCCTGATTACTGGAGATCTACGCTGATGAGTTTGTTGCTGGGATTATCTCTTGTAGCTTCAACCAACCATCTGTTTCAATCTAGTTTTAAAATAAATTGTGCAGGAATGCTTAGTTAATTTTTTCACAGCTTTAAAATATAATTTGATTATTACCACTTGGATTTTAGCAGTTGAGCTTTAAAATAATTTTTTTCTAAAGTAGTCAAATTATATTTTCATGAACCACTTTTGTTATGAGCATCTGGAAAGAATCTTGAATTAATAATCTTATGGCAATATATGATATTAAATTTCAAGTAACACCATGTTTTTGAGAGAAACTGCTAAAAGATATCAGTTCTTAAAAAATCGATAATTTATTACATTACAGTAGAAAATTATTCTGAAGATAATTGCAAGAAAAGTCTGGATCCATTTTAACAATTAAGATTTTGTTACTTTCTCACTACCATCAAGACATGACTAAGAATAAAACTTAATGGCAAATGATATTGTCAGTGCTAACACTCTTCAATGAATAATAAATGTAGATAAAATCTGTAAACAAAAAAGAAAATGTCTTTGGTAATTAATCCATACAATTCAAAATTTGTTATTCATTATCAGGATACATGTACCTATAACAAGGTTATCACTTGTTGTCCTTGAACTAAGTGGCTTACATAGTTCTCCTGGAGGATAGTTTAGTATAATACTAATCATTTTGATTGCATCTGGAGTTGCGTTCAAGCCAGACCATTCAAGGATGGCTTGCATTTCACCACAATCATCATAAACATATCCTTGCACATATTCTTTTGATGAAGACTTGATACTTTTATGCATTTAAGTATGATTTTCCTTTTCTTCAACACCTAGAAGGTAACAGGTTGCACCTTCACAAAACAGATTAGTTTTTCTTTGATTTCAACATTTGAGTAATATTGTCAACAAGTACCTTGATTAAATTTTTTAAAAACTTGCCATGTCATATAGATTGTGAACTTCAGTAAAATATCAGCTTAATATTTTGATTATAAGCATGAACAAGGGCTAAATCAGCAAATTATATTAGAATTTGAAAATGATAAAATTGGTACATTTGTTGATGTTGTTTTCCCCACTGGCTTAACTTTTATTCCTATTTAAATCGAGTGCTCCAGCAGCCATTAGAGTTCCATCTGAATATGTGGAGGAGCTATGGCAACATGGCTCCTGACTCTATGTTGTTGATGTTTTGCCGTCAGCTGTTCTTGTTGATTGCCTTAAATTTGCATCCTTTTTAAATATTGAAGTGTGATTGCTTTAAAAAAAAAAGTTGGTATGTCTGCAGACTTGAGAATTTTTGAGCAAATCTCATAAATAATGAAAATGACACTTTCAATTAATGTTCTGTTTTTCATTATTTCCTTCCCTTCCCCCATTTCCTCTTAACTAAATGGTCAAAAAATACAAAGTTGCTGGTTTAGAAATAAGCCTGTAGAATCAAACTTTTAAGTTCTTGATTTGTTCTCCTAACTTCAAATATGGATGCTGTAAAGTAAGTTCTCATTCATGCAATCATTTTATTCAATTATTTTTTCCAATTAGTTGGCTAAATCATAATAGCATAATTATTTCAATTTGTATTCAATCACTAAAGTTTCATTTTTGATTTCAGTTACCCTGAAATGAAAGCCACATCATTTCAAACCTTTTCTGTTGACACTTGAAGCATATAATGCAGCTGGATGCAAACTGGAGCTCCCTCTGATATAAAGTCTAACGTTGAGCACGCCTTACCTCATCACTGTAATACAGTGAAATCCCCATTATCCGGCATCAGTGGGGATTGCAGGTGTTGGGTATGCAAATTTTCCAGTTGACTGAGACGCATTTTTCCAATGCCTAACTAATACACCTGAATCAAGAATACACTGTTTTTTTTTAAAAAAAAGACAGTGCAAAATGTAAATTAATTTGAAAATATTCAGATTTGTCATCTTTAATTATGTAAAGTTGGCTTTAATCAGGTAATTCCCATAACTTACAACATTTAAATCCAAACCCCAATTGCTGGTGCTTTAACAGTCATGCACTTACTGCGTTGTCGTTATAATTAACCCTCCCCTCCCCCAGGTTTACAGGTAAAACCGTACTAATATACCAAATATGAATAAAGTCTTTTACTAGGCATAGAAACTGAAGTCTCAACACCACTACCATCTTCCCCCTCTATATCCTATCCTCATCGCGCCGGCTCCGACTAAAGTGTTCTGGTCAGGTCCACGGCTCATTCTACCATCTTCCTTGCACTGACAATCTGACTTCCCTCCATTCAAATGGCCCAGTCAGGCCCTTGGCATACCTGTTGGAAGAGTTCCCTATTCTACAAATTTTTACCTTCACTGCAAAACATGGTGTTACTCATCACAGTTGTACTAAGGGCCCTCCTATCCATGCTAAAGCACGTTGCGTCGAGAAGCTGCGCTTAGCTAAGGAAAAGTTTGCGAAGATGGAGGAACTAAGCATAATTCATAGTTCCGACAATCTCTGGGCATCTCTATTACATATGGTCCTGAAACACAATGGAGGTTGGTGACCTTGTGTAGATTACGGGTGGCTTAATGATGCCACCATCCCGGATTGTTATCCGATACCTCATATTCAGGATTTCTTGGCTAATTTGCATGGCGTGAAGATCTTCTCCAAAATAGATTTGGTGCATGGCTATCGCCAAGTACCAGTAGAGCCAGAAGACTTTCTAAAAACAGCAATAATTACCCTCTTTGGGTTGTTCGAATTTTTACAAATGCCATTTGGATTAAAGAATGCCACCCAATCATTTCAATGAGTAATGGATGCTTTAGAACCTGGTATGACCAATGTCTTCGTTTACCTCAACAACATTTTAGTAGCCAGTGGAACTAAGAAAGAACATTTGGAACATCTTTGTACAGTATTTATTAGTCTTCAAAAGTTTGAATTGACCATCAATCCAGATAAATGCATTTTTGGACAACAGATGATTGATTTCTTGGGAAATAGGATTATTCTAGAAGGTGTAACTCCACTGTCATCCAGAGTTGAGGCCATTACCAAATACTCAAGACCTGCTATGGTTAAAAGCCTACAGAAATTCTTGGGAATGGTAAATTTTTACCGTCTGTTTCTTTTGGGAGTAGCTCATATCATGAAGCCTCTTCGATTTACTGTCTGGAAGCACCAGACCCATCCATTGGACTGAAGAGGGAAACAATGACTTCTTAAAGACCAAGGATTTGTTGACTCATGCCACTATGCTGAGATATCCAGTTTTAAATGCAGCCACTGCCCTTTCTACAGATGCTTCCAATATGGCCGTAAGAGGTGCACTTCATCAATATGTCAACAGGCGTTGGAAACTGTTAGCATTCTTCAGACTCCATCTTCGTGAAGCAGAGAAGAAATACAATACTTTTGATAAGGAGATTTTGGCCATTTACTTGTCCATTTGACACTTCTGTTATTTTTTTGGAGGGCAGAAATTTTACTATCTACACTGACCACAAGCCCTTAACATGTGCTTTTTCCAAGGTCGCAGAGCCCTGGTTAGCGCGACAACAATAGCAATTATCATTCATTTCAGATTTCTCCACAAAAGAAGCTACGTATTTCTGGAAATGACAGTGTAGTAGCACTTTCCTGCTTCGCTCCACCTGAGGTTTCACCTGTAGATCAAGGTATTGACTACACAGCTTTGGCCACGGCCCAAGAACATATCCATGAGATTAATGCTTATCGGACTGTAATCATGAACCTGTAATTGAAATTTGTCCAGTTTGGAGTTAATGGCAAACTACTCCTCTGTGATAGATCAACTGGATACCCACGCCCAGTAGTTCCGACATTATGATAATGTCGAGTATTCAACTCTGTGTATGGTCTCTCACATCCATTGATTATATCGACCGTTTATATTATTTTGGACAGGTTCATGTGGCATGGTTTTAAAAAAAGATTTTACATAAATTGCGAGGTCCTGCATTTCCTGCCAAAAAGCAAAAGTTTAGCAGCATACTAAGGCACCACTGCAGTCCTTCCTGGCAGTTACTCGGCATTTTGCACATGTTCATGTGGACGTTGTTGGTCTGTTTCCTGTTTCAAAAGGGCACCGTTATCTTTCTACAGTAATAGATAGGTTTACGTGATGACCTGATGCCATGCAGACACTTGTGCTTGAGCATTCTTCAGTTCCTGGGTGTCTCATTTTGGTTTACCAGTGCATGATACTTCGGATAGAGGACCACAATTTACTTCATTGCTGTGGAAGGTCTTGTCTCACTTGCTCAGTACAACAATTGCCTACCATCCCTAGGCCAATGGAATGGTGGAAAGATTTCATTGACACTCAAGTCAGCCTTGATGACTCCGTTAGAGAGCACGAACTGGGATGTTGAGCTGCCCTGGGTATTACTGGGCATTAGAACAACTCCAAAGGAGGACCTCGAAGCTTCATCTGAGGAGCTCGTGCATGGGGCACCATTGCTGGTTCCAGAGGAATTTGTCCCCTACCATTCCAACTCCAGCAATGATCCTAAGGAACTGAGCAGGCTAAGGGAAACAGTATGAAAATTGACCACGAAACCATCATCGTCATATGGAGAACACTCTTCCTTTGTGCCCGAAAACCTCAAAAATTGCGAATATGCCTTTGTCTGAGGGGGAACACTTGGTCAACCTTTACAGATGCCCTACAAAGGGTCTTATAGGATACTCAGACAAACTAGGTCGACCTGTATTTTGGACAAGGAGGGAAGCCACAGTCTTTCACTATTTCACTCGTATGGACAAGTGTTCCCCACTGCAGCAGCCAACAGTCCATCGCAGAGGTCGGCAATCTAAAAGATAGACAAACCTTTCTGCCAGTTCTTGGTGGGGGGGGGGGGGGGGGGGAGGCAGCCTGTGATGGCGCTATGGTGACACCACAACACCCAGGAGGCATCGAACCGGCCATATGATGACATCACGCGTGTGTCGGGCGCATGATTCTGGATTTTAAAAGGTTGCGTGTGAGATGCAGAGTCAATCCGTTTGATTCACTCTAGAAACTCCTTTGTGGTTATTTCGTTGAATCCACTGTGATTCCAGTGGCCACACTTTCATTTTCTACATAGCTTTGTTTCTTTGAAGTCACTTTGCCAATTTAGTTGCAATTATTGAATTTTTGGTTCAGACTATGCATTAATTTCAGTTTGGATCTTCATGGTGAGAAAAATCTTTGTCAGATTGGAAGTCTAAATGATGAGCCTTTTCCAAATAAAACTATTGTTAAGTATTGACATGATGTTATATGGAAGCAATGTATATCATGGCAAGATTGGGGAGGAAGGAAAATCTGATCTGAGTTTTGTTTTGTGTAATTCATTCATCAACTGTGTAACTCAATCTAAGTGTACAGTAATTGATTAAAATATTAATTGTCAGCATATTTGCATTTTTCCGTAATTCTAAATGGACTATTAGAGCAAATATATTTTGATGTTTCACATTTTTTAACTTTAGTTTTTAGCAGAGTTGTTTGAAGGGTAACTACACCTTATTGTCATATCAATTTATATAAAGAAAGCATTCGGTTTGATCTGCAATCTCAGCTGGGTTGCAGTTGTGGCAAAAATACTGTACCTTAAAACTCCTGAAGAAATAATTGGTCTTTTTAACATGCTCAACAAATCTTGTTTGCTGACTGTTGACTCTTTTTGGGAAGAGTATACAGGTGATTTTTAGGTGAAGGTGGGATTGAAATTTTTTGGAAAAAAATGTAAAGCTAAAGGGAAGTCCCCAAAATAAGCCATTCTTGAAATGGATGAAAAGGTGTGAACTCTTGAGAGACTTTGAATTGTGCAATTTTATTTGAGATTCTATTCTTGTTTTTAATTATTTTGTTCACTTGCGTATTTTCAGTTTTTAAATCTTGCTTGTTATGATTGAATAAATGAGAAAATTTCAGAATTCAGTGGTTACTTTAATAGCTCTGCATTTAAATTGAAGCTGGGATATCGCTAGTTGAGAAATTAATTTAATATAATGTTTTAAATGTTCCCTTTGCAATGAGGGCCATCCAATTATTTTGATTTTTCTCACATCTTCCACAACATAAATGGTCTTGCAGTTTAAATGTTTGATTGCTGTTTAATTTGATATTAATTGCTTCAAATTACAGACTGAGAAATATTTAAAATGTATTTTGGCTTGTGCTTCATCATAGTTTTGAAGCTAGATAGGCAAATTGTCAATTTTATTTTACCTTTGGAATGTTGGCCTGATCAGTAAGAATGATGAATCAGCATGTACAGAGATGAGGTGCTGTCGCTAACTGATTGGTGCACAGCCAATAACCTGTATCTGAGCATTAAAGAAAAAACAGAAGAGATGGTTGTTGGCTTGGGTCTCTGGTGGACGCTACCTGGTGAAGTTTAACTGGGTGCCCTGACTACCTCTGAGGTAGGACATGGACCCAGTTGGACTAGGACCACACTGACCAGGTCGAACCCTTACAAGCTGCAACTCGAGTGGGGCATTAACCAAGCAAATATACAGCAGCTTGAAGGGGCCTAGAGGGACAAGGAAAGAGAGAGACAAGGAGGGGGTAGCTGGAGAAAAGCAGTTTTGTGTAGTTATTAAGGAGACTAGTATTGCTGTCTTAACTACGCCTTCAAGCAGCAAGTTAAAGAATCCTACCACTACCACACATTGAGTATAAAACATTTCTGAATATCATTTAATCCCATATATATTTCATACAAATATACCTTAAATCCATGGACCCATTCCAGAGATTGTGGACAAAGTTATTTGTTCTATTTTCCATGCTGCACAACCTAATAATACTGGAAGAACCTGGGGGGGAGCCACAATCCACTGACCACTGACGGACTCCATTGTCATCAAGAGTATCAAGTTCCTTGGTGTGCATTGGCGGAGAACATCACATGGTCCCTTAATACAAGCTCCATAGCTGAGAAAGCCCAGCAGCGTCTCTAGTTCCTATGAAGTTTGAGGAAACTCCATCTTCCACCCTCCATCCTCACTACATTCTACAGAGGATGTATCAAGAACATTCTGTGTAACTGCATCACTGCCTGGTTTGGAAGCTGTGCCTTCTTGGACTGCAAGACCCAGCAGAGGATAGTGAAATCAGCCGAAAAGATCATTGGGGGCTCTCTCCCCACCATGAAGGACATTTACAATACTCTATGTAGGTGAAAGGCAATAAACACTGTGAAGAACTTCACACACCCCTCATGTAAACTGTCCTCCCTTCTGCCATCTGGTAGAAAGTACTGCAGATTGGGCAACAGCTTTTTCCTCCAAGCCATCAAACTCCCGAACTTCCAGAACATTTGGGGATAGGGTACTGTGGACTGTTACTGTATACATCTTAATATTTTAATGTATTTAACTTCTATTCTAACTTATTAATGTAAATAAGCTCCATGGCCCTGGAGAAACACTATCTCATCTTTACCACGTGAGTATTGGTATGATGATAAATAAAGGTGATTGAGTTGAAATGGAGCTGTTTAGTTGGGAATAATATATGCCATATGATATTGGACAAAAAATTGCTTGGATTGTAGTAATGGTTAATTTTTTTATCTCTGGGGTATGAGTTTAAATGTATCATAGATTAATATACAATAACTTCATTTGTAAATGAATTCCAAATGAATGTGGCCAACCTTTTTTTAAAAAAAAATGTCTGCTGGACAGGAACCAACATCCCAGAACTAGCCCAAATGATAATTGATTTGTCACCTCACTGTGGGTGCACATGGTGGTTGCTTTAGGCAAGGAGAGTACAATATCTTCCAGTATTATTAGGTTGTGCAGCATGGAAAATAGAACAAATAACTTTGTCCACAATCTCTGGAATGGGTCCATGGATTTAAGGTATATTTGTATGAAATATATATATGGGATTAAATGATATTCAGAAATGTTTTATACTCAATGTGTGGTAGTGGAAGGATTCTTTAACTTGCTGCTTGAAGGTGTAGTTAAGGCAGCAATACTAGTCTCCTTAGTAACTACACAAAAATGCTTTTCTCCAGCTACCCACTCCTTGTCTTTCCTTGTCCCCCTAGGCCCTTTCAAGCTGCTGTGTATTTGCTTGGTTAATGCCCCACTGGAGTTGCAGCTTGAAAGGGTTCGACCTGGTCAGTGTGGTCCTAGTCCAACTGGGTCCATGTCCTACCTCAGAGGTAGTCAGGGCACCCAGTTAAACTTCACCAGGTAGCGTCCACCGGAGACTTGAACAGGTAAACGGCCAACCTGGTTACTCCTGTGACATCAGCGCTTGCACTGAAACCCCTGGCTGAGGTGCCTGGTGCGATTGGTGGGAGAGGGATGGCTGCCGCTGGGGGTGGGGAGGGGGTCACAATCGGAGGGGGGGGAAGGTCGCTGCTGCGGGGGAGGGGGGTGCCATTTTTGGCGGGAGAGAGGTTGCTGCCACGGGGGTGTGGGGGAGAAGGGTCGCTGCTGCAGTGGGGGAGAGTGGGGGCTGTGAACTGCCGCTGCTGCGAATGCCACTCTGGTTCGCAGTGATAGCTTAATGTTTGCGGCAGCAGGACGTTGCGGGGGACACACGATTGATGGGGTAGATGTCCATTGACAGTGGGGGTGGTGACTTGAGGGCAGGGTGATTGACTGGGAGGGGGAGCGATTGACGGTGGATAGTGACTGATGGGGGGACGGGGGAAACTTACTGATAGTTGCTGTGAGTGTGTGATGCGTCACTTACCATGTCATTGCGGGGGTGGGATCCCCCATAATTCGCCGGGTTGGCGATTTAATGGGTTGATTTCCCCCTGCAGTTTTAAAGGTGCTTCCAGCACCTTTGCCCAGTAATCGTACCTGGGTCCCAGGAGCTGCAGTTTAAAAGAGCCTACTGTTTCCTTTCCTCTAGCTGTGTTCACAGAGCCACCCTCTCCTTTACTGATCAAATCTTATCTTTTCTCTCATACCTGCCTATCCATGTCCACCTGTAACCTCTTGGCTGTTGGCCTATGTTCCTCCTTTGCTCCTCCCCATTCTTTCTTATTCAAGCTTCTTCCTGCTTTTTGCTCATACCTTGATGATGGGCTCAGGCTTGAAACATTGGTATCTATCTTTGCCTCCAATCGATCTGCAGGACCTGCAAAGTTTCTCCAGCACATTTGTGTATTTACTGCAATCACAGCATCTATGGGCTTTCTTGTTTCACTCCATTATTCTCTTTTGCTATTTTTTTTTTAATATTTTATTTATAATTTTTCCAAACTCAGACAGTTCCAATAATTCACAGTACAACAATCACGTTCATCAAATATAATTACATTTTTTCTGCTGTCTGGTTTTATCCCCCCACATCAGAAAACAACAAAAACCCCACATTAACCATTCAAATAAAGAAACTTAACTTGCATGAAAAGGCAAAAACACTTATTTCACATTAAAAAAAAACAAGGCGCCACTAACTAAATTAAAAAAGAAAAGAAAAACTGTCAGAGCTCAACACCTGTCCTCCAGGTGTCTTGCATTTATCTCGACGCCTGATTGGAATGGACCCCCACACCAACCCCAGGAGAGAAAGAACATGGCGGGTGAGAGGCAGGCAGTGAAGCACAGGGGACCGCACTATATCATTGCACCAATGTAATGCTCTGTATTCCGCATTCTAGATGAGGGTCCGACTTCCAAGTAACTGCTATGCACTTCCTGGCCACCACCAAAGCAATCAACACAAATTGGATTTGAAATTTGGACAGCTTCATTGTAAGCCTTATTATACCCATGATGTTTCCCAACAGGAATAACTCTGGGCATTGTGGAAACTCTTTACCTATGATTTTCTCTTGGGCTTGGACTAACTCTAGCCAAAAGGGCCTCACCTTGGAGCATGACCAGGTTGAGTGCACAAAGGTTCCTGTCTCTGTGCCGCACCTGAAACATTGATCCAAAATTATTATTCAATTTCTGTGACGTGATGTATAGCTGGTGAAAAAAGTAAGACTGTACCAGTCTATATCGTGAGTTAATTATTGTGGTTATGCTATCGTGACACATATTCTTTTGCTACTTTCATCTTGCTTGGATGTAATGATCCTAATGAGTTGCTTCTATATCAATAATTTCTTGAATTACATTGAAACTTTGTTTCAGATTGAATTGCATTATTTGCATGCTTCATGTAAAATTCTGTTTGTATAGAACATAGACTATTATAGCATAGTACAGACCCTGTGGCCCACAATGTGCCATCCAATGTAAATCTACACAATAGTCTAACTCTTCTTATGATACTCTATTTTCCTTACATCCATGTATTCATCTAAGAGTCTTAAATGTCCCTATTGTACCAGCGTCCACCACCACCCAGGACGACACATTCCAGGAACCTGCCACTCAAACCTCTGAACATCTCCCCTAAACTTTTCTCCACTCATCTTAAACAGATGCCCTTATAATCTTGTATATTTCTAAGACACCTTTCATTCTTGGTTGCTCCAAAGAGAAAAACCCTATCTCTGTCAACATTGGCTCATCAGACATGTTCTCCAGTCCAGGCAACATCCTGGTAAATCTCCTCTGCACCCCCTAAAGCATCTATACTTCCTGTATTGAGGTGCCCAAAACTGAATGCGTTGCTCCAAGTGTGATCAAGCCAGAGTTTTATTGAACTGCAACATTACCTCATGGCTGAATAAAATTCATGGTCAAATTGGGGGCAGGGCAGGTGGGGGGTGGGTTTCCACCTAAAGCACCCTTGGCTCAAGATAATTGTTATGAGCAGGGACAATTTATAAAATTGGAGCAAATTAGGAATAAATATGGAATTTTAAATACACCTTTTTTCTGCTATTTTCAGTTAAGATCTTATTTAAGGGACTAATTAGGTCCAGGACTAACTTTACCACAGTGTAGCAAAATAGAAAATCTGGTTCGAAAGGGCAGCACAAAATTTTTTATTTCAAAATGTATTCTTTACTTCAGGAGGGAACTCCTAATCAAGAGCTTGACAAAGGTGGGAATAGAAATTGATCCATTTTGCTGGTCAAACTTATGTCGGAACAGCATGATTAATACAATTAATATAAGTTATTGGCTTCTTGCATCAGCTATACCTTACTCCACAAAAGTTACATAAATTGAAATAGGAAATAACAGATCATTGTGTTTGATGTGGTAATGAAATAGGTACTTACTTGCATTCAACCTGGTCATGCCCTAAAGTGAGACCTTTTTGGGAAGATATGGGTAATCTGGAAAAAAAAATTACTGGAATTTGATACACTCAGGCACCTGAAATATTTTTATTGGGGAATTTAAAATGAGGCTGTCGAAATATTAATTAAAGGTTGTTAAGCTCGCTTTAGCAGTGGCCAGGAATTGACAACTAGGCTGCTGGAAGATAGAAATGCATAATTGTGTTCCCCTGGAGAAGATCACCTATAACATCAGAAATAGTTATGATGTATTTTCAAGAATATGGAATTCATACCGAAGGTACATCGGAGTTAATCTCATAACGATCCCCCCCTCCCAGGTGATCGCAGCACCGAGAACCCTAGATAAGTCAGGTTATTTGTCCCTTGATGAGAGTGGGGTTTATCCTAGATGAAACAAATGTCTTATTCTTTTTTCTTGTTTCTTGGGGGGGGGGGGTGATAGGAGAATTCCTCTTATTTTGTTCTTTTTTTCTCTCTATTTTTCTTTTTTTTTCTCCCTTTGGTTCAACATGACATTGAATTTGCATTTTTGTAGGACTTTTGCAATTTTTCTTTCTTTATTATAATTGAATCACATGTTGACTCTTCTCACATTCTTTAATATTGACATGGGAATCGATATTTGTATTTTGTTAATATTATTGATATTGATTTTTATTATTCATTTTGACTGCATGTTGATTGCATTTCTCAAAACAAAATATTTTTTTAAAATTGCCTTATGGCTCTTGAACTTGATCCCCTCAGGACACCATATGCCTTCTTAACTACCCTGTCAACTTGAGTAGAAACCTTGAAGGATTGAAAGACCTGGACTCCAAGACCCTTTTGTTCCACACTGTTAAGAATTCTGCCATTAACCACAGACTCCACCTTCAGGTTCGACCTTCCAAAGTACATCATTGTTACCTGGATTGAACTCCATCTGCCACTTCTCAATCCAACTCTTCATCCTATCCATGTCATTTTATAACTTACGACAACCTATGCTATCCACAATGCCTTCACCCTTTGTATCACCTACAAAGATTTGCTGACCCGACCCTCTTCTTAATCCAAGTCCTTTATAAAAGTCACAAAGAATTGGGATCCCAAAACAGATCCCCAAGGAATCCCACTGTCACCAACCTCTAGGCAGAATATGTTTCATCAACTACCACCCTCTGACTTCTGCAGGCAAGCCAATACTGAATTGAAACAGCCAAAGTTCCATGGATATATGGCTCTTTTTTCCACGGGTCATGTATTCAGCAAAATTATTAATGAACCCCTTCATGTGCACTACTGGATCTAAAATACTAATTTTCCAGTTGATTTCTCAAAATAGTGATCTGTATATTGTTCTATCATTTTACACGTCGGTACTAATTTGATGTGCCAAGTCAATAGATATTTCCAGTCCTCCATAATTACTGTGTTACCCTTGTAAATGAATCTCTGATTTCCTTGTTTATCCCATTGCCAATGTTTGCAAGCAGATAGACAACTCCCTCTATTGATTCCTGGCCCCTGTTGATGACATGTTCCACCAAAACAGATTGTCATTCTATACTGTGATCTGTTAAGCCAAGATCCTTCCAAGCAATCATTAGGCCATTCACTTATTAAAGCAATACCACCTCACTTCCTTAAACCTTTTGACCACCCTTCCTAAATGTTGATTATCTTTGAATATTTAGTCACCATTTATGTTCACTTTGGAGCTATATTTTTGTAATGGCATTTACATTTTCCCCCAGTCATGACTATTTTGTGCTATTCGTTCAAGTTCATTTGCCATGAATACCAAGGTACAGTGAAAAAGTTTGTTTTGTATGCTGTCCTGGAAGTCAACCCATATTTAAGTACAGCAAGTAAAATACCAGAGAGTCCAGTTGTAGAGAGTGATGGAGCAAAAGAAACATTATTTAATTGATGTTTAGGAGTCTGATATCAGTCAGAAAGAAAATCTTTAAATAAGGTAATGCATGATTTCACATTTTTGAATCATCTACCTGATGGAAGAAGGGAGAAGAGAATGTGGCTTGGGTTGTTTGAGTCCTTAAAAATGTTGGCTGCTTTCCTGAGGCATCGAGAAGTGTAGATGAAGTTGACTGAGGGAGGTTTGTTTGTTGAATTTTCACCACTCTGCAGATTCTTGCAGTTCCTATACCAAACAGAGATGCATTCTGATATGCTATCAGGGGTTGAGGGATGTAAGGGACATGCTAAATTTTCTCAGTCTTCTGAGGAAATGTTGGTGTACAATCTTGGCTGTTGCGTTGCTGTGATTGGAACAGCACCGGTGGTTAGAGATACTAGTGTCAAGGAACTTAAAGCTATCAACTTTTCCACTTCCAAGTAGTTGATTTAGATGGGGAGTGTCTCCTCTTCTGAATGTCTTTGACTAGTTCTTTTGCCTTGCTAACATTGAGGGAGAAGTTGTTATGATACCAAGCTTTTAGACTCTTTTTCCCTTTTATATTCTGTGTCAGCATCGTTCAAGATCCAGCCATTCATGTTGTAAATAGAGCATGCATTCAGATAATATTTTTAATTTACACTTCCTGCTTTGTTCCTATCCCTCTGGACTCTTCTCTGGTTCTTGTCCCTTGCTCACTTTTGGTGCTATTTCTTAAACTTAAATAGTATTGGACACCAAAGACAGTTGTCCAGGTGGAAATGAGACAGGTGGAAGTTGCTTCATCCTTACAGACTGAATAGAGCTGTTCATAAAATGTAGAGAAGACAACATTGTCAAGAAAAAAATGAGTGTCATTACATTTGTCTTGTAAGTTTCACTTTTGGCATTGTACTTTGTCTTAAAGGGCGAACCAAGAACTATAGATATGGATGCCATCTATATCAGCAGTAAACTAATTGGTGAGATGTTTCTAAGATGAAAGCAATGAACCCAGATGACCATTTCTAATAGACTACCACAATGTAGAATATTATAAAGGTTAACTAATTGTGTTACACATATCTTTTTCAGAAATAATTTTCTAGTTGTTTAACTAGATTGGAGTTTCCAATATTCCAGATAAATCTATTCAAAATTATGTACTTCACAAAAGTATTTTATTGCTTATAACTTTTATGAGATTGACTGGTTTCTTTACAAAAAGGGAGCCACGTCTTAATGACACAAATTATACCACCTGTGTCAAAGTGCTTCTGTGAAACATTGCTCAAAAGTTTCATTCCAGAGAAATGAAGCGAAATGTGTTGGAGATGCTTTGGTTTAGCAGCACCAATGGAGAGAAAAACAGTCATCAATCCGAAACATTAACTTGTGCCTCATAGATGGTCCCTGGTCTATGATGCATCTTGAATAATTTTTGTTTTTATTTTGGATTTCCAGCCTTTGCTTTGTGTTTTAAGATCATCATTCTACTCTCACTTCTATTTTCACTCGATATAATGAGAGGAGTCAAAACTAATCAATTCAAAATTAAGCCAAAGAAAGCATAATCTCAATGGTGGTATAGAATTTGCATAACACTTAAAAATCCATATTTATTAGTATCTTCAGGAAGATCGGCAATATTTCCAGTCAGTTATGAGCGTGGATTTTTTTTGTGTGTGGTATCATTTAAAAATTGTTATTCAACACCCAAAATTTACCTTGCTTGATCATTAGCTAAATGAGTTCATTTGTCCTTGACACATGTGCCGATCAATGTTTCTTTTGTGGAGGATGTAGAAGTACTGTCATTTTTTTTCTCTCCGTAGACATGGCAATGAAGTTTAAGCCATTGGTGCTTTGAGTTCTCTGGAAAATGGGACAGAATCATTGGGAAATCTAATCAGTGGGTAAGAATCTGATTCACAGGTGTGATTGTACATGTGAAGTCTTTTAAAATCTGAGTACTGCATTGGGATTTTCCATTAATGATGATTACGATCTGAATCAACCTTGAATTTTATCTCATTTTTTCATTCCATAAATGCTGTCTACTTTGAAACATGGATGCTTTTTGTTCTGTGTGCTTCAGTTCTCAGCAGTAAAGAGCCAGTCACCATCTTCAACTGCAGCCTTCTTCCAAAAGGATTGTCTCTGGCATCATTTCGTACAATGTTGAAATCCAGAGAGCAGTTAGTTGCATGGAAATATCTTTAGTGTGGTAACATCCTTAAAGCTACAAGTATTGTCCAGAGACCACTGTTAGTGATCTTTTAGCTTTGTTCATCTCCTTCCTGCTGCAATAAATGTAATCAGACATTTCTGTTTTTGCATACAGAGAAATCAGTGCTACAGAAAAATACACATCCACTTTCCTTAATTTTGTTGCGATTTGACAGATTCATGCTCGCTGATTTTGAAAGTAAAACTAAACAATTAATGGAACTGGAAGAGTTTAACATAGGAACATGCCCTTCAGCTTGCAATCTGTGCCAAAAATTATGCTCAAATTAAGCTAAAACTCTGCTTTCTGTACATAATATGTATCCTGCTATTTCCTATCCAGAAGCCTTTGAATGCTACTATAATATGTTTCGACCACAATGTCTGGCAGGCCATTTGAGACATTCACCACAGTCTCTTTTAACCACCCCTGTCCCCCACTCTGGAATATAATTTCATAAACTTGTACCAGGTCTCCCACCTCCTTCCAGTGTTCCTCCAGATAAAATAACCTAAATTTGTCCAATCTCTCCCTTTAGCTGATACCCTCTAATTCTGGTAACATCTTTGTAAATCTCTGTTATACCCTTTCCAAAGCCTCAACATTCTTTCTGCAATGGGGTGACCAGAAATGCACACAGTATTCCTTTAAAAAAAAGTGCAACTTGACTTCCTTTTATACTCAATGCCCTGCCAAATGAAAGGTGAGCATTCCATTTGTCCTCATTACCACCATATCTACTTGCATAGCCAGCTTCAAGGATCCATGGTCCTGAAACACCATATCCCTCTCCACATCAATGTGTTTAAGTTACTCTGTCTTTAATTGTGCCCCGTGCATTTGACCTCCCAAAGTGTAACACCTAATTCTTGTTTGGATTAAACTCAGTCTTCCATTTCTCTGCCCATAATCTCTGATTGATATATAACCTGCTTTCTTCTTTGATGGCCTTAGACACTATCCACAACTCCTCCAACTGTTGTATAGTTTTGGTGCAGGTATAGTTTTTGGTTAAAGAAGCAGCAAATTTGAAGCAACTTGTGGTGCTGGCAAATAAAACAACAAAATTGAGGAATTTGGACACAAAAATTAAAATGTTAAAATCGAGGACAAGAGAATTTTGTTGATCCTTGCAATTTACCGGTAGTTATGTATGTTTTCATTATTTTCATTTAATGTAATTGACAAATTGAAAATTGCTTTGTTTTTTAAGGATTTGTCTACTAGTTTACTTTCAAGTTGTGTAATGAATATGTATTGGAGCACAGTGATCTCTGATGCCATTCACAATTGTTTTTCATCTTTGCAACTTGGTTTCAAAGTAATTAAGGAAGGAGGCAACTATCAATTCTATTTTTGATCTCAGGGAGAAGAAATGTGCTCCCTTGTATCTTCCTAGTCCAGACCTGATTCCGAGTTCTGTTAGTCAACTTATCACAAAAATTGCATTTTGCCAACCCATTTCATCTTAAAATAGGGACAGGTTCTGGATCATTCAAGAAAAAAAAAGTCATTTCAATTTGTGCAAGGAAGTTGCACATTTTTACTGCACAAGGTTATGCAAATGAGACCATTTTTATTGCACTTGTAATCCTATTATGGTGTGCCTTTCAACCTTTAGGTAATTATTTTGGTAACTTTTAAAAATTTTTGTTTCATATGAGTTATTTGTGAAGTTATTGCTTCTCATGTTATCTTTGTTGAAAACTGGCTAAAATATGTTATAAAGTATGCTGAAGGCTCAGAATTTGAAGCCCTTGAAAGAATTTATTTCAGAATGGTGTATATATATTTTTAAAAATCAATTAATTCAGTCTTGGTTAATATGCTAATTGTGACGAACCAAAATCTTGGATGCTCACTGAAATCATAATTTTGTGTGAAAAAGAGACTAATAACTTAGAATGTAGCTAGAAATAAATTTACACAGGTCACGTCCTCTTCAAAAATAATCAATGCCTGGAAATGCACATACATCATAAATTGTACATAGTCAGTTTATTTTTGCTTTCAAATTAAATTTTTATGCATCTGGTTTGTTTTTTCCTGTTTCTCTTTCCCTCTGTTTTGTTGTGCTTTCTGTTCATATCGTTATATTCTTCTTGACATTTCCTGGTTGAAAGTGTTTTCTGCTTATTCATCTTAAATGGCTGAGCAGATGCTGTTACTTGCCTCATCCATAGCCACTCTGTAGGGAGCTCAGTTTATCATCTTACGTGGAAAAACAGCACCTTTTCATGCTGCCACAATCTCTTTACTTCTCTAATGAGTCATCTGACTTTGTGTATTGAAGTTGTGGTGCATGGCTTGGCCTTGTTGTCTTTTGGGAACCAAACACATCATGCTCTGAAAATGACTGCATTTTTATAAAGGCAAGCAATCTCTTCATGACCTCCAATAAAAATCCTAATACTACTGACCCAAAAAATGAAATTTGATTTTTATTCCTAGAAAATAAACCTGGGATGAATGGTAGAACAGTTGGGAATGGAGCTACTGCTTGAGAAATTAACTGAAGTTAGGGAATATAATGTGGAGATAAATATGTTTTGCTAGTAACTATATCTTTACCTTCTACAGGCACTGTGAGACCTGCTGAGTTCATCCAACATTTTTGTGTTTTTACTATTCTCGTTTAGTGTAGTTTTCCATAGTACAGGCAGGCTGTCCCCGGGTTATGTTAGGGTTCCATTCCAGAGAATTATCCATCAGCTGATTTCTCTGTAAATCAGAAACATCTGTTTTCTACAATTACCCATATCATAGACTTGTTAAAATTCTTTCACTTCATTAAATAACTACCCTTACATGATCCAAAATTAAACTCATATATACAGGTAGTCCCCAACTTACGATTGTAATGGGGAACGAAGCGATGGTCGTATCTTGGAATGGACGTATGTGGGAATTGTGCCCGCATGCGTGGAGTACTGAAGTCTTAAAGCAAACTTTTTAATGAAATCTTTTTTTCATCGTACATTTGATGATAACAACTTAAAGCTACCTGAATTTGTCGATCAACTTGGCGAAACTGTCTACATTCTAGTCCATGCTTACCTTGTTGGTCGGTGTTCTGGGGCTGGGTGTGGCCATCTTGATTCCTGTGCATATGCACAAGTCTTCAGTTGGCGCATACACAAGCCTTCAGTGGGTTCGCATCTTGGAGTTCAGTTGGCGCATGTGCGAGAGTTGAGCACCCTGACGATATTGAAATTACATTTGAACTCTCATGCATGTGCCAACTGAACTGTAAGATGTGAACCCACCTCGCACGCGTTGACTGAAGACTTGGGCATTCACACAGAAATCAAGATGGCAGCCCCCAGCCCCGGGCCACCAGAATGCTGACTAACAAGGTAAATACACACATTTTGGCTCTTGCATGCCCTGGTATCCCTATAATAGTTTGTGAAATACCACATAATCCATGTAAATTTTATATATATATATATATATATATATATATATATATATATAGAAATAAATTTGGTGGCATGTGCAGATGGTTGTAAGACATGTTGTAAGTCGGGGAGTATTTGTACTGTATCCAGTGATTTACCAATACCATGTTTTATTATTATGACTAGCTTGATAAATGCTTAAAAAATAGAAGGAGAATTTGCATGAAGTTGAGTTTTGTTAGGTCAAAATCCTGGGAACCTCATTTGGAAAAATATTTAGAATTCAGTAGTGATTGATGAGGACATTTTCAGGATCTCGAACTACTTTTACTTTTCAGATATGGAGTCAGGGGAGCGGTTGACATCGACTTCCTCTGCCCCTTCTACATCTTCTGCATCCTCCACAGCATCAGCTGTTTCCAAGGGCAGCATTTCTGCAGGAGCTGGAGGTTTTGGCTCCACATTATCGACCTGTGGTAAGGAATATTCTGCTTCTGAAATCCATGATTGCAAAGTTATTGCTGAAGCATAACTTGGAAATTGCATTATAATATTAAAGCTGCTTACATCAGTAATCCTTTATTTGCAGATGTCATTTTTTTTCATAATGGTGATATTAGTTGCAGTAAAATAGACAAACAACCTTTATGGTCTTTATCTCCTCCCAGCATTACTATGCTCTCCTGGAATGTTGCCGACTTCTGTAATCCTATTGACCGGATATAATTTTAGTTCTATTTGCTATTCTTTAAATTTTGCTGTTGATTGCCATAGTGGGACCATTTTCCTTTCTTTATAAAAGGATTTGCTGATCTTCAAAATGTTATGTTGGCAGTCTTCATGTTAAAAGGCATCTGTTGGAGAGTGAGTAGATGAGAGTTCAACCAAATTGGATGGGGATTTGTGTCCTGAAGACAGCAAAATCTCCTCCATTGGAATGCCATTGCAGATTTTCTGAAATGCTGAGTGTATTGGTATGAGCAATTCTTTGTAATCTGACCATCTGAAGGAGTAGGAGATGATCTGTATTGCACTGGCTACTATTCCTTTGTACTTGCACCTGAATTTGTTTCTACCGTTCCTGGTTCTGAAAACAATGAATCCAAATTTCTCTCTCTATTTCTCTTTGTCCTGTTTGGTTCTCTTTCCTTGCTCTTGTGTTCATTAAGGGCCAATGGCCTGGCCTTTAGTTGTCCACAAGGCACAGCAGAAAATTCCTGTCTCCTATCCAAAGTCTCCAATTCCTAATATCCTATTTTTTTTTCCTCGAAACTTTATTTATTAATTTTAACATATGAAGAAAGTAAGTAATTCACATACAGAAAAAATACAAAATAAAGTAATACAAGTACAAAGTAACATAGTTAATACAGTACCAATCTCGGCATCTCCCCCTAACAACTAAAAACTAAGACTAAAAAAAAAACTATTTTTAACCCCTAAACCCCCCCTCCCCACCCCCACAATAAAGAGTGAAGAATTAATACTATTAGTATAATTTTTTTAAAAATCTTAAAAAAAGATCGATATATATATATATATAAAATATTAATTAAGTATTAATTATTAATCCAAAATTTTTTTATTATATAAGAATATATATGAAAAAACAAAAACAAAAAGAACTTAAACAAAAAAACCCAACTAATAGAAAAAAAAGAAAACATATTTTTAGAAAAAATATATAATAAAAAAAGTTTTTTTTAAAGAAAAAAATGATTAATTCAAACTTATTTAAATTGTATATAATCAATAAATGGGGTCCACTTTAAATCATAAAAAGACATCTTATCTTGTATAAAAAAAGATATTCTTTCCATAACCAAACAAAACTTCATCTCTGAATACCACCTATCTAAAGACAATACATTTCTATTCTTCCAAGTAATATCCTATTTTTTTGTCCTGGTTTGAATTCACTGCTGTCTGAAATGAGTTTGTACATTCTCCCCATGTCTGAGTGGGTTTCCTTAGAGTGATCTGGTTTCTTCGCACATTCCAAAAACCTGTGTAGTAAGTTAGTTAACTAATTTGTCATTGGGTAGTGAATCTAGATTTTGTATCATCAATGCTCATGATCAGAACTTTGTTTTTTTTTCAAGGCAGGGCAAAATTGACATACATCACATGACATTTTTATTATAATTACATGAAAATAAAAGGAATCTTGAATTTACATTAAGTATATTTTTCCAATGTGTGACTAGCTTGTAGTTGAAGCAAAAAAAATTGTGTTCTGATTGAAGTTCCAGAAATTTAAATTTAATGTGAAAATGAAATTTGCACAAATCAATTTAAGTTGGTTTTTAAATTTATAACATTTGTCAAAATTCTTCAGAATGTTAGAGAAATTGATGTTGAATTATAACTTAGCAGAAACTAAGGTAATTTTGTTTAACTGTTCGTCATTGCCTGTAGCATTTTATACTTTTAAATATATTAACTAGATGGAAGTATTCTCTCAAGAATTCTGACCGTAAAATATATCGTCCAAGTTTTTCTTTCATGAGTGTATTCCAAATCCAGATGGTTTTCTATACCACCCTAACAATAAAGACATTCAGGATCAAAGTCACCCCAAATCATGTCAAGAATGATTTTTGTTGATCTGAATTGGCACCATTTTCTCTGGTACCTTAAAATTTAAATTCCATGCAGAAGTTGCATCCCTTTAATTTCACTCTTCTTCCTTTGACCCTATATTTGTTAAATTATACATTTACTTTATACTTTGCACTTCTCTATTTGCAGTTCCTTCTTCATTTCAAAGTTGAAATTAGACTGTGGATACATATTTATTATTTTAACTGACTTTCTTGTTGGTTGAATGTGTGCTACGAAACCAAATGCTAACATTCCCTGTGTTGTTTTCAAACATTCACCTGTGAATGTGTTAAACCTAAAACATTATCATTGTGAGTTGGGATGCTTACTGTAGTATGATTTGTGAGTTACCTCTGCGAGTAGTCATAACTTTAATTAACTTCAAATACAGAAAATGTATTTGAGATCTATTTAATTTATAAAATGAGAGCAGCAGGTAAATATTTCATGCCGCCTAATACATTTTAATTTTTATTATCTCCCATTAAAATGTCTGTAAAATGGTAAAGCTTGCTTCTTTTTTAACTACAGGGCAAATGTTCAGAGCAGCAGCTGGAGATCAGCCTTTCAATTTGTCTGCAGTATCGAGTGCCTTCCCTATGGTTAACCACGCAGCATTTGGACTGCACACTACAAGCTCAGGGCGTTCAGAGTTTGGTGGTCTGGGAACAATTGGTGCATCTTCAGCATTGGTGGGACACACACAACTTTCATCTTTTCCAGGTGATTCTTGGAGACACTTACCAATGGCAATCCACAGTTAGCCATCCCAGTGGATTGGATAAGGAAGTCAAATATAATAATTCTAAGTTTGCTGATGAGGATATGAAACTGCATGCGGTTGTGAGTTGAAAAAAAAAAGACGCAGAGGATTCAAGGTGGTTTAGACAATTTAATTGAGTGGGTCAATAGAGCAGATGCAGTAAAACAAATAGGTGATGTCCATTTTGATTGGGGAAAACAAAGATTGATTTATTCATGCTGATGATAATTTTTGTGACTTTTTTGGTGATGTGCATTGAGGAGAAAAACATTAATTGTAGATTACATCAATAGAATTTTTGACATTGATTCAACATCCTAATTTAAATCTGTAAAAATTGATGTTCACTTATTTGATATTTTTACAAAAGTTTTGCAACATTAACTTTCTTTTTCTAAGTGCAAATTTGTCACACAAACCTATAACAAGATGGAAAGAATTCAGAAGACCAGTTTTTAAATCATTCTTCTTGGGTGCCACCAGGCAACATTATAAACGTCATTCCTCTAACCCACTGAAAGTTGTTTAGTTTTTGGGGAACTGGCAAAAGCAAAGACACAACAGTTCAAAGAATTCTAGGAAATGTTTCACTGAGATCTGAAAGTAATTAAAAACAAAATCAGGTGGCAGTGGAAACCTAAAACAATGCAGCACAGAAACAAGCCCTTCAGCCCTTCTAGTCTGTAGACAGCTGTTTCTATTGGCTGTCTGCAGCCGCTGAACTCGCTAGGTGACTGACCTTGGCTGATGGCAGATGCCATTTCCAAAGGTTCCTGTTATACATTGTATTGTTGAATTTAACAGAAAAGCATTCGTCAGAGTTTGCCACTTTGTGTTGTCTGGTTATTTGATGCTTCAGCAAACATAGTCCATTCTAAACTATCTAGTCTCACTGACCTGCACTCCAACCCTAGCCTTTCATACCTCTCCCATCCATGTACCTGTCTTAATTCTTAAAAATTAAAATTGAGCTTGCATTCACCACTTCAGCTGACAACTCGTTCCACACTCCACCACTCTTTATGAAGGAGTTCCCCTTATCCTTTTTCTATTTTTTCAATTTTGTTTTTGATTTTCAAAGACTTGTATAAATCCAAACAAACAATACAATCTCTTTCAACATCAATATGACATATAGAATCTGTTTTTATCCCGCCTCCCCAACCCCCTTTTCCCAATACAACTGAGAATAAAGTCTTATAACTTGTACAGAGAAAAAAACACATACCAGTGGGGTCAGTGACCCCTACAGAAACCTGGGAAAAGGCCTAGAGAAAAGCAATTAAGGTAACTAAATAACAAAAAGTAAGTATTAAAAAGAAAAAATCAACTAATAGAGCACAGCCCCATCCCACTTCATTGAACCCAATTGTTTTGCTGTTGGTACAGATTGTTTCAGTACCCTTCTTCCGAAGGGGGAATAGTCATATCCACATACCATTATATTTCAGATAAGGTTGCCACACTCTGACGAATGTGTCATATTTCCTCCTTAAATTGTACATTATTTTCTCCAGGGGAATGCAACTCTTCATTTCCATATTCAATCATATAATATTTAGTTGGGAATTGGACTTCCTTTTGACTATACATTTCCTGGCTACCACCAAGGTGACCTTGACAGTCTGAATTTGGTACTTGGACAGTTTAAAACACACATCCATAATGTTTCCTAGAAGGTACAATTCCGGATCTTGTGGAAAATCCACCTTTAGTAATTTTTTTCAGAATGTCCCCCAGGTCCTCCCAGAAGGATCTCACCTTTGTACATTGCAGGTTGAATGGATAAAGGTTCCAATCTCCACGCCACACCTAAAGCACATTTCCAAGATTTCTCATTTGGATTTGTGTAATTTTTGTGGTGTGAGGTACAGTTGATGCAGGAAGTTGTATTGCACCAACCTGTACCTGGCATCATTAACAGTTATCATGCTATCCAGATACAGATCTGACCAGCACCACTCATGGATTATTGTGGCCAAGTCCTATTCCCACCATTCCTTCGACCTGTGTGAGCCTGGCTTCGGGCCCTCACTTTGGAATATTAAATACAATATTGACATAAAATTACACACATTCCCCCTTCAAATTAGAATCTCCATGTCACTACACGTGGGCAGGGTCATAGATGGTCCCAGTTTTTCCCATAAGAAAGATCTTATTTGCAGATAGCAGAAGAATGTTCTATTAGGCAAATTATATTTGTTCCTCAACTGCTCGAATGACATGAGCAAATCTCGCTTGTAACAATCCTTGATACGCCTGATCCCTTTCTGGTACCAGGTGTCCAGGATCTTATTGTCCAGAGTCATGTTGTTCTGGGCCAAGGGCATTTTGGAAAATATCCCCGCCTTCAATCCAATACATTGATTTATTTTTTGCTATGTTTGAAGTACATGCTTTAGTATGGGGTTATCAGTTTTCTTTGCAATTAATTTAGTGTCCCATTTATATAAAGCTCTCCTTTCATCTACTGCATGAAGTCCAATTACTTCCCAGGAAGGAGGCCTACTTCCTCAAAGAGTGAGGCAATAAACCTCTCCTGGGCTGCCCAGTAATATATTTTTTTTAAATCTGGCAATTTTAAACCCCTCAATTTGTAATTCCAAGTCAACTTTCCCATGGAAATTCTAGCCACTTTACCATTCTGCAGGAACTTTTTGACACATCCGTTGAGCATCTTAAAAAGCCCTGGCGCAACGGAATGTGTAACGACTGAAATAGATATTGTAGCCATAGCATTACCTTCATTTTAACACAGTTAACTCTTTTCATCAAAATTATGGGCTGAGTTCTCCATCAACCAAGATCCTCTTCAGTCTTCTGGAGCAAAGGGAAATTATTGAGTTTGTATAAGTTGCATAAATCCTTGTCTCCTTTAACCCCAATGACTTCTTGCGGCCATTTGAATTGACTTCCCTGTTGTTATTGTCTATAAATCCCCTTTGTCAAAGGCATAATCTCACTCTTGTCCAGATTTACTTTATATGCCAAGAGCTTCCCATAATCCTTCAGTGTGGTTCTCAGACTGGCCAATGAGGGAGGGAGACACACACACACACACACACACACACACACACACACACACACAATCCCACTGAATGACTTCTGCTGGGTGGCTCAGTGCCAATAGGAACAGCACTGGGGACAATTGACACCCCTTCCCACTATATCTACTCAATGGAAACACTGGAGACTTCTGCCCATTTGTAAGAAGTAAATCACAAAATTCTGTAGACACTGTGGTTGAAGTAAAACACAAAATGTTGAAGAATTCTGGTCAAACAATGCCTTTCATGTAGCAAAGGCAAAAATGCATAACTGACATTTTGGGCTTGTGCACTTCATCAAGGTGATCTCCTTGCTTCAATCTCCAGTGATTTTCTTGGCCATTTTGATGATCCTCTGATGCTTTGCAAGTATCATACAGGTGCAGCCAGACAGGAGATACTCAATTGTGTTCCTGTAAAACGTCAAGATGGGAGCTGGTAGCCTTGCTTCCCTCAAACTCCTTAGGAAGTATAGGTGTTGCTGCATCTTCCTGACTAATGAGGAGGTGTTGTGGGTCCTGGATAGGTTATCCTTTACATGCACACCAAGGAACTTTGTGCTCTATATTCTCTGCAGGACAAAACCATTGATGTGTAATGGAGTGGTTGACCTTTGTCCTTCTGAAGTTCACAATCATCTTTCATCTTGTCCACCATGAGGCTCAAATTGTCCTTTTTACAAGTCTTCCAATGACCTCTGTCTAAAAGCCGGCTCATCATTGTTGCCAATGAGACCAAATACTATATTTGCAAACTTGATGATTCTGTTTGAACTGAATCTGGCCGTGCAGATGTGAGACAATAATGTGAACAGAAGAGGGCAGAGCACACAGCACTGAAATGTGCCAGTCCTCCATGTGATGAAACTGGTTTGTTAAATTCTTGCAATTATGAACAGATAATTTGATTGCAAAATGCAAACCCTCTTACGAAGATGGTTTTTTTTGTGAAGGCACTGAATGGTGGCGAGCAACAGACTCTCAGACTCGTGTAGGAGCAACATTTTACCCATCAGGCATGCTAAGAATTCCACCAGTGTTTGCTGCTTCAACTCCAAACCATGATTCTAATCCATTCCATTCCCGAAACACAAATAAATTTGGTCGAGGGACACAAAAAGGTAAGTGAGAGCAGATCATATATATTCTTCAAGGGTAGAGTTTATTATGTGCAAGTTAAATACAGGTTTCATTTTTGTTATGAACTCGAGTATTAAACTGTTGAATTCATAATCCATTTTACTCCATACTTATTGAGAGAAGGGTTTGAATTCTTATTTTTAAAGAAAGTAATCTTAGAATAACAACTAGATTTTCTGAGAGGAAAGCTCCAGATCCAAGTTCCATTGAGAGTATTAAACCCTTCAAAAATTTAGCTATTAGTTATAATGGGATTGTGGTGGCATGCCATTAGGCAGGCGAACCGGCCATGCTTGTAACATACGTGGCAGGGCAGCTCGCCAAAATGGCGCTGTCGGGGGTTTCCCCTTCGACCTCGGCACTGGGCTCAGAAGACCGCGCTTGGGGACCCACGTGACGCTCTGGTGACGTCAGCACCCCCAGCGTGGTTCTCAGCTAGGTCAGGGCTGGGAGTATAAGGCCAGCCAGGCAGCCTGCAATAAATCAGTTCTGCTCACTGAGCTCAACCCATCTGGTTATGTGTTATTTCAGTTAGCAGTGTAGCTGCCGCTACAATTAGTGACCCCAACAGGTTCAAATGCCTTTGAACCCAACATGAGCGATCCTTCGGTCAATGCTATAGCCGTCAAGCTCCCTGACTTCTGGGCGCAGGAGCTGGAGACCTGGTTCAGCCACGCAGAGGCTCAGTTTCAACTCCGCCAGATTTCCTCAGATACGACCAGGTTCTACCATGTGGTCGCCGCCTTGGACCAGGCCACTGCCAAACGTGTGCTGCACCTCATTCAACACCCACCTGCGGAAGATAAAAATGAGGCCATTAAGCGGGTGCTCACCGGCTCCCTCGGACTATCCAGGCGCCAGCGTGCCGCTCGGATGCTGCACCTCGATGCCTTGGGGGACAGGTCCCCGATTGAGCTAATGGACGAGATGCTCGCACTCATTGGCGATCACACCAACTGCCCACTTTTTGAGCGCGCCGTTCTCTACCATCTGCCTGAGGACATCCGGCCGCTACTGGCCCAAGAGAGCTTTCCTGACCCGAGGAAGGTTGCTCAGAGGGCTCAAGAGCTATGACTCATGCGATTCCCGGGGGGCTCAGCAGTCCAGCAGGTCACGAGTCACTGGAACGACCACTCCAAGCCTTCCTCTAGTGCTGCGGTAGAACACCCAGTCCCTACAGGGGCCACAAAGAGCATAACCAGAGGTAAGGCATCTGCTCCGGGCCTCTGCTTCTACCACCAGCGCTGGGGAGCCAAGGCTTGGAAGTGTCGTCAGCCCTGCTTGTTCCAGGGAAATGAACAGGCCGGCCGTTGTTAATGGCTGCGGTGGCTGGCCTTCTCTACCTGCGGGACCCAGTCAGCGGCTGACGTTTCCTCATCGACACTGGGGCCCAGATCAGCGTCATTCCGACCACGGCCATTGAGTCCAAGAACAGGCCTCAAGGACCTCCCCTCCAAGTGGCCAATGCAACGGAGATCTGGATGTATGGAGGCAAGACCGTCCACTTCTAGATCGACCGGCAAAAGTTCTCATGGAGGTTCACCATCTCGTCCCTTCTGACCGCCATCCTGGGTGCCAACTTCCTCCTCACCCACGGGTTCCTGGTGTGCATTCGGGGTAGGCGCCTGGTAGACGCCCGTACCTTCCAGGCCGTTTGCCTCAATGCCTCCCACACAGAGCAGCCACGGATGGCCACGATCAGCACGCCCAAGGATGAGTTCCAGCGTATCCTGGATGAGTTTCTGGCCCTCCTCAAGCCACAGTTCTCCGGTGCCTCACCGTGCCACGGGGTATTCCATCACATTCCCACCAAAGGCCCACCAGTCCACACCAAAGCACGTCGGGTCCCTCCAGATAAGCTCCAGGTGGCGAAAGAAGAGTTTTTGCATCTGCTGGAGCTGGGGATCATTCGGCGCTCCGACAGCCCTTGGGCCTCACCACTCCACCTGGTCCCGAAAGCCTCTGGCGGCTGGCGCCCCTGTGGAGACTACCAGCGGCTCATCGAGGTGACAGTTCCTGACCGTTACCCGATCCCTCACATCCAGGACTTTATGGCCAACCTGCATGGCACGGGGGTTTTCTCCAAGGTCGACCTAGTGCGTGGGTATCACCAAATCCTGATGCACCCCGAGGACATACCCAAGACAGTCATCATCACCCCCTTTGGCTTGTTCGAATTCCTTCGCATGCTATTTGGGCTCAAGAACGCCGCCCAGACCTTCCAGCGCCTTATGGACTCAGTGGGCAGGGACTTAGATTTCGTCTTCATTTACTTGGACGGCATCCTTGTTGCTAGCAGGGATCAGGCACAACACAAGGCCCACCTGCGCACCCACTTCTCCTGACTGGCCACCTTCGGCCTCACGATCAACCCAGCCAAGTGCCAGTTCGAGAAAGAGTCCATTCAGTTCCTGGGCCATACTATCTCGGCCGAAGGAGCCACCCCCGTCACTACGAAGGTCGCCTCAATCAAGGAGTTCCCACGCCCGGACAACCTCAAGGGGCTGCAGAAGTTCATGGGTATGGTCAACTTCTATAACCGTTTCATCCCAGGCACTGTGCACATCATGCAGCCGCTCTTCTCCCTCATCGCGGCCAAACACAAAACGCTTGCCTGGACTCCAGAGGCCTGTAGGGCATTCATCTTTACCGGCCACAACCCCTCACTCAGGCCCTCGCCATGGCAAAGGATCCCTGGTTGGCCCGCCAGCACCGTCACCTCTCCTTCGTGTTGGAGTTTACTATTGACATTTGGCACAAGGCAGGGAAGGACAACGTGGTTGCCGATGCACTCTCATGACCAGCCATCTGCACGCTGACACCCGGCCTCAACTTCGATCAGCTCGCCCGGGACCAGAAGTCTGATGAAGAGACATGAGCTTTCAGGAATGCCATCATGGGCCTGCGGTTCAGGACCTCCCGGCTCCTAGTGGTGAGGGCACTGTCATGTGTGATGTATCCATGGGCACCCCGCGACCAGTGGTTCCCCAGCAGTGGCGCAGGCAAGTCTTCTATCATATCCATGACCTTTCGTACCCTTCCATCAGGTCCACGGTCCGTGTGGTGGCAGAGGGTTTCATCTGGTACAGACTGCGGAAGCAGATTACAGGCTGGACCAGAACCTACACCCATTGCCAGCTTTCCAAGGTGCACAGGCACACCAGAGCACCCGTACAGGAGTTCGAGCACATCCGGGAATGGTTCAGCCACATTCACGTGGACATCGTCGGGCCTTTACCCATTTCCCGGGGTAACCGTTACCTTTTCACGCTGGTGGACCGCACCACATGTTAGCCCGAGACGATCCCGATGCCAGATGCCTCCACGGACTCCTGCTCCCGAGTGATTTTGCACAGTTGGGTCGCCCGGTTCAATGTCCCGAATCACCTCACCAGCGATTGGGGCACCCAGTTCTCTGCGCTCTGGGCACAGCTCGCCAACAGGCTTGGGATCGAGCTACACTGCACCACAGCTTATCACCCACAGGCCAATGGGCTGGTCGAGCGATTGCACCGCCACCTTAAGTCGGCACTTATGGCCCACCTCACTGGTCCCGACTGGGTGCACGAACTGCTTTGGGTGCTCCTGGGCATCCGCTCGATGTCCAAAGAAGATCTACAGGTGTCATCAGCCGAGCTGGTCTACGGCACATCACTAGCGCTACCCGGTAAGTTCGTCAACGCACCTCACAACCTCCAGCAGTCACCGCATGAGCTACTCCCCCACCTCCAGGCCCAGTTGGGCTCCTCTGCTGCCCAGACACTAGCCTTTTGCATCCCCAGTGAGCTACACTCCACGGAGTACGTTTTTATTCGATGAGGCCCGTCCACGGCACCTCTGCAGAGGCCTTACGAAAGACCGTATAAAGTTGTCCAGTGTTCAGAGTCCACGTTCACACTGGACATCAGCGGTAGGAGGGAACTGTTTACGGTGGACAGGGTGAAGCCAGCACACCTCGACCCCACCGAACCAGTAGTTGTGGCCCAGCCCAAGAAGCGAGGCTGCCCGACTCTAAAGGAAATTGGTGCCGGTTCTGGGGTGGGGTGGGGGGGGGGGGCTGTGTGTGGGACGTCGTTAGGCAAGCGAACTGGCCCTGCTTGTAACATTTGCGGCGGGGCAGCCGGCCAAATTGGCGCTGTCAGGGGTTTCCCCTTCGACCTCAGCACCAGGCTCAGAAGCCTGTGCTTGGGGACCCATATGACGCCCTGGTGACATCAGCGCCCCCAGCGCGGTTCTTGGCCAGGTCTGGGCTGGGAGTATAAGGCCAGCCAGGCAGCCTGCAATAAATCAGTTCTGCTCACTGTGAACCCATCTGGTTGTGTGTTATTTCATTTAGCAGTGTAGCTGCTGCTACAGGATCTAACAGTCCCAACAAAGCTGAAAATTAAATCAAGAAGTTTTTCTTTCTATTAAAATAAAAAGTTAAACATTATAATCATATAAATTGTAGGATTTCAGCTGTACTTTTGATTCGACCTATGGTGGTTTATGAAGTTGATTGTTGGTCACAGTCAACATTGACCTGAGGAGTGCGGCCTCGTGGCATTCAGATTGTCTGAGGTCGAGAGGCTTTGAGGTGAATGTTGCTCTGTCTCCTCAAGAAACTGATACTTGGTTGATGGTTCCCCATTGAAGCTGACAGATGGTAAACCAGCCCTAAGATGGCTGCGGTTGGATTTTTTGTAACATCCAAATAGAATTACAACCAGGCTTATTTGTGTTCACTACTTGTTCTTTGAAGTCTGGTGTTTGTAACACTGTTGTTCATTTGAAATTGGGAAGTTGTTTATTGCTCCTATCGGGTTAGGGTTTAAATAATTAATGTTCTAAGCTGGATAATCTCTGTAAAAAGATGGCCGCATTGGTGTATTTTGGCTGCCTGTCATCGTTTAGATAGTAACCAATTTATTCCTAATTGTAAACACACAGTGCTTTGGATCAATGTGTGTTGTGTTAAATGTGTTATATAAATAAACTTCTCCTCCTACTACTTCTTAATTAATGTGCACTGGCAGATTGTGGGCTTTCCTAAATGTTAAGGATTTTTTTCTTACTCGGCTCCATTCTGCCCATCTCGTTAATACTGTCATGAGAGCTCTGCACGTTGCACATGTCTGCAAAACACCAAATCTGACATGGCAGCATCTCTACTGGGTTGCAGCTTGTCATTGAAAGGAGACATTGTGCTGGTGGAAGAAAAATGTACTAATTGTTTACACTGGCACTGTAGATGTATGTGAGCAGTATTCCTCCTTTTGATGCGGAAGATTGTCCAAGTGGGTAGGCTTATTTGGAGCTGAAGGTCATCTTCCAGTTAAAAACACAGGTGTCAGCTGAATAGGAGGTGGTCATTGTGTCTTTCCAGTCATCCAAATCACTCATATCAAGTTGCAAGTGAGGAACGTGTTGGCTGACATCAAGACCAAGGAGAAGCTAAATTTGCTTCTCATCATCATAGATTTTTTGCAGTCCATCAAACGTGGCTTAAACCTGAATTAGGAATTGCCGAACCCTCTTCAAGATGCTATTGGCTGCACTGTCTATATTTTACTTTCACACTATTTCTTTTTCATTGTATATGTGTAAAAGTTCATGAAAAAACTATATGAAATAGGCATTGTATGAGGGCTGCCTCAGATAGTGGGCAAAGGCATTTTGCGCATAAAAAAAGATTCAAAGATGTCAGGTTGAACAAAGGCATTTTAAACTGCTCAAACTTCAATTTCTGCAATGAGGTCTATATCATGAAATGAAATTTTGAGTGATCTTTAATGTTCTGTGATCAATATATTGGGTCAACTCAGCTGCATACAATTAGTATGGTGATGGACGATTGGAGAACTAACTGGGAAAGCTGCCTCACAAAGGTCCTTAACAAACATGGTCTGGTGCCTGAGCAGAAAAGATGAAAATAAATTATTTATCTTTTGACATTAGTCCAAACAAGGACAGCCCTCCTCAGCCTTCTCCTGAGACTCTTAACCATTTCACATGTAAACCTTGATTATTTCTACATGAACACAGTACACTGGGCACAACAAAGGGTATGAACCATCACAACATCTTGACTGGTGACAAATTTACCTCCAGATAAACCTTTCAAGATGCACAGGTCTTCATTAAATAAAAATGCCAGATAATTTCAACCCAAACAATGGCTATTGATGACTTCATTCCAGGCATCCAAAACAGTGAAATAAATTATCAACATTTTCACCACAGGATGCTTAAGAATAATTTGTTTGTATTTGCATGTGTTTGTATTTTGTCAGGACCACTTAACTAACAGTGGTTTATAATGAAGCCTTGCTTCAAACCAGCTGAATTCTAGAACTGAGGCAAGAATATTCTTTTTGACACATTTTGCACTAAATATATCAAAAGAACCACAGAAAATTTGTCAGTAAATGGGGAAACATTGTCAAAGACTGGAGGTACACCTACCATTTCAGCCCAGGACAAGATGGCATCATTTGCACAATTGCTTCAACTACTGTGCAAGAGATCATCTGTTCCAACTAAAGACAGTATTTTCTTATGATTCCACAGTGTTGATTTCAGTTTGCAGTTCCTCAGATAAGGACCTGGAAAGTGTCCAGGATTGGGGTAATATATGACGAGTGATACAGATGCATGCCAGATAATGAGCATTAACAACAAGAGAGAGCCTAATCACCTTCTTGTGCAGATCAAAAAAGTGTTATTAAACTAGCATGGTTATTATAGATTACTTGTTTCTTATGTGGATCAAGAAATTGTTCAATGTCGTTCTCTCAATTTGTTTTTTATATACTTGTTTATGAGATGACTTTTTTTTTCTAAATTGTTTATGTAAGTTTATATGTTAAACTCATTTTTTTTAAATTGGAAAAAAAAGAAAGTGACTGTTGATCAGAAACTCGATTGGTTCTGCCAGCTCAGAAGCTGCAGATTCTCTCAAGAATTTATATTTTCAAAGCTCATGTCAAGTTGATGAAATAATCTTGTGTCTGGATGGGTGCTGTACTAGATGATCAATATCATCTATGATAACACCAATTAGTTTAATCATCCATGTGACAAACTTTCAACAGTCTCCCCAGAAATATATGGTGCTGTTGAGTGTAATATCTGCAGTTTGCATTGCAACAACTTTCCAAAACTTCCTTGCTTGCACATCCCCAATCCATGAGCAACAATGCAGCAACGGAGAAAGGTTACAAGCATCTGAAAATACCAACCATAGTATTCAAATTTTCCCCTGATAGATGTTGTGAGTGTCGATGATTGTAATGTTTCTTCATTTTTATGCTCCAAATAGTCCTTTGGAAACTGAAGAGGCGTTTAATAGGTCTGAAAGTTGACAGTTTTCTTAATTTTGCCTTCTGCTCAGAAAGTAATTAACTACTGGTGTTGTTTTGCATAATTGGAGCAATCAGACTCAGTAGTTGATCTACTTTTGTCTTGGAATGCTGATAGTTGCAGTAAAAGTTTGAGGTTTTTAAATGCAGATAGAAACTAAGAATTCCTTGTAGATGAATAAATAATTTTGTGACATTTTGTCCGTTCCCTCCTCTTTCCTCCAGGACTCCTTTGCTCACTTGAATTACATCCACATAGACTTAAATGTTGTGCAGGGTTTTATTGTTCTGGAAATATTTCACTTTTGTTTTTGTTGAACTATTTCACTTATGAAATAATTAAGGTGTTTCAAGAGTTGATAAATAGCATACATATTGCTGTTATTAGCATCTCATACAATTGGAACAAGAACTACGGTTTCAGGGACTTTATTTGCGCATGTACCCATAATTTGCAGTTTATTTTGAAGGTATGAATGGATCATTGAACGGTAGCAGCATTACAGCAGTATCAGGAGTCAGTACATCAGGAATGGCTAATATTGGCATGATTTCATCTGGACAAACACACATGGCAATATCTGGAAAAGGGCGGAAATGCATTCTAGAGCAAAGTAGGCTTTCAGAAACTCCTGCAGAGAAGGTCAAAGAAAAGGTATGCAATTTTTGTTTAAACAGACTGTTGAGTTATCTTTCTATTGATTTATATTTCATTAGAAGTGAAAGGTTACTTTTAGGCTAGGCTAAGATATGTTACTTGTGGTATTTGCAGCCGAACTAAAATTTGTATTACCTCAGCCTTTATCCGGACTTCTACAATCCGGAAAGCTCCAATGGGGGAAGCGACTGGAAGGGGGGGGTGGATACGGCAGCACAATTTAGAAGGGCTTTCCGAAATCCGGAAAAATCCGAAATTCAGAACCCACTGTTCCCCCAAGGGTTCCGGATAAAGAATCGTGTACCTGTATTTGGTTTTGACCTTGAAAGATGAAAGAAATCATCACCAATTGTTGATGAAGTGCATTCTCCAGAAAACAAGCTAGATGCATGTTGAGAATGTTCATTTTCTCGTGGTGCTGCCACTCAATTCCATCAGCTTTATGAGAAATGAAATTTGCTCATGGCTCAAACTTTCAAAGAGCAACTGGAGTTGCTTTTGAATCCTGTTTCTGCTACAGCGGTATTTTCATGGGGAGACGTTTCGACATAGTCTTTGTATCGACTTTTTTTCTCTCCCCAAGATAACTTGGTTAAGGGTAACAGATTAGCTGAATTAAAATAGTGATATTAAAATTGTTGGAGCAGCCTGTTTACCAGTCCATTCACTGTAAGTAGTGGATAGAGATTAAAAGTTGTAATTTATATTTAAAATAAATGAAATACTTCATTCGGTGCAAGTATTTTTTTTTGATCAATTTGTTTTATTTCTATAAGAAACCCAGAAAGAAAACCATCGAAAGCTCCAGCAATAGTGAAAGTGAATCAGGCACATCATCCGATTCTTCCAGCGAAGGTTTGAGCAGCAGTGATTCTGATGACTTCGATGATGAGGAGGACGACGACGAGGAGGACGATGACGAGGAGGAGGAGGATGACGAGGAGGAGGAGGAGGATCAGAGTATTGGAGAAGAAGATAGTGAGGAGGCCGATTCAGATTCTGAAACCGAATCCCCACATTCAAAGAAGGCAAAGGTAAAATTACAAATTGCTTCCATTAATTGATGTAGACTAACTTTTTAGATGGAGATGTCAAGAGCACTTTCAAGCGACTATTTTGAAAATTTAATTTGCCTTTTACATTCCCACCCTTGTATATCCAGTTACAGTCTTCCTCATCCATCTCCTTTAGAAGACAATCAGGAGACCACCTCAATTATCGATCCTTGCTCATTAATATTCCACCGAGTGCAGTCGGTCCAATTGTTTATTGTCATTCCTTGCTTTCTCTCTGTTAATTTATTGTGCCATCTCAATTCGTGTCAGTATAGTATGCCCAAATCCATCTTCAGACCGTGTTGGCTCGTCTCCCTGTATGACCTTATCCAAAGTCTTCTGAGAATCCATGAACAAATATCCATTAATTTTCTCATTTATTTTGTTACATCCTCAAGAAACTCCATGGGATTAGTCAAACTTGACCTTTGTTTCATCGATCCATGCGTTTTTTTTTGTAGGGTGCTTTTTATCGCTAACATTGATTCCAACATTTTTCCTGTTACTAATGTTAGCCTAACAAATCTGGGGTTTGCTGTTTTCTATCTCCCTAATTTCTTAAATAATGGGGTCAGTTTGCTCCTTCCCTCACATCCCACAATTTTCATGAGCCATTCCAGAATCTATAGAATTTAGAAATATGATAATAAATGTATCTGCTAACTCTACAGCTACCTTTTTCAAAACTGAGATATGGATGATTGGTCCCATGGGATTTATCAGCTTTAGTCTTATATATTTTTTGATAATAAAATTTTCCTTCTCATTCCACTTTAACTCTCTTATTACTCACAGGTTAATGCCTTCTACCAAAACATTCATAAAGGAGTTGTGTAATTTGTCTGCCACTTCCTTATTATTCATTGGAAATTCTTTGGTCTCTGTGAGGAAGTGTTTGCCCTTGCTAGTGTTTTCATTTTTGCATGCCTCTGCAGACTTTTAAAGTCCATTATTGTATTTCTCCCACCCCCCACCCCCCTTCACAAACTTCCCACTCCCAGATAACTCTGATATTCTGTCTTTCCCTGTCAGTTTATTGATTCCTGAATTTTAAAATGCTTCTGGTCAACAGGCTATTGATGTATCTGCCAACTTTATAACTCCCTGCGATTTAATATATCTTTAATTTATCCTGTCAGCTGCATATGGATAATTTTCCTTTAAGATTTTTTTTGTCTTGCAGGAATTTGCAAATTGTATAATTTCTTTCAGAGCTAGCCATTACATGTCTACTGTTATAACATAATAATATCGTTTATAATCACCTACATTCATCCTACATTTTGAGTTGAACTGCATCACTTTCAAACCCAATGTAAAATTCTTTTACACTCATTACTCCCCTGAGGGCCTGCTTGCAATAAGATTATAAATTAGCCCTTTCTGTTAAATTGATGTTCAATATGTACATTAAAACTCTCCCAAGAATTCTGCATGTACCTCTAATTTCAGTAAAAGTCAGGTGTAAATTTCAGGATTTCATTTCTTTGTTTGCCACAACCTCTGGTTACTTACCTTGCCTTTTCATGGTGCTGTGCATCATTCATAGATGTATTTAATCCTGGCACCAGGGAAGCAGCAAACTATAGACTATAGAAAATGGTGGTTCCATTTGTGATGGTCCAGTTCAATGATGTTTGCATCCCTTGTCAATTTCCCATGTGTTTTCAGGAAATACACCATCTACATTTTTGATATCCTCTGTACTCTCCATCCTAGGTCCCAAACAAACAATGGATTTGAATGACTTTGAATTGAGTAGACTGGAGTTACTTCTCGTGTTGAAAACACTACTGATTTCAGGAGGCCAGATTTAGAATATGTGACTGTTTTGAAATAGTTTCCATTTATTCTGCAAGCCTGATACTAAACTTGCATTCACACATCACTCAGTCCTCTAAACCTCTCCCTGGGACTGCTCTTTCAATGGTTTTCTTCATTTTTCTAATGAAACTCCACTATGCTGAAGAAAAAAAAGCATCTCACTTTTCAATGAGACACAACTGCCTTCTGGATTCACCATGACGTTTTTCAATTTTAGATGATGTGCATTCCCAAGGTTAAATTGTACTGTTGTTTTATTTATTTTTCTGTATTTTTACAGCCATTTTGCTTTTGATATCGCCCTCTTTCTTACCTTAATTTCTCCAACCTGACCCCATAGACCTATTTTTTCACTCCTCTATGATCATAGTCACACAGCCTGGAAACGGGCCCTTTGGCCCAACCTGCACATTGCAAACCAAAAGTGTCCACCCACACTTTTTCCATTGACATGCATTTGGCCCATATCCTCTAAACCTATCCGATCCGTGTATCCATCTTACGTGTTGAAATAGTACAGCCCCATATTAAAGCACATCATTTCCATATGGAACAAAATTAATCAATATGTATGAAAGACTCCCCTGACTCTGAATTGATTAGTCACATTGACAGTGGACAACAAGATCCTTGACACCTGGTGCTGAAAGGGGGTCAGGTGTATTGAGGACTGTTATGAGTGGGTGCAACTAATGTCAGTTGACCAACTCAGAAATAAATATGACTTGTCAAATAAGATGTTCCTCTGCTATACCTTCAGATAAGATCTTTCTTGAGGGACAAATTTAGGTCCATCCATGACCTTACCAATGTGCAGTGACATAGAGACCCTGATTTGAAAGTGGAACACAGGGAAGTTCATCTCGGTGATGTATTTCTTACTCTAAGTAGGAAGCCCTAAACTGGGCCTTCACAAATCAAGGCAAAGGTTGGCATTAGACTTAGGAACAACGATTGATGAGCGGTGCTGGTCAGATCTGTGTCAGAATAGTATGACTGCAATTATTAATGCACAGTATAGGATGGTGCAATATAACTTTCTCCCCCAGCTATGTTTGACACCGCAAAAATTGAATCAGGCTAAACCAGAAATTCACCAATACCCTAACCCTAATGTGCATTGCAACAAGAAACTTTGTGCCCACAACCTGGACATGTACCAAGGTGAGACCCTTCTGGGTGGAACTAGACCAAACCCTAGAAAAAAAATCATAGGTAAAGAATTCCCACAGGGCCCAGAGCTGTTCCTATTGGGAAATTTTATGGACATTAGGCTTAAGATGAAGCTGTGCAAATTCCAAACCCAATTTGTAATGATTGCATTGTCAGTGGCTAGGAAGTGCATTGTGGTTACCTGGAAATCTGACTCTCACTTGGGCATTGCATGCTGGAATGCAGAAGTGCAAAGCTGTGTTCCCCTGGAGAAAATTACTTACAACTTAAGGAAAAATATAACATTTTTCTAAAAATTTGGCTACCATATTTAAATTTCATAAGAGCACAGTTATAGTGTAGATCTGCATATCTTGCTGCCCTGCCTTCCCCACCTATCCTTCTACTGAGGGAGGGGCAAGGGGTTCATTCCATCTGAATCGAATAAAGTCAAGAAAAATTACCAGCCTAGATTCCGGCTGTCCAGCTGTGACAAATCTCTGATGTGATCCCTACCTTTGTTGTGGGTGTCTTGTATGTAATTGTGGTCTGTTGAATGTGTGGGGGTAGGGGGGTGGTGGTAAAGATGGCTTGAACTCAACAGCGAATTTTGTGTATAATGGATAACTAATTTGTGATTGATTACTGGAAATTGAGTTTGAAAATCAAAAATAAAATATTCAAAAAAAATGTTGAAATAGTTTTGTGGCATCTCAAAATGTATTGTTTTAGTTTTCCTTCCTATATAAGTTTTAACTGGGAATGCCAGACCCTCTTTTTTTAATACGTTGAATTGAGGCCAACAGGGAAGTGAATGAAAATTGCAGAGAGAATCATAGAATGCTATGCTGCCTAAGGAGGTCTTTTATTTATTGTGTCTGTGGTGATTCTTTGGAAGAGGTATAAGTTCTGGGATTTTTTTTCCCTTTTAACAATTTAGCCACTATCCTTTTGAAGGCAGCTTTTCAATCTGCCATTCTTAATCTTTTCAAGTACTTTACTACAGATTCTACACCAGATTACACCTCGCTACATCAAATGTAATCCTGTTCCAACTGGTTACTGCATTTCTCTCACTGGTCAGATTTTCCACTTTATCTAAACCCAATATTAATGAGAAATGCCTCCATCAAATCTCTCCAGATTCTGTCTTCTGTAAAGATTCTTCTCTTGTCTATCTGTGAAACTGAAATTCAGTATCCCATAAAATTAATCTCTGTTCCTTCTCTTGGAGGGTGGTGGGTATGTATAAGGATTTGCCAGAGAAAGTGGTAGAAGACATTTAAATAGATGCATGGAAAGGGAAGTTCAAAGGGATATCGACCAGTTGCAGTCAAATAGAATTAACTCAGGACGACACCTTGGGGGAGTGTGGATGAGTTGGGCTGGAAGGCCTGTTTCCATGCTGCATAAATCAATGACTCTATACGTGTGTTACCCTTCCATGATTGGTTGAAATGCTCTCATAGGGGACTGAACAAGTTATTGGAAAAAAAAGTTGAAACATAACAGAAAATACTATATAGATAAGGTGATGAAAGTAATTGGTGGAAAAATTTTGGATGGCTGGGGAATATTTGGACAAAAGTGCAATTTTGAATGATTTGGAGAACATTGCCTGAATAAATCCTTAGAAGGAAAGATATTGCTAGATTTTTGGAAAAGAATGTGGGAATTAAGCTAATGTTCAGCCTCTTTCAAATTGCTTATGTATTGTGCTGTTGGATAATATGCAGAGGATGTTGGGAATATTGAGAATGGTTAAAATTATTGAAATATAATATCAGTAAATGGGAATTTTTAAAAAAGTAAAATAAATAATTCCTTCAATTAAACTCCAACTTGAATTCCATGTTGTGAAAAGATGGTGACAAGGATTAAAGGCTCAATGTGGTTTATGTTTTATAAAATTGAAAAATCAAGGCATTTGGCTGTTGCTGTAAGCAAGCCACTGCCCAGTTTGAAAAGGATGAGGGGTGGGGGGGGAAACATAATTAAAAAATGAATTGCAAGCATCTAAAGTTAGAAAATAAACATGCAATTGTCATTTTTTGACTAAAGAGAGATATTCTAGAAATTTGAAAGGTTAAAATTTCTGTTTTAAAAGAGTAAAATATCAGGCTGCATAACAAAAGAAGAAAATGTAAGTTTTCAGTATGGGTAAAAGATGAATTGAGTAGCATTCTCCTTGGTGTCATCTGCTTCTTAAATGGCTATTCTTACATTGTAACCTAGTTGCTTGTTAACAATTTATTGAATTGTGTAGCCCATTGTAATCAAGGCAAGCTTAACCCTACTCTTGAACATGCATGCTTTTCAAGAAAATAAAGAGTAAGAACACTGCCTAATTATGTCCTCTTGCCTTCCATAGCCTGCTCAGCTCAGGAATGCTATTCCAGCCACTTCATAAATTAAAGTTCTATACTTAAAGGTGATGTTTGAAAATGTTAAGTTTAAGAATATTAAAGGACCCAACCTATAATTATTTCAGAATTATTTTGTCTCAATAAGTGAACTTAAATTTTATTTGCAGGGTTTGATGCACACCATGAAAGAGTCAAAAGAACTGAGTCAAACGGCTAGTGACCTTAAATACTCGTACGACAAAAGAATGAACCAGCATTTGCATCTTGCCACAGATTCTCAGACTTCACATCCATTCCAATCCCAGCAAAAACAATCTCCAGTTTTGTCGCAACTTTCCCTCATTTTCCAGAGCTCTCACACAAGTGACGAGTCTGGGAAAAAACAGAGTGTCATTCAGTCCACTGGGCTAACAGTTGGGATGAAACCTGTGCCTTTGGTCAATCAGGGAAGGAAAGAATCTTCTCCAAAACCAGCTGGTGCTTTACCTGAACTACTCAAGGCAGGGAATATATGTGTTTCTGATGAACTGGGATCACCACGTGATCTTCGTTTGAAACAGGCAAGTTGACATTTTAGTGAACATGATTTGTTTTTTTTTAAACTGAAAAACCTGTGCATTGGCCCAAAGCTCATTATTCAAGTCTCAGCCAAATCTGCAAAATAGAGAAAATGCATGACGTGGAAGGAAACTAAAGGTATCTGAATCTTCAATTTTAGAAGATTCGTACAGTATTTTTAGGTGTTAAATTGAGCTAGTTTGTAAGTTGCTCATTTTTATCTTTTTAATATTTTTATTGCAACATTGGTAAATATTTTGTGTTAATGTTAAATTTTTATTTTGAGCATGTTATTCCATAATACCTGAAATAATCAACATGATTGATTTATGTTGTTTGTTTATTGAGGAGAGTTTATTGTCATCTACTGAAGTACAATTCAGAGATACAAAAGAAGGATAGAATATCATCAACCTGCACTTTTTAAAAATATGTCTACAGACTCAGCAGATTCCGTTCCTTCATCCATGAAACCCATGTTCAAATCCATTTTTGATTTGGGTACACCAGCTGTTGAAATGATTTACATAGATCCTCTGCCCAATATATCCCCTCCCACCTCCCCCATTACCTTTGTGCTAAACCAATATGGGCAATGAACTGCAGGTTGATATTCTTGAAATGTTCTCATGATCAATTTGTGACCAATTGAGTTTTGTGGTTTTGCTTTTTCTTTAAAAAATGGCTTTAATATGATCATTATTTTTGAGGTCCATCACCCATGCCCTAAAGGAAATATTTTTTTGAGGGCTAATTTTGCAAATGATACAAGCAAAATGCCTTTCATTTATAGTGCCTTCATTCTGTTAAACGTCATATACCTGGTGATTAATTCAATATTCTGGTTTATTAACAGGAACTATTTAAACAATCATTTCCAGCACAATTAAAGAAACAGCAAGAGCAGTACAAGGCCCAGAAGAAGGCAGCAGCAGGTGGTAATAAGAGCTTCCAGACCCCCTTGTCTAGTCCAAAATCTGCTACTTCACCAGCACACCAAAAGCTGCCTCCAGTTGATGGAAACCATTCAAGCCCCTCAATAACAAGTGCACTTGTGCAACAGCAACCTAATGGAGTCATTCAGAGTGTCATTCAGGAAGCCCCTTTGGCACTTACGACCAAATCTAGAATCCAAATTAAGAATGCAGAGAAGATCATTACAAACTCTAGTAGCAGTGCATGTTTTACACCACTTCCACTGGGGACTAATTTGAAGAATCATTCTGGCAATCATGTGACACCAGTTCGACATTCTACCTCGCCTGTATTACCCCAGAGCTCTGCTAACGACAAGTCGGTGAGCATTAAGGTCACTGCACCCATTCAGCAGCAACATCTTTCTACCCAATCTCTGGCTGATCAGTTCAGAGGAAATGATTCTGACGTTCCAAGTAGCAAAGATACTGATGAGTCGGACGAAGATGACGACGAAGACGAAGACGACGACGACGACGACGAAGATGATGATGATGATTCTAACAACAGTCAATCAGGTTAGAATTTTATGATTTATTTTAAATGGAGGTTTTGGCAAAAAGGAGGCATTGAATTGTCGAATAGCACAAAATAGACAATACTGAATTTCACTCTGCCTTTCTTCCTGCCAATTGAAGTTATTTAAAGGTAATTAGTTTCAAACTGCTCTCCAAGACGAATTTCACCAAATTATGCTGCCAGCTTTGTCCAACTTCTTAAAATTAATTATATTCTCAATCCCTTTCCACATAAATGTTCTATTTGTATATTGCTTCAAATTTCAATACTAGTTCTTGTATTGAACGTATTTTTTAAAAATCTAATCACTTCCATCTTCATTGTGGTGAATTACCTGTATAAAAATATGCAATTTATAGAATATTTTAAATTGATCAGTATATTTGTGGAGTTTCACTATGGTGCTACAAAATTCAAGCTTATCTTTAGTAGAGCATTTTTGGCACAATATTAAGCAGTATTAGTGCTTAACTAGTTTCATTCCTACTTTTATTGGTACCTGTAAGCTGGTCAAATGGATTTACAGAAATGAGTTCATAATTTTATTTATTATTTAATTTATTTATTACTTTATTGTACTAAAATTTTTATTGTGCTTAATACATTCTTTATTTTATTTCAATACATTGATGTATTGAAATACCTCACAAAGATAAGCGTATACAGAGCCGTTGTCATACCCACACTCCTGTTCGGCTCCGAATCATGGGTCGTCTACCGGCATCACCTACGGCTCCTAGAACGCTTCCACCAGCGTTGTCTCCGCTCCATCCTCAACATTCATTGGAGCGCTTTCATCCCTAACGTCGAAGTACTCGAGATGGCAGAGGTCGACAGCATCGAGTCCACGCTGCTGAAGATCCAGCTGTGCTGGGTGGGTCACGTCTCCAGAATGGAGGACCATCGCCTTCCCAAGATCGTGTTATATGGCGAGCTCTCCACTGGCCACCGTGACAGAGGTGCACCAAAGAAAAGGTACAAGGACTGCCTAAAGAAATCTCTTGGTGCCTGCCACATTGACCACCGCCAGTGGGCTGATATCGCCTCAAACCGTGCATCTTGGCGCCTCACAGTTTGGCGGGCAGCAACCTCCTTTGAAGAAGACCGCAGAGCCCACCTCACTGACAAAAGGCAAAGGAGGAAAAACCCAACACCCAACCCCAACCAACCAATTTTCCCCTGCAACCGCTGCAACCGAGTCTGCCTGTCCCGCATCGGACTTGTCAGTCACCAACGAGCCTGCAGCTGACGTGGACATTTTACCCCCTCCATAAATCTTCGTCCGCGAAGCCAAGCCAAAGAAGAAGACATTGATGTGCCATGTTTGTTGGCCTGGTTTTAATTCCTTCCTGAGGATTGATTTTTTTTTTCCCCTAAAGTATCTGCTCCTAAATAATGCCAAGATTATTATTTTTTGCTCAGTTGTCAAGCCCCGACAACCTGCAGGATCATTTTTAGCTGCTGCAGGAGTCTTAAGCTTGTCAACTACCCATTCATAACCTATTCCTCTAAGGAAGCATTTATTGTAAAACAAAAAAGTCTTACAAGTTATGGACCATTTGTTTAGATTATTTTTTGCTGAGATATGTCACGATTGTTTCCTGGCATTCAGTATTTATTGTCATGAACAAGCCACAAAATTTATTGTTTTGCAGCAGAATCAGTGCAAACGTTCATATAAACTACCATATAAAAGTAAAGAAAAATAATCATTCATTCAGGTGTCTTGCCATTCAGCTTGGGTGATCATGTCTCTCCATCCTTCATGAACTCTGACCCTCCAAATTGTAGTTGTCTCCCCTGTTTTTCGGTGAAGGCTCCATCTTTGAGCTGAGACTGTAGTTGATGTTGAATTCATGATTATGTAAGGGGAAAATATTGAAGTGGTTTCCTGATGCCTTCTTCTGTTGTAGTGTCCAAGCTGGACAGGTAACCCTGGCCAATGATCAGCAGATTCATCTGCCCAGTGTTTTTTATTTTTCAACCATACATTCAAATTTGTAGAATTTGCTTGTAAAAACCATACACTATCTGAAATCCGTGGCTTCAGGTGACCCTAATTGGGAGGCTAAATAGGTACTACACTTGCCCAAGGGTGATGTGTAGGCTATCTGACGGAAGGAGTACCTCCTCTTGGTGACCAACACCAGTAAATAAAAATAGTGCACGAAAAGTCAAAGTAAGGCAGTTTTATTTGGTTCATTGATTATTCAGTAATCTTGCTGCAGGGAGGAACTGCCCTTGTTCCACTGAGTGCTCGTCTTTAGACTCCTGTACCTTTTTCCCAATGGACGCAGAACGAAGAGTATTTAACAGGGGTTCTTCAGCCCTCAGGAAAGAAGTATAGGTGTGACAAGAGCATACCACCAGGTTCAGCTGCTACCCCTCCACCATCAGACTCCACAATAACAAACTCAATCAGGGACTCATTTAAGGACTCTTACTTGTGCACTTTATTGATTTTAAAAAAAAATCTCTTTATTGCCCAATCAGTTTGCTTATATTTGTAATCTGTTTTACAGTTCTTAATTTATTTACTTGTATATGACATGTACAGTTTGTTTTGCACTACCAATAAGTGATAATTCTGCCTCTCCTGCATGAAAAAGAATCAGGGTTGTATGCGATATTATTTATGTATGTATGCATTCTGACAATAAATCTGAAGCAGGCATGACCTGTGTGGTGAGGGTCCTTGAGGATAGAGGCTGATTTCATAAGACACCACCTCTTGTAGATGTTCTTGATGGAGTGAAGTCTGGTGCCCATGATGTCACAGGCCTAGTTAACAACCCTCTGAAGTTTTTTCTTGTCCTATGTATTGGCACCTCCATACCAGACAATGGTGCTACCAGCCCAAATGCTCGGCATGAGACACCTGTAGAAGTTATTGAGAGTCTTCGGTGATATAACAAATCTCCTCAATCACCTCATAATGTATAGCTGCTGGCAAGCCATCTTCATGAGTGTATCAACATTGAAGTTCCAGGATGGATCCTTGGAGATGTTGACACCCAGGACTTTGAAGTTCTTGACCCTCTCCACTACTGAGCCCTCAATGAGGACTGGTTTGTGTTCTCAGGACTTCCTCCTGAAGTCCACAATCATTTCCTTGGTTTTGCTAACGTTGAGTGGAAGGTTGTTGATGTGACACCACTCAACGAGCTGATCTGTCTTCCTCCTGTACGCTTCCGCATTGCCATTTGTGATTCTGCTGACAACAGTGATGTCATTGGCAAATTTGTAGATGGCATTGGAATTGTGTCTGGCCACACAGTCATTGGTGTATAATGAGTAGAGCAGTGGGCTAAGCACACATCCTTGAGGTGAAACCTGTGTTGATAGTCAGTGAGAGGGAGACATTGTTTCCAATTCGTACTGACTGTGATCTTCCAATGAGAAAGTCAAGGATCCAGTTGCAAAGGAATGAGTGGAGATCCAGGGTTGGATCTTCTTGACCAGCCCTGACGGAATAATGGTGTTGAAGGCAGTAGTCTATGAAGAACAGCCTTATGTATGAATTGCTGTCTTTGAGGTGATCCAGAGCCAAGTGGAGAGCCAGTGATATTGCCTGCTGTGGAGCAATTGTGGTGATAGGTGAATTGCAGTGGGTCCAGAACCTTACTATAGTACGTGCTAATTCTGGCCATGAATCAAAGCATTTCTTTACAGTAGATGTTAGTGCTACTGGACGATAGTCATTGAAGCAGCTCACTCAGCTCTTCTTGGGTCCTGGGATGATAATGCCCTCTTGAAACAGGTGGGAACCTCTGACTTCAGCTGTGAGAGGTTGCAAATGTCTGTGAATACTCCGGCTAGTTGGTTGGCACAGATTTTCAGCACCCTGGCAGGTACGCTGACAGGGCCTGACACCTTGTGAGGGTTTATCCCCTTGAATGAAATTCTGATGTCGGACTCAGACAGATACTACAGGGGGCCCAGCCATTGCAGGGATTTTCGTAGGCACTGATGGATTCTCCTTCTCAAAGCAGGCATGGGTGTTCAGCTCATCAGGTAGTGAAGCATCACAGCCATCTATGATGATCACACTCGCTTTGTAGGCTGTAATGACCTGCACTACCCGCCATAGCTGGCATGCATCACTCTCTGTAGCTTCCTCCAGAATTGCCATTTTGTTTCAGAGATAGCTTTCTACAGTTCGTGCCTGGACTTCATGGAGAGATTTGGATTTTTGGCCTTAAATGCCTTTGATTTCACCCTCAGCAAGTTGCAAATCCTCTGATTCATCCAAGGCTTCTGGTTGAGGAATTTACAATCATTTGCAATTTTATTTGTTGCATCATGTGAATACTTTAAAAAAAAACTTTATTTAAATGATTTTTAAACAGCATACAATCAAACATAACAAAAAGAAATCAATTTTTATATTAAAAAAATAAATCCTCCCCACCCTCCCACCCCCGCAGCCTTAAGGGGACCAAAAATAAAAGTAAAACATAGGCAATATTTCAAAGTATTTCCAAATTCATATATTCCAAATAAGAAGACCACATTTTAACAAAAAAAGAATACTTATCATGCAAATTACATGTAATTTTTTCCATATAAGTACAATCTCTCAATTCATTATGCCAACGTACTATATTAATCTCCATGTTATCTTTCCAAGTACTCGCTGCACATTTTCGTGGTGCAGACAACACTAAGCGTACAAATGCAATTTGAAATTTATCCAACCCCATTCCCTTCAAAGAAACCATATAACCCAACAAAAAAAATCGATGGGTCTATTGTAGTTTAATTTTAAATAATTTCTCCAAAACCAATCTAACCTCTTCCCAAAATGGTTGTACTTTATCACAAGACAAAACTGCGTGCAAAATGGTTCCAATACTTAACCCACATCTAAAACAAGAATCCAAATTACTAAATCCATATTTTTTCAATTTCTCCGGAGTCAAATATAACTGATGTAAAAAATTATAATTAACCAATCCATATCTTACATTTGTCAATTTAGTTACACCTTCATGACACATAACTTGCCAATTCTCTTGAGGGATAATATAGATTAAATCATTTTCCCATTTATTTCTAGATTTCTCCCAGTCCGGTTTATCCATACTTTCTTGTAACAATTGATACATATCCGAAATATAACCTCTCTTTGTTATAGAAGAAATCAAAGATTCAAATTTTGTTAACTTAGGCAAATTAATCTCTTTACCATAATTATCTTTTATCAAAGCTCTGAGTTGATAAATTAAATTTCTCCTTCATTTGATTAAAAGAAAGAAACGGACCTTCTTCAAAACAACCTTGAACCATCTTTATACCCTGAGAATTCCATCTCTTCAAATGGTTATTGAACATTGAAAAAAGAATAAGCTGGTTTTGATATAATGGAGTTTGAATTGATAATTTACCCTTCGTTCCTAGAGCCATATTTCTTTTAACCCATATCTTTAACAAATGTTTTAATACTGGCATATTACATTCCTGCAATAAATTCATATTCCACTTATATATAAATTGATGTACATCAACTTCAGAAATACAGGCCAATTCCACCTACTCCCAACTAGGGGGTTGATCAATATCCATCATTCTACTAATACATTTCAATTGTGCAGCTTCATAGTAATTTTGAAAATGAGGTAACTGAAGTCCACCTAATGTATATTTCCATGCAAGTTTCTGCAAAGCTACTTGAGCTAACTTTCCCTTCTATAAAAATTCCCTCACCGCCTTATTCAAATCCTGAAAAAAGCCCTTTGAAAGTAGACACAGTATTGACTGAAATAAGAATTGGATACGGGGAAAAAAAATACTCATTTTAATACAATTTACTCGACCAATTAATGTTAACGGAAGATCTTTTCATTTAATCAAATCCATCATGTGAATACTTAACATTATTTCCCACCTCGGAATTGGCGTAATGTTGGCAACTTGTCAATCTGAGTACTTGTGTAGAAAAGTGTAAGTGTGTGTCTGTAAATGGTTACATTGATTAGAATAATATTCTGTAGCATTAAATTAAATGAAAGAAATTGCATAGTTAGCATAATGGTCAGCACAAAGCTGTAACAGCACAAGCAATCGGAATAGGGGTTCATATTCCGCGCTGTGAGGAGTTTGTACATTCTTCCTGTATCTGCTTGGAGTTTCCCCAGGAGCTTTAGTTTCTCCCACTGTTTAAAAATGTATCAAGTACAGTATGTGAGGATTGCATTAGTGGTAGCCAGGAAGTGTATAGCTGTTACATGGAAGTTCAACTCCCCCCTACTTATTGCTCGCTGGAATATAGAAATGCAAAGTTGCCCCCCCCCCCCGAAAAGATAACCTACAATCTTAGAAAGAAATATGAAGTGTTTGTTAAAATATGGAACCTTATTTGAATCATACTGGCTTTAAGGATATAATTAACTTCCCCAGAAAGGTTTAAATAATATAGTTAGGTTAATAGTGTTGAATTCCTGAAGATCAAGATATGGATTAATTAATTCTCTAACATCCCTTCATTTTTGGACAATTATTTTTATGTTAGCAGTTTGGAGTGGGGGGTAAGATTTGGGCAATCATATGAGACTCTGTCATTTTAAAATGGTAATAATGTTCCACATGAGTCTCGGAAAAATTAAAATAAAGTATTCAAAAACGTACCATGGGGTATTGGTCAACTGGGTGTAATTGGGTGGCACGGTTTTGTGGCCACCAGGGCCTGTTACTGTGCTGTATGTCTAAATTAAATAATCACATTTGTCGGCAAATTAATGAGTACAATCTGACACATTTTTGATGGTGACCAATAGCATAGTGACATGTATATGATAAAGATTATATTGTGTATGCTCTGCAACATTTCAGACTCATTTAGACACACATGAACAGATGGGGAATAGAGTGAAATCGAAATTGGCATCATAGATGTTGTGTTCACTTTTGACAGAACGACTGTCAAAGGGCAGCCAGATTCAATGATTTTAGAACCGATATCCTCAATAAGCACTTTTGAGGACCTTCCTGCCAATTAAATATTTGTGCATCATCAAGTTGGCATTACTTTTTTCCCCCCATAGTTGAAGTGGTGCCTCTTGCAGGTTTCCTTTGCTATTGTCATAATTGACAGATATTGAGCTCTGTGATTTATGTAACAGATGTATCTTTAAATCAGACCAATTGATGATGATTCTCATCAACCAACTTCACAATTCTGATGACCAGAGTTATCATTTTCCAAAAAAGTATAAAAATGTGCAAGCATATACCAAACAGAGAAAGCCATGACAATGCCATTCCAGTTTAAGATTTTGTTGCTTGTAACTATGTGATGATTTCAAAAGCTGTATAATAAAACCTACCCTCTACATATTGGTTTACCCAAGGTTCTATAATAGAATCATGCATTGAATCTCCCAAGACCTGAGCTGGTTAATTTATTTATTAAAAAAAAAAGATTCACAGGTCATTAACCTCCGTTGAATTGAAGGAAATGGCTTTGACTTGTTTTGGATGACTGATGATTCCCATCTTTGTACAAGGAAACAATGAGTCTCTGCATATAAAGGGTGTGTGTGTGTGTGTATATATATATATATATACTTGTTTGCAGCCTTTGAAGTACTTAGTTGTAATCAATTTTAGTGCAGTGGCAAGAGAGAATGCAAAGTTTTCGAGATTCAATTTATTGTCATGTAATATTACACGAAATTGTCTTTTGTCCACTGTAAGGCAGACAGATTTGCCATTGGCAGAAATCGCCCATAGTGCCTCATGCTGTTAGAGAAAAAGAAGCAAAAGAGAGTTTCCCCCCTCCTCCCAAGTCACCGTGTCCATGGATTTACCTTCATTCAGCCTCTGCAGCCACAAAACGTCCAGTCCAAACCATCGGCAACCCGAGCTCCAAATCCGAACCCTTCAGTGTCTTTGACACCTTTTCGCATCCCAGCTCTGATACTTCAGCCAGTTACGACCTAGTCTCTAGTAGTCTGTAGCCTGGTGCGAGTCCCTTGACTGCAGTATCTAGCAGCCCACAGCCTGCATGTATTCCTTGCCTCGAATCACCACCAGTTTTCATTCTTTGTTATATGTTCTTTATCTTTCATTTAAAGATTCTTGGCTGAGAACTTCAAAAATAAACTCCATGGTTGAAAATTGAAAAATCAAAGTTCCAAGTTCTGATTTATTGTGAGAGTACATAAATGAGATCTTGTACAACTCAGATTCTTTTTCCTTTGGGCCAGGCAGCATGTCTATTTATTGGTAGTGCAAAGAAAACAATACTCAAAAAAAGAGTATATTGCAGAGAGAAATGTAGACAAGAGGGAAGTGCAAACAAAATGCAATACAGAAAATAAATATTCAATAATAAAGAATTTGAAAAGTAAGAGCCCTTAAATGAATATCTAATTGAGTTTATTGAATAGAAGAGGGGTAGCAACTATTTCTGAAGCTGGTGTTATGAGACTTGTGGCACCTATACCTTTTTCCTGATGGCAGTTATGAGAACAACATGTCCTGGGTGGTGTGGATCCTTGAATATTGCTGCTGTTCTCCAACAGCAGCTTTCCATGTAAATTTTTTTTTTAATTTTATTTTCTATTTGCATCAAATCATATACAGTATTTATCCATAACACAAAAATAATACAATTTTTGTATATTTTCCCCCTCTCTCCCCAAAATATAATATTACATCATCTGCAAAAAGACTAATTTTATGTTCTTTGTCATGTATCTTAAAACCCTCAATCTCATTATCACTTCTAATAACCTCAGCTGATGGTTCTATAGCTAATGCAAATAAAAAAAGAGATCACCTTAGCCTTTGGAGAATTATATAGTGCTCTTATCCAATTTATAAAATTTGTCAGAATTCCAAAAACCTTCAGTACTTCAAATAAATAATCCCATTTTAATCTATCAAACACCTTTTCTGCATCTAAAGCCACTGATGTTATTTTCTGAGACATATCTTTAAACTTGAAAATCTAACAATATTATCCACTGATCTATTTTTAATAAAACCTGTTTGGTCCATATTAATCAATTTAGGGTAAACATTTAGCTAATCTATTAGCTATTAATTTGGACAACATTTTATAATCAATATTCAGTAATGAAATTGGTCTATATGAAGATGGAAGCAAAGGATTGTTCCTTTTTTTTGGATTAACTGTTATTAACGCAGTTTTAAATGACTTGGGTAAGTCCCAAAGATCTTCCATTTGATCTAACAACCCCATAAATATCAGAATTAATAACTCTTTAAATTCTTTATAAAACTCTGGAGAGAAACCATCCTCCCTTGGAGCCTTATTGTTTGGTAAAGATATCAATATATCATAATTTTGTAACTGTAAATTAATTTGTTAATTCTGTCTTCTCTTCTTTGATTAACTGTGATAAAGTAATTTTGGACAAATATTTGTCTATCCCTGTCCTTCTAAGATTCCAATTTATATAATTTATAAAATTTCATAAACACACCATTAATACCTTCTGTTTTATAGGTAAGATGACCCAAATCTTCTTTTACAGCTACTATTGTTCTCGATACTTGTTCAGACTTCAATTGCCATGCTAAAACTTTGTGCTCTATCCCCCAATTCGTAATATTTTTGTTGGGTTCATCTTGTATCCCTCCCTCTCTATATGTTTGTATTGTATTAAACTTCAATTTCTTTAAATTCAATATTTTCCTTTGTTCATCATTCCCTCAATTTTGCATTTCTGTTTCCATCTTTTTTATTTCCTTTTCCAAAGAATTAACTTCAGACATGTATTTTTTTTAACCGTAGCCATGTAACTTATTATTTGTCCTCTTAAATGTGCCTTCAAAGAATCCCATACCACAAACATATTAGTTACAGAATGTTAATTCAGGTCCACAAAAATCTTTTCATTAAACCTCCATCTATAACCTATATTTTGCTCCTCATCCAATAAAACTGACATAACTAAAGGTGAGTGGTCAGGCAATATTCTCGCTTGATTTTCAATACTATGGAGTTGAGAAGCAATTTTAAAAACATGTCTATACGGGAATATGGAGGGGTATGTCCACGTCTGCTGCAGGCTCGTTGGTGACTGACAAGTACGATGCGGGACAGGCAGACACGGTTGCAGCGGTTGCAAGGGAAAATTGGTTGGTTGGGGTTGGGTGTTGGGTTTTTCCTCCTTTGTCTTTTGTCAGTGAGGTGGGCTCTGCGGTCTTCTTCAAAGGAGGCTGCTGCCCGCCGAACTGTAAGGCGCCAAGATGCACTTTTGGAGGCGATATCAGCCCACTGGCGGTGGTCAATGTGGCAGGCACCAAGAAATTTCTTTAAGCAGTCCTTGTACCTCTTCTTTGGTGCACCTCTGTCTCGGTGGCCAGTGGAGAGCTCGCCATAGAACACGATCTTGGGAAGGCGATGGTCCTCCATTCTGGAGACGTGACCCACCCAGCGCAGTTGGGTCTTCAGCAGCGTGGATTTGATGCTTGCGGACTCTGCCAGCTCGAGCACTTCGATGTTGGTGATGAAGTCATTCCAATTAATGTTGAGGATGGAGCGGAGACGGCGCTGATGGAAGCGTTCTAGGAGCCGTAGGTGATGCCGGTAGAGGACCCATGATTCGGAGCCGAACAGGAGCGTGGGTATGACAACGGCTCTGTACATGCTGATGTTTGTGTGTTTCTTCAGGTGATTGTTTTTCCAGACTCTTTTGTGTAGTCTTCCAAAGGCGCTATTTGCCTTGGCGAGTCTGTTGTCTATCTCTTTGTTGATCCTTGCATCCGATGAAATGGTGCAGCCGAGGTAGGTAAACTGGTTTTCCGTTTTGAGTTTTGTGTGCCCGATGGAGATGTGGGGGGGCTGGTAGTCATGGTGGGGAGCTGGCTGATGTAGGACCTCAGTTTTCTTCAGGCTGACTTCCAGGCCAAAGATTTTGGCAGTTTCCGCAAAACAGGACGTCATGTGCTGGAGAGCTGGCTCTGAATGGGCAATTGAAGCGGCATCGTCTGCAAAGAGTAGTTCACGGACAAGTTGCTCTTGTGACTTGGTGTGAGCTTGCAGGTGCCTCAGATTATATCAGGATGCATCTTCCTCCAACTATCAACAAGTTTCATTTTATTCATAAAATTTTTCACATCCTTTGTCACCTTATTTTTAACCATGATTCCTCCTGATCTTTCCAACTTGGAATTAAAGGTAAAATTAAAGTATCCTCCCATAATTATTTTCCCTTTTGCAATAGCTAACTGCATAAAAACATCTTGTATAAATTTTCCATCATCGACATTCAATGCATATGTATTCATCAAAGTTCAATATTCAGAATAAATTTTGCAATTTGTCGCACATACTTCTCTCCTTTATCAGTCATTACATCTAATATTTCAATTGGTAGACTTTTTATTATTAATTGTTTATTAATATTGCTACTCCTCCAGCTTTAGAGTTAAATGAAGAAGAGAATACCCCACACTCACCTAGTCTCTCTTTAATTTCATATGTTCTGTTTCTGTTAAATGATTTTCTTGTATAAAAGCCACATCCACTTTAGTTTTTTTTTTCATATAATTCAATAATCTTTTTCTCTATCGGACTCTGAATTCCATTAATATTAATACTAATAAATGCCAATTTCCCTGCCATTAGACATCAAAGTTAAAACCAATATTCCTCCAGGATCCCCTCCATCTCCCCAGCCAACCCAACCCTCCCCATATTGTATCTTGCATCTATAAATAGTCCAAGCTAAAAACCAAAAAAAAAAGATTTAAAAAAAGGAAGAAAAAAGAAGAAAGATAAGGAAAACCCCCAGAGACGTGTGATGTTAAAGCATCTCAATCACCCTGATCTATATGGGATCCAAAACTAGTCTCATTAGTATCCATGATAGCGTAGTGGTCCACATCACAATCCTCACTAACTCACTCGAAACATCATACCATCCCTTCGAATAAGCTTATCAATAGACCTTTTAATCCAATAATCTTATCCAGTATATTGGATCACGCACAATATAGGTTAAACCTTCCTCCCCTTTTAACTCTCTCGAAACTCGATGTATTTTCAGTTACAGCAAAACCTCTTGTTTAATAAATTCAAGTGTCTACAACCATCTGCTGATCTTTGACAGGCAATGAATTGGCATATAATTTTGTTTCATTAGGCTCAATAAAAAATCTATTCCTCCCTCCCAGGACAAATACTTTCAAAACAGTTGGATATCTCAAAACAAAAGCATAGCCTTTTTTCCATAATACATCTCTAACTGGATTAAACTCCTTTCTATTTTTCAACAAATCAAAACTTATATCTGTATTTTAAAAAGTCTTATTTCAGTTGTAAATCAAAGGTGATTGTCTTTCTTTAGCTTGTTTCGCTGCCAGCTCCAATATCTTCTCTCTTACTTCATATCAAAGGAATCTGACTAGTTTTGGATGTTTTCGTGGGTTCTAATGGTTGTCCTTGGAGGATAGGACAATGGCCATTCTCAAGTTTCTACCCTCAGGATCATTCCATGCTGCTACATTTCAGTTTGTTGCTTGCACTACATTATGGAGTTCACCCAAACTTCATAGGCAAGGAGAGAAGACTTTGTGTCAGCCATAGAAATGTGGAGAATGAGGTCTTGCCAACCTTTCAAAAATGCAAGTATTCACAGACTGTTCTAAATGAGACTTCTGTGGCAAGCTCCTACCAATATTATCTGGCTATCATCACAAGTTTTTATGAGCTGAAACTTTTGGAATGCAATTGTTTGAAAATGTGAAGGAATTTAGCACAAAATTTCATCTGTGTATTTGCAGTTTAAGTTTTAAAGGCTTCAGAAATGTGAGTGATGCTTTGTATCAATATTTATGGCTAGTGACATAAGTAACAACATCAGATTTGTTGAAGGTTGCATGTCATTCTTGGAAGTCCTAATGTTTATTAATTTTTTTCTGCCAATTAGAGGTTGATAGTGACTCGGAGACGGAAACAGATGGATCTGATAAGGAACAAGATGAGCCTGAAACAGAAAATGAAGGAGATGAAATGCCTCATAAATTCAACAAAGCTACTCATTCGAGTCATTCTGTTTCTAATCAGTCAGCCCACTCTGCACCCATTGGTCTCAGTGTGGCAAAAACTTCAAAGTCATCATCTAGTTCATTGCCATCAGGGTCTACAACACAGACTTATAGAGGAACTCCATCATCTTCATATGCACCACCAACACCATCTGGTAATATCTACTTTCTTTTCCCACCTGATTTACCAACTAGTTTCCTATCTTTTTTTTCTGAAGACGTTTTCTTTGGGGAATTTTATTAGAGGGGATAAAAATAACATATACTTGCATAGTCCCTCAAATGTTAATAAAAGCCACTTCATAAGAATATAATGAGTTATTAGAGTTGATATTTAATTGCTGCAATGAAGATAAATTTAAATGAACGTTTTAAACCATTAAAGAGTTGCAAAGCATTTCAGAGTTGGCAAATTCCAAAGCTTGGATATTAGTTGATCCAGATGTAGAGCAACTACATTAAAGGGTGGTTAGAAATCTAACTTGAAGGATTTGAACCATTGGAGTAGTTTTTCCATCTTTTATGCAACTTTATCTCACCCCTTTCCAAATTGGTGGGGAAGGCAAGACTGCTAAACTCAGAAGAATATATGTAAATTAATGCTGCATGTTGGGTCTATTTTCTAATATCCATTTTCCAGGTGCTGCTAATTCTGTTTTGGCCTCTCATGCAGCCCAATGTGACGTTAACCCATAGGAGCATAACTTTATTTACTCAATTATGATACCCCAAGGCAGGCAAAACTCTAGAAGAATGAATGGAAGGAGGAAGGCAGTGAAAAAATCTTCAGGGGATGTTTCCACATCTTATTCAGTGGAACCTTGGTGGTGGGGAAACAGTTTAAGAATATTCACAGAAAGAGGGCGGCACGGTTGGTGTAGCAGTTACTGCAACGCCTTCACAGTGCCAGCAATCAGGACCATGGTTCAATTCCTGCGCTGTCTGGAAGGAGTTTGTATGTTCTCTCCTTATCTACGTGGGTTTTCCCCAGGAGCTCCGGTTTCTTCCCCCCGTTTGAAATGTACAGGGGGTGTAGGTTAATTGGTTGTAAATTGGGCAACTCAGACTTGTGGGCCGATGGCCTGTTTCTGTGCTGTATGTCTAAATTTAAAGATAGCAATTGCTGTTGAATTTAATTTGGTAAAAGTAGGCAAGCATAGGTTTGTTAAATGCATATCACATGCGGAGGGGCTAGTGGAGTTGTTCAAGTGAACCGGTAATGACTTGAAGGGCCGACATGGCCTGTTTCCGTGCTGTAAACGGTTATATGGTTATATTTGCTGAACACTTAGGCTGTTTGTGGGTCGAAGCTTGAACTTCTTGTAGCCAACCCTTTCAACTCACCCAACCATTCTTGCATAGATGTGTCTGTTCTTGGTTTTATCAGTTGTCAGCCTGAGGACAAATGTAAATTTGAGGAACAATGCATCATATTCATTCTGAAAAGCTTTCAAAGTAATAGCACAAACATAATTATTTTCTAATTTTATGTAATTCCAATCCCACCTGATTCCACCGTTTCCATCCTTCTTAACCAAATCCTGAACTTCTAATTTCTCTCAAAATTCTCCCCCTTTCCCCCTCCTCACTGGTCTCTCCCTTTCTCTTCCAATCTTTCACTTTTTGTCTCTTGGCCCCTCTCCAGCTTTCTCCATTGAAATACATCATATCACCTCCTTTTAACTTTAGCCGTGATAAGGGATGCCGAACCATTTCTAACCATGGGTGCTGCCTGACCTGCTGAGTTCCTCCTATAGCTCAGTGTTTGCTCAAGATTCCAGCGTCTGCACCTTTTGTTGGTTTTCACCTTTGCTTTTAATTAATTTGTTTCCGGGTAACAATGCACCATAGAGATTGCAATAGTCCTCAGTCACATGGAATCTTGATTGGTAGTTAGTTAAATATCACATGATTGGCTTATATGATGAAGTACATGGAATTGAAAAGTTAGTAAACTGGAAATTGGCTCAAAGGCAGGCAGTGGAGAGTTGCGGTGAATGGTTGTTTTTCAGACTGAAGTGGTATTCCCAAGGGGGTGGGGGAGAATTAGTACTGAGACAGTTGTTTTTGTACTCAGAGAGGAAAATCATTTGCAGGGCTCAGGGGAAAGAGTTGAATTGGTCTCACAGGATTTTGCTTTAAGTCGGTAGCTTGCTGGGCCAAATGGCAGTGTTTTGTCTGTAATAATTTTGTAACTTGAGGTGCTACATGTGCGATGCGGCTCACGCTCCTCATTAAGAGAGGCTGATATCACAATTTGTCATCTGCTTTTATCACAATTTTAAACTCCGAACAAGTAATGCAGTACTGTATGTTGCCTCCACAGAACTATGGTCTGAACTTTCATGTCATTGAATAAAAGAATCAACGTGGTGAATTATGTTAAGTTGATATATTTTTGGAGTTGAGGTATGTTGTGTGCAGAGATATGTGCAGAGAAAAAAAAATTCTATATGATGCATAACTTGTGGGTTGGTAAGTGATGAGAACACAATAATAAGCTACAAAAGGATACAAAATGTGAGCTTAATATACAATTGTGGCTAAATCTTTCTTGGGGTTGAAATAGAAGTATATAGAGTTGGAATCGTAAGAGACTAGAGGTGTGCGGTAGTGGGCTGAGGGGAAGGTTCTGAGTTGGCGCCAGGAGCTCCAATATGCTGAGAAGTGAGGGAAGAGGTTAGATAGGAGAGGAGGGGAGGGAATGCCACTGAGCCCGAGGTCATACTCCTGCCTGGGAGGCCCTCTCCTTGATGACACCGGGACGAGTGATTCTTCTGGCCGCTTGTGTCCGGGAGACGATGGCACTCAGTTTGAGTGGGAGAGTTGGAAAGGAAAGTCAATAGGGGAAGATGAAGCAGAAATGGAAAGAAAGAGGGGAGGGAGTTACCTGAAACAAGGACAATAGTCGTTCTAATTTCATGTCGAGTGAATTTTTTTTCAACCTGTGAGGTCAGTTTGGCTCTGAAAAGTTTCGGATACATGAGAATTTCTGATTTGTTTCGGATATCCTCATTTATCCAATTTTTAAAAAAAGTTATGCTTTAATTTTAATTTTATTTAAAATAATAATTTAATTTTAAATAATAAAATTATTTTAATTTCCTTTTAATATTTGTCCACTTCTCACTATCCTTTGTGATTCCTGTATTTTGGTAATATTGTAAATATTAAAATTTGTTAATTCTGATATATTTTGCAAATATAAACACAAACTTCCCTTCTCTTGGTTCAGGCAAACGAAGACGGGTCACAGATGAGAAAGAGCTGCGTATACCTTTGGAATATGGGTAATTGTTTTATGTATAATTTTGCTATTTGCATTCCAGTTGAATTGGACCTTTCCATTGTAACTGTGACTTGAAGAAGCAAGTAATTTTGAGGGAATGTTTTTGATTTAATTTTCTTCACAAACTAAAGTGGATTCCTGGCATGATTCCTATTATAGTAAAGGAAAGCTTGAAATATTACACCATTTGTTAAACGTTTTCATTCTAGGTTTGGCTAACCAAACATTTTTGTCCATTTGAGTATTATACTTATTGAGGACATGAAAAATGTTATTATAAATTACTTTTTCTCTACTGACTCGGTCTAATCCTTTTTGTTGAAATCTGTCTTGTATATCCATTCGAAGCAAATATGTAATAGCTGTAAGTGAAATTTCTCCAGGGTAATTTTCTTTTGCTCTGCTACAATGCCTGTATCATATTATAATTTTTTAAATCATAAATAATACTTCATTTTGTCATCTACATGAGTTTGTAATTGAGATTTGTGTTGGTCAAGATTCACTTATGAACCCTCAGATATGTGATACTTTGTTCCCCTGTCATTCTTTAATCATCTTGGTGTGTATGTAAGAAATAGTTAAACCAGTGGAAATATTTAGTCAATCAGGCTGCTTGACAGGATGCAGCAGACAATATTCTTCAATATTCTTCAATATTCTTGAAAGGCTATTTACCTCAAGTGTTAATTCTATTTCTCGCCCCATAGATGCTGCTTAGTGTCCTGTGTATGTGTGCTTCCTGAGTTTTCTGTTACTATTTCAGATTTCCAGTTTGAATTTTGAGAAACCTGGAAAGTGAACCATAAAAGGTCAAATCAGTGATGAATAGGAAAAATTAAAAAAGAAACAAAAGATTCTGTGGATTTAGGTCAGTTGTCAGCTCATGCAGTGCAGGGATGTGGCAGTTGTCTTGATTTTTGCACAAGTTGCACGCCTTCGAAATACAGAATGTGTTAGAGGTCAGATGGAGATGCATCTGCCCTTCTTTGCTGTTTGGCTCAGCACTGAATGCAATGGTGGATTCATGATGTCCTGAGCTGAGGAATTTGATTACCACATCTGATCACAATTTTATGGTGGACATCTGAATGGGTGACACTGTACTGAAGTAAAGTTTTCAAAAATGTAATATTAATTCATTCATAATTGGTGGTCATGGTTTTAAATGAAATTATTTTCTTTAACTTTTCATTAATTTAAAATGTAATAATTTGAAGTGTTTGTAAGTTTATCTAATCATGGGCATTTAGAAATAGTGGACAAGATGTTCTGCTAGATTGAGTTGGGCATCCCATGAAAATTAAACATAACCCATAGTCTAGATTGAGCATTATTTGACCCAGTATATTTTGGGAGGAATGTTAATATTTTCAAAAATGTAGCAGTTATATTGAGGTGGGACTGCATCTATGTGAATATTTAAAGATGGGAACAGTGGCTCTAAAGGCATGGAATGCACATACAGAGCAGTAATGCTATGAAAATTATTAGTTTATATGTTGGTAGGTTACTACCTCGAAGTGAAACATGAAAGTCGGCAAATGCTGCGACTATAGTAAGAACACACCGAAATGCTGGAGGAACTTAGCCGGTCTTGCAGCATCCATAGGAGATATAGATATATTGCCAACTTTTTGGGCCTGAGCCCTTCAAGGAATAAACAAAAAAAAAAGGAAATCTCAGAATAGAGACTGTGCTGGCTGGGGGAGGAGTCCAGGCCAACAAAAGGTGTTAATTGATTCTGATAAGGGAAGAGGTGAGAATTTTTGTCTGTTTGAAAGGAGACAAAGGAAAAAGGGAGACAGATCTGAGGGAAGGCGATTGGTTCCGCCTCACCATCACTTGGGACCCCAAACATTGCTTCCAAGTGAGCAACATTTCACTTGTGAATTTGCAGGAGTCATCAGCTGCATCTGGTGCTCCTGTTGTGGTCTCCTCTACATTGGAGACACAAGATGCAGACTGGGAGATCACTTTGTTGAACACCTCGGCTCTGTCCACTGCAATAGCGTGGATCTCCCAGTGGCAATCCATTTCAATTCCCCATCCCATTCTCTTGCTGACCTGTCTGCCCATGGTGTCATGCACTGCCAGACTGAGACCATCTGAAAATTAGAGGAATAACACCTCATCTTCCATCTGTGCACCTTCCAACCTGATGGCATTAACATCAACTTCTTTGGCTTTCGTTAAACAACCACTCCCCCCACCCCACCCACCCCATTGCCTTCTCCCAGCTCTGACTCTACATTTTTCCCATTGTCCCTTTTCACACAGACAAAATCAGTTCTTCACTTTTTGCTCCTTACCTTAGCTAATTAACACCTTTTGTTGGTCTGGACTATGCCCTTAGCTGGCACTGTTATAATTCTGGGATGTCCTGTTTTTTGCTTATTCCTTGAAGAAGGACTCAGACCTGAAACATCTGCAGTATGGTATATCTTAATCTCCTATCGATTCTGCAAGACCAGTAGAATACTATCTCTAGTTTGGGGTAAATTTTGATATGAAGCAGGTTAGTAGAGAAGTACAATGAAATGAACCTTAATATTAGAAGACTATAATTATCAGGCATAATGGAAAAGTATAATTTCTCTTGCATTAATAGAATTGTGTAAAGTTTTGATGAAGTAAATTAGGAAAATCTTCTGCAACCCACTTAATTGGTCATTAGACATCATGCAAATATAAAGGAGGAAGAAAGCCAGACAATTTTTTTTTCAATCAAAAATGTTGATGTGACATGCAATATCAAAGCAGAATTTGGGGCAGATATTGAACTTCTCACCACTTTTTTTTTATAAGAAAGTTGATAAACATTTGAACAGTTTTTTGCAACTCATAGAAGTGAGTACCATGACCAACAGAGAAGTGATGGGTTATAGGTGCTGTTTCTATACGACATAAACCAGATGACCAGAGCAAGTTTTTGTCATGTTTGCAGTGAATTGGCTCTTTTTGTTGTCATTTTTATATGGTTTGTACACAAAAGACAATTTGTGCTCGTTATTAGTAGTTATTAACTATCAAACAGTGAGGTCTATTATCTTTCAGTGGCATTCAATTTCTTAGCATCTTAAACATTCAACAATTGTCTTTACCACTATGTTGTTTCTTGATCCATTGATATCATTGATAAGATGGGCAAGTATTGTTTTTACTTTACAAGAACATAAGAAATAGAAGTGTCTGATCCCCTATACAATAGGTTCATGGTGGATCAGGTCTTGGCCTCAACTGTTCCTCACAAATTACATAATTCCTTTCAAAATAAGCCCAATTCCTATTTTGAAGCTATTATGCCCCCTAGCTATAGATTCCCTCATGAATGAAATGATCATGCTCATAACGTTACTCCATAGGGCCCATCTGAATTGTGCTTCAATGAAAGCGCTTCTGATTCTTCTCAACTCCAAAGAGTAAAGCTCAGCCTGCTCAATAATCTTCACAAGACAGCTCTTCATTTCAGTCATCATTCATGTGAGCCTTCAGTGGACTGTCTTTAATATTGGTTGGTACCTTGATAAATTAAAAGACCAAGATCATACCTAGTACTTCATTTGTAGTCTCACTGATGTCCTGAAAAGATGTAAACCGATTTCCCTGCTTTTATACTCCAACCCTACTGTACCTCCACTCAAACTGTGTTTTGTGCATCACACCCAGAACCCTCAATAATAGCAGAATCTGTTAGTTGTAAGTGGGAGGAAACAGGAGCCCCCAGGGAAAACTCATGCAGACTCGGGAAGAACGTACGAACTCCCGGCAGACAGTGTGGGATTCGAACCCCGATCGCTGGCGTGTTAAAGGAGTTGCATCTTTTTAAATTCTTATGCTATTTCAATATGTTCTGCTTCCACTTAATTTGGATTCTAGCCTTTTTTCAAATAACAAATTTTTATCTTTGAACTAGAGTCTTCTGCTTTCTGTTTTCCCTACTTGCTGAGTAGGGGGAAAGTTGATATTTCCTACAATCTATTCCAGGATTGTAGGAAAGCAGTCCGGCATTATTTCCTTACTGATTGGCTGAGTTACTATTAACAGAAAGAATACATGTTTTTATATTGACACATACTGAATTTTTGATAGGGAATGACTAGGTGAATCTAACTGTTTAAAAATAAATCTTTGCAACTTATTAAATTTGGAGGAAAAAATACAGTCATCAGTTAAAATCATGGCAAGGGTAAATTGTTTCATCAACACATACACTCTAACCTGGAAATATTTCACCAGGTGTCCCAGGAGGCAAGTTATTTTCTCCCAGCTTGTTGGACATTGTTTGCAAACACAAGCATTCTGGTTGACTTCCCTGGAACTTCTTGACATTGAATTTTTTTTCCACGGCGACTGAATGATTGGTGATGTGATAGGGGAATTGTTCAGTTATTTGACAGTTCACTGAAAATTATGGATTATTATTTCATTGCCCAGTCACTTCCTTTCTTGCAGCTGGAAGAAATTGCATTCTGATGATGAGCATGTGTAATGGGGAAGTGGTCAGTATTCAAATACTACTGTAGCATGCACTGAAAATGCTGATTTAGGATGGCAAACAGTCAGGAAAAAAATATTTGGGATTATCATGTAATAGGAAATTAATTTATTTCTTTATTGTTTAGGTGGCAGCGAGAAACCCGAATTAAGACTGTTGGTGGCCGTCTTCTGGGAGAAGTGATTTATTATGCCCCTTGTGGAAAGAAACTTCGTCAGTACCCTGAAGTAATAAAGGTAATTGCCTCATATCTTAGATCTTGTTGAATTGCAATTGACTATAAATAACATTAATTACTTATGTAATTAGTTGTACTGGTTTTGTTTCTATATATTTTAGCTTTGCAATTGAAAAGAATATTATTTGCATCCCATTAAAAAAAACCCTTCATATTGTAACTATACGGTGCCTCTGCGAAAAGAAAGCAGCACGTCTGCACCGAGCTGAGTGAACTAGTAGCTGAGCCCTATTCAAACAGCCCGCTACAAAAGCAATACTGCGAACCCCCCCCCCCACCCACCAGGCTGTCTCAGGGGAGTGATGTCAGCGCATAGTATCAGGAGCGGCGCCCACAATCTGCTCTTTAACCCTGGCTCTTCTCCTCAGTGAGGAGGCGGTCTCTGCGCCATTGTGTATAGGCTGTGTGCTGGGGCGATTTGGCCCCTTGTGTACGGGGCCAGACCAGACCGCTACTCCACCCCCCCCCCCCAAAAGAACTGCAAACAGTTCTCACAGTCTTTGTTTTAGAGTTCTTTGGAGAGTGGCCACATTGCTGCAACTGAGGAGCAGGTTCCGTCCCATCTAAGTGGGCCCATTTCAAACGGTCCATAGTGAACATGTCCTGTCTACCCCCAACGTCCAGAGTAAAAATCACCCCATCTCTCTTAAGCACTTTAAAAGGTCCATCGTAAGGGCATTGTAAAGGGGTTTCTTGCTGGTCTCTCTGGACAAAAACAAAATCCGCAGTTTTCAAATCTGAGGTGTGGCAGCATGGCATGCCATGTGTGGTAGTAGTGAGTAGGCGTGGGTTGGCTATACAATCCCTTAAACGCTGCAGGCACTGGGTTGAGGTTGAGGTTCAGTGGAGCTGAAATGGAGGTCACCTGGAATGGTGAATGGTATCCCGTAGACTATTTCAGCCGACGAGGTGGGGAGGCCTTCTTTTGGTGCTGTGTGGATGCCAATCAGGACCCACAGGAGTTCATCCATCCATTTCAGGCCCTGGAGTCATGCTTTCAGCGACACTTTCAAGAGGTGGTGAAAGTGCTCCACCAGTCCGTTTGTTTGGGGGTGGTAGGCAGTCGTGTGGTGTAACTGGCTATCATAGAATCTTGATAGTGTTGGCCACAGGGAGGAGGTGAACTAGGATCCTTAGTCAGAGGTAATATGCGAGGGGACGCCAAAACGAACGACCCTCTGAGACAAGAATGCCCGCACGCAAGTCTCTGTGTCACAGGATGGCATAGGGATTGCCTCTGGCTAGCGTGTGAAATGATCGACCACAGTGAACTGGTACCTCATCCCTTGACTGATTGGCAGTGGTCCCATGATGAACACGTGGATATGGTGGAATCTGTTTTCGGTAGATGGGAAGGATTGTAACTGTGCCTTGGTGTGTTGCTGGATTTTAGCACGTTGACATTGTACACAAGTCTTTGCCCAGGGAGAGACTTCGTAGAATAGTCTGCGCCATACAAAGCAATCTGAGACAAGGCAGACCGTTGATCTGATGGAGTGGTGTCCAAACAGTGGGAAGGATGGGCCTCGAGCAGCCAGTGGACATGTCACAAAGGAGTAGTGGTCCTCCTGGTTCATGGACGAACTCCTGTACCTGCAGTTCTGTGATGGCCGTGCAGTAAACCTGCATATCTGGATCCTTAGCAAGTTTCATGTCAATGCCACCCATAACCTCTGAGATTGTTGGGCATGAAAGTGTGTCTGCTACTACATTGGATGTCCCTGCGATGTATTGGATGTCTGTAGTAAATTCCGAGATATAGGAAAGATGACATTGCTCTCCAGTCGACCATGGGTCCAAGATCTTCCCCAGCGTTTGAATCAGTGGTTTGTGGTTTGTGTATGCCGTGAATACCCGGCCTTCTAGGATGTACCTAAATGGCTAGCAGCTCCCAATCAAAAGTGCTGTACTTAAGTTCGGGTGGCCTCAGGTGCTTGCTGAAAAAAGCAAGTGGCTTCCATTGTTGATCGACCCACTGCTGCACCAACCACTCTCTCGGAGGCATCTGTCGTCAATGACAAAGGGGAGTCTGGGTCTGGGTGGGCCAAGAAAATGGCTTCAGATAGTGCTGTTTTGGTTGCGTCAAAGGCTTGGAGTGCCTCGGTGGACCAGGTGAGAATGATGAGGTTGATTAGTGGTTCCATGATGGCTGGGAGGAAATGATGGTAAAACTTCACCATCCCTATGAATTCCTGCAGTCCCTTGAGAGAGGTTGGTTTGGAAAAACTGTGGATGGCCTCTACCTTGTTGGGCAGTGGTGTGGCTCCCGTGCTGGTGATACGATGTCCCAGGAAATCAATGGTGTCCAAGACAAATTGGCATTTTGCTGGGTTGATCGTTAACCCATGAACCTGAAGCTAGGCAAAGAGCTGCTGAAGGTGCTCCATGTGTGTTCCTGTTTTGGGGTTGGTATGAGAATATAGTCTAGATAAACAAATATTTCCTCCAGGTCCTGAGTCACAACGTCCATAAGGCACTGGAACGTCTGGGCTGCATTTTTTAGGCCAAAAGGCATGCACTCGAATTTAAAAAGTCCGAACAGGGTGATAATGGCAGTCTTTGGGTTGTCATCGGGGTGCACTAGGATCTGATGATATCCTTTAACCAAATCAACTTTAGAGAAGATTTGAGCTCCCCGGAGTTGAGCAGTGAAATCTTGCACGTGGTATTGGATATCGGTCTGGCACTGTTGCGTCATTTAACCACTGGTAGTCTCCATATGAGCGCCATCCTCCAGAGTTCTTGGGGACAATATATAGGGGGGAGGCCCAGGGGCTATTCAAGCAGTGGATAGTACCTAACTACTCCATGGTTGCAAACTCTGTTTTGGCCAAGAGGATCTTATCCTGGGGAAGTCAGTCTTGCCCTTGCATAAACTGGTGGTCCAGTGGTCTCAATGAAGTGCTGCACACCATGTGCAGGTTCTGTGTTGTGGAAGTGACGGGAAATCGACCAGTAGGGAGGTGTACTCATTCCAGTTGGAGGTGTGGACTCCCATTGGCTGGAAATTTCGTTAGCGTACGGTAAAGGGAAAAACCTGGAAGGTTGCAGTGTTCACTAGAGGCAGCACCTGGTCAGCCCAGCAGTTCGTTGGTCCACAGAAAGTCTACCCCTAGGAGGGCCTGACTGTGCACTCCCATCAGAAAACTGTGTCCTTGGTGTGGATGGTCACGAGTCGAGTTCCATAGCTGGGGATTGTAGAACCATTGGCTGCCTGTCAGGGGAAACCTTGGGCGTTTTTCTCCACTTGAAGAATGTGGGTGGTATGAGGCTGATCTTTGCACCAGTGTCCTCGAGGAACAGTCTTCAGGTACAGGAGGCCTTTACTGGTGCCAACCACCGAGGCCACTAACGATGGTTGGCTTGCTCATTTCCTGGCGTCCGTGGAAATTATAAGGGGGACTCAACGTCAGGCATTACAGCCCCATCGACTATGGTAGTAGCAATAATGAGTAGCCTTGTTAGGACGGTCACCATGCTGCGTCTGTACGGCTGCCACAGCTGTTGGGGAGGGGGACTCAGTAGTCCCTGCTAGTTTGGTAGCACCCACCATGCAAATAGGTTGGACATGGATTGAGTCTGGCTGAGGGAGTCAGAAAAGCCAGTCCGCTTCCTTGGCCATGAGGTGCGGGTGAGCAAAGTCCATATTGGAGATGGCAGAGGCAACGTGGATTGGTAACTTCGACAAGAATAGGGCTTCAAACAGAAAACACTTGGTGTGTCTGTCTGCTAACGCCGCTAGCTCCTGCATAAGGTCCGAGGGGTTGTGATACCCAAGATCCTGTGAGTTAAGTACGAGAATGACCCGTTCGTGCCGGCTGAATTCAAAAGAGTCGAGTAAGAATCGACGAAAGAGGGTGTACTTGCATTCCATGGGTGGGTGGTTCACAAAAGAGCTGACTCTTGCTGCTGTGACTGGGTCCAGGGCACTGACAATGTGCCAGAATTTAATGTCTTCAGCTGTGATGTCTCATAGCATGAACTGTGCCTCAGCTAGTTGCAATCAGCTGCATGGCTGATTGGCCCAAAATGGTGGCAAGTGGATGCCCACGGTGTTCACTGTAGCTGGGGCAGTGCAGAAATGGTAACGACTGCAGCAAGTTCATCGCCGACAGCTTCAGGAGCCACTGAAAAGCCAGTAGGGTCCATGTTGCTGTGTGCTCAGTAGGTCTCAAACCATTGAAACCTATGCGGGGTCACCACTCTAGTGCGCATGATATGGTGATGCTGCAAAAAGAAAGGAGCATGTCTGCACCAAGCTGAGTGAACCAGGAACTGACTCTTTAATTCAAACAGCTGGCGCCACAAAAACAATACTGCGAAACCCTACATCCACCTTGCCTCACGGGAGTGACGTCAGTGCACAGTCTCAGGAGCGGCGCTCGCTCCTTCAGTCCCCTCTTTAACCCTGGCACTCCTCCTCAGTGAGGAGACCGTCTCTGTGCCGCTGAGTGTCGGCTGTGTGCTGTGGCGATTTGGCCCCTTGTGTACTGGGCTGGGCTGGACTGCTGCACCATCCTATATCTATATTTATTCTTTATCCCATATTAAAACACTCAAACTAAGTAAAGTATAGCAATTGTTTATACAGTAATACTGATATGCAGTGGACTGTTTGATTCTGCTTTAATATCATCATGTAGCTTATTCACTCAAAATACCTTCTCAAAGTTTCAGCCATTGATTTTCTTCAGTAACTAAAACTAGTCTATTGCTCAAAGTAGTTGAGCTGGTTCTGCAGTGTGAACTTGTGCAGTGCACCTAATTTCCTGGGATGTTTCAAAGTGGTGGAAGCATTCTTCTTCAGGTTCTTGCTGGTTCACCTAAATTATATTTCAATATTTTTAATGGAGAGCTAGAAGCAAAATTTCAGAAGCTTTTGTTTTAAATATAGTGCAACTCAGATAATCCAAAATGGTTGGGTCCTGCCTATTTTGGATAAACTATATTTTTGGATAACTGGTCATTTTTTAAACGCACTCGAATAGCAGCAGCAAGTTATTTGTAACAGTGTTTAAACAACAAACAATAAGGGAAGTCTTTTTAAGCATGAAATAATGTTTAATTCTCACCCCCAAAAAACCTCTTTTTATTTTCAGTCACATCCACAGACCGATCTGCAGACCTCTTTGCCATTGCAAAGCCCTCGAATGCTCTGTTGGAATCAAAATGGCATCTCAGAGATGCCCATGAACATGCTGTGTTTAACATTTTTTCCCAACCTGTAATGCCAGTTTGGCTCTGAAAAAAAATTAGGATAACTGAGGATTTCTTATTGTTTCAGATATCCTCATTTTTCCAAAATTTTTCAGAGGTGAAATGACATTGTTTCGGATTTGAAATTTTTCAGATAAATGAAGATTTTTGCTTTTTCTGAAAAATTATCTGAAAATTTTTTTGGGGGTGAACAGAAGTCACTTCCAGGTCAAAATTTTTTTGGGTTAACTGAGGATTTCAGATAATCTGATTTTGGATTCTCAGAATTGTACTTGGAACTTCAGAAAATATATTAAACTGCACTTTGGCTTGGAATTAGTTAAAAGCTGATTTGTTTTTAAAACATTTGCGTTGCAGACATCTCTCGTATGGATGTAAATTAAAAAACAAATTGAAGTTTTAAATAGCAGATAAAACAGAATTAAATTAATTCAGGTAATGTTGCGGCTTCCAGATGATGCTGTTATTATATAAATATCCCCATTCTTTTTAAGCAGTGTGATATTAATAATGAATTCATTATAATTGCCCCAGAAGATCCTCTGATATATTTAAGGATATGTAATTTGAGTATTATATTACATTTATGCCCTTGAGGGTGCCAGTTTTGATTTCTGTATTGCCAGTGTGTACCATTTTTAAAATAAAACGTAAAATTGAACAGTTTTATATATTTATATTTTCTCCCCATTCCCCCCTGCAACCCAAAAGAAAAAAAAAGGAAAGAAAAAAAAGAAACCCCTACCATTTAATATACAATAATATTAGCATATGCAATCATTAATTGTTATTAATAGACAGTAGACAATAGGAGCTGGAATAGGCCCTTTGGCCCGTCGAGCCAGCACCGGCATTTTACAGAGCATGGCTGATCACTACCATCAGTACCCCTTTCCAGCCTTATCCCCATAACCCTTAACTCCTTTGCCCACTAGAGTCCTATCTAACTCGAATTAAGATATATAAAATTACTTTTTTTGTATCATTGGTCATGGATATTTGATGAATTTTTTAATCATTTTTTCCTGTAATGATGCAAACAATTAAATATTTTTTTTTTAATTGAATAGTTGATGGGGGCAATGCTGTATTGTGTTAGTTTTAATTGTATTTCTAAAGTCAGTTTAAAAAAGTAATATTTTTAATCTCTTTTTTGCAGTACCTTGCAAGGAATGGAATAACGGACATTACAAGAGATAACTTCAGCTTCAGTTCAAAAATGAATGTTGGTGACTTCTATGAAGCCAGAGATGGGCCTCAGGTAATGCTTAACACCTTGGTGGTCTTTTCAGTTAGAATCATAACTTTGTGCTCTCCAGAGTGAGGGACTGGAGCAATTGCACCAGGAACGTCTATGGTTAAATCTCACATTCATAGTAGTTTCCACTGTGTGGCCGAGTAAGATATTAGTGCACATTAGAGTTGTGAGCTCGAGATCAAGAAAATGGCTGGCTTCAATGAATAGGAGAAGAAAGTTGTATGTTCAGTTGTGGAGTTGCCGTTGATGCTATTCACCTATATCTAGTTGACCAAAACTGCATGATACTCCAAATGCAGCTTCACCAATGTCTTGTACAGTTGTAAAGCACGCAAGTCTCCAGACACGGTTGTTGAAGTAAAAACACCATGCTGGAAAAACTCAGCAAGTCAAATGGTGTACTTTTATCTAGCCAAGATAGAGATACATAACCAACATTTTAGGCTTGAGCCCTTCATCAAGGCTGTAATATGATGTCCCTGCTCCTTGTCTGAGTTAAATTCTGTCTGCCATTCTTTGGCTCACTTTCCAAAATCTAGGTGCTGATGTAGTAATCTTTCTTCACTGTCCACCATATCATTAATTTTGGCATAATTCACAAGCCTACTAACAATTCCAAGTTGTTACTTTAGATAATAAACAACTGTGGACCCAGCACAGATCCCTGAGCACATCACTAGTCATAGACCTCCACTACCACTGGATGAGTGCTATCAACCCAAGTCTGTATCCAGGAGAGATTGTAGATCCTGGAAATTGAATCAAAAAATAATCTGCTGGATACCTCAGTGGGTCAAACAGCATCAATGGGATGAAATGAGTGGTCAATGTTTTAGAACCTTTCATCAAGACTGAGTAATAATATAAAGAGGACAGGGCTTGACTGGTAGATGCCAAGGTGGGAGAGAGAGTTTTAAATGGCCATAATCTTTATCTTGACACTATATTCTCTACTTGAACAATTTCCATCTGGAAGTCAATTCCTCTTGGAATGTTGTGTGCCTTAAAAGTGTTAAGTCAGAAAGGGAATTTCTTTGCCTTTTTAAAAAGGCATTTACTCTTCACAAAATAAAATCAAAATGATGAAAATATCCAACCTGCCATAAATCATGTGAAAAGACAATCAGTAAATCTCTCAGGTCTTTAATTATATGAAATAGCAAAGGTAATATATCATGGAGTTGAAATAGAAATTGATAATGCTCATGTGAATTGTTGACCTCATATTTGAATTGTTGTCGTCTTAGTGGGAAGATGAAGTACTCTTATTGGTTTCATTATTGGCATAAGATAATTTATGAAAGATAACTTTTAAAAAATTAAATATTTCACAAATTCACCTGTGAATTTAAAGAGCTTTAATTTAACATTGGAAGAAGGTATGACTCATTCTAAAAAAAATAAATTGCTATTTATTTCAGGGTATGCAGTGGTGCCATTTAAAAAATGAGGAAATAATGGCAAAAATAAAGGCAATGGAAGGACGGAGAGGACGCCCACCAAACCCAGAAAAACAACGTGCTCGTGATGAGTCAAAAATGAAACGACGCAAAGGGAGGCCCCCAAATGTTGCAAGGCCAGACTTGCAAAAGAATTGTGATGCAAAATTGTTGCGAAAATTGGAAGCCCAAGGTAGCATGTGCAAATCAATGGTTCTACATTTTATCATCAAAACGTTTTCTAAATCAATATATATAGACATACCAACTGGAGACAGTTCGATATCCTATTAGGGAATGAGACAGGGCAGGTGATAGAAGTATGTGTTGGGGAACATTTTGAGTCCAGTGATCTTAATGCCATTAGTTTTTTAATTATGGAGAAGGATAAGTCTAAGTCTCAGTTTGAAATTCTGCATTGGAGAAAGGCCAATTTAGAGGAAATGAAAAAGGATCTAGAATATGTGGTTTTCAGGCTAGGATGTGCGAAATAAGTGGAAGACCTTCAAAGGAGAAATTTTCAGAGCGCAGAGTTTGTATGTTCCTGCCAGGGTAAAAGGAAAGGTTAGCAGGCATAAGGAACCTTGGTTTTCGAGGAATCTTGGGGATCTGGTTCAGAAGGATTAGAGCAGTATAAAAATGCAAGAAAAACCTCCAGAAATAAATCAGGAAGGCTAGAAGAAGACATGAGATTGCTTTGGCAGACAATGTGAAGGAAATCCTATGGGTTTCTACAGGTTAGCAGCAATAGGGAACCTTGTTTTTTGAGGGATATTGGGGATCTGGTTTGGAAGAAGAGAGAGATGTTTAGGCAACATGGAACAAATTAGGTGCTTGAGCATAAAAACCTCAAGAAAGAAATGAAAGCGAAAAGAATACGAGGTTGCTTTGGCAGGCTATGTGAAGGAAAATCCTAAGGGTTTCTACAGGCATATTAAAAGCAAAAGGATAGTAAAGAACAAACTTGGTCCTGTTGAAGTGCTGGGTGTTGTATGGAACCAAAAGAGATGGGGGAGATTTTAAATGTTTTTTTCCATCAGTATTCACTCAGGAAACAGGCACAGAGTCTTGAGAAGTAAAGAAAACAAGCAATGAGGTCATGGAACATTTCCAGATTAAAAAGGAGGAGGTGTTTTGCTGTCTTCAAGCAAATGAGAGATAAATCCTCAGGGCCTCAAGATATTCCCTCAGACCTTGAGGGAGGTTAGTGTAGAAATTGCATGGTCTCTGGCAGAAATATTTAAAGTGTCCTTAGCCACTGGTGTGGTGGCAGAGGATTGGAGGGAAGCTCATATTGTTCCTTTGTTTGAAAAAAAGGCTCCAAAAGTAACCATAGAAATTATAGACTGGTAAGCATGATGTAATTAGTAGGTAAATTATTTGGAAGGTGATCTAAGAGATCAGATGTACAATTATTTGGATAGCCAGACACTGATTGGGGATAGTCAACATGGCCTTGTGCGTGGTAGGTCATGTTTAACTAATCTTATAGAGTTTTTTGAGGAGGTTACCAGGAACGTTGACGAAGGAAAGGCTGTGAATATTGTTTACATGGACTTTAGTAAGGCCTTTAACAAGGTTCCACATGGGAGGTTAGTCAGGAAGGTTCAGGCGCTAAGGTATTCATAGTGAAGTAGTAAGCTGGATTCAACAATGGCTGGATGGGAGAAGCCAGAGAGTAGAGGCCAATGCTTGATTCTCAGATTGGAGGCCTGTGACTAGTGGTGTGCCTCAGGGATCAGTACTGGGACCATTGTTGTTAGTCATCAATATCAATAATCTGGATGAGAATGTGGTAAATTGGATCAGCAAGTTCACAGATGACACTAAGATATTAGGCCTTTTCACATTGCATTGTAAAATGGAAATTTGCCAGAAACCTCCCATGAACCTGCAGGAGGGAGGGACAGGCGAGCGACCTGCCGACGGGAAGGAGCTGGCTGGCGCGCGGCCTGCCGACAGGAGGGGGTGGGTGGGTGAGAGACCCACAGGCTGGTAGTCGATGGGGGAGTTACTTTCACTCCTGTGAATGCGCAACGTGTAATCAGTTGGAGGCGGGACTCCCTCTAAATTGCCGGGAAGGGCAAATTCCCAGGAATTTGGACTGCAGTGTGAAAGGCCCAGGAGCTCCTGAATGGGTCACCGCTCACCTGCGGTGTGAAAACACCTATTGTGGACAGCGAAGGTTTTCAAAGCTTGCAGGGGGATCTGGACCAGCTGTAAAAATGGCAGATGGAATTTAATGCAGACAAATGTGCCGTGTTGCACTTTGGAAGGACAAACCATGAAAGGACATACATGGTAAATGATTAGGCACTGAAGAGTGCGGTAGAACAGGGGGATCTGGAAATACAGATACACAATTCTCTGAAAGTGATGTCACAGGTAGATAGGGTTGCAAAGAGAGCTTTTGGCAAGTTGGCCATCCTGAATACTGAGTATAGGAATTGGGATGTTATGGTAAAGCTGTTTGAGACATTGATGAAGCCAAATTTGAAGTATTGGGTACAGTTTTGACAACAAGAAAGATATCAAGAAGATTGAAAGAGTGCAGAGAAGATTTACTAGGATGCTGCCTGGACTTCAGGAACTGATTTACAGGAAAAGGATAAACAGGTTAGAACTTTATTCCCTGGAGCATAATAGAATTATGGGGTAATTTAATAGAGCTATTTAAAAATTTTGAAAGGGATATACAGAGTAAATGTAGATATGCTTTTTTTCCACTGAGGGTAGGCGAGATATAAAACAGACATGGGTTAAGGGTGAAAGGGGTAAAGTTGAGTGGGAACATGAGAGGGAAACTTCACATAGAGAGTGGTGGGAGTATGGAATGAGATTCCAGCTGAAGTGATGAGTGTGGGCTTTATTTTAACATTTAAGAAGAATTTGGACAGGATGAGAGAGGTATGGAGGGCAATGGACTAGGTGCAGGTCAGTGGGACTAAGCAAAAAAAAAAATGGTTTGGCACCTTCTAGAAGGGATGAAGGGGCCTGTTTCTGTCCTGTAATGTTCTACTTAATGAATTATAATTTTTGTTTTATTGTGTGTGCAGCCTATGCAAGGAAAGCAGCAGAATTAAAGATGATGCAGAAGCTTGAAAAACAGGCATTGGCACAGAGAGCCAAGGAAGTGAGAAAACAACAAGGTAAGTACTAATGGAAATTATTGTGATTGTTAGATATTCTTTTAAAAAAAATACAAATTTTGGATTGTTTATTTAGACCAGCTGAATTTACTGGACAAATATTCTTTCTAGCAATAATGGCAGCAGAAGAAAAACGGAAACAAAAGGAACAGCTAAAGATGATGAGACAGCAGGTACTCTCATAAGTGTGTTATTTGCTGCGTTGAAGATGTTAAGATTCACAACTTTATGCATTCGCTTACTAGTTTTGATCTTGCTTACTTATTTACTCCAGGAAATGTTAATGTATGTATTTTAGATAACAGGCAGCAAGTCTATTAACATTGTTAATGAATTGTGAAGTATAGTTTCATTCTAATAAGCTACTACTGTTTTGAAGAGACAATTGTTAATCTTGGGTCTGAGAGGGAATTTTATGCAACTAGTTTATTTGCTATCGTTAACTGTGTACAGCTGATATGTGTATGTCATGTGTATGTGTATATTTATAGAAATAACTTGGCTTTGGACTTCCTCATAATACATAATGCATTTGTATATAGTCTGTTTTTGTTGGTTGTCTTGTCTCTTCTCACTCTTCTTGTTATCCTGTATTTTCTCCTGGCTAAGCACTCCAAACTCCCTCTTTTCATATCTCTCCAACAGATTTCCCCATCTATCTTTGTAAACTTCTCCAAACTACAATGTTTTGAGAAATAAGCTTCCTCCAGTGGCTTGCTTGTTCCCAGTGTTAACCCCTCCATTGCATGGCAATTGATTATCAACTGCCAAGATTCTGAACGCAAGTAAATTCCACCAAGCCTTCCAGGCCAGTTTTAACTCGCTTTCTTCAGGATCCAACTAAATTTCTTTCTGATCAGTTGTTGATTCATTTTGAAATCTATAAAAGTACCTGATATTCAAAATGTATAGTTCATATTTATGATGTATTCAAAGCTATTTCATTTGAGTTGGATAATTATGCTTATACAATTTTCTTTCTTAAATTGCGCTGAAGCCAAGCTGATCTGAAAAAGCTTTCTGTTGAATTTAAAAGACCAGCAATTGTTTGAAAGAAATTAATGAGCAAGCACAAAGTAATTAAAATGATTAATATGACAAGACTTTGCCATGCTGCTGAGATGTATTACTCTTGTAACAATTGCACATTCCAGTTAAAGCATAATTACATGAACTTCTGCTTCACCTTTTTGCAAAGTATCTCTGGATTTAAGACAGCTGTCTTGTGGGGAAAAAAAAGGATTTATAATGGGTATATTTTTCAAGAATCAACTGAAAATTCTACGGCATTGAAAAAGATGAAATCTTGTGCACATTTCAGTTGCTGAAAATATTGTCTGAAAAAATTGAAGAGCTGCAGAATTCTTTGATTAGTGATCATTTTGATCAGATTATCGGCAACAGACATTTCATCTTATCGTTAAGTACAGAATCATTCAAATTGAGCACACAGGTGTAAAAGTTGTGTGCAAAATTTAACCACCTTTAAGATTTGAATTTTGTTACCTGAATTCTGTTTCTATTTAAGGCCATTGAATCAGAGTCAGGTTTATCGTCATGAACCTGTCACAAAATTTTTTGTTTTGTGGGAGCATTGCAAAATTGCTATAAATTATGATTGGGTAAATAAATATTAAAAATAAATAATTAGTGCAAAAAAGGAAATAAAAGTGAGATAGTGTCTACAGATTCATTATTCAGAAATCTAACGGCCTATGGGAAGAAGCTGTTTTGTATCATTGGGTATGCTTCTTCAGGCTTTTTGATGGTAGCAGTGTGTATAGGGCATGGTCTGGGTGTATGAGGGTTCTTGATAATCGAGGCTACTTTTTTGAGACACCACCTCTTAAAGATGTCCTTTATGGGGTGAAGACCAATGCCCATGATGGCACTGGCCGAGTTTACAACCCTTTGTGGCCTTTACCTATCCTGTGTATTGGTACCTCCATACCAGACAATGATGCAACAGTCAGAATGCTCTTCACAGTACACTTGTAGAAATTTGCAGAGTATTTGGTGACATAGCAAATCTCCTCAAACTCTTCACAAAATATAGCGCCCGTCGAGCCTTTTTCATGATTGCGTTGATATGATGGCCCCAGGATAAATCTTCAGAGATTTTGACACCCAGAAATTTGGAGTTCTATACCCTTTCCTCTGCTGACCCCTCAATGAGGACTGGTTTTTTTCTCCTAATTTACCCTTCCCGATCAGTTCCTTAGTTTTGTTAACGTTGAGTGCAAGATTTCTGTTGTGACACCACTTAACTAGCTGATCTATCTTACTCCTGTATGTTTCCTCATTGTTCTCTGTGGTGTCATTGGCAATTTTATAGATGGCATTTGAATTGTGCCTAGCAGCCAGTCATGGGCCTAGAGAGAGTGGAGCATTGGGCTAAGCACACATCTTGAGGTGTGCTTGTGTTGATGTCAGTGAGGAAACGCTGTTACCAATCCATACTGACTGTAGTCTTCATTGAGATCTTCTGGAGTCATGGCCACAGAAATGGTATTTGGATTTACACCAAACAAAGAAATGTTCCTACAACTCTGTATCCCTTCTTATTTGCCGTAATATTTAGTTTATTGTGCCTTATTCCTGGCAAAGGGATTACGTCTTTCTAAAATTTTATGAACTAATTTTATTCATATTGATTCTGTCTATATTTCTTGACAGGAAAAAATCAGAAGAATTCAGCAAATTAGGATGGAAAAAGAACTAAGAGCTCAGCAAATTCTAGAGGTAGAATCACAGTGGGTTTTTCTTTGCACCTTAAGAGTTTAAATGTGTGATTTGGTGTCGATCAGTTTTGTTTTGTGTTTCGTAGTTGTATGTGCAAGGGCTATTCCAGAATCTAATATGTAAGAAGGATGGATTTATTGGCCGTCTTAATTTGTGTGAAAGCAACAACCAATTAAGGGAAGATGAGGAACATCAACAAATAAATTTGGTAATTTATAGCTTTGGAACATGTTTTTGACAAGAGGATCTTTTAGTGAAAATTCCAATCTCAATTGCAAAAACCTGGATCCTTTATCAAAAACAGAGCCTGGAGTTTTCCAGTTATCAGGAGCTAATCCTTTACAATACTTTTGTTCCACTTTCTACTGAGAATTTGCAGAACATAAGCTTATTTAGTTGTCCTTCAAATTATTTAATTAATTAATTGGCCCGTTAATTAATTGGAAATATTTTGTTTTGGTAAATCTCATCATTCAGCTGTTTTTCTTGATCAATGTATGTACAACTTTTCTTTCTACTTCTCTGCTCAAAATTTAGATATTTAAATAATTCAAATGATGTGATTTCATGTTTTTTTTCTTTAAAGGTCCTAATTATCCAAAATACTCCCAAACTCTTCTTTTTGAAAATTTTATTTGTTGTTTTACAGTCTCAAATTTTACAAACATCATAGGGGAATCACACCTTACATTTTACAGATTGGTTTATATCAGTCCTTATTTTTTTTCCACCCCCCACTTTTCATCCCCCCCCCACCCCAAGATTAACATAGAGAGACATGCATGAATAACTAAAAATAAAAAGGCAAATGCACTTTTTTGAAAAAAGGTGGGGGGCGGGGAGGTGTTGCCGACCAGGCCTCTAAATTATTTCCTCGTTCTCGACATTCTGGGACTTGTGTGAGCCTATTGTGTGGGCCTATTGTCCACTATGCATCTCAATGTATCGCAGGTATGGTTGCAACACACCTGAACGAACGTGTTGTGTCTCCCTCTCAAGTTCCCCTCTCAGGGGAATACAGCTCTGCATCTCCATGTTTCATCACGTTGTGCTTAGCTGAGATTTCCAGGTAACCGTTATGCATTTCCTGGCTACACCCAAGGCAACTTTTACAAATTAAATTTGGTGTTTGTACAGTCTTAGAATCGCATCTTTAATATCCCCCAATGAGAACGGTGTTGGATCCTGTGAATGCTCCACCCCTGTAATTTTTTCCAAAGTGTTCTCTTATTCTACACAAAAGGGTGCATAGCCAAGTTAAATGCAGAAAGGCTTCTGTCTCTACACTACATCTAAAACAATTCTGAGATTTCTGGTTTTACCTTATGCAATTTTTAAGGCGTAAGGTATAGATGGTGCAAAAACTTGTATTGCACCAGCCTATATCTGGCATTAATAACTACTGTCTCAGCAGAAGTTGGGCCAGCATTGTTCAGAAATTGTTGTTCCTAAGTCTGACTCCCATCTTTGCCTCGATTTATGGAGAACTGGTTTTGGGCACTCGCTTTGGAACAGGAGATACATAGCAGAGATTAATTTACATGTGATCCCCTTTCAAATTAGAGCCTCCATGTCACTACACACCTGCAGAGCCACAGATAGGCCAAATTTGTCCCTCAGAAAGAATCTTAATTGAAGATAGCAAAAGGTGGTCTTATTTGATAAATCAAATTTGTTTTTTAATTGCTCGAATAACATGAGCTGCCCCTTCTCATAACAGTCCTCGTTACACCTGATCCTTTTCAGGCATTAGGTGTCTAGGATCTTACTACCCATGTTCATAGGAATTAATTTACTTTGGGTTAGGGGCGTTTTGGGGGACAGCCCTACTTTTAACCCAGTAATCTGGTTTATATTTTGCCACGTTTGAAATATGTGCTTTAATATAGGGCTGTCTTTTTTGGATTTAGTATCCCATTTGTATATAATTTCTCCTGTTATCTTCTCCCCTACTTTGTGCCCAGAAGGTTATACTGTACTCCTCAAACAATGATGTGATAAACCTCGAATGAGCCTCATTCCTCCCAGACTGTAATCCCTAGTCAATTTCTTCATGGAGACTCTGGCTACCTTATTCTTCCAAAGAAATTGACATATTCGTTAAGTGTCTTAAATAAACTCTAGGGCAATGGCATGGGCAAAGGTTGAAAAAGATATTGTAGCCTTGGCATCATGTTCATTTTAATGAAGTTAACCCTGCCCACAGATGTTTTAGGCAGGTTTGTCCACCTCAATCTTCCAAAGCAGGGGGAGATAATTCAGTGTATATAAACTTTATAGATTTTTGTCCACCCTTATCCCCAGATACTTAATCTCCTTTTGTGGCCACTTAAACTTACTCTCTCATTGATATTCCTCGTAATCCCCTTTTGTTGCTGGCATTATTTCACTTTTATCATAATTGATTTTATATCCGGAGATTTTACCATAATCCTCTATTATAGTCTGTAACCTGGCCAATGACCTTATCATTTCTGTCAAATATATTAACACATCGTCTGCAAATAATTTGATTTTGTGTTCTTCCTGGCTCACTCTAAATTCCTTAATGCCTGGATCCTGACAAATGGCTTCTGCTAACAGCTCAATGGCTAATATGAATAAAGTTGGGGAAAGCAGACTGCTCTGTCTGCTAGGTTTGGTCAGTGGGAAAGCCTGTTGGTAACAACCTTGGCTTTAGGTTTATGGTATAGCGCCTTGACCCAATTTATGAATGATTGTCCCAACCCAAACTTTTCCAACACTTTAATCAAGAAGTCCCACTTTAATCTATCAAAAGCTTTTTCTTTGTCTAGTGCCACAGCTACTTGGGTTCACCTTTGACTGTTCCAGATGTATTATATTATATTAAGATAGATTATATTAAGTAGACTACTTATATTGTCTACCAACTGTCTTTTCTGCACGAACCCCATCTGATCTGGATTTATTAACTTTGGCAAATACCGAGCCAATCTGTCAGAGCCTTGCTATTATTTTATAATCTGGTTTCAGAAGTGAGATTGGTCTATAGAAAGATGGCTTTAGTGGGTCCTTATCCTTTATAGGAATTACCGTAATTATTGCCGTTGAAAAAGTTTCCGGAGGAGTATCGGTCTTGGCTGCCTCTTCCACATGTCCATGAACAATGGTATCAAAAGATTCTTAAGTTCTGTCGTCTCCCGGAGACTTGCTGGTCTGTAGCGAGTTCAGTGCTTTTACTATTTCTTCCTCAGAGAAGAGAGTATCTAATTATTCCTGCTCCTCGGCTCTAAATTTGATCATTTCAAATTAAACAGAAATGCCTCCATTTTATTGAAATCACCCATTGATTCAGAATTATATAATTGCATATAGCACTGCCTAATGCTTCATTTATTTCTTTTGGTTTATAAGATATTCTGTCTGCCTCTTTTTGGACTGTTTGAATTGTCCTGAAGGATTCCTCTGCCCTTAACTGCCGTGGCTCTTGTCACTTTTTTTTGCAAATTTATCCAATGCTGGATCCAGGCAAAAATTAAAATCCCCTCCAATTAAGACATTTTCCCACCCTCTGCCAAGTGTAAAAAAAACATTTTGGATAAATTTTTCTCCAAACTGTTCTTCCACAAACAAATCCCCATTCATCCCTGCTTGTTTTGTGACATGGATTGTTGAGGTGGCACGAGAACAAGCTAAAATTCATAAATTTGTCTTTGTTGCACTAAAATTGATAGCTAAATGTGGTAAATCTCGGTTCCTTTTTAAATACGCTGAATTTTCACTTCCACTCCCAAATTTCAGAACAGAATATGCGTTGATATGCGAAACAAGTTCTCACACTCATTTCTATTTTCCCTAACCAGTTTTTCAGATCATATTTAACCATTTTCTTTCAGAGTTATGTTTTTTCTCAACATTGTTATTTTAAGCTGTTTCATAATTTGAATAAAACAGAAATAATGGCCAGCATGACCCTGTTTGAGCAAATTCCCTTCGGTTCGCTGATAATTGAAAAGCAGGTTTGAAAAACTATGTAGATTTTTATTGTATGGAATTCTGTTCCTACTTATGTCTGCAACCTTTGGTGAAAACACACTTAGTCATTTATTTTTTAGGTAAATGTGATGCTTGAAGATTTTTCTGAGGTGAATCACGACATGAAGTCATTGAGGGGAAAAAATAATGAAGCATAGTTTATATTCCATTTAAAGTCTTCAAATTTTTTAAAATTGTGATTATAGAACACAGTTTGTTAATCAGATTCCTTATTTTAAGGAAAATGTGAATCACCCTGTTTCATAGAGCTGGCTCACAAATGTGTTATAGCCTTAACTTTGCTACTGAAAGCCAGTATTTCCAAATAGGACAACAGTCATTTACCATTGTAACATGGAAGTAAGCTTGCGAATGCTGCGCCTGTCTAGCCCAAGGTGGAAATCACAAATTTATCAAACAATCCTGGACTCTCCCTGCAATTAGTTCCTTACGTTGACTCTGATTGCAGGATCTATGACATCGTTGGTTTCAATGGGGATTGTCGACCTGTAGAAAATAAAACAAAGGAAGGTGAATTTTTGTTATTTTAGTTCTGCTTTAAATGTAATGTAAAAAAAATAGGTTTACTTTGAATGATTTGAGAACACTGTAACCTTACCCAGGCCAGGAGATTAGGTCAATTGGATCCGATGGTGGAAAGCTAAATTTTCTCCATGCAAGAAGTGATCTTTATTGCTGTGTTGGGTGTCTCTTATTTTTAGTGTTATGGAATCTCATCATGACTAATCCAGAGGCGTTGTCTTGACAGATGCAGTATTCAGTTTTGTATTAGACCATACGAAATAGGGAGCAGGAGAAGATCACCTGGCCTGTTGAACTTGCGCCATCATTCAATGAGATCATGGCTGATCTGATAATAGTCTCAATGCCGTAGGCTTGTTGTATGGTAAAATTGAAAACCTGTCTCAGGCTATGGAAGCAGATGTCTTGGATTTATTTAAACAGTGCAATTTAGTACAACTAGTGCATTCAAAATTTAGGTTCTGAATTTACTGAGAAATTATGCTCATCTTAGAATGAAGAAGTTCCAGGAAATAAAAGAATTCATGATTTTATGCACATGTTTAGAAGTATACAAAATTTTTAAGCGGCTTTTATAGGATAGATAACAACATTCACCTTGGCTGAAACAAAGAAATTACTCCACCTGGAAGAGAATGTTTTGAATTTTCTACCTAGGGCTGTTGCGATTTAGTTACTGAATATATCAAGGCAGAAATTGGTTTTTAGATATTGCATAAAAATGTAATGCAGGGAGCATCTTGGCAATGTTTCAAGAAAGGAAGTAAGGTAGAGCACTAAAGGGTGTCAACCTAAAATCTTGTCATTTGGAAAATTAAGACATCCATGAGTAAGGAAGAAGTAACTGCACAATCAGCATGGTCTTATGGGGTTCTTTGACAAAGTAAAGCTAAAGGTTCCATTATTGTTACATAATACTATATTTAGAATGTAACATACATGAAATTCTTTGATTTTTGTCCACCCTAAGGCAGACAGAGAGTTGCCACTTTGTCCAGCCCCTCTCAGAGAAACCTACAACTGGTAGGCTTGAGAAAGGGGAACTGGGGAATGTATATTTCAACTTCCAAAATGCATTCCATCAGATGCCATTATCATTGTGCTGAGGTTAATATATAGCATGTTTAGTGGATTGCTAAACTAACAGCAGAATTGGAATAAACACATCACTTTCAGTTAGGGGTGTTCCAGAGCAGCCATTCTCAACCTTATTTTTTGACTATGGCCTCCTTAGGACTCTGCTCAAAGTTTATGGGCCCTCTTCCCTGTGAAGCAGTTAAGTTTAGTTGGTTTCTTCCATACTTCTTCAATCAACTCCATGTAAAACATAAAAAATAATTTATGATTTCTGTAGGTGACCCCTCTAAAATGTGCTGTGACTCCCAGCGTGGGCTCTATGGCTCCCATTGAGAATGGCTGTTCTCAAGGGATTACTGGTGGGGTCTTAGTAATTTATATAGTTTACATTAATGATATTGATAAAGGAGCCAGATGTATTCAATTTAGCTACTGATTTGGTTCAAGTTTATTGTTGCATTATACCTGGTACAGTGAGAAAGATTGTTTCACAAGCAGTCCAGGAAATCAATATGACATACAGCAGTACAAAGTAGAAGTGTAAGAGCGCATTATAGTGTGTAATATTGCAGTGAAAGGAAAATTAATAGATGGTAAGGGCCTCATAACGTCACTATTAGTAAGGTTATCTGCCTTTGAACTTTATTGATGTGCATTTTCACACTCATGACAGGAGGAAGAAGGAAAGAGGAAAGGGTCCTTCAATATGTTGATTGCCTCTCTGAGGAAGTGGGAAGTATAGATGGAGCTGATGGAAGGGGGAGGGATGGTTAGTGTGATGTACTGAGCAGTAATTCAGCACATGCAGTTTGAGGCAGAGCAGTTCAATCTTGGGTTCTACTATGATGTAAGGCATTCAGCTAGGATGCTTTTGTTGATGCACCTGTTAGAAATAGTATAGAAACACAGGGGAAATGCCAAACTTCATTAGCCTTCGAAGGAAATAGAGGCATTGGAAATGCTCAAGATCAAGAACTTGAAGCTGTATAATGTCTCCACTTCAGCTCCAGCTTCAAATTTCAGATTTATTGTACATGCATGACATCACTCATGACTCTGAGGTTCTTTTTCCTGCGAAACAGGCAGAATTACCATTTATTGGTAGTGCAAAAATGTCTCCCCTAAACTTCCCTCCCTTAACTTTGTACATATGTCCTCTGTTGTATGCTGATCCTGCCCTAGGAAATGGGTGCTGGCTGTCCATCCTATCTATGCCTCTCATAATCTTTCGACCTATATCAAGTCTCCTCTCATCCTTCTGCGCTCCAAAGTGAAAAGTCCCAGCTCTGCTAACCTTGCCTCATAAGTCTTGTTTCCCAGTCCAGGCAACATCCTGGTATATCTCCTCTACACCCTCTCCGTAGCTTCCACGTCCTTCCTATAATGAGGTGATTAGAACTGAACAGAATATTCTCAGTTGTGGTCTTAACAAAGATTTGGAGAGCTGCAACTTGATCTCTCTACTCCTGAATTCAATCCCCCTATTAATGAATCCCTGCTTCTCAAAGGTCTTCTTAACCATACTATCAACCTGTGTGGTGACTTTGAGGGATGTGTGAATTTGCACCCCAAGGTCCCTCTGTTCATCCACAATCTTAAGTAACTGACCATTAACCCTGTACTCAACCTTCTGGTTAGTCATTCCAAAGTGCATCACCTCACACTTATCTGGATTGAAATCCATCTGCCACTTTTTTGCCCAACTCCGCATCTTGTCTATATCCTCTTGTAACCTTCGATAACTTTCAGCTCCATCCACAACTCCTCTGACCTTCGTGTCATCTGCAAATTTACTGACCCATCCTTATCCTGCCAGCCTTCCCCTTCATTCTCATGGAAACGTTAGCCCTGAACTTTTGCTATCTCAATTTTCAAAGCCTCCCAGATATCCCTTTATCTGCTAACAACCTTTCCCAATGTCTAATGCCGTGAAAAAAATTCTTTTGGTGATCAATAATTGATGTAAAGTTCTAGTGAGCTAACATCCTTAACTGTATGCCATAAATTAGCAATGAGTGGACTTGCTGAGATTGATTTTAAATTGCCAAGTATTGAAAGACCACAGAAAAGGTGGCGGTAAATGAGAGCTAATATCCTGTGTGCAATTTATCCTCTAATACAGGGACGGGCAACCTATTACCACGTATGGACTGGATGGTGTGTCGCATGGATGGTACAATACATGAAATAAAAACTGAAACATTAGATTGTCTCCGCTTGAAGCATATAAATGGACATAATTGACGATAATTTATCAAAAAGCAATCCGTAGAAAAAGTTCAAGCAACAAGATCAATCGTATTCCTTCCAAAAAACTATGGTGATGCATTTCTGGTATTCCTGTAAAAACTTGAAATGATTAGCTCCTCTCACTCACATACCACCACCCAGGTTTGCACATGACTCAAGCAGGCTGTGTTCCTCTAGATGGATTTGCATTCCTCTATTTCTCCAAGTTTTTTTCTGATACTTCGCAAGAATTAAAACTAAATTTAGCTGCATTTTTGTGAAAATGAAAACAATAAATTTTATCCTCAAACATCACTTTCTGAATTTCATGAGTTTTTTTCCAACTATTTGACTTTCCCCCAACTACTATTTGTCACTCATCCCCCAGGTCTTGAGGCAAGCCCCCCCCCCCCCACCATCTCAATTTTAATTGGTGTCATTCCTTGGAGACTACTTCACACACTGATCTTGTTCTTTTTAAGATGGAGCTCACACTATGCTTACGTGCATTTAACTCCAATAAAGCCGATTACCTGAGGATTTGAGCTGTCGACATTTGATGTCAAGCAGTTACCTCAGCCTTTCATTTGCTCCAGTAATGATGACTTTAAAGTTGAGTTGGTATTTGGTGCATTTATCTTTCCTCGGGCCCTCCCTTCCTCGCCCATGGCTCGCATCCACTCCCCCTCCCCGCTCAGCCACACAACTCAGGTGGTGGCAGGCAGCAGCAACAACATCCATCTACTGGGATGTTCAGGCACTGCTTGTTCCTCTTCATCTCCCCTTCTTGTGTTCAAGCCTGTGTTTTCCATGAGGTTTCCCAGAGGCTGGAGTGACAAGCGACGGCTCCTTGCCCTAGACCTGCACCCCTGTTGATAGATGCACCACGCTTCCTTTGAATTGAGGGTGCTGGCTGCAAAGGGAGAAAACTCCCGAGTTGCCTCCCCTCAGCAAGTTCACGACGCTTGTTAAAACCAATGTGGGTTTCAGCAACCATTCATGCTGAGCTACTTAATTACCCCACAAGAGCACCCTATGCCCCTTGCTCTGGTCCACGCTGACTGGATAATTCTACACCATCAGGATGTTTAATAACATCTCCTCGCTCTGGACATGTGAGATTCCAGGCCAGATAAATTCGGATTGTGGCTGGATCCACCTTCTCTATAAAAATACAATTTTGAACAATTTCAAAGATCAGTCAGAAAAGCACTCTGCACAATTTGTTTATTGTACTGAATGTGGCACAGTTGAGTTAGTAGAGCCACTATTCCACAGTTCCAGGGGCCCAAGTTCAAACTCACTTCTCATGGTGTCTTTGTGGAGTTTGCATGTTCTCCTGTGATCATATGGGTTTCCTGAAGGGTTCAGGTTTGTTTGTACTTCCTAAAGACATGCAGGTTGATGTTAATTGTCCCTGTACATCAATCACTGGTAGAATCTTTGTAGGGGATTGGTGAATTGATGGTTAATGGACAGAACAAAAAAAAATTGAGGTTAGTGTAAATTGATGTTTGAACAACATAAACTTAGTGGACTGAAGGGGGTGTTCGAGTGTTGTTGGCAAATAAGTAAATATCTGAGAGTTGAGTATGAAAATATGGGACATGTGATCATTTGTTTATTTTTATATTGTCAAAATTTGTTTTAATTGGAGCAGTAGTAATTAGGCAAATTTCTGGTTCAAATCGGAAGAAGTTTGGTCGGTGCAGACCTTTGCTGTTAGTGGGTGTTTGCAGAATCTTGTATTTCTATTGGGATGTTTTTTGGGAAAACTATTCTAGTCCTGGTACAGAGTTCTTGAATAGCCCTTTTTTTAAAAAAAAAACCCTTCTTCATCTTTTAAAATTATAATAATCAGTATTTTTACTGTGGATGTTTTGTAGAACTGTTGTGTCTAGTAATAAACTGTTAGAAATATTTGTGGTCTTTGTATTCTTGATAGTGTTCTGTCAAAATTTGAATATTGTATTTTGGTGTGTTGAATAGCATGTAACTTTAAAAGTCTGAGATTATTTGAAGTTCCAGTAGTGCTTTTTGCATGACCTCCAGACCTGTTTTGCATGCACAGGCTAAGAGGAAAAAGAAGGAAGAAGCAGCAAATGCAAAATTATTGGAAGCTGAGAAACGGATGAAGGTTAGTTTAGATGGATCTATGAACTTTACTGGGCAATTATATAGGGACATTTTGTAAATGTGTTTAAAAAAATGTTCAGACAGGTAACGTACAATAAATTATGTAGGAACTTTAGTTACATGTGGAGGAATTTAATGTAGGGACTGATATAGGACCATTTTCATAGAAATGTAATGCAATTGAAAAAAATAATATGGAAAGTTTTCTTGATTTTTTTTCTGCACAGGTACTACAAGCATCTCAAGTTAATTTTATCTTTTATGAATTTCAGAAGTATTTGGCACATTGGCATGTTAATGAGTTGTAATATCCATTTTGTCTCTGGTTTCAATGTTTCATATTTTTCAAGTTTCTTATTTGATACCAAGAATTTGCATTTTCTATTACTTTTGAAGGAGAAGGAGTTGAGAAGGCAACAGGCTGTCCTGCTAAAGCATCAGGTTGGTAAATATGATATTCACAAACAATATTTAGTGAATTTTAACTTTTTGATTATCTTTTGTACCTTTTGGACATGTATTGAAGTAAACATTTATTATTATATTTAATTTTTCCTCAACTTAAATTAGCTTGCTTTGGTATTGGGGAAAATGATTTTTTTTTAAATAATGTGCACTGGTTTTAACAAATTGTGATTACTGTTTCATAATAATGTGCCAACTCTTTCTACCAGGAGTTGGAGAGGCATAGACTAGATATGGTATGGGTATGTTTTTTGTACATCTAACACCGCATCGTGATTTGGTTGTGATATGGTTGTCATAGTATGCATAAAGTGTAGCACTGGCTGCTGTCATACTACATACTTCTGCATGGCTTTTACAGCACAGTGCATTGCATACATCTGCTATAATTACAAAAAAAAAACATTTTGAATCAACAAATATAATTTCTACTTTCAATTGTCACCTTGTAACAGGAGACAACAAAAGGATATATATATATATTTTTATACAATTTCTGAAACTATTTCGTTCTTCAGAAATGCTGAGATTGTCTATAAACTTTCAGTCTTTTTAACCACTGCTCATTCCCTTGTCCCACATTCCGTCAGTTTATTCTTTATCCCAGAGGAATGCAATTCCAGCAAACCAAATTTAAGAAAATTTCTTCCATCATGACCACAGTTGTTTTTGAGGCACCCAGCTTTCACTAAACAGATGAAGGCAGTTGTTAGAGATGTCTCAACAACAAATCTTCATGTCCTGTTTTAAATAATAAAATATTCCCATAATTCAAAACTTCCAATTCTGGTATCCCTAGAGTGGAAATTGGTTCATTTATTCCTTCGATTATGGCTTCTCCTAACTAACAAAACCAAACCATGAATATACAAGAAACTTCTGTTTCTGTGGCCATGCCCATATATTCTGGTATTTCAAGTTGAAGAAATATGCAGATAAATGTCTCCTTTGTTCACAGATGTGAATTTCATTTTTGTTCATTGATCTATGGCTTTTCACATGGACTGTCTGGACTAAGGATTCTATTTGGATGAGTTTCAGTTAGAAGAGGGAGAATTGGATCAAGACAAGTTAATTTATGTGCATTATTTACTTATCGTCACATGATGCCATTACAATATTTTTCATAGAAAAACATTACAGTTGGGGAGTAAGGTTGATTGAGTTCACTAGTTTCTCCTTTAATAAAGGATTTGGGGAGATGAAAAATTAAAGTACAGGAGTTGATATTTATTCTAATACAAAGCAATTTACAGTGGGAAAGGATGGCGGTAATGATGACAGTAGGTGTTTCCAAATGACCCACATACATAGATAGTAAAATAGAAAGTGAGAAAAATAATTATTTTTCTGCTTTCCTGCCTCCTTATACCACTATTTTAGTTTTTTTTTTCTTCTTAAATTTTGGACTTATGATATTGGTCAGGAGTACAATTTTGTTTGCTGGAAAATGAGCATAACGTCACAGTAGTGAATTCTTCAATAAAATTGTGGGATAGGTTATATTTTTTTCTCTAGTTGTTTTGAAAAATTGATTTCAATCTTGCATTAAAACTTACATTTGTCATGAATAAAATATTAAAAAATTGGCTAATTACAAAGGATAATTTATACAAATTGGCATTTTGCCAAATGACATTTGACTGAAGCAGATGTAAGGTAATTAGCCTGTTGAAGCCGACCATTGCGCTTTATACCTGACAGCTATGGAGAAGCATCGCACTGATTTGCTCTGCTTTTCCAAGAACTATGTACATAACTTAAAGCATACGCTTTTGTTTTACACTGTCTTTACATCTGTTGCTTTTTCTGTTTTGCTTTTGATTGTCCATGTTATTTCCTAATCCTCAACTAAAATCTACACAAACCTGACCATTGTCTGTTTTTATTTTAAACTGTTCACTATTGTCTAACTTATTCTAAAAGTGCATTTTAAACCTTAAACTGTGCATAATATCAAAACATAGCAATTTAGACCTGCAATTTATCTTGTACACTGTTAGGAAAAGGAGAGAAGAAGGCAGCATGTGATGCTCATGAAAGCAATGGAAGCCCGGAAAAAGGCTGAAGTAAGTAAAAGAGAAGTGACAAATTTTATTTCCTGAATGAACAAGAAAATGTGTGACTATTGAAGTACATTTCCTTGGGTGTCCAGTTTATATACACTAAAAAAAATTGAAGTTGCAATATTTTAGAACTGTAGTTCAATCTTCTGATATATATTTAACTGAAATAGTGATGACTTGCACAAAATGTATTCGACTCAAATAGACTATCATATGCTGAGGTCGCTTGCTTATTTGCTTTTTAAACTCTCCTTGTCACTGCTGTATCAACACTGACTGGCAGTAATGTACAAGAAAAAACTAGATTCTTGTATTTATTTTTGTGAACTGTGTGATCCATTAATCAGTACTCCTGTGAAATAAAAATAGTAAATCATTGTTATTTAGTCATTTAGGTTTTGGTCTACTGTGAAATAACCTAAACGCACATTTCCTCCAAATTGTTCACTTATTTTTGATATCTCGTCTAAAATTTAAAATCATGGCCCCTTAATCCTGACTCATCTATTTGCTTGAAGCAAACTATGTACCCAGACAGAATCTAATGTCTTCATCATTCTTTAAGCCTCATGTTTGCCAATGTTCACAAACTAAAACCTAACATTGTGGATGGATATAACCTAAAAGAAGTTGGGCAGTTGACTGATGTCAATTTTAATATTGATTATTGTGAATTAATATCCTATGTCCTGCACCTATGAAAGTAAGAAATTGAACTGGGTAGAAGAGCAAAGGGATCTAACACTGCAAATCAAAAAAAATTATGAAAAGAAGCATCAGTGTTAAAAATTTCAACTGGAATATATTTCTGGAGGCATAAAATTCAAGAACAGTTATGCACCACATGATTGTTGTTGGGGCGCTGGTTTAGTTTAACCATCCAGTTTATAAAGGGCATGAATGGTACCAGAACTCAGATGAGAGCTATTGGATAAAATTGAGCCAGAAGGAAAAGAAAAGAGAACATCTAAGGATATTTCGAATTGTAAAAGGTGTAAAAATCAGAACTGGAGAGTGACCATGGAAACATAAAATGAAACAGTCCGTTAAAATCAATGGAGAGTTTAAAATATACATAATTAGAATATACAGATGCACTAAAATTCTTGCTGCGACTACACAGGTACAGAAAGCACTCTAACAACGTACAAACTAAATTAACATTGCACTATAAGAGGAAAGGAAAATGGTAAATATAAGAGGACAAAAAATTCAAAATGGCTTTGAGCTCATCACCAACATGAGAAAGTGAAACGCCTCCGGGAACTTATTTTGGTGGAAGTATTGTAGACTTGAGATATCAAAAATAAGTGAACAATTTGGAGGAAATGTGCGTTTAGGTTATTTCACAGTAGACCAAAACCTAAATGACTAAATAACAATGATTTACTATTTTTATTTCACAGGAGTACTGATTAATGGATCACACAGTTCACAAAAATAAATACAAGAATCTAGTTTTTTCTTGTACATTACTGCCAGTCAGTGTTGATACAGCAGTGACAAGGAGAGTTTAAAAAGCAAATAAGCAAGCGACCTCAGCATATGATAGCAATGTGAAATATGACCGTTTCATGGTACTGCTTGCCAGACCATCGTTTTTGTGATGCTTGCTAAACCTTTTTTTTTAAATCAGGCCCTCAGTTTTCTTTCTTTTTCAGTCTTTTTATTGGTTTTAATATATGCAAAATACATAGGTACATATAGAAATAATAAAATTAGTTAATATCAAGTTGCAAGTATCAAGTAACGATAAACTAGGTACATATGAACCCATGTTATTAAATGGAAAAAAGTTAAAGGAAAAATAATCCCATATATTCTAAACTAATAATCAAACCCCACTCTATGAGGGTTGCTTGCCAAGATAAGAATGCATTGCTAATAATAACTTTTTTTTAAAAAAAAAAGCAGAGATGAATAATCTACAAATTTTGAAAGTAATTGAAAAAAGGACCCTAAAAAGAAAGTTAAGATCCATTGAAGTAGTAGAACACCTAATTTTTTCTAGAGAAAAACATGCCATCACATCTGACAACTATTGAGTATAAGGGGGGGAAACAGCATCTTTTCATCTTGGGCCTTCAATTTTTAATGTTTTGTTTCTCACACATTCCAGATGTGCATAACAGATTGAGAATTGTCTTTTTAAAAAATGGATAAGATCTATGGAACAAAATTTATGTCTGATCTGAATATTTTAAATAGCGAAATCTACATTGGTTAGACGATTAGAAAAAAAAATCCTGAAAACAGGCCATGTTGAGTATTGCTGCCAGTTTCACACTGATAAGTAATGCTGCTGAGATCTGTATTTACATATTTCTTTTCAAGTAGCCTTTATTTTCACATTTGGAAAATAAGTGGTTTTGATAATTTTTAACAAAGGATCATTTTATTTCTATGGCTTGGTGCATAATAATTTTAAAAAGTAAGGCACACTCTGTTAATACTCAAAGGAAAGGGAGCGACTGAAGCAGGAGAAAAAGGTTGAAAAACGTTTAAATAAAGAACGAAAATTAGAGCAGAAGAAGTTGGAGCTGCAAATGGCCAAGGAGCTCAAGAAGCCCAATGAAGATATGTGTTTGTCAGATCACAAGGTAATTCTGTTTGAAGAATGAACAAATTTCTTTTGCTAATAAATGATGTCATTTTCAAGTTATTTGGGATTAGCTCCTGGGAGTTCAGTATTATGCAAGTGCTGGATGAACTTTTCTATTAGAAAAGGGTTGAAGGGAAGTAAATGTTTTAGCGAGAAAATGAAATGCTAAGCTTAGTAAAAGTAGTTATACCAGTCAAGAAGCAGGAGTTGTCTTTAAGCTTGGTTTAAACAGTCAGTGGCTAACTGAACCATTGTGGATTTGTAAAGAATAAAGGTGGAGGATAAGAGGTGATGACAATTAATTTGAGAAACAGAAGGACAGGATGTGTGGCTTTTGCTTTACCAAATCATGCGTATGTAGCAAGAAGTGGATAACCATTCCATTGTTAAATTGCAAAAGCTGTGCATTGCGGTATAGTTTTAAGGAGAAAACCAGCACTGTTGGATGATTAGCGAGAAAATTTCTCTTCAAAGGACAAAAGAGAGAGACCAAGTCACAAAGACCAGTTCAACTAACATTAATTGAATGTCACTGGGTGGGGGAGGGGGGGGGGAGGATGATCATTTTAGCGGGTATAGTTAATCAAGGACAGATTAATACAGATTTGTTGTAAAAGTACAATTCTGGAGAAACTCAGCAAATCAGGCAGTGTAGTTTTTATATCAAAAAGCCCTTTCTAGCAAGGAAAATGCCTGACTGTAAAGGTGGAGGTTCTCCACCCTTGCGCCAAGAGACGTACCTTTCTGAATGCACTGTGCCCAGCTCAGACGCGCTGAATTCAACCCTTCTCGGGGAAGGATAATCAGCCGAGTGCTGCACTCCACTGCCAGGCTTGAATGTAGGGGCGAGCTAATGACGCTGTCAGCCCGTGGCCCCTCTCCCCTGTTGCCCCTCTCCCTCCATGACCCCTCAAGGCAAGGGCGGGGGCCAGTGGGAGCTGTTTGGGCAGGGGCGGCCGGCGCAGCCTGTCAGTGGGTGGCCACTACGGGCTGTGACAGCCTCACCGGGCCACTTTGGTCTTCAGGGCTGTTCTCTGTGGCAGAGCAGTAGCTGTCTTCCCTACCCATAATCCTCCATGCACCTGGTACTGTTCTGGGAAACACAGAGCAGTTCCAGCTGCAAGGGGGATTATTGGTACGGAAGACAGCCATTGCTCTACCACGTATTTATGACGGGTGGAGCTATGTCACCAGTCGCCCCACCTCCATTGGATCTGGAGGGCGCTATGAGGCTCCGCTCAATATGAATGCAACGCAGGAGCAGTCTTTTAGGGCTGCTTCCATGAAAGGTAAGTTTTAAGTTTTCCCTCCATGCTCATAGCCAACATTTTGGCTTGAGCCCTTCAACAAGGTATGATCTGCTGAGTTTCTCCAGCATTTTTTTATACTTCAACTGCAGTGTCTGCAGACTTTTGTGTTTTAGCACAGGTTTGTTGAGAGGTCACGTTGAATTAACTTGCAAATAAGTGACAGGAAGGATGTATGAGGACCGTGCAAGGTGTTTGACAGATTTTCACATGGTAGCTGGATGTGGAAACTCATGAAATCCTAAGGAAAATGGAAAATTGGTTGAAAAGTTTGAATCTGTAGAAAAATCAATAATGTTTGGCAGGTATGTTGACAGTGGGCTGATTTTACTGGGGTTCTACAGGGCTCAGTACAAAGCTATTAAGGTTTGTATAAATTATTTGAACTTAAATGTAAGGCAGTGATTAAAATGTTTGCAGATGGCACTGGGGATTAACAAGAAGAAAGTTGTAGGCTGCAGGAAAAGATCACTGGCCAGTCGAGGTGGGCATAAAAATGATAGTTTGGTGAAGTAAGGTTGTGCACTTTGGTAGGGCAATCAAAGCGAGGGAATGTATAATAAACATAAGACACAAAAAAGTGAATATAGGGGATATTGGAGAATTTATCCACATCCCCAAAGATGGTGGAACAAACAAATGGGAATGCTTAATTTTATTAGTGTAGAATATAAGAGCAAGGAGGTCTTAAGTAGATTAGTGAAACACCCCACATTTGGTGTCTGGGTAGAGTTCTTGAGCACCATTTAGGCTGGGTTATTTTATTTTTAAGACTTCTGTGTTTAAAATTGAGTTGCTGAAGGGGTGACATGGTTGACTTAGCGGTCAGCGCAATGCCTTTACAGCACCGGCGATTACGACCAGGATTCAAATCCCACGCTGTCTGTAAGGAGTTTGTTCATTCTCCCCGTGGCTGCTTGGGATTTCCCTGGAGGCTCCAGTTTCCTCTCACTGTTTGAAACGTACCGGGGTGAAGGTTATGTGGTAGCACAGTCTCATGGGCTGAAATGGCCTGTAACCATGCTGTATGTCTAAATAAATAAAAGGGGTGAGAAATGGGATTAATTTAAATTCGTATTTTAGCCAGCATGAACACTGATTGGCATGGCCTCCTTATTTATTTCTTTAATTCTATGAGAACATAAGTTTATATGACTAGAAGAGAAGATTAGCATGTAGAAACATAGAAAATGTATATATTCAGCTCAGAACTTTGAGGAAATGTTCATCTTCCTGATGAGCATTACTAAGGTATAGAGCATGGTGTGTTCTAATTTATCATACTTGGTTTTGGTGTTAAGGTATCCTTTTTAAAATAAAGGTGAAACAGAAAGTAATCACTATGGAATTGATTATTCTTCAAAGAAATATTTATTTGAGTTCATTATTATTTGTTGTCTGATTTTAGCCTCTACCAGAGTTTCTCCCCATTCCTGGACTTGTACTGCCTGGAGGTGCATTTGCTGATTGCCTTATGGTAGTACAGTTCCTCCACAATTTTGGTAAGGTTCTTGGCTTTGATTTAAGTATCGATGTCCCAACTTTGAATGTACTCCAAGAAGGACTGCTTAATGTGGGTGAAAGCATGGGAGAAATCCAAGATTTGTTGGTGAGACTCTTGAGTGCTGCTATTCATGACCCAGGATTACCACCAGGATATAAGGTATGATATTCATTTTATTTATTTTCATTGAATACAGTCTTAAGTCTGAATGAAAGATTATTGTTCACAAGCTGATTTTATGATAATCAAAATATCTTCATTTCATATCTTTATTATTGTTTTATCGGCCAATCTACTCAGCTTGTATCTTTATCCAGTGTGAACCAATTTGTGTGTGAAAATTAATGCCGTGTATATTTACAACAAAAAGCTTAAAAGATCTGGCAACTTGGAATGGCCAAATTTGTGATTAGTTTCTGGAAAAGTAGCAGATATAGTATATCAAAATTTAAGCTGTTCATGTTGTGTTTAAGAATATATGCGTGCTATTCTAAAAACAAAGAGAATGTTTGTGTTTGACATGTATTTCTGTCACTGAGTTAATTCTTTCTCAAGGCTGTAATCTAAAACCGTGTCAATTTCACTTTAACTGAATAATTCATAACTCATATGCCTTTGAAAAATAGTGAGGCTTTTGGCAATGTTTCTTCTTCACAGTGGTGAGATAGTCATTTCAATACATCGTAAGGATTTTGATGAAATCAATTGTGACCAACAAGTACAGTTTTTGGCATGAAACCACAATCTACACCTAGCACAGATGAAATCTAGTTCTGGAAAAGCCCAATTGAGAGATGTTTTGGCAAGAGCTACGACATTTCTCTGACATTGGCATCTCAGCCTGTTTCTTAGCCAGATGGTCTGCCTAATGCTTATTCTTCTCCACCCCCGACCACCCCTAGCCCCCTCCTCTGCCATCAAACCCCAGCCTGTCAATTTCTCCCTGGTCTCTGAGCCTTCACTTTTTCCTCTTCTCTATTCTATCGCCACTCCACCCCCCCCCCCTCCCCCACCAGAACCTGCCCTTACTTTTTCTCCTGCCACTTCCCAACCTTGGACCTTCATTTTCCAAATCCTACCCCCCTCCCCCACGTCAAGTCTCAGCCCTCACTCATTTTTCTTCACCTCAGTCCTTGCTCTCTTTCTGTCTCTTTCCTCATCCATGATGGTAAAATATTTGATTAGGATGATTTAAAATATTGGCAACTATTACTATTTAATTGTTTCATTCAAACAGTTATTCACAGTTCATTGTTTGGCTGCAGTAATATTCAACTACTGTATTTATGTATCTGTAGATGATTGCTTATGCACTAGTATGCTTATGAATGTCAGGAATATTCAGGCACGTTAAAAAAAAGCTTGGGGTGTGTTTGCCATCTGCAGAAGTTTCTTTGCAGTTTCATGTATTTCATGCTCGTATGACTGGTTTAATTTATGTCAGATATTGATTTCAGGTGATTTTCACTGAGCAAATTTTAATTTCCAGTTTTGTGTTTCAGCTAAAATGGGCCCTTAACCTATTTATCTCTCCATAGAATAGTGCCTGCCCAACATATTCATTTTAGTCATATTTTGGTTGTGGGTGCTAAACGCTTTCTGGTATTCAGACAGAACAATTAATTCTCTGACCCCAGTATGAAAAGGTGTATCCTATACTGTCCACTTGCCTTGATATCAAGGAAATCAAAATGTTGTAAGCAGAAGTCACTATGATTCATTCCTTCTGAAATGTTTTCAACCCTTCCAAGTAGTTTTCTTTCTTTTCAAACATTGACTGGAAGGACATTCTAACCAGATAACAACTCGACCTTAGATGATTTTATTTAGTTAAGACAGATGAGTACCCAATGTAACAGCTTAACGTGTACTCCCTGATCTTCTTTGACGCGTGAAATAATGGATGCCATATTTTCCCCATTTTGTTGTAGAATTTTAACTTGTATTTTAACTATATTCCAAGAAAAATCTGAACTACAAAAGTAATTTACTTTTTTCTTTTTTGAAAAAAATTTGTTTTCTAGGTACGGACTTTTCTTGGAGACCACATAACCAATGTCAGGATAAACAAGGACACTGTTTCAGAGATTTTGCAGATATACATGGAGGCCCACAATGGACAAAGTGAACTTACAGGGAGTTTAAACACAAAACCTTTCCAGGCACACACTCCAGTTCAAAAAGCTTCTGTACTTGCGTTCTTGGTTAATGAACTTGCATGCAGCAAGGTTGTAGTAAAGTAAGTATCTTGACATAAATTTTCATGTGAAGTAAGCTTTTTAAAACAACTTGCTGCTCACTTGCATTTTGTTTTCTCTAGTGAAATAGATAAAAATATTGATCATATGTCCAATCTGAGAAGAGACAAATGGATTGTGGAAGGCAAGCTTCGGAAGTAAGTTGTGTTATATTCTTGGTCTTTTCAAATGGAGCTTCTTTTAATCAGTATTTGTATTTTACTTTGCAATATTGCTGAATTTTAAATTTGACTTGTTTTTTTCTCATGTTTATTAGCACAATTTCTACACCATCTGGTGTAAATGGCATTGCTGCAAAAGAAAACTTATTTCGATGCAATGACATCTGCTAATTCTTATTTAGAAAGAGAACTAAAAATTCTAGTTGTCTTCTCACCCCTTTTGTACCACTTCTGAACTGCTGGGATACCATATTTTTGTGTTGGACAATACTGACTCAGTTTAACTGTTCCTAGGCTGAAAATTATTCATGCTAAGCGAACTGGTAAAAGAGAATCAATTGGTGGAGTTGACAGTAATGGAGAACAGCGGTTATTAGGGACACCCACTCCTGGCCGAAAGAGGAAACGGAAATGTGGGGATAGCGATGACGAGGACGAGGAGGAGGAGGATAGTGAAGATCAGGGCGACGAGGAGGAGGAGGAGGAAGATAAAGATGAAGAAAAAAAGGCAAAAAAGATGGAAATTGCTGAAGATGAGGTAAGTTGACCAGCGTTATTTTGTATTCTAGTCAAGACCAGGGATGAGGTCTCTTTTCTCCTGAGTTAGGAGCCTTTGGAGGAATTGCACTTAGTAAAACTGGTAAGGAACTCGATTTGTACAAATTTTATTGCTGGCTGAGGACAGCAAAAAATTATACTTTGCAGATGGATTCAAATGTTCTTGTGACCATTGAATGTATCCAGTGGTACTGTACAAGTTTCAGTCTACAATCCTGATTGATCAGTCAAAATCCAAAGGAATGAGATGTAAACAAAATGATTATTGAAACACAATATTGCTGGCGTTCCACTCCGCTCTGGATCACCAAGATAACAGCATCTCGTGCATAAGGCTGCTTTTCATCAACTACACCTCAGCCTTCAACACCATTGTTCCCTCTGTGCTGGTCAACCACCTCCAAACCCTGGGCCTCTGCACTTCCGCTCCCCAACTGGATCCTTGACTTCCTCATCGGAAGACCGCAACAGTGTGAATTGGAAACACTGTTTCCTCTTGGCTGATGATCAACACAGGCACGTGCTTGGTAAGGATGCATGCTTAGCCCACTGCTCTACTTACTCTACACCTGCGACTAGGCACAATTCCAAAGCTTTCTACAAATTTGCCGATAACACCATGAGTGTCGGCAGAATCACAAATAGCAATGAGGAACTGTACAGGAGGGAGACAGATCAGCTCATTGAGTGATGTCACACCAACAACTTTGCATTCAACGTTAGCAAAACCAAGGAGATGATTGTGGACTTCAGGAGAACATGAACCAGTCTCCACCCAGTGCCAGATTAAGGTATTGCGGGGCCTGCAGCATTTATTTTAAAGGGGGCCTAAATTGTGTCGGCTGGTACATGTATGGTCCTAAAGTGCTGTTCGGTGCATGCGCAGTGAGGGGAAAGTGCTGTGCCCCCAACCCCACCCCCCCGAGAGAGTTTCTGACCCTCTATGTCCACTTTGGTAAGTTTGAAATAGTAACATAACAATTATTAACATAACATAACAATTACAACACGGAAACAGGCCATTAGGCCCTTCTAGTCCGCACCGAACCAAACACCCCTTTCTAGTCCCACCTCCCTGCACAATGCCCATAACCCTCCATCTTCTTCTCATCCATATACCTGTCCAACTTTTTCTTAAATAATACAATTGACTCCGCCGCCACTATTTCTCCCGGAAGCTCATTCCACACGGCTACCACTCTCTGAGTAAAGAAGTTCCCCCTCATGTTACCTCTAAACCTCTGCCCCTTAATTCTTAACTCATGTCCTCTTGTTTTAATCTTTCCTCCTCTTAACGGAAATAGTCTATCCACATCCACTCTGTCTATCCCTTTCATAATCTTAAATACTTCTATCAAATCCCCTCTCAACCTTCTACGCTCCAAAGAATAAAGACCTAATCTGTCCAATCTCTCCCTATACTCTAGATGCTTAAACCCAGGTAACATTCTGGTAAACCTTCTCTGCACTCTCTCCACTCTGTTTATATCCTTCCTATAATTAGGCGACCAGAACTGCACACAGAACTCCAAATTAGGCCGCACCAACGTCTTATACAATCTCAACATCACCTCCCAACTCCTATATTCCATGCAATGATTGATAAAGGCCAGCATACTAAAAGCCTTCTTCACCACCCTATTCTCGTGAGTTTCTACCTTCAGGGAACGATGTACCGTTACTCCTAAATTTTTCTGCTCTTCTGTATTCATCAATGCTCTCCCATTTACCACGTATGTCCTATTCTGATTCTTCTTACCAAAATGAAGCACCTCACACTTATCAGCATTAAATTCCATCTGCCATTTTTCAGCCCACTTTTCTAAGCAGTCCAAATCCCTCTGCAATCCTTGAAAACCTTCTTCATTAATTTTTATTAATTAATTTATTTGTTAATTATTCTTAACAAGATGATACTAGCTTTCTCAGATGACATATCTGGGGAACGTGTCTAAAGAAAGCACTGAAAATCCACCCTCCACTCCTCCAACCCCTCCTCCACCCTAGTAAAAAACGTGCTTACACTGAAATCACACTTACACTGGAATTGGGCACCCCTCCCCACCTCTCCACAAACTTATGGTGGCGCTGGTGGCTGGCTCAATGTAGTATTAATGGCTGTCTTCATTACCTATAATATTCGACACAGTTGGAACCACTCTGTGTTTCCCTGGCACAGTGGCACTGGCACAACGGTTCCAACTGAGTAGGGGATTATGGGTAATGAAGACGGCCATTGCTCCTCTATTGAAGCATCACCACGAGCTGTTACGTGGCCCAAAGCGACCTGATCATATGCCAGAGAGGCGCTCCAGTGAACTCCGACAGCACTGCACCCCTCCTGCCGCATCAGACGGGTGTTGAGAGGACAGTGATGCCCCTCTTTAAAGTTGGTGATTTTAGCTATTATTACCTTTAGACAGTTGTGCAATGGCTATGAGATACAACATACACATGGACTGTGGTAATAACCTTAAAGTCGGTTATTTTAGCCAATTACCGCCTTTAGTCAGGATTATTAACACAGACTACAGGTATCCCATAACCGCTGCACAAAGTTGAAAACGAAAATGTTTCTCATAATTCATGGTAGGTAAACACAGGGGGCCCTTAAAAATTGGGAACCGTAGCATATGCTACTTTCGCTACCATGTTAATCCAGCCTTGTCCCCACTGAAGGATTAGCAGCGGAGAGAGTCAAGAACTAAAATCCCTGGGTGTCAACATCTCTGAGAATCTGTCCTGGAGCCCCCATGTCGATGAAATCACAAAGAAGGCTCACCAATGGCTATATTTTACGAGGAGTTTAAGGAGATTTGGTATGTCACCAAAGACTTTTCAAACTTCTACAAATGTACTATGGACAGCATTCTGGCTGGTTGCATCATTGTCTGGCACAGAGGTCCCAATGCTTAGGACAAAAAAAAACTCGAAGGTTGTTAACTCAGCCTGTAACATCATGGGCACCAGTGTTCACTTCATTGAGGACATCTACAAGATGTGGTGTCTAAAGAAAGCAGCCACTATCCTCAAGGACCCACCCAAGCCATGTCCTTTTGACTCTGCTACCATCAGGGAAAAAGGTACAGGAGCCTGAAGCACTCCTTTACTGAAGACCAGCATTCAGTGGCACAAGGACAATTTATTTCCCTTTGCCATCAAATTCCTGAATCAACAATGAATTGCAGACTTTTTATTGCACTTGTAAGGTGGTTTAAATAAATGTTTGCACATTCCATTAGTGATTTTTTTTTGTATATTTAAAATTGTACTTCTTGACGTTATAAAACATTTTGAAAGATTCTTCTCAGCTCCTGCATTGTTCAAGTTGATTGTCATCTGACTGTACATGTAATGGCTTTTCTCCAGATCGTGGTGCACTCACATGATAAACGATAAACAATAATTGTATAAATGCATAAAGATATAATTTAAAATAAATATATATAAATATTGTGGGACGATGCATTCAGTTATAGGATGATGTTGATCAGTCTCACAATCTGCGGAAAGAAGTAATTTCCAAGCCTAGCAGATCTGATTTTGAAGCTTCTGTATTACCTCCTTGATGGTAGTGAGTCAAAGGTACTGTGTGCTGGATGTAAAAGGTGTTCTATAATTCTCTGAGGCCTTTTTAGTAAATGCTCCCAGTAAATGTGGTCAATAGTAAAAAGGGAATCTCCCGTGATCTTGGCCATTTTGATGATCCCTTGTATTGACTTCTGGTCTGATGCATTGCAGCCACTATGCCATGCAGTAATGTAGCCAGAGGGGACGCTCAACTGTGCTCCTGTAAAATGTTGTCAAAATGGGGGCTGGTAACCATGCCCTTCCAAACCTCGGAACATGTGTTTGCTGCTGCTCCTTCCTGGCTAATGAGGAGGTATTTTGTGTCCAGGATAGGTCTTCCTTTATATGCACACTGACCAAGTCAGGAAAGTTTTGTTGCTTTTTAATTTAAAAGGTGATCTCCAAATTGACTCAACATCAGTGATAGATAAACCATAACTTACGTGACCTGCAGAAAGTTGTGGCTTGGCTATTTTGCCCAAATTCATATATTCTGCTGTATACAAGTCCTGATGCGTTCTGCCATTGGGGAGAGTGGAGATGTTGGAGGAATTGATGTAAAGCAGATTGCACTCATAGGAAAAAAAATTTGAAAGTGAGATGAGTTTGTGATTAAGTCTTGATTCACAGTATCAAGGGTTCTGGACCCACCAAGTTGGGAATCAAGTGGAGAGGATTGGGTTGGAAGAAATATCAATTACCAAACTTGAGGAAGATGATCTCCATGGAATCTCCATAGAAATTCCAGGTCCAATCCGTTTCTTAAATACCAAATTGGGCTTCACCCCACCATTAAAGTCTAGTTGTGAGCCATGTATCGAAACTGAAACTGTCTGCTTTATTGATATTATCAAAATCATTTGGCAATCCACACCAGACTATCATATCAGAATCGTAAATGTCGTGATGAAAGATTTCAAGAGGCACATGTTAGACTCTGGAATTTGTGGGCTATTTGGGCTAATCAATTAGTTTTGCGTGGTTAGGTCATCAGAGATAATGCATCGAATGTTTGCTTTGTTATATAAAAGTATATCAGAGTTGATAGAAATCTTTTTTCTTAAAAAACTTTTTGTTTAATTTAATTTATTTTTCATGTTTCTTGAAAGACCAAATCCATATTGACTCAGATTTCTATTAAACAATGTGGTATATACAATGATAAATACTATTTACCGTAAATATTCGTGTATAATGCGATTATTTTTCCCCCCCCCCCACCCCCATCTCCGTCCGCCTGCCCGCCCGTCTGATCGTGCTGCTGACTACCACTTGCACAGCCGGCCACCCGATTCATGCTGCCAACTACCGCCTGCCCGCATGCAGAAATTTTTTTTTAATTTTACTCTCGTGTATAATGCGACCCGCGCCCCCCCCCCACCACTATTTTTGAGGGGAAAAAGGGGAAAATTTATTTTGCGTATTACATGAATATTTACAGTAATTCTTTTATCTTCTGACAACTGAGAGCATTGTGGAAAATTGCCATTTTGTTCTTCTCCCGAATTATTAGAGCTAAATTTATTCATGGTTGATCTTGCGTCACCTTCACTAAAACTGATTTTGTACATTTCTGAAATATTGTTGGTTAATACATGTTCTTGATTACAATTGCTTGTTCTTTTAGGATGATGGAGAACAATTGACTACTGTGGAAGAACTGGAGAAGCAAATTGAAAAACTGAGCAAGGTAGAGGTTTTTGCATCCGTAAAATTGTATGCTTCCATTAGCATTTAATTTTTCAGATTTGTTTCCTTGTTTTTGCATGAGGATTAATTTTCTGTCCTCTATCAAAAATACTTTGAAGACAAAGGAAGATTAATATGTTGCTTATTGTTTAATTTACAACTGCAAAAGTTTTCTTGGTCATGATTTACAGTACAACTCCAATTATCTGAAATTGGATTCTCCAAAATCCTCAGTTATCCGAAATTTTTTTAGAGCCGAACTGACGAGGGTTATCGGGCTCCCAGCACCGGCAGCAGCGGAACTGGAGCTCCCAGCGGCGGCGGGGACTTCAACCTCCCAGGCAGGAGTAGGACCCTTGGGCTCCTGGCACGAATGAGGCCACGGTGGGGAAGTGTTAATGATTGGCAGTGGGCAGCATTTTTTTTTGGTGAGAATCAAACAACATTTTGATGCTTAAAAAGCCTTGTTTTGTTGTTGTTTAAACACTGTTGCAAGTGATTTGCTGTTGCTACTTGGCTGTTTTTTAAAATGTCCAGTTCTCTGAAATAGGCCCAGTCCCGACCATTTTGGATAATCAGAGTTTGTACTGTAATTCAAAACCTTTACATATTGCTCAATCCAACTTAGTTTACTGATAATACATGATCCATGAAATATTTAAATAGCATACATGTTAAAGCAAACATTCAGTCTACATTATTGACATAAATATTCTGTTCACATTTAAAATAGACACAATAAGTAGTGTACTACTGTATAACTTAAAAACATGTGATTGTGAGCAAATATTTAATTGTGTTTTCTGAAAACATTGCATTTTTTAATGTAGTGCGAATATTTCCATTTACTTTTTATTCTTTGACAATATGTGGGTAGTCCTGGTGGTGAACTTATTCCCACAGTGCTATCGAATAAGTTTTTGTCACTGGTGATACTGCTCATAGGATGTTGTAACTGCGAAATTCTGTGATCCAACGTTGTTTTTACTGGGTAATATTTCAGTGATAAGACCAAAATTGAAACGAAGTTTATATCAAAAAGAATTTTTTAAAGTTACCTTAGCAATTGCAAGAAAGTGTGTAGCAGTGGACATAGAAATCAGATTCTCATTTAGTTTGGAAAGATGGCATGTGGAAATTCATAGCTGTATACCTCTTGAGAAGATTACATGTAACTTAAGAAATATATATTTTTGAAAATTTGGTGCGCATATTTACATATTGTAGGTATAAATTTATAAACAGCTTGCTCTAAACCTTGTGAAACCTCATTACCTCTTGGAATAAATTAACCAATAAAACTGAAAAAGGTTAGAATCGAGTGAAAGGCAGTGATCCCTTGACAACCAGATATGTTCTTTTCTTTCTTTACCTCTTTTTTTCTTCCTTTTCTATCCTTATTGGAGTTATCATTTAGGGGGAGGGGGTTGGTGGGGTTTTTATTTTTTTGTGGGGGTTCTATAAATCCATCGTGTATAATGGAATTGATATGATTGTATTTTGGCATGAAATCAAGTATGGAAAATTTAAATAAAATATTCAAAAAAAGGGTCAGCACCATCCAGGGTATCAAGAAAGAGGAACCACCAGGTTCAGGGGCCCTCCACTATCAGACTTTTAAACAACAAACTCAATCAGGAACTTGTTTGTGGTCTCTTACTTAGCACATTATTTATTGACTATTTCTTTTCTGCATTGCATTTGCTCTTATCTTTTTTACATTTCTTTCTTGTCTATGTATCTTTTTCCTTGAGTACAGTTTTTTTGCACTATCAATCAGTAGAAATTCTGCCTATCCTGTAGGACAAAGCATTTCAGGGTTGTATGTGATGTCATCTATGTATTCTGGTAATAACTTTGAACTCTCACTTGTGAGATCCACTCTTGCATGAATTTTTGAGGTAATTCCAGAATTACACAATACCTTCAAAAATTCATCAAGACTGAGTATCTCATGAGAGAAGCCATTTTACTTGAATTTCAACTTGAATTAGCATATAACTAGGAATTACATTTGTCAAAATTTCTATTTTCTTATTTCAATGAGCAAGGAAAATGGTGGATTAAATATTAATAGGGAATCATGAGAATATTAAGATGCAAAAACTGCAGATGATGGAATCAGGAGCTTTAAAAAATTGCTTGAGAAACTTAAATCTGTTGGTGGGGGGGAAATTGTTAGTAGGTTGAGGCCCTATGAGAAGAGAGGAAAGATAGGCTGTACATAGGGAAGAGTGGGTGGGAAGAGAGCTGAGATGGGCTGATGATAAGTGCACAGTGGTGGAGTCAAGTATGATGGGCAGTTGGAAATTGTTCAGAGAGGGAGAAGGATGGAGTTGTCAGGCAAGTGATAGTTGGAAACAGACAAGGAAATAAAAAGACAGATGGAGCCAGGTGGGAGAAGGGATGAGAGGGTGAAGAATGAGTCTACTGTTGGAAGATGATAAGATGGGACACAAAAACTACTTGTCCTAAATTATGATAGACAAGGAAGGTGGAAATGGGATCCATTCAGGGAGAAATGAAGGGCAGATGGAAGAGGGGATCCATTGGGTGAAATGTGTGGGTAATGAGTGGATAAAACCAGATGTGGGCAAAATGGGTGAGACCTGGAGAGAATATGGGAAAGGACATAAACTGGGAGGACTGGAGGTTGATTAGAAGGGGAAAGAGGGAGACCCGAGATTAAGGTTAATTGAAATACTTTTTGAATCTGCATAATAACATGGAAAGCTGTGAATGGACTGGCATTGATATGCACTCACTTCATTTGCTATAGTTCAATGGAAAATTCCAAGCGTGGAGTTGAATAATGCACTTGGGTAGGAAGAAACAGTGTTGCAAACGGGGTGGGAGTTACTGAGAGGGAATGATGTTTCCAGAAAGAGAGGAAAGTAAAATATACTAATTGTTGCGATAATGTATAGGAAAATTGTCAAGTTAATTCAATTGAAAGATTGTTAGAGTTGATAGAGACAATGATAACGATGTGGATTGTCATATACATTGTACAATGTACAAGTGGAACAATGTTCTTGCTGCAGTGGAAAAGGTAGTTTGTTAAGAAGATCTACAATATACATTAGAGAAAGACAATAAATACAAAAGATAGATAAAATTCACCTGGGCATTATAATATTACAGAGAGGTGTTTTTAAAGGTGATGGAGTATTTTATGATTAATGTATTAAGAGGAGGTTCAGGAGTCTGATTGCTTTTGGCGATAAGCTTTCTGTTACCAAGAGTTGCTGGTCTTCAGACTTCTGTGCCACCTTGAAGGTCTCAGTGAGAAGAGGTCATGTGTCTTTTCTGATGTTCTTCTTGAGGCACCACCTTGTGAAGATGTTTTCAATAGATGGGATGTCAGAGCCTGCGATGAAATTGGCTATGTTTACTACCTTCTGCAGCCTTCTGTGTTCCTGGGCATTTGAATTACTAAATCAGCCTGTAATTCAACCAGTCAGTACACTTTCCATTGTGCACTTCTAGAAGTTTGAGAGAGTAAAGGTAAAGGTTCCATTATTCTCACATAATATACATATAGAATGTAACATGCATGAATTTTTTTTTAACTTTTGTCTACCGTAAGGAAGACAGAGAGTTTCCACTTTGTCCAGTGCCCCTCGCAGAAACCTATAGCACCTAGTGTTCCTAGCCAGTCTCCCCTCCAAGTACTGACGAGGCATGTGCCTGCTTAGCTTCTGAGATCAGACCATCCCAGGCGTATTCAGGCTATTAGGTGCTGTAGATAGAGGGTTTGACAATTTGCCAAATTTCCTCAGGCTTCTTCAAAAGTAGAGGTGTTGATGTACTTCATAGTTCCCACTATTGTAGCTTAAATTGTGGTCTTCTGACATATCATCTCCATTGAAATATTAACATCTGTCTCATCAATAAGGACAGCTGCATGGTCTCGTGCTCCATATCCCTCCTAAAATTGACATATAAGCTCCTTGGTCTTTATGATATTGAGAGAAAGATTGTCGTTCTGGCACCATTCATCTAGATTCTTGACCTCCATCCTGTATTCGGACTCCTCATTTCCATTCATTTGGCCGTCATTGAATTTATAGATCGTGTTGGGCGTAAACTTGTCTATGTAATCATGAGCATACATGAAATAGAGCTGTTGTTAAGCATGCAGGGGGCAAGAGTAACCTTGTCCTTGCAGGAAGGAAAATGAAAGAAGAGGCAAAGTCCCTATGTCCATTAATGTCCATTGGAGATTGTGTCAGTCAACAAAATATATTTCAGATATAAAGAAAACAAGAAATGTGAAAATGGAGATATTTTGCAGACAAAACAAGAAGCAGAAATCAAGTCATTACTTCTTGTTTTTTTTAAATTTATTAAGATGTTTGAATGTTTTAGAAAGCTTGTTGTCAATAATTGAATAGTAATGGACTCTCACAATTCTGACGACCAGAACCAAAGATGAAATCACACAAGAGACAAACTTCAATCTGTACTTAGAGGAAAATATAGATAGTATAGACAAGAATTAATAAGGGAAGGTAATGGAATAGAGAGAATAAGGAGGGAATTAAAAGAGTGACCTTTGTGACATATGAAAAGTGAAATCTTTTCTGGGGGGGGCCGGGTGGGGGGAAATAGCGGTCACTGCAAAATCAGTTGACGCTTGCGAGTGGATTCGCAAATCCAAATGGAGAGGGGAGATGTGGTTGTCCGACAAGGGATAAAGGACAACTCAGGAGGGGAAGGGGAGATTGGGGATAAATAAGATAGAAATAGGAGAATAAGGAAAATGTTGGATGTTGTAGGAATGTTGTCTTATAAAGAGTTGAAAATAAGAAAACAGAAATGGAAAAGGAGGAAAGGTAATGATGGAAAAACGGAAAGAGAAGATAAACAAAATATAAAAGGGCTACGCTGAACTATATGACTTTAAATATTAATGGAATACATAACCAAATTAAAAGGAAGAAACTACTAAATTTAAATGAATAAATGTATTCCATTAGAAAAAATAACATATAGGTTAAGAAATAATATTGAAATATTCGAACAAGTATGGGAGCCTTACATTAAATACAATAGCGAAAACCTACCGGGGACAAACATTACCTAAATTGATGGAAGGAGAAGGAAAGAAAAGAATGGACTCAGTAGAATTTCTGGTGTATTTTTGTTGAATGACAACATTGTCTGACTGGCTTAATGCAACCTAGATTGTATACCTAAAATGGATGAGAGGGGGGGGTGGGGAGGTGGCTTGGGAGGAGGGAGGGGGGGGAGAAAAAGTCACTGTATATGTGTGAAAAAGAAATAGTGTATATCATGGCTAATGTGATTTATGGTGTGAAAAATAAAAAAATTTAAAAAAAATAAAAAAAAAAGAAATTACAGATGAGCAGTAAAGAAGATGCAAAATTTTGAAAACGTAGAATGGGAGGCAAATGACTGAGGAATAGGGAGGCCTTCAGTTGATGGGTGGGGACAGTGGACGAAGGGAGCACCTGAATATTGGTTCGGAGGCTCCTGGAGCAGCCAACATGCAGGGTTGATGAATGAAATGATTAGAAATGCAGTTAAAGCTTTCCTGTGTCTACTGTGAAAGACCAGATATAGTTGAGCATAGCAGCAGTTTTCTCCTGGAGGAATTAATCGACCTAAAACAGAAATTGTTTATCATCTCATCAAACAAAACCAGAGGCCCATCAAGATAAAAGTTTTAATGATGGGGCTCATTAGTTTTCCTGCTCCCAACAAGACAGAGTCTTAGGGAAGGATTGAGTTGTTGGGGTGGGACAATCTGTAATGAAAGAGAGGCCAACAAAGTCATAAATGTAAATAGAAGAAGATTGGACAATGTGCCATGTGAGCACATTGCTGTCAGCATGGCTGGTATGTCCAGCATTTATTGCCCATCCCTAGTTACTTTGACTTAGAAAGACCAAGCTTCTTAAACTGGTGCAGTTCCACTGGGAGAATTGCTGCCTTGTGTTGTCTGCTGATGTGTTATGGACTTCAACACAGAGATGATGAAGAAATAATAATGTATTTCTACATCAACATGGTGTATGATTTGGAAGGAAACTTCCAGATGGTGGATCATCTCCTTGTGTTTATCGGCCTTGTTCACTTTGGTGATGGTGATTGTGAGTTTGAAAGGTGTTATTGAAGTAATTTTAGTGTTTAGTAGCATTGCAGTGCATTTTATCAATGGAGTACATTGCAGCCATAATGGTTTGGTGGTGGAAGGTAGCACATGTATAAGCAAGCAAACTACATCACCCTGGATCACATGAAGCTTGATTATTTTTTTAAACTTTATTTAAGATTTTCAAATTACATAGAAGTAATACTTTAAAATAATAACAAAATAAACTAAAACAATATAAACCCCCTCACCTTCAGCAAGCCCCGCAAGGGGAGCAAAAAAAAAAGACAAATTAATTACAAACATAAACTGTGTAATACCCTAAGATATTTCTAAACCCATACATTCAAAATAAGGTAACTACATCTGAAGAAAAAAAAATTATCATACAAATTATATGTTATTTTTTCCATGTAAATACAAGATCTCAATTCATTATGCCAACGAGCTATATTCACTTCTACGTTATCTTTCCAAGTAATTGCAATACATTTCCATGCTACTGCCAGTGTTAAACGAACAAAAGCTATCTGAAACTTGTCCAACCCTAAACCAGTCAGTGAAACAATATAGCCCATCAAAAAATTTCTGGGTCTAATGGTAATTTAATCTTAAATAATTTTTCAAAAAATACTCTAATTTTATCCCAAAATTGTTGAACTTTGTCACAAAGCTAAATTGCATGTAAAAATATTCCAGTATGTCTCTTTTTCTTTAGCTTGGCTTCGCGGATGAAGATTTATGGAGGGGTAAATGTCCACGTCAGCTGCAGGCTCGTTTGTGGCTGACAAGTCCGATGCGGGACAGGCAGACACGGTTGCAGCGGTTGCAGGGGAAAATTGGTTGGTTGGGGTTGGGTGTTGGGTTTTTCCTCCTTTGTCTTTTGTCAGTGAGGTGGGCTCTGCGGTCTTCTTCAAAGGAGGTTGCTGCCCGCCGAACTGTGAGGCGCCAAGATGCACGGTTTGAGGCGATATCAGCCCACTAGTGGTGGTCAATGTGGCAGGCACCAAGAGATTTCTTTAGGCAGTCCTTGTACCTCTTCTTTGGTGCACCTCTGACACGGTGGCCAGTGGAGAGCTCGCCATATAACACGATCTTGGGAAGGCGAAGGTCCTCCATTCTGGAGACGTGACCTACCCAGCGCAGTTGGATCTTCAGCAGTGTGGATTCGATGCTGTCGGCCTCTGCCATCTCGAGTACTTCAATGTTAGGGATGAAGTCACTCCAATTAATGTTGAGGATGGAGCAGAGACAACGCTGGTGGAAGCGTTCTAGGAGCCATAGGTGATGCCGGTAGAGGACCCATGATTCGGAGCCGAACAGGAGTGTGGGTATGACAATGGCTCTGTATACGCTAATCTTTGTGAGGTTTTTCATTTGGTTGTTTTTCCAGACTCTTTTGTGTAGTCTTCCAAAGGCGCTATTTGCCTTGGCGAGTCTGTTGTCTATCTCGTTGTCGATCCTTGCATCCGATGAAATGGTGCAGCCGAGATAGGTAAACTGGTTGACCGTTTTGAGTTTTGTGTGCCCGATGGAGATGTGGGGGGGCTGGTAGTCATGGTGGGGAGCTGGCTGATGGAGGACCTCAGTTTTCTTCAGGCTGACTTCCAGGCCAAACATTTTGGCAGTTTCCGCAAAACAGGACGTCAAGCGCTGAAGAGCTGGTTCTGAATGGGCAACTAAAGCGGCATCATCTGCAAAGAGTAGTTCACGGACAAGTTTCTCTTGTGTCTTGGTGTGAGCTTGCAGGCGCCTCAGATTGAAGAGACTGCCATCCGTGCGGTACCGGATGTAAACAGCGTCTTCATTGTTGAGGTCTTTCATGGCTTGTTTCAGCATCATGCTGAAGAAGATTGAAAAGAGGGTTAGTGCGAGAACGCAGCCTTGCTTCACGCCATTGTTAATGGAGAAGGGTTCAGAGAGCTCATTGCTGTATCTGACCCGACCTTGTTGGTTTTCGTGCAGTTGGATAACCATGTTGAGGAACTTTAGGGGGCATCAGAAGTGCTCTAGTATTTGCCAAAGCCCTTTCCTGCTCACGGTGTTGAAGGCTTTGGTGAGGTCAACAAAGGTGTTGTAGAGTCCTTTGTTTTGTTCTCTGCACTTTTCTTGGAGCTGTCTGAGGGCAAAGACCATGTCAGTAGTTCCTCTGTTTGCGCGAAAGCCGCACTGTGATTCTGGGAGAACATTCTCGGCGACGCTAGGTATTATTCTATTTAGGAGATTCCTAGTGAATTCCAGTATGTAATCCACATCTAAAGCATAAATCTGAATTACTAAATCCATATTTTTTCAATTTCTCAGGGGCCAAATCCAACTGATGTAAAAAATTATAATTGACCAAACTATATTTTACATTAAGTAATTTAGTCACCCATCTTGGCACATAACTTCCCAATCCTTCTGAGGTATATCATAAGATGAATCCCTTTCTCATTTATTTCTAGATTTATTTAAATTTGGTTTATCCATACTATCTTGTAACAAAACATACATATCAGAAATAAAGCCCTTTTTTTAATGTATGCAAAATCAAAAACTCAAACTTTGTTAGTTCAGGTAATTTCATTACTCTTCCATAATTATCCCTTACCAAAGCTCAAACTTAATAATACACAAATAAAGATTTAAATGGTATTCCAAATGTTTCTCTGTCGATTAAAAGAAAGAAACTGTCCTTCAAAACAATCCTCGATCACCTTTATATCCTTAGAATCCCATACCTGTAAATACTTATTCATTGAAAAAGGAATAACCCTATTTTGATATAATGGAGTTTGAGTTGATACCTATAACAAAATTCCTTTTAGTCCAGATCCCTAATAAATGTTTTAAAACAGGCATATTATATCCCTGTAATAAACAAGAATTCCATTTAAATATAAACTGATGAACCTGAGACTCAGAAATACAAACTAATTCCACTTCAGCCAAACTAGGAGGTTGTGTAATATCCAACATTCTATTAACAAATTTTAATTTTCCAGCTTCATAATAGTTTTGAAAATGAGGTAATTGAAGTCCTAAAGCATATTTCCACATCAATTAAGCTTGATTATTTTTGAACTTCATCCATTTCAGCCAATTGGAGAGTATTCTGTCTTTATCTTTGCATATCCCTTACAAGGAATTGCAATTGCTGCATAACTGCTTTTGCAGGTGACTGGGTCATTTCAATTTTTGGTCAAAGGTGACCCAAAGTTATGGATGATTGGGGAGGTGCTTGGTAATGGTGCTGTAGTTGGATGCTAAAAGAAGATGGATTGGCTCTTTGGAGGAGGTATTGCCCGGTATCTCTGTGGCATGAATTTTTCTTGTTGTGATATTCAGGTAGAATGGCAAAAATTTCCTTTCTGATCTATTGAGGGAAAAAATCTTATTGTTGAAAAGTTGAAGATGGTTGGGCCTGGGACATTGCCCTGGTGAACACCTATATTAATGTCCAGGGGCTGAATTAATTAACCACTAAATTAAGAAATAAACAAGCATCATTTTTATTGTCACTGGCTTCAGTTTTACCAGAGCTCCTTTATGCCACACTCAAGTTACTTACACCCTTGACGTCTCACCATATTCAACTCTGATTTTTGTGTCTGGACAAAGCTATAGTGAGGTTTGGAGCCAAATAACCTTGGTAAAACCTAACATTGGAATAATTAAGATGAATGACATCAACCATGGAGGTGATGATTGAACTTTTACTCTCAACTTATGCAAAGTACTAAAATATTAAGATCCACAATCCCACCCACAATCCCATATCTTCAGGCTGTGACCTTAGCCTGTTAGACATCATGCATCTCCTCTTCCTTTTGTGTCACTCGCAACAACTGATTTTCTTTGCTGTAAACCTACAGCATGACTTTTTTTTACACCTCTGTGGCTAAACCTCTATTGTATGGTGATTTCTGAAACCCAGTCTTTTTTGTGTCAATTTTAGTCACCATTCCTGAGACTATCCACTGTACTTGAGTTTTGATTTCTTCATCCCCACCCCCCACACACGTCTCCCAGTGTGTTTTTTTTTGTGTTGAAGATTCTAAAGATCTTTAAGTTGTCGTGGAACTTGTGCACTGTAATGCCAAAATGATGGAGAAAATTGAATTTCCATGCAAATTCAAATAGTCTGTGGTTATATTTTTATATTGATCAGAATTTGTGTCTTGTCATGTTATAGCAATTTGGTTTAACATGGAATATTCTTGTAATAGAATGTAATGGTTTTTTTTCAAAGTCATGTTTTTTTTTATTTTTAAAAAATTATTTCTAAAGGTGAATATATTGATAGCAGATGTTTTATTTGAATAGCAACAAAGCCAGTACCGTAAGAAGCTGTTTGAGGCCTCTCATTCATTGCGTGCCATGACATTTGGACAGGATCGTTTCAAACGACGCTACTGGGTTCTTCCCCAGTGTGGTGGTGTGTTTGTTGAAGGCATGGAAAGCGCAGAAGGTAAAGATATAAAAAGTTTTTTTTTCCCCTCACTGCGACCCAGTGCTTTTGAAAATACTTTAATGTTGGAGTATTGGCAATCAGTGTAAATTGATTTATAATCAAGCTAAGATGATAAAATTAAGGAAACCTAGCATTATTTTATTACAGTACGAGGGTAATTCATTTAATTTTTACGTAAGGTTTCTTCAACCTCAAATTGAAAGCACCACCACAAAAAATACATTAAAACCCCTGTTAACCAGAATTCAAGGAACCGGCAGTCTCAAGCAACTGGCAAAAAAAAAATTGTGGAAAATAACCAGGTAAAAAATATGGTAGTTTAAAATTGGCATGCCTTACTGTTAGTTTGCCAATTATGCAACACACTATTTCAAGCAACTGGAAATTCACTTATCTGGCATCTACCGATCCCCATAAGTGCCATATACCAGGGGTTTTACTGTATAGAGCTATTAAAAATTGTGTAAATATTGTATTTAGCAATTTTGTGAAAATCTTTAGTACTAATGTGAATAAGGATTGGCTGTTTTTATGTGAGCAACTTGTGCTGTTTTATTTGGTGTCCTGGTAGCTTAAATTACCTCAGCTGTTGCCAGATTTATGTTTTTGATAAGTTTTCAACGCTGTTCACTCATAGACTTTTAGTATTGCTTAAATTAAACACCAACCAAAAGATGTGCAACCTGCAAATCGTGGACAGTGCTGCACAGCTTGGGTAGCTATAAAAAGAATTGGCCTCAAGTCGATTGACATAATAGGAACCCCAGTCACAATACACTCAAATGATTTCAGTAAATGCTCACTCATGATATGATGGCTAGAAATGCCAGAAGAAGCCAAGCAAAAGAGAAGTAGTAGAATAGTTCAGAAATGAACAGAATGGTGGTTTATGTGACTAATATGATGATAGATGTGAAGTTAGTTGATATTTGGTGAAGGTTTATCTCTATAGAGAAAGTTTTTTTTTCATCTTTTTTTTCATGCTACAATTTTTTTTAAGAATTGATTATTGTTTAAGAATTTTTGATAGATAATGTTACTAACTTTACTAATTTTTTATATTAAGTTTGAGTTAAATATATGTTTTATCTTAACTCCGTTTGTTAAATATATGCATTTAAGTTTGATTTAAATGTTTTTTAAGTCTGATATCTTAGTATTAATTACTTTTCTTTTTGTTAGTATTTTAATCGGTTATGTTTTTGTTTTTTTTGTAAGTGGGTTTTTTTCTCACATATATTATTAACTTTATTAATTCTTCACTCTTTGATTTGGGGGGAAAGGGGGGGTTGGACTAATTTGAGTTGGGTTATTAATGTGTAATAATTATTGGGGAGGGTATAGTTTATTTAGATTACTGATATTGTATTGTAATTTTATTATTTTATTCTTAATTTTTTTTAATGTAATCCTATATGTTATTCATGTTATAAAATCTTAAATAAAGTTTAAAAAAAAAAGAAATGAACAGGCAACAAAAATCTGGCAAAAGGCTTTTGGGAAATGAGGAAGGAAGTTGCCAGGGAGGTGTCTATATGGACATCAATCCTTTCTATGGATGTCAACAATTTTTGGGACTTGTGCAATGCAACCAAATGGTCCAGATGCCAGTGCAAATGTTGCACACTGAAAACTCCAATTATCAGTTGAGTTTGACTTCTGCAATGTGGCAGTGGACAACAAAGTTTCAAATTTGAGTGCACTCATTTACTTGTGAACATACCCAGTTCCTGAAAGAAATGGCCTGTGGTTTCTGAAAATAAGGGTAATCCAAAATTCCATGTGACATCCAGAGAAAATGCAAATAACTTTTCTATTAGTTCCCCTTCCACAAGGAGGCTGTCTTCTGCAAGCATTTTCCTTCAAAAGACTCTGGAAGTTCCTCAGTGGTCAATAGTTCCATCCAAACCATTAATATGGCATGAACACATGGTTTGTCACTCGGTGAAAGAATGCTGAATGTATTGTGATACACTCTTTTAAAGGGCTACCATTTAAGTGTTGGAAAAAATCTGCCTTTAATGTGATAAATTCGACCTCTCGCACCAACTGTTTCTGAAAGAGCAGCTACATGCAAGAGCATGCTACCATGTTTTACAACTGACACCAACAATAGTTTTGCAATTTTTACAAAGTTTTTAAATGGCATTAAAATGTTATCACCATGAAATTGGCACTGTCAACATTTTAGGCTTTGACTGTCATGGAGCACATTAATTAATGTTGGCTCAGAAACCAGGAAAATTTGTTCATTTTGTCAGTCATCAAGTTTGCTGGGGTAGGCATAAAGCACATTGGTTTGGAATCTTGCAGAAAGTTTGGACTGACAACATTTCTCATGTCATAAAGTACAGTTTAAAAATCTATTTCCTGCACATCCGCCTCGAGATGCAGCAAGGACAAGATTCCCCTTGTCCTCACCTACCAGCCTCTGTATCCATATTATCCCCTGCAACTTCTGCCATCTACAGTATGAAACCCCCCCCCCCACCACACCCGCAGCATGCACGACATTCCCCCCGCCCCCATCCTCTCTGTTTTCCACAGGGATAGCTCCCTCCAGGACTCTCTTGTACAATCATTCCTTCCCACTAATTGCCTGCTCAGTACCTACCCCTGTGACCACCAGAAATGCTATACTTGTGCCCACACTCTACTCTCACTGCCATTTGGGGTGCCAAACATCCCTTCCAGTGAGGCAACACTTCACTTGTGAATTTGCAAGGGTCATCAAATGCTTCTGGTGCTCTATATCAAAGACACTGTTTGCAGGCTGGGAGATCATTTTGTTGAGCACCTCGCTCTGTCCGCTGCAATAACAGGGACTCTCCCAGTGACCAGCCATTTTAATTTCACACACCATTACTACACTGACATATCTACCTAGGCTACCTGCAAATTGGAGAAAAAACACCTAATATTCCGTCTGGGCACTCTCCAACTAAACAGCATTAACGTTGACCTCCAGTTTCTGGTGAACCCCTCTCTGGATCTCTCTCTTTCCCAGTTCCTCTGCCTCCTTTCCTCTAGCTCCCCAACTCTTTCCCTTTTTTTTAGACATACAGCATGGTAACAGGTCATTTTGCTCCATGAGTCCATGCTGTCCAATTTACACCCCATTAACCTACATCTCCAGTACATTTTGAACCGGGGGAGAAATCTGACCCCCTATAGAAAACCATGCAGACAGAGAAAATGTACAAACTCCTTACAGCGCGGGATTCGAACCCAAGACCAGTCCCGATCACTGCTGCTGCAAAGGCATTGCGCTAACCAACTGTGCTGCCCTTCCTTTTCTATTTAGAGAGGTTCTCCCCCCATCATTTCTCAGCTTATTTTTCCTATTTTAGGCTCTCACCTATGACCTCTTCTATGTTAGCATTTGCTCTTTCCCATGTCCCTTCCTCCCTCTACTCCTCCTCCCCCCACCTTTTTATTCAGATGCCTGCCTGATTTTTACTCATACCTTGACAAAAGGAATCAGGCCTGAACCATTTGTTACCCTTTACTTCCTGTAAATGCTGTGTAGCCTCCTGAGTTTCTCCAGCACTTTTTTGTGAATTGCAGTAAAAATACTATATTTTTTAGTTTTGTTTCATTTTTAAAAATGTTTATCTGAATCATTTGTTCCATACTGCACACAGCTATGATTAGTTCCTGTTTGATTCCTGCTCATTGAGGGGTGGATGAGAAAAGTTGTAATTCTTTTAAGGTGATGAGTCTGTACTTAGATAATCTTCCATATTGTGTTATAAATGGGACTTTATTCATAATTGCACAACCTTTGCCAAGTTGTTGGTATCTGGCTTGTGTAAAAATAGTCTCTGATAATGCATATTTTTTCAAGATTCTAGGTGGAAGATTTGCACCCACAGTTCCCAGTTTTAAAATATCAATATTGACTTGATTTCTCAGTGCTTATTGTGGAATTCAGTACTCCAAGTAATGCATTTTGTTAAAGAGAGTTCAATAACACAACAACAGGAAAAACTTGTCCTCCAATACTATTTAAAAAGCTCCTCAATGACTTTGGGGTTAATTGCTGATGCTATAATTGTATGAATGTTTGGTTTTTTTTTGGTGAGTTTTGGCCAACATGGCTAGCAATGATACCCAAGTAATGTTGGGCTCTGTGGGCAGGACTCTTTATTGCAAGGTTAGCACTAGTCTCCTGAAATAAATAGGTTCATTTGAGCCCTGTCATGTGACGAATTTACGAGGCAGGAAGAGGAAAATGTTTAGGGATATGCTCAAAGCCTTCCTGTAGGAATGCAACATTCCCACTAATTCCTTGGATTTTTTTTGGCCAATTGATCACCCAAAGTGGAGAGGAAGCATTTGAGATAATGTGAAGATCCTGATCCATAGAATCCCAAGACATAGAGTGGAATTAGGCAATTCATCCCATTGAGTCAACCGGCTGATTTACTATCTTTTCAATCCCATTATTCTGCCTTTTACCTGTAATCCTTGATTCCCTTCCTAATCAAGAACCTATCTACCTCTGTCTTAAATGTTCCCAATGACGGACACCACAGTGGTCTGTGCCAATGAACTCCATGGATTCATAACCTCTTGGTAAAGAAGTTCCTCCCTATCTCTGTTTTAAAGGGAGTTTTTTTGGGTTCTGAGGATGTGACCTCTTGTCCCAGACTCCCCACCAGCGTAAACATCCTCTCTATGTACAAGCTTTTCAGTATTCAATACATTTTTAATGTGATTCCATAGAAACACAGAATCTTGCCCATTAATCTGTGCCAACCTCTTTTTTTTGCCAAGTTCCATTATCCATAGCCTTCCATACCCCTCCCATCCACTCACCTATCCAAATTTTTATTAATGTCAAAATTGTATCCGTATTCACTTCATCTGGTCGATTGTACCACGCTCTCACCACTCTGTGTGAAAAGTTCCCCTGATGCATCTCACCTTTCACCCTTAACCCATGACCTTGTTCTTGTCTCACTTAACCTCAGTGGAAAAAGCCTGTTTGTGTTTACCCTCATAATTTTACATGCCCTATCAAATCTCTTCACTCCAGAGGAATAAAGTCCTAACCTGTTTAAGCTTTCCCTGTAACTCAGTTCCTCATGTCCTGACAAAATCCTTGTAAATCTTCTGTGCACTCTTTCAATTTTATTAATATTTTTCCTGTAGTTGGGTGACCGAAATTGCACACCATGTTCCAAATTTGGCCTTTCCAATGTCTTGTACAACTTCACCATAACATCTCAACTCTTGTACTCATTCATTTTATTTTCGAAGGCCAATGTGTCAAAAGCTCTCTTTGCGACCCTATCTACCTGTGATGCCACTTTCAGGGAATTGTGTATCTTTATTCCCAGATCCCTCTCTTCTACTGTACTTCACATTTCCCAACCATTTACTGTGCAAGTCTTACCCTGGTTCATCTTCCCCAAGTGCAACTCAAGACTACATTAAATTTCATCTTCCATTTTGCAGCCCATTTTTCCAGCTGGTCCAAATTCCGCTACACGTTTTGAAATCCTGCCTTGCTGTCCAGTAAGTCTCCATTCTTTGTGTCATCTACAAACTTGCTGATCCAATTTACCAGATTTTTATCCAGATTGTTGATATTGATTTCAAAGGACCCAGCACTGATTCCTGAGGCATATCATTATAGCAGGCCTCGAGTTAGAAAGACAATCGTCTATTGCTACTTTCTAGCTTATCTTGTAAAGCCAACAATGTTCAATACAATTTTTGACCTCATCCTGAAATCTGAATCTCCTTGACCAACCTCCCACATGGGACCTTATCAAAAGTCTTATTGAAGTCCATGTGGTCAACATCCATGGCTTTCATCAAATTTCCTGATAACCAGCCTGCTAAACGTGATCTATCACACACAAAGCCACGTTGACTATCCCTAATCAGTTCCACTCATTCTTCTAAGCTCCTCATGATAACTGTTTCATTTCCAAGAAACCTTCTTGTGAACCACCTTTGGACCCTCTCCAATGTCAACACATACTTTCTTGGAAAAGAGCCTAAAACTGCTAACAATACTCCAAGTGCAATCTGACCAATGCTTTATAAACCCTCAGCGTTACATCCCTGCTTTCATTTTCTATCCCTCTCAAAATGAATGTTAGCATTACATTTGCCTTCCTTACTACCAACACTACATACAAGTTAATCAGTTGGAAATCTTGCACTAGAACTCCCTCTGCACGTCCAATTTCTGAACTTGTTGCTCATTGAGAAAATAGTCTGCACCTTTATTCTTTACATGAAGTGCATGATCATACATTTTTCTACACTATTCCATCTGTTGTTTCCTTGCCCAATCTCCTAATCAGTTTATGTCCCTCTATAGACTCTGTGCTTCCTCAACACTACCTACCCCTTTTCCTATCTTTGTATCGTCCATAAACATGGCCACAAAGCCATCAATTCCCTCATCCAAATCATGAAAATATGAAAAGAAGTGGCTTAGCCTCAAGCTTTATGGAATGTCGTTGGCAGCCAATGAGAAAAAGTCCCTTTTATCCCCACTCTCTGCCTCCTACCAGTCAGCTAATCTATCCATTCTAATATCTTTCCTGTCATACTATTGTCTTTTATCTTGCTTAGCAACCTCAAGTTTGGCACCTTGTCAAAGGCCTTCTGAAAATTCATGAGGCAAATGCACACAGAAACCTTGCAAACCACTTGCCTGCCTCCCGATCAGGTACTTACTGCTCTATCTGTGGGAGTCTGTGGTTTCTATGTCGGTCTCTGAGCCACCTCCGAACCCGCAACACTGGTGTGGAAGCAAATTATCTTTGATTCCTGGGGGAAATCAAAGAGCGAGGTGAAGACACCAAGTAACTGCTTACGATTATTTTTCTTCATTGGAAGGCAGATTGATGGTGTACAAATGTCGTGGAGATTTGTGACAAATATATTGGTGTATTTGCACCAAAGCCCTGGAGTACCATAATTTTGATCTCATTTAAAGAAGGAAAATATCTGAAATGGATCATGGGGTTGATGTAAGGAAATACTGAGTCTTTGCCTTTTGGAGTATAGGAAAGCAATCTGTGATCTTACAAAAATATGCATATCCATGTTTCCCCACATCCAAATTATTTTTTTTTTTAATGTGCTGAAGATTCTTTCTACTTGTGAACTGGGATGTGAAGAAAATGAAAATACAGCCATGCTCTATGTAGGAACATCTTCTGCACAGAGATTTTGGAACAGCCAACATTGACAACTGCAATTTCCATGCTGCCATATTTATCATTTGATTTGTTGTTACTATCTGCTGTGGTACCTTATCCTGAAAAAAGGAAGACATTTTGCTATTGCTCACGTTACCTTTGTCTGGCAGGCTTGTTTGCCTTTTGGGACTATACACATCTTTACTGTTCATCAAGGACTCCAGCCTATTTATGGGAAATTCTGGAATCTGTTCTCTTCCATCATCATCATCAGGAGTTTCTTAATGAGTTCTAGCAATGGCAGATGTAGTCTTCTGGGTTATTAGGAAGTGCAGGTTTACTTTGTGTTGTAAATTGGCTTTGAGTATTCATAATGATGTTCACCTTCTTCCATTATCATCCTACTTTGTGTTGATCAGTAAGTGGTAGAGAGTTGCTTTGCTGCCTCTCCTAGAATCACTGTGACCTAGAAAATTACATTTTGATTCTTGCATCCAATTTTATGGAAATTGAATGTGGCCCTACTGAGAACTTTTAAAATATTTTGCCCTTTTTAAAAAATCTAGTGAGTTCAGAGTACAATCATTTCAGTTCTATGAATTTTTTCTGTAATTGAAATTTAATTTGATAAGGTCTATTCTCATTGATTAATTCTTAGCTTCTTAGAAGATATGGGTTTCATTTTCTCTATTGATAAGGATTCTTCCATGCTGAAACAAGATAGACCTTTAATCTATCAGAATGAATGAATGACAAGAGTATTTTAGACTTGTGCTTCATGCTGTCACTGTCTCTCCATGATGCTGGATTTTGTGAGGGAGATATCTTGAGGAATGCATCTTTCATTTCTATTTTGCAGTAAGAGGAAACTTTTTTAACCACTTTATTTTAGTTACTGCCTGAATGCAATGAACTGTACTGGTTCAAGATGACAGCTCACTATTACCTTTATAAGAGCACTTGAGGATAGGCTACAAATGTAATCTTGACAGCAAACTTAAATCCCCAAAAAATTAATACATTTAAAAACAACATAATTCTGGATTGAGAACAATTTTCTTCCTGATCAGATCTCCAGGATTTTGAGGCTTGTGAGATCTCTGCCGCAAGTAGGGCAGAGGAGGGCCCTATGGGGGTTGGGGGAAGAGGTAACTTTGGAGGAGTGACTTCTGGGTATTCGTGTGACTTGAAATTCCCAATCATATCATATTTTCAAGGAGGCTTTTAGAACTTAACCAGTAATTCTGTCCTAACATAAGAAGGTTAGCAACAATAAGCCAGATAACTGGTGAGCCTTGAATCAGTTGTAGGGAGATTATCAGAGCAAAGTTTAAGGAACAGGATTGATGTGCATTTGGATAGACAGATTGATTAGGGACTGTCGATGTGGCTTTGTGAGTGGGAAATCCTGTCTTATAATTTGAATGTTTTGAGGAGGTAACCAAGAAAGTTGATAAAGGAATGGCTGTAAAGTTGTTGATAGGGACATTAGTAAGGCAGTTAACAAGGTCTTGTATAGGATGTTAGTCCAGAAATTATGACGCATGCAATCCAAGGTGACCTGCTTTCTGTCCACAATTGCAATTTTGAGCTTCCCACTTCCACACCAGCCTGTATGTCCTCTGCCTCTTCCATTGCTACAGAGAGTCCAAATGCAAATTGCAAGAACAAAAAAACTGCAGATGCTGGATTCTTGAGTGAACACAGAGAAGCTTGAAGGACTCTATGGGTCAGGCAGCTTTCATGGAGAGATATGGTCAGTCACTGTTTTGGGTTGGAACACTTTGTCGAGACTAAAGGGAGAAAGGAAGATAGAAAACATAAAAAAGTTGGGCAGAGGCCAAGAGGTGATGGGATACTGGACAAACGAGGGTGGGAGTAGGGGAGAGATAGGTAGCAGAGGAGACTACAAAGTGGGGTTGAGGGCGAGGTTTGAGAAAAGTCAAATGGAACCTGGTGAAAGGAAAGGTGGGATTAATATGGATGGCTCTCCACTGTTCAGTGTGGATGCAAGGACCCTCTTGGCTTGAATCCATGCTGTGGAATTCTATGAAGGTTTCCTTACGTCTAAACAAGCTGGACATAATTATTATATATTAGGTGTCCCATCAATCTCCTGCACTCAAAGTAAAACAGATCCAACCCATCCAGTCTTTCTTCATCAATGAAATCAGTTGGTAGTTAGTGCAACGCTTTTACAGTGCCAAATTGAGGTGGGCATTACCTCAATTTGGAAAACCCAACGTTCATGATGTTGGGATCAAAACTATCCAGGAGGATTAGAACATTTCATATTCCACTAATGTGGAACCCAATGGAGTGATATAGAATTTTCTAATTTAGGTTATTCACACACTCTTGTCCAACTAGTTATCCTCTTCCTTTGTTCATCCCTCTATCCACACCCTCTCCCCATCTGATTACATACATTGCCCACTAAGCTGTACCTCCTGCTAAATGCATCAATTTGCAACTTTTGATTCAACAGATGCTGCTTGAATTGTTGAATCCTCCCAAGATGGTGTTATTTGTGATCCATGAGGAGTTTGGTAATTGGATCAAAAGTGAACCTGCTGATGCAAGGCAGATAGATATACCCAAAACAGCCAGCCAATCAAAGTACGCATATGATTGGTTGGTTTGGGAAAAGCATGCAAGTTGGTGGAATTGTGATGTAAAACTACAGATTAGATGGAAAAACAATGGCGGTACTGCTGTATCGTAGTAGTGCTGCACGTACAGACCCGGAGATAGCAGGGACCGGAGAGACAGCACTGCTCCGCAAGGTCAAACCATTTGGTCCTAATGCTGATGGCTCCATACAGCCTTTAAATGGCCTGTTAATGAAGTCCAAGATGGTTTTAATATAAAATCCTGAAACTGTGTGGACAAGATAGCAGCCCCTGTGCTGGTCCACTGCTTCTTTAGAGTCTGCACCTCCCCTTCCCTCCCCTTAGCAGAAGCCAGCACACCCTCAAACCACCCCCCCCCCCTTCCATTGAGGAGGAGAAGTGTGGGAACAACCCTAACTGGATAGTAACCATGACAGCAGACCAACGAGGGGCTCAATACAGTTCTGAAGGACTGAAATGAGCTGTGAATGGTCAGCAACCTGTGAACCACACAGGCTGCGAGTGAAGTATGACAAGGTTAGCACAACACTTTTACAGTGCCAGCAACTCAGTTTCAAATCTTGCGCTGTTCGTTCACACTGTATCTGCATGCATTTTCTCCCACATTCTAAAACACATACAAGGTCATTGGAATAATTGGTCACATGGGTGTATTTGGGCACTTCAGACTTGTGAGGTGGAAGGGCCTGTTACCGTGCTGTATCTCTAAAATAAAAAAAAAATGGCTGAGCGTAGCTAGGGCTTCAATTCAGGGGATATTTATTTGGAGGGGATACTGATGGTTTTGTTCCAGAGAATTGTGCGGCGATAACATTGGTGGGTGCCCCTCTTAGTAATTAGCGGTGTCTACTGCATAGTGTTCCTTATCTCAGAATCACACAGAAAGGCAGGTCATTACTGACAGGTAGACTAAGCTTTGCATTGGGTTCATTGCCTTGATTTTCAAACATACTTTTCTCGCACACTGAAGCAGATGATGGATTAATCATTGATATCTGCCTTTATTCAAAGATGGCTCTGTATTGTGTGTAATAGTCCATGTTTTTCAAAATATCATCACATGGATTTTTATGGTGAAAATTTATTGTTTCACAGGAATGGTAACTATGATCTAAGAAACTCAAGAGAATAGCTAGGGCTCTTCAAAGTGCAAGTCTTATTTGTGTAGATCAAGGACCAACAGGCAGCAGTGAAATTGACTTTATTTTTGCATTAGACATATGCAGAAAATGGACATCCTTTTTTCCCCTGACTTGTAGGTTAAGTTGGAGGTTGTAAGTTCATTAGGCAGACCGACATTAGCTGTATGGCTCCAGACTCTGCCATATAATATGTCCAGTTTAGTGCAACTTGATGCTATTTATATTGTGTCCAGTTAAACCTCATCCAAAAATACGCCAGAAGACAAGAAGAGTAAACTACTTCACCTGGCTGCACTATTATATTGATGAAAGCCACCATTGCAGAGTAGTTAATCTCTGGAATTCTCTCATATGGAGGTTTGAGGAGGTGAGATCATTGGGGAGAGTTTAAAGAGGAAGTAGAGAAGTGTTTGAAAGATCAGAGGATTGAAAGACCTGGGGAATTGGCATAGAAGAGGAAATAAGGGTTGGGGTGGATTAGCCTTGAACCTACTAAGTGCTGGGGCAGGGAGTGAGAGGCAAGTTACCTACTCCTCTTCCTATTTTCTTGTTTCTTGCTCTTTGTAGAGTAACTATCCCGGTAGAAAAAAGAATTCTGTTCAAACATGAAATTGAAACACAACTTAAGCTTGAAGCCATATCATCTTAATACCTGCCCCAATCCAACACAATCAGGCTTAGTTGAGCTTGTGTTGTTTGTTGCTTCGCCAGGTTCAATCAGTTGACAGTTTTTGGATAGTTCTTGGTCTTTATCTTGGAATGCAAATTACATCAGTTTAAACAGAACCTAGAAAACTGACAACATAATTTTGTGTACTAAACCCCATTGATGTTCATGGCAAAGATATTTTGGAGTTACTTTTTATTTTCTTTCATTTCTGTTTTGTCACTTACTCAGAGCAAAATAAAATGGGCTTGTCATATTTGGATATGGATGGCTTTGAAATTTTATACATTGCAAGCAACTTGAATTAGTTATAGATAATTGGCCATTATTTTCACGTATTTTGCTACCAGCTCTTACTGACAGATGCTACAATGCAATTTTCTCAAGAGATATTTAATTTTTTTTTAAATATTAACATACAGCCAGTGAACAGGCCATTTCAGCCCACAAGTTCTTGCACCTAATTAACCTACATTCCCAGTATGTTTCTGAACGGTGGGAGAAAAGCGGAGTCTCCAGGAAAAACCCACACAGACACCAGGAAAATGTACTAACTTTTTAGAGACAGCGCAGGATTAGAAGCCTAGTCCCAATCGCTGGTGCTGTAAAGGCGTTGGTCTAACCACCACTCCAACAATGCTGCCAACCGTTATCTGATATTATTATTGACCATTAAGGTAACAATTGACTCCTTTGGGGTATTTATCCCAAAGGATGCTGCTCCAGGTGACAACAATTCTGCAGCAATTGCTGGGAATGTTGCCCCAGGGCACCACCTCAAGGCTGTTCCCCTTATTTGTCTGCTCAGCTGTCATGATCATCTGTTTTATGTTCCCACACACCTTATATTATTACCCAGCAATAGAAATGAGCCACTTAATTATCAAGAGTCATTGGGACTTATCCAGTCTGATGAGCCCAATTCCTTACGATTTTTCTCAGAGCCATTGGAGTGGGATCAGAAGCATTGTAAAGGTTTCTAGGGTATTGTTAAAGAGCAACATGAATCCAACGAGCCTCTGAATCTAGTAGTGTTGCAATAAACCCATGTTGGTTATCAAATATTGAAATGGATTGTGTACAATCAAAATGAGCCTCAAAAGTCAACTCTAAATTATGCTAAGTTCAACTTTATTTTTGTTTGGTGGAGAACAAAGCAAGGAAGAATTGCAAGTGTGAGTGGCTTACTGTTGACTTCAACAGTCAAATATAAACTTGCAGGAAATAACTAACATAAGTAATGCTAGGGACAAATTGCATTTTGATTGTGTGTTTAAATTTTAATAAGAACATTGTTCTCTAATGTTTGAGGATTTATAGGTCTTCTGAAAAATTATTTGCCTACCTGTATTACACTGCTCAATCTGATTTCAATCGATTTCTGACCACTGGAAGTTGCAGTGGAGCAACTTGATGCCCCAATTTTGGGTGATACAAAAACATGCAATAGCCATTGTGGTCTATAATTAAAGCCAGTTAAAACTGATTAAATTTTACTACATTTTTGTGAAAATTTTACTGCTGCAGCACTTGTTTGCATATTTTATGTAAATCCTTCCGCTTTATTTCTTGAAAGTGTAATTTGGACATAATATACCCATACTGGACAAAAGTTGGATGTCAAAGGACAATGTTGCTTCATACAGCACTTATCCATTTTACTACATTTAAATAGTTAATGTATAAATGTTAATATGTTGAATTTTAAATAAAAATGGTTTATTATTTCAGGTTCTGAGGAGATGATGAAAGAGAGAGAGAAACTTAAAAATGCTAACAGTTTGCAGATTAAGGAAGAGCCACCTGAGACAACTGAAGAGAAATTAAACCGCTCTTGTTCAGCGACTAACTGTGATGACTTATGCAAAAATGATTCAAAAGAGAGAAGTAGCACTAACCTGTTCTTACAAAAGCCAGGTTCTTTTTCTAAGCTGAGTAAGCTGTTAGAGGTAGCAAAAATGCCTCCTGAATCAGATTTTGTGACTCAGAAACAAAATGTGAACCAAATAAATGCAACACCATCATCTCCTAGTCATTGTATCTCACAGAACTCCATCTCAAACTCCCAGCTTACTGTTCCATCCAGCAACTCAGAAAAGATAGACTCATGTGCAAACTTATTTCACCCACTGATAACTGGCACAGGGAAACTCTACAACTCTCCTTTACTCCAAAATGACCAGTTGCTGAAAGTACTCACAGAGAAAGGTGGACAGTGGTTCAGTCTCTTACCAAGAATGCCTTGTGATGAATCTTCCATCACTTGTACAAATGTGCCTCCAACCTCCTCACAACAAATGGCACAGTCTCAACTTAATTCCCAGTCTTCGTCCTCATCTATTTTGGGTTCAGGATCACTTCAGAATCCACTGGGACTCAATCCATTTGCATTATCAGCATTACAGGTGTGTATTTTATCTTTGTTTGTGTAGTTAGTATCTTTAGCTAATCAATTAATTACAGAAAAAAAAACTTATTTTTCAATGTCAACCATTTTCTGTTTCAGAGTTGAGAAGCTAGTCCTTCAGACAATACAAGGGAATTATCCATTTTTTTTCTTCCCGTGTCCCTAAGTGTCATATATGATTTTCAGGGAGATGTGTTTTGGAAATTATCTTTTGAATGTGCACATGTTTTGTCAATGTTCTCTGTTGTATGTACTACAAAGCGTTCCTACTGAAGAAATGTGCGTGTGATCATTGGTACTTGAGCATTTACAATAGCATCAGTAGATCCATACACACATCTACGTAACTGGTTGTATTGAGGTAGAGCCGTATGTGCAGAATTCAACACTTGTAGACCAATACTCATCCACATTTTGTTGTGAGACGTGGACAAATTTCCTCTCTATGTGCTTTTGTTTCTCCTTCTTGCCTCTTGTAATATAGTCCAGATCCAGTGCCTACACTTCACTGATTTCTTTACCATTTTAGGCAGCTCACCATTTAGAAATAATGGAGATGTGTTTTTTTTAGTTAATATTATTATGCTCCCATCACTAGGCCAATACGGGGCAGTAGATATATAATTAAAGAGCACCTTTGCATGAAATATTAATTTACCATTTCATGTGTGCTGCTAATCTAAAAAGGAACAGTTAAAATGTTTACACGTTTTTAAAAATTACAGAAAATCATTAATTTTCTGAGTCATACCAAGATTAAAAGCATGAATTTTGGTCAATCTTTTTTTTTAAAGTTAATGCTACAAATACAGAGTAGCTCAGATCCCAATCGTGGGATCTTGACCCAAAAAATTGACAATTTCTTTCCCTTCACCTTCAGAGCTCCTCCAGTAGTCTGATCTTTGCAGCTTAGATCACATTTATGGAAAGAGAATCAGTTAGAGACTAAATAAATTTTAACAAAAGGGAAAATCATTTGAGAAAGTGGGGAGGAGAGAAGTGAAGAGAAACAATATTCAGTGACCAAGTGGAAGGCAGATGAATTTTAGTGGGCAAGTGAGAGGAGTGCAGATGATAATAGGACAATTAAGAAAATGGGTTGAAATGGATTTAAATGGGAACAGCAAATTCAGCAGTTGGACTGGACATTGGATTCAGAAGGTTGTGATGTATCTTGTCAAAGGGACATGATTTGAGTTGAAACCGATCTGCGAACTGTGGACAAGAGCTGTCACAGCAGTAATGGAATCAAATTAAATTTTTGGTACGAGTTCCATTCAGTGAGCTGGAGGTAAATAGAGATGGAAGAATATCATGTACTGGAAACAAGAAACCTCAGATGCTGGAATTTGGAGCAGAAAATAAACTACTGGAGTAACTCGTTGGGTCAAGCAACATCTGTGGCAATAAAGGGATCGTCGCTGTTTTGGATTCAGATGATATATCAGGGCTGAGAATGTAGAGGGATGACAAAATATAGAGGTGAGACGGAGGGGTGAGGCAGGTGAAGTATTGTGGAGGGGGAGGAGGCACCATCAGGGTGGAGATGAAAGGCTGGTGGTGGTAGGTGGAACTAGAAGAGAGGGATGATGGGCAGATGATACTGTATGTAACAGAAGATGGGAAAGATGAACCAAGGGAGAAAAACACAGATAGACAGGTTTGTGGGTGATGGGCAGGGTGATGAGTCACCATAATGATAAGCAAAAAAGGGAGTGAAGATAAAGTGAACAAAGCGAGAGACACCCTTAGTCGACTGGTGTGAGTTGGAAGGGAACATCACATTACCTGAAAATGGAAAATTCAATGTTGTCCCATGACCTACCAGCCTCTGTCTTAACAAGCTGGATCCATATGTTTAAAATTTTATTTTTCTTGTGTTTCTACCAACTTAATCTCAACCTTCTGCCCATCTCCCACCCAACCCTGAAAAGAATCTGAATCCACTAATACCGGCTCTCAGCCCAAAGTAACCATTTCTTTCTTTCCACAGATGCTGCTTCACCCATTGACTTCTTTTCACAGTTTAAATTTTGTAGAATATGGTACTGGCTATTTTGAAATTCATCCCATTTTGCAGTGATTTGATGAAAAAGTATATTCATTTAATTTTTTTTTAAGTCAGATTTTTCAAAGGATTTTAAGTTTCCAAAGTCATGACTGACTGTTTATTTTCATCTTTGGATTGTGTTAGTTTTAATAGATTCAGCTTCTATTGTCAATCATTGTGGAGACCAACACAAGAATCCAAAATATCAGCTTCTCTTTAGTTTACTCTGTTCCTTGTCTGCCCATGTTTGGCCCAATTCTTACCAATCCTCTTATTGCTTATTTCATTAACTGCCCAATATGTTGGCATTTTAAATTATTTCATTTTCACAATATTGTTTCTGTTACTTTACAAACTGCCTTTGGCAGTTTGAGCCCTCCGTCCCTCCAGGCCACCCTTTCACATCCAACATTTTCGCTGTTCCCTTCAAAGTCAATGTCTATATTTCACACAATTCCATAACCGAAGCCTTTCATTCAGTTCTTTCTGCAAGCTCCAGCACAAAAATCATCCTCAATTTCAAGCAAGGTATTCCTCTCTGATTGTGGCCATGGCTACCCTTTGTCATCTGTGGAGGCTCTAACCCCAATCAACTATGCCTGACTAGTCCAAAGTAAAATTATGGCTATTTACAGTGCTCCTATGTCAATTCCTTTTGAGCTACATTCACAATTTTGTTGAAAAATCCCTTGGTTTCAGTGAAATTATATTGTACAAAAAATGTTTTCTTAGCCAAAACTACATTCCCTCACATGGCATACATTTTGATTTTTGTTTCACAATTCTTTCAACACTCCTATAGAAAAGTTAAAATACATACGAAGTTACCATTTGAAAGTGTCTTGGGATTGTGTCACTTATTGGCTATCATTGTACACGTGGATGCAAGTTGTTTCCAGATCCTTCTGCTCCTCTCATTTTAAATTCTTAAGTTTTGTTGAAATTCCATTATGGCCTCGAACTCTTCCCTGGATCTCGAGAGTTCCTTCCGTAACTGACTTTTGTTCAGCCTTCCCTCTACCAGCTAAGATCCCATGCTTTTTGACATCTTTGATCATTTAGCCCCTTCAATCAAGCTTTCATTCTCCTTTTCTTGCATCTCCTCCTTGGACTTTGTGATTTATCCCCTCCTCTGCTCCTTATGAAGCTGTTTGCATTACTTGATTGAAAATGGTATAATTAAAGCTGTAGTTGTCACCTGTCAAAAAGCATTCGAAGTGAAATACAAATCTGCAGATGCAGTGATTGTAGTAAAAACACAATTGCTGGAGGAACTCAGCAGGTCTTGCAGCATCCATAAGAGGTAAAGATATATTACTGATGTTTTAAGCCTGAGCCCTTGCCTGAGACATCGGTTATATATCTTTGCTTCCTATGGATGCTGTGACACCTGCTGAGTTCCTCCAGCATTTCTGTCTTTCTGTAAATAACATTCTAAGCTTGTTTATGTCATTAAAATGTATTAATGGGGTACTCAATTACACTAATTACTAAAGATGATAGCATATCATCTCTCGTTCCCTTTACTGTTTCTTTCTCACCTTTCTGATTTTACCTCTATATAATTTTCTCAAAATGCATTGCCCAAAACATGATTCACTTACCAATCTTTTAGATTATTAAAATTTCTCCTTTCTTGTCAAAGCTAATTATCGTATTTATATATATATCAGACAGATGTAATATCCAAATTCTGAAGGAAAAAAAGCATTATTACAACCATGATTGCTCATGACCTTTGGCATTTTTGAATGCAACAAACTAGCTTAGTTTCTTTCCTCTTGCCAACATCCAAGGTAATCTCTAAAGAGGGGTTTATATGATAAACTCAACAATAGAAGAATATACTCTTGTTCCAGTTGAGTGGGGTCAAGGAAAAGGATTAGAGAGATGGAAGATTGGACAGTTCCAATCATTGGAATGTAATAAAGCTTGAATCTTACCAAGTGAACTCCAAATTTACAGTATCTGGCCACTATCTTTGTGCTGACGTATTGTCCTGTTCAGTTTTATTTTCTAAAGATTTTCCAAAGATTTTCCAACCTCAAATATTATTTCTGTTAACTGAACACTGACAAAAACACAAAGCCATAAATAAGTGAAAATAAATAAATGTCCTCCTTTCAGAGTGTATAACAGATTTTCTGATACCTTTTTATTGAGTCCCCTTTGAACATTTACTTTTGTGTTATAGAAGGGTATTTAACATTTGGAACTTAACTGACAGTAACTTTAGAACATGATCATTTAGGTCAAATAATTTTTCATTTGTGGATCCTTGAGGATTGGCTCCAATTAGCAGTGTTACCTGATCTTTACCGTCACTGATAAGTGGGTTCTTCCTTTTACCAAGTTGCTGGTATTGCCTTCTGTCATAAATTTTCCTTTGAAGGACATGTGCTTTTCACCCCTCACTTTATGTGGTTATTGTTGCAGCACACTAATTAAATTATCAAGCAACAGGTATAACTAAATACTGCCCTGCTAGTTGTTGACACTTGCTGGAAAAAAGAATGCCATTTAATTTTTTAAAAGCCAACTGGTTCAGGATATAGAGGCCTTCCTGGAGTAGAATTAATCAGTTTACTCTCATGTCAACAAGTTGATTAAATATTTTAAATGTCTGTGACTCTTTAAAAGTGAGGCTTATCGATGGTGTAGGTGGCTTGGATGCCAGGGATTGTAGACGCCCTGAAATACAGGAAAAAGTTCTCCATCACCTTTGCAGCAGCGACTGTAATTGCCACACATCTATTGGTGAATAAATGCATTTTAGGATCATGTGATGAGTATCACTTAGCAGTTATTCTGTGTTGAGAAGAAAATTGGCCTGAAATGGCTGTAAGCATAACAGTAAATCACGGTTTGGTGTCAAGGTGCTGTGTTAAGTGTGAACAGAGAGAATCTGGTTTGGAGAAGTGCAACCTTTTTATTTTTTTTATATACCCAAATGCTTGATTGTGAAATTTTCTAATTATCACGGCATTATTTTAATTTCACATTTGTTATGCTTTAATGAACATGATTGGTAATGCAGTTTCTTTTAATAATGCCAGGAATGTTTTTCCCCTTAATCCCCTTTAGACCTGTTGACCTGCCAATTATCAGTCTGACCTGCTCTATCAATTTGGATTACCTGATCAAACTTGTGCATTTTTTAAAAAGCTATTCTTCGTTTTGAACAAAGTGGGAGTTTAAACATTATTGCCATTGTAACTTTTATGTCAATAAGATTCTGCTTTTCATCTCTTTATCCAGATGATTTACTGGAGAGGCCATTGGGGTTGGGGTTGATGAGATGGGTCACATTTAATTTGTGGAACGGTCAGGAGAAATTGAGGGGTTAACAAAAACTTCATCCAAAAAAATTTGGTCATCAGGAAATCATTGTGTACAAACAACAGTGAGGGAGAAGTTTTTACCAGGTGAAAAAAAAACAGCTGGGTGAGCATTTGAAATGCCAAAACCTAGAGATCCACAGGCTAAGAAATAGAAATTACAGGTGGAATGACTGTGTCTAACTAAATATAATTGGGAATCAGCCATCCCATTTGGATCATAATATGCTATAATATGGAGCTTTTCTTGGCTGAAATACTTGGGTCTTTCATTGAAACAACCATTTATTGGAGTGAAATGTAATTTTTTTTAAAATTTGCCATTAAGAAATTGATTCAACCTTAATGTTCTTGGCTGTAGATGAACGTTCGTTTAGCGCATTAAGTATTTATTTGTCTTAAATGGTTATTCATTTTAATGATGAAAGTTCTCAAAATTTTCCTCTTTCTGAACTCTGCCAGGCAGCTTGTTTAAACAATTTGGAGAACTTCTCCCATGATTTCCCATGTGCAAACAATGAACCTCTGGTAAGGTTTCCCTTCCAGATACTTCTTTCTGGTATCCCAGATCTGCATTATGTGCTTGTCAAAGCAGTTTGGGTAGAATTATCAACTCAAACTTCAGTGCAATTTGGTACTTCATGAAGAGCTGTCAAAAAGATCCTGCATTGCAAGGTATGAACTGCGGACTTGGAAATTAGCCACCTGAATGAGCAGCAAAATTAAAGTAATTCAGGGAAGAATGGATAGGGATTGAGGGTTGGGGTCAACTTGCAGAAAGTGAAATGGTGCATATAAATACAAGAAGAAATTTGTGAACATGACAAACAATAGTTAGGAATAAGAATACTGCTTATGCTATGGAAAATTAATTGGATAGATATTCAAATGGATCCAGAATTCTTGTTTGCAAATCTAAAAGCATTGCTGCAGGTTAACAGAACCATGGAATATAGGGAGAAAGAGGGAGGGGTGGTGAGGGAGAGAAATAATTCAAAAGCAATGACAGTTAAACATGCTTGGTCACATCTGTAACTCATTAGTAGTTGTAAATTTAGTATGGGTTTTTGAGAATCAATTATGGAATTCAGAGAAAACTTTTGGAGTTGTGAAAATCTAAAAAGTCACTGCAAATGATCAAATCAAATAGCAGAGATATGGGAAGCTAAATAAATGAAGAACAAAAACAAGCAGCTGGCGGAAGCAAACAGGTAAGCAGCATCTGAGGAGGGACAGGAATTTCAGGCTGAGACCCTGCATCAGGACAAAGAGGAGAGGGAGGACAGCTGGTATAAAAAGGGGAAGGATGAGACAGGAGCCAGTAGGTGAAAATGCAAAAAGATTGCAGATGTTAGAATCTTGAGCAAAAAAAGAAGCTCCTGAAGGAACTCAGCAGGTCTGCAGGGTCAATAGAGGCAAAGGGCTGGTTGACAGAGTTTAAAGGAGAGACATAATAAAAAGACATGAGGGGAAAATGTAAGGCAGAGGCTGGGTAAGTAAGAGCTGAAGGTTAGATGGATCCTTGCAAGGAGTGTGCTGATAGTAACGGACGCTGGGAGGTGATAAGCAGAGGCAACAAATAGCTCCAGATTCTGGTATCTGATAAGGAAAAAGTGATGAGTGGTACCAGGAGAGGAAGGGATGGGGGGCTGGTGAAAACAGCTGAAGAGGAGATTGGGGACCAGTGCTTGTTGGAACCAGGTGGAGGAGGGGAATGAAATTGGTCGGAGAGGGAGGCTGTTTGGTGGAGGTTGAACTAAGCGTGTGTATGAGCAAATCTGGGTGCATCGGAGAGGGTGGGGAATTCTATGTTCATGCTGTTGATTTGTAGACTATTCTGGCAGAATAGGAGGTGTTGCTCTCCCAGTTTGCAATAGGCCTTACTCTGGTGGAGGAGGTGACCCAGCGCAGAGGGAGGAAAGTTAAAATGGCTTGCAATTGGGAATTCAAGGTGGTTACTGAGGGTAGGGCACAGGTGCACAGCAAAGCACTGAGTGCAATAGTTAGAGGAAGAGCACATAAATCTGTTCCTCTCCTGGGATAGTTGTTTGTATCCATGGACAGTGGTAGAGGGGGAGATGCAAGGACAGGTTTTCTACCTCTTCTGTTATAAACTAGATAAGGGTGGATGAGGAAACATATTTACTCCAGTAGGGAAGGTAATGCCACTGGATTTGAAGATGTTGCCTCCTGATCAATTTTAGGTGCATTTTATGGATTTTGTGCTACTGATAATGAAAATATTTTCCTATCACATAATGTGTGTTTTCGATATAGCCTATTTTGTGATTTCCTGTTATAGTTTAAGTCTACTTGTATATTGCCCACAAAGCAAACTGATTTGATCTGTCCAAGCATTCCTGGCACGCAAATATTGTCTTAGACCTGGGCATGCTAAGTTAGGATAGATGCAGACAGGCCATAAAAGCAGCTCACATGTACAAATACTATTCATTACATTGATTATAGACTGAATGCATGTTAATGCACATGTTCTTCAGGCATTAGCACAGTGAGTGTGTTTAACAATAGAATATATTGTCTTCAGGAAGATTCAATACAGCAGAAATGCCTTGTCAATGTCTCAGCTGTGATGCATTCTCTTACATTTGTGACGAGTATATGCTTCATTCTAAATTCAATAGAGGTTCATTTAAAACCTCTAACCTCCTACATGATACAACATATCTGAAATTATTTTCCAACTTCCTACATGATACAACAAATCTGAAATTATTTTCCAACTTCCTACATGATACAACATATCTGAAATTATTTTCCAACTTCCTACATGATGCAATATATCTGAAATTATTTTCCAACTTCCTACATGATACAACAAATCTGAAATTATTTTCCAACTTCCTACATGATACAATATATCTGAAATTATTTTCCAACTTCCTACATGATGCAACATATCTGAAATTATTTTCCAACTTCCTACATGATACAACATATCTGAAATTATTTTCCAACTTCCTACATGATACAACATATCTGAAATTATATTTATGTCCATCTTGAAGATGCCTATCATAATCCCCAATTTATTTTCAGGAAGCAAACCTTTTGGGGGAGAAAAAAATGTTATCCAGTGTAATGGGAATCAGTAAGGGAGAGATGAAGGGAAGATGGAACCAGATGCAGGAGGTGACTTGTGGGCAAAATATGTAGGTAGTAGATGGATCATACCAGGAGGGGAAGGGCTAAAATCTGTGATTGTAGGGTAGAGAGAATGTATGGAAAAGAGTACTAAAATGGGAGGACTGAAGGTGGATCAGAAGGAGAAAGAAAGAGTTGCCTGAAATTAGAAAATTCATTGTTTGTACTTTTGGATTGTAAACTTCCTAGGTAGAATAAGAGGCGTTGTTCTAGTTTGTTTAACAGGTCAGTGGAGGCATGGGAGGGGAGTTGAAATGGCATGTAACTGGGAGCTTGGGGTGGATATTACAGATAGAGGGCAAGTTCTCTGTAAACTGGTAAATGAGTATGCAGGGCAGAAAGGAGTAAAATGGTTTGATAGAACGAGTAAGATGTATTGAAGCCTTGTAGAGTATAAATATTACCACAGAATTGGAGAGGAAGATGGACTTTTTTATCTTGCAAACATGTTTGTGAGTCATTGTGGAATTTTTAGTGTTTTTATACAAATCAAAAGGGGCGAACTTGGCCAGGCTGCTTGCGTAAGAAATTTGAAGAAATTTTTCCATGATTCTTTAATGAAAACTGACATCTGATAAAATTTCTCTTAAATGATCGGATAATTATTAAAGTGTTTCTTTGCTCTTCCTTGTCCCTAAATATGGACATGTAATTAAGGGAGTAAGTTCACATATTTAACAAACAATGTGCATTTTAATTTTTCTGTACCAAATAAGTCAATGTAGAGATTGTTATTTTATCAATCACTGCATAATGTATTAACACTTTATATTAACACCTCATATTGATCTTGTCTGCTGACATGGTTATCCCAAATCCCTCTTACTTATTTTATCTACTCATCATTATCAGATTACTGCTGTAGACTTTTATATTTTACCTTGGATGTGAATTTGATTAATTGATCAAATCCCTACTTTTGAAGTGGTCTAATATCACTTTCTGATTTGTAGGGCACACACTAAGATTACTTAACACAATTAATTTAATTCAAACTATCAGGTTTTTTAAAAAATAGTTGCTTTTGAAAGATACTGAATGTAATTAAATTAATGTTTTAATACAGGTACACAATCCTTTATCCAGAACCCTTGGGGGACAGTGTGTTCAGAATTCTGGATTTTTCCAGATTTCAGAACAAAAGCCAGCTGCCCCCGATTTAAGCCCACCCGAATTGTGCTGCCGTATCTACCCCCTACCAGTTGCACTGGCGTCTCTCTCCCCCCCCCCCTTGGCCACCTGAGTCGTGCTGCTGTCTCTCTCCCCCCTCGCTCACCTGAGTCGCACTGCCGTCTCCCCACCCCCCCCCGAGTAGCACTGCTGTCTCTCTCTCCTCCCTGCCCACCTGAGTCGCGCTGCTGTCTCTCTCTCCTCCCCACCCACCCGAGTCACGCGGCCATCTCTCTCCTCCTTCGCCCACCCAAGTCGCGCTGCTGTCTCCCCACATTCCCCCCCCCCCCACCCCCTGCCCAACCTAGTCTCCCTGCTCTCTCTCTCTCTTTCTCTCTCTCTCCCTCCACTGTACCAGCACTAGGAAAAAATGCGGTTTTTGGAGCTTTCTGGATTTTAGATGTCTAGATAAAGGATTGTGTACCTGTATTAATAAAATGAAATTTAAAAGCTGACTGAAATTATAGATAGTTTCACTTTGGAGGTGATATTTAATACAATCAATGACAATCTATTCACATTATTCTAAAACAGCAAATTTATTACATCCAGTGAGTTTACAAAAGGAAGAAAAACATTGCTTAAGTATCTGGCCCCTTATAAAGGTTTAGGAGAAATTGAAGAGTCTGTGATTAAGAATGAGGATTTTAAGGCTGACTTTCCATTTCAAACATATCAATGTTTCATGTATCTCACCTTATATTCTGGATTTTCAATCTGATTTTCTTAATATTTGTTATTGAACACTTTAATTTTTGCCTTGCAACATTAGCATAATTTAATAGATAAGGCCAAGATAAATTTTAGAATGTAGTTTTGACATATGTGAAAACATTCTGCTGTAACTGAGGATTGATTTTCTACATGTTTGATTAAATGTCTGTTATCTCTTGGCCAGATTCACAGATAGAATTCTACTTTAGCTAGTATGAACAATAGCCAATGTTTTGAAGTTCCTGGTGCATTCTCAAACAAAAATTGCTATTAAGCCACATCATATAACCATATAACCATTTACGGACGGATAGATAATCAAACAATTTGACAAAGATTTAAATTTTCATGAGTATATTAAAAGAGGATATAGTGGTTTAGGATGGAATTTGAGTTTAAATCCTTGACCATTCCAGACAGGGCCATCAGTAGTGAAGAGAATTAAACAAATGTATTTTGGGGTTGTAGGAAGTCATAGGTAGTACATAGATGGGTAGATGACTAAGGGTGAAAAAACCAAGAGGGTTTTTGAAATTTGAAATATTTCAATCTTTTCTGTATTTTAAAATTGAAAGCAACGTCAGTTTATTCCAAATGAAGCCCAAATACGTTTGTATGGAGAGTTTGGTAATATTTATATATCTTAAAAATATACGTGTAACATGGCAGAATATGTCTTCCCTCCCCACCCACCCTGCCCAATTGAATGTATGATTTTTGATGAAAGACATTGGAATTTGTAGTGGTGGGGAAAGTTGCTTGAAGACTCTTGGCAAAGGTTTTAAACAGACATGTTAAGTTTTTTTTTAAAATACAACTGCTGGTGGATCTCAGTAGTCAAGCAGTATTGGTAGAGGCAAAGTGATACAGCTTTTCAGGTTGAGACCCTGCAGCATGTGGGCATATAATTTTTCCATGTTTAAGATAAAGAATGAATTTGGGTTATTTGTCTTGTTTTTCCAGATTAAAAGTAATTCAGGAGTTCAGCTAAAACTGATCCAGTTTCCTTCTTGATAGTTGCCTCTGTCAACATGAACTTTCTTGCTAATTTGGGAAACAATTGTTTTGCTTATGAATTCAAAATTATTTAAGGGTGGTATCTTATTTTGACTAATGTACTGTTGTACTTAGAAGATGTAATCAGTATAGATAAGGGAGAATCCAATGGAGAGAACTTGGAATTTCAGGCAGCTATATACAAAATTCCAAACAAGACTGGTAATTTCAAGCAGAGAATTGGGGTGAGGAACCAACATGGATTGAAAACAGGTTATTAGACAGAAAGCAGAGTGGAAATAAATGTTTGTTATTAGGTTGTCAGGTGTACCTCAGGATCAGTGGTCTCCTAAGCCATGTAAGAACATTGAACAGTATGGCACAGGAATTGGTCCTTCAATTCACAATGCCATGATGCCAAATTAAATTAACTCTATCTGCATTGTTGAGCTATTTCAATGATTTGGCTGGGAGGAATCAAATGTCGTAGTTCCAAGTTGTTGACTAAAAACAAGCTGAGTGGTATTGTGACTAAGGGGAAAGATCAAGGAATACCTGGGGGTGGGCGGGGGGGGAGGGGGGATATGCAAGCTGAATCAATTCACAAGAATATGGCAGATGAAATATAATGTGGAAAAATTAGAGTAATGAGAGATTGAAAGTTGATGTTGTGAGCAACATTGTTGATCCAGCAAACAATTGGGAACAGCTTTACTGCAAGACAATTTGAGCATAAGACTGGAAATGTCTTCATTGTGTAACAGCAGAGATCTACACAATGAAGTGTGGAGTACTGATCTGCTTTCCCAACCAAAATGTGATAAGTTAACATGATCCATTGATGAAATGTTAGATATGAGGAGATGAGGGATGGTTAGAATAACACTGTTACAGTATCAGCGGTTGGGGCCGTGGTTCGAATCTCACGCTGTCTGTAAGGAGTTGGTACATTCTCCCCATGTCTGAGTGGGTTTTCACCGGGGATCTCTAGTTTCCTCCCATCATTTGAAACATACCAGGGGTTGTAAGTTAATTGGGTGGCACGGGCTCATGGGCCAAAATGGTCAGTTACCATGTAGTATGTCTAAATTTAAATTGAAATATTAAGCAGATTAGGCTTGTATATTATTGTGTTGAGAAGAATGAGGGGTAAATACATAAAATTCTTCTGGAGTTTGACCAAATAAATGCTTTTTCCAGTTTCCCTATCTGGAACCAGTGATCAGTCTAAAAATAAAGGATCGGCCATTCAGAGCATCTTCATCCAAGGCATGGTGAACCTTTCAAACAGTTAACTTTTAGAAGGCTGTGGAGGCTAAATCACTGTTTATTCAAGATTGAGACTGATAGATTTTTGAATATTAAAGGGATTAAAAGGTGTGTGAATGGAGGAAAAGACCAATCACAACCAAGTTGAAAAATAGAGCAGGCATAAAGACCTGACTGGTCTATTTGAGCTAGTTCTCATAGGCTAAGGGTCTTTTGCTAGTTTTCATCACAATTCAATGAAGAATGTCATTTTGAAATGACGATTGCAAATGTTTGAAGATGCAAGCTACTAGAGCTCAGTTTCTTCAATATCTTTGACAAATGTGGTGGTGAGATGACCCCTCGTCTAAGCCACTTCTGCACATTCCCATCACTTTCCATGCCCCCACATATTTTCCTGTAACTTTTCCATACCCTTAGCTATCCCTGGATTCTCCCGCCATTTATTCCTCACTTGGAGTAACGTGCAGTAATCAAATAACTTGCTAACCAGCACAACTTTTTGATGCGAATAGAAAATGGAGCATGTGGGAGAAATTAACATGGTCATAAATAAAGCATATGAACTCTAAACAAACACTTAAGATCCAAATCAAACCTAGCACACTAGAACTGGCAGCACTACTGGTTACATTGCCCAACTTTTGCAGTTAAATCTCTTGCCATGTTAAAATAATTTTCTCCGTCTTAATTTTGGATGTCACTATAACAGGTTGCTTAGTCATTATTTTCTCCTTATTTGCCTGCTGTACTCAGTGAGCCCTATAGATTACTTTGTATTTGTGTAACATTTATATCCCCTTCAAGTCATCTTAAAACTTTCCAAGCTGCAGGTTTATTTCTGTCATTGTTTTAATGCAAGAAACACACCGTGATCTGCACATCCCAAACACTCGAGCATCAAGGTGATAATAACCAGATTTAAATGACTTTGATGATGGAACTGATGGCATTGAGGCCATATTTGCAGATGATACTAAGGTAGGTGAAGGGTTGATAATGTTGTGGAGGAAGGGAGTTTGCAGGGAGTCTTGGACACGTTGGAAGAATGGGCAGAGAAATGACAAATAGAATACAGCATGGGGAAGTGTATAGTCATGCGGGTTGTTAGAAGAAATTTTTTAAAACTTTTGTTCGATGAGGAGAAAATCAAAAAGTGGAGTTCCAAAGGGACTTGGGAATCCCAGTGCAAGATTCCCTAAAGGTTAACTTGCAATTGAGTCAATGCAATGTTTGCATTCATTTTAAAAGGACCAGAATATAAAAGCAAAGATGTGATGCCAAGTGCTTATTTCGCATTGGTCAGACCACATTTGGAGTATTGTGAACAGTTTTGCACCCCATGTCTAAGGAAGTGTGTGCTAGCATCGGAGAATATCCAGAGGAGGTTAATGAGGATGATCCTAGGGATGAGAGGGTAAGAAGCATTTGATGGTATTTGCTGGAATTATTGAAAGATGCTGAATCTTTAGAGCTTGATGGAACAGATGTAAAGATGTTTCTAGTAACGAGAAAGTTTAGACCAAAGGGCACAGCATCTGAATAAAAGGATGTCCCTTTAAACAGAAATGAGGGGAAAAATTCAGCCGGAGGGTGGTGAATCTGTAGAATTCATTACCACAGATGGCTGTGAAGACAAGGTAATTGGTATATTTAAAGCAGAGGTTGATAAGCTATTTATTAGCAAGGGTATCAAAGATTATGGGGCAATAGCAGGAGAATGGGGTTGAGGGGAAAAATGTATCAGCCTTGATGTGAACGATAGAGCACTTTCGATTGGCCAAATGGCCTAATTCTTCTCCTACCTCTTAAGGTCTTGATTTGTTTTAAGTGGTAAACATTGATTAGGAACCTGGGACAATTTACATTAATTTGATAGAGCAGATGAGACCGGTGTTCAATATTTCATTCAGCACTGGATCAATATTTTTAGACAGTAACTAGGCTGAGATATGGCGCAAGTTAAATTTGTATTGCATTTTGTCAAACACAATCAGTGCATTAAATAAGGCTGGTGAGTTGCAAGTGCAATTTCCATGTAGTAAGATTGATGCGGCAATAACTGATCAGGCTCAAGTAAAGAGTAGAAATTTTAAAATTAAAATTTAGACATACAGCACAGTAACAGACTATTTCAGCTCACTAGTTCGTGCCACCCAATTTACACACTTTTAACCTGTACCCCCCAGTATACTTTGAATAGTGGGAGGAAACCGGATCCCCTGGAGAAAACCCATGCAGACATGGGGAGAACATACAAACTCCTTGCAGACAGCATAGGATTTGAACCCTGATCCAATCCTGATATCTGGTGCTGTAAAGGCCGCTACATTCAAAATGTTACTGGTAAAGATGGGGAAAGAAAGGGAAGAGAAATAAAGAGTGGAAATGGCAATATTAAATAAGGGGAATATCACAGTTCAAGAGTGAGGGAATGTCAATCAGAATTTATTGTCACAAGCATCTCACAAAATGTGCAAATATTCAAACTTATAAATTAAGTTTTTTTAAAAATAAATAGATTAGTGTGAAAAGAAAAAAAATGAGCTAGTGTCTGTGAGTCATTGTCCATTCAGAAATCTGATGGCAGATGGGAAGAAGCTTTTCTGTGCCATTGGGTGTTCGTCTTCAGGCTTCTGGATCTCCTTCCTGACGGTAGCAGTATGAAGAGACATGGCCTGGGGGGTGAGTATCCTTGAGGATAGAGGCTGCTTTCTTAAGATACCGCCTCTTGCAGATGTCCTCTATGAGGTGAAGGCTGAATTCACAACTCTCTGTAGTCTTTTTCTGTCCTGTACATTGGCACCTCCATACCAGATGGTGATGCAACAGGTAAAAATATGCAAGAGTCTAATGACATACCAAATCTCCTCAAACTCCTCACGAAGTGTAGCCGATGGTGAGCCACCTTCTAGATTGCCTTGATATGGAGTCCCTAGAAGAGATCTTTAGAGATGTTGAGACCTAAGAATTTGAAGTACTTAACCCTTCCCACTGCTGACCCCTCAACGAAGACTCGTTCATATTCTGATTTCTTCTCCTCCCCCCACCTAAAGTCCCCAGTCAGTTCTTTAGTTTTGCTAATGTTGAGTGCAAGGTTGCTGTTGTTACCCCACTCAACTAGCTGATCTATCTAACTCCTGTATGCTTCCTCATTTCCATTTGTGATTCTGCCAACTGTGGTGTCAGTAAATTTGCAGTTGCCATTTGAATTTTACCTAGCCCCACAGTCATGGGTGTAGTGTGAGTAGAGCACTGGGCTTAAGATCCTTAAGATACACCAGTGTTGATCATCATTGAGGAGGAGATGTTTCTGATTCATACGGACTGTGGTCTTACGATGGGGAAGTCAAGGATCCAGTTGCAGATGGAGGTGCAGAGGCTCTGGTTTTGGAGCTTGTTGACCAGTACTGAGGGTTTGATGGTGTTGAAAGCTGAGCTGCAGTCAATAAAAAAAATAACCTAGCCATTGTCCAGATGATCCAGGGCTGAGTGGAGAGCCAGTGAGATTGCATCTGCAGTGGAGCGATTGTGACAGTAGGTGAATTGCAATGGGTCTGTACTTGGCCATGACCAGCCTCCAAGTATTTCATCAAAGTGGATGTAAGTGCTACTGGACAATCATTATTGAGGCAGCTCACCCTACTCTTCTTGGGGTCCAGGATGATTGATGCCCTTTTGAAGCAGGTGGGAACCTCCTTGATGACCTTGAACATCAAAGATGCCCTTGAATGATTTTAAAATAGGACATATTTGGGGTTTAGAAATGTATTTAATAACACTTCTGTGATCATTCCATTGGTCACCAACATACAAGACTACTGAAGAGCATATTTTCAGGGATACTACAGAAATGTGCAAAAATATAGAGTAGTGACAAAGAGGGACTTCAACTAGCCAGTAGAACTTCCTTGAACTTCCTTGGGCAATGGAGCAAAGCTGGCCATAATTCTGGAAAATGATCCAGGCCAAGTGAAGCAAATACCAGAGGGAGGATATGTGATCATATTTACAATAGCAATATAGAAAAACACAGACCACACAAAGATTTTTTTTTTTAATTTTGATGAGGGGATAAGTTTAATAGGATAAGAACAGGTGAGCAGGGCAAATAGGAATTAGAGTTTGGCAGGTAAAATTGCAAACAAACAATATTAAGTCTTCAGGAAATATTTCAATGAGAATCAAGAGCCATTCTTATGGGGGAAAATAGGTAGAAAAATGGAAGAAGCTCCAGAGGCCCCTTAGTGACTACAAAGGGGGAGACTAAAAGATGACTGAAATCCAAGCACGTGACAAGTGAGAACATGATTGAACATGCATTCAATGAGGATGTAAAGTAGGATGAGGGCAGTAAACATAAAAAGGGAATTAAACTATTTTCTAAGTATGTAAATGGAAAGGATTATAGAAGGTATAAGAATGGGAAAAATAGAATTTGATGAAGGCAGCGTAAGACTGAAGCATTAAATGAATAGTTTTACATCAATATGTGCCAGGACTGAAAATGACATTAGAAACTCAGCAAAGGTAGATGTGGTTAAAGCTAAGACTGCCTGCTTATTAAAATTGCATAAATCTCCTCATTAAGATGAGGTGCATTATTGGTTGGTCACAGAAGTAAGAGGAAAATTGCAGCTGACCTGGTTGCAATAATCCAGACAGCTATAGATTTAGTGGTGCTGCCTGATTGTTGCAAAATTTCAAATGTTTTAACATATAACATAACATAACAATTACAGCACGGAAACAGGCCATTAGGCCCTTCTAGTCCGCACCGAACCAAACACTCCTTTCTAGTCCCACCTCCCTGCCCAATGCCCATAACCCTCCATCTTCTTCTCATCCATATACCTGTCCAACCTTTTCTTAAATAATACAATTGACTCCGCCGCCACTATTTCTCCCGGAAGATCATTCCACACGGCTACCACTCTCTGAGTAAAGAAGTTCCCCCTCATGTTACCTCTAAACCTCTGCCCCTTAATTCTTAACTCATGTCCTCTTGTTTTAATCTTTCCTCCTCTTAACGGAAATAGTCTATCCACATCCACTCTGTCTATCCCTTTCATAATCTTAAATACTTCTATCAAATCCCCTCTCAACCTTCTATGCTCCAAAGAATAAAGACCTAATCTGTCCAATCTCTCCCTTTACTCTAGATGCTTAAACCCAGGTAACATTCTGGTAAACCTTCTCTGCACTCTCTCCACTCTGTTTATACATGCAACTCTCTCCACTCTGTTTATACATGCAACTCAAATGCTGTTAGTTATGTCACTCTCCCCAACAATACCAAATAAATCAGTTAAGGTATTAGGTTTAAAATCAACTTTAAAAAGTAGAGAGAAAGTATGAAATACTTTGTTCCATTGATGCATTTACTTGTTCCTTTGTTTGAGGGGGGAAATGGGGATAATCCAGGAAATTATAGAGCTTCACATAAGTGAGATAGAAGTAATTGGAGAGGAAATGTGTCAAGGTTTAGAGGGGAATTACTAAAATTCTAGGTTTGGAGAACTTTAGTGTGGTGGATAGACTTTAGTGTTGATTTTGTTAGACCGAACAGGTATCTGGGTGGGAGGGGAGGGGATAGTTGGATGGCCATGAGACTAGTAATGAGACTGTTCCCATTGGCAGATGGGTCAAGAACAAGGGGATGTAGAATGAAAGCCATTGGTGAAAGAACTAAAACTGACATGATTTTAAAAAAGTTTAAATGAGTGCCCATTGGGAATTCATTTTGAAGTGTAGTAAAGGCAGCAAATTCAATTGTAATGTTCAAAAGGAAGCTAGATAAATATCTGAAAGGAGGTGGATTGCAGTCAATGAGGCGGGGTGGGGGTTGAGGCTGGTTGAATAACTAACTAACAGCTGATTCAGACTTAACAGACCAATTGGCATCCTTTCACCTGTAATCCTTTTGTAAATCTGAGCCACTGGGCATATCCAGAAATCAATGTTTTTCCTCAAAGTTACTCCATGTGCCTTGCATTGCAGTATCCTTGTGCTGCATGCTTTTCAAATTTCCAGAGGGCTAGCTGGTGGTCAATTGTACATTTCAGATGAACTGTCCAAGCTGCTTTTGAGCATCAAGTCAAAAGGGAAGATTTCTCGCTTTGTTATTGTGGTACAATGGTCAGTGTTCTTGCTCTGTATGTTCTTAATTTTCAAGATTGGACTCCTTGTCAACTTTTTCATTCCAGGATCTGTGTCAAAAGTACTTTTCTTTTCTTGCAGATGAAACCAGGGATACCTCTCATAGGACTTCCATTCTGTGGATGGCCACCTGGAGTACTCAATCCAAGTATTGCCTTTTCTTCACCTGGCCTTGGTGTAGGCTTTGGATTAACAGAAGGAAATGCTAATCCTTTTCTGTTGCCCAGCATTTCTACAGATGGATCACCAGCGCCACAAAATGAAAAGTTACAAAACAATGCACCTTGTATAGTTGAAGTAGCAAAATCAGTGGATTATCCAAGTCCGAGACCAATTCCAGAAGGTAATTGCAAGGTGCCTTTAACAGAAATTGTGAAAAAATCAATTATGGATGTAGCCAATATTGTGATCCATCTGATAGTCTTAAATTAGTCAAATCTCTTCAGTGAAATATTACATATCCTATTGCAGACTGTAAATTTGATTCCCATGTTCAGTTCACTAATTATAACAATTAAGTATCAAATGTATATTTAGTTTTAGATCAGTCTCCTTGATTCAGAGGTTTTTTTAAATTTTATTTAAAGATTTTATAAGCATTACAAAAAAAATACAATATCCCCCTCCCCCCACTAAACTATCCCATCCCAACCCCCCTCCCCCACCCCTCAGAGTCTTAAAATTTAAAAATTCAGATATTTAAAATTAACTGTTCAACGTGCCAACTCATTTTGTTCTCAAATTCATAACTTCAGAGCCATTCTTTATTCATGGTTCATCATATAAAGATTTGGGGGCATATTACCTAATGTTTGGGCAACATGGATGTAAAAGTGGTTTTGATACCATGCTCAATTTAAGCCCAGACCATTGCATATGTGATCTGAACTAACAGTCATACTCCTGGAAAGCTTGGAAGTCATCTGCTGCATGCTCCATAATGTGTATTATACGGAACCAACCTTCCATTTGTCTGGTTGCAAGAAAAAGGAAGAACGAGCGAATGAGGTGGCTTTGAGCATTTGGGCCAAATGATGGAAATAATTTGCAGATGATGCTTCTTCAAAGCCTTCATTTGTATCTCAAAAAATTTGCACCATAAAACCTTGCCTCCCATAATCTTGTTAACTTCCTTGTGTCTTGTCTGTCCTTCATTAGAAATACAACCAAGCCCACCAAATAATCAACAAATGTAATAAATATCTATTCCATCCATTACAGTTATCAGAAATACTTTTCAGTCACCTCATGCATGTCTTTGGGACCTCTCATATGCTTACCTAATAAAATGCTCAAATTTTCAATGTGGAAACAAAATACAGGAGTGACATTAGGCTGAGGAACCTTTAAATCAATAATGGCATCTAAAGCCAGGTGGAAGTTGCCTAGGCTTCCAATGTGGTTCACCGTTTTCAGGACATTTCCCGATAGTGGATTCTACTGTTGAGTAATTGGAGATGATTACTCCAGGGATGATTACTCTTGTGTGGTGTATAGAGTTGTCTATATGCAGTACAATGTTGTGAATCAGCTTGTTCACAGCTGCCCAAGTAACTGTGCGTTTTACAGGGATAACTATTGGTGGATTTTTTTTAAATTAGCTCCGAACATCAACCTCTGAATGTTTTGCAACATAGGAACCTAATCATCATCATTTCCTCTTGAACAAGGCCACTGGTGTTACCAAACCTCCCTAAATATTTGTATCTAAAATATCAGAATTTAGGATTATTTTTTTGCTGATTTCCTAACTGACACTGTCAAAGGTGAAGGTAAATAATACTGGATCATCCAGAAATTAGGCCCTGATGTCCTGAAAGATCATAGGGATTTCTACATTCTGAATATCTAATGGAATAAAACTAGGGTTACCTTTTGACACAATTTGTTTTTCCTCTAGTTTTGGCCCTAGTAATTTCCTTTTTAAAAAAAGAAAGTGCATCTCATGTTCTTTGCACTTTCATTGTATTTGTTTTTAGCTAAATCCGTTGATAAAAGAACTCTTACAATCTAATCTGAGCAGTTGAATTATCCTAATTTATTGCCATTTAGATATATGTTTGAATCACCATGTTGAAGAAGCTTTTATGGGATCAAATGTACATTTTCTTTCTTAAGAAATGCAACAAGGCTGGTGGAGAATTGTTGATTCTGAGGAGCTGAAGACTCTATTTAAAGTACTTCATCTCAGAGGAATAAGAGAAAAGGCTTTACAGAAACAACTTCAAAAACACATGGATTATATCAGTCAGGCCTGCATCAGAAGTAAAGATGGTATGTTATTAAAATACTGTTCCATGTTCATTTGAACGATCAATGGAATTTGTTTTCTTTTAATTGTCATCACATGTTAAATTGTTAGAAATACAAACTTTACGGTATGCTGAAATAATATTAATTACAACATTTACATTTTAACCAATTTAAAATTATTTCTCACTTAGTTGCTATATTTGAAGTAAGTCAAGATGATGAAGGAAACCAGGTTACTGACGCAGCTGTGCGTAACTGGTCAATAGAAGATCAAGCTTTTGAAACTGATGTAGCCATTCTTCAGCAAGTTGAAGAGCTGGAAAGGAAAGTGGCATCAGCAAGTCTGCAAATTAAGGTAGGGGGTTATTTTGGGAATGCAATTTGTGAAAACTCATAAAACCTGCATGAATAGATGAAAACAAAAGGTTATCATGCATAAAATAATAATAAACATTAATAATGAATAGGAAGAATTTTATAATTAAAACCAGGTACAGTAATGCCTCTTGTCTCCAATGGTTATACTATGGACTAGTAAACCAGAGATCCAGACTTGTAATCCTGGGTACACAAATTCTAATCCATTAAAATCACTTGGAAAATGTAACTTGGTTTCATAAATCTTAAAATAGGAAATTAAAGCAGTACAACTCCGATTATCCAAAATGGTCGGGACCGGACCTATTTCGGATGACTTACTTTTTCAGATAACTGGTCATTTTTTTTTTAAAAGCCCAGTAGCAACAGCAAATCGTGTATGAATGTTTAAACAACAACAAACAACAAGGGAAGGCTTTTTAAACATTAAAATAATGTTTAATTCTCAACAAAAAAAATGCTGGCCACCGCCGATCCCCGACATCCCCAACACCATCGCCTATCACCAAGACCTTCCAACTGCCAATCGCCAACACATCCCCACTGCTGCCGCCAATCCCCGGGGAGGATTCCTGGGCTGGTGGAACACTCACTGATGAGTCATTGAACTCCTACCTCCCAGTGGGCTCATTCTGGCAAGGTCTATTGCGGCTTTGCATCCTGGTTCTCGATGTTGGTGCCTGACACAGGCCCAGTCTTCGTTACATTCAGGAAAGATGTCATGAAACTGGGAAAGTTGCATAAAAGATTCATCCGGATGTCACCAGGACTGGAAGGTCTGTAAAGGAGAGGCAGGCTAGGACTTTTTCCCTGAAGTGAAGGAGGCTGTTTACCATACTGAGGTATTTAAAATCACAAGGAGCATAGATAGGTAAATGGTCCTTTTCCCAGAGTAGGGGAGTCAAAAACTAGTGGGCATGGGTTTAACATCAGAGGGGAAAGATTTCACAGTGACCTGAGAAGCAACCATTTCATACACAAGCTAGTGAGTTTATTGTCGTATACATTATACGATGTAGACATGCACCAAGATTATTATTTCCTGCAGCCAAACAGGTACTTTATATTTAAAAAAATACAAGCTTGTATGTACATGGAATGAGCTCCCAGAAGAAGCTGTGGAGGAAGGTGCATTTATAATATATGAACAGGTATATGGGTAGGGAAAGTTCAGAATGATATAGTTCAAACACAGGCAGGTAGGCAAGTTGGTAGGCACGAATGAGTTGGGCTGCTCCCATGAATATAGATTAAATTAAATACAATGGGAATTGAGGAGAATGGCTCTTCTGATGGATAAAATGATCATAGATAAACTAAAATGATGTTGGAGGACAGTCTGGAAAAGAGAAGTATTGCCATTCCCTTTTTCCCTTTTTGTATTCATTTGCCTAGTCTGGTCTGCTGGGTATGTCAACATTGTAGAGATTATATAACATCACCAGTGAATTGCACAAAGGATCTTCATGGCCACATTATTCCACCATATCCAAGAAATCCCTTTTATTCCACCCTTTGTCCTCCCATTTCTTCTCCGGTACCTGCACTAACTTGCTTCTCTCTTAGTTCTGATGAATGATTCCAGACCTGACCCTGCCAAGTTGTTCCTGTATTTTTGTTTTTATTAAAGAGAATATACCATTCCTAGGTTGCACTCAGTGAATCCATAGGGCATGGCATAAGAAATTCAACAAAATCATGGCTGATCTAGGTTCACCTCCTCTGTGCTAGTTTGCCATAACCCATTTCCTTTAGTGATTTTAATGTCATGGAGAAATGTTCAGACTCTTGTATTAGAGGTGGACTTCGGTTTCCGATGGCTACTTGTTAGCCCTCGCTTAATTGTTGTCCAGGTGCTTCTTCGTTATCTGAGGATCTGTGAATCGATTTCAACTCTGCAATTCAGTGAGCATTCCCACTTCTGACCTCAGATGGTCATTGATGATGAAGTTGAAGATTTCTGGCCAAAGAATTCCAGATTGTCCTCCAACATCATTTTAGTTTATCTATGATCATTTTATCCATCAGAAGAGCCATTCTCCTCAATTCCCATTGTATTTAATTTAATCTATATTCCATACCTGGTCAAATGATGCTTTGGATTCACTTCTGGCACAGTGCTTGAGAATTGAGGATTTTAAAACAAGCCTGCAATGAGGTCTGGGGTTTGGTAGCAGTGGAAAACCCCAAATTGACTTTTACCTGTTGTTGTTTAGCAATTGCAGCTTGATATAGGTTCAAGGTTTCTTTTATTGTCACTTAATAATACATACAAATGTAATATACATGATCTATTTCAATTTCTGACTGCTATGCAGCAAGTAAAGAGTTGCCATGAGCATTGTCCGATACCACTAACAAAGAGAAGCAAAAGAGAGTTCCTACAAAGAAAGAGTGTCCGTGCATTCTCCTCCAGTACACCCGCAGCTTCTGAAGCTGCACAGACTCCTGTTTTAGTCAATAAATCTCTGATACAATCAGAAAGCCTTCAGTGTCTGAGGCTCTTCCTGCCTTTAGCACCCTCTTGAATCCCAGTTCCATTACCTGGTTCCCATTAGCCAGTCTCCAGGCACCCCGCAGCCTGCGTGAGTTCTTAGACCGCAAGTCACCAACAGCCCACAACTTGTGTGGATCCTCAGTGGTCTGCTGCCATGGTCTCTTTCCCTGTAGGATCATCTCCCATGTTTCTTCTCATTGGGGGAGGGGGTGCACCTTTTCTAATTTTCCAAGTTTTCATAATGTATCTGAAGGATCCCAACATCTGTGAATTTCCTACAAGTCTACAATTAGCTGAGACATTTCAAAAGAAAAAAAATGTTTTCTTTTTTATACAGGGATGGATATGCCCAGACCCTGCTTCTGACAGAGATGATCTGGTCTACTATGAACACAAACCTTTTGATATGGAACAGATTGCTGGCCAACATACTGGAGAAGAGGATGCGGAAAATGGCAGCAGTATAGAACGGCGAGATGACAACCCTCTAGATATAGCTGTAACAAGACTGGCTGATTTGGAGAAGAACATTGAGAGAAGGTATCTGAAGAGCCCCTTAAGTACCACCATTCAGATCAAACTGGATAATGTGGGCACAGTTACAGTTCCTGCTCCTGCACCATCCAATACAGGTGATGGTGATGGGTAGGTTATCGAGATTAACTTGGAAAATTATTGTGCTTTTCTGCTAATTGGAGCCTTTTTTCTTGCCTGTTTTCCCCTTGTTTCTTGTGTGTGTGTGATCCATGTGGATCATCCTTATCTGCATGGTGCTTTGTAGAGACTTCTTTTACTGTGGATGTTTTTGTCTGCAGGAATGTCCTACGTCATTTGATCGTATGTTAGCTTTAAGGCATGTTGCCACAATGCTCAAGGGAAGTTCAAATGCCTAAACATTATATCAACTCTTTACTGGCTGTGCACACTGCTGTTTAAATATTGTTTGGCTTGATGTGACATATTTGTTCTTAACAATGAAATCCCAAATGCATCAATTTTTTAACCTTTTTTTTTGTTGTTGCTTTCAACAGAAGCGAAGAAGATCTTGCCCCTGGATTAAAAATGTGGCGGAAAGCTTTGTCTCAAGCTCACAATGCTGCTCAAGTAGCAATGTGCCTTCAGCAATTGGGGAAGACAATAGCATGGGAGAAGTCGATCATGAAAGTTGTGAGCACTATTTCTTTCTTTTCATTAGCATGCCCATTTAATGCATAAAAATATATTCTCTCCAATTCCCCCATGATATACCACTGTAAAAGTCAGTTTTCTGGACGTGAGATTGAGGCACCCAGATGAAATCTTCTGATCAGCCAGAGCAATTCTTCAATCTGTGGCTGTACTTTTGTTAATGAAACTGATTCATTAGCCTTTCAAAATTCTAAGAAAGCTTATCCATTCAAGAGTTTCAATAATTACCATTTCAAATATTTCCTAGAAAGGTGACAGAGTACTTACACAGTTAATTGAAGAAAGACGCCAATTGATGATTATTTTATGGCGTTAAGATTTAAATTAGTTTTGTTTTTCTACTTGGCAAAATGTTAAAACTGCCAAGAGTTGCCTGCTCACTGAAGTCCTATTTCCGTAGTATTCTGACCATGTGGGCCTGATGAACGACTAGCATTTCCAGGACTTGATTTTTCATGATGTTAGATCAGCGCTGCTCCTTTATGCACACAGAAATGCTGGAGTTGCCTTTCCTCCCAGATCACTGAAATTTGATATTCTTGTGAAAGTTTATTTTGTGTGGTCAAAACATTCAATGGAAAGCTTTATCCCTTAGAATGTGGTTTCCATTTAAATATTCGGGCAACGTAAGAGATTGGGGAACACCTCTTTTGTAAGCAGAGAGAATTCATCTGAAACCTAAGTGGAGCATTTTTGTAGATCACGCCTTTGTATTTGGACAACCCTGACGAGCAGGGCAAGTTTAATTATTGATAATTTCTGATCATGTTCTCTTCTCCACTTGGTTCAGCATGCACCGAATATTTGAACATCCTTCGCTGGTTCTTTTATCCTGTGAGCCAGTTTTTTTTTAAATTGGATGATTTTACTATACAATATTAAAAGTCCTTTCACATGAAAATAGCAAAATAATAAGTAGCTTGGTTGAACGTGAGAAAGAGTAGGTTTTATAGAGCTTGCTGATTTCTTTGCTCTCATTCAAAGGCCAATAAATATATTTCCAGCACTGTTTTTATTTCAGCTCCTCAGGATGAGGGAATGTCATCATTATACACATTTCACTTTTGGTGTGGCTTTTATTTTACAGAATGTAGCATAGAAATTAATGTTTAAAAAATGCTTTGATTGACTGAATGGATATCATTATGTTCCATATAAATTGGATGTTTTCAGTATGAACTGCTTTTAATCATCTAGTACAGGGGTGGCCAGATGTTTTTAGTTATGGGCCACATACAGAAAAATAGGAGGAGTCACAGATCAAACAGTATTAAGCCCGGCAGTTTTAAACCAGTTACACTGCAAGAAAAACAAGTTTTTAGACCAGAAAACCCCTGTGCCATCGAAAATTTCTATCAAAATACTAGTGAACAGTAACTGTTGACATTACAGTACTTTATTGATGTGCTCACATATTACAGTAAGCATTTCAGTATCTGCTGCTCTTTAATTTAAATGATTCCAATAAAACTCTTTAAAACTCTCATTCAAAGAGTAGTGCAAAATAAAAATCTGGGTGCAAAATAAGACCAGGAGAAAAGATAAGAAAGGAACATTCCTCCACAACTCTCAGTGAATACAGTTCGCGCCCCATGGGTTGACCTGATGATGATGCAATCACATCTGTAGGTAGTCTAGTAAAGATAGGCTATTAAAGTTAACAGATTCCTTTCAAAACAAACAAATGCACTTCCCCTTGACTTCTTTTGAAAAAGTATTCATTTTCCAACAGTGTCGAAAGATTTTGCCTCTCCTTGCTATTTTTTGTCTTTTTGGTTCCACCATGATTAATCAACTGCGGTAAACTTTTAAACTGGGGTAAACATTTTTTTTATTGGGGTGAACTTTTAACTGTGGTAAATGTTTTTAACGAGGGTGAGCATTTTCATCACTGAGTAACATTGCAATGGTCAGTCTAATAGTTGTTCAAAATGACACCGACATCTAGTATGGATCGAAAAAGAGCAACGTACAAAACGGTGCAATTTATTGTTAGAGGCTATGGTCTAATGGGCCATATTCCATTTTATTTTTAAAATTTCACCTTGGGCTACTTAAAAATGGGCAACTGGGTGCAGTCGGTCCTGAGGCCGTTGTTTGGCTACCCCTGATCTAGGATAATAAACTCGAAGCTGCACTGTCATTTGGCATGTAAAATTATTGAAAATCAAAAACTGCATGCAGGGAATCTGAAATAAAAATGGAAAACATTGCATGCACTCAGGAGGTCAAACAGCATTTGTATGAAGAGGAACAGTGTAAATATTTCCATCAAGAGCCTTTTGTCAGAGTTATTGCCTATTAGTGGAGCCAAGAGAAGAATGCTGGAACTACCTAACTCTGTACTATTAGTTGAGTTTCTATATTGCCAGACTTAGTGGGTATTTCCAGCATCCTCCTTTTGATTTCAAAGCTCAGGAATAGTCTTGACCTGCATTTCACAAATGTAACTTTTTTGTTTTGTCTTTATCTATTCTCCATCATCAATCAGCTTGACAATCTTAGTGTCCCCAGAAGAAATGTTCCCTTTCTGTTATTCATCCTTTGCCAGATTTCCCCTGACTTAAATCTAAATTTTCTCTCTTCCTCAGTTTTGATGAAGGGTCCTTGACCTGAAGTATCAACTGTTTTTCTGTCCATGAAATAATGCCTGACCTGCTGAAAGTTTTCAGCATTTTATTGGATTAGAGATTATTAGATGGCTTAAAGATTAAATCCTGAACTCCGCATAAACTGAAATGAGTCTCCATTTTTACATTTATATCACTGTAATTATGGTATGTGGATAATTGAATGAACATTGTGCACAATAGAAGGGTACAAAATAATTTTATATATATGTTTAAAATGTCATCATCTTTGTTTCCATTTTCTTCTCAGCTATTTGCCCTTCATTACCAATCTCTGAATTCCACTTTAAGTCTAAAGTGAACAGTCATGTCCAAACTCGTATTCATAATTTAAAAATTCTAATCAAGCTCTGTATATGATTATGCTTTGCCTCTATTATTACACCTATTAACATATCTATACAGCTTGCAAGAAGTGCTTGTGCACAACGAATTAATGCGTAGAAAAGCCTTGCTCATAAGGTCTTGAGCACTTTGGAGGGTGTATCAATAAGGCTGATGTTATGAATGCACATGAAGAAAAGTCTTGTGATCTCCCATGCCTCCAATGGGAGTTCAGCATGGAGGGTAAAAGGCATGTAATCAATGGGAATTCTGTATGCCTGCCATTGGAAAAAGATTGAAAAAGGGTGAGTCAGATAATCTGACTCACAAATTGATCAAAGCTTTTATTTGTACTTTTTAACAGTACTGCCAGATTTGTCGAAAGGGAGATAATGAAGAATTGCTTCTACTTTGTGATGGTTGTGACAAGGGATGCCACACTTATTGTCACAGACCCAAAATCACCACAATTCCAGATGGTGATTGGTTTTGTCCTGCCTGCATTGCTAAGGTAATGTAATTGTAAAGTCTGAGTCATGCAATGCATAATAGTTATTTATATAATATGCTATAATGGTACAACCATTTTTCATCCACAGTGGCACTGTGTGTTATTTTACATATTGCAGACTACAAATTACAAACCTATGGATCACCATTGGTGAGCAAGCTTGAGCCCCTTCCTAGACCACAAGGATTTTTGTTTTATTTTGGTGGGAAAACATTTTGAGAATATCTGAGTTTTTGTCTTCAAATTTACACCCTTGTTTTACATGCAATTTGTTTACTACATCAGCCTATAATAAACACACAGACCACCAGTGGTCCATGAACCACAGGTTGAGAAATACCGTATTACAACATCTGTGACGTTTATCAGCAATTAAGCTGTGAACCTTAATTGTTTCCTCTTGAGGTAAATAGTACTATATTGAACTTTCAAATTTGCACTCTTTACATTTGTGCATGTTGTAATTAGATTTTGGTTTTCATTCATTGATCTCATTGAATTTTTTTTTTTGTTTGCTCTCATTGACCAGTGTTTGCAAATTTATTATAATTATACAAAATGATGATTTTTGCTTGAAAATTTCAACTGTTGGCCACAAAGCTGAAGCAAATTTGGAAGAACCATGGAACCAAAGAACAATACAACTTTACAGCACAGAGAACAGACCCTTTGGCCCTTCTAGTCTGTACCGAATGACTATTATGCCAAATTCCACTGACCTGCATCCATTCCATATCCCTCCATACCCTTCCCATCCTGTACAAAGTTTTATTAAATATTAAAATTGAGCCCACATTCACCACTTAAGTCTGTAGCTCATTCCCTACTCACACCACTATGAGTGAAGAAATTCCTCCTTATGTTGCCTGTAAACTTCTCCCCTTTCATCCTGAACCTATGTCATCTGGTTTCTATCTCACCTAACCTCAATGGAAAAGCCAACTTGCATTTACTTTATCTCTACCCATCATAATTTTGTGTACCTCTATCAAATCTCTCCTCATTCTTCTATGCTCCAGGAAATAAAGTCCTAATCTGTTTAACCTTTTCCCTGTAACTCGGTTCCTCAAGTTCTGGCAACATCCTAGTAAATCTTCTCTGCACTCTTTCAATCTTATTGATATCTTTCCTGTAGTTAGGTGTCCAAAACTGCATACAATACTCAACATTTGGCCTGAACAATGCCTTTTACAAATTTACCATAACATTCCAAATCTTATGCTCAACATTGACTTATGAAGGCCACTGTTCCAAAAGCTCTCTTTTCAGCCCTATTTATGGTGACACCACTTTCAGGGAATTATGTATCAGTATTCCAGATCCCTCTATTCTACCACACATCTCGGTACCTTACCATTATGAATGCACGTAAAGAAAAATCTTATGACCCCCCCTAAGCCTTGATTAGGAGTTCAGCATGGAGAGTAAAAGGCATGTTAGCAGTGGGGATTCTGGCCATTGAAAAAGAATGGGGGGGAAAAAAGTGAGTCAGACAATCTGGCTCACAAAAGAAAATGGAAAAGTATGAAACCAATAGAAAGGACTTTACAAAAAAAATTGCATTGTTCTTACTAGCTTTATATCGTGTATCCCTTAGTTTTTATCATTAATGTTCTAACAGTAAAGCGTAGTTCTAACTTGGCATAATCCTGAGGCTCTATCATTTTTCTCATCCAGGGTATATCCTATAAAACACTAATTCAAATTTTTTTTTTTTTTTTTTTGCAGATCCTATACCTGTTGATAGAAACCTGTATATTTCAAAACTTAGAACATTGAACACTACATCGGCCCTCGATGTTGTGCCGACTTGTATATTCCTACCAAAGGTTTTAAAAATCTAAACCCTTCCTACTCATAAAGTTCTATTTTTCTTTCATCCACGTGCCTGTCTAATAGTCTCTTAAACGGCCCTAATGTTTCACCCTCCTCCACCACCCCGGACAAGGCATTCCAGAGACCCACAACTCTGTGTTTTTAAAAAAATCTTCCCCCGATGTCTCTCCTAAACTCTTCTCCCTTCCCTTTGTACAGATGTCCTCTCGTGTTTGCTACACCTGCCGTGAGAAAAAGGCGCTGGCTGTCTACCCTATCTATGCCTCTCAGAATCTTGTAGACCATGATGATCTACATTTGATGAGCTGTTGGTGTTTCTGAGCCAATAGTCTGGAGTAATTTGAGTTTAAAGGAGTAATTCTTTCTGTTGCTTTTTAGTGCCGTGTGATCTTTGTTGCAAGTTCTTTCACCAAATTAAAACATTTATTTCTTGCCCAGTTTTACATCCAGCTTCCATTTTATGGACTTGTGCCTTTGGAGCAATATTATCATTCTGAATATTATCATTCTGATGTAAATGATGACAGAATTAAAAATAACCTGTGCAAGATAAAGTGAAGTTGGATCTGGAGGACCCAAACCAAATTGAACCCATAGGCTTTCTTGTTGAGACTTTCTGTGCTTGTTACATTGCATTTAACTATTTTGTTACACAGTAAATTTAAAGCAATTGGTAAAAAATGCTGTTTTAGATCAAAATTCAAGATTCCTTTATTGTCATGTAATAGTACTGAAAAGGTAATAATACACAGAATTATCTTCTGTCTGCCTTAAGACAGTCATCATTAGGTGTCGCCTGGCATCCCTTGCAGTAAGAGAGAAAGAAAAGCAAAAGCGAGTCCCTTCAGGCTCCCTGGTGGTCCATGGATTTGCCTCCAGTGCTCCTGCAGCTACACAAACTCCTGTTCGATCCATCGGCAACCAGAGCTCCAGATCCAGACCTCTGAAACTATCAGGAGGCCTTCTGCACCTGAAGGCCTTTGGGAGCCCTTCTTGCCCTCAGCACCCTCGCAGATCCTAGTTCCGACACCTGATTCCCACGAGCCAGTCTCCAGCAGCACGCAACCTGTGTGAGCCCTTTACCAACAGCCCACAGCCTGTGTGGCTCCTGCAGCCACTGAGCCCCTTGCTGTACCGCCGCCAAGGTCATCATTCTGTAAGGTTCTCCCCATTGCTGTTACCTTGCCCAGGTCCACTGCTGCCATGGAGTCTACAACCCCTCATTGCCACTGCTGAGCACAGGTGCCGTCACCTTGGGCACAGACCCCGCGGTTATAGGATTTTAAAAGACTGTCGGCTCCTTTTACAAGCTGTTTAAAGCTCATACAGAGCTGTCAGCATTAGGATTGGCAGTTGGGCTCTGTGGAGCAGTGCTGTGTCTCCGCTCATCTGGGTCTGCACCAGTGGCAGTGCTGCTACAGCAGCAGGTTTCGCAGCAGCACCATTTTATCAAACCTATCACAGAAAATTCACAGTGTGCACATTACAATCATGCAAAAGATGAGCTTGTCACTAGGTGCAAAGAGCTAGGTTTGAATAATTTAGTCTTGAGTTTTGTGCCTTCAGCTGCCAATGCTCTAAAGTCCAAAAATTGTCCTCTAAATTTTTCATTCTCTCCATTTGTTCAAGATTTTTCATGAAAACTATCACTCTAGCCAAGTAATTATTTGTCTGCTGTAATCTGCTTTATTCAGACTTGATGTCAAATTTTCTGTGATAATATTCTGACGTGGCCGGAGGCCATTTCGATGTAAACTCATGGGTATTCTTGTGACAAACATGCTGAAAAACACTCTAGTAATGAACAGGTGAACTGCCCTTTCCACAAATTTTCTTTGTCTGAAAATTTCATGCTTCAGGTTAATGATTGTTTCGGTAGGTTTTATAATATATTTTAAATATATATTATTTGTATTGTAAGTGCTTGTGCTACAGAGGATGTTTATTTTAAACCATGGCGAAAGGATTGGCTCACTGATGTAATATGGAGAGTGAAGACCAGTGGATCATTTTCAGGTTAGCAAGCTGCAGCTTGCAGGGAAATGTTAGAATATGTAGCAGTACTAGGGGCTTGGTTCTCTTTTATTCATTTTCAGGAGGTGATCTTCAACGGGGGGGATGTGCATTTATGGCCATCCCTAACTGCCCTTGAGAAGATGGTGCTGAGCTGCAGCGGAGGTACTTCCCACAGTACATTTTGGGAGGGAGTTTAGACCCAGTGACATTGTACAATGTTTATCAATGTTTCACAGAGACTGTGTATTGCATGTAGGTTTTCTGTTGCTCCAAAGGCAAATAGGAAAGAGAGCTGCTCAGAGGAGATAACAGGTTTTCATGGGAATATGGGTAGTTTAAGTGTGCAGAAAATTGAGGATAGATTATAAAGTAGAGAAGTATGAGGTTATCCATAAATTGGGAGAACGGAGAAGTGAAAGATTACTTAAACTGTTTGAGACTAATTAAAGCTGTTCTTTGGAGGGAGTTGAGCATCCTTGAAGAAAACTGCATGGTTAACGTGCAAATCGATGTGTTGCCTAATCCTTTGGGGACAAGCATGAATTTGCTTTCTTTTTGGTTTCTGTGGATCCTGAGGAAGCTGATGAGATTGGTGGGGTGGGGGGGGGGGGTCAGGAGGGTCAGCTGGTGGTATGTTTCTGTCACTTTTTGAGCTTCCGTATACTTTTGACGTAAAGCCATGTGAGTCATGGAATGATTCCAGATGGTACTCTGTTTTGAGCAGTTCTGCGTCCAGGATTCCCAGAACACCTTAAATTTTACATTTTTCAAGGTGGCTGAAAGAAAATCATTGATTTAATTTCCTCTGACCTGGTAATCCTTAATGGACCTTGGAGTAGAGTGCCTGTAGCTTGTGCCTAATGCCAGGTACACAAATATTGTAGCCCATCAGTTGAACTCAGCTGATTGTGACTAGGGCTTAATGCTGGGAATGTTGGACTACTGCTGGAAGCAGGTTTGCTCATCCTGCCAATGGATGCGGAGGCTGTGTTTTACCTTTTCCAGTACTTGAGGTTATTGGAATGCTATTAGAATGATACGTCTCCTTGTACAAGAAATGCCAGGTGTTTTTGTCCAGGTACAAAACATCATTGTTGCCATCTTTTGGCAGTCCTCCTGGGATGAGGGTGACCTTGCTTCTGCTTTGGTTTTGTGGGTTCATTTCTCTGAAGAATGTGGGAACTTTGGGCTCCCTTCTGCCAAAGTAAAGTGTGAACTTTGTGCTGTTTTAAATGTTGATATTCAAATACTTCAACTTTGAGAGCAAGTTGAATGTATGGCTTCATTGTAAGAAGTGGAATACAAAATTATCTTTGTCTTATTTAATTGTACATGCTTATTCTTGAACCATATCTAGAGTAAGGTGTATTGCTTTGGTTTTCTTATTTATGAAAGTAATTTTACATTAGTGAGATGGATAATCTTGACATATTAAAAAGTAACTAAGCTCTAAATTGTAGTTTCAATTAGCTGTGCAATACAATTTAGCTCAATTGTGTTGAGATTTATTAATTATAGGGATTAAGAAGGGTTAAAACATCTTTGTACATTCCAGGAGAACATATATACAGAAATCTGTCATCCCTGTATTCACAGGATAATTAAAGCAATCAAAAGTTCTGGTGGATTATTTTTTTCTGGTGGTCTGGGATTTCCCCATCCTTCACCATGCCCTGCCATACCTGAAATACCATCAGCCCTAATCCTTGTCCTAATATAGGGTCATGACCAGAAATATTGACTATTCTTTGTTCCTCCTTAACTTTTTTTTGCTCCAGATCACAGCATATATAGTCGTTTGTGTCTCCTTGGCAGGTGGTTAAATTTATCATCTCACTGTTGTGCTCATTCAGAGCAACCATTAAGGTGTACTGGAAATGTTGAGCAAACAAGTCTTGGCAGCTTCTATTGTTGCACAAGTGATAAGACCCGAGCACAATAAATACAGTTGTCCCTAGACATTGATCCAATTAGTAAATAATCAATCCAGAATGTAGGATGGAAAACTATTGTAAGAGGGAGAAAGGGAGCAAGCAGGGGGAGAGAGTTTATGATAGTAAAGCTTGTTTGTCCAGGTTATTCAGATTGCAATTCTCCTATCCAAGTCTTAACAAGTGAGGCACACAACATATTAAGGGCAGCCTTGCTGAAATTTAGCAACTGCAAGGAATAGAATTCATTGAAATGGTGTCCTGGTTCCTGTAGATTGAATTGTCTGTGCTATCACTGTTTGCCATTCGCTGCTACGTAAAGAAGTCCACCAAGTCCGGGTGAGCAAGCCTTCTTGTGTAACCCTCAATTGTATTGTCTAATTACAGCTTAGAAACCAAAGCAAAATTTAACAAAATAACAATTTGTAATGTGTCCTACTTTTCCATCCAATATCTCCTTTTGGTAGGCAAGTGGCCAGTCTCCAAGGAGTAAAAAAATTCTAAGTCGTCCACGAAAGAATTTTGAACAGAAGAAGGCCAGGAGGTTATCTGGAGCTGGTGTCAGTGATGAAGAGGAATCAGCCAGTACAAGCAGCACCCCGAAGAAGGGAAATAAAGAATCTAAAAAACGAAAAATAGAGGATAGCCCTTCTGTGAACTCACCCAGGCTAGAGAGCACGTCACCTACCAAGAAATGGAAAGTCATAAAAGATAACAGCAAGGATTTGTCCTTGTGCAGGTATGAGATGCTTAATATGAATAATGAACTTTAATGCAAAATCGAGAGCACAGATTAAAATAATTGACAGAACAACTTTTCCATATTTTTGAAAGTACGAACGCACTGCTTGAAAAGGTAGTGAAAGTACTTTCAGAATGGAATGAGATATATATTTGAGTAAGAATTATGAATGGGATATTGGGGAAGGTGGGTTGGGACCTTTACTGCATTGTGCACCATGAGTCAAATGGTCACTTTGTCCTGCTTGATTAAGCGGTTATCACAAATTGATTAATCATCTAATTGTGCAAAATCTCAGTAAATCAGAACTAAATATTTGCTTGGAGTGCTGCAGGAGCATAGGCTGCCAGGGGGAGTTGGATACTTTATTGCACTTGACAAACTTGTGTTGACAAATACATGCTTCCTGAATATACAGGGCAATAGATTAACCACAACAGGACTGGGGTGAGAGCAGTTCTGCTTGTGTTCGGCTGGAGGGTGTGGTGGAGAAAATTGGGATCATAGCTTGATCATAAGTGGGTGGGGGGGGGGGGTCAAATAAATCCAAGGGTCGGGTAGCTTACTGTAAGATTTTAATTTAGAGCAGTGGTTCTCAACCTTTCTTTCCACTCACATACTCTGTGATTGGTAAGGGATTGCTTACGGTGACATGTGGGTGGAAAGAAAAAGTTTAAAAACTACTGTTTTAATCGTACCTAATTGACTTGTTATATGCATGGTTTCATAACTCCAAAGGAAATGGGCCAATGACAAATTTTCTCAAGTAAAATAGTAACAATTGGGTCTAGACTAGTGATTCTCAACCTTCCCTTCCCACTCACAAACTACCTTAAGCAATCCCTTACTAATCAAAGAGCACCGATGGCATAAGGATTACTTAAAGTGGTATGTGAGTGGAAAGGAAGGTTGAGAACCACTGAACGAGGACCAAAGAATATGTATGAAATAAGGAGGCCAATCATCCTATAATTTTCATGGCAGGCATACAAGAGCTGCCAGTTGCAGAATCTTAAAGATCAATTCTGCAAGTACTGTACTGTTAGGAGCCCAAAGGACCCCAAAACCCAGCAGCAATAGATATTCACCACGACAAATGATTACTTAAACAAAAGTTCTTTTTAATTATCTTTAAACATGAAAACAGAATCAAACTTTAACTTATCACTATTAACTTAACTAACCCAAATTAACCCCCTTCTAATTCTAAGCACACGTGTATGTAATGTGTGTGTATATTTAAGAAGAGTTCTTTGGTTCACAGTTCAATCTCACTTCTCCTTCTTCCAAGTTCACTGGTTGCAGGCAATTCTTATACTTTGCACAGAATTTAACATGTATAAAGTTCACCAGGCTTTGGTGCTTGAAAGATAAATGTTTACCGCTCAGGAAGGTTCTTGTAGGTTTGCAGAGAGAGGTGTGTTGTTCCAGGATTTTCACAACTGAGGTACCACCATTAGTCGCTTCAATGTCTTGCTGATAAAACTTGCCCCATCAGGGTTCTCCAAATGATAACCTCTTTCTTTCAGGCTACTACAGAGTTCCTTTCTGTTTCACTTATTCCAAGAGAAACATCAGACAGATAGCACTTCCAGTCATTCGCCACTCTGGAGCTTCTGTTTCAATTCCAACAAGTTTCTCCTGCTTGTTTAAGCTGTGTGTCTCTCTTCTCTCCCTCTCTAAGGTTCAAACTGGCATCCACATGTCCTCTCTCTCTCACTTGCAAACCCCCCCACCTTCTCCAGCAAACAATAGGAGTCAGTCTTCTCCCATCTGTTGTTTTAGGTAAACGTACCTCTCCATGACCTTTCAGTGAGCACTTTGCAGAGAGGTCTGAAGCCTTGCAAAAATGTCCAACGCAGACGACCTTACTCCAGTCCATTAATTTCATGACATCATTTCAATTAGCACCTACGTGAAATGTGCATAGCATTCTCTATAGTTTCTGTAAAGTCATTGAATATGAATTCTTCAGTATTTCAAATAAGATTTGTTTTAAAGTGTGTGTGTATATATGTAATCTACTCTAATTTTACCAATTTATCTCCCAAAAACCTTTCCAAATATTCCATCAAAAAACTTTTTTAATGTATGAGGGGTAATAGCTGTGCTACATGTCCAGACCGCCTTCCACCCACTGCCTCAAAAATATTTTCCTTATCTTTCAATTTAATTCTTCAGTTCATCACTTTAATCTTTGTGTTGTGATTTTTTTAATCTTTTGCTAAGGGAAATAAATACTACTTGTTTATAAAACTCAAATAAGTCTCCCCACAGCATCTTTTGACACAAAGGAAACAGCCCCAGCCTGTGTAATCTTTTCTCATTGAAATGTTCTTCCTGGCAACATTCTCCAAATCTCCAGTGCAATTGCATCTTTTTTGTAGGTTACTCAGGTACGTGCAGTATTTACGGTATGGTTTAATTGGTTTAATATACAGAAATAGACCAATTTCCACTATACCTTGATTAATAATGGAAACTATATCATATGCCATTTCAAAAACCTTTGAAACCTTTCAGTGATTTGTGGGTGTTCTCTACAGGATCCTTTTCATCACTCAATATCCTGCCATTTGTTTTATATTCCCTTGCTTTGTGGCATTTCCCATAACCTCGCATATCTCTGGACTGAGAACCATTTGTAAGTCTTCCCAATGGTCCAGATCATCTGCATCTTCTGTGGTTCTTCCTGCACTGTCAACTGCGTGGCCATTTTTTTTGGATCAATGGCAAACTTCTTTATTGCACATAAACATTGAAGTCCCTTACAAAACTGCATATTCTACTTTAATATTTCATATTGCCTGTACTTATTTTTTTTAATAATGTTGCTGTTTAGAGGTCTTTTTCGAGTTTAGATTAATACCATTTTTATTTGTTGCCAAGGGAGCCTTTGCCTTTATATGGTTACTACTTTGATATTGTCCAGGGTACTTGAAAACTTCACAATGTTTGTGCATGAATCAATTAATAAATATACACCAATAAAATCAATATTCTTATTGTTGCACATTTTTTTAGCATGTTTAAATTTTTTTTAATTGGTTTGTGACTCCTTTCCTTGTACATATTTGAAAATTCTTAACTAAACTTGGATGAGTTTCATCAATAAAATCCTATTCAACTAAAATATATTACTGTCCCCAACATTTTTCACTGAATGATCACACGTTATTCTGCTTCTCTGCATGTCAATATCAAATTTTCCACTGCAATGACATTGTACACTTGGTTTCCCAAATTATACATTGCTCATGAAACCGAGCAAATCCTACCAGAATATTTCATCATTAATTTGAAAATTCTTTACAATAACAATTTTATTTCTTCAATTCTGCACCATTGGTACCTTCTATTTTCACTTTTCCAGCCCTTTCAAAAAGAGGGTAGTGAGTTATTCTGATTTTTAAACTATTTCCAGTTGAGTAAAACCAATCTACTACTAAACGTAATGGTTGTTTTGGAGGTTTATCTAATTTAAAGAATATTGTTTATGTCTAGCATAATGTTATCAGAGCTGGAAGCACATGAGGATGCATGGCCCTTCTTGCTACCTGTGAACTCCAAGCTGGTACCTGGATACAGAAAGGTTATAAAGAAACCTATGGATTTCTCCACTATAAGAGAGAAACTCAGCAATGGACTGTAAGTTTCTGAATATTTTCTTGTTGTATTTAAGAGATTTGAAATAGTTTTTTTTTTAAATTAATGCCAATTCCTAACCAACATTTTTTTTCATAGATACCCTAATACGGAAGTGTTTGCTGTGGATGCCAGACTAGTTTTTGACAACTGTGAAACATTCAATGAAGATGAATCTGACATAGGCAGAGCTGGTCATAATATGAGGAAATTTTTTGAGAAACGGTGGGCTGAGCTTTTTAAAGGAAGCTAAAGCAATCAAATTACAAACTAAAGACATTGAGCCTGGGGGCTGAAACACTGATGTCTTCATGTATATGGGGAAGTGCAAGAGTATTTGCACAAATCAGCAGATATTTCACATCCCTTCTTAAAATGTGGAAATACCAGCCAAGACTATTCTGAAAGAGATTTACTCCTTTGGAGACCGTAGCTCTTGAACTATTAAAATGTTTTATGGACAGCTTCGGTAGAACAGGGAAGCACACCCAAAGAGTTCAGTGGCATGGGGTGGTCCTAGTGCAATAGCAACCAATGTTTCAAACGCACTGAATAAATAAATGTACAACCACCAGAGCTGTAATAGGGGACTGGAAATCCTCTCCCTCATTTAAGAAACAATATACGTGGAAGTAAATGGGAAAAAATCTTGAATTTCTTTTGTAGCTTATATTTTAGTGAATGTATTTAATTTTTGTTAATTTATGAATAAAATGTCAAGTCTTCATTTTCTATGAAAAGGAAGAGGCAGCAAAATTGCTTTAAATCTTCAAGGAAATAAAACAACAAATGTTTTTGAATAATAAAACAAAGCCAATTGATAATTGTTTACACTGTTCTGTCCAGGAGGGCACTGGATAACCTCTTGTTACTGTAGACGTAAATTTACAGCTCTGTTTATCAATGCACCACCTACTTGGTCTCAAAGTAAATTCAAAAACAGTTCATCAACAAAGAAACATCTGTATATAATTGTTCATTAATGTTAATATTAATTAAGTCTTGTTCAAATATGTATGATGTGTACATATTGTTTCCAGGCATTGAATATTGTTATGCCTTAGAATAACTGTAGCATTTTATTTTAGTCTTAAAATGATTATACTTATATGGCTTGTACATATCCTCTACAAACACTGTGGAGACTCCTAATGTTGGGTAGTGCCTGCCTTTAAAACAGGGTGTAGGGGATATTAGGTTTTTCCATTTTCTATTTTTGTTATATAATTTTTGACCCACTGGTCTCATTCCAATATAATCATTTGTATCCATACAATAAATTACAATTTGCTATACACAGTATTTTTCATAATGCATTTCCCTCCATCTGCCTTGCCACAGAACTTGGTACACAGTGACTCATTGTAACCACTGTGTTTAACCACTGCTGAACTACTGTTAAGTTGCAGTGGCCAATTGGAGGCAGCTCAGATCAGAAAATTTTGTACCCGAGTCAAAGTACTTGAAGTTATTTTATTTAAATATGTTGTGAAAAAGGGTAGTTTTCTTTTTTAGGAGGCATTATTTTTCACTAGTTTGTGTGGCACGGACATAATAAAAGGGTGTTTTCCAATTCTGTTTCTATTTTCTTGATTTCTAAAATGTATACATTGGAACAGTTTAATTGTGGTGACTGTGTTTAATTTGGTAAACAAAATGTTTCATTCAATTCTGGCGTCTTGAAGAATATAATTCTTTAAAAATACAGGTCAAGTTAGCAGCTGGGGAGCTTACAATCAGCAAAAAAAAAACTCCTGGAATAATTTATCAGATCTGTGGATACAAAGGGGACCTGCACCAAGATTCTTGTACTTCTAAGTTATACCATCAATTTGTTGAAACTAATGCTTAATTCACTAAAGAAAACTACATTGTTTTAACAGCTGTTAAACTATCTATATTGAGCATGGCACATTTTGACATAATGAATGTAATTGTTCCAGCAGATAAACGCTAAAATTGTCATTTTCTATTCTATTAGTAATAGTTACAGGACATGCAGTTACAGGACTTCCTCGAGTCAGCAGATTGGGCGGTGTTCAAGGACAGGTGAGAATCTGAACGATTACACCAGGGCCGTCACAAACTTTATCAAAACAGCTGTGGATGAGTGTTTCCCCAAGCAGAAGCCCTGGAAGAACAATGAAATCCAGAACCTGCTGAGAACTGGATCACAGGCACTTAAGCCTGGAGATTCAGATCAATACAGAAAGAGCAGGTATTACCTGCGAAAAGCTGTCTCCTGGGTGAAGTGGAGATTCCAGGTTAAAATGGAAACAAGGAACACTCGACAGCTGTGGTAGGGTCTAATAACATAACCTGTCACAAAACCAAATCCAATTAAGTCGCAGGTGGCAGAGCTTCGCTCGCAGAGGAACTCCATGTTCTCTACGCCTGATTTGACCACAGTAACAATGAATAACCACTCCTCCTCACCCCCACATTCCCTGATGATAACGTCCTGTCCTTGTATGAGGATGATGTGCATGCTGCCTTCAGGAGAGTGAATCCGAGAAAAGCATCAGGTCTGGATGGAGTACCTGGCTGAGTATTAAAAATCTTACCAATGTATGCTTGGATAACTCAATATTTCACTCCATCAAGGCATGTTACCCACCTGTTTCAAACAGGCGTAATCGTACCAGTGCCGAAGAAGAGTAGCAAGCCTACACTTTTTTTATCGACCAGTAGTACTTACATCAACAGTGATGAATTGTTTTGAAAGGCTGGTATTGAACTATATCAGCTCCTGTCTGAGCGGTGACATGGATCCATTCCAGTTCACCTATCATTGCAACAGGTTGATGACGGATGCCATCTCACTGACTCTACACTAAGCCCTGGAACACCTGGATGGTAAAGAAGCATTAATCAGGATGCTCTTTATCGACTATAGTTTGGCGTTTAGCACCTTCATCCCCTCAAAATTGATCAACAAACTCCAAGACCTGGGACTCAACACTCCACAGTGTAAGTGGATCATGGATTTCCTCACCTCCAGTCTACAATCAGTGAGGATTGGTAAAAACATCTCCACAATCTCCCATCAGTACCGGAGCACCACAGGCCTGCGTTCTTAGTCATCTGTTCTACTCACTTTATACCTACGAGTGTGGCTTGGTAAGACAATAACTCCATCTACACATTTGGAGATTATATCATGTGGTATTCAACATACAGGAGGGAGATTGAAAACTTGGCAGAATGGTGCACCAACAGCAATCTTGTACTCATTGTCACCAAAACTAAGGAGCTGATTGTTGACTTCAGGAAGGGAAGGCCAGAGGTATATAATCTAATAATCAGAGGTGGAGGTGAGCAAATTTAAATTCTGGGAGGATCTTTCCTGGACCCAACACACTAATAGCATCGTGAAAAAAGCATGTCAGCACCTCTATTTCAAGTGTTTGTGGAGGTTTGGTGTGACACCAGAAACCCTGGCAAATTTCTACAGATATGTAGTGGAAAGTGTGCTGACCGGCTGCATCACAGTCTGGTATGAGGATACCAATACCCCTGATTGCAAAGTCCTCCAAAAGATAGTGGACATGGCCCAGGACATTACAGGAAAAACCCTCCTCACTATTGAGAACATCGACAAAGAAGACTGCCTTCGAAGAGCAGCAGCAATCATCAAAGACCCTCCACCCAGGACATGCTTGGTTCTCATGCTGCTATTAGGAAAGAGGTATAGGTGCCACAAGGCTTGAACCACTAGGTTCAGGAACAGCCGCTACCCCTCCACCATCAGACTCCTCAATGACAAACTCAAATCCTGCCTTTGCAACCACACCTCCCCTGTCTTACTCTTTTGTTCAGACGCCTGCTGACATTTTTCCATACCTTGATGAAGGGCTCAAGCCAAAAATGTCGGTTATACACTTTTATCTTTGCCATATAAAGGACACTATTTGACCTGCTGAATTTCTCCAGCATTGTGTGTTTTAATTCAAACAGGGACTCATTTGAGGACTCTCGCGATTTATTGTTTTTTTTAATAATCTCTCTATATTGCAGACATTTTGTTTACATTTGTTATCTGTTTATAGTTCCTTATTTGTTTACATGTATACACTGTTCAATTTTCTTTTGCTCTAGCAGTAAGTGGTAATTCTGCCTGGCCCACAGAAAAAAAGAATCTCGAGGTTGCATTTGATGTCATGCATGTACTTTGACAATTAATCTGAAATCTAGTTAGTGAGAATAACATAAGATATAAGATTCTTGAAGATCATTTGAGTCCGCTGCATCATTCTGTAATATTGATCCTGTACCTTGTGTTTTTTGCAACTGGTCACATGAAGTGTAAAAATCAAACCTGAGAAAGTAGCTTTTGTGTCTTGGTTATCTTATACAGCTTACAATTTTTCGAAACGCGGGAAACGCATGGAACCCCTCCTTTGTCAAGAATGAGTTAGCCAACAATTTTAATATTGTTTTAGTAGAAGAAACCATATTAAAATTGTTGGCCTTAAAGAAGATGAGGAAGGTTATGATATGCCAAGATTTTTTCAACGATGGATTCTGGAGGTCTTGGGAGCAGATAAATTTGAAGAAATTATTGAGATTGAAAGGGCACATAGAGTTTGGAGAATTCGACCACTACCAGATCAGAAACCAAGCTAAAATGCCTTCGTTATCAAGGTAAAGAGAACATATTAGTACTAGCAGCACAAGGAATGAGAGTGGGAAAAGGTCCATTAGAATCACATGGAAAAATCATCTGTTTCTATCATGATACAAGTTTGGAATTGCTGAAGATTTAAAAAAATTAACACGGTGAAGCCCGCCTTATGGCAAAAAGGTTACAGATTTGTCCTGTGTTAACCTGCCACTTTGAAGATTTTTCTGCAAGAAGAGAACAAGTTCTTCACAGATTATGTCTGTGCAGAGAAATTTGTGAACACACTGCCAGTTAATCGGCAGGTGGGAACATGAAAATGCTTTGCTTAACGAAGAGTGGGTTTTCAATTTTCTTTTTTCTTTAAATGAAAGATGGACATGTATGGTAAATATCTGGGGGGGGGGGGAATTAGAGGTGATATGGACTGAGTACTATGAAGTCATGTGTATTTGTGGCAAATCCTGCAACCCGTACAATAGAGGGGGTGATATTACATATTATTTAAGCAACATTAATATTGATTTTTTTTGTTATTTTTTTACTTCTTTCATTTTTGAATGTCTTGACTTATGATTGAAAATTGACTATTTCTAACATTTTATTTTTCTTACCTGGATTGCCAAGGAGGACATCCCTTAACATGGTAGATGACAAATATTTGAATAGTCAAGGAGGCGCGAAGAGAGAGGTGAAGGGGAAGTATCGGTAGACGTGGATTAAATTAAATATCAATGAGTAACACACTGAGTTTTCTAAGTTTTCATGTTAACAAGCTAAATGGACTAGTGAAGATAAAAAGAATACTGACACATTTAAAAAAGAGAGTGGATTCCTGCAAGAGACTAATTTAATTGAAACACAGCTTCTGAAATTAAAAAGTGACTGATTGGGTGGGGTATGTCACAACTTCTTCGATTAACTCAAAACCAAGGGGAGTGGAAATCTTGATAAAACCCTTCTGGTCAAGATGCAGAATGTAGTAAATTGACCCGGCAGGAAGATATGTTATTGTATATTGTCAATTTTTTTCAGAGTTATGGACTCTTATGAATATATACACACTAAATCTGGATGTTAAAAAATTTATACAAGAAACATTTCTTGGCAGAAGCACATGAAAATATATAAATAGGTGGGGATTTTAACTTTTGTTTTGGACCCAGTGCTGACCCAGTCTGAGATGGATCAACTAGTGTCATGACAAGGAAAAGGCAGCAAAAGTAACTTTAATGAAGTACTTGAATTTAATAGGATGCATGTAGAAGAATCCATCAGAGAGAAAAATTATTCATTTTATTCAAATAGACATTCTTATTCAAGGATAGATTTATTCTTAATATCAGCACTTCTTCAAGGTAGGATTAAACAAGTTGATTATAAAACAAGAATTGAATCAGATCATTCCTTTTAGTTGATGATGGTTGCAATAACAGATAAAGAAGAATCAGTGGCTAGATGGAGATTTAACTCAACGCTATTAAAAAGAACAGATTTGTGATTTTTGTCAGAAGGCAACTTCAAAGTTATTTTGAGACTAATTCTAACGTGGTTAATTATAAATTTATGGGCTGTGATGAAAGCATACTTAAGAGGACAAATTATAAGTTATACCTCACATAAAATGTATTGCAGTGATGTGGAAATCAGACTCTCACCTAGGTATGGAACCCAGAAATGCATTGTATTTCCCTTGAGAAGATTACTTATAATTTAAGAAATAAATATGATGTATTTTTTGAAAATTTAGTGCCTCTATAAATTAGGGGAATTAATTTATATTTTGCCGATTGCTCCAAGAAAACATACATGCAGTGGCAGGTTAAGCTCACTTTAGGCTTTTTCAGGTGCATTCTCTGCTAAAAAATGTGCCTGAAGCAGCAGAAGCGGCCCTTTAAATAACAGTTGAAAGCGCAGAGCTGGCCACTTGAAAGGACATCTGCGCCGGGATCCGCATTCTGGCTCCTGTCCCTTGGACTGTCAATTCAGGATGACTGGCTGTCAGCGCGAGGATGTACCAACACTGATGCCACTGCCCCGCTGCATTCGGATGGCTGGGGAGGCCACTGTACCGCGGGGATTATCCCTCTCAGAGGAGGGTTACCAAACTCGCCTCCTGCACATTCGTGTGGACTTCCCACAGATGCATTTTGCCAAAATATGCGGCTTTACAAGCAGGTCATTTGGCCACCTGAAAGTGCCTTTTATTAGGGCTGGAAAGCCTGCTTTTATACTGTTCAAGTTCCTGCCATTTTTGCTGATTGAATGAATCAGCCATATGAATAACTATAGAGGGCAGGAACATCCATGCATATGAATGTCCTTCTTCCTCAGCCTGCTTCTGCTGAGTTAGCTGGGGGAGCTTGACCAACACCAATTTAGGGCTGTTGGTCTGATGCTGCCCCAGCTTCTACCTACCGGTCAGTACGTTATCCTGGGAATCGCTTTAGCGATCTCTGTCCGTGTCTGCTGCCGCACGATGTGCCGACCCGATCTCCGGAATTGCGGGCCGCCACATATAGATATTTTCCCTAAACTTTGAGAACCTCCTTGGAAGAACTAAAAAATATAAATGGTTAGAACTGTGTGCCGGGTGGTGTCTTCTTGGCAATCAGGTTTCTTTTTTATCTTTTGTTTCTTTCTATCATTCATTATTTGGGGATTCTTTGCTGGGGGAGGGGGTTTGATACCATCAGGTACAATGGAATGGACACTAATTATTGATTATTGTATTTTGGTATTATTACATGTATGGATAAAAAATTTTAAATAAAATATTTTTTAAAATGAGTTAGTCTGTTGATTCTTCTTAATTTCCCATGACTATTCAGCTCACACAAATGTGGTATTGGATTGATAATCAGTCCATTTTCCCCAATTCTGTCAACAATTGATAAAACATGATGCTGCTTTGGCCTTGTTAAAATGCAGCAAATGGTTCCTCCTGGCTGACTTCTACAGCAGGATTCAAAGGGGTGCACAACACTAGAATGGGGTGATTGGAAAGGGCAAATACAGAAAACTAATGGTAAGAGTCCTTAAGACAATGTTTGAAATATGACCTTATCATAACTAATTGCTAGTTTCATAAGAGACGAATAAAAGACCCATATCCTTTCAGGGGTGGCCAGACACAGACAGGCCCTGTGCAGTCTCAGGTAATGACAAGGAGAATATTTGAATCACTTGTGCAAGTACTCATGAAAAGGAGACTTGCTGCTCCTGTCAACCATGGTTATTTTCTAACCAAAAGTGGAACAAAAATGCTCCAGCAAGAAAATATGTTAAGGTCTTAAGGACTCTGCAAGTAAAGCTCTTCGCCGTTAGGGTTTAAGGACTAACCTGACAGCAACCAACCCACATGGAGGTCAACAAGAAGTCTCCAGATCAGAATCAGAATTTATTGTCATGAACATGTCACAATTCATTGTTTTGCAGCAGCGTTAAGAGTGCAAATATTGCTATAAAATAACAAAAATAAATGTGCAAAAAAGAATGGCAGAGAGAAAGAAACTTCTTATGCTGCTGCGTGTTTGTCTTTAGGGTCCTGTTTCTCTTTCCTGAAGGAAGCAGTGTGAAGAGGGCATGGCTTAGCTGCTTCTTGTAGATGTCCTCAATGGAATAGTGACTGACGCCCATGACGACACTGGCCGAGTTCACAACTCTTTAGCCTTTTTCTTGTCCTGTGCATGGCCAGTGATGTAACTAGTCAGAATGCTGGAAAGCCTTCGTGACTGCATTGGTATGGAGGCCCCAGGACAGATCCTTAGAGATGTTGATACCTAGGAACTTGAAGCTCAAGTTCATGTTGAAGTCCACAATTAGTTCCTTAGTTTTGCTAACGTTGAGTGCAAGATTGTATTTGTGGGACCTCTCAACAAGCTGATCTATCTCCTTCCTGTACACTTCCTCATTCCCATTGTGATTCTGCCAATAACCATGCTGTCATCGGCAAATTTGTAGACCACAGTCATGTGTGTATAGTGAGAAGAGCAATAACTAAGTACGCATCCTTGAAATGCACCTGTTCATCATCAGTGAGAAGATATTGTTTCTGGTTCATGGTGGCTATAGTCTTCTGATGAGGAAGTCAAGGATCCAGTTGTAGAGGCCCAGGTTTTGTAGCTTGTTGACCAGCACTGAGGATATGATGGTGTTGAAAGCTGAGCTCTAGTTAATGAAAAGTAACCAAATGTATGTGTTGCTCTAGTCTAGGTGATCTGGAGCTTAGTGGAGAGCCAGTGATATTGCATCTGGTGTGGAGTGATTGTGAAGGTAGGTAAATCACAGTGGGTCCAGATCTTTACTTGGGTACAAATTGATTCTGGGCATGACCAACCTCTCAAAGCATTTCATTGCAGAACCTGTGAGTGCTACTAGATGATAGTCATTGAGGATGATACGTGACCTACTGAGTTTCTCCAGCACCCAAGATTGCAGTGAGTGAATTGACTTCAATTTCAAGGTTCAATGTTCCTTTATTGGCATATATTGTTCACCTTTGCCTGGAAAGGGATGGGTAGTCAGTGCATGCTTCAAGAGCACTTTAACTAAACTCAGAATCAGGTTTATTTGTTGTTTGGCGGCAGCAGTGTTGTGTAGAACAAGGAATAAGTTACAATTTCGTAAATACAATGTTTAATAAAAAGAAGACAGGTAACTAGTGTGGAAAAAGTGAGATATTGTCCGTTTAGAAATCTGATCAGAATTCCGCTGAGACTTAATCTTCGACAATTCCCATCTTTAAAGCCAAGCAGTGGAGAGGTGAGCTTGTTAGACGGCTGCCCCTGCCCTGACTAAGGAGCCGGCACCTCTTCGCGCTTGGGACCTTCAGTGCTGACGCCTGAACGTCCCTTCCCAGACACCCGCAGCTGCTCCGGAGCCTCATTCTCCAGGCGATTCCTCCTGAAGGCGGCTTAAGCTATACTATCCAGTCAAGCCATCATCCAGAATAACAAACTTCATGTCTAACAAACAGAAGATCATGTCCAACCTGGTCATTGAGATTGTAAGGGATGCTGGAATGTGAGGAGTCAAGCAAGTGCTAATTAAGAATGAAGTATTATGGGTTAACTTAAGGTAAAGGGATACTGGAATGTGAGGAGTCAAGCAAGTGCTCATTAGAAATGAAGTACTATGGGTTAAATCAGGGTGAAGGGATGCTGGAATGGGAGGAAGGGTTATAAAAGTATAATAAAATAAGGATCTTCAAAACAGGATAGCAAGTAAATAGCTTTAGCAAGTCTTGGGGATTGATTAATGAGTGAAGAACAAAGACATGATATTTCCTGGCTAACAAGTTTGCAGGAAGGCACATAAACTGATAAGAAGTTAGAATCCACTGGGCAGAATTACCTAATGCTAAACCAATCCAGGAGGCAGAAGAATGTTAGGGGGAAGGTATCTCTGTACTGAAATGAAATGTATAAAAGTTGGGTCAGCCTCAGTATCAGTGTGTATTCCCAGGGTAAGGGGAAGCACCCAACTTTGCATTGTTGTAATAGTAGAATAAAAGTTCTTTGTTCTCAATTTTTGTCTCGAGCAAATTCTGTGAAGGTACTTCTGTTTCTCACAAGATCCATAGAACAAACGCTTTGCTGGTGGCCCTGAATCGTGCAATTCCTTGTACTGGATTGAGATTTTTCTTTTAAACTGCAGATGTTAGAAATCTGAAATTAAAAACAAAAATATACAGGGAACCCTCGGGTAAAATCGGTGAGTAGTTTGGGGAGGTTCAGCAGAACTGCTGGCAATCATCAGCAGGATCCTTGAAGGATGGGCAATAAATGCTGGCCTTGCTGGCGGGTGCAATCCCCAAATCCGAACCTTGCGGATCCCGACGGCGCCGTCAGCCTGCACGTCAGTCATGTGGCTCGTTCCTGCGGGTGACGTGGGGCGCGACCCTCCTTCCAGCGCTCGCTGTTGTTGGTGGCGACGGTCGGCGGTGTCCACGTTCAGGGTCGAAGTTACCGCGGCAGTTTTGTGAGTGGTTACGCATTTCCCTTTTCTCTCTCCCCCCCCCCGCTTTTTTTTTTTGCAATGGTGAGTGATTCTCCACTGACGGGGAGGGCACCTTGGCGTGCTTGTTGGCAGTGAGTGTGTGGCCGCGGCCCGCCTCCTGCTCTCCCCCGGCGTCCGGCCCGCGGCCCCCGGCGTCCGGCCCGCGGGCCCCGCACCTCCTGCTCTCCGCTATCCGGCCCCGGCCCCGCTGCTGCGAGCCACCAGCGGAAATGATTTGTTTTTCTGGGCAGCGCCCAGCTGGATTCCTCACTGGTTTGGGGGGGGGGGGGGGGGGGGGGTTTATTCTGGCCAAGAACGCGTATCTTGGGGTTGAAGTATAAACCACGCTGGAGACCCCAGTGTCCGGCAAAGATAAAGACCGTTCCGGGCTTGAGCCCTTCATCACTATGAGTGCACTCCTTGACCCACTGAGTTTCTCCAGCATTGGCTCAGGGAACTGTCTCCCCAAAATTGAAGCTAACTTTCTGCAATTTGTCGCCTTTATTTTGGCGTGTTCTTTTCGACGCGCTGCCCGGGTACGTGTTTTATTGCAGGAAACGTGTCCACTAATTTGAACAGGTGAGTGTAATGCCAACCAGAAAAAAGATCTGATTAATGGGTAAACTTTTGGCCAGATCACGTGGTCGCCAAAGTTTGGGCTGAACTTCGCATCAGAGAGGCAGACTTCACTGACAGCCGAGCAGAACTCCCCCAAGGCAAAGAGAAACAGACGTTAGCAATGAATTAATGCGAAAGGTCGACCTACTCCCTTTGGTTTCCACAGGTGCTGTTTGACCCTGAGTTCTTAAATCGTTTTGTTCCTGATTTCAGCATTTTTGTCTTCATACTGTTCCCTCGGTGCTTCATTAGAATGAAACGAAATGTATGTGGTTAGAACTGGTGACTAGGGAATGAACCATTAGCTTTCAGATTGCTACACTTGGAAGTCCAAAATTATAATTGGACTAAATCTTGCTGATTTGGTTGCCTCACTTCCCTTGAAATATATAATTGAATGAGTTCTAAAGCAAAGATCGAGTAGGTTCTCTGTCTGTAACTGGGCAACAAGGGCACACCCACCTAACTTAATGATGAGAAAGAGAGTTGTTGGAGGAGAAAAGGAGATGAGATGCATCAGACATTGTTGGCAGTTCAGAAAAGGAAGAATAGTGTTGTTTTAAAACTGGAAAATAGAAATTTGTTTATCATCTGACCGTGCAGATACAACCCCAAGAAACTTTTTCTCCAGGCCACGGTGCAGAAAAATTGCATACGATGCATTGTACATAATAATTACATATATGCATAAAGATTATGATTTAAAATAAATCATCCCAAAATATTTATTTGCATTTCAGTCGTGGAAAGGGAGACCACAGTGTAGGTACCATACCATACAATGATGCAGCCAGATAGGCTGCATCGATTGTACTGCAGCAAAATGTCGTCAGCCTTGCCCTCCTCAAGCTCCTGAAGAAATGTTGGTGTTGCTGTACCTTCCTAACTCATGAGGAGGTGTAGTGGGTCTAGGATTATGTTGTCCTTTATTTGCACACCAAGGAACTCTGTGCTCTCCACTCTCCATGACGGAACCAATGGAGAGTGATTGACCTTCATCGTCCTGAAGTCTGCAGTCATTGCTTTTGTCTTGTCCACGTTGAGACTTGGGTCTCGCACTATTTTACGAGCCTTCTAACCTCCTCTCTCTATGCCGACTTATTGTTACCAATGAGGCCAACTACTGTTGTATCATCTGCAAACTTGATTCTCTTTGAATGTAATCTAGCAGTGCAGTCTTGGGTGAGCAGCAAGTCAGTAGCAGGCTGAGCACACAGCCCTGAGGTGTGCCAGGGCTCACCGTGTCGGGGCTTGAGATTTTGCTATCATCCCAGACAGACTGATTGAGAGGGTGGAATTCAAACAAATCTGGTAAAATAGGATAAGTTTTGAGAGGTGACAATATTTTAAAATATCTTGAAATAAAAAAGAAGGTGGTGATGGGTGCAGTAATTTTCAAAGATTAGTTTTTTTTTAAGGAGGATGAAGATTACTCATATTTAGAGGGAGAGAAATGTTTATTAAATGATATCAGAAGGGATGTTGGGAGGTCAAGAGTTTAGCACAGGGATTAAAGGGATTAGAACTTGGTCCAGAGGCACAATGGCCTTGAACAGGCATTAAGAGGAGTTGGTAAATCGAGAAGTCAGCTGAAGTCTTGACTCGTTGCTTCATCTTGTAGGTAAGGTGAAAGATGGAAATGGGAGAGGCAACTATTTGATTTACCTGAATCAGAATCGTAAAAAAGACGTGATAATAGTTGAAGATGAAGACGGTGTAGACTTGAGGAGGTTGTCAGATAATGAAACTCCTTTTACATGTGTAATCAAGCCCTGATAGTATTTTACTTATCCATATCTGCTGATGAAGAGCTGATGTGGGACTTGGTTAAATATAGTACAGTACGTTTCCCCATATCCGAAGTACTGATACCGAAAAGATCCAAAAACTGAACTTTTTTGTGGAGCCGACATGACGTTACAAGTTGGAAAAAAATGTATCACCTGACTTGCCCGTATGGGGTGCAGACTCCAGTTGGCTCCAGTTTGGTAATAACAGCTCAGAACCTGCTGGAAAGTCAGTTGCTAAATGGCGGCTCAGAGAAGCAGGGAAGCATGGGGAAAAATTAGGTGCAAGGATCAGCCCTGAAACCAAAGGGCATGAATGCCGATTGTCCTCGTTTCAGGTAACTCTCCATTTCTTCTTGACCTTCTGCTGTACTGGATTTACAAACTGCGAGCCACTGTCTCCCAGCCACAAGCAGTTAGAAGAATCCTTTATCCTGGCGTCATCAAGGCAAGCGGCCTCCTGGGCAGGAGCGGGGACCGTAGTCAGGACCAGTGGCGGTGGGGAGGTGTCTGGACTGGCGATGGCTGATGCTACTGTGCTGTTTTTGGTTTTGTTCTGATAACTGGAAAAAATCCAAAAACCGAATAATGTCTGGTCCCAAATGTTTCATTACATACAAATGTACTGAAATAAAGGTTTTTGGCAGATTTTGTTGTGTTTTGTTGTATGGTATTTTTTCCAAATTGATTTTGGAGAGGCATAAATATTTTTTGACTACTCATACATGAATATTCCTTCACCATTTTATATCTTTGCTCTTTGTAATCCCTGAATTAAGCAGGACTGGGAAGCTTGTGGAAACTATTACGTATGTGTTTTTGGGCTTCAGCAGCTCGAGGAGAGCAATCTTTGACTTTGCTGAACTGGCAAAGAATGCTGGGATTTGGAAGAACTAGGGAATAGAATGTGTTATTTGCAGTATTGCTAGACACTTGGGACTTCCATCACTACAGTTTAATATGACTGGGGGAGCGAAGGCATCTTTGCATCATGAGGCATTGTTTCCAAGTAGCTTAAGTATTTTCTTAATTGATTCATAGAAAATAAATATTGTTGTCAGTTGAAAAAAACTAAGCAAAAAGAATGCATTTTCTCTTCATCCATGGTGCCCAAGAAGAGTGTGATAACTATCGACCAGTGGCACTTACATCAACAGTGATGAAGTGTTTTGAAAGGCTAGTATTGAAGCATATCACCTATCTGAGCAGCGACATGGATACGTTACAGTTTGCCTGTGGTAGCAACAGGTTTATGGCAGATGCCATCTCACTGCCTCTACCCAAAGCCCTGGAACATCTGGGCAGCAAAGATGTAGACATCTAGATACTCTTCAACGACTACAGTTCAGTATTTAACACCACCATCCCCTCAAAACTGATCAGCAAATGCCAAGACCTGGGACTTAACACCCCACTGGGTAGTTAGATCATGGATTTCCTCACCTCCAGACCACAATCAGTGAGCATTGGAGAGAACATCTCCTCCATAATCTCCATCAGTACTGGAGATTCATCATATTAATTCATCACAGTGCTGTGTTCTTAACCCTCTGCTTTACTCACTTTACACCTATGACTGTGTGTCTCAATATGACAACAGCACCATCTACAAATTTGCTGTTGATAGTAGGTAAAAGGTTGTATAAAAAGAGATGATGAGTCAGCTTACAGAAGGGAGTTTGAAAACTTTGCCGAATGGTGCACCAACAACAACCTCGCGCCTCAAGTCACCAAAACCAAGGAGCTGATTGTTGATTTTTGGGAAGGGAAAACTAGATGTTACAATCCAGTGACATTTGGTGGATCAGCGGTGGAGAGGAAGAGCAAATTTAAGTTCTTGGGAGTCATAATCTCGGAGGATCTTTCCTGAGTTCAACACATTAATGGCATCGAGAAGAAAGCACATCAGTGCCTCTACTTCCTTGGGAGTTTGCAGAGGTTTGGTATTACACCAGAAACTCTGGCAAATTTCTACAGATGTGTGGTGGAAAGTATGCTGACTGGCTGCATCACGATCTGGTATGGGGACACCAATACCCCCGAGTGTAAAGCCCTGCAAAAGTTAATGGACACAGCTCAGGATATCACAGACAAACCCCTTCCCACCATCAAGAACATCTATGGTGAATGCTGCCGTTGGAGAACAGCAGTAATCATCAAAGATCCACACCACCCAGCACACACTCTGCTCTTACTGATACCATCAGGAAAGAGGTCTAGGTGCCACAAGACTCACACCAGTAGGTTCAGGAACAGCTGCAACCCCTCTACCAGCAGACTCCTCAATCAGACACCCATTTAAGGACTCTCACTTGTGCACTTTGTTTACTTTCTCCTCTATTGCACAGTCAGTTGTTTGTATTTGTTTACACATACACATTGTGTACAGTTTTTTTTTGCCCTATCAATAAAGGGTAATTCTCCCAGCCTGCAGAAAAAGAATGTCGGGGTTGTATGTGATGTTATGTATGTACTCTAGCAATAAATCTGAAATCTAAAAAAAATATATATTGCTGCTTTTGTCTGAAGATGGGTAACAATTTTTGTTTCTTCAATGAGTGTGAAATATTTTCACAAGTTTGAACTTTCAGGACTATCCCATTTTTCTATAGTTCCTGATAGTTCAATAGTTTTCAATATTTCCTGATAGTCATCGAGCATGGCAACAGGCTCTCCTGACCAAATTGTCACACCCATACAATCCCACCTGTCTACGTTGGGCCCATATCTCATGAAACCTATTCTATCCATGTATTTTTCCAAATTTTTCTTAAATGTTGCAATAGTACCGACTTCAGCCACCTCCTCTGACAGTCCATTCTATTCACTCACCACCCTTTGTTGTATTTTTTTTTAAAAGTCAGACTCCTTTAAAACTGTCCCTCACCTTAAACCTTTGTCCCATCCTCTGCTTAGTGATTTCCCCTAGTCTGGGCAAAAGACTTTGTGCATTCACCTGATCTATTCCTTACCTGATTTTGGACACCTCTGATATTCTCCCTCATCCTCCTACACGCCAAGAAATAAAGTCCTTTAGTGCTTAACCTCTCCCTATAGCTCAGGCCCACAAGTCCTGGCAATCCTCGTAAATCATCTCCGCACCCTCTCCAGCTCGGCAACGTATTTCCAATAACATGGTACCAAAACTGAACACCTACTCCAAATTTGACTCACCACATCTTGGACAACAGCATCATGACCTCCCATCTTCGACACAATACTCTGACTAATGAAGGTCAGTGTGCCAAAAGCCTTTCTGTCTGCCTGTGATGCCACTTTCAAGCAACTGTACAATGTACCTGTTCTCCAAGATACCTCTGCGTACACTCCCCAGATCCCTACCATTCACTGTCCTTCCCATGTTAGACTTCCCAAAGCACATCTCATATTTCTCTATTAAATGTCATTCACCATTCCTCTGCCCAACTGATCAAGAACCTGCTGTAATTTTTTGGCTTAATTGACTACAATTCCAGGCACTTCACTGTCAGCTGCAATCTTGCTAATCATACCAAATTTCTTTGGCTTGGCTTCGCGGACGAAGATTTATTGAGGGGTTAAAAAGTCCACGTCAGCTGCAGGCTCGTTTGTGGCTGACCAGTCCGATGCGGGACAGGCAGACACGATTGCAGCGGTTGCAAGGGAAAATTGGTTGGTTGGGGTTGGGTGTTGGGTTTTTCCTCCTTTGCCTTTTGTCAGTGAGGTGGGCTCTGCGGTCTTCTTCAAAGGAGGCTGCTGCCCGCCAAACTGTGAGGCGCCAAGATGCACGGTTTGAGGCGTTATCAGCCCACTGGCGGTGGTCAATGTGGCAGGCACCAAGAGATTTCTTTAGGCAGTCCTTGTACCTTTTCTTTGGTGCACCTCTGTCACGGTGGCCAGTGGAGAGCTCGCCATATAATACGATCTTGGGAAGGCGATGGTCCTCCATTCTGGAGACGTGACCCATCCAGCGCAGCTGGATCTTCAGCAGCGTGGACTCGATGCTGTCGACCTCTGCCATCTCGAGTACCTCGACGTTAGGGGTGTGAGCGCTCCAATGGATGTTGAGGATGGAGCGGAGACAACGCTGGTGGAAGCGTTCTAGGAGCCGTAGGTGGTGCCGGTAGAGGACCAAATACATTTTCATCTAAATCACTGATGTGGACGACAATCAGCAATGAGCCCAGAACCAAACCCTGAGGCACAGCACTAGTCACAGGCTTCTAGTTTGAAAAACAGCCTTCGGCCATCACCCTCAGGTTTTTACCATTGTGAGAACAAAGAGAAATACCACATAGAGTTGTTGTTCAGTATAACAAGCGACTTGTTAAAACTGATGCAAAGCTGATCACCAGAGCGTGATGTTTGGACAGGTTTTAGAACCTCAATAAGCATGATTTACAGAAACTGAGTTTTTTCTGTTTGGATTACAGAATGGATGTTACAAAGATCTAGCTTCTGGCAAGATAAAGGTTGATTACAGAATAGGATGCTTAATTTTTTTTAAAGTTTAACTGAGTTAACACTGAGTCTTAAGTTTCTCTTATAACAATTATTGTAATTAACAATAAATCCAATTTCCTATTACAGTAAAGGGTGCATGCTATAAAACAATTAATTTAATGTTTCTGAAACTTGGTGTTGTCACTGTCCTATTCCTTGGCTTGACTCTTGGGCTTGTCTTCAGCTCCCTGTTACCACATGAGCACAATCCACATTCCTCTTTACCAGATATAGCTCTCACTATTCTTTCACCTACTAAAGCCTCCCTTTAGGCTGAAAGATTAGTTTCCTAATGGTACCTTGTTTGGCCTCTTATTGACTGCCCCTCTAACACCCACACTTCATCTGCCGTTGCAATACATGTACTAAAGTAATAACAGTCATTAAAACAATCAGCTGTGCTGCAACGATTACATGGGAGATGAGTTAAATCCAGGGATGAATGTGTACGTTCAAACCCTGATGCCAAAAGGAAGAGTTCTCCAGAGCCACTTTGTCCCCATTCAGTGAGTTGAACAAGAAAGTCTGTATACGCTGTGATTGTAGTTTAATAAAAAAGAGTGCTGGAGAAATTCAACAGGTCATGCAGTGCTCTTTATGGCTAAAGTACATAGCCAGCTTTACGGGGAAGAGAAGGAAAGTTGTGTTCCAAGAAGGCAATTAGTGGGAAGGGATTATTAAGGGGGCGATTAGTGGAAGGGATCTCCTCCCCTCGCTCCTTTTGCAGGAACCATGACTCCCTTGTCTACTCATCCTTTCACACTAATTGCCACCTTGGTACCTACCCCCATGAACTCAGGAAATACTACATAGGCCCTCACCACCATTTGGGGCCCCAAACTGCACTTCCAAGTGAAGCACACTTCACATGAATCTGCATGAGGTCATCCAGTGCTCCTGTTGTGTCCTCTACATCACAGAGACCTGGGTGCAGGCTGGGAGATTGTTTTGTTGATCACCTTTGCTCTGTCCGCTGTGATATCAGAGACATCCCAGGAGCAAACCATTTCAACATCTTCCCCTCCCCCCTATCATTTCCCAGCTTTTTTCTCTTCTGCTTTCCCATCCATATCCACCTATGACTTCTTGCCTGTGTTCCTTTTCCCCCTCCCCCACCTTCCTGCTTTTTCCTCATATCTTGATGAAGGGCTTGGGCCCAAAGCATTAGTTATATATCTTAACACTGTGTGTCCTGCTGAGTTTCTCCAGCACTTCTGTGTATTAAACTCATGATCAGTGATCCTTTTTGACAGTGCGTTCCATTTCTCGATGATTTCCTTTTGTTTCTGGATGATCTTTTCCCAGTCCGCAGTAAAGTGTGGGATGGGTGGTAGTTCTATTACTACATACTTGTTCAATCATTTGTCGTGTCACTATCATAAATAGTCAGCTCCAGTGTCCCTTCAGGAGGCAAGCACTGTTCCACAATCATTCATTTGGTTGAGATGTCATTGACTGTCATGTGGTCACCAAATTGCATTGTAATTGCTCTTTGTAATCCGTATTCCCTCTCAGCTGTCCGCACGCACAAGCATTCTGAGTGCACACGCACGAATGTCCACCCAATTTCCTTTGTGCATGCACACACAGACCATTTGGGCATGCATGCACAGCTGAGAGGGGACACTGCTTGTAATATGCCCTTGTGGATGTTTACCCAAAGTATACTGCATGAAGATTGTGTTATTCACAGGCAAAATGGACAGAGAACAATGATCATATGTAGCAAAACCACAAACAGTTGAGCCTCTTTGTGCAATCTTCTCTGGACATTCCCATGGTTTCTCCGCTGGTGACATTTTATAGACAATAGGAGCTGGAGTAGGCCATTTGGCCTGTCGGGCCAGCACCGCCATTTTAGATCATGGCTGATCATTTTATGAGATCCACCCTGCTCTTGGATGTGTGTAACACAATTTCATAAGCTGGCAGATTGCTTAAGATATCCATGTTCCTTCATGGTATTTTCCGATATTATGCACCCTTATAACAATGTCAGGGAATGTGCAGGGCTGTAGCAATGTCTAGTGGATTTCTCTCATTTTTGAAGTCTCCCAGTTCATGGTTAGTCAGAATGAGATCCTGAATATGGCACACATTTCTTCAGCTGGTTGCCTGATATCCAATCAAACTGTTGGATGTTTATCCCAACAACTGTCAAGAACTGACGTGTTGTAGAGACTACATTTTTATCATGGTGTCGGGTATCATTGTTCACTCTATCATTTATCTCTTTTAATGGCTGAAATAGCTGAATAATTTCAACTCTCCCTCTGCCCTCTGCTTCTCCATTTTACTGGCTTGTCCCAGATCATCATAATCTTCTTTTATTTTGAGTCTCTTCAACTTGTGCCGAAGAGAACTGATTTGCAAAATTATCTCTGCAATATCTAAACTATTAACTGGACATACCTGCTGTATTACCTGCTCCTAACAACTCTATCAAGTCCCTTGTCATTCTCTGTTTTTCTGTCCTAAACTCACTACAACTGACCTGCCTTTGGAGTTGATGTTGGAAAATGCTATTGATACTGTCTCTGCAAAAGCTCAGGTGGTGTAAAGTGGTCAAGTTAAAAACTACCTGCATAGGTCTGGATCCTGGTACTAGACTAACCCTGTCACCTGTTTCTTCCAACAAACACCCTATTCCTCCACCCTTCCCCCTCCTTGCACCCCTACCCATGTCCCTTTAGCCTTCACTTCAATGTTGGGTTCTTGTTTTAACAGGGGATCCTGCTGTGGTTGATCCCTGAACAAAGAAGCCCTGTTACATTACCTTTCAAGTTTCATTGCTGTCTTTTTTTTTTTTTTAAATTTTTTATTTTTCACACCATAAATCACAATAGCCATGATATACACTTTTTCTTTTCCACACATTTACAGTGACTTTTTCTCCCTCCCCCCTCCCTCCTCCCAAGCCACCCCCCCATCCCCCCCCCCTCATCCATTTTAGTTATACAATCTAGGTTGCATTAATTCAGTTAGACAATGTTGTCATTCAACAAAAATACACCAGAAATTCTACTGAGTCCATTCTTTTCTTTCCTTCTCCTTCCATCAACTTAGGTAATGTTTGTTCCCGGTAGGTTTTCGCTATTGTATTTAATGTAAGGCTCCCATACTTGTTCGAATATTTCAATATTATTTCTTAAACTATATGTTATTTTTTCTAATGGAATACATTTATTCATTTCTATATACCATTGTTGTATTTTCAAATTATCTTCCAATTTCCAGGTTGACATAATACATTTTTTTGCTACAGCTAGGGCTATCTTAACAAATCTTTTTTGTGCATCCTCCAAGTCAATTCCAAATTCTTTATTTTTTATGTTACTTAGGAGAAAGATCTCTGGATTCTTTGGTATATTGTTTTCTGTTATTTTATTTAATATCTGATTGAGATCATCCCAAAATTTTTCTACTCTCTCACATGTCCAGATTGCATGAATTGTTGTTCCCCTTTCTTTTTTACATCGAAAACATCTATCAGATACTGTTGGGTCCCATTTATTTAACTTTTGCGGTGTAATGTATAGTCTGTGTAACCAATTATATTGTATCATACGCAGCCTCGTATTTATTGTATTTCTCATCGTTCCAGAGCATAACTTCTCCCATGTTTCCTTTTTTATCTTTATATTTAAATCTTGTTCCCATTTTTGTTTAGTTTTACCATTTGTTTCCTCATTTTCCTTTTCTTGCAGTTTAATATACATATTTTTTATAAATCTTTTGATTAACATTGTATCTGTAATCACATATTCAAGGTTACTTCCCTCTGGTAAACTCAAGTTGCTTCCTAATTTATCTTTCAAGTAGGATCTCAGTTGGTAATATGCCAGCGCTGTATCTCCCGTTATATTGTACTTATCTCTCATTTGTTCAAAGGATAAGAATCTACTTCCTGAAAAACAATTTTCTATTCTTTTAATCCCTTTTTTTTCCCATTTTCTAAAGGCAAGGTTGTCTATTGTAAAAGGGAGTAGCTTATTTTGCGTCAATATTAGTTTTGGTATTTGGTAATTTATTTTATTTCTTTCTACATGAATCTTCTTCCATATATTGAGGAGATGGTGTAATACTGGAGAAGTTCTATGTTGTACCAATTTTTCGTCCCATTTATATAATATGTGTTCAGGTATCTTTTCCCCTATTTTATCTAATTCTAGTCTCGTCCAGTCTGGTTTTTCCCTTGTTTGATAAAAATCTGATAGGTACCTTAATTGTGCGGCTCTATAATAATTTTTGAAGTTTGGCAATTGTAAGCCTCCTTGTTTATACCATTCTGTTAATTTGTCTAGTGCTATCCTCGGTTTCCCCCCTCTCCATAAAAATCTCCTTATTATTTTCTTTAACTCTTTGAAGAATTTTTCTGTCAGTTGTATTGGCAATGCCTGAAATAAGTATAGTATCCTTGGAAAAATGTTCATTTTAATACAGTTTATCCTTCCTATCAGTGTTAGTGGTAGCTCTTTCCAATGCTCTAAATCGTCCTGTAATTTTTTCATTAGTGGATTGTAATTGAGTTTATATAATTGGCCTAGATTTTTGTTTATTTGCACACCTAGGTATCTTATTGCCTGCGTTTGCCATCTGAATGGGGATTCCTCCTTAAATTTTGAGAAATCCGCGTTATTCATAGGCATTGCTTCACTTTTATTTACGTTTATCTTGTATCCCGACACTTCTCCATATTCCTTCAATTTCTTATATAGTTCTTTTATTGATAGTTCTGGTTCTGTTAAGTACACTCTCACATCATCCGCAAACAGACTGATTTTATATTCCCTGTCTTTTATTTTTATTCCTTTTATATTATTATCTCTTCTTATCGATTCTGCTAGTGGTTCTATAGCTAGCGCAAACAATAATGGTGATAGTGGGCATCCCTGCCGCGTTGACCTGCTTAAGTTAAATTGCTTTGATACATGTCCATTTACTGTCACTTTCGCTAACGGTCCCTTATATAATGCTTTAATCCAATTAATATACTTCTCCGGTAAACTGAATTTTTGCAATACTTTGAACAAGTAATTCCATTCTACTCTGTCGAAGGCCTTCTCTGCGTCTAAAGCAACTGCTACTGCCGGTGCTTTATTTCCTTCTACTGCATGAATTAAGTTAATAAATTTACAAATATTGTCTGTTGTGCGTCTTTTTTTGATAAATCCAGTTTGGTCTAAATTTACCATTTTCGGTACCTGTTCTGCTAATCTGTTCGCTAATAGTTTAGCTATTATCTTATAATCTGTGTTTAGCAGAGATATTGGTCTATATGACGCTGGTGAGAGTGGATCTTTCCCTTGTTTTAGTATCACTGTAATTATTGCTGTTTTACATGAATCTGGTAAGTTTTGTGTCTCATCAATCTGGTTGATTACATCCAGGAGGGGCGGTATTATTAGGTCTTTAAATGTTTTGTAGAATTCTATTGGGAGTCCATCCTCTCCTGGTGTCTTATTATTTGGTAAATTTTTTATTATCTCTTGTATTTCTACTGTTCCAAATGGTTCTGTTAATTTATTTTGTTCCTCTATTTGTAGTTTTGGTAGTTCAATTTTAGTCAAAAATTCATCTATTTTCCCTTCTTTCCCTTCGTTTTCGGTTCGGTATAATTGTTCATAGAATTCTCTGAAGTTTTCCTTAATTTCTTTTGGATTATATGTAATTTGTTTGTCTTTTTTCCTTGTTGCCAATACCATTTTCTTAGTTTGCTCTGTCTTAAGCTGCCATGCTAGGATTTTGTGTGTTTTTTCCCCTAGTTCATAATATTTCTGTTTTGTCTTCATTATATTCTTCTCCACCTTATATGTTTGTAATGTTTCATATTTTATTTTTTTATCCGCCAATTCTCTTCTTTTGGTTGTATCTTCCTTTATTGCTAATTTTTTTTCTATGTTTATTATTTCCCTTTCCAACTGCTCTGTTTCCTGATTATAGTCCTTCTTCATCTTGGTTGCATAACTTATTATTTGCCCTCTAATGAATGCTTTCATTGCGTCCCATAGTATAAACTTATCTTCCACTGATTCCGTATTTACTTCAAAGTACATTTTTAATTGTTTTTCAATAAATTCTCTAAAATCCTGTCTTTTAAGTAGCATGGGGTTTAATCTCCATCTATACATTCTTGGAGGGATGTCTTCTAGCTCTATTGCCAATAACAGGGGTGAGTGGTCCGATAATAGTCTAGCTTTATATTCCGTTTTCCTAACTCTCCCTTGTATGTGGGCTGATAACAGGAATAGGTCTATCCTTGAGTATGTTTTATGTCTAGTCGAGTAGTATGAGTATTCCTTTTCTTTTGGGTTTTGTTTCCTCCATATGTCCACAAGTTTCATTTCTTGCATTGATTTAATTATAAATTTGGTTACTTTGTTCTTCCTGTTAATTTTTTTCCCCGTTTTATCCATATTTGGATCCAAATTCAGATTGAAATCCCCTCCTATTAGTATGTTCCCTTGCGTATTAGCTACCTTCAAAAAGATATCTTGCATAAACTTTTGATCTTCTTCGTTAGGTGAATATATATTAAGTAGATTCCAAAGCTCTGAATATATCTGACATTTTATCATAACATATCTCCCTGCTGGATCTATTATTTCCTCTTCTATTTTAAATGGCACATTTTTGCTAATTAATATAGCCACTCCTCTTGCTTTTGAATTATACGATGCTGCTGTTACATGTCCTACCCAATCTCTCTTTAATTTCTTGTGCTCCAATTCAGTTAAATGTGTTTCTTGGACAAATGCTATATCTATTTTTTCCTTTTTCAGTAAATTTAGTAGTTTCTTCCTTTTAATTTGGTTATGTATTCCATTAATATTTAGAGTCATATAGTTCAGCGTAGCCATTTTATATTTTGTTTATCTTCTCTTTCCGTTTTTCCATCATTACCTTTCCTCCTTTTCCATTTCTGTTTTCTTATTTTCAACTCTTTATAAGACAACATTCCTACAACATCTAACATTTTCCTTATTCTCCTATTTCTATCTTATTTATCCCCAATCTCCCCTTCACCTCCTGAGTTGCCCTTTATCCCTTGTCGGACAACCACATCTCCCCTCTCCATTTGGATTTGCGAATCCACTCGCAAGCGTCAACTGATTTTGCAGTGACCGCTCTTTTCCCCCCACCCAGCCCCCCCCAGAAAAGATTTCGTTTTTTATATGTCACAAAGGTCACTCTTTTAGTTCCCTCCTTATTCTCTCTATTCCATTACCTTCCCTTATTAATTCTTGTCTATACTCTCTATGTTTTCCTCTAATTACAGATACTTTCACATATGCCCATTGTCTCTATTCACTCTTATACCTCTTTACCCGCATACATATCAATCGTGGTCATTTTTACCCTCCTTACCCGTCTTCATCCCTCAGTCTATTTTTGTCTTTACCCACATACATATCAATCGTGATAATTTTTGCTCTCATTACCCGTCTTCATCCCTCAGTCTATTTTTGTAATTGTTCTGCAAATTTTCGTGCTTCTTCTGGATCCGAGAATAGTCTGTTTTGTTGTCCTGGAATAAATATTTTCAATACCGCAGGATGCTTCAGTGTAAATTTATATCCTTTCTTCCATAAAATCGCTTTTGCTGCATTGAACTCTTTTCTCTTCTTTAGGAGTTCAAAGCTTATATCTGGATAAATGAAGATTTTTTGCCCTTTATACTCCAGTGGTTTGTTGCCCTCTCTTACTTTTTCCATTGTCTTCTCCAGTACCTTTTCTCTTGTAGTATATCTTAGGAATTTTACTACAATAGATCTTGGTTTTTGTTGTGGTTGTGGTTTAGGGGCCAATGCTCTATGTGCCCTTTCTATTTCCATTTCTTGCTGTAGTTCTGGACATCCTAGGGCCTTAGGGATCCATTCTTTTATAAACTCCCTCATATTCTTGCCTTCTACATCTTCCTTAAGGCCCACTATCTTTATGTTATTTCTTCTGTTATAATTTTCCATTATATCTATTTTTTGGGCTAGTAATTCTTGTGTCTCTTTAGTTTTTTTATTAGATTCCTCCAATTTCTTTTTTAAGTCTTCTACCTCCATTTCTGCTGCTATTGCCCGTTCTTCCATCTTGTCCATTTTTTTCCCCATTTCTGTTAAGGTCATATCCATTTTATTTATTTTCTTTTCTGTGTTGTTTATTCTTCTTCTTAAATCATTGAATTCCTGTGTTTGCCATTCTTTAAATGACTCCATGTATCCTCTAACAAGAGCAAGTACCTCCTTTACCTTGCCTTTCTTTTCTTCTTCTATTTCCCTGTACTCTTCCTCTTCCTCTTCTTCTTCCTCTAGGTTGACCATCTGTTGTTCCTTTGCTGCCTTTTCCTCCTCTTCTTTCTTGTTTCCATTGTCTTCTGTGGTCTCTTCTTGCTGCAGGTGTTCTGCAGCTGTCGTTGCCGGCTGTGGAGATCGACTCCCCAGCTGGTCCCCCCTCCCGTCGGTGTGTTTTTTTTCATGCGCATCGCGCATGCGCGAGGAGTCGCGCATGCGCGGTTGCGCACTTTTACTCGGCTCTGTGAGCCATTGTTGTAGTTCTCTTTCTACCGACCTGAGGTAGTGGGGTCTTCTCTCCACAGCGGGCCTCTTCGGACAGGTAAGGCCTTCACCTTTTTCCTCCGTTGTCTTCTCTTCCTCTCTTCTTTCCGTTGATTTTGATTTTTCTCCTTTTGTCTCCATCTTCTTTCCACCTTTATATTCACTTTTCTTTAACTTGTATTTCTGTGCCTTTGTATTTTCACTTGTTTTTCCCGACTTTTCTGGAGAGGGCTGGAGTTCACCGTCCGGCCACTACTCCATCACGTGACTCCTCCTCCAAGTTTCATTGCTGTCTGAAGTATGAATGGTTCATTGGTCTTGTGTCCTGAAATGGTAAATGTTTACATGGAATCTTCCCTTGCATGTGCACACTCCACCAGATGACCCTGAGCACTGCAATTTTCAAACATTCATTTCACAGCACTGCAACCCCCCCTCCCACCCCCCCGCCATGTAAAACTACATACCATCAGTACATCATGCAGCAGGCAATTCTTCATTATTTTCTTAATTTATAGTGGGCATTTTAATTGCTGTTGAGAGTTCAAAGGGGTGACACACCCAAATATCCAGGTTCTTCTGGCCTTGGCTTGTCTAAAGAGTTCCATGTTTTCTGGCTCTGTGGTTAAATTTAATGTGGTTAAATTATTCCTGCCAAGGAATTTTTTCAAGTGCTTCCACTTTGGCCTTTCCTTGCTGTCCATCAGGGTACATGTTTCTCCAGTCAGGATTATTGTAAACAGTCCTGTTCATCTGGGTTTTAGCCCTGCCTTTGCTGGTACAACTTAAACCATGACCTTTTCTCCTGCTTCTGGCATGTTTGATTTCACTTGGCCATTGTTGTGCTTCCAGTTTCACCCTTTATCAATGACTTTCCCTTCTAGATTGTGCAGCCAAATTCTGTCTATGGTAATTCAATCATTACCTTGCAGCTTTAGTGTCCTGTCATCAATTTGAAAGGAGTAAACCCTGTCCCACAATTGCTGGTAAGACCCTAGACCAACTTTCCCCATTAGGACCTTCATCAGATTCCCATTAAGTGTTTGATTCATTCTCTCAATCATTCCTAAACTCTGAGGTCAGTAGGGAATGTGAAACTTCTGCTTGACCCCAACAACATGTAAGGCCTTTTGATCACCTTTCCAGTAAAGCGCGTCAATGATCGGAATCAAGACTGGCCAGTTCTCCCCACCTGGGTATTGCTTTTACTTTCTTAACTAGCACTGGGTTAAATTTTCAGCACAGGGGATTGCTTTTACCCACCTGGTAAAGCAATCATTGATTACTAATCAATGTTGTTTACCCGTGGACTGGGGTAAAGGCCCTGTCTTTCCACAATTGCTGCACTTCATTTGCCTCTTCCCCTTGACTGACATGAATACCTTGAAATGGAGGGACAATGTATAAAATGTGCTGCAATTTCTCCATGGTCAAACCAAAATATTAAAAAAAAACTTGAATAAAAATCTGGAATGTGCAGATAAATCACATATGAATTGTTTGATTTTAAATGCGGAGCACGGGCAAATAAAGGAAAAAATGTTTTCTCCCAAACATTATGGAGGGCACTGTAGTTCCACCATTTCAGGGCACCATAATGTTTGAGACATTTGGCTTCACATGTGATTACAATTACTTGGATATGTTAAATTGCTTCTTTGGCACAGGAAGAGAAAGCTAAGCTAGCTTCTAATCTTTTGTTCACCTTTGGCATCTGTAGTTGCCATTTCTCAACATGAGTCACGTCAAAGAAGCCATTATGAAGCTGAAAAACAGTAAGAGACATTGCTCAAACCTTAGGATCACCAAAATCAACAGTTTGGAACATTATTAAGGAGTGAGTGTACGGTTGAGCTCAGTTACCACAAAGGGATTGGTATTCTAAGGAAGACCTCCACTGCTTAAGACAGATGAATTCTTATCATAATGAAGTAAAATCCCCAAATGTATGTCTGACTGATCTGAAACACTCTTCAGGAGGGAGGTATAGATGTGTTAATGCCCACTGTCCACAGAAAATTTCATGAACAGAAAGGCAGAGGGTACCCTGCAAGATGCCACCTACTAGTTAACCACAGAAACAGGATGGCCAGATTATAGTTTGCCAAGAAGTATTTAAAAAAGCCTGCAGAATTCTCAATAAAGGTGGAGTGGACAGATGAAACCGAGATTAGCCTGTATCAGAGTGATGTCAGCCGCCAGACCACTGCTTCGTATGAAATATGCTTTATCGGTAGACCAAAGCAGCAAACTGGAAGTATCAAGGAACTGCCCAAGATCCAAAGTATACCACCTCATAGGTGAAGCATGCTGGGAGTGTTATGGCCTGGGCATGTATGGCTGCCATACGTACTGGTGCATTTATTTATCTCCAGTGATGTGATTGCTGATGGCAGTAGCAAAATGAATTCTCAGGTGCATAGAAATATCTTATTTGCTCAAGCAAATGCCTCCAAACTCATCAGACGGCACTTCATCCTATGGCAAGACAATGATCCCAAACATACTGCTGAAGCAGAAAGGAGTCTTAAAAGCTAAAAATGGGAAAATTCTTGAATGGCCAAGTCAGCCATCCGATCTAAATCTAATTGAGCATGCCTTCCATATGCTGAAGAGAAAACTCAAGAGGACAAGCCCCCGAAATAAGCTGGAGTTGAAGATGGCTGCAATAGAGGCCTGGCATCACCAGAGAAAATGCTCAGCACCTGGTGATGTCTATGAATGATAGACTTCAAGCATCCATTGCATTGCAAGGGATATGCAAAAAAAAGTGTCAACATAACTAATATTAAAAACCATTGCTATGTCCCAAACATTATGGTGTCCTGAAATGAGGGGGCCATGTATAAAAAATGCTGTAATTTCTACATGGTCAAACCAAAATGTATACAAATAAACATGAATAAAATCTGGAATTACAAATTTAAAACGTGGACACAGGGCAAATAATGGAAAAAAAAAGTGTCTTTGTCCCAGACACTATGGAGGGTACTGAGGTCACTGGCAACAATAAGTTTAACTTAGTTAACAATAAGTCTAAGTTTCTGTTTCAATGATGGGTCTATGTTATGAATATAACAATAAATCAAATTTCCTATTGCAGCAAAAGGTGCACATAATAACATAATTAATAATATTCTTGAAACTTAAGTATCGTCACTGCTATATTTCATGGCTCTATTCTTGGGTCTGTCTTCGGTATCCTGTTACCCCATTAGCACAATCCACATCCCTCTTTACTGGTGAAAGCCCTCACCATTCTTTCCCCTAACAACCAATGAAGCCAATTTTTTCTCCATTGGGTTAGTTCATCTTGGATCCATAACTATTAACGGAGCAGAAACAGGCCATGTTAGCCTTTCGAGTCCGCACCGGTTCACTGATTTTGTGCGCCCTCTTCAGGCATTGGTCCCGGTAGATCTTCATTCCCATACAATCTAACCTTGTAGAGGAGCCAAAAATATGGAACCTTATCAACTGCCTTGCTGAAATCCATGCAGACACATCGACAACTCTGCCCTCATCAAACTCTTTGGTCACATCTTTTTGGAGACCAGACTTCCCATTTACAAAACCACGATGACTACCCCTGATCAGCCCAATCCACTTCTATTTAAGGTTCTGCGGGAAATAACCTGGGAATTTCAGGGAGCTTAACACCTGTGGTTGGTACGTTACTAGAGAGTATTCTGAGGGAGAAGATGTACAGGCACATTTGCCACCATTCAGTCTCTGGCACCTCACCTGTACTAAATGATGACTCAAACCTCATCCAGGACAACTGCATTTTCCTCTCTAGATTACCACAGTGATATTACTTTTAGGCAAAACATTATGAGAACCAAACTTTTTTATGGATTAAGAAAATAAAATTGTTTTACCCTGTTTTTATTTCAGAAGTTGAAAAATATGCCCATTCAACAATAAGCTTGCCTTCACTTGCTCATTGCCACAGTTGAAATTAATCTTTTGGTTTTTGAAATGAAAATATAGCATTGTATCAGGATCTGGTGTCAGCAGGCAAATAGTTCTTTCTGCTGACTTTAGGATTAAGAATCAATCACCTAATCCTGTATTTCAAAGTTGGTCTAATCATCAATGAACATCCTTGTATGTACAAGATCTTGTACAACACAAGGTTTTAATGGCAGGGTAGTAGGGGGTGCGTTTGCAGGATTGAAATGTCAAAGCATGACAGCTGCTAAGTTCCTTGCTTAGCAGAAACTATCAAAACTATTAAAGGCCAGATAATTTTAAAGTTAATAAAATATTTAACCAAACTCAACTGTTTTAATAAAAGCAGTAGATTCACAGATGTTACATTCTCTAAAGTTTGGTTTTATCCTTTGCATCTGTTCCTCACCATTTAAATCAGTGGAGTTGTTGTGGTTCAACAACAGATAAGAAAATTGCCAGCAAGTTCAGGGCTTTGTTCATCAAAGAGTCCAGAAAATCATGGTTATTTCTCAACAAGATGTTCTCATACATGTTCTCAAATCATTCAGCTGAAACTTGTACACAGATCTAATTTTTTTCTTTATTGATGTCGATTCAAAAAAAACTATACAGCACGCACAGAGATTTTGACAAACATTTTTCATTTGAAGCTAAACAATCAAGTGAATGTGTTGAATCATTTTTAACAATCAAAGTTTGAAATTGTCTGTGCATAACCTTTCACTTTGTCTTTGTTGCACATGTACAATATTTTGTTTCAGAAAGTGTTTGAGAGCAAAGTTCTTTCATGCTCTGAAAATGGATTGCCAAGTATTAGGTTTCTGTGAGCGACTTGCAGAGCATAGAAAATGTAAGAGAATACTTACGAAGGAAATTAGGAAGGCAAAAAGATGACGTGAAAGTGCTTTGGCAGATAATGTGAAGGAAAATCCAAAGGGTTTCTACAAGAATATAAAAAGTACAAGGATAGTAAGGAACAAAATTGAACCCCTAGAAAATCAGAATGGTCAACTAGATGTGGAGCCTCGCAAAATGGGGACGATCTTACACAATTTTTTTTACATCGGTATTTACGCAGGAAACTGGCATAGTGAATAAGGATGCAAGGGAAACAAATAGAAGTGTCATGGAGCTTATGGAGTTTAAGGGGAAGTGGGTGTCTGCTGCCTTCCAACAGATAAAGGTAGATAAATCCCCTCAACCAGGTATGATATTCTCCCACACCTTGAGGGAGACAAGTGCTGAAATTGAAGGGCCCCTGGGGGATTTATTCAAAATGTCCTTGGTCATGGGGGAGGTGCCAGAGGATTGAAGAGTAGCTCATGTCCCACTGTTTAAGAAGGGCTCCAAAAACCAATTATAGGCCAGTGAGCCTGAATTCAATAGTATGTAAATAATTTGAAGAACTTCTGAGAGGTAGGTTATATAGATATTTGGACCGTCATCAGCTGATTAAGGACAGTCAGCATGGATTTATCTGTGGTAGGTAGTGTTTAACAAATCCTGTAGAGTTTTTTGAGGAAGTTACCAGGAAGGTTGATGAGGGAAAGGCTGTGGGCATTGTTTATATGGACTTTAGTAAGGCCTTTGACAAGGTTCCACATGAGAAATTGGTTCAGAAGGTTAGGACACTAGGTATCCATGGAGAGGTTGCAAACTGGATTCGAAATTGGCCTGGTGGAAGAAAACAGAGAGTGGTGGTAGATGGTTGCTTCTCAGGCTGGAGGTTTGTGTCGAGTTGTGTGCCTCAGGGATCTGTGTTGGGATCATTATTGTTTGCTGATGACACAAGGATAGGAGGCATCATGGACTTTGAGAAAGATTTTCAAAGCTTGCAAAGGGATCTGGACCAGCTGGGAAATTGGGCCAGTTAAAGGCTGATGGAATTTAATGCAGATAAGTGTGAGGTATTGGCCTTTGGAAGAGTGAATCAGGATAGAACGTATACAGTAAATGGTTGGCCATTGAGTAGTGCAGAGGAGCAAAGAGATCTGAGAATAAATGTACGTTATTTCCCTGAAGATGGCATCACATGTGGACAGGGTTGTAAACCATGCTTTTGGCATCTTAGCCTTTATAAATCAAACTATTGAGTATAGAAGTTGGGATGTTATAGTGAAATTATGTAGCTAGTTTTATTGGTCAGCACAGATTGGAAGGCTGAATGGCCTGTTTTTCTCTGCTGCAACGTTCTATGGTGTGCTATGTCAGTTAATTGCAATGCAAAATAGAACATGATCGGTTACTTAAGAGTGTGGATGAACAGAGGGACCTTGGGGTTCAAATCCATACATCCCTCAAGGTCGCCTCACAGGTTGATAGGATAGTCAAGAAGGCCTATGGGATGCTGGGCTTCATTAATGAGAGATTGAGTTCAGGAGTAGGGAGGTGATGTTGCAATTCTAAAAAAATCTCTGTTAAGACCACATTTAGAGTATTGTGTCCAGTTTTGGTCACCTCATTATGGGAAGGATGTGGAAGCTATGGAGAGGTTGCAGAGGAGATTTACCTGGATTCAGAAATAAGTCTTATGAGGGAAGATTAGCCTTAGAGCGTAGAAGGATGAGAGGAAGCTTAATAGAGGTCGACAAGATTATGAGAGGCATAAATCGGCTGGCAGCCAACACTTGTTTCTCAGGGCAGGAGCCGACAAACACCAGAGGACAAAGGTACAAAGTGAAAGGAGGGAAGTTTAGGGGTATGTTTTTTTACACAGAGAGTTGTAGGTGCCTGGAATGCCTCGCCAGAGATGATGATGGAGGCTGCAACATTAGGGGTATTCTTGGACAGGCTCAAGGATGAAAGAAAAATAGAGGGTTATGGGGTAGGGAGGGTTTAGTACTTTTTAGAAAGGAATATATGTGTCGGCATAATATCGAGGGCCGAAGGTCCTGTACTGTACTGTGCAGTATTTTTTTTTGTTCAATGTTCTAGCTTCTGTGCAGGTGAAGCGCTACTGCATGGATCAGCTTGATTATGCCCAATGATGTCCATTGACATGCATCGCACACACAGATCTGTGTAATTTGCAGTCAGGTCACTGGCAGAACAACTCTTTTACCATGTCTGAAAGCTGCTTCAGCTTGATTTAAATGAGTCAAATTGGAACATTCTTTTTTAAGGTAAGGTATCGGTACATAAGCTGTCTTACCTTTGGCTCCCATTATCTTCCTTGAAACAAAGCAAATTCTCTCTTCTCCCTTCCCCCTTAACTGCACATTCCCTGAAAGTTACTACAAGACTTGCACCACCAGGTTCAGGAACACCTGCTATCCCTCCACTATCAGATTCCTGAACAACAAACTCAATCAGGGGCCCATTTAAGGACATTTACTTATAACCATATAACAATTACAGAACGGAAACAGGCCGTCTCGGCCCCTCTAGTCCGCACCGATTTAAGTGATCTCCTCTAGTCCCACCTATCCGCTCCCTATCCATAACCCTCCAATCTCCTCACATCCATGCACTTATCCAACCTTCTCTTAAATGACAAAATTGACCCTGCTGCAGCCACCTCTTCCAGAAGGTTATTTCACTCAGCCACCCTCTCATGTTACTTCTAAACTTTCTCCCCCTAACCCTGAACTTATGATCCCTCATTCCAATCTCACCTACCCTATTCATATCTACTTTATCTATCCCCCTCATAATTTTAAATACCTCTATCAAATCCCCCCCTCAACCTTCTACGCTCCAATGAATAAAGACCCAATCTACTCAATCTTTTTTTGTATTCTAGATACTGCAATCCAGGCAACATTTTAGTAAATCTTCTCTGTACCCTCTCTATCTTTGATATCCTTCCTATAATTTGGGGACCAGAACTGCACAGAGTATTCCAAATTTGGTCTCACCAATGCCTTGAACAGTCTCAACATCACCTCCCAGCTCCTATATTTGATTTATAAAGCCTTCTTTAGCACTCTATCTACATAATCAGTTTATTTCCATTTCTTTATTTCTTTACAAGTGTATGTGGAGTTAAAAAAAATTTTCACTACTAATAAGTGGTAATTCTCCCTCACCCACAGGAAAAAGAATCTCAGGGATGTATGTGATATTATGTAGCTACCCCAACAATAAATCTGAAATCTCTGGCCTGATGCCCTACCATCTCTCCTACTGATACTTTTATTTCCTGTTTAATTTTCAATGCTCAACTTCTCTCCCACTCTTACACTTTCAGCTGATGTAATATTCCTCGAGCAATGTTCAGCAGACCTTGGGATGCCTCGTGTAATTAGAGAGTTGGTTTTCCCACAGAACATATGTACAGGATGCCAGTTAAACATTGTCCCACCCAAAAACCAATTGAATTATTGGAAATGTATTGGTTTCCGGTTCACCCAAAAGAAACAATAGATAGAATTTTGCAGAATGGAAGCCATTAGTGGAGGTAGAGGGAATGATGTGCTATCGACATTAGTTTTACTAAAGAGGACTTTGTCAAAACTATGATTAGGGCTGCAGTAAGGGATGAATAAATGAACTAGGTCTCTGAAGGCTGAAAGTGCCATGTCACCCAGTCTAGGTGGAATAGATTTTAGTTTGTTAAGAGAAATGGGGAGAAAAGTTTCAAAGGTGCTAGTAATATACTAATTTTCTTCTTTTATCAGATAGATAGAGCAGTAAACCCACTATCAGTTTGAGGTGAGCATGGATAGACTGCAGAAAAAATGGGCTGAGGAGATTTGATAAAGGTGTGTGAAACGAGTAAGAAATAATGTTTCCAATGGCTTAGCTTTGATGGGATAAGGGTGCAGATTTATGATTAGGAGAACAATGACGTGTGACACAATGGCATTTTGTTTTCTGCAACGTAAGGTTAGGATATAGAAAATGCTGATTGATACGGTAATTGATGATAGAGACCGTGGTTTTCTGCAAAATGGTATCAAATGAAAAGAGAAAAAAATGTAAGAAATGTGTGAATCTGGGACGAAAGTGATGACCACAGAAGAGCTCTTGCAGGTCCAAGAGGATTAATGGCCTCCTTTGTCATTTCCATGGTGTTCCAGTCAGAGAACTGCAGCATCAAAGTAGGTCATAACAGTAAAGTTCTAAAACCAACAGAGATAGTTTCATAATAATGCAATTTCCTTATTAGAATCCAATACAGAAGCAGAAGCATTAATGGCCAACCATTTCAAACCCACGCTGACTTGACTGTCCATGGCCTCATGTTCTGTCAAACCAAGGCCGCCCGTAAAATGGAGGAGCAGCAGCACCTAATATTCCATCTGGACACTCTCCAGCCAGATGGCATTAACATCGACTTATCTGGCTTCTGCTAGCCCACTCTCCATTTTTCCTTATCCCTCCAGCTCTTTCCTCCAGCTCTTCACCTCTTACCCTCTCCATTCACAGAGCCATCCTCTCCTCCCCCTGCTTGATGTTGTGCCCTCTCTCCCTAATCCACCTATTACCTCCTGTGTGTGGAACCGTGCTCCTCCCCCGCCAACCATTTTATCTTGATGAAGGGCTCAAGCCCAAAACATGTTATGTATCTTTATCTTTCCTACATCTTTGAACTGCTGAGTATCCCCCAACATTGTTGTTTTACTTTTAGCATTAGATCTGTTGAGGGATGTCCCAGTGAGAAGCAGCTGTTGTTTTTGTATTTTTACTTTCTTTGCCACTGGAGAACAGTATGAAGCAATGGAAAGATTAACATTCTGGCAGGTTTAGAAATGAACTTTTTTGTGTGCAAGAAGTGGGAAAATTTCAAAGGCTTCCACAACCCTTGTAGTAAGGTGAGGATCTCTCGTAATCACCAAATACAAAACTCCTTCAGGACTTAAACAAAAAAAATCATTCTCAAGTTTAATCACTTGTCTTTGGGATTGTATGATTCTCATAGAGATGAGATTGCAACCACTCTGCTAAATTAATTGCTCCACAGGGTGAGAACGGGTAAATAATATGGGTTGGAGTATTTTAATTTGACTTAGTACAGAACAGTTATGGCAACCAAATCATGGCATATGTACAACATAGCAACAGTGTCTGTGAAATCAAGGAGAATAATTAGAAATAGAAGGCCACTTCACGCCAGGCCTCCGCCTGAAGGCCGGCTACAAGCACGGAGGGAAAACTTAAAACTTATCTTTCATGGAAGCAGCCCTAAAAGACTGCTCCTGCGTTGCATTCATATTGAGCGGAGCCACATAGCGCCCTCCGGATCTGATGGAGGCGGGTGACATTAGAGCCACCCGTCATAAATATGCGGCGATGACCGTCTTCCCTACCCATAATCCCCCACGCAACTGGAACCACTCTATGTTTCCCAGAACAGTTCCAGCTGCATGGGGAATTATGGGTAGGGAAGACAGCCATTGCTCTGCTGCATTTTGAGCCACAGAGAGTGGCCCTGAAGGGTGAAGTGGCCCCGGTGAGGCTGTCTCAGCCCATACTGGCCTCTCCCGACGGCCCCCACTGCCAATGGCTCCCGCTGCCTGATGGCCCCGCTGCCCTGATGCTCTAGCTGGACCCCATTGCCTGACAGCTCCCATCCACTGCTCCTGCTTTGAGGGGGTCATGGAGGGAGAGGGGTGAGTGGGGAGATGGGTCACGTCCCTAACCATCTGCTTGCAGCGGCTGTACATTCAAGCCAGGTGGTGGAGCAGAGCGCTCAGCCGACTATCCTTCCCTGAGAAGGGTTGGATTCAGTGCCTCAGAGTGGTCACAGCACACTCAGAAAGGTAAGTCTCTAGACATAAGGGTGGAGAACCTCCACCTTTACAGTTGGGCATTTGCTTTGCTTGAAAGGGCCTATAGAAAAATAGGTCTGGAAGGTGGCATTTGAACTTTTGTAGATTAGTTGAATATTTATCCATTATTAGGGGCCTAAGTTTTGTGCAGACAACACATCAGATGAATGTAGGAGCATTCAAAGGCATAGAGTTGAGTAGCATAGAAATTGCTCCTTTGGTCTGCCTCACCTCTGCTGACTATCATGCCGACATTAATTATGTATCTATCCCTCTATGCCCTGCTCATTCAAGCTTCTTAAATGTCTCCTCTAGAGATCATCCTAATCAGTCCTTGACTTTTCAAATCCTGTTCCTCAGAATCCCTTCCATGACTTTTTCACCAGCCATGTAAGATTCGTTGACCTATTTCCTGTCTTATCTCTACTGAACTTCTTAAATACAGGCTCAACGTTCACAATCCCTCATTTTTTTAGTACCTTTTGTAGCTAAAGATACAAAATCTCTGCAAAATCCTTTCTTGCTTCCCTTAGCATCTGGAATTTGGCTAGTTCTGCCTGGGACTTGTCCACCTTTATGCACCTCAAGACCTCCAACACCTCCTCCTTTGTCTTTCTTTGGCTTGGCTTCGCGGACGAAGATTTATGGAGGGGGTAAAAAGTCCACGTCAGCTGCAGGCTCGTTTGTGGCTGACAAGTCCGATGCGGGACAGGCAGACACGATTGCAGCGGTTGCAGGGGAAAATTGGTGGGTTGGGGTTGGGTGTTGGGTTTTTCCTCCTTTGCCTTTTGTCAGTGAGGTAGGCTCTGCGGTCTTCTTCAAAGGAGGTTGCTGCCCGCCAAACTGTGAGGCGCCAAGATGCACGGTTTGAGGCGATATCAGCCCACTGGCGGTGGTCAATGTGGCAGGCACCAAGAGATTTCTTTAGGCAGTCCTTGTACCTTTTCTTTGGTGCACCTCTGTCACGGTGGCCAGTGGAGAGCTCGCCATATAACACGATCTTGGGAAGGCGATGGTCCTCCATTCTGGAGACGTGACCCACCCAGCGCAGCTGGATCTTCAGCAGCGTGGACTCGATGCTGTCGACCTCTGCCATCTCGAGTACTTCGACGTTAGGGATGTAAGCGCTCCAATGGATGTTGAGGATGGAGCGGAGACAACGCTGGTGGAAGCGTTCTAGGAGCCGTAGGTGGTGCCGGTAGAGGACCCATGATTCGGAGCCGAACAGGAGTGTGGGTATGACAACGGCTCTGTATACGCTTATCTTTGTGAGGTTTTTCAGTTGGTTGTTTTTCCAGACTCTTTTGTGTAGTCTTCCAAAGGCGCTATTTGCCTTGGCGAGTCTGTTGTCTATCTCATTGTCGATCCTTGCATCTGATGAAATGGTGCAGCCGAGATAGGTAAACTGGTTGACCATTTTGAGTTTTGTGTGCCCGATGGAGATGTGGGGGGGCTGGTAATCATGGTGGGGAGCTGGCTGATGGAGGACCTCAGTTTTCTTCAGGCTGACTTCCAGGCCAAACATTTTGGCAGTTTCCGCAAAGCAGGACGTCAAGCGCTGAAGAGCTGGCTCTGAATGGGCAACTAAAGCGGCATCATCTGCAAAGAGTAGTTCACGCACAAGTTTCTCTTGTGTCTTGGTGTGAGCTTGCAGGCGCCTCACAGTGCGGCTTTCGCGCAAACAGAGGAACTACTGACATGGTCTTTGCCCTCAGACAGCTCCAAGAAAAATGCAGAGAACAAAACAAAGGACTCTACATCACCTTTGTTGACCTCACCAAAGCCTTCGACACCGTGAGCAGGAAAGGGCTTTGGCAAATACTAGAGCGCATCGGATGTCCCCCAAAGTTCCTCAACATGATTATCCAACTGCACGAAAACCAACAAGGTCGGGTCAGATACAGCAATGAGCTCTCTGTACCCTTCTCCATTAACAATGGCGTGAAGCAAGGCTGTGTTCTGGCACCAACCCTCTTTTCAATCTTCTTCAGCATGATGCTGAACCAAGCCATGAAAGACCCCAACAATGAAGACGCTGTTTACATCCGGTACCGCACGGATGGCAGTCTCTTCAATCTGAGGCGCCTGCAAGCTCCTCCTTTGTAATCTTCTAGCATATCACTGTTTCCTTACCTGAACTCACTGACATAATAAAGGAGAGGAAATGAGAAGCTGTCAAATAAGAATAGGTGTATGAACCAAAGCACTATCCATGCCTTTAACTAGATGATGAGCCAAAGTAAGGTACGCATTATAAATGATATTATTTGCTCTCCTAAAGGAGTGAAACATGAAAGTCAGCATATGCTGCGATTGTAGTAAAAACACGAAAATGATGGAAGAACTTAACAAGTTTCGCAGTGTCCATAGGAGGTAAAGGCATATAATCAATTCTTTGGGCCTGAGCCCTTCTTCAATGTATGAGTTAAAAGCAAGCAGGTGCCTGAATAAAAAAGGCTGGAGTAGGAGAAAGAGCAGGGAGGAGGAGCACAGGCCAACAGACAAAAGGTGATAATTGGACATGGATAGGAGAGGAAAGGTGAGAATTGATCGGAGGAGGGATGGCTCTGTGAATGGTGAGTTGAAGGAAAGGGAAAGAGAGAGACGAGCTGGAGGGAAGGAGAATGAGGAAAAGGGAAAGAGAGAGAGTTGAGATATAGGGTTAGGAAGAGGGGAAAGTTGGATGGGGGCATTGTAAACTGGAGAAGTCAACATTGATGCCATCTAGTTGGAGGACACCCAACTGGAACTTGAGGCATTGGTCCTCCAATTAGTGGGCAGCCTCAGAATGACAGTGCATGACACCGTGAATAGACATGTCAGCATGTTAATGGGGTGGGGAATTGAAATGCTGCTGTAGCGGACAGAGTGAAGAGTTTTCCTCCAGCCTTTTAATAAAGTTCATTCATGTTTATATTGTGACCTAGGCCTCTCTTATGTCAATTCTTTGGCTGCTAGCTTCAGGATAACAGTTCTTGCATGACAGTTGCAACATTTTCCATCGTTGGCAAATGTTGGAGTCTTGCATTTCACACTTTAAACACTATAAACCCCCCCAAAAAAAAAATTGATTGCTGATATTGTCTTACAATGCTGGTGTGTGTGGAAAGATATTCAGATGGGCAGTAAAAAGGCCTGTCTGGTTGCCATTCCTTTCCACAATTTTGCAGGTGTGAGAAACCCAGCTCACTGATTAAATAATTTCTCTGAGTCAATCGGTGAAGTGATCTTTTATTCGACGTTCTTGCAAGAGTGGGCGTCCTTCAGGGAAGGCACACTCACTGATATTCAACAACCTTTTTTTATACATTTCTTTGTGTAAATAACCACCCCTTTGTTAATTTAATTGGTTAGTTAACTGAGTAATTGATATGTTAGTTTAACCTATCAAAAGCTGTTCTGCTCCTCGTCTTAAAGCCCGCCCTTGTTTACTTCTCCCATTCCCATGATTTTGGCGACCCCCAACTCTTATTTATTCTTATTTGGTACGATGCTTTGTCACATGTTCCCGTTCTTTTGCAGTTTTTAAAATATATCAAGTTGGCCTTGCCTGCAATCTCTTGCAGGAACTGACCTTCCTTTGTACTCTACAGACCCCCCTCACTTTCTTCTCTCACATCTCAGTACCACCACATCATTCATCCTCCCTTTCCTTTACCCCTATGATTCACCTTTTAGCTATCACTAGATCTCAAAGTTTATACATGCATTGATATGCTTCAATTATAGTAGGTGCTGTTCACATTCCAGAATCACCAGTACATACCAGAACCCAGGTCTCTTGTTCAAACATTGGTCCCATGCCCTTTAATGTTCGGATCTTGAAACGTTTCTGTGTTTTCCTATATAAATGAAGCTCTGCATGTACTCCCAAGATTCAGAAATAGTTTTCTAAATCAAGTAGTCTATGAATGCATAAAAGTGACTCAATTTCACATTTTATCAGAACTTATTCTTCCACATCAAAATTGCAATGGCTTCTCATCCCACCCTCATCTCCGCCCAACTAGAAGAAATAATATTTATTTATTAATGAAATTGGAATAAATCATTTTTGTAAGTTTGACAGATAAATTGCATTGTGATCCCAGCAAGCTCATATATAAAATATTATTGACATTAAGCAAACTAAGTAAATGAGGTTTGTTTGTACTTGTGGTTAGCCTTTTAAATTAAATAATTTGAAATGTTTCTAAATAGTTTCCAGTGAGTATGGACTGAGTTCAATATCATTACGAAGCAAATTGAAAATGTTAATGAGGGATTTGAGCTTCTGAAAGAAGATTAAATTTTGAATCATCTCGTAAAATGTAAGATATTGACTTGGGCAGCTGTTGAATCATTGATTAAGGCCCCAAAGGGAAATCTTCACCTGAAAGAAGGATGTGGCTACTACATGAAATAATATTGCATTTGTTGTGCAAGAAAAGTACAACAGCCTGAGCACTGGCCGCCGTGTTGTGACAAACCCATAAAACCCTGATATATGTTTCATACCTTAGTTGTGAGTGTCTTGAATGTTTTATGTAGTTGTGGTTAGTTAAGTGTTAAATGTTGAGGTGGGGGGTTGGGGAGGGAGGGGGACGAAAAGAGCTTGAACTCTGCAGAAAACATTGTATAAAACTGACCATTGTAAATTGTGGTCAATGCTGATACTGTTCACACTGACGCTGATAATGTTGATAACTGAGTTTAAATTTGGAGAAATCATAAATAAAATATTTTTAAAAAGTACCACTAGAGAGAGTTTAAACTGTTGTGGGTTGGGGAGGGGAAGGAAACCAAAGGGGTAGATCAGCAAGAAGAGAGAATGAGGAGATAGTAGGGGTTATGTCAGGCAGGATAAGTCTAATAGGAAGAACAGACGGGCAGGACCAAGTTAATGAACACGACAAGACTGAGAGTCTGATGTGTATTTATTTTAATATGAGGGGTATAACAATTGAGTTGGATTACTGATTCAGGAAAATGTCACAGCTGCATGCAGTGAGGCAGATCCCAGAAAGACTTCAGCCATCAAGACTTTTATGGCCCCAAAACAAAGAGGAGGTGAGACATTTTTTGGGGGTGGTGACTTACCTGTTCACCTCTCGTCTGTCGACTATGCCAGCACACCTCTCGTCTGTCGACTGTGCCAGCACCACTTGGGTCATTCCTTGAGCAGAAAAATGAGTGGATCTGGTTGCATGAGCAAGAAGAGTGCTTCCAGGTACTCAAAAAAAAAAGTCCTAACAGAAGAGCTCGTACTAAAATTTTATGATCTGGATAGCTGCACCAGGATCTTGGCTGATGCATCCTGACATAGGCTTGGAGCAGTAGTACTGCAGCAGCATGAGGACACATGGCAACCTGTGGCCTTTGCATCAAGGGCTTTAACAAGTGCAGATGCCATCTATGCACAGATAGAGAAAGAGCTTCTTGCCAGCACTTATGCATGCGGAAGGTTTCATCAATACATTTATGGACAAACTCTTGAAGTGGAGAAAGACCATAAAACACTGGTCTCAATTATGTCCAAACCACAGAATGACGGTCCTATGAGAGTACAGCGCATGTTGATAAGGGTGAAATATGGCAATAACCTACACACCAGGAAAATACATGTTTGCAGCTGATGTACTGTCTTGAGCAGTTGACAAGAAAGAAAAGAGCGACCAGAGATACAGGCCGATGTTGACATGATTATCACCTCACCTCCAGTATCCTGGGATAGAACAGAGCAGATCAGGAAAGCAACAGAGGCAGATGAAACAATGAAAGAACTCAAAGATACAATACAGAAAGGATGGCCAGCAGCTAAAAATGGCTGTCCAGTAGGTATTTAGGATTATTAGGCATGCAGAGAAGAACTGTCAAAGGGAACAGGTTTGTGATTCTAATGTTCCTGCGCAAGGAAATGCTTCAGAAGATACACGAAGGACATTTTGGAGAGGAAAAATGCAAACAGAGCTCAAGAGGTGATGTACTTGCCAAGAATGAACCAAGCCAAAAGCCGGAGCACTGCTTCATGTGAATTATGCCTTACCTATTGACCAAAGCAGCAAGCAGAATTGCTTACACCACACCCTGCACCAAACAGGCTGTACTTAAAAGTTGGACTAGATTTGTTTGACTGTAATATAGTAGTAACAGACTGTTTTTCCAATTGCCCAGAGGCAGCATCACTGCAGTTAAAATCCAGCAAAGCAATAATCAATTTCGTGAAAAATATGTTTTACGAGGCATGGAGTTCTTCGTGAAGTAGTATCAGACAATGGCCCATAATGTTCGAGCAGTGAATATGAGTCCTTTGCCAATACTTGGGGATTTCGACATGCAACTTCAAGCCCACATCACCCAAAGTCTAATGACCTAGCAGAGAGTTTTGTCAAGGTGGAGAAGAGACTCATGAAGAAATTGCATGATGGATGAGAGGATTTCCACAGAGGTGAATCGCTAATGATTCACAAAAATGCTGATGGGTCGACGCATACAGACCTACCTTCCAATGCATGAAAATCTGTTGACACCTAAAGGAGCACACAAGGTCAAACAGGCTAAAGTGGAAGAGAAAATAAAACTGCGAAAAGCCTCCCAGTCCTGAAGCTCAAAGTTCAAGTGCAAATCCGAGATCACAATTCTGGCACGTGATCCATACAAAGATATGTGCAAGGGGAAACAGATCCACATTCCTACCAGATCCAGATAGAGGTAGGGTCACCTCTGAGAAGGAACCGTGTGGATTTACAACCACAGGCTCCAACCCATGCCGTGTCCCGTCACCTGTCGGTACACAAAAGGGGGTAGCACATGTAGAAAAATAACATGGTTCAGAGTTCACAGAAAGACACATATTAAAGCATCAAATGCAAGCAATACTCCAGTGGAAACACATACCAGTCCAAAAAGGATTGTTAAACCACTTCAGAGACTGATTGAAAGCTCCTGAGAGTGGAAAGAGACTGACGACAGAATGTAGATTCTCTTTTTATTAGACATAATGTGTTTTTTAATTTTTTTTTTAAAGGGCAAAGATATGTTATGCATGTACAATAAAGAACTACATTTCCCAGAAGGCAATGCGCACAGCTGGCACGGGAGCAAGATAGAGACTACAACATAGTGTGTTGTTCAAGCAGCTTGAGAAATAAAGTTGTTCTAGTGCAGTGGTTCTCAACCTTTTCTTTTCCACTCACATCCCACTTTTAAGTATTCCCTATTCCATAGGTACTCTGTGATTAGTAAGGGATTGCTTAAGGTGGGATGTGGGTGGAAAGAAAAAGTTTGAAAACCACTGTTTTAATTGTTCCTCATTGACTCGTTATGTGCGGGGTTTCAGAACTCCAAAGGAAATGGACCAATGACAATTTTTCTCAAGCAAAATATTTCCTTAACAATTGGGTCTAGAGTCAACCTCCCCTTCCCTCTCACATACCATCTTAAGCAATCCTTTACTAATCACAGAGCACTGATGGCATAGGGATCACTTAAAGTGGGATGTGAAAAGAAAAAGGTTGAGAACTACTGTTTTAGTGTTAAACCCATGCAAGGTTGTTCTTCAAGGAACAAACATAACAGTGACAAGATAATTGGGTGGTTAAAAAAATATTATTTAGTTGTATGGTTGTTTAAAACAGCCATTCTCAATCTTTTTTTGGCTATGGCCCTCTTAAGATTCTGCTCAAATTTTATGGGTTTCCCTTCCCTGTGAAGCCATCGTTTAGCTGGTTTCCTCTGTACTTTTCTCCGACTGAGTACATAAAAGATATTTTATGATTTCAGTCCGTGCGCCCCCCGCCCCCTTAAATGTGCTGTGGGCCCCAGGGGGCCATATGGCTGGCTGTGAATGGCTGGCTTAGAATATTAAAAGCTGTGGTTCAGTGTCAGCTGGAATATTGTGAATAAAGCAGGAGGCTACATTTAGATGTCGAGTCCACGCTGCTGAAGATCCAGCTGCGCTGGGTGGGTCACGTCTCCAGAATGGAGGACCATCGCTCTTCCCAAGATCGTGTTATATGGCGAGCTCTCCACTGGCCACCGTGACAGAGGTGCACCAAAGAAAAGGTACAAGGACTGCCTAAAGAAATCTCTTGGTGCCTGCCACATTGACCACTGCCAGTGGGCTGATATCGCCTCAAACCGTGCATCTTGGCGCCTCACAGTTTGGCGGGCAGCAACCTCCTTTGAAGAAGACCGCAGAGCCCACCTCACTGACAAAAGGCAAAGGAGGAAAAACCCAACACCCAACCCCAACCAACCAATTTTCCCCTGCAGCCGCTGCAACCGTGTCTGCCTGTCCCGCATCGGACTTGTCAGCCACAAACGAGCCTGCAGCAGACGTTGACTTTTACCCCCTCCATAAATCTTCGTCCGCGAAGCCAAGCCAAAGAACATTTAGATGTAAAAATCTTGGAAAGTAGTGGAGAGGGTTTACCAGGATTTTACAAGGATAATGACAGATCATAGAAGGGTATTCCTTTTGACACTGTGACAACCAAAGGATAGGTTTTTTTTTTACACTGAATTGAGAAGAAAATTGCATGAGAATGGAAAAAGTAGTGGAAGCTGAATTATTTCTGGGACCAAAAAGAAAACTTGTTAGGGATTTGATTTTTGAATGAGGATAGATAGTGAATGCGTGACAAAGAATCGTCTGCCTTTTAAGTTTCAGTGATTGTGCAAATTCCTTTGATTTCTGAAACTTCAGAGGCAATTAATAAATTGTAAACATCCATTGTAAGATCATTTTGTCAGTTTCAATGCACGCTGCGGTAAATCAAAATGTTTTGAAAGTCCATTTCCTTTTTCAAATCTTTTTTTTGTTTCTAAAGAAAATTTTGGAAATAATATGCTCATTAACCTTTTCCCTATTTTATACAGGTATTATCATAAGGAGGAAACCCAAACAAGAATTAAAACTTGTGGCCATGGTAACGCTTGTCCAAACAATTACTGATCACATCGATGATGTGAACTGCTGTGCCTTCTCTTCCACTTATCTGGCTTCCTGTTCATTGGACAAAACAATTCGTCTTTATTTATTGAAAGATTTCTCAGAGCTTCCTTTCTCACCATTAAAAGGCCATAGTTATGGTGTACATTCTTGTTGCTTTAGTTCTTGTGGGAAATTTTTAGCTTCAAGTTCAACTGATGGAACGACTATGTTATGGAATCCCCAGACTGGAGAAAAATTGGCAGTGTTGAGACAGCCTAGTGAAAGTCCTGTTCGGGTTTGCAGATTCTCCCCTGATACCGAGTATTTGGTATCTGGAGCAGCTGATGGGACCGTGGCTTTATGGGATGTTCGCTGGAAGAAACTACGCAGGTTGGTTAGATAAAGGGCACACATTATTCACCACAAATGTTTGCATGCCTTTTCTTGGATTTGATCATTTTGATAGTATTGTAAATAATTCCAATGTTTGCACTTACTGATAACTTAAACCAACTGAAAATGGGGATCATGAGAGTGAACTAAAAAGAAAGTAGAAGTAGATGTTGACTCTTGTGGCCTTTTGGCTGGCCTTTTAGCACGGCTGGTTTTTCTATTTCTAACATGACCCAATTTTTCAAAGTAAAATCTAACTGCAGCCACTCTTTCCATGATATTGACTTGCATTCAATTTTCCTTTTTATTAATTTTCATAACTACAATACAGAATGGGCCATTCAACCCATCGTCCCATTGCTGGTCAAAAAGACCTACTCTTCAAGATTCAATTTCTGGTCATGTAATAAAATCAGTGTCACATTACATGAAATTGCTTTTGTCTGCTCGAATCCAGAGAGAGTCACCATCAGCTGAAATTGCCTGAAGCGCCTCTTACAATCAGAGAAGCTAAAGAGAGTTCTCCCAGAGTCACCGAGTGTCCATGAATTCGCTCCAGCGCTCCCACAACCTTCACAGCCACGTAGTCCAGTCCAACTATCAGCAACCCGAGCTCCACATCTGAACCTCCGATATGATGAGGAACCCTCTCGCAATCCGGTTCCAGTACCGGATACCCCTTCAGCCAGTTTTGGGCCAATCTCCAGCAGCCCGCAGCCTCCGTGGGTTCCTTGTCTCGAGTCACCAGCAGTCCCTTCAGCCAAGAACCCCTCACTGGTCAGCTGACGTGGTCACTGTCCCTTGGGTCTCATATCTGCTGCTTCTTCTCAGATGGGGGTTGGTCTGCCCGTTTTCTGATGTCCTTTGCCAGTCCTCTGCTTTCCTGGAGTCAGGAATCCCTCATGGCTGTTCCTGATTACCATCTTTGGTGCAGACCCCGCGGTTGCGGTATTTTAAATAAAGCTACCATCGGCTCCTTTAATGTTCAAAGCCTGTAAGGAGCTGACGTCAGAGGGACTGGGCGTTTGGACCCCAGGAACTCCCTACTCTCTCTGTCCGTTTTACTCAACCACTCTTAACCTTTCAGCACCAGGTACATAGCTCATGGTGTTCCAAGTGATGAGGGTTTCTATTTATTCCACCCTTTCAGGCCTACCATCCTCTGGGGGGAAAAAAGCTTTCTCATTTCCTGTCTAATCCTTCTTACCTAATAGTTAGTTTATATGGACAGTATGTTTCATCTATTTAATCTAGCTGCATAATTTTGTATAAAGGAATTCCGTCTTCCCTCATTCTCTCGTTATCCATTTATTTTCTCTTTGCTCCAATTTTCTAGTCTTGATAACACATGCCTCTCCAATGAATTTGCATTTTTTTTTGTGTGACCAGAACCTCTATGTTATATGAAAGCAGAACTTAAATCTCCAACTGGAAGGATCATATCCATATACCCTTGGCATTTAGTGTTGCTAAAATACTGTTACCCTCGTCGAGAGTTACCATTCACCAAAAGCTATTGTGGATCACCAATATAAATGTAATTGCTATTACAGCTTACCTCCTGGTATTTGCCATCTACGAGGATAAGTCAAGAGTGTGATGCAATACTCTCTACCTTCCTGCATGAGAGTAGCTTCAACAACCTTCAAGGGGTTCAACATCCAGGCCAAAACAAGCTTTTTAATTTGTACAGTACTCCATTCACTCCCACCACCAGCAGTGTGATGGCAGAGCGCATTATCATCTTTCCACCTGACTTTAATATTTTGATAACACTTGACAAACAACGTCTGTATCAAAAAGGACAAGATACTCTTGGAAACATTACCATTTGTAGGTCTTCTCCAAGCATGATAATCTTGGAGTATATTGTTGTTCCTTAGTTGTTCTCTGAGTATAAATACTGAACCTTCACTTTGATTACGGGAGAATCATCCTGTGGTTGCAGCAGGTCAAGATGGCTTGCCTCCGCCATCTTCAGGGAAGGAGACGTGGACAATAAATGTTGGCCTTACTTTTGATGCCCACATTCCATAATTTTAAAGCTTCTTTGTGGTACCTCCTGCATATAATTTTCTCTCCCACCTGCAGATATGACATGTATTCCCATGACACTATTCATATACAGATGGCAATTTTGTTATCAGACTACACGATAACTTCCTCCAACAGGAGAAGCTGAAATATAAAATTAGAATTGGTGGACATACTTAATCTTTGTGGAGAGAGAAATATAGTTTGCACTTTTATCATTATTCATTATCTGCTTTAATAACATTGAACACAATAATGTGTCATTATGCCTTCTTAAATCTTGAGATTCCTATTCAGATTTTCAATGGTACGGCTCTTTTGGAGAGCTTTCACCTTTGGACACTGCGCTTATCTTCCACAATCATTTTTACTTGGCTGGTATTTTCATTTAATGTTGTTAACCTCCCTTGTGCTGCTCAGTGTTCACAATTTTTTATGTTTTCATTTTGAATAATTTCTATTTAAATCACTGGATGTAAAATAGGGTCAAATAAAATTACATGGTCTCCTTCAGTGATCCTGTGTTCTGTAACACACATGTTGCCTGTACCAGAGATCACCAACTGTCTGTGTAAAGCATGTGTGGGGTAGGATTCCAATCTAAAAACCTTGTTTCCTATTCTCCAAAATTTATTTGTAACATTTTGGTCTTGTTTCACGTCACCCAATTTACACGCCATTAACCTACACCTCTGGTACGTTTTTGAAGGGTGTGAGGAAACCGGAGCCCCTGGAGAAAACCCACAAGTACACGGGGAGAACATACAAACTCCTTACAGGCAGGAAGGGATTCGAACCCAGGTCAGGTCCAAATCACTGGTGCTGTCAAGGGGCTGTGCTAATCGCTACGTTAACCAGCTATTATTTTCCTGATCCTGTTAGACTTTACCTTGCAATGACCAAGTCTGAAACATGGGTTACCCTTTACCTCTGATTGATGCCACGAAACCTGCTGAGCATTTTTCTATTGCACTCAACCCCATCATCAGGCAGACTTTCTTAAACCCAACCTTTACCTTTATCTGTTTATTGATTTAGTTCTACTTGAGTATAAAATCAATACAAATAATGATCCTTTTGTACTAATTGTTTGGAAACGTGCAATTTGTGAGGAAGATCCCAAAATGAACTGTATATTAATTTCAGGACAAGCTCTGTTAAAGATGGATCAGTAATTGCCTGTGACTTTTCTCCTGGAGGTAACTATTTTGTCACTGGCTCAACCTCTGGTGAATTGACTGTTTGGGATTGTCAAATGAAGTGCCTTCTTAATGAGAAGACAGCACATGACTTGGGAGTTACTTGCTGTGTTTTTTCACCTCAGCCAATCAAAGGTATGTCTTTATATTGAAATATTCAGAAAATATTATTTCAGTTAGTAAATGTGCATTGAAAGTATTGGGAAATTAGAACTGTAGCTCACAATTTAGATTTATTTTGAAAAGAAGTATCAAAGAGGTACTAGTTTTCTAAAAGAAATGAAGGCTGAAACTTTTATTTCAAGTGAATGTGATGAATTATAGAAATTGAATAATGTGCCTATATTTTTTAAGAGTCTTAAGTGGTTACATTTAAAAAAAAATACATGATTTTTATTCTTTTAGTTTTCAAAATTGATTCAATTTACTGACAAAAATAGGGAGCTTAATGGCTGCAGCTACAATCACTTTTGTTGCTTTCTTGACGTACATAGGCCACAGCAGGTGTTAAAATTTCTTTCTATGATTTTTTGTAAGGTTATTTTGTCTGCATTGCCTAACTTTATTTTGCACTGCTAGGTGGTACGGATGATTATAGATTCCAGAGCTTTCTGATGGCTTCATGTGGTCAGGACAACAAAATCATTTTTTGGAATCTATCATGTTCAGGTATGTTGAACAAAATATTTCAAGTTCCTAAGGTTGCTTGGTTTTTATCAGATTTCGTCTGAGCCAATTTGAATAATACCAGTGCCATTCATGGTGACTTGTTCTTGCTGTGTGGATTTTTGGTTTCATATGCCATCTCCAACAAGAATTGGCATTTTCCAGGTATCACTTGGGGCCAGGGAGGAGTTAACTAATGTATCTTTTTCTTTTATAGTTCCATTTTGGTTGATTTTTAAAAAAAATGCACTTCAGTCTTATAGACACAAGAAACTACGTCTACACTAATATTGCCAGATTAATGCTTACAGCCACAGTCACTCTGTTTTGGTTTCTTCAGAATCAGAACATGTCACAAAATTTGTTTTGCAGTAGCTATAAAATACATAGGAGAAAATGAGGTAGTGTTTGTAGCTTATTGTCCATTCAGAAATCTGATGACAGAGGGAAGAAGCTGTCCTTGTGCCACAGGGTGCATGTCTTCAGGCTCCTGTACCTTTTTCCTGATGGTAGCATTGTGAAGAGGGCAAGGCGTGGGTGGTGGGGGGTCCTTGAGGATAGAGGCTGCTTTCTTAAGACACTGCCTCTTGTAAATGTCCTCAATGGAGTGTGAAGACTGATACCCGCGATGATTTTGGCTGAGTTAACAACTCTCTGGGAGTGTTTCCCATCTTGTGCATTGGACCTCCATACGGAGGCTCACACGGTACACCTGTAGAAAATTTTGAGAGTCTTCGGTAACGTACCAAATCTCCTCAAACTCCTCAACGAAGTAAAGCTGCTGCCGAGCCTTTTTCATAATTGCATTGACATGGAGGACCAAGGACAAATCCTCAGAGATGTTGACACCCAAGAATTTGAAATTCTTGACTCTTTTCACTGCTGATCCCTTGGTGAGGACTAGTTCATGTTCTCCTGATTTCCTCCTGAAGTCCACAATCAGCTATTTGGTTTTGTTGATACTGAGTGCAAGGTTGTTGTGACACCACACCACTGGATGATTTATCTCCCTCTCCTATACTCTTCCTCATTGCCACCTGTGATTCTACCAATTTGCCATCGGCAGATTTGTAGATGGCATCTGAATTGTGCCTTGCCGCAAAGTCCTGGGTGTGGAGTGAGGGGAGCAGTGGGCTAAGCATGCATCCTTGAGGTGCATATGTGTTGATCGTCAGTGAGAAGGAAATGTTGTTTCCAATTTGTGCTGACTGTGGTCTTCCAATGGTGAAATCAAGGATCGTACAGAGGCTTCTGTTTTGGAGCTTGTTAATCAGTACTGAGGGAATGATGGTGTTGAAGGTTGAGCTGTCATCACTGAAGAGCAGCTGGATGTATGTGTTGCTGTTGTCTAGGTGATCCAGAGCTAAGTGGAAAGCCAGTGATATTGCATCTGGTGTGGAGCAATTGTGAGAGTAGGCAAATTGCAGTGGGTCCACATCTTTACTTAGGTACGTGCTCATTCTGCCCATTATTGACCTCTCAAAGCATTTCATCGCTGTATATGTGAGTGCTGCAGCACCAGGTAGTTGGTTGACACAGATTTTCAGTATCCTGCCAAGTACACTATCAGGGCCTAACACCTTCTGAGGTTTCTCTCTTGCTCTTACTGTGAGGGGTGCCAGGCGACACTAATGGTGACTTATGGCAGGCAGAAGGCAATGTTACCTTTTTTTTTAATTTTTAAAATTTTTTTATTTTTCACACCATAAATCACATTAACCATGATACACACTTTTTCCTTTTCACACATATACAGTGCCATTTTCTCCCCTCCCCCCCCTCCCTCCTCCCATCCATTTAAGGTACAAAATCTAGAATACATTAAACCAGTCAGACAATGTTGTCATTCAATAAAAATACACCAGAAATTCCACTGAGTCCATTCCTTTCATTTCCTTTTCCTTCCGTTAACTTAGGTAGTGATTGTCCCCGGTAGGTTTTCGCTATTGTGTTTCATGTAAGGCTCCCATATTTGTTCGAATATTTCAATATTATTTCTTAAACTATATGTTATTTTTTTCTAATGGAATACATTTATTCATTGCTATATACCATTGTTGTATTTTCAAATTATCTTCCAATTTCCAGGTTGACAGGCAATGTTACCCTTGAAGTAAATGGCTCATAGCAGGTGTTATAATTCATTTCTGCATTGATTTTTGTAAGGTTATTTAATCTGTTGTATCACATAATTTTCTCTTTCACTGCTAGGAGGCATAGATGAGAAACAGTGAAAAACTGTAAGAACTCAACAGGTCAGGCAGCTTCCATGGAGAGATATGGACAATCAACCTTTTGAGCCTGGACCCTTTATTGAAAAACATTGACTGTCTAGATTTGTCCGTGGATATGCTTAACCCATTTAATCTCTCCAAAAGGATCTAAATTTGATTCATAATTTGGATTTTTAAACTAATTTTAACTGGAGGAGTACCACAGGTGATATACTTGATATCCAAGTTCAGGAGTTCTTAAGTTTGTATACATACAAGGGGATGGTAAAATTGCAGCTATGACACCCTATTCAAAAAGGGAAGGTCGTATAAAATTCAAAACTCCCACATGCTTGGCCTAAACAGGCAGTCTCCAGCAGCCTGTGCGGATCCCTCTTCTGCTGAGGCCCTCACTGGTTTGCTGTCATGGTCACTTTCCCTGTAGGGTTGACTCCTCTGCTTTATCTCAGCAAGGTGGGGGGTGGTCCTCTGTTTCTCTGCTTTCTTGGGTCTTGCGCATAGGAAAAGTTTAAGGGGATAAAGACTGAATTCAGACAGATTGGACAGTGTGAACAACTTGGACCGCAAGGCCTGTTTCTAGGCGTTATGATGCATCACAAGATTAGGTCACAATGTAGGAGCCATTGGTGTTGGATGCAAATCTTGGCATGATTTGGATTAGCAAACAGGCAGGAAGCAATAAGTAGGGATGGGGGATCGTTTTGGGATCAGGAGGTTACCACATTGATCAATCCTAGGACTACAGCTCCAAACAATATATTCACGTTGGTGACTTGGAGCAAACAGTTAATATTTGATAGGCAGATTTGTGGGAGACAGAGTAAGTTAGAAGGAAAATGCAAACTGTATAACAAAGATGTTGATAAGTGAAGGCAGCATGTTTAGTGTAGCAGTTAGGGCAGGAGTGTAACAGTGCCAGCGACCCAGGTCGCTGGCACAAACTGTCGGAGTTTGTACGTTTTCCCCATTTCTGCATGGATTTCCTTGGGGTGCTCCGGTTTCCTCCCACCTTTCAAAACGTACGGTCATTGCAGGTTCATTGGGGTATTTGGGTGGCATGAAGAAAGATTAATCAGTTTGGGATTAATTGGAGTTTAAAAGAATGAGGGGCAGTCTTATTCAAACAGATAAGATTCGTGAGGAGTGAGATTGGTTAAATGCCGAGAGGCTGTTTTCTCTCACGGTCTCTGTACTGAAAGAAATGTGGTGACAATTTACTAAAATACCCTGGACTCTGGGCTTTAGTGGCAATCAGCTGTCACACATTTCAGGCTTCCTTCTTCACCACAACAGATAGGAGAAGTTTGATGGTGAACTAGTTAATTGCAGGGAGTCTGGAATAAAAGGCATTTCAGATTATTAGTCAAAGATGGGATGAAAAAATACCCCATCTTTTGTGCTGTAACTTCAACCTAACAGTTTTGTCTTTCCTTTCACTTTAGCTATTGGCCATCCTGTGTAAACGTTGTATTGGCACAAATGATAGTCACTGTTTGTACCTCTCACATTTATAGGTTATGATCTTAGAATGAAATACTCATTAAACCATCATACAGCTCCAGTTCTTTCATGTTGTTTTTCATCTGATGGCCATATCTTGGTGTCTGGGTGAGTGTGACATATTTTCCTTTCTTTTGGTGTTGCACATATTCTGAATTTGTTTAAAAACAATTCTAAAGATTATTTAAATTATTTTGTTGATGAGCATTTATATCAATTCAGGGCATTAAGTCCTTAGTTTTTAGGTGATTTGCTTCTTTTATTGTGAAGCTGTTTTCACATACGCAGAGTCTTAACAGAACGTTAGTAATGGCACATTGGAAACTCGTGCTCTGTGTCATCTGTTCCACGCTCTCTCTGTTCAACTCTAACCTGGATGACGAAACTGGTTGTGTGGGTACCTCTGAATTGTCTCATTGCCATTTCACAGAGATGACGAGATCCAGTACTTTATGGCCTACAACACTGGCCTCATGAGATAATTGTATTTACTGACTGATGTCTCTTGCTTTTGATTACCCAATCTCAATTTCACAGTAATTCAAATAGACAATTGAAGATATGTTGAGACACACCTGTGGGTTGATTTCCAGAATGACCTTGTGATTACAGAGGCTTCTGCCTGCTAGGCCTTATATCGGCTGTGGATATGTACTCTCTGGGATTTCAATTTTTAGAGGTGAAGCATAATGCACTGTACTAGACTGTCCTTTTCAAAGTAATGGTGTTTAGGTCATAGGTAAAGCAAGTATTCTTAAGTGTATCAAAGTCATGTGGGCAGCATCATTGAACATTAATTATATCTTTGATTCGTACATCAAAGCAAATTTCTTTTTAGTGAAGTCAACAGCAACAAAAGAGGGAATTCATGCTGGAGCCAGAGGAAGTGGGCAAGGGTTCTCATCAACCTTGAGGAGGACTTCATAGAATGAATGCATCCATCATAGCTTTCTTGAACATATTACTGAACTTACAAGGGAATGTGCTGTCTTGGATCTGGGTCCCGTGCAATGAGACAGGTGCTTGTTATTAGGGATTCTTTGGAAAGAGTATGATTAAGTTTCTGATACAAATGGAGGGTACAATAGTTTGGTCTAAAACCAGTGTTTTATGCCTAAACAAGGGAAACTACAAGGGGATGAGGGAGGAGTTGGCCAGGGTAGACTGGGAACGCAGGCTATATGGAGGGACAGTGGAAGACTTTCAAAGAAATTTTACACAGTGCTCAATAAAAGTATATTGCAGTTAACAGCAAGGACAGTAAGGGTGGGGACCGCCAACCTGGATAAATAAGGAAATAAAGGAACATCAAACTAAAAGCTTATGCGTACAAAAGCTCCCAGATCAGAGGGAAACTAAGATATTAAGAAAATTTTTTAAAAGCTACAAAGAATGACTAAGTGAGCAATAAAGAGAGGGAAGATTATGAAGAAAGATGAACAGAAAATATAAAACACACAGATAGTAAAAGTTTTTATAATTATATAAAGTGGAAATGGGTGGCTCGAGTGAAGGTGTTTTTCCCTTGGAAGATGAGGAGGGGCGAATTGATATAGCTGAAGCTTTGAATAACTATTTTGTGTTGGTCTTCATGATGGAAAACAGGTCTACCACGCCAAAGACATAGATGTGATGGGAGATGAGTATCTGGATGCAGTAGCTGTCACTCAAGAGACAGCATTGAGCAAACTTGATAAGTCCCCTGGTCCTGATGGAATGCATCCCAGAGTACTGAAAAAAATGGCAGGTTAAAGTAGAGGCTTTGGTGATAATTTACTAAAATTCTGTGGACTCTGGGCAGATTGGAAGACAGGGAATGTCATACCATTATTCTAAAAAAGGATGTAGGCGAAAGGCAGGGAACTATAGGCCAGTTAGTTTAACGTCTGTAGTTGGGAAAATGCTTTAACCTATCCCATCTGGAGGGAAATGCATCCATCAGCCAGACGCAGCATGGGTTCAACAAAGGCAGGTCCTGTTGGACAAACTTGCTGGAATTCTGAGGATATAACGAGAGCGGTAGATAGAGAGGAGCAGATGGACATTGTTCACTTGGATTTCCAGAAGACGTTTGATAAGGTGCCACACTAAAAACTAGTACATACGGATGTATAGAGTTGGAGGTGATGTATTACATGGATAGAGGATTGGTTAACCAATAGAAAGCAGAGTTGGATACAGAGGTGTTTGTCTGGTTGGCAATCGGTGTTAAGTGGGATGCCGCAGGGGTTGGTGCTGGGCCCACAATTGTTCACGATGTACATTAATGATTTGGAAGAGGAGACGGAGTGTAATGTATCTCAGTTTGCTGATGACACTAAATTGAGTGGAAAATCAAATTGTGCAGAGGATATGAAGTCTGCAGAGAGATATAGATGGGTTAAATGAGTGGGCAAGGGTCTGGGCAGATGGAGTTCAATGTTGGTAAGTGTGAGGTTATTCACTTTGGAAATAAAAATGGAGGATCAGATTATTACTTAAACGGCAAGCGATTGCAGCATGCTGCCATGCAGGACTTGGGAGTGCCTGTGAATGAATCAAAAAAGGTTGGCTTGCAGGTGCAGCATGGTGTGAAGGAGGCAACTGGAACGTGGGCCTTCATTGCTAGATGGATTGAATTTGGGAGCATGGTAACTGTACAAGATCCTGATGAGGCTGCATCTGGATTACTGTGTGCAGTTCTTACTTGAGGAAGGGTGTACTGGCTATGGAGGCGGTGCAGAGGAGGTTCACCAAGCTGATTCCAGTGATGAAGGGATTAGCCTGTCAGGAGAAATTGAATTGTCTGGACGGTACTCATGAAAATTTAGAAGTATGAGGGGGGACCTTATAGAAACATACAAAATTATAAAAGGCATAGGTAAGATGTTTCCATTGATGGGGAAGACTAGAACTATGGGACATCACCTCAAGGTTCAGGAACTGCTTTTCCCAGAGGGTGGTGAATCTATAGAATTTGCTGCCCACTGAAGCAATGGAGGCTACCTCAGTAAAGGTAAGTGGAGATGAGCCGATCATCAGATAAGCCACAATCTCGTTGAATGGCGGAGCAGGCTCGATGGGCTGGATAGCCTTCTCCTGCTCCTATTTCTTATGTTCTTACCATGGAGGAGGTCATGGATAGTGAGACTAGGATGGATATGGTGATATTCTACAGTATGTTGATGTTAAGAAGGTTGTAGTGTTGGGTCTCTTAGAGAACATTAAGATTATTAAGTCCTTTTTTTTTAATTAAATTTTTTATTTTTCACACCATAAATCACATTAGCCATGATATACACTATTTCTTTTTCACACATATACAGTGACTTTTTCTCCCCCCCCCCCCCCTCCTCCCAAGCCACCCCCCCACCCCCCCTCTCATCCATTTTAGGTATACAATCTAGGTTGCATTAAGCCAGTCAGACAATGTTGTCATTCAACAAAAATACACCAGAAATTCTACTGAGTCCATTCTTTTCTTGCCTTCTCCTTCCATCAACTTAGGTAATGTTTGTCCCCGGTAGGTTTTCGCTATTGTATTTAATGTAAGGCTCCTATACTTGCTCGAATATTTCAATATTATTTCTTAACCTATATGTTATTTTTTCTAATGGAATACATTTATTCATTTAAGTTTAGTAGTTTCTTCCTTTTAATTTGGTTATGTATTCCATTAATATTTAAAGTCATATAGTTCAGCGTAGCCCTTTTATATTTTGTTTATCTTCTCTTTCCGTTTTTCCATCATTACCTTTCCTCCTTTTCCATTTCTGTTTTCTTATTTTCAACTCTTTATAAGACAACATTCCTACAACATCCAACATTTTCCTTATTCTCCTATTTCTATCTTATTTATCCCCAATCTCCCCTTCCCCTCCTGAGTTGTCCTTTATCCCTTGTCGGACAACCACATCTCCCCTCTCCATTTGAAGATTATTAAGTCCTTAGGGCCAACCAGAAGTGATCTAAATTGTTTTAAGCAGTGCAAACAACATGGGCAGATCAGTGCTCCATTTGAGAATAAGTACAGAATCAGTACCCCGTATCCGAAACGCTTGAGACCAGACATTTTTCGTTTCAGTTTTCAGAACAATGGAACTAAGCATCAACAGAATACCCGTACAGGTACACAATCCTTTAATCGGAATCCTTGGAGGACAGTGTGTTCTGAATTTTGGATTTTTCCGGATTTTGGAAAGCCAGATTAAACCCACCTGAATTGTGCTGCCGTCTTTTTCCCCACCCCCCCCCAACCCCGCCCGCCCGACTCGCGCTGCTGGTCTCTCGCCCGCCCGACTCGCGCTGCCGTCTCTCTCCCCACTTGCCGGATTTTGGAGATTTCTGGATTTTAGATGATCGGATAAAGGATTGTGTACCTGCATCTGCAGTTAACAGCAACAAACGGCAGGCTTTTTGAATTCGAACATGACTCCACAAGTGGAAAAATTCACATGGAATCATTGTTTATTACAAAAAATAAATGCAGCAGCAAACACTAGAAATTCTTCTAGATGACTTTTTCAAATGTGTCCTCCAGTGTCATCTGCCTCATAAACAATGGTTTTTGTCTTTTGCTGCCGCTGGTCCCTGTCACCATCCCACTGCCGCCGCCGGTCCCTACTCCTGCCTGGGAGACCTAGGCGACTTCTTCAATGTGGATGGGACCGTACCCGATGTTGAGAATGGAGTCGCTATCGGCTTCTCCAGCTGCAGCCGATACTGAACACTTGGACACAGCTCAGTTTGGCATCTTCCTGGCCAAAAGTAAAGATTTTGTTTTGTACCACAGAACTGTTGTTACCAAACTGGTGCCAACATAGTGTCAAGAGCCCCACATGGGCAAGTCAGGTGGTGAATTTTTTCAACTTGTGTTGTCATGCTTTTTGGAACGTCGGATATGGGGTACTCATACAAGTTCAATACAAATTACTTGTATTTTATGTATTGATTGCAGAAAATTGCATAAGCGTAGGTAGCAAAACAGCATTTAAAAAAATTAATGGGGACAGCAAAATGGTGAAATGGGGATAGAGCTAAAAGATCATTTAAATATGAGAGGATGCTTCTTCACTCAGAGTGGTGGCAGAATGGAACAATCTTCCGAATGAGATAGTTGCAGCAGGGTCCCTTCTGTCATTTAAGAGAAGGTTGGATGTGGACATGGAGGTGAGGGGGTTATTGGGGGAGAGCGGGAGATTTGAGCTAGTGGAGTTGTTCTAGTGAACCAGTGCGGACTCGAAAGGCCGACGTGGCCTGTTTCCACTTCGTCAATGGTTATATGGTTAATTTTGGTGGGGGGGGGGGATCTATTTTGTAATTTTTAAATATGTGGTAGCAAAAGCAAAGATATTTAGACTCATAGGGTGTTACAATTAGTGATATTTCAAATACTCAGGGATAAGAATATAAGAAAAATAGAGGGTTATGGGTGTGAAGTAGGATTATATAGGGCAGCACAACATTGTGTGCTGAAGGGCCTGTTCTGTGCTGTAGCGTCGTATATACTTTTGATTCTCTCATTAGAAATCCTGGGATGTCTTGTTATGGACCAATCTCTGAACATACATAGCCATTTAGGAGGATTTATTTGCTCAAATCCAAGCCCTGCCAATTGGAACTGTACCATTTACTCTTTGTTGACTCTCCTAGTTCTATTTGCCTAGTGTTTCACACAGCTATGATGGAGAAGGTATCCCTAAAATCAAATGGCATGGTACTTCCATTTTATGTCTCTGTCTTAATCGCCACGATAATGCACATATACCCATCTTGTTTCCAGTTTCCTTTTTTCCATTCACATTTCAGTTCTTGATTGTTGACATTGTTGCTATATCATCTGCTACTGTGAAGTAAATCACATAGCTTCAACTGGGTCAATGCAGCACCATGGGAAAACGATGATTCATTGTTTGGTACTGTGAATTAGTGCATTATTATTTATGGAATTCTTTAGTAGTATAATCGTTTTTTATTCCTTTCAAGGTCTGTTGACAAGTCAATTATAATTTGGGATTCTGTAAGTATATATCAAAATTGGTTTCTGCTAATTCAAAATGTCCCAGTAGAGCAGTGGTTTTCAAACTTTTCTTTCCACTCACATACCAGTTTGAAGATCACTTTTAATCCTACCTAATTGACTCGTTATGTGCACGGTTTCATAACTCCAAAGGAAATGGGCCAATGACATTTTTTCTCAAGCAAAATATTTCAGTAGCAATTGGGTCTAGAGCAGTGATTCTCAACCTTCCCACTCACATACCACCTTAAGTAATCCTTTACTAATCACAGAGCATCTATGACATAGAGATTACTTAAAGTGGAGCATTCAATCGTATGAAATGCTATTTATCTTTTCATGCCAAATAAACTAAACTTGCTGGAAATCTGAAAAATTGAAAACACTCAGCATGTTTTAAGTTGATGACCCTTTGTCAATATTTTCTTTTTAATTAGGTTATTTTATTGTATTGATATTCTCAATTGTATCTTTGAACCCTGCAGTAATAGGAAGCATCATTTGAAAGCCACTGAGATATCTTTATATATTTACATAATTTGTTTTCAGTAAATGCACTTTAGCGCTTAAAGCTTGTATTTTGTCAAAATCAAACATTATAGAGAATTTTCTTTATGATTTAACTGATTCTGTGTTGGTTAGTGATTAATCTGTAGATTGCATCGCACCATTGTTTTAAAAATGCATTTGTGTTCTTTCATTCTGCAGATTAACGGAATCCCTTTTCACATACTGACACAACATAAAAGGTATGTGAAACAATTTATCCTCTTACTTTTGATCAGAAGCAGGAGAATATGATTTTTTTCGGATATTTCTTTGTGGGTGGGGCTACAATTCTTCCTTCACCAAATAAAAAGGCTATTCTTCTCATTGTCTTGTGCAAATTGGGGTTTCAGTCTTATAGATAGGATCAAAATGCAAGATAATATTTAGTGTCTATTGCCCTCTCACTTGACTTCCATGTCCCATGAAGCCAAGTATATATTGATATGTTTATATAGGGCCTTCCTGATGTTACCTACTACTGAATAAATAAAAAGATAAGGAATACGAAAAATATCTCAATGCAGTTTAATCTCTATGAAACCATGTTTCTAGGGCACAAAAAAATGATATTTTGGGACCAAAAGGTAACTGATATATTCTCGGAATAAATCATTGTTGATAAAGAAGTTACATAACATGCATGTTAAATTTTATTGAAATTAAACTTGAATTCCAAGATTTTCCAACAAATCAGAGAGGTTTACTTAAATTTAGTAGCCCACAACTTACTTAAATTTATTTTTAAGCATTCAGGTAAGTTTGATATCTCGACGAAGAAAATGATATTTCTATCTACTTCAAGGCTGTGGCTGACCACGGTGAATTTTGTCAACTCTTTTAGGTATGTGACAGCATGTGCATTTGCACCAGATCTTCCCTTAATTGCTACTGGTTCCATGGACAAAACAGTAAATGTTTGGAGAGTTGAATCAAAAAACTCAGCTAGTAAGTACTTATCATTAATAACTCTATTCTATGTATACATGAACCCCTAATGTTATGTGTAAGTGCTATAAAAATCAGGTTAGTCATTATTAAAGGTAATCTTGAAACCTGAGCAGTGGAATTAAGATTTAATAAAGAGCTATTTTGATTTTTTTATAATGGAACTACACTATAAATTGAATCAAATAGATTTAAAATGATTATCCCAGTATTCTTTTATTAAGATGATTATTCATCAAAGAAGCTCAGACATTCTGTTCAACACTGGTCAGAAGAGGAGGTCTGTTCTTGGCTCTCAGCAGAAGAGCTACAGGAATTAGTGGTCGTTTTCAAGTCTAACAATATTGATGGCCAGGAATTATTGAATCTTACAGAAAAAAACCTTGTATCTGATCTGAAAATAGGTAAGATGAGCAAAACTATAAAACAAAACTTCCGAATGGCTGTACTATTTATTAAATTGAATTTTCAAAACTTAAATAACAGCAATTTTACAAGCAGCCAGAGTAATCAAGAGGTGAAAAGCATACTTCAGATTCTGTCTGACTTTAACCTGCTTAATGGGAAATAAGAGCTTGAGAATGAAAATTGTAAAGTTAGAGAATGGAAAGAGTGCATATTAAGATGTGGGTTTAGACTTTATTTGCATGATAACTCCAAATGTAATTGTGATTAATCATAAATAATCAAAGCAGAAGGTTTTGCTGTAATTTTGCCTTGTAAATTGTTTTGCAGAATCACTTGGACTGCGTAATAAAGCAATGTGGAAAATTGAGGAACTAAAATCAAACACAGAATCTACTTGTGTTGGTGTACCAGATGAATTCCTCTGTCCAATAACCAGAGAGATAATGACTGATCCAGTAATCGCTTCAGGTACATGAAAAAGGAATGAGGGCGGGGAAAAAGGGAGGAGAGGGCAAAGGAAATGGGGGTCCGAAAGGAAAGAGGGCTCATTTCAAGAGAGAAGCAGTGAGTGGGAAATAGGAGGGAGGAAAGCAGGAAGGGGAGAAGTGTGACATCGAAGGGGAAATAAATCCCCCCCTTTTCCTCCTCCTCTATTAATATGTGGAATATTCTTAGTCCAGGAGATTTGGAATCCTTTCTGCCAAGTTTGAACAATTGTTCCCTTTTCAGTGTCTCTACAAATCGATAGTTTCATTTGTTGTTATGGTGTTACAGAGAACATTGCAATGTTTAATTGTGCATATCATAGATATGCACAATTAATTGTTTAATTGTTTAATTGTGGGAAAACAAATGTATTGGGCTGTTACATGATGGGATCCTTTGTTCCAATATAATAGATGGCTATTCGTATGAGAGGGAAGCTATTGAGAACTGGATTAATACTAAAAAGCGGACAAGTCCTATGACAAACATGCCTTTGGAGACTACATTAATAACACGCAACAGAACACTTAAAATGGCCATTGATCGCTGGATAGATTCTCCACAAGTACTACAAATGACAAAACACCATCACTAACTAAATGACGGTTGGTAACACTACCTTATTGACTACCCATAATGTATGAAATAAAAACAATACGCTATAGAATTTTTTTCATTTCTTTTATAATTAAAACTGATTAAATGTTAACATGCATCAATAATGACAGTTTAATAAAGGGCTTAAAGTTTTCATTCTGCCTGTGCACTTTAATTGGACATTTTGCAAAGTTCATTGTACACTTTTTTGAGAGGATTAAGCCTGCAATTAGAATCTGTATAGTAAAAGACCTTTCTTAACTGCAACATTGAATACAATTGTCAACAAGCATGGAAACTGATTAGAAAGTTCAAATTGAAGCAGTTTCCCACAATCCTAGCCAAGCAAACTAAAAATGAATTTGATCACTCAGGTTGACACAAATGTCTAATAACCAGGCAAAGAATTCCTGGAGGAACTTCGTAGGTCAGACAACATCCATGGCTTGAAAGAGTCAGTTAATGTTTGGAATCTGAACCTGAAACATTAACTGATCATTTCTACCCATGGATGCTATTTGTCCAGCTAAATTCCTCCAGGAATTCTTTGGCTGTTAAAGATCCCAGCATTTGCAGCTTTTATGTTTACAAATTAAGTATAAGCAAGTTACAAAGTTATTTCATGGCCCAAAAATGTTCAAATATGATTTTATTTGCATTAATGTGCCATATGCATTCCAGGAAAGAAATTAAAACAATATTTTAACTGGGATTTCAGATCAAAACTAGTTAGACCGTATATGGAATTGTATTTTTTGTCTATTTGAAGTAGTTATAAAGGATACATGAATGATAGAGGAACGTCATTACAAAATCTAACCAACATTCAGATCTACTGCTTCTAATCACAGTTAAGCAGCAGCAGGCATGAAAAAATGTGCGCGTCCTAATGAAACAGTTATACAAGTTGTGCAAAAATGGGTAAAATATCGGCTTTTTACCAATACTTAAGCATTAGCTTTCTCAAATAAATAGTTGTAGTTAAACTGATAACACCATTTTATTTAAAATTTACATGTACAGCCTCTCCCTGATTTACGACCATCCATACATGCAACTGAAAAAAATAACAGCTGCGTGCGTACGATAGTACAATTGCCATTGAGTAAGCAGGGTAAGCTCGCCAAAGAAGAGGGCGAGCAAGTGGAAAAGCCAGTCCCCTGCACGAAGTGGAGGAAGATGCTCAATTTGGATTTGAAAATGACTTGATTTGCAACTTCTAAATGCCAAGCTATCATACTTCCGACTTGCGTCCATTTCGAGGTACGGCCACTCAGACGTATACTGGGGAATAGCTGTACCTGCACCATATTTGATTAAAATGTTTTAATTTGGTTAGTGTGCAACACTGATTACAAATGAGTACTTCATCGTTTTAGGATTACATAAGCCTTTCTGCTTGTATTTCTTCCATTTCAAAGTTGAAACTCATAAAATTTACAAATAGCTGAAATAAAAACATTGCATCAAATTTTACTAATAATTACCTTTGTGCTGATCATTCATATTGTATATTCTAATTCGTATTATATAAATACATAAATTACAGCAAAAGCACTTAAAGGCATTTTAGAATTTGTACTTTCATAAAGTGCAATTATTTGTTTGTTAAATGCCATATTAAAGTATTCAGTGCAGCTGGGTTAAACAACATTTGTATAATCAACAAGCTATCTTGGGAGGGAAAAGCATCATACTTACCAAGGGCAGTATGATTTATAATTTACAGGGGTTTTCAATAAAAAAAGAACAATTTCAGGTGTAACTCATTGCTGACGAGCTTCTATTATTTGGTCCATTGGGTGCCTTTACACGTTAGATTCGATATACGATCGCTTTGGCTTCACAGAATTAATGTTACTTGAATGAACATCTCTATCTACACTGGATTGTGGTTTGGAAATACTCTCTTGAAAAGAATGTGGAACAGTTACGGGTTCTTGAATGTTTTTGCTTGATTGACACTGCTTGGAATGTATTCCATTTTGAAGTGTTCCAGCAGAGACTGAAGTTGGAAGTTTCACCGGATCATGACAGGAACTAATAGTTTTGGCACACTGCAATTCAGAGTGAATATTTTGATCGCCGATAATTGAGGTAGGATTTACAACTAAACCATCAGTTGACTGATCATGCCAGGTTCGAATTTGTTGACTACTAGGCTGATGTTGCAGGGATCTGACTGTTTTATCTATTATTCCCATAAATGGTGTAGTTCTTGGTCTACAATCTGCCCTACTTAAGTTTTGGTTGGATTTTTCCATCTTGCATTCCAAACTATTTTTGATATGAACATCTGTTGTTGGCATTGCTTCTGGAGTTTGACTTCCATCAGGGACACAACTGTTTGACATTAGACTGGTGGTTGAACCAGAAACTTTCATGACTGGTTCATGCATTGGTGTAGAAAAACCTGTCACTGATGCTTGCTGGTTTGTATCCAATTCTTTAACTCCTTGAGTTCTATTTTCTGGCAAATCTGTTTTCTGCTGGGACTGTGCATGTAGCATTTCTGCTGGTATTCCTGTATTTATCAAAACCTCAGTTGTGTGTTCATCATTTTCCTGCTGCACAGATTTTGCAGAAGCCAGTTTTTCTAGGCAACTTCCAGTATGATTTCCACTATTGAATGAAGGCTCCAGTTGGAAATTTCTATTACCTGGCAAAGAAATTGGATGAAATTGAGTTTTACTACTACATTGATAACTCGTCGTCCTTCCTCCAGCTTGGAATAAATTCATGTGGTGGCTTGTTTTCACAATTTGAGCTTGCTTAGGAGGTTGCAATGCCAATCCTTGCTGTGTGAGTGGTTCTTCAAGATGTTTGTGCGTCAATTTATTTTGAGGTGATGCAGGTCTCAACTTCTGAGAAATGACATCATCTTGGAGACCTTTTTTAAATGAATTTGGACATTGCTGAGGCCTTGATGAGGTGGACGTTACTTCATTAGATGTTCCAGAGTCATCAAGTCCAACACCAAACGGAGCATCTTCAAGGTGCTGGCTTAACAATTCTTCTTCAATATCAGATTCATTGTATTGCTGTGGTGGCTGCTTTTGTTGTTGCGCTCTCTGCAGCTGTTTATATTCCTCTTCAATTCGTGCCAGAAGCCTTTTTATTTCTCGATTGTTAGGGCAAAGCTTAGTAGCCTCCTGTAGATCTGCAAGAGCTCCAGCAAATTGTCTGAGAAAATTAATATTCATCTCATTACTGATATAGTAAATTAGCATTTCCAAATTTACCTTCCAAGCAGAGAAGAAAATTTTCTACTTGGGTTACAAATATGTGAACCACAAAAAATACAGATTAAATGGTTTAATTTTAGTTGATGCCTAGTTATATATTTGAGGCACACATGAAAATTAAAGGTTCTATTGGCAACAATGGATAGCACTTCTCACCTGCTACTTCTTTTGGCCCTTCCTCTAGCATAGTAACCTTCATACGATCTTGGCTTCAATTCCAGTGCTTTAGTAGCAAATTCTTCAGCCATTCCAAAATCCTATCAAAAGGACAAAACACCTGTAAGTCCTTATGTAATCTTGTTGTTATACTCATTACTGGAAAACCACTTCAAGCCACAATTAAAGATTATATCCAGCTGTCCAATCATAGTACTGGGTTGAAAAGATTGCAGGAAGATCTGATTCCAGAAGGAATAATGTTTAATAACATAGAGGTGAGAACATATTTCCTTATCTAAGAAAAAAAACTTAATTGCTATAAAAGGAGGAAAGCTTCCCAAAAATGGATGGTAGATCTGTTTTTAGGGAAACGGTTGAGTAGGCCAGGCCTGTACTCTTTCAGTTGAGTGAGTGGCACCTCCCATAAAATTCTAAAAAAATTGATGGAAGATTTCCCATGACCAAGTCTTGGTTGGCACAGGGGCACAAGGAGTGGAGCAACTGCTTTTTCGTGCCAGAGATCTGGGTTGAGAGCAGCTGTGGTTGAGCTTACTGGGGAAAAAGCAATTCTGGATTTGATACTGTGCAATGAACTCTATTTGATTAGGGAGCCTCAGGTAAAAGAACCATTAGGAGGTAGTGATCACAATATGATTTGTTATGAGCCCAGAGAACCCCAAAATCCAGCAGCAATAGAAATTCACCAAGACAATAGTTACTTAAAAGTTGCTTTTAATTTTCTTTAAACAAAAAAAAGCATCAAACTTTAACTGAAAGTTAACTTAACTCCCTTCTAATTCTAAGTGCATGTAATGTGTATTATGTTCAGGAAAGTTCTCTGTTTCACTGTCCAATCATTCATTTCTCACTTCTCCAAGGCAATTTTCATACTGCGCACAGAATTCAACATTTATAATTTCCACCAGGCTCTTGTGTTTAAAGTTAAAAGGTTACCGCTCAGAAAGTTTCTTGTTGGTTTCAGAGAGGTATTTGTGCTCGTTGGACACATAAAACTGATTTCCTCCAATCAGTCACTTCAATGTCTTGCTGAAGAAACTTGCCCCATCATGGGTTTTCCAAATGATAACCTCTTCTTCCAGGTCACCACGGAGTTCCTCTTGTTTCCCTTATTTCAGGAGATAAACTCCAGCCAGACATTTCCTCTTGTAAGGACTACAAGGGTTTTGAACAGGCTGAATTCAGAACTCACAACCTGTCTTCCAAATGGTTTTTTTTCAACAAACCTGCCAGCTTGCCATTTTGCAGCCTCAACTGCTATTGTAAAACTGACCTCTCTCTCCAAAAGAGAAATCACCTGTTTGTTTTTTCCCCTCTCTGCTTGTAAAAATCAAATTATCTCTTCCTCTGCTACAAGGAAAAAGTCCAAGTTTATCCAGCCTTATAATTTGAGTCCTCCAGTCTAATAATATACTCCTAAATCTTTTTTACACATCCTCCATTCAACAAGACAACCAGAATTCCAAGAGCATTACAAATATGCCCTTGCCAACATTTTGTACAGCTGTAATATGACACTTCAACTCCTGTACCTCAGTGCTAAAGGTGATTGTGCCAAATGCCTTCTTTCCTACACTGTCTACCTGTGTGATCACTTCCAGAAAAATATGTACCTGAATTTCCAGGTCACTTTGTTCTACAACACTCTTTAAACCCCCACCATTCACCGTGCAAGTCCTCTCCTGGTTTGACTTGTCAAACTGCAATACTTCACACATATAAATTGATCTTTGCCTGCTATTCCTTGGCCCAGTGACTGTCATGATCTATTGTAATCTTAGATGACCTTTCTCTCTGTCCACTATAAGGTGTCATCTGCAAGCCCACTAATTCAGTAACTCAACCACCTATATTCTTATTCAGATCATTAATATAAATGATGGTTGCAGCAATGAACCCGTCAGGATTCCACTTATCACAGGCCTCCAGTCTGATAAACAACCCTCCACAATAACCATCTATCACCTACTGTCAATCCAATTTTGCATTCAATTGGCAATTCACCCTGGGTCTCATGAGATCTGACCTGGATGAGCTCATGCAGAACCTTATTGAAGTGCACGTAGACAACTTATCCAGCCCTCAATTTTCTAGGTCGTCACTTAAAATTTGTGATGCACCATTTCCCATGCATAAAAGCATGCTTACTATTGCTAACCAGTGCTTTCTTTTTCAAATCATGTGCATTTTGTCTCAGAATTCCTTAAAATAAATTATACACCACTGTGGCAAGGCTCACCAGTCTAGTTTTCACACTTTTACTTGCAGCTTTTCTTAAATAAGAGCACAACATAACAATGATACAAACATCTCTATCAGGGCTCCCTCGCTTCCCACAATGGCCTAGGATAGATATGATCAAGGCCCAGGGATTTATTCTCTTCCTGTTTACTTTTTTGCCCTTAATACGTGTGGATTTTTCTTCCCAATCTCCTTGACGTTGTCTGCTTGAGCTATCTCATGCCCCTTCTTTGCCCTCCATAATTTTCCTCTTCAGCATACTCCTTCACATGGAATTGATTTGATTGCAAATGTCATATACCTCCTTTGTTTTCTTGACCCGAGGTGAATTAATGAGAGTTTATTGTTTTAAACTGAATTGGCAGGGGGAGGGGAGCTAGACTGATCGGGAAATGGGTAGTAACATAGGGGTAGTAGCTCTGATAGACTGTGAAATCTCAAACCTGGAGGGAGCAGAGAGATAGGAAAGTTTCAGAGAGGGTGTCAGGCAGCAGATTGGAGAGAGCAGGCTGGTACAGCTTCAAGGTATCGTCTATGAATGCACGGAGTATAAGGAATAAAATGGATGAGCTTGAGACGCAAATGGACTTTGGAGGTTATGATGTTATCGGAGTAATGGCTGCAGGAGGGACAGGATTGGGAAATTAATGTTCCAGGGTATCTCTCTTTGGCTTGGCTTCGCGGACGAAGATTTATGGAGGGGGTAAAAAGTCCACGTCAGCTGCAGACTCGTTTGTGGCTGACAAGTCCGATGCGGGACAGGCAGACACGATTGCAGCGGTTGCAGGGGAAAATTGGTTGGTTGGGGATGGGTGTTGGGTTTTTCCTCCTTTGCCTTTTGTCAGTGAGGTAGGCTCTGCGGTCTTCTTCAAAGGAGGTTGCTGCCCGCCAAACTGTGAGGCGCCAAGATGCACGGTTTGAGGCGATATCCAGGGTATACGTCCTATCGAAAAGACAAAAAGAGATGAGGTGGCTCTGTTGGTGAAGAATGAAATTCAGGCTCTGGAAAGACATTAAATCAGGTGGAGTGGAGTCTGTTTGGATAGAGTTGAGAAATTGCAAAGGCAAAAGAACCATAATGGGGGTCATATACAGACCTCCAAACAGTGGCTCTGATGTGGGAATCAGTATAAATAAAGAATTAAGAATGGCATGTCAGAGTGGGAGAGATACAGTAGTTATGGGTGACTTCAACTTGCAAGTGGACTGGGAAAATCAAGTAGGTGTGGGAAAGCTAGAGAATGAGTTTATAGAATGTTTCCGAGATACATTCTTGGAGTAGCTTGTGACGGAACCTACCAGGGGGAAGTCGATTCTGGATTTGATACTGTGCAATGATGTGGAGTTAATAAGGGACCTTGAGGTAGGGGTGCCATTAAGAAATAGTGACCATAGTATGATAAAATGGAAGGACATTCTAGCTGGGAGGACAACTGGGCAAAAATGGCAGGTATTTCTAGACATTTTTCACAGGATTCAGAATGGATTCATTCTAAGGAGGAGGAAAGGCTCTACGAGGAGCAAATGGCAACTGTGGTTGACAAAGGAAATCAAGTGCAGTATCCAATCCAAAAGAAATAAGTATAAGATGGCAAAGCAGAGTGGGAGGTTAGAGGATTGGGAAGCCTTTAAAAAATAGCAGAGAGAAACTAAGAAAGTCATTCAGGAGGGGATAATGAAGTACAAGAGTACATTGGCAAGTAATATAAAATAGGATAGCAAAAGCTTCTTCAGTTATGTAAAAAGGAAGAAATTGGTTAGGACCAAATTTGGGCCCTTAAAAATGGAGAAAGGTGAAATTATCAATGGGAACATGGAGATGGCTGAGGAATTTAACAAATACTTTCCATCTGTTTTCACCAAGGAGGATATAGGTTGTGATCAGATAAGGGGAAGGGGTCAAGCAGTATCTAGGGGGTGAAATTACCAAAGGAAACAGAATTTGATGGATATTCAGATCCAGAAACAGGTGGTAGTGAGCAAATTGTTAGAACTGAGGCCTGATAAATCCCCTGGGCCTGATGGGCTGCATCCCAAGGTGCTTAGAGAGGTTGCTCTGGAAATTGTGGAAGCACTAGTTGACATTTTCCAAAGTTCTTTAGATTCTGGGGAAGTGCCTGCAGACTGGAGAGTGGCTGATGTTGTACCACTTTTTAAGAAGGGAGGGAGAGAGAATACAGGAAATTATAGACCGGTCAGCCTGACGTCAGTGGTGGGGAAGATATTAGAATCCATCATTAAAGGAGAAATAGCAGAACACTTAGGAAGGAATAATAGTATCGGTGCTGGTTAGCATGGCTTCCTTAACGGAAAATCATGCTTGACTAATCTCCTAGAATTTTTTGAGGACATAACAAGGAGGGTGGACTCAGGAGAGCCAGTGGATGTGGTGTACTTGGACTTCCAGAAAGCCTTTGATAGTTAGCAAAATCAAGGAGCATGGTATCGGCGGTAGGGTGCTGTCATGGATAGATAGTTGGTTGAGAAACAGGAAACAAAGGGTTGGAATAAACGGGTCATTTTCTGGATGGCAGAATGTGACGAGTGGGGTTCCACAAGAATCGGTATTGGGTCTTCAGTTTTTCATCATTTATGGAAATGATTTGGATGAGGAGATTAATAACTACATATGCAAATTCGCAGATGACACTAAACTGGGTGGTAGTGTGAAGTGCGAGGAGGATGTCAGAAAATTGCAAGAGGACTTGGACAGTTTAGGGGAGTGGGTGGAAAGATGGCAGATGAAGCTTAATGTGAGTAAATGTGAGGTTGTCCATTTTGGAGGCAGAAACATGAGAGCAGAATATTATTTAAATAGAGATAAGCTAGGGAGTGGGGTAAGAGCAGATAGGTTAGAAAGATGGAGATATGAGGGGAGACATGATTGAGGTATTTAGGATTATCAAAGGGCTTGACAGGGTGAAATCAGAGTACATGTTCCCAATGATGGGAGAGACTAGGACTAGAGGGCATAGTTTAAGAATAAAGGGAAAGCCATTTAAGACAGAAATGAGGAATTTTTTTTTACCCAGAGAGTTATCGATCTGTGGAATGCATTGCCACAGAGGGTAGGGGGAGGATTCGCTGGATAGATTTAAGAGAGAGTTGGATAAGGCTCTTGTGGGCAGGGGAGTTAAGGGGATAAGGCTAGGATTGGTTATTGAAAGAGAAAGATCAGCCATGATCCGATAAATGGTGGTGCTGGCTCCACGGGCCAATTGGCCTACTCCACCGCCGATTGCCCTATTATGCAAGTGGCTGATGCACCAAAATTCAAGTACATAAACTACAATTGTATACATTAAATTAAAATATGGCAAGACTGAAAAAAATATAAATGGATAGATGAATATTCAGTTGTGCAAGAAAAAAAGTTTCAATAGTGCAGAATTATTTTTTTGTTGTTGTTCCATAATAGTTGATTAGAAGTGTAGTAATGGGGAGGTTCGAGCCCAATAGTTGTTGGGGAAAAAAGTGTTCTTGAATCTGGAACTGCTGGAGTTCAGGCTTCCGTACCTTCTGCTTGTAATCATGACTAGGGTGCTGGGAATTCTTTACGATTTTGGCTGCCTTCTTGTGACAACATCTCACTTGGACATCTTTAAGGAACGTGAGGTTGTGCCCCTTGTGGACTTGGTTGCATTTGCTACTTTTTGTAGCCTCCTGCTTTTATGGATATGCAAGTTACCAAAAAGTGATGCAGCCAGTCAGTACACTTTCCCAGTAAACCAGGTTCAAAAGCATATTTAATCACATGACAAATCTCCTCAGACTATTTAGAAAATAGTCATTGGTGTAGCTTCTTCATGACTGCCTCAATCAGCGAGGCCAAGACTTTCCGAAGCAGGAAGAAAGGTCTGCACTAGGAGAGGTCCTCCAATGTATGGATTCTCTGAAACCTGAGGGTACTAACCCTCTCTACCATCAATGAAGACAGGCACATGGTCCCTCAGGCTTCCCTTCTTAAAATCTACACAACCACATTCTCCATCCTATATTCTGATTCATCCATACATATTATTTGGCCAACAACACTGTTGTCATCAGCGAACGTAGATTGCATTGGAGTTGAACGTGGCCACAGAGTGATGAGTGTCCAAGAAGAGCAGGGAACAGCTTTAATTTGCCCATGTTGGTAGTCAGTGAGGAGGTGATGTTAACAATCTGCACTGATTGGGGTCTACTGATGATGTAATCAAGGATCCAGTTGCAAATGGTCAAACAGAAGCCCAGATCCCTGAGTTTGATTAGTTTTGCTGGAATGATAAAGTTAAAAACCATGCTGTACTCAATGAACAAAAGTGTGACGTAGGTTTTCTAGTGGTCTAATTTTTCTAGTGGTCTAATTGCTGGCACATGCCAGCAAGATGGCATGTGCTGTTGAACTGTTGTGATAAAAGGCAAATAGAAGTGGGTCCAGGTCCTTTGAGGAGTTGATTTCTTCTATAAGCAACAACTCAAAGCACTTCAACAAAGTAGACAGATGTGCCACCTGCTGATAACCTTCGAGGCAGGTCACTTATTGTTCTTGGGTATCAGTATGATGGATGACCTTTTAAGGCAGATGGGGAACTCAGACCGTTGCAAGAGGTTGAAAATGTCCTGCATAAATTCCACACAAGTTCTTAGGATGCAGCCAGTTACACCATCTGTGCTGGACACTGAGGATTCAACCTCCAGAAGGTTCTTTTCCCATCAACCTCAGAAACTAAGAGCACAGCATCACTGAGGGTGGTGGGGGCTTGTGAAGGTACATCATTGCATTTCCTTTTGATGTGAGCAAAGACAACATCAAACTAATCCAAAAGAGATATATTGCTGTTAATTATACTACCTCATTTCGCCTTATAGGATCATCCACTGAACAAATAAAGTTAAAGCTGACCATGCTCAATATTTTCTGATGGTTGTTATCAACATTAAAGTACAAACTATAAATCTCTTTTCTAAGCTCTGGGATATCCTTGAAAATCACCAACAACTGTTACAGTTCGAAAAGTAGGAATCTTCAATGAACAAAATTATATCTCTGCTTGCAAAGGTGCACTGTTAATTTACAGTTAGGTGCCCATTATAGATCTCAACGCTTAATGAGATGGCATAAGCAAAAAAAAATTGCTGAAAATAAATGGTAATTGATATGGTTTATCTTCAATTTTGATAAATGGAATAGTGCAGCTTTAAAATGAGGTATGCATGTTTGCTCAGAAGGTAACTAAAGTAAACATCTTGTAAGTCGGAAGCATCCAGCTTATTTTTGTCCATCATCAATAAGATAAAACACAGGCAGGCTTCTTTTATTGTACACCAACACAGCACGTTGGAAATTCTAGCAACTTATTGATGTGTTGTGGCATTCAATGTTATTGTATTAATTCAAATCTTCTTAAGTAATGTCTTTTATCACATAATTCAATGGTCATCTGAATACAGTAAAATCCCCATTATTCGGCACTCAATCAACTTGCCAAAATATAGAGAACAAATGCATGTATCAAATTTAAAATAAATAAAGCTTTAAATAAAAGTTTAAAATTGAAAAGGTAAATGTTCCCCAAAGCAACACACAACCCCAGAGCAGTTGTTTGAATAAAATGGATTTATCTTGTAAACGTGAGGGGGGGGGGGGGGGGGGGGGGGATTAATTATGACAGCTTAATGTAGCAGCTAGCGCAACTGGGCTTCAAATTTAAATTTTGTAAGCTACAAGAATTAGCTGATTAAAGTATTCGACAGCATATAGGACCACCCCCCACCCCCCCCCCCACCCCAAAAAGTCACCTTAAAAACCACCCTAGGTCCTTGTATGCAATGGTGACATTTTCGTGCCGCCATTTTGGACACTGAAATACAAACAGAGTAGAGGCTTTCCTCCGCAAGATGGCGACAGGTGGAAATTGCTCAACTTCAAGAAGCCCACAGAGGTGCTGCGGCTGTCCAGGAAGTGGGCCCACAGATTCGCAGACCACCTTGGGTGGCCCACACTTTTCCGAGTTGCCGCCACTGCTCATTTCCCAGTGAGAAGGCCTGCTCATTTGATTCTGCCAGCTCATTCTCTCCCACAATGTTTTGAGAGGAGTGCTGGACCTCAATGAACAGGCTTTGTTCGATGAGCATGGCCCCCGAGAAAATTGAATAAGACGTGGGGGTGGGTGAGTGAGCTGAGCTCAACAGGCTGCTCACTGCCACACGTCCCAGCACCTCATTCAATGTGTTCGGGGAGCCGTGCTCGTCGAACAAAGGCTCAATGTGGAGCCTCATTACTGAGGCCCAGCGCTCCCCTTAAAGCAAGTGATCTATTGTCTGGGCCCTGCCCTTTGCCCTGGCTTCTCTTCCTCCTATGGGTCCCAGTGTGCCTATCAATCGACGTTTGTACAGTGGGGAAGCAGCCTGAGCTTCAACGTGTGCTCATGTGCGAGGAGGCTTCGGCATCTCGGCCATGCAAGGCTGGAGGGTTTCCATTGAGGTGAATGAAGGTAAATACACTAAAACTCATGCTAAAATTAGAGGGGGGGGGGTCCTCTAGATGCCATCAAATACGGTAATTAAAGACTACAATACTGATTTCTTTTCCAAATTACTTTGTGTTTTGTCTTTTAAAGTGTATTCTTAATATAGGTGTCTTAGTTTGGCATTGGAAGAGTCTCAGTTAACCCGAAAATTCACATATCTGACACTCACAATCCCCGTAGGTGCCAAATAATGGGGATTTTACTGTATTTATTAAAGATCACAGCACAGAAAATTTAGCAGTTTCTTAAACCTGGTTTAGCTGTCATGGCTAGAAAAGACTCCTTCATTTTGAAAAAGGTGAGCTAAACATTGTACCAAACAAATAGTTCACAATCATTGTTACAAAAGAAAGCTAATCTTTGTCACCCATGAATGCAACTGGTATTAAGTTAAATTCTTAGTGTTCAGCACATCATCTTACAAATTTAAGGATAAGAACTCAGGCTTTACGTAAATTAAATCAGATAGAAGAGCTTACGTTAGTTTTCCTCCGACATCTTGACAAGTTTAAGTAAAGAGAAATCTTGAGATCTCTAAAAGATTTCACTTCATCCCCGAATCCTTCTCTTGGAAATTTCTTTAAAGCATATTGGTATCTCTGGGCCGCCTCCTTCATCTTTCCTTTCTGCAGGAATAGACGACAAAAATTACATATTATTTGTAATATAATTACTAATTTAGTTTTAACAGTTTAATGTAGAAGTTCATTCATAATCATAAGGCATTAGCTTACTCTGTAGAACAAGACTATAATTTGGAATGGCTTGATTCAGAGATGGAAAGGTAATCCCATATATGAATATCAAAATCTGTTGTTCTTGCATTATCGGGGGCGGGGGGGGGGGTCACCAGCATATAGCAAGCAATAGAAAGCAATCTTATATCATCAGGTAGTAGTACAATTTAGATGGGAGCAGACCAAGCAATTCTGCAGACATACAAAGGCATGGTTAGAATGCAATGTGTAAATGCAGAAAGCAGAGTGAATAAATTGAGGTGCAGGCACAAATAACCATGGAAGAATAGAATGTTTTTCTGATCAGTGAAGGGTCACTCGCCAAGGACTAGATACTTAACATTCCTGTTTACAAATAATTCAATACAGCTAGGGGAAGAAAGAAACACGGGCTAGCAGTACTGATTAGGGAAAATAATGTATCACATTTGAGTCAAGAAGCACAAAGAGTGCTGTCAAGCTCCTAGACTGTTCACCTTGTTAGATCCCATGTGCCTTAGCCTTTCAAACCAGCCTATCACAAATGACTTTATCCAATGTCTTATTCGTCCATACAGGCACATTTACTCTCTGCCTTCTATCTTGTCAGTTACCTCCTCAAAAAACCTCAAATTACTAATAAAGGATTTCCCCCTTAAAAAGCCAAGTTGACTATTGCTAAGCATCTTCTGCCTTTCAAAATGTACACAAACTCCATAGAACCACTTACAGCACAGAACAGGCCAGTTCGGCCCTACTAGACCATGCCGTAACAAATTCCCACCCTCCTAGTCCCACTGACCAGTACCCGGTCCATACCCCTCCAGTCCTCTCCTCTCCATGTAACTATCCAGTCTTTCCTTAAATACCTTAGGATTTTATTCAATCATTTCCATACCACTGACAAAACCCTCACTGGCCTGTACTTATCAAGCTTATTGCTGCTGCTCTTCCTGACTGAAGGACCAATATTAGCTAATCCTCCAGTCCTCTGGTACTTCATTTGTGACCACAAAAATCTCTGTTGATGAGGTCATACTTCCCAATCTTGCCTCCGCCACCCCCACCCCGTTATCAAATACCATAGATTAAGAAAACTTTAACCAACCTAAGATCGGACATTAACAGTCATTCTGGTATTAAGAGCTGTTTGCAGTAGAGTTCCAGGAGACAGGAGAAAAGGAATTTAAAGATGGATCTTTCACTGTGATAGTGTTGAAATAAACTTCAAGTCCTTCAACTCTTTAGTTGAGGCCTGTGAACACATTTTCCTAGACCATCACAAGAGTAAGCTAGATTAACAATTGCACCATGCAAACCAGACAATACTTGTGGTGCAATGCACAAAACTGCTGGAGAAACTCAGCAGAAGACAAATGAAGCCTGAACCTTTCCTCAGACGCACCAAAAATCAGATAGATGCCTTAATATAAAGGTGGGGGGAGGGGAAGGGGAGAAGCACAGGCTGACGGATAAGAGGTAATAGGTGGATACAGATGGGGGAGTAGAAGAGAAAGCAAAGCTAAGAAAAATAGCTCTCTAATAGGAGAAAGGGGTCGGGAGCTATGGAAAGCGGATAGGGGAGGAAAGGGAACGATGTGTTTGGACATGGGTTCCCTTTGTAGGTAGCACTAATTGTGGAGAATAGGGTTGATGTGGAAGCTGGTGGGTTGGTAGGTAAGGACAGGGGGAATCCTGTCCCGTTGAGTCTGTGGGGTGGGAGGAAGAAGGGACAGGGTAGATGCATAGGAAATAGGAGATGCAGGTGATGTGAGATAGGGGAAGCTCAGATGTCCTGTAATGGAAAGCCTCACACTGCAAGCAGATGCAGCAGAATTGGGGGAATTAAGAGAAATGAAAAGAATCCTTACAGGAGACAGGTAGGAAGAGATCTAGTCAAGAAAACTGGAAGTTAGGATGTTTAGTGCAGATAGTTTGTCTCCTGAAATGAACACAGAGAGATCAGGAAAGGGGAGTGAATTACCTTTGAGGTCAGGGTAGAAGTTGACACCAAAGTGGATAAAGTTGATGATCTTGTCATGGGTGCAGGAGGCAGCACCAATGTAGTCATCAATGCGGAGCCAGACAATACCCTAGGAATTGCACAGAAGTGCTGGAGAAACTCAACAGATCATGCAGAATTCATGGAAAGCAATATAAGCAGTTGATGTTTTGGGCCTGATGCCCAAATAAGAAGGTAATGGGGAAGGAGCATGGGCCAACAGGTGATAGGGAAAGATGAAGGAGTTGAGAGGTGATAGGAGGGGGGCAGAGGGCTAAGAAAGGTGTTCTCTGATAGGAAAAAGGCTCTGAACAGAAGTCAGAGGAGACAAAGGAAAGAGATTGGGGGGGAGGGGGGTGATGGTTACTGGAAATTTGAGAGGTTGATATTGATGCTGTCGGTTGGAAACTGCAGAGTAATAATGTTGTCCTCAACCTGGCAGTGTCCAATTTTCAATAACCTTCTCTCCCAGTTTTCAGTACAACAAAACTCTATTAATCCTGCACACTTGAAACTTGTGTGGTGACAGGTTGATGGAATTTTCTAGATTATTGGATGCTCTAGCATAAAACACTTAACTGACTTTTTTTCAAGGTGTTATACAATTGCGCAATAGCTATCCAGTGTTTATCTGGTAAAGTGAAAGGAACAAAAACACAAAATTGCTGGAGGAACTCAGCAGTCTCGTAGATTCCATAGGAGGTAAAGATATAGTACAACTCCGATTATCCGAAATCGGATTCTCCAAAATCATCAGTTCTCCGAAATTTTTTCGGAGCCAAACTGACCGGGAACTTCAGGCTTCTGGTGGAAGTGGGCTCCTGGCAGCAATGGGAAACACGGTTTCCCGGCGGCAGCAGTGAAGACCTCAAGCTACCAGGCAGGAGCGGGACCCTCAGGCTCCTACCATGAGTGGGGCCTCGGTGGGGAGGTGTCAGTGATCGGCATGGCCAGCATTTTTTTTGGTGTGAATTAAACATTATTTTAATGTTCAAAAAGCCTTTCCTAGTTGTTCGTCGTTGTTTAAACACTGTTACTATTGTTATTTGTTGTTGATACTGGGCTGTTTTTAAAAAATGACCTCTTCTCAACATGGAAGCGCGCAAAATCTACCCCAGCATGCGCTAGGGCATGATATATGTCCATAAGTGACAGAGAGAATGTGCCCTCACCATTCCTATGTTGCCTCCATCCGGCGAATCTGTTAGGGGACTCCATTCTAAGTACTCCAGCCGTTCCAGCAGGGCAATGGCTTCATGGACTGTTTTGCTGCTTGCCATTCCCATCAAGGGTAAGACCACCCCTCTGAGGTCAGGGTGAACGGTGATGATTAGATCCCCATCCAAGGTAGGGGTTACCTGACGTTCTCAGGGAGGCTGCGCTGGGAAGCCTGCCATAGAGGTTGGTGATAAGGGCCCATTCCCTGATGACCCTCGTGCCCTAACTAAGTGTGTGACTGCTGTCAGCACGCCAGGTCCCATTCCAACAGCTTGGGAAACCTGGCCCACACTGCAGTTACTACCCAGTCTCACAGCGTGCTTTCCTCCTCAATCCCTTCAGGATGCACTCAAAAGGATCGCCCTGCCTGTCTAGACTTAAAGGAGACAAGCTGGTTATAATTTGGAAGTAACTTCTTCAAGATGGCCTTATTAAGTCCCCAGCAATGACTAAGGCATCAGGATGGTCTTCATGGATCCAACCAAGCTTACCATTTGCCTGTAGAGGGATATAAACTGCAGGCAGGATAAAAAGAGATGAATTCCCTTGAGAGCTAGAAGGTTGCTAATCTTGGAACAGAATCCCACACGAGCACCACAAAGAGTTAATGAATGATGAAGCAGACACCACTGCCTCTTCTTTTGCCCAAGGAAGTCCACATGATATCTGGAGAAATCTTCAGAGTGAAGGGGTGTGTCCAGAGAGCTGGGCACAAGCTATTTCTCTGTCAAATACAGTACACAATAATCCCTCATGTTCCCGTGGTAGATAAGTATTTGAATTTGTATAAAGGGTATAATCAGCATACAGGATGGAGAGTGAAAACTTAGCTAAATGGTGCACTACAGGATGTTATTCCCAACAGTTTTTAAATTCACTTTTAGATGCCGCCCAGTATTGTTGTATGATAAATTTTCCAGCAAAACTGGTATGTTTCAAGAGAGCCTGAGAAACAGAACAACGTGAATGCATTGGAATTGTGGCCCTTGTATGTTAACAGTGAGAGAACTCATTAAAAGGCAAGATTCCATTTTAATGGAAATCTGATATTTGTCAAGCCAAGGTAGTGTTAAGTTTTAATCTGCTGAGAATAGTACTTTAAAAACCCCTATGTATAATACATCAACATGATTAAAGTTGAAAGAATTTAACTTTTTCACATCTCATTTTCATTCCAGGAATTTATAAAAGACTAAACAATTTTCATTTTAATATTAAGAAAATCTCACTGCCTCTTCAATATTTTTTTTTAATACAACTATATTCAATATAGCTTCTCTTGTTCCAAATTAAATTAGAAATTTAAAAAAATCATACCTTATAAAGTAGGTTACCCTCTTCCATTAGTTTCTGTAATAGTATGATCAAAATGTCTGGTTTGGATGTAGCCATTGCCCAAGCTGCATTACCTGTATAAGTAAAAAGGCAAATTCACACCAGAGCAGAGAAAAGATAAAGTTCTCTTACTTAATAGCATAAGCATAACAATTACAGCACGGAAACAGGCCATTAGGCCTTTCTAGTCCGCACCGAACCAAACACTCCTTTCTAGTCCCACCTCCCTGCACAATGCCCATAACCCTCCATCTTCTTCTCATCCATATACCTGTCCAACCTTTTCTTAAATAATACAATTGACTCCGCCGCCACTATTTCTCCCGGAAGATCATTCCACACGGCTACCACTCTCTGAGTAAAGAAGTTCCCCCTCATGTTACCTCTAAACCTCTGCCCCTTAATTCTTAACTCATGTCCTCTTGTTTTAATCTTTCCTCCTCTTAACGGAAATAGTCTATCCACATCCACTCTGTCTATCCCTTTCATAATCTTAAATACTTCTATCAAATCCCCTCTCAACCTTCTACACTCCAAAGAATAAAGACAACTTGTGTTTAAAAGTCTAATTCCTGAATAACCACAAGAATTTCTGTAGCTTTTAGAATGTACTAATGGACGCATTGAAGAAAGGGAATGAAGAGAGGAGAGAGTTAATGCAAGGTGTAAGAAGTCAAAACAATTGGTTGTTATTTCCATTAAAAACATCTTTTGCTTACAAAAATCATACAGATAAAATGGTTACTTTGGCAAATAAGTTTACTGTTGTAATAAATGTTATTTTCAACTACATTTGATTTTCAAAAATAATTAATGCTTATAATATCCTAAACACATCAAAATGATTCACCTATCAGTATAAAAACTGAAATCCATGTCTTTTAGATATATTGAACGACATTCACCAACTTCCCCGAAAACAAAATAATTTGGTTAATGTGGATTTCAACAATGATTGGATATGGTTAAAAAAGTTTTGTCATAGAATGTGCTCATTTTTTGAAATATATCAAATATAGTCATTATAGAAATGAAAAATTATTCACAACATTTAAAAAAGAGCAATGTGGATTTAAGGAAGTACTGAATGTATGTCTACATATCCAAGGTATTTCACATTTCCATCAGAGAAAAATGAGCACACAAATGGCTAAAGAGCCAACAATAGTAAGAGTGTGGGAACCAATGCACAAAATTGCAGCTCCTTGCAAAAGCCAGTTTTTAAGGCAAGCAGAATTACGGACATAGAAAAGATTAGCAGAAGACATGTAATGTACTTTTTCAGTAACAAAGAAGCACAGCACATCAGGTCCAGCCTTGATATTCCAATTGGCAGAAAATTGCCCAGGTAAGGTCGTGTTGCATGAAATTTCATGAGAATTCTAATCCAATAAGAAAAATCCAAAAAGCTGCCATACTAAAAATATAAATACAAAATGATAATTGTTGGAGGTCAATCTTCCCTGGCTGCTACTGCAGAAGCTCTTCATGTCATTTATCAAAGGGCTAACCAGCTGTTCTGTGGCCTGCTATCTATCAGAAGATTATGGGAAGGGGGGGGGGGGGAGCCAGGGGTAATGACTGCATCCTGCTTGCAGTTCAGCAAACAAACCTGTTCATATCCACACACAGTAAGAAACTAGATGACTCCAGACATGGCTGATAGATGACAAGTAATATTTAGACCACAAAAGTGCATAGCAATGGCCATCGCCAACAAGAGTCTAACCATTTACTTTTGACATTACCATATCTGAATTATTCAATCAACATTGTAAGGTCGCCAATAACCAACGAGCTGCCGGACAAGAACCATGGCCACAAGGGCAGATCAGAGGCCTTGCAGCAAATTATCTGATATTTCAAACTAATTTTTAGAGAGCAATTACAGATTTTAAAATTGACAATCAAATCAGTTTACAAACAATTGTATACTTCACAAATTAGTACAAAACACAGGAAAAAAAAGACAAAAGTGCTTCCCTTATATCAGGTAGAATAATAAATACTGTAATCTCAGTTCTATATCTCATCAGTTTTAAATGCATACCTAGTTTTGCACCCTTCTTCAGCAGCATCAAGACAACTGAACTGTTGCAGCATCCAATTGCTCGGTCTAATGGACACATTCCACTGTGGTCAACATGTTCAATCATGGCACCTCTTTCCACTAGATACTGAACCTGCACACAAAATAGGAACTTAAACAACCTGAGATAGCAAAAAGACAAACACCTCTCATTGTCCTATCAATTTTTAAAAATATTTTTCAGAATCATTACACTGGAAATTGTCCCTAAGGTGAGAAGACAGCAGGAAGCTGCTTAGAGTTCAGGAAATCCTGTCAACCAAATTAAATGGCAGATTTCTCATCATGACTAACAATATTGTAAGGGAGCTTGGGAAGCAAAACCTGTGGAGAAGATCACAATATCGAGCAAAATGGGATTGGTAAAGAGGAAACAGATCAGAAGTGGAGGGGAGTTCAGGGACAAAGTTGGGAGTGGAAGTCAAGGGAAATCACATGGTGGAAGCACAGAAAGAATGTGGCTGAACTCGGACAGGAGTGTAGTCTATATACTAAAGCAGGCAGTGGATTGGAGTAATGGAGATCAGCAAAGTCAACGGCAGCATGATGCAAGATCAATGATGGAGAGGGTAAATATTAGTGGAGTTGTGGTGTGGGAACACTAGTGATAATGTGGGTGAAAAGAGATGGAAATGTGTTGTGGAATGAATCATAGGGTTTGTGAAGGAGATCCAGGGTGCACAGAACAAAAGACTGGGAGAGTAATTGGTGGTGGATGATGACATCTCCCAAAATGTAGAAACTGATTCTGAGTCTAAAGAATTTTGGTAGATGACAATCTTGCATTCACTATTTCCATGGTCACTTGCTTTGTATAAAGTAGTAGGGTGAGTTGAGAAAGTGGTTAAACAAAAAGCATTCAGAATCCTGGGCTTTATAAATAGAACACAAGAACAAGAAACTTTATGAAACACCATTTTAGCCACAAATGGAGCAGCGCATCATGCTCCAAGTACAACTCTTCAGGAAAGATGTAAAAGTGTTATTTAGAGAGTTACCAGAATGATTCCGGAGAGATGAGATTTACATGGATAGAGAAATTTGGGATGCTTACTTTGAAACAGTGGTGGATGTAAAGAGAACTTATGGTTATTGATAAAGTTACTGTGTAGTCAATATCCAAGGGTCAAGAAATGCAGATTAATCAAAAGTGACAATATATTTTTTTAAACACACCAAGTGACTGATTGGGATTTGCATAACATTGGAAATGCATTCAATTCTCCGATTCAAAGAGAGTTGTGCAAATATCTAAAAGTAAAGATTCCAGCCACTCCCTCCCACCACCACCCCACCCCCCCCCCCAATTATTTTCAAGTGATGAATGGATAAAAGGTTTTTACATCCTTTCTAGTCTTGGTTGATGTTCTGTGTTAGCACTTCAACTGATCATTGGTGGAAGATGCTTCAATTGTAATCAATCCTGCTCTTTGGAACTTGTTGCTACGATAACTTTGAATCTACATTCTCATTTTGAAATCTAGTAATTGTTCTAAGTTGCTTCTTTTTCTACATAGCTTGGCATACATTCAAACTCAATATTAACAATGTTTTTTTCAATATTTATAGTAACATTGAAATTTCACATCCAAAAATATATGTTAAAAATCAAGAAGATAGATTACATTTAAATCATATAATTTTATCCAAGATACCCTACATTTTAATCACAGATTATATTGTATTGATATTTTATTATTTTATTTAAAAAAAAGAAAATCTAAACCCACTACGAAGAAAGAAGCTGTTTGGCCAAAAAAAGATAGAATTCTTATCAGTGATAAATTACCTCATTAATCAACATTTCTACCTTCATAACAAATCAAAGATTATAAAAGTCATTCAAAAAGGATCCCCATAGTGTTTGAAAATTTAAATTCAAATCGAAAATTGAGCATCTAATCTTCTGTAAATTTAAACATGACACTGCCACGTAGCCACTGAGCAACACTGCCTACCTCGCCAGAAGAGAAATAAAAGCTAATACATGCAACTCAAATGCTGTTAGTTATGTCACTCTCCCCAACAATACCAAATCAATCAGTTAAGGTATTAGGTTTAAAATCAACTTTAAAAAGTAGAGAGAAAGTATGAAATACTTTGTTCCATTGATGCATTTATTGCAATGAGGAGCTCCATTCGCATAAAAACGAGATAGTTTGCCTTTGGACATGTGATCCTTGTGGACTACTTTAAATTTTAGGAGTGGCAGGCACATAAAGATGAGATATTAACCAATTTGAAAAGTTTCTTCAGAGTTTAAGAGCTGTAGGTCCTGTTCCCAGGCTTTTTAAATTATATTTGAGGGGGCCTCTCTTATTTTCAACAACATATCATAGATGTTAGATATTTCTTCTTCTTTGGCTTGGCTTCGCGGACGAAGATTTATGGAGGGGGTAAAAAGTCCACGTCAGCTGCAGGCTCGTTTGTGGCTGACAAGTCCGATGCGGGACAGGCAGACACGGTTGCAGCGGTTGCAAGAGAAAATTGGTTGGTTGGGGTTGGGTGTTGGGTTTTTCCTCCTTTGCCTTTTGTCAGTGAGGTGGGCTCTGCGGTCTTCTTCAAAGGAGGTTGCTGCCCGCCAAACTGTGAGGCGCCAAGATGTACGGTTTGAGGCGTTATCAGCCCACTGGCGGTGGTCAATGTGGCAGGCACCAAGAGATTTCTTTAGGCAGTCCTTGTACCTTTTCTTTGGTGCACCTCTGTCACGGTGGCCAGTGGAGAGCTCGCCATATAATACGATCTTGGGAAGGCGATGGTCCTCCATTCTGGAGACGTGACCCATCCAGCGCAGCTGGATCTTCATAAGCGTGGACTCGATGCTTAACCATTATAGAAAGGTTGTAAATTTAAAATTACATCAATTAAATTCTTATTGGTCCTCTTAGGAAATGTACATAATTGAGATCATAAAAAATCTCTAATCTGCAGATAACGAAAATTGAGTATTTGGTAGACTGTATTTTACTGAAAGTCATTCAGAGGAAGTGAGACTTCCTTCGACAAATAAATCTTTAAGATATTTAATGCTCAATCAATATCATTCTTTAAAAGTTACTTCAATCATAGAAGGTTGAAAAAATAGGACTAGAAAGAGTAAATCTCATTAAACAAAAATGTTTTCTAAATTGTATCCATATCCTCAAAGTATGTTTAACCACCAGATTATTAGTTAATTTATTTTAAAATATAGGAAGTGAGGATCCACGATGAGAAAAAAATTTTGTAACAGAATTAGATTCCAAAGAGATCCATATTGGACAATCTTCATGGTTAATATAGTATAACCAGAATGTAAGGTTTTGCATATTGACTGCCTAATAATAAAACCTAAAGTTTGACAAGGCTAAATCTTCATTCTTTTTAGTTTTTATACAAGAAGATAAGAATAAAAACAGACAATGTCTGAAAACGGTATAAAAATTTAGGTTATATATTCAATTTACTAGAGTTGATCTGACCAACCAAAGGGGGCAACTAATTGGATAGCACCCCTTTCACATGTTTGATTAAGGTGAGAAAATTTACCTAAATAGATAAATTGATTTCTTATAATTTTAAAAGGATGGTTAGTATTTATCGGTGCCAAATTATTCAAAGGAAAAAGTTCACTCTTATGAAGATTTAACTTATAACCTGAAAATTGACTGAAATGAGAAATTAAAAAAGCGTAGAAGGCAGTGAAGTCTGAAGATTAGAAATAAAAAGCAATAAATCACCATCATAAAGCAAAACTTTGTGGGCTCTGCAACAAACACTTCTAAAATAAAAACAATGCCTTTCCTGAAAGCATTTGATTCTTTCAGTCATAGGACAAGCTAGCCTCTGGTGTTTTGTACATGACACAAACTATTCATCCTTTAATACTTATTATAGAAAAATTTCAATAATCCTTTGGTAGAGATGGAATTTTTAAAAGTTGATAAACTAAAGCTCGATGGTACTCACAATGTCAGAATCTCCATAAAAAGCTGCCAGATCTAGTGGAGTGCGGCCATTCTTATCTGTGTGATCAATGGATGCACCTCTCTCCACCAAAGTCTGAACCACAGGTTTTTGCCCCTTCAGACAGGACCAACTCAAGGGAGTCAACCCCTCCTTGTCTACTGAGGATATGGAAGCACCTAAGATCAAAACCATACAAAATATTGATAACAAAGAAAATTATAACTCCATAACATAACAGAGATGAACATTAGTTTACCCTTTGAAAGTAGAAATTCAACAGTCTTCACATGTCCTTCACAAGAAGCCACCATAAGTGGTGTACGACCTTGCTTATCTGTTGTGTTCACATCAGCACCATGCCGAAACAATAGGTCTGCAATCTAAATTTTCAACACAATAAATTAATCAGCTCTTGAACAGAATTATAGTCTTTACCACTTAAATATTCAACTCCAAAACTGAACAACTGCTTAATATGAACCAATTTTACCATTTTCCATCTCAACCGTAGTAAATCAGAATGTATTTATTGCTTTATGTTTCTTTTGAAAGAAATAACTCACTTTGTCTATGTGGGATAATCTACAAGGCTTCTTTCACAGGATGCTTGCATTCTAAGTGAGGATAGTATCTTTTGTCCATTCCTAAATGCCTTCAAAAAGATACTCATGATCTGCCTTATCAGTGTGTTAAGTTATGAAGGTATGTCACAATGTTATTAGGTTTACATTTCAAGGATTTTAATTATTAAATCATACATGATAAGCAAAACATTCTGCCAGATAAAATGTCAGCCTTTGAATAAATGAGTTTTTCTCCATGGTCTTAATAAGAAAGAAAGACAGTGCAAGAAAACGAAGAAGACAATTTTCTCTGGACAGCCACCTCACCTCTTGCAACAGCAGAATCTGGAAATGTTCATAATTTTCTTCACCACACAGCTGCTGGAATAGACAGTCTTGAGGGGATGTGATTTTATAAAGTTTAGTCTTTATGACAATTGAAAGCAAAACATTTAAATATCATCCTAAGTTTTTAACCACTAAGTGCTCCCTATGAACGACATAATGAAATGTAAAGAGTGAAGGAATAACGATTTTAGCTGTGTGATGTATGCTCTGCATTGTCCAACCACTGAAGTGGCAGCATCAGTTACACAGGAAACCATGTTTTCAGATAGAATACTGTTCTCCTTTATGTAAATTTTAACTTCGAAAATAGTCAGTCCCTTAGTATTTGTTTTAATTCTTCCGGCAAATAACATCCTTTCCATCAGCTTGTTTCCAGTCCAGATTCTGGCATAAGCCGAGAGAAAAGTGGCGTTCTCTTGCAGAGTCGATTCGTCTATTTGCAAAGAGAATTTCTTGGGTTGTAATGAAATACTAAATTGTTTTTTCAGTGTCCCTTGCCATCTCATCAATTCTCAAAGGAATTGACTAAATACTATTATGGTCACTGAAGGTAAACTAAGTAACTCAGCGACGTTATGAGCATTTCCACTTTTAGCAATCAATTCACTTGTATGATGCAAGAAACCCCCTTTCTAACATTTGTGATATTTCAGTAAGGTTTGAGCATTAGTGTTCTCTCAAAATTATCTCAGAGTTTTGAAGTAATTTCTTCTTGGCCTCATCAAATTTTCTTTACAAAATGTATTCAAATGAATCAAACACATGGGCAAAGAAGGGGTTTGCAGAGATGTAATGAAACCATACGATAAGTATTCAACTCAATACCACTGACACTTTATTTTTGCAAAGGAAAATTAGCTATTACAAAATGCAAGCACTTCTTACATGGGTTAGCTCTAAGCAGCCTTCAATTTTATGGGGGAAAAAAACCAAAAACATACCTCCTTCAATAAAATCTAGCAGAAGGAGATACAGATTCACTACCCTCTTCAATAAAAGCTAGTAGAAGGAAACACATTCACTACCTGACACGAAAACTTGAAGCAAAATGACAGCACTGGCAGATGTGAGGTATATGGAGCAAAACCTTTGGACCTGCACATTTATTTCCTGGAATTGAAGGCGATTGAACAAGAGGAAAACTACATGGAAGGCAAATCAATACCAAAGCTGGTTTCATGTTAATCAAACATAATCATGTCGAAGTAAGGAACTCTCTGAAAACCTTGTTAATTTTCTGCAATTTCTGAGTCATTTCAAGCCAACTCCAAATGCCTCAGACCTTGAACAAATCTTGCGTTGCTTGGCAACTATACAGCAAAGCCTGGCAGCAAGGTCCTTCCCCGAAAAATATTTCATCTACCCAGATTTCATGCCTCCATACACCTTGGGGGTCTCCTTATAAACGATTTAAATCCATGGCCTCCCTTAAATGTGCTGTGACCCCCAGCCAGGAGGACCATATGGCCCTCACTGAAAATGGCTGGTCTAGATCTTGTTGATGCAGGCACAAACAAACAGCTTCACTTTTGAGGAGTTGCACAATCTAATTAATAATGAATCTAATCATCTCATGCTTTCCTGCAAGGTTTACTGGACAGGTTCCTGGAATGTCGGTGATGTACAAGCTATTGGGTCATTTAGACCTATAATCACTGGAATATAGAAGAATGAAAGGAGTTCTCATAGAAACTATACAATTTAAACAGATGAAATACAAGTAAAATGTTCCTGAGCGCACGAGAGTCCAAATTCCGAGGTCACAGCCTTAATGATACACCATCAAGAACCAAGAATTGGAGAATTATTTTCATACAGAGAGTAATGAACCAATGAAATTCTCTACAACAGGAAACAGTGAAGAACAAGTTCTTAAATTAATTTTCAAAGTGTGTTGATATATTTCTCCATGTCAAAGATATCACAGATACAAGAAGGCAGGAACAGGGCAGTGAAGTCGGTAAACATGCTGAATGGTGAAGCAGACTTGAAAAGCTAAACAACCTGCAGTTACTCCTATTTTCTCTTTCTATATATCCACGCTGCTGAAGATCCAGCTGCGCTGGGTGGGTCACGTCTCCAGAATAGAGGACCATCGCCTTCCCAAGATCGTTTTATATGGCGAGCTCTCCACTGGCCACCGTGACAGAGGTGCACCAAAGAAAAGGTACAAGGACTGCCTAAAGAAATCTCTTGGTGCCTGCCACATTGACCACCGCCAGTGGGCTGATATCGCCTCAAACCGTGCATCTTGGCGCCTCAGTTTGGCGGGCAGCAACCTCCTTTGAAGAAGACTGCAGAGCCCACCTCACTGACAAAAGGCAAAGGAGGAAAAACCCAACCCCAACCAACCAATTTTCCCCTGCAACCGCTGCAACCGTGTCTGCCTGTCCCGCATCGGACTTGTCAGCCACAAACGAGCCTGCAGCTGACGTGGACATTTACCCCCTCCATAAATCATCGTCCGCGAAGCCAAGCCAAAGAAAAAGAAGAAGATATACTTTTATATTTTAAAAATTAGATACTTCTATCAAAGGGATATCAAATATTCTCCAGTACTCTTGACAGTGTGGACAGTTCACCAATGTGTCAGTTCTTTCTAAACATTGTAAATAAGAAATGCAGAGGATAAGCAGATGAACCTCTGGTGTCCAAATCCTATTAGGATTAACACATACTTTTACAAACAACAGGGGTGCCTTTACAGCAATCCTAAATTTCCTTATACTGACCTGTAATTGTATTGTGAATAATAAAATAAATGTTGCAAGCTATTAAAGATGTTACTGCAATCTACACAAAATATTTTACCTGCCAGTGGCCCTGCCTTGCTGTAGCAAATACTGGAGAAATACCCCTTCGATTGAGATGGGATACCACAGCTCCTTGTTGCAGAAGAAGTTCACATACTTCCAATTTACCCCTTCCTGCTGCTGCTGTGAGAGCTAAGGTGGAGGAAAAAAAATGACTGGTACACAAAATTTTTTTAAAATCACAAAATGTGAAAGACAGCTATCTGGCATATTGTAACTACGATGCATCTTTGATAGCATCATTCAGTTTGTCCCATTCCCTTGCTTTTCCTTATTGTTCTGCAATATTTTCGATCTCGTGTATACATCCTATTCCTTTTGATTTCCGCAACTGAACATACAGTACTTCTATAACTTATCAGACAGTGTGTTCAGCATCAATACATGTCCCATTAAAAAAAAAGTTCTCTTCTCCTCCTCGCATTTTACACATTATCTTAATTTTACATTCTCTGGTTATCAAGCAATGGAAATAGCTCCCCCTCCCATTCATACATCTATTAAAACTCTTCATTTCTATTAGAACTTCTTATCTATTGCTGCTAACATCCCATTTCCACTCTCTCTTATTTTTTACTGATTAAAAATTTTGTATAATAATAACAAATGTGGTTTCAATTTTCATACATGCAATTTAATTCACTAATTATTAGACATGCCTTTTGGTGAGCTCCTACTTGTAACAGTAGTAACTAATTGATTTGCTTTTATTTAGATTAGTATAAACAGGCCAAATTAACAAAATAAATAGTTTTTTACCCTGATTGACAGACATTACATTAATTGTCACTGAGTAATGTGAAGAATCTTCAATATTATCTAGCCTTTTGTATATCTATACCCATCATGAATAACTTGTTGCTTTCTGAAATAATAAATACATATAATCCTTAACATACAGCATACAAGTTATACTGGAAACACAAAATGACCTCAATTACCTGTTTCACCCCAAAGAGTATCAAAGCTATTGATGTCTATTCTATGTTCACCGTTAAGAGCATGAAGATTCTTCACAATCTATAAAATTGAAAGCATTTACTTGTGATATTATAGTGAACACAAATAATTTCTAACATTGAACGTTTTCCATTAAAGGATTTAAGTAAATGTCTGGCAAATGGAAGTCAACCAGTTCTATCTTCATGAAATTATCAGTGTTGTTTATTGCTATTGGTCAACAGACTGCATATAGGTCTTGATAAATAAAATAAATATTAGAATTCATATTTTGATGCTCTTCTCCTCACCCTAGAAAAATCTTTCACTCATCTCTCTTTGCTGTGAATGTGTCTTCAAACTAAAACATATAAATTGTTTTTCTAGTCCATTCTTTATGAATAAACTGATTAAAAGAATATCTTCTATTTTTTATGATTTGAAATATACTGCAAAACATATGTGGCAAGATTGAAACTTTTTTCTTGATCCTTTTCTATTTATTTTATGTTTAGTTGTATTACCACCACCTGGAAATTTATGAAAGCCAGCTATGATACCTCTTGCAACTACTATCAAAATAAATTTAACAGACAGCAATTCGCAAGATCTTACATTGAACGTTTTCCATTAAAGGATTTAAGTAAATCATACAGTAGTATTTCAGAAAAAGTTGAGCTCCAATATACTATATGCAACAGAATTAGTTTACCCAAGCTCATTCCATTACAGAGCCTCCAGAGGGTTATCTAATGAAGGATCATATTCAAAAATTTAAAATAGTTCCTCTTTCAAATGTTATAGAGAATATTCCTCAAAATGTCCATTTTAAGAGCATATAATATAAGCAATCAAATTTCTAAAAACTTACTTCACTGTGCCCCATGCTTGCAGCTGCAATTAGGGCTTGCTGGAGAGCTTGACTTTTCTTGAAAGATTGCTGTCTCCTTAATGTCCAATCTGCTTTGAGTAAATATTCAATAACTTCACAATGTCCTCTTAAAGCAGCATGAACCAATGCACATTGGCCATTTTTATCTGTGTAGTTAACCTGGGAGTTAAAACATTTATAACATTTTAAATACAAAACTGCTTCACTGTGATAGCAATAGCACTAAATTAGTTTGGAATACAAATCAACACTAAACTGTAGTAAATATCAACACACCAGTCTGCAGTGTCACATTTATAATTCTTGCTTCATAATAATATAGTCACGATGATTTACTAACCATCCCAACATTAAACCAGAGTTATTAGCTATACCTAATATAAGTTTGTACATTGCATTTGAATACGTCTTCACATTTCCACCATACACAAGGCCACTGAGCCCATCATTTATACCAGCTTTTGAAGGAATCCCATCAATTCTAATTCCCCACTTAGTTCTGTGTAAATGAAAAATCATTTTGTATCTGCCACCACGACCGTTGCCAGCAGCGAATTCCACTCACCCACCACGATGTGAAAAACCTACGTCTTGCATCCCTCCTGTACTTACTCCCAAGCATATCAAAATTATGCCCCCTCAAGATGGCCATTTCAACCTTGGGTAAAAGCCTCTGGCTATCCACATGATAAATGTCTCTCATCACCTTGTACTGAGGAAGGACACGTGGCTGTAGAGGCAAGTCTTAGAAAGAGCAGCGGAGTAGAAATCCAAGAAGGGGAGACGTTGGATGGGGCAGGAGTGTAGGGCATGCCAGAACTCGCAGAGAGAGAAGAAAAAAATTATTTAAAGTCAGCATGTCTGAGAAGAAAACCTTGTAGTGGAGTAGTAAAATGGAGACACAAGAGAAGATGAGCACCGAGGAATTAGCATGGTTGTAGTAGCAGTCTAATTGGAGGGGGATTACTGTGAGAACAGAGTTTTGGGAGCTTTATTTGAATTGTCTTTAAATTTAAAGAGTGGAGGAATCGGGATTCAGCACTTGGTTGGAGATTACTGAAAGAAGTTGAGCCAGCAGGCCAATAAAAATAAGATAAGTTCAAGTGGAACAGCCAGTGTGTGAATGGTTCAGTGTAATAGTAGAGGCTTTGGCAAGCAGAGGCTGAGGAAGTGGTGCAAGTGCTGGAAGTGACAGCCACCCTGAAGGGAGAACAAAAAGGTTCCACCAAGTAAGACCAGGTGAAGTCAGGCAAGGTCTTTTTCTAATTCACCAGACGAAGTGGTGGAAATGGCAGCCAGGGCCATCATGGGTTGAATCCAGAGCATTTTCAAATGGTGAGCAACCCGAAGTTGTGGTCCACGTAGGGGCCAATAATGTGGATAGGAAGGATGATGAGGTCCTGTAAAATGAGTTCATGGAAATAGGTTAAAGGACCTTGAGGGTCATAATCTCTGGATTACTACCCTCGAAAAGTACTAGTGAGGCTAAAAAAATATAGGAGGACAATATATCTTAATAAGTGGATAATAAGATGGAGTAGGTGGGAGGGCTTTAGATTTTTGGAGGGCTTTAGATTTTTGGATCTGGGGAGGTGGGACCTGTAGTGGCAGGATGGTTTGCATTTGAACTAGAGGGAGACCAATATACCTACAGGAATATTTGCAAGTGCTGCTCCAGAGAGAGGGTTTAAACTAGAGAAAAAGGGAGATGGGAATCAGAGCACCAGAGCAGATAATAGAGAAAGGTTGTAGAAAAGATATTGTTTGGCATGCAGACAAAGACAAAAATAGAAAGGTTGGGCGTGGAGGGAATAATGTTCTGAGTTGCATCTATAAATTTAAATTTAGACAAACAGCACAGTAACAGCCCATTTCAACCCACAAGTCTGTGTCGCCCAATTTACTCAATTAACCCACACCCCTGGTATGTTTCGAATGGTGGAAGGAAACCGGAGCCCCTAAGGAAAACCCATGCAGACATGGCAGAACATATAAACTTCTTACAGTGCAGGATTTGAACCCTGGTCCCAATCACTGGCGCTGTAAAGGCATTGAGCTAACTGCTACACCAACTGTGCCGCCTATTTCAATGCACAGAATATTGTAGCGAAGGCGTATGAGATTAGAGCATTAATCAACATGCAGAGTTATGACATTATGGCCATTAGTGAGACTTGGTGGTAGGAAGGGAAGAACTGTCAGCTCAGTTCTGGGGTACCATTGTTTGACATGTGATAGAGAGGGAGAGATTGAAGGATGTAGGGTAGTGCTACTAGTCAGTGAAAATGTCATTGCAGTGCTCAGACAGGATGTACTGAGGCTATATAGTTGGAATTGAGGAATGAGAACAGGATGACTGTGTAAATTACATTATACACCACCCAATAGGGAATTGCAGGAGTAAATTTGTATTGATATAGCAGATAGTTGCAAGAAAATCAAGACTGTAATAGCAAGTAAATTTCCTCAATTAACATAAAGAAGTCCCAATCTCCTCTTAGGGAATGAGACAGGGAATGTGACAGAAGTGTGTATAAGGGAACACTTTGGATCTAGTGATCACGATGCCATTAGTTTCAACAATAAAAATGGATAGGTTTGGTCCTCGAGTTAAGATTTTAGATTGGAGAAAGTCCAATTTTGACAAAATCAGAAGGGATCTGGCAAGTGTGGATTGGGACAGGTTGGTTTCTGGCAAAGGTGTGAGAGGCCTTCAAGAGTGAAATTTTGAGAATACAGTGTATACGTGTTCCTATCAGATTTAAAGGCAAGATTAACAGGTGTAAGAAACCTTAGCTTTCACAAAATATTAAGGTTCTGGTTCAGAAGAAGGCATTGTCAGCAAGGAACAAATGAGGTATTTCAATACAAAAAGTGCAAGAAAACAGATAAGAAGAAATCAGGAGGGATAAAAGTCATGAGGTTGTTTTGGCAGACAAGGCGAAGGAATATCTCAAGGGCTTCTACAGATAGAGCAAAAGGATAGCAAGGGATAAAACTGGTCTTCTTGAAGATCAGTAGTCATCTATGTATGGACCAAAAGAGGTTGGGGACGATCTTAAGATGTGCAACGAGTCTTTCGAAGTACATTGGCAAACTATCAGTGAAGTCATTGACATTGTACAGGTTACAGTAGAGGATCTGCTTGCTACATTGAGGCTACTAAGGGTAGATAAATCCCCATGGTCTGAGGAGATATTCCCTCAGACCCAGAGAGGCTCTTGCAGAAATTGTCAGGACCATAGCAGAAGTATTTAAAAGATCCTTTGCCATGGGTAAGGTGCCTTAGGATAGCTAATGTTCCATTGTTTAAGAAATGATCCAAGAATAATCTGGGAAATTATAGGCCAACATCAGTAGTGATTAATTTGTTGGAAGGTATCTTAAGAGACTAGATATACAAGTACTTGGATAGACAGGGACTGATTAGGGATGGTCAATATGCCATTGTGTGTGGTAGGTCACATCTAACCAATCTTAGAGAGCTTTTCAAGGTTATCAGGAAAGTTGATGAAGGTAAGGCAGTAGATGATGTCTACATGAACTTTAGTAAGGTCTATGACAAGGTCCCACATGGGAGGTTGGTTGAGAAGATTCAATTCCTGATTGTAGGAAGAGGTATTAAGTTGGCTTTGCAGGAGAAGCCAGAGTGTGATAGTCGATTTCCTCTCTGACTGTGACTAGTGGTCTACCTCAAGGAGCTGTGCTGGGTCTATTGTTGTTTGTCATCTATAATGATCTGGGAGATAACATGGTAAATTGGATCAGCAAATTTGCCAATGACGCTAAGATTGGGGGTGTAGTAGACAGTGAGGAAAGCTTTCAAAGCTTGCAGTGGGATCTGGACCTGCTGGAAAAATGGGCTGCAAAATAGCAGATGGAACCTAATACAGATAAGTGTGAAGTGTTGCACTTTGGGAGGACAAACCAGGGTAGGACTTGCACAGTAATGGTTGGGAACTGCGGTAGAACAGAGGGATCTGGGAATACAGATACACAATTCTTTGAAAGTGGTGTCATAGGCAGATAGGGTCATAAAGGCTGCATGTGGCACATTCGCCTTCATAAATGAAGTAATGAATACACAATATGGAATGTTTCTGATAAAATCATGTAGAAGACCTTTGGACATCAGATATAGAATTTTTTAAAAGTTCAGGTTAGAACATTGAAAGCCCCAGGCTTACTGCTGTGGATAGCTTGTGCACATCTCTATTGCCAGTAGGCTCTGTCTGCAATATACAGGGATTTAACAAAAACAAAAAGAAAATGCCAAATAGATGTCTCAATAAGTCATCTACTCTCTCCACTGATGTTGACTCGCCTACAGAGTACTTCAATCCATTCTGCCAGAACAATTAATGCTTAACAATTATAATGTCAGGAACAAAAAGTGAAAACTTAATAGTGAAGATACTTACCCCTTCATTTAGTGAATAGGCAATTATCACATGGTTAACATTACTTTTTCCATTAGTTACATGACTTGTATACTGTAGCACATTTCATGGGGATTAAATGTCATGGATCACATTTTGGAACTCAAGAAAATTTAAGGATAAAATGCCACTTTAGCAAAGTCAATGATAGAATATTGAAAATATCCCTATATAATGCCATTTCTGAATTTATGCTGCATCTTTATCTTGTCATTAGTTGTTGGATATTTTTTACAAGTGTATTTTCCACATACTATTACTTTTCAGCAAATTACAGCCCCAGAAACAAGTATAAACAACATTAGCACCTCTTGTGCTAAGTGTTCTATGATACCTTATTTTAATATTATCCATTTATCGATTCCTCATTTGATCCCAAGGGACCATAAACTGCAGTTTGTCTTTTGGAATTTTAATTTTGTAGAATGCACCTCATGGAGCTCCTTCTTTGCTTCTCGTGCCTCAAGAATATCAGCCCAAATGATGAAAATCATAGATTTTATTTGTTAGTTCAGTCCATTTTATGAATCATTATTAAGGAAATCTAATGTTAGTAATCAATTCCATTACCTTAGCTCCTTTCTTGCACAAAAGAGTCACAATATTCAGGTGTCCTGTAGCTGCAGCATGGCATAAGGGTGTAATGCCACTTTCAGAAGCCTGGTCGACTGCAGCTCCAAATTCAAGAAGTAGATTTACCATTTCCTGATGACCAAGATGTGATTGAACACAAAGGATGGGTGCATTGTTTAAGACCTCAGTTCGATAGTTCACACTGGCTCCTCCCAAAATCAACAACCGACTCACCTGCATTTTGTATTAAAAAACAGAATATTACTCCAACCTCTCCGTTAGATATCTTACATATACATATCAAAATTAGAATAATGCTATAAAGAGAAGAAAATGCAAAATATATAATTAAAATGTCTCCACTAATTACAAAATAGAACAGAAAAAAATGGCAATGGTTAATTGAGGAAAAGGCTGTTAGAAAATTAAATGATCAGATCTGGCACGAAACTACAAGGCAACACTGAACATAACTTTCTATAATACTTCAAAGATCTGGAAAACCTACAGCAGGCATTTCAATGCACGAGAAATTACCAGTGACTTCCAAACTCAAGAGAGAGAGAGAGAGAGAGAGAGAGAGAGAGAGAGAGAGAGAGAGAGAGAGAGAGAGAGAGAGAAATTAACCAATTTAAATCCCTTCTCCTACCCCATGAAGCCTGAGTTATCATTTCATTAGGACGCATTTTTCACAGAGCCAATGGCAAAATCCCAATGCCAACAATTTTTCCTGAGCTCTGCCTAGGAAGAGATCAACAGCCAGATAGAGAAAAAAGAATGGAGAATGGTTTCAAAACCTCCTTGAAAAAGATGCAACATCCCCAATGACTCTTGGGAATCCTCATCCACAACTTTGAAAAGTGGAAGAGCATTCAAGATGGAATTGAGAATCTTGTGCTTAAGCATCATGAGAACAAAGCAACCCTGGGTAAAGAATGGAAGATCTCACTACTTCACAAACTACCCACTTGACTGCTCTGTCAGTAACCTCATGTCCTATCTGACAGAGTTCATGGTTCTCTATTGGTCTCATTGGAGGACTCTTGAACTCTGGATTGAATGGATACAAGTCATCTTTGATTTCAAGGGATTGTTTAAATAGAGCACGTTGAACTTATTAAATAACCACCATTTCATTGAACTCTGATTTAATTTACACAGAATAAAATTGATGTTCACACCTTGCTCTCACTTCTATCCACTACCAAAACCTTAATTATCAACACTTCTAACATCAAAAGATGTTTTTTGAATGTTCTAAGGTAACATAAAAGATCCTACTCAAAAAACTATGATTGACCTCAACATTTTATTTGTTCTAATTAGTATTTCTGATGTTTACCAACTTATTTATACATGAACAGCAAGTAGATTTAAAACTAATTCAATACCATTAACTGGTTTTGTAATATCAAGAGCATGACAAATGTATTGTGCAACTTCAAGTGATGTGAAATGACACAGAGCTACTGTATAGCCGAACCTGTTGAGTATTTCCAGAATTATTACTTGAAATAAGCATGTTATGCCTATTTGACATCATTGTTGCCATTCAAAGATGCCTTCCAAATTCCCAAAATGGTCACCATTATCACATGCTATTGTTTCCATTTTTGAACTGCTCAAATTAAACTTAACTCAGGCCAAATCCTTTTATTGATTCGTTAATTTTGAGCAAAATAATAGTTAGCCTTCATGCACCATCTCAAATATTAGAGTGATGGCATCTTCTCAGCCCTTATAGAATTCTAATCCAGTAAGCATTAAAATAAATGTTTTATTATCAATTACATATATATCTGGCTACCTTGGTCAAAGCACTAAACCTTTATATGGTTGTGAGGAATATTTTACTAATATTATTTTAAAAATCAGAAAACAAAAACAAACAGTAAAACTAGCCAGCTTGCCGAATGCCACATTGTTTTCATTCCTAAGGCCAATAAGAGCCCACTACATCAGTGGCACTCAATCAGTGCTTACTGAATCAACTTTCAAAATTAGTTAACTGTATATTGTATAATTGTATACAGTTATGATGGTTTTAGACAGAGTAAATGCAAGCAGGCTTTTTCCATTGAGATAAAAACAAGTTAAAGGTGAAAGGATAAAAGTTTAAAGGGAATATGAGGGGGAGAGGGCATGGCGCCACTGTAACAACAGCACAGCTGCAGAGCACTGGAGAGTGGGGACAGAGATCCGCTGCGGGGTCCAACTACCCAGTCCGACTACTGTTGGCTCCATACACTTTAAATTGCCTCCATACAACGATAAGATTCAAATCTTTCATATAGGGAATTGTGTTTTTTGCTGCTTTCGCTCTTGTTATTGTCCTTGCCGATTTATCTAGAATTAGGTACAATCAGAAATTAAAGTCTCCTCCAACTAATATATTTAGTCTTTCCTCTGCTGTTTTTAGGACGATGTCTTTCATAAACGCTACATCATCATAATTCGGGGCATAAATGTTCAATAAATGTCCATGCTTTTCCATAAATTTTACAGTGTGTCATTACACATCTTCCAGCTTGATCAATTGAGGTATCTTCTATTAATATTGGTGTATTTTTATTAATTAGAATAGCCAACCCTCTTGCCTTTGAACCAAAGGATGACAATATTATTTGTCCCACCCATCCTCTTTTTAATTTATCATGTTCCAATTTGGTAAGATGTGTTTCCTGCAAAAAGATTATATCCACTTTTAATTTCTTTAAGTATGCCAAGACCCTCTTCCTCTTCACTTCCCTGTTTATCCCATTAATATTAAGAATAATAAACGTTAATGTTTTATCCATACCATTTTTCACACAAATATTGTATATCTTCACAATTTTCTAAATACTGTTGTAACATTTCCCTATTAAAAGGCTATTCCAACACATACATTTCTCCTTTAAGAAACACACACACATCCCTAGCTCATTTAACTCTTTCACAACTTCTTTAATTTCTATTACCTTCTCTCATCACTGATTCCATACTCGTAAAACGACTGCATAAAGTTTCCATCATTTTCAGGATGGTGGCTCTATCTTGGGCAGACTCCCCAGCTCTGCTGGCTTCAGCCAGCTGAGTCACTCCTCATCAGGCTTTCACTCAATGTTCTTGGCTGAGCTTCAGTTTTTGTTTTGCACCAGTTTAATCCATTTTTGACAAAAAAATTCTGTTTTTTTTGAGCTTTTAAACAATCTTTTTAATACTTTTTGTGGAGAGGTCTTTCAAAACACCTGCTCAGTTCATTAGCATGGCCACGTCCCCTTGCATCGTCAGGAAGGGGCCCTGCGCAATTTTTGCTGATAGTAAATCTTTGGCTCCCTTACAGTAGACAAAAGGAAATTTCTGTAGTATCATATTTTCTGTTTTATTACATGACAATAAAATAATTTTGTACCTTGTACTTCTTCATGCAGCTGCCAGCTGAATTGGTAAATGCAGATGCAATTTTGGCATTGAAGAAAAATTTGAACACATACATGGATGGGAGGAGTAAGGAGGGATATGGTCAGGGTACAGATGAGTGGGACTAGGCAAAAAAAAAATATTCGACAGATTAGAAAGCCCAAAGGACCCATGTTGTATTGTCTATGATTCTATAGTCCTCATTCCCAGGAACACATTAAGTAAGATATCAGTCTAGATACAAAATTTTGATGGTCACCTGTGGCTTAAAGAATTTTATGAAGTAATAATTTAGGAATACATAAATGATCAACTTTTGATAAGGTAGCTTTCCATAAAGAAACAGCATTATATTTTTAGCTTATGGAGTGAGACCATTGTTGGCAAGGCCCATCCAAACTGTGCTCATGAAAATGACAAAAAGCTGCCTTTCTGAAAACCTGTGGTCCTTCTGGGCAGATGTTAAATGGCACGAGGGAATAAGTTCCATGAGACGAAGGAAGGATTGTGTGCAACTTGAAATGTAATTTTAATGTACCTTGGGTTTATTCTTCTTAGTGGATGCTCATCAGAGTAACCTGGGTGAGCAACTGAATTTAATTTGTAAATTAAACGTTCTACAATATTTATCTTCTGGTGATGGAGGGAGTGAATAGTTAGAATGTTGGATAGTGTGCCAATCATGCAGCCAACTTTATTCTTTTGTTAAAGCTCCAGTAATGCAGGCAGGTGAGCATAGCGCCACAACCTTCCTTAAGACTTTGAGGATCGGGATACTCGGGCCCCACAATCTGCTTTTGTATCCATTATTTCTGGTTGAGAGGTTCTGCAATGGTAATGCCAATGAAGTCATGGATAGGCAATCACAGTCTCTCTTGGAGATAGTAATTGGACCATGCTTCTTGCCCAGTTCTTAATACTGACAGGGTCTTGGAATCTTTGTGCAATCATCAGTGCACATCACTACTTCAGATCTTAAGATGTTGTTGATGTCGCTGAAAATGGCCAGGTCTAGGATAATGACATAAAGAAATCTTGCCTTAAACTCAGACCTCAACACCAGGTCCATTCTCTTTAGTGTAAGATACAATTCCAGCCAATGTTAAGTGTCCCTTTGAATTCTCATTGATTTTAATTTTGCCAGGGTGTTTTGATGACACATTTGGTAAAATTCTGACTTGATGTAAACTTTGCCTCTGGAATTCAGTTTTTGAGTCCACACTAAGACCAAGATCGGAATGAGGTCTGGAGATAAGAAGATCGGAATTCCAAAATTATTACTGATGAATGGGCTACTGACATAATGCTGCCTCTACTGTTAACTAAAGGTAAACTAATTAACTGATAATAAATTGAATCAAGTTTGTCCTCCTCTGCAACAAGGACATAACTTTATCAAATTAGGGTTGATCCCCTGATTTAACAGTAATAAAACAATGAGAGGGTAAGCTGGTCATGCAGTGTTCTATGTGGATTGGAGAGAAGCACGTGGCCTCTCTGCCGGTCTGAAACATGTGGATTGCACCCTGTCAGAAACTTATTCAGAAGTCACATCATCTGTCAATCAAGATTGGACTTCGACCACGAATTAGTGCACACCTTGCCGTTGGCTACATTAAATCACCTGGGGTCATTATTGGCTAGAAGCAGAGATTAACACTTTATATAGTGTCAGTGCACAGCACATTCTTTCTCTCTGCCTCATGGTCCAAGCCCTGAACTACAGTGGACATCACTAGAAGTGTCGCAGATAAGCTGTGCACAACACTGAAGCTGAGCTGAAGTACAATAGATCAGTACTCAGTATTTCCAGGGAGCCGCACCCCTGATGGTACAGGGATCTTGCGGTGGGGGGGGGGGGTAAGGGTGTGGGTGGGTGTGGTGTACTCAAGTGTTTGAGCGTGTATAGAGGGTCACTGGTATCAGAGTCCAACCTAGTTCCAATGTGTATGTCTATATCGTTGTTTAAATAATATAGTAATCAAGTACCATTTAACGTTCTCCCCTATCTGTCTCCTGTGTGTTAGTTAAAGTTGCATGTGATTGTAACACTCGTGTCCAGACTTGTCTCTCAGTGAGCCCACCGAACCTGATACTTTTCCCAACGATTGGCGCTGCGAGTAGGGTTCAAAGAGTTTTGGTTGGAAACGCGTGGAGTATTAACCATGTGGGAGATTGTACTAGTAAATGTGCATGTGCGATTGTGTACCTGCTCACCAACAGGAGCAGCTAGTAAAGGAAACCCGGAGTCCGAATACAAAATCCTTAGGTGAATCAACACCATCAGCAACGTAGCTGGGAAGCCATGCCATTCTGGCCGACTAGATCAGCAGACTGGACCCCATGGAGAGAAGATAGAGCACCACGTAGTCTCCCTCCTAAAGGAATAAGGTTTCCCCGAGGCCAGGAGGAGTCATGGGGGAGACTTATATGGTTACTGATCTCCCTACTTAGGCACCAGTGGGATATCACGTCTGATTTAAGTAATCAGGGTGCCCAGAAAGATAGGGAGATTGAATCCCTGCAACAGCACTGTTGTGCACTACAGGAGGCAGTGCGGATTGCTGAAGTGCAAGTGATAAATCTAGAAAATAAAGTCATGGAGGCAGCTTCCAAGCTGATTGAAACTCGGCAGCTGGCTAGCAGCGGCAGCTTGATCTAGGCAAAATCAAAGGCATTGTCCAGTGGGGGGAGGGGATCGACACGTGGTTGTGGGATGGGTATGTGTGGATGGATGGTGATGACCATGAGGAAATTTATTCCCCCATGTGCCTGACCCTTTGCAAAGCCCTACCAGTGACCACACAGTCCCAGGTTTGTCATGAGGGCACCCGCCGACCTTCCAAAATGGGGACATAGCTGAAAATGGGGGGACCTCGGGTGGGCATAAATGCTGTCACTGTGAAATTATGGAAATCCAGGACGACTCCACCAAGGAGCTAACTGGGCAAGAGGACCAAAACCACCAGTGGCCAGGCGAACAACTAGCCATGCCCTGCCACGGCTGTGGGATGAGGCGGGGGGGCCACAATGTCCGTCTCTCTCATCAGGAAGCAAGCACCTTATCCGGTCTGTCTGACCAACAGACGATTGGGAATACTTTATGGGCGCTGCCAGGAGGAGTCAATGGTGGCACCACCTTACGGGAATGGATGGTGACCTGCCCTCCTAGAATGGGGCCTACACGGCCAGCTGCAGTGGCATACTGTTGGCGTGGAGACAAGGGTTATTAGGGAGTGGGCACTGATCATGGGTATCTACAGGGGCCCCCACGAGCACCATTTCCCAGGGAGCACGAAGGTGACTGGTGCCTTGGCAGGCAATTTAATCAACATTGCACGCCCCAACATTAGAGGGGTGGTCTTGCCCTTCATGGGGCTGGTGACCAGGAAGGATCAGAGTACTCGGAGTGGGGAGCACCCACTCAAGTTTGCAGGGCTGAAGGAAAGTTCAGCTACGTCCCTCTGCCAGTGACTCACAGAGACATGCATGTTCTTTGGAGAAAGCATTATTGGGGGGGAGGGGGGGAGCCCCATGGGGGTGAAGCTTCCTGAGCGATCCTCACTCCAACCAGGACCAGTCTCCCCTCTGATCCTCCCCCACCGGAGGTGGCCCCTGACTCATCTATCTTTTAAGCTCTCCCACCCACCCCACCTGCTTCAAGATGTTTCTCATCTCGAAGTGAGGGTCTACAAAACACTCATCAAAACAGACTGCTGCAATCCCATCACTACGCCCTTTCAATTTGAAAGGGGCTACTGATTCCAATCGTCAGCAAGGAGCTGTTGTCACTTTTTATGAAGAGAATGTTCAGCAAGAGCCATTGCCATGGGCACTCCCTCACAGGAAATTCCAGCTTAACAACATTTACAGTCTTTGTAATGGACCTTTTTAAATTGAACCATCAGCTCAGTTAACTAGTATCAATTTTTCTTTTTTTAAAACAAATTTGCAGATCAGGAATTGCTTGTATATACAGGTATGCACCACCTAACGTCTGTTCGGGCAATGTCCAATCACATATACGTCTGTCGTCCGTGGTCCCATAAGCTTATAAAGAGAGTTCAGAAATCCCGATTGGAGAACAGGACACAGTGGATGTAACCAGGTGTACACAACTTCCCACATGCAACAAGTGTATTTCATGTTTTAAGTATTCTAAGGCTTACGTATGTAGGTACTGTACTTTCCATCTATCATGGCTCCCAAACGCAACAAAACCAGTGCTAATGACAGCAGTAGCATGAGACAAAGGAGAAATCTTCCCAATTTGGACACGAAAAAGGTTATTAAACAACATAAAGGTGGAAAAACAGTGAATGTATTGCTCATGATATAGGCAGGTCGCACTCGACAATCTTCAAAAACCAAGAAAAAATTCTCCACCTGTTAAAGGATCAAGGCTAACGAAAATGTGAGAGGGTCCCATATCAGATATAGAGAAACTGCTATTGACATATTCTGAGGACCAAACGCAAAAGCAAGTCCCTCTCAGCACATTGAAAATCACTGCTAAGGTATGAAGCTTGTTCCAGATGCTTAAAGAAAAAACAGGACCATATCGAGTTTAGTGCTAGCTCTAGGCGGTTCAGATGCTTCATACAATGTTTTACGCTGCATAATTTGAAAGTGATTGGTGAGTCTGTGAGTGCCAATGTGAAGGCAGCAGAAGAATTTGTTGAAACCTTCTTTAAGCTAATTGTAGAGGGAGGTTATTTGTCCCAGCAAATTTTTAATATGGACAAAACCTCATTATTTGTAAGAATATGCCTGAAAGGACTTTCATCCATAAGGAAGCTAAGTCATTGCCAGGCTTTAAAAGAGAGTGATAGTGTTGTTAGGAGGCAATGTTACTGGCTACAAGTTAAAGCCATTTCTTATTTTGAAGAGTAAAAAACCCAGGGCTTTCAAGAACATTAACAAGAACATTAACAAACAGATCTTTCTGGTTTATTACAGGAGCAATAAAAAGTCTTGGGTAACACAAATGCTATTTCAGGATGCCCATCTCGATCGCTATGCCAGTGAAATGGAGAAGTAAAGCTTGGAAGAAGGCATACTATTCAAGATTTTGGTCATGTTCCAGGACATCTCTCTTTCATTGGTGACCTCCACCCCAACATCAAAGTGGCGTTCCTCCCACCAAACACTACCTCTTTAATCCAGCCAATGGACCAAGGGGTTATTGAAGCATTCAAGGCCTACTACCTGAGGAAGACCTTGGCTCAGGCTATTGCTGTAACTGATGACACTGGCAAGACACTGATGCAGTTCTGGAAGGAGTACATTTTCCAATGTGTAAAGAACCTTGCTTGGGCCTGGGATGATGTGACCAAAGAGTGCATGAATGGCATATGGAAAAAAAATACTGAAACCAGTATATGCATGACTTTAAGGGATTTGAAAAGATGATGTGATTGCAAGGATCAATAGAACTGTTATCGGCATGGTAAACAACAACCTGAACTTAGACATAGATGATGAGAACATTGAAGAACTCCTAGAGATGGATCCTGCACAACTAACAAATAAAGAGTGGCTGAGGCTAGAGCAAAAGTGAATAGCTGAAGGTAAGGGAAATGGAAAATGCAGGTGCAGAAGAGGATCACTGTTAAGTGTTAGTCAAATTCTTTGCAGACCTTAAGGCTTGCTGAAGAGATGGACCCAAACACTGAACACTTCACTGAAAGAGAGGAATACTCATGCAATGTTTGGCTCATATAAATTTATGAGAAAAAGCAAACAACACTGGTCATATTCCTAAAAAAGCCAAAACCTCCCAAGAACAGCATCAACCAGGTCCTTCAGGCATTATAGAGTGAGAAGTTCATCAATAGTGGTTATTCACTCTGAAACTCTTCCAGTGGAACACTGAGGAAGTTGAGAACAGTGACGTGGATGATCCTGATCCATTTTGTTAAATTGTGTATGATATAGGCTAAGAAAGTGTTTACATAAAAGTTTAAAAAGTGAAAAAAATTAAACAGTTTAATTTAGCACAAGTTAAGTATTCCATATAGCTTTGCTAAGTATATACAGTAATATGGTGTTTGCACAATGTCCATGTCACAGAATGCCCAATTTCACAGAACGTATCATGGACGTTAAGCAGCGCGTACCCATATATTGTAACCACTCGGCAATGATGGCATATTCCCAGCCCTCCCATTAACAGAAACAAATACCTCATGGGGTGAATGCTTTTACTTAAAACTACTGACTTGGCCAACTTGCAGTCCTGACTCCTCCTGGCCATCATTACAGAGAACCAACACAGGAACTTGAGGCACCTGTCTAAAAGGAACGCAAGCAGGAAAGGCATCCTAGGATCAGACGACAGTCCAGAAAAATGGGGGGCTCCCAGCAGATATGGACACACCCCGGATGTATTCCTGCCAGCCTGCCCCGTTTAACCACAGGATAGCACGGCGACGGGCATCTAGACTCTGTGCTTAGGGAGCATTCAAGTGTGAAATCAAGGCACAGGTTGCGCGAGCCAGGAGTGTGCTCTGGCACCTCATGGATGACCTTGCACTGCCTGCTCGCAAATGTTGGTGGGAAAGATGCACACATTTGTCAGCTAAGACAGATAAACCTGGCATGCGAGTCAGTGACCAGACAATTTTCTTTACTTCCCCTCCCCTCTGACACTGGGGAGCTGCCTCGACAGCATCCTGCACCACTGGGAACACAATGACCCTGTTTGGTCAGAGGGAGCTGGAGAGGTGTGCCATTGATTTTGATTATATGCCTTGTCCAGCATACTGATCCACTTCATTTTCATCCTTTTTAAACACTATTTTCTCTCTTTTCTTTTGTGTGTGTGTGTGTGTGTGTGTGTGTGTGTGTGTGTGTGTGTGTGTGTGTGTGTGTGTGTGTGTACATATAAAAAATACAAAAAAATATTTTTAAAAAATATATATACAGTAAAACCTCGTTAGAATGCAGTAGTTGGGGTCCAAGATTTCATATCACGTTACAGCCAAGTCGCAGAACAGATGCATATATGTCAGAGTGCCCACGGATAATCAAACCCAAATATTACCAGTTTTCGAAGGATCTCCTATCTATAACTAGCAATTTCAATGAAAGGAAGCAAGCACATTCTTTTAATATTGGTATTCTGAATTTTAATCAACTTATTTTCTATGTTTGGGGTTCACAGACACCCGCGCTATAAGTGATTCAGTGGATTAACAAATCACATTCTAACGAGGTTTCAGTGTATATAGTTAAAACATGTACATAAAGATTTCAGGAAGTAGATTCTTATCCTTTGAACAAATGAGAGATAAGTACAATATAACTGGAGATACAGCGCTGGCATATTACCAACTGAGATCCTACTTGAAGGATAAATTAGGAAGCAATCTGAGTTTACCAGAGGGAAGTAACCTTGAATATGTGATTACAGATACAATGTTAATCAAAAGATTTATAACAAATATGTATATTAAACTGCAAGAAAAGGAGAATGAGGAAACAAATGGTAAAACTAAACAAAAATGGGAACAAGATTTAAATATAAAGATAAAAAAGGAAACATGGGAGAAATTATGTTCTGGAACGATGAGAAATACAATAAATACGAGGCTACGTATGATACAATATAATTGGTTATTGCCTTTGTATTCAGAGTCATGCCAGTAGGGTTAGTGCTCTGTACTGGGTGTCGGATGTGGGAACAATGGGTGACCTCCACCCTCCCAAATGGCCACATCTGCACCAGGTGTACCGAGATGCAGTTACTAAGGGAGCAAATTAGGGATATGGAGTTGCAGATTGATGACCTGCGGCTTGTAAGGGAGAGTGAGGAGTTAATCGACTCAACTTTCAGGGCGATAAATACTCCAGAACCCGTGTCAGGTAAGTGGGAAACCGTCAGGGGGGGAAAGAAAAAAGCGAGAAAAACGGAGAGCACACCAGTGACTATCCCACTCAGCAACAGTTATGTTGTGTTGGATTCTGTTGAGGGAGATGACCGGACAGAAGATGGCCACGGGCACCAGGTCAATGGCAATGAGCCTGGCAGAGTGGTACAAAAGAAAAAGAAAAGGAGAAATGCAGTAGTTATTGGGGACTCCATTGTCAGGGGTACAGACAGGAGGTTCTATGAGCCAGATAAGTATACCCGCATGGTGTGCTGCCTCCCTGGTGCAAAGGTACGAGATATCACAAATCGGGTCTAAAATATTCTGAGGAGTGGGAGAGCAGCCTGATGTCTTGGTACATGTGGGTACAAACAACATTGACAAGAAAAGGGAGGAGATAATGAAAAGGGATTACAGTGAGCTGGGACAAAAGCTGAAAGACAGGAACGCTAGGGTGGTGATCTCGGGATTACTACCTGTTCCAAGTGCAAGTGATGAAAAGAATGTAAGGATAAGGAAAATGAACGTGTGAGGTGCTGAGGGGCTGGTGTACAGGGCAAGGATTTGGCTTCTTGGATCATTGGGATCTCTTTTTGGGAAGGCATGATCTTTACAAGAAGGACGGGTTGCACCTAAATCCAAAAGGTGTCAACATTTTGGCAAGTATGTTTGGTACAACAGTGGGGCAAGGTTTAAACTAATTTGGCAGGGGTATGGGAACCTGAGTGATAGGAAAAAGGGTAGGGAAGATAAAGAAATGGCCAGGAAAAGTAAAAAATGTTGGGAGGAGAAAGTAAAAAAAAATCAGATGGTGCAGTGAGTTTTCAGGTCAATGACAGTGTTAAGAAAATTACAAAGAAAAATAGTGGGCAGAAAAATCAAAAGAAAAGGTTACAGAAGTCACTAGATATTAAAAGGACAAAGAGCATAAGGGCACTTTATCTGAATACCCGCAGTATTAGAAATAAGGTTAGTGAACTTGAGGCACAAATCGGTATCCATGCCTATGATTTGGTAGTCATCTCGGAAACATGGCTACAAGGTGACCATAAATAAGAATTAAACTTTCAAGGGTATCAGGTGGTGCAAAGAGATAGGATGGTAAGGGAGGTGGAGTTGCACTCTTAATCAAAGATGAGCTCCAGGCAATAGTGAGGGATGATACAAGATCTAAAGAGCATAATGTTGAGTCCATTTGGGTAGAGATAAAGAATAACAAAGGGAAAAAATTATTGGTGGGTGTCAGCTATCGCCTACCAAATAACAATAGTTTAGTGGCACAGGAAATAAATAGAGATAAGTGGGGCATGTAAAAATGATACGGCAGTAGTCATGGGGGACCTTAACTTCCACATAGATTGGGAAAATCAAGTTGGTCGTGGGAGTCTGGAAGAGGACTTAGAATACATCCACGAAAGCTTTCTTGAGCAGCATATTAAGGAACCAACAAGAGGAAATACAAGTTTATTTCTTCAGGTTTATGTTTTAGATGTCATAAGGAAGTTGGTTCCTTTTTACATTCTACTTGGCTCTGTGAGACTGTAAAATCTTTTTGGAATAGATTTAAGGAACATTTAGAAGCTATTTTTAAATTGAAAATTCCATTTGATCCTTTAGTATTTTTGTTGGGTTATATTAAGAAATTGAGTTTGGAGTTAAAACTAAATAAATTTCAAATTTCTTTTTTTGAGATTGGCTTTAGCGGTGGCTCAAAAATATTGGCAATTACCTGTATTCAGCGATGGCATTTGGAAAAGATAACATATAATTTACGTAATAATTATTCCTTTTTTGTTAAAACTTGGAGCCCGTATTTGGAATATATGGGGCTGAATTATTAATCTTCTTTCCACGCATTGATGGTGTTGCTCCAAACCATGGCAAATAATTGATTGAGAGTTTTATGTTAAGTGATCTCCTTTCTTTCTTTCTTTAGGGGTAGTTTAGAGGAGGGTGGGATGTTGTAGGGGGTATTATTTACAAAAATATCATGTATGTATTTTGTTTTTCTATTTTTTTTTAAATTGTATGATTTACCATGATTCAACTCTTTTTTTGTGAGAATTAAACTTTATTTTAATGCTTAAAAAGCCTTACTGGTTCTCTGAAAAAACCATTTATCTGAAATGAGCCAAGTCCCAATCATTTTGGATAATCAGAGTTGTACCATATGTGATATGTATAAGATATGACCAGTTTTGTTATTATTAGATGACAGTGCATGTATGATTTATATATTAAACTCATTAAAAATATTTTAAAAAGAAAATAAGCCAGTTGATGGTCTTTGTAGTGATTGCAGAGTGATGTGACTTCCGAGGGGTAGAATGTTATATGTGGATTGTGGAGAAACACATGGCCTCCCTGCCTGTCTGGAACATTGTGGATTGCGGGTGGTAATGTGTCCTCCCTGTGTGAAACTTATTCGGAAGTCACATCACCTGTCAACTAAAGTGGACTCAGCCACCCATTAGTGTACACTTTTCCATTGGCTAATTTAAATCACCTAGGATCACTATTGGCTACAAGCACAGATTACCACTGTATATAACACCAACACACAGCACATTCTTCCTCTCTGCCTCATGATCCAAGCCACGGACATCAATCCATATTAGGTCGCTGGAAGTGTCATGGGTAATATGTGCACCACATCTAGAGGCTCCATTAGCTCAGTGGTTAGAGCACTGGTCTTGTAACTAAGGGTCACAAGTTCATTCTTCACTGGGCCCTCATTTCTCTGAGGTGCGCTGGACAAAGTGGCAACACTCATGTCTTCCTTACGGTCGACCAAGTTAAAGAATTTCATGTATGTTACATTCTAAATGTAGAATTACGTGACAATAATGGAACCGTTACCTTTTTACACTGAAGCTGAGCCGTAGCACTGCAATAGATCTCGCACGTGTGTCTGTAGTGTAGAGGCGGCCACTGATATCAGAGTCCAAACTAGGTCTTATGTGAATGACTATATACTTGTTTAATATAGTAACAGACTCTGGAAAAACAACCAACTGAAAAACCTCACAAAGATAAGCGTATACAGAGCCGTTGTCATACCCACACTCCTGTTCGGCTCCGAATCATGGGTCCTCTACCGGCACCACCTACGGCTCCTAGAACGCTTCCACCAGCGTTGTCTCTGCTCCATCCTCAACATCCATTGGAGCGCTTACACCCCTAACGTCGAAGTACTCGAGATGGCAGAGGTCGACAGCATCGAGTCCACGCTGCTGAAGATCCAGCTGCGCTGGATGGGTCACGTCTCCAGAATGGAGGACCATCGCCTTCCCAAGATCGTGTTATATGGCGAGCTCTCCACTGGCCACCGTGACAGAGGTGCACCAAAGAAAAGGTACAAGGACTGCCTAAAGAAATCTCTTGGTGCCTGCCACATTGACCACCGCCAGTGGGCTGATAACGCCTCAAACCGTGCATCTTGGCGCCTCACAGTTTGGCGGGCAGCAACCTCCTTTGAAGATGACCGCAGAGCCCACCTCACTGACAAAAGGCAAAGGAGGAAAAACCCAACACCCAACCCCAACCAACCAATTTTCCCTTGCAACCGCTGCAATCGTGTCTGCCTGTCCCTCATCGGACTTGTCAGCCACAAACGAGCCTGCAGCTGACGTGGACTTTTTACCCCCTCCATAAATCTTCGTCCGCGAAGCCAAGCCAAAGAATAGTAACAGAGTACTATTTGACATTCTCCCCGGTTTGTCTCCTGTATGTTAATTAAAGTTACGTGATTGTAACACTCTGTGAATCCACCAAACCTGATACTCTTCCCAATATGACATGCAGACTGTAGTGTAATATTACAAGAATGCTCTTGTAATATTATTTCATCACCATGCATAAACTGGAGAAATTAGTACAAATTGCCTGTAAATATGAAATATGATTGTGATTTCAGTCGTAACCTTTATGATCATCAATATTTTCATTACTGAACTTCATTTCTGCTCTGATTTAATATTGCAAAGGACAGATTTTTTTTGTGGGAAATAAAAAAATATTTTACTTATAATTAAGACACCACAATGCTACTGTAACCATACAGATTCTCTTACCTTCACATTGGGAGTGTAAAGATTTCGTAAGGATGCAAATGCAGCAGACAATCCATCACTGCTATAACTCATCCAAAGGGCTTGAAGGACACTTGAAGATATGCCTGTCTTTTTGCTCAGACCCTTAAAAAAAACACATTTAAAACATGATCACTGGTTTCAAAAATCAGATTTAATACGTATTATTGAAATTCTTAAAATACTTTAAACTATGCTTATTTAAGATCCATCTTCCCTATTAGCTGTGAATAAAATCAATTCCGGTTGTGATTTAGTTTGGGTTAAGAAAATGAGAATCCTGTTTTTATCTTTAATGGAATTTAAGATGGATCTGGCATGAAAGGAGCAATGTCATGTAATGTCAAAAGCTGGCACCAAGAGGGAAGGTTGGATAAATGGAGATCATCAAGCTTGAACAGGATGAGATTGCAATAATTAGCGCAGTAATTTCATACCTTGCAGATCAGATCCTTAATCCCATTCTGACATGAACATAATTTTTTAAATTATTTCAATGGTTTTCAATCTGCCCCCCTAAATTCACATACCACTTTAAGCAATCCCTATGCCATAAGTGCTCTGTGATTAGTAAGGGATTAGTTAAGATAGTATGTGAGTGAAAAGAAAAAGATTTGAAAAACAGTGTCTTAATCGTACCTAATTGACTCATTATGTGCCCAGTTTCCTAACTCCAAAGGAAATGGGCCAATGACAAATTTACTCAAGCCAAATATTTCAGTAATAAATGGGTCAAGAGCAGTGGTTCTCAACCTTCTATTTCCACTCACCTTCCACCTTAAGCAATCCCTTACCAATCACAGAGTACGTATGGCATAGAGATTGCTCAAGGTGGAATGTGAGTTTTTGGGGGGAAGTTTGAAAACTACTGAATTATCTGAATCAGAATCTCTTATCTCATTATCTTTACAAAACTGTGCAAGCAGCTCTGCATACAAATTATGGTGAACAGGAGATAGTTTTGGGCTACCTTCTCAAGTCATCTTATTGTGGGTAACAAATGCTAGCCTCATCAGCAACGCCTAAGGATCAGTCCAATTTGGGTAAATGCACAAACCTATTGAAAATCCAAATCTGTGTTCTTTGAAATCTACTTATGATATTTGAAATTAATTAATTTTAAGGGCCTTCTCCCACTAATAGCAGCAAGAAAATGCAGCTGGGTCACCTACGATGATGTGCAATTTGCTGTTGCTTTGGGTTGGTTCCTTCAATACAGACTATTGGTTGTTCTCAAACAGCTTTGGCCCAGTAACAGTTAAAACACAAATGTCCTCTTTTTCCATACAAGTGCATTACCAGTGTTTTTCAATTATTTCCATTCTTGTCATGCTCTAATTATTTTCCATGGGTAGAGTACCTAAAAGAATATGACATGGTCAATCTTTTGCTTTTAGTGAAATATAAAAGTCTGTAGACACTGTGATTGTAGAAAGAACTCTGTTGGTCTTTTCAGTATCCATAAATTGAAAAAATATATTCCCGATGTTTCAGGCCTGAGCCCTTCTTCAGGGAAGAAGCAGAATGAGCCAGAAGCAGGCAATCTCAGAAAGTCTCAGAATTCAGACAGTGCTGGCTGGGGGAGGAATCCAGACCAACAAAAGGTGTTAATTGGATATGATGAGGGAGGAGGTAAGAATTTATCATGTTTGTGTGAAAGGAGACCAGGGAAGGGAAAGATAGAGCTGGGGGGTGGGGGAAGGTGACAGGGAGGAAGAGGATTTTAACAAAAGCCAGAGAAGACAATATTAATGCCATTTGGTTGGAGGGTGCCCAGTCAGAAGATGAGGTGTTGTTTCTTCAATTTTCAGTTGGTCTCAGCCTGGCAGTGCATGTGAACATGGACATACAGGTCAGCAAGGGAATGGGGTGGGGAATTGAAATGGGTGACCATTGGGAGATCCACACTATTGCGGCGGATAGAGCCGAGGTGCTCAACAAAGCGATCACTCAGTCTGCGTCCAGTCTCTCTGATGTAGAGGAGACCTTTTGCATTTGATTTGTTCATAACTACAGCCATTTATTCGGTCAGTTTTTAAAAATTTTCTTGACTCTTGGATATTGAAAGTATCAAATTTACCTAAAATTTATTTATTTATTTACAACACAGTAGAAGCTAATTCCAGCCACTTAAACCCATGCTGCTCAATTACACCCAAATTAACCTACAACCCTATACATTTTTGAGGGTGGGAGGAAACCAGAGCACCCGGAGAATGCACAAACTCCTTACAAACAACGCTAGGCTTCCTTGCACTACATTTTCCAATAAAAAGTGAGAAATCAGAGATAACAACATTCAAACTCCTTGTATGTATTTTGTGGTCTAAATGCTGCAGATGTTACATAAGAAAATTTACTCGGAGAAGTAGGCCAATTGAGTATACTCCACCATTCTAATCATGAGCTGATCCATCTTCCCACTCAGAACCACTCCCTAGCTTTCTCCCATAACCCTTGATGCCCTGACTAATCAAATAGATGATCTCTGCCTTAAATACACCCAACGACATCACTTCCACAGCCGCCTGTGGCAACAAGTTCTACAGGCCCTCGAAGCTCTGACTAAAGAAATTTTTCCGCATCTGTTTTAAATTGACACCCTTTTATCATTAAGTTATGCCCTCTTGTCCTCTAATCCCCTACCATGGGACATATTCTTGGTACATCTACTCTGTTCAGGCCTTTCAGTATTCAAAATGCATCTGAGGTTCCCCTGCATCTTTCTGTACTCCGAGTACAGTCCAAAAGCCATCAATCATTCCTCATATGCTAATCCTTTCATTCCTGGTATCATTCTAGTAAATCTTCTCTAAACACCCAATGCCAGCACGCCTTTTCTCAAATAAGGCACCCAAAACTGCACGCAGAACTCCAAGTGAAGCCTCACCAGTGCTTTATAGTCTCAACACTATATCTCAGCTCTTATATGCTATTCCTCAAGAAATGAATGCCAACGTTGCATTCATCTTCTTCATCAACAAATCAACCTGGAAGGTCAACTTTTAGGGTATCCTGAACAAGGACTCCCAAGTCGCTTTGCACCGTGGGAATTTTGCACCACCTGCCCTATCATGGAATCATCTGCAAATTTAGCCACAAAGCCATAATTCCATTTACAGCCCCAAATCTGCAGACTTTCCTGTTTGATTCCATTAGGCAAATTAAAAATCAGTTATGTTGATTTCAAAGGAAAAAAATACTTATATCGCAAGTACTCTAACACACCTGTCTAATCAGTCCATACTCTGTGGGCTTTTGATTTGCTCATTTTCAAGGGGGAGATCTCTATTACTATAAAAATTCATTTCAGAAAATATCTCAAATCAACAATTCTTTTCCTGTATAGCCATGGGAAACATGCAAATTAGTTAACCCCAGCAAATAAGGTATGCACTGAGAAATACATTATACTCCAAACATCTAATAGCTACTCAGTCATTAATCCAGAGCTTGAGCTGGAGGTCCAGAGTGCTGGCTGTGAACTTTGCCTGGGATGGAATTAGGAAGAACAGTGGTTTTCAAACTGGCTCCCCCCCCCCTTAAATTCACACTCCCTATGCCATAAATGCTCTGTGATTAGTAAGGGATCGCTTAAGGAGATATGTGAGTGGAAAGAAAAAGTTTGAAAACCACTGTTTTAATCATACCCAATTGACTCGTTATGTGCAGTTTCATTACTCCAAAGGAAATGGGCCAATGACAATTTTCTCAGGAAAAATATTTCAGTAACATTTGGTTCTAGAGCAGTGGTTCTCAACCTTGTTTCCCCACTCACATACCACCTTAAGGAATCTCTTACTAATCACGAGCATTTATAGCATAGGGGATGAGAGTTTGGGGGGGCCGTTTGAAAACCACTGTTCTAAATTAACAAGTAATCTGACAATGAGGCATCGGTTGAGAATATGGGCACAATTTAGAAAATGTTCTGGAATCCATAGTTTTTCTCTTCCCAGTCCTATATAGTCAATCACTTTTTTTTTAAACTTTCTTTGTCAGATATAGGTTTTAGAGAGTGGCGTACACAGGTATCAAAAATTTTAAAGATCTTTTTATTCAAGATAATTTTGCTTCTTTTGAAAAACTGATGGCAAAATTTCAATTACCCATCATTTTTTCAGATATCTACAGGTCAGACATTTTGTTCAGTCCAAGCTCTCTGATTTTCCACAGATTTCTGAAACAAACATTCTTGATTTGACTGTATTTTCTCATAGAGGTTCAATATCAATTATTTATAATAATTTGATGGACTTCAGAATAGCTTCACTAGTTAAGATCAAGAGTGATTGGGAGCATGACTTGAATTTGCCACTTCTCAATGAGGACTGGGATATTGTTCTAAATTTGATTAATGAGTCCTTCTTTTGTAACAATTCAAAGTGATGCATTGAGTACATATTTCAAAAGTTAAACTGTCTCACTTTTATTCTGATATTGATCCACTATGTGACAAGTGTAAAATTTTTGAGGCTTCATTGATACATATGTTTTGGCTTACCCTAGTTTAGAAAATGTTTGTAAAAATTATTTTCAAACTTCATCCGTCATTTATAGGGTCAAATTAGAACCCTGCCCTTTAATTGCTTTATTTGGTTTTTCTCAAGAAGAGGATTTACTATTGACTCCATCTTAGAAGTAAATTTTAGCTTTTATCTCATTGATGAAATGGAAAGACAGTACCCCATCTACTCATATTCAATGGTGACAGGCGGTCATATAGAAAAAAAATCAGATACAATGTTAAAGATATAAAAGTGAATTTTTACAAAACATGGGAGCTCATTAATGGATTATTATTATAATTTAAAGAATTAGAGTACTTCGATGCTCCTGAGAAGCGTTGTCTGGTTTCCAAATTTCATCATTTGTTTCCTACGTATATTAGATATGTAAGTTAACCTTGTTTAGAGGGAGGGGTTAAAAAGATTTTTTTAAATACTTTAAAATTTTTTAAATGAAAATGTTTGGAGTAATATCCAATAGTTTGGAAAGTCTGCAGTCCGGTGCCAAAGTCCAGAGGGTACCAAATGGTTTTACTCTATGCAATTCTTTTTGAATAATCTGACTGTATATTTAGGATTCTACAACTCCAAACAAATACAGTACCTTTAAACAACAGATTTTCCTTTTTTGTTTTCTAGATGTTTAAAGTACATCAAGTAATAATTTCAACCATTTTTAAAACAATTTCATTTAATGTGAATTAACATGATTCTAAAATTACCTTAAAAATATGTGCTTTCAGTATGTGATGGCCAAATTCTACAGTCTGTTGTCGATTTAGTTTTCTTTCTTGGCGAGAAAGCATGAATGCCAAAAGTGCATGCCCACTCCTATGAAATAATAGGATTTTAGACCATAAAAGTTTAAATATTGTAAAACAATTAGTAATAGTTAATAGCTATTCAGAACAGGGTATTCTAGCTCAAACAATACCATGCCATGATGAGTCAGTCACTGGAGGCATCTTGTGTTGGAGGCAGTACTTGAAAGAGATATACTACAGTATTAATTTTCTTCCTACTCTGCTCCTCAAAAGGACAGATTTTAAACAAATTTAATTTTCCTTAAGATTTAAACCTGACTGGAGTCAGGTTCCTCTGGATTTACCATCTTTCATGCCTTTGAGTAAAAGAAAAAATATCTGCTGGAGGAACTTAATGAGTGGAGCAGCATCAGTGGAAGAAAAATAGTAAAAATTTAGGCTGGAAACAAGATTGTGCATAGACAGGGGATAATGAGGACAGGGCCCTGTAGGGGACTGGTGAACCAGGGAGGGGTGAACGATTACAGACAAATGAGGATGCCAAGTAGTACAAAGACAGATGATGGACTGGTGAAGGTCAAAGGGAGGGAAAGGCAAGAGAAAAATGTGAGGTCGAGGAAGATGGAGAGAAAAATGTCAGGTGGAGGAAGATGGAGAGAAAAATGTCACGTGGAGGAAGATGTAGAGAAAAATGTTGGGTGGAGGAAGATCAATCATACAGGGCGAAGCTGGAGCAGCTAGATGGAAGCTAATCGGTAGAAAATAAAGGCTAGCAATATTGGAATTGAATAAGTAGAGAATTGTAATATCATGGAAGCTATTGGGGACATGTGAAAGACAGTTAGGACCAGGCGGAACTGGGGGAAGATTTTTAAGTTATGTGTGGGTAGAAGAGGATAGAATCAGAACTGAGCAGAATTGGGGGGGGGGGGGAAGAAGAGAGAAGAACATGTATACTGTAAGAGAAAGGGAACTCATTTTCCAAGTTGGAAAATTCAATGCCATGTCATTGGGTAGCAGACTAACTAGGCAGAATATGAAGTATTGTTGCTCTATTTTCCAATGTGCTTTGCTCTGGCAGTGGAGAAGGCAAAGGGTGGACAGAATGGTGTGGATTGGGAAGAAGAGTCAAAAAGGTATACTGTATAACCAAGAGGTCAGGATGGCTATTGAAGACAGAGGATTTGCAAAACAGTTGCCAAGTCTGGTCTCACTGATGTAGAGGAGGTGACGTCAGGAAGATTAAATACTGTGGATGAGGTTGAAGGAGGGACATGTGTATCTTTGTCTCACCTGAAAAGGTTATTTAGGTCTATGGATAGTGTTGAGGGGGGAGGAATAAGAACACGTATTGTGCATCCTGCAGTTTCAGGTGAAAGTACCCTGGGTCACAGATGGAGTGACCCCTGCAGAAGCTGTAAAGGATGGGTAGGGGATAGATGTGGTTGGTGGTGGGGCCTAGTTGTCAGAAACTATGAAGGATGATGCGCTGAACGTGAAAGCTGTTGGGGTGAAAGGGGAAGACAAAGGTCCCATCACTTTTTTTTTGGGGGGGAGGTGAGTGAAGGAAAATGCTTTACTAACCACACTGGAGAGATACCCATATTGCGCAAAGAAGGAGAACATTTTGAGAGCCTTAAAGTAGAAGACCCCACCTGGAGAGCAAAGTCAGAGAAACTTGGTGATATCATACAGAAGACAGAGTAGGAAGAGGTGTAGTCTAGGTAGCTGTGGGAGTCATCGAGTTTGCAGTAAATATCAATACATATCTCATTTCCTGAGATGGAGAGACTTATCTAGAGATAGATAGAAATGTCATAAAGTGTTCTCCTCACTCTTCTTGCCATTTCTTGATTTTAGATAGTTAGTTCATTCTTTTTTAAACTTGTGTGTTTTGAATATTTACCCAAAATCTAGAATAGTAATAACAAATTAATCTTTTGAGGCAAGGTTGGTCATTAATGGAAACTTAATCTCATCAAAAATTGCTTGTCAATAATTGAAATTGTGTATCATGTTTTAAAATGCAAAATAATGACAGATGAGTAAAAAGCAATGATGGTATTTGATGTTCCAAGAACCAAAGGTTGTTGAATTCTGAGTTCTTCTAAATAGTGCAACTGTGCTAATTCTGCAAAGTATCGGACTCTTTTTCCTCAGATCTTCAGGAGCAAGATTTCATTCCATATCCTCGCACTTCCACATATTGGGACTCCAATTTATGAACCCAACTGTTTCACCCATACTCCCAGAACAGGTGATGAAAGACTAAAACCACTAAACCAGTGTTCCCAAAATTGCACTTGGGAAGACTCCTACACATTGGCATTTCAGACCCCTTAATAAAGGTGCTGATCCCTGTGGCTCCTTTGAAGCAGAAAATACATCCTTCTTTTTCCAGTACTTCCAATCCAGGCATTCGATAACATTCTACACAGCAGGCTGCTCTGGAAGGTTAGATGGCGTGTGATCCGAGGTGAGATACTAGATTGGATAGAAAATTAGCTCCATGGAAAAAAACAGGGGGTTAATGGTAAAAGTTTTTTTGGACTGAAGGCATGTAACTAGTAATATGACCCAGGGTTCGGTCCTGGGCCCATTGGTGCTTGTCATCTATATCAATGATTTAGATGAAAATGTACATGGTATTATTTGCAAGTTTGCGAACGACACTAAAATGGCTAGTATGGTAGATAATCAAGACAGTTCGCAAAAATTGCAGCAGGATCTTGACCTGAGCAGGTGGGCAGAAGAATGGTTGATGGAATTTAATACAGAGAAAGAAGAATGTTGCATTTTGGGAGGTCTAACAAGGGTAGGGTCTAACAAGGGTAGGGCCCACACGTAAAGGGCAATGATCTAGGGAGTGTTGTAGAGCAGAAGGATCTAGAAGTATATGTACATATTACCTTGAGAGTGAAATCACAGGTAGATAGTGTGGTCAAAAAGGCCATTGGCATATTGGCCTTCAGATGTACAGGACATTGATGAGGTCCAATTAGAATACCTTGTTCAGTTTTAGTCATCATTCTATAGGAAATATTTGTCAAGCTGGAAAGGGTGCAGAGAAGATTTGCAAGGATGTTACCAGTACTTGCGGGCCTGAGCCACAGGGAGAGGATGAGCAGGGTAAGGCTTTATTCCTTGGAACATGGGATCACCTGTCAGTTATTCCAATTTTCCTATCCATCCAAGTACACGAACCCCATCCCCAACCACTTTCAACACTTTCCGAATTCAGACTAAGGATCTTTAGCCCATAATATTTATTTTTCAATTAATGTTGCTTATGTATTTCCTGCAATATTTTTATTTCAGATTTCCAGCATCTGAAGTTTTGATTTTCAACCTTTCTTAAATATGTCACATTTGTTGACCTGGCAAAAATCTGTGTTAATTAAAACTGTGTTTGGAACGAAGGTGAATTTGGTTGAAGTAAGTAGACAAAAGTGAACAAAGCAAATTTAATCTATATAGACAATTTCAAAGTTCACCTCCTTATATACTAACCTTGGGTCACAAAGAAAATCCATTTTTTCACCATCTGTTCTCCAAACCAGCCACTCTCTAAATGATGGATGGCAAAACATTCGTGTTTTGTCCCTTCGTTTGATCAGAAAACATGAAAGGCCATCCATTCTCTGCTGGAAATCCTCCCAATCCAATTCACTCTTCAGAAACCCAGCATTTATTGTTTGGAAAATTTGCTCATCAGTCAATGGATGAAGAGATGCCAAAGCCACATTTAACACAGGAAGGGCTCTTTCAAAGGAAGTTTGTGTTAGAAACTTCATGTTGCATTGCAGAAGGTACAATTCTGACAGGGAAACAGGCACAACCTTGTAGCTTGTACTCTTAATAACGAGGTGACCTTTTTCAAACAAATCTAAGGTCAGCTTCAAATACAGATAAGATCCTTGGCTTCGCATGGTAAGATGATTGGTAACTTTGCTAACTGTGATGGTATCAGCTTTTCCACTCAAAGTGATATTATTGAGTATGTTATGACTATTATTAATCCTATGATGGATGAATGAATTCAGATCTCCATTAATATCTTCATTCTCTGGAAAATCATCTAGAGAAATTTTGAAGAATGGAAGAAGGCGTGCAATATCCTGTAAGAAACAACGTTTTTGTTAAATGAGGAGGCAAATGGAAATCAAAATAAATATATCAAACCTCTAACTTCTGTACAATTGCAAAATCATTTATGTAGTACATTTCATTTTGTTTATCATAGTTAATAAACTTGTTCCAATTATAGCTCCAAAACAGGTATAGAAATTTGAGAATGCACTTATAGGATCACAAATTTACAAACAAGCATTTCAAAAATGCTAAGCAGAACATTACACCAAACAATTTTATCTCAAAGGTATTGTAAGTTTATGACCTGTGTAGCAACTGGCTATCTAGTTTTTCCAACAGGGTGTATTTTTAGGATCCCATCATAGTCTGAATTCCGTCAAATATACAAATTCTTTAAATTTTTGGGACACAAAGCAGCAGGATTTATTTCCCTTTGAATGATTTGTATTGAAACAGGCCTCATATCACACATTTCTTTACAACCAAAGTATTCATCAAATGTTTAAGTAGACAAATGGTGACAAAGAGCACATAAAGTAACTTCATAAAAAGCAATGAAAGTAACCTGTTCATATTCTCGGAGCTGATTTAGGATATACATGTTCAACAGAACACTGGGAGAAATGCCAATCAATTTTTTTTTTTCAATACTATTATGGTATTAAAGTGAATGAGACATCTGAATCATCTTACTCCAAGAATTACCTCCATTAATTTAGTATTCCCTAAATAACATATTGTAATAACAAATGTTATTCTATACAAGTCCTAGGAGTATACATCAGAACCTGCAAGCTTTTAACTAAAGAGTTCACTATTACCAGTCCAGACTGAAACTTTAAATTATAAATTGAAAATACCCAGATGCAAAGGGACTTGGGAGTCCTCATGCAGGATAGCCTTAAAGTAAACTTACATGTTGAGTCAGTGGTGAAGACAAATGCAATGCGCTTCCAGAGGAATAGAATGCAAGAGCAGGGATGTGATGTTGAGGCACTGGTGATACCTCACAGTTCATTGTGAACAGTTTTGGACTCCTCATTTAAGAAAGGATATACTGACTTTGGAGAGGGTTTAGAGGACGTTCAAGAAGTTGACTCAGGGAATGAAAGTATTATGAAATGAGGATCATTTGACAGCTCTTGGCCTGTATTCATTGGAATATAGAAGGGGGGGGGGGGGAGGAAGGAAACATCTCATTGAAACATTTCAAGTGTTGAAAGGCATGGACAGAGTAGATATTGAAAAAGTTGTTTCCCTTAGTGGGAGGATCTAGGACAAGAGGGTAAAATTTCAGGATTGAAGGGCACTTAGATCAGAGATACAGAGGAATTTCTTTTGCCAGAGGGTGGTAAATCTGTGGAATTTGTTGCCACAGGCAGTTGTAGAGGTCAGGCCATTGGGAAAGATTCTTGAGTAGCTCATGATTAAATATCAGAGTGGATTCGATGGGTTGAATAGCCTATTTCTGCTCCTATGTCTTATGGTCCTATATTTATTCTAATGTTTGAATTCTTGTGAATTTCTATGCATTTTAAGTTTTAGTACTGTAGGCTTGTAATAATAAATACTGCATAGGCAAATAATATTTTAAAAGGGAGGCATATATTGGAAATAAAAACAGTTTATGAACTCTCCTTGAAATCTCACTGTTGTAAGATGTTGATGTGCAAAGCTCTGTTCACTTTCCCATTGCTACTCTAAAGGAACATTTCATAATTAGCCAGTGTTTTTTTTAGCCAGTCAGAGTACTTGCATTTAAAGAAGCCTTTCGAAGAAATATTGCCTTCTGAGACTTGCATTTCTCTCAATCTTTTTCTCCTCCAGCACCCGTCAGATAATGTCACTACTAACAGAAAGTCCAAGTGTGGCTGCTGCAGTTTCTTTACAAATACTCTTTCTGACACCTATTCCTTATAGAAAGTGGCAAGGAGAAATCTTTAATGCTCTCATTGAAGTTTCCTACATTCTGAATGATACTCCACCACCCTTCTTACAGCAAATTCATTCCTTAAATGGCATCCAGAAGGACAGAAATATTTGAGATTTTGGGCATGACTTCAATTCTGTCATTATCCTATTGATGCCAAATTATGGGTCTCTGCATACTGAACTTTAAACAGCATTTTTAGCTACAATTTTAAAATGGTTGCATTAAAGGAGATCAAAATTTGCTGTTCCTCTCACACCCACCAAAGCAACCATTACAAATGCAATGAAGGAACTCAGCAGGTCCAGCAGCATTGGTGGGAGGGGGGGGAAGAAAGAGAATGGGAAAGGTGGCAACTTTTTGACGTTTTGAGTCAAAACTATTCAACAAGACCAAAGCCCTTCATGAAGAAAACTTCACTCTCCTCTAACGGTGCTGATTTCTTCTAGCAGTTTTTTTTTGCCTCATATCCCAGCAACTGAAGTCCCTGGTGTTTTAAAAAATTTTACACATACAACATGCTAACAGGCCATTTCACCTCACAAATCTGTGCTGCCCAATTAACCTACAACCCCCGGTACATTTTCAAACAGTGGGATTAAACCAGAGACCCCAGGAAAACCCATGAAGACACAAACTCCTTACAGACGGCACAGGCTTCAAACCCTGGCGTTGCACAAACCGCTACACCAACCGGGACTCCATTATAATCATATTGCTGCTTTTAAAAAAAGGATTGGTAGACTATTGGATTAGATTGTTCTATTATTCATTTATTGTTAAGTCACAGTGGTGAAGAACCTCTACAAAGAAAAATGCAGCCTAATCTCAAGCGTATGTAAACACCTCCTTGCTGACGTACAATAACATCTTCATCCTTCATATCAGTCTACTAATCATTTTTATTCCCAGAAACCCCAGAGTAAACAGTCATGAAAGAAAAGATGATTAACAGTGCTTCTTTCAAGGCAGGAGAACAGACTTCCCCTACACAGAATGAAAGAAATGATCGTGCCAAATCTAAACAAACATACTTGCTGAATTTGAAACAGGTTGCTTCTTATTGTTGATCTGCAGTTATCTCTTATTCATTAATCTATGCACAAACTTTAATTGGATGTACAAATCTATATTTATTAGCTGGTAGCAAGATATACATCCCAAGAACATGAAGCCAAATGATTAAGTGGCCCTCAAGATTCTGTTCTAATCTCCATATACCCACAGGAAATAACGGCTTATTTGTAAGATACACAGATATATTGTTTAATCAATATCTTAAAATATGACAATTAGGGCATTCGTCCCATTGAATCTACCCCACCAATTCATCATGGGTGATTTACCATCCTTTTTAACCCCATTCCTCTTCCTTCTTCCCATAATCTTCAATTCATCTTTGAATCAAGAACTTATCTACATCTGTCTTAAATGCATCCAATGATTTAAGCATTGATTTCCATAAATTCAACATTCTCTGAATATATAAATTCCTCCTCATCTCTGTTCTAAACATTAAAGTTATTTTTCCTCAGAGAGAGTGTTATGTATATATTACAAATAATTAAAAAGTTATGGAGGAATCTATTACACAACCTCACATTAATAGAACAAATTTTGAACTGAGGTTCAATCAATCTCTAATTACCATGTAAAGAGGAGGAAATCAGCAGTTCTGGTCTCCAGATATGTTGGCTTTGGAGGCGATTCTGTAGTGGAGAGGGTTAGCTTAAGAGATGACAGGGAATCAACTGGGACCAAATTCGCTGGAATTCAGAAAAATGAAAACCACTGGTATGTGAGATTGGAACAAGAAGATATAGCCTCAAGATTCAGGATTGAGGTGAAGAGGAACTACTTTTTCCATAAATGGTTATATGTGTAGTGAATCTATAGAATTGTCTGCCATAGCAAGCAGAGAATGTAGCTTCCCCTCTACCATCAACTCAGCCCTTACCCGGCTCCTCCATTTCCTGCTCATCTGCTCTGGCCCCCTCTGCCCCTAGATGCAACAAAAACAGAACCCCTCCCCATCCTCAACCACTACCCTCTGCAATTTCAGTTACCTACAATGTGATCCCAGCATCAGACATCCCCTCTCCTTCCATAGAGGCCGCTCCCTTAGACTCCTTCATCCACTCCTCGCCCCCTTGGCACCTACCCTGTGACCACAGGAAGTGCCACACTTGCGCCCAGACCTCTTTCACCACCATTTGGGGCCCCAAACGGTCCTTCTCAGTGAAACAGCACTTCACTTATGAATCTGTAAGAGTCAACTACTGCATCTGGTGCTCCATTTGTGCACTTCCCTACATCTGAGAGACTGGAGAGAGATTGGGAGATGGCTTCATTGAGCATCCTTACTCTGTCCGTATAAATGACAGGTATCTCCCAGTGGCCAACTATTTCAATTCTGAGCCCCACTCCTGTGCCGATATGTCTGTCCATGGCCTCATGCACTGCCAAACCAAGGCCACCCGTAAATTGGAGGAACGACAACTAATATTTCATCTGAGCACTGTCCATACTTTCATGTTTTACTCCTCTTCTCAAGCCAAAACCTTTTGCACTCATTTCTCCAAGTCAAATTTGGAAATATATTATTTTACCTTAGTTAGAGGGAGAAATCCCCTACTTAAAGCACTGAAAGATCATCTTTAACCAGCATACATTAATAACTACCAGTAATCCTCATCAAGATTTTCTCAAATTAGTGATGAGCTGTGAATGCTCGTTTTAACAGCGAAATCCACAAACCATGAATGAATTTTAAAAATCTTCTGCTAATGCTTTACGAATCTATTTATTTTATGAAATACCAAAACAGTTATTAGCAAACACAATAAAGATAATCAAAGGCTTTGTTAAAATTGAACAATGCCATTCAATCACCATTCTAAAATAAAATATTCAATCGATATTCTAATACAGTACAACTCTGATTACCAGATTCTCCAAAATCCTCAATTATCCAAATTTTTTTCAGAATTTCAGATAAATGAGGATATCTAAAACAAATCAGAAATCCTCATTTATCTGAAAATTTTTCACAGCCGAACTGACTGCAGGAGCGGGGACTCCGGGCTCCCAGAGGCAGCCAGAATTTTTTTTTTTGGTGAAAATTAAACATTATTTTAATGCTTAAAAACCCTCCCCTTGCTGTTTGTTATTGTTTAAAAGCTGTTACAAGTGATTTGCTGTTGCTCCTGGGATATTTTTTTTAAATGACCAGTTGATATTTTTTTTTAATGACCAGTTCTCCGAGAAAAAAAAATGTTTATCGATATCATTTTGTATAAATTGGAGTTGTACTATATAACCAACATAGATTAATGTCCACTGGAAACATTCTAACCTACATATTTAATTGTAACTTTTATCAAGTATTTCCATAAGGTAGTCAGAGGATACAATAATGTTGAAAGTACTTCTGTGAAACTTTTTGTCACCAATTTGAACTTAATTTGCAATAGAAAAGTGGTAGTTTTTACAGAGCCAATTCTTTTTATAATTAATATATTTTGCACAAATTGACATTTTCTTCCAGTGTACACATGAAAAAAAAAAGAAATTTAAATGTTAACAATAATAAATTGAACAGTGTGGCAGCACAAATCCTCATGGCGAACCAGCTTCGCTTGTATTGCCACGTGGCGGGGCAGCCATGGGGAAATGGCGTCGTCAGAGGTTTCTCTCCGACTCCAACATCCCTTCCAGCGCCCACCCTGGGCAGCGATTTATGATGTCACAATGCACCAGGTGACTGAGCTCATGCTGCCCTTAAAGGGACGGGCTGAATTTGAATAAAAACCTTTGTTATCAACCCTCAACGTGGTAGCTGTGTTTCTTCCACTGTTCACACCGCCACAACAGTTTACTAAATTTCTAAATCAACATCAAATAAACTATAATTTATAATTACAGCATCCTCCTATTAGAAATGTACCATCAAGATGTATCGTTGCATACTGAGGAATTAAAGATATATGAAATTACCAAGACTTAAGTGATGGGAACATATTTGAGCTTCCCAAGTTGAGGTTGGAACGGCATTTTGCCAGCTTCTGCTAATTACATCACCTCATGCTCTATTAAACAAGATCACATACTGAATGACACTTAAACAATTTGCAATATTGGGAAGTAACAGAAATTCTTTCAACAAAATTGCTGAGAGCAATTAAGCCAAATTTACCAGCCAAATAATGTTATAAACAGTTGAATTGCTCAGGTTTCCAGCCATTTGGCTTTCGACCAATAAATTCATTTTCATGCCAGAAAAATAAACCATAGACTGTGGAACTGTTTCCTCTTCATTGCTCTGTCTGATTAGATTACAGAGTTGTTATTTTGAGGATTAAAAAAATGATAACCTTACATTTACTTTCCTAGCTTTATATCTGTGCATTTTTTATTGCAAATGCTGCCACAATTGTTGAAACTATGCAGCTATTTCAATACATCTTTATCTTTATTTACAATTTTGATATCCAACATGAAATGACCTATGCAGTAATTTTCTACAGAATGGCTTGCAGCGTAGACCTTTTAGTTTTTGTAATTCATGGCAAATTATTAAAAAACCATCTAAATTGTGACACGTGTGTGTGTCCGCGCACGAGAATGAGAAAATGTGGAACATTAAATTTTGTGAATAATATACTAAAGTTTACAATATGTTGGTTTTCAGAGACTCATGAATGCAAGTCAAAAATCAGTACCTGTAGATTGGTCCTTACAGTAACAATCAGCTTCAGCCAAGATGGAAATCTAGAAATTATTTTAATGATAAAAGATGCAATTGTGTCACCATAATCAGGTTTGTGGAATTCAGCCTCATTTAAACCATCCACTAAAATAATATAGTCCTCTGCAGAGATCTTCTTTTCTGAAGGACAAATATAAAATTGAGAAACAACTGTTACTCCAATTTTTCTTTCATTCATTATTTTACATTTCTTTTGTACTTGATGACAATTTTCAGTTCCAGTAACTTTGCCAGGGCAATGTAATTGAACAGTACATAGTGCTGATCTCTACTTCAGATATTGCGTGCACGATGAACATTCTCCCTGTAACTTTGCAGGATTTCCCTGGATACTCCAATTTCCTTCCACAAACCAAAAAAAGTGTGCTGGTAGATTAAATGACTTCTGTAGATTGTCCCTGGCGCAGGTATAGTTAGGGAAGAAACGACAGGCACATTGACAAGGAATAGATTATCGCAATATTAACGAAGTAATGTGACTGGAAGAAACATTCTGAAAGCTAGCAAAGACTCAAGAAGCTAAATAGCCCCCTGCATTTCAAGAAAGCATGAGATAAAAATATGCACAAATCTATCTTAGCATATCCTAGGAAATGCCCATCCATTACATTTAATTTTTAGCACATGCAATTATATTTTTAAATAAAAAAATTTAACTAAAAAAATGGCAGCGCTGCCTGATCTACTATAATAGCAACGCTACCGCTGGTGCTGTCTCAGGAAAGCTGAGAGCAAAGACATATTGCTGATCCGAAGCGTTCAACCATCCAGTCCTAATGCCAAGGCCTCCATACAGCCTTTTAATGGCCTGCTAAAGGAGCTGATGATGTTTTACTTTAAAACCACTGCAGTCACATATATATGTGGGTCAGGAGTAGAGCCAGTTGCCGCTGGTGACGTATCCAGGGCGACATGCAAAAGAAGTAATGCGTATGCATGGGTCAGAACGAAGGAGTGTGTACACCGTGATGGGTCATGCACACGTGCAGGGTCACAGGAAGAGCAAATTAGGAGTGTCGTGGTCATCTGCTTGGCGGAGAGCCAATGAAAGGGGCAGAGGGGCTTTGCTGAATAGTGTTTTATGGGAAGAAGAGTTGTGTCTTGAGAGAATAAAGAAGGCTGACACCATTTTTGTGTTGAAGAATGAGTAAGTGTGTCCTTTTAATTCTGCGTCTAATTGTATAACTTAGATTTCTACAAAACCTTACAACCATGGGGTCTGTTTCCAAGATGGTGGTGCCTGAGCTCGGCAGTGGCCACAAAGAGTTGCAGTCTCCAGGGGAGCTATGAACTGGCACAAGGCACCAGAAACAGGGAGAACACTCCTCCCCTCCACAAATGAGATGGAGAAGCAGAGGAGTCAATCCTCCAGTAGAGTGACCATGGAGACCCACACAGGCTGCAGATGACTTGAAATTGGGGGACCAGCACAGGCTGCAGAAGACTGGCTCATGGGAACCAGAAATTGGAACCGCGATTCAAAAAGGCCTAAGGGTAAAGGCTCCTGAAGGGCCACGTGTGCTGAAGGCTTCCTGATTCTGTCACAGGTTTGAATTTGGAGCTTGGGTTCCCGATGGATCGGATAGGAGTCTGTGCAGCTGCAGAGGCTGCAGGAGCATTGAGGCTAATCCAAGGACACTCAGTGACTCTGAAGGGACTCTCTTTTTCTTCTCTTTCTCTCTTAATGCAAGGGGCAGGCAAGCAGAAGGCAATTTTGTGTAATGATATTTTGTTCTGTACAATGACATAACAATAAAGGAATCTTACTTCTTCTTAGATATCCTCCTTTCACAAAGATTCAAGAAAACTTTATACATTTTGCAAACCATCAGTCTAAGAGAACTTACCCTTAATCAGGTTTGCAAGCGGTTCCAAAATACCCCTCTGAAATGCAGCAATTGGATCTTGTACACAAGAACGCAGACTGAGTACACTCTGAAGATGTGATTCCTTCAGCAGCAAATCTCTGAAGGCTGTTAGTTGAGGAGCACGACAAAGTAAAGCTGCTATACTGTGGACAAATTCTGGTACAAGGCAAGTGTAAGTATTGTCAGCTTGACAGTAGTGATAGGCAACAACCTGTTTTTAAAAATAAAATGATATTTTAAGTTTCCTGCATTGTTGACTCATTGCAAATGAGTTCTGCATTTTTAAATTCACATTCATTTTACAATTGTGTTTGCATCCAATTCCCATGTTGCTTCAGACAATGCTTTCTTTGATTCTCCTGCTTCAAATCTTACTGCATCTAATGATCTTTATCTCTTTTTCGGTCTTTGATAGCCAAGAATTATTATGCATAAAAGTGTGAGCCTGTAAAGGCAAGAGCAATATGCATAACCAAACAGGCAACCAGGGGATCAGTCAAAAATGATTGCGTTAATGAGCATACCAGATAGTTGGGAAGCATTGATGCTTGACATTTGGAGCCAGGAAGATAGAAGAGTGGAAAACAACCAGCCCATGAAATTTCAAAAACAAGTGGCCCATGAAATTTAAAAACAAGGAAACACTTAGCTAATCTTTCAATTACTAGAATTGAAAAAAAAATCCATAATAATTGACGTACACTTTCTGGCAGTCAAAATCAACTCTGCATCTAGGACATTGCAGCCTGAAAAATATTTAAAAGCTTACAAGATAACATTGGCAAGCAACAATCCCCAACCTAACTTAACAAGTCAACAAAACTTTTCAATCAACAAATCTGCCTTGCATTACTATCTGAAAACTGACTCCATAGTACTCAGAACCACTACTGTCATCATGCTAACTCTTGGCAGCTGAGGAAAAATAGAACAGTATTTTAAGCATAAAATTAGTGATGTTTAGACTGAGTACGTCAGCTAGCCCACTTAGAGAATTCAACCTCAAAAGTTGCTTTCATCAGTAGAAATGAAAAAACTTCAAGTAACCAAATATAAAGCAAACAATTCCATTTACAAGACACATACAAGATTATGGGCAACCTCTTAAAATCCAGCACAGGTTATACCTCTTTAATCTGGCGATGTTGTGACCTGGCCATTGCCAGACCACAGAAAATGCCAGAAGACAGAAATTGATCCCAAAGAGAACCCCTTATGTAAGCATATCAAAGCTTAAAACAGGAAATAATAGTGGAACAGCACAACTAATGTAGCGGTTCGTGCAATGCCTTGACAGCACCAGCAATCAGGACCGGGGTTCGAGACTCACGCTGTCTATAAGGAGTTTGTATAAGTATGTGCTGCTTAACATCCATATGTTCTGTGAAATTGGGCATTTTGCGATGTGGACACCATATTATACTATATGGGAGAATGTAGTGTACCTATAAATTTTTGTGAGTGGGGATCAGTGTTGGCACAAATGCCGGACTGTGAAGAGAGGGCGGGGCAGTGAGATTAGCATGGGGACCAACACAGATGTGAGGAGAGATCGGGGAAGTCAGATCAATCAGGGGACCAACACGGGGCTTTGGGGAGAGAGCAGGGCAGTCAGATTAGGTGGGACTGATACAGGGCCGCGGGAAAAGCACGGGGCAATCGGATCAGTTGGGGTATACAGTATATAATTTCCTATAATTAGCAATTGCTTTTTCTAAATTGCTGCAGACTTGCTCGTGATAATTGAATTATAGGACCGCGGATGTATATGCAGTCAGATGTTGCTTCAACGGACGTTAAGCAGTGCATACCTAAATGTGCTGGACCATGGGAATTTCCGGACCACTGAGCGCTGGAAAAAGAAGTACAATGTATTTTTTTTGCTAAATCCATCAAATTAGAATTTTTAATACAGGAACCATAGCTGTTTTGAGCTACAAATCTGTAGCAAATGAAACACTGGACCTTTTGTGGATAGCTTTGTCACTTATAAACCAACTGAAATTTTATCCATAGAATTGTGAAGAGACATAAATCAATGCCATACAGAGTAAATGATGCATTTTAAAATGTGTTTAAACATTCAAGTGCAAGGAACCAAAAGGCTGAGATTTGGGTGGAGGTTTATGGACCATAAATGTTGACAGAGTTAATGGGTTATAGATTTGTTTGTTATCACTATGGAAATGGAATCAGCTACTACTACTAAATGAATCAAACTGGTCAAGTAATCCCTTCAACATAGCTTTTATTATTATTTTGCCTCTTCACCCATGTGCATACAAATCTTAAAAAATTAAATGTAAAATAGAGAAAAATCAATTATATTACCGTAACAAAATTACTCTCCTTTTAGAAAATATAAACATTGCTTGCAGCTAACTCTCAAGGATGCACAATATTCTGAACCACTTTAACTACCAGTACATAATTTTCCTTACAATAGTAATTCATTCCTACTTTCACTGAGTTCAGGGTGTTGGCACAAGAATGGACCATTGTTTATAACATCATTTTGTTATTAGAGAAAACCCACTGGAGAATTAATACATCATTATTTGCTAATCAATTCACTGTGCTTGCAAGAAAGATGTGAAATGGGGGGGGGGGGTGGTTTGAGGGGGATAGAACCAAACACATGTTAAGTGACATCCTTCCCATGTCACATGAAAGGATAAATCTTCAACACAGGTAAGAATTCAATTCCAAGGATGAGCACACAGGCAAACATAGGGCTGGTAACCAAGTCATTAGCTGGGGATTTTAAACAACAATTACAGATATTCTCCGACTTCTGAGCTTTGCGACTTATGCACATATGACTGAATTTTTTTTGAAAATATAAAGAATTTTTAAAAAATTTACACAGATTGTTGTATTTTACCAACTATAACAGAGATGCAAGGCATGTAAGAGCCAAAATGTGTGTATTTACCTTATTAGTCTGTGTCCAGGGGTCCATAGGCTGGGTGCAGCCATCTTGGTTCCTGTGCGCATGCATGAGCCTTCGGTTGGTGCATGCACAGTGGGTTCATGTATTGGAGTTCGATTGACGTATGAGTGGTGGGTTTGCTTATTGGAGTTCAATTGGTGCAAGCGCGAGTTAGGGGCATGAATTCAATATCGTTAGGGATTAACTCTCATGCATTCAAGAACCAAACTCCAATGCGCGAACCCATCGTGCATGTGCCAACCGAAGGCTCGCAGATGCGCACAGGAGTCAAGATGGCCACTCGCAGTCTACGGACCCTGACTAACAAGGTAAGCATGGGCCAACGGTTTCAGAAATTGCAGAGGCATGAGTAGAAGAGTAATACCACTGAAGTGAATAGAGCTGGTCATCCTGATCTCAGGGTCATATATTACAGAAAAGTTACAACAAGCATGGACCAGTTTCAGGTTTTTATTTAATAGGGGTGTGGTTATTAGAATGTAGTCAGCCATTGAGGAATATAGTTGCCTTTGGTTCCCAACATGAACAGCCTCTGGGGAGGCGGGTAGCAGTTAGCATAACACTATTATACTGTCAGCGATCTGGGTTCAAATCCATAAGTAGTTTATACTTAGTCTGTGACCTGCATGGATTTTCCCTGGGTGATCCAGTTTCCTCCCACCTTACAAAACATTACGGGGTTGGAAGGTTAATAAGGCAGCATGTGTTTCGATAGCCAGAATCGGCTTCTACCATGTTGTAAATAAATTTAATTTATTCCTTGTGTATAGGTTGCAGATGGGCTAAGCAAGGTAGAACTTCAATTACATAATATGAACAGAAAATGCCAGATACTCAGCATGCTAGTCAGTGGCGAGAAAAAGATACAATTTTTTCAGATCAATGAACCGACAGCAGGTTTATGGGGGAGGTAGTTGGATTGATTATATCCTAGTCTACGCCAGCGTGAGTTGATAGCACTAGAAAAGGATGCAAGTTTCCTGGAACAATTGAGTATTGAGCTTAAATTTTTAGCTGAAGCTATAGCCATTAAGATTCATTACTTTTGGATACATCAATAAAGCATTGGAAATTATATGAGAAATTTACAAAAAAAACACAAGAATTTAAGAGGGCTTGGAATGGGCTCGATAAGATTGCCAAACAAAAAATAATTTAAGGGCAATGTGGCTTATCAAAAGCAGGGATGGGCAAGAAGAAGCCAAGTCTAAGAGAAGTTGGAAGATCCAGAGGTGCAGAGAAAGACATCTTAAAATCAAAGTCTATGGTGTGAAGAGCAGCACAGATTTTTTTTTAAAATATGCAGTCAGATAAGATCTTGGGCTTTAACCATCCAAATATACGGATTTATGAAAATGAATAAAAATGGGGTTCCCTATACAATGGCTCTATACAAAATAGATTAAAAGAATATAACCAAGTAGAGTGAAGTTACAAAATGAGAACTGGCCAACTGCATGCAGGTTTCTGTTTACACTGCTGGTTTAAAAATAGATTCTGATCATTGTATTTATCTGAAAGTACCTGGTGACTGGTTTCTAATGACCCTAACCCACATATATTTGTGTAATAGTTGAACTTTGTGGACCAATTTTTAGGGTAAAATTTAGAGGGTTGACTATTACATGCATACTACTTTTGACTGCAGTAAGTACCTGTGTCATTCAAGGCGTCGGGAGTTCAGATGGGTGGGCAGCTGGCCGAGACCGGGTGGCAAGTCCGCGTTCATTGCGTTGGGAGCTCCCATGGGCGGGCGGCCTGGGCTTAGGCAAGAGTCTGCTATTGAAGTGTCAGGAGCTAGGGTGGGATGGCAGCCTGGCCTAAAAGTAGGGGGCGGGGTCCACTTTTACACACAATATATAAATAATACCAGATTTTTGGGCCAAAAATAGGGGGTCGACTTTTACATGTTATCGACTATTACATGAGTATCTACAGTACTAATTATTTGAAATGCTTATTATTGTGCCATAGACTATTATTCTGAGGAAAAAACACCTTGGTTTTTATTATGCTATTTTATTCATAGTCTTGCATACAATTAAAAATTAATTGTGGAAAAATTCAGGATACCCAATTCATGATCAATGTGAATTACAGCTAAGAGTGACAGAGCTCTTCAGCATGGAAACAGTCCTTGCCTATCCAAATCCTGTCCCTCAGGTACTGGAGGGGATTCTGACTACATAGATCTAAAGCTCACCATTCTGAAAACAAGTGCAAATCAAAAGCCAGGTTCTGTAAATTAGGGGCCTGATCATCCAAACTATGTCCATCACATCTAAAAGGCTTAACCCAGCAGCATGATGGAAACTTCTCCATTTGCAGCTGCAACATATCTCAAGAGGCTAAACAACATCCAAGACAAAGCTACCCACTTACATGTTGCTCATCTACCATCTTAAACATTCACTTGACAGCAGCATGTCCCATGAACAAAATGCTCTGCAGGTATTCACTTAAGATGCACAGACAGCATCTCCCAAACCTGGAAATCCATATTCATATTTTTCAATTTTCATTGTAAATGGGATGGAGTCAAGAATTGTATTTCCCTTTAAAAAAAAAAAAAAAAAATGTTGAAATCGGAAAAAAAAAAGAATTGTATTTCCCTGAATGCTGGTAGAGAAAATACAATTCAATAAAAGGAATATTTCACATCCAATCAAAGTATGCCAACAGCCAGAAAAATTACAGAAACTTACTGTATCCTAGGTTCTTTTTCTCCTTGCTCAGAACAAAAATAGATAAAATTGTACAATACCACTCTCAAACTATTTCAATAGTTCTGGAAACTCATAATCGTCATAAGTACATGCCTTCTTTCAGAAAAGAACAGCAAGCAACAACATCAACATTAGCAACAAAGTTGCAGTTTACCTGTGCTGCAAGTCTCTTCAATGCTTCTTCCCTTTGTATTTGTAGTTCAAGTTTTCCAGAATAACTCTCACTGCTCAATGTGTCAGTACAATAAAAGGGAGAAGAGATTTTTTGGAGTGGCTGATTCAACAAAAGTTCCTGATGTGGGTCTGCACCTGTTAACAAAGTCATTGAATTGTAATTTTTTTTTTAAAAAGTTCAATATTTAATCAATATCCACTACGTGCCTCATTGATTCCTCAAATAAAAGTCATTAAAGCGTTATCATGTCTTTCAAAGTTCAAAATTTAGATTTATTGTCAGAGTGCACACATGCCATTATATACAATCCTGAGATTCTTCTTCCTGTAGGCTAGGTAGAATTTCTACTTTCAGATTTCAAATTTATTATCAGAGTAGACATTACATCACATACAATCCTGAGATTCTTTTTCCTGCAGGCGAGGCAGAATTACCACTTATTGGTAATGCAAAAATGTACACATATAAACAACTGACTATGCAATACAGAGGTGGGGGGGAAAACCAATTAAAGTGTACAAGAGTCCTTAAGTTAGTCCATAATTGAGTTTACTGTTGAGGAGTCTGATGGTAGCAGTGAGAACAGAACTTGAGCTGGGTGGTATGGATCCTTCATGATTGCTGCTGCTCTCTGATGGCAGCATTCCCCATAAATGTTCTCGATGGTGGGGAGGGTTTTGCCTGTGATGTCCTAGGCTACGTTCACTACCTTTTGCAAGCTTTACGCTCAGGGGTATTGGTCTCTGCGTACCAGATGATAATGCATCCAGTCAGCACACTTTCCACCACACATCTATAGAAATTTGCCAGTGTTTCCGATGTCATACCAAATCTCCTATACTCCAGAGGAAGTAGAGATGTTGACATGCTTTCTTCATGATGCCATTAGTGTGTTGGGTGCAAGAAAAATCCTCTGAGATAGTGACTTATTAGTAGAGCAAAAAATTGTTTTCAAAAATAAATTAGTGTACAAAAAGGAGAAATGTAAACAAAGAAGTAAGTGCAAACAAACTGACTATGCAATCACAAAATGTTCAATAATAAATAATTTGCAAAGTAAGAGTCCTTAAATGAGTCTCCAATAGAGTGTTGTTTAAGAGTCTGATGGTGGAGCAGTAGCAACTATTCCTGAACTTGATTGTACAAGTCTGATTGCACCAATACCTCTTTCCTGATGGCACCAATGAGAACAGAGCTTGTCCTGGATGGTGTGAATCCCTGATTGCTGCTGCTCTCTGATGGAAGAGTTCAATGTAGATTTTCTCAATGGTGGGATAGTTTGCTTATGATGTACTGGGCTGTGTCCACTACATTTTGCAGGGGTTTCTGCTCAGTGGGTATTGGTGCCCCATTACCAGACCCATGAAGCAGATGGTCAGCACATTTTCCACCACACAGTTTTCCAAAGTTTTCAACATCATACCAACCTGCCTCAAATTCTTGAGAAAGAAGAAATGCTGATGTGCTTTCTTCATAATTACATTCTTGTTTTGCGTGCAGGAAAGGTCCTCCAAAACATTTTTTTTAAAAATATTTTATTTAAGAATTTTAAAACCACATCCATGCTTACATATTCAATAAAGATATATTAAAAAAAAATAAAGTATATATGTGGTATATTTTAAAAAAAGCCCATCCCTCCCACCCACCAACCTTAGGCTAAATATAGAAAGAAAAGAAAAAAGAAAAAAAGCAACTAGGAGAGTGCCAAAAAGAATTATTATTCTCAATACAAACAATAATGGAGTTAAGTTACCAATGGAACGGCCCTTCAAGAGTCCCTTACACCTTCAAACCAATATAATGTAAATATGGGGTCCATATTTTCAAGAAAAAAATGCAATTTATTACATAAATTATGTTATTTTCTCAAGTGGAATACCAGAACACAATTCAGCATGCCACCTCTCCATCCCTAAATCCATATCTGATTTCCAAGTAATAGGTCGGCCAAAATATTGACTCCCAGGAATCTAAATGTCCTTACCCTCTCCTCCCCTGATCATACACCTCTGGATTTCCCCTCATAATCCATAGTCCATAATCAGATCCTTGGTTTTGGTCACAAAGCAAAAGATCCAGGCATCAAAATGTCACTAGCATATGTCCCCAAGTTCTGAACAATCACCAATTAATATGAGCACATTTCATATTTTAAACTAAATGATCCAGACATGTTGAAAAACAAAAATTTGTCAGAAATTATTATATTAATCATCTCGCAACCTGGGTTTTGCTGAGAAGGATCCCTATCTGTTCTTCCTGCTATCTTTACTGCCCTGTACTTACCTGTTTCTGACCCATAAAACTGGCCAATAGAATCCCGCTCTGCTTATCTGGTCTTCATGATACCAGCATCTTTCTCAAATATACATCAGATCATGTGGGCAAGGCAAAAAAAAATTGTTGGAAAAAAAAACCTTTAAATAAATTAACTAATAATCTGGTGGTTAAACATACTTTAGGGATATGGATACAATTTAGAAAACATTTTGGTTTAACTGATTATTTCTTTAAACCTTCCATGATTGATGTAACTTTTAAAGAATGGTATAGAATGATCGAATCCACGCTGCTGAAGATCAAACTGCGCTGGGTAGGTCATGTCCTCAGAATGGAGGACCATCACCTTCCCAAGATCGTGTTATATGGTGAGCTCTCCACTGGCCACCGTGACAGAGGTGCACCAAAGAAGAGGTACAAGGACTGCCTAAAGAAAGTTCTTGGTGCCTGCCACATTGACCACCGCCAGTGAGCTGATATCACCTCAAACCCTGCATCTTGGCGCCTCACAGTTCGGCGGGCAGCAACCTCCTTTGAAGAAGACCGCAGAGCCCACCTCACTGACAAAAGACAAAGGAGGAAAAACCCAACACCCAACCCCAACTAACCAATTTTCCCTTGCAACCGCTGCAACCGTGTCTGCCTGTCCCGTATCGGACTTGTCAGCCACAAACGAGCCTGCAGCTGACGTGGACATTTACCCCTCCATAAATCTTCGTCTGCGAAGCCAAGCCAAAGAAGAATAGAATGATCATTAACTGTTTTAAAGATTTATTTGTCATGGGGAGTCTAGTTTTCTTTGAACAACTTTCAGTTAAATACGATCTACTAAATATTCTGTTTTTTGTTATCTACATTAGGTTTTTTTTTACAATCTCAATTACATACATTTTCTAAGAGGACTGATAAGAATTTAAATTAACTTGGAAATATGAATTAGGGGGACTACGTTTACCACATTTTCAAAATTATTATGAAGCAGCCCAATTTAAATTTATTAGTTGATTGATGGATTTGGAACGGACCCCTAGTTGGGCCAAAATTGAGATGGCAAATATCTCTGAATTTGAAATACATCAATTTTTGTTTAGATGGAATGTAAATTTGTTACAGCAACATAATGTGCCTATATTAAAACATTTAATGAAGTTATGGACAAAGAAAAAGAAAATGATAGGTTCTAGGGGTGAATTATCGGCCTTGACTCCGATGTATAATAATCAACTTATTTCTTTCTCAATACATAATCAAAGTGGAGATTTAATACATAATCATTGGAGATTTAAAGGTGTGGAAAATTTGGGAGATTGTTTTAAAGAAGGTAAATTTTTATCTTTTGACCAGATGAGGGACAGTTATGGTATTAATAAGAACTCTTTGTTTCTTTATTATCAAATTCGATCTTTGGTAAAACATGTGTTTGGTAGAGATATGATTTTACCTGAAATGACTAAATTTGAGACTTTTCTTATGAAGGTACCAGAGAAGGGTTATATATCATTTATGTATCAAATATTACAGGATGGTATGGATAAAAAGGGTTGGGATAAATCCAAAGGTAAATGGGAAGTGGATATCGGTTTTATTTTTTCCGAGGATGATATTTGTTAGGATAGAGTAACTCGACTGATAAATGCACGCTATGCAATGATTAATTATAATTTTTTTTACATCAATTATACATAACACATGAAAAACTAAAAAGGTATGGTTTTCATGAATCAGATTTGTGTTTTAGATGTGGTAACTCTGTTGGAACTTTTTTTCATGCAGTTTCATGGCTAGGTAGACGATGTTGTTCAGATGGAGGGACGTTACCCTGCCTAATCATGCTCAATGGCTACATGATGTCTTAACATATTTAAATTTAGAGAAGATTAGATGTTCAATTTCCAATTTGAATTCAAATTTTCAAACACTGTGGGGACCCTTTTTGAATTACTTTTATAATCTTTGATTTTTTATAAAGGTAGAACTAATGAGATAATTTATCACTCTGATAAGAATTCTGTCTTCCTTTTTGTGGCCAAACAGCTTCTTTCTTGGCTGTGGGTTTAGATTTTCCTTTTTTATAATAAAAAAATCAATACAATATCATTTGTTTGATTAAAATGTGGGGGTACCTTGGATGAAACGGTATGATTTAAGTGTAACATATCTTTTTGACTATTAACATATATCCATATATGCTCTGTAGTTTTGCATGTGAAATTTCAATATTAATAAAATTATTGAAAAAATTATTGGCACATGGCATAGTCACAGAATCTCAGAAAACAAATTATATAGAAAAACCCCATTTGACTCAGTGTCCTACTAGTTGAAAATGAGCTACCCAAACTAATTCCACTAGATCAGTACAAAAACATTTGAAACAGAAGTTGCTTGTCAATCAATCCCCTTAGGCCTGCTCTAATCCAATAAGATCATGACTGGTCTATTACCTCATATCAATATTTCCTGCATCTTAGTTCTGTCGATCATGGTTCCTTGTGTATACTTTTACTTTTTAAAATACATGATGATAGTGTCTCAAACCTTTAGATTCCAAATTATTTTGAGATTTATTTTTAAACATCCAATTTTATTTTTTAAAATTTCTGTTTTTCTCATTATAGAAATCTTTCTCTCTTATTTGGAGTGTTGGCCATTGCAGCCTACAAAGTGAGGGCTAACACTATAGATGGCTGAGATGCTTCATTACCTGAGGAGCTGAACACCTTCTATGCCTGCTTTGAGAACCAAACAGTGCCTACTAGAAATCCCTGAAAAGGCTGAGGACCCTGTGATATCAGTCTCTGAGGGCAATGTTAGAACATCATTCAAGAGAGTGAACCCTAAGGCCTCAGCCCTGACGGCATACGTGGTAGGGTACTGAAAATCTAACTAGCTGGCGTGTTCATTGACATTTTCAACCTTACTGCTGCAGTCACAGGTTCCCACCTGCTTCAAAAGGGCATCAATCATCTCAGTACGCAAGAAGAGTAGTGTGAGCTGCCTCAACAACTACTGCCCAGTAGCACTAACTTCTACTGTGATGAAATGCTTTGAGAGGTGTAAGGTAAAACATCATGAGATGGGAATGTACAGGGCTGTAACAAGATGTAAATGCATCCTTGTACTTACAAGATAAGAGAGACATTGATGGATTGAGAGGCAGGAAGCTAGCAGGGAAAGGATAGCAACAGTTTTAGTCATTGGACAAGTAATGATATGATGATGTTCTAAGCACATATCCAAGGGTATAAAAAATCACCATTTTGCTGATAACGGCAGAATGCATTCTCCGACTAACATGTTTAGTCGCAAGTGTTACAATCCGGTAATAAAGAACAAAGAACCCTGATTTCGACTCAGTCTGGTGTTTGTCTCACTCATTCATGAACAAAGCAGACCTAACAGAGGCTGGTCATGGCCAGAATTAACACGTACCTTAGCAAAGATCTGGACCCACTGAAATTTGCCTACCATCAGAATCGCTTCACAGCAGATGCAATGCACTGGTTTTCCACTCAGCTGTGGATCACTTCAAAAACAGCAATTCATTGTCTACAGCTGGGCCTTCAATACCATTATTCCCTCAGTGCTGGTCAAGAAGCTACAAAATTTGCCTCTGTACTCCACTCTGCAACTGGATCCTTGAGTTTCTCATTGGAAGACCTCAGACAGAAAGAATTGAAAACAATGTCTCCTCCTCACTTATTATCAACACAGGCACACTCAAGAATGTATGCTTAGCCTACTACTCTACTCATTATACACCCATGACTGTGTGGCCAGGCACAATTCCAATGCCATCTACAAGTTTGCCGATGATACCAAAGTTGTCGGTAGAATCACAAACGGCAATGACGAAGCGTACAGGAGGGAGATAGATCAGCTCATTGAATGGTGAAACGACAACAACTTTGCACTCAAAGTCAGCAAAATCAAGATGATGATTGTGGACTTCAGGAAGAAGTCAGGGGAACACAACCCAGCCCTTATCGAGGGCTTAGTACTGGAGAGGGTCAGAACTTCAAATTCCTGGGAATCAATATCGCTTTGGATTTGTCCTGGAGCCTCCATGTTGATGCAATCACAAAGAAGGCTCGCCAGTAGCTATACTTTGTGAGATGTCTGAGAAGATTCAGTACGCCACCGAAGACTCTTGTAACTTCTATAGGTATACTGTGAAGAGCATTATGGCTAGTTGCATTACTGCCTGGTATGAAGGTGCAACTCTCAGGACAAGAGTAAACTCCAGAGGGTTATTAACATGGCCTGCAACATCACAGGCTCCAGACTTCCCTCCATCAAATCATTTAAAAATTTCATGGTTTTCCTTGCTTTTTTGAATGTTTATACAAAACATTCTATCTCATTAGTACTTGGGTGATAGGGTGCGGACAAAATATGTCTGATATTGTTGTCACGCATAAATTTTTTAAAAAAATGTTCTGATGTAAATTGACGCCCATTGACCGTATCTAATTCATGAGGCAATCCATGAGTGGCAAAGATAGCTTGTAGACAGTCAATCATGGGTTCTGCTTTGGTATTTTTCAGCTGTGAAACTAGTGGCCATTTGGAGTGTGCGTCCACTGCTATTAGGAAACTCTCACCCATGACTGATCTAGCGAAATCTACATGAATCTGATGCCAGGGTTTGGATGGTCATTTCCATGGGTTAGCTTCAGCTTGCAGCATTTTTGGCTGCATTGACTGACATATTTGGCATTTTTTTTTACTGTTGTTTCAATGTCTCTGTCTATGGAGGGCCACCAGACATGCATCCGGGCCCGTTCCTTCATTCGTACCATTCCCAGATGGTTGTGGTGCAGTTCTGATAACATAGTAGTTTAACATTTGGCTGGAATAATTGTACAGGTAAACATTTTTCTTCGACTGATAGTTTATGGCAGAATGTGTGGTAAGGCTTTAGATCTTCTGGGATGACCAGATTTGGGCACCCATTAAGGGTGAAGTATAGGATTCCCAGTGTAACTTCTTTACTCGGGTCATAGTGGATCAGCACCTTATTTGTTGACATTAGAATTTCCTTTAGTTGATCGACTGTGTTTTTCGTTTCTGTGTTTCAACACCAAACATTTTGATCTTTCTTGAGTAATTGGTTCAGTGGGCTGCATAGTGTAGACATATTAGGGATATGTTTTCGGTAGTGAATAACAAGTCCTAGGAAGGACTGTAATTCCGATTTGTTGGTTGGGTATGGGGCCTTGTGACCTTGTGAACAGCTTTTGTTCCTGCTGTATTCATTCTCACCCCCTCATTGTCCATTGTAAACCCAAGATAATGTTACTGAGGGGCGCATAAAGACATTTGTCCTTTCGGAATTGTATATTACCCTGTTGAAGTCTGGTTAAAACCTTTTCAAAGTTTTGTAAGTGATGGTATCATCTAGGAAACACCAAATGAGTGTGCATGTAGTAATATGTCCATTGTTGCTTGAAAAAAATCACAGGTGTTGCTGAAACTCCGTAAGGTGCGTGTACAGGTGACTAGTCCCAGATGAGTATTGATTGTCACATATTCCCTTGATTTTTTTTGTCTAATTCAATCTGTTAATATGCTTGTGACAAATCTAGTTTTGTGAATTTTAGTGCTTGGAACAATTCTTCTGCCTTGGGCACAGTGATGGATTGATGGTGACTTTGCTTTTCGTATAGGTTCAATGGGCGCTGCCCAATTGCTGTATTGTATTGGTTCTAATATGCCTTCAATATTTTAGTTTGTTTAATTCAGCCTCAATTTTTCCTTTCAATGCAAGTGGGACTGCAATGGCTTTGAAGAATTCTGGTTCTTTTAATTGCAGTTTGGCTTGAACACCTTTGATTTTCCCCAATTCTTGTTGGAAAACCACTGCGTGGTTGTTGAGGATTTGGTCACGTTCTGGCTGGGAGGTGTCCACGTGGTTAATATTGAACGGATTTCCAGCCAGTCTCGGGGAATGTGCTTCTTCTGACAAGTTTCTTTTGACAAGTGCTGGACCCTGGATATCTATGATGTAGCGAGAGTTTTTGGTTGTTGTTGTTAATATTGTACTTGGACCGTACATTTTCCAAACACTTTTAATTCGGTCTCCTGTAACAGATCTTAGAGTTATTTCAGTTGTTTCTACCGTGGTAGCAAGCATTCCTTTACTTGTAACGGCATTAGGGTCACCTCTGCCCCTGTGTCTAACTCCATCTTGAGGGAGCGTCCGTTTATTTTTAGTGGTACAAAGATTGCTGTGTTTCCGCTGATTATTCCTCAGATATATATCTCAGGAGCTGAAATTTAAGGAGCTAGGTTGCCTCTCTCGCTCTGCAATTATTTTGACTTTAGCTGCCTGGTTATTTGCAGGCCACATGAGCTTCAGAAGCGGACATTTAGCTTTGACAGGTATTTCTGTTTTGCAATGATTGCATTTAGAATTTTTGAAGAAACAGTTTTTTGGTCAATGGTTGTATTTCCCATAACGGAAGCATTGTTGGCAGGAAGACCTCCTGACCAGTAGGTTGACCCACATTGCAGTTTTTATCTGCCATTTCAGAGCTGCAGGCAGCCCTGTATGCAATCTGCAACGTAACGTCTTCATCCATTGCTAATAAATTTTTGCCCTGCTTGGTGATTTTCCAGCCCCATCATTAATCTGTCTTGCAGTGCCTGATTTAGAAATTGCGCAATGTTGCCAGCTATTCACTTACTGTTTCTCCTGGTCTTTGTCTCCTTTCATAGAAGCGCTGCCTTTCTGCCGTAACTGGTGGTTTGGGGCTTAAATGGTTCCTTAGAGCTGTGCATAATTCATTGAATGTCTTTGTTCCTGGATCCTCCAGATCCAGCAAGATCTTAAGGTCGAATATTTTGCTGGGAAGAGGGCACGTTTAAGGTTTATTGGACCTTCCTCAATATTGTGGGCTACGCAGTAGTGGTTAAACTGTACTACATCGTTATCCCAACTTTCCCTCTGCCATCTTGGTGTGCTTTCACCTTGATCTTTTGGCAGAAATTTGTTGAGGTTGTTAAGTAGTTGTCTTCTGTTGTTTTCCTTCTCCTGGTGTATGGAGTATGTGTAGGGTTCGTTTCGTTCCTTGTTGCCGCCGTTGTGTATGCATTCACACAATTAAGACTTGGAGACGTGATGCTTTCTTATCCTTTACTTCTATTCAACTAACATGGCTACTGACAACTCAGGGTTATAATATGGAAGGGTGACATCGTGACATGAGCGTCATGATGCCCAGCAGAGGGTGGCCTTATACCCAACAAGGCAGTGTCCTTAAAAAAAAGCAGCCTCTATCATCAAAGACCCCCCCACCATGCAGGCCATGCCCTCTTCACTCTGCCTTCATTTCAGATTCTGATTTTTCTTTTAAGACAAAACGGTTCTTATCCACCTTTGTCATTGTTTTGTGGCAACTCAAATCACAAAATTCCACTAGGAAACAAATTATATAATTTTTGGTATACTCCCATTATAATTCATGTTATCAGCAATTATTTTCCCTAATCCTCACAAAAATAGGTTTTGCGCCTTAAAGAAAATAATGTGCTTGCTCAGTGCAAATATACACAAATCTAAAGGGGAAAACAAAAATAAGAAATTTCAAAGCCTATGTTTGAAATCACAAATCATAAACCAAATTTAAATATTCTGCCATAATAAATAATTCAACATGAATTTAATGTTAATCCTTTGACAAATTAAAATGACCCCTTAAAAGCCAATTATTTTTAAAATTTAAATTTCAACTTGCAGCACAATAACAGGCCATTCCGGCCCACGAGCTTATGCCACCCAATTGACCGACAACCCCTGGTAAATTTTTAACAGTGGGAGGAAACTGGAGCACCTGAAGGAAACTCACTGACACAGGGAGAACGTACAAACTCCTTACAGACAGCGCTGGATTTAAACCCAGGTTGCTGGTTCTGTAACAAAATTGCGCTAATGTCTATGTCAACCCTGCTGCCCCCAATATGCTGTACATCAAAAGTTCATGCAGTTATAAGTTTATCAAACATAAATATGTATGTCTTCTTCTTTGGCTTGGCTTCGCGGACGAAGATTTATGGAAGGGTAATGTCCACGTCAGCTGCAGGCTCGTTTGTGGCTGACAAGTCCGATGCGGGACAGGCAGACACGGTTGCAGCGGTTGCAAGGGAAAATTGGTTGGTTGGGGTTGGGTGTTGGGTTTTTCCTCCTTTGTCTTTTGACAGTGAGGTGGGCTCTGCGGTCTTCTTCAAAGGAGGTTGCTGCCCGCCGAACTGTGAGGTGCCAAGACGCACGGTTTGAGGCGATATCAGCCCACTGGCGATGGTCAATATGGAAGGCACCAAGAGCTTTCTTTAGGCAGTCCTTGTACCTCTTCTTTGGTGCACCTCTGTCTCGGTGGCCAGTGGAGAGCTCGCCATATAACACGATCTTGGGAGGGCGATGGTCCTCCATTCTGGAGACGTGACCTACCCAGCGCAGTTGGATCTTCAGCAGCGTGGATTCGATGCATGTAACCACACAACAAATAGAACTATATGGAAAATGTTGAAAATACATCAGGAAGCAGTTGAGGAATCAAAACTTTAAATTAATTTAATCAGACGTATCATCAAAAGTAGAAAATGTTACGTTTTTTCTGGAATAAGAATGGAGGAACAAACAGAAAAAAAATGAACAAGTTAAAAAAGAAGAGGAATGGTAAAGAGATCAATAATTATGCAAAGATGGTTTGAGGATTTGTAAATGAGAAAAGCAGAATTATGCCTGGTTTCCATTTAAAAAGAGTCAAAATTCAAATACTAAACCTATGTTAAGAAGGCTGTAATATGCATCACTGGGCAGCTGAGTATCAACTATTTTCTGTTTACACTTCAACTTTCAGACCACAGCAGTTATTTTGCATCTGCATTAATCAATGGATGTGACCCATGGTTACATATTCACATGCCAATAAACAAATCTCAAATGCCTTTGTTGTATTCTACCATGTTGCTTTAATCATATACTTCATTTGTAATAACTATTTTATATTTCATAAGACTTGCAATGTGATCACCTCTATTATTTAAACAGTGTTGGAATAGTGTTTACCTCTAAATAATGCATACATTCCATATGACTGCAAATATCGTTAAGCACTCTGCCAGAGACTGCATATATTTTCTACATAGTTCTTGATATATCCCACCATAATCAACTATTGCAAGCAAGTTACTCACTTTTTGAGAATGAACTGGAGGCATTTGATGCAATTTGTCTCATTCGGGCTCCATGACAGCTCAGTGCTACCAGTCTAGAAATAATGGCTGTTTTTCCAAATCCAACATTTCCCACAATTATTGTTCCTTTCTTCATTGGAGAACCCTCATTTTTAAGATTCTCATCTATCTTCTGGAACAGCCAATCACGACCAATAAATATTGAATCTGTAGTGATGCTTGGCACCTCAAACAATAATGGCTTTAAGACAATATCGACTGGTTTGTAGGGAGTAAGTCGTGCTAAAAAGAATAAACTAGTTAGTTTTTTTTTTAACCACTTTGATCTCATTAAAATTTGCACAGAACACTACAGCAATTTTTTGGACCATTGTAAATTGTGTTTCTTAAAATATTTTGCAATAGTAGGAGAAAATCAAATTTAAAACTTTACCAAGATAAAAACTAAACTAACTTATTACAAGATTTTAAAAAAATACAAACTAATGAATTACAAGGAAAGAAAAACCCAGCTTCATTATTTCATTGTGCCAAAATCATCTGGGAGGCTCATAAAGCTCCAGAGTGGTGAGGTCTTGAGTGGCAGCTGACCTTGAAAAATTTGGTTCAGCAAACATAGACAACCAGGCAAAACAAGCTCAACTCCTAAGGGATTTGCATTATGTTTAATTGATAGCATTCATCAATGAAAAGTGTATTTTCCCCCCATTAATGGTGCAAAAATGCATTAATTTTAACAATCAAGTTCATTTGGCAAAACAACAACTATATAGTTGTTAAATGCAACATTGGTATTCATATCTAGAAGAATAGGATACAAAGGCAGTGGTGTGATGTTGAGGTTTTACAAGGCCTCACTTGGAACATGGGGTGCATTTTTGAGATCCTTATTTAAGGAAGGATGTGCTGCCATTGGAGAGTTCAAAGAAGATTTACAAGAATGATTCCTGGAATGAAGGGATTAGTATATGAGGAATATTTGACTTCTCTTGGACCGTACTCCTTGGAGTTCAGAAGGGTGATGGGAGACCTCATGGAAGCATTTTGAATGTTGAAAGACAGAGTAGATGTGGCAAGGTTGTTTCCCATGGTAGCTGAGTCGAAGGACAAGAGAGCACAACTTCAGGACTGAAGGGCACCTATTTAAAACAGGGATGCGGACGAATTTCTTCAGCCAGTGTGGTGAACCTCTGGAATTTTCTGCCATGGGCAGCTGTGGAATCCAGGTCACTGGGTGTATTTAAGAGAGAGATTGATAAATTTCTGAATAGTCAGGGTATCAAGGATTATAGGGAGAAGGCAGGGAAGTGGGGTAAATGGGAGAATGAATCAGCCCATGAAGAAATGGCAGAGCAGACTCGATGGGCCAAATGGCCTATTATTCCTACATCTTATAGTTTTATCTTGCAGTCCATATTTAATTAAAAATCAGTATTTTGATTTGAGACAAATTGTAATAATAGTTTTAAAATACTGGCAAAACAACGTGCTATTACATTCAACTTGTTCTACACTTATAATGGTTGAAAGTATTCCCAAAATTTGCTTTCAGAATCTTAAACTTGCAACATTCTGCTCAAAGACAACTAACATTTTGTGCAACACAAAGAAGACCATATGATGACAGGACCTAAAGAAAATTCCCTAGTCTTGAATTATAGCTTAACCAATTCTTATCCCGTTCAGTTTTGTGAAGCTACTAGTTTCAAACAATGTTTATGTACATTACTTCTACAATTTATAAGGACTTGACATTAGAAGTATAGCAATGCATAAATATTCTAATTTGAAATGGAATCCAAAAAAAGCACAGAATACAGTATAGAATATCTAATCTATAATGAAAGTTTAATTTGCTTTTAAAAAGCATGTCACAATGCCTCACCTTTTATATTTTGTTGTATTCTTCCTCCAGCTGTGTTATGCCAAGGCATCCTCATAGAGGTACGCAGTGGTGTGTTTCTTTCATCCAGGTAATTCAAATCTTCCAACTTTGCTGAGCTAGTTGCTGTTACCATAAAAAGGCCAAACCACATAAGATCAATATACTTGTTAAACATACATTCAGACATTATTAAATGAGTGTACAATTAACAGATTATTACCTCATATAGACTAATACAACTGTCACAAATTAATAATCCCAATATATTTTGGTTATTTGATGTCATCTGATGTATTGTTTCTGCAGATTCTTGTTATTCAAGGCAGATAGGAAAATGCATATCCATAACATATCCATAAAATGCAGCAGATAGGAAAGAAATAGCAACAAATTCCAAGTTACTTCACTTGATATGGTTCAACAGTTCCTCTATGCTCCACCCTGCTTCTCAACTAAATAGCTTGACATCAGTGACTGAATTCAGACATCAGCACTATTTTCCACAGTGGTGCCAGTACCCCAATCATGACAAGAGTAGATACAATTATGCAACTGATTTTATTCATCAAAGCTACAGAAGTTTTAAAACAATCATAAATCTTGAAGGCCCCTTAAAAGAAATAATATTCTGCAACAGTATAAATTACAGTTTACATGGTTACAATCTGTCGTAAAATGAATATTAGCTCAAGAACAAAAAGGCATTCTTCCTTTGTCACATTAATTGAAAATAGCAAAGACGTGCTTGAAAACTGGCCATATAGAAATTAGGTAGCCCTGCTAGCTGTGGGCTATAATCACTCTAATGTGTGCATTAACTTCTGTATTAAAACTCTTTCCCTTTCACTACTCCAGGCATCAGCAGTCCCCACCTCTGGCAACATTTGAACATTTAAATCAACTAACATAAATATTCGAGTATAATACGAAAAAAATTCCCCCTTTTTCCCCCCTCAAAAATTATACATGGAAGTAAATTTTTTTAAAATATCTGCAACTCGGGCCGGAGAGACGCCAGCGCGACTCAGGCGGGTGAGGTCGTGAGAGACAACATTGCGAATCAGGCGGCCGGGGGGGGGGGGTGAGTGAACAGAGAGACGCCAGCGCAACTCAGGCGGGTGAGGGGAGGGGGTGTGTCATGTCAGACGGCAGCGCAACTCAGCTGGTGAGACGCCAGTGAAACTCGGGCGGGTGAGAGGAGGGGGGGTTGTATTATACATGGGAGTAAAATTTTTCCCACTTTTTCCCCTCAAAAATGGGGGGGGGGGGGGGGTCACATTATACACGAATATTTATGGTAAGTCCACACATTATTTTCCAAATAATCTTCACCATAATTAATATTAATTAGAATTTCTACAACCACAACAAAAGTTGTAAATTGCAATCAAGTGGAAATATATATTGAATAAGCTAAAACCAGTATGTCAATATAAGTTTGCAAAGTACTGTTATGAGCCCAAAGGACCCCAAAACCCAGCAGCAATAGATATTCAACATGACAAGTAATTACTTAAATAAAAGTTGTTTTTAATTATCTGTAAACATGAAAACAGAATCAATCTTTAACTTATCTCTATTAAGTTAATTAACTCTAACCCCCTTCTAATTCTAAGCGCACATGTATGAAATGTGTGTGTAAATTTAAGAAAAGTTCTTTGGTTCACTGTCAATCTCACTTCTCATTCTTCCAAGTTCAGGCAATTCTTATACTGTGCACAGAATTTAACATGTATAAAGTTCACCAGGCTTTGGTGCTTGAAAGGTAAATGTTTACTGCTCAGGAAGGTTCTTGTAGGTTTGCAGAGAGAGGAGTATGATTCCAGGATTTCCACAACTGAGGTACCACCATTAGTCACCTCAATGTCTTGCTGAAGAAACTTGCCCCATCAGGGTTCTCCAGATGATAACCTCTTTCTTTCAGGCTATCACAGAGTCCCTTTCTGTTCCACTTATTCCAAGAGAAATATCAGACAGATAGGACTTCCAGCCATCTGCCACTCTGGAGCTTCCGTTTCAGTTCCAACAAGCTTCTCCTGGCTGACACTGTTTCAGCTGTCTCTCTCTCTCCATCTTAGATTCTAACTCCCAGCCACATGTCCTTCTCTCTCTCTTGCAAAATCCCCTCCTCCAGCAAACAATAGGAGTTAGGTTTCTGCTCCCATCTGTTGTTTTAGGTAAACAAACCTCATTGACCTTTGAGTGAGCACTTATCAGAGAGGTCAGAAATCTCCAACATAGACGACCTGATTCCTCCAAGACAATGATCTATTCATTTCATCACATCATCTCAATTAGCACTTACTTGTGAAATGTGCATAGCATTTTCCATGGAGTCTGTAAAGTCACTGAATATGAATTCTTCAGTATTTCAAATGTTTTAAAGTGTGTGTTTGTGTGTGTATTTAACCCCTCCACATCTCCATCGGGCACACAAAACTCAAAACGGTCAACCAGTTTACCTATCTCGGCTGCATCATCTCATCAGATGCAAGGATCGACAATGAGATAGACAACAGACTCGCCAAGGCAAATAGCGCCTTTGGAAGACTACACAAAAGAGTCTGGAAAAACAACCAACTGAAAAACCTCACAAAGATAAGCGTATACAGAGCCGTTGTCATACCCACACTCCTGTTCGGCTCCGAATCATGGGTTCTCTACCGGCACCACCTACGGCTCCTAGAACGCTTCCACCAGCGTTGTCTCCGCTCCATCCTCAACATCCATTGGAGCGCTTTCATCCCTAACGTCGAAGTACTCGAGATGGCAGAGGTCGACAGCATCGAGTCCACGCTGCTGAAGATCCAGCTGCGCTGGATGGGTCACGTCTCCAGAATGGAGGACCATCGCCTTCCCAAGATCGTGTTATATGGCGAGCTCTCCACTGGCCACCGTGACAGAGGTGCACCAAAGAAAAGGTACAAGGACTGCCTAAAGAAATCTCTTGGTGCCTGCCACGTTGACCACCACCAGTGGGCTGATAACGCCTCAAACCGTGCATCTTGGCGCCTCACAGTTTGGCGGGCAGCAACCTCCTTTGAAGAAGACCGCAGAGCCCACCTCACTGACAAAAGGCAAAGGAGGAAAAACCCAACACCCAACCCCAACCAACCAATTTTCCCCTGCAACCGCTGCAACCGTGTCTGCCTGTCCCGCATCGGACTTGTCAGCCACAAACGAGCCTGCAGCTGACGTGGACTTTTACCCCCTCCATAAATCTTCGTCCGCGAAGCCAAGCCAAAGAAAAGTAACCTACTCTAATTTTACTAATTTATCTCCCGAAAACATTCCCAAATTTTACATCACAGTACAATTTAACAAATTAAACCATCACAAGGTTTACAGTACCATTAAAATATTAATATTTCAATTCATCTTCTACTTTTCACATATCAGAGCACATAATTATCCTATGATTAAAAGGCATGCTAATGAAATAAACAAAATTAGAACCCAAACAGAAAATGATGGAAATGCTAAGCAGGTTAGGCACAAAAAAGAAAAGCCAAGCTAATGCTTCGAATTGTCGATCTTTCATAAAAAAATGAAGGATAAATGAAGGATATCCTTCATTTAAAAAAAAGATGGAAAGAGAGAGGTTAGCTTAAATGCCAAAGGAGGAGGGGAAGGGGAAGAGATCAAAAGGAGCGTGTGAATGATTGGGGCCAAAAATGCTGTGAGATTGGCACATTAATGGGGCCATTAGGAAGTGTCAAACAGGTCAGCATGTCAGGAGAGGGAACAAAAACGGAGTCAAAGTCACATTGCGAAAAATGCAACTAAAAAATGGCCAATTCTGATATGGAAAAAGCAAGCGAGTTAATGGAAGACAGAGCTATCACGTCTAGAAGGTTATAACATATCCAAAAGACAATATGCTGTTCCTCAAGTTTACGTAAGGCCCATTATAACAGTGCAGGACACCACAAATAAGAACACAATGAAGAAGTAGCAGGCCACAGGAAGCTTAAGATCATCTGCTTTGTGGAGCATTTATGTTTAGTCTGCAGGAGCAAGTCTTTAACCTCTGTGATTTCTAATCATTGGTTGCTGACAACAAATCAATTTTCTGTTAACTAATGATAGAGAATGAATCATAATTAGATGATAACATGGAACATTTTAAACCAAATTTTCTTGGTTATAAAACAATTATTTCAAAGAATGAAATGTCAGATCATAAAATGTTGAACAGATAAACATAACAGGAGGCTTCAAATATTTTTGATCCCCTCCTTCATAAATGAGTTTTTATAAGTACAATTACAAGGTAGAGTCAAAGGTAGGTGGATGGATGGATGGATAGTTCCCTCCATAATATTTGGCACAAAGGCACTTTTTTCCTTTATTTGCTCCTGTGCTTCAAAGTTTTAAATTTGTAATCAAACAATTCACATGTGATTGAAGTGCACATCCCAGATTTTATTCAAGGTTATTTGGATACATTTCAATTTGACCATTAGAAATTACAGCACTTTGTATACAAAGTCCCCTCATTTCAGGGCACTATAATGTTTGAGACATTTGGCTTCACAGGTGTTTGTGAGTATTTTGTTAAATTTCTTCATTGGTGCAGTTATAAGAGAGCTAGGCTTGCTTCTAAGCTTTTTCAGGGCACCATAACATTTGGGACGTTGCAATGGTAGGTATATTAAAGTAGTCATGTTTAGTATTCTGTTGCATATCCCTTACTGCTTAAAGTCTGTGATTCATAGATATCATCAGGTGTTGAGTATCCCTGGTGATACTCTGCCAGGCCTATTGCTTGCTTCTGGGGCTTGTCCTCTTAAGCTTTCTCTTCAGCATATGGAAGATATGCTCAAATGGATTTTGATCATGTGACTGTCAATCATTTAAGAATTTTCCAGTTTTCAGCTTTAAAAACTCCTTCGTTGCTTTATCTTTGTCATGCTGTAAGATGATGCACCGTACAATGAGTTTGGAGGCATTTTCTCTAACTTTACCAGATTCTATTCACCACAGAATTCATTTTGCTACTGCCATCAGCAGGTGCATCATCACTGAAGATAAATGGGTCAGTACCTGTGGCAGCCATACATGCCTAGGCCATAACACCCTCACCAACCATGTTCCACAGATGAGGTGGCAATGCTTTGGATCTTGGGCAGTTCCTTTACGGCTCTACACTTTGCTCTTGCCATCACTCTGACACAGGTTAATCTTGGTCTCATCTGTCCACAAGATTATTTTTTTTTCAGAATTCTGCAGGCTCTTTTAAATATTTCTTTGCAAACTGTAATCTGGTCATCCTGCTTCTGTGGCTAACTAGTGGTTTGCATCTTGTAGTATAGCGCTTGTATTTTTGTTCATGAAGTCTTCTGCAGATAGTAATCATTTACACATCCACACTACCTCCTGAAGAGTGTTTCTGGTATGTCAGAAAGGTGTTTGGTGATTTTCCTGCATCATAATTCTTCTGCCATCTGCAGTGGAGGTCTTCCTTGGCCTACCAGTCCCTTTGCGATTACAGTACTCGCCAGTACACACTTTCTTCTTAACGATGTTCCAAACTGTTGATTTTGGTAATCCTAAGATTTGAGCAATGTCTCTTAACTGTTTCATTCTTGTTTTTCAGCCTCATAATGGCTTCTTTGACTTTCAATGGCACAACTCAGTTTCTCATGTTGAAAATAGCAATTAGACTCCATAGATGATCAAAACCTTAAACACAAGCCTCTCTCTCTTACACCCGCACCAATAAAGCAATTAAACATACTTGAATAGTCGCAAACATCTGTGAAGCCAAAGGTCCCAAACATTATGGTGGCCTGAAAAAGAGGACTATGTATAAAAGGAGCTGTAATTACTACATGGTCAAGCCAAAATATATATAAATAGCCTTGAATTCAAATTTAAAACTGTAGAGTGCAGAGGAAAATAAATGGAGAAAGGGGGTGTGTGCATTTTGCAACAATCCCACATTAAAGTAACATCAAATTATTTCAAGATATTTTGTATTTTACACTCCTTTTTCAAAGCTGCTTATATATTTAATGTTTTGACAGCTCATTTTATAATGGTTAACCTTTCCTTACCACATTCATGGACAGGAAGAAATATGCACATGTATATACAGGTAGATCCCGACTTATGATGGGGTTCAGTTCTGGGACTTGCATCGTAGGTCAAAACAATACTGCACTCTACCTTTTTTTTATTTAAACGCGGAAAACTTTTGTTCAAAAGCTATTTACATTTTTTTTAAATTACTGCAATGTACACAGCTGAAAGCACACCAGGTTTGAAGAATATTTAAAGCATTGCACTAAAATGAATCGGTGATTGGTGAGTATGAATGGGACATTAAAGGGACCGGCCAGGGCATTGGGAGTTTGGATGGCGGATGGCCGGGGAGAGAACCCACGGTCGTGAGATTCAATATGCGGGCAGCCTGGGTTCTGGGAGCTTGGATGCGTGGGTGGCCGGGGAGAGCATCGATGTGTTGCTTATCGCAAGTTCAGGGAAACATCGGAATTTGAAATCAAAATTACAGATTCTGACCATCGTAACTTTGAATTATCATAAGTCAAGGTCTATCAGTACTGGGATAAATTATAGGAATGCACTTTTTTTTAAAACTTTATATTTTTGATTTCATTATTTCTTTCATATTTAACCTGACCAAAAATTATACCTCTACCAAGAATGTAAATGAACATACCAGCAACTGAATTAGGTCGTGGCATCAGGTGAGGTGATACAGACTGATTTGAATAAGCAACAGGTCCATCGGAAACAGCTTCTGCTTTAGATAGACTTAAGACAGAACTGTGTGCATCTTCTTCTGCTTCAGGAAAGCTACCCTCAAGTCTTAAATTCTTTGTGATACCAAGCTGTAGACAGTCCTTCATACTTCCATCTTTGTTCCATTCTAGACTTGAATTACTTCTTTCTTCATTTTCAGACGAGCTGGTTACTGTAGCTATAAATTCAAAAGGAATTTTTTTTTAAGTTATTTCACAATTAGATTATGTTTATTGCCCATCTTAAATGTCTTTGAAATGAATGGCTTGGAAGCATGATGCTTTCATTTTGATCAGCACAAAATCTACCCACATGTATATACTTAAAACTTCTGCATATCATATTCATTTTGAGTGGAATTAAATGTTAATCACATTTCTATAGGCTTGGAATCACACTCAGTTGGATGGGGTAAGGATGCAGATTTTCTCCACCACCTTCCTTCCTCCGCCATCCCCTACCCCATCCTCCACCACCCTCCCACCTCAAGGATATCAGCAAATGAGATGGATTTTAATCCAATAGTTTCACAGTCACTATTATTAATAGTACTTTAATTCTGATTTATTTAATTCACTGAATGTCCTACCTGCCATGGCTTATTTCAAAGTGAAGTTCAAAGATAATTAGTCAAGGATCATGTATGCTAGTCTAGTAATTTAACAATTTTGGTATCATTCCAGAGTTCTGAAGGAAAATGAAACTACGAGTACTTACATTCTGGATTTCATACAACCATACAACTTCCTAAAGTTAGCTTTGTAACAATATCAACATTTGGTTTATTTAATTTTCCCAGACTTAAACTGCAAGACCTGCAAAATTCAGAACATAGATGGCAATGAAAGAAGAATCAGGCATGCAAATATCCATTCAAATTTCCTCAATCAGCCAAATGACCCAACTTTTGAGAAACACAAAAATTGCTATTGATGGAACCGTGAGAAAATAATGAGTAGTTGGAGGAATTCAGGAGTCAAGAAGCATCCCTAGGTAGAAATGGTCAGTCAGCGACTTGAATCTGGAGCCTTTAATCAAGCCTTGTTAAAGGGTCCTACTGAGTCCTTCAATGTTTGGGCTGGGATAGTCTCTGCCTTCACAGACAACATTAAGATTTTTTTTTAAAAAGATGTACACACTTGAAACAATGGCACAATACATCTTTGAACGCCTAATGCCAACTTTTGACATTTGGCCAGCAACAAGTTAGATTACAAACCAGAAAAAGATTGCACGATAACAGAATTTCTAACAACAGAGATATAGGCAAATGAATTCTGGAATTAAAGCTAATCAAATTCTGAAATTTGAAATTCATTGTTTCATTATTGAAACTAACTTTACAAGTGCAGAGGGCTCCTTCGCCAATATGAAGCAACCAAATGCACAGATGGCTTTGTCAGGATCTACTGTATATCCCTGCTCCTTCGAACAATAATAGCCAAACACACAAAAATCTTATTAGTTAAGATACAAATAAAAAAAATTGAAAAATATTATAAAACTAAAGAAATCATAATTAACTGAATAAAATAAAATGAAAAGGAAATTATATTCTACTCACTCTTCTATCTGCAACTGTTCCTTACCATTGATTTCTATGGCTTAGTGTTCTTGCAACAGATTGATCTGTCATTGGCTCAGGTGGCACGGTTAATGTAGCGGTTAGCCAGCTATTTCAGTGTCATCGACCAGGGTTCAAATCTGGCACTGTATGCAAAGAGTTTGTACGTTCTCCCAGTGCCTGTGTGGGTTTTCCCCGAGACTCTGGTTTTCTCCCACCGTTTGAAATGTACCATGGCTGTAGGTTAATTGGGTGCAAACTAGGCAGCACAAGCTCGTGAGCCGAAATGGCTGCATTTCTAAATTTTTTTTTTAATTATTATTTTTTTAAAGTGTGAAGCTAAGCCAAGCATGGGAAATCTGAGGAGATGCGTGTTTCTCCAATAGACAACATGAGAGGTGCAGCACAATAGCTGGGGTGATAATTAACAAGTGTGAAAGATTTCACTTCAGCTTAAATAGAGCTTCAAGGCCAGTGGGGAAAAAAATCTGCCTACTATTTCAATCACGTCTACTAGTGCATGTTTTTTAAATGTTTTCGGAGGTGGTAATTTGTGAATGAAGTACATCTTATCAGATGTTCTCATCACCTCAAAATTGTACAAAGTTAACTATAAATGATTAAAGTATTTCAATTATTCTTTTGTATTGTTTTCTGTCAGTATTGCAAATGATTTACAGAGAAATTCTTAAGAAATTACTTAAGAATTAATTATTTAATTAAAATGAATTTAAAAATTTGAGAACTTATTTTCAGGACATGAAACCTCTTACCTATTATACCGCTATCCTTGCTTTCCAGAGTGGAGCTTAAGCTGGTAAGAGTCCCACAAGGACTGGGTTCTTTTTGAGGTGGTTTGTTGATAGAGCTATTCAGAGTTGAGCATGGGCTATCAGTGCCTGGAGATGCAGTACTGCTTGTTAATGTCGAACATGGGCTGATTCTCTGAAAACCATGAAGGATTTAAAACAGAAAAATGAATTCCATAAACATTTTAGAATAATAATTTGATAACTAGTCAAGAATTCCGATCATTTTGTGGAAGAAAATGTACACATTACACTTTTTAAGCGCAATATGAATTAGAGAGCAGGAGAGAGCATGGAAGATTATTGACAGAGGAAGTCAGTGGAGGACAGAGGAGATTGGGAGGAATAAGAGACCGGAGGTGGAAAGGATCACCATTTACAATAAATTCTCAAAGAAATTCAATTCACTTTCAAATTTCATATTTATCAAGCTAAAAAACTTAAACAAATTTTAATTTTGGATAAACTTTATCAAGTCATATTTGGTTTATTTAACATTCATACCATTTTTTCATTCTTCCCTTCTAGAGGCAGGCGAGCAGTAGTTGGAATCCCTTCGCCCAGTAGAAACCCCAATCTTGTCATCAGCTCTTGTGCAGCAGGAGAAGAACTTCGTTCATTACTTTTCTGTGAGTCTGTTAAAAATAACTTGTTATTTAACTTGGTGGTGATGTTTTGTCTGCATGTCCCAATTGCAAGTCTGTAACAAGCTTGATGAATATGTAGAGAAATCTGATCCAACATGATTAAGCATACATTTTTTTTTAATGGACTTGCTGAATCAAATGCAGTTTCTTTACAATGAATGCAATGTAACTTGCACACCAAGATGGAAGCTGCCCTTAGAAGCTATACCCACTTTTTCATGGGACACATATTTCAACTTCGTTTTTCCTCATTTTTTTCTGATAAACTGATATTTCAAATGTCACGAAATCCAGTTACCACTCTTCCATCAACTTAAAATGATTAATCTCCAATAACTCCCTTCCTCCACTCCTCAGTTTCCACTTCGACTTCAAAATATAGGGTAATGACCACAAGACTAAAGGCCCTCATGCCTATTTTGACTATACTTTTCTCACCCTACTTCTGAAAGGGCCATTTCATTCTTCCAATTTTGTCGTCTACCTATTCCCATTTAACACTGATTATTCACAATGCAAAAGATAAACTAGGTGACACTTTAAGGATTATCTGGTCGACTCCAACTCTTAATTGTTCTGAAGGAGGTTTTCAACATAGCCAGACCTAGCAATCTCTCTATTATTAACAGTTCCCTGGCCACTGGTACTGTTCCAATTTGTTTCAAGTGTGCTATGGTCCAGCCCCTGTTTAAAAAACGCAACAGAACCCACCACACCCAAAAATTACAGACCTGTTTCTCAACTTCCATTCCTGTCAAAGGCCTTTGAAAAAGATATTCTTAGTCAATCATTGCCCTACCTACATCAAAACAACAAATCGGAAAGATGTCAAACAGGTTTAAAACCCACCGTAGCACAGAGTCGGCCTTACTAAATGTGTAGAATGACCTGGTCCTTTCTACTGATTCAGGTGGCTCCTCCATTCTAATTCTCCTGGACCCTAGCGCAATGTTCGATACTGTGGATCACTCTATTTTAATAGACCATCTCCAGTATGGGGTTGGTTCAATGGAATGCCTTGAACTGGTTTAAATCACATCCTAATGATAGGACTTTCTCAGTTAATATGGGCAAATTTTCATCTTCCTCAGCTACCCTTTCTTGTGGGGTCCCACATGGGTCTATTCCAGGCCCTATTCTTTTTTCTTTATACATGCTTCCCCTTGGTCATGAATTTCAAATCACTGCATCTCTTTCCACTGCTAAGTTGATGATACTCAGCTCAAGCTCCCCTTGAAATCTAATTACCAAAAGACGCTTTCATACAGACAAAAAGCCCAAGTGTAAAGGCGGAGATTCTCCACCCTTACATTGGGAGACATCTCCATGAATGCACTTTGACTGACTCCAAGGCGTTGACTACAATCCCTCTTGGGGGGAGGGTCAGCGGCAGAGTGCTGCACTCCGCCACCCTGCCTAATGTACTGCTGCTGCACGTGGCTGGCTAGGGCCAGGCTGATGACATTACAATGATGCTGACAGCCCATGACCCATCTCCCCTCTCCTACTCACTCGCCCCTCTCCCTCCACGTCCCCCTCAGGCAGGGGCAGGGAGGAGTCACGTGATGGAGTAGTGGCCGGACGGTGAACTCCAGCCCTCTCCAGAAAAGTCGGGAAAAACAAGAGAAAACACAAAGGCCCAGAAATAAAAGTTACAGAAAAGTGAGTATAAAGGTGGAAAGAAGATGGCGACAAAAAAAGAAAAATCGAAAGCAACGGCAAGAAGAGAGGAAGAGAAGACAAAGGAGGGAAAAGGTGAAGGCCTTACCTGTCCGAAGAGGCCCGGTGCGGAGAGAGAAACCCGCTCCCTCAGGTCGGTAAATAATGGACTACAAAAATGGCTCGCTGAGCCGAGTAAAAGTGCGCAACCGCGCATGAAAAAAAACACACCGACGGGAGGGGGGACCAGCTGGGGAGTCGATCTCCACAGCCGGCAACGACAGCTGCAGAACACCTGCAGCAAGAAGAGACCACAGAAGACAATAGAAACAAGAAAGAAGAGGAGGAAAGGGCACCAAAGAAACAAAAGATGGTCAACCCAGAGGAAGAAGAAGAGGAAGAGTATGGTGAAATAGAAGAAGAAAAGATAGGCAAGGTAAAGGATATACTTGCTCTTATTAAAGGATACATGGAGTCATTTAAAGAATGGCAAACACAGGAATTTAAGGATTTAAGAAAAAGAATAAACAACACAGAAGAGAAAATAAATAAAATGGAGATGACCTTAACAGAAATGGGAAAAAAAATGGACAAGATGGAAGAGCGGGCAGTAGCAGCAGAAATGGAGGTAGAAGACTTAAAAAAGAAATTGGAGAAATCTAATAAAAAAACTAAAGAGACACAAGAACTACTAGCTCAAAAAATAGATACAATGGAAAACCATAACAGAAGAAATAACATAAAGATAGTGGGCCTTAAGGAAGATGAAGAAGGCAAGAATATGAGGGAGTTTATAAAAGAGTGGATCCCTAAGACCCTAGGATGTCCAGAACTACAGCAAGAAATGGAAATAGAAAGGGCACATAGAGTATTGGCCTCTAAACCACAACCACAACAAAAACCAAGATCTATTGTAGTAAAATTCCTAAGATATACTACAAGAGAAAAGGTACTGGAGAAGACAATGGAAAAAGTAAGAGAGGGCAACAAACCACTGGAGTATAAAGGGCAAAAAATCTTCATTTACCCAGATATAAGTTTTGAACTCCTAAAGAAGAGAAAAGAGTTCAATACAGCAAAGGCGATTTTATGGAAGAAAGGGTATAAATTTATACTAAAGCATCCAGTGGTATTGAAAATATTTATTCCAGGACAACAAAACAGACTATTCTCGGATCCAGAAGAAGCACGAAAATTTGCAGAACAATTACAAAAATAGACTGAGGGAGGAAGACGGTTAATGAGAGTTAAAATGATCACGATTGATATGTATGTGGGTAAAGACAAAAATAGACTGAGGGATGAAGACGTGTAATGAGAGTAAAAATGATCACGATTGATATGTATGCGGGTAAAGAGGTATAAGAGTGAATAGAGACAATGAGCATACATGAATGTATCTGTACTTAGAGGAAAATATAGATAGTATAGACAAGAATTAATAAGGGAAGGTAATGGAATAGAGAGAATAAGGAGGGAATTAAAAGAGTGACCTTTGTGACATATGAAAAGTGAAATCTTTTCTGGGGGGGCGGGGTGAGGGGAAATAGCGGTCACTGCAAAATTAGTTGACGCTTGCGAGTGGATTCGCAAATCCAAATGGAGAGGGGAGATGTGGTTGTCCGACAAGGGATAAAGGACAACTCAGGAGGGGAAGGGGAGATTGGGGATAAATAAGATAGAAATAGGAGAATAAGGAAAATGTTAGATGTTGTAGGAATGTTGTCTTATAAAGAGTTGAAAATAAGAAAACAGAAATGGAAAAGGAGGAAAGGTAATGATGGAAAAACGGAAAGAGAAGATAAACAAAATATAAAAGGGCTACGCTGAACTATATGTCTTTAAATATTAATGGAATACATAACCAAATTAAAAGGAAGAAACTACCAAATTTAAATGAATAAATGTATTCCATTAAAAAAAATAACATATTGGTTAAGAAATAAGATTGAAATATTCGAACAAGTATAGGAGCCTTACATTAAATACAATAGCGAAAACCTACCGGGGACAAACAGTACCTAAGTTGATGGAAGGAGAAGGAAAGAAAAGAATGGACTCAGTAGAATTTCTGGTGTAATTTTGTTGAATGACAACATTGTCTGACTGGCTTAAGGCAACCTAGATTGTATACCTAAAATGGATGAGAGGGGGGGGTGGGGGGGTGGTTTGGGAGGAAAGTGGTGGGAGAAAAAGTCACTGTATATGTGTGAAAAAGAAATAGTGTATATCATGGCTAATGTGATTTATGGTGTGAAAAATAAAAAAAAAGGCAGGGGCAGCCAGGTGCGGGCTGTGACAGCCCCGCCGGCCACTCCGGCACCTCATCAGGTCACTTCGGCCTTCGGGGCCAGTCATCAGCGCCAGTGGCTTAATATGTGGCAAAGCAATGCCCGTCTTCCCTACCCATAACCCCCCCATACAGCTGGAACCATTCTGAGAAACACAGAATAGTTGCAGCTGGGTGGAGGTTTATGAACAGGGAAGACGGCCATTGCTCTGCTGCGTGTTTATGGCAGGCAGTGCCACAGCAGCAGTTGCCCCACCTACAGGGGCTCCGGATGACACACCAAGGCGCCGCTTTGCTAAAAGCAGCACTGGAGCAGCCTTTTAGGGCTGCTCCATCGACAGGCAAGTTTAAAATTTTTTATTCCTTTTATTTAAAGATCTTGAGAAAGTTATCCATGTCCTTATATTAGTCAGTCTTCATCACGCCATCTGCAACTGGTTCTGAATGCTGCAGAAAAGGCTCCTGACAGGTGCTAAGAAGAGGAATCATACCACTCCTATTCTGGCCTCCCTCCATTGGCTGTCAAAATTGATTTTAAAGTTCTCCTGTTTGTCTATAAAAACCCTCTTATATCACAGATCTCCTAACTCCTAATTCCACTTCAAGACTGTTTCACATTGAAATTGTACTCAGGGATCGCTATTGCAGCCCCTAAGCTGTGGAACAACATTCCTCCTCCTATCAAATCAGCCCCTTCCATCAACTCTTTTATATCCAGATTGAAGATATACTTTTATTCACTAGCATTTTGAGTCCTCCTCATGCATCTGATTGTTACTTCTCATTCATTTTATTCTGTACTTTAAATAGTTGCCTAGTTGTGATGTCTTTTTCATCTGTACAGTACAGAATTGTTTTAAATGTACTATATATATATATATATATATATATATATATATATAAAAATAAATAAACTGAACTTCCCAGCCCAACTCTCAAGATTGCACCTTCTACAAATATTCAAATAAAAATTCCAAGCAACTTAAGGAAACAATTCTTTACCTTTCAGTTAAGCATTCACAGCCCTCCAGATTCAAAAACAAATTCAATAATTCAATATAATAAACACTTTCTATCTTTAGATATTCAGCATGTTACTTTTGTTATTTCAGGAAATTATTCTACACTACAAAACCAAACTTTTGTTTTTTAAAAAATCTCGATTATTACCATCATTCAAATTGTGTTCTCATCCCCTTTTTCAGTCATTCTACCTCTGACACAGACTTTCCTTTTCATCTTCTTACTTTTTCCACATTTTCAAGTTCTTTAAACTTTCATCTCAGCTTTCCCAGTTTTGATGAAAAGCTGAGATTTCCAGCTGTCTGGAAATAATAGGCTCCAAAAAAAGCGAGTGACAAGCTGAATTACCAAGCTGATATAACCCAAGTTTTGCTGGAAGCTTTATGATCCTATTGCAAAAGTTTGAATTCCCCAAACAAGATATTTATTTCATTCCACACTCAGCAGGTAAAGTTCAAATGGAGCACATCTCATAACAGTTAACAAAATTGTTTTACTGATACTCACACAGGGTGGACTGTAAGACAAGTGTACCATATGGGAAAAAATATTGCTGAACTGAATATAACAGATTTCCTCATCCCTCCCACCCAGTCCTGCCACCACCACTCTACTATTTGTGACTTTAAACCACAGTGGCTTGAATCATTTTAAGTCTATTGAAAGACAAAAAAAATGTTTAAGAGTATATTCACCATTCTGTGGAAATTGGGAATGGTCTTTTTTGTCTGCCAAGTTGGTCAATGTGGAGGCAATTGTATCTCCAGGTACCTTTGGGCTTTCCACATACTTTAGTTTCCGGGTTTGACCTGCAAGAAGGAGAAAAAAATTGTTTAAATCATTAAGGAGCAATATGTCATGGATCAAATGAAATGTAATGTTCATCATTTTGTTTAAGTGATTATGGAAGGAAAATTCCAGCGATAAAGAGTACAAGGAATGTACAGTGCCATCCATAATGTTTGGGATAGACACTTTTTTCCTTTATTTTCCACTGAGCTCCACAGTTTTAAATTTGTAATCAAACAATTCACATGTAATTAAGTGTACATTCCAGATTTTATTCAAGCTTATTTATTTACATTTTGGTTTGACCATGCACTTTCTATACATAGTCTCCTAATTTCAGGACGCCATAATGTTTAGGACATTTGGCTTCACAGGTGTTTGTGACTACACAGGTCTGTTTAATTGCTTCCTTGGTGCAGGTATAAAAGAGACAGGCTTGCTTCTAAGCTTTTAATCACCTTTGGAGTCTGTAGTTGCCATTGTACAACACGAAGACCAGAGTTGGGCCAATGAAAAGACATTGAAAAACAAGAATAAAATAGTAAGAGAAACTGCTCAAACCTTGGGATTACCAAAATTAATGGTTTAAAACATCATGAAGAAGAAAGAGCCGACTGGTGAGCTCAGTAATTGCAAAGGGACTGGTATTTCAGGGAAGATCTCCATTGCTGATGACAGAATTCCCATCATAATGAAGAAACATACGTCTGACAGATCAGAAACACTCTTCAGGAGGCAGGTGTGGATATGGCGATAACTATTGTCTGCAGAAGCATGATTTCTAATACAACAGAATTCTTGACTTGTGCTTGGGCTATGGAATGGAGACGGGAATATTGTGATGAAAAAAAGACCCTTGCACCCATAGCGATCATTAGATCTAGTATAATAGATCAAAAATATAAAGGGCAAAACTAACTGCCTACTGTTACCTGGCCACTGAGAATTGCTATCCGAGTTGTATCGTATGATTGGGAAGTACCCCAAGATTCAAAGTCAGACCTTCAAGCTGATGTGGAAACCTGTATTCCTGCATATTTCTTGCACTCTTGTTATGTCAAAGAGGAAGAATTATTCCCATGTTCCTTAGCATTCATGAATCTCCCCAGTGCAACAATCTCCTGGAAAATGAACTGCTGTACGAGTTCTGCGTATCAACCAGTAAAATTACGATGCAATGAAATAGATGGCCACAGTGACCTTCTCCACTGTAATAGCAACCACAATAGTAACTACACCATGTACAACATACAGTGAAAACAAAGTCATCATAAGAACTATTTCTTTGAGGTCGACAGTGGAGAATTTCTCCTGGAACAACTCAGTAGGTAAGGCCCCTTCCTAAGGTCCCCTTTTCTGCTTTGGTTGCTTCTCATTCTAACAGGTTGTTGTACTCTACACTCTCTTTCTCCTTCATTTTTCCTAAAACGATGCACATTGAGATGGAAGATCAGTCCATGGAACTAAGAGGGCTTGGTTGTAGAAACAATGAACCAAAACACATTTGATCCTTACTTCTGTTTTCAATTAATCCTAGAGAAAGCAATGCAGCTATAAATTCAACAGGTACTTCAAGTAATTAGGAGGCTAAGCAGTTCAAAATGTATACCTGGGGACCTTCTGCCTGTCCGTGTATTCATTGTAAATGGCTGACGTGGCAGGAGAGGTGAAGATGGAAGCGACATTGAAACTCCTTTTGAGAGATTCATTTTGTATACATCCTCTTGTACTGAAAATGGTGCAGAACTCCAATCTGAATGACCAACTTGTCCAGAAAGACCAGAGTCTCCTGTTGAATGAAAATAGAGAATAGCTAGTTGGTTGCATAGCTTCAATTATTACTGTGTCCAAAATTTTGAAAAAGTATATGTCGATGTTGGTGAAAGGTGATAGGTTAGACAAATTTGGAATATGACGTTGTGATGGCAAGACGAAAGGTGCTACACAAGTTCAGAGGCGGCAGAAGGACCAAAGATGTGTATTTAATGCAAAACAGAGAGATAGATGAATGAGGTGAATGGTACAATGAAAAAATGTTGCTTTTTCTACAATAACGGACAACAGCAGAACAACCTTAATTATTCAGTCTACAATTCAGAACTTGGTATCCTTATATTTAAATTTTCCTAAAATTCCTTTCAAATGGCAATTTATACTCTCATCATTACAGTTCAATTTAATTGATAACAAATTTCCTGTCACGTTAATGCATAAATAGACTGGAATGGAGGAGAAAAGTGGCAGCAAAATTTAAAAATTGAGAAAGTTGACGTTAATGTCTTGGTTGGCACATCTAACAAGAAAAATAAGAAATTTTATTGAATAGCTATTAGTGGGAGGGTGTCATTTTGTATGAAAATCAAAAATTGCAGAAGCTAAAAATCTGAAATAAAAACATTCTGGAAACATTTAACAGTTTACATGGTGGAGTCCTGAAAAAGTGGATCCCATATACATCCAGGAGGGAACAAATTGGAAATAACCCAAGAATAGAATGTGCTCACCGATTTCTTGCTGTCCCCCCTCCCCAGCCCGAGGCCAAACCAACAGCCACACTCTAGCCTGGTAAGGGTCCTTGGCTACCAGGATAGAGAGAGGATTTTAAGGGCAGTGGTGCATGCAAATGAGGGGAAGGTTTTATTCTACCCAGACATACGTGTGGAGCTATTAAAAAGAGCCTTAAACAAAAAGACTCGATTTTACCCTCCTTCACCTGGCAATGCTGAAGATAGTAAGGGCAGGAGAGGGAAGAAAGTTTTTTTAAGGATTCAATGGACTTTGTAAGAACCCTGCCACCGCTTCTGGATTAAATGTAAATGTAAATAAGGTGGAAAGAGGGAAACAGGGAAAAGATGAAGTGTAAATATTGAAATTGTGAGGAATGTGAGGGGGAATGTGCTTTTTTCATAATGTTAATGTTTAAAGATGAATGTATATTAGAAGAATGAATACAGGGAGCTCAAGGAAAGGGGGGGAGGGAGAGAGAGAGAGGGAGAGGGAGAGGGAGACATAAGGCACATCTCAAAATGGTGGGAGGGATTGTCACCAATAGCTTGGTTATTGGTGCCCGGTGGTGGCGTAAAGATAAATTGGGAGGGGGAAGAGAGTGGGGAATATATGGGGTTTTTTTCATTTTGATATCTAGGTCAATTTAATTGATGGTACTTTTCAGTTGTCCGAGGGTGGGAGTGAGGAGAATAAATACAGACCCTGTATGTTTACATGCATGTTAAAAAAGATTATAATGTTTGATGAGTCTATGAAAATTAAAATAAAATATTTTTTAAAATTAGCAGTCAGTATCTGTGGATCAAGAAATAGAGATAGGATTTGTGACTGAAGGCTGTTCGTCAGCACAGCTTAATCTGCTGGGCATTTCCTACTGTCTTGCATTTCACAGCTTTTACGTGTTCCGTTTGTGTACTTTCTAACCACCTTCATACGCCAATCAATCATAAGGAATCAAGAGTTATACTTAATCAAAAATACATTTCCAGGTAACCTTACCCTCATCTAATCAGATTAGCTGTTTTTGACCCATCCTCACCCATCCTACAAATTAAAACCGACTTCTTGGCTCTCTATTCCAGTTCTGGTGAAGGGTTTTGGCATGAAGAGTTACATTTGTTTTTTTTTACAATTGCTATCAGACCTACTTAGTTTTCACCAATTTCTGGTCTTATTTCTACTTCATACAACTGACTTTTAATTTGCTTATGCACTCTGGATAATGAGCAAGCATCAACTATAATAGATCTGGGTTAATATTAATATTTAGGTTAGTTAAGCTATATTTCATAAAAATCTTTGTAAAATAAGTTATAGAGTTAAATATATTTCTAGTGAGGGAATTGTGGGCTAGTACAGAGTTACATACACCCCCATATAATACATTCAGAAGTGAGGTCATCTTTCTGAGTTGTGGCTCTAGAAAGACAAAGCTAATGGAACTGAAGTGAATTTTAATTGATTCAAGAACAATGGAGTGTTTGTTTTATTAAAAACTGAAGTATCTAAGTACTCAATAAGAAATGCTGAAGGAGACCATCTGTTTAAGCAAAAATAGCTTTTTGCTTGTGGTCATCAAACTTTTCAGTCATACCCACTTACACAGAGATGAGGTCAGAGGTTGTTATGAATATGGAGTGGTTTTGGAAAAGGCAAGAGTTTTTGCATTTACTGTTCCAGTACATGGTCTCGTGGTTCCCAAAAATTGAGATTGACTCATTGGTGATGTCACGTCACATGATGCCATGGAACTACATAATGAAGGCATAGACATTTTGAATCAAAAGAATGAGAAGACAGAAGGCTTGACCTCCTGTAAAGACAGGACTTGTATTATCCTTATCACAGGAGAAACACAAGTGACATTTAAATAAGTAAGACCACTTCTGACTACCTCTAAGACATAAAGGTTCCAAATCCTTTGAAAAGGATTATTAACAGAAGGAACACCCAGTGGTATTTTGAAAGAAAACTGCCACTCCGACTGCTCTTTTATAAAAAGAGAAGCAGCCTCATTTATGCCCAGAAGATGGTCACTCCAGTTTGAAAATCATCTCTCTGAAAGACGGTTCATTAATAGACTCGTGGTTTAAAGAGGTATGAAAATATGTTTAAAAGTGCATCATAATTTTTTCTGAACTGTGATTTAAAAGGATCCCGAAGACCACAAAATATTTAAAATTAGACTTTAAAAATGACTTTTTCAGAATCATTTAAACTGATTTGCTTTTGGACTTTAATATACACACACACACACACACACACACACACACACATACATATACACATTAACATTTGCGCATAGAGGGGTTAAATTTAGAGTTAAGTAAGAAATGTTATGTTATTAATAGTTTAATAAAATCTGTTATTTTGAATTTATCATTGGTGAATTTTCCATTGCTGTTCCTTTTGTTAGGACTAATAAGGGTTCGTAACATCAACCTATGTAATAATTATCTGAAATTTCAAAAGGAATTTTGGGCGACAAAATATTTTAAATTGTAATAATATTAATGTGCTACTTCTGAAGAGTATTAATTCCATGCTGGAGAGATAGTCTGCTTTTCGGGTTATTTTAATATCAGAGTTCCCTTGATGCCATTGGTGCGGATTCCCTTCTACTAGAATGCATTAAACATTATTGATTATCCAATCAAGGCAGAAAATAGAGCAGAAAAAGTTAAAAATGGTAAAAGATCAAATAAAATGGTATGGATAGCACAGTGGTTAGCGCAACACCTTTACAGCACCAGCGATCAGGACCAGGGTTCAAACCCCACGCTGTCTGGAAGGAGTTTATACATTCTCCCCGTGTCTATGTGGGTTTTCCACGGGAGCTCCAATTTCTTCCCACCATTTGAAACGTATAGAGGTGCAAATTAACTGGGTGGCACAGACTCATAGGCCAAAATAGCCTGTTACTATGCTGTGTGTCTAAATACAAATTGAAAAATAAACATACAATTGCTCCAAAAGTAGGGACTGGAATGTTTTAGAATTTAGCGTAGGATCAAGAAATTGGTGAGAAAGTAGAAAACATATTAAATCTGCAAACGGAAACAGATTTTAAAGGCTTCTATGGATGTGGAAGAAAATTATGACAAGTTCATTTAAGTCCCTAACAGAAGTCTTTTTTTCTGGGAACTCAGAAAGTTGCACGAAAAAGTATTTTTGTGTCTAAAAACCTTGGAAATAGTGAAGAGCCAAGAAAAGAGGTGGCAAAGAGATGTATTGGTTGGGATTCCTACCCTTCAAAAACCTACCAGGTGTAGGTTGATGGGGTGTAAAATGGACGGCACAGACTCGTAAGGCCAAACTGGCCTTATTACAGTGCTGTTTGTCTAATTAATTAATTAACATTTCTCAAAATTTAATTCTAAAAAGGTTGCCATAGCGTGACATCAGTGGAAGACAAAATGCTCGCCTCTATCCAAAAAAAAGTCATAACAGGACACTTAGAAAACAAAAAAAGTAGGTAATATCAACATAAATAATGAAAGAATAATCATGTCTAACAAATCATTTTTCTGAACTTACAATTAGCCAAATAAAGAAATTATTACTGGGGCCTTCCAAGACTTTCAAGAAGGAGCCACCAAAAGAGATCTCCAAGCAAAATTAGAGCACACAGCATTGGGATCAATACATGTACATGAAATTTATAGATTGGATAACAAACAGAAGAGAGAGTAGGATCAAAATGGTCATCTTAGGTTGGAGGCTGTGACAAGTGCGATGCAAGGATTGATGCTGGACAGCAATTGTTTTCCATCCATTTCAATGGGAATTAGGTGTTCCAGTGTAATATACAAGTTTATTTATGATAAAAGCTGGGAGGGTTGTGCAGATTTCTTTACTGTTATGTAATAATACAGAAAATGCATTATACAAAATTTTCTTCTGCATGCCGTAAGGCAGACAATGAGTGTTCCCTGGCACCCCTTACAGAAAGAAAGAGTAGAAAAAGAGAGTCCATTCAAAGACATTGAGTGTACATGGATTTTTCTCCAGCACTTCCACAGCCTCTCCAACCGCACAGACCTCTGTTCGATTAATTGGCAACCTGAGCTCCAGATGCAAAGCTCCAACACAATCAGGAAGCTTACAGCACCCAAGGCCCTTCAGCTCTTCTTTCCCTCAGCACCCTCACGAATCCCAGTTCCATGAATCCCTCAACGGCAAGTTGCTGTCCAGCTGCAGCCGCTGAGCTCCTCATTGGTCCACTGCCATGGTAACTGTTCTGTAGAGTCATCTCCTCTGTTTCTCCTGAGTGTATTCTCCCTGTTTCTGGTGCCCCATGCTGGTCCACTGTTCCCCAGAGACTGCTAAGCATAGGCACCGTCATCTTGGGCACAGAAACCATATTTACAGATTTTTAATTTAAAGACAATATTGGCTCCTTCAATGGGCCATTTAAAGCCTAAACAGAGCCTTTGGCATTAGGACTGGCCAGTTACACCCTGCGCAGCAGCACTGTGTTTGCTCACCACTCTCCTGGGTCTATACCAGCAGCAGCACGTTCTTTGCTCACCACTCTCCTGCGTCTATACCAGCAGCAGCACGGTCTTTGCTCACCACTCTCCTGGGTCTATACCAGCAGCAGCATGGTCTTTGCTCACCCCTCTCCTGGGTCTATACCAGCAGCAGCACGGTCTTTGCTCACCACTCTCCTGGGTCTATACCAGCAGCAGCACGGTCTTTGCTCACCACGCTCCTGGGTCTACACTAGCAGCAGTACGGCCATTTTTTTGTGAGAATGTAGAGAATAAAGAGAAATAAAAAGTGAGTGAATGAGCAAGGATGTAGGAGATGCCATATTATGTGGAAAAATGCATTTTGGTAGAAAAACAGAGTATTTTAAAATCACCTCTGTACTTGTGTGCAAATCTCAAAGATACAGGTACAACAAATAGTATACTAACTGAATTACAAGCAGATTTGAGTACAAGAATAGAAATGTCTCACTGCAATTGTAAAGGGCCCTTGTGAAACTAAATTCAAATTTGGTCTTCTGACCCAAGGAACTTAAGGAGTGCCACAAAGGTTGACTAGACTGATTCTAGAAATGGTTGAAGCACTGAGCTTCTTGCACAAGGAATGTGGACCAAAACTTTAAAAGTTAGAACAAGAGATAATTTTATTGAAAATTCTTACAGGTCTCAACAGGATAGTTGCTGGTCATAATGATTTTGAAGGGATATTGAAGCTCAGTCATTGAGTATTCAGGTCAAAGAATGACAGATTTGTGGGTATTAAAGGGATTCTGGAGGCAGTTTCAGTGCAGAAAAGTTGTGATAAGGTAAAAGATCATCTGTGATATTAAGGAATTGCGAAGATTGCCCAAAGGCGCACCCCAAGGATGTGTGCTTAGCCCATTGCTCTACTCATTATACACCCAAGACTTGTTGGCAGAATCGCAAACGGCAATGAGGAAACGTGCAGGAGAAAGATAGATCAGCTCGTTGAATGGTGTAACGACAACAACCTTGTGCTCAACGTCAGCAAAACCAAGATGATTGTGGACTTCAGGAGGAAGTCAGGGGAACGTGACCCAGTCCTCACTGTGGGCTCAATAGTGAAGAGGGTCAAGAACCTCAAATTCCTGGGTGTCAACATCTTTGAGGATCTATCCTGGAACCTCTACATTGTTGCAATCACAAAGAAGGCTCGCCAGCAGCTATATTTCGTGAGGTGTATGAGGAGATTCGGTATGTCACCAAAGACTCTTGTAAACTTCTATAGGTGTATGGTGGAAAGCATTCTGGCTGATTGCATCATTGCCTAATATGGAGGCGCCAACTCTTAGGACAAGAATAAACTCCAGAGGGTTGTTAACTCAGCCTATGACACCACAGACACCAGACTTCACTCCATCAAGGACATCTACATGAGGACGTGTCTTAAAAAAGCAGCCTCTATCCTCAAGGACCCCCAACTCCCAGCCATGCCCTCTTCACTCTGCTACCATCAAGAAAAAGGTAGAGAAACCTAAACACAAGCATTCAACAGCACAAAGGTAGCTTATTTCCTGCTGCCATCAGATTCCTGAAAAATGAATGAAACTTTTCGTGCACTATTATTTTTATTTTATTTAAATATATATATTAAATGTTATAAGACTATGATATTTGTTTCCACTCTGATGCTGCCACAAAACACCGAAATTCATGACTTGTAAAAATAAATTCTGATTCTGAAAGAGCTGGATGTGAAACTTGTTTTCAGGAAGGGCAGGACAAAAAGATCAATGTTCCAGCCTCCGTTGTTCCAGATGCAATAGAGCGGAAGGGATGAAAAGGGGAGAAGTGACATTGCTCGTCAGGGAAAATATCACAGCTGAGCTCAGACAAGATAGACTGGAGGGATCTGGAACAGCTGGAAAAATGGGCCAGAAAATTGCAGATGGAATTTCATGCAGTCAAGTGTGAGATGTTGCATTTTGGAAGGACAAACCAAGGTAGGACATGCACACTAAGCACGAGAGCACTGAGGAGTGTGGTAGAAACAGAGGAATCTGGGAATAGAGATGCACAATTCCCTACAAGCGGTGACATAGGTAGATACAGTTGTAAAGAGAAATTTTGGCACATTGCCTTTATAAATCAAAGTATTGAGTACAGGAGTTGGAATGTTATGGTGAAATTGTGCAAGATATTGGTGAGACCAAATTTGAAATAGTACATGCAGTTTTGGTCACCTAACTACAGGAAAGATATGAATAAAATAGAAAGAGTGCAGAGAAGGTTAACGAGGATGTTGCTGGGACTTCAGAAGCTGAAGGTTAAATAGGGAAAGGTTAAACAGATTAAGACTTTATTCCTTGGAGCGTAGAAGAATGAAGGGAAATTTGATACAAGTTTTTTGATGGGTATAGAGTAAATGCAAGTAGGCTTTTCCACTGAGATTAGGTGAGATACACACCAGAAGACATGATGTTAAGGGTGAAAGGGGTAAAGTTTAGAGGAAACATTAGGGGGAATTTCTTCACACAGAGAGTGGTTGGATTATGGAACAAGCTGGCATCTGAAGTGGTGAACACGGGCTCAATTCTAACATTTAAGAAAAATTTAGATATGTACATATACAAGAGGGGTATGAAGGGATATGGAATAGGTGAAGGTCAGTGGGATAAGAATGTTTGGCACAGACTAGAAGGGCCAAAGGGCTTATTTTCTGTTCTATGGTTCTTTCTTTTCCTTCTATTTCTTATATTGCTAATTTGAAGAGTGAAATTAGATTAGGCCTTTTCACACCGCAGTGTAAAATGAATTTCCTGGGAACCCACCCGTGAACCTGCAATGTGAAAAGGTCGGCCTGGAAATTTTAAACGGATCCGCGGCCCTACATCATAGGTTAGTTTTCCTGGACCACCCTCTCCCTGCGATGTGAAAAGGCAAATGGCCAAGCAGGGGAAGCCTTGTGACGTCAGCTTCACATAGGCAATTAAAATTAAAAGATCCCTACATCCTGACATCATCGGGCTGCTTCAGCACATTACGACAGCAGTTCAATACGGGATGAATGACCGTCCTCATTAACCATAATCCCTCATGCAGCTAGAAACGCTCCATTTCCTAGACCAGTTCCAGCTGCATGAGGGATTATGGGAAACAAAGACTGACATTCATACCGCATCGTACCACTGTCGTGACTTGACTAAAAGCGGACATGATGCATGGGGGAAGAGGATGGAGAGGGAGGGAGCGAGCATGTGGGCGACCGATGGACGGGGGAGTAACTTACTCTTACTCCTTTGAGTGCGTAATGTGTCATCGGTTGGAGGCGGGATCCCCTCCTAAATTGCCAGGGAGGGCAAATTCCCGGGAATTTGGACTGCAGTGTGAAAGGCCCTGTATTCCTGGGAATTTCACTGGATGCAAGTAGGGTCACCTTGCCTGGTGGTATGAAAAGGCCTATTGAAATGTACTAATGTTTACCCTTCTTCTGCCTCTGCTGTCCGCAGTCGAATCCAAAAGGTAGCTTGTCTTTTTGGTGCTCCAATTTGCGTGCATCTGTTTTTTCTGAGAAAATGAGAGCATAATTACTTAGGGAAAATATGGACAATTATTGAGTAATTTTTTTAAAAGAATAAGTTATTATAAAGACAAATTATAAGAATTTAGTGATTATTATTTTGGTTAAAATTGAGTAAGTACTGCACAGCACAATTTAGAAAGCAAAAATTTTAAATCTTTTATAACAGCTTGTTTAAAAAAATACAAAGGATTACATAAAGTAACTTTAAAAATGAAGGAGGAAGAAACATCAATGTTATTCAAATGTACCATTTAGTGAGTGGAAATTAATAAATTATTTTGTCTTTTTCAAAATATTGTAAGTCTTAACCAAAACTGGAGTGAATGAAGTGGGAGCAACTAAGAAGAGCAGTAGATGACAGACTACTGGGGGTAATCTGCTGCTACATCATTAAAAATTATTGATGCCCAAACCTTGCAATTTAAAGGATGAAAATAAAATTTCACTTTAATTGCACATACACTATGGATTAAAATTTCATGAGGTGTATCACAATTGTGGCAACAACATGTGCCATTCACAATTACCTTCCATTGATGAGACACCCATGGTGTCATGGGTAAGGAGTTTGAGGATTAGTGGCTTTTAAAATGCTGGAATGACATTCTATGTGCAAATCAAAATACTTTCTGACTTAAAAGTGATGAGGTCATGGGTTTTGGATCTGCCATGGACACAGAACTGGCATACAACCAGAAAGTTCTTTGATGATAGCGTTCATATTCCTTAGTGTTCCAGTGCTGCAAAGAGTGGATATTTAACCTCATCAATGTTGTACCAATCAAATAGCTTAGTCTTGAATGGTGTTGATCCTCGAGTGTTGACAGAAGTGAAACTAACCAACCAAGTGGGAAGCATACCAAAATAGGATGAGGTGTCCTGAAGCGGGATAGGTCATGAGTTTGGAAATAATCTTGACTAGCAATTGCACTGTGTTCTGAAAATAATACACATTGCTGACAGTGCATTGGTGCTTCCAATCAAATGCACTATCCTGGATCATCCTGACCTTCTCAAGGTTATTGGAAGTTCAATCAATCATGCACTTGGAAGGTATCCTATAGGGAAAGATCTTAGGAAGTCCACATGAAGGTTCAAATGTTATGTGCATGCCATTAATGTTGCGTGTCATTTATCAACTCATTGTTCTCTCTGTCTTACTATATTGGAGTTAGTTACAGGCTGCTTCATTTTGTTTTAGACTTGTCAATGAATTGACCAATGTGAGTCTACAGTTACCAACCCCATGTTTATCTTTGATAAAGCAGCTGAAAGTACTTGGGCCAATAAAATTGCTCTGAAGAACCCTACAGTTTGGTCTACAGCTGAGATTATTGACCTCAAATCACAATGTTCATTTTTTGTACAATCTAACACTCCAGCCAATTGTCGAGTCTCATCTATTTCAGCTTCAACTGGGCTTCTTGATACTGTGTTGATATTTAGGACAGTCACCCTGACCTGTAGAATAATCTGCACAAAAACTCTACAAGCAATTAAATAGTTGCAAAAAAAAATCAAATCCAAAAATATGTTTGTAACAAGTAATTAATTCTGCAAATTACATAGATTTCATTTTGTAAATTACTGAACACTGATTGGTGTAATCAGACGCTTATTGGTCATTTGCCAATTAAAATGGAAGAAAAAATTAATTCTCAAGCATTTTAAAAGTGTGCACCACCATGTTTTAATTACTGACAGCAACAAAAGTGTAACTAATCAATTTGCCAAATAAAACAAAAGGCTCACTATTCCCATGGCATTGAATATCTTCTGTTCATGTCAGTATTGCACAAAATAGAACAAGTGCCAAGAGCTACACATCTATGGAACAACAGTAATCAGTGCCAATAAAGATTTTTGGCAACTTCATTTTATGAATAAAATATGCAATAAAAAAAGTTTAACTCTATACCATTCGTGGATTCTTTTTTTCAAACTACCACAAAAACTTCTGTAGTTTGCCTTTAAATTATAATTTCCCTCTCCTTTCATCATTTATCATCGATTCTACCCTCGGCAAACTCTGGCCACTCATCAAACAACCAAGCACGTTAGGAATTCAAGTGCAGTAAATAACTGTCTGTTCATCTCAATTCCTTCAGCTCAGGAGCTAGATATACCCAACTAGTTAAAATAACAAACGTACAGAATTTCTTTCAATTTTGTATGTAGTATTTACTATTCACAATGCATTCACCTCCACACTAGGGATACAACTTCATAACAACTCCAAATGTGACAGTGTAAATACTACAATACAAAACCAGAAGAAATGTTATGCAATGAATAACCATGCTTTTCTTTTGGTTAACATCTAGTAATATTCCTGGAACTTACCATTCACAATATCACTAGATCATTCTTAGATCTTTTAAATGTTCTTTCTGCACCAATCTTTTTGTCATTTCGTCACATTTTCCATGCATTTAATCACAGACCTCTCCCTCAACAGTGAAACCAGAGCTCAACACATGTTGCTGGAAATCTTATTCTACCTACTTTGGAAGGATCTGTTCATTTCTTATAGAATTTATCTGCAAGATTTAGAAGGGCTCAAAATTACATCTGCAAAATTTAAGGTATAGCTTAAAATTTATGGTATGTTTGTTGTCATCAAAATCGAATGTTGTTATTTCTACAATATGCAACATTTTTGATGTTTATCATTTCTAATAGTTTTGGTATACCAACATATGGGCTTGAACTCCCTCGCACTCTTCCATTTTATTCTGATGTCCTATTCTTACAGCTATCAGCATTTACATCAACAATTCTAAATGCCAAGTGAAAAAATGTTATGTACACTTCAAAGAGAGATCAAGCCACTCAAGATCCTGATTGAACAATCATAGAAATTTATAGCACTGACAATGATGTTATATTTTTAAATGTTTTGTGAAGCTTTCCACCCATTTCCTTATCTTGAGACAGCAGCTTCTAAATTTTTCCTTCAGCAGGTGCAGATATAGGGAACATAAACAATAGTGGGAACTAATTGGGTCGAATGGTTCATCACTGTGCTACAAAGGTTATGTACTACAAAATTGTGTGCAATTTCCTTTCTCCTTTCCTTTTCAAATTAGATTCTTATTCCAACATATTTTCTAGAACATTGTACAATGTAACACTCAGCAGATGAAAAAAATCTTTAATTATTTTGATAAATGTCAATTCCTACTAGCCTTACAAAAAATGATTGCAAGATTTATATTATCAAAGTCTTACTTTATTTATCAACATCTATTGTAGCTCTCCATTTTAACAAAGCTCAATTCTATCCTCAAAAGTGGAAACCCTCAAGTTTACTGCATCTATGACTCACGACGTCAATTTTACAGCAATGGAAACCAATCGACTCACGCCAGTCCAAGTTATCAACCCAAACTAGTCCCCTTTCTCTGCGTTTGACCTATATCAGTCTAAAAATTTTCCTAGCCATGTAATTTTCCTAGACATGTGGCTTGAACTGTGCAGTTGTACCCACCTCTTCCACTTCCTCTGTCAGTTCATTCCACATACCTACCATCCTGTGTGTGGAAAAAGGTGCCCTTTTAAATCTATACCCTGTAGTTTTAGGCTTCCCAACCCTAGGAAAAAAAACAAATGACCATTTAACCTATCTATGGCCCTCATGATTTTATATGCAGTACCTCTACAATGTCTGCTCCTCAGCTTTCCACACTCCAAGGGGAAAAGCCCAGCCTATTTAGCATCTCCTTCTAACACAAACCTACCAGTCCCAGCAACATACTTGTGAATTTTTTCTGCACCTTTCCAGCTTAATGACATCCTTCTTATAAATGAGCCACCTGAAGTCCCACTCCTGTGTTCAATGCCCCATAACAATTAATGCCTTCTTTATTACCATCACTTCCTTACTGGCCACTTTACCATCAATTCTAGTGTCCTTTGCAAACTTAATAACCACATCAACAATTTGGATGACAATGTAACAATGTAAACACAGTGGACTCAGCACGTACCCTGCAGCCCACCACTGATCACAGTCTCCAATCAGAAAAGCACCCCTCTACTACCACCCTCTGACTCCTACCATAAAGCTAATTTTTAATGCAGATTTCTGTGCATCCCATGTGAACAGTCACCCTGGATTCTATGTGATCTACCCTTCTAGATCAAGTCTTTGAAATTATTCTCCCCCAAAAATCAACTGCACTGTCAGCTCCATCCAGTACACAAAATAATACCCCTCCCCTACACCATTAATTCCATCTACCATTCCTGATGGCAACATATTAAAAATTTTATCCCATTCCTGACACATTCTCTTCACCCTTTGTCAGGAAGAAAATTGACAAATGCACCACTAGATTCGAGGAAGTTTTCTTTCCTGCTATTATCAGACCCCTGAACAAACCTTACATTAGTAAAACAATTCTAATTGGTAACTCTGCAATTTGTACTGTGTTCTTGTACTATGTATGGATCAACTTGCTGGATTGCATGCAAAATCAGCTTTCTTTTTTTACATGTGACAATAAACTTGAAATAGCATCATACAGGTAATTTTAACATTACAGGTTGAACCTCTCTTATCTTGTGCTCTGTGGTGTGACAACTCTCATAGTTTGAATCATGTTTGAATCTGCCGCTGTTAATATAAAATCATTACTGACAGCTTGGGACTCTAACACTGGTCCCAATCACTGGCGCTAAATGCTACGCGAACCGTGCTGCCCCACAGTATTTATTTCCTGTTTTAAGTTTTGTTCTACCTTTGATGTTTACATAGGGGGTTCCCTTAGGAGTCAATTTCTGTTTTCCAGCATTTTCTGTGGTCCGGCAATGGCCACATCCCAGCGTCACCAGATTAAAGAGGTACAACCTGTACTTCTTTTCCTCATTCTGCACCCATTTATAAATCTAAAATCTGGTATGTACTTTGTTTTCCCAATTTGTCCTCTTACTCTAAAGGGGAATATGATTTCATCTTTATGGACTAAGCTCATTCAATTTGCCTTACCCAGGCTTTACACAAATTGATAACAATCAGATACGTGTCTTGAGGATGAGGTATGTTATACAAAATAATAACCTGCTACCTACCAAAATCCTTCTTGCTCCCTTTTCCACTTTCACGACTCTTTTTCAAAACTGCTTTGAACATTGTGAAAAGTTTCTCAGCTTTTTTGCCTGTAATAGTAAGTTAAGCATTAACTGTAAAAGACTTGACAATTTGGTATACTCAGAATGTTAAATAACTTTTAAAAGCATCTTAATCTTTAAAGCTTAACTTACAGAATAGAATCATTACTGGCAACAGTCAGTATACATGATATATCCCAATGTAAAAGAAAATTCAGTTCAAATTACTTACTGAACCACCAAGAAGTGATGCTTCTATTGAGCAAGGAAGGGTATGATACACACTTCAGTAAGGGTGGATCAGTTTGTGAATGGATAAATGAGTGAGTGAACCAATGTTTAAAGTAAGTGGTTGGAGTGTCAATCAAGTGAAGAAAAAAATAATAGAAATGCTGGTGGAAGTCACCAGGTCTCACAGCATCCATTGAAGGTAAAGCTATATTACTGACATTTCAGGCCAATCAAGTGAGCCAGTTTATCTTGGAAAATGGTAAACTTCTCTTGACAAACAGTGGAGATATCATTCTATCCCTGAACTGTTCCTTCCTATATAACAGGTCAAAAATCAGATTCAAATCTTTCCCACCACTGCAAACATCTTCTCCACCACCACTATATCCTGCCCTTTCAATATTCAGTAGATTTCAATGAGATTCCACCCATCCCATCCTGCTAAACTCCAGCGCAAGCAGGGCCAGAGGCAACAAATGTTCCTCATATGTTAACCCTCTCATTCCTGGACCATCTCCAACAACACCACATCCTTCCTTAGATATAGAGCCGAAAACTTAATACTCCAAATGTGGTCTGACCAACTCCTTATAAATCCTCAACATTACAGTTGCTTTTATATTCTAGACTTCTCAAAATAAATGCTAATACTGCATTTGCTCTCCTTACTACCAACTCAATGTACAAGTTATCCTTCAGAGAATCCTGTTCTAGGACTTCAAGCCTCCTTGGATCTCCACCACTTTCTGATTTCTCTCCCTATTTAGAAAATAAATCTATGCTTTTCTTCCTTCTACCTAAATGCATAACCATACACTTCCCTATGCTGTATTCCAAATGCCACTTCCTTGACCATTCTCCCAACCTATCCAAGTCCCTCTGCAAACTCAGTTTGCTCGACAGCACATACCCCTCCATTTATCTTTGTATCATCTACAAGGTTGCCCTAAATTATTTACATACAATGCAAAGTGGTGGAACCAACACTGACCCCTGCAGAACACCAAGAGACAGATCCCTTCTCTCCCTATAGAGAATGCGATGCAAGAGGCATGCAACGCTCTTCCTTCTCACTTTCATTTTGCCTTTTTTCCTTGTATGGACTTTTGCTTTTGTCATTATTAGCTATTTGCACATTCTTCTCATGCCTTTTCAATGCCTCACTAACATCCATCATCCCAATAGAATTCAGCTTCATAAACTCTTTTCACCAATCTCTCACTGTACAAACACATGAATGTCAGTTGATGTCCAGCAGAAGCATAGCATGCTAATCAGGGAATAATAAGTGGCAAGTAAACAACTTCTGGAATAGTGAAAAAAATGTTTTAAATCAAACAATTTGTGGAACAAGGGAAGGGGTTAAATGTTCTAGAGTAAAAGAAACAAATTTAGTTGCTTGGAAGGAACTGAGGCAGGTGTCAAAAGATCAGCCAGGTGTGCAATACATTTTGGGTAGGGAGAAAGAAGCAGAGGAACACAGAAGGTCATGAGGCAAGCAGGTAGTGAATATTGAGAAGAACAGAAAAGAAATTAATCCAGAACATAATTAAGCTACCACACCCACATCAGAAAAGGAATGCAATTTTAAAGAGGGTAGAAGAGGCTTATGACAACACCGACTATGCAAAGGTCAATCACTTCAGAACAGAGAATGAAGATGGGTCCAGACCGGGGTTCGAGCCCTGCGCTATCTGTAAAGAGTTTGTATGTTCTCCCCATGTCTGTGTGGGTTTTCTCCGGTTTCCTCCCAACGTTCAAAAACATACCGAGAATGTAGGCTAATGGGGTGTAAATTGGACGGCATGGACTCGTGGGTCAAAATGGCCTGTAACCATGCTGCATGTCTATATTTAAAAATATAATCTTGTGCTAAATGTCAGCAAGACCAAAGAGCTTGATATAGTGATTTGGAGACACCGGGTTAATCCAAAAAGGATTAGAATTAGCCTATGAGGAGAGATTAAGTCACTGGGGCTAAACACACTGGACAGAAGAATGAGAGGAGATCTTATTAAAACATACAAAGTATGTAAGTTTGTATTAAGATAGAAGCAGATAATTTATTTCCACTGAGTTTGAAACTGCCTCAAGATTCAGTAAATAAGATTTAGGTTGGAAATAAGGAGGAACTGCTTTTCCCAGAGTAGTGAACCTATGAAATTCTCTGCCTGACAAACCAATTAAAACAGCCTCCTTAACTATACGGTATTTAAAACACTGATTTTTGAAGTGTAAGCAAATTAATGATCATGGGGAAAAGGCAGGTAGGTGCAGCTTTTCCATGGCCACATCAGCCAAGGTCTTATTAAATGGCAGAGCAGGCTTGATGGTCAAGAAAGCCTGATTTTGTTCTTATTTCCCATGTTCTTGACCAAGTTCCTGGGAGACAACATATCAGAGGACCCCTCCTGGAGCTAGCACATTGAGGCAACTGTGAAAAAGGCACACCAATGCCTCAGTGCTCTAAAGACTGTCAAGATTTGGCATGACATCAAATAAATACTCTAGCTTCATTATGGGCACTGTGGAAAGTATGCTGACTGCATGCATCACAGCCTGGTATGCCCAGAATGCAGAAAGAAGCAAATAGCCAAATTCAGCATGAGCTCCAACCTTCCATCCTCTGAAGACATTAAGGTGAAGCACTCCTTCAAAAAGGCAACCAACATCATAAGAGACTCCCATCATCCTGGTGACAACTTTTTCTCACTGCTACCTTCAGAAAGAAAGTACACAAGCCTGAAGTCCAACACCTCTAGGTTCAAAAATTTTTCCCCCCAGCCATCAGACTGTTGCCCCACCCCCCCACATAACCATAAACTACTTCAGCACGACAAAGACCTATCTATATGACTGAAATGCCACTTTTTTCAACAACTGTAATTATTTATTATCTATCTTTTATAATTAGCTCTCTGCATATTGGGGTAATATATTTATTATTGATACTTAGCTGCAGCAAGTAAGAATTTTGGTGCATATGTACATTGCACTTATATTTATGATAATAATCTGATCCTATCAATAGCAGGAGAGCAATGGCAATGGGTGGTAGCTTTAAGTTCCTGGGTAGAACCTATCTGTCATGTGGCTTGTGGAGGGTCATATGACCTCTCTGTCTGGAACCTAGTCGGAAGTTGTATCACCTGCCAATCAATATTGGAATCCATCCACTTATTAGTGCACACCTGACCACTGCTACTCTAGTGATTACCTGGGCTGGACCCTCCAGCTTTCTGTACTATAAAGTCCATCATGAGGAATAGCTCTTCCTCTTTTGGCTCTTTGGTCCTGAGATGAACCCTGCTCCACTCCAGATTACAAACTATGGACAATGCTGGAGGAGTCATTGGTGTGGTGTGCACTACACAGGGATCTGGGATGTTAGATAGCATTGGAGCCATCCCCACATATTGTAATCCTTGGCTGTTCCAAGTCTGCACACAGTTAGTATCAGTAGGGTTAATTCATTGATGGTACTGTGTTGATAAAATCAACATTGATTTCTGTAAGACTTTGATCAGTCTCACATGGGTGCCTGGTCAGAGATGGAGCAGTCTGGAGATCACGTTGGTCCTGGCTAATGTGCACATTCAGACTGCAGGCCTTTGGAGATGGCCACATCATCTTCCTAGGTTAGCTTCATGTCCAGGGGCCCTACGCAGGGACCAGGCAGACCATGCATTAGAAACCCAGGATTAGTAGCACAACAAGGTTGGAGGGCATGCTTCATCGGGAGAATAATTTTTAATACACAAATATGCTGGGGAAACTCAGCAGGTTAAGCAGCACCAATAGGATACTAATTTGAATGTCTGTGTGCCTTGGTTTATATTTTAATCGAGGATTTGTGGATAAAAGGTTTTTTTTTAAATTCAAAGATGAATGATCATGGACAGCACTAACGTTGCCAAACCAGCAAAGATCATTTTCAGCTCAGTGTTTAAAACTGTTAGACACACTAAATGAGTGCGTGCGCATTTTTAGGTGCATGCACATGGGCATGCATTTTAATGTGCTTGGGCATTTTTAATGTGTTTGTTCGTTTATTTGTGTGTTTTTAGGTGCACGTATATGTGCGCTTGCATGGCTAGAAGTGCATTTTTGTGTGCATGCCCATGTGCGTTTGTGTGCAGCGCCTGTGTGCATTATGTGCATGTTTCTGTGCACACTTTTATTGCGCGGTTATGTGCATGTTTGTTCATGGGTGCACTTGTTCATGGGTGCACTTGTTCACGGGTGTGTGCTTTTGTCCACATGCCTGTATGAAAGTTTTTGTGTGCGTGCCTGTTTTTGGTGAGAGCACGTGTGATTTTGTGCACGGTTGAGCTTGCGCGCTGCCTTTGAGCGGACCTGAGCATTTTTGAGTGTGCCAACTGCATTTGTGCCTACGCGTTTTTGTGTGGTGTGTGGCTGCGCGTTTTTTCTGTGCGCACACGGCTGAGGGAGTCTTTGAGTGAGTGAATGAGGCTGCATGTTGTGTTTTTTGTATGGTGTTTTCGCCACTCTAAAATTGTGCAAAACGCATCGGTTAAAACGTTGAAAATATCTTTAACTTCATAACTTTTGGAGCTCACCACTGTATATGGTGTGCGTGTGATCTAATTTACTGGTTTCTAAACTTTTGAATGGTAATGCCCACCCCTCCCCCCCATTTAAAAAAAAACTTAAGTACCCTGAAAGGATGAGTAGTTCACATGCTGGAGCTCAGAGCTACTAGTAATTTGCTTTAATTGACTCCAAACTCTGGATATTGTGGGGTGGGAGGGAGGGGAGGGGGGAAGGGGGTGGGAGGGAGGGAGGGGAGGGGGGAAGGGGGTGGGAGGGAGGGAGGGGAGGGGGGAAGGGGGTGGGAGGGAGGGAGGGGAGGGGGGAAGGGGGTGGGAGGGAGGGAGGGGAGGGGGGAAGGGGGTGGGAGGGAGGGAGGGGAGGGGGGAAGGGGGTGGGAGGGAGGGAGGGGAGGGGGGAAGGGGGTGGGAGGGAGGGAGGGGAGGGGGGAAGGGGGTGGGAGGGAGGGAGGGGAGGGGGGAAGGGGGGGGGAGGGAGGGAGGGGAGGGGGGAAGGGGGGGGGAGGGAGGGAGGGGAGGGGGGAAGGGGGGGGGAGGGGGGAAGGGGGTGGGAGGGAGGGAGGGGAGGGGGGAAGGGGGTGGGAGGGAGGGAGGGGAGGGGGGAAGGGGGTGGGAGGGAGGGAGGGGAGGGGGGAAGGGGGTGGGAGGGAGGGAGGGGAGGGGGGAAGGGGGTGGGAGGGAGGGAGGGGAGGGGGGAAGGGGGTGGGAGGGAGGGAGGGGAGGGGGGAAGGGGGTGGGAGGGAGGGAGGGGAGGGGGGAAGGGGGTGGGAGGGAGGGAGGGGAGGGGGGAAGGGGGTGGGAGGGAGGGAGGGGAGGGGGGAAGGGGGTGGGTGGGAGGGAGGGGAGGGGGGAAGGGGGTGGGAGGGAGGGGAGGGGGGAAGGGGGTGGGAGGGAGGGGAGGGGGGAAGGGGGTGGGAGGGAGGGGAGGGGGGAAGGGGGTGGGAGGGAGGGGAGGGGGAAGGGGGTGGGAGGGAGGGGAGGGGGGAAGGAGGGGGGGGAGGGGAGGGGGGAAGGAGGGGGGGGAGGGGAGGGAGAGAGGTGGGGGGGGAGAGGTGGGGGGGGGAGAGGTGGGGGGGGGAGAGGTGGGGGGGGGAGAGGTGGGGGGGGGAGAGGTGGGGGGGGGAGAGGTGGGGGGGGGAGAGGTGGGGGGGGGAGAGGTGGGGGGGGGGAGAGGTGGGGGGGGGGAGAGGTGGGGGGGGGGAGAGGTGGGGGGGGGGAGAGGTGGGGGGGGGGAGAGGTGGGGGGGGGGAGAGGTGGGGGGGGGGAGAGGTGGGGGGGGGAGAGGTGGGGGGGGGAGAGAGGTGGGGGGGGAGAGGTGGGGGGGGGAGAGGTGGGGGGGGGAGAGGTGGGGGGGGGAGAGGTGGGGGGGGGGAGAGGTGGGGGGGGGGAGAGGTGGGGGGGGGGAGAGGTGGGGGGGGGGAGAGGTGGGGGGGGGAGAGGTGGGGGGGGGGAGAGGTGGGGGGGGGGAGAGGTGGGGGGGGGGAGAGGTGGGGGGGGGAGAGGTGGGGGGGGGGAGAGGTGGGGGGGGGGAGAGGTGGGGGGGGGAGAGGTGGGGGGGGGAGAGGTGGGGGGGGGGAGAGGTGGGGGGGGAGAGGTGGGGGGGGGGGGGAGAGGTGGGGATTCCCCTGACATCCCAAAGCACATTCATTTTGTATATATGAAGTCCACCGTGGACGTTAGGAGCATTTTTAAAAGAAAAAAAAATGACGATTCCGAAATCCGAAAATCCCACACGGGGAAGAAAGAGGCCGGTTAACAACAAGGCACAGCTGCCCAAGAGATTGGGATCGTCTCCTTCCCGCCCGCCCACCCACATCACTCGGGGTCAGGGCGTTCCCGGCCACTCAGCCACAACCCGCCCGCGCCCTGCCCTTTCCAGCCGGGGACGCGCCAACCGAGCGTCCCTTCCCCTCCCCCCCACCCACCCAGGCCGCCGACCCGCCACCAGCCCTTCCCGCGCCACCACCAACTTTTCCAGAACTTTCCAGCGCCCGCAGCGGGTCCCCGATCTCCACTGCCCGACCCGAAGGCTCCAGACAAGATCCTCGGGAAAAGTTCGGCCGCATCAAACGTAAGAAGCCCCCCCCTCCCCTCCTCCCCACCGCCGCCCCCCGTCTCCAGCTTACCCGTCACACCGGTGGCTGAACTCCGGGACCAAACTTTTCCAAAGAGAATCAACGGCCCGCGGGGGTGGGGGGTCAGGGCGGGGGCGGGGGGGGGGGTCTCGAGTTTCCCCACTCCCTTCGTCACGTTCCGAACCCGCCGGCAGCCGCTCTCCGACCGCAGACACCAATGAGGTCATTGGAATGAAACCTCTGGTCCCGCCCCCTCGCTCCTCACTGGCTCGCTCTCACGCCCTTGGCCCCTTCGCCGCCGGATAACTGGGCCGCTGGCCCGTCAATCTCCTCTCGGGCTCGCCTCCTGAGGCGGGGAACCCACCGAACAGGTTACCTGGCGCCCGGACGCTCGGCCGACTCGCTCGGAACCACCTTGGACGAGGCGACTGGAGGGACCCGAATCGCCAGCCGTTTCAGGCAAAATTCACCACGGACTCTCATTTGTGGGGAAAATGACGACGTGCCCTTGGGTGGGAGCAGTGGAGGAGCAGAATGCCAGGGCTGGATGGGAGGCACAAAGTAATCCTTCTGCAAGCAAGAGGTTAGGAAGAAGCAGAGGGAGTTGGTGGGGAAAAAAATAGTTTAGCACGATTGCAGCAACAACAAAAAATTGCACACCGTGTTGCTAAGCTAACGTTTGGAGGCTCTACCTGTGCCCTTTAAGTGGGTGGAGTGTGACACATGAGATTAGAGTTTACAAAGTTTTGAAGCTTGGCCAGGTTAGAAAACTAAAGCTTTGAAGAAATGAGAAGTGACGTACAAAATTCAACCTTGGAATATAACACATTAATCTAAAAATTTCTTCTGCCTGCAAAACAGGTCTTTCCCCCACACATTAAATCTCTTCTGCCTGCAAATGATCCCCATCCCTCCCACTTCCTGCACATTCATGTCTGTTTTAATAGCTTCTTAAACACGACTATTGTACCTGCTTCAACCATCACCCTTGGTTGCCTATATTAGCAGGCACCTACCATTCTGTGTAAAACATTCTCACCATAAAGGCATCTTCACCCACATTTGACATTTTTCCATGTGGGGGGAAAAAAAAGATTCTGGAAAGTCTACCCTCAATTATGCATCTCATAATTTTATAAATAATCGGGAGACGCCCTGAAAACAACTGAACTTTATCCAACCTCTCCCCATAGCTCTAATCCATGCAACGTCCTGGTAAATCTCATCTGTAGCACTCCCAAAGCCCTCGCATTATTCCTCTTCTAGGGGGACCAAAATTGCATGATACTCTATGTGTTGCTTAACCAAAGCTTTATATAGCTGCACCATGACTTTCTTTTACTCTTTGCTTTGACCAATAGAGGCAAACATGCCACTCACTTTCGTTACCACCCTATGTAATCGTGTAACCACTTTCAGGAAACTATGCATCTGGACCCCAAATTTTCTCAGTACTTCAATGATTTTAAGAGTCCTGCCATTAACTAAATAATTTCCCCTTCTACTTGACCAAAAGTGCAACATCTCACACTTGCTCAGACTAAACTTCATTTCTCCATCTCCTGTTATATCCTTTAATAGCCTCCACGCTGACCACAACTCCATCAATCTTTGTGTCGTCTGCATACTTACTAACCTACCCTTATTTTCATACAAATTCTATTTTTTTAGGTATACATTACAAACATTAGGTAGAGAGAGGCTTAAGCTGCACCAAAGTACAATGTCATCTGCATTTAGCACTCTTGGTAGGGTCACTCTTTCATTCATTTCTGGCATACAGACTTCATTGTCACCATAATAGTAAGAAAAGCTCAGCAACATGAAAATGGTAACACAGATTTCATGCATTTCCTAGTTTTATAGTACCATATATTTCAACATATAAGTCAACCTTTGAAACCCTCAAAAAGCTCTCAGAAATCAGGGGTTGTCAAGATACAAAAATGAGACCTTAAATTCAACTCAAAAATCTTTTAACATAGATTCAGCATATAAGTCGACCCTAGAAGCACCTCCCCACCACCGGCACTGCCACACCCCACTGCCACCATATCCCACCCAGACATTTTACAATTGTAGAGCCCGAGGTCCTCACTCCTGCCTGGGAGCTTGAGGACCCCAAGGCTGACATATAGCCGTGGTACCTGCATCAAGCACACTTGGGCAGCAAGGCGACTTCTTCGATGCAGATGGCACCATACTCAATATTCAGAACAGAGTCACTGTCCCCGCTCCTGCCCGAGAGTCCAAGGCGACTTCTTCGATGTGGACACCACTGCACCCAATGTTGAAAATGGGATCTCCGGCTGCAACCGATGCTGAAGACTCCGTTTGGCATCTTCCCAACCAGAAGCAAAGAATTTTTTTTTAACTTTTTTTTTTAACTTGCTTGCTTAATTTACAGATTTGTTACTTGGTGAATGGGGTGTTGTAACAAAGTTTGTGCTGTTGCTGGGAGACCCGGACACCAATCTCCAGCACATTCCTTGCAGAAATGGGGGGAGGAGGGTGTTGGTGCCATCTTATACACCAGATATACAATAAAACCATGAAAATGGGGACCTGCCTTATCTGAAGGTTGACTTATACACTGAAAATATAAAGGTATTTAGAAAGCTTCTCCAGTTAAGTTTCTGGTCACTGGTGACCCAAGGTTATCAATGGGGAACTTAACAGAAATACTGTTGAATATCAAGGATAGGACAATAACCTTCTTGTTGAAAATTTTCTCCTGTTCACCATACATACTCCGATTAATTTGTTTTTATTGATAGTTAAATTGTCCCATTAATTCATTCTTGTGAATATAAAAATAATATTATTTATGATTATGCTCCTGTGTTACTATCTTTAAATGTTCCTAGTCTTCCTCAAATAAACAGACAATGGTGTTTCAATTCAACCTTATTATCTGATAAATAATTTTTAAAATTCTTGGAGGAACAAATCACTTTCTCTTTTGAAAAAAATATTGTGAAAGAGACTTCCAGTCTTGTTATTTGGGACACTTTTAAGGCATTTATTAGGGGACAAATGATCTCTTATACTGCAAACATGAAGAAGGTTAATAAAAAGAAAACTGATTTAGATAATCAATTGAAACATTTAGATCAAAGGTATGCACTGGCTCCAGACCCTGCTTTATTTAAATGGCGTGTTGAAATTAGAAAAAAATAGGAGTTTCTTTTAACATATCCAATTGAGAGCCAACTTTTAAAAGCTAAAAGTCAATTTTATCCATGGAGATAAAACAGGTAAACTATTGGCTAATCAATCAAAAGCTTCAGTAGCCAAATTGCAAATCAAAGAAATTTGTAAAGCTAATGGTATTATGACAACTGATCATTTAGAAATAAATGATACTTTTAAAGAATTTTATTCTGAACTGTATAGGTATGATTCTCTTAAGGATAACATTGTAATGAATAATTTTTTTTAGATAAATTGAATATTCCTAGTTGCTGCTCATTAAAAGCAATTAGATCAACCTATTTCCCATGAAGAAATTGTCGAGGCCAAATATTCTGGGAAGTCACCAGGCACTGATGGATTCCCTGGAAAATTTTATAAGGCTTTTTCTTCAGTACTTACACTTCATTTATATTCTGTTCTTTCTGATTCTTTTAAACTTGGCAATTTGCCACAATCTTTTTATGAGGCTTCTATCTTGCCAATCTTTAAAAAGAATAAAGACCCAGCGAACTGCACTTCATACAGGCCAATTTCTTTACTCAATGTTGACACTAAAATTCTGTCTAAAGTTTTGGTTGATAGATTTGAAAATATTCTGTAATTTATTATATCTGAGGAACAGACTGGATTTATTAAAAATCAGTACTCCCATTTCAATATTCACCATTTATTACATTTTTTGGAATATTTAATTTTTTTAATTTTCATAGTCTCATAACAATTCAAACAACCAATACAATCCCTTTCAACCTGCATATAATATACAGAGTCTGTATTTATCCCCCTCCCCACCGTCTACCCCAATACATGTGGTCCATTTATTAAATGTTATATACTCTCCTTCTAAGGAGGTGTTGAGAGTGTGATATCTTTGGATGTGCAGAGAGCCCTTGATTGGGTTGAATGGATGTATCTATTTGAGACCTTAGGAAAATGTAACTTTAGGGCTGTCTTTATTCATGGATTAAGTTAATATATTTATCCCCTTCTGCCAGTGTTCTTACTAATTTCCAGAATTTTAAACCTTTTAAACTCCAGCATGGAACCAGGCAAGGATGCCCCTTAAGTCCATTCCTTTGTGATCTGGGTTAGCTAGTGCTTTTCGAGAATCTAATAATATTATAGGCATCTCAAAGAAGGGAAAACTCCACAAAGTTTTGCTTCATGCTGATGATTTATTGCTTTTTATTTCTAATCCTGAGACTTCTTTGCCCTCTATGTACTATCCAATTTCTCATTTCAGTCAATTTTCAGGTTATAAGTTAAATTTACATAAGAGTGAACTTTTTCCTTTGAATAATTTGGCACCGATAAATTCTAACCTTACTTTTAAAATGGTAAGAAATCAATTTATTTATTTCAATGTAACAATTACTAAGATTTATAAAAATCTACTTCAGGAAATTTTTCTCACTCTGTTAAAACATGTGAGAGGGACATTATCAAATTGGTCACCCCTATCTTTATCATTGGTTGGTCGAATCAACTCTATGGAGTTCCCTGCTGGTGGTGCATGGAGTAACATGCTTTTTTTTAGCTGTTCCTAACATTTTCAGCTCCCACTCCTTACTTTCTTAATGTACTTTTTCCTTAATGTGGAGTTCTTTCTTCGTTTTAGTTCTTCTCCTTTCCCAGTTTATTTTACATTTATACAATTTTACTCGTGGAGCCGAAGCTGGGAGAAAGGAAGATGAAGCCTCTACTTGAGAAGAGTTGACCGCTGATGAAATACATCAAGGACTTGAGTAAAGATGGAGTTTAAAAAGGATTCCAAATATATGCAAGCCTCTCTTGCTCAAGTTGCTGAAAATTTGGGGGAATTACGAGATTTCATCAAAGAACATGACTCCAAAATTAAGGAACTGGAAAAAAAAAACAGTTGAAGCTCATGATTGCCTGGATATGTACAAACTGATAATCTGGAATTTAAAAAATATCTCACAAGTTATTATTGAAGAAGGTCACAGACTTGGAAGCGAGAAACAGAAGAAACAACATTAATTTGGAAGAAGGTACTGAATCAGGCCATCTTTCTAAATTCTTACCTGGGTTTCTCCGCGAGGTTTTTGAACATGATCTGTTGCCAACTCCCGCTGAAGTCGACAGAGTGTACCAATCGTTCATCTATAAACCTGCTCCTGGTATGAAGCCTCGTTGGATTTTTCTTTGTTTACTTCGGTTCCAGATTAAAGATCAGCTTCTTAGAGAGTCCTGACGCAGAGGGACTTTAAAATATTGGAATCACAAAATTAGGATTGTGGGTGACTACCCCCTGAAGTAATGAAAGAATGCTCTACCTATAATGAAGTCATGTTCCAGTTCTATAATGCCAGCTTAAAACAATCATTGCGCTTCCCAGCTCGATTGAGAATCACACTAGCAAGAAGTGGTTACTTTCCCTTAAGGCTGATTTGCTGAAAGATTATCATCCCATTTCAGTGGATGAGTAAAATGTATACTTACTGGTTCTTTTTTCTGTTCCTCTTTTTGATATGCGCACTAGGGTTTCCTTTTTATTTTTGCTTTCTTTGCAGTAAATTTAAAGTGATGTTTTATGACTTGTATGTTTTTCCCTAATGTCTTTCTTTTTATATAAAGTATATATGTCCTGTTAAGTTTTCCTTTATTTAAACTTTTTATAACTTATAACTTATTTGTTAAAAAGGAGGTCTACCTCTTGTTTCTTTTCCCTTATATGGTAATCAATGTTTTCAGTTAATAATTACTGAATCCATGGGAATATTAATATTTTCTTTTAAATAGACATAATAGACTTGCAGCTGTATGGGGTATTTCAATCTTGATCGATCAATCAGTGCTGTTTATTAAACATGAGTTTATTGCCGACACTAATGGTCGTTTTCTTATATTGTCTATTAAACTATATAATAAACTTTACATTTTTGTTAACATTATAGTCCTAATACTGATGTCCTGAATTTTTTTGAACACCTCTTTTCTCTTTTACTGGATTTGAATATATATTCTTTGATAGTAGGCAGGAACTTAAACTGTTGGCTTGATCCGATATTTGACTGCTCATCTTATAAAATCGCTAATTTTAATCAGTCAGCTATACTCCTAAATTCTTTTATGTTACAATCCGGAGTTATTGATATATGGAGATTTCTTCATCCTGATAAACTGTTCTCTTTTTTTCCTAAAGTCCACCATACATATTCTCATATTGATTACTTTCTTATGGACGGATAATTAATTTCTTCTTTGTTCTGACAAAAACATACTAATTTCTGACTACTCTCCAGTGATTTTGTCCATTAATGTCCCAGATTTACCTAGAATTAGTAAACAATGGCGATTGAATACCCTTTTATTATCGTTCACTGATTTTTTGAAATTCACGAAAGATCAAATTGCCTTTTTTTTAATTAAAAGCACCTTACTGGAGGTTTCCATTTTAGTAATTTGGGATGCTTTTAAAGCTTATATCAGAGGTCAAATAATTTCATTTATGGCTAACGTTAAAAAGAAGGTTAATTCTGAGAGAGATAATTTGTCTAATCAGCTGAAGTATAATGACCAACATTTTTTTTCTTTGAAGAAGACCGCAGAGCCCACCTCACTGTCAAAAGACAAAGGAGGAAAAACCCAACACCCAACCCCAACCAACCAATTTTCCCTTGCAACTGCTGCAACCGTGTCTGCCTGTCCCGCATCGGATTTGTCAGCCACAAACGAGCCTGCAGCTGACATGGACATTACCCCTCCATAAATCTTCGTCCGCGAAGCCAAGCCAAAGAAGAAGAAGAAGAATGACCAACAATATGCTTTAACTCCAAAACCTGAGCGTTTTAAAAGGGCCAAACTTAAAACTAAACATGACTTGCTACTTACTTACCCTATACAGACACAACTTTAAAGAGTAAATCTAAGTATGTGGTGATACGAATATGTGACTGCCAATGGATAGCTGGCCTGTCCCCCACTGATGGCTTGTTCGCTGGTAACTCCTCCCCTTGTGACCCTGGAATAAAGGTCAACTTCCTTCTCCCTGTCCTCAGCTGAGCACTTGGAATCAGGCCAGCTACAAGTCTAAAGTATAATAAAGCCTTTTGTTCCTCATTCTACGGCTTTGGAGTTATTGATGGAGCCTATCAATTTATTATACTTTAAATCTTCCACACGGGATGGACAAATTGCTGGAACCCGACAGACTAGACATTGACTAACAGATGCCCGGAGGCCCAGAGCTGTACGAGCATTGGATCGAGTGCTTCACAGACTTCCTGGAAGCCTTTGAGGACCTTGTGGACTCTGGCGAGAAGAAACTCAAGTTACTGTGAGCGATGGTCAGCCGCTGTGCATACTTGGCGATCTGGGGCTGCACGATTTACCCCGCAGCCATGATCGAGCTCCACATCCTCTACAGACCACTGGTAAATGAAATCTACTCATGATATCTCCTGGTCTTGAGGAAACGGCAAATGTGGATGAGTTCTTTTGGGTCATACATGATCTGGGGCGAGAATGTAAGGGCAATATTTGTGCCCCAGTATCAGCAGACCAATACGTGGAAGAGCTGATCCGGGACACCTGCGTGGCTGGGATGAGGACTGATTACATCCGCCAGCGACTGTGAGAGGAAGACAGGCTTCTGTTGCAGAGAGTCCTCCAGCTCGCTAAGACTTTAGACTCAGCCCACCACAATGCTGAATACATTGCGGCCGGCAACGGGTCCTCCATGTGTGGGGCGCAGGCACAGCCATTTAGGGACACGGTGTCACAGACCGCCTTCATACAGGGAGGCCCAAATCCCACCAGCACCTCCACAGCCGAGGACCTGAAGTACTACTTCTGTGGCTAGAAGAAGCACCCCCAACAACGCTGCCCGGCAAGAGAAACCGCCTGCTCGGGATGCGGGAAGAAAGGACACTCACTATGAGAGACTGCACAAGTCGAAGCCTTCCTTACTGTGCACCCCTGGGTGTTAGACATCCAACCTGACTTCACTTTCTGCTGCAGCGAAATGACTGGAGGGAGAACAAACGCTTTTATTAGCTTTCAACAATGGGTAGGGTCACTAGTAGGCTTCAGAGGGGCTCTGGGTTTAGGCAGGAAATCAGGGTTATATATGGATAAACTGGAGTGGAGTTGGGAAGCGGGGCCAGTCATCAATACAACACTCTCCCAGTGAACCCCCGTTCACTGCAGCTGTTCTGCAATTATTTTATTGTCTGGCATAGAAATTTCTCTTTAATACAAAGGTAATGTTATACAGTGATTACCATCAACATGTTTAACGGAATTTGAAGCTAAATCCAGAAACTGCTTGTCCTCCTTTAACGGTTCTTGAATATCTATGAGACATTCAGGAAAATCAATTTTAAACTGTTGTTCCCACAGATCATTAAATTTGACAACTGAAATTCTGTTGTCATTTACATTCGATGACTCCTGATGATTATTCATTTTTCTTCCTGATGGTCCGTTAATTGTCCATCCAAACAACGATCTCATGGCATAAGGTCTGTCATTTTGACTCATTATTACTTCTGGAGGTTTCGAAAGATTTTGGTACATCTAATCCAATTAACTTCTCGATCTTGGTATTAATCTTGCATCAGCAATTATCATTTAAATAATCCTACTGTTTGATATCATCCTGATAAGGAATGTTCTCCTTATTCACAGGCATAGTCTTCTGAGTATATACACGTGGAAGATCGCAAAATTCATTGCTATTCAATTCAGCAATCTGTAAACCTGAAACTATATTCGTTTCAATGTTCTTTTCATCATTCATTGTCTTCAACAAGATCTATGATCTTTTACCATGAAGATTAAGTTTATTCATTAATTCAACAGTACAAAATAAGGGGGTACTTCCTGTATCAAGAAATGCGTAAGTCTTCAGTATGAAGCTCCCCCTTTTTAGCTTTAACTTGTACAGGAACTATTGAGAGAGAGCTTTTTCACCAGCCCCAGTTATATGCGATAATTGGAAGGATACATCTTTAGGTTGTACTCTTACAGAGTTAGTGAGTAGTCTATGAAGCTTTCAGTCGAGCTTGTGTCGATTAGGTATTTAGTGAAACGTTCATTTAACTTCACAGTCACCATGGAGTTGCTGAGCTGATGAGGTCTGTCCTGATCTAGAAACATCAAGGCTATGTCCCTGGAGACTCCATACTCCTCACTCGAGTGGCCCCCACCGTCCTGTGTTGCCCTGCATGGGTAAGATGTCGTCGACCTTGTGGCACAGCAAGATGACCGCCCTCCTTCCTACTAGGATAATGATGGCACCAAGTTTGAATTTGGGTTACGGCAAGATGGCCACCAAGCCTTTTTGCGCCATTTCTTCACTGCTACTCTCCGTCAGCGTGTAGTGCAGCAAGTGGGTTCGGATTAATTCAGGGCAGATGGCTTGGGGCTAGAATTGTATCCGGGAGTGGTGCAGGCCGTGGACTTCCCCGGGCTTCCCCTCGCATTGCAAACCCTTGCCCAATGCCCTTTCTTGCCACAGCTGGAACACACTGAGTCTTTAGCCGGGCAACGAGATTGAGGATGCTGGATCTTGCTGCAGAAAAAGCACTCCCTGGAACAAGAGCGCTCCCTAGCATGGGAAGTGGGAGTCTTTAGGGCTGGGGTAATGGGAGCAGCCGGTCCTTGGAAGGGGTCTCCTGGGTGAGCGAGCTCGCTGGCTTCGAGGTCATTGTTCTCAAGCTTGGCCTGTTCCAATGATTTTGCCAATCATCGACAAATTAGCATGCAGATTCAGCTCTTGCAAATGTACACTACTTCCCATTGCATTACTACATCCTCTCAGAAAGAGTGCATATGCTTGTAAAGTCTTTGTGTCCTCTGATTTTATTGCTGACCAAGAAAGAATCTTGTCTATGTGGGCCCTTGCGATTTTATGTTCATTGCCATAATGATGATGCAATAATTCTTTTGCTCTTTTAAAACCTTGTTCTGGATTCAAATATTGGCAACTTTTGACTAACTCCTTCACCTGTCCTCCAGTATACTGTTACAGGTAATACAGACGATCTTTAGCATTTTTAGTACAGGTATTACTTTCAATGGATGTTCAAAGGATTTCATGATTGTCAGATATTGTAATGGATCTCCATTAAACACTGGAATTTCCTTCTTAGTAAACCATATGAACCTTGTTGCTGTGCCAACATAGCAGAAATTTCATTTTGTTTTGCTATGAGTGAGAATATTGTGGTGCACTGTTAGCCAGAATCAGACACACACAAAGATAAAGACTGTACAACAGGCTTTAATCCACAAAGACTTCCACAGAGCCAGGCTGGCTGTGCTTGCAGAAATTCTGAGTGAGGCCTCAGGAGGCCGGCGCAGGCTTATATCCCGGAGGGTGATTGACACCCGACCGGGTGGAGCTTGATCCATTCAGGCTGACTGATTGACAGCCGGCCAGATGTTGTCCTGTCCCCTTACACTCCTGCTGGTTCAGAGGTTGCCTCCTGCAGTAGGCCAGTGGTGTACCACCACAAATATATTGTCTTGTCCACCATGGTTTGTGACTGGTTGTCTTGCTGTGAATGGAGCATATTGATCTTGAACTGGTGCCATAGGTGTAGGACCTTGAGTTATAAGTGATGGCATTGATGGGGATCCTTGGTATGTAAGTGATGGCATTGGTGGAGATCCTTGACTTGTTGCTGGTTTCTCAGCAACACAAAGAGACATCAATGATTAAGTATGATCAACTTGTAAGGTTGATCTTTTTTGAAATATTCTCCTTTTGGAAAGATTCATATATTTTGCATTCTGAAGCGAATGAATGTCACTAGCTCTTTCCACAGGATTGGTCATTGTCATTTGAATACTAGCAGTGCCACCCTTGGCTCCTTGCTCAAGTATAACCATTTCTTGTGGCTGCGGTACCCATTGATCTGCTGGAATGTTAGGTGCTAACCCTTTGGGTATTTTACTTTGAGTGATAAATCTTGCAGAAGCCTGAGCCAATGCTTTTACTTTGGCCATATTCATAGCACATTGTTCCTCAAACTTTAGTCTTTTTTTCTCTCTTCAATAATTATTTTGTTCTTCACTAGCTATTTGTAAACTTTTAAAGTTGCTCCTCTTGCTCCAATTGTTGTTTCTTGATTTCAGCTTCTTTATCCTCAAAAGCGTATCTTTTCTTCAACCACTCACGATGTGCACAGATAGTAGCTAAGTCTGCTTGCGCCTTAGCTTGCAAAGCTGATATGCTTGAAGCACGCAAAGCTGTACTTGCTCTAGATGCCTTTGAAGACTGAAGATCTTCCTGCACTCATAACCTTGGAAATACTATCTTCAGGATTTACATCTGAACTTTCAGATACCACTGATTGAGTCTCTATCTTCTGTACTTTGCTTGGTACAGCACCAGTGGGACTGCAACGTACATTCATCTGTTCGAGTTTCACTAATCTTTAAGTCAGCTAATGAGGCTTGCAGTACCTTGATTGTGTCCTCTTCTTGTTTGGTAGCTGAAGCCTTTTCTTCTATGGTGGCTGGCTCCAATCTCCTGCCAAGCATTGTCAGTCCACCTTGCTGCCTCAACTCACAACCAAACATTTCTTTGAGAGGAGCTGTTTGCTCAAGCCCTTTAGTCAGATGAGACTTCTTCTTATCCATCTTGGGTTCTTCACACTACAGCCTGTCTTTTTCTGGCTTATCCTGGTTCCTGGGAACTGTAAACAAATTTGTATCTTGCTTGATCCCTTTGAGAGAATTTCTCTGAATTGTCTTTTTGTGGTTCTGCACACGAGCTTCTTATCAAGTGTTTATAATAACTTTTAAGAATACATTCTTCTGGGCTTCCTGCCAGATTCTACTAACCAGGGTTGTATCTTAACTTCTCAAGGTCACAGGTGTCTTCCTAGACTTTGACTCAATTTTAAACTGCACAATTCGCAGACATGTTCTCATAAAGGCTTCTGGAATCATCTATTTTTACAGCAAGAGTGTCTCTTATCTTTTAACAAGTTGAGTTCTTTCAAACAAATTTTACCAGCCTTTCTTCCAAACAAAGTTCACAATTATAATTTTCTTTGAATCAAAATATAGACGACACTTTCCAAGTCCTAATATTTCCTAATTTCAAAATGTGTCATCTTCAAAGAAACATGGGGACGACATTCCAAATTGCTATCTTAATAATTCAATAAACCAAACTTTGTAAATGCAGCTTTATGTAGCTTTAATTCATTGATAAAATGGATAAACATTTTGCATAACCTCATATTAAAATTTTCATAATGCTGAATAAACAAAGCATATACTGTATCTAAAAATATAATGATATTCAACTTTAAAGAGATATACAAGAAGAACTAAGATGAAATAAGACTAATTCAAAGAAAATTATCTTGAGCTCACATCTCCTTCATAGTTCGTCAAAGAATGAGACACAAGCTCTTAGTCTGCATGGATATTATGACAAATTACATAATAGTCACTACATACAATATTTTTTTTTAAAGAGATAGGCACAAAATTAACTAAGAATCAAAAACACAACCTTTACACTGCATGCCATCTGATCTCTGTTATGCACCACTACCAACGCAATCCCACATGAACACATGTCTTCCTTCCCCAGGAAGGAAGAACCTCACCTGATCCATTAACACCAGGTCCATAACCAAGAAAGCCCAGCAGCGCCTCTACTTCCTGCAAAGGCTGTGGAAAGTCCACCTCCCACCCTCCATCCTTACTACATTCTACAGAGGATGTATTGAGAGCATCCTGTGCAACTGTATCACTGCCTAGTTTGGAAGCTGTACCACCTCGAACCGCAAGACCCTGCAGAGGATAGTGAAGTCAGTGGAAAAAACTGTTGGGGAACTTCTTCTTAGCATGAAAGACATCTACTACACTTGATGCAGGTGGAAAGCAATAAACATTGTGAAAGACTCCACACATCCCGCATGTAAACTGTTCTCCCTTCAGCCATCTGGAAGGAAGTACTGTAGTAATCAAGCCCTTATGTCCAGAGTGGGAAACAGCTTTTCCCCCAAGCCATCAGGCTTCTGAACTCCAAAGTACAGATGTGGATAGTGTGCCATGGACTTTCAATATATACATCTTAATACCTTAATATTGTAAGGTATTTTAAACAAAACATGCCAGATTCATGCAAAACAGCAATAATTACAGTAATACCAAAGACGGGGAACGATCCACTAACACCAGCATCGTATTGACCAATATCTCTACTTAACACAGATTATAAGATAATAGCTAAACTATTAGCAAACAGATTGGCTGACTGTGTACCAAAAATAGTAAAACTAGATCAAACTGGATTTATTTAAAAAAGACGGACAACGGACAATATCTGTAAGTTCATTAACTTAATCCATGCAGTACAAGGAAACAAAACTCCAACAGTGGTGGTTGCTTTAGACACAGAGAAAGCCTTTGACAGAGTAGAATGGAATTATTTATTCAAAGTACTACAAAAATTCAACCTACCAGAGAAATATATTAATTGGATTAAAGCATTATATAAGGGACCATTGGTGAAAGTGACAGTAAATGGATATATATCAAACCAATTTAAATTAAGCAGATCAACCAGACAGGGATGTCCACTATCTCCCTCACTGTTCGCGTTAGCTATAGAACCACTAGCAGAACTGATAAGAACAGAAAATAAAATAAGAGGGATAAAAATAAAAGAGAAGGAATATAAAATCAGTCTATTTACAGATGACGTCATAATATAACCATATAACCACTTACAGCACAGAACAGGCCAGTTTGGCCCTACTAGTCCATGCCGTAACAAATCCCCACCCTCCTAGTCCCACTGACCAGCACCCTGTCCATACCCCTCCAGTCCTCTCCTATCCATGTAACTATCCAGTCTTTCCTTAAATGTAACCAATGATCCCGCCTCGACCACGTCTGTCGGAAGCTCATTCCACATCCCTACCACCCTTTGCGTAAAGAAATTGCCCCTCATGTTCCCCTTATAATTTTCCCCCTTCAATCTTAAACCATGCCCTCTAGTTTGAATCTCCCCCACTCTTAATTGAAAAAGCCTATCCACGTTTACTCTGTCTGTCCCTTTTAAAATCTTAAACAGCTCTATCAGGTCCCCTCTCAATCTTCTATGCTCCAGAGAAAAAAGCCCCAGTCTGCACAACCTTTCCCTGTAACTCAAACCTTGAAATCCTGTCAACATTCTCATGAACCTTCTCTGCACTCTCTCTATTTTGTTTATATCTTTCCTATAATTTGGTGACCAAAACTGTACACAGTACTCCAAATATGGCCTCACCAATGCCTTGTACAATTTCATCATAACCTCCCTACTCTTGAATTCAATACTCCAATTTATGAAGGCCAACATTCCAAATGCCTTCTTCACCACACCATCTATCTGAGTATCAGCCTTGAGGGTACTATTTACCACAACTCTTAAATCCCTTTGTTGCTTTGCACATCTCAATAGCCTACCATTTAATGCATATGACCTATTTAGATTTGCCTTTCCAAAATGAAATACCTCACACTTATCTGTATTAAATTCCATCATCCATTTCTCAGCCCACACCTCCAGCCTTCCTAAATCACCTTTTAATCTACAGTAATCTTCCTCACTGTCCACAACACCACCAATCTTTGTATCATCCGCAAACTTGCTTATCCAATTCTCCACCCCTGCTTCCAGATCGTTACTATATATAACAAACAATACTGGACCGAGGACCGATCCCTGAGGAACTCCACTAGTCACCGGCCTCCAATTGGACAATTTTATACCACTACTCCCTGACACCTCCCATCCAACCATTGCTGAATCCATTTCACTACCTCCTCATTTATACCTAATGCCTCCACCTTTTTTCCTAACCTCCTTTGGGGAACTTTGTCAAAAGCTTTAGTAAAGTCTAAATAGACAACATCCACAGCTTTCCCTTCATCAACCTTTTTTGTAACCCCCTCGAAAAATTCAATCAGGTTTGTCAAGCATGATCGACCCCTGACAAAACCATACTGATTACTCCCTAGCAATCCCTGTACCTCCAAATATTTGTAAATAGCATCCCTCAGAACACTTTCCATCAACTTGCCCACCACATATACTTAATATACTTAACAGAACCAGAAATATCAATAAAAGAATTACATAAGAAATTGAAGGAATATGGAGAAGTATCGGGGTACAAGATCAACGCAAATAAAAGTGAAGCAATGCCAATGAATAATGCGGATTTCACAAAGTTTAAGAAAGAATCACCATTTAGATGGCAAACACAAGCAATTCGATACCTAGGTATACAACTAGATAATAATCTTGGCCATCAATACAAACTCAATTACCATCCATTAATGAAAAAATTACAAGACGACTTCGAGCATTGGAAAGACTTACCACTAACACTGATAGGAAGGATAAACTGTATTAAAATGAACATCTTCCCAAGGATACAATACCTATTTCAATCATTACCAATTCACCTAACAGAGAAATTCTTCAAGGAGCTAAAGAAAATAATAAGGAAATTCTTATGGAAAGGGGGCAAACTGGGATAGCACTAGATAAATTAACAGAATGGTACAAACAAGGAGGCTTACAGCTACCAAACTTTAAGAATTATTATAGAGCAGCACAATTAAGATACCTATCAGATTTTTATCAAACAAGGGAAAAACCAGATTGGACCAGATTAGAACTAGATAAAATAGGGGAGAAGATACCTGAACATATACTATATAAGTGGGATGAAAAGTTGGTGCAACATAGGAATTCACCAGTATTGCATCATCTACTCAACATTTGGAAGAAGACTCATGTAGAAAGGAATAAAATAAATTATCAACTACCAAAATTAATATTGACACAAAATCAACTAATCCCTTTCACAATAGATAACCTTTCCTTTAGAGAATGGGAGAGAAAAGGGATCAAAAGAATAGAAAATTGTTTTTCGGGAAATAAATTATTATCTTTTGAACAAATGAAGGACAAATATAATATAACTCATGATACAATATTTGCATACCACCAACTGAAAACCTACTTGAAGGGCAAATTGGGAAACAGTCTGAGGTTACCAGAAGGAAGCAATTTTGAATATGTGATTACAGACACAATGATAATTAAAAAATTTATAACAAACATGTACATCAAACTGCAAGAAAAGGAGAATGAGGAAACAAGCTGTAAACCTAAACAAAAATGGGAACAAGATCTAAACATAAAGATAAAGAATGAAACATGGGAAAAGCTATGCTCCGGAACTATGAGAAATACAATAAACACGAGGTTACGCATGATACAATATAATTGGTTACACAGGCTATACATCACACCCCAAATGTTAAATAAATGGGACCCAACAGTATCAGACAGATGTTTTCGCTGTAAGAAGGAAACGGGAACAACAATACATGCAATTTGGGCATGTGAAAAAGTGAAAACATTTTGGGAAGATCTAAACCAGGTATTAAATAAAATCACGAAAAGCAACATACCAAGAAACCCAGGGATCTTCCTTCTAGGTAATATAAGAAACTAGGTAATATAAGAAATAAAGAACTTGGAATCGATTTGGATGGAGCACAAAAAAGATTTATTATGATAGCCCTAGCTGTAGCAAAAAAATGTATTATGTCAACCTGGAAATTAGAAGACAACCTGAGAATACAGCAATGGTACATAGAAATAAATAAATGTATTCCATTAGAAAAAATAACATATAATTTAAGAAATAACATCACAATATTTGAACAAATATGGGAACCATACATGAAACACAATAGAGAAGTCCTACCACGGACCTCCACCACCTAAAATGACAGAAGGAGAAGACAATGAAATGAACTGACCCAGTATGTAAAAGTAGAAGACACAAATTCCTTGTTAATTTTTATTAAGTGACGACATTGTTTAATGGGTTTAATGTATCATATAGATTGAACTTCAAATAAATGGGGAGGGGGTGAGGGAGGGAGAGAAGGGAGGGGGGGGGAAAAGGGGAGAAAATGACACTATATATTCAAGAGAAAAATGTCTGTATGTATTTTGGACAGTATGGTTCATAGTGTGAAAAATTTAAAAAAATTTTAAAAAGTGAATCAATCCATAATTTATAGGATTTTTTTTCTTGAAGATGACAACTAATGCATTTGATCTTTTGAACTCTTGAGTGCAGGTTATCGCATAAATGGATTTTTTTTTTTAAAGTATATTTCTGATTTCTATCAACACCTCATTCACTCCAGCCCTTTTATTATTAGTTTCTAGGTCAATAAATAGTGGCACTGTTGCCCATGACAAAAGGAAAGAATTTCCAGGCCTTTGGAAATTATACTGCTGGTGGGGAAAAGTGAAATGATGGAAGACAGAATATAGTGCGTAAGGTAGACAAGTGCAAGTCATCAGCTTGTGCTTGAAAAGCATATTGAAAGATATTGATTAAAAAAAACTAAATTCCATGAATCATTCAGCTAAGGTAATAGTTGAAAGAATTAAAGCCCAACAGTAGAAATGAGCATTGTGTAGGTCAACAAAATAGTTTATTAACAACAGGGAAGTTCTTTTTCCACAATTCTCTTTTAAAAGTTCATGCACTGTGTTTTGAATTTGACCATTTAATTCCAAAAGACAAGGACCAAAAGTTGCTTCTACACCAACTTTTTGCTGTAAGATTTCAATAGCCAAAGCAAAATCACCATAGGCGCTAATTAGATCAATTTGAACCAAAATATGAAATGCCCAAATCCACTGAGATAACTTTTAGAAGGATACCAAGCTTTTGTTCTCTCTCTTGTGGAATCATTGCATTGATATTTTAACCAGGTTTTCTTTCATCTTTATAGTGGCTGGTACTGGCACTGCGTTAGATAAGTGTGGTGTGATCAATGACCACTTGCAGACATGAAGAAGTAGCCAAAGGCTTTATTGATCAGAAGACCCAGACATGCCTCTACATGCTGCTGGCTCACGTCCAAGGCAGGTATGAGGTAGGAGACTAAGGCTCTTGGCCTTTATGAGGGGATCATAAGGGGAAGTGCTACAGGTTACAGAAGGTGGGCCAGCCTGCTCAGCCCAGTGAGAACATGCCCGGACATGGCCATAGTACTGTGTTCCACCATATTCACCCCTCCTTTATTGAAGGCCAGTGGGGTGATGTGGGGCAATGTCCATCGGTACAGGTCTTGTATTCCATACAGTTCAATGGTTCAGCTGCTCCAGCAGTTTTATTCGGCACTGAGATCTCCGAAGTACTACTGGCTGTATTGTTGGTTCCAGCGGAATGGTGGCTTGTTCACTCGGCTGGGTGTTTGAAGGCTAAACAGTGTCTGTGTGTACCAGGTCTGTAGGGAGTAGGGAATTTGTTTGAAACAGTGGGGGAGGGGGGGAGAACCTCGGGGGTCATGTTGGAGGTGAGATCACTACTTCACCTGTCAGCGTGATCCCTGGGGCCGACTGGTTGCGGCCCAGGGGTTATCGGATTCACCTCCCCTGCTGGGGACCCACTCATGCCAGGTCCCAGATGGACACAGTATTGTTCCATCTGTCTGGGCACCAAACTAGGGGTTTGCCTGAAAGAGCTGCATTTCCTCAACCAGTGGGTCTGCCTTGTATATTCTAACATTGTTCTGGAGAAGCACTGGCCATAGGGTCGTCAGCCAGACCAGCAGCGTAGTTCCCCAGGGAACTCCTAGGGAAGGAGAACAATTTTTCATGTGGTGTTGCGTTAGTTGCCATGCAAAGTAGGGACTTGGTGGCATGCAGCGCTTCTGAAAGGACCTCTTGCCACTGGGATACGGACATCCCTTTCAACTTGAGGATCAGAGGACTGCCTTCCAGACCTTACCATTCTCCCTCTCCACCTGCCCGTTCCCACGGGGGTTGTAGCTGGTGGTTCTGCTCATAGCTATACCTCTGGAAAGGAAGTATTGCTGCAGCTCCTCACTCATGAAAGCAGATCCCTGGTCACTATAAACATATCTGGGGTATCCGAACAGATTGAATACTGTGTGGAGTGCTTTAATGTGGTCATGTTGGGGCAGGGGATGGCAAATAGGAAATGTGAGTACTCATCCACGATGCTCAGGAATTAGATGTCCCGACTCAAGGATGGGAGGGGCCCCTTGAAGTCCTTGCTGAGACTTTTGAAGGGGTGAGTGACCTTGATGAGTTGGGCTCTCTCTGGTCTGTAAAATTGCAGCTTGCATTCCACACAGACCGGGCAATTGCAAGTCAGCTCCCTGACTTCCTCCACTAAGTAGGGGAGGTTACAGGCCCTCACTAAAGGGTAGAGACTTGTGATTCCAGAGTGACAGAGGCTATCGTAAAGGGCATGGAGGCGATCAACTTGCACCCTGGCGCAGCTTCCCTGGATGGGGCATCAGGTGGCTTATTGAACTTGCCCGGCCGGAGCAAGATCTCATAATTGTAGGTGGACAGCTCAGTTCTCCACCTCATGATCTTGTCATTTTTGATTTTACCCCGCTGTTTATTGTTAAATGTAAAAGCGGTAGCTCTCTGGTCCGTCAGCAGGGTGGATGGTCTGCTGGCTATATAGTGCCTCCATGGTGCATGGCCTCCACTATAGCTTGTGCCTCCTTCTCGTTGGCGGAGTGCCTGTATTCAGGGCCTTGGAGGGTGCAGGAAAAAAATACCACCAGCTTGCCTGCTTGGTTCAGTGTGTCGGCCAGAGCGAAGTCAGAGGCATTACTTTCCACTTGGAACAGGACAGATTCATCAATGGCCTGCATCCCCACCGTGGCCATCTCATCCCTGATGCTCTTGAAAGCCTTACGGGCCTCTGCCAACAGGGAAAGATAATGGTTTTCACTAGGGGTTGGGATTTGTCTGTATAGTTTGGGATCCATTGGGCATAATACGAGAAGAACCTCAGGCACCTTTTAAAAGCCTTGGGGTTCTGTGGCAGAGGTAATTCCATGTACTCGGGATCACGGGCGATGACACCTGCTCCACCATGTACCCCAGGATTGCCAGCTGCTTGGTGCTAAACACACACTTTTTCTTATTTTATGTGAGACAGAGGGCCTTTGCAGTGGCTAGGAATCTCTGCAGGTTTTCGTAGTGTTCCTTCTGGCCATGGCCACAGATGGTGACTTGTCCAGGTATGGATACATAGTCTTTAGTTCATTGTCATCCACCAGGCTGTCCATTTCCCTTTGAAACACTGACACCCCATTTGTGAGGCCGAATAGGACCCTTTAGGAAATGGTAGTCTGCCATTGGCCTCAAACACAGTGTACAGCCAGTCTTTTGGGTGAATCGGGATTTGATGGTTCGCCGATTTGAGGTCTATGGTAGAGAAGGTCCTATACTTGGCAATCTCATTCACCATATCAGCTATGCAGGGCAAAGGATAGATGTTCAGTAAGGTGAACCGGTTGATGGTCTGACTGTAGTTTATCACCATCCATTACTTCTCCCCACTCTTCACCACCAATTCTTACACCCTCCAGAGACTGCTACTCTGTTCTATTATACCCTCCTCCACCAGCCACTTCAATGAATTCCTTGTGCTCTTAGTGGCCACAGGTTTTCAGTCCGGGATGAGGTTTTGGAACAGTGGAGGCAGAGGGACCCAAAGGGTGGCCAGTCCATAGGTTGTGAACCTAGCTCAGTGTTCGGGCAAGTGATTGGGCCTCTTCGGGGGAGGGGAGGGGCCTCTTAGAATTGGTTATTACTGATGGTGGGGGGGTGCAGGTGGGCCCATCAAACTGCATCAGCATGCCCTGAAGTTGGCATTGTAAATCCAGTCCCAATATGACAGGTGTGCAGAAGTGAGGCATCTGAAGTTGTTATATTTTATGCCCCCATGGTTAGGGTCACAGTGCATCTCCCACGGATTTCTGCAGAGAGGGATTTGGCGGCTAGTGCTACCTTGCACTTGGCTGGGGACACAGTCAGGGAATAATGTTTGGCTGTGCCTGGGTATATGAAGCTCTCGGTGCTTCCCATGTAGAACAGGCAGCCAGTGGTGGAACCATTTACCTCAATGTCCCTCATCGATTGTCCCAGCTGGTGTAGTCTACTCTGTTCCCGTATGATAGAAGCCAAATTCAGCTCACTGTCCGAGTTTCTGCTGCTGTCATTGGGTCGACTGCCACCAAGATGGCTGTGGAGGAGATCGTGAAGATCGCTGCTCCCATGGATCATGTGTAGTGGAGTCTGAAAGTGAAGCTGGATGCGACGTCTGTCTGCGTCGTCATGCCCTTGGCCCAGAAGTTCGGTTCTCAGCAGCCAGAAATGATGACAGAAATGGGTCGGCCCAAGATGGCAACACGGGTCATGGTCCGCACATGGCACTTCTAGAGTGGGGCTTAGAATGACATACCCTGGCATAGAGTCCTCTCCATTGGCAGTTCAAGTAGGTCGCGCAGTACTTTTGAGGGTGTTTATTTGACTGCAGTATTTTCACCTTGGGTGCTCAGCGGTGGCAGTGGCAGTCAAAGGCCCTGAGTCCCAAGATGGCACCACCTGTTCTCCCCACCCAGTGGCCGTGTGGGCCATTGATTAGACCTCCACATTCTTTTGGGGAGTCTCCATTGCTCAGGCCATCTGCACCATTTCCTGTAGTGACTGATTGCCTTTCTCCAGGAGTCGTTCCTGTATTTGACGGGAGCGGAATCCAGCAACTAGCCCATCATGGATGAACTCCTCCTGGTAGGTCACCGCAATCACATCCTGGTGTCCACAGTCTTGTCCCAGCATCCTAGCTTCTGCATGGCCCTCACGAAATTATCGACCGACTCATCCAGACCCTGGCATCAGGAGCCAAACTGGAAACGTGCGTACATCGTGTTCCTCAGGGCTCTGTATTGCTGTTGGAGTAGGGCCATTGCCTCTTCGTATCCAATGCAGTTGAGAATTAACCGATCACCATCGGCTGTGATTTTATGATGCTTCTGGTATGCCTTCAAATAGTGTAGCCACATATCAAGCTTTACGGAGGCCTCTAGTTCCTTTGGATCAATCTCCAGCTTTTCCAGTTGGGTTAACTTGTCCATGGCACTTCAAAATTCTGATCAATAAATTGTGGCATGATCAATTACCACTCGCAGACATGAAGCAAGAGTCAAAGGCTTTATTGATCAGAAGACCTAGACATGCCTCTACATTATGATGGCTCATGTCCAAGACAGGTATGAAGGAGGAGACAAGGGCTCTCGGCCTTTATTGGGGATCTTATAGGGAGGGGCTACAGGTACAGAAGGCGGGTCAGCCTGCTCAGCCCAGTGAGGACATGGCCAGACATGCCTGCAGTACCGTGTTCCACCACAGCAAGTATTCAAGTTCTTTCAACATTTGCATGGCTGGTGAATGATGCAAAAATGCTTTGGTGGCATAACCATTTCCACAGTTGGTTGAGGCTTTTGACCTCCAACTGTAGATGGAAATTTATGGCTCAGCTAAAAACAAGAAATACTGCAAATACATTAGCCTACAATTTGAAGAACCTGTTAGGATGCAGGATCAAAAAAAGGGATTTGTAGTCTTTTTTAAAAAAAAGACTGCAAATTGTAGAAATAGCAAAAAAAAAATCATACCTAGTACTTGTATTTGACTACAGATGGCGTGAAGTACTCTGCACAGGTAAAAATACACTCAACCAGCAATGTCACTGAAAAGTCAAGACCAGATTGGCTTCCTTAGCCTCTTCTCACAATTAAGTGTTGACCATAAAATGAAAGACTCTGGCTTAATTTTTAAAAATAATCCTATTTGCACTTAATCAAATCTTTGATGTTGCCATTCACTGGAGATCTGCTGCTAAATTAGTTTGTCTTTTATTAAGTATATTGACAAAGAAACAACCCAAGATCTAAAAGGAGAGTGGTTGTTATCTTTCCATGATATTCACTAATTTGGACTACAAATTTACAAAGTCTTCCTTTGTAAACAAAAAATTAGAGATTAACTACTTAACCAGTAAATGGAGAATTCCCTTGGCAGTTTCAACAATTTAAAAAAAAATTCACAAACCAGGATTTGGTAATGATGAAACATGCACACATTGTGAATTAATCCACCGTTAAAAGTGACAATGTCATTCTAGCAAGGACTCTTGCCCCTATATATCCCTCTCAAACTGTTAACCACTTGTCCAACTACAACCAAAATAATGACAGCTGCAGTCAAAAAAAACCTAAAACTATCATTATTCTTGAGTAATCCGAAAGATATCAAATGTTAAGTGTCCATTCTGTGAAATGTCAGAAGATATTAGAAAGTCATTTTTATCACTCTGCCCCTCTTGCTCTATAGCTATCCTTCCTTCAAAGAAAACTTATGATGAAGAGAGACCAAGTTATTATTACTGGCACAAATTTAAGCAGATGATGGATTTATTGAATCACAGACTTTTAGAAGGAGGAGAAAGCAATATGCTGATATTGCAACTAAACTTAATTCTCTCCAATTTCAATTGATGCTGGTGAATAAAAGAATAGTTTCCACAACAGCATAGATGCGTGCAAGCTTCATTGTTAATTGGTAATATTTTAACTCACCTTGTGCATAGCTCTAACCAAAGCAAAACTTATTTTGGCTGCATTGATAACACCGAAAAATACAGGAAAGGGTAATTCTGTTATACATCTTAAAATTGGGTAGGTTCATAATCCATTTTTGATAGGAAGTTGCAGACAAAAACTTTGGTATGGAGGAAAGAGAAATTGGCATCCACTAGTAGAAAAAAATGTATTGTTGACCATTTTGCTCCCCAACCACTTCTGGAAAAACAGTCACAGCACAAAAAGATCTTTGTGTAGGACTGGGCCACATCATCCACAGAAAGTTCAGTTTCAAAATGTTAAAGGAAATGGAATTTATGTCATACATGTTTAACATCTAATCCATAATTAAGCATTATATGCAATTCATTTATGCCAAGCCTAAAAATATGTTCTGTCATTACTCAATATTCTTGATAGTAGAGCTGTTCAGTTTTTCTTATTACAGTCATGCAAATTTTCATCTTTTAAATAGTGTTATTCCTCAATGAGAAGACAAGGCACGTTTTGCATCTATTGCCTACAGTCTCGCCAAAAAGGAAATTTAAAGCTTCAAGTCCATTGTTACGCCATTATATGGAAATTTATATGCGTGCAATACTTTCTTATCTAATGTCAATTTGTTGCTCCCAAATTTATTCAACTTAATTTTTCAGCAATTAAGTAGGATGAACTATGTAGCGGCCAACACTAATTGGCCGTTGCAGTGTCTAAATGATAAACCAATTTCTGAAAACCAAGCTAAAAAACCTCCAAGCCCTCATCAATAGAGGATTAAATATACCTTCTCCACCAAAATGCCTCAACTAATCTTGCATTCAAATCTTAAAAACTAGCACAGCCAATTAAGTTCGAACTACATTACTAACCAATTTAATAAAAAATTAGATATCCAAATTGTCAAATTAATGCCCAATGTTAATTCGTCATGAAAACCAATTCAAATGGAAGTTCATACAAGATACAAACATGCAAAATACCTTTTGCGAATACATTGGATGCATTGATCACCATGACATGGCAATTGACTCCAAAATAGGAATGTCTCTGGTCTCAGGGTGACATTTAGTTACTTGATTTTAATCACCTGCTGGATGAAAGGGCTATTACTGCATTCAGCAGAATGCAATCTGCTTCATACATTCACTTATTTTCTTTCTTTTTTCTTTCTTTGGCTTGGCTTCACGGACGAAGATTTATGGAGGGGTAATGTCCACGTCAACTGCAGGCTCGTTCGTGGCTGACAAGTCCGATGCAGGACAGGCATCTCAGAAAACATGCAAAATCATTTACCTTGAGAGAGATCAGATTTTTTGGTCACTTTTTTCCTCCTTGTCAATCTTATTACCTTCTTCAACAGAAAAAAAGGTGTATAACATTTTCCATATTGATGCATTTGTCAATTATAATTTTATTTTAAAAAACCCATCTATTGTAGAGACTGCTATTGTTACCTTGTGCCAATTATCAACAATTCCAAATAGTACCTGAGTGTAGAACAGATTAAAAAATACAGCAGGCTGGCTTTAAAAAAATACTGTACAAATCAAAATGCACAGCATTTTGTATTTGCTGATAACTGCTAATGTGACTAATAGCCCCATTATAATAATTTTTAAGATAATAGAAATAAAGTTTGAGTTAATGCAACACTGATTTTTTGGGAGACATAATTTGGTACTTTTTCCAATTTTAATTAAATCTGGAGTTAGCATTCCAAAATTAAGCAACATATGCTAGGTTACAGAGACCTAAAATAAAACAGAATGCAAATTAATCTTCAAATTGGGAAGCATTGTCATCCCAGTAAATAAGTGCTTGGTTTGAAGCCCAGTGACAACATAATAGGCAAACAGGTGAGTATAGTATAGTTGGATTCCCAGAAAGTGTTTGATAAGGTACCTCATAAAAGGTTCTGCACAAGGATGCATAGAGTTGGGGAAATGTATTAGCATAGAGAGGAAAGAGATAAATGGACATTGGTTGGCAAGCAGAATGCTGCAAGGATCAATGCTGGCCCCACAATTGTTCATAATATATACAGACAATTTGGAGGAGGAGGAGGAGGGGGGGGGCTAATATAATACATCTAGGTTTGCTGATTGCACAGTTTGTTTTTCCAATCAACTTAATGTAAATGACAGTCGGTGGAGAGATTAGGTAGGTTAAGTGAGTGTGCAAGGCTTCCGCGAGATAGAGTACAACATTGGCAAATACAAGGTCACCCTTGTGTAAATTAGATTATTTTAAATTGTGAAAGATTGCAGTAAAGTGTTTGATAAAGTTAGACTGGAATTATCAGTGTTTGAGTGAATTGTGGCAAGTTACATTCAGAGCACATTTTTAGTATGCAAGTTCACCTTTTTTGTTAATTAAAAAAAGACAGGTGGATATTATTTTTATAAGCATGTTACTCATCATAATTTTTATTGGACAATTACAAATTTCCAATTTCCATACCGAATAAGAAACAATGGAATTGAATGAAACAGATTCATGTTTAAAAGTAAAATAATGGCAAGATAGTTATCCAAATTTTGAGCAAGTACACAAAAAAACCCAGCCATACTCCAAAAAAAAAGGCTAGAAAGAAACAGATGTTGAAAATGCTAATACAATTTCAGTGACTTTGAAACTAAAGTTCACACAAGTCAAAGTTCAACCAAGAATTTTGGTATCCTTGACAACTGATATTAAACAAATATTGTTCTCTGTAACAAATACCATAAAGGTTGTTAAATGCTCTGGTTAGAATTTGGTTTTAAGTCCTATTAGCAAAAAGTGTAATGCAAAACAATTCCTGAGATTAAGCAGTCCCAGAAAGGTGATCCCACTGATGGCAATGAGAAAGTCAATGAAGTACTTACATTTCAATATAACAATTACAGCACGGAAACAGGCCATTAGGCCCTTCTAGTCCGCACCGAACCAAACACCCCTTTCTAGTCCCACCTCCCTGCACAATGCCCATAACCCTCCATCTTCTTCTCATCCATATACCTGTCCAACCTTTTCTTAAATAATACAATTGACTCCGCCGCCACTATTTCTCCCGGAAGATCATTCCACACGGCTACCACTCCCTGAGTAAAGAAGTTCCCCCTCATGTTACCTCTAAACCTCTGCCCCTTAATTCTTAACTCATGTCCTCTTGTTTTAATCTTTCCTCCTCTTAACGGAAATAGTCTATCCACATCCATTCTGTCTATCCCTTTCATAATCTTAAATACTTCTATCAAATCCCCTCTCAACCTTCTACGCTTCAAAGAATAAAGACCCAATCTGTCCAATCTCTCCCCATACTCCAGATGCTTAAATCCAGGCAACATTCTGGTAAACCTTCTCTGCACTCTCTCCACTCTGTTTATATCCTTCCTATAATTAGGCGACCAGAACTGCACACAGAACTCCAAATTAGGCCGCACCAACGTCTTATACAATCTCAACATCACCTCCCAACTCCTATATTCCATGCAATGATTGATAAAGACCAGCATACAAAAAGCCTTCTTCACTACCCTATTCACGTGAGTTTCTACCTTCAGGGAACGATGTACCGTCACTCCTAAATCTTTCTGCTCTTCTGTATTCCTCAATGCTCTCCCATTTACCACGTATGTCCTATTCTGATTCTTCTTACCAAAATGAAGCACCTCACACTTATCAGCATTAAATTCCATCTGCCATTTTTCAGCCCACTTTTCTAAGCAGCCCAAATCCCTCTGCAATCTTTGAAAACCTTCTTCATTATCCACTATTCCACCTATCTTAGTATCGTCTGCATATTTACTAATCCAATTCACCACCCCATCATCTAGATCATTAATGTATATAACGAACAACAATGGGCCCAATACAGATCCTTGAGGCACACCACTGGTCACCGGCCTCCAACCTGACAGACAATTATCCACTACCACCCTTTGGCCTCTCCCTTTCAGCCAATGTTCAATCCATTTGACTATCTTAAAATTTATACCTAAAGACTGCACCTTCCTAACTAACCTTCCATGTGGTACCTTATCGAAGGCCTTACTGGTCCATATAGACAACATCCACTGCGCTACCCTCATCCACATTCCTTGTCACCTCTTCAAAAAATTCAATCAGATTGGTCAAACATGACCTTCCTCCCACAAATCCATGTTGAGTGCTCCTGATCAGACCCTGTCTATCCAGATGTTTATAAATACTATCTCTAAGAATTTTCTCCATTAATTTACCTACCACAGACGTCAAACTTACAGGCCGATAGTTGCCAGGCTTCCTCCTTGAACCCTTTTTAAATAACAGAACCACATGCGCAATGCGCCAATCCTCCGGCACTATCCCCATATCTAATGACATTTGAAAAATTACCGCCAGAGCCTCTGCTATTTCCTCCTTCACTTCTCTCAATGTCCTGGGGAAGATCCCGTCTGGTCCCGGAGACTTATCCACCTTTATATTCTTCAAAAGCCTTAAAACTACACCTTTTGTAATCTCTATATATTCCCCATATTTACCCAATTTGCTTTTTTTATCTCACATCTCCCAATATCCTTCTCCTTAGTGAATACCGAAGAAAAGAAACTGTTCAATATCTCCCCCATTTCTCTAGGCTCCACACACAGTTTTCCACTCTGATTTTCTAAGGGACCAATTTTGTCTCTAGCTTTCCTCTTACCATTAACATATTTGTAGAACTCTTTTGGATTAGTTTTCACCCTGCTTGCCATAGTTTTCTCGTACCTTCTTTTAGCTTTCCTAATTCCTCTCTTAAGATTCCTCTTACATTCAATGTATCTTTCAAACATCTCCTTAACTCCATGCTTCTTATATCTAATGTACGCCTCCCTTTTTCTTCGAACCAAGTTTCCAATATTCCTTGAAAACCACGGCTCTCTCAAACCTTTTGCCCCTCCTTTTAACCTAACAGGAACATAAAGCTTTTGCACTCTCAAAAGCTGATCTTTAAAAGACTTCCATCTCTCTACTACATCCTGCCCATAAAACAAATTGTCCCAATGCACACCGTGCAAGTCCTTTCGCATCTCCTCAAATCTAGCTTTTCCCCAATCAAAAACCTCAATCCTTGGCCCTGATTTCTCTCTTTCCATATGACATTGAAGCTGATGGCATTATGATCACTGGACCCGAAGTGCTCGCCAACACTAACCTCCGTCACTTGACCCATCCCATTTGCCAACAGTAGATCTAACACTGCTCCTTCTCTGGTCGGCACCTCTACATATTGTTGTAAAAAACTATCTTGCACACATTTCACAAACTCTAACCCATCCAGTCCTTTCACAGAATGTGTTTCCCAATCTATATGTGGAAAATTAAAATCTCCCATAATTACAACCCTGTGCTTATCACAAATATCTACTATCTCCCTACAGATTTGCTCCTCTAGGTCTCGGTCCACTCCGGGTGGTCTATAATACATCCCTACAAGTGTAACCTCTCCTTTCCTACTCCTCAGTTCCACCCAAATAGCCTCCGTGGATGTGCCCTCTAATCTATCCTTCCTAGGCACCGCTGTAATATTTTCCCTGACAAGCAATGCAACCCCACCTCCTCTTGCCCCTCCGACTCTATCACACCTAAAACAACGAAACCCAGGGATATTCAGCTGCCAATCACATCCCTCCTGCAACCATGTCTCACTAATCGCTACCACATCATACTTCCAAGTATCAATCCACACCTTCAGCTCATCCACCTTTTTTACAATACTCCTGGCATTAAAATATATGAATTTCAGGGATTTCCCAATTTTTAATCCCTGTTTTCCCTCATCTTTAAGAACAACATTATTTACTTTTCCTGCCAATTGCCCTTCATCTTCTTCCAGAGCATTTCCCTTCTCTATCACCTGCCCATCCATATTCAAATACTTACTACAAACTTTCTTTGTTTGCATTCTAACCTTCTCCTTATTGCTCTGTACTATTTTGTTCCCTCCCCCCAACCATTCTAGTTTAAAGGATCCTGAGTAGCCCTAGCAAATATCTCTGCCAGGATTCTGGTCCCCCTGGGATTTAAGTGTAACCTGTCCTTACTGTACAGGTCACATCTCCCCCAAAAAAGGTCCCAGTTATCCAGAAACTTAAAACCCTGCCCCTTACTCCACCCCTTCAGCCACGTGTTAATCCTCCACCTCATTCTATTTCTATTCACACTGTCACGTGGCACAGGGAGTAATCCAGAGATTACCCCCTTTGCGGTCCTTCTTTTTAACTCCCTACCTAACTGCCTGTACTCACTTTTTAGGACCTCTTCTCTAATTCTCCCTATGTCATTGGTACCTACATGTACCACGACCTCTGGCTCCTGTCGCTCCCACTTTAGGATATCTGGGACACGAGCAGCAACATCTCGGACATTCACATTTAATCTTTGTGTTAATGCTTAGACAGGATAATCACTAGCCCTTTTTCCACTGCCACCCCAGTTTAATTGGCCATGCAGTGTCCCAGGATAGGAAGCTATCCTGTGCTGTTCCCTCTGGGCCACCTTTAACCTGGACACTGACTGCTTTTCCATGAACGTAACTCATCCCCAGGTATCAGAGAGTCTATCTGATTGTTTTCCTTTTCCGCTGGACCTTTAACCAGTTAATTCCCTGTTAATTCCTGGGACGAGGTACCAATGGAAAAGGGACTACTGCTAGTAGCCTTAAAGTTAAAAACTCAAGAATAATCTATCTTCGGTACAGTTCCACTCAAGTGAAATAAAAGTCTGCAGACACTGTGATTGTAGCAATAATACAGACGCTGGAGGAACTCTATGCTACGAGACCGTCACAATCCCACCTAAACCTTCACTATATGAAAACACCCCCTGATAGACACTGCACATATCCGAGTCATCACCAACTTCCAACCAAGAACAAAAGGAGGTAACTGTGTCTACAAATCCCCACGCCTTTTGAATACTAGTCACAGAAGGAAGCCCTCTGGAAAAGCCATCCCACTTTCATAACTACCCCTGCTAGTACATTTCAGGCCCTGATTGTTCAGGATGCAACAGTTGGCCATGTTATCTTTTGTCATTCACTTTCATTTTAGTCCATTTCCGACTCCTCCAAAAAAAGAGGGATTCTCCATATCTACAATGACTGGTTTCTCAAAGTGTAAAAACACTACGCATTTGTCCCAATAATTAAAACATTAATTCCACAAAATACATGGGCACAGTAACTACTGTAAATTTTCAACAAAATGCCACAGAGAATTGACAACAGTGGGCAAAGAAAGAAGAAACAAGAGGCAAGTTCAAGGGATTGAAAAATACAAGTTCAAGGGAGTCTGAATGAGTGAATGTTTCCTCTGTAGAAAAGTCTAGAACTGGAAAGACCAAACTTAAAAAATTTAACAATTCACCTATTTACAGCAGACACTGCAAAATTTCCTCTTATTGGCCTTGATGCATTGGGAGTGTTCTTTAAAAGATGGTGGAAGCAATCTTCAAATATTTTAAGGCAGAGGTTGGAGATACTTGATAAGCAATGGAGGTGAAAAACCAAGAGTGCAGAGTAAGGTTGCAAATAGATCAGTCATGATTTTATTAAACTGCAAGCTGACTTGAGAAACTGACTAGTTTACTGCTCATTGGTATGTTTGAACCCAAATATTTTTACCCCCACTTTGAGAGGCAGTGGTTAAAATACTCTGTTTTCAGAAAGTCCTGAATCACCTTGCTCAATAGTGCTTCCCACAGCCACCTTATGTTACATCCAATAATGTACAATTAGGATCAAGTTCCAACATTGATAACTATGTGCTTGTAAAAAGGAATAAAGTGTAACCCAGGTATTTCATCAAAATAGGCTTACACCAATTTCCCTCAACTTAATCCAACACACAAATGACTGGCAGGCCAGAGGAGAGAGAAATGGGGTGCATCTGCGCCAAATATACCAGCACTGAGAGCATGTGGAACCTGTTGACTGGATTCCTACCAGTGATTTAAAAGGAGCACCACTTCTAAACTCTCAATTTCTGTTTAACCTTTCCCAACTGCTCCAGAAAATATTTGTCACATGCCTCAAACGCTCCAAACTAGATCCCTAGTAATGGGTATTTAGACCTGATGGTGAAGAGGACGGAAAATTGGTTGGGCAATTATCAAAGAACAATGCCTGCTGACATTTATCCATAGCTTGATGAATGGCTCAAGCCTGAAATGTTGACGGTACTGCAGGCATGTCCTCACTCGGTTAGGCAAGCTGGCCTGCCTCTGTACCTGTAGCCTCTCCCCATAAGATCCCCTAATAAAGGCCGAGAGCCCTAGTCTCCTCCCTCATACCTGCCTTGGACTTGAGCCAGCAGCATGTAGAAGCATGTCTGGGTCTTCTGATCAATAAAACCTTTGACTCTTGCTTTGTGTCTGTGAGTGGTCATTGATCTTTATCTTTGCTCCATAAAGTACACTGTTTGCCCTGTTGAGCTTCTCCAGCATTGATTTTTTTTACTCGCGCTTCCTGCAGTTGAATTGGGCCCTAATGCTGACCTCAGAATGATTGCAGTTCCCAATCAATCTGTGGTCTGATCCTGGACCTGAGGAGAATGCAGTGATGCTTTCTGTGTATAGGAAGGCTTTGAACTGAGAGCCTCCTCCACCTGACATCATCATCCCTTTCGTGCTTGCCTGATAGACTCAGCAAAAAGAATACACAAATAAGATAGGGTAGAATGGGCAGTCATGTCTTACTCCCAACTTAATGATGAAGTTTATTGGTTTCTTTCCCTTTGATTTGATCTGTACTTTGAATGCTTGTGTTAGGAAGTTGAATCCAGTTCCTGATTCCCTCCCCAAAGCTCATTTTGAAAGTATGTCCATTATGTATGTCAAACACTCAAACACCTTCTCCTAGTCGAAGCAAATAGGCAGATGCCACCCCTCTGCCTTGCACATAAGCAATGATATCCCTGAGGAGCGCAAGGCTGTCAAGGATTTCCCTACCAAGTACAGCATTGATTTGATTTGGGGTTTATTTTTCTGTGGAGTGTAGGAGGCTGAGAGGCACTCTACTGAGGTATATAAAATAATGAGGGATAGAGATATGGTAGTCTTTTGCTTGATGGTTGAGATTTAAGGAAATATTTAAAGGAGACCTCCCAGAGGGAGGTGGGCATGTGGAACCAGCTGCCAGTGGCAGAGATGAATACATTAACAACGTTTGAATGAGATTTGGATGGATATACGAAGGATAGGTTCATAGGGATATGGGCCAAACACAGGTAAATGGGACCAGTTCAGCAAGGCAACTTAGATGAATTGGGCAGAAAGGTCCATTTCTGTGTTCTATAACTGATTCTAGGAGATCCACTTCCCTTGAATTTAATTATTTTTATTGAGCTTTTTTCCTCACATAGCTTGCTGGGACCATATTACCTGCCTGTGGTACACCCACCACCCTCCCCTCCAATCCAATTTTGTTTTAGGTGAAGTAAACATTAGAAAGATCACTAATCAAATGTGGTTTAAGATTTTATCTTCCCAGGTAATCAGATTGTTAATCTGTTTTTTTAAAAACATTTCATGAATCAATCCTTTTGCCTTAACACTTGAGGAATAGCACAAGCAATGTGCAGGGAATATTTGGAAGAAGTATCAGTTCATTTGGGGTCACATCTGCTGATCAACCTCCTTCTCATTTATATCAATCTTGACAATGGGATGGCTATAAGAAACAAATAATGTGATATTTAGGTTGGAATGGGATGGTAGGTGGGACTGTGTGGTTTTTGCTGCATTGTCACAGTCAACAAAGTCAGGATATTGCATGATCTCAAGTTAAATTATAAATTCAGATTGATTTAGGTCAGGGGTTGCCAAAGTGGTCGATATCAACCCCTGGGGGTGAATGGAACTATCCAACGGGTTGATAAATACTTGGGGGAGTGGGGGTTGTAAAGAGGTCAATAAATGCTGGGGGAAGGGGTCATTTGAACTTTTGCAGTCGAAAGCAGGGGCATAGCTACAGAAGATAGTGCCAATGGCAGGGGTGACCAATCTTTCACGAGAGCTGGCCTTGGTGGCTGCCAGGTTGTATTTAGCTTGGATTTTTAATAAGTTGAGAGCAAACGGGAGGACGAGGGAGGGTAGATGGAGTGGAGACTTTAGGAGGGCCTTGGAGGACCATGCTCCGCTGACCATTGACAGCTCTATCATTGAAGTCATCATGAGTATCAAGTTCCTTGGAGTCCACTTGGTGGAGAATCTCACCTGGTCCCTTAACACGAGCTCAAAACCCAAGAAAGTCCAGCAGCGTCTTTACTTCCTGCGAAGGCTGAGGAAAGTTCATCTCTCACCCTCCATCCTCACTACATTCTACAGTGGATGTATCGAGAGCATACTGTGCAACTGCACCACCGCTTGGTTTGGAAACTGTACCATCTCTGACCACAAGTCCCTGTGGAGGATAGTGAAGTCAGCAGAAAAGATAAGTGGGGGCTCTCTCCCCACCACCAAGGACATCTACAACACTCGATGCAGTCGAAAGGCAATAAATATGGTGAAGAACTCCACACAACCCTTACGTAAACTGTTCTCCTTCTGCCATCTGGTAGGAGGTACCATAGCACTCGAGTCCTCAAGTTGTTTCCCCCCCAAGCCATCAGGTTCTTAAATTCCCAGAACATAGGTGGATAGTGTACCACATAGTGGACTTTTACTGTATATGTCTTAATATTTTATTGTGTTTAACTTTTATTCCAACATATATTTATGTAAATATGCTGTGGTCCTGGAGAAATGCTATCTTGCCTTTACCGTGTGAGCATGGTAAGAATGAAAAATAAAGGTGACTTGGCTTGACTTGAGAAGAAGTGTGTCGATGGGAGGGTGGGGGATTCCATGCCTGGGGATTAATGAAGGATCAAGGATTTCTTGATGGTCTAAAAAGTTTGGGGGCCCCTGATTTTGTAACACATTATTCATTTCTCATTTTCCTCATGTCTTCTGCCTGCTCTGGACCTTTATATTTCTAACTGCTGCTGTGACATCAATTGCATTGACTTTACCACTCCCCTCACTCATTCCAATCTCACTCTCTCAGAACACCTGGCCCTTCACTCTCCCTGCACCAATCTTAACCTCACCATCAAACCTGCAGACAAGGGTGGCACTGTTGTGATCTGGTGCACTGACCTCTTTCTGGCTGAAGCCAGACGATAACTCTCAGTCACCTCCTCTTACTTAGCCCTTCAAAAGAACCCCACCAAAACTCATCAAACCACTGTATCATGCACCATCTCTGAACTCATCACTTCTCCTCATCTCCCTGGCACAGCCTCCAACCTTATTGTTGCCCAATCCACTCCACCCATTTCTACCTCCTACCTAAGATCCACAAATCCAATTGTCCAGCACTCATCGTGCCTCCATTGTCCTGCCCCACCGAATTGGAATCTGCTTACCTCAAATCTGTTTGGTCCCCGAGTCTAGTCCCTCCACACTTACAGCTGGGACACTTCACAAACCCTCCATCACTTCAGATTCCAGTTTCCTGATCTTAATGACCTCATATTTACCATAGACATCCAATCCCTATACACCTCCATCCCCTCTACCAAAGGCCTCAAAGCCCTTCATTTCTTTCTGGACAATCGACCCAACCAGTCCTCCTTCACCACCATTCTCCTCCAGCTGGTAGAACTTGTCCTCAACCTCAATAACTTCTCCATTGACTGATCTCATTTTCTCCAGGTCAAAGGGGTTGCTATGGGCCTCAGCTATGCCTGCCCTTTTGTTGGCTGTGAGGAACAATCTATGCTAAAAGCCTACACACACAAGGGTCTTCAACTCTTTTTCTGCTACATCGACAAATAATTTGGTGCTGCCTCATGTACCCATGGTGAGCTCATTGAATTTATCTATTTTGCTGCCAAATTCCACCCCTACCTCAAATTCACTTGGTCCATCTCTAGCAACACTCTCCCTTTCCTCAAACTCTGTCTCCATCTCAGGAAACAAACACTCAACACACATTTTCTACAAACCCACCAACTCTTCTACTGCACCTCTTCACACCCTGTTCCCTGTAAGAATTCCATTCTCTCAATTCTTCCTTTTCAGTTGCATCTGCACCCAGGATGAGGACCTTCATGCCAGATCATCAGAGATGTTCTCTTTTTTCAAACAACATGGCTTTCCCTCTCCCACCATCAACTCAGCCTTCACTTGCATATCCTCCTTTACCTGCACATCTGTATTGGCCCCTCCAGCCCCACATGCAACAAGGACAGGATTCCTCTTGCTCTCAACTATCATGACACCGGCCTTCCATCCAACATATCCTCCTCTGCCATTTCTGCCATCAACTACGTGATCCCACGAGATAAATATCTCCCTCTCTGCTTTCTGCAGGGTCCACTCCATCTGTGACCCCCTTGTTCACTCCTTCCTCCCCACCAATTGTCCCCTTGGTACTTACACTTGTGACCGCAGGAGATGCTCCACTTGCACCCACACCTCCTCCCTCATCACCATTTTGGGCCCTAAACAGTTCTTCCAAGTGAAGCAATTCATTTCACTTGTGAATCTGCATGGGTCATTGACTGCATCCAGTGCTCCTGCTGGAGAGACTGAGAGATCGCTTTGTGGAACACCTCAGCTCTGTCCGCCACAATAATGTGGATCTCCCAATGGCCACCCATTTCAATTCCCGATCCCATTCCCTTGCTGACATGTCTGTACATGGTCTCATGCACTACCAAATTGAGATCACCTGGAGATTGGAGGAACAACACCTTATCTTCTGACTGGGCAACCTTGAACTGGATGGCAATAACATCAACCTCTCTGGCTTTCATTAAATAACTCCTCCCCCAGCTTCTTCTCCATCGTTTTCCCAACTTTATCTCTTTCCCTTTTCCATCTGTCTCCTTTCATAGAGCCAAAATCAATACTCACCTTTCCTCTTATAATATCCAATTAATACCTTTTGTTGGTCTGGAGCCCCTACCCGCCCAGTCAGCACTGTCTCTATTCTTACCTTTCCTGTTCTTTGCTTATTCTTTAATTATTCCTTGAAGAAGGGCTCAGGCCCAAAGCGCCAGCAATTTTTTCAGATTTATTTCATATTTATTGTGAGAGTACATACATGACATCACATACAACCCTGAGATTCCTTTTTCCTGCGGGTGCAGCAGAATTACCACTCATTGGTAGTACAAAAAATAAACTGTACACAGTGTAAACATATAAAAGAACTGTAAACAGGTAATGAATGTAAACAAACTGACTGGACAATACAGAGGACAAAAGAAAATCAATAAAGTGCATAAGTAAGAGTCCTTAAATTAGTCTCTGAATTTGTCATTGAGGAGTCTGATGGTAGAGGAGTTGCAGATGTTCCTGAACCTTGTGGTGTGAGTGTTGTGGCATCTATACCTCTTTCCTGATGGCAGCAGTGAGAACAGAGCATGTGCTGGATGGTGTGGGTCTTTGATGATTGCTGCTGTCCTCTGATGGCAGTACATCCCTGTAGATGTACTCAATAGTGGGGAGGGTTTTGCCTGTGATGTCCTGGGCTGTGTCCACTACCTTTTGGCAGGTTTTATGCTCAGGGCTATTGGTGTTTCCATACCAGTCCAACTGGTCAGCACACTTCCCCCACACCTCTGTAGAAATTTGCCAAGGTTTCTGGTGTCAGACCAAATTTTGCAAACTCTTGAGGAAGTAGAAGTGCTGACGTGCTTCCTTCATTATGCCATTGATGTGTGGTTTCCAGGAAAGATCTTCTGATTTAGTGACTCCCAAAAACCTAAGTTTGCTCACCCTCTCCACCTCTGATCCCCCAATGATCACTGGATTGTATACTTCTGGCTTTCCTTTCCTGCAGTCAACAATCACTCTTTAGTTTTAGAAACACTAAGTGCAAAGTTGTTGGTGCACCAGATAAAGATAATCTCCTATTGACGCTGTAAGACTGGCTGAGTTCCTCCAACACTTTGGTCTGTTTTTACTGTAATCTCTTATCCTCAAATAAAGGTTTTCACCATAGACTAAGAAATGTTTTATTTTTTTGTCCTTTAACTAAAAATCCCACATCAAGTTTATGTTTTTAAAATTAGTACTTTTGAGACCTAAAAACATTTGAAAGATGATTTAAGACAAATGCTTAGAGGGGAATCATTCTCAAATTTGTTGCTAGAATATTTAAAAAATATAAACACAACGAATGTACACTCAAGAAGGAGAATAAAACCAAAAGTTACTGCATCACAAAAGCAATACATTTTGTTTGGAGTCCTATAATATTGGAATCTTAGAATATGCACCAGTTATAAAAACAGAAAATGTCATCGATATTTATAATTATAATAATACTGAAACATTAACTCTATCTTCATAGATACTGTCTAATTTGCTGAGTATTTCCAACCATTTGCTTATATTTCCAGTTTTCAGTACTGCAGTTTTCTACATCTAATAAACATTAGTGATAGAACAACAAATATTGCACAACTAGCAAAGAAAAATAAAACATCTTGAGCTCAATACTTCAATGTATGGAATGATCACATTTATTTATAAATGCATATAGCAAATGGCAGTGAAACCAGCCACGGAATGGGAATGGAAAAATAAGTTTTCAGTTTACTGGGAAATACACATTTTTTGAAATTACAAAACTCCTTTAAAACAAAATGTACTTATTTTCATTTGGATTAATTAATCTTTTTTAGACTCCCGTATTTTAAAATGATCTTAAATACAGGACATTCCTTTAAGAAATGAATTCAACCTTGTTCAGATGGCATTTCTATATTTACACCAAAGAAAGCAAAATTTACAAGTGTATGGAATACATAATTTGAAGATTCAGTATTTCAGTAGAACAAAATGGACATATATATTTAAAATGTATGTACAAACCAAAAGTAATACTTTATTCACAGAAGTTTCACATTTTATTTTGCCACACATTATCCACTATTTTCCTCCATCTCAAACCTTTCATCACTTTGCCCACACCACCACCAAATTATAAAAACTACTTAAGAAATCTAACACCTAGTCTGACTTAAAGACTCATCAATTTTCCTTTGCTGTTCCTTCCATATCCCTTTCCGCAAGATACACATCCTCAATTCCTTTCTTTAAGTTACATTCACACTGTCTCCACTAGAAATCTTTTATATCAATGATTATTTGCAATCAAATCTCAAAAATGGAGCAAAAAGACATTTTCTTCTACTTTGTTTTCCTATATTAAACCCAGGAATCTGGGGATCCTGGGTACTGATCTGCTCTGTAAGGCAGCCGTGTTGTGGAATACAAGTCAACATAATTAGTTGAAGATTTTAGTCCACGAGGTGATGCGTAATCTGTGACAGGTGGATAATGAATCTGGTCATCAAAATAAGGGTCTTCATAACTCTGAGGAGACTGCATATACAGTCTATAAGCATCATAATTTCTTCTGCTTGAGTCATCTTGGCTATAGTACATCTGTGGATGCTGATAAAATGTTAAAATTAACAAAACTGAAATAGAGCAACTACATATGAACACCAATCAATAATATTTAATAGAGCTGAATAATAAATATTAAAATATTTTTCAGTAAATGCTACTAGTGACATAATATGCAAGTTGTATATGACACTGACCTGGTGCCATACTTGCAAATTCCAAAAATTTGTCTTCCCCTTTCCTTTGTTTTAAAATACATTCAAATTATAAGAACAGTTTTCCTTACAAACTGGTACTTCAGTCCTGCATTTTTAGCTCACAGCCAAAAATAACATTTGACAGTTCTCAAAGTTTTTGAAAATGAGGTGGATTTATCTTCAAAACTTGATCTGATTTCATCTTGTCCAGTAATTTTGATCAACTAGCTATTACACATTCTAAGATAAGACATACCAGGTTAAGTGCAAAATTGAACAGACAGCAGATATTTTTCAAAGAATGCACTTTTGCCAGTGGAAAAACAAACCGAGGGAAACACTTCAGAGATTCAAGAGGTTTATGATAATGATATTTCATAATGAAAATGGGAAAGATCGCCAAAAATAAGAGCTCACTGTTTGATGAACTGCATCGAGGGTCATATACTGAGAGCTTGGTAGAGCATAACAACTAGAAAAGGGAGGGTTGAAATTATGAGAAATTATACATGAAGAAAAGGTATGCTGACAGGTAAAATCAAAGAAAACCAAAAGAAGTTTTCTAAGTTCAGAAAGACCAACAGCATACGAATAGATTCTCATTCCAATGTTTATTTCTCCATAGATGCTGCCTGATAAGCTAAATATTTCCAGGTATTTTCTGTCAGTAAATAGATACACTTAAGGATTAAATAAGGAAATGGGGAGGAGGGGTAAAATTCTGAATGAATAGTTTACAACCCTCTTCAATAAAGGGGGTGATGCGCATAAGTGGCTATGAGAGAAAGTGTGTGAAATTTTGGATGGGATAAACATGGTAAAGGAGGAAATATGAGGGAGCTTAGCATTTTCTCAAAAAAGGAATATATCCCAGGCTGTTAATAACAGAAGGGGAGAACTATGGAAACCCGCATGGGTCTAAGCTCTGGACCAGCCATTCTCAATGAGGGGCCATATGGCCTCCCTGGGGACCACAGCACATTTAAGGAGGCCACGGAATAAAACCAAATTTAAAACAAAAATGCGGTTGGTAGGAGATAAGTGTAGAAGAAACCAACTAAACTTGACTGCTTCACAAGGAAGGGGGCCCATAAACTAAGAGTGCCATCGCTAAAGAATAGTTGAGAATGGTTGCTATGGACAGTCAGGAGGGCGCAGATGCTGGAATCTAAAATAAGTGTGAGCTTTGATAAAAGATTTTAGCGCTAAACATTGACCATATCTTTTCTCACATTGATGCTGCTTGACCTGCTGAGTTTCACCAGCAGAGAGAGGGTTAAGCTTGGATCCAAAATTGACTGTCACTTCATGGATTATGTGCAATGGCCCTTGTTTCAATAGTATGGAGTGATTCGCTCACCTCTTTTTCCAATTGCTCCTTCCTGCTCTCATCCAATACCTACTCCCTTCTTAAGGCAACCACAGAAGGAATGCCTGCCCTTTTACCCTTTCCTTTCTCACCACCAAACATTCTCTCTTGGTGAAGCAAAAATTTATTGTACCTCTTCCAATTCAGTGAACTGCATTCAGTTATTACCACAGGTTCTTCATTAGCCAAGGCACCTCAGTGGTTATGAGGAGAAGGCTGGGCTGTGGGGCTGAGTGGGAATATGAATCTGTGGGGCAGATTCAATGGGCTGAATAGCCTATTTCTGCTCCTATGTCTTATGCTCTCATTAGCAAAAACAAACACAGATTGATCAATTTTCAATGATAACTGAGATTTGTTTAGACTTTGGCCTCAAGCTGTTCAATTAAAACTTAACACAAGCTCAAGAAACAAAATTGCAAGATAACTAGGCTTGTAACAGCCCTGTAGTCTTAACTTAAGAGTTTAACAATTTCCAACATTTATCAAGACTGGCCAATTCTGATAATAGATAATTAACCTGCAATATTAACTGTATCTTTCTCCATAGATGCTGCCTGATCTGTTGGGTGTTTCCAGCATTTTCTGTTTTTATTTATGATCAGTGTCAGCGATTGGGACCTGTGTTCGAATCCCGTGCTGTCTCTAAGGAGTTGGTATGTTCTCCCCATGTCTATGTGGGTTTCCCTTGGTGACTCTGGTTTCCTCCCACCATTCAAAACATACTGGGATTGTAGGTTAATCAGGTGTAATTGGCCGTCATGGGCTCGTTGGCCGAAATGGTCTGTTACCGTGCTGTATGTCTAAATTAAAAAAAATTAATTTCTTTATCCAGAATATGGAGAATCTCTGATAGTTTCAACCCAAACTGTCCAAGGAGATTCAGTCATGCAAGCATATTCAATGCTGGGTTCAACAAGTCAAGGTATGTAGAAAATTATGGCTAAGGAGGTTAATGCAGAAAAATGAAGCGAAATTCAAAGCTCCGACACAATCTGACTGGAATGTAGAACTGGGCCAAAGGGGAAATAACCTACTCCTACTTCATTTTTAAAAATCCTTATAATGGAGTTTGCAGATGATAAAAAAACATGTCCTGGTGATCAACAGTGAGGAGGATATTTTCAACAGCAGGATATCAATTGATAGGTCAAATGTGCAGAAAAGTGGCACAGAATATAATCCATAAGTGCAAAGTCATGCAACAAAGCAAGGAAGTTACTGCAAGGTATGGAAGCTCAGAGATCTTGTAGCACGACAATTCAATAAAATGGTTATTAGAGTACTCTCTTCTATTAGCAAAAGTATATAATTAAGAGCAGGATGTTTATGCCAGAATGGCAGTGTAAGTGAACAAATCTGGTCATCTGACTATCCAAAAAATGAAGAAGTGTAGAGGAGATGCAACATATTATCAGGGTTAGAAAAATTATGGCTGAAGGAGAATTGGATAGGCTGAAATTGATCAGGAGTTGAGGCAAGATTTAATTGAGGTGTCTAAAATTATTAGGAACTTGGATAGAAAATAACAGAATGACTTGTATCACCTCAGCAAAGATATCAAAAATCAAGAGACAATGATTTTATGTAATTGGTAAAAGGACTGGAGGAGTGAATGCTTAAAGAGGACATCCACCTCAGACATTGAGAAGTGTCAATGCAGAAAGGCAGGTAAAGGCAGAAATCTTCATCACATTCAGAATGTCCTTGGATGTGCATTTGCAGAATAATTAACAAGATTGGGATTAAAATGGTAGATCTTTCTTGATCAGCATCAGCACAATTGATCAAAAGGCCTCTTTCTACAATTGTAAATGTTATATGATTCTGTTCTTTGACCCTAAATAATCTACATTTTTTATATGCTTAACCTTGATTCCTAATTCATTCCTACCTCAATTCATAGAAGTCTCAGCTGCTTTAAATAAACTTATTCATCTATATTGGATACAACCTCAAACAAGATGCATCTCTATTTTCTGTAAAGCCATTTCGAGATTATACTCAGAAGTAGAAATTTTCTATTTTAATTTTCCCAATCAATACTTACATGAAGCCGTCTTGATTCCTCCTTTGCTGGTGAAGAATAGGAACCTATGTAAATTGGCGATAATTTACTGGAACCTATAAATCAAGGCATTGAAATTAATCAGTAAAAAAAATTATACAATAATTGTGATATTTCAGCCAAAAACAAGCATGGAAAGTGAAATACCTGGACATGGAAGAGAGGAAAATTTTAAAATTGATTTGTTTTTAAATATTCATCTGGTAAATAAATTCTAAGACCAACAGTACATCTAATAATGACTTATTGTAGGTGAAAGAATGGTATGCTGTACATTAAGAAAGAAAGGTAGCAGAGAATTGAGAATAAATTTACATAGAAAATTATTATAGGAGAAAACAGAACAAGATATTCTGTGTAATTATAACAAATTAATAACTATTTCCCTGTCATACACTATCAAAGTAACAATTTAAAGACATTCCTTTTCACTCCCATGGAGAACAGCAAAATTCTGATAATCCGCAATGGAATTGTTCCCAAATCCCAATGGTTTGACACTGGCTTACCAGGCGCCTTCTCCAACACTCTAATATATCAGGTCCCATTCCCCAAGTTCCCTTTAAATGCATAATTGCCTATGTGTTCACCTCCCTTTAAACTTACTACATTCACTGTAAAATTTATTATGGTGCTGTGTAAAAGTTTTAAAATATGAATTAGAAGGCTTTTTCACACTTGCATCCAACTAACTTGGCCATTCAGTGTCCCGGGATAGGAATGGGGATTTGGCTTTTCACACTTGACCACTCCTAACTGGGACACTGAACCCTTTCACACTTGCAAGGAGCCATCCCCAGGGTTAGGACTGTTCCAACTTCTACCAGTGACGTCAACACAGATTGAGTGATGGACCTGCCCTAAATCCTGATCAATGTATTATAATCTTATATTATAACATAATTAAGCTTTATGTACAGCACAGTATGAGCCTTTCAGCCCCTGTTGTGCTGACCTATATCAACCTTTATAAGGGACAGTGGGAAAGGGCTACCAATAAATAAAGATGAAAAGGAAGGTATAAACTTCGTCATGGGAAAGACGCAGCAGGAGAGAGAGAGAGAGAGTGACAATAATAGCAATAGCGGACAATTTTTAAACAGCGTGAGAAAGTTGGTAGCGCTATAGTGCACATTTTATACAGCGTGGGAAAGTTGGTAGCGGTATCGTGTACAATTTATAAATACCTCGAGGAAAAAGCAATGGTGGACCTGCCCTCCCATAATGCCTGCACCAGAGAAAGGGATGTGTGCATGGCTGGATGCACAGAGTGCTCATGGAAAGGTTTGATGTGATACTTTGCTCTTTCATACACTGCTCCAGTGAAGCCCAACATAAGCTTGAGGTCTCTCATCTTTTTTTTTTTACTAAGAATGCTGCAACACTGGAGACTTGATGTTGAATTCAACAATTTCAGATAAATCTAATTTCCTAAATGTGTCAGATCTGGTCATTTCTGATGCAAGGTTATCCACTGGTAACATAATCTTAAATTTTTCCTTCTCCACAAATGCTCCCTGTTTTTATTTCATCATTACCTTTATTCTTCTTTGGCTTGGCTTCATGGACGAAGATTTATGGAGGGGGTAAAAGTCCGATTTACACTCCTTCAAAGATTATACCCTTGCCCTCTCTCAGATACACCAACTAACTGTAAACCGAAAGGTCGTGTTAGGTAAATTGTCGGGATTAAAGGCAGATAAATCCCCAGGGCCGGGTAGTTTGCATCCAAGAATGCTTAAGGAAGTAGCCCAAGAAATAGTGAATGCATTAGTGATAATTTTTCAAAACTCTTTATATTCTGGATTAGTTCCTGAGGATTGGAGGGTGGAAAAAGTAACCCAACTTTTTAAGAAGGGAGGGAGAGAGAAATCGGGAAGCTATAGACCAGCTAGTCTGACATCGATAGTGGGGAAAATGCTAGAGTCAGTTATTAAAGGTGCGATTGCAGCACATTTGGAAAGTGGTGATACCATCGGACAGAGCCAGCGTGGTTTTATGAAGGGAAAATCATGTCTGACTAATCTAATAGAATTTTCTGAGAATGTAACTAGTAGAGTGGATAAGGGAGAACCACTGAATGTGGTATTTCTGGACTTTCAGAAGACATTTAATAATGTCCCACACAGGAGATTAGCGTACAAACTTAAGGCACACAGTAAGGGAGATATGGTATTAAGGTGGATAAAGAATTGGTTGATAGACAGGAAGCAAAGAATAGGAATAAATGGGTTCTTTTCAAAATGGCAGGCAGTAACTAGTGGGGTTCTGCAAGGCTCAGTGCTTGGACCACAGTTATTTACAATATATGCCAATGACTTAGATGTGGGAATAGAAAGCAACATCTCCAAATTTGCAGACAACATGAAGCTGGGTGGCAGGGTTAGCTGTATAGAGGATACTAGGAGGATGCAGGGTAATTTGGACAAGTTCGGTGAGTGGGCCAAGGCATGGCAGATGCAATATAATGTGAGGTTATCCATTTTGGAGGAAAGAACAGGAGAGAAGATTATTACCTAAATGATATCCGTTTAGGAAAAGCAGAGATCCAACAAGACTTGAGTGTCGCTGTGCATCAGTCATTGAAAGTGGGAAAGCAGGTAGAGCAGACAGTGAGGAAAGCGAATTAATTGTATGTTGGCATTCATAGCAAGATGATTCAAGTTCAGGAATAAAGCGGTTCTACTGCAGCTGTACAGGGCCTTGGTGAGACCACACCTGGAGTATTGTGTGCAGTTTTGGTCTCCTTATCTGAGGAAGGACATCCTTGCTATGGAGGGAGTGCAAAGAAGGTTCACTAGATTGATACCAGGGATGGCAGGACTTACATATGAAGAAAGGCTGGATCGACTAGACTTGTACTTGCTGGAATTTAGATGTTTTTTGGGGGGGGGGGGAATTCTTACAGAAATGTATAAAATTTTTAAAGGATTGGACAGGCTAGATGCAGGAAGGTTGTTCCCGACATTGGGGAAAATCAGAACCAGGGGACACAGTTTACAAGTTTAGTTCCGGGGACGGCAGGATTGACATAACGCTGAAAGTTTGGAAAGATTGGGCTTATATGTGATGGAGTTTAGAAGGATGAGGGGAGACATGATTGAGGTATATAAGATTATCAAGGGTCTAGACAGGGTGAATTTAGATTACATGTTCCTAATGTTGGGAGAGACTAGGACTAGAGGGCACAGTTTAAGAATAAAGGGAAGGCCCTTTAGGACGGATATAAGGAGAAATCTTTTTACCCAGATAAGTGTGGATCTGTGGAATGCTTTGCCGCAGAGGATGGTGGGGGCAGATTCGCTGGATATGGTCAAAAGGGAGTTAGATAAGGCTCTTGAAGGCAGGGGAATGAAAGGTCATGGGGATAAGGCAGGGAATGGATACTGACAGAGAATGATCAGCCATGATCTGAAAAATGGCGGTGCTGGCTCCTCCAGCTCCTACTGTCTTTTGTCCATTATTTTTTAGGACTGAGATGAGAATTTTATTTTTTCTCTCAGAGAATGGTGAATCTGTGGAATTCTTTGCCACAGGAAGTAGTTGAAGCCAGTTCCCTATCCATATTTAAGAGGAAGTTGGATTTGGCCCTTGTGGCTAAAGGGGAGAAGGGAGGTACTGGGTACTGAGTAGATGATCAGCCATGGTGGTGTAGGCTTGAAGGGCCAAATGGCCTACTTCTGCACCTATTTCCCATGTTTCTATGTTTCCAGATGTTGTCACCTGGATAACCTTGTGAAACACAAAAGTCTGTAGACGCTGTGAAGAAGGGCTTAGGCTCGAAACGTCGGTTTATAATATATTTTTCTCCTAAGGACACTGCAAAACCTGCTGAATTCCTCCAGCATTTCTGTGTTTTTACCTGGATAGTCTTGGTCATTACCCTTTCAGAGACATTCTCTTTACTCTCTCCACCTCTTCTCAATCTGCAACTTAAAGCCAACTTCTCTCCTCATTTTCCTGTTCGATGAAATGTCATCATCTGGAATGTTAACTTATTTTTTTAAATCCATTATTTGCTCTGTTGTGTATCTTAGGACTTTTTCCTTTTCAGATTTCCAGCATCTGTTAGTTTCTTTACGTTCAAGTACTATGAAATGGGTTTGATTTTCCTAAATCTGGAATAGACTGAAATCTACAAGAGTATTCTGTGATGTGTTTTAACTCAAAGATGCAAGCAACATAAATAGTTGTAAAAATCATGAAATGGAAAGGATGGAAGAACTCAGGAAAGTTATAACTCAAACTGCTGGAGTTCTAGGTAAATAAATCTCTCAGCCTAATAGACGTCATTTATGGGCATTATGAGTACCTAATGAGAAAACAGAAGTGTTGGTTTTAATTTTCCAAAATTCCCTAGATCTTAGGGAGTTTCTATTAGATTGGGAAAAACAAATATAAGTCCTTTATTTTAAAATGGAGGGACATAGAAAGCAGGAACCTACAGGCAAGCTACTTAATATCTGACAGAGGGAAAATGTTGCAAGTTATTATTAAAAACATTATAGAAGAGCATTTAGAAAAATTCAAGGTAAGCTTGCAAAGCCAAGCCATAGAAATTTACAGCACAGAAACAGGCCCTTCAGCTCAACCTGCCCTTGCCAACCAGCTAGTGCCATTGGCCAATATCTCTCTAACCTTTCCTATCCATGTACCTGTCTAATTGTCTTTAAAACATTACAATTATCCCCACTTCTACCACTTCCTCTGGCAGCTTGTTCTAAGTACCCACCAGGCTCTGTGTGAAGGAGGTGCCTCTCAGGTCTCTTCAACTCACTTTAAATTTATGTCCTGTACTTCCCTGGGGAAAAAGGCTATCTTTCTCCGCCAACCCCCCCACCCCACCCCCCCACCCCAGCCATTTCACCCAGCAGAAAAGTCCCAGCCTCTTAATAATTCAAGCCTACCAGATCTGGTAATATTCCTGTGAATCTTTTTTGCATTCTTTCCAGCTTAATGGTACTTTTCCTATAAATGGATGACCAAAATTGAACACAATTCTCCAAGTACTGACTCACCAAAATCTTGTACAGTTGTAACATGATGTTGCTGACCATGTACTCAATAGCCTGACTGACTAATTCAATCATCTTCTCCACCACCCTATCAACCCGCTTCACCACTTTCATGGATCTTTGTACCTGTACCCCCAAGTCCCTTTGTTGTACACAATCCCCAGAGCCCTGAGTATGTTCTGCCCATATTTAACCTATCAAAACGCAACATTTCACACTTCTGCGAGTCAAATTGCATCTGCCATTCCTTGGTCCTCTTTCCCAGTTCACCTCGATACTCTTGAAATCTTAGATAACCTTCTTCTGTGAAAGGGAGTACATTCTGACCATTTGTTCCGTTTTAAAAAAGTAATGTAAGGTGTAAATAAAGGGGGATTGTTTTTTATATGTAATGTATGAAGGTTATTGTGAAAAATAAAACAAAGTATAGGAGATTATATATTGACATGGATCACATATTAGCTGGCTAAGAGGAAGAGTAGACACAAATGGGTCTTTTTCTGGCTGGCGTGATGTGATGAGTGGTACATGGGCTTCAAATTTTTTACATATAGGATGAAGACATCAAAGGAATGGTTGTTGCTTGATTTATTGATGACACAAAGATAGGAAAATAAGTTGTAAAATGGAGGTTAAAAGGCTGCAACGGTAGGTTATGCGAATGGAGAAAGATCTGGTAAATGGAGCACAATTTTGGAAAAAGTTAATATTTATGGCAGGGAAAAAAAACATGTGAATGCTGAGATTGTAGAAGTCTGGGTGTCCTAGTACATGATTCACAAAATGCTAGAATGCAGAAACATTAACTAGAAAAGTTAATGAAATGTTGTTTATAGTTAAGGGAATTGAATACAAAAGTAAGGTTATGCTCTGGAGAGACCACATGTGGAGGTGTGTACAAGGTCTTGGTCTTCTTAGGATGGATTATTAATGTGTTGGAAGTAGTTCAGAGAAATGTACCAATCTAATTTTTTTATTACAGAGGACCATAAATCTTTTCAGTTCCTTTCCTTAGAGAGCAATAGAAGCACTCTTTGAACATTTTTAAGGCAGAAGTAGGTGCATTCTTAATAATGCAAGTAAGAGGTTAGCACGGAGACAGGAATGTGAATATGATTTTATTAAATAGTTTAACAGGCTTGAAAGGCTGAATGGCCCTACTCCTGCTCCTATTTTATACACTCATATGTTAACTATTATGCCAATCACCATAAAACTCCAGTACTTGAAAAGAATGCTAATTATTTTAATGAATTGAAATTTACAAAGTACACTTCAAATTTCTCAAATAACCTTTTCAGACCAAATTTCAAAAGCTCCTGCAAGACAATATGTGAAACATTTTACATTTATGAAAAAAAATGTTTGTTGTATTCATTCCTTTTCTTACCCATGGTCAAATCCTTGTGTTTTATATTGTCTCCTTGGCTGTTGTAATATTGCACTGAAGCCTTTGTTTTCTCATAATTAGATTGTTGATCCTTGATTCCCAAGAGTGCTGGTGAAGAGGTCGTGCTAGCCACTGTAAACAATACAATAATATAATCAGATTGAATCAAAACTTGCAATTATTTATCAATATTCATGACTTTGACATTGCAAAACACTTTATAGCCTATGTGATATCATTCCAAATGGAAACACATTGACCAAATTATATGTCAAAGTGTAACAGTAACTTAGATACTAGTTTGGGGGGCATGGTTGACGTAGTGGTGAGCGCAATGCCAATACAGCACCAGAAATCGGTTTCGGGTTTGAATCCCATGCTCTCTATAAGGAATTGAACATCCTCCCCGTATCTGCATGGGTTTTCGCCGGGGTTAATTGGGTGGCATGGACTCATGGGATGAAATGGCCTGTACGTCTATATTTTAATAAAATTATAATGTCTTTACTAACAGAAAATTAAAGAGATAATTGTTGAGAGATAACTTTGTCAAGTCAAATAAATTGTTTGAGTAAATAAAATCAAATCAGCAAGCGCACGGGAAGGCAGTGGCCATGAAGGGAACGTAGTGTCAAGATTCCAGATCTCATTATTAAGCACGTTAGAGAAAAGAATGGCGGAAATTTCCTACCTCTAACATTTCCATTTGGCTGAACATATTTACAATTTTAACAATCGTTCCTTTAATTTTCTTCAGATTATAGAGCTGCAATGGGAACCCACATATCCTAACTAACTGCTCTTCATCAAAAATAGTCATGCTTTAAGAAGTAGAAAGTTGTGATAGTAGGAGATTTTAACTCACCACATATTGACTGGGACTCCCATACTGTAAAAGGGCTGGATGGCTTGGAGTTTGCCAAATGTGTTCAGGAAAGTTTTCTAAATCAATATATAGAGGTACCAATGAGATGGGATGCAATACTTGATCTCCTATTAGGGAACCAGATGGTCAGGTGACAGAAGTATGGGAAGTTGAACATTTTGGGCCAAGAGAGCATAATGTTATTAGTTTCTCGTTAATTATGGAAGAAGGATAGGTCTGGTCCTCGAGTTGAGATTCAAAATTGGAGAAAGGCCAATTTTGTGGAAATGAGAAAGTATCTAGAAAGAGTGGATTGGGATAAGTTGTTTTCTGGCAAGGATGTGTTCGGTAAAAGTGGCAGGCTTTCAAAGGTGAAATTTTGAGAATGAAGAGTTTGCATGTTCCCTTCAGGATTAAAGGTAAAATTAACAGGCATAGGGAACCTTGGTTTTCAAGGGATATTGGTGATCTGGTTAAGAAGAATAGAGAGATGTATAGCAAGTATAGGCAACAAGAAGTAAATGAGGTACTAGAAGTGTACAGAAAATTTAAGGATATACTTAAGAAGGAAATCAGGAAGGCAAAAAGGAAAATGAGGATGTTTTGGCAGATAATGTGAAGGTAAACCCTAAGGGTTTCTACAAGTATATTAAGAGTAAAAGGATAGTAATGGACAAAATTGGACCCCTTGAAGATCAGAGTGGCCATCTATGTTTGGAGCCTCAAGAGATGGGGAAGATCTTAAACAGTTCTTTTGCATCAGTTTTACTCAGGAAACTGGCATGGGGCATAAGGATGGGAAACAAGCAGAAGTGTCATGAAGAGATGCTTGCTGCCTTACAACAAATTCCCTGGGCCTGACATGATATTTGCTCAGGCCTTGGGAGACTAATGTAGAAATTGCAGCAGCTCTGGCAGAAATACTTAAAATGTCCTTAGCCACGGGTAAGGTGTGGGTAGTTCATGTTGTCCTGTTGTTTAAAAAAGGCTCTAGAAGTAAACCAGGAAATTACAGGCCAGAGAGCCCAATATCAGTAGTAGGTAAATTATTGCAGGGTATTCTGAGAGATTGAATATACAAGTATTTGGACAGCCAAGGGCTGATTAAGAACAGTCAGCATGAATTTGAGCGTGGTAGGTCATGTTTAACGAATCTTATAGAGTTTTTGAGGAGGTTACCAAGAAAGTAGATGAAAGAAAGGCTGTGGATATTGTCTACATGGACTTTTGTAAGGCCTTTGACAAGATCCTGTAAAGGTTAAAACGTTGTGTTTTTGATTTTTGTTAATTTTATGACTATCCCCTTAAATTTGTTTTTGTAGATTTACCATAGTTACTATGATGTCAAATGTCATAATATCCGGGCGTACAGGGAGCTTGTGTTCAGTCTTCGAAGAACCATGGAAGAGGCGTAAGCATCAAAATACTTTTCTTTGAATTCGTCTTATCTCGTCGTCTTATCATCTTATTAGTTTTAATCATTTCTTATATCGTTTTGCCTTTAAATATAATCGAATGCTTTCTTAACTCATTGTTATGAAAATCTGGATGCGAAGTTATACAAAATGTTTATTTTAACGAATTAGAGGCTACATAAAGCTGCAATTACGAAGTTTGGTTTATTGAAGTGATAAGATTGTAATTCAGAATATGGAGAGGTTGTAAACTGGATTTGAAATTGGCTGAATTGAAGAAGACAAGAGAGTGGTGGTGGATGATTGCTTCTCAGACTGGAGGTCTGTGATTAGTGGTGTGCCTCAGGGATCGGTGTTGGGACCATTGTCTATAAGAATGATCTGGATAATAATGTGGTAAATTGGATCAGCAAGTTTGCTGATGACACTAAGATTGGAGGCCTTTTGGACAGCAAAGGTGGTTTTTAAAGCTTGCAGAGGGATCTGGACCAGCTGGGAAAATGGGCTGAAAAATGGCAGATGGAATTTAATGCAGACAAGTGTGAGGTGTCGCATTTTGGAAGGACAAACCAAGGTAGGACATGCACAGTAAATGGAAGGGCACTGAGGAGTGCTGAGGAATAAAGGGATCCGAGATTACAGATACACAATTCCCTGAAAGTGGCACCATAGGAAGAGAGGGTTGTAAAGAAAGCTTTTGGCATCTTGGTCAAAGTAATGAGTATTGGAGTTGAGATGTTATAGTGAGGTTGAACAAGACATTGGCGAGGCCAAATTTGGAGTATTGTGTGCAGTTCTGGTCGCCTACCTACAGGAAGGATAGCAGTAAGATTGAAAGAGTGCAGAGCAGATTTATTAGGATGTTACGGGGTCTTCAGGAGTTGAGTTACAGGAAAAGATTAAACAGGTTAGGACTTTATTCCTTGGAGTGTAGAAGAATGAGGGAAGATTTGATATATGTTTTCAAAATTATGAGGGGTATAGACAGAGTAAATGCGAGTAGGCTCTTTCCACTTAGATTAGGAGAGATAAATACGAGAGGACATGGCTTTAGGGTGAAAGGGAAAAGGTTTAGGGGGAACATGAGGGGTAACTTCTTCACTCAGAGAGTGGTGGGAATGTGGAACGAGCTGCCATTTGACGAGGCAAATGCGAGCTCACTCTTAGGTTTTAAGAATAAATTGGATAGATACATGGATGGGAGAGGTCTGGAGGGTTATGGATTAGGTGCAGGTCAATGGACTAATGGAATAACATTTTGGCACATTCTAGAAGGGCAGAATGGTCTGTTTTCTGTGCCGTGGTGTTTTATGGTTTCCTTCTTCTCATCCTACTCAAGATCACTTTTGGTAGTTCACTGTGGTGTTGCTTTCCGTTAAGCCCCAGAATTTTCTTTTTATTCCATATTTTTGGAATTGGCAATAGTGGTTGATAATCCCAACAAATAATTAAGTTTTTTTGCTTCCCAGAACCTTTCACCCAACCTGCTTCTGCATTGACATTACCTTCCACCAGCCACTTAAATCTCACTTCGAGCATATTTTTAAGATTTATATACATTTAAATAAATTTTTTTGAAAAATTTAAATGTCGACATACACGGTTACTGGCCATTTCGGCCCACAAGTCCGTGCTGCCCAATTTACATCCAATTAACATACACCTCCAGTATGTTTTGTATGGTGGGAGGAAATCGGAGCCCCCAGGAAAAGCCCATTCAAACATGGGAAGTACATGCAAACCCTCAGACACCGTGGAATTCGAACCCCAGTCCTGATTGCTGGCATTGTAAAGGTGTGGGCTAACCGCTACGCCAACCTCTTGCACTCTTCTCCCAGTTTTGGATTGGAGTTCTACCCATGATGATTTTGTATATTCTTCCATCCTCTGCCTTCTCCTCTTCTCCAATTGCAGCAGAAGCAACATCTGCCTCTTGTACCACTACTCGAAATAATCCAAAACTGAATAAATAATTTGACTATTCTGCTTAATACTGTGCCCGATGTGTGGTTTATCTGATTCAGGAAAACCAAATGCAGATTACAGTGCAATTCTCAATGAAGTGTAAAAAAATTGTTAAAAAGTAGAGGGTATAAATTAAATTGTGAAAATCAGGCACAATATCAGGAAATTTCTTCCCCTGTGGTGGGCAAGTTGATGGAAAGTGTTCTGAGGGATGCTATTTACAAATTTGTGGAGGTACAGGGATTGATAGGGAGTAATCAGCATGGTTTTGTCAGGGGTAGATCATGCTTGACAAACCTGATTGAGTTTTTCGAGGGGGTTACAAAAAAGGTTGATGAAGGGAAAGCTGTGGATGTTGTCTATTTGGACTTTAGTAAAGCTTTTGACAAAGTTCCCCACAGGAGGTTAGGAAAAAAGGTGGAGGCATTAGATATAAATAAGGAGGTAGTGAAATGGATTCAGCAGTGGTTGGATGGGAGGTGGTCAGAGAGTAGTGGTAGAAAATTGTTTGTCCAATTGGAGGCCGGTGACTAGTGGAGTTCCTCAGGGTTCGGTCCTGGGTCCACTATTATTTGTTATATATATTAACGATCTGGATGTAGGGGTGGAGAATTGGATAAGCAAGTTTGCGGATGACACAAAGATTGGTGGTGTTGTGGACAGTGAGGTAGATTACCGTAGATTAAAAGGTGATTTAGGAAGGCTGGAGGTGTGGGCTGAGAAATGGCTGATGGAATTTAATACAGATAAATGTGAGGTACTACATTTTGGAAAGGCAAATTTAAATAGGTCATATACATTGAATGGTAGACAATTGAGGAGTGCAGAGCAACAAAGGGATTTAGGAGTTATGGTAAATAGTACCCTCAAGGCTGATACTCAGGTAGATCGTGTGGTGAAGAAGGCATTTGGAATGTTGGCCTTCATAAATCGGAGAATTGAATTCAAGAGTAGGGAGGTTATGATGAAATTGTACAAGGCATTGGTGAGGCACAGTACTGTGTACAGTTTTGGTCACCAAATTACAGAAAAGATATAAACAAAATAAAGAGAGTGCAGAGAAGGTTCACGAGAATGCTGACAGGATTTCAGGGTCTGAGTTACAGGGAAAGGTTGTGCAGACTGGGGCTTTTTTCTCTGGAGCGTAGAAGATTGAGAGGGGACTTGATAGAGGTGTTTAAGATTTTGAAAGGGACAGATGTGGATAGGCTTTTTCAATTAAGAAAGGGGGAGATTCAAACTAGAGGACATGGTTTAAGATTGAAGGGGGAAAATTATAAGGGGAACATGAGGGGAAATTTCTTTACGCAGAGGGTGGTGGGAATGAGCTTCCGGCAGATGTGGTCGAGGCGGGATCATTGGTTACATTTAAGGAAAGACTGGATCGTTACATGGATAGGAAGGGACTAGAGGGGTATGGACCGGGTGCTGGTCAGTGGGACTAGGAGGGTGGGGATTTGCTACGGCATGGAGTAGTAGGGCCGAACTGGCCTGTTCTGTGCTGTAAGTGGTTACATGGTTATATCTTTTGCATGGAATGGAACTGTGATCATGCCCCAAGAAAGGATTTGACAAAAGTAAGTGGGAAAATGTTGGTACAAATTTAGAAAGCAAAGCTCATTTAAGATATATGAGCAACTATTTTAATTTTCCTTAGTTAATAATGATAAACTTACCAGATTGAAGTATAGGTGACATATTTTGATTAGTTGTTGGTAACATTGGGTGAGAAGTGGAAAATCGTTGTTTGTCACGTTCCAGAGTAGAAATTGGTGTAATAAAATGGCTTTGATTCCATCCATCCTGTAAAAAAATAAAGAAAGTCAGGAAGTAAACACAATAATTAGATTTCAAACCAAAAAATAACCTCTCTGCATTTTTGGTTACCTTTTTATAAATGCTCCGAAGGTCACGGTATTGCCATAACGTATTGAGGACTTGAGCTGCTGCCTTAACGACTTTCAGTGAATATCTTAAAGAGATACAAAATTTAGTGCAAATATAAAATTTGTCATTAATCCGTGACACAAGAACATGAATGCAATTCAGCCTAGAATGATTCCCGAAGAAAATCAAATAAAGATATGTAAAATGGAAGGTTGACTGCATTTTACTTCGTTATATAATTCCTGAGATTAAGATGGCTGTCCTATTGAGAGATTTGATGGAAAATACCAACATAACATTTGGAAAAATTGCAAGGTTATCTCACTGAAAATGTTAATGGACTCAATATTCACGGAGCTGTGTTTATTTCCCTTGCCTGGAAACTATCGAACAATGAGGCTTCATCCACTTAAGATTGAGAGGAAAGATTGAGAACCTGGAATTATTTTCCATCAGAGGGATACTCAGTATTGAATGTAATTGTTCAGCAAGAGTGTAATTGGAGATACTTATGCACAGTAGGGATCACAGGATATGAAAATGGGGTGAGGTACTAGGGCTGAATGTCAGAGAAGCCTCAAGAAGCTACTTGAAAAACACCAATGCTGGGTCTTTTTGATGTGAAACTTTAACAGGATTTGCTTTTTCATTTTGTATTAAATTATCAGTTCTGTCCACATAAAATGCAGTCAATTCCAATTTAACATGCATTGACACTGAACTTCCTGTCACATACCATTTGAATTATCTGCATTACTTCAATGCTGTCCATGGTCTCCAACAAAGTTCAATGAACAGTGTCATCTTTTATTTGGGTATGTAATTGAACTTAACATCAATTTCGGACCAATCAATGCTTCCATTTGGTATTAAATCACGCACGAGGCAGCACAGATTTAAAAAGAAAGGGGAAAATTTAAAAAGGCCCTTATGGGAAACATTTTCACACGGAGGGTAGTGGATATTCGGAAAAAGCTGCCAGAGGCAGATATAATTTTCATGTCTAAAATATATTTAGATAGATACATGGACAGGAAATATTTTGAGGAACATGGGCAGAAAGCAGGCAATTAGGACTAACTTGGCTGGGCATGGACATGTTGGGCTGAAGGGCCTGTTTCTGTGCTGTATAACTCTTACGGTTGGTAATATTTCTCATCTTGCCATTTATAACTTGGAGGCCTCTCTCTTGTTCTTTTAGTTGTTGCAGTACCATTCTCCTCTGTCTTGGCACAATCATTTCTTTTGTCAATGAAAGCACTCTTAATTAAAACACGTTGTACAAGTCTCCTTCAGTTTGCAAAGAGGTTAGGTTCTTAGAGAACCATTTGTTATGTGAAAGTTGACGGAGCAGGAAGTACAGTAAATCCTTAACTGTAGCAGGGCATACCACCTGTTGTGGATGGTGAGAAAAGCGAGTCAATCTTCACCCTATAAAAACTGCAGTAAATCAAAAACAATCTGCTCTTGTTTTGACAAGCTGTAACATGCCAGCTGTGGCTTGCACATTATTCATCGGATAGCTACTGTTACCAGATTAAAGAGCACAGGTTCCCAAGAGAATAGTTTTCCATTTTAAATAGCTTGTTTATTTCAGACTCTTTTCTATTATCTCACTCAAAAAGACTGTTAAATATTACTTGTTTTCACAGTTGTGTGTTCAAAATACAGCTTCCAAATGTGTCTCTTAACTTTGTTGCAGCAAATTAGATTTTTGTTAAATGACAACTGAAATAATGCCCTTTGTTAGAGTGAAGAATCCTTGAACAATGTTCATTAACCTGGCAGAGCTATATCAGCAACATTTTCCAGTTTTGAAAGGTAACAGGTTTGAAAGGTCGACCCTTGCTTTCCCACTCTCTACATATAAAGTTTGACCGACTGAATATTTCCAGGATTTTGTACTTATTTTAATATTCTTCCTGTTTTGGGTGAACATTCCCCACATCAGGTTGTGAAGCAATATGGTGGATAAATTATATTTTCATGCCCTTTTAAAGTTATTCTACAGGTATTAAATATTGCACCTTCATTAAAAAAACAAATTGGTTTTCAGAAGAGCTTTCAGTTCAATCCCATGCACTTAATTGATTCTCAAAAGCAGCTCTCTCCACTCATTCAAACTTTTCTTTTAATAAACATTATATTCAGCTTTTACTACCATCTGCAGCAGACTATTCTATGATGTTAACATTGCTCTGCATAAATTTATTCCTGCTAACCTCTGGAAAAAAAAGTTCAGGTAACTATCTGAAATGTATGCTCTGTTCAGTTACATTTCAGAGTCCAACAGAATCCAACCCATATTTTAAGAATGACAGGCAATCTTTTAAAACATAAAAGAAGGCTTGAGAGGGCAGGTGCTGAGAGGATATTTCTTCTCATGAACAGCCCAGAACTTGGTGCTATAGTTTCAGAATGACAGGTTGCCTATCTAAGACAGAAATGAGAAGAAAGTTCTTTTCTCAATGAGGAGTGAATCTTAATAACTCTCCTATATAGAGGTCAAGTCATTGAATATATTCAAGGTTGAGAAAGATAGATTTTTGAACTTAAGTGTAATTGAGAAACAGCCAAAAATCAGATCAACCATGATGTTCTTGAAAAGTGGCACAACAAAAATTAAAAAAAAAGAAAAGTGGCACAGCTAACTGGGTCATGTGACCAATCTCCGCTCAAATGAGAAAGGGAGAGATATTATGACATAGGGAGAGAGATCATGAGAGGAAGAGATTATCAGAAAGAACAAAATCATGAAGGTGAGATCGATTGTGACAGAGCTCATGATGGATCATGTGTGCATATGAGTGTTTGTGTGTGCGCACGCACGCACGCACGCACGCACGCACGCACGCACGCACGCACGCACGCACGCACGCACGCACGCACGCACGCACGCACGCACGCACGCACGCACGCACGCACGCACGCACGCACGCACGCACGCACGCACGCACGCACGCACGCACGCACGCACGCACGCACGCACGCACGCACGCACGCACGCACGCACGCACGCACGCACGCACGCACGCACGCACGCACGCACGCACGCACATGGAGAGAGAGTAAGATTATTTATCTTTAAAATGATTAAAGTATCATAATTATTAAAGAACCATAGAACATTACAGCTCAGAAGCAGGCCCTTCTAGTCTGTGCCAAACTTGTCCCACTGACCTGCACCCAATCCATAGCCTTCCTTATCCTTCTTCAGCTCTTCATCTGGCAGCTCGTTCCACCACACTCTATGTGAAGAAGTTCCAGCTAATGTTCTCCCTAAACCTTTCCCCTTTCATCTTTAACCCATGACCCATGGTTTGTATCTCACCTATCCTCAGTGGAAAAAGCTCACCGACATTTACTGTGTCTATACCCTTTTATAATATTAAATACATCTATTAAATCTCCCTCATTCTTCTACGATTCTGGGGAAAAAAATCCTAATTTTCCCTGAAATCCAGGCAACACCTTAATAAATCTTCTCTGTAGTCTTTCAATCTTATTGATATCTTTCCTGTAGTTAGGTGACCAAAATTGCACACAATACTCCACATTTGGCCTCACCAATGTCTTATACAACTTTACCGTAACATTCCAACTCCTAGACTCAATACTTTGATTTATGAAGGCCATCTATGAAACTATTCATTTATTCATTCATTTATGAAATTCTCCTTACAGCCCTATCTATCTATGATAGCTTTCTGTTCTACCGCACTCTTCAGTGCCCAACCATTTTCTGTGCATGTCCTACCTTGGTTTGTCCTTCCAAAATGAAACACCTCACATATGTCTGTATTCAATTCCATCTGCCATTTTTCAGACCATTTTTCAGCTGTTCTAGATCCCTTTGCAAGCATTGAAAATTTTCATTGCTGTCTACAACACCTTTGTGTTATCTGCAAACTTGCTGATCCAATTTACCACATTATCATCCATAGATGACAAACAACAATGTTCCCAGCACTGATCCCTGAGACACACCATTAGTCACAGGCCTCCAGTCTGAGAAGCAATCACCCACCACCATTCTCTGGCTGCTCCCGCATGGCCAATGTTGAATCCAGTTTACTATCTCACCATTAATACCGAGTGTCTGAACCTTCTGGACTAACCTCCCACATGGGACCTTGTCATAGGCCTTACTAAAGTCCATGTAAGCAACATCCACAGCACTTCTTTCAACTCTCCTGGTAATCTCCTCAAAAACCTCTCAGATTGGTTAAACATGACCTACCATGCACAAAGCCATGTTGACTATCCCCAATCAGTTCTTGGCTATCCAAATACTAGTATATCTGATCTCTTGGTACACCTTCCAATAATTTACCTACTACTGACATCCAGTTCGGTGTCTTATTATTTTCAAGGTTACTTTTGGAGTTTTTTTAAAATAACGGAACAGCATGAGCTACAGACAATCACTGTTCCCTCTAAGTTGTGTGCGTGTGCATACGTTTTGCAATCACCACAAAGGTTAACTACATAAAATAATGTAGTAATTAATAATTACACTTATTGAAAATAATCTCTTAGCTAACTGTTTCTGTTGACTTGTCAGTTAATTTATTTAGACATTACATCACATATAAATAAGAAATGCTCACTGATGTTTTATTTAATAGAACAACAAACTGAACAAAATAGTTCAAAGGATAGAATAAAATCTTAACTAAATACTGTACATTATTTCAAAGAATCCAATCATACTTGTATTATATTAAAACAAGCCAATACAGTTTTATTAGCCAGGCTGTGCCAAAATGATCTGGAAACAATTTCAAGTTTATATTTGTACAAGCATTCAGTCCACACATACGTGTGTCACGGGAAAAAAATTTGCGCAACATGAGATTTTTTTCACACACTGACTACTAAAAAATTAGAAGGATCATTGTCGCCAATCCTCTGGCACTCCACCCATGGTTAAGGACATTTTAAATATATCTGCCGGAGCCCCTGCAATTTCTACACTAGCCTCCCTCAAGGTCTTTCACTCAGGTAAATGTTTAAAATTTGTGACTGATTCCAAAATGAGGGAAAATTAATATCCTTTGACCTTTATTCCATAACAGGAAGAGGCATAAATATTCACTGATGCAGGCACAAATGTTCATTGAACTCTTCACATAGTGAAGTTGTCTGTATCTGCTTGTAACATGACCTAGGCTGCATATTGGCATATGATAAATGATAATGAGATTGTTGTAATATACATTGTTCAATGTACACATGCACTGAAAGTCTTACTTGCTGCAATGAAAAGATGGGTTCACCGTGCCCATATCAAATAAATGAATACAGGCTTCTTAAAAGGCCCATTTAAAATGAAGAGGTCCTTCAGAGGTTTTTTGATCACAAGATCTCATGATGAATCTTACGAACGCAACTAAATCGAGCAGAGCCACTGGAATTCACAAAGGAATTTGTACTATAATTGTAGCAAAGAGCAGTACTGTGGGGAACTACAAAAAAAACCCTTTACTTTGGAAAAGTGCAAGGAACAAGTGTTCCTGTATCGTGCATTGAAAACACAAATTCAGCAGGGCAAATCAGGAATTTAGTTATGCATCATTTTTATTAAATGTGATCTGCTTAAGAAGAGGGGTGTATAGCAGATATAGGCAACAAGGAGCAAATGAGGTACTGGAAGAGTAAAGAAAATGTAAGAAAGTACTTATAAAGGAAATCAGGAAGGCAAACAGAAGTCAGAAGCTTTGGCAGATAATGTGAAGGTCAACTCTAAATGTTCCTACAAGTATGTTAAGTTCAAAAGGATAGCCAGGATAAAATTGGACTTCTGGAAGATCAGAGTAATTGTCTATATATGGAGCCTCATGAGATGGGAGAGATCTTGAACAGTTTTTTGGCATCAGTATTTACTCAAGAAATTGGCACAATGTACAAGGAAGGAAGGGGAACAAGCAGAAGTGTCATGAAACATGCAGAGATTAAAGAGGAGGAGGTACCTGCTGCCTTACAGTGAATAGAGATAGATAAATCTCCAGTTCTTGACATGATATTCCCTCAAACCTTGAGGGAGACCAGTGTAGAAATTGCAGAACCTGGCAGAAATATTTAAAACATCCTTAGTCATGGACGAGGTGCCAGAGGATTGGCGCATACCTCATGTTGTCCCAGGAAATTACATGCCAAGGAGCCTGACATCAGTAAATTATTGGAGGGTGTTCTGAGATATTGGTTATTCATGTATTTGGACGACAAAGGGCTGATTAAGGAGAGTCAGCATGAATTTACGTGTGGTAGTTCATGTTTAACGAATCTTATAGAGTTTTTCTAAGAAGTTACCAAGAAAGTAGATGAAAGAAAGGCTATGGATGTTGTCTACATAGACTTTAGTAAGGCCTTTGACAAGATTCCACATGGGAGGTTAGGTCAGAAGGTTCAGACACTAAGTATCCATGGAGAGGTTGTAAACTGGATTCAAAATGACTGAATTGGAGAAGATAGAGTGGTAGCAGATGATTGCTCCTTAGTCTGGAGGCCTGTGATTAGTAGTGTCCCTCAGGGATTGGTGCAGGGACCATTGTTGTTTGTTGTCTATATCAATGATCTGGACAATAGTGTGATAAATTAGATCAGCAAGATTGCTGATGACACTAAGACTGGAGGTGTTGTGGACACCGGGGAAGGCTTTCAAAGCTTGAAGAGGGATCTGGGACATCAGTGGAAATAAACAGACAGAGGACAATCTTGATGGGGAGAAAATTCAATCCTCGGAGTTGCAGAGACCTGGGCATCCTTGTGCAGAGTAATCTAAAAGTTAATACCCAAGTAGGATTGGTAGTGAAGAAGGCAAATGCTATACTAGCATTCATTTCAAGAGATATAGTGTTTAAGAATAGAGAGGAGTTAATGAGGCTCTATGGGGCACTGGTGTGACCTCATTTGGATTCTGTGTACAGTTTTGGGCCCCTAACTTAGAAAAGATGTGATGTTGTTGGAAAGGATGCAGAGAAGATTTACCAGGATGATTCCTGGAATTCAGGGGCTGGCGTCTGGGGAATGTTTGGCAGCTCTTGGGTTGTACAGGAGAGTGAGGGGGGATCTCATAGAGACATTTTGAAAATTGAAAGGTTTTGACAGAGTGAATGTGGATAACATGTTTCCCTTGATGAGCAAGTCTAGGACAAGGGGTCATAGTCTTAAAATTAGAAGTTATCCAATTAAAACAGAGAGGAGGAAAAACTTCTATAGTCAGAGGGTCATGAATCTATGGAACTCACTACAGCACAAAGCAGTGGAGGCCAGATCACTGGGAGTATTTAAACAGAAAATGGATAAGATTCTCATTAGTAATGAGATCAAGGGATATGGGAAAAAGGCTGGTAATTGGAACTAGGGGTGAGTTTAGTTTAGCTTAGTGCATACTCACGGAACAGACCCGATAGGACTAGTGGCCTGCTTTTGTTCCATTATCCTGTGATCTGGAAAAATGGGCTAGTGAGTGGCAGATGGAATTTAATGCAGACAAGTGTGAAGTTTTACATTTTGGAAGGACAAACCAAGGTAGGACATATAAAGTAAATGGAAGGGCACTGAGGAGTGCGGAGGAACAAAGGGATCTAGGAATACAGATACATAATTCCTGAAAGTGGTGTCACAGGTAGACAGGGTTGTAAAGAAAGCTTTTGGCATCTTGGCCTTCATTAATCAAAGTAATGAGTATAGGAGTTGGGATGTTATGGTGAGGTTGTATAAGACAATGATGAGGCCGAATTGGGAGTACTGTGTACAGTTTTGGTCGCCTACCTATAGGAAGGATATCAGTAAGATTGAAAGAGCGCAGAGAAGATTTACTAGGATGTTACGGGGTCTTCGGGAGTTGAGTTACAGGAAAAGATTAAACAGGTTAGGACATTATTCTTTGGAGCGCAGAAGAATGAGGGGAGATTTAATAGATGTTTTCAAAATTATCTGGGGTATAGACAGAGTAAATGTGAGAAGGGTCTTTCAACTTAGATTGAGAGAGATAAATACAAGAGGGCAAGGCTTTAGGGTGAAAGGGGAAAGGTTTAGGGGGAACATTAGGAGGAACTTCACTCAGGGAGTGGTGGGAGTGTGGAATGAGTTTCCTTCTGACGTGGTAAGTGCAGGATCAATCTTAAATTTTAAGAATAAATGAATAGATACATGGATTGGAGAGGCCTGGAGGGTTATGGACTGGCTACAGATCAATGGGACTAGCAGAATAATGTTTTGGCACAGACTAAATGGGTTGAATAGCCTGTTTTTTGTCCTGTAGTGGTCTAAAATTCTATTGTGGCAAGATCACAGAGTGAAGGGATCCGTGGAGAAAAGTGAATTTCAATGTTGTCTCTTTATATAATCTGCAGTAAAATAAGGCTTGCATTGGTCAACGGTACAACCTTCTCCATTTGCTCCCAATTATCTTAAACACGAATGCTTCTCATAAACCGTGGTGAAGCTTGCCAGTGGAGACATAAAGAATTCAGGATACTTAATCTATTCAGTTTAAAAGGAGGAAAAAAAATGCATGACAACTGTAACAATATGTTCAGCTGCAGGAACTAACAAAGAATCATATGCATCATGTGACTTGTAGCTCACAGCTTAATTAACCTGTGTATGTAAGGGTGCGTTCTGCGAACTATCTGACAGATAGATAAGGTAGTAGTCTGGGTCATATAAAAATATTTAACTCCTACTGAAATAGATTGAATCCTTCAATCACTCCTGGCTGTCACTTTCTGGTTAACTATCAATAAATAGGTGTCAATAAATCCCTCAAGACAGTGTACAAAAATTTCATACAGGTCACAGAAAGGGAAAATATTTTTTAGCATGAAAATCAATGAAATGTAGTCAACCTCTATCATAGGAGTTGCTACAAATAGTCTTATTACATTTAAAAATAAATAATAAATGAAATAGAACATAAATAATAAGGTGGAATATTTGTTTCCCATTTGTCTACTTGCCTTTCTCCCTTCCCTTTTGTAATGTTAACGAGTTTCTCAACTCCTCCGGCATCAGCTAATGCTTTGGCATTCTCCATATTCTTTATCGTAACCTCGTGTAAAGCACAACACACTGCAGCAACAGTGGCATCAGAAAGCATGATTAGTGTTGGGCCTCCTGGAAGGCGATGCACAAGATCCCGCATTGCATATTTGCCTGGAGGAAGGAAAAAGTTAACATGGAGTTATTAACCAATGTTAATTTTATCAAGCAACTTTGTGCTCAATTACACTGAGATGCTTGATTCTTTCAATTGTAGATATATTTTAAGAAAATGACTTCAATAGTGATGAAACAAAAAGTCACTGTATATGTGTGAAAAAGAAATAGTGTATATCATGGCTAATGTGATTTATGGTGTGAAAAATAAAAAAAAAAATGGGAAAAAAAAATAGTGATGAAACAGTCCAAAATTCTATTAAATCGATATACAGTAACTTTTGTATGTAGTTTCACAAATAAGTAAAGGCTTGTTTGTATGAAGTTGTGTATGATATGGTCTGATTATGTGGTATGTATAGGAAAAGAATTGTGAAAAGAAAATGAAGACTACCCCTCCATTTTTATGACAGGAAATATAAAGTCCATTGCATATAATATTTAAATATTTTGCCAAATCTGGTTTTTTTTTTCTTCCTTCCTTGGAAGGAACTCTTCCACCAGATTGTGCTTTGCTCCAGATTCCAGCATCTACATCTCTCATGTGCTGCCAGAGAAGCTCATCATATCTGAAATCCCCAAACTGCAGTAATACAACTGATACTTTCAAATTAAAAAAAATCTGTGGCTATTAATAAACTCAAAGTAGTCACACGCACATTAGCAGGATTGGAAAGCAACTGACATATGAAGCTAAGTAAAATGTGAAATGATACATTTTTCAAATGAATAGGCAGACACCATGTCAACTAAGTGGAACAATTCCAACCAGGATGCAGAACCAGTGGAGCCTGGGTACAAATCAATGAAGTGGGCAGGATACGTTTAGTGACAAGTAAAGCATATGACATTCTAAGATGTTTAAATCGAAGCAGACAATAACAAAACAGTTATGTTGAACTGATAAACAGCCGTGGAAATTAAAGCTGGAATCCAGTTCAAATATAGGAAGGAAGTCAATATTCTCGAGAGAGTGCAGAGAGAAAACACTATAATACTTTCCAGGATGAGGTATTTCAGCTACAAGGTAGTTGAACTAGAAGGAGAAGTAGATTTGATAGGGGTATACGTTAAGTTAATAGAGGGACAGATTTAAGAGTGGATGTGGGGAAACTTTATTTTTTCCAAAAACACAATAGTTGTAATCTAAACTCACTGTCTGTAACAGTGATGGAAGCATTATCAATTAGGACTTTCAAACGGGATTGTTTTCCCTCAAAAGAGAATTGGAGAGGCATTTGGAAATAATTATCAGGACTTTAGGGGAAAGAACAGGAGAATGGGATCTAAAATATTGTTCTTAGATAACCAGCATTAGTTACATCCTTTAAGATGTCTGAGTCAAATGTGTGGTGGGTTCAAAAAGAAAGGGTTAGATGGCTGGCAGATCTGCAGAATAACCCCAGCTAGTTGCAGTGTGCCACAAATGGAAAGTGTAGCTGCAGCTGATGTCTTGTTTTACCCAAATCAAGTCCAACAGCAGTTTTATAACTTACTGGATCATGAGCTGAGTGTACTGTACATTCCATTTTGTGTCAGCTGTAGCTTGTATCTCTAGCTGGGTGTATCTATCTCTAGCTGGGTGTATCTATCTCTAGCTGGGTGTATCTATCTCTAGCTGGGTGTATCTATCTCTAGCTGGGTGTATCTATCTCTAGCTGGGTGTATCTATCTCTAGCTGGGTGTATCTATCTCTAGCTGGGTGTATCTATCTCTAGCTGGGTGTATCTATCTCTAGCTGGGTGTATCTATCTCTAGCTGGGTGTATCTATCTCTAGCTGGATGTATCTATCTCTAGCTGGGTGTATCTATCTCTAGCTGGGTGTATCTATCTCTAGCTGGGTGTATCTATCTCTAGCTGGGTGTATCTATCTCTAGCTGGATGTATCTATCTCTAGCTGGGTGTATCTATCTCTAGCTGGGTGTATCTATCTCTAGCTGGGTGTATCTATCTCTAGCTGGGTGTATATGCTTGGCTGAGGAGACAATGGTATGAGCCATGGGATTATATCAGAATGTTTCCAAGATAGAAACCCACATAAAATATGTAGTTCTATTCACTTGAATGAGATTACTGACCTTCATTAGAAAAGTAGAATTATCTAGACTTTATGTTTATTTTATTTCACTGTTTGTTTCTAAAAAATAACAGTTGAACATATTTAATTATTTTTTTAAGATATATCACATTGATTTCAAATGTCTGGATTACTGAGCCTTAAATGGAACAGCAATTACCAACCCACCAAATCAAATCTTTTAGATGTTTTTCAAGATAGTGACATAGCACATATTACTGCTGCCTCAGTTCAAATGATTTGGGTTCAATCCTAACCTCTGATGCTTGTGACAACACTGATTTAACATCGCTTACAAACTTGCAGTCTATATGACATATGCACAATTACCTTGTGAATGTACAGCTTTCCCTCTAATCCCCCAATATCTAAAGTGATCAAGTGTGGAATACAAGTGTGGGTGGGCAACAAGAGCACCTACTGGGAGAGGGAAATACAAGAGGAGAGGAAGGATATGATAATACAAAATAACAAAAAGTTGTAGTGTGTTGTGAGCGAGCGCAGCGAAGAGACTGAGACCACAGGTTGTGAGCTCTGGTATCACAACTACTTTATTTTGAATTCTGCGCTGCAGCCTTTAAGCCCGATCTAGGTCCCGCCCCTTATGTCCTGGGACTTGCATCCTGATGCCACAAGCAAAAATGCAATCTTCCGGTCTGGAATGGAAGAAACAGTCCTGCCGCGGCTGCCCTGCCAGTTCGCTGCTACAAGCGTGTGTCGCCACACAAACCACCTCCCCCCCGAGAACTGGCAGTCGAGGGAGAGGTGTGCTGTTTCAGCGGCTGACCTCTACGCACTGCTGGGGGAGGATCTGTACTGACTGGGACAAGTCCACATGAGCTGGTTTTAAACAGTCCAGCGTGAATAACTCCTCCTTGCCCCCAATGTCAAGGGTGAACATTGAAGCTTTTCTGTGTAGCACCCTGTATGGACCTTCATAAGGTCGTTGAAGGGGAGTCCTGTGTGCGTGTCTGTGCATGAACACATACTCACAGGAATACAAGTCCAGTGGATAATTGAAGGGCGGTTGACCATGTCGCAATGGCGGGGGTGGTGCGATAGATCCCAGTTTGTCACGCAGCCTCTCAAGGACGATGGCAGGTCGGCATCCTGTTTAGATGCTGGAGGGAGGAATTGTCCAGCAACTGCGATGGTCTCTCCATAGACTGAGGAGGTCCCGAGGTCGTCTTTTGGCATTGTGCGAATGTCCAGGAGCACCCAGGGCAGTTTGTCCACCCAGTTGGGCTTATCGAGGCGTGCCATCAGCGCTGATTTGAGGTGGCGGTGGAAACGCTCGACTAGCCCATTGGCTTGAAGGTAATATGCTGTGGTATGATGCAGCTGGGTGCCGAGGAGTCTGGAAAGTTGTGACCATAGGGTGGAGGTGAATTGTGCTTCCCGGTCGCTTGTAACATCTGCTGGGACACCGAAATGGGAAACCCAGGTGGTGAGGAAAGCCCCTGGCGCACGTCTCTGTGGAGGCATCCGGCCAGTGAGTGAATCTGTCCATCACCATGAGGAGGGAGCGGGACCCAAAGGAGACAGGTAGGGGTCCGACTATGTTAAGATGGACATGTTGGAACCTTCAGGTTGTGGTGTCGAACTGTTGGAGTTGGTGCCTAACAGTCTGTGCAGTTTTTCACCCACTCCATGACTTGTTTACGCAGGCCATGCCAAACAAACATTGCAGATACTAGCCACACAGTGTGCAGATGGAGGGGTGCGATAAACCATGGTTTAAGTTGAAGGCCGTTTTCCTCCACTGGGTGGGGATGAGAGGGCGGGGCTGGCCAGTGGAAACTTCGCAGAGGAGCGTGGTGTTGTTGGCGTCAAGCGGGAGGTCTTGGAGCTGCAACCCTGTGATTGCCTTTCTGAAGCTGAGTGACTTGGGGTCGTTCCATTGTGCCCGAGTCAGATCATGGCAGTCGATGCCCTGTGACATAGCGTTGACTTCAGGGATGGAAAGAGCATCAGCAACCACGTTGTGCTTCCGACAGGTGTCAGATAGCAGTGGTGAATTCAGAGACGCAGGATCTGTCATTGGGCAGACTGCAGGTCGGAGGACTTCGAGAAGGAAAAAGTAAGCGGATTGTGATCGGTGTAGACAGTGAACGGATGCCCTTCCAGGAAAGTGGCGGATGGCAAGGTAGAGGTAAGTAGTTCCCTGTCAAATGCACTGTACTTCAATTTGGGCAGCCGCAGGTGTCAACTGAACAAAGCAAGGGGTCACTATGAACCATCAATTAACTGTTCCAGGTCAGCGCTTGCGGCTGTGCTGGATGCGTCGACTGTGAGGGCTGTTGGTACATCCATCTGTGGGTGTTCCAGCATCGTACTATGGGCCAGGGCTTCTTTAGTTTGTTCAAATGCACTGTGAGCCTCCTCTGTCCATTTAAGCTCCTTCGACAAGCCCGACATTAACGTGAAGAGAGGGCGCATAACCTTGGCTGCCGCAGGGATGAACCTGTTGTAGAAATTTACCATGCCCACAAATCCCTGAAGGCCCTTCAGTGTTGTCGGTATGGTGAACTGCTGGATGGCATCGACTTTGTCTGGTTAAGGGGTGGTGCTGGCTGGGGTAATTCTGTGGCCCAGAAAATCTATTTCCGTGAGGAACTGGGATTTTTCTGGGTTTATGGTGAGGCTGAACTGTGTGAGGCGAGTGAATAGCTGGTGGAGGTCACCATCCACATCGACTCATGTGCTCTTCAGGCAAGCTGCGGCTACCAGGATGTTATCGAGGTAGATGAAGAGAAAAGGCAAGTCTCTGCTGACCAAGTCCATTAGCTCCTATGCATGCCGCATTTTTACAAACCAAAAGGCATGCATAGAAACTTGAACAGGCTGAACAGATGATGATAGCAGTCTTTTGGATGTCATCTGGGTGCACAGGGATTCCCCAGATTAGGTCGACTTTGGAGAAAAGCTGTGCACCGTGGAGATTCGCTGCAAAATCCTGGATATGGGGATTGGGTAGTGGTCCAGTGTCGTTGTGTTATTGAGACGTCTGTAATTGCCACAGGTTCTCCAGCTGCCATTGGATTTAGGCACCAAGTGAAGGGGTGAGGCCCATGGGCTATCAGAATGATAGATGATGCCCAGCTCCTCCATGCGCCTGAACTCTTTCTCGGCGAAGTTGAGTTTGTTTGGGGCCAGGTGGTGGGCACGTGAGTGCAATGGTAGGCGGCCAGTGGTAGCAATATGGTGTTGGACGCCATGTTTGGGCATGGCTGCCATGAACTGTGGGCGCAGAATGGAGGGATAATCTGCAAAGAGGTGGCTGGACTGGCCGTGTTTGTTCTCAATGGAAATGAGCTGGGTGGATGGTTCACTGGACTTGCCGAGGGGCACCGTGTGGAAAATCTCAGCGTGGACTAGCCGTCTGCTCAAGAGGTCGACGAGTAGGGTGTGTGCCTGGAAGAAATCTGCCCCGAGCAGGGGTTTGTCCATTGAAGCCAGCGTGAAGGAACATTGGAGTGTGCTATCGCCGAAACCTTTTTCCAAAGGTTTGGATGTCAGTGCTATTCGCAGCCTGAAGGGAAGAACCATGGGGTCTCGTGTGCATCTTGAGTGTGGTAGAGGGTATGATTCTAATATTCACCCCTGTATCCACAAGGAATCTGCAACCTGAGATGCTGTCCCAGATGTGGAGAAGGTTATTTGGTCAGACAGCCGCTGTGGCCACTAACAGTGGCTGGCCACATAGTTTCCTGGGAACGAACATGGCTGGCGATATCTGCGGGTGGACGCCCCCCAAAGTTGGTGATAGAAGCACTATTTGGGATATAACCTCTTTGTCCTCTGGCAGGGTGGGGCCTGCTCACGTGGTGGACTAGACTTGGGCATTGTCTTCAGTGGTGGCTGTGAAACACGATTGATGGAGTCTATGGCTTCGCATTTTGAACCGTAGAGAACATTTGCATGCGCCACAATCTTGCGGGTCGTTGAAGTCCGCATCGGCCAAGAAGAACACCTGCTTGAACATGAGGCAGGGATGTGCCCTTCTGCCAGCGTGAGCATCTCATCCATGAGGGCAGAGGGGGCCCTATTGCTAGGCCATCCAACTGGCTGCTCCTTTGCATTGATAGAGGCCATACATGCTAATGAGGAGGTTTTTGGAGCCATGTATATACCTTCCTCCGGTGGCGGCTGAATGAAGTCATCAACTCATGAGGCAGTTTCTTGGTTGAGCGAGCTGACAACGTAGAAGTATCTTGTTGAACTGGAGGTTATCTGTTTTATCTGGTCCTCTACTTGGCCCAACCAAGTGTGGGGCCTCTTCATCTAGAAAGTTGGCAGCTTCAATGCGATCGCAGCTACAGCTACTTGTTGCATCGTGTCGAGTCTTCAGGACGTGGAGACTTGTCAGGGTCACCAATGTAGCATGTTGTACTCGAGACAACAGGCTATGAGTTCCAGTATCACAGCTGCTTTATTTTGAATTCTGCCTTGCAGCCTTTAAGCTTGATCTAGGTCCTGCCCCTAACATCCCGGCACTTGCGACCCGATGACCTTCCGGTCTGGACCGGAAGATACGGTTCCGCGATGCCATTGTTGCTGCAGGTGCCCCACTGACCGTGCGTGACATGCGGGGCTGGTTTGCTGCTACAAGTTTGTGCGTTGCTGGTTTGTGCGTTGCCACAAAGTTATATTTTTTCACATCTTTAATACACAAAGAGAATTTCTGATAAAAATCTACAAGTTAAATTAAATTTTCTGAGCTACAAGATGCTTGATCACAATTTTTACCAATCACACATCACTACAGGTACACAATCCTTTATGTGGCCATCTAAAATCCGGATAGCTCCAAAAACCAGCATTTTTTCTGGTGCCGGTACAGTGGAGAGAGAAAGACAGCAGCGCGATTAGGTTGGGCGGGGGGTGGGGTTGTGATGGCAGCACGACTTGGATGGGTGAGAGGGCAGAGAGACGGCAGCGTGACTTGGGTGGGCAAGGGGGGAAGAGAGACAGTAGCACGATTTGGCCAGGCGGGTGGGGGGTGTTGGGAAGAGAGGAAGAGAGATGGCAGCGCGCCTAGGGCGGGCGGGGGTGGAGAGAGACGGCAGTGCATCTCGGGCGGGCGAGGGAGGGGTAGAGAGATGGCAGCGTGATTTGGGTGGGCATGGGGAGGAGACAGACACCAGTGCAACTCGGGCAGCTGGGGAGGGGTGGGGGGGAGAGACGGCAGCGCGACTAGGGCGCGGGAGGAGAGAGATGCCAGCGTGACTTGAGCAGCTGGGGGGGGGGGGGGGGTGGGAGAGAGATGGCAGCGCGACTCGGGAGGATGAGGGGGAGAGAGACTGCAGTGCGACTTGGGAGGGCGAGGGGGAAGAGAGACTGCAGCGTGACTCGGAAGGGCAAGGGGGAGAGAGACTCCAGTGTAAATGGAAGGGGGTGGATATGACAGCACAATTTGGTGGGCTTAAATCTGGGGCAGCTGTCTTTTGTTCTGAAATACAGACTGTCCCCCAAGGGCTCCGGATAAAGGATTGTGTACCTGTAGTAGTTATGTAAAGGTCCATGATGTTTTTTATGAAAGTGAACATTGAGCTTTTTGGCAATATACAATTCTACTGCAGTCAATCGAGAAGTAGGATAACAAATGATAGCTGCTGGATTTCCAAGTTTTCATGGTGTTGACAGATTCACCTTTATTAAACCAAAAATCTGAGGGCACACCTTTTGACTTCTGAAATAACGTTTGTCACATACCTATAAGTTCTTTATTTCGTACATCGAGGGCCATATTCCTCAAGGCCGTAGCAACAGAACATACAACCCGATCATTATCCATTCTTAGTAGTTCTACAAGGATGGGTAGACCTTTCTCTTTTCTGACTGCAGCGCGTATATATGCTGCCCACTGAAAGAAGGAAAAAGAGTTAGACTCAGAAAATTCTCCTTTATACCATTCTAATCTCAGTTTCTTCTGAAACAGTTTATATGTGAGTATCTCACTTTTTTATTTCTATATCATTTTAACTGTATTATATTCAGGTAACAACTAGAAAAGACTTTTGATGATTGACTTCAGCTTAGTGTTTATACAATTATATTCTAGAGGATGGTGAAGCTATCCTTGATGGGACTCAAAACCCTCTCTGTAAGTGGATTCTGGACTTCCTAAAGAAAAGATCACAGTCTGGGTTGGCAGCAAAGTTACGCGGAGCACTGGCGCACTTCAGGGCTGTGCCTGATCCTGTTCACACTATTGACTCATAACTGTAATGCCAGATCCAGCTCCAACAGAGTTATTGTTTGCAGATGATGCAACAGTAGTCGGCCGCATCAGCAAAACGATAAGTCGCACTACAGAGAAGAGGTGGAAAATCTTGAGAAATGGTGCACTAATAACAACCTGAGTCTCAACGTGGACAAGAGAAAAGAGATGATTGTGAACTTCAAGAAGACCAGGGATGACCACCCTCCATTACACATTAATAGCTTGGTAGTGGACAGAGTAGAAAGCATCAAGAGTCTACTTAAGTAGAGATCTAACCTGGACACACATCTCATCACTTCCCAGGAAAGTGCAACAGAGACCACACTTCCTTAGAAAGCTGAGGCAGGTAAGGCTACCGGCCACCGCTCTGTCAACTTTCTAAAGGAGCTCTATTGTGAAACTCCTGGCTGTAGGGCATTGGATCGGAGGTCAATCCACAGGACCATAAAAACACTGCGCTCTCCCTCCCCTCATTGATATGATTTACAATTGTTTTCTACAGAGGGCTTGTAAAATCATTGAGGACCCTTACCACCCCACGTGCAGCATCCTCCAGCTACACCGTTGGGAAAAAGATACAGAAGTATTGGAGCCAGATCCACCAGGCTGAGGAACAGCTTCTTCCCATAGCAGAGAAACTGCTGAATGACTGTTGAGCTACTAAAACAACACTCCACTATTTATTAATATTAATTTTAAATGTATATATACATTGAATGTACTTGTCTCTATCCGGGACAATGCACTGCACTGTTTTGCTCTATGAACCGAAGAATGTTGTTTCATTGGGTTGCACTGGTACTGGATGATAAATAAACAAACTTTCCATGCCTCCATTCAGCTTTTCAAAGGAATTATTTTGAATTGTCGTGACATGTTCCATGCCACATAGAATGGAAATATAAACTCTTAAGCTCTCTTGTTGTGTGAAGCAGAGCCAATCAACAAGTAATTTTTCCAGCATAAATCCCATGTGATTTCAGTGAACAGTCTGCCAATATATTTAGTGAAGCTTGCTTACATGTCAACAGGTAAATATTACTTTTGTAATTTTGGAGTAGGATAGAAGCAATGAACATGGAAGAAAAACAAATTATAAAATAAAGCTGTAACTGATTTGCCACATGATGTCCTTCCATGTTTTTAAATATTAGTTTTATTTAGTGTTGTCAAAAATCTGAATGTAGACACATATCAGAAATCTGCCATGGGACAGTGGGAAAGCTTACAGCTTTAGTGATATGGGTTCCATTCTGACCTGTACTGCTGTAACTCTATGGGTTTCCTGTTTTTCTCCCAAATGCCAAGTAGGTTCAGGTTAGTTGGTTAATTGGCCTTGTGATAGCATTTGGGTGAAGGTGATAATAGGGAGAAGAAAATGAATGGATACAGGTAATCCCACATTACAGAAGGGCTGTGTTCTTGTAAATTGGCCCGGAACATAATTTTCCTAACACAAAGCCATATCATTAGCATATGTCGAGAAAAGAGATGAAAAAAAATTGCATTAAGTTCCATAAGAGCAATGTTATTCTGCATTTTAATTTTTTTTCTGTTGTAATTCATGAATTCTGCAAGGGTGCATTTCCATTATCTGAACAGCTGTAATATGGGGTCACCTACACTTGCTATGGACTTGGTGGGTTCATGGAACTCTTTCCAAACGATATGACTACTGTATATATTCAAAATAAATTTTCTATCAAGGTGTGATACTCGATTTCAGTCACTAGGTGTTGTTCATGAGGCATATTGTAAACAGTGTGTAATTTGGTTCAGAAAGGGATGTTAATTTCATTCATCAATAAGAGGCAACTGGTTTCTGAGGTTAATGTTTTCTACTGGACCAAGAATTAAATCAGATCAGCACATCTGTAAAGTGATTGATTAAGCCATTAGGAAAATGCATTCTTATACAAATACATTTTGAAAAGAACACCTTTTGTAAAGCCTGGACAGTGCAATACTTTAACAAATAATGGGGGTGAGACTGGATGGGAGGCCTCACAAACAATGGATGGGGACTAACTACAAGGGCCATATTAGTGGCAAGAGTGCTCCATTGCAAATTAGAGGATTAACATTACAATGTATATACTGTATGAATTTGGTACCAAGGATGCCAAAATACTTTGCACTATTTTCACTTGTATATAGCAGAGGCCCACTGACCCCTTTATGAAATACTTGATCCATCATTGACCCCCATGCATGGAATCCTGGCGCTGGACCAGGGGTGGCCACACTGGACAAGGGAAGTACAAAGAACATATACATCTTTTTCTATGCTCAGACTGTCACAAGAGGTTGGCCACCGCTGCCATAGGAGCTATTTTCTGTTGATTTGCCCATGCTTTCCACCGCAAAGGTTCAATCGATTACCCCCCCTCCCCCCTGACCACCATTCGAATCCCTAGCGTTTATTGACCCACTTGGATAGTCCCATTGACCCCTTGGGGTTGTATTGACCACTTTGGAGACCTCTGGTATATAATGTCATTGTAAATAAAGTTTATTTTTGGAAAAAATCTTTGACAAATTACTGCTTCATAGCTCAGACCAAGACAATGAAACGTGGTACATCCACCAGTGCAATAGAATAAATTAAAAAAAATAAAACCGGCAAGATTCTAGATATGTGTCAAATCAAGAAGAATTAGAAATAACTTTAAAATTACTGGGACAGCTAGAATTATAACAGTGTTAAGGTTTGGCATATTTAGGAAGACTTGCAGATACATAAAAATATAGAATGATGTAATGGGATGAGAGGTTTAGACTTTGAAGACAGACAGATTGTTTTGTGAATGCAGAGCTTGAATTGAAGCAAGACTTTGATAAGGTAAATCCTGCAATATTGTTCACAAGGTTTACAACCATCATTAAAAAGAATTATGAGAGGAACAATGATTATTTTTTCTGCTGGGTGTCATGTGATGCAAAATTCCAGAAATACGCTGGAATAAGAGTCTACAATTACTTTTCCCAAGGAAATTACGTTGACTTTAGTAGTACAAAAACTTCATGATGGCCTTATCGCTTAACATTAGCATTAAAAATTGCAAGAATGATAAATGAAAGACAACGTTGTTGCAGAAAGAAACCCCTTGCAGAACAGAATAAAATTTTTGGCAAAATAAACTTTAAGCTCTTATGTGAATGTACCAAACCAAAATGAATTAAAATCTTCAGATACTAAAATAGCAGGATCTCAAATAGTGGTAAACGAAATGTAATGTGTTATAGAAATGACACCATTCACTTTTGATCATTTCAAACTTACACAATAAATAATTAACTATAAATGGAAGTTTGTATTGTAATTCTGGATGTACCTTCCAGGTTCCTGCAGATAAATTCTGTAAGGACCCAGCCGATCCTTCCAATGTAGCTGGGTTTGAACTTTCAGCAAGAAGTGTAAGATAGGGTTTCACTATTGAAGGATGCCACAACATTTCAACTCCCTTAGGAGATTTAGAAAATCCAGGGATTGGGCCTACTCCATCCCACTGAAAGAAAAAGCATCAGTGTGATCAGTAAAGATCGGCAGAATTTCACTTCATCCAATAATGTAGTTATCTTGTATTATTTCATACATTTTTTTATGTGGCTTAATTCAAATTATTTCTGAGTTTTATTCTTATTAATATTAATTGAGAAATCAGGATTACATTGTGGTTGCCATCAGTAACACGTCTATTAAACCTTCCATTGAAAATACCTTCTGGAATAAATTTAAAATCACAATATGTAAAATTTGAGACAATGCACTGAGGTTTTCCATGATTTTTCTTGCAAGATCCTTGTGACGTTTTATATCAAAAAGAAATTGAATTTAGACATAATTATTCCATCCTTCAGAATTTACCATTTAATTCTTTTTGTCTAACTACTCCTTGAGGTAGCGTAAACCACTTTCTTACACTATTTTGGACGAAGTATTTCTCCTGAAACCACTGGTTAATTTATTAATGACGGTCTTACATTAAAGGCCCAAATTCTCCCACAATTCAAAACATAATTCTCCGTGTCTACCCTCTAAGGACTTAGAAAATAGGTCAACCTACCTCAGAGCATTCACTTTTCTAAAGAGCCCCAGCCTTCTCAAACTTCCTAATATATTCCCTCAGCACTGATATAAATTCCTGTGAATCATTTTGCAGTAAATTCAGTCTTTGCTTACTTCAATAGAATGGACATCAGAATTTTGCATATAGGTTATTCAAGCTTCAATATGCTTATTGGACAATCTCTGCTCCTCATTTCCATTCCTCTGGCAATACTTTTATAAGGCTAATTTCCCATGTCTCTTAGATTAAAATTGTCTACCACGACAACATCTTTTTTCTGAACTCCATTTAAATGTTTCCTTCAAATATGAAGCTTTCCATTGATTAACTAGTTTCATATCTATTTTTCACATTTATTGATGCCATTTTGTACTTTGTTGCATTCTTCCACAACTCCCAGAAACTTTTTAGATCCCCAAGGATGCACGAGACAGCAGATGCTGGAATTTAAAGCTTAACACAATTTGTTGGAGGAACTCGGTGAGTCAAGCAGCATCAGTGGGGGAGGGGGCAGGGGGAAACTCGAAACATTGACTATTCTATTTCTGGGTACTAGTCTAGACTAACAATCCAAAGGTCCACTTTCATATCCCACAGTGAGAATTGTGGGATTTTCATTCGTTAAGAACAGCCAGTCAATGATATTGATGACCACTGGATTGTTTTAAAAACCCTTCTTATTCCTCATGATAGCAAATCTCTCATCCTTACTTTGGCCCATCTATGATTCCAGACCCATAGCACTGTGTTTGACTCTGAAATGTCCCAGCCAGCTAATTGGATCAGGGTCAATTAGGGACAGACAACAGATAGTAACTGCCTGCATCCTGAAAAACAAGGAGTTGAAATAACTAACATTGGATAAGAACAACATCAGGAAATTAGAGTTTTATTGACAAACAGTGACAACTGCCCCAAATATTGATAATTGGTGGAGACACTCTCCCATTGTAGCCAGGCCTGCTAAATCAGTGAAAAGAGATGATAGAATTGTTAATTTTCCAGGTCTGATTTTACCACCATGTTGATAAAATTCTTTCCAAACAAATTGCATTCTCTAAAATGGATGACAGCCCGACCAACATCAAGAATTTGCAAATTTTCTGTTAAGTAATTAGATCACAGTGGAGTATTCTTGGAAAAAAAAAGTGAATATGAAGGTCTACAGATTGGAGACACAAAAGAATTCAGATGCTGCAATCTGGAACACACAAACACGCACACAACAAACTGCTGGATGAATTCAGCAGGACGGGCAGCATCTCTGTAGGCTGGTGTTGCATTCTGAAACCATGACCATCCCTCTGCCTCCACAGATGCTGCCTGACCTGCTGTTCCTTCGGTAGTTTTTGCTCAACGTCTAAAAACTCCAGTGGTTGAATCCTTGATCATATTTGGGACTCTAAATTGTATCTAATAGCTTCAGTGAATAGTTAGTTACCTGATCTTCCTGTGGTTCTTTCTTCTTTTTTCTCTTCTTCTTACCCCAGCAACTGGTCTCAGTATCTTTATTGGGAGAGTCATTACCAAGTAATCCATCAAGTTCACTTGTTCCCATCAAACGAGCCTGTGGAACTTCTAGTTCCAAACGATACGACAGGTTTCTCAGGATGCAAACACAATTTTCAACCGTCTAAAATAACAAACATTTCACAGATGTCACAAATTTATTGTATTTTAATTAACTCAATTTTTATTTTCAACAAGCATCCTGAAGGAAAGCAAAAACTCAAGGCAATGGGTTAATGTGGCAACATTTTGACAGCTGATCATGACTCACCTCCACAGACGAGTTTTGCTGTTTGAGCTGGGATAGTAATTGAAGGGTTCTATGGAAACTCAGACCTTTGAGTGCCAAAGTATGAGAGGAGACTTAATGGAGGTATGAGGGGCTTAGATAGGGTAGACAAACAGCATCTTTTTCTCAGGGTGACAACAGAAAATACCAGAGGATATCTGTTTAAGAGCAATGTCAGAGTTCAGATTTATTTACACACAGAGTGGTGATGCCTGAAATGCATTGTTGGGGGTGGTGGTAGAAGGCTAGTACAATAGGGACATTCAAAATCTTAGATAGGCACATGGAAGTAAGAAAAATAGAAGGATGGAAGTGTGAGGTAGGGAAAAATTAGATTGTTGTGGAGTAGGTATACATAGGTTGCACAACATTGTGGGCTGAAGAGTCTGTACTAAGCTGTAATGTTTGATGTTCCCTGGTCTGAAAAAGTACTATGACTACAATGCCATCTATAAAACGACTGTGACCTGGCTAGGCTACAATGAGTGCAAGTCCAAAACTTGTGCCTTTACTACCAAGGTTAAGCACTGCTAGTACAGTGCACTTCACCAAACTGGAAATATTTTGTTGTTTCTTCACTGTCCACTAGTTTCAAATCCTGAACCTTTTACACTAAGAGCATAGTTGAAATATTTTACTAGATAGGCTGCAGTTGTTCAAAAAAGCATTTCACCACCACTTTCTCACAGGCAATTAGGGATGGAAAATAAGTGCAGGCTTTGCTAGAGATGCCTGCTACCTGAAAAATGAATGAGTTTAAAAAAATAGTTCAAGAGGAAATGTATCTATCAGAATGGGCCACTGGTACTTGTAAAAAAAATGATCCTTCTTTTGTCTAGGTGATGAATCTTTGTGGCCAGTACAGGCTCAGGACTGTACTTCCTGTTTGAATTACACTGGACAGTGAAGATTTTGCTACCTGAACATTTTTGGGTGTATTTTATGGATTTTTGGCTGCTGATCACAAAAGAAAATCACCTTAAAAATTTTCTATCATGTACTGTTTTTTTTAAGATATCATCTATTTTTGTGATTTCCTGTCATATTTAAGTCTACTAGTATATTGCCCATAAAGCAAGCTATTTTAGTTTGATCTAAAATGGTTGCATTGTGTACCATCTACAAAAAGGCATTGCACTTACTGCTCCAGGCTACTCCAATAGTACTTCCTAAATCACAGAGCCCAACAATCATGCAGGACAAAATCTGTAAGTGCACAGGACACCATCACTTGTTGATTCCTCTCCACTTTGTGCACCATTTAGAGTTTGAAAAAACTCACCAGTCTTTCATTGTCACCAAGTCCAATTCCTGGAATTCCCTGCCCAACAGCACTGGGGCAGCTGGGCAATTAGGTACAGGAAAATAAAGCCTCTCCAGTACCACTCAGACACTAACTTTTATTCAAAAATCCAAAAACCATGCATCCCGAAAATCCTGGGACAGTGACCATTTGTATTTGGCAATCTGTAATTAAGTTTCAACATTTTCTTTAGCACTTTTATTTTGCTTTAGTGTGGCAAGTTCCAGGTCTCAGGGGTAATGGATATGACAATTAAATTTGTAAGTTTCAATGTGAATGAGATGAACGGAGCAATAAAGAGAGAGTTTTGGTACACCTAAAAATATGTAGGCAGATATACTATTTTTACAGGAGACCCACCTTACAAATCAAGGTGGGTGGGCAAGGTGGCAATGTCCTCTTTCAAATCCAGACCCAAGGGAAAGGCTATCCTGATAGAAAATGTTCCAATGGTGGTCCAGGGTGTGGTCGCTGATCCAACTGGGAGATTTGTGATGATGCATGGTCAAATATACTCTGAATCATGGACACTTATGAATATATATGTCCCGAATATTGATGACAAACAATTTATACAAGATAACAGAGGTGTGAGAATGTCTTGATTGGGGGGGATTTCAATTTTTGTCTGGATCCAGTCATGGACAAGTCAGCAAAGAAAATAACAAGGGGCAAGGTGGCTAAGTCTGGAGAAGGCAGAATCCGAGAGAGAGCGATTATTCCTTTCACTTAAGACTACATGATTCCTGCTCTAGAATTTATTTATATTTTGGCATCAGCCCAAATGGAGGGTAGGATAGTGAGTACACTGCTTGATGACTGTCTGACCATTCACCCATGACTCTGTCCTTCATAATGCCCGATAAGCAGGATAGACAGCATCTTAACTTTGGAAAACTCAAATTTTGTACTTTGTTAGACCTCAGATAGAATTGTTCTGTGAGACGAACTGTCCCTCTACTGTCAATAACTTTCTAATATAGCTGAAAGCTTATTTAAGGGGCAAAATAATTGGATATACCAAAGGTATCAAGAGGGGCATATGAAAGAAATTAACAACTTGGAACAGGAAATAGCCCAATTGGGAAAAAGATTATCAAAGATTAGGTTTGGAAGAAAAATACAAGAATTCAATGAATAAAAAGCTCAAATATAATACAATGCAAACATACAAGATAAAAAATTTGATCTTAAGATCTAGACAACAGTATTAAGAGCTGGGGGAAAAGGCCCATAAAATCTTGTCTTGTTAGCTGAGGGCGGAGAAGGCAAGATTTCACACAAACCAAAGGAAAAAAATTAAACACTTAGAAAGTTCTATAAAGAACTGTATAAATTAGAGTTGGGGGTGGGGGGGGGGGGGTGGGGGAGGGGCTCCAGCTAAATTAGATGATATTTTGCTTACATTGGTGTGGTGAAGTCTGCCAAGCTGCCTGTCTCCCCCCTCTGGCGAGCCTTGCTGTACTAACCTTGGCTGTGCATTATTTCTACTGTTAAGGACACTACCCTCGGATATAACTATATATGTATCTATTGTCTTGTACCATAAATTTCTGCTAATAAAAGTCATAATTATTGTTTGACCATATTGTCTTTGTCTACTTCATCAAATGGCACTTAAATTGGAACGACTAAATTTAGATCAGGAGGATCAAGAGGGGCAGAGTGCCCCTTTCTTTAGAGAAGAGATTGAAAGAACCCTGAGTTCTTTGCAGGCTGGTAAATCACTGGTAGAGGATGGTTTCCCCGTTGAATTTTAATGAAGAGTTCAATGATCTCTTAATGCCCCTTCTTATGAAGGTGGTGGATCAGGCTGCAGAGACACACCCTCTCGGAGTCTTTCTCAACAGCAATCATTACAGTGTTCCCAAAAAAAGGCAGGGACCCATTGAAGCCCTCCTCCTATAGGCCCATTTCATTATTTTTAAATATATTTTATTTATTATAACACAAATATAAAAAAAATGATTTCATACATGATGAGTTTTTTTAATCCCACCTCAAAACCCCTCCCTCCCACCCAACCTCCCCCTGAAGCAAAAAAAATGTATAGATTGATAAAACATAAAATAAATTCTAGGTATAAAAAGAGAAAGTAAAAGAAGAATCTTTGGATTGCAGAGAGATGTCGTGCAGGACAACTCATCAGTTCTAACATAAACATACAGAGGAGAATTCTGTAGGGCTAGAGGGATAAAAAGGATATCACTACAAATTGAATTCCATTATTTGAGTGTACAGGCGCCAGATTTGTTTCTGAATTTATAAGTAATTTTTTTCCAAAGGTGTACAAATTTGAATTTCAGTGTGCCACCTTGGCATAGTTAAAGGTGCATCTTATTTTGAATGCGGATTATAAAATCATAGCAAAAGTATTGGCCAATAGGTTGACAGAATATTTGCCAAATTAATGAATCCAGACCAAGCTAGATTTGTAGAAAAGAGGCAATCAGCAGACAATATAGCTATATTGCTTAATATAGTACATCTGGCACAGTCAGAGGTGGATCCATGCATGGCCGTAGTTCAGGAGAGATTGGAGTGGGACTTTCTGATCAAGGTACTGGAGAAATGTAGATTGGGACAAACATTTATTAATTGGATTAAGACACTATTATAAACCTCGCGCTAAAATTATTACAAACGGGCAAATATCTCCAATATTTCCACTGAGTAGGTCCAGTAGGCAGAGCTGTCCACTGTCCCCAGCGCTGTTCATACTGGCCATTGAGCCACTGGTAGAAGCCAGTCGACGGGATTTAGACATAAAAGGGTTCAAAGTGGGCCAGGAGGAGCACAAAAATCAATATATTGGCCAATGATGTGTTAGTATATTTGACGGATCACACTGTAAGGATTATGGGAAGAACTCTATGTATAAGATAAATTTAGACAAGAATTAAATTATGCCTATGATAAAGGGGGAACCAACAGGGAAGTCAGTTCAAATGGCCACAAGAAGGCACTAAATATCTGGGGATAAAAGTAAACAAGGATTTATGCAACTTATACAAACTCATTTATCTCCCTTTGCTCTGGAAGATTGAAGAGGACCTCGGTTAATGGAGAACTCTGCCTATAACTTTGGTGGGTAGAGTTAACTGTGTTAAAATGAAGGTGATGTCACGGCTGAAATATCTACTTCAGTTGTTTCCCATTCCGTTGTCCCCAGGTCCTCCAAGGGGAGGACCTGGGGACATTCTGAAAAAAAATTACAAAGGTGGATTTTCCACAAGATCCAGAAGTGTACCTTCTGGGAGACATTGGGGAGATGAGTTTTAAAATGTCCAAATACCAAATTCAGTTTGTGAAGGTCATTCTGTCAGTAGCCAGGAAGTGTATAGCAGTCACATGGAAGTCTGACTCTTAACTAAAAATTACACGATGGAATACAGAAATGCAGAGTTGCATTCCGCTGGAGAAAATCACGTACAATTCGTTAGAGTGTTGCAACCTTATCTGAAACACATGGGTATACAGATATAATTTCAGCCCTTCAGAATAAAGGAAATAAAACAACCCATCTCAGCAGGGAAATGACTGGAATCAAACAAGTGCGATGTGGTGCAGTTGACGTGATCTTTTTTTTGTCCTTTTCCCCATTTTATTTAAGTACCTGGGGTTTTTTCAGTTTTTCGCAAGGGTTGTTGACCTCAATAGTATTTGTGTTTCTTTTAGTATTTGTATAATTTATATCATCTTGGGGCATGGAGAGGAGAGGGGGAAAAATGGATTCTGTATGTTCTACATAAGTGTTGAAAAAAGTATTGTCTGAATCTATGAGTCTTTGAAAATCAAAAATAAAATATTAAAAAAGTGTGGCAAGTTCCTGTTTCTGATGTAATATCGCTGCAAGTTATTGTCTCTTTAATTGTCCATGGATGCTTTATTGTGACAATAGCAGCTCCTGTTTCTTATGGGCAGTTCACTGACCACTGATTTTCCTAGTTTATTTTGTTCACGTGGAGTACTGTTTTGTGATCAGGTGAAATATTACATCTGGGCATGGCAGAAGCAGATTCAAATTTCATACTGAAAAATAAAATTGACTCTAAGGATAGTATAAGGAATAGGTGCCAAGATCCATGGCCACACATCTGAAGAGATTCTCTTTTTGCTTCTCTTTCCTGTTTTAATACTGGCCTGGCATTATTTGGCAACCCTTTGTTTGCCTTTGCAGGGCAAGCAAAACAAAACTTTCTATGTATCTATCTTGTGTAGATGACAATAACTTGAATCTGGTCAGATTAAAAATATCCAGAGAAATGGAGGCACAAGGGAATAAACGCATGAGAGTACTAAAGAACCAGCAGAGGCACAAAGGCTGAAGGCCTCCTGTGCTACATCACTAGGCCTCCTAAAGTATTCTAACAATGACTCTCCAAAAGTAATGTGGCTGGTGAAATCAAATCAGCAACATGAGGGCCTCAGGAGAGGATGTACTAGCAGAAAAAACTGAGAACTATGTTTCAAGTGCTTTAACAAAATTTTATTGAAGTTCAATGACTGCTTGCAATTTCTCTGCATTTGAATTATAAGTGCAAATCAAAGTTACAAAAACAACATGCTGTTCAGGGAACAGAAATCACAAACCTTGCTATCATAATCTGCAGTGTTTACACACATCTGGATTATATATAGTAGGGAATCCACCAAACCCTCACAAGATCGAATTTTCCTTCGAGCCTCTTCACCCGCAGAACTAAGATTTCTGAAAGAAGACACGTTTAGTAAAATACAATTTTTCAATATACAGTTCAAGTAAGTATATTGAAATTTGGTTTAAAGTTAATTGGGCAGTTTTTTGCTGTCAGTGTCTGTCGACAACTGTAGTCAGAGTTATGGATGATAAGAGCTAAACACTCTCAGAGAAAATTAGTGAAAAAGATACATAAATATTTTGGCTTATTGTTTAAAAAAGATTAAGCAGAGATTATTAATAATTTTATTTTAATGCCTAATATTTAATAAATGGGTTCCCCATGTAACGAATGACTTTATACAAATTCTTCAATACATTTTAAAAGCATTTGTCAAAGCTGATAATAATAAAATGATTCAAGGTATTAATAAATGACTGGATATAGTACATATTTCATGAGGTGATGATTATGATTTATTTATGGTTAATTTATATCAAGTGATGATGTTATAATAGAAAATGGGTGTTCTGACATGAGAAATTGGCTTACGGGCAGTTCTCAAGGGCAGGACCCTTAGAAAACTCAGGAATTGCCTGTACTTGTTTTAGCCGCATGGCTTTTACATCAAAGCTATGTCTATGGAGTCGAAAGGATACACGAGAGACTGCAGATGCTGGAATCTGTGGCAAAAAAAATCTGCTGGAGGAACGCAGAGGGTCAAACAGCAGCAGTGGCAAAAAAAAATGTCAAGTTTCATGTCTGACCCTTCATCAATACAGAGTGCTGAGGGGAGATATGCAGTATAATGGAGGCAGGGTGGGATGGGTTGGACCAGGGCCTGTCACGGATTGGTGAACCAAGGAGTGATGAAGGATGAGAGACAGATGGAGAGGTGGAGGCAGTTAAATGGAGGATTGAATAGGTAATGCATTTACCTTAGACATCCAGTAGTATTTCGTAATACTAAGGAAGAATGGAATTTCACTTTCCTGTCTTCGTCAAAAGAAGAACTGCTCCATCCAGAATGAGGTATCACAACACTGTTTGTGAGAATTGTTAGAGCATCACGAATAATTGGCATCTTCACTGCATCACACGAAGACAAATTCCAGAGGACTCCTTCAAAAATAAAAGTGTCCATTCATTTTTTCATATGTACAGGCTATATAACTGCAGTTTCTTTCTCAGGATTAAAATACATTCAATCATTCAAAAATGCTTTTAGGTGGCTGAAGTATTTTTCTTGATATACAAATTATCTTCCTTGTCAGGGACAGGCTGGATAAACCAGTAGGTTGTTTCCTATCATTGTTTACACAAATGTTAAAAGTAATTTAAGTTTGTCTTTTGTTATATAGGGTTAAGTGACTAGATCTTTAAGACTTCCCCCAATTCTTTTCTCTCACAATGATGGACAATTTGAAATATTCTTGTTGAAATTATTGGCAACTACTTTGAAATAAGGTTTCAACATTTAATTTGTCATCTTTTCAAAACTTCACTGTGATCTCTGGCTACAAATATTATCTTAAATTAAAAAAAAGGAAATCCCCCATCCAATTTTGCACACAAATCAATTTAGATTACAATTTTATTTTAAGAGTTCTACATTAAATTCTTTAATATCTTTGTAATGCATTCCTAAATGTAACTTAGTTTTTAGACTGGATATATCTGCCACTGTCAGTATCAAAGAGCAATTATTAACTTCAGTCTTCATCACACATTTTGAAACTCAGGTAAGAGTTATCAACCCAAAAAGAGAAATAAACTTCAGTTTCCAATTGACCTCTGAGTGCTTCTGTAAAACTACCTTTCCAAAAGCTTTGCCTTTTCCACATGACAGTACCTTTCAGTAACTTGCCTAAATTATCATTGTTAATGTTTGAACCTAGATAACAAGCATCAATATGAATTAAAAACAGAAAATGCTGAAATTAACACAGCTGTTGCCTGATGAACCAAGAAGAGAAATACAGAAGCTACAGTTTTGGTTGAAGACCTCTCTGGAGTATATATATTCAGCATTTTAATTTTTAAAAAAATTTGGACCCAGCAGGTTTTTTTTATGGCCATTTTAAATACATGGTCTTCAACTGATGTACAATTTGTGATTGCAGACACTGTGTTTGAAAAAAGGTGTGTCTGGTATAATGTCCCATAGTTCAACGTGTAATCCTACCATTCAAATCTAAATAAATCCACATTTAGTAAAACACAGACTAGTGTTTTAACTGAAAAGCTTTGGATCCCGAAGTCCTTGAATTGCCATGGTTATTTCTTTACCCTGGATCATTTAAAGAGGTTTATGTGAAGGGATATCACATAAAAGCATAACGATTGAGCAGAGAAGAAAACTATTTAACCTGCTTCCTCTGCAGGAAATACTGGAACCAATTTGGCATATGTGTTCATGCAATTCATCTTGCTTTCAGTGGGATTAGAGTGCAGATAGAAACTAAAGAATGAGGAATAAGAAAGTTCTCAGTATTGGCAATAATGGCTTCCGTATATCAAAGAAATAGAAAAACAGAAAAAGGCGAGGGGTTGTACATAAGAGAAGAATCTTGTATTTTGTCAAGAAATTAGAAATAAGTGCTGCAAGGACCTCGTCTGACAAGTATGTAAATAATTAATAGAATTAGGCTATATTAAATGTTGACAGATTGTAAAGGGAAAAGTATTTGATGTGATAAAGGACACAAGAGTGAAAAATCCATCTGAGCCAGGAGATACTGAGGTCAGAATCCTGTTGAAGAATGGCTAAAGATGAAGACACAAAAAGGCAAAAGGAATTGTAATTGGTTGGACTGGTAAGTGACAAAGACATTATGACATTTGTAACCTATTTGCAAGATATATCAAGAAACCTTTTTTTAGCATAATGGCAAGTAAATTAATGGTTGCCATTTAAATGATGTAAAAGTTTAGGCCATAAATTAGCAAAAAATCAATTTTATCTTTAGACTTTTTGTAAATTAGCAATTTTAAGATAATGATCATATTCTGCTTCTGCCAAAGAAATCCTGAAACAAAATCATTCACATTTCACGATGGACAATGTATAATGTCTGTAAGATGTATTTAATTTCTTAACCAAAAGCACAATGCAGATCTACATCTTGTTCAAGAAGCCATCTGATAATATCAATTTATAAGAGGCATTTTCTGTGTTCTGAACAATACTAATAACATTTTGGGGCATGAAGATTTTCAATGAACATTAAGGTTAAGAACAATAATTAAGCACGTCCTGTTTGCTTCATTAAAACTGCCTTCTTTGAGTCTTTGAATGCAGACATGTATTCATGAATTTAAAATTTTTAATTTGTTAATTTTCACCTTTGAATCATCAATTTGACTTTGTTAAGAGATCTGACTAGTACCTTCTGAATGATGATATTGAAACATTACAGTACCATTCTCATAATTGGGAAGTTGGATTCAAAACCAAAGGAACTCTCCTCACCAAAAATTTAAATGTAATCTGTCTTTTAGCAGCTTCAATTTTCTCACAGTGACATGGAGTTTTACACGATAAATTTATTTGGGTTTCTGCTAAAACGAAAACCATGAACCGTACTTTTTAAATAGGGATATCAATCCATTTTTTCAAACTATCAAAATAATTTCATGCCAGAGATAAGCAAACAAATGATTCAAGGATCACAAACTTGCCCTCCTTATCTGGCCAGGTGGAGTATTTGATACACGGCATCTTTTTTTTTATAAAAAATGAAAATTTGATTTAAGTTTGTGACAGGACTAACCATTCTTTTTTTTTTTTTTCCGAAACTTTATTTATTAATTTTAACATATGAAGAAAGTAAGTAATTCACGTACAGAAAAAATACAAAATAAAGTAATACAAATACAAAGTAACATAGTTAATACAATACCAATCTCGGCATCTCCCCCTAACAACTAAAAACTAAGAGTAAAAAAACCTATTTTTAACCCCTAAACCCCCCCTCCCCACCCCCACGATAAAGAGTGAAGAATTAATACTATTAGTATAATAAAAAAAATAAAAAATATATATCTTAAAAAAAAGATTGATATATATAAAAAAAACAAAAAAAAAATTAAAGTATTAATTATTAATCAAAAAAATTTTTATTATATAAAAATATATATGAGGACTAACCATTCTTCACTTGACTTTGTAAAATAAAGATATATGAAAGGATTTCAGGTGGATAAAAGTGTAGAGGCATAAGGCCATGGGCTCAAGACAATGAAATGATGTAGCCAGACAGTAAAGGGATGAGATGTTCTGGGGACATCATGGTAAAGGGTGCCAGATCATGTTAGTGCTGAGAAATGATGTGATGGGGGTGGGGATGAGGGGTCAGGCAGGGAATACCTCACGGAGACTGCAACCCTTATCCAGAAGGGAAAAGGTAACCTACTATTCTGTACTGAATCTGAGATTTAGCAGATTAGAAATGATACAACGCAATTGCTGGAATTCAATGGAATCCAGGACGTGGAGTCTACTCTTGGAGGTCCACAGCATTCTCCAACAGTACCAGAGCACCATAGGGCTGTGTTCTCAGTCCCCTGTTCATCTCATAATACACCTACGACTGTGTGGCTTGGTATGACAATAATACTATCTACAAATTCACTGACTATATTCACTGGGTTGTATAAAAAGGTGCGATGAGTCAGCATGCAGGATGGAGATTGAAAACTTGGCTGAATGGTGCACCAACAACCTTGCACTCAATGTCACAAAAACTAAGGAGCTGATTGTTGACTTCAGGCAGGGAAAACTGGAGGTATATAATCCAGTGGTCATTGGGGATTAGAGATGGAGAGGGTGAGCAAATTTAAGTTCTTGGGAGTCACTATCTCAGAGGATCTTTCTTGAAGCCAACACACAAACAGCATCGTGAAGAAAGCAAGTCAGCGCCTTTACTTCCTCAGGATTTTGCGGAGGTTTGTAATTATATTGGAAACTCTGGCAAATTTCTACCGCTGTGCAGTTGAAAGTGTGCTGACCGGCTGCATCACGGTCTAGTATGGGACACCAATGCCCCTGAGTGTAAAGCCCTGCAGAAGGAAGTGGACACAGCCCAAGACATCATGGATAAAACCCTCCCCACCATCAAGAACATCCACAGGAAACACTGCCGTTGGAGAGCAGCAGCAATTATCACCATCCAACAACACACTCTATTGTCACTGCCACCATCAGGAATGTATAGGTGCCACAAGACTCACTCCACCAGCTTCAGGAACAGCTGCTACCCCTCCACTATCAGACCCCTCAACAACAAACTCAATCAGGGACTTATTTAAGGACTCTTATGCATTTTATTGATTTTTTTTTCTCTATCTCTGTATTGCATAGTTTGTTTACCTATGTACATTGAGTTAGTTTTTTTTGCACTGCCAATAAATGGTAATTCTGTCTCACATGCAGGAGAAAGAATCTTAGGGTTGTATGTGATATCATGCATGTACTCTGACAATAAATCTGAAATCATTAGAAATTACACTCCAATCTTTTGCAAGGCCAGGACTGAGAATAAAGTAAGAAATCAAGGGCAAGACAAATGATATTTTAAATTATTAAATTATTTTCTTAAATGTAATGTCAATTATTTTTACACTTAAAGTATTTTAATTAATTTAATTTTTGTGATACATTTTAGTAATTACATCAATTGTAATTATTTTTAAATGTTACCAACACAAGCCAAGTTCTTTCATTCAACTTTATTTTTGCTAACCAAGCCATGAAAGACCCCAACAATGAAGACGCTGTTTACATCCGGTACCGCACGGATGGCAGTCTCTTCAATCTGAGGCGCCTGCAAGCTCACACCAAGACACAAGAGAAACTTGTCCGTGAACTACTCTTTGCAGATGATGCCGCTTTAGTTGCCCATTCAGAGCCAGCTCTTCAGCGCTTGACGTCCTGCTTTGCGGAAACTGCCAAAATGTTTGGCCTGGAAGTCAGCCTGAAGAAAACTGAGGTCCTCCATCAGCCAGCTCCCCACCATGACTACCAGCCCCCCCACATCTCCATCGGGCACACAAAACTCAAAACGGTCAACCAGTTTACCTATCTCGGCTGCACCATTTCATCAGATACAAGGATCGACAATGAGATAGACAACAGACTCGCCAAGGCAAATAGCGCCTTTGGAAGACTACACAAAAGAGTCTGGAAAAACAACCAACTGAAAAACCTCACAAAGATAAGCGTATACAGAGCCGTTGTCATACCCACACTCCTGTTCGGCTCCGAATCATGGGTCCTCTACCGGCACCACCTACGGCTCCTAGAACGCTTCCACCAGCGTTGTCTCCGCTCCATCCTCAACATCCATTGGAGCGCTCACACCCCTAACGTCGAGGTACTCGAGATGGCAGAGGTCGACAGCATCGAGTCCACGCTGCTGAAGATCCAGCTGCGCTGGATGGGTCACGTCTCCAGAATGGAGGACCATCGCCTTCCCAAGATCGTATTATATGGCGAGCTCTCCACTGGCCACCGTGACAGAGGTGCACCAAAGAAAAGGTACAAGGACTGCCTAAAGAAATCTCTTGGTGCCTGCCACATTGACCACCGCCAGTGGGCTGATAACGCCTCAAACCGTGCATCTTGGCGCCTCACAGTTTGGCGGGCAGCAGCCTCCTTTGAAGAAGACCGCAGAGCCCACCTCTCTGACAAAAGGCAAAGGAGGAAAAACCCAACACCCAACCCCAACCAACCAATTTTCCCTTGCAACCGCTGCAATCGTGTCTGCCTGTCCCGCATCGGACTGGTCAGCCACAAACGAGCCTGCAGCTGACGTGGACTTTTTACCCCCTCCATAAATCTTCGTCCGCGAAGCCAAGCCAAAGAAAAAAAGAAGAAAGAAAAATTTTCTGTCAAGGCCTATAAGACCATTCAAAGGAGGAGCCTGGTAGCCTGGATCAAAGAAGATTCAGTCCCATGTACCAAAACCTGCTTCTTTTGAAGCCAATCAAATAATTTTGGAGTGAAGAACTTAAATGACAAACGTACAACATCACTTTGTAAAACATATTGCATTGTTTTGCTCGTTCACTAAAAATTCTGGCTAGATTATAGCTCAGTGTGGTAAATGAAAGAAAATTCTGTAGAAATGCACAAAGTTATCATCCAAGTTTACTAATACACACTGACAGGGGGCACTACACTTTTTTTCCTCCCTCCATAGCTTTCTGAATATATATTTTAATTATTTGAGTTATTTTCATCTTACATTTCTTATTGATTTATCTGTTACTGTTTCAGCATCTTGAAATATACAAATAGAATTTGTAGATCATACAAATATTTGTAAAATCTATTTAATAAACCTGTCTTGCAACCCTTACTTGAACCAAACAAGCCTACCTTTCAAAATTGCTACGAATGCAGTTAAAATATTGCTGATACCTTTTGATTCATATTTGCAAGTTGCCTTTCTAAGGTCCCACAAACTCATGTTTGTCTTTGCATGACTTCTGATTTAACTGCATCTTAAGTGCTATCGAAATTTTTTTTTTTGAATGTAGGATTTTTTTGTCAGTCTAATTTAATTTAAAGTTTTTATTAAAGTTTATTCCCAATAACCATTCTATGATTATAAAATATTTAAAGTTAATTCTTATTTTCCTTCCATAAATTCTTTCTTCATCCAAATGTTTCCACTTATCTCTTCTTTAATTGCACTTTGAAGTTTACTTTAATTGGCAAAAAAGTAACTTGTTTAAGAAACAGATATAATTTTCAATGCAATGGTACGAATATTAAGATCAATGTTCAAAATGAAGTTTGATGCAATTTGTTAAATCAAATGCTGCAATTTCACTTGCTACTGTAGAAGAATCTATTATTAATGATTAAATGTGCATAGGTATGATAACAATTTACATTAAAATATCAAAATGATTAAAAGCATTGTTTTTTCTGATACTTGGAACTTTTATAATGATGGTTCCTTTAAAATTCCATTTCATGGATAAATTTTTTGCAGTACAGATTGCAATTAGACCATTGTAGTTCAAAAAATGACATCTAAATTCTTTCACTGAAGACAGTCAAATTAGTGTACAACAAAATCAGAAAAAAAATTTGATGATTTGATGCTGGAGAATTAATGAAGGCTTACAATCTCGATGGGAAGTCACTTGAAAAACATCAGTTAAAAAGTTGTTAGCAATCTTTTTTTAATCATTATTTATGTAAAATCAACAGTCATCCCCTTTTTCCCTTTGTTAGTTACTCTTTTTTTTCTTGAATGATTTAAACTACAGGACTGACCCGTTAGTTACTCTTCATCACCATTTATATCTCCATTATATCCCATTACTTTCATGTGTAAGTTGTTACTTTAGCATTGCTCGTTTTATTGGATGTAACCAGGACAGGACAGCAGAGCCAACAGCAATGATCTAAAGCAAAGGCTAGTGAGTTAAAAAATATAGCTAAATATAACTGGGCAGTTGAGGTGAGCAGAGAGCTGCAGAGAAATAATGTTGAGCTGAGGCAGTAATAAAAAGCAGGTAGCGGTCACAAGCACAAGCAATGTGCCACAGATTACACTGACCAGGCATCAGAGAGTGTAGCATACATAAAATATATGTTAAAAGATAGATAAAATTAAAAACAAAACTTACCAGTTAAAAAGGTTGAAAAAGAAAATGTCAGATGGGCTAATGCTACCTATATGGGAGAACTGAAAGGCAATGAAAGGTAAGTATAACAGTAATGCAAGCAGGTGTTACAGCATGACTTATTAATTGTAATGTAAGCAGGTGTTATATCAGATATTAGCAATTATAGCAAGTCATGACAAAATCATTATAAAGGATGTGTGACATCAAGGGAAGTGTTCAGTTATAGATGCAGAAATAGTTGAAGCAAAAGTACGTGCAGCAAATCCTGGAAGCACTCGAAGTATGGGTTGCAAACACTGGCTGCTAAGGGTAGAAAATCCATCAGGTGAAGAATCTGCACAATTTTTAACTGGTCTCACTGACACATCACATTAGGTACGCTAAAGAAGACTCCTATTCTTCCAACTTTGTTAGCTGCTGCCAATCGAGCAAAGAATTGACAATGGTTCTGGGAAATTTCTATCATTGCACAGACAAAACCAAAATTTACAGAAGACAATAGAATTATGCAAGATATTTAATTTGTAAGTGGAAAATGCTTAATGCTTAGAAAATAAACTTCAGCAAAACAAAGCAGGCAAGGTACAATTTCCTGTCAAGTGCATTCTTCTGGGCAAAATGCATACCAAAAAATGAAGCCATATTCAAATCATACTACTCAACATGAAATCTTGTTTTAATCAATATGCCCACTGAAAACAAAAATTGGAAGGGTGAAATTCCCTCTAGACCCGAAATTGTTTCTTCTGGGAAATTTGGCAATTATAAAAGTTAAAAGTTAGGTGTTAAAATCACTAAGAAATTTAAAGATTTCTTTAAATTAAAAATGTTCTCCTTTATTAGATTTTGTGAAACAATATTTTACAAGATGGTCCCCATTGACTTTGTCTTTGGTTGGTCATATAAATGCTGTTAAGGTGATAATATTACCTAGATTTTTATACCTATTTCAAACTGTCCCAATTTTTATTCCGAAATCTTATTTTGATAATATTGATTCTAAGATTTCATCTTATATTTGGAATGCTAAGGGGGCCAGATTGAATAAGCTTCACTTACAGAAACCTAAGAAGGATAGTGATATAGCCTTACCAACTTTGAGATTTTACTTTTGGGCAGTTAATATTCACTATTTATTTTTGGATTTATTAATTTGATTGTCCACTCTGGGTAGATTTGGAATTGAATTTTTCCAGAATAATTCCTTATCTTCTTTTTTTGGACAAGCATTACCTTTTAGACCATCTAAAATCGGTAAGCATATTTCTAAATCAATTACTAAATATTCATTACATATTTGGTTTCAAGACTAAAAATGCTTTTTAGACTAAAAAAATTTGCCTTGGCTAATATATATCTTATTTTTTTTACATCATCTGGTCTTGACTGAACCTTCCTTATTTGGAAGATTAAAGGAATTATCTCTTTTGTAGATTTATTCGCTGATGGTGTTTTGATGTCTTTTGAATAACTTTGTACCAAATATAATTTACCATATATGCATTTTTTTTAGATATCTACAGATTAGAAATTTACTGAATATGGTAATATCTAATATTACAACAACCAGATTTACGACACTTTGTTCTGGTTAAACCCCTTTCAGAAGGATTGAATGGGTACTATTTATACTCTTATATTAAATTTGAGATTAGTCCCTAGGGATAAAATTCGACAAACATGGGAATCGGAACTTCAACTAACATTATCTCCTGAAACATGGGCAAGAATTACTAGACGAGTTAATACTTCTTCAATATGTGCACGTCATTCTTTCATACAATTTAAAATAATTCATAGAGGTTATAGATAAACTAGCTCATATCTTTCCTAATACAAGTTCTATTTGTGATTGATGCAATTCTGATGTGGCTTCATTGACTCATATGTTTTAGTCATGTCCTGCATTAGAAAAATTTTGGAAAGATATTTTTAAAACTATCAATGATAGTGGTTATTCATTTAGAACCTAACCCCTTAATTGCTCTTTTCAGAATTACAGATGTAGGTTGTTTACATAGTCCTGCAAATGAAGTTATAGCTTGTTCTATACTATTAGCTAGAAGAGCCATTTTACTTAAATGGAAAGACTGATTCTCCTACATTATTTCAATGGCTTTCTCATGTCATGTTTTTTTTTAAATTGAGAAAAAAAATCAGAAGTCGTACTTTAAATACAACTACTAAATTTGAAGAAATATGGAAACATTATTGATTACTTTAATGGGATATAATTGGTGTTATTCTATGAACTAGCTCTTCCTTTCCAGATGTAATATAATTATTGTCGTTTAGTTATCTGTAGGTGTGGACCGGAGCTATGTTTTAAACTATGTGGCAGATCCTTGGGATAGGCCACTCAGTTTTTTTTTAAATTATGATTTTTTTAAAGTAGATTAGGTGTTTTTTAAAAAAATCTTTGTTTTCTTTGTTAGGAGAACTATTTCTAATATGTCACATTTTCACTCTTTGGAATTTTATATATGATACATATATTATATAGACATATACCAAGTAGACTTGGACATACCATTTAATTGTGTTATTTCTCTTCTCCATATGTTTATGCAGTGTATATTATGAAATATTAATAAAAAGATTGAAAAAGAAAGAAAAGTTAACTTCTCCAGAAGTAAATCTAAATTTATTAAAATTGCGTTGTCAGTAGCCAGGAAATGTATATCAGTAACATGGAAATCAGATTCTCTACTTCACACTGATTGCTAGAACATGGAAGTGCGAAGTTGCATTCCCCTTGAGAAGATTACTTATTGTATTAGGAATAGACATAGTTTGTTCATCAAAATTTGGCAACCTTATTTTGATTAATACTTAAATGCCCAGATTGTATAATTTATTTTGATATTTGTCAATTAGTACACTCCTTATTAGAAATGTAAAACTTTTAAAATGATGTGACTTTGAGATGTTGAACTTTGCTCCTGTTGCTTTTACTTTTCTATTTTCTTTTGTTTTATCTCCCTCTATTTTCTGCTGTCTGTCCCCTTTTCTTTCAAACCTGGAGAGGGGACGCTGGGAGAAGAGAGACTCTCCTTTCCTTTTATTTTTTTCAGACCTTATGAATGGTTTCTATGATTTTATATTCAATATATTATTGTTATATTAATTGAGCCCTATGTTCTGTATTTTCTTAAGACTTAAATAAAATATTTAAAAAATGCCCACTGAAATTTACATCCATGTCTATTCTGGAATGACAGCCCTATACTCCAAAAATATCACATTTGACTCCTAAAAACAAAAAAGTGAGATTTTTGCACTGCAACTTTCCCACACAGAGGTTGTCTGCTACCACAGCAACCTACAAAGAATATTTAAAAATTGAAGCAGAATTAATTATTAAAAATCAAAACAAAACGATTCTGTAAAATTCTGGACCATCAGATACCAATAGATTTAAAAGCCACCATGTCTACATTCTTCTACGATTCGAGATCACTAAAGTAATATTATAAATAACATGAAATCATTTTTACCATTACATTTTAATTGATTACTTCTGCAGTAGAATTATGGAGCATTAACTACAGGTAGTGGTTGATTTAAATATTATATCACTGCTAATCAGTAACTCGTTACCAATTGATTGAAATGAACTGTACGAGAGATAGTTATTGGAGTGAAGGAAAGAGAAGTCAGTACATCAAATAAATTTAACAGTATTGTTTTTCTAATGTAATAATTAGATATTTTTTTAGATTCAAGAAGAGAACTTCGCATCCATAGATCGTTGCCACTCTAAAATGTAATACACACAAACTGCCTCTTAAAAATATAAACATTATTGATTTACAACCACCTTTCAATGGCTCAGAAACCATTTCTTGGTACAGAGCCACAAAAAGTTACTTAGTTTTACTTTATTAACATAGTCAAAGAACTTTTAATAACATACCAACACTTACCAGTAATGAGCTCCCTCATTTCAGCATCGACAGTTTTTCGTAACAAGCGCAATAGAGCTGGGATTCCACCAGCATTCTTCACAGCTATTTTATTGTCATCAGTTGTTCTTCCGTAAACTAGATTGCGCAGGGCACCACATGCATTCTTCTGTACTTCGAGGACTTTATGATCCAGAAGATTAACTAAGTATTTAATTCCACCCAATAAGCACACCTGGGCAAATAAGTTATATAACTCACTTTAAATATTATTGTCAATAGAAAATTAGTTGATATTTCAAAGATAAACCATTAATATCCTTCTAAATCGACATTATCAAACACTCACCATATTATTTAGATCAATGAGAAAGGCCACAGAGTCCAAAATTTAACATTCAATCTCTCTGACCAGAAAATGTAAAATTCATCATTCAGCATTGAGACCATATTCACTGAAATTACTTGAAGGATCAGCAAACTTGGCAGAGTGATTCACTTGCTTGTTTTAGAAACAAATCAAAGAAATTCAGCCTCTCCATGGAAAGGATATAGCTTGTTTTACTTGACTGATAGCAGTCTGATACTTGGGTTGAAAATTGAAAATTATATTTACATGTGTTTTAGTTTATTTTCACATTCTCTCATTCTCCTTTCTAATTGGTTGCATGGTCCAACCCCATTTAGTGATAATCTATTTACATTTTCTTTTCCAAAGCAATAATGAAATAAGCTTACTAGGTAGGGGCCATTAAAGAGCAGATTAATTCATCTTATCCTGACAAACTTTGTCAGAAACAATAGCTTTTACTGAATAACAAAACTTTCCACATTTGGTGTGAGTGATGTCAGAAATCGGCACTTTTGCCCAAAAATATTAACTATTTTATTGAGACTTCTTCAAGCAATCATAGACGGTTGTTTGATGAACAATTATTTTACAGCTAGTGATGTGCTCATTAAGAAGTTTAAATTACTATACTTAATATATGCCAACAGTTATGCTTCAAATATTGTAATGCTGTGAAATAGTAATTTTACTAGGATTAATTAAATACATCAATTTCAAAACTATATTCCCTTTCACCAAATAGTCTATTAAAAAATATTCAGTTTGATCATCCACATGACCAGGAGACAGTACATGGAAAAGGATTAGTATAACTATGCACCATTTCCATTTCTATAGAATAAAAGTAGGCAAATATTCTATATGGCTTCATATTTTTTTTTAACATGAAAGCTTCTTTATAGCATCATTTCAACATATAGAAAATTGAAATGCCAGTCATTCCCACTAAATTTTTTAATGCCAGTAGGTAAATGTTTCAACAAAACAAACCAGTTCACATATTAAAAGGCATGCAAAAATAATTTTTTCATCTGCAAGTGAATAGAGGCAAAAAATTATTTTAAAAAAAGATTTAAGTTGCATAAATGGCGTTACTGTTTGCTTCAAGTTTTAACTTGTAAATTTGTTCGCCCATCCTTAATATAAACTTTAATTTGTAGTGGTTGAACATGATCTTCAGCTTGCCTAAATTAAGTATAGAAGTCAATTTTTGCTAGTTCACACATAAAATTCACTTGATTGCAGCATGTTTATAATAATGTGTAAAAAAAACCCCACCCCTATTTAAAGCAAATAAATTGTATTAACTTCAGCCATGTTTCTTTCCTGTATCTTCCAGGACATTATAAAATCTTAAGATATTAAAATTATATATGTCCAAATGCCAAACAAAAAAATGTTTAATGCAATTTTCCATTTGCCATTAATAACACTGCCAATATATTTTAAATATCCATTACTTTCACAGATGTGCAAGTACAATGAACACAATTTTGCAGCTTTGTTTCAAAGTCTCTCATTATTACAAATTTCAATTTCCTTCAAAGGAAAAAACATGAGGAAAAACATCAAAATGCTATTGCCAAGACGGAACAGGGATATTCATTCCTATCCAGCCAGGATGCTGGTCAATTCCTGTCATTGTACTTGATTCACTTTGGATGGACAGCATAATAACAAATTAGGATTGATCCTGCAGTTTTATAATCAGGGATATCAAGATTGGCAAAAACAAAGCTATAGTTTTTGGTGTCAATTATAAACTCTGTACCTTTTAATCATGATTTTTCATCTTTAAACACAGAACAACCTCTTTTAAATCGTGATGCAAAGAGGGGTAGATTAATGATTTATCTAGCATTTTACAATCATGCAGAATTTTATTCCATCACATTATGCAACTGATGCATTCTTTACTCCTCAACTCCAGCCATACGACTAACTTTTGAAAAAAAATGTTTAAGAACTCGGCATGCAAATCAGAATGTATGTCAAACAGGTAAATCAAAAATCAACATGTATGAGAATCATGCAATTCCACATGTAAGCAATCCCACAATGAGCTCTGTAATTGAAACATTCATCCAGGATGCTGATTATCAGAACTGAATGTCTGACAACCTGCCTAACAGAACACAGGTTGTACACAGATTAGAAGATAGACCTGGGTGTCCTCCAAGTTTAGCGAGAACTTGATCCCTCATCTTCAAGTAGTTGACAAGAAGAGAACAGAATGAACCAAAGAAAGTATGTGCAAGTGGATAACAGAAAAAATCATTTTTCTTGGTTTTATTTTCCCTGAACCCACGTCCTTTATGTTAAAAGCCTACCTAAATGGATGTAAATTAATAAAGATAATTAGCTAGCATGCATCAGGAACATTCTCAATTTACAGAAAGTTTTAATTTAAATTTAGGAACTAATATTAGTAAAATGAAGAATTTTCAGTGGTAAAGACTGAAATTATAATTTGTAGGTGTCTTGCAGTGCACATTGTTCAAATTGCACGAATGATGGTTTGTTTATAATTTAAGTGTTCTATATCTCACTTTGTCTTTTATACCTTGTGTCCTGAGAATTAAAACAGACTCATACCTCTGTTTTCACTTTGTTATCTCCAAAACAGAGGTGCTGTAAATAGGCTGCTGCATTAGCTTGAACTGAAGGAAACTGATGTTGGAGCATATGAATCACTTCTGGTAACTCTGGATCTCGCCAAGCAAACTCCCTGATTTAAAGACATAAACATTAGTAAACTTCTTCTATCAACTTTTACAAATTAGGCAAAATAATCACTTGGTACGACAAAGTTCTTCCTAGCCTCCCATACTTCATACTCTATTGGAATATAAAGTAACATTTTCTTTTCTGATTTGAGGATAACTGATTCTGCAATCTTTAATAATGATCTTCTTGTTCATGGCAAATTGTGTCTACTTGTAATAACTATATAATAATTATTATTTTAAATATATAGTCATTCAGGCTTCTGTAATTTTGATTGGTATTTTTGGTTCAATGTTCCATGTTTAAAAATTCATCATATTCTAAAACTACAGATTTGATAAGCTTGTAGTGAATGCTACAGCAGGGCATTAAAACAAGACACTGATATGAGATGAGTACAATCGATACTAACTTTATTGACAGTTTGCCCTGCCTTTATATAGGCCCACTGGCCTGGTTGTTACGCCGCTTCCGGCAGAAATGATGTCACCGGCTTTCCGGCCATGGATAAGCTGGGGTTCCTGTTGGTGCTCACTGTTTCCTGTAGTGTGGCTGGCAGCCGTGAAAAAAGCTGATTTAGTCGGCGTGGCCTTGCAGGATTGCCACGTTCGGAAGCCAACTTATGTGTTGGGATGCTGCGGGCTGCTACAAGCTTACTTTTCATGCTTTTAAAAATATTTTTATTGAAATTTACAATTACACAAAATTAAACTGCACGGTTATATTTTAAGAAAAAATTGCAGAAGAAAAAAAAAGAAAAAACCATTTGGTCAAAACCTCTTCCATTTAGCAAAGTCAGGAAAAAAAAACCTAACACGTGGATATCAAATGACGACAACTCGGAAACCGACAACACAGCATTAAAGTTTAGATCAGTCTTAAAACTTCAGATTATGGTCATGGTCCATAAAAGGACCATATGTCTTTAAGAAATTAGTATTTGAATCTTTAATGGCATATCTAATTTTTTCCAAACTTAAACAGGATATATCATTCAACCATTGTGTATATGTAGGTGGAGTGTTATCCTTCCATTTGATCAATATTGCATGTCTGACCACCAATGAAGTAAAAGATAAAATTCAGTTTTGAGATGAAGTCAATAAAACATCATCATCATGATTATCCAAAGAGAGCAATTAAAGGGCAAGGTTCCAATTTAACTCAGAGTGTGTGGAAAAATATCTTTCCAAATTTTTTCTACATTAGGGGAAAACCAAAACATGTGAACGAAGGAAGCATCCACAATTTACATTTGTCACAGAGGATTTATATCAGAAATAAAAATAAGCTAATTTAGCTTTAGATAAATGTACTCTATGATTCACTTTAAATTGCAATAAACAATGTTGTGCACAAAGGGAGGTCGTATTAATCAAATTACAAATGGAATCCCAAACCTCCTCAGAAAATTAAAGATTCAAATCCTGTTCCCAATTGCTCTTGATCTTAACTAAAAGGGCTGTTCTTAAATCAAGTAAGAACAATTTGAGAGAAAGTGGAAATCCAAAAGTAAATCAAAAGAATTTGCCTTAGGAAAATTGGAAATCAAAATTAACAAAATGTCTAATTTTTAAATGTCTAAAAAATGTGTATCTAGTAAATTAAATTTTGCCACTAATTGTTCAAAACAAGCAAAACTATTAAGAATGAAAGGTCTTTGAAACATTTAATACCCAACCTATGCCATTAAATCATTAAAAACTGTGTCTTGCAAAGAAGGTTAAAAAAAAAGTGATTAGATATAATGTCTTCTTTGGCTTGGCTTCGCGGACGAAGATTTATGGAGGGGTAATGTCCACGTCAGCTGCAGGCTCGTTTGTGGCTGACAAGTATCGAAATCCAAAAAACCTTCTAAATTGCGCCCACATTCTCAAATTATGTTTATTTATTGGATTAATACTTATCTTATATAAAGAGGAGGATAAACAGGAACCTAAAATTGCTAACAAAGAAGTATTCTTTGTGAAATTCAATTCTATTTCTATCCATAAAGGGCAGTCAACCAAATTATCAAACTATAATAAAAATTACTTACGTACAGTGACCGCCCAATAATACAATTGAAAAATTGGGAAGTGCCAGTCCACCATTCCTTTTAGCTCTTTAAAGATGAGCTTTATTTAAGTGGGGGGGGGGGGGGGGGAAAGCTACATTTAAATTAATGCATTTTTCTTTAAATAACAAGTACTATCCAGAAATATCTTACTCTTTCATCAGCTCATTAAACTCTCAAGTCAAGTTTATCGTCATCTGATGAAACAGCGTTCTCAGGTCCCAAGTGTGAAACATGCAGACACACCACCGGGCACAACACACATGCAGACAAATAATACATATGCAGGACAAGTATTTTAATCTATAAAAAGAAATAAATATTGTTTTGTACAATTGAGAGTCTCGGATGGTTAGTGTGAGCAGTTCCTTTGTTTGTTCATAATTCTCACTGCCTGTGGGAAGAAGCTACAGATTACTCTGGAGAAAATTGCTCCCTTATTTCCTTTTCCAATACTTTGGAAGGCATTAGAGCTACCTCTTACTTTCATTAGATAGATACATCAAATGGGCTTGGTCATTTATAATGATCTTGTGATACACTTGTGTTAAGTTGAGAATGTCAGTACGGCTGGATTTACTGTATCTTCTAATTCAGTCACTGCTATTTATTCTAAATGAACAAATCAAATATAAACGCAATTGTAGTTGGTAAGATGTACATTGTCCCACGTATAGTTCAATAATTCAATCCCAATTACACCTGCCTTGGATCCTTCTGTATGCTGTCAATTGATGGGGATCTTGTTGTAGTTTCATCAGCTGGAATGTTATAATGAAGTCTAGAATAATTAGATTCAGTTGGCCGGTATGGAACTACTCTGTATGGATCACCATAATTGCCCATTGAATTTAGAGCAAAGTTACTTCTTTGGTAAGTCATTGTGCTACGTTGACTGGCTGATCGTTGCAAATTTCCAATGGCTATAAATAAGAAAAAAAATTTGACAAATTAAACTTTTAAACACTGAACAGATACGCCTAAACAAACCAGGATTGTAAACTAATTTTCGACAAAGCAGGAATGTTAGATTACTATTTCATGAAGTGATTAGAATGTATTTAATACATAGAACCAGTTTACAATTATGGCTAATTTGGTGGTGTGGTAACAAGCTACATTGCATGAACTATTTTTATTTATTGATAGAAATTTAAAATCCCCACTTATATGAGTCCTAGATTTCAAAATATATTTATATTTATCATTCACTAATGTATGTCAGACACACTAACAAAGTTCGACATTATCCCAAGTTCTCCAGATGCTACTACAACTATTCTTAACAATGATGAAGTAAACCACATTAATGAAAATACATTCAGCTTGTATCTTTTAAATCCCTTATTTAATTCCACACTGGTTTAAAGACTATTACTGAAGTATCTACTTAAAACACATTAAATTTCAACTGTTTACTCACCAATTATTTGCCTTTGTTATTAAATGCATGCTAGAGTCCAATGCACAAATTCAATGTGCAATATTATATTTGAGAAAAAAAACATTATTCCCTGAATACAATTCCAGAAAAAGTGCAATTTTTCCTGAGCAATATTACACAGTTCTTGTTAAAATAAATGCATTTAATTAGCTAATTACTTTAAAAGAAATTTTCCAACTACAAAATGTTTAGTGATTTTACTTGGAGTTAACTTTTTAAAGAATGTACAGCAATTCCATTCATTTTCAACTTCAGACATTACGAAAGAACAGATGCTGACAGTATTGATACCCATATAGACCCATAAGCCTTGGCCTGGAAAAGTCTATCCCAGGACGTCGTGGGAAGCAATGGAAGAAATTGTGGGTGTACTGACAGAGATATATGCATCTTCCTCAGCTAGGAGTGAGATACCAGAAGGCTGAAGTAATTTACCTTTAGTTAGGAACAGCTGCAAAGACAAGCTAAGGCATAGTTTAAGAATGCAGGGAAGGCCATTTAAGACAGAAATGAGGAGAAATTTTTTTACCCAGAGAGTTGTGGATCTGTGGAATGCATTGCCACAGAGGGTAGTGGGGGTGGATTCGCTGGATAGATTCAAGAGAGAGTTGGGCAGGGGAATTAAGGGTTACGGGGATAAGGCTATTGAAAGGGAAAGATCAGCCATGATTCGATAAATGGCGATGCTGGCTCAACGGGCCAATTAGCCTACTCCAGCACCTACTGACTATTGAATTAGATAGAGGTTACTGGAGGGGATTCTGAGAGACAGGATTTATCTTCATTTTGGAAAGCAAGTACTGATTAGGGATAGTCATCATGACTTTGTGCATTGGAAATTGTTTCTCACAAATTTGTGTTTTTTGAAGAGATTGATGAAGGCAGTTCAGTAGACATTGCCTACATTGACTTTCGAAAGGCTTTTGACAGAAGTTCCATGGGGTAAGGTGGCCTGGAAGGTTGGATCACATGGGATCCAGAGTAAGTTAGCAAAATGAATACTGGCTTTGTGGAAGGAGACAAAGAATGGAAGCAGAGGGTTGTTATTCAGATTGGAGGTCTGTGACCAGTGATGTGGAGCAGGAAGCAGCACTTGAACCACTATTATTTGTTAAATATTTTAACAATCTGCACAAGAATGCTGAGAATGAGAATGAAAAATGTGACTTTCAAAATTACTTTTGGAATATGGAGTTTCCTGGCAAGGTTAGTACTTGGCCCAGCCACAGATATCTGGAGAAATGTATGTGTCGTATAAGATGACTCTGTATAGGATGACCCTTGGAATTTCCACTTAAAACGTTTGAGTGATACCCTTTGTATATGACGCCCTCCCCAAAAAATCTAGCACTTACCGCTGACTAGTGGATGCTATTAAAAGCAAATAACAACATTTTAATAGCTAATTATCATGCAAAGGTTTAAATTTTATTTGGATAAACGAATTTCAGATCCTATTACAGACCATTTATTAGCCTGTGCAGAGTCGACAGCAGTTAGACCGGGAGGTTGGACCCTGTGGAAGAGTGCTGAGACTTCCCCAATAACTAATGGGGCAAGTGCGAGATTGCTTTGGAGCTGCAGGAAGATAGCAGTGGTGTTACAATTTCAGCATCAAGGTAATTTTAGACCCTTTGTACTGGATGACCCCCATTTTAAGTTTAAGATCATTCTACACAACGGCATATATAGTACAATAGCTTACATGGCCACTTCAGAGACAGTTTGGCAGGAATAACAAAACCTGAATCTTGGAAGAACTCATGAAAAATCTGTGCTGGGGAAAGGCATGTAGAACCAAGAACATTATAACATAGAAACAGGCCCTTTGGCTTTTCTAGTCAGTGCTGAACTATTATTCTGCCTTGTCCCACTGACCTGCACCCAGACCACAGCCCTCCACAACCCTCTCATCCATGTACCTTTCCTAATTTTTCTTAAATGTGAAAATTGAGCCCGCATTTCCCACTTTGGCTGGCAGCTTGTTCCACCCTCCCACAACTCTCAATGTGAAGAAGTTTCCCCTAATGTTCCCCCTAAATATTTCCCCTTTTAGCCTTAATCCATGTCCTCTGGTTTGTGTTTCACCTAACTTCAGTGGAAAAAGCCTACTTGCATTTACTTTTTGTATAGCCCTCATAATTTTGTACTGTATATCAAATCTCCCTGCATTCTCCTGCACTCCAGGGAATAAAGTCCTAACCTGTTTAATCTTTCTCTGTAGCTCAGTTCCTGAAGTCTGGCAACATCCAAGTAAATCTTTTCTGCACTCTTTCAATCTTACTGATATCTTTCCTGTAGTTAGGTGACCAAAACTGCACACAATACTCCAAAATTGGCCTCACCATAACATCTCAACTCCTATACTCAATGCTTTGATTTACAAAGGCCAAAATGACAAAATTCCTCCTTCTGATCCTATCTACCTGATGCCTCTTTCAGGGAATTAGGTATCTATACTCCCAGATACCTCTGTTCTACTACAGTCATCAGTGCCCTACCATTTACTATACATGCCCTACCTTGGTTTGTCCTTCCAAAATGCAACACCTCACACTTATCCGCATTAAATTCCATCTCCTATTTTTCAGCACATTTTTCCAGCTGGTTCAGATCCTTCTGCAAGCTTTGAAAGGCTTCCTTATTGTCCACAATACCTCTAATCTGTAAACTTGCTGATCTAATTTACACATTATCAGCCAGATCATTGATATAGATGAAAAACAACAAGAGATCCAGCACTGATCCCAGAGGCACGCCACCAGTCACAAGCCTCCAGTCTGAGAAGCAATCATTCATTATCACTCTCTGACTTCTCCTGTATAGCCAATATCAAATTCAGTTTACTACCTCACCATGAATACAGGACCTTCCTGATTAACCTCCCATGTGGAATCTTATCAAAGGCCCTACTAAAGTCCATGCAGACAACATCTACATCCTTTCCCTCATCAACTTTCCTGGTAACCTCCTCCTTGCGACAACTGCTGACATTTGGGGTTGAGACACTACCTTAGGATGTTTTATTGCTTGCTCAGGGCATTGGAATAATTCTGGGGGTTTCAATGATGTAAAACATTTCAGAAATTCAATTGAACACCATACCAGGTGTGGTGACTGAAGCTCCTCCTGAAAATAAACATGCATGTTGAGACAGTGGTCAAGAAGGCAAATGCAATGCTGGTGTTAATTTCAAGAGGAATAGAATATAAGAGCAGGGATGAGATGTTGAGGTTTTATAAGGCATGGGTGAGAGCTTACTGAGTATTGTGAGCAGTTTTGGGTGCCTCATTTAAGAAAAGATGGAGAGAAGGTTCATTGGGATGATTTCAGGAATGAAAGGGTTATCATATGAGGAGCATTTGACAGGTCTTGGCCTGCATTTGCTGGAATTTAGGATGAGGGGGAATCTCATTAAAATATTTCAAATGTTGAAAGGCACAGTCAGAGTAGATATAAAAAGGTTATTTCTCATGATGGGAGAGTCTGGAACAACAGGGTACAACTTCAACATTAAAGGGTGTCCATTTTGAACAGAGATGTGTAGGAATTTCTTCAGCCAGAGAGTGGTAAATCTGTGTAATTTGTTGCCAGAGCCAGGCCATTGGGTGTATTTATGGGCTTAGAGTTACTACACACACTCTATTATCCAGACTGCATAGGTGAACACCAAAACTTGGTTACCATCAACAGTATTTAGGCTGGATTACTCGCTCAAACAAAGGCCAAGTTTTTCTGTAGTGTCTGTCACTTGTACCTCAGCAATTTCTTAGATTTAACCAAGCTCTACAAATATACATCTGTCTGTTTGACATCGATTTTTTGTGAAAATTAATAATTTATAATCTATGTTAAAGGTTACACTGCTCTTAAGCAGGCCCTAAGAAAGATGATGAACAATATGATGCATTAAGTCAGCATTGTAAACAACTTGTCAAACAAATGACGCACAGCAATACTTCTGGTACAATAGTAAATTATATTTCCGTACAAATAAATAATACTTCAGTAACATATAGGGGTTGTATTTTAATAGCCTCAGCTAAATCTACAATTTCAGCACTAATTTGTTAATAGAGCACATAACAAAATAGGTACAAGAGTTAGCTGCCTGGCCACATTTTGCCTCCACTTTCGAGTCAACATACATTTAAATGACTAGCTTCTAAGATTAAAATTGTTTTCTTCAGTAGCCCACATTATTGAGCACAAAAAAGAAGAAAAAATCTCTACCTGAGCCTGCACGAAATACTGCAGTTTGAGTCCCGTGGTGAAGCTCCACACCTGCATGAGTGGGGCTGCAAAAAACTGGGCTTTGAAGTGTTCTTCCTTCATAGATGGGAGTAATATGCAAATCAGGTGACATAGCAGATCGCAATTCATTTCCCATTTGACTATGCTGACTGGCATATGAACTACGTAATCCTGTAAAACAACAGAATCAACAATGGATTGTTCAAGTAGATTTCATTTGATATACACAGATGATTAAACATGGCCTAATCCTCATTTTGATCAGTACTGTTGTGTCATACAAAGTAACAGACAGTAAATGGGCCTAAACTATAAATAAAATGTTTCTTATCATTAACAAAATATTAGCTAATAAAATACTATGTATCAATGCTAATTGAACTTTACTCTCACGACCAAAAGTTCATGAAACTCAGGAAAAATCCAAACCATCTGATCTGTAAAATGGTCTTCTGACGTCCATAAATTTAATATGGAATTCACGAGAATGTGGATAGCTGAGGCCAAGAGTATTGATAAAGTTAAGGGGAAGTTGAAAGACCCAAGACAAAAAGGAATAGATGACTTAGATGAAGAGGGTGTTACAAGAGACTTGTGTAAATATGAGTCAGCTTTGATCATTTCGCCAATTTCTAAGATGATATCCTAGAAGATATAACTGACATTTGGATTAGTGATATTTGGTGAATAAACTAGAAGGAATACCCCTACTTGAACTTCATCACACTAATCAACAGTTCTTGTGGAGAACTCTATCCTATTATGTGGGATTACAATCTTTCTATCCGGGGTTGGATTCAAAGTAGGGGTCTATGAGGGCTCCATGTTAACAATTAAATATTCACAAAAAAAACTTGTCATGCTAATCTGCCCCAGCTGTTGATCTGCAAGGCATCTGTGGAATCCCCAAAATAGTCTTAGACCTTTATTGTGAGTGTGTGTGAACAAATGGGGTGTCCCTAAATAAGACTGAGAATGACTGCTCTTGAGAGTTGTAGATTTGCAAGGTTATGGCCCTTTTTAAAGGTAAGATGGATAATAAACTCATTTAAATATTGTCATTCAATTAATGTAAATAGTGAGAAATTCAGAAACAAATTAATCAATGTAACTTAAGCAAAATTAATTAGCTTTTAATTAACAAGGGCTAATTAGTTAAAACTAAAGAAAAATTCCACTACAAGTACCAGAGGATTGATTTACAGTCATTCTCAACAGGGGGCCATACATCAAGACAATCATAGAACCACAGAACTACAGCACAGAAACAGGTCCCTTCAGACCTTCTAGTCTGTGCTGACCTGCACCCAGTCCATAGCCCTCCATAACTCTCCCATCCACATACCTGTCTAAATTCTTCTTAAATGTTAAAATTGAGGCTGCATTCACCACTTCAGCTGGCAGCTCATTCCACATTCCACCACTGAGGGAAAAAGATCCCCCCTCACGTTCTCTCTAAACCAGTGGTTCTCAACCTTTTTCTTTCCACTCACATACCACTTTCAGTAATCCCTATGCCATCAGTGCTCTGTGATTAGTAAGGGATTGCTTAAGGTGGTATGTGAGTGGGAAGGGAAGGTTGAGAATCACTGCTCTAGACCCAATTGTTACAGAAATATTTTGCTTTAGAAAAACTGACATTGGTCCATTTCCTTTGGAGTTATGAAACATGCTCATAACAAGTCAAATAGGTATGATTAAAACAGTGATTTTCAAACTTTTTCTTTCCACCCATATACCACCTTAAGCAATCCCTTACTAATCGCAGAGCACCTTTGGCATAGGGAATACACCTATGTAGCAGAAAAAAAAGGTCGAGAACCACTGCCCTAAACTTTTTCCCTTTCACCCTTAACCCATGTCCTCTGGTTTGTATCTCACCTACCCTCAGTGGAAAAAGCCTACCTCTCCTACCTATATTTATTCTATCTATTCCCCTCATGATTTTAAATACCTCAATCAAATCTGCTTCATTCTTCTACACTCCAGGAAATAAAGTCCTTTCCCTTATAACTCAGTTCCTGAAGTCAGGGCAACATCCTAGTAAATCTCTGCACCCTTTCTATCTTTCCTGTAGTTAGGTGACCAAAACTGCGATATATCTCTGAGGGTGACATCAGAACATCATTCAAAAGGGTAAACTCTCGCAAGGCATCAGGCCCTTATGGCGTATCTAGCAGGGTACTGAAAATCTGCGCCAACCAACTAGTCAAAATGTTCACTGAAATTTTCAACCTCTCATTGCGGCAGTCAGAGGTTCCCACCTGCTTCAAAAGAGCATCAATCATCCCGGTACCCAAGAGTAGTGTGGGCTGCCTCAACGACTACTGCCCAGTAGTATTAACTTCTACTGTGATGAAATGCTTTGAGAGGCTGGTCATGGCCAGAATTAACACGTACCCGAGCAAAGATCTAGACCCACTGCAATCTCACAGTCGCTCCACAGAATATGCAATATCACTGGCTCTCCACTCAGCTCTAGATCACCTCGAAAACAGCAATTCATACATAGGGTGGCTCTTCATTGACGACAACTCGGCCTTCATTACCGGTCAAGTGTTGGTCAAGAAGCTACAAACTCTAGGCCTCTGAACCCCACTCTGCAATTCGATCCTTGACTTTCTCATTGGAAGACCAGTCAGTATGAATTGGAAACAACATCTCCTCCTCACTGATTATCAACACTGGCGCACCCCAGGGATGCATGCTTAGCCTACTGCTCTACTCGTTATGCACCCATAACTGTGTGGTCAGACACAATTCCAATGCCATCAACAAGCTTGCTGATAACACAACAGTTGCTGGCAGAAATGCAAACAGCAATGAGGAAGCATACAGGAGGGAGAAAGATTAGCTTGTTGAATGGGGTAACGACAACAACCTTGCGCACGTCAAAAAACAAAGGAGATTATTGTGGATTTCAGGAGGATGACAAGAGAACACGACCCAGTCCTCATCGAGGGCTCAGTAGTGGAGAGGGTCAAGAACTTCAAATTCCTGGGTGTCAACATCTCCAAGGACTTGTCCTGGAGCCTCCACATTGATGCAATCACAAAGAAGTCTGAGGAGATTCAGTATGTGGCCGAAGACTCTTTGTAAACTTCTAAAAGTGTACCGTGGAGAGCATTTTGGCTGGTTGCATCACTGCCTGGTATGGAGGTGCCAACTCTCAGGACCAGAAAAAAACTCCAGAGGCTTGTTAACTCAGCCTGCGATATCATAGGTACCAGACTTCACTCCATCGAGGACATCTACATGAGGCAGTATCTTAAAAAACCAGCCTCTATCCTCAAAGATATCCACTACCCAGGCCATGCTCTGTTCACTCTGCTACCATTGGGAAAAACATATAGGAGCCTAAAGACAAGAACTCAACAGCACAAGGACAGCTTCTTCCCTGCTGCCATCAGATTCCCGAATAATCAATGATCCAAAGACACTGCCATACCTTTTGTGCATTATCATTTTTTTATAGTAATGTTGTAAGATGGTTATAATATGAATATTTGCATATGACGTTGCTGCAAAACACTGAATTTCGTGACTTGTTTAGAACAATAAATTCTGATTCTGATAACTGCATACAATACTCCAAATTTGGCCTCACCAATGTCTTATACAACTTCCCAATAACATCCCAACTTATATGCTCAATACTTTGAATTATGAAGGCCAATATGCCAAAAGCTCTCTTTACAATCCTCATCACTTGTGACGTCACTTTCAGAGAATTATGTATCTGTATTCCCAGATCCCTTTTGTCCGCGTTAAATTCCATTTGCCATTTTTCATCCCATTTTTCCAGCTGGTCCAGATCCCTCTGCAAGCTTTTAAAACCTTCTTCGCTGTCCACAACGCCTCCAATCTTAGTGTCATTTGCAAATTTACTGATCCAATTTACCACATTATCATCCAGATCATTGATGTAGATGACAAACAACAATGGTTCCAGCACTGATCCCTGTGGCACATCACAAGTCACAGGCCTCCAGTCTGAGAAGCAAACATCTACCACTACTCTCTGGCTTCTCCCATCCAGCCATTGTTGAATCCACTTAACTACTTCACCATGAATACTGAGCATATGAACCTTCCTGACCTACCTTCTTAGTAGGCCATTGTCAAAGGCCTTAGTAAAGTCCATTTAGATAACATCCACAGCCTTTTCTTCGTTAACTTTCCTGGTAATCTCCTCGAAAAACTCTATAAGAGTGGTTAAACACAACCTGCCATGATGTTCCTTCACAATGTCTGCTAAAGGAACCTTGTGTCTTCTTTTGGCCTTCCTAATTTCTTTCGTGAAGTTTATCTTGCTTTTTGAAATGCTCCTCAAGTACCTTATTTGCTCCGTGTTGCCTATACCTGCTATACACCTTCTGAGACAGATCCCCAATATCCCTAAAAAAACAAGGTTCTCTCTGGCAACTAACTTTGCCTTTAATCCTGAAAGGAACATACAAACTCTGTACTCTCAAAAGAGTGAAAAACAAAAGTCTGCAGGTGGTGTGATTGTAGTAAAAACACAGATATGCTGGAGGATCTCAGCAGATCTTTTCAGCGTCCATAATAGCAAAGATATATTAATGACTTTTCTTCAAGAAATAAGAAGAATGAGCCAGAAGAAGTAAATCTCAGAAAGTCTCAGAATTCAGTCAGTGCTGGCTGGGAGAGGAATCCAGACCAACAAAAGGTGTTAATTGGATATGATAAGGGATAAGAAAATCTTAGTTTTTTTTGGATGCTGAATAGACCAGTCAAGTTCTTCCAGCATTTCTGTATTCTGTACTCTCAAAATATCAACTTTGAAGGTCTTCCACTTACCTTGCACTTCCTTACCCAAAAACAACATTCTCAATTCCTCAAAATTGGCCTTTCTCTAATTTAGAATCTTAACCCAAGGCCCAGACCTAGCATTCTCCATAATTAACTTAAAACTAATGGCATTATGATTACTGGACTCAAAATGTTTCCCTACCCACACTTCTGTCACCTGATGTGTCTCATCCCCTCAAGGGATATCCAGTATTGCACTCTCTCTGGTCAGTACCTCTATATATTGACTCGTGGGCTGAAATGGCCTGTTACTGTGCTGCAAGTTTAAATTTAAAACATTTAATTTAAAAAAAATTTAAACTTTCCTGAACATATTTGATAAACTCTAAGCCATCCAGCCTTTTTACAGTATGGAAGTACCAGATAATATGTGGATAATTATTTTCCAGAACTCGATAGACTCAGGATTAGTACCCATGGATTGGAGGGTAGCTAATGTTACCCCACTATTTAAAAAGGGGGGTAGAGAAAAAGCGGGGAATTATAGGCCGGTGAGCCTTACATCAGTAGTGGGCAAAATGATGGAATCCATTATTAAGGATGTAATAGTGGAGCATATGACTAGCAGAGAAGGGATCGGACGGAGTCAACATGGATTTACAAAAGGTAAATCGTGCTTGACAAATCTACTGGAATTCTTTGAGATGGTGACAGGTAAAATAGATGGGGGAGAGCCAGTGGATGTGGTGTACCTGGACTTCCAAAAGGCCTTCGATAAGGTCCCGCATAAACGACTGGCTTCCAAAATCAAGGCTCATGGGACTGGGGGCAAAGTATTGATGTGGATTGAGAACTGGCTGGCAGGTAGAAGACAGAGAGTTGGGATAAATGGCTCGTTTTCTGAGTGGCAGGCGGTGACCAGTGGGGTACCACAGGGATCTGGACTGGGACCCCAGCTGTTCACAATTTACATTAATGATCTGGATGAGGGGATTGGATGTAATATCTCCAAACTTGCAGATGACACTAAGCTAGGAGGGGTTGTGTGCACGGAAGAGGGGGTCAGGAAGCTCCAGTGTGATTTGGATAAATTGAGGGACTGGGCAGATACATGGCAAATGCACTACAACGTGGATAAATGTGAGGTTATCCACTTTGATAATACAAACCGGAGGGCAGATTACTATTTGAATGGCAATAGATTAAAAGATGGGGAAGTGCAGAGAGACCTAGGGGTACTTGTACATCAGTCTCTGAAGGCGAGCATGCAGGTACAGCAGGCGGTTAAAAAGGCAAATGGTAGGTTGGCCTTCATATCAAGAGGGTTTGAGTATAGGAACAAGGATACCTTACTGCAGCTGTACAGGGCCTTGGTGAGACCCCACCTGGAGTATTGTGTGCAGTTTTGGTCACCTTATCTAAGGAAGGATGTTCTTGCAATGGAGGGAGTGCAGAGGCGATTCACCAGGCTGATACCTGGAATGGCAGGAATGACTTATGAGGAAAGATTGCGCAAATTGGGATTGTACTCGCTGGAGTTTAGAAGATCGAGAGGGGATCTCATAGAGACATATAAAATTCTGGCAGGACTGGACAGAATGGATGCAGATGGGATGTTTCCAATGATGGGAAAATCCAGAACCCGGGGCCATGGTTTGAGGATAATAGGCAAACCATTTAGGACCGAGACGAGGAGGAATTTCTTTACCCAGAGGGTGGTGAATCTGAGGAATTCATTGCCACAGAGGACAGTAGAGGCAGGTTCATTAAATATATTTAAGAGGGAATTAGATATATTTCTTCAGTGTAAGGGTATTAAAGGTTACAGAGAGAAGGCGGGGACGGGGTACTGAACTTTAAGATCAGCCATGATCTCGTTGAATGGCGGAGTAGGCTCGAAGGGTCGAATGACCTACTCCTGCTCCTATCTTCTATGTTTCTATGTTTTTAAAACCTACCATCACAACCTTGTGTTTCTTGCAACTGTCTGCTATCTCTCTACAGATTTTCTTCTCCAATTCTCATTGATTACTGGGCAGCCTATAATACAACTCCATGAGTGTAATCATACCCATCTCATTCCTTAGCTCCACTCATATAATCTCAGTAAATGAGCCCTCTGGTCTGTCCTCCCTCAGACCAGCTGTGATATTTTCCTTGATGATCAATGTCACTCCTCTCCCTTTCATTCCCCCCCCCCAACCCACCGTTCTATTGCGTCTGAAGCAACGGAATCCTGGAACTTTGAGCTGCCAGTCCTGCCCCTCCAACAACCAAGTTTCACTAATGGTCAGAATGTCATATTTTCATGTACGAATCCACACTCTAAACTCGTCTGCCTTTCCTACAATACTCCTTGCCATGAAATAGATGCGCTTAAGAATATTTCCACCACGTACAACCCATTAAATTCTAATGTTACATGTAATTTTCACATAATCTTTTCCCTTCTCCACTCCTCTATCTGCTCTGACACTCTGGTTCCCATCCTTCTGAATAATTTCGATATATACATGGATGGGAGTGGTATGGAAGATTATGGATGGGTGCAGGGCTTTGGGACGAGGCAGAATAATAGTTTGGCACAGACTGATGGGCCAAAGGACCTGTTTCTGTGCTGTAGTGTTCTATGGCTCTATGATTAATCTGAACAGATAATTGCAGTGTATAAAAAATGCATGTTACTTATGCAATGAATAGGTTGGGATATGAATGCATTCAGGGACATTTTGAAATGATCTGTCAATTCAGGATTCTCATTATTGCACAAATCAGAAACGTTTAAAAATATTCTTGAACAGCTTGGGACAGCCTCATAGTGAGTCTTCATGAACTGCTAATAGACAAAGTAACAGAACAAAAAGAAGAAAATAATATACAGCAATGAAGAGAGAAGGAAACTGACTGAAATTGAAGATGGATATATAGCTGTGTTGCAATGAAGATGCACATTCCAAATAAATGACAGAAAAAACTCACATTGTTCAATAACTGCAGTGTAGCTTTGTCCCCTGTCTGAACAATTCTATCCCAAAAGTACTGAGTTGTTAAAAAGATTATAGACTTAAAAGCCATTTTAAAAAAATGTTATCTTTTTTTCTCACCCCCATACCAGTAAAATAAGTTATCAAATAAAATGATCCACAGATTCAACTTTGGGAGGGTACAGACTTTAACTGGGAACAGGAATCGAAAGGTAAAGTAAGGGAATAGGTGTCATTTATTTAATTAAGATTTCAGATCATTTAACCATCAAAATAACCTCCTGCCTGAAATTGATGAGTTTTCCTTTCATGAAAACAGACCTGCAAGACTGTCTGGCCGTGTTGGTACCATCCTCTCATAGATTTCTGGTGACTGGAGACAATAAAAGTCACCATCCATGGCATGAGACCTTTGTAGAGGTGCCACCATTCGTTGTGGGACAGCAGTCATTGTGGATCTTGCTGGAGATGACGATCCAGTTTGAGCTTGGGGTGAAGAGTTTCCTCTTGTTTGTAGTGCTGTTAAGGCAAGAGGTGAACCCATTCTCAATGAAGATCCCAAAGTTTGATATGGTGATGTTGCTCTGCTGGAATTACTGAGCTGTCTTGTAACTGAACCAATTCGCCTGATTGTAGCTGGTGATGTTGATCGCTGTGTAGAGCGTGGAGAGCCTGCTCTTTGGGCTGGCAATGTTGAGGAGAAATACACTGCAGAACTGTTGGAGCGAGGTTCGGTTAATGCTGGTGAGCCATAGGCACTACCAAGTGACGTTCTAAGAGATCCCCTTGATGGTGACATTCCTGTACCATAAGATGGTGACTGGGTTCTGGATGGAACCGAGCTAACCCTCCTCATTGCCCTATTTGTGGCGGCAGAGATATTCAATGGACCCTAGTTGAAAAAGAAGACACCAAATATTTATTCTGAGAAAACAGATAAAAGCATGCACCACACAGCTGGTCAGAATTAAACAGTGCTTTTATGAGCATATACATTCTATCTTGTTTACACAAATCATTCTCTCTTTGTGCATCTTTCCTTTGACAAGTGCTTTTGGAAAAAATGGATTAAGGGTTTATATTTTATAGTTATTTTATAGAATAGTAATTCAGGGATTAGCAAAGGCACTGTTCTGGAACCTTTTGCATCTCAATTGCTTGTCCAAAGAAGATGAAATTTAAGTGCTGCTTGAATTATGGTGTAAATTATATATCCCTCATGCATATTTGGTGTCCAAATTAGCATACATCATCCAGACTATTTTGCTCAAACATCCCATGGTCTCACCAGTGGTTCTCTCAACCTTTTTATTTCCACTCACATACTACCTGCACATAAACTTCAAAGTAAGCACTTACTTGAAAAGCAAAAATCAGTGCCATTTACACAAGCAATACCACAAAGTGCCAGGTGAAAGTCTAAATCTCAGTTCTGCCAAATTCCTGATCTTACTGTCCTCCCAGTAGGAAGTCACCAACTGAAGATGACATTATTTCACAGGACAACAATAAAAAAAAGACAGAAACGAGGCTGCTCCTCCCAAACAGATTGACAGCACCATTGAGAGAATGCTTAGATGCGTGGAGATTCTGCATGCAAATTGTAAACGACCAAAGTGTAAAGGTTACAATTACAAATCAGTTGAAATCCTCAAAGTTGCTCTTGCATGTCATAAGATTTGTCCAAAACTTTAAATGACTAATGAAGCATTATCAATTCTACATTTTTTTTGTAAAACAAAAACTGCAGCTTCACCAAGTCCATACTTAATTATAATTTCATTCAATGACACACTTTTCGAAAACACTGTAAATGAAGAGCTTGGAACTTCGTCTGTTCTACTCAATTGCAAATAGAACATCCTGTTCACACAGTATTCACTGACTATTTATGATTCTCATCACAAAATTGATATGGCCTGGGGAAAGAGTTCTGAAAATGAGTCTTCAACCAAGAAAAATAATTTGCTGGGTGTTTCCTACATTTTCTGGTTTTATTGCAGATTTACAATATCTGGACCTTTTTTTGATTTTCAATCACTTGAAAATCAGATTTAGTCAACAACTTATATAAATTCATAAAACCTCAAGATGTATGAGGTCCTTTTGGAATCCCCCCATTATGTTGGTTGAAATCAGGTATGATGCTTATAAATTGGTGTTCATCTCAGATATGTTTGACATTGGATAACTTGCCACTTTCTGTTCCAAACATGCTTCCTAGATCAGAGATGGCATAATTGGGAAGAATTCTGTTGGTAAAATATTTACTCACATCTGGCTTGGAATGTGCCCAGTGCCATTTGTATCCGGTAAGATATACCAGGATGCAGAAATCAAAGGGAGAGATCAGCTGGCAGAACCCAACCAATAGGATCTGGGGCTTTCAGAGCAATTGATTTTTCACTCACAAAAATTGACCTGTGTACTTATTTAAATCTTTACTTCATTTCAAGCTATCATGTTTTAACAGAAGCTCCTTATAAGCAGATTGCAGATCATTGGAACTTACATTTCACCTGGGTATGTCTGCAACTTTTAAAAACACCTGCAAGAGCAATGGAACTGAAGTAGCATCCAACTTGAGCTATTATTATGTTTAAAACTATTGTACCTGGCCAACTGTCTGACCCTCTGGCCTAGAATTTCTTATCAGGTGATTACTGTTGATGTTGCTATGAACGGATTCCTGTATATTTCTTGGGATAGCTTTGATCAAATTCTGGCTGCTGTAGTAACTGCTAGTATCCTGGTAACCACTATCAGAATAGGAGTTCATTTGTGTGGAGCTTCGTGAGTTTCCAACAGATCCTGCACAGTTAAAGCAGATAAGTACATTTGGTTATTATAAACATGATCTTGGGAAAATACAGAACTATATTTTGTGGTAAAAAGGATTAAAAGTATGAAAATGCTGACAGACTCGATATTTAAAATTCATATACAACAGACCCTCACTTTCATGCAGAGATGTTTGTTCAGTTCCGAGAATTGGCAATTGTTCACGTCCTGTTTCAATATGAAAAGATGGGGCATGTGAGCTTTCTGAAACTCTGCATTGATTAATTCCTTCTGTTGGTTCTTCTGCAAGAAAAGATGCAAGTTAGAGCTCTTTAAGAATAAACACTTTGCAGAAATGCACCAAATGCAGTATTATTTTCATTCATCAGACTGTATCCTGATAATTTTTTATTGGCCTATTCCTATGCAGAAATGCACCGACTGATAAAGCTCTAAAACAACGAGGAAGGAATCAAGATTAAAAAAAAACTCCATCTACTTGGCCCTACCACCTCACATGTAACATGAAATTCTATGCTTTTTTTTCCTGAGCAGCCTTCAGTAATGTTTATACTGTGCAGCTGTACAAAATACATTTCCAATATTAGCATGCTTATTCCACCTGATTGAAGACAAAAATTGGACCAGATTTCAATGCACCCTAATTAAGTATTTCAGTGAGGTTTCTGCAGGTTGAGGTAGGATTTCCAAGAAGTACTATTTATTTATTAATTTACTTACTTATTCACAACATAATAGAAACAGATTCTAGCTATTGAAACCTGTCCCATCCAATAATACCCAATTAACCTACCAACCGCATATGTCTTTTTGGAGGATGAGAAGAAGCTGGAGCATCTGGGGAAAACCCACGCAGGTCAAGAGGAGAATATACCAGCTCCTCACAGGCAGTGTCAGATTCAAACTGGTGCTGTAATAGCATTGCACTAACTGCTACGCTAAATGTGCTGCCGTACTCATGGCCATCGAAAAATAATTTTGGCCAGGTTTCCAATGTAATTTTGAAAACAGACTCTTCTTAACTTCTTTCTCACGCTAAAAACTTAAATAAGAGGTCTATGTCAGGTAACAAAATCCCTCTCATCAATTGAATAAGATAACTCTCAACTTTTATACCTACAAGTGCCTCATATGAATGAATGAAATGCTACTGTAGTCACTTCTGTGTGCAATTTCCTGAGACAAGATTTGAAAACAAAAGAGAATTGATGGTGCAGGCAAGACATGGTTTGGGAGACAAGCTTTCCACTGATATATACTACAAACCCTCCAACTCCCACAACTACCTGGACTACACCCTGCCCTTCTCTCAATTTCTCCGTTACCGCCACATCTGTTCCAAAGATGAGGTCTTCCAGTCCATAGTTTCTGAAATGACCACCTTCTTCCTCACCCACATCCATTTCCTGTTCATCTGTCCTGGCCCCCTCTGCCCCCAGATGCAACAAACCTAGAATCCCCCTCATCCTCACCTACCACCCCACCAGCCTTCTCATCCAACATGTCATCTGCCGGAATTTCCGACACTTGCTACAGGATCCCACAGACACATTTTTTCCTCTCCTCCCCTCTCAGCCTTCCACAGGGACTGCTCCCTCCGCGATTCCCTCGTGCACTCATCCCTCCCCACCCATCGCACCTCAGGCACCTTTCCCCTGTGACTGTAGGAGGTGAAACACTAGTGCCCACACCTCCTCCCTCATCATGATTCATTAAACCTGCTTTTCTTTTCTTTCCCCTCTCCCTTTCCTGTCCAATTCTTTCACCCATACAACCCTACCATCACCTCCTCCCCCTCATGCTGTTGTCCCTCCCTCCTTTCTCTTTGCTTTTGCTACACGAAGGACACTGTTTGACCTGCTGAGCTTCTCCAGCATTTTATGTTTTTACTTCCACCATGGTGTCTACAGAAGTTTGTGATTTACCTTTGGTTTCAATAGCATGCCAACTTCACCGGAGGAGAGAACACCCTAGATCGAGTGTCCCTGGTCCTTACAAGGCTGCCACTCACCTCCACCTTTGATTCTTGGACCACATAACCATCCTGTTAACTCTGGCATATGGACCGCTAGTAAAGTGAATGAAGTCAGTTTGCAGGGAGATCAGGAAGTGGCAGGGGCAAGGTGCCATAGCAGCATGAAAAACTGCGTTGAGACCATGGACTGGAGCTGTTTCAGAGAGGTGGTCACCTACAATGGCTACGTAAACATCAACGAGTGCATGAGCTCAGTGACCGGCTACATTAGGAAGTGCTTCGAGGATGTTATGGAGATCAAATGCTACACCACCATGGGAACTACGCACGGTTCGACGAGAACAGACTGACTCAAAAGCTCTGTCTCTCCCTGAAGAACAGGCCCCTTGCATATTCATGGCTGAGGCAAGGAGTATCCTTTCCAGGGTGAACCCACATGAGGCAGTGAAACCAGACCATAGGCCTGATTGGGTACTGAAGGACTGCACAGACCAACTGACAGAGGTCGTTACGGAGATCTCCCAGAGCACTGAGCCATTTCAATTTGCCTACAGATAGAACAATGCTATAGCCTTGTACCTTCACTTTGTCTTGACCCACTTGGAGAACAACACCACATACACTAGGCTACTTGCTTGATTTCAGCTCAGTTTTTAATACAATCATACTCTCGGAGGCTGGTGGAGAGGTTGTCCTCGTTGGGACTCAACACCCCTCTCTATAACTGGATTCCCTAACGGAAAGAGCACAGTCTGTCTGGGTTGGGAGCAGAATCACACTGAACATGGTGCACCTCAGGGCTGTGTACTCAGCCCACTCCTGTTCAGGCTGTTGACCCACAAGTGCATTGCCAGATCTAGCTCCAACAGTTATCAAGTTTGCAAATGACACAACAGTAGTTGGCCTCATCAGCAACAATGATTGGTCACACTAAAAGAAGAGGTATAAAATCTCATGAAATGGTGCAAGAATAACAACCTGAGTCTCAACCTGGACAAGACAAAGAAGATAATTGTGTACTTTAGGAGGACCATGGACGACCACCCTCCACAGCACATTAATAGCTCGGAAGTTGAGAGATTGGAGGGCACCAAGTTCCTCAGAGTCCACATAAGAAGTGACCTATCCTGGATACATATCATCTCCTCACTTGTCAAGAAGGAACAATGGTGACTGAACTTCCTTAGAAGACTGAAGAGGGCAAGGCTACTGGCCACCATTCTGTAAATTTTCCACAGGAGCTCTATTGAGTGCACCCTGGCCAGCTGCATCACAGTGTGGTATGCTTGCTGTAGCGCATCTGATTGGAGGTCAATCCGCAGTACCATAAAAATGCTAGAGGTGATCACCGAGCTTCCTCATTGATGTGATTTACTGGGAATGTTGTTTAAAGAGGACTCAGAAAATCAAGGAGGACCCTACCCCCTTCATGCAGCATTTTCCAGCTACTCCTGATAGGAAAGAGATACAGAAGTATTAGAGCTAGAACCACCAGGATAAAGCACAGTTTCTTCCCACGGCCAGTGAGACTGCTGAATAATTGTTGAATATGCTTCAATAATTTTACGAGACTACTGTTTATTAACAATATTTGTATATTATAGGTCTCTCTCTATATAATTTGTGTCTATATGCACGTTTGCACTGTTAGCATGGTGGACCGCAGAATGCGGTTTTGTTGGGATGTACTAGTACAATCATGATAAATAAACATGAACTTGAACAGTGGAAGGAACTTTCCTGTCTTCTTTAAATGGTGGTAATAGATCCTTGTTATACCATTCACATCTAATTAAAAAGCTGGCTCCTCCATCAATGCCTGTGGCAAAATTAATTTCAGTAGTAATCGGACGTTCAAGATGTGGTGAGGAGTATCAGTTAAGAGAGAGTTTAATGTCAAAGTTAATTGCTTTTGTCTTTTCAAAATTTAGTTGGAGGGAGTCAGATGTTGGACATGCAGAGCAAAGTTGATCCTGGGATCTTGAACAAAGAGGAGCTGGAGAAATTCAGTGGCTCAGACAGCATTTTTGGAGAGAAATGGGTCAGTCAATGTTTTAGGTTGTGATGCTTTCTTGAGACAAAGGTAGGAAGGGGCCAAGTAGTGATAGGATACTGGAACTCCCAATGACCAGCCTTTTTAATTCTTCTCACCATTCTCACATTGACCCACCTGTTCTCAGCCTCATCATTGCCAAAGCGAGGTCAAACCTGAAGAACAGCACACCATATTCCACCTGGGTAGCCTCCAACTAAACTGCACAAACATTTAAATTTCCAATTTCAGGTAACCCCACCCCAATCCATTTCTATTTCTTTTTTACTTGTTACTATTTTCCTGGTCATTCCAGCAACATTACCATGAGGAAAAAATAAATACTGTAGCTCAAGAACCTGAAATGTCAAATCTTCTTTCTCGCAATAACCTGACATACATCCCATCAGGATCATGCAATATATCTACGTTGAGATGTAAAGCTTTTAAACACTTTAATCATGATTTTCTCATTTTCAAAGTCGATGACAAGTATTTTTTTTTTAATGTGGCAACATTCTCTTCTCAACTAAAGGGAAATATGAAGTATTCACTTAATACCTCAGACTTAATTCTTCCTATAACTAACATTTTATTGTGTATTTGTAAGATTTTTTTTAAGCTTTCTTTTATGTTTGTCACTAATTTATTTTCATATTTTGTCCCTCACAGTCTCTTTTCAGATCAGGATCGCCTTTTGCTTCTTACGGTACTTTCTGTACTCAGGTTGGTCTGAAGGCTTCCCACTATTTAATTATTTTTAACCACTAAACACAGACTAGATTCCTTTTCAACTGCTCTATTTAAGGACTTCAATGCCTCTTCCTGTTTTCAGTAATCATTTTCTACCGCACATTATTTACTCTGAAATATTCCTTGCATTTGGAGTCAGAGGATGTGTTTGGATAAGGTACTAAATAAGTACTTTGCATCTTCATTCACTAATGAGAAGGACATTGAGGACAGCGATAGGGAGCAGAGCGAAGAGAATGCAAATGTATTGGGACATTTATAGATCGAGAAAGAGATTGTGCTCAGATCTTTGAAGAGTATTAAGGTGAACAAGTCTCCAGGGCCTGATGGGATACATACCAGGTTATTGAAAGAGTCAAAGAAGGATAGCGCTGGGGATTTGACACAGATCTTTGTATCCTCATAGTAACAGGCATGGTCCTGGAAAAATAGAGAAGAGCTAAAGTATCATTGTTCCAAAAGGGAAATGGGTATAATCCAAGAAATTATAGACCGGTGAGCCTCACATCAGTAGTTGATGAACTATTGGAGAGGAAACTTGGAGAAAAGATTTACACACATTTCAAAAGGCATGGTCAGATTAGGGACAGTAAGCATGATTTTGTGAAGGGCAGGTTATGTTTTACAAATTTGATACGATGAGGGTAGGTCAATTGACGTTGTCTATGTGGACGTAAGGAATTTGACATAATACCTTATGGTAGGCTGATCCAGAAGGTTCATTTATTGTATATGGGATTCATGGTGAATTGGCTGGGCCACAGAAGACACAGGATAGCAGTGTTATGCGGGTGGGAGGTCCGTAACCAGTGGTATTCCGCATGGAGCTCAGTTGTTTGTAATTTATATAAATGACCTGATGAGCAAGTATGTGGATGGGTTAGTAATTTAGCAGATAACACCAAAATTGGTGGAGCTGTGAACAGAGCAGAGGGTTGACAAAGAATACAAAATATAGATCAGTTGCAGGTATGGGCAGAAAAATGGCAGATGGAGTTTAATCCAGACAAGTACAAGGTATTGCTCTTTGGGGGTCAAATGTAAGGGAAACATACAGTTAATGTCAGAACTCTTAAAAACATTGTTGTGCAGAGATATCAGGGGTTCAGGTCCATAGTTCCTTGAAAGTAGCCAAGCAAGTAGAATGGTAAAGAAGGCATAGGCATGATTGCCTTCATTGGGTTGAGCATTGAGTATAAAAGTAAGGAAGTCATGTTGCAGCTGTACAAAACTTTGGTTAGGTTGCACTTGGAGCATTGTGTGCTGGTCATCCCACTGCAGAAAGGATGTGGAGGCTTTGTCTGGATTAAAGTGTGTGAACTTTGAGGAGAGGTTGAACAAAGTTGTGTTGTTTACACTGGAGCACCAGAGACTGACACGTGATCTCACTGAAGTTTTTAACATTATGAGTGACATTGATAGGGTCGACAGAATTTTTTTTCCCCAGGATCAACATGCCACATACTGGAGGACATACATTTAAGGTTGGGGGGGGGGGGGGGGAGAAATAATGGTGTGGGAGAGTTTAAAGGAGAAGTGGGTAAGTTTTTTCTAAACACAAGATGGCAGGTGCCTGAAACAGGGCTGCTAGGAGCCAGATTCAATATATGGAATTCTTTGAGAATGACAGTAAAACCCTCGGTTTCTGACACCTACAGGGATTGTGGACACCAGATATGCGAATACCAAATAAAGCTGAGAGACTACAGAGCTTTGAGAAGCAGAGAAATTTGGATGTGCAAGTACATAATTTGCAAAGGCTCAGTTAATAATTAAAAAAAGGTGTCCTTAATTTAATTAGGGAAGGTAATAGAATATTATTATACACTAGTAGATGAATTGAATACACAAGTAGGGATATTATGTTTTAGTTATGTGCAACATTAATGAGACATGTGGTGTACTTATTTAAGGATGTTAATACATTGGAAGCAGTTCAGACTTACTGAATGTCAGCTGAAATGGGCAGGCTGTCTTATGTGGAAAGGTTAGACCAGCTGGGCTTGAAACCATTGGAAATTAGAATACTGCAAGGTGACTTGACCTTAATGCAAGATCCTGTGCCATCTTGACAGAATGGATGTGGAGAGAATGTTTCCTTATGTGGGAGAATCAAGAACTAGGCAACACTCATTAAAAATAAGGGGTGTCCATTTCAGCCCAATAGAAAGCAAATTGTACTTTCCTCTGGGTCACAAAACTTCCTCAAAGGACAGAGGTGCATAGGTTCTTGAAAGGGAAAGTGGTGAGAGGATATCAGAGATGGGTCCTCATGATCTTAACAAGTGACAAAGCATTCTTTAGTGACAAAGCAATCAATTTCTGCTTAAGTTCCTAATATCCAGTGTCCTCAATAAAAGTTGGGACAAATACACATTTTTCCTTTATTTGTCCCTGTGCTCCACAGTTTTTACTTGTAATCAAACAATTCACATGATTAAAGTACACATTCCAGATTTAGCACTTTTTACATATAGACCCCTCATTTCAGGCACCATAATATTTGGGTCAAAGAAACGATATGTATATTAAAGTGGTCATGTTTAGTATAGTACTTTGTTGCATATCCCTTGCATGCAATGACTGAATGAAACCTTTGATTCATAGACATCACCAGGTGCTGAGTATCTTCTCTGGCTATGCTCTTCCAGGCCTCTATTGCAGCCATCTTCAGCTCCTCCTTGTTTCGGGGGCTTGCCCCTTACATTTTCTCTTCAGCACAAGAAAATTGGATTTAGATCAGGTGACTAATTTTCCAGTTTTTTGCTTTGACAGTATGCTTGGGATCACTGTCTTTGTTGTCGGATGAAGTGCCGTCCAGAGTTTGGAGGCACATGCTTGAACTTGAGCAGATAAGATCTTTCTACACACCTCAGAATTTATTTTGCTACTGCCATCAGCAGTTTCATCATCAATGAAGATATGTGCATCAGTACCTGTGCAGCCATAGCACCTCTACAACCATGTTTGACAGAGGAAGTGGTATGCTTTTGATCTTGGGCAGTTCCTTTATGCCTCTACACATTGCTGTTGCTCTCACTCTGATATAGGTTAATAGGTCCTTTCACAATGACAAACTGCTAAATTACGGGGACCAACGGTGTTACTGTCGACGTTACTCATCATTATCACCCTAATTTCAATCTGGCATACAAAACCAGGGAATATTTTTAAGCAATTTTTTTGGGGAAAAACTGGTGGGTCTAACATGCTGTGAAATAAGGCTTGCTGTGCAAAAAGGCACACTGACCCAGAAAAGTGCCCGCTTTGTTCATTTCAGTGCAATCGACCGATGCCAGCATATCCAAGGCTCTTCATATCAGAAAAAAATCATGCAAATCCTGTGTAAAAAAAACATATTTTTTGCTCTTTCCATTCCCTTCCTCTTTAAGAACCTCCCATGCCCGAAAGAATGGTACCAGTGCGTCACTAATGGGTCTGGGTCGCCTATTCACATTGGAGGCGATTTGAAATGGATTGGCAAAGATACAACTTCCCTAGGCAGTTAATTCCCAGGTCAATCAGTTCAGGAGCATTTACACTGGTACATGAAGTGGTAAATTGCCGATTAATTACTGGGTTCAAGTGCCAATGTGAAAGAGGTTTTGGTCTCATCTGCCCACAAGACTTTTTTTTCCCAGAACTCTGCAGGCTTTTTTAAATACTTCTTGGCAAACTTGAACTTGAGCAGAGGCTAACTAATGGTTTGTATCTTGCAGTATAGCTTCTGTACTTCTGCTCATGAAATCTTCAGTGGACAGTAGTTATTGACGCATCAACACCTGCCTCTTGAAGTGTTTCTGATTCGTTGGCAGGCGTTTGGGGATTTTTCTTCATTATTAAGAGAATTCTTCAGTTATCAGCAGTGGAGGTCTTCCTTAGGCTATCAGTCCCTTTGCAATTACTGAGCTCACCAGTACCAACTTTCTTTTAAATGATGTTCCAAACAGTTGATTTTGGGCGCTGTCTCTTACTGTTTTATTCTTATTTTTCAGCCTCACAATGACTTCTTTGACTTTCATTGGCCCAACTGTGGTCCTCGTGTTGAAAAATGGCAACGACTGACTCCAAAGTTGATCAAAAGCTTAGAAGCAAGTCTAGCTCTCTTATACCTGCACCAATGAAGCAATTAAACAGACCTGAGTAATCACAAATATCTGTGAAGCCAAACATCCCAAACATTATGCTGCCCTGAAATGGGGGAACTATCTATAAAGAGTGCTGTAATTTTTACATGGTCAAACCAAGATGTATACAAATAACTTTGAATAAAATCTGGAATGTGCACTTTAATTACATGTGAATGGTTTGGTTATGAATGTAAAACTGTGGATCCAAATAAACTTATACTGGCATCTCAGAAAAAAGTTTTAGTTTTTACTGTGTTGATAGCAAGACGAGCAATTTTATTGAAATGGAAAGATGAATCATCCCCTACTCATATATGATGTAATGTCCTCTTTAAGTTTAGAGAAAATTAGATATAATATTAATATAATACGCAATTGTGGAGCCCATTATTAGAATTATTTTATAAAAAGTGGAGATGAGTCAGCATACAAATGGACGATTGAAACCATGGGCCTCTCCACCCCCTCTGCAACTGGATCCTTGACTTCCTCATCAGAAGAGCACAGTCAGTATGAATTGGAAACAATGACTATCAATGACTCCTCAATGACTATCAACACAGGATGCTTGCTTGCCCACTGCTCTACTCACTATACACCCATGACAATGTGGCCAAACATAATTCCAATGTTCTCTACAAATTTGCTCTGCCATCAGATTCCTGAATGATCATGAACCAAAGATATTGCCTCCCTTTGACTTTTCGTGCACTACTTTATATTTATTTCTGTTAGGTGGTAGCTACGAATCTTTGCATTACATGATACTGCCGCAAAACAACAAATTTAGTGACTTGTTCATGACCAATGACTGTCGGCAGAATCACAACCAGCAATGAGAAAGTGTACAGGAGATGTCACACCAACAACCTTGCGCTCAACATTAGCAAAACCAAGGAGATGATTGTACACTTCAGGAGAAAGTCAGGAGAAAATGAACCAGTCCTCATCGAGGGTGGAGAAGGTCAAGAACTTCAAGTTCCTGGGTGTTATCATCTCCAATGATCTGTCCTGGAGCCTCCATGTCGACGCAATCACGAAGTAGGCTCGCCAGTGGCTAAGCTCTGTTAGGTGTTTGAGGAGATTAGTTATGTCATCAAAGACTTTCAAAGAACTACAGGTGCATCGTGGAGAACACTCTGGCTGGTTGGATCATTGTCTGGTAGCCTCCAGAGGGTTATTAACTCAGCTTGCAACATCAAAGAATTCACTCCATTGAGGACATCTAAAAGAGGAGGGGTCTTAAGAAAGCAGCATCTATCCTCAAGGACCACCACCACCCAGGACATGCTCTCTTTGCTCTGCTACCAAAGGAAAAAGGTACAGGAGCCTACAAATTGATCAATGAACCAAAGATACTGCCTTACATTGTCTTTTTGAGTATTACTTTATATTTATTTTTGTTAGGCAGCTTATATAAATCTTTGCACTGTGATGCTACCACAAAACAATAAATTTTATGACAATAAATTCTGATTCTGCTCAATGACTTCAACCACCTTATCAACTGAGACAGTACAACTCCAATTATCCGAAACCCTTAGTTATCCAAAATTTTTTGGACAAAGAAGTGACATCATTTCGCCTCCAAAAATTTTTGGATAAATGAGGATAGATGAAACAATCAGAAATCCTCAGTTATCTGAAATTTTAATCGGAGCTGAACTGACATTACAGGTTGAAAAAAATGTTAAACCCAGCATGCTCATGTGCATCACTGAGACATCATTTTGATTCCAACGGAGCATTTGAGAGTTTTGCACTAGCAAAGAGGTCTGCAGATCGTACTGTGGATGTGACTAAAAATAAAAAGAGGAAATGTTGATATCTGTCCATACAAAAGAAAGTGAAGCTGCCATTTTTTTGGTGAGAATTAAACACTATTTCATGCTTGAACAGGCATCCCTTGTTGCTTTTTGTTGTTTAAACACTGATACAAGTGACTTGCTGTTGCTATTGGGCTGTTTTTAAAAAATGACCAGTTATCCGAAAATATCATTTATCCAAAATAGGCCTAGTCCCGACCATTTTGGATAATTGGAGTTGTCCTGCACTTTATTTCCAGAATTCACTGTTCTATTCGTATTCATCATGGTCAACAGACTAGAGAGGCTGAATGGTCTGTTTTCTGTGCTGTAACATTCTATGGTTCTATAGCCCTTTTCACACTGGCCAACCAGTAGATTGGCAGTTCAGTGAACCGGTGAAGGAAGCTGTTTTTGTCTTTCACACTTGACCACTGTTAACTGGATCCTTGTGCCCTTTTCTATCCTCCACCGGCGATGTCTGAGTGACGCATCGAGTGATGGTGGACCTGCCCTAAATCCTGATCAATGTATTATGATCTGGTATTTAAACATAATTAAGCATTAAGTAGAGCACAGTATGAGCCCTTCCGCCCCTGTTGTTGTGCCAACCTCTTATAAATCTTTATAATTTTATAAAAGACAGTGGGAAAGTATAGCCACACAATTTATAAACACCGTGGGAAGAGTCCTAGCAGCAATAGCGCACAATTTATAAAGACTGTGAGAAAGAGTGATGGTGGACCTGCCCTCCCAGAATTCCATGAGGCAGGGAAAGAGCTGTATGCACGGAACATCCATGGAGCACTCATGGAGGGGTTCTGATGATGTATGTGTATGTGCTGATTAAAGAGCTTTCAGACTCGGCTCTGAACCAGTAGATTGGCTATCAATTACTGAGAAAAGGTGCCAGTGTGAAAGGGGCTTATGGTTCTAGGTATCGTGCCCTTCATAATGTTTGGGACAAAGACACTTTTTTCCTTTTTTGCCCCTGTGCACCACAGTTTTTAAGTTGTAATCGAACAATTCACATGTGATTAAAGTGCACATTCCAGATTTTATTCCAGGTTATTTGTATATATTTTGAAACAATGATCCCAAACATTATATGCTAAAGCAACAAAGGAGTTTTTCAAAGCTAAAAACTGGAAAATTCTTGAATGGTCAAATAGTCCAATTGAGTAAGCCTTCCATGTGCTGAAGAGAAAATTTAAGGAGCTGAAGATGGCTGCAGTAGAGGCCTGGCAAAACATCACTAGAGAAGATAGTCAGCACCTGGTGATATGTACGAATCAAAGACTTCAAGCAGTCATTGCGTGCAAAGGGTATGCAACAAAATAGTAAACATAACTACTTTAACATATGGTACATACCATTGTTATGTGCCTGAAATGAGGGGACTATGTATAAGAAGAGTTGTAACTTCTACAAGGTCAAACTGAAATGTATACAAATAACCTGGAATAAAATCTGGAATGTGCACTTTAATCAATGCGAATTGTTTGATTACAAATTGAAAACTGTGGAGCACAGGGGCAATTAAAAGAAAAATGTGTCTTTGATCCAAACATTATGAAGGGCACTGTATCTCTTTGAGCTTGCCATCTTGAGTGGCCTTGCATCACACACAGGGAAGGCCATCTCTCAGTAGTTTTTTGTGCTGCCCTTAATCCACATACCCCCTGCCTCTCCAATTTTCTTTTCTTCTTATCTCGAAAAATCTCACTGAAACTTCATGCAGAAATATATTTCCAAAACCAACAATTCCACTCTTGGGGAGGAGATGAACCCACACAAAGCAGAGGACAGATAACATACCTGGTCAGGTGATGAGGGACGGTGCGGACCAGCTGACTGAGGTCCTAAAGGCATCTTCAATACCTTACTCCAGCAGTCCATTATTCCCATAAGATTCAAGATTCAATTTATTATCATAGTAATAAAACAATGTCACCAGGAATTGACTAAATGCCTCTTACAGTCTTACAGTCAGAGAGAAACAAAAGAGTCCCTCCGAGTCACCGAGTGTCTATAGATTTAGTCTCCAGTGTTTCTGCAGCCCCTGCAGCCACACAGAGTCCAGTCCAGACCATTGGCAACCCAAGCTCCAGATCCAAACCTCCAACACCGTCAGGACCACTGGCACCACCTCACATCCCGGTTCCGATATCTAGAACCCCTCCAGCCAGTTCGAAGCAGTCTCCAGCAGTCCACAGCCCGGCGTGAGTCTCCCGTCAGCAGTCTCCAGCAGCCCAAGGCTTCAACAGGTTCCTTGCCATGAGTTTCCAGCAGCCTGCCGCAAGCACTGATTCCTCAGTCGCAGAGCCCCCTCACTGGTCCGCCGCCGTGATCACCATCCTCACGAGTTGTCTCCTCCACTTCTCCTTCTCAGACGGTGCGTAATCTTCCCATCCTCTGGTGCCCTGCTCTAGTTTTCTACTTCTGCAGACCCTTGTGGCTGCTACCAATTAATAGGCACCACCATCTTGAGTGCAGACCCGTGGTCACAGGATTTCAACCATAATCACTGCCGGCTACCTCAATGGACCATTCAAAGCCTGTATAGAGCCATTGGCAGTTGACTGGTTGGCTAGACCTCACAGGAGCACTGCATCACTGCTCCCCGCAGGCCCGCACCAGCGGCAGCGCTGCCGCTACAGCGGCTTTGGCAGAGTTGCCATCTTTACATCAAGGCAGCCACCATCATCGTGGTGTCAAAGAGAGTGACAGTAGCCACTGGACTACCATCCTGTGGCACTGACTGCTAGGATCATGATTTGATCGCGTATAAAAGCACACCTACCAGTGACAATGGACCCATTCCAGTTTGTCTATTGGACAAACTGATCCACAGACTATGCAATAGCCCTGCCCCTGACCCTCCACTCTGTCCTTACCCACCTCATACACCAGACGGTTGTTGATTGACTTTAGCTTGGCATTCAACATAATCACACCTCAGAGGCTGATGGATAAATTGCCCTCATTGGGATTCATTAACCTTCTCTGCAACTGGATACTGGAGTTCTTGATTAAAAAACCACAGTCTGTGCAGATTGACAGCAAAGACTCACACTGAGCACTGGCACACTACAGGGCTGTGTGCTCAGCTCGCCATTGTTCACGCTGCTATATCAAGACTGTACTGCCAAGTTCAGCTCCAGAAGAATCATCAAGTTTGCAGATGATAGATAGCCTAAATGGCAACAATGATGAGTCAGCTTACAGACAGGAGGCTGAAAGGCTTGCACAGATGTACAAGAGCAACAACCTGAGTTTCAACGTGGTCATGACAAAGGAGATGATTATGGTCTTCAGGAGGACGACTAACACCTTCCTATTTCATATCACTGGCTCCGTCATAGAGAGATTGGAGAGCACAAAGTTCCTTGACATCCATTGAAAGGATGACCAATCCTGCACCATAAATACCTTCTCATTAGTCAGGAAGGTGCAGCAATGCCTACATTTCCTAAAGAGCACAATCGAGTGCCTTGGCTGGTTGCATCATAGTGTGGTGTGGTAGCTGCAAAGCATCAGATCAGAGGTCAGTATGGAGAGTGACTATCACTGTGGTCCCCATTCCATCTATTAATAATATCTACAAAGAGTGATGCTTATAGAGGGCACTATCTTCTAGGAAGAGGTACAAGAGCATAAAGACCAGGACTGCCAAGCTGGAAAACAGGTTCTTCCTGGAGGCAGTGAGACTGTTAAACAATCCTAGAAGCACATTTAAGTTATTTTGTATATTGGATTGCTATTGCTATGTATGTATGGTGTACTGTGCGTCTATGTGTTTTCACTATGGTCTGGAGGCAAGCCGTTTCGTCGGGATGTATATTCATATGTACAATCAGATGAAAATAAACGAACTTGATTTGTGAACTTCATCCTCACCTCTGCTTTTAATGACATTATCTTTCACCTGTGAATCCGCAAGGTACAATAATTCCCTGTTCCCTTTAATTCATGAAACAAAGTGAATGGATATGTTGGACAATCAATTTCATGGCTGGAGCTGGATGGCAACAAGCACTTAACCCTCCCACCCTCCAAAAAGGTAGTAGCCTGTTCTTCCACTTTCAGTTTGAGCACACATATCTTCAAGTCCTGCAACTTTAATAAAGAACCGTATTTAATATACATTGACGTTCCCCATTTTACATTACATTTTTCCCACAATAAACTTAATTTCTCATTCATCTATTGATATAGGGACACCATTATCCCTGAGCATAAAGCCCTCCAAAAAGTCATGGACACAGCCCAGGACATCACAGATAAAACCCTTCCCTCTATTGAGAGCATCTACAGGGAACACTACTGTCGGAGAGCAGCAGCAATCATCAAGAATCCTCATCACCCAGCACATGCTCTGTTCCCGCTGCTGACATTAGAAAAAGGTATCGGTGCCACAAGATTTACACCATCAGGTTCAGGAACAGCTGCTATCCCTCCACCATCAGACTCCTCAGCCACAAACTCAATGAGGAACTCATTTAAGGACTCTTACTTGCGCCCTTTATTGATTTTTTTTTTGCAGAGTCAGTTTGTTCACATCCGTTATCTGTTTAGTTCTTTATTGTTTACATGTATACATTATGTACAGTTTTTTTTGCACTACCAATGTGCTAATTCTGCCTCGTCTGCATTAAAAAGAATCTCAGGTTTATATGTGACGTCATGTATGTACTCTTGACAATAAATCTGAAATCTGCCATTAGAATATAAACCGGTCTGTTTATATTCGGCTCTAATCAATGCCTCCTTCACAATTAAAATTTTGTCATTGGCAAACTTACAAACTGTGGCTTCCCCACACTCCACCAAACTCTATCTAAAAACAATGGCTCTGTGACTGATCCCTGGAGAACACCATTATTCACCTTTATCAAATCCAAAGGGCACAATGCTCCACAACTGTCTCAGTCTACTGTTTGTTACTTGACCCATTTCATTTCCACGCTACCAAAAAAAAGTGAAATTCAAAATAAAAGAATAAAATTATAGAGCTCCTGTGCAATGAGAAAGAGTTAAAAGTTAAATGTTAATCTTTCTACAGATGCTGCCTGATTTGCTGAGTGTTTTCATCATTTTTGTTTTATATAATTTATTTGGTACCAATGTAACTTGTTACATGGCTCATATCACAAGCGTTTTGAAAGTCCACATACACATTAACCACCTTACCCTCGTCGTTTTTTTTTAACTTAATTATCAAGATGGTTAAAACACAAGTTGGTAAGCCGGAGTACATCCATACCAACTTGCCTTCTGTCTCTAAGAAGGGTGAAGGAGATTCAAAGAGCCTTTGTATTAATAATGCTTTTAAGGTCATACTTGAATACTCTGATATCTAGAAGAGTTTTGAGGAATGAAATCTACTGCCTTTATAATGGTCTAGTTGAGCTGTGTGTGGAGATTAACAGCAATGTGAGTTAGCTTGTAATTGGTCTCTGAAATAGCCTTGTAAGACTTTCCGATATACCAGAAATCCTAAATTAAAACATGGTAAAAAATAAAACCAGATCATTACCTCTAGTATTCTTCCCTCTTTCTATCTTTTGAGCATATATTCCCCATTAGAAACATTTGATAATAGGTTGGTTGCATTACTATATCAATTGGTTTTGCTCTTCCTATGAACCACTGCACACATGTTCTCTATTACCTCAATGTTCAAATTGCATGTCTTATACACAGTACTGGATGAAAAACAATATTTTCAAATTAAATATTGGGAACGTTTCAAAAATTAATTAGTAGTGGCCGATGTGATGTTCTCGGTTTTCTAAGAGTAAACATACCACAACACTGTAAATTATTTTTAAAAAGTTGCAACTGAAATTGCTGAGTCATTGGAATAGTCTTGACTTGTTCACACAAGGTTATCTGGTATGAGCTCTTTCACGCTGCCACTTAAACGTGGATTGGACCTGGGAATTTAGCAGTTCACCTGTCAGTGTGAACGCTCTGAACCCGGTAGGATACAAATCAACCTGGAACTGATACCACCAAGGAGGTTGAATGGGCCAATATGAATGGGCCACCCACTATGCCAAGTAGCATTAGTCATGTCCTTGACTGCGTGCTTGCATCAGCCTGGTGGGAAACAGTCAGTCTGGCCAGATTGTTTGGAGGGAAGGTCAGTGTTTCAGTATAGTTAAGGCTAGTGTTCTGTTTTTAAAGGTTTTCAGTGTAGCCGTTAGTTTAGTATTGACATGACATGATACATATAGTGTTAGTGTAGTTTTTGTATTAGTGTTCTTTTTTCTTCTTTGGCTTGGCTTCGCGGACGAAGATTTATGGAGGGGGTTTATTGGAGGTATTAGCGTGTAGTACTAGTGTAGTTTTAGTATTAGTGTTGGGATAATGGTGGCCAACTGGGGGGGGGACCAGGAAGTGCAGGAGCTCCTATCGATAAGTGCTGAAGAGGAAATCTCCAAACATGTAACGGGCACTGTGAAGGATGGTTCATTATATGACAGGGTCACCTATAGGTTCAAGGACCTAGATTTGACACTAGGTTTGCCAGATTGTGAGGGAGCTGGTCTGTGAGTTTGTCCTCAGTTTGGACCGTCTGAAGCCCACTGCAGTAGATTTTCCCATGCTCTTTTAAAAATTGTGTGCATATTTTATTAAATTGTGCATGTATTTTCCCATGCTATTTTATACATTGTGTATGTATTTTCCCCACGCTTTTATATACATAGTGTGCTTATGTCTTATTGAATTGTACTGTGGCGATGCACAAGTATGCCTTGACGAACTGGCCCCACTTGTTACGCACGGTCAGCAGGGCAGTTGTGGCAAAGATGGCGACGTACTTTCATCTCTTCTAGTCCAGGCTGGAATTTGGTGTGCACGCTTGAGTCACCATGACGCAAGCCGCAGGACATACGTGTGGTCCGACTGGCAGCCTAATATGCAAGCGCGCGAAGTTTAAATACACATTCTGTTGTGATACCTAAACTAGCAGCCTGTGTCTCCAGTCTGTACAACCGCTCTCTCTCTCAATGAAAAGGACCCCGCAGCGGTAGGCGCCTAAGTGCTAAAACTGCTGACCTTCTGGATCAACTGGCCCCGCACCTGGTTCGGCCAAGCGGAGGCCCTGTTCCAGATTAAGCACTTCCGATTCAATGAGGTATTTCTACGTCGTTAGCTTACTTGACCAAGATACTGCCACCTGCATAGATGACCTCATCCAAGCTCTGCCGGAAGAGGGTAAATATCTTGCCTTAAAAAACCTCCTTATCAGCAAATAAGGCCTCTCCCGGCGTGAGAGGGTTGCTAGACTCCTGCATTTGGATGGCCTGGGGAACAGGATGCCATCTGCACTTATGAATGAGATGCTTGCGCTGGCAGTCGGCCATAAGTTCTGCCTCATGATTGAGCAAGCCTTCCTGGAACAAATGCCAGAGGACATCAGACTTTTGCTCATCACGCCGATTTCAGTGACCCCTTGCAAAGTTGCAGAGAAGGCCGACGTCCTCTACTGCACCAAACGCAAGGCCCACGAGACGGTTAACTGAGTTACTAAGCCAAGCATGAGTCCACCCAGAAGAAAAGCACCCCCGTCAGAACGCCGCCTCTAAAACCAGAGCCAAGCCCCTATGGATCAACACCTGTGTTTCTACTACCTACGCTGGGGCACCGAGGTATGCAAATACTGATAGCCCTGCTCGTTTCAGTGGCCATGGTAGCTGGCTGACAGAAAAGCTATTTCATGTGTGGAACAACATCTCAGGCCGTAGGTTCCTTGTCGACACAGGAGCCGAGATAAGCGTCATTGCACCAACTTCCCTGGAGATGTGCACGAGCTCACACAGCCACACCCTACAAGCAGTGAACAATTCCACCATTAGAACCTTCGGTCGGAAGTGCATACCCCTACATTTTGGGGAGACGAGCGTTCAGTGGCAGTTCATGCTGGCGGCAGTGGACAAACCCTTGCTGGGCATGGATTTCTTTCAGGTGCACTTGTTACTGGTGGACCTGCATGGCAGACACCTGGTCCACACAGAGATGTTTCAGACAGTACCTCTCGGTTCTTCAACCGAGCCAACCACCCGTCTAACCTCTATACCCGTATGTTTACTCTTGAGGTCTCCCTCAAGCAACCTCTACACCCGCCTGCTCAGAGACTAATCCACCACCATTCTACACCCACAGTTCCCCTCAACACAACTGAGACACGGCGCCCAACACCACATCGTGACCAATGGACCTCCCATTCACTCGTGAGCCCGTAGACTGGCGCTGGACCACTCGAACTTGCCAAGGAGGAGTTCACACGCATGGAGGAGCAGGGCATTGTCCATAGATATGACAGCCCATGGGTTTCACTCCTCCACAATGTGCCCAAAGCCAATGGCAGTTGGCGACTGTGCAGCAACTAATGCCATTTGAAGAGGCTACAGTTCCGGATGACTACCCAGTGCCTCACACTCAGGACTTCACAGCAAATCTCCAAAGTTGACCTGACGTACAGAAGACAGCCATCATCACTCCATTTGGCCTTTTTGAGTTCCTGACGATGCCGTTTGCCTGAGGACCACCGTACAGACATTTGAACAGTTGATGGACACGGTAAGGTGAGACCTACCTTTCTTTTCATTTACCTTGACGACATCCTGGTGGCAAGCAGCACGCAGGAGGAACACGTGGCACACCTACAACAATCCTTCACCTGCCTGACACAGGTCAGCCTCACCATCAACCCCACAAAGTTTGAGTTCGGCTGCGAGGAGATTGATTTTTTGGGCCACTGCATCATCAAAGATGGCACAGCGCTACTCCCGGACTAGGTAGAGGCCATCCACCAGTTCCCGAAGCCACCCACATTCAAAGGCCTTCAGGAGTTCGCGGGGATGGTCAACTTTTACAATAGGTTCATTCCTGAGGTGGCCAACATCATGCACCTCCTTTTCAACCTGATGAGTGCCTCCACCAAAGACCTTCACTGGACCGACAAGCCCTCAGCCACTTTCGCAGCTACCAAGGAGGCACTAGCACGTTCAACCATGCTAGTGCACCCATGGATGGACGCACCTTCAGCACTCACGGTTAACACATCTGGGACGAAACATGGAAGCCACTTGCATTCTTAAGCCATCATCTCCGACCACCTAAACCCAAGTACAGCACCTTTGACAGGGAGCTGCTTGCCCTCCAGCTTGCGGTTCGACACTTCATTATTTTCTGGAGGGCTGGACCTTCACGGACTACGCCAACCACAAGCCGTTAACCTTCACCTTCCACAAAGCTTTGGATCCATGGTCCGCCCACCAGCAGAGGTACCTGTCATACATTTCCGAATTTACAACCTCCATTCGTCATCTCTCCAGAAAACACAATCGTCACAAGACAACCTCTCCAGTCCTGCAGTGTGTTCCCTTTCACGGGGCTTTGACTTCTACGAGCCGGTCTGGGCCCAACAATCCAACCTGGACACGAAGTGTTTTCGCATGGCCATCATGGGCCTACAACAGCAGGACCTGCCCTTGGACGATGGCACTATCACCCAGCCAGTGGTACCAGCAAAGTAGCAGAAAACAGTCTTTGACCTCATACACGGTTTGTTGTACGACGGTCCAGATGATTTCCACCCAGTTCATCTGGCATGGCCTTTGCAAAAGGGTCACAGAGTGGTCGAGACCTTGCCTGGACTGCCATATGGCAAAGCTGTAGATGCACACATGAGCGTCTATCCAGCAGTTCGAGCCCGCCTCGCGCAGATTCGAACATGACCATGTGGACATAGTGGGCCCCCTATCTGTCTCGAGTGGTTATTGCTACCTGCTCACCATGGTGGACAGATTCACCTGGTGGCCAGAGGCGACCCCTCTTCCTGACAAGGGCTTTCCTAGCTACCTGGGTCTCCTGGTTCTGTGTCCCCCCCCCACATTACTATTGAGCGCAGCGCGCAGTTCACGTCCACCTTATAGAGCAAGCGGTCCAAACTCCTGGGGACTGAGCTCCATCGTACAATTGCCTTTCACCCCCAGTCCAACGGCCTGATGGAGTGGTTCCATCAGCACCTAAAATCAGCCCTCATGGCACAACTCAAGGGCCTCAACTGGGCAGATGAGCTCTCTTGGGTCCTCCTGGGTGTCTGTACGGCCTCCAAAGGTGACTTGCATGCCTCAACCGCTGAATTGCTTTACGGAGAGGCCCTCGCCGTCCCGGGTCATTCCTTTCCCCCGCCACCAACTCAACACCAAGAGAGCACACTGGAGTGCATAAGGGAGAAGCTGAGGCTCTTTGCCCACCCCCCCCCCACCACCTCCACCCTCACATCACTCATGTTCCCCACAATTTAACATCTTGAGCTTATGTCTTTGTATGCAGGGTAGGTAACAGAGCACCTTTTCAGCATCCCTATGAGGGACCCTACAGAGTGTTCTGCAGAACGGGTTCCATCTTTACCTTTGAAATCTGGGGCAAGAAGGAGCTTTTCACTGTGGACTGTCTGAAGCTCGCACACTTGGACGAAACCCAGTCCCAGTCCAGCAGCCAGCAGCCAGCGTGCAGAGGCAGGCTGCCAAAGGAGCAGGACAGCACTGGTGCTGGCTCTTGGTTTTGGGGGAGGGGGGGGGGGGCGGCGTGGTTGTGTGGCAACACACAAGTATGCTGTGATGAACTGGCCCCGCTTGTTATGCGCGGTCAATGGGGCAAGCGCAGCAAAGATGGAGGCGCACATCCATCTCTTCCAGTCCGGATCGGAAGTTGGTGGGCACGCTTGTGTCAGTGTGACACAAGCCTCGGGGTGTACGCACAGTTCAACTGGCAGCCTAATAAGCACCCGCGCAAAGTTTGAATAAACATTCTGTTGTGATACGCGAGCTTGCAGCCCGTGTCTCCAGTCTGTAAAATCGCTCTCTCACAATGCAGTACAGTGCGGGTTTTTCTCCACTCTCTTTTATACATTGTGCTTATATGTCTTAAATTGTGCATGTTTTTTTCCCCACGGTCTTTCATAAATTGTGCATGTGCTTTATTTCCGTTACGATTTCACTGCATTGCATGTATGCAATACATTACTCAGTACATCACTACTGGAGGTTGCTCCTCAATACCGGACCCGGGATTTCATGGCCCAGTGTGATTAGCCTACCCAGTGTTTCAACACAGATCATTCACACATCTAGTTAGTGGGTTGGCAGTGTGAAAGGGGTTTTTGATTGTGAATTACTGAATGCTGCAAGGGTAATAAAGGTATTTGGAGTGTTAATATTCTGCTAATTAAGCGCAAAATACTAACAGGAATTATGAATTAAATCAAAATTGTGTATAATTACAACATATTTGTAGCCTAAATACTTATAAACACCAAAAACATTTTTTTTTGTTCCAACAATGTGTCAGAAGATGAAATAACTTAAAATCAGAAAAAAACGATCACCATTCCTTCACCTATTGCCCACAACCATCTGAAGAGTACATTAAACTTTGCAAACTACTACTGTACTTAGTTAAAATGAATGCCTGCAAAGTTCCAACAATGCTAAATTTATTATGCAAAGTTATATATTTATATATAAATATACTCCAAGCAGAAAGAAAAACTACAAATTACACTTTGCTAATACCTGTTGGCCTCCAATGGAAGGATTTTTCAGTTGAGCTGCTGGTAGAGGTTGGGGGTAGCGGGGAGAAAAAAAGAAAAAAGATTCATTCAAAGTACATTAAGAGTCGTATTATGGCACATTAACTACACATATCTACATTTCATTATATTGAACAATTTTAATAAGAATTTCTATTGAACAATAAAATGAAGGCTCATTTTGAACATTCAATGGTCTTTTTTGGGATCATTAGGCTTCTACGTCAAGGATTTCAATCATTTTCATTGTTATTCTACATTTGTAAATAAGTACTTCTGCATAATTACAGTAACTCAGAACAATTTAAAAAAAAAATTCCAGAAAGTAAAGTCACAACTTTTCTCCATTTTGCCTTTCACATTTTTGTCACTTGATCTCTCCTCACTTCTATTCAATCATTTCCTCTTTGTACTTTAGGATATGAGAAAAATATAAACATGGAGAAATCCTCAACTTAATTAATGAGAAAAAAACCTGTTGTCTATTCATTAGTCTTTCCTTTCCTCTCTGCATACTCAAAACATCGATTTTTACCTGTTCGAACAAAAAGGTCAACAAACTCTAAACTTTTTTAGCTGTCTAATCAAGTATTTTCTATTTTTATATCAGATTTCAGCATCCACAGTTCTTTGCCTCTATGGCAATATTTTAATATAATTAATTATGTTTAGCAAAAAAATCTATCAAGTGTGGTTAGACGGGCACATATGCAATAGGTCAAAGGAGGAGAGATTTAACAGAGGCGGAGAAAGAAAACCCAGTTGCCAGGGAGCCAATTAAAAGTAAATCAAGTTCAGAGGCTTGATATTGAGAGATTTATATGTAAGTGGTGGGCCCCTTGAAGGTGATAAGCTGGAGAAGGCAATTCCAGAGACAGTAAGGAAGTCAGAGTTTGGGTGTAGAGGAAGATCCAAACAAGAATGAGAGATAATTACTGACTATAGGGCACGAAAGACAAAGTCAGAATAGTAAAGCAATGGAATAAAACCAAAGTGACCATGGGAATAACGAGTAAACAAGATTATCAAATCAATAAGTGAATGGGGAGTATGAAATCAAACAAAAAAATGTCAGAGTTGTGAAATACCGAGTAGGAAGACAACCTAACAGATCAGCGTGAACATATTCTCTACTCCCTGAGGATTCTTGATACTGAATTTTAGATGATGATTTTTGTCTTTATCAATTGTATATTGGTGGTATTTGCCCAATCAAGGAGATGGCAGAGGGTCTCAGCAGGTCAGGCAGCATTTATGGAAAGCAACATTTTCCTCCTTTTCTTGAAGTTTTCTCCCCATCTCTCTCTCCCTTTCCCATGAGGGGAATTCTGTGTAGTTCACAAGATCACAAGATAAAGGAACAGAAGCAGGCCACGGCTCATCGAGTCTGTTCCGCGACTCTACCCTCAGCTGAACTAATATTCACACCTAGTTCCAATTGCCAGCCATTCCCCCATATCCCCTGATGCCCCCCCGATCAATGAGAAACTTATCAATCTCCTGCTTTAACTCTCCCAGTGATTGGGTCTCCACTGCTTAATGCGGCAATGAGTTCCACGAATCCACAACCTGCTGACTAAAGAAGTTTTTTTCTCATCTGTTTTAAATGGATAACTTCTAATTTTAAGACTGTGGTCTCTTGTCCTTGATTCACCCACCAAGGGAAACATCTTATTGACATCCACTTTGACAAAACTTTTCAAAATTCATAATGTTTCTATGAGATCCCCACTCCTATACTCCAATGAATACAATCCAAGAGGTGCCAAATGTTCCTCATATATTAGCTCTTGTATTCCTGGAATCATCCTATGAATCTCCTCTGTATTCTCTCCAACATCACATCCTTTCTATGATAAGGGGCCCAAAATTGCACACAGTACTCCAAATGAGGCCTCATGAGTGCCCCACACAGCCTCATCAACACCTCTTTACTCTTATACACTATTCCTCTTGAAATGAATGCCAACATTGCAAACTTTTTTTTTTAACTACTGATCCAACTTTTAAGTTTCCCTGCACGAGGACACCCTTTGCACTTCCGAGGTTTAAATTTTCTCCCCATCTAAATAGTTCTCTGCCTGTTATTTTCACTACCATAATGTAGAACCATACATTTCTCAACATTGAATCTCACCTGCCATTTTTTTGCCCAGTTCCCTAAACTGTCTATATCCTTCTGCAACTTCTCGGTTTCTTCAACACTTCCTGCTCCACCATCTATCTTGGTGTCTTTTGCAAATACAGCCACAAAACTATTCAATCGACAATCCAAATCATTAATATAAATTGTAAACAGTAGAGGCCCCAAGACTGACTCCTGCGGAACACAACTTGCTACAGGCAGCCAACCTGAACTGGATCGATTTATTTCAACTCTTTGTTTCCTGCCTATCAGCCAATTTTCTATCCAATCTAATATTGTCCCTGTAATTCCATGGGCCCTCATTTTATTATGCAGTCTCACATGTGGCACCTTTCTGAAAGCCTTCTGAAAATCCAAATATACAACATCCACAGCCTCCCCTTTGTCCATCCTACCTGAGATTTCTTCAAAAAATTCTAATAGGTTGATCAAGCAGGATCTACCCTTCAAAAAACCTTGGTGACTTGGACCTATCCTGTCATGCATCCGTAGGTATTTCATAACCACGTCCTTGAGGATCGACTCTAATTCCTTCCCAACCACTGACATCAGACTAATAGGCCTATAGTTTCCTAAGGGGGGCTTTCTTAAACAGCGGAACCACATTTGGAACCTTCCAATCCTCTGGAATCATGCCAGAGTATATTGACTTCTAGAAAATCATCACTGCTCCCCACCCACCACCCCCACATTTTCATCTACTCGGCTTGATGACCACATACTCACCAAGACATTGTGAAATGTTACTCTGTAAATACTGCCAGACCCACTGAATCCTTCCAGCTTCTCAATGTTTGCTTAAGATTCCAGATTCTGCTGTTTGTGTCTGCGATATTGGCTCAGCTTGTTTGTGCTTTTTTCCCCCTTTTATTTCTTATTTCTTCCTCTGGAAGTGGAAGATTCAAGACAATTCAATGTATTTGTAATCATTTATTGACAAATTTCAAAGAATCCTTGCTTGAACATTTCAAGAAAGCCAATATTGATTTTAGAAAATGTATGTGCCACCAGAGATCAAGCCCAAAACAAAGCAATTAACTGCACAGCCATTGTCATTTCTTTCCTTTTCTCAGGAGCAAAGTGATGGATGGACAAGAGCTACTGAACAAAGCAGTTTTGAGTCCCATCTGATAAAAATTATATACCAAATGGATTTAAAAAAAATACCAAATTTTGGAAAATGTGCAAAGCTTAGTAATGAGTTGACCTGCAATCTAATTTTTTGGGGGGTAAGAAATAAATAGCCTTCAGTTTTGACTGAAAATAGCCTACCATGAAAGAGATCTAAAGAAGTTGCACGACATCAGATGTTTTGGGTGACAGAAAACTGACAAATAAATCAAAGCAGAAGAATACAAGAAAACACTCATCATACATAATACAACTAAGGAATGAAACTAAAGGAAAGATGCATTTCAATATTTGACATTCAACACATTAAACAAAGTGCAGTATTTAAGGTCAAGAGGAATGTGAAGATGTATCCAAAACAGCTCCAGGGTTCGTCACAGAAGACTTCAAGTATCATGTCCAGTTCTAGGTTCCAAGACTAGGGAGATATTCTAATATTGAAAGCTATGTAAAAATCAAATGTAAAACTCTGTAAAAAGACAATTTGATAAACTTTATTTTTTAAAATCTTGATTGGGAAAATTCTGAAAACATGATCCAAAAGATTCTCAAGATTATTACCAGAATTCTTGAAAAATCTATAAATTGATGGTAAATTGCAATCGAAACAAATATCAAGATATTTAATTGCACCCAGGGTTCATCATATAGAGAGAGTTTTTACAGCATGGAAGCAGGCCCTTTGGCCCATCTTGTCCATACTGACAAAGCTCATCCAACTGCCTGTGTTCAGCCCATATCCTTGTATACCTGTCCTCTCTATATATCTTTTTAAAATGCTTTGGAACAGCACAATTGTCCTCACCTCTACCAGGTGAGTCAACGTTGCATGTGACGCATGACGTACGTGTGACATCCGGCGTCACTGCGTCGACATCGCCAGTGACGTCATTCACCTGCATCCGAAAAAGCCCCAAACAGAAGGGCAAAATGGCTGTAGATCCACAGATCCTGTTAATGCCAGCATCTCTCCAATGATTCAACATAGTGGTTGATTGCTGCTGGCAAGTAAACATCACTTTGCTTCACATTTAAATCTCTCGCATTGCAAAGTCGCGAGCTGAACACGTCATTGCGCATCATCATGTACATCATAATCATTAGCCCACCGTTGTGGACCACCTGCAATTCAGTTTAGACTGCAGGCAGTCCGCAAAATTGTCTAGGGCTGCCACCGGAAAAATTTCAGATCAGGAATGAGTCACTCATTTCTGTTCTGTACTTTTTACACAGCCTGCATTGTGGGAATTTTGCAAAAATTTCCCGTTATGCAGCAGCTTTGTAAAATCCATAATTGACTTAGATGCCGAAAATTGGACCCAACACCAATCTCTGTAGCACACCACTAGGCACAGGCCTCCAATATGATTAACCATCCTCCATTGCCACCCTATATCTCCCTCTATCAAGCCAATCTTGCATCAAATTGCCGGCTTAATTTGGATCCCATGTAATTTAACCTTCCAGACCAGCCTACCGTGAATGACCTTGTCAAAGGCCTTTCTGCCTTGCCCTCAACACTTCTGGTCATCTCTTCAAAAAACTCAAATTTGTGAAATGCAGAGTGTCCCTAATCAGTCCTTGCTTTTCTAAATGCAAGTGGATCCCATCTCTCAGAATCCCCCTTCAGTAACTGACATTAAGTTCACTAGCCTGTACTTCCCTGGCTTATCCTTGCAGCCTTTTTGATATAAAGGCACAACATTAGCCACCCTCTAATTTTCCAGCACTTTACTCATGCTCAACAATACAAATATCTCTAGAAATAGGGATGAGGTCATGAAGAGGGAATATTGTACTTGAACTGGAGAGGGACCAATATCCTGGCAGGCACATTTGCTAGAGCTGTTGGGGTGGGGGTTGGGGGGGGGGGGTGGTTTAAATTAGTTTGGCAAGGGGGTGGGAATCAGAATGTGAGTGTAGAGATTAGGGTAGATGGACAAAAGCATGATGCTTCTGAGTTGGTGAGGAAGGACAGGCAGGGGACAAAGCATAAATGTAGCCAGTTAGAAGGGTTGAAATATGTCTATTTCAATGCTAGGAGTATTAGGAATAAAATGGATGAATTTAGAGCATGGATCAACACATGGAGCTATGATGTTGTGGCCATTTGGGGAAGGGCAAGATAGGCTGATGCAGGTAATGAGGTTTAGGTATTTTAAATGGAATAGGAATGGAGCTAGAAAAGGGGTGGGGTGGGGGCAGTAGCATTACTTGTCAAGGGTAGTATCATGGCTATAGAAAGGGAGGACACTGCACAGTGAGTTGGTGTGGGTGGATGTCAGAAATAGGAAGGGAAATATCACTGTGCTGTAGCCCTCACGACAATGAGGAGCAAATAAGCAGGCAGATTTTGGAGTGGTGTAGGAAATACAGGGTTGTAGTTATGTGTGATTTCCCTAATATTGACTGGAACCTCCTGATTGCAAGAGGGATGGATGGGGCTAAATTTGTCAGTGGTGATCAAAAAGGATTCCTGACACAGCACGAGAGGAAAAGTGATTCTGGATCTGGTTCTGAGGAAGGAACCTGGTCAGGTGGTGGACCTCGGACCTCTTGGTGGGGGAGCATTTTGGTGAGAGTGACCATATCTCCCTTAGCATCAACCTGCTTATGGAAAAGGATAAAAACAGACAAAAAGAGGAAAGTGCTTAAATGGGGAAGAGCTAATTATGAAGGGATGAGGCAGGAATTAGTGAGAGTAAATTGGAAACAGATATTTAAGGATCAAAGCACAGAAGTAATGTGGAGAGAGTTTAGGGACCATTTGTGCAGGGCTCATGATAGATTTGTCCCACTGGGACAAGGAAAAGATAGTAGGAAAAGGGAACAGTGGCTGGCGAAACAGGTCAGGCAACTAGACAAGAGGAAGAAGGAAGCATATGTTAGAATTAGGAAGCAGGAAACAGGAAGGGCTCATAAGAAATATATGGTAGCCAGGAAGGAGCTTAAGAAAGGATGTAGGAGATCATCAGAAGGCCTTGCATGCAGGATTAAGGAGAACCCCAAGGCGTTCTATGTGTATGTGAAGAACAGAATGATGAGAATGACAGTGGGGCCACTGAAGGATAAAGGAGACAACATGTGCCTGGAGGCAGAGGAGGATAGGATGACACTTCATGTCATTATTCACAAGAGTAAAGGACCTTGATCATGGTGAGGTAGAAATTGAACAGGCCTGTGTGCTGGACAATGTAGAGATTAAGGAAGAGGAAGAGTTGGATCTTCTTAAAAACATCCAGGACTGGATGCTATATACCCCAGAGATAGCTGGGATGGTAGATATGATCTTTGAATCCTCTTTGGGTGTAGGAGAGGTGCTGGAGGATTGGAGAATGGCAAATTTTCTCCCCTTGTTTAAAAAAGGTAATAGGCAGAATCCTGGGAATTATAGACTGGTGTGTAAACTATTGGAGAGGATTCTTAAGGATAGGATCTATGAGCATTTGTTAAAGTACAGTCTACTCAAGGATAGTCAGAATTTAAGGGAAGGTCAGGCTTCATGAGCCTAACTGAGTTTTTTGAGGAGGTAACAAAAGAAATTGATGAGGCTAGGGCGGTTGATGTGGTTTACATGGATTTTAGAATGGCATTTGACAAAGTCCCATAAGAAAGACTAATCCAGAAAGTCATGAGGCGTGGGATCAGTGGAACCTTGACTGTATGGATAAAACATTGGCTTGTAGGAAGAAAGCAGAGAATAGTAATGGAAGTTTTCTGCTTGGAGTTCAGTTGCTAGTGGAGTTCTGCAATGATCTGTTCTGGGACCCTTGCTCTTTGTGATTTTTATATATGACCTAGATAAAGTGGAAGAAGGATGGGTTAGTAAGTTTGCAGGTGATACCTAAGTTGGAGGAATTGTGGATGGAGCTGAAGGTTGTTGAAGGTTACAAGAGGACATAGACAGGATGCAGAGTTGGGCAGAAAAGTAGCAGATTAAGTTCAATCCGGATAAATGTAAGGTGATACATTTTGGAAGGACAAACCAGAAGGCTAAGTGCAGGGTAATGGCAAGAATGTGGATGAACGGAGGGACCTTGGGGTTCAAATCCATACCATATAACAATTACAGCCCTTTTAGTCCACACTGAACCAAGTACTCTCCTCTAGTCCCACCTACCTGCACCTTTCCCATAACCCTCCATTCCCGTCCCATCCATATACCTATCCAATTTTTCCTGCCACCACTACTTCTCCTGGATGATCATCCCATACAGCCACCGCTCTCTGACTGAATAAGTCCCCCCCTCATGTTACTTAACTCTTAACTCATGATCTCTTGTTTCAATCTCTCCAACCCTCAAGGGAAAAAGCCTATCCACGTCAACTCTTATCTCCTTCATAATCTTAAATACCTCTATCAAATCCCCCCTCAACCTTCTACACTCCAAGTAAATTTTCTCTGCACTCTCTCTACCTTGTTGATATCCTTCCTATAATTCGGTGACCAGAACTGCACACAGTATTCCAAATTTGGCCTCACCAATGCCTTAAACAGTCTCAACATCACCTCCCAACTCCTGTATTCTATGCTTTGATTTATAAATGCCAGCATTCTAAAAGTTTTCTTCACCACTCTATCCACGAGATTCTATCTTCAGGGAATGATGCACCATTATTCCTAGATCATTCTGCTCCACTGTATTCTTCAATGCCCTCCCACTTACTGTGCATGTCCTGTTTTGATTATTCCTCCCAAAATGAATCACTTCACACTTCTCAGCATTAAACTCCATTTGCCATCTTTCAGCCCACTCTTCTCGGCAGTCCAAATCCTTTTGCAATCTTTGAAAATCTTCTTCATTTTCCACAATTCCACCTATTTTAGTATCATTCGCATATTTACTTATCCAATTTACCACCCCATCATCCAGATCATTAATATAAATGACAAACAGCAAGGGACCCAATACAGATCCCTGAGGCACACCACATGTTACTGGCCTCCAGCCTGACAAACAATTATCCACTACGACTCTCTGGCATCTCCTTTGAATCCATTTGACTATTTCAAAGTTAATACCTAGTGCTTGAACTTTCCTAACTAACCTTCCATGTAGAACCTTATCAAAGGCCTTACTGACGTCCATATCGACAACATGCACTTCTTTCCCCTCACCGACATTCCTAGTCACCTCTTCAAAAAATTCAATGATTGGTCAAACATGACCTTCTACGCACAAACATGTGCTGAGTATTTCTGATCATTATGATCTCTAAGAATGCTTTCCATTAACTTACCAACCACAGATGTCAAATTTACAAGCCTATAATTGCTAGACTTTCTCCTTGAACCTTTTTTAAACAAAGGAACCACATTATCAATGCGCCAATCCTCCGGCACTATACCCATCTCGAATGGCATTTGAAAAACCACAGTCAGAGCCACTGCTATTTCCTCACCAACTTCTCTCAAGGTCCTGGGGAAAATCCCATGGACCTGGAGACTTATTCACCTTTATATGCTTCAAAATCTCCAGTACCACCTCTTTCTTAATCACTACATTTTCCATAATTACCTTCTTTGCTTCCTTTACCCCACACAATTCAATACCCTTCTCCTTAGTGAATACCAAAGAAAAGAACTTGTTCAAAATCTCCCCCATCTCATTTGGTTCTACACACAATTGTCCCCTCTGATTCTCTAATGGACCAATTTTATCCCTCACTCTCCTTTTTCTATTAACATATTTATAGAAACCTTTTGGATTTATTTCCACCCTGTTTGCTAAAGCCACATTGTACCTTCTTTTAGCTTTCTTCTTTCTTAAGATTCTTTTTACATTCAATGCATTCTCCATGCATGGCCTTTATTCCTTGTTTCTTATATTTATTGTAGGTCTCTCTTTTTATGAACCAAGTTTCCAATATCCCTTGAAAACCATGGTTCTCTCAAACTTTTGACTCTGCATTTTATCCTGACAGGAACATAAAGATTTTGTACTCTCACAATCTCACCTTTAAAAGACTTCCATTTCTCTACTACACACATGCCAAACTCAGCCCCACGGGCCAAATTTGGCCCGTGATATAATTATATTTGGCCCGCAAGATCATATCAAATATGTATTAGAGCTGACACGCTGGCCGCCGCGCCAGTATAGCGCATGCACAGCTAATACTACAAATCCCAGAATGCTTTGCAAATGCATTGGCGCCGGCCCGTCAGCCTGCTAATCGCCCCCACCTCCTCTCTTTACTTTCATTAGCATCTGCAACCTGTCGCCCAACTCACACGTAATAAACCCCTTACGAAAAATGGCCAAACGAAAGACAGAAAACAGGACCTTTCAAGACAGGTGGGAGGCAAACTCTGACCCCAGAGTTTGATGAACTTCCATCTAAGAAGAGATGCCAAGTATCTGGTTTAGACCCAGGTACATCAGAGTAAATCACAGTGTAGCAAGCTAAGCTTGGATTAATATTTTCTTTGGTTAACTTTCGACTGTTCATAGTTGAAAGATTGGATTTACATTGAAGCAAGTTGTTATATTTTTGACTTGTTGGCTTGTGAAAAAAATACATTTAAAAGGAGCTTAAAGGCTATAGAGAAATATTATTTATTGAATATTTTATTTCTCATTTGTTAATGCTTCTTCTGGAAAGAGTTTAACCAAAACTATTATTAAACATTTATTTTAATAAGAAAAAATTTAACATTACATATGATGAAAGAAGAGAAAACATGCAGATGTTGTTCAAAATTTTCAATAAATATTTAGTTTGGCCCACGACTTAGTCCAAGTTTTTAATTTTGGCCCTCTGTGAATTTGAGTTTGACACCCCTGCTCTACTACATCCTTCCCATAAAACAAATTGCCCAAATCCACTCCTCGTAATTCCTTTCTCATCTCCTCAAATCTAGCTTTTCCCCACTCAAAATTCGCAATCTTAGGTCCTGGTCTATTCCTTTCCATAATTTCATTGAAGCTAATGGCACTATGATCACTGGATCCAAAGTGCTCCTGAACACATACCTCCGTCACTTGACCGATCTCATTCTCCAACAGATCCAACACTGCCCCTTCTCTAGTCAGAATTCTATGTATTGCTCTAAAAAAAACTATCCCACACACAATTTACAAATTCCATTCCATCCAGCCCTTTCACAGAATAGGTTTCCCAATCTATATTTGGGAAATTAAAATCTCCCACTATCACAACCCTATGCTGATTACAAATATCTGCTATCTCCCTACAAATTTGTTTCACTAGTTCTCCCTCCCAATTATATAATCTATAATACACCCCTATAAGTGTGACTACCCCTTTCCCATTCCTCAATTCCACCCATACAGCCTTCCTGGACAAGCCCTCTAATCTATCCTGCCTAAGCACCACTGTAATATTTTCCCTGACAAGCAATGCTACACCATCCTCTCTTGCCCCTCCAATTCTATCACACCTAAAGCAACGAAATCCAGGAATATTTAGCAGCCAATCTCATCCTTCCTACAACCATGTTTCACTAATCGTTACCACGTCAAACTGCCAAGTGTCTATCCACACCCTCAGCGCATCCAACTTCCTTTCAATGCTCCTAGCATTGAAGTATATGCATTTCAGAGATTTCCCACTACTTATTCTTTGTTTGCCCCTATCTTTACAAACAACTCTACTATGTTCTTTTTCTATCCTCTTCCTTCTCTATCAACTGCCTATCAACTCTCAAGGTTGCCACATAAGTTGATAGGATAGTTAAGAAAGCCTATGGGGGAGTAAGTTCAGGAGTAGAGGGGTCATGTTGCCACTCTATAAATCTCTGGTATGACCACATTTATTGTGTTCAATTTTGGTCACCTAATTATAGGAAAGATGTTGAAGATTATGGAGAGGGTGCAGAGAAGATTTACCAGGATGTTGCCTGGATTGGAAAACAAGTCTTCTGAGGCAAGGTTAGCAAAGCTGGAACTTTTCTCTTTGGAGCATGGAAGGATGAGAGGAGACTTGATAGAGGTCTACAAGATTACGAGAGGCATAGAAAGGGTGGCCAGCCAAACAGCAAACACCAGACGACACATGCACAAAGTTAAGGGAGGGAAGTTCAGGCGAGACATCAAGGTAATTTGTTTTACAGTTATGGATGCCTGGAGTGCCTTTCCGGGAATGGTGGTGGAAGCTGAAACATTAAGGGCATTTAAGAGACTCTTAGACAGGCACTTGAATGAAAGAAAAATACAGGGTTTAGCACTTTTTTAAAGGAATATATGGGTCAGCACAATATTGAGGACTGAAGGGCCTGTACTGTGCTGTAGTGTCCTAAGAGTCCTCCAATTTTTTTCTCTAAATTTCCATATCATATTACTACTTGAAAAATCTTAATCATCAATGCAAAGGCAGCCAACAAAGCAGTGGACCTTCCTGTTGAATAAACCATTGGCTTTGCTTGCATAAGACAATGAAGATTTTTCTTCCTGAACACTTCTGGGTGTATTTTATGGATTCTGGACTGCTGATCACAAAAATTACCTTAAAGGTTTCCCATCACATATCTTTTTTTAAATGTAACCTAATTTTGTGATTTCCTGTCACATTTTAAGTCTACTTCAAGCAGACAAAACCATGAAGTGCAGTGTGTCATTGAAAATTCATTCTCTGCATTCGTACTTAGACATCTTCCCTGCTGATCTTGGTGCAGTCAGTGATGAACATGGTGAAAGGTTTCACTAGGACAATGCAATTGTGTCAAAGTGGTATCAGGGCAACTGGAATCCATCAATGCTAGATGATGGATTAACACACACCTAAGCAGAATTAACATGTACATAAGTAAAGATCTGGACCCACTCCAATTTGCCTGTCATCACAATTGCTCCACAACAGATGCAATATCATTAGCTCTCCACTCAGTTCCTGAAAACAGCAATTCATACATACAGCTGTTCTTCATAGACTACAGCTCGGTCGGTCTTCAATATCATTATTCTCTTAGTGCTGGTCAAGAAGCTACAAACTCTAGGCCTCAGTACCCCACTCTGCATATGGATCCTTGACTTTCTCATCGGAAGACCACACTCAGCACGAATGTGTCCTACTTACTGATTATGAACACAGGTGCACCCCAAGGATGCGTGCTTAGCCCAATCTTCTACTCGTTATACACCCATGACTGTGTGGCCAGACACAATTCCACTGCCATTTACAAGTTTGCCAATGACACCACAGTTGTCGGCACATAAACAGTAATGAGGGAGATAGATAAGCTAATTGAATGGTGTAACGACAACAGCCTTGTGCTCAACATCAGCAAAACAAATGAGATGATAATGGACTTCAGGAGGAAGTCAGGGGTACACGACCCAGCCCTCATCGGGGACTCAGTCGTGGAGAGGGTCAAGAACTTCAAATTCCTGGGTGTCAACATCTCTGAGGATCTGTCCTGGAGCCTCCACATTGATGCAATCACAAAGAAGGCTCGCCAGCAGCTATACTTTGTGAGGTGTCTGAGGAGATTCGGTATGTCACCAAAGATTCTCGTAAACCTCTACAGATGTACCGTGGAGAACATTCTGGCTGGTTGCATCACTGCCTGGTATGGAGGCACCATCTCTCAGGACAAGGATAAACTCCAGGTACCTGTATTATAAATGTTAGAAAAGTATCCCAATCCCAAAACAGAGCAGGTATTTGTTCACTAATCTATACACATGTCAATTGAATGGCATTGAACTAACTGACTGAATTAGCTGTTCTTTAAAATACAAGTCTGAGAAAAAAATGTGGACTGCAGATCTATATATAATTAAAGAAAATATAAAAAATAAAAATTGAAACTACAATCTCAGGGTAGAAGCATTAAAAAGTAGAAATTGAGCATATATGGTCTTGTTGTACAATATTGGATCTCCCCCTACCCCCCCCCCCCCCACCCGCCCATATCCACGAGAATAGCCTGACCCGTTGAGTATTTCCTACAACTTGGGATTTCACAGCTTTTACCTTCTCTAACTGCTATAGTTAAGCAATCAACTAAACAAATTCAACAGCTTATAACCATGGCAATCTTGGCTTCGCTATCAAGGGCACACAAGACACTGAAGAAACTGGAGCAAAAAAAAAACAATCTGCAGGAGGAACTTAGTGAGTCGAGCACCATCACTAGGAGAAAAGGAATGGTCAACATTTCTGGATTGAACTCTTCAAGACTCAAGCCACTAAGTTCTACCAGCAGACCGTTTCGTACTTCACTAATAGGGATGCTCCCTTTGTTTTATCCATCTCTCCTGCAAGCCAAACTTATTTAATCTTTCCTAGTTCTGATGAAAGGTCTTCCACCTCAAATATGATCCCTCTTGATGTGCTGAGTGTTTCCAGCATTTTGCTTTTAGTGTGATATAATGTGTGATAAAGCGAAAATTTATTGTGATCTTGAAAATATTGATTTTTACACTATTCCATTTACATATCCTACAAACTGACATCTCAGAATCCCATTAGACTGAATTTTTAAAAATATAAATTTAAACTTAAAAATCAGCTAATGTAGTAAAAAAGAATTGCACATACTGCAGGTGAAAAAAATATTTAAGAACAAAAAAAAACATTTCCCAAGAGGATACAAAAACAGAAAATGCTGAAATACTGTGATCCTGTCTTGTTTGTCGGAAGAGCAACAAGGTCAACTTGCAGGCTGAAGATCCCACATCAGAATTAGGAAAGAGACAAAATTAGCTTGTTAATCAGCAGGGACAAGGGGGGAGGAGCATGTCCCTGAAAGAGAAAAGCTAGGATAACCATGGAGATGAACTGTAAACAAGGTCATCTGGTGCATGAGTAAAATGGGGGGGGGGGGGGGGTTGGATTATTAGAGAGCATAGGAACCTTGTAGTAGATCAAGTGGAACTAGTCCTTCACTCTCAGAAAAAAAGAAAAAAACCAAGCTTAGCCATCTTCATAGACGGACAAACTAATGCAATCAAATTAACTAAAGTTATAAAATCCAATATTAAAACTGGAAGGCTGAAACTTCCCTAAACAAAACACAAGGCACTGTTCCTCATGCTCAAGTTGGGCCTCAATGTAACAATACAGGAGACCATAACTGATAGGTTGGTGAGGACATCAGAATTAAAATGGCAAACAACAGAAATCTCAGAGTCAATCCTGTGGAGTGAATGCAGCTATTCTACAAAGTGATCCCTCAATCTGCATTTGATTTCTCCATTTGGAGATTATATCGTGAATACCAATGCAATCCTCTTGATTGGTAGAAGTTTACGTGCTTAGCAGAAAAGACGGCTTGGGCTTGTGGCTTGTGGGAAGGGAAGAAGTGAAGAGATAAATGTTGCATCACCTGCAGTTGCAAGAAAAAATGCTGAGAGATTGAAAATAGGATTCTCAACAAATGGTTATTAAAGTATCTTACGAGGTACAATGAATGTCACAATTTAAACACACAGGTTTTCATTCTGGTCCAAATCTCAAATCTCAAGAAAATTACTTGGAAGCAAACAATTACGATATCACTGAATGAAATTATGAGGCAAGTTTAATAATTCTGGATATGTTTTTTATTTCAAGATTCAAGATTCTTTTTATTGTTATGTAATAAAACAGAAAATATAATATTACTCAAATTTCCTCACCATTAGTATTGCCTGGCACCCCATACAGTAAGAGAGAAAAGGAAGCAAAAGAAAGTCCCTTCAGAGACACTGAGTGTCCATAGATTTTCCTCCAGTGCACTTGCAGTCGCACAGACTCCTATTCAAAGCATCGGCAATCCAAGCTCCAGGTTCAAACCTCCAATATGATACCTTCAGGACCTCTTCTTGCCCTTAGCACCCTCTTTAATCCTGGTTTGAATACCTGGTCGCCATGAGCCAATCACTAGCAACCCATAGTCTGCATGGGTCCTTGAGTCTCTGGGCCCCTTCCTGGTCTTCTCCTCATTTCTGGTGTCCTACACCAGTCTACTGCTCCCACAGAGTCTGGCCACTGCCCAGCATAGGCGTTGCCAACTTGGGCAGAAACCTTGAGATTGTAATATTTTTTAAAAATCCCATCAGCTTGCTCCTTTAACAGGCCATTTAAATCCTGTATGGAGCAGTTGTTAATTAGGAATGGGCCAATGGATCCTGTGGAGGTGTCCTGTGTTTCTGCTCCCTGCATTCCCCGGGTCTGCATCAATGGCAACTCTGCGTTTACAGAAGCGCCACAATTGTTTTTCCCTTGAGAAGGCAAACAGATGGAACCTATTAAAAATTGCCTTGACCAGTTGGATACTTATGCATACCATCTGCTTTATGATGCTGTTTTAAAGAATGGGGACTGAGGAACTGATGAAAGGTGTAGATTTAAGGGATTCTGCTCATGTGAAAAGCCAATCCATCATTTTCCTTGGTAGAAAGTCTTACACTTAAATATGCAATGAAATGCAAACATTTTTCAACCCACTTACTCCCAGATTTGGAATGCTGAAACCATCAGATCACTCTGCACTAAACGCCCCATGAAGTCTAGTGGCAGAGTTCAATGTTGTCTAGATTTCTTAGCCATTATGTAGGGAAAAATAAGATCCAGGATCTCCAAGCCTGTTGCATTCTGTTAAATGCATTCTATTTCTGATTCAAACATTTTTGACAGCTTCAGACATTTCAAAGCCTGCATATCTTAGACAGATGGCAAAATTGGGGCAAGGCTGGAGTCTGGGATGATTTAGGTGAGCTTGATAGGTCCTCTGCATTTGGATCTGCTAATTGTGGGCATGGTGAGACTGTCAATAAGCTTTGGGAATATGATTCTGGACTGTGGTATCAGACAGATTCAAATGTTATTGTTTCAAAATTTGTTTGTGCGAGGAAATACAAGATCCCCTAAATTTCTATTTGACTTGGGGTTAATAAAAAGTACAGTACTAAGAAAATTCATGCAATTGGTGCATTACATACGGTAGAATTTCTTCTGCAGAAACCTACAATAAACACACAGCTTGCCATCTGGCAGTTTTGGATCTGTGTTATGGCTGTTGTGCACACCCTTTAGTCATGCAAAGTATTAAGTTCTGCATTAGTCAATGGCAGTTTAATCTTCATAACAAAGTATAATTCTACATCACAAGTAATAATGCATGGCAAATATTTTACAATGACTGCCAGGCACTTGGCTAATAAGAGTTACAAGAAAATGCTACTAACTTGTCAATGCTCCTTTTGTTAACTGTAATGCCCTTTAGAAGCACCACAAGCCCCATGTAAGACTGTTTCACATTATAGTTTAGGTGTTCAGTTGATCAGTTTTTGCAAAGGACAGGTTTTAATTAGATAAGATATGTTTTTTGGGGTGACGATTCTCAGGAGAATAAAGTCAATTATTTGTATGGTCTGGGGTAAGTAATGTATTTGCAAGCAATTTTCATTCGCAAAATAAGAGATCATTTATAGTGTTGCTTTTAAAATCTGTCTAAACCAGATTTTAAGATGGATGAAATTCTGTTTAAGCACCTCCATGTTTCCCCTACACTGGAATATTCATTACTTAAAAACAAACAAGATCATGACTTCTGCTCAGAACTCAAATTTATTGTATGAGTGATGGGTTAGTATCCTATGTATGGTGAATTCAAATTGATAGAAAACTATTCAGACAATTAAAATTTGACTTTAACAGTGGTAACATATGTAGGTAGTGATATTGATGCAAGATATTTTCCCCTTCCCTCGCACCCCTGATGAAAGTGAAAAATGAACCAAAAATATTGTTTCTTTTGACACATGACTTTTACAGGGAAGAATCAATCAGTGCTGGTACACTCAGGCATCCAAAACGCAATAAAACAAAAACAAAGGCCTGTACCTGATACTGACGCCACTTGGTGATTCAGTTCCCAGCTTGCATCTTTCGAGCTGATTTGCAACAATCTGCCGTTCCAACTCAAGCTCTCTTGTAAGCCTTTCAAACTGGAGCTCCTGCAACAAAGAGAAAAAGGTAGTAAGTTCACAGAGCTACCAGATAAAATACAAATTGATTTGAACCTTTTGTATGCCTGAAAGAGTTTAGGTTTTATGTACTTCAATGGCTGCATCCTACTTTGTCGATGTGAAAACAGTTTATTCCCATTTTGCGCCTCCTCCTTGTTTTGCCTGTGGCAAAATAAATCTCTTCAATAACTTAATTTCTTGCATGCGAATTTTGAGATCAGAGGAAAAGATCAACTATTTCCTATCAATCCTGCTTATATACCTCTCAGTAATCATTCACAGTGTTCCAACAATCACTAGTACTGCATCATGCAGTATATGACATGGTGGCTTGAACGCAGAACTCCTTCAATTCTATCTTTAAATGGAGGAAAGATAATAAATACATCATCCATGATTCCCTAGTGATTTTCCCCATATTTATAGCAATTCAATTTTATCTTATTTCCATGCATAAATTAACTGACATGCCTTTACTTATACCACTGGTGTAAGCAATTACTGTTTTTAAAACATATTTTGACTAGAGGGAGAGAGAGAGAGAGAGAGAGAGAGAGAGAGCAGAGAGAGAGAGAGAGAGAGGGGCAGAGAGTGAGAGAGAGAGAGCAGAAAGAGAGAGAGAGAGGCAGAGAGAGAGAGAGGCAGAGAGAGAGAGAGAGGCAGAGAGAGAGAGAGGCAGAGAGAGAGAGAGAGAGGCAGAGAGAGAGAGGCAGAGAGAGAGAGAGAGAGAGGCAGAGAGAGAGAGAGGCAGAGAGAGAGAGAGAGAGAGAGACCAGAGAGAGAGAGAGACCAGAGAGAGAGAGAGAGAGACCTTTAAGCTCTATTGGCCAGATTCAGCAGCATAGCTTTACATCATAATAGTACCCTTCCCCAAAGCTGATCACATGTAAACTGGGCTTGGAAAAGGCAAATACATAGAATTTGCCATCAGAAGGCACTATTTATGTTTAGTGCTAAATGAGAAGACAATGTGCATAATTTTAATTCATTTTTCAAGAATCTGGTCACATACAAATAAAACTAGGCTTTGGCTCATTATTTAGTAACATTCTTACTACTATTTTTTTGACATGCTAGGCATTTTCATATACATACAAATCCTGGTTACAAATATACGAACATGCAAAGACCAACAACCACAACTGATTCAAGACTAAAATTTAAATTAAATTAGAATATTTTTACTGTAGGCATTTCTTTATTCAGATGATTGATGGGGATGAGAGGGCTGGAATATACCTGGTCTCACCTTTTGCCAATATCCCTGTTACCACAAAAGTGTTTGCTAAGGAGATATCACAAAGTCTGGCTGTGCTGAAAGTAATCATGTCACCCAGTCTAGTTGGAAATCATCTCAATTTGCTTTGATGATGGGAAAGAAATTCCACATCAGACCAATGGCTTGACATTTTATTCCAAATGTCCGAGAGTGATGATTCCAGAGGACAGGAAAAATTCGACAAGTGACACCTTCAACTACAAAAGTTTCAAGAGTATACCAGCGAATTATGGCCAACTTATTGGATGCAGTGAAGAATTATTAGGATTGGAAAAAGTTTGAGTTAAATCAAGGAGGGCCAGCATGAATTTATTAAAGTTTGTTTGATATTTTGTTGAGGTAACAGAAAAAGCAGTAAACGGCATTGCTGTGGATTTTCAGAAGGCATTTGACAATAAAAGTCTGGTTAGGATATTTTGGCTCATGAAAGTGTGATAGCATGGAAAGACAGTTGGCAGGGGAGAACAGACCCTACTGGGGCTTCTGTGAGCTAGCTAACTGTGGAAGCGGGATCCAGCACACAAGGTGAGTGGGTCCCACCCACTCTTGTCTATGAAAAATTGTAAGAAGAAAATACACCCTGAGTAAGTGAGAGCAGGGGCGGAAGATAACTCGTCGGCAGGTAACCTGGTAACTGACACATGGATGGAACAGACAAGGAGTTCGGCAGATAACCCAGTAACTGACACAAGAATGGCCCAGACAATGAGTTGGACGATCAGCATACCCAAGGCTGCAACAGCTGCAGTAGGATGCCAGCTCTAGAGTTGCATATGTGGCTTGGCGAAAGTTACTTCCACTAGAGGCCTGAAAGAAAGGGCAACAGGGACCTCGCATCGACAACTACTTTTTGAGAAGCAGGTCGAGCCAGTCGACTGAATTTCAGCAGCAGGACAAAACCCAAAGTCTGCAATGACATCAATACCCCTGTCCCAGGGGTTGTCATGTGATGACGTAGAGGCAGGATGCAAAATCTTGTTCTCTTAAAAAAGGTTGAAAAAATGAAAAAAAGGGCTTAACTCATTTAAAAGATTGTTAATAGTCTAGAGAAAACAGTTAAGATGTCTCCAAAAAAGGATAAAGACAGTGAAGAAACAACAGAGAGAATGCAAGAAAAACAAAAAGAAAAAGAAGGACCTACCTTGATGAAGAAGCTGGGACCTGAAGTGAAGACGTCTCTTTGCAAGAAGAGAGCCTCCAGGTTGGCCTCCCAGTGGTCAGCAGTGCCTCTACATCATCGATGAACCCAGAAGGGGAAGGTCCCAACTTCGATGCACAAGGAGTTGTACATGCACAGTAGGCAAGAATTGGGGGGGGGTGGCTTTGACGAAATGCTCAGAGGCTCTTCCAAATGGGCTATGAAGACATCGGAAATAACATCCAAGAAAGAAATACAAGAAGAAATTGAAGGGAAAGATGATGAAGGAGACCCAAGCTCAGAAGAATAAATAGAAGGGATAGGAAAGAGAATTTAAAAAATAAGTAAATTTAAAAGCCCTGTTAAAATGATTATGGAGAAGTTAAAATTAATAAGACAAGATATTAAGAGGTCAGAGTTAAAGGTTAATACAGTGTGTGAAATAGTTAAAGAAATAAAGAGAAAACAACAAGAGATGGAAGAAAAAGTTCAAAGTATTAATATGGAGTCTCCAATTTTCAAGAGAGGATGGACAAGATGGAAGATAGTTTGGAGGCAATGATGAATAAACAATTATCTGAGAAAGTAGATTCATTGGAGAATTTCAGCCAAAGAAATAATGTTAAGATTATACACCTAAAAGAAGGGGGTGAAGGTAAAGATATTAAACAATTGTTACAGTGTTGGATCCTTGAGATTTCTGGGCAAAATTATTTTTAAGGAGACATTGAAATAGAAAAGGCCCATAGAGCTCTAAGGCCCAAGTTTTCACCAGATCAGAAACCAAGACCTATTTTGGTGAAATTTCTCCAATAAGAGAAACAATTCTAGAAATGGCAGCAAAGCAATCTAAGGAAAGAAAAGCTCCACTGGAGTTTGGTGGAAAAAGATATTTTTTACCCCAAGTTTTGAACTATTAGAGAGGTTTAATCTGGTTAAAAACACACTGTGGGGAAAAAAGGGTATAATTTTATCTTACATTACCCTGCAACTTTTTTTTTAAATTTTTTATTTTTCACACCATAAATCACGTTAGCCATGATATACACTTTTTCTTTTTCACACATATACAGTGACTTTTTCTCCCCCCCCTCCCTCCTCCCAAGCCACCCCCCCACCCCCCCCTCTCAAACCTGCAACTTTGAAAGTGTTTGGGCAAGGTGGTCCAAATAGATTCTTTACTGATCCAGAAAGTGCTCAAAAATATGCTGACCGGTTACTGGATAGAAGTCATGATTTGATTCAACGTGTAGACACTTGAGAACATTATTATTTTCTTTGGATGAAATATTTGAAACATTTTCAATAAAAATGTTAAAACAAGTTTGAACTTTTCAGGGGAGCCAGAGTTAAGTTGATTAGTTTCTGCCGAACCGTGAGCGTTTTTTTGTGTGGCTTCTGCTGCAACCCATAAAATGAAGGGGGGAGGAGGGGTAGCATTGTCTGGGAAATTCAGGGCAATGTTGTTTTTGTTATGTTGATGCCAGGGAGCGGTGAAGAGAAAAGATGAAAGATAGCAGGGATTTTGGAACAACAAAATGAGTAAAGGGCTAAATTTTATAAATTTTAAGGTAAATGGGCTTCAGAATCCAATAAAGAGGAAAAGTTTTAACTAATTTTAAAAAATTGAAAATGGATGTTGCTTTTCTTCAAGAGATACATTTAAATGAGGAGCATCAGAAACTAAAGAGGGATTGGGTGGGAACAGTAATAGCTTTGCATTTTGATAAATAAGAATTTTCCAGTTAGAATACAAAGTGAAATTCTGGATCCATTTGGTAAGTTTGTGCTGATAAATTGTCAAATTTTCTCTGAACAATGGATATTACTGACTATATGTGCACAAATGTGGTGATGAAAAATTAATGTGAGACTTTTTTTTTAAAAACATGGGCAGTGGAAATGAAAATATTTTAATAGGGGAAGATTTTAATTTTTGTCTAGACCCTATTTTAGATAGATCTACGAGAAGTGTGGTCAAGTCTAAAGCGGTCAAAATAACTATATCATTAATGCAAATTTAAATTTGATAGATATTTGGAGAAGGATACATCCTAGAGAAAAAGATATTTATTTTATTCTAATAGGCATGATTCTTATTTTAGAATTGATAATGTTTTATTGTCAGCAAGATTACAAGGAAGGGTACAACAGATTCAATATAAAGCAGGACTTATATTGGATCATTCACCTCTGCTATTAACACTGCTTTCAGAAGAAGCATATTATAGATGGAGATTTAATAGCGTGTTATTAAAAAGATTTTTGTCAATTTATTAGAAGATAAATAAGACAATTTTTAGACACTAATGTTGATTTAAACGTTAATAAATTTGTTCTTGAAGGCTTATATACGTGGACAAATCATGTTATTCTAAAAATAAAGAAAGATTATACGTGTAAAATTAATAAACTGGAAGGGGGAATAACTAATTTAGAAAAAGAATGACAAAGACAAACATCAGAGGACAGAAGAGGGATACTTATGAATAAGAAACTTCAATATAATACATTACAAACTTATAGAACAGAAAAGACGGTTATGAAAACTAAGCAGAAGTATTGTCTTAGCCAGGCAGTTGAAAGCAGAACAAGAATCTAAAACTATTATTGCATCTAGAGATGAATCAAATTCTATTCCTTTTAAACCACAGGAAATAAATGATAATTTTATTTGAAATTATATAAATCAGAATTGTTACAAGATGAAAATGAAATAGATAAGATTTTTATCTCAAATAAATTTACCCAACTTAAATTTGGAAGATCAAAGAACATTGGGAAACCTTTTCACAGTAAAAGAGATTGAACGAGTGATAGCTACATTACGGTGGGTGAACGGCAAGGGTAGTGATCCCAAAATGGCATTGGCCTTGCTGCGCAGCCAACAGACAGGGACAGAGTGCGGGGAAGGGCATTGTTATGCAGGAAAGTACCTGTGGGCGGGAAACCCACTTTTGTTACGCATGTTGTGATAAATAGGGGTATGGACATTGTGGGCCAAGTGCAGCAAGGGCGGTACCAGTGCAAGCATAAAAGTCGGGCCTGAGTCCTAATAAAACTCAGAGTTTAACCTGACTACACTATATGTGCGCGTCTTCTTTTGAGTAGCGCGTGGCTACACCTTAAGAATTTATCTACAAATGGAATGATAAATTATTAATTGGAGAAACAGACACAAGTTTTAAAACATTTGATGAATATATGGCATAAAACTCACATGCAGATGGGAATTAGGAATTATGGGATAATTAGAATGCCTTTATTATAAAATAAACTGATCCCATTTGCATTGAATAATATACATTTTATTAATTGGTCAAATAAAGGAATTAAAACTATTAAAGATTGTTATCAAGGGAGAAATTTAATGACATTTGATCAATTACAAAATAAATATGGGTTACAAAACAATACAATCAATATCAGTATCAGTGTACTATCAATTAAAAGCAATTTTTTGCGAGAAAAATTGATGACACCATATCTATAACCTAAACAGGATGAGACAGAGACATTGGTATTGAATATAAATATAAAAGAAATTTACATCAGCTATGTATTCATTATTACTAAAAGGTACAAAGAAAGGTTTTCATAAATTGAGACAATCCTGGGAAATGGATTTAGGTGTAGATATAAATGAAAAGAATTAGTCTGAAATTTGTTACGATAGTATGAAAAACACAATAAATGTTAGATACAGTACAATTATTTACATTCATTATATATTACACTGCAAAAACTTAGATTGAAATCTGATTTGTCAGATAAATGTTTCAGATGTAATCAAGAAGTTGGTACCTTTTTATATTCTACATGGTTATGTCCTAAATTGAACTTTTTTTGGACAAATTTAATAAAATTTATTGAACAGATAATAAATATTTAGCTTCCACAAGACCCTATGTTGTTTTTACTAGGAAACAGCTCAGGGATTAAGTCGAAATGAAAAATTAATTTATTTCAGAAAGAATTTCTTAAAATAGCTGTAGCTAGGAAATTTGTAGCAGTTGTGGAAACTGGACACATATTTGGATTTGGATTGATGGCATGGAGAAATGCTTAATTGTATTCCTCTGGAAAATATCATTATAATTTAAGGAATAGATAAGATAAATTCTTAAAAATTTGGTCTCCATATATGCAATCTATTGGTGTTATAAATATATGAATATTATATAATTGTAGTAGTATATAATTATATAATTCATCTTGAACTTCATCTACTCCTTGATACAAAATATATATACACACATGTAGATTTAGAATTAGTTGTTATATTTATATAAAATTAGAGTTAGTCATTATATACTTAATTATATGTAATTAGAATTGGTAGGTATATATACTATAAATTTTAATTTTAAACTGTTGAGGAAGCTGCAAGAGAACATCGAGCAGATTCGGATGAAGATCAAGCCGAGCAAGTACAGAAGCATCTCCCATCATTAAGGGGAAGCTGGTAGATCAATGGTTCTACATGGGCAATGAGACAATTTCAACAGTCCTCGAAAAACCAGCGAAGAGCTCAGGTCAGTCGTATAATGCATCCCTCAAAGATACAGAGCAAGAACATCAGTTCAGGATGCCATCAGTGGCCTTGAGAGCATTGACAGAACTATATTACCTGGCAAGTTGAACCTCTGGTGTATGCAGTTTTGGCTCTTTCCAAGCCTCATGTGGCCACTAACTCTGTATGAAGTTCCAGTCTCAAGCATAGAAAAGCTGAATAGACTGATAAACTCATTCGTGAAGAAGTGGCTTGGTCTTCCCAGAGGCCTCAGTAGCATAGGGCTTTATGGAAAAGGAGTCCTAGAGCTATCCATTTCTAGTCTTTCTGAGGAGTATAAGTGCGCCAAAGTAAGACTGCAGATGATGTTATCAGAGGCGAGTGATCCATTTATAGCTCAAGCTGTTGTCATCCTGGATACAGGGAATAAATGGATTCCATCAGAGGGAACTAAGCAACCAAAGGCAGCATTCAAGCATATGGACATTGTGGGCCAAGTGCAGCAAGGGAGGAACTGTCTTGTTGTTGGGGCAAGTACACTAGCCTGGAACAGGTTGCTCTGTCTCAGAGACCTAGGCTTGTGAATGAGGAGATACTTCAGCAGGAGGCGGTGGCAAGATGCACAAAGGCCATCGCTCAGGCAAAGCAAAGGCAATGGAATGAGGTGGGAGGGGGTAGAGAAAATGAAGATCTCCTGGAAAGAGCTGTGAGAGATGGAGACATAAAAGCGAGCTTCACCATCAGGATTACAAACAATGTCTTGCCGTCTGCTATGAATCTCAGCCGGTGGTATGCTCCCTCTGCCTAACTTCAGCAACACTAAAACACACTTTGGTGGGCTGCAAGACCAGCTTCATTCAAGGCCGATACACCTGGCATCACAACCAGGTGCTACGGTATCTTGCAGCAGTGCTAGAAAATCAGTTGATGAGTGACAATGCTTATCCCATGCTTTATCCCATTGGTTGTTAACAGCATTTGTCCGGGAAGGTGAGGGTCAAACTGGAATCACCACATCAAGATCAGATTCCAGGCAGCTAGGTGGGGCACTTGATTGGAAGATGCAGTGGAGAAGGCCTACGAGCACAAGAAACTGAGGTAAACTGAGTTTGCAGCTGAAGTATAGCAATATGCCTGGAAGGCAAGGGTCCAACCAGTTGAAGTAGGCTGCAGAGGATTTAGAGCCGCATCAACATCAAGGCTGCTCCGGGAGTTGGGAGTGCAAGGAAAGAAGCAGTTAAAGATCTCTCCAGAGCTGCTGAAAAGGGTAGTCAGTGGCTCTGGATGAGGAGAAAGGATTCCCACTTGGGCACCCAAGTTAATGAATGGCATCTAGGGGGAATGTCCGGGAAGCCGGGATTCACTGCTGAACCCTCCGGAGGTGTCGTGGGTATATCAGCAAAACACTGAGGAAGGAGGATGCCCACTTGATAACCCAAAAGATGCTACCACTCACCACCCTGCAGATTCTAGGCAGCAAGTCTCAGGAATGCAATAATGGATATGAACATCTAGTCCTACATAACATACATGGGACATGGGGCAGATTCATTCAAGTACTATAAATAGGGAAGAATTTATCTTCAGATTGGTGGATGATGATAGGAGGACTGTCAAAAAAAGCAGTGGTGCACAGCTCTTGCAGAAGAGCCAAATTTATAAATCAAACTACTTCTAAGAGACAAAACAAATTTTAATCATCACAAACCAGATAGATCTACGACAAGTGTGGTCAAGTCTAAAGCGGTCAAAATAACTATATCATTAATGCAAATTTAAATTTGATAGATATTTGGAGAAGGATACATCCTAGAGAAAAAGATATTTATTTTATTCTAATAGGCATGATTCTTATTTTAGAATTGATAATGTTTTATTGTCAGCAAGATTACAAGGAAGGGTACAAACCGATCTTTTTACTTAATGTGGATGTTAAGATATTATCAAAAGTTTTAGCATATCGGTAAGAGAATATCTTACCAGGAATAATTAATTTGGACTAGACAGTTTTTATTAAAAACAGGCATTCCTACTATAATATTCATAATTATGAATGTATTTTTATCTTTAGTAAAACATAATTTTGGTCCAGGTTTTATCCATTGGATAAAACTTTTATATGCACCTCCAATGGCCTCAATTCACACGAATTCCCAACAATCCAAATTTTTAAATTACAATGAGACATGAGACAATGGGCTACCATTGCTTTTCGTCTTAGTGCTGGAACCACTAGCTTTTTCTTTGCGAGAAAAATCAGGATTTTACACGTTTGTTTTGAGGACCCATTGAACATAGGCTATCCCTATATTTCTACCCTGAGATATCTATATCAAGCATATTGCTGTTACTTCTGCATTTTAGCAGGTTCGCAGTTTATAAACTTAACCTACACAAGAGCAAACTACTACCATTGAAGGGCCAGCTGGTCTTCTATTCTAACTATCCATTCAAAATAGTGAATGAACAATTTAAATATTTATTTAGGTACTGTATTACAATAACCAAGAACCTTAAAAATCTTTTCAAAGAAAATTTTGCAGTCTTAGTTAACCAAACTAAATTAATTCTTACCTGATGGTCATCAATTTCTTTGACTAAGATTAGTCGTATTAATTTGGTTAAAATGAATATTTTACCAATATTTTTTTTATTATATTTATTCCAATCACTACCTATATTTATTTATGTCCTTTTTTTAAAAACACATTGGAATCAATCATTATATCATATATATGACAAAAAAGAAACCTAGACTGAATGAAATACATCTCCAGAATACAAGAAATAATGAAGGTGGGGGGGTGGGGGGGCCTGGCGTTACCCAATTTTAGATTCTACTACTGGGCTATGGACATAAAGAATATGTTATTGTTATTGCAATGTGAAATGGATTGAGATGGAATTTAAATCTCTTAAAACACTTCTTTATGGGTAGTTTTGGGTTCACTTATACCTCTCTCTATTTGAAAACGGACAAAGAATTGAATAATGATACATAGAGTGAAGATTTGGAGTCATCTTAGAAATTTTTTTGGAATTACAGGATTTATAAGCACAAGTCCTATCCTATCTAATCATTTATTTCAACCTGATATTTTAGACGCAGGTTTTCAAGAATGGAATCTTTCAGGAATTAAAAGTTTTAAGGATCTTTTTGGACAACAAAACTTAATTTCTCTACAACAATTAATGATCAAATTTAATCTATTGTAGCCGACCACCACAAAGAAACATGATAACCTCACTCCTTTATTAGCTGGACCATAGTCCTGATTGATGCGTGTGCCAGCCCGTGGATGGAGTTAAAAACTCGTTGCCTCCATGCCGTTGGGACAATAGGTCGAACCTGCCCGGTGGCCACGTCACACAGGAGGGTGGTAGTACCTGTGCCGACTGAAACGTCCAGAAGCCGAAGACCTGTGACAGTGGTCCTGTACTGCAGGATCTTGTCGTCTGGCTGCTGTGCCTCTGCCAGGGCTACAAAGTCCAGACCGTTGACTAGGGAGTGGATGCTGTGTCTTGACAATTTGTTTTTGCCCAAGATGTGCTAGATGTCGGTGGTGCACTCCGAGATGTAAGACAAGTGTCTCTGTTGGTGGGGTGACCAGGGTCAGAGATTTTAGCCAGGGAGAAAGTTGGTGGTTTGTGGTCCGTGAAAGTCCTTCCCTCAAGAAAGTACCGGAAGTGGCAGATGGGTAAGTACAGCGCCAGCAGCTCTCTATCGAAAGCACTGTACTTTAGTTGAGGGGGCCGCAGATGATTGCTGAAGAAAGCTAGTGGGTACCAACTTCCTATCTGCTGCTCTAGGACTCCACCAATTGCTGTTCCTGAGTTATCGACTGTGAGGGCCGTGGGTGCATCTGGTCTGGGGTGGGTCAGAAGTGCAGCTTTGGCCAGGGCTTCTTTGGTTTCCACAAACGCGCGTGTGGATTTGTCGTCCCAGGTCTGGTCCTTCTTGCTAGACATTGGGATGAACAGAGGGTACATCACTTGGGCAACTGCTAGAATAAACCTATGATAAAAGTTTATCATCCCCACAAATTCTTGCAGACCTTTGGTTGTACTGGGCTTCAGGAAGCTGTGGATGGCTTCTACCTTGTCGGGCCTAGTGTGACCCCATCCACTGTAATCCTGTGGCCCAGGAAGTTGATGGTGTTCATGCCAATCTGGCATTTGTCCAGGTTGATGGTGAGGCCGAACTCCTGCAGAAGACTACAGAGATTTCTGAGGTGCTGAAGGTGTTTCTGTTGGGTTCTACTTGCCACGAGGATATCGTCGAGGTAGACGAAAGTGCCATCCAGGTCTCGGCCCACTGCGTCCATCTGTCGCTGGAATGAATGTGCTGCATTTTTGAGCCAGAATGGCATCCTCAGGAACTCGAATAGCCCAAATGGAGTAATGATGGCTGTCTTAGGGATGTAATCAGGATGCACTGTGATCTGGTGATATCTTTGCACGAGGTCCACTTTTGAGAATATTGTTGCCCCGTGTAGGTTTGCCGTAAAATCCTGGATGTGTGGCTAGGGGTAATGGTCCGGGGTGGTGGCCTCATTGAGCCAGCGATAGTCGCCACATGGTCTCCACCCCTAATTGCTTTAGGCACCATGTGCAGGGGTGAGGCCCATGGGCTGTCTGACCGTCGAACAACACCCAACTCCTTGAGCTTGAGGAACTCCTCCTTGGCCAGTCGGAGCTTCTCCAGGGGAAGTTTCTCGCCCTTGCGTGGAAAGGTGGGCCCTTGGTCAGGATGTGATGCCTGACGCCGTGTCGAGGCATCTCTGCTGTGAACTGAGGGGAAAGGATTGCTGGGAATCCTGCTAGCACCTTAGAGAACTCATCCTCCGAGCTGTGGATGGAGTCCAGGTGCATTGCCAGAAATCTAGCGCTCCTCAGTGTGATGGTCTGATAGGTCTCAGTGTGGATGAGCCACTTATCCTTGAGGTCCACTAGGAGGTTGTGGGCTCGCAGGAAATCCGCTCCAAGGAGTGGTTGTTCCACTGCAGCCAGCGTGAACTCCCACGAGAAGTGACTGCCCCCGAACTGCAGCTCGGCCCTACAAGTGTCATAGGTCCGATACTGCGGTTGTTGGCAGCTGTCAATCTGGGTCCCGCTAGTCTGCGCCTAGTGTCCAACCCTGTTGGGGTTATCACTCTGACCTCTGCTCCTGTATCCACCAGGAAACGTCTGCTGGACAGGCAGTCCCAGACATACAGGAGGTTCTCTTGGTGGCCATCAGCAATGGCTGCTTTGTCATTTCCCTGGAACTCACAGGGGGACTGGCATTGGTGGGCCTCGGTGCCCCATCTCTGGTGGTAGAAGCACCATTTGTCGCTGGACTCACTCCTGCCTCTCGTCTGCTGTTATTTGCTTGGGACTTCTCTGGTCTGATTGCAGGACATCTTTACAAGCCCCACGGTAGCTGAGCACTTCTGGTTCTGTTTCCACAGAATGTCTGCCCGTGCTCCAATTTTCCAGGGGTCGGTGAAATCCACATCCGCCAGGAGCAGTTGGATGTCTTCAGGCATCTATTCCAGGTACGCCTGCTTGAACATGATGCCAGGCTACTCATCTCCCAGGAGGGCCACCATCTTGTTGATAAGTGCTGACGGGGATCTGTCTCCAAGACCATCCAGGTGGAGCAAACATGCTCCTCGCTCTTGCCGTGAGAGTCCGAGTGTCTCGGTTAATACTCTTTGAAGGCAATGTAAGTGACTTCTGATGGTGGCCTGTGGATGAAGTTGGCCACTCTGTCTGCAGTCTGTGGATCCAGGGTGCTGACCACATGGTAGTACTGGGTGTTCTCTGTTGTGATGCCCCTTATCTGGAACTGAGCCTCCGCCTGGTCGAACCACACGCCGGGTCGAACGGTCCAGAAGATCAGGAGCTCCAGGCCGACTGCACTGACTGCTGCCCCGTTCTCCATCGCTAGGTTTAGATTCCTTCTAAACTGTCGGGGTCACCAATTGTAGCTGACTGCCACACACCCACACACCCACACACACTATCAGGGCTGGAAAGGCTATACTGTTCAAGTCCCTGCTGTTTTTGCTGATAGACACCCTTTTCAGGTATTATCAAATTCGACATTTTGTTCATACCAAGCTTTCAGCATTTCTAGTCCTTCCAGATCCAAATTTTATTGAACTTTTTGAATTATAATTCCCTCATAAAGCTATAATATCTGCTCTATATTAAAAATCATTGAATATGAAAACAATTTTGCTAATTGGGATTAAAACTAAATGGGAGAATGATCTTAATATCTCTTTTTTAGATGAAGATTGGATGTCAATTTTGGGCTTGATTTAAGACTCATCATTTTGTGCTAGGCATAGTCTGATTCAGTTCAAAGTAGTGCATCAAATACATTTTTCCAAAGTTAAACTTGCTCAGATTTATCCAGATACCTACTCAGTCTGTGATAAATGTAAAATTTACGACACCACTTTGATACACATGTTTTGGTGGTCATGCCCTAAATTGCAAAAAAAATATTTGACTGATACTTTGCGAATTTTCTTCGACCATTTTTTGGGATTAATTTGGATCCGTGCCCGGTAATTGGAATGTTTGGCTTTTCCAGAGACAAACACAAAACTCTCCTCTAATCAAAGACAGGTTTTAGCCTTCTCCACTTTACTAGGAAGAAGAGCAATATTGTTAACATGGAAACAGACAATGGCTATTAGACATTATGTTCCTTTTAAATTTGGAGAAAATTAGGCATAATGTCATGAAAATCAAGATTTCCTTTGATAGGAGCTGGGGTCCATTTATGGATTACTTTCACAATTGGACTAATTAGGTGCGATAATGGTTGTAACTGGGTGTGCTTTGTTCAGATCTCCTGAGGCCATTGCTTGATGTTATCTCTACTTAAAATATGAATTACAACCTTGGTTGGCATTGGTTAGATTTTTTTTCCCTTTTCTTTTTATACAATTCTATGTATAAATACATATTGGATTGGGATTTAAGTCCAAGTACTATTATCACTATAGAATATGCTATTATCTTAAATGTGTAATAGTTTCAATACCATGGATTTATTATACATGTTTTTTTTCTGAGAAAAATTAATAAAAGTAACATTAAAAGAAAGAGAATCCAAATACTGAATACACATCCACTGCAGCTCCTTTGCTTGTCACCACCTCAAAGAATTCCAAAAGATTTGTCTTCAGGTACTCCATTCCCTCATCCTTTACAAGCAACTCCAACCACTGATGTAGGCTAACTGATCTATAATTTCCCTTCTGCTACCTCCCCCCCACCTCCACCCTCCACTTCTTGAATAGAAGGATGACATTTCCAATTTTCTAGTCCTCCAGGACAATACCAGAATTGATTGATTGCTGAAAGATCATTATCAGTGCCTCCATAATCACTACCTTCTTTCAGGACCCAAGGGTGCAATCCAACTGGTCCAAGAGACTTATCCACCCTTAGACCATTCAGCTTTCTCAGCATCTTCTCCCTTGAAATAATAACTGCACACAGAGATAACTTACCTGATACCCTTCAGCATCTAGTATGCTGCTCGTGACTTCCACAATGAAGACTGGTGCAAAATACTCACTCAGTTCCTCTGCCATCTGTCTCCCATTATTATTTTTCCAGTCTCAGTTCTTGTAGTCCTGTATCTACTCTCACCTCTCTTTGAAGCTTTTGTATCCACTTTTATATTATTTGCTAGCCTACTTTCATATTTCATCTTTTCCCTTCTTATGATTTTTTTTAGTTACCTTCTGTAAGTTTATATCATCTATAAGTTAATCATCTATATTCCCACCAATTTTTATTTCCTTGTATGCCTTCTCTTTTGCTTTCACATTGGTTTTGACATCCCTTGTGATACTTTTCCATTTGACTATTTCCTCTACTTTGGTATGTATTTAATCTGCACCTTCCCTATTTCTTGTAGAAACCATTCATTATTGCTCTGCCGTGTTCCCTACTAGTGCTTCCTTCCAATCTACTTTGGCCAGTTCCTCTCTCATGTCGATATTCCTTGGAAATATCGACACATCTGACTGTAGTTAATCCTTAATAAATTTCAAATTGAACTCAATCATATTGTAATCACTGCCCCCTAATGGTTCCTTTACTCTAAGCTCTTTAATCACCTCTGGTATAATGCACAACACCCAATCTAATACAGCCGATTCCCTCATGGGCTCATCTTGTAGGGTTTCTACAAACTGTTTCCCTGAGATCCAGTCCTAACCTGGCTTTCCCAATCTATTTGCATGTTAAAATCCCCCATGACTACCATAACATTGCCCTTTTGACTCACCTTTTCTATCTGCTGTTGTGTTTGTTGTCCACATCCTGGCTACTGTGTCAAGGTCTCGAAAATAACAGCCACCAGTATCTTTTTACCCTTGCCATTTCTCAACCTACCATGATTTTATATCTTCTGATCAAATGCCACTTATTTCTCATGATTTCATCTTGTTCCTTACCAACAGAGCCCCTCTGCTTTCCTGCCTATCCTTTTGATACACTGTGTATCCTTGGACATTCAGCTCCCAATGACATCCATCCTTTAGTCACGACTCCATGATGACCACTACATCATAGTTGCCAATCTGTAACTGTACTGCAAGGTCATCCATTTTATTTCTTTTGCTGTGTACATGAAAATGCAAAACTTTTTGTCCTTTATTTGTTATATTTGATTCTGTTTCCCTGTTGCATTGCAACTCATTTCTATGGCTGCAATTTTCCCCCATCTGCTTGACCTTTCAGACAAACTTCTACCTCCTGTTCCTACTTGCATGCTAGCTGCCTCTTTCTCCTCTATCCTCACTCAAGTCATCCTTCTGTTCTTTATGTCTATAGAGGATTTTTGTGCACTCTTCTGGCTCACTTTCTTAAGTTCCTCCCTGGCTACCTTATAATTCTCATGAGCCATTCCTGACTTATGCTTCTCAAACCTTACACAAGCTACCTTTTTCCTTTTGACTAAATGTTCTACCTCTCTTGTCAACCACAGCTCTTTTACCCTACCATCCTTTCCCCGTCTCAGAGGGGCAAACCTATTCAGATGCTGAAACTTAATGAGTTAGGCGCTAAACGGTGTCTGGTCATCATATTTTAGGTAATATAAATTATCCCAGAGTGTGCAATAAAGGTTTTCTGGCATAGTGCAGTGATTCCAATTTCATGGAGAGCTGGACTTGCTTTCCTAAGTGCAAAGAGGGTTGAACAGAGATTTTCTGGAGGTGTGCAATATCATGACAGACTCAGCTAAGAAATATAGAAAGCTGCTGCTTTCATTGGCAAGTGGTTGAAGGGACCCAAAGTTCAACTGAACATCAAGATACTGCAAATGACAAGAAGAGAAATAATTTCAGAGCTAGTGCATGGCTACTGGACAGACATGGAGCAAAAAGTGATATATCTAGAATAAAAGAAGGATAGCAGGGAAATAGATTTTACTCTACATTGATAAAATGAATCACCATCTTGCTCTGCACAATACTTAATTGCCTTGGATTAAAAGGTTCACAAATGGTTTTATAATCCCACAATCGTATTTAAAGTGCAATTGATTTTTGGTGTCTTCTAAATGGAGCTTGTAACTCCTCAATGCTTTTCATTAAGGTGACATTGAGAATATTCCCTTACTTAGAACTATCCAAACCATTTTAGAAACAGATTATTTTGTTCTATCTGAACACATTAAGTACTTAACAGATAGTAAATTTCATGCCTACAATTAGAAATTTAAATACAGCAAATTACCAACATGGAATTATTTTAGAAGCAACATCCATTTGCAACTAATTGATTTAACTATTTTAATCACATTTATTTTCTAATTACTATACAACAATTACAGCACAGAAAAAGGTCAGTTTGGCCATTCTAGTCCATGCCGAACACCTTCTTCCTCCTCATCCATATACTTATCCAACTTTTCCTTAAATATTAAAATTGAGCCTGTATCTACCACTTTGGCTGGAAGCTCATTCCACACTCCCACCATCATCTGAGTGAAGAAATTTCCCCTCATGTTTCCCCTACACTTCTCTCCCTTCAATCTCAATCCATGTCCTCTTGTTTGAATCTCCCCCATTCTCAATGGAAAAAAGCCCATCCCCTTTTACTCTATTTGACCCCCTCATAATTTTAAATAACTCTTTCAAATCACCCCCAATCTTCTATACGCCAGGGAATAAAGTCCTAGCCTGTAACTTAAATCCTGAAACTCAGGCAACATACTTTAAATCTTCTCTGCACTCTCTCTATTTTGTTGCTATCCTTTGTATAGTTTGGTTACAAAAGCTGCACACGGTATTCCAAATTTGGCCTTACCAATGCCCTATACAACTTCAACATTTCATCCCAACTCCTGTATTCAATACTCTGATTTGTGAAGGTCAACATACCAAAACTTTTCTTCACCACCCTATCCACATGAGACTCCACTTTCAGGGAATTGTGTACCAGAATTCCCAAATCCCTTTATGCTACTGCACTCCTCAATTGTCTACCATTTAACATGTATGACATTTGCTGTTTATTCCTACCAAAATGTAACACCTCACACTTCTTAGTATTAAACTCCATCTGCCATCTTTCAGCCCACTCTTCTAACTGGCCTATATTCCACTGCAAGCTTTGAAAACCTTCCTCACTGACCACAACACCACCAATCTTCGTATCATCTGCATACTTACTAATCCAATTTACCACCCTATCATCAATATATATGACAAACAACAATGGACCTAGTACCGATCCTTGAGGTACTCCACTAGTCATCAGCCTTCAATTTGTCAAACTATTTTTTTTACCACTACTCTCTGGCATCTCCCATCCAACTATTGTTGAACCCATTTCACTACTTCAACATTAATATCTAATGATTGGATCTTCCTAACTAACCTCTTATGTGGAACCTTGTCAAAGGCCTTACTAAAGTCTATATATCCATATAGACAACATCCATAGCTTTCCCTTTATCAACCTTCTTAGAAACCTCCTCAAAAAAATTCTATAAGATTTGTTAAACATGATCTACTATGCACAAAACCATATTGAATACTCCTAATCAGTCCCCGTCTATCCAAATAATTGTATATTCCATTTCTAAGAACACTCTCCATTAATTTACCTACCACTGACATCAGACTCACAGGCCTAAAATTACCTGGTTTACTTTTAGAGCCTATTTTAAACAGTGGAACAACATGAGCTACCCTCCAGTCCTCCGGCATCTCTCCCATGGCTAATGACATTTTAAATATTTCTGTCAGAGCCCCCACTAATTCAACACTAACCTTCCTCAAAGTCCTAAGGAATATCTTGTCAGAACACGGAGATTTATCCACCTTTATTCTCTTTAAAATAGCCAGTACTACATTCTCATGAATCTGTATATTTTCCATTACCTCACTACTAATTTTCCTTACTTCACCTGACACAATATTCCTTTCTTTAGAGCACAAATACTAAAGGAAAAATAATCATTTAAAATTTCCCCCATTCTCTCCGATCAAGGGACCCAACTTCATCCCTTGCAGTGAGGTGCTACACACAGAGCAAATGGAAGAACACACAGACACCACTGTGGGTGGTGCAAAATTTTTTTTATTTTTTTTAAAAAGGCACCACTTTTAAGTCACTTCCTGTGCCAAGCTTCTCAGCTGTAAGTGACATCATTACATCATCCCAGCATTCCCCTGTTTGTAGTCTTTCCGGCCATTGAAGAAATAGACCCAGTGCCATCTTGAGCACAGCTCCGCCCTAACTCTGTGTCTGACATTTTGACCAGCAGTTCGCACGATAGCGGTACCAGTGCCATTACATGTTGCTGTGCCACTACACCCTCACTATTCTTTTACTTTTAATGTACCTATAGAAAACCTTTGGATTTATTTTTACCTTGCCTTCCAAAGCATCCTCATCTCTTCCTCCAAATCAAATTCCAATATCCCTTGAAAACCAAAGCTCCCTAAATTTTCTAATTTTTTTCTTTAATCCTCACAGGGACATAATGACTCTGTACTCTCAAAATTCCCCCTTTGAATATCCTCCATTTATCTGTTGCATCTTTCCCAGAAAATAAATTAAGTTCTTTTGCATCTCCTTGAAATTAGCCTTGTTCCAATCAAGAATCTCAACCTTAGGCCCAGTCCTATCTTTCCCCATAATTAAACTAATGATCACTAGATCCAAAATGTTCCCCAACACAAACGTCTGTCACCTGACCTATCTCATTCCCTAACAGGAGATCCAATACTGCACCCTCTCTAATCAGTTCTTCAATGTATTGATTTAGAAAACTTTCTTGAACTCCAACCCATCCAGCCCTTTTACAGTATGGGCATCCCAGTCAATATGTGGAAAGTTAAGATCTCCTAAAATCACCACCTTATGTATGCATATACTCATATGCTATCTCCTTTCAAATTTGTTCCTCTAATTTCCTCTATCCATTCTTCTTTGGCTTGGCTTCGCGGACGAAGATTTATGGAGGGGGTAAAAAGTCCACGTCAGCTGCAGGCTCGTTTGTGGCTGACAAGTCCGATGCGGGACAGGCAGACACGATTGCAGCGGTTGCAAGGGAAAATTGGTTGGTTGGGGTTGGGTGTTGGGTTTTTCCTCCTTTGCCTTTTGTCAGTGAGGTGTCCATTAGCACGTCTATAATACACCTCCATTAGTATTTTCAGGTATTTCCCATTCCTCGCTTCCCCCCAAATAGCCTCACTGGATGAGCCCTCCAATCTATCCTGCCATAGGACCACTGTAATGTTTACTCTAACAAGCAATGCGACTCCTCCACCTTTTATCCCCCCCTATTCTATCACACCTAAAACAATGGAATCCTGGAAAATCCTGCCAATCATGCCCCTCTGGCAACCAAGTTTCACTGATGGCTACAATATCATATTTCCATGTGTCAATCCATGCTCTAAGCTCAACCATCTTACCGTGCTCCTTGCATTGAAATATTTCACTCCTTTGAACACCATCTACTTTTATTACCGCCTCTCCTTCATTAATTTTAACAATCCGATTCCTCTCTCCCTTCAAATATAGTTGTCCTTCTACCCTAATTTCCATATTCTCATTCTGATTTCCACCATCTTGCCAAACTAGTTTAAATCCTCCCCAACAGATCTAGCAAACCCACCTACCAGGATATTGGGCTCCCTCAGTACAGGTGCAGCCCATCCTTTTTGTTCAGGTCAGACCTTCCCCAGAAGAGTTCAAAATGATCCACAAATCTGAATCCCTGGTCCCTGCACTAACTCTTGAGCCACGCATTCATCCACCACATCTTCCTATTCCTACCTTCAATAGCGTGTGGCACAGGCAGCAATCCCGAGATTACCACCCTTGAGGCCCTGCTTTTTAAACTTCATCCCTAACTCCCGATATTCTTCCTTCAGGACCTCATCCCCACTTCTATCTATGTCATTGGCTCCCACATGGACCATGACATCTGGCTGCTCCCCCTCCCCCTCCAGAATGCTGGGTACTTGATCAGAGATGTCCCTGACCCTGGCACCTGGGAGGCAACATATCACCCGATAGCCTCGATCTCATCCAGTAAACCTCCTATCCACTTGTCGAATCAATGTGTCCCCAATCACTATTGCTCTCCTCTTCTCCCTCCTTCCCTTCTGAACCAGGATGGGGGGGGCAGCCTCTGCACCAGAGACATTACCACCTCGACTTGTCACTTGTAGGAGGTCCCCATCAACAGTATCCAAATTGGTATACTTCTTGTTGTTGGGAAAGGTCACAGGGATACTCTGCACTGTCTGCATCTTCCACTTCCCTCTCCTGTAACTAAGCTACCTGTCTCCTGAATTATAGGGACCACTGCCTCTGCCTCCTTCAAGATCTGCAATTCATCCAACTCCTGATCCAGTTCCCTAACTCAGTTTATAAGAAGCTGCAGCTGGATGTACCTTCTGCAGGAGCAGTCATCAGGGACAAGTACGCTGTCCCAGATTTACCACATCCCGCAACTGGAGCAACCCACTGCCCTAGCTGACTCCATTATTTAACTTTAGTTAAAGGATTAAACTACCTCACTTGGCCTTACCTCTCTCATGGCAAGCAAGCTACCTATTTCTCAGCCTCTGCTCACCAAAGCCTCAAAGATCGACTCCTATACTGAGCCACACACCAGGCTGCTCCACACTGGCCATTCCTTTAGCTACCCCTCCTTTTATTGGTCCCTGCCAATTAATTTAATTACCCAATTACTCACTCCCACAAATCAACATTAATTTGGCTTAACTGTTTGCCCTCGGTGCCCTTTTTAAACCATCTAAGTCACTGGTACTCACCAATCACTCGCCTCACCTCCAAGTCTGTGAGTGAAATGAGAAAGCCCAAGTCCCACAACGCACCTTTTTAAAACTTTCATAATTCGCTGAAAGTGGTGTCACGGGTGTATAGGGTTGTAAAGAGAGTATTTGACATATTGGCCTTCATAAATGAAAGTATTGAGTCTAGGAGTTGGGACATTATGGTAAAGTTGTATAAGACATTGTTGAGGCCACATTTGGAGTATTGTGTGCCGTTTTGGTCACCCAACTACAGGAAAGATATCAGTAATATAGAAAGAGTGCAGAGAAGATTTACTAGGCTGTTGTCCGGTCTTCAGGAATTGAGTTACAGGGAAAGGTTAAACAAATTAGGACTTTATTTCCTGGAGTGTAGAAGAATGAGGGGAGATTTGATAGAGGTATTTAAAATTATGAGGGCGATAGAAGAGTAAATGAAGGTAAGTTTTTTCCATTGAGGGTACGCAAGATACAGATCAGAGGACGTGGGTTAAGAGTAAAAGGAGAATGCATTCCATCAGGATCAAAGTTATCTTTAGGCCCACTAGTTTGTTCATAACCATCTCTATAGTGATGGTTATTGTATCAAGATTCTCACCAATTGTATCCATACCATCACTTTTGGCATATTTAAACATGTCCTCCACTGTGAAGACAGACAAAAAAAAGTCGCTCAGTGACTTGGCATTACACAAGTCCTCCTTCTCACCTTCCAAAGGACCTGAGTTCACTTTTGCCACACTTTTCTGTTTTATACAATTACAAAAAACTTTATTGTCTTTATATTTTATGCAGCTTACATTCATAGTCTATTTCTCCTTTCTTAACAACAGGTATGTGCCGCTTAATGTCCGCAATACGTTCTGTGAAAGTGGGAGCTTAATGTCCACAATACTTTCTGTGAAATTGGGCATTATGTGAAGTGGATATTGTGCGAGCACCCTATTACTGGATATACTTAGCAAAGCTATATGGGATACTGAACTTTCGTTAAATTAAACGGTTTAATTTTCACTTTTTAAAACTTTCCTGTAATTTCTTTCTTAGCCTGTATCACACACAATTTAACAAAGAGGATCAGGATCATCCACGTCACTATTCTCAACTTCCTCAGTGTTCCACTGGAAGAGTTTCAGGTTGAATAACCTCCATTGATGAACCTGTCACTCTGTAATGCCTGAAGGACCTGACTGAGGTTCTTCTTGGGGAGGTGTTTGGCTTCTTCAGGAAGATGTCCCGTGTTGTTTGCCTCATTTGCTGTTTTTCTTCATAAATTTCTTTATATGCAGCAAACACTGAAAAGTGAAAAATGTTCAGTGTCTGGATCCATCTCTTCAGCAAGCTGTTAAGGTCTGTAAAGAACTTGGCTAACCCCTCAACAGTGAACCTCTTCTGCACCTGTTCTGTTCTTCTCCTTCTGCCGTTTCCTTTTCCCTTGCCTCTTCTTCAGCTATTCACTCTTGCTCCAGCAAATCTTCATTTGTTAGTTTCTCAGGAACCACCTCTAGGAGTTCTTCAATGTTCTGATCATCTATGTCTTGGTTCAGGTTGTTGTTTACCATGTTGACAACAGCTCTATTGCAATCTCATCTTTTTCAAATTCCTTAAAGTCATACACATACTGCTTCAATTTTTTTTTTCCATATGCCAATCATGAACTCTTTGGTCATATCATCCCAGGCTCAAGCAAGGTTCTTTATGCAGTAGAAAATGTTGTACTCCTTCCAGAACTGCATCAATGTCTTGCCAGTGTCGTCAGTTGCAGCAACAGACTCGGCAAAGGTCCTCTACAGGTAGGCCTTGAATGCTGCAATAACCCCTTGAAACATTGGTTGGATTAAAGAGGTGGTGTTTGGTAGGAGGGACACCACTTTGATGTTGGGGTAGAGGTCACCAATGAAAGGGCCGGGAGTGGACGTCCTGGAGCATTATCTACAATTAGCGAAATCTTGAATGGTATTCCTTCTTCCAAACAGTGTTTCTCCATTTCACTGGCATAGCTGTTGAGAAGGGAATCCTGAAATGGCATTTATGTCATCCAGGACTTTTTATTGCTCCTGTATTAAACATCGAGTCCACGCTGCTGAAGATCCAGCTGCGCTGGATGGGTCACGTCTCCAGAATGGAGGACCATCGCCTTCCCAAGATCGTGTTATATGGCGAGCTCTCCACTGGCCACCGTGACAGAGGTGCACTAAAGAAGAGGTACAAGGACTGCCTAAAGAAATCTCTTGGTGCCTGCCACATTGACCACTGCCAGTGGGCTGATATCGCCTCAAACCGTGCATCTTGGCGCCTCACAGTTTGGCGGGCAGCAACCTCCTTTGAAGAAGACCGCAGAGCCCACCTCACTGACAAAAGGCAAAGGAGTAAAAACCCAACACCCAACCCCAACCAACCAATTTTCCCCTGCAGCCGCTGCAACCGTGTCTGCCTGTCCCGCATCGGACTTGTCAGCCACAAACAAGCCTGCAGCTGATGTGGACTTTTACCCCCTCCATAAATCTTCGTCCGCGAAGCCAAGCCAAAGAATAAACTGGTAAGGTGTTAATGTTCTTGAAAGCCCTGGGGTTTTTCACTATGCCTAATAAGAAATGGCTTTAACTTGTAGCCAACAACATTATCTCCGAACCATACTGTCACTCCTCTTTAAAAGCCTTAAAGCCTGGCATCAACTTGCCCTCCTTATGGATGAAGGTCCTTTCAGGCATTTGTTTCCAGAGTAAGGAGGTTCCATCCATATTAAAAATTTGCTGGGTCAAATAACCTCTGCCTCTAATTAGTTTCAACAAATTCTTCTGCTGCCTTCACATCAGCACCGCAGTCTCACCCCTCACTTTCACATTATGCAGCAAAGAAGGTTTTAAGTGCCTGAACTACCCAGATATTGTAGTCTGGTCCTGATTTTCCTTTCAGCATCTGGAACAAGCTTTGTGCCTTAGCAATGGTCATCAACGTGTTGAGAGGGACTCGCTTTTGTGTTTGGTCCTCAATCCACTTCATTAGCAATTTCTCCATATCTGATATAGGTCCCGCTCACATTTTCATTAGCCTTGTAGCTTTCAGTGCAGCCAATCATTTAACAGTTTGGAGAATTTTTTCTTTGTTTTTGAGGATCATCGTTATTATTGAGTGCAACATGCCTAAATTGAGAGCAATAACAATCACTGTTTTTCCACCTTTGTGTTGATTAATAACCTTTTGTTTCACATCCAAAAATCGATACTTCTCCTTTGCCTCATGCTGCTGCTATCACTAGCACTGGATTTGCTGCGTTTGGGAGCCATGTTAGATAGAAAGTACAGTACCTATATACATAAGCCTTTGTATACAAAAGACATGAGATACAGATGTTGCATGCGGGAAGTTGTTACGTAGGTCTAGTTATGTTCACTACATCACGTCCTTCAATTGGGATTTCTGAACTCTATTAAAACCTTATGGGACCACGGATGTATATGCAGTTGGACATTGCCTGAATGGACGTTAAACAGTGTATACCTGTATTTACTTCATGGTTCTTTGCTGCTTTTTGAAGTTTTCTGTCTTCCATTTTCCCACTTTTATTGGTGACTTTATACACACAAGCTTTTTTTGCTTGAAGCCTGCCTTTATTTCCTTTGTTATTCAAGGTGGGTTCTCCCATCCTTACTGTCCTTGCTTTCAACTAGAAAATACTTTTGTGGGGCACTGAAAAATCTTTTTGAAAGTGTTCCACTGTTTCTCAACTGTCTCACCATATAGCCTGTGTCCCCAGTCCATGCGAGCCAGTTCCTTCCTCATCCCATTGTAATCTCCTTACTTTATGCTTTTATTGGTTTTGGATAGATCTGTTGGGTGGTGCAGGCTTGTGCGTGGGCTGGAAGGGTCTGTTACATGCTATATCTCTAAATCATTATACCCTCCATTACAAAAATTCAATCATACGGTGATCATTCTTTCTGAGAGGATCCCAAATTACAAGATTCTTAATTTTACCGGTCTCATTGCACAGGACATACAACATAGTCCCTTGTAGGTTCAGTAACTTGCTACTCAATAAAGTGATCATGGATGCATTCTATGAAGTACTCCTCAAAACTGTCTTAACCAACTTGACTCACCCATTGTGTAAGTTAAAGTCCTCCATAACAAATGCAACAGGTATCTCTTGCTTTTTGCTGTTTCACTGTAATGTTATTGGTGACCTATATATACATATCTAGCAGTGATTTCCCCCCCCCCCTCTTTATTATTCCTAATATCTACCAAGATGGATTCAACATTCTGTTTCTTAGATCTTGTACAAAAAACTCAAATACAAAATTAAATGTAATTGAGAAAGTGTACAGTTGTAGCGTCAGATCTAAATCTATTTGTCATTTCATGGCAATATTTTTTCATGCAAAGTGGAAGATTTCAGTAAAGTAGTTCTGGTGACAAGTCCAAATTATAGCCAAATATTATAAAACAAATCCATTGGTTGACCTGTGAACATCATGAAATACCAGCTTGATCATTTAAAACACAATTCTTGTTCAAGGTAGCCAGAGGCAGAGCAGAAATAGAATTCTTGCATCTTTATCACCGATTTTAGTAGCTCTGTTTTTTAAAAAAAAAGAACTGGTGAGAACAGATTCTTGTGAAGTTGCCTGTGCAGAAGGAACTGGAAATGAGAAATAGCAAATGTATTGATGCAGCCTCTTAAGATAGTATTTCAAGCTAGGATTTTGTCAGAAAATAAACTCTCCATCCAGCCTATATTTTTAAAATCAGAAAAGCAGCTTCAAAAAATTGATAATATTAGATTAAAATACCAGCCAAATGTATTTGTAAACTGATCAATAATCAGATACAACAGAAACATAAAAATGTAAGTGAATATAAACACATGTTGGCACCAAACTGTAGAATGCTTATAAATGCTTATGGAAGAACAATGGTAAACAACTGGCAGAGGTAGAGACTTCTTTAAAAAGACCAGTTGTGAAGTCTTTATCCAGGTTGGATGAATATTGAGAAGACAAACATTTTTTCTAAATATTCTTCCAACATTTCTCTATTCCTCCATCCAAAGAAGTCTCAGTTATTTTCTACCCCAGATTTTGCCATCTGCATAGTGTAAAAACAAAGTGTTTGTGAGGGCAAAAACAACAAATGCCAAGTTGTTTCCATGAAGTCACACCCCACATATCCCACCAGATCCATTTTATTGTTTGTATTTAATAAAAGCACACAATATTTCAGGTAAATTTTTCCTTATCATTTGGATGGATCATATTTAAAATACCATGTGTTATCATTAAAATGTAATGTGCTCATTGCCATTTTGTTTCATCTTCCAACATCAGTGTTCAGCACTTGCTTATCGCAATTAAAACATTCCTTGCAGCTAACATGCAGATAATGCGTTTACAGTTAACCATTGAGATAACAAATAAGGACTTTGATGAGCATTGAAAAAGCACAGGGCAAGGTAGGTGCTTGCTTAAGTTTTTTTATTTGGCTAATTAGCTGGAGCCAATAAAGGGAAGAGGAGCTTAAATGGAATGGCCAGTATTAAGAGTGGGTCCATAAGAGCAGGGGTTGAGGACAGAACAATCCTACAAAAGGCCTCAGCAAGAGGGTTTAGGTAAGGGAAGATATTTTTCTCCCTCTATTTCATGGATAGTGGGAATATCAACCAGGGAAGGGATGTGCTCCTTTTTCAGAATGTGGATTGTCAGGAAAGCTAACAATATCCCTGATGACGTCATCTGTGAGAAGTACATCCAGCTACAACTGTGCTAAGGAATTAGAGCTGACATTGGAGTTGGATGAACTCTGGAATATTTGGGAGGCTGAGTAGACAGGAAGTACAGGGAAACAATCATACCTAGGAGAAAGAAAGAAGATAGCTGGATGGGAAAAGGAACAGAGTCATTGCAGGGTGCCTGTTAATAATACAATCTCTATCAGTACCAGAGCATCACAAGGGCTATATTTTTTGCCCTCTGCTACTCACTTTACACCTATTACTGTGTGTTTTGGCATGACAATAACACCATCTACAAATCTGCTGATGACACAATAGTAGTGAGTTATATAAAGAAAGACAATGAGTATACAGGAGGGAGATTGAGAACCTGGCTGAATGGTGCTCCAATGACCAGCTTGCACTCAATGTCACCAAAACTAAGGAGCTGATTGTTGACTTCAGGAAGGGAAAGCCAGAGATATACAATTCAGTGATTGTTGGGGAAATCAGAAGTTGAGAGGCTGATTAAATGCAAGTTCCTGGGAGTCACTATCTTGGTGGATCTTTCCTGGTTCCAACATACTAATGATATCATGAATAAAGTATATCAGCACCTCTACTTCTTAAATCCAATACCTGAATTGTTTAAAACTGCATTAAATAAGTTATTCCAAAAAGGATCTTTGCTTCCATCTTCATATAGGCCAATTTCATTATTGAATACAGATTATAAAATTTTGTCTAAGATATTAACTAGCAGATTAGCTAAATATTTACCTAAATTGATTAATATGGACCAAACAGGTTTTATTAAGAATACAAGATCAGCTGGCAATATGGTTAGATTTTTAAGTTTGTTAAATATGGCACAGAAGAGAAAAATAACATTAGTAGCTTTGGCTTTAGAAGCAGAAAAAGTATTTGATAGATTAGAATGGGACTATTTATTTAAAGTATTGAAGACTTTTGGCATTCCAATAAATTTTATAAACTGGATAAGAGCATTATATAATTGCCCAAAAGCTAAAGAAATTACAAATAGACAAATGTAAAAATCTTTTTTATTGGAAAGATCATCTAGTCAAGGATGTCCACTATCTCTTTTTAGCAGAGGTGATTAGAAGATATAATGAGATTGAGGGTTTTAAGATGAATGATAAAGAACATAAAATTAGCCTTTTTTCATATGATGTAATATATCTTACAAACCCTGAAAGTTCATTAAAAAAATTAAATGTTCGATTGGTGAAGTACAGGTTAATATCTGGTTATTAAGTAAATATTGTTAAAAGTGAAGAAATGCTAATGAGTGAGACCGATTACACTCAAGAGAATTACAAAATTTAAATGGCAGAAGGAAGAGATCAAATATGTAGGAATTAATATCGATAAGAATTTCCATCATTCAAGCTGGAGGTGCTGAGAAACTGGAGAATCTGTCCAAGTTAACAATCATTGTAGCTGCTCTCAGTACTCAATGTCTTACAATAATTATGATAGCCAGGATGTAGCACTGAACCCTGTGTCTCAGAGTTTTCAAAAGCTGCGCTACTCATCACAGCCCTCAGGTTGCCTCTCCACAAAATAGGAACCTGGGCTGAGTCCTTGCCCTTTGGTGCTTGCACAGCAATGAAATAATGATCCTATTGCTATACAGTTCAGTGCTGAGGAGAATCACCATTGTGATGTCCCTCCCTCATTTAAAATTCATCTTTTACCTGCCACATTATTACTACCCAGTTCTGCCTGGTTTGTTCTCGACTCTTTCCCACCCTTCCTCCCACTATATTTTGATAGCTCCAAGAAGTACAATTTGCTATCCAATACCATAGTTTCAAAACAGTACAAGGCTATTTGCTTTCAGAACCAAGAATCCAATGACAGATTTGTAAACTGTCAAAACATTCTTGCCACTTAATTTTCACGCATTAACTTTGCAATAACTTGCATAGCACTACAATGTTGCACATCTATTCTCTGAACATGACTAAATTTCTTGCTAAACTTATTTTCTATAGCAATATGCTCAGCTGTATCAATGTGGTTTAAAAAATTGAAAGCCAGATTATGACTCTGGGTGCTATCTGGAAGACTGAGGAATCACTAGCAATGAGATTCACTGCATAATTTTTCTGTAAATCAGAATTTATTGTCATGAACAAGTCATGAAATTTGGTGTTTTGCGCTAATAACAGTGCACTAAAAGTAAGGCAGTGTCTTTGGTTCATTGATTATTCAGGAATCTGACGGCAGCAGGGAAGAAGCTGTTCTTGTGCCACTGAGTTCTCGTCTTTAGGCTCCTGTATCTTTTCCCTGATGGTAGCAAAGTTAAGTGGGCATGTCCGAGGTGGTGAGGATCTTTGAGGATAGAGACTGCTATTTTAAAAAAAGGTGTCCTTGGAGTGAAGTCTGGGCGTGTGATGTTGCAGGTTGAGCCAACAACCCTCTGGAGTTTATTGATATCCTGAGTGTTGGAGCTTCCATACTAGGCAGTGATGCAACCAGCCAGAATGCTCTCCACAGTACACATGTAGAGGTTTACAAGAGTCTTCAGTGACATACCAAACTGCCTCAGACACTTCACAAAGTGTAGCTGCTGGCAAGTCTTCTTTGTGATTGCATCAAAGTGGAGGCTCCAGAACAGTTCCTCGGAGATGATGACACAGGAATTTTAAGTTCTTAACCATTGCAACTACCGAGTCCTCTGAGGTCTGTGTCATGCTCCCCTGACTCTTCTGGAGTCCACAATCATCTTGATTTTGCTGACATTCAGAGCATGCTGTTACACCATTCAATGAGCTGACAACTATGGTGTCATCGGCAAACTTTTAGATGGCATTGGAATTGTGCAGGGCCACACAGTCTTGGGTGTATAATGGGAGTACACCTTGGGGTGCTTTGATGACCAGGAGATGTTGTTACTAATTTGTACTGACTGTGGTCTTCCAATGAGAAAGGATCCAGTTGCAGAGTGTTATACAGAGGCCTAGAGTTTGTAGGTTCTTGACGGAGGGAATAAATTATATTGAAGCCTGAGCTGTAGTCTATGAAGGGCAGCCGTATGTATGAATTGCTGTTTGAGGTGATCCAGAGGTGAGTGGAGAGCCAGCAATATTGCATTTGCCATGGAATGATTGTGACCATAGGCAAATTGCAGTGGGTCCAGATCTTTGCTTATGCATGTGTTAATTCTGTCCATGACCAGCCTTGAACCATTTCATCATAACAGAAGTTAGTGCTATTGGGTAGCCCAAGCTACTCTTCTTGGGTACCAAAATTATGTCCTTTGGAAGCTGTTGGGAACCTCTGTCTGCCACAATGAGAGACTGAAAACATCCAATGAACACTCCAGCTAGTTGGTTGGTGCAGATTTTCAGTACCCTGTCCCTCTAGTATCAGCCTGATGTTAGCCTGGGGCAGAATCTACACTGCAACCAGAATGATGGTGGTGAACTACCTCAGCAGGTAGAATGGGTGACACTTGATCGCCAGATGTTCCAGGTCAGGGGAGCAGAACTGGGACATGACAAGTCATGTTGCTGCTCCATGATTAATTGATGACACCAGACTCTGGTGTTCAATCAGCGTGATGGAGGCTGTAGCCTTGGGCTGCAGTGCCGTGCCTGATATGTCCAACTTTTGCCATGTTTCCGTAAAACACATCATGCAGCAGCACCCCCTGATCTTGAATTCTGGCTTGGAGTTCATCAATTTTGTTCTCCAAGGACTGTACGTTGGCCAGGAGGATGGTAGAGAGCAGAAACCTCAGGTCCCAGCTTGACCTTCCAGCCTTTGCCACTTCCCACCCCTCCACCCCACATCCTCAATTAATCCACGTGGTTGGGTCTGTGGGTCTGCTGCTGGAGTTGTTGTACCTGCTGGAGCTGTTTAAAATTTCGGAATTGCTGTTGTAAACTGCAGAGTTGTTGAACTTGCGTGAGCTTTTTAAAAGAATCCTCAGGTTGACAGAGATTGCAGATTCCAAGCAAACTTAGGACCACCATACTGTTAGACAAGTTTGATTTTATGTTTATCATGTTTTGTTTGATTTTTAGGAGTTATGAATGGGAAAATTTGATTATTCCCGTCAGAGCTGCTCGCCATGAGTTGCCACTGTAAGGTGCCATTTTGGGGACTTTTTCACAAAAGTTACTTTGAAATTCATTGGATTAAAATCATTCAACAAATTAGCTTCTAAGAAAGCTGTTGTATTGTCCACAATACCAATTCTAAGTTTTAAACCCAAAAAATTCAATGTTTCAACTTTGCTTGGAGGTGGAGGCAAAGTCTACTCAAGTTCAATTAAGCCGATCATTCTGTACTTGTAATGGTGATGGAGGAGTTGGAGTGCTTAGATGTGACACTGATCTCTTTATCAGGATGATTTCCAATTTCAGATTTTTACATTTACAATAAATGAATCAAGTCCAATGCATCAGGTTCACCAATTCTCATAGTCCAGTCTCAGAAGTAGAATGACCTTTCCTTCTCTTGGCTTGGCTTCGCGGACGAAGATTTATGGAGGGGTATGTCCACGTCTGCTGCAGGCTCGTTGGTGACTGACAAGTCCGATGCGGGACAGGCAGGAGTTGCAGCAGTTGCAAGGGAAAATTGGTTGGTTGGGGTTGGGTGTTGGGTTTTTCCTCCTTTGTCTTTTGTCAATGAGGTGGGCTCTGTGGTCTTCTTCAAAGGAGGTTGCTGCCCGCTGAACTATGAGGCGCCAAGATGCACGGTTGGAGGCGATATCCACCCACTGGTGGTGGTCAATTTGGCAGGCACCAAGAGATTTCTTTAAGCAGTCCTTGTACCTCTTCTTTGGTGCACCCCTGTCTCACTGGCCAGTGGAGAGCTCGCCATATAACACGATCTTGGGAAGGCGATGGTCCTTCATTCTGGAGACGTGACCCACCCAGTGCAGTTGGGTCTTCAGCAGCGTGGATTTGATGCTTGCGGACTCTGCCAGCTCGAGTACATCGATGTTGGTGATGAAGTCACTCCAATGAATGTTGAGGATGGAGCGGAGACAGTGCTGATGGAAGCGTTCTAGGAGCCGTAGGTGATGCCGATAGGGGACCCATGATTCGGAGCCGAACAGGAGCATGGGTATGACAACGGCTCTGTACATGCTGATCTTTGTGTCTTTCTTCAGGTGGATGTTTTTCCAGACTCTTTTCTGTAGTCTTCCAAAGGCGCTATTTGCCTTGGCGAGTCTGTTGTCTATCTCGTTGTCAATCCTTGCATCTGATGAAATGGTGCAGCCAAGGTCGGTAAACTGGTTGACCGTTTTGAGTTCTGTGTGCCCGATGGAGATGTGGGGGGGCTGGTAGTCATGGTGGGGAGCTGGCTGATGGAGGACCTGTTTTCTTCAGGCTGACTTCCAGGCCAAACATTTTTGCAATTTCCGCAAAACAGGACGTCATGCGCTGGAGAGCTGGCTCTGAATGGCCAATTAAAGCGGCATCGCCTGCAAAATGTAGTTCACGGACAACTTGCTCTTGTGTCTTGGTGTGAGCTTGCAGGCGCCTCAGATTGAAGAGGCTGCCATCCGTGCGGTACCGGATGTAAACAGCATCTTCATTGTTGAGGTCTTTCATGGCTTGTTTCAGCATCATGCAGAAGAAGATAGTAAAGAGGATTAGTGCGAGAGCGGAGCCTTGCTTCACGCCATTGTCAATGGAGAAGGGTTCGGAGAGCTCATTGCTGTATCTGACCCGACCTTGTTGGTTTTCGTGCAGTTGGATAACCATGTTGAGGAACTTGAGGGGGGCATCCGAGGCGCTCTAGTATTTGCCAAAGCCCTTTCCTGCTCACGGTGTCAAAGGTTTTGGTGAGGTCAACAAAGGTGATGTAGAGTCCTTTGTTTTGTTCTCTGCACTTTTCTTGGAGCTGTACGAGGGCAAAGACCATGTCAGTAGTTCCTCTGTTTGCGCGAAAGCACACTGTGATTCTGGGAGGACATTTTCGGCGACACTAGGTATTAGTGTATTAAGGAGAATCCTAGCGAAGATTTTGCCCGCAACGGAGAGCAGCGTGATTCCCCTGTCATTTGAGCAGTCTAATTTCTCGCCTTTGTTTTTGTACAGGGTGATGATGATGGCATCACGAAGGTCCTGAGGCAGCTTTCCTTGGTCCCAGCAGAGCATGAAAAACTCATGCAGTTTGGCATGCAGAGTTTTGCCGTCAGCCTTCCAGACCTCTGGGGCGGGGGGGGGGGGGGGGGGGGGGGCGGGGGGAGATTCCATCCATACCTGCTGCTTTGCAACTTTTCAGTTGTTCAATTGCCTTATATGTCTCTTCCCGGGTAAGGACCTCATCCAGGTCTAGACTCAAGGGCTGTTGAGGGAACTGGAGCAGGGTGGATTCTTGGACTGAGCGGTTGGCCTTTATTAATGACCTTTATCAATGTATTAAATAATACAACTTGCCTATTCCAGATGTGCAGAAAATGGCAAGGGTATTTATACATCTGAAAGTGAAGGCAAGATTGAAACAAAAACCTTAGCATCAAAACAAATAATTAGGACACAATCCAAAACAAATTATAAATTGTATTTTGACAGATTTGATCAGCAAAAATTCTATCCATTATTAGTCACACTCCTTCATGCATTCAACTTGTTGGATATGTAGAAAACATTTGAAGAGCATTACTCTTTTAACCAATAGCTGAAAGGCAAATATTTATAAATACATACTCTCCTGAACGTACTCAAATACATCTGAAGAAAAAGATATTTCACTGCTATTTTAAACATGTTCTAAATGGAGCCTCAAATGCCTGCTTTTCTTTAGCCAGAGCTCAATTAATAGAAAGCCATTTCACCAGATACTCATCATGTGTCAAGTTAAACAATGTTGCTGCAGGCTCTAAATTATGGTAATGGAATAAATTTTGTTAAAGTGCTACAAATCAATTTTGATAATTTATGTGAACTAGAATGGTTAAAATAATTACATGGAATTTGCTCAATGTCGGTGACACTAAACCTCTGACAGAATATAAATATGTTTTTGGGAGATAAATTGGGGCATACTACAGAGGGGCTGCAGACCTAAAAATCCATTTTACAATTTTCTGTAACCAACACCATTTCCTGTTGAATCCTATTTCATAAGAAGTTATTATGGGATGCTCTCTTCAACTGAGAGGAATTTTCTCTGATGCACATGGTTCACGGATTTTGAAAAGGTTTCAGAAGTGGGATAGAGAGATGGGATGAAGATTGGGGTTCATGGGAGAAAGGTGTTGCTGCACAAGTTCACAGGAGTAATGGGTTAAAGCGTGGTGGCTCAGCAGAAGTAAAGATCAAGGGAAAGAAAGGACTCGGAAGTGACTGCTTAACCAACTGACATAGTATCCACATAACAATGTCCAACCACACGGTGACCAAAAATAAAAATGGACAAATTGTCATTTCTTTAGCATCTTTTATTGTTTTGGAAAGCAACAGATGAACAAACTCGGAAGATTAGGTCCAGAGCCGCAGTCTGAGTGCAGTTGGCTGTTCTAAGAGGGTCGGGTGGTTTTGCAGGTGAGGGCGAGGATTCAGTTCTACAGTTAGGCAGTATTTTAAGTTTTTTGGGGTAGTGATTTGTGAATTCCATAAGGGTGAATTTCTGTTATCAGAATGGTTGTACAGAGGAGTTGCCTGTCCTAACAAGTTCATGGGTTCAAAAGCTATAACATGTACAAGATTCAAGATTCCTTTGTTGTTTTGTAACCATGCATTACACAAATGCATTCTGCCTGCTGTAAGGCAAACAATTGCCATCAGTGTCTCTTGGCACACCTTACAGCAAGAAAGATAGTAGTAAGCCCTTTCAGAGTCACTGAAGGCCTATGGATTAGCTTATAGCACTCCCGCATCCTCTGTGGCCACACAAGCTCCTGTTTGATTAATCGGCAACCCGAGCTCCAGATCCAAACCTCAGCCCCCTCTCAAATTCCAACTCTGACATATCTGGTTCCTATAAGCCAGACTCCAGCAGCATGAAGCTTGTGTGGGGTCCTCTGCTTCTCCCTCTCCACTTGGGAGGTATTCTTCCACTTTCTGGTGCCCTGCTCCCCAGAGTCTGCAACCTCTTGTGGCTGCTGCTGAGCTAGGCACCGCCATCTTGGGTGCAGACCCCAACGTTGCAAGATTTTACTGACAAACACAGGCTTGTACGGAGCTGCCGCCAGTAGGACCAGGCATCCGAATCTTTCATAGCTGCTCCTTCCCTATAAAAAGAGGGAAAGCCCCCCCCCCCCCCCCCCCACCCCCCCCACCATCTTGACATTTTACAATTGAAAATGTCATGTTTAGCTTCTTCATTACGGGGTATGGTAGCGGCAGTGTATCAATCCAAATGTCAAAACAGAGGATCATTCAAACAGCCAAGGTCACTGGAGTCTCTCCTTCTTCTACTGATGACATTGAACAGGTGTATTACTTAAACACAGGGCTCAAAGAACAATCAAGGATCCCTACCATCCAGCACAAAGGATCTTTGACCTACTACCATCAGGAAGTGGTATGGGAGTATCAAAATTAGAACTGTCAGGCTGGAAAATAGCTTGTTTTAGGTAATGTGACTTGTGAATGGTATCCTGTGGTTTTGTCTCTTAAGATTGAAATAAATAAATTATTCTGAAATATTTGTTTTCATTTTATTATATTTTTATCTGTAATTGTCATGAGTTATGTGCACATGTCTAGTCAGATGATAAACTTGAACAGTGACTGAATTTAAAACAGGAAGATTCTGCTGTAATTGGGGTATTGTTGCTCCAGTGTATTAGTAAGGCTGCACTTGGGAGAACTGTTGACAGATTAGGTTATATTTTTATTGTATATAGATAAATTTTAAAGGAGATAAATTGTGGCAGGTTTTAAAAACATTTTTTTAAAAAGTGTAGGTCACGTACAAACATTTCAAAACAGATCTCATTTAAAATGCCAGAGCTCTGCTCAAGCCAGACAGTCCCGGCTTCAGGTGCCTTTGAAAAATGCCTACAAGGACTTCTCAAGCAAGTTAATTGGACATGCTGTGGTGTAATGGATTATTGTTTTGGAAAGCAACAGATGAACAAACTCAGAAGATTAGGTCCAGAGCCGCAGTCTGAGTGCAGTTGGCTGTTCTAAGAGGGTCGGGTGGTTTTGCAGGTGAGGGCGAGGATTCAGTTCTACAGTTAGGCAGCAGCAGCTGGGACTGGAACAGGACAAGCTGGCAAGCTTGTAGAAAACCCCCCATTTTGAAGACAGGCTGCGAGTTCTTACTTCAGCCTGGTCAAAGCCCCTGTGGTCCATATAAGGGAAACAGAAAAGAAACTCTATGGTGACCTGAAAGAAAGAGGTCATCATCTGGAAAACCCTGATGGGGAAAGTTTCTTCCGCAAGACACTGAAATGGCTGATCAGAAGGAATCAGTTGTAGGTGTCCAGTGAGCAACAAATCTCTCTCTGAAAACCGACCAGAACCCTCCTGAGCGGTCACCAAGCATCAAAGCCTGGTGAAATTCATAAATGTTAAATTCTGTGCACAACACAAGAATTGCCTGCAACCAGTAAACTTGGAGGAGTGAGAAGTGAGATTTGTCTGTAAATCAAGGAACTTTTCTAAACTTACATAAACGTGCACTTAGAATTAGAAGGGAGTTAGGTTAAAGTTAATAGTCATAAGTTAGAGTTTTATCCTGTTTTCATGTTTAAAGATATTAAAAGCAACTTTTCTTTAAGTAAACATATGTCTTGGTGAATTTCTATTGCTGCTTGGTTTTGAGGTTCTCTAGGCTCATAACATTACTGTGTGCAGTTCTCATCCTTACTTGAGAAAAGGATATATAGGATACCCTGTATGTTCCAAGTTAGTTCAGTCCTATGGAAAACTGCACTGTTCAAACAACTATTACAATGTATTTTAATGTAATACGTTCCAATCCTAAAAAGGGATATATACAAAAATGATCTTTATTGGCAATAAGTGAACATAATTTATTTAAGAAAATATTAGTCTAATGTAGATTTGCATCAAATCACCCACGTGGCTTCCACTAAAATAAGATCAGTACCACCATGGGATAGTGCAGCCACTTAACTCTATCCTGCAGAAAATTCCAGGGGTTCCCCTCCATACAAACTGGCATTGTTCAGTGGTTTGGAAACTCACTGGTTTGCCACATCAGAACAGAGAGCTGCATGCTGCAGGATGATACAGGGGCAGCAATAAACTTTCAACATAGCCACTCACTCTCTCTATACCTCAGCACCTATACTTCAAATATTTGAAACTAGAGTCTTGCAAAATATTATTAGGTGGTTTAAATAGCAACTTTAATGTTGCAAATTAAAAACTGTGGGTTAGAAATTTCAAACTGTTATAGTAAGTACTTTATTTTCATTGTGTAAAACAATTAATAAGTGCAATTGCGGTGCTCCACAAATACAACAACATACAAAACAATAAAAAAGCAGCATTAAAATAATTGGCAGAGTTTAATTCTCGAATAGCTCTGGGATCGAAACTGTTCTCAAGTCTGTGTTCATCCATGGACCTATATTGTCTGCCTGAGGGCAAATGAAAGCCTGGGGTTTTCAAAATCGTGTTATACAGTCGAGGCTATGCCTGTACAGGTCTTGGAGATTGTGCATAGATGGCTCACCGGGTTGATTCTGGACCATACGTTAAATGGCAGGTGAAATTTAATACAGACAAGTGTGAGTGGTTGCAATTTGGAAGGACAAAACAAGAAAATATATACACAGTAAATGGTAGGGCACTGAGGAGCGTGATAGAACAGAGGGATCTGGGAATACAGATACATAATTCCCTGAAAGTAGCGTCACAGGTAGATATGATTGTAAGAACTTTTGTTATATTAGCTTTCATAAATCAAAGTATTGAGTATAGGTGTTGAGATGTTATGATAAAGTTTTACAAGACATTGTCAAGGGCAAATTTGGAGTATTGTGTGCAGTTTTGGTCACCTAACTACAGAAAAGATATCAATAAGATCGAAAAAGTGCAGAGAATATTTACTAGGATGTTGCCTGAACTGCAGAAACTGAGTGACAGGGAAAAATTAAACAGGTTAGGACTTTATTCTCCAGAACAAAGAATGAGGGGAGATTTGATAGAGGTATTTAAAATTGAGGGGATAGACAGAGTAAATAATAGGTAGGCTTTCTCACACGAGATACAAACCAGAGGACACAAGTTGAGGGTGAAAGGGTAAGTTTAGGAGGAACACAAGGGGGAACTTTTTCAGAGTGGTGGAAGTGGTGCCAGCTAAATTGATGAGTGCAGGCTCAATTTTAACATTCAAGAAAAAAATTTGGACAGATACACGGATGGGAGAAGTATGAAGGGCTATGGACTGGGTGCAGGTCAGTGGGTCCAGGCCAAAGGGGCCTGTTTTTATGCTGTAAAGTTTTATGGTTCTAAATGAGGGGTAGCATTCAGGGAAAGATTAAACAGTCTTTGTCTATAAGAGGGGATCTTATATAAACCAAAAATTATGAAAGGAATAGATAAAATAGAAACAAAGTCTTTCTACAGGTAGTCAAGATTAGAACTTGGGGACAAATCTACTTTCCAGAATCTTGAGATATTGCTTCTTCTAAAGAATAGCAAATCTGTAGAATTCTCTGATAACAATAGTTGAGGTAGTCTCATTATATGAGAGATTTACAATTAAAAATTAAGGGTTTATGGGGGGGGGAAAAGGCAGCAGGCAAGTGGAGCTGAACCCATGGTCAGATCAGCCATGATCTTGTTGAATGGCAGAGCAGGCTCAACTGGCGGATGGCCTTCTGTCCAATTTATATCCTTGCATTTAGAATTAAATACAATCAGAATTACATACATCTATCATACCTGTTCTTTGACTGAAGCCAAAATGGTAGTTGCTGTAGTCTCAGGCTCCATTATTAGATGAGTGGGAGACTTCCCACTTGGGATGCTGTCCCTATTCCATCAATCGTAAGTGGTCTAGAGCTGGCATGTTACCTAAACATAGGAAACAAATTCATTTTCAAACAATCTCTTTTCTTGGTTATAATTATTCACCAAGCATATTATTTTTAGAAAAAGTTATTTTTCCTTCTTGCAGTTGCTTCCCAGCAATATCCATTTCCCAAGACAGACCAAAACAAGTGCCAGTCTGCAGTAATATCCACTTTATTGACATTTCTCTCCCTTCCTCTCTACCCTTCCTCCACCCCATTACAGGATGTTGCTCTCACCAAAATGAACCTGACCCCTTTCTCAACTCCAATTGCCAGGGTCAGTGATAAGTCAACAACCAGAGCAATTTCATCTGCTGAAAAAGCATTCCAACTGGTGAAATTATTTGGAGCACTGTATCCTCGAGTGCTGTCAAAGTTCCAGTCTGGAGCAGCAGTCATGTTTTTAAGTCAAGATAATGTACAACTTGGAGGATAACTAGCATGTAATTATGTTTCCATATGCCTACTGCTCCTGCTGTTCTGGTGAGTGAAGTAACAAACTTTTGTTGGCACTGTCAGAATTAGCTTACTGCAAATGCAACACAAGTTATAAGCCGCTTTTAGGTGTCCCAATGAAGATTACCCATCTGCAGGCGCGGCTAACGGAGTTCAGCTGGCACGTTTAGGTGGCCACTGAATGGACGGCTTTCTGGCACCTAAACGTGCCAGCTGACTGCTAGTCATCTAGCAGCGAAAGCCGGCTACTTGGGACAGTTGCCTAGTCCCGCCCACGCAGCCCTCACGTCATAGAAGTGCGTCGGGCTGATGCACAGAATCGGTAGTATGGAGGACAGAAGGGAAATGTTTATGGGGATGTTGTCTGCTTGTGTGCACGTCCAGGACGAGATACGCAAAATCCTTGAGATCGTGAAATTTGTTGAGGGTTTTATCAACGCCATGCGATCTGAACACGAGCAAGTGAAATCAGTGTACACTTCCTGCAAAGGTTATTGACAAGAGGCAGCAGATGGAGGTGGAAAGGCTTGCGGAGCGTAGGCAACGCAGATGGAGGTAGATATGAATGCTTCATCTCACTCAGCTGGTCATGATCAAAATCAGTCTCTGTGGAGGTTGAACAGATCCCAGGGGGCTGCATTCTGGAGTAATGTCATCACCAAATTTGATAATGACGAGTGGAGGAGGCACTTCCGTATGACGCGGAGCACCTTCAACTTCGTGCTGGAACTCACTGAGCTTCACCTGCAGCCTCATAGACCAGATGGGCTGAATCCATTGGTTCTGGGAATTTGACTGGTTGTGGCCCTGTGGTGGTATGCAACCCCTTGTCAGTATCGATCCATCAGTGCCATCTTCGGGATAGGCATCAACACTGTGTGTAGGGAGGTGACAGGAGCCTTGAAGGGCATTCTCAGTAAGCGTTTAATCTCCCTGCTAAGTGGAACACTCCTCCAGGAGACAATTGATGACTTTGCAGAAAGGGGTGACCCAATGTGTGCTGGCACCATCGATGGATCACATATTCCCATTATCACCCCAATGTGGATCCCGCGGCCTACTAGAATCGCAAGGGTGGCACTCAGTAGTTCTGCAGGCAGTTGTTGACCACAATTTCTGGTGAGTTGCAGCCTGACCTTTTTGCATCACACTTGTCCACGTTCACTGGTACAGGCTACTTTATTCGTTATGTTGCAGCTTCTCGGATGTGCTTGTGGGTTGGTTGGCCGCACACGTGATCCACTCATGCTTGCCAACTCCCGTGTACAGAAAGGAGGAGGAGCAGGGTGTGACGTGACCGGAGTGATAACCCTTACATGCTAGTCGTGGTGACGTTGTTCATGCCTCGTGGGTAAACAGGCAGGTCAGTGAACTAACTTTTGTCTCCACAAGGGTCCTGAAATGTTGGAGTGAAGGTCCCAGCTCATCTTGTGGGAGATACAACATACCCCCTTAGAACCTGGCTGATGAAGGGCTTCACACAGCAGAGTACTGGGTGCAGACCAGCGAAAATTTAACAAGGCACTGAATTACGCTAGGATAGTGGTGGAGAATGCCTTTGGCCACCTAAAAGGTTGCTGGTGATGCCTGTCCAACCATCTTGATGTTGCAACTGCTTTCATCCCAGATGTTGTGTTTGCCTGCTGCATGCTGCACAATACATGTGAACTCCACAAAGCCATTATGTCCATCCTGTAGGGGGGTAGATCTCAGGGGTTGCCCGTGCGACGCAGGTATGTCTTCCACACCCTCCAACCCAACTCCCACCACCCCCCGCCCAAAGGCTGTGACAGGATCGAGCTGCCTGGCCCCAAATTACAGACTTAATGTTTGATCAGAGCAATTACAAAGTAAATGAAACATGTATTTTTTTTTATATAAATGAAAAAATTTGTCAACAACACTTGTAAATTTTTGTAATATACCCGAGATAGATAACACGCCGTAAACATTAAACTTAGTGCAAAAGACTTGCTTTTGTTGCATGGAATGGGGAAAAAACAGTGCAAATCCACACCATGCAGAAGGTAAACAACTAAAGGAGAAAAAAAAACTTTTAAACAACTATAACTTCACTACCCGGCACCCATTAATTCACATTACACTTTAGAGTATTGACAATTTACCATTAAAAGTTACTGGTGACTGGGGGCAGCATTAACAATACACGCTGACACACAACTCATTCCATAAATGAGATGAATGAATGAGGAGGGGGGAGGGGTGCAGAAACACTGCTGCACCCCAACATCTCCAATCTCTCCAGGTGGCCACAACCATGTGATGGTGTGGAACGATATTGTGGTCCACCATCAGGGGGGAGGTACATGGACTGTGATCCATAGGGGTGTGGATACTGGGGTTGACAGGCAGCCATTTGGAAAAAGAAATGCTGCAAGGTGGAGGACTGCCTATCTAATGCTGCACTGAGGTGCTCAATCATGGATGACAGGCACTTCGCCACCTGCAGTTGACTGTCACCCTCTGACCGCTGAACAGCATTTTCGTGGCTCCTCAATTTAGCTACCGACTCTCTCTGCTGCTCCAGAACCAACTCTGCTAGTTGGCAGTCCCTCTCTGCCTCCTCCTGGTCCATTGCTGCCACCATTCTCTGAAGCTCCTTCCCAATGACCTGCACCTTGGATGGCCTCCTCCTCTTGCGTCTTGGACCGGATACTGAGGGTCAAATCATGAAAAGTGCATCAGTACTTAAATAATGCGGTTCAAAATAAACAAATCCTCTTTAATGCTACTATAACCGTGTCCACTGGTGCGAGTGCCGCCTCCCTACTTGCACGGTCAGCGAGTGGTGAATTGGTGACCTGGGTGCCATCCTGGGCTGTGCCACCCGTGTCTTCCACAGACTCCTGCACCTCCTGGGTCTACATCTCCAGTGCCTCTGCAATGCCTCCTGAAGCCTGAGATGCCTCTGCGAAGAAATCCTGTGAAAAGGGACTGTCCATGGCACTGGCAATGCTTATTGGTTCAGCTGAGCAGCTGGACCCCCAGATAGATTGGCATTGCTGGAAGTACTTCCAGTCCATTCTTCCCCTGCCCCTCCTGCGATTGTGATCCAGCACGGCATAAAGTTTTTTTCTTAGGCTTTCATATGTGGGACCATCCCTCACAGTCCCAGTCAGCTCCTTCTCCTGTGCCTCCTGAGTTAAATTATCCAGAAGAAGTCGGACCTCCACATCAGACCAGTTGGAAGCCACAGCTGGTTATTATGCTGGAAAAACTAAACTGCACTGATCACCAAGAGTCCCCAGGCAGCCCGAGACGCTTTCAGCTGCAACAGACGAGACTCCGAGCAGGATATTATACCTCCTGGAGGAAGGTTAGGTAAGTAGGCCTCCTGGCCGGCTTTTCTGGTTTCAGATGGCCACCTGACAGTCGCACAGGAGTATAATGTGCGGCTTTACAGTCGGGCATTCTGGCCATCTGAAAGCGGCTATACTTAGTTGACACTGTCGCAAGGATGCATCAATGAAGAGGAAGCACTGTACTGAATTGGCACCAAATACACAGGCTGCTAAATGCTGGATGGTGTTGAACTCCAAGCAAGAAACAAAGAATTCCACAGCATTCCTGACATGCCTCTATGGAGAGATGTCAGGTGAGTGATTTGGCACAGAATACCTGCACCTCGTCTTCAACTTGTTCTTGTCACTGCAGTCTTAGGTTGAAATAACAAAACTGCTGAAACTACTTAGTTGCCATGGCAGTATCCAGACAGATAAAAATCATTATTCAGCTAGATATTAAGTTAAAATGAAGGAAAACGCATTAATCTGAAAATTTTAATTCCTCTTCCCTCTACAGACATTACCTAACCTGAGTATTTTTCACATTTTGTTTTTATTTCAGGTTTCCAGGATCTATATTTTGCTTTCAAAATTTTTGTGTAATTTAACTTTTGGTTAATAATAATCTTCTTTGAAAGTTAGAGGATTAAATAATGATAATACCATGGAACATCAAGTGATGATATTTATCTTGTTCACAATTACCACTACCTGACACTCTAGGCACAAATGCGGTTTCTCATCTGCCTATACTCCAACGCTTGAGTAAAACTACCTGGATGCATCACGACTCCTTCGAGATACCAATACAAACAAATTACATGTAGTCATGTGCTATTATCACCTTACTTGCGAAGATAACAGAGAGGTAGCCCGAGAACACCACCTTGGAAGCAAGTTTACAACCAAAACAGCCAACAACCACAACCATCTTTCTTTGTCTGAAATCATGAATCCTGCCATCTTAATCGCTCACTTCCTTTGGAAGTCTGCTCCTTGTCCAATTTTGCACAATGATTTGCAGTCAAGTTTTGGCAAAATCAAAACAGATCATTGATGATTAGGTTTCTGTTAAGTTAATGCATCATGTTACAGTCAACATCACATTCCATCATTAAAATGTATGCAGTCTACTGTGTTTTTTTTTAAAATGGGCCAAATGTAACTGAATATTTTTTTTTCCCCTGTTTTGTAGATGCCAGAATTGTAATTCTACAAATTAGGCTAATTGTGCCCATTTCTGGGATGCATGTCTACAGCAGCCATTCTCAACTTTTTTTTGGCTATGGCTCCCTAAGGACTCTGCTCAAAGTTTATGAACCCCCTTCCCTGTGAAGCAGTCAAGTTTAGTTGTTGTTCCCCCCCCCCGGTACTTCTGACTATACAAAAGGAAAAAATATTTAGAATTTCAGTCTGTGGCCCAATCTTCAATGTATTGTGGCACATGGTAGATTTACTTCAAAGAAAACAATATTTTGCTGATATTTAAAAAGAGAAATTATGAATAATCTTTCACAAATTAGCATTAAGCTTCAGCTGTAGAGTGCGTTTAAAAAGTTGTCAAGGCTTTAGAACAATGCCAGAGATTTAAAAAAAAACAATTAAATAGAGATTGGAAAGCCAGCACTGTTCAAAGCTCTAAATGAAGGAGAAATCTAATAATATTTAAAATTATATTGATTCAACAAGCTACAAAACTGTAGTCAACCTCCATGTGCCGATGACAATGGGAAGTAGAACACCAAACGCATGTTGACTTGCTCGCTGAAGGACCATCTTTATGACAAGAGGTCCTCTGCCAACCAATTCCTGCTGCATCACACTGCATGATACTCTAAAAATCATGGAATACTTCCCATATTTTGGTAGCAGTATCTTTGAGGTATACATTCATGATGAAATTCACTTCAAGGAACCAGGACAGCATTTGATCAATCGAGGAAACATTTAAGATCAAGACTTCAGTTGCAACAAATAAATCTACTGGGTTGCTATCTGGCAAATCAGATCTCCAGCCTCTGCCACGGACCTTTCAAAATTACTTCTAAACCTGCAATGCAGTGTCTAATTTAAGCCCTCCTCGACATCACTTGTGTATTCCATTTAGGCATACGACATATAGGGAACATTCAATGTATGTGAACAAACCCCCTCATTTAAGAGTTTGGTAATGTAAAGAGTTATCAAGGCTGTTGTATCCAAGGCATTGTATTTAATCAAAACAGTACCTTGGAACTAATGGCAAAGAAACTAAACAAGGACAAAATTACTCTCACTGTTAAAAAATAAAGTGGATATCAAATATACAAATTCATCAAAATTTTTCAGAGATGCATACTACTGACATGCAAAGATTTATATTAAAAAAGTGGCTTTAATTCCATGCAAAGATGCAGCTCTTACTGCATTACAAGTCTCCTCCAAGTTTATTTTACAAGTTATCAGAATTAGAATTGCTTCATTTCCTGCAAGGTACCTGCATTCTTTTGGTTCACAATAGAAGTGAAAGAAATTAGTTAAGTAAATTCTCCAACCCAAGACTTCATTGGATAATTGCAAAAGTAAATCCATGTGGAAAAAACTGATTTTACAATTCAATTGGAGTCTGACCATCAAGCATCTCCACCTATGCGATACAAACAAAATCCTCTTACCAGTCTTCGCATTAATATCCAATAGACTTCTAAACTCTTGATTCATTCTGCCAAATCCTCTTGCATATTTAAAAAAACCTTTTGAAGTGCAAAAGTATTTCGGCAGCAGGGAAGAGAAGCAAGGAATAAATGGAAGACTAGTACAATTCTTAAAATTTATTCATTCAGCAACTTACTACCACCCCACCTCCCCTCACATTGTAAAAATAGCAGTAAAATATTTCTTGGCAAGATTGTTTTTTTGGTTTATTGCACACAAATTTTGAAATAAATTTTCTAATTTAATGATTTACTTGTCACCTTAATTCCAAAGATATTTGCAGTTAATTGACAAATATACTTGATCAATTATTAACTTAAAAAAAGATTTTTGGAAGGATAAAAGCAAATTGCTCTTGGATTCATGTGATTTATTAGTAATATTAAGCAAATCAATTTTACTCCCAAAAGTACCTACAGTTTAAAAAAAAATACATTACTCTGTATCAGTCATATCTTGCAATGGCAGATTCATTGCTTTGTCAATTTGAACCACCTGTTTGGAGGCATTAAAGAAGGGAAGGGAAGTAGAGGAACTCCAAATATTGCTCAAGGATGCTTTCAATTCTTATAACCATATAACCATATACAGAACAGAAATAGGCCAGTTTGGCCCTACCAGTCCATGCAGGAACAAATCCCCACCCTCCTAGTCCCACTGACCAGCACCTGGTCCATACCCCTCCAATCCTCTCCCCTCTATGTAATTTGCAGTCTTTCCTTAAATGTAAATAACGTCCTTGCTTCAACCACCTCTGCCGGAAGCTTATTCCACATCCCAACCACCCTTTTCGTGAAGAAATTTCCCCTCATGTTCCCCTTATAATTTTCCCCCTGCAATCTCAAACCATGGCCTCTGGTTTGAATATCCCCCACTCTTAATTGAAAAAGCCTATCCACGTTGACTCTCTCTGTCCCTTTTAAAATCTTGAACACCTCTATCAAATCCCCCCTCAATCTTTCTCTGTAACTCAAACCCGGATATCTTGTCAACATTCTCGTGAACTTTCTCTGCACTCTCTCTATTTTGTTTATATCCTTTCTATAATTTGGTAACCAAAACTTGGCCTCACCAATGCTTTGTACACTTTCATAACATCCCAACTCTTGAATTCAATACTCCGATTTATGAAGGTCAACATTCCAAATGCCACTCTATCTACCCGAGTATCTACTTTGAGGGTACTATTTACCATAACTCCCAAATCCCTGTTTCTCTACACCCCTCAATTGTCTACCATTCAATGTATATGACCAATTTAGATTTGCCTTTCCAATAGACAATAGACAATAGGAGCTGGAGTAGGCCATTTGGCCCGTCGGGCCAGCACCGCCATTTTAGATCATGGCTGATCATTACCATCAGTACCCCTTTCCAGCCTTATCCCCATAACCCTTAACTCCATTACCCACAAGAGTCTTATCTAACTCTCTTTTGAACATAGTCAGCGAATCCGCCTCTACCACCCTCTGTGGCAGAGCATTCCACAGATTCACACTTCTCTGGGTAAAAAAATGCTTTCTCATCTCCGTCCTAAAGGGCCTACCCTGTATTCTTAAATTATGCCCTCTAGTCCTCGTCTCCCCCATCATTGGGAACAAGTAATCAGACTTCACCTTGTCTATGATTTTGTATACCTCAATCATGTCCCCCCTCATCCTTGGATACAAGGATACAAGTCCAGTTTTTCTAGCCTTGCTGCATATGACAACCCTGCCATCCCTGGAACTAACCTTGTAAATCTGCGCTGCACACCCTCTATAGCTAGTATATCCTTCCTCAAGTTTGGAGACCAGAACTGGACGCAATACTCCAGGTGGGGTCTCAACAGGGCCCTGTATAACTGCAGAAGGGCGTCTCTGTTCCTATACTCCAATCCCCTCTTAATGAAAGCCAACATTCCATTTGCCTTCTTCACAGCTTTCTGAACCTGCATGCTAGCCTTCAGTGACCGGTGAACAAGTACACCCAGATCCATTTGCACTTCCCCACTCCCTAGCTTGTCTCCATTTAAATAATACTCAGCTTTCCTATTACTTCCCCCAAAATGAATAACCTCACATTTGTTCACATTGAAATTCATCTTCCATTTAGCCGCCCACTCCTCCAGCCTGTCCAAGTCCCTCTGCATTTTCCTTACATCCTCCTCACACCCCACACCGCCACCCAGTTTAGTGTCATCTGCAAATTTGCTCATGTTATTTATAATCCCCTCATCCAAATCATTAACATAAATTACAAACAACTGAGGACCCAACACCGATCCCTGAGGCACTCCACTCGTCACATCCTGCCATTCTGAAAAAGACCCATTTACTCCAACCCTTTGTTTCCTATCTCTTAACCAATTTCCTATCCATGTCAGCACCTTACCTCCAATACCATGCTCCCTGATCTTGCCCACTAGACTCCCGTGCGGTACCTTATCAAAGGCCTTCTGGAAGTCCAAATACACCACATCCACTGGTTCTCCCGAGACCACCCTCTTTGTCACATCCTCAAAAAATTCCAGAAGGTTAGTCAAGCATGACTTACCCTTAAGGAATCCATGCTGACTAGCCCTTATACTATTATTACTGACTAAGTGTTCTGCTATTTCTCCTTTTATGATGGACTCCAATATCTTCCCCACCACTGACGTCAGGCTAACCGGTCTATAATTTCCCGTTTTATCCCTCCCTCCTTTCTTAAAAAGCGGCACCACATCAGCCACTCTCCAATCCTCAGGGACCTCCCCGGAATCTATGGAACTTTGGAAAATGTCGACCAGTGCCTCCACAATTTCCATAGCCACCTCTTTAAGCACCCTAGGATGCAGCCCATCAGGCCCTGGGGATTTATCAGCCCTCAGTCCCAACAATTTACTCATAACCTCCTGCTTCTGGATCCGGATATCCATTAGATCCCCTACCTCCCCAGTAAAGTCCCCCAAGTCTCTTGGTACCGCATGACCACTACCCCCTAACTGACTATAACCTATATCCTCCTTGGTGAAGACAGTTGCAAAGTATTTGTTAAATTCCTCTGCCATCTCCTTGTTTCCGGTAATAATTTCACCCTTGCCCATTTTCAAAGGGCCAATTTTAGACCGAACCAATTTCTTCCTCTTCACATACTTAAAAAAGCTTTTGCTATCCTCCGCAATATTATCTGCTAATTTCCTCTTGTACTTCATTTTCCCGTCTCTTATGGCTTTCTTAGTTACCCTCTGATGTTCTTTGAAGGTTTCCAAATCCTCTAATTTCCCACTCCGCTTCGCTATCTTATAATTACTCCCTTTGAACTTGATAATGCAATTGATTTCCTTAGTTAGCCAGGGCTGCCATTTGCATCTCCTAGAGCCTTTCCTCCACTTTGGAATAAATTTGTCCTGAATCCTGTGAAAAATGTCCATAAAAACCTACCATTTTTCCCCCGTTGTCCTCCCAGCTAGTGTATCTTCCCATTTTATTTTGGATAGCTCCTCCCTCCTCCCTCATAGCTGCAAAATTCCCTTTATTTAACTGAAGTACAGATGCTTCCGACTTTCCATTTCCCTTTCTAATTGCAGCTTAAAAGTAACCATACCATGGTCACTATTCCCTAATGGCTCCCCTACATCAAGGTCACTTATTAAGTCTGCGTCGCTGCACAGCACCCAGTCCAGAATCGACTTCCCCCTGGTAGGTTCCTCCACTAGCTGTTCCAAGAAAGTATCTCGTAGACATTCTATAAACTCGCTCTCTTGTGTTCCTGCCCCCGTCTGATTATCCCAGTCCACCTTCATGTTGAAGTCCCCCATAACTACCGTATTGCTACCACTTTGACATGCCACTCTTAATTCCTGATTTATACTACTACCGATATCGGAGCTACTTTTCGGGGGTAGTGGTCATGCGGTACCAAGAGACTTGGGGAACTTTACTGGGGAGGTTGGGGATCTAATGGATATCCGGATCCAGAAGCAGGAGGTTATGTAAATGACCCCCATTATATTCCTCTTGCCCTTGCAATTTCTTAATTCAATCCAAACAGACTCTACCTCACCTGTTTCAATGTCCTTCCTTTCAAACGCCTGAATCTCATTTCTTTCCAACAGAGCTACCCCACCTCCTCTTCTTAACTTTCTGTCCTTTCTAAAGGACGTGTACCCTGGAACATTTATTTCCCAATCCTGCCCTTCCCGCAGCCATGTCTCCGTTATTCCGACAATGTCATAACCTCCCATCGCCATTTGCGCCTCAAGCTCATCCATTTTATTCCTTACACTCCTTGCATTCATACACAATACCTTGATGCCATACCTCCTTTCTCCCTCCACCTTGGTTCTTGGTGCATTCGTTCTTATTCTCCTATCACTTTTAGCTCCCTTATTCCTTATTGTTTCACCGTCTATCGGAACCACCCCTATATTCTCTCTCCTATCTACTTCCCTATCAGTCCTGTTCCCTTCCCCCTGCCAAATTAGTTTAAATCAGCTCCGACAGCTTTATTAAACCTAACTGCATCAGTTACTAACTGCACCAAAATGCAACACTTCACACTTTTCCGTATTAAGTGTTGTAACTTGTCACGGCATTTCCTTCTGAACAAAGTCATCTATTACTTTCTTATTTCAGAATACATTTTTATTTCACTTCAATCAATGACCCATTGCTTTTTATTTGGAAAATGTAAATCAGCACTAGATGGAGTTGTGAAAGGGTGCAATCAAAGGGTTGCAATGTCAAAGCATTATTCATCTGTCCATTGCTAAATTTTAACTGTTTATGTTTCAACTATTTAATGACCAGGCCAGCAGTTGTCTCCATTTACTCAGCCAGTAGTCAAAAAGTCAGTGAGGTGGTTTGAAGAGACCAAGTCATAATTATCATGTTCAAATCCTAGTTACAAAGTGATTCATAAAAAGGCAGCATTTTCTAGCTTCATCCAGCTTCTTCAAATACCAACCATCTTGTAAGCATTTAACTGATAAAGTATTTTTCTTCATCACATGGACTCTTCTTTTCTCCCACCCACCCCCACCCTCCACTTCGGATCCTCTTTTCTATTTGTGATCTGGAGTTGGTAAATGTCCTCTTTTGGTCATCATCTTGTTCATTTCATTGGTCTCCCTTGTTGATTTCCTTCCTGAGATTTAACATGGAGCTTTTGGACATTTACTTAAACAAGTGAAAATTAAAACCCAAAAACTATAGATGCTGGAAATCTGAAGAAAAAAAATCCCACAAAATGCTAGAAACAATGAAGTTCAGACAAGGACTTCCAGATTTGAAACATTAGTTGTTTCTGTTCCACAGACGCTTCCTGGTCTCGAGTTTGCAGCATTTTCTTTCTTCTTCTTCTTCTTTGGCTTGGCTTTGCGGACGAAGATTTATGGAGGGGGTAAATGTCCACGTCAGCTGCAGGCTCGTTTGTGGCTGACAAGTCTGATGTGGGACAGCCAGACACGGTTGCAGCAGTTGCAGTTGCAGGGGAAAATTGGTTGGTTGGGGTTGGGTGTTGGGTTTTTCCTCCTTTGCCTTTTGTCAGTGAGGTGGGCTCTGCGGTCTTCTTCAAAGGAGGTTGCTGCCCGCCGAACTGTGAGGCGCCAAGATGCATGGTTTGAGGATGGAGCGGAGACAACGCTGGTGGAAGGATTCTAGGAGCCGTAGGTGATGCCGGTAGAGGACCCATGATTCGGAGCCGAACAGGAGTGTGGGTATGACAATGGCTCTGTATACGCTAATCTTTGTGAGGTTTTTCAGTTGGTTGTTTTTCCAGACTCTTTTGTGTAGTCTTCCAAAGGCGCTATTTGCCTTGGCGAGTCTGTTGTCTATCTCGTTGTCGATCCTTGCATCTGATGAAAAGGTGTAGCCGAGATAGGTAAGCTGGTTGTAATGCCTCAATTTTACTTAATGTACTTTTTGTACAAGTCAAAAATCCTTCAGTACCACAATGTGATCCTCTCCTCTCCAGACTAGACCCTTTGTTTGTTTACAATTTCAATCTCAGGGCTTTTCCAATCTATCTTTGAGATTATGGATCCTCTTCTCTTGCACTTGGCATTCAACATTTGTCCATGAAATATCATCACTAGTTTGAAAAGTCAGTCAAAACATCTCCAAATTTAAATTTCAGCAGCAATAGAAATTCACCAAGACAGATGGTTACTTAAACAAAAGTAACTTTTAATTATCTTTAAACATGAGAATAGAATCAAACTATTACTTATCTCTATTGACTTACTTAACCTAACACCCCCTTCTAATTCTAAGTGCATGTGTATATACTGTGTATAAGTTCAGAAAAATTCTTTGATTCACAGTCCAATTTCACTTCTCACCTCTCCAAGTTCACTGGTTCCAGGAAATTCTTGTACTGTGCACAGAATTTAACATTTATGAATTTCACCAGGCTTTGATGATTAAAAGGTAAATGATTACCACTCAGGAAGGTTCTTGTAGTTTTTCTAGAGAGAATTGTTCCAGGACATCCACAACTGATGTACTTCCCATCAGTAACCTCAGTGTCTTGCTGACGAAACTTGCGGCGTCAGGGTTCTCCAGATGATAACCTCTTTCTTTTAGGTCACCACAGAGTTCCTTTCTGTTTCTCTTATTCCAAGTGAAACATAAGACAGCCAGTCCTCTTTTCTTCATTGAGCCACAAGGTCTTTGACCAGGCCATCTTCCAAAAAGCTTTCCACAACGTTACCAGCTTATCATATTCCAGTCCCAGCTGCTTCTGCTGGCTGTAACATTGTACAAGTGATCTGTGTGTCTCTCTCTCTGTGAGAGAAAGCCTGCTTGACTCTCTGCTTGCAAAACCACATGACCCTCTTAGAACCACAGTTCTCTTCCAGACAATCTGCAGCTCCAGCAAGATCTTTCATCTGTTGCCTTTTGTTTAAAAATCCATTAGTAAAGTCTCTTGAGCACTCTTCAAAGCTCTTGCAAAAGCTGTGAGGGCCCGATAGGTCTAGCATTAGCGGAGCTCCAGTATTTCAAATAAGATCAGTTTTAAAGTGATTGTATGTGGCCTACTCTAACAAACCTTTCCCAATTTATCTCCCAAAACATATTCATATATGCGCACTATTTGCACACACTCACTCTGTCAGATCCCCCCCCCCCCCGTTTGTTTTGGCGGATGAAGTACGTGTAAACACATTGTACATTGAGTAACAGAGTTGAGGGAGCAGTGTTCGCAGGCAAAGGAAGTAGTATATAATATACGTATGGGCAATAACTATCATGTGCTAGAGAGATTGGTGGAAGGAGAGACCCTGATAGCATTTAAGAAGTGCCTATAGAAGCTCATAAATCACCCAAGCATGATTAACGGATGGGTACCCACTGGTCAGTGTGAAAATGGTGGCACCGATGGTCCATTTTCATGGCCCAATGTAATCTCAATAAACAACATTCTGTATCAGAGTGTTGTAGACTCTGTATATTGCATTCTGCAACTTCCATCTGTATGAACTGGCTAATTTCACTACAAAGTTATCAATCTAGGATGCTGGCTTGAATTTTCCTCTCTCCAATAAGAGCCTAACCTAAACAGTCTGATAGTCCTGCATTTCATAATATTTATACTCCTTTGCCAGTAAACACTAACTGCTGTTATTAATTTATCTATCCCCAGCACTTATCTCAATGGCTACCCAGCCTCTCCCCATGACAGGTTCATTGTACAAGCCATTAAATCTGAACAGAAGACCCTGAACAACACTTGTTGCACAACAATATTTAATCAGCCCTAACGCTTTGGAAAATTAATAAATCATTAGGCATGGCAGTAACAAGCTATTTGGACTGCAAAGTTACTTCTTCTGACATCCGGTTAGGCAAGTTTTAACTTCTTAATGAGCAACAGCCTGGATAATAGAAATTTTGAGCCACAGATTTCAATACAAGACATTGAGTATTTGCTCAAGGCCGGTCTGGCAGAGACTTTCACATCATCTGCTCAGCCCAGAACAGGTAGCAATTACATTTAGCAACTCAAACAAATTTAACACTTCCAAGATAAATATTTCCTGCACACACACTTGCACTGACAAGACTAGCTTTCAGAACACAAGAATTATATTTTCTTGGCAAAAGGAAAATTTAGTATGGCTGTTTAAATTCAAGACTCATTCAAGTATGAGATTATGAATGAATGAACTTCCTGAACTACTTTGTCTCAAACATCAACCTTCCTTTCAACATTAACAGAATGATTGTTTTTCTTCTTTGATATTGATCATCTGCTATGTTGCAACTTTTAAATGACCAACAATTTTGTTTCAACTTCCCAATCAAAGTTCAGAATATAATAGAACATTTGGATGGTAGTTAGTGCTTCTGCCCTACAGCTCCAGAGATCAATGTTCAATCCTGATACCAATTGCTGCTTGTGTGGAATTTATATACCAGAGAGAATTTGTGACCAAGTGGGTTGCCCTCAGGTGCTCAGATTTCTTGCTGCATCCTAAAGGCATACTGGTTGGTCAAATGGCTACTGCAGATTACACCTACTGTAGCAAAGTGGTCAAAATGTCAAAGGAACATTGGGGGAAAATGAATTGCAGGGTCATAGGGAAATGAAACCATGGAGAATGGTTTACTGGAAGTCAGTATGACTCCATAACAAGACATTTATCACTCATTTAGCATTCTGAATTTGCCATAACAAGTTGTTTTAAAATCGCAGCAACTCAAATTCCTGGGCAATTAAAAAAAATCCCAAAGTTTATGTATTACAGGCTTCCTCCTTTTCCCTCCAGAGATACAGTATGGAAACAGGCCCTTTGACTCAAAGTCTGTGTTGACCATCAGCCGTTCATTGCTCCTGAGGGTGGTTGCATACCTAACCACTTTCCACTCCAACAACTTCCTCCCATCACAAAAATGGCATGAAAATAGTTAAACACGATTGAAAAATATTTCACTGTTTTTAAATAGCAATCAAAAACACTGAAGATATTGGACATCTTAAAAAAAAACCTGAGGTGATACAGTTCAGGCAACATCTGTGGAAAGAATTAATATTTTGCCTTTCTTCTCAAGGTCATCATCCTGAAACTAACCCAGAGGTGTTAATTTTGCAGTTTTTACACATGCTTCCCATCTGATAACTCAGGAATTTTGTTTTATTCTATTTATAACTTGTCAGCAAATTAACACTTACATGCTGAAAGACCAGATAGAGATAAATGATAATTGCCAGGCAAAGGCAAACTTCAAGAGAATTTCTGTTTCTTTCTCTTTCCATCTTTTTATTAGTCATATAGGTAAACAATATACGAGAATAGGAATGCATATCAAGGAAAAATATCACTATATTTACCGCTGACTGTTGAGGAGCTAAGACAACTGACACTCATTCAAGTAACTGCCAAAATGTTTAATCTTGAGCTACACAGCCTTAAAACATTTCTGGCTCAGATGGCCCAAACCAGAAATGTCATCGCGTTATCTGACACTCCCCACAGTTCACGGGCTTTTCCTTTGAGAAGGTGGTCCAGCGCCATCTTTGAGTTGGTCAAAAGTGGCCCCAGAGACCCATCATAACAGGTGACAACTCTGTCTCAAGTTCTCCCCCACTTCTGCCAATACAGTCTTTTTCTTTCCCACCCCCCCCCCCCCCCAGAATTGACATCTGGTTGTACAATTTCAATGTTACTGTTCTTTGGAGGGCGGCCCAGCATTTGGGAGACAGTACCTGCATGGGCTCAAATTTCCACATGTGGGTTTAAGCCTAAATCACACAAACAACTCCTGTGCCCCACCAATGTCCAGAAGCATCGTGGAACTGTTGTTGCGCAGGACCTTGTACGGTGCTTCGTAAGGTTCTTGTAGCAATGTAGCGTGATCGGGCAACGGACAAAGACAAAAAGAGCAGAGTCGAGAGCAGCAGGAACATGTGTAGGTGGCGAACCATGACGAGTGGCTAGTATTGGAATGAGTGAACCCATCTGGTTGCAAAGACACCTCAATTCCTCTGCCATGGAGGGTTTGTCAGAGGTGGATGAAAGGGGAATGTCAGCCGGTACTAGTAGGGGTGCGCCATAAACTAGTTCTGCTGAGGAAGCTTGCAGGTCATCCTTTGGCACTGTTCAAATTACCAAAAAAACCCATGGTAATTCATCTGCCAACTGTGGTCCAGTAAGACTCATCCACAAGGCTTGTTTGAGATGTCAGTGAGATCGTTCTACTACCCCATTGGCCTGCAGGTGATATGCCGTTGTGTAGTGCCACTGTGTACCGCACAGTATCGCCAGATTGAACCACAAAGCTGAAGTGAATTATGCCCCCTATCGGAAGTCAGGTGAACTGGTACTCCAAATCTAGCCACCCAGGTAGCCAGGAAAGTGCGTGCAAGTCTCCGAAGTAATGTCTATCATTGGGGCGGCCTCTGGCCAGCGGGTAAAATGGTTGATCATAGTCAATATGTACCGCTGACCCCAGGACACAGGTAAAGGGCCAACAACATCAATGTGAACATGTTGAAAACTTTGTGTAGTTGGGGGAAACTGCTGCAGAGGGCCTCCGGTGCGGTGTTGAAATTTAGACGTCTGAAATTTAGAGCTCTCCAGCTCTGACATACCAAAAGTAGCGAGTAGGTGTGCCTTGAAAGCGTCATATTGTCCTTTCGTGGGCAGTTTATTAATAAACTCATCTATCTTGGCAGCAGAGAGTTCATCCAGCAAGGCCATCACGTGCCAGTATTTAGTGGCAGCATTGGTAATGTTCCCTAAGTCGAATTGAGCCTCAGCTTGCTGGACCAGAAGCTGCAGAGTTTAACTGCTACTGCCTCACTCACACTGTGCTATGGAGCGGTGCTCTGTTGATGGGGCTCAATTAATGTTGAGCACCCCATCGGGGTCACTAATTTAGCACTGACCTTTGAGGAGCTAAAGAAAGAAGACTGACAATCATTCAAGTAACTGCTAAACTGTTTAATCTCAAGCTACACAACCTTAAAGTCACTTCCAGTTCAGACAGCCCAAACCAGAAATGATGCTTCCACAGTTCATAAAGGTGGCCCAATGCCATCTTTGAGTTGGTCAAAAGTGTCCCCAGAGACCCACCATGACAAGTGGTAATTCTGTCTTCAGCTCTGCCCCTACACATTATATGATGTAACATATTGCATTATCCCACAATTAACAAACATATTCTCATCTCAAACTGAAATCTTAAAATTTATTACTGTACACAAACCCCCACCTAATCTAAAGACTGGGCAGCCTATCCTGAGAATTTAATGAAAATTATTCATCTGGTCTTCAACAAAAATAAATAAAATTAAACATAGTCCAGAAGGGAATTATACTGTCATGTATCAAATGTACGACTCCTAACTTTCTCTAAACTTAAACAACATAATTTGAGAAAACCATTGAGTCAAAGTAGACAGATTAGACTCTTAAATAAGAGAATTTTAATCATCCATATTTAACAGCATCATCATTTCAACACATTTGGAGTTGGGGGGGGGGATGCAGGGACATTTGGAGTTGGGGGGGGGCAGGGAAGTCAGAGTCAAAGTCTTACAATACGAATACAGGCCCAGCCCATCTGGAGGCTGCAGAAAATTAACTACTTGCCACACAATATTTCATTGTAAGATATCATCAGGCCAGACATCCTGTGGTGAGCAATTTACTTCATCTCAGAAACTTTCCAGCATCTACGAACCAGGAGCAGGATAGAAAACTCTCCACGAACCAAGGTGAGTACAGCCATTAAATAATTACATTATGCAATATTCCCTCCACCAGCACCACATCCCCAGAGGACATGCTCTAAAAAATGTAATTAGAGTAAAACCCTTGGTATCCAGCACCTATGGAGATTGGTAGATGCTGGATAAGTTGCTTGAGACTCACTCTTACAATGCTCAATACGCTTACATTAAGAATAAACAGTTAAAAAAAAACTATACTGTACTGGCACTAAAACTTCACTTGCATGAACCTTAAACCATTTTACTTTCACTCACATTCTTTGAAAACATTTAACCATCACTGTATCCTCCCCTCCATGGAGATGGCTGGAAAGCAAACAATAACGTGACAGAACCACCCCCCCCCCCACAAATTTCACAGATAATGCTTACTAATAAACTTAATTAAAACTCTTACTAAGCAGAGAGAAGGAGAGTCACCCCATCGACAAGTGGCATCAACCAGCTCTTCCTCTAGGGCAATGGCATTTTAATCAAACACAATTTTATTCAAACAGCTGATATGAACAAAGCACAACCAAAATATTTTCTCCCCTCTTCCAAGGTTTGTGTTACTTCAGAAAACATTTATAAATTTAAACTTTTTGCCAGTTACTTGAATTCCAGACAACAGGGGGGGGTTTACTGTATTTATTCCAACAGCAATCTTTGCAACAATCAAAGTCAATGGATACAAGCAGTGTGGTTAATATAATGCACATGGATTTCAGTAAATCTTTTGACAAGGTTCCACAAAGGTGACTCTTTCAAAAGGTTAGAGTCCAAGGGATTCAAGATAAGGCAAAGGCAAATCCAAAAATTGGCCCACCAATAGTATGCAGAAGGCAATGATGGAAGGTTAGATTTGCAAATGGGAACCCTTTGTCCAATTGTGTACAACAGGATTGGCACCTTCATTCTTCTGGTTTGTTATACATATTAATGACCTGGATGTGCCTATTGGAGATACGAGTTCACAGATGAAATGAAATTCAGTAGTGGTATACAAAGTAAGCAGGGCAATTTTCTATTGACCAGTTGGCACAATGGGGCAGAGCAACTGCATATGGGATCTAATCACGTGTGGTGAAGCATTTTGTGAGGACTTACATACATTGAATAGTAGGGCCCTCAAGAACATTAAGGAGGGGAATTGCTAAGAGACATGAGGAATAATTGGGTTCATTAGCAGGAACATCGATTAGTGACAGGAAAATGGCACCACTGCCAGAGTTGCTATAATGACAGGTGTTGACCTGGAAGAGTAGGGAGCAGAGATAGAGCACGACTTCACAGGGTCCTACTGCCTAGTCTGAATACTGAAGGCTCCATACACCTTTAAGCTGCCTATTAAAAGAGCCAATGGTTTTTTTTTACTAAAAAGATAAATCCTGCAACCAAGATGGCAGCACATCTGCTGGTTGCATACCATGAGCAGTTTCAGACTCCGGAGGAAGCAATGGACAGGTGCAGGCCATTAGAAATGGAGAGAACACCACGGTTGAGAAGCACAAGAGATAATCCAACAGAAAGATGAGCATGGCATTGGACCAGCAAGGAACTCAGTGGCTGAAGAACCCACACAGGCTGCAGGGAACTGGATCATGGGAACCAGGACACAAGAGGGTGTTGATGGAAAGAACGGCTCCCAAAGGGTCTCAGGCACTGAAGGCATCTGATTGTATCAGAGGTTTGGATCTAGAGCACGGGTTGTCCATGGTTTCAACTGGAGTTTGTGCAGCTGGAGGCAAATTTATGGACACTCTGAGGGACTCTGACTTCTTTATTCTATTGTTTGGGATGCCAGCAATGCTCATGGCGACTGCCTTATAGCAGAGGAAGATTGTAATATGCATTATACATGGCAATAAAATGAACCTTTGAGGCATCATCAGACAAACTTATAAAGCATCGGTTAGACCATAGACAAATTATGTTCATCTCCAATCAGTGTAAAAATGAGAAAAGTGCTGCTGCACTAGAGAAGGTGTAGAGGGATCCAATAGAGAATGCCTTAGGATAGTGCTGCAGTTGTGAGAGCCTCAATAAGCAGAGATGGTTTTTCTTGGAGTACAAGAGGCTGGGTAAGGACCTGAATGATTAAGGAATATAGAATTATATGAAGCACAATTGGGACATAGCAAGAAACTTTTCTTCATGGATTTAAGGGGTCAAAGATTCAGAAAGGATCAGAGGAATATTTCTTTCAACCAGAGGATGGCTGGAGTTTGGGTATGCAAAGGAAACAGAGACACTCAACATTTAACGGGCATTCAGAGAAACATTTAAATCAGCAAGGCATAGAAGACAATGGGCCAAGTGCTGGAAAATAGGATTATACAAGAGTACTTGATAGTCAACACGGATAGGACAGGATGAAGTGCTGGCTTTTGTGGTGTTTGACTCCAAGAAAAAAAACACCTGCAAGTTACACACATTTTGACTTGATGAACTCCCCATTGGTTCCCACCCAACGGCACTGAAAATGCTTCTGATCTATTAGGGGTTTTTAATGCACAAAAGCCACATCATCCCTTTTTTTTTAAAACAAAAGGCAAATTTACCTTTTATGCAGAGGACGGAAAAGGCCGATAGCACAGTCCTCTTGTGTAGGTAGCCCAGAGAAGCATACTGGCTTCTCAGCAGCACAGCCTGGCAGCTCCACCAGCCACTCTGTGACAGCGGGCAAGGTAATAGGGTTGTCAATGTGACATCTTGCCTTCCTGTTTGGAGCCACTTTCAACAGTAATCCTTTTATACAGGAGGTGGAGCGACTTCAATCCACCTCTTTGTGTACCCCACTAGGCAGATGGAAGCTGGAGCAAGTTCGAGCAGACAGTCTGCCTTCAGATCTTTTATGGTGACAAGTGCAATGATGTAAAGACAGAGCATCTTTGTATTCACTTTTTCTTTCCCCCTCCCCTTATAAAAGAGCCCACAATGTTCGAGATCCCTCATCAGAAGGACTGTCAAAGTTCAAATCAGCAGCTTTTTAAAAAAAAATCTTTATTGGCTTTTATAGGAAATACAAGGGAACAAAACTGAAAATACAGCATCAAACATCCATATAAAACTTCAAACAATACAAACTCAATCTCCCTTCACTGCAATGGGTGAACAGGAAAAAAACCCCCAAAAGTATTGTGTGAAAAACCCTCCTAACCTACTCTAATAAAAAGAATCAACAAAAACAGCTGAGCAGCTTATCCTAAGGGTATCATATATTTTGTAGTTTTTGTTTCCTACCGTAAATAAAAAAGGTAAAACTATATCTCATCTGGAAGAGTAAATACATCTAATCACATTAGAAATATTTACATCATTAGACATAAAAGGTTGCCATGTATCTTCAAATTTCCCTAATGAATCAAAACAAGACAATGAGAAAACCATTGAAATACTGTTGGAGGTCAGTAGTGGTTCTCAACGTTTTATCTTTCCACTCGCATTCCATTTTAAGTAATCCGTATACCATCAGTGGTGTGATTAGTAATGTGGGTGGAAAAAAAAAGTTTGAAAATCACTGTTTTAATTGTACCCAATTGACTCATTATGTGCACGGTTTCATAACTCCAAAGGAAATGGGTCAATGACAATTTTTCTGAAGCAAAATATTTCAGTAACAATTGGGTCTAGAACAGTGATTCTCAACCTTTCCTTCCTACTCATATACCACCTTAAGAGCACTGATGGCATAGGGATTACTGAATGTGATATGCAAGTGGAAAGAAAAAGGTTGAGAACCACTGGTCTAGAGTCTATCCTATTCAAATGGAAAGCTCTTCTAGCCAACAATGTAGAGAAGGCCACAGGCCGCTGAACAAGCACCGAAAAATTCCTCGTGTCTGGGTCAATAACCCCGAAAAGAGCAGTTATTGGACTGGGTCATACTTCCACCTGGAGTATAGCTGAAAATATATTAAAATTTTCTTTCCAATAGTTATTTAAAAAAAAGACCAAAACATGTGTCAATGTAGCAATTTGAGATTTGCATCTGTCAAATATACGGTTAATATGAGAAAAAGTACCCAATTTATCTTTGGACATGTGAACACTTAGAGCAGCAGCTTACTATAGTCCAGAGAACTATAGTATTTACCTGTTGGCACACTCATCCACACAGGTCTTGATGAAGTTGGTGACATCTGTTGCATATTCATTCAAGTTTATGGAGGAGTTCTTGAATATGTTCAAGTCCAGCGATTCAAAGCAGTCTTGCAGATGCTCCTCTGCCTCCCTCGACCGCACCTTCATCATCTTCACCACTGGTGCTGTGGTCTTCAGTCTCTGCTTGTACACTGGGAACAAAAGTACAGCCAGGTAATCAGACTTGCTTAAGTGCGGTCGTGGTATGGCTCGGTATGCATTTTTCATGGTGGTGCAGCAGTAGTCGAGTGTGTTGGTTCTCCTGGTCTTGCACATGACGTGTTGGTGGTAGTTTGTCAGAGACTTCTTCAGGTTGGCCTGATTGAAGTCTCCCACAATGATTAGGAAGGCATTCAAATATGCGGTCTCATGTCTGTTTATCAGTGCTATAATGATTATAATATTTTGGTAGAATTTGGTAATATGGTTATATGGGGAGATTTTGGTAAAATTTGGACTAGGTTACATACGTACACACATTTTTAAGCAGATCTTATTTGAAAGACTGAGGAATTCACATTGCAGGATCTCTGGAAAATATTATCCACATTTCACAAGTAGGTGCTAATGGAAATGGCTCATAAAATGCATGACCATTGTCAGAAGGAAGAACTCCTGTTGTTTGCTGGAGAAGGTGGAGGTTTTGCAAGTCACATGCTTTTTACTGAAGTCTCAATTGGAGAGAGAGGGAGGGAGAAAAGAGAAGCCTTCTCAGCTTGTGTGTGAGAGACAGTGCAAGCCAGGAAGAGCTGGTTGAAACTGATGAAAAGTTCCAAAAGCAGTGGATGGCTCGAAGTGTTATCTGACTGATGTTTCTCTTGGAATAAGAAAAACAGAGTGGAGCTCTGTGGTGGCCTAGAGAAAGAGGTTACCGTCTGGAAAACCCTGATGGGGCAAGTTTCATCAGCAAGACATTGAGGTGACTAGTGGTGGTACCTCAGTTGTGGAAATCCTGGAACAACAAATCTCTCTCTGCAAACCCTACAAGAACCTTCCTGAGAAGTAAACATTTACCTTTCAAGCACCAAAGCCTGGGGAACTTTCTGCATGTTAAATTCTGTGCACAGTGTAAAAGTTGCCTGCATCCAGAGAACTTGGAAGTGAGATTAAACTGTGAACCAAATAACTTTTCTTAAATTGACACACATATTACATACACGTGCACTTAGAAATAGAAGGGGGGTTAATTTGGGTTAGTGGAGTATAGAGTTAAGTTAAAGTTTGATTCTATTTTCATGTTTAAAGTTGATTAAAAATAACTTCTGTTTTAAAAACCACTTGTCTTGGTGAATCTCTATTGCTGCTTGGTTTTGGGGTCCTTTGGGCTCGTAACAGTGCTCAGTCCCTCTAGTGCTAGCCTGACATTAGCCTGGAACGGAATGCACACTGCAGGTAGAATGGGCGACATTTGATCGCCAGATGTTCCAGGTCAGGGGAGCAGACTTGGACAAGACCATCACGCCAGTGCACCACAATGAAATGATGGCACAAAAACTGCCTCCCGTGATTTTTCTAAATGCCAACGCGATGGAAGGTATAGCCCTTGGGTTGGAGTGCCGTGTCCGGGATGTCTGCATTTAGCTAGGTTTCCATAAAGCACATCACACAGCACTCCCTAATGTCTCTCTGAAGTTGAAGTCTGGCTTGGAGATTTCCTTGATGTAGTGAAGTCTGGTGCCTGTGATGTCACAGGCAAAGTTAATTCTGGTCTTGAGAGTTGGTGCCTCTATACCAGGCAGTGATGCAATCAGCCAGAATCCTCTATGGTACACCTGTAGAAGTTTAAGAATCTTTGGTGAATAATAAATCTCCTCAGACACCTCACAAAGTATAGCCACTGGCAAGCCTTCTGTGATTGCATCAACTTGGAAGCTCCAGGATAGATCCTCGGAGATGTTAACACCCAGGAATTTGAAGTTCTTGACCTTCTCAACTATTGAATCCTCAATGAGGACTGGGCAGTGATCCCAACTTGCTCCTGAAGTTCACAATCATCTCCTTTGTTTTGCTGACGTTGAGTGCAAGGTTGTTGTCACACCATTCAATAAGCTGATTTCTCTTCCTCCTGGTCACTTCCTCATTGCGGTTTGTGATTCTGCTGACCACGGTGGTGTAATTGGCAAACTTGTAGATGGCACTGGAATTGTGCCTGGCCATTCAGACATGGGAGTATAATGAGCAGTGAACTAAGCACATGTCCTTGGGGTGCACTGGGGTGATCACCATTGAGGAGGAAGGAGACTGTTTCAAATTCATACTAACTGCGATCTTCCAATAAGAAAGTTAAGAATCCTGTTGCGGGATGTGGGGGAGTGGATACAGAGGCCTAGAGTTTGTAGTTTCTTGACCAGCATTTAAGGAATAATGGCATTGAAGGCCGAGCTGTAGTCTATGAAGAGCAGATGTATGTATAAATTGGTGTTTGAGGTCACAATTTCACAAAACTACAATTTCAACCACAGATGTAAGTTTTGTTCACTATAGTACATACATTGCACAGAAGTCAATCCTGATTATTTCAAAAAATCTTACCAGCAAAATACCTGGCAATATTACCTTATTTGATATTTGTATGGTTGGCACAAAGAAATGCTCAAAATGTGTACCACAAGCTCCAAAAACTGCACATGTTAATTTTTCTAAACCTTCTAAGCACATTTCTAGTTTTGCAGTGTTTCTTGGAAAAGCAGCAAGCTGAAACAGGAAAATCTGAATTTGATTGTGGCATGCTTGTACCTGCAGCCACATTCCAGGCAGGAACGTAGTGAAGGGCAAATCCACCTCAACACAAATCAATTTACAACACTAATTCACCTTAGAACATCCAGTATCAAAATTTAACCCTCAAAATAAAATAGAATAAAGTGCATAAAAAGTTGTCACCTTGTCATTTTATTTACAAAAATGGTAAAATGGATCATTTTATTGATGATATAAAGTAGATCACACAATGTTATTTATGACATTACTTTGGGTTTTAAAAAAATGCTCCCTCAAGTTGAATTTGGATTGGAGATTATGCACATTCATGGGGTACAAAAATGGTTTCAAAAGCAAATCTTGAAATGAATCAGACAGACCTGCAGAATTAGCCAAGGAAGACAATTATAATCTATCATTGGGGAAATTGCTAGACTTCATTATTAAGGAGTAAGACCTTTAGAAAATATAAAGTATACAAAATCCTGATAAAAGTATATTAAATTATGAGAAGCATAGATAGGAGTCTTTTTCCCCAGGGTGGACATATCAAATACAAGAGGTCACTGTTTTAAGGGGGTGGTGGGAAGAGAAGGTTTAATGGATACATGCAAGGCAAGTTTATTTAGGTAGACAGAATGGTCGGTGCCTAGAATTCATAGCCAGGGAGGTGTAGAAGCAGATAAAATAGTAACATACAAAAGCATTTAGACAGCCATGTGAATAGGCAGGGAAATAGACAAATGGGATTAGTTAGGTCACACATGTCAAACTCTGGCCCGCGGGCCAAATTTGGCCCGCAAGATCATTTCAAAAATGTATTAGAGGCGGCCCGCTGGCCGCCGCGCCAGTATAGCGCATGCACAGTAATACAATAAATCGCAGAATGCATTGGTGTCAGCCTGCTAATCGCCCCCACCTCCTCTGTTTACGTTGCAGAGTCTCACCGTGGACTCTGGTTTTGGGGCCTGGCCAGTGTCAGGAAAAGCCAAGGCCGCTTCCCAGCGCCCGGAACCGGAGGCCTCGGACCTGACCTCGCCAGGACCGTTGCCCACTCCCCCTCCCTGCCGCAGGCCGATCCGCGACTCACGGTGACGGGGCCACTGATCCGCCGAGATGCCGCCCTGCAGCGGGAGCCGATGCCCCCGCACTGTCGTTGTCCAACCCGATCGCCCGCAAACCCCGCCCTCCCGCACACAGGCCTGAGTAAGTATTATGAACTTTAATCTCAGGATAAAACGATCTTCCAATAGTTTCATGTCACAGTGATAAATATATTCCTGGTTAAAAATGGTCCTGCACCTGGATACAAGCTCATTAGGCATAAAACTTGAAAAGTGTATAAATCAAAGGATATCTGTATCAATGGAAAAAGGGCATGGCAAATAACCCTGCTAGAGTTCATGCCCACAATCAGTCACCCATTTGATTGTTTCAGGAATCATGTTCTTCTTCCACATTCTCAATAGCCCTCAGATTTTACTATTCGACAGCACACTAGCAACATTTGACAAATCCTCTATAGAGAAATATTATTTATTGAATATTTTATTTCTCATTTGTTAATGCTTCTGGAAAGAGTTTAACCAAAACTATTATTAAACGTTTATTTTAATAAGAAAAAGTTTAACATTACATATGTTGAAAGAAGAGAAAACATGCAGATATTGTTGAAAGTCGGTCCTCGACTTAGTCCAAGTTTTTAATTTTGGCCCTCCGTGAATTTGAGTTTGACACCCCGATCTAAATTGAATCTTATTTAATTGAAGACAAATTATTGGCTTTCCTTAAAGTACTGCACCTGTTTAGCCATAGGGAGTGGGGAGAGGGAATAAAGGGTGAGAGATACAATACCTTAGCCTCTTTTTATAGTTCCCTCAATCTCTTCCCCCTTCTGACCCAGTCTCATACCACTATCTCCTCTCCCTAGTTTTGTCTGCTTCTCCCAACCTGCTTTCCCTTTCATGCATTCTTTTCCTTTCCCAAAACAAGAAAACCTGTAAATACTAAGATATTCTGCAAAACACAAAAGGACTGGAGAAACAAAGCAGATCATGCCGTATCTACAGGTAGCAATACAGAAAAATGCTGGAGAACAACTCCAGAGAAGTCCAGAAGGTTTACAATAATGATCCCAGTGAAGAATGGATTGAACAATTGAGGAGTAATTCATGGCTCTACACCTGTCCTTGCCAGAGTCTATAAGGGCAATGGGGGCAAATCTCAGGGAAGCCTAACAAATATTCAAAGGGCCTGATTCTGTGAACATGTTTCTAGTCATGGGAGAGTCTAGGACCAGAAGGCACAGCCTTAGATTAAAAGGATGTATTTAATAGAGATAAGGAGAAATTTCTTCAGCCAGAGGGTGAAGAATCTGTGGAATAAGTTGCCAGAAATGGTTGTAAGGCCAAGCCACTGGGTACATTTAAAGCAGAGGTTGATAGGTTCTGGATCAGCAAGGGTGTAAAGGAATACAGAGAAAAGGCAAAATAATGGGGTTGATTAAAAAAGCCTCAAATTGACTGGCAGAGCACACTCAAAGGGCTGAAAGGCCAAATTCTAGACCTGCATCATTTGTCTTGCATAATTGGACCACATTACATAGCTACATTTTTTTTATCCATCCTGTCATAGCCATAGAAAAGTCAGCGAATATCTAGTCTTTCCACTTCCAAACCTCATGCACCCTAGGGGGCAATGCTTGACTGTCTTTTTACCTCGCCTACAAGCTACATGCTGCCTGCTGGTAATGTCATTACCAGCATTTATTTGCATATAATGAAACTTTGCTCTACCACACTGCTTTTAATCCTTCCAATTTTTCCAGCTGTCAGATTTCTTATTAACATCCAATAATGGAAGAGCAGAAATTTCTTAAAGCCAAATACTGGGGAAGATCACAAATTCCATCCTTTTCTCCAGCAGTTAGAAACCATTGCATCCAATTTAATTTGTGTGTCATTTTTTGATATATTGGTAGCATTGTGGTTAGTGCAATGCTACTGCAGCACCAACAGCCCAGGCTAAGTTCCACCATTGTGTGCAAGGAGTTTGTATGTTTGCCCCATGACTGCATGGAATTCCTCTGGGTGCTCGGATTTCCTGCCATGTTCCAAAGACAAATGGTTAATTGGTCACCTGGGTATAACTCGGGCAGCACAAGCTCATATGTTGCATCCCTAAATTGAAATATCCATGCCATCACCAAAATTGCCCATTTCCAAAGTCCACCTGTAACTGAAATGTCATACATCTTTACTGACAATTACAATTCCCACACATTTGTGGAATGACATTTTCATTCTACACCAAATTCTAGTAAACTAATGCTGTCCACACCCTAAAGTAAAACACAAACTTCTGTAGACACCATGATTTGAAGTAAAAAAAACAATGCTGGAGAAACTCAGGTCAGATAATATACTTTTTACAGGAAAGATGAAGTGTACGTAACACAAATTAGGATTACCTTGATGAAGGGCTCAAGGCAGAAACATTGGTTAAGTTCTGCTCATGATTTAGTTGCTTAACTGTTAGCCTGAGATTTTTAAAAATTTTCATCCATCATCTGATAATCTCTCCACATCCTTGTCCCACTCAATTTTGTGAAGACCTATAACCAACTGACATCCACTCTTGACAAATTTTAGGCCATTAATCTCGCCTCAGCAGCCATTCCTTTATCTGCCAAATCTCATCAGTTCTTCTTTCCATTCTCATGAAAATGAATTTGACCCTTTTGACTATTCACCTTTTTTATTTTGAGGAGTGCCGAATTAATGTTTGAAAATTTTCTATAAAAAGCCTTTGGACATTTTGCTACATTTAAAAGACAGCATATAAATTAAACATCATGTATAATCAGAATTATAACAACCCATGAAATTACAATTTATCATGGTATAGTGGCCATGTTATTGAATTAGTAATTCTGATGCCTGGTTAGTTACCTGGAGATATATGATGGCAAATTCATTCTCGAGCAATTAAAGACAATTAAAATAATCTTATAACCAAACCATAAAACTGCCCAGATACTATCAAAATACAATTTGTTCATTAATATTCTCTTTCTTTTTAAAATATTTTTATTGATTTTAATTAAGTACATATAAAAAGGTACAACTAAACAAGACATTCCATACAACACTAACAAAAAAGGTACAAACTAAACAAGACATTCCATACAACACTAACAAATTGTAAATCATATCCATAATACATATTCTAAATAGTATATACTTTTTAGAAAAAAATAATGCAAAAAAAAAAGGAAATGAGAAAACAGTAAAGGAGAAATACTCAAACCCCTTACCAGATGCTATATATAATTAGCATTAAAAGAAAATCAAAGGTTTTAAATACAAATTTTATTATGAGAACTAGGAAAGGATACAAGTCAATGTAATTATATTGGAGTAAAATTGTAAAGCAATATATTGAGTCATAAATGACCCCCCCCCCCATAACTTCCGGTATCTTGTATCTGAATTATTAATTGAATAACAAATCTTTTCCAAATTCAAACAGGACACTAGTTCAGCTTCCAATTTGAAAGGGGAAAAAATGATATCAGGTGTGCCAATATTTCTGTGGAACAAAGGGAATTATAGTGGTACAAGAGAGGAACTGGTTCAAGTTGACTGGAAAAGCAAGCTCGATTTGGGAGGGGGGGTGGGGAGAATGGCAGAACAGAATTGGTTGATATTTCTGCAAGAAATAAGAAAACATAGGATAGGTATATTCCAAGGAAAAGGAAAATTATGAATGGTACAATGACACAGATGTAGATAACAAGACAGGTTAAAGTTAAAACAAAAACAAAAATTACTGGAAAATTTTAAAAAACTTCGAGACAAAGCCATTAGGAAAGATGAACTATGAAAGGAAATAGCCAAATAACATACAAAAGGATACGAAGAGTTTCTTCAAATATATAAGTAAAAGGGAGACAAGGGTAGATAAAGGGCAGATTGAAAATGAAGCTGGAGAAATTATAATGGGTAACAAAGAGATGGCAGAGGAACTAAGTGGATATTTTGCATCAGTCTTCACTGTGGAGGACATTAGCAATATACCAGATATTCAAAGGCCTCCAGGAATAGAATTAAGTACAGTCAGGATTACAAAAGAAATAGTGCTTAGTAAGATGAATAGTCTAAAAGTAGACAAGTCTCCAGGACCAGATGAGGTGTACCCATGGATTCTAAAGGTGGCAGCCTTAGAGATTGCAGAGGCATTGGGATTGATTTTCCAGAAATCAACAGACTCAGGCATGGTTCCAGAGGATCGGAAGGTCACAAATGTAATTGTGTTTAAGAAAGGAGGGAGGCAGTAAAAAGGAAATTATAGGCCTATTAGTCTGACTTCGGTAGTTGGTAAGATATTGGAATCAATCCTCAAAGACGAAGTTATGGAATACTTCGAGGTGTATGGCATGATAGGTTCAAGCCAGCATGGTGTCATGAAGGGAAGATCCCGCCTGACCAACCTAATGGAATTTTAAAAAAATTTTCACATTATGAACCATATTAATTAAAATACACAAACATTTCCCTCTTGAATATACACAGTGGCATTTTCTCCCCTTTCTACCCCCCTTCCTTTCTGCCCACCCCCCTCCAAATCCTTTAAACATTCAACATATACAATACAATAAACCCATTAAATAATGTCATCACACAATGAAAATATACAAGAAAATTGTGTCATCTAATTTTACACACTGGATTAGATCATTTTGTCTTCTTCTCATTCTACCATTTTAGGGGGTGGAGGTCTGCGGAGGGCCTTCTCTTGTGTTCCATGTACGGTTCCCAAATTTGTTCAAATAATATGACTTTATTTTTTAAATTATATGTTATTTTTTTCCAAAGAAATGAATAAATGTATTCCAATGTACCATTGCTGTACTCTCAGGCTCACTTCTGATTTCCAAGTTGACATTATACATTTTTTGCTACAGCTAAGGCTATCATAATAAATCTTTTTTGCGCTTCATCCTGTTTGAGGCCTAATTCCTTACTTATATTACTTAGAAGAAAGACCTCTGGATTTTTTGGTATATTGCTTTTTGTGATTTTATTTAATACCTGATTTAGATCTTCCCAAAACTTTTTCACTTTCTCACATGCCCAAATTGCATGTACGGTTGTTCCCGTTTCCTTCTTACAGCGAAAAAATCTATCTGATAATGCTGGATCCCATTTATTTAACTTTTGGGGTGTGATATATAGCCTGTGTAACCAATTATATTGTATCATGCGCAACCTCGTATTTATTATATTTTTCATAGTTCCAGGGCATAACTTTTCCCATATTTCATTTTTTATCTTATGTTTAAATCTTTTTCCCACTTTTGTTTGGGTTTATAGCTTATTTCATCATTTACTTTCTCTTGCAGCTTGATGTACAGGTTTGTTATAAATCTTTTAATTATCATTGTGTCTGTAATCACATATTCAAAGCTGCTTCCTTCAGGTAATCTCAATCTGTTTCCCAATTTATCCTTTAAATAAGCTTTCAATTGATTATATGCAAACATTGTACCATGAGTTATTCCATATTTGTACTTCATTTGCCTAATGGAATTTTTGCGGAAATCTCAAGTAGAGTGGACAAGAAAGAGGTTGTGGATGTAGTGTATTTGCATTTTCAAAAGGCATTTTGATAAGGTGCTGCATAAGAGGCTGGTTAATAAGATGAGAATATGTGGAATTACTGGAAAAGTAATAGATTGGGTGGAGCATTGGCTGATAGGCGGAAAGCAAAAGGTGGGAATAAATGGATCCTATTCTGGTTGGTTGCCTGTTACTAGTGGTGTTCCGCGAGGGTCAGTATTAGGGCCACTTCTTTTTAAACAATGTATATTGTTTATGGATTGAATGGTTTTAGGCAAAGTTTACAGATGATACCAAGGTAGGTGGTGGAGTACAGAGTATAGAAGAAATCAAAAGCTTGCAGAGACACTTGGACAGCTTAGGAGAAGAGGTGAAGAAATAGCAGATGAGATACAATGTTGAGAAATATGCAGTTGTGCATTTTAGTGAGGAAATAAGTGGTCATATTATTATTTGGATGGGGAGAAAATTTAAACCTTAGAAGTACAAAAGTAACTTGGGGATCCTTGTGCAAGATAACCTGAAAGTTGACCACCAGGTTGGATCAGCAGTAAAGAAGGTGAGTGCTATGTTAGCATTTGTTTCAAAGGGGATTGTGTACAAGAATAAAAAGGTGTTGACGAGACTCTATGGGGCACTGGTAAGACCTCATTTGGAGTACTTTGTGCAGTTTTGGCCCCCATATCTTAGAAAGGATACAACAAGGTTGGAGAGGGTACAGAGGAGGTTTACCAGAATGATTCCAGGAATGAAAATGATAACATATGAGGAAAGCTTAGCAGCTCTTGGACTCTATTCATTAGGATATAGAAGAATGAGTGGGAATCTCAGAAACATTTCAAATAATGAATGGATTGGACAGAGTAGATGCAAACAAGATGTTTGTCCTGGAAACGCCCAACAGAGGAAGAGGGCACAGTCTTAGAATTAAAAAGTACCAATTTATAAAAGAGATAAGAAATTTCTTGAACCAGAGGATAGTGGATTTGTGGAATTTGTTGCCACATGAAGGCTCATTAGGGGAATTTAAAGGGGAAATTGATAGGGTATCATGGGATATGGGAACAAGGCTGGAACTTGGAGCCAGAAAATTTTTAGCTTCGGGAAGTTTCACGAAGCAGACCCGATGGGCCAAGTGGCCTGCTGTTCCTTTTTCTTGTGAAATTATGTCATGCAACCACAGATCATGATTAGGCAGGCCAGCGATCTTTGATTTAAGTAAAATCGCATGCCATATCAAAAGAAACAGCGCGACTGAACCAGAGATTTAAAAAAAATAATTCCCTCCCATTGTACCAAAGGGTTCAGTGTTAAATCTATGTAGAAAATTTTTGAGAGCAGGATAAACCTCTCCAGTATTTTTATAGACTAGACAAGGCCAGGACATATGAATTAATGATGCTTCTCTGCTCTTACACCTGTCACACCAAGGATTCATATCGGAATAAAAGCGAGACAATTTAGCCTTAAACTAATGTGCTTTATGTACCACTTTGAATTGTAATTGACAATGTTGAGCACAAAGTGAAGAGCTACAAACCAAGAATTGTGTCCCAATCCACATCCAATATAGTCAAATTTAAATCCTGTTCCCAAGCATTTTTGATTTTAACTAACGAAAAATGATTTAAACACCTCATGGACACCGTGGGAAAGGACCTAGACTTTGTGTTAATCTACCTGGATGATATACTGATTGCCAGTCGCCACCGCGAGGAACACAAAGCCCACCTCCGCACTCTGTTTGCTCGGCTGGCAGATTTCGGCCTTACGGTCAATGCGGCCAAATGCCAGTTCGGCAAGGAGTCACTCCAGTTCCTAGGGCATACCATTTCGGCGACTGGGGCTGCACCGGCGCCAGAGAAGGTGGCGGTCATGCAATGTCTCCCCCAAACCCTCCACCCTTAAGAGCTTGCAGGAGTTCATGGGGATGGTGAACTTTTACCAACAGTTCATCCCCGGGGCTGCCCGTACCACGCGCCTATTGTTCACGTTGATGGCCACCAAAGAAAAAAACCTGATCCTGGCCGGAAGAGGTGGACAAGGCGTTCGTGGTGACGAAGGAGGCCTTTTCCAGTGCGACGCTGCTGGTGCATCCACAACCAGAGGCGCGCACAGCACTCTCCGTGGACGCCTCAGCTACAGCTGTCGGGGGAAGGGGGGGGGGTTCTGAAACAATGGCTTGAAGGACAATGGCACCCGCTGGCCTTTTTCAGCAAGCAGCTGCGACCGCCAGAGCTCAAATACAGCGCCTTCGACCGGGAGTCCTGGCGCTGTACTTGGCCATCTGCCATTTTCATTACTTCCTGGAGGGCAGGCCTTTCACAGTCTTCACGGACCACAAGCCCCTCACCTAGGCACTGGCGATGCCCAAGGACCCGTGGACCGCCAGACAATAGTGCCACCTCTCGTACGTGTTGGAGTTCACTAATGACATCAGGCACACGGCAGGCAAGAACAATGTGGTGGCGGACACATTCTCGCGCCCAGCCATCAATACGCTCGCCCCCGGGTAGGACTACACACAACTAGCCCAGGCACAGAGACTGATGCAGAGACACAAGCCCTGCCAACTGCCATCTCAGGCCTCGAACTTAAGGATGTCCAAGTACCCAACAGCCCGGGCATGCTGCTCTGCAACATTTCAACAGGTACGCCACGTCCGCTAGTCCCACCACACTGGAGAGCGAGAGTCTTCAGTCTGATACTTGACCTCGCTCACCCCGTGGTAAAGACAACAGTGTGTATGGTCACAGAACGGTTCATGTGGCATGGGCTTAAGAGGTGGCAGAGCTGGCCATGAACTGTACCAGGTGCCAGACCTCCAAGGTCCACCGGCACACACAAGCTCCCATCTAGGACTCAGTGGCTCGCAGGTTTCAGCACATCCACGTAGATGTCGTTGGCTTCTTGCCAGTGTCCAGGGAGGCACGTTACCTACTCACGGTGGTGGACTGAGCCACGAGATGGCCTGAGGCTACCCCCACCAAGGAAACCTCTGCAGAGAAATGTGCCAGGACCCTGGTCAGCCAGTGGATCGCCCAATTCGGGGTCCCAGCGCACATAACCAGCGACAGGGGTGCCCAGTTCACATCTGCTCTGTGGACCCAAATAGCCAAACTCCTGGGGGTCAAGCTCCACCACACCACAGTCTACCATGCATAGTCCAATGGATTGGTAGAGATGTTCCACCAGCACCTTAAGTCCTCGCTCATGGCCAGACTCACCGGCCAAGGCTAGGCAGATGAACTACCCTGGGTACTCCTTGGGATCAGGGCAGCACCCAAGAAAGACCTGCAAGCCTTGAAGGTGGAAATGGTATACAGCACACAACTCTGGCGAGTTCTTCGGCCCAGAACCCAACACCGCACCCAGGGACACGAACCTGCTGGTGGACCTCCACAAGAGTCTGGCCTTCCTCCCTCCCCCCTAGTGTGCCATGGCACTCGGTTGGCCCACCTCCCCAAGGAACTCTACTCTGCCCAATTCGTGTTTGTTCGGAGACGACCGCTACAGCGCCCATACAAGGTCCGGCGGAACCCTCACATTGGACATTGGGGGAAGGGAGGAACTTTTCATGGTGGACCGCCTGAAGGTGACCCATCTGAACTTGTAGCAGCCGGTACAGATGGCCAGGCCCAACCGACGGGGCCGCCCACCCAAGTGGCGAGATGAGGCTGGTTCTGGGAGGGTGGGGGTGTCGTGTGGCGGAGCACTCGCTCGGCGAACCAGCCCGCTTGTAACGCCACGTGGCAGGGCAGCCCTGGGAAGATGGTGCCGTTGGGGGCTTCTTCCTCATTCAAACCTCCCGCATGGCGCGCATCCCGGGCAGCGATTGTGACCTCATCACGCAGATGGTGACTGAACCAACACTGCCCTTAAAGGGGCATGCGCCAAATTTAAAAAATCCCAGCTATTAACGACCTTCAGCGAGGTGGCTGTGCTCCTTACACTGCTCACCCGCTACACATTCATTATGAGCAAAACTAAGGAGCTGATTGGGAACTTCAGGAGGGTGAAATCAGGAACACAAACCAGTCCTCATTGAGGGGTCAACAGTGGACAGGGTTAAGAACTTCAACCTCCTGGATGTCAATATCTCCGAAGATCTGTCCTGGGGCTTCCAATTCAATCATAAGGGAGGCTCACGAGATGGTTATAGTTCATGACGAGTTGGAGGGGATTTGTCATGTTACCAAAGACTCTTGCAAATTTCTATCTGAGGCACTGCAGAGAGCAATCTGACTGGTTGCATCACAGTCTGGTATGGAGGTGTCAATGCCCAGGACAGGAATAAAAATTAGAGTGATGAACTAAACAGAGTCTTCACTCCATTGATGACATCTGCAAGAGGCAATGTCTCCAAAAAAAAAAACACACTATTGGGAAGGAGGTACAGGAACCCAAAGACAAAATCCTAGCAGCAAAAGGGCAACTTCTCCTCTGCCATCAGATTTCTGAATATATAATGAATCACAGACACTACCTCACTTTCTCTTATTTTGCACTAATTATTTTAAAAATTAATTTATGGTAATATTTGCACTGCATTGCTGCTCCAAAACAATGAATTTCATGACATGTTCAGGACCATAAATTCTAATTCTGGTGTTTCCCTTACTATTCTGGACAACAATTCAGCAAAGTGGGTGACCAGCAAGGTACCTGTACCAAAAATGTCTGTGTTAGTCAATGCCACAGGTTCAAACAAGATACACCAAGCCCTCAAAGCATGTCGAGTCTTCATTTGGTGCCTATGGTGTCTAAATAGGAGTGACTAATCAAGCAAAGTTGAAAAAAGCAGCAACACTGAAAACAGAAAGAGCGTACATAATCCTGAAGAAGACCAAGTTATACTGTTACACTCAAGAGGCATTCCATTACCTCAAGTTAAAAAAGGATAATTCAGAATAGGGTCCAGTAGTTCAAAAGTGAGAACCCAAGGTGATGCTGTGACCAAAACAGATTTGAGTGGTCAAGTTCAGTTCCGTAACAACCTACGACTATGTTCTAACATATTATTTGCTCAAAATACCTGTCCTTTTATGCTCAATTTTCAAGCATTTACAAATTGCACTCTCCATATTAATTTCTATTCAAGCCTTCTGACCAACTCTAGTTCACAGACAGAAGATCACACCAATAGCAGAAGATCCAGCTTTATTTTTTGACATTATAACACATTTGCTGCTAAGCTCGGAGTTTATTATAGTTGTAAAATTAAGTAGATTGGCCACAAAACTTTAAGAACAGATTAGAAGGTTGCCTGATTTCCCTACATACAAGATACATGTGACAATACTCTCCAGCTTCATACAGTAGATGAAACTTCAAGAAAAAAAACAACCCATCAGACTGCAGTATCATCCAACACAAACTTTCACAAATACCACAATTACAAAATTCACACTGCAGTGTACTTCTACAATGGCAGTTCAGAAACACAAGTAATATTCAACCTCTGCCAAATCCAAAAAAGTTAGGATTAACAGACACTCAAATAGATATAAAGTGTCAAAAATCTTAAGACTACAGAAAGAACAAATTTTTATGTCACTTCACTTAGATAAGGGTATTTGTTAAAAACGATCATCTCTGTGCAAGGTCTAACTACTGACCTGTAAATTCAGAGACAGGCATACAACACAAAAACAGGCTATGCTGACAATCAACCATTCATTTACACTCACCCTACAATAATCCCATAATCCCAGAAAAATTTGGAGTACCCAAAGGAATCAGAGAGAAATGCACAAATTCCAGTTAGGGGGACCCATTGATCTTGGATCGCTAATCCTGTCAGACAGCAACTCTACTAGATGCTCCACTTTACTTTCAAAGTGCCTCCCCCGCCTACCATAGCACTGCATTTAAGCCTCTAACTCATCCCCTTGTAAAATAAAATTTATTGTTATTTTTAGTCCTATTCTTAACAATCCTCACTCTACGTCCCCTAGTTCTTGATCCACCTACAGTCCACCTTCTGTGTCCAGACCTCATTCCATCACACAATTCAAGTTCATTATCCCAAAAATATTTTGGTAAATTTCTTTTACATCATCTGTAATGTTCTAAAGCCTTTGTTTCTTTCCCAGAGTGTGGCTCACAGTACAGAACCGAATACTCCTGCTGTGGCCAAAATAGTGTTTTCTGAAAGCTTGCTCATTTACTTAATACTTTTTATAAAGTGTTTTAAATGTATATGGAATTCTAACCACATCTCCTAATCGGTTTCAGCACATTCGACAAATCACGCAGATACTTGGATCGGTTCTTGAACTTGGGACGCAGTTCTGAAAGTTTATTTTCCCTCTCATTCTGCCTATGAAATGCAACATTTCTTATCATTAGCTTTCATTTTGTATTTATCCGCCCGTTCCACCAACATTCCTCCAATTCTATCACACCAAGTCTTTTGTCAAATTATTGAGGATTGTGCCAAGGCTATATACAGAAAGACCTGTATGCAGTACACAATAAAGAGTGAATAACTCATCTTTGAAATGATCATACTATGCATTCCAGTCCATTGATCATGGGATCCTTTCCTACATTTCACAACCAACTTCAAAATTTTGCGTGGAGGACGTGAATAGTTGAGGAACACCAGTTCTGTCTTTTTTAAATTATATTTCCTCTTGATGACATTCATAGGGTATCACATCTGCCCAAACTGATTTCTGTGCAGTTAAATTGAGTAGAAAAGTTGACCTGTCCGTTGGCCTCTCTCCCCTGGGTGATCAACCCAATGACTGATCATCCTTTCTTTCTCTGCAGTTGTTAACCTTTTTGAGAGGAAAGGCCGAATGCACAATTAACCCCCTTTGCAATCTGATCGTCAGAAAGGTACATTTTGAATATATTTATTTTCAACCAATTAAAATAAGCCAGACAATATTTCGTGCGAGCAACTTACTGAGGATACCTGACGAGCAATAAATTACAGAGGGTTCATGTAACTCACGGGTTTCAATAGATTTCCTGCAAATGACCCTTTTGGATTTGAGAAATGACATTTTATTCAATAGTCTAAACTAGAAATATCATTTCAATTAACCCACTCAAATTAAATGACAGTCACTTGTAAATTTAAAAAAATACATTCGACTTGACATTGAGTTCTACACATTGAAACGTTAGGTAATATCGGATTTTAAAATACTACCCAGATAAAAGTTAACCCCCACCCCCGCTGAGATTTGGTAACACCCAATTACCGCACCATTCCCAAGCAGGCATCTCATTCTCGACAGACCAGTCGAGCCAATGCAGTGCACACTAGCGCAAAGGCGCACCACATTCCACAAAGTGATACGAATAGGCGCTCAGATCGCTTCCAGCTGCTTTTTTTTAAAAAAAAACAGAGTGTGTACCTGGGGATCCCGATCGGGGAAGATAATTAATAGGAGAAAACGACATCGAAATGAAAACAGAAAGCCTTGTCGCCACACCTTCACTATCGGAGTGGGCAATGGGGGAAAACCCTTTCCCTTTGCCATTCACTCGGAGAACAATAGAGAATCAATGGGGAGAGAACGGGAAACATTCTTTCTCTGGGGGTGTGGGGAAATAAATAATCACGAAGGCGGGGAATGAACTCAGCAGCCCCGAGCCGGTCTCCCCTGCACTTCCCACCCAAACCCATTGCTCTGCCTCCATTCCACCGGCCCGGGGGCATGAACACCTGCCCCCACCCCCAACCTTCGCCCGCGACCATGCCCACCGCAACACTTACTGCTCTGGCTAACTGTGCAACCGGAGCGGATTTCGCAAGGCACACCACGACAGGCGAGGGAGCAGGAGCAACAACCCCATCCAGCTCTCCCGTGCTCAGAGCTCCCGGATCGCAGCCCGAGGCGAGCCGATGCCGATGCGTCACCGCCCTGGTGCGAGGCACGGCCTGCCCGCATTGGTCAGCCCGTCGGCTCTCCTCCTTCCCCATTGGCCAGTCCGTAATGCCACAATCAGCCAATGGGGAAGGGTGTACTTGGTTGCTATCGCGGCCTCGGCTGTCAACAATCCGCCGCGCTGTGATTCAGTGCCCTGGCAAGGTGAAGGAGGCCGCCATTCCTCCAGCACCAAACCTCCCCCGTGAAATCGACGCGGGCTTCTCTTCTCTCCCTCTCGTCCGTGAGTTGAAATTGGGCTCATTTTAAACATTGAAGGGGATTTTTTTTTTGCCGGTGAATCCCGTCTCTAAAATTGATTAAAGGATGCGATCATTTGAATTTAAAGGCTCGTTAACTCTTAATAGCGTGCCAGCAAATTGATTAAAAGAAGCAGGAGTTCTCCTCATTAAGGTCCCGCTCGCTGAGCTGTTCCACACGGTTGCAATCACTGACATAAAGTTAAACCCAGGCTGTGATTGTAGCTTGAACTAGGAAAGTGCTGGCAAGGTTCGGGTCATTTGACTTTTCGGGGAATTGTGATTACTCGGGTGGTTTTATTGGTGCAGGCTTGCTTCTAAGCTTTTAATTATGGTTGGGGTTTTCATTTTTCAACATGAGGACCCGAGTTGTGCCAATCAAAGTCAAAGAAGCCACCATGAGACTCCTGCTTGTTTGGGGGGCTTGCACCCCCCCCCCCCCCTTAAGTTTTCTCTTCGGTATAATGCTCAATTGGATTGAGATTGTGTGACTGACTTGGCCATTCAGGAATTTTCCAGTTATTTTTTAGCTTTGACACACTCCTAAGTTGCTCTATATAATATACAATAACTTTTTTTTATATAAAACGTGTGGTGTATTTTGGTTGGCATAGGCGTTGAGCCAAAGTGCTTGTTTCCACCCTGTATGACTCTCATAATTGCATATTCCATCATGAAAGAATACGTATGTTCACGATAAAAGTTTTGTAATAATATGTGCCTTTCACTCCTCCGTAGGAACGATGAGTGGAAGAGATCTGAGAATTTTCATTGCAAATCACAGAGCAGAAGATGCAGGTTGTGTATCGCAGTTTCTCCCCTCTACCGAATGATCCGTTATATTTCCAGGCTGCATGTACTCTGTGCTAAATTTAAACCACTGCCATTGTTCTTTTTAAATTCAGCTTTCCCTTCCCTGTTCACTATCTGATGTCATGTTCTTAAACTGCAAATATATAGATAAATTAATCGATTTAAAATGCTTTTACAAATTAAATTGGGCAATAAAAATTGTGGCGGAACTTTTAGGGAGGATGATTAGCAACATCCTTGGAAGAACAAAATTAAGTGTGAAAATTCGTTTAACAAATCAGGAGATTTGATCTACATCTTTTATATCATTGTGTGGATAGCTTTACTAATGGGGATGATTGCTGAGCTCCAGAGATTGGAGGTCTTAGGTTTGAATTTCAGTTCAGTTAAACAATCATGTCTAGAGGGATTATAGGCATTACATTTGGCTTGAAGCAAAGCAAAATTCACTTCAAGTGCTTGCTCCAAATAGCTACAGAATACTTCCTCAAGAAAGTTCTGAACTGCCTGCGTTTTAAGGAAACTTATTTTTCAAGTGTTGCAAAATATAATAACATTCGGACAACAATTTTTTTCAAAAGGGTTCCTTCCTGAAAACAAATTGGAGATTACGATCGATAACTTCAACCTGAACAAAACCTAATTTCAGATTTGCTGCATCACATAGGAAGTTGGAGAAACATTAAATTAACTTTTATTGAATTTAGCATAATGATGCTGACACATTGCATTAGTTCAACTGACCTAAAAAATTTGTACACAGCTTCTGATGCCATTCATGTCCTTGTCCAACAATAGTTGGCCAGCATTGATAGATTCCAGTTGCCCTGATAACCACTTTTCCATGGTCGCATTGTCCTGGTGAAACCTTTCACCATGTTTGTCACTGACTGCACCAAGATTAGCAGGAAAGAAGTCGAAGTGTGAATGCAGAAAATTAATTTTCAATGAAATGTTGCACTTCATGGTTTTGGATGTTTGAAGCTGGACGTAGTTTGGTGCTCCATGCTCTGTAGTCACTAAGAAAATTCTCAACAAGCAGCCCAGGCCTAAGACAACATTTGCTCAGCACCTGTACTGAGTGCAGGCCCAGCCATTGTTGGACTGACCAAAACAGCTTGCTTTTTGTGGGCAATATACTAGAAGACTTAAAATAAGACAGGATATTACAAAAATAGATTATATGTGATAGGAAGATTTTAAGATGATTTTTGTAATCAGCAGTGCAAAATCCATAAAATACACCCAAAAATGTTCAGGAAGCAAAATCTTTGCTTTCCAGTGTAATTATACAATGTACATATGCACAGAAAATTCTCATTAGCTACAGTTGAACAGATTTTTTGTTAAAAAAACCAACCACAATAGTATATGTCGTGCTGGGTTCAGACATGCTCATTATAAAAATGACCTTGAGCCTGGAGTCGCGTTAGAAGATTGCTCTATTTTACCATACACTTAGTGAATATCTACATGCACAGGCTTTTCCCTGCTAGTCCTGAGCCTCTCTCTCCAAGATGCGGAAGTTATTGGCCTGCTTGATGTCCCACTGATAGTGTTACGCAACATCTGATACTTTGTGTTCGAAGCCCCCTTTTATGTGGCTTCGCCCACTACCATCACTACAAGTCTTTCTTGACTCTGGGTGTTTTACAGACTCTACAGATTCAGTGTCTGTGGTCTCTACTTCTCGTCCTGACCTCATTCTTATTATGGTCGGGCGAACTCTACATTTCAGTCGGCAGAGTCTCTGGACCTAACTTTGCAGGAGAGTCCATTTTCGGCAAGTGCTCTTGTTGCTTTTCACCTGGAGACTCTGGTATGGGAACGAGATGTTGGCGATTACATCTCAGTGTCCCTTGTGGTCTGCTAACCATGTATGACCATGGTCTGTGGTGCTCGTAAGTTACTGTACCTTGCTTTTTTGCATCGGAGATCCACACCTCATTTCCTGGTGCCAGCTTTTCCAGGTCGCTTGTTCTATTTCTCTCATTATACCACTTTGCATTCTTAGACCTCTTCTCCCTCTCCTCATTCTGGAGTTATAGCAGGTCTGGGGGTTCCAGCTGCAATCTCTCTGCAAGGGTTGGTAGAGTCACGCGAAGGCGACGTCCCATTAGCAATTGGGCTGGACTGCAGCCGTTGCTCAGCGGTGTGGCTTTGTACGCCAGTAGTGCACTGTAAGGGTCTTTTGCTTTCTTGAGCAGGTTCTTCACCGTTTGTACTGCTCACTCTGCCTCATCATTGCTTTGTGGATACTTGGGGCTACTGGTCACATGTTCTAACCCATAATTTACTGCGAAGGTTTTCATATTTTCTTCAGAGAATTGTGGACTGTTGTCACTTACTAACATCTCTGGGATGCCATGGAAACAATTACATTGGTAGTTCGTGTCAGGCTGAGTGTGCTATTCCTATAAATCTAGAGAAATAGTCCACCACTAATAAGTATGTGTTCTCTCCAAGAGTGAATAAGCCTGTGCCAAGTTTTTGCCATGGCCTGTCAGAATTTATTTGGCATCATCGGTTCTCTTTGTCCTTTCTTGGATGCCCTCTCTGCACCTCAAGACAATCTCATTTATTTGATTTCTCCGATCTGACCACCACACTGTTTGATTGGCACATTCCTGGCACTTTACAACCCCCTGGTGACCCTCGTGTATTTTCTCGTGTATCTTGTTCTGCACGTTAGCCAGAATAACTAATCTCGTACCACACAGTAGTAGTCCATTGTGCAGACTCAGAATGGCCCTCTCTTTCCACTAGTGTTTGAGTGGTCCTTGTAACTGGTTTCTGTCTGGACAGCCTTCAATTCAGTATTTCATGACCTGCGCATACACACTGTCAGCACATAGTTGCTCTCAGAGCTCTGTCAGGAATCTGTCACATGTTGGGAGGTTTTCAATCACTGTCTCTACTTAAGTATTGGTGTCCTCCATGAGATCTTTGTTAGCACTCGTGGTTCTGACTTGTAGAGTGTGTATCGCAGTTGTGTGGTTCTTCCCAGGTGTTTGTGAGATCGTGTATGAGTATCTCATCAGCCTCATCCTGAACCTCTGTATCCATGGTGGCAGTGATTCCAGCGCTTGCCCACCTAGCAGAATCACAAGTGGTTTGTGGGTCATCTCCAACTCGAACTGTAGTCCAAAAATAAAATAGTTGAATCTCTTGTAAGCCCAAGTCAGTGCCAAGCCTCTTTTTCTAGCTGCACGTACCATTGCTCTGTTCCTGTTAGTGATCTGGAAGCATAAGCGACTGACGACCAGTTGTCTCCATCCTTCTGTAGACGTACTGCTCCCAATCCATATGATGAAGTGTGGGCTGATATTTTCAGTTGCCTATTTGGATCATACAACTGAAGTACTGGTGTGGATGATTGCTCTTGCTTGAGGTTACTAAATGTCCTCTGTTACTCATGTCCCCAGCTCCACTGATTTTTCTTGGACAACAGGTCTCTCAGTGGTTTGCCCTTTTCAGCCAGGTTTGGTATGAACTTCCCTAGTTGGCTCACCATACTGAGGAAACTTCTGAGCTCACTAATATTTGTCAGCTCCTTCATGTCCTGCAAAGCTCTTGTCTGGGTCTGGTCTCATGCTGTCTGCTAAGATGATGTACCCCAGAAATTTTACCTGCCTCCTTCCAAACTCACACTTTGCCACATCAAGAGTGACACCTGCCTTTTCTGCTCATTTTAGGATTGCATGGACCTTTGCATCGTGTTGGTCCTTCATGGTCCCTAAAATGAGGATATTGTCCTCTATTAACTCTGAACTTCTCTATTCTTTCAAGCTCTCTCTTCACTTTGCCCATGAATGGCAATGGGGCTTTTCGAGGTCCCTTCAGTGAAAATGGTTTCACATCAGGCTTGAGTTTAATGATGTACGGCTTCTGTACTAGCTTGAGTCATCACAAAGTTTGGGGTATGTCTTCTGACCAGCTCTTGGTCTAGGGCAGGGGTGTCAAACTCAAATTCACGGAGGGCCAAAATTAAAAACTTGGACTAAGTCGAGGGCCGAACTAAATATTTATTGAAATTTTTCAACAACATCTGCATGTTTTCTCTTCTTTCAACATATGTAATGTTAAATTTTAGGATACAACTTTAGGAGGATAATGTTACAGGTCAGGAGTAGGTAGCTCAAGTTCACCCTTTGCTTGACCTGAGGGAAACCTATTTGGTCCCTGTGGAGATGTAGTCAGCATTCACAGGCTGTGTCCATTTTGGCCTGCATCAGGACTCAGCATTTCCTGCTCACTCCTCAGGCTCTAGGCCTCTATTCACCCTCGACCCACCATCCCTCTACCTGACCAGTCCTTTACATGTTTGACATGTGTGGTCTAGGGTGTCCAATGTGGACATTACCTGGAGTCTCTCCAAAGCTGGTCTGCTCAACAGCGCCGCTTGTAAGTCTCTCACCATGTACACTTCTTCTGTGGTGCTCCTCTCTCTGTATGAGAGTGTTTCTTTTGCCGATTGCAGGACCATCAATTTCACTTCCCCTGGACCATAGAGTGGCTTCTGTATTTTTTTGTAGCTTGCCGTCTGTGGGTATAATTCTTATAAGCATTTTCTCGGGAATGGCTGCAACATTGGCCGCTGTGTCGATTTTTGAAGACTACTTTGCTACCTCATACGTTAATGTCTGCCATCCAGGGCTCCTTGCCTGATGCTATTTCTCCAAGGAACAATCTGTCCACGTCCTCTGCTATCTCATCACCATGCGGGTTGACCTACCTGTGATGTCCTGGGCTGCCTCCATTACCTTTTTGGAGAGTTTTATGCTCATAAATATTGGTGGCCCCATACCAGACCATGATGTAGCTAATCGGCATACTTTCCACCACACATCTGTAGAAATTTGACATGGCTTCTGATGTCATACCAAACCTTTTCAATAGAGGCCCTGATATGCTTTCTTCATGATGCTATTAGTAATTCCCAAGAACTTAAATTGGATTACCCACTCCACCTCTGATCACCCAATGATCTCTGGATTGTATGCCTCTAAAGTCAACAATAAGCTCCTTGGTTTTGGTGACGTTGAGTGCAAGGATTTTTAAAATAACTGAGTGCAAGGTTTTCTAAGATAAATGTTACAATTTCATACTATTCTTTTTAAATCTAAGCTAAAGAATTAAATTGAAATTGTAATAGGACAGTATTAATAATGTTTGTTCTTGTAGTGGGTTGTGCGTAAGCGTAGCGAAAAGACTGAGACAACAGGCTGAGAGCTCAAGTAACACAACGACTCTATTTTGAATTTATGAAAATATATATATATATATTAAATATAAATATAATTTTTAAACATCGATGGTTTTGTGAAGCGTCATGGGTGAGGTCTGCTGTTTTGGTGGCCGAACTCTACATACTGGTGGGGGAACCTATACTGGTTGGGACAAATCCAGGTGGGCTGGTTTCAAATGGTCCAGTGTGAATAACTCCTCCTTGCCCCCAATGTCGAGCATAAAAGTGGATGAGTTTCTTTGCAGCACCTTGTAGGATCCTTCATAGGGGGCTCTGAAGGGGAGTCCATCGAGCACCCCTTCGCACGAATACATACTCACAAGAGGACAATTCAGGGGGGTAGCTTCAGGGTGGCAGACAATGTTATGATAGTGGTAGTGGTACAAGGGAGTCCAGTTTTTCTTGCAGCCTCTCTAGGATGACTACGGTGGCTGTGTCCCAACCTATTGGACTTGGGCGTTGTCCTCAGCGGCGGCTGTGTAAAGTGGTTGACTGAGTTTATGGCATCATGTTTGGAATGGTAGAGAATGTCTGCTCATGCCACAACCTTGAACAGGTCGCTGAAAACCACGTCAGCCAATAGAAGTCTGATGTCTTTGGGCATTTGTTGAGGAACACCTGCTCGAACCTGAGGTATGGCTTGTGCCTTTCTGCCAGTGTGAGCATTTTGCCCATAAGGGCGGACGGGGTCCTATTGCCTAGGCCGAGCAAGTGAAGGAGCCTGGCGGCTCTCTCGCGTTGGGAGAGGCCATACTTTCTAATGAGGAGGTTTTTAAGAGCCATGTATTTACCATTTAGTGGCACCTGAATGAGGTCATCAACCCGTGAGGCAGCTTCCTGGTCGAGCGAGCTGACGACGTAGAAGTATCTCATCAAATCAAAGGTTATCTGTTTGATCTGGAACTGGGCTTCTGCTTGGCCAAGGCAGCAAAGTAGCTTCAACGCAAAGGCACCTATGACTGCAGGTCGAATCTTCAGGACCTGGAGACTCACCAGGGTAGCAGATTGTGCGTGAGCACAGCGAAAAGACTGAGACAATGGGCTGAGAGCTCGAGTAACACAACTGCTTTACTTTGAATTATGCATTGCAGCCTTTAAGCCCATCTGTGGTCCCGCCCCCCCCCCCCCCCCCAACTAATGTTCTGGCACTTGTATCACAATGATGCAAGCGGGCATGCACCCTTCCAGTCTAGACTGGAAGAGATGGTCCTGCGACGCCATCTTTGTCGCGGCTGCCCCACTGACCGTGCGTGACAAGCGGGGCCTGTTTCCTGTTTGCTGCTACAAACGTGTGACACCACAGTTTCAACATTCTTTAAATCAACATATCTCTCAATGTCTGAGATAAAGTCATTACCGAATAATTTGACTTCTTAATAACGTACACCAGAACTTTGCATAATTCATACAAAAATATTAGTTACTGATGATAATTTTGGATTCATTTGAATATATTATCGACATTGAACAAAGATTCAAGATTCTGTTATTGTCATGTAAAAGTACAGAACATGCAATATTACATGAAATTTCCTTCTGTCTGCCATAAGGCAAACAAAGAGTTGGCATGAGTGTTGGCTGGCGCCCCTTGCACTGTGAGAGAAAGAGAAGCAAAAGAGTCAGTTCAGAGTTACTGAATGTCCGTGGATTTGCGTTCAATGCTCCTGCAGCCACACAGACTCCTCTTTTATCCATCATAAACTTAAGCCACAGATCTAACCTCCGACAGGATCAGAAAGCCTTGGCACTTTAGGAGCCCTTCTTCTTCTCAGTGAGGAGTGTTCTTCCTGTATCTGATGCCCTATGCTGGTTCGCTGCTCCTTGGAGTACGCAACCCATTGTAGCTGCTGTCAAGCATAGGTGCCACCATCTTGGCCTCAGACCTATTGTTGCAGGATTTTAGTTTAAAAACACTGTTAGTTCCTCTAACAGGCCATTTATTTTCTGTATGATGCTGTCGGCATTAGGACTAGGCTGTTGAACCCTTCAAAGCATCGTTCTATCTCTGTTCTCTGCTCTTGTGGGTCCATATCAGAGGCAGTGCTGCCATGTACAGCACCTCTGACAGCTCTACCATTTTTGTAAACAAAAAAAAGTACTATTATTCAACAATATAATATTTGTTCCAACTACATTTAAAGTACCCTTAAGTATTTTAACATGAGTTCACGTTTTTTCTTATTCTGCTAGTTAAACTAAAGTTGTTTCTGTACTTATATATTTTACTTCAATTCAGTATAAATTACAGAATCGTGAAATAAAAATAGTTATGTATAGAAATTAATTGTCAAGGATATAAATCTATATATTTTTGGTCTAAATACAGAGAGTTTTGAACATTATGTTTAATTTTTTTCCTCTTGGTGGAAAAAAATACTGCATTTCAATTGGACCAAATAAAACAATGGATTCAGAATTTTCCTGTAAACTTAATTAGATTATATTATGGCAAAAACATGTCAGACCTATGTACTTTTTATCAACAATAAAGCAACAAATAAATAATTTGTCTCAGTCAATACAAGACTGAATATCATACTATTATTTTTCTAGTTTTTCTACACAAGATATTCCCTTGCATATCTAGGAATGTATTCTGAATCTTATTCTTCTTATCAATTATCCATTAGAGAAATTGGTTATTAGAATAAAGAATGGTCTTGGAAATCAGAAGTACAAACCAATTGACTACCAACAACTTCAAGCACTTGCTGAATCCAAAAGAATGGCATGTCTTGATACTGACCATAAGGTAAATCAAATTTGATCATTAACCAATATTTTCATGCCAAGCTTGAATGTGATCAAAAAATTAATAACAATGTATTCTCAAAAGTTTTATCATCTTTTGTGGTTTTTAACCATTTTACCTAGGTTTACATTCTTGTGTAGTTTATTAAGAAATTATGGAGTAGTCACCTACCTGCAATGGAGACTATCTCAGGCCGTTCTTGCATATATCCAAACATTTACTTTCAGCAAATAGGGTGCTAGCTTGTCCTTAGCTTGAGAATTTTGCACAGTACTAGATTAAGAGACAAGGATGTAAGTGAAAGAAAAATAAAGTGCATAACAGTTGCAAGAATCTTAATTTCAAACAGACTTGGTTTTTGCATCTTGCTGACTAATTTCATGGAACATAAAGTCTCACGTGAAGTGTTTGTAGAAACTTGAGAAGCATGGGATCAGGTGTAATTGATTGAATTAGTTGACGGAGAAGAAACACAGTAAAGAGTGTAGGATAATGAATGATTTACAATGTGATAAGGGGCAAACTTCAAGGATCAATGCTTGGGACTGAATGTAATCTCTTCAGGCTTGAAATTTCACTGAAATACACAGAATTCTAATGCCTGGACTGACTGGAAACTGAGAAAGTGTGACCCTAGATGTGAAATCTAAAATAAGGGGTAAAAACACAGAAATGCTGGAGTAACTCAGTCAGTCTTGCAGTGTCCATAGGAGGTACAGATATGCAGGTGTATTAGAAATCTAGAACATTAGAGCACAGAAACAGGCCTCTCTGACCCTTCTAGTTTGTGCCAAACCACTTTATTTTTGCCTAGTCCCACTGACCTCTCCCATCTCTTTTGGCTCCATACAAAGCTGACCACTCTGATCTTCAAGGGGACCAATTTTGTCCCTTTTTGCTTTTTTTTTTGAATATTTTATTTCTAATAAGCACATGCAGAAATACAGTTTTCCTATATCAAAGCATTATATATGATGAATGATTAAATACACGTTAATTTTGTATAAGGAAAGAAAAAGAACTAACTAATACACCCTCCCACCCCCCACCCCCTCCCCAAAACCCCCACTACCAAAAAAAAGATAAATTGGCCTTTCTCCAATTTAGAATCTCAACCCGAGGCCCAGACATACCCTTCTCCATAATTAATTTGAATCTAATGGCATTATGATTGCTGAACCCAAAATCTTCACCTCCACATACTTCTGTCACATTCCTTAATAGGAGATCCAACATTGCACTCCCTCTAGTTGGTACTCTATATATTGATTTAGAAAACTTTTCTGAACACACTTGACAAACTCCAAGCCATCCAGCCCTTTTACAGTCCTAGTTTTAACATGTGGAAAGTTCAAATCTTCTACTATTACAACCTGATTTCTACAGCTCCCCACAGATTTACACCTCCAATTCTTCCTGACTATTGGCTGGTCTATAATACAATCCCATGAGTGTGGTCATACCTTTCCTGTTCCTCAGCTCCACCCATATAACCTCAGTAGACGAGCCCTCTGGTCTGTCCTGCCTGAGCACTGCTGTGATATTTTCCCGGTTGAGCAATGCCACACCTCCCCCTTTCATTCCTGCCCCACCCCATCCCCGTTCTATTGCATGTTGAGCTGCCAGTCCTGCCCCTCCTGCAACCAAGTTTCACTAATGGCCACAATGTGCCAATCCACGCTCTAAGTTTGTCTGCCTTTCCTACTATACTCCTTGCATTGAAATTGATGCACCTGATAGCATTTCCACCACATTCAACCCGTTGACTTCTAATGTTGCTTGCAATTTTAACATCATTTTCCTCCTCCACTCCTCTATTTGCTCTGGCATTCTGGTTCCCCTCCCCCTGTAAATCTAGTTTAAACCCACTGGAGCAGCACTAAAAAACTTTCCCGCAAGGATATTAGTCCCCTTCCAGTTCAGATGCAAACTGTCCTGCCGTAAAAAGGCCCCACCTTCCCTGGAAGAGAGTATATTATTATGTGTAAACTTGGGGGAGGGGATATTAATTACAACAGCGGCATGGTTATCATAGCAATGCTGTTACAGTGCCAGTGACCAAGGTTCGAATTTAAATTTTGTAAGTTATGGAAATTAGCTGATTTAAAGTGACATCAATTAATTATTTACATAACTAAGGGCTACAATGATTTTTTTTCTCCCCAAATTACTTTACATTTTGCCTTGTCTTGTGTCTTTCAAACTGAATGCAGGTGTATTACTTGGGCAACTGGAGTCTCAGGCAACTGGAAAATTTGCATGTTCACTATACAAAATCCCTGCAAGTGCGGAACACTGGGGTGGGGTGGGGGGGGGGGGTGAGAGGGAGGGTCCTTCTATCAGATTATTAATTAATCATTTTTCCTTTGTACTTTATTAGATATTAAATAGCTTGTTTCTCTATGGTTATCTGACATACTAAACTTAAAAAAAAACATATCATGGATTTTGTGATTTATTACAAATTTGGTTGCTAGACCAATGAAATAAAATCCACTCTGGCTTGGCAATACTGTTGTTACCCTTCACCTAAAATGTTTGTATCTTTTGTAAGATTATTTGGTTTTTTTTAATCACATCTTAATTTTCCATCTATCTTTTCTCAGTGGCAAACTTAGATATGTTACTCTATTCCCTTTCCAAGTCATTGATATACAGTATATTATGTAGCTGAGACCTTGAAGTGATCTGTGAAACATCTCTGTTGTTGGAGCATTCCATTCTGATAAAGACCCATTATTCCAAGTGCTTTCTAATAAATCCTTTGTTTAAATTTCATTCATTCCCCTACCAGATCCTGCATAGTAATCTTTAATGTGACACTTTATTGCATGCCCTTTAGAAATCAAAATTTGCTACGACCACTGATTCCTCTCTATACTAGTTGCATGTTCAATGAAATGTAATAAATGTATCAAACACTATTTTCAAGTTATAAAACCAGGATAACTCTGCCTAGTCTTGTGATGAATTTCTATGTGTCTTGTCACCATACCATTCATAAACAGATTCCAGCATTTTCCCATAGGCTGATGTTGCAAACTTTTTGTTTGCTCTTTTCTTCCTCCTTTATTCCTTGAGCCTTGTATTACTTTGGAACATCCATTCCAGCTCATCCATATCAACTAAGTTGGTATTTTGGGCTAGTCCCATTCACCTGCCCATTCAAATAGTTCCATTTGGTCCATATCCTTCTAGTCTGACCCTATCCATGTACCTGTTCAAATGTCTTTTAAATGTGGTACCTGTATCTCTGGCAACTCATTTCAGATATGGACCCCCCTTTTAATGGAAAAAAAAATGTCCTTCAGGCCCCTCTTAAATTTCTCCCCTCTCACTTTAAACCTATGCCCTCTCTTCTGGAATTTCTAGCTGGGATTTAAAAAAAGACTGAGCATTCACTTTAACCATGCCCCTCATGGTTTTGCAAAACTCAATAGGGTCACCCCTTAATAATCAGTTAATCATATTGCTTTCTGAGGATTATGGGAGGAGGGAGATATAAAATACAAAATAGACTTTCACCTGTCTATTTGTACTGCCAGAGGTATACTGAGCTAAGAGCAGCCAAACTATTCTTGAATAACTGGATAATTCAGTCAGTACTCGTTCATCACTGAGTAAGAGTAGGACAAGCAAACTGAGGTTACTTAAATATCACAATGTAAATTTCCAGAGAAACACAAGAGCCTGTAGATGTTGAAAATCTTGAGCAAACAGAGGGACTTTGCAAGTCGGACAGGATTCCTGGAGAGAAATGAGTTAGTCAACGTTTCAGGTTGGGACTCTAGTGGACATTAAAGTGGGAAGGGAAGATAACATGCATATGAAGGTTTGGAGTGGGGGAGAGTCCAAGAGGAGAAAGGATATGGAACAAATGAAGGTGTGAGAGGTGGAGACCGATAGGGAAGGTGACGACCACTTTGGGAGAGAGGCAGAAAGGATTTGAGAGAAAAGTGAGGACATGCAGGACAGATGTAAACAGTAGAATTGGATCAGGATGGGGTTAAATTAATTTGGAAAACCCCATGTTCATGCTGTTTGGTTCTAGGCTACCCAGGAGGAATATAATGTGTTGATCCCTAAGTTTTCATCTTGTTTCACCCTGAAAATGGATCAGGATTAGGACAGACACATCTGGGAATGGGAATGGTGAAGGAAATTATAATGTTTTACACTGGGAGTTCCAGCTTGCGCTGAACAAAGTGCTTGACAAAGTTTTTTCCCAATCTGTGTGTAGTCTCACTTATGTTAAGGAGGCCACACTGAGTGCAGTGGATTATGCAAAAATGGATTGGAATACAATGGGTTTCTATTTAACTTAAATTATTATTTTTGATCTGTAGAGCATGGAAAACAGCAAAAAGCATGTAAGAAGACTTAAGTTCATTTAACCAATAGGAACCAATGAACCAATAGGAATTGATGTGTCTTCCAAGACCACTTTACACAGCCAGTACAACTCTGAGTTTGCATAGTCAGCTAACTCACAATTATATACTCAAACTACTCAAATCGCTTTGTAACTTCCAAGTATACATTCTTAATGAACTATGTTTGATCATTCTGTGATTATTCATTATTCTCTGGCTAGTAATATTAAATTCATGGGTTTGTATTTTTCTGCCTTTTCATATTTTCTTTTCTGGAACCCCTTTTGTATAGAATTGTATCAATATGCTATATTTGCCTGTTCTGCAAGTTTATTCACATTGTCATGCAATTTGTTACAATGCTTTTTCATTTTGGTTATTAATTGTTGTTATCTACAAATTTAGGCTTTTTAATTAATTTCCTATTTTGAAGCATTATTACAATAACAGGAATAGCACTGATCCTTGCAGAACACTGGTACCCACCTTCTACTTTGAATAGTTGATCTTCATTTGCACTGATCCTTGCAGAACACTGGTACCCACCTTCTACTTTGAATAGTTGATCATCTTCATTTCTACTCCCAATATTCCATCTTATTTTTTTGACATCTAAATCAGCCATTCTCAACGGGGGCGGGGGGGGGGGGGGGTGTTCAGGCACACTGAAATTATAACTTTTTTAAATTTTTATGTAGTCGGTAGGAGAGAAGTATGGAAGAAACCAACTAAACTTGTCAACTTCACAGGGAACGGGGCCCATAAACTTTGAGCAGAGTCCTAATGGAGCCATAGCTTTAAAAAAAAAAGTTGAGAATGGCTAATCTAGATAAATAACATTCAGTGCATTTTCGTATCCTACTCACTCAGGTACTGCGTTTAAAAAAAATTCAATAACGCTCACCTTGCAAGATTTCCAATATTGAAGTCCATGCAAGCTATTCATTTTACAAATTTTTATAGATTTTAAAAATTCCCTCTTTTACTGAAGATTCAATTATATTTCCTACATCCAACATCAAGCTAACTAGATTCTAATATCCTAGGTATGCTTTATTCTCTTCTTAAACACTGATGCCATGTAATTATACACCAATCCTTTGAATTGATTTATCTCAGCCAGTGCAGCCTCCACTGTCATGTCCACCTTTTCCATTTCCCTGGTAAATCACCAAATGAAATAATGATCTTATATTTCTACCACTCCAGTTATTACCTGTAGATTACGAGTCTATCCCTTCATAGCTCTATTCCCATCTCAATCTTCCTTCTTTAATTGATATGTCTGAAAAAATTTCACTTTGCGCATGTTCCTTGGCATTTTCCAATTCTTCTGAGGTGTCTATATGATGTGATTAATTTATTTTGTCACTCAGTATTAATCTTTGAAGAGCTCAAAAATTCTTACTGACTTCGTATCTGTTCTTTTGATTACATTTTTGTAAATAATTTAAAGCTTTTATCTCTTGATTTTTAATTTCCTATCCTGTCCAGGAAGTCCTGAAGTTGGTTTCCAATTCAGCACCATTTAAAAACAGTGATCAAAAATTTTTATATCAGTACAACTGTTTTTACCCAAAATACAGAAAAGCATTTTATATATTTAATTATGTCTTTAGATTCTACTGACCAATTTTCTTATGCCCTTATGAGATATTGATTACAATTGTGGTTTTTGCTTAAAGAACTGTTTTCATCTCCAATCTACACTCAATTTCTACCGAATTGGGATCTACATTTTTTGTTGAGCTGCATTTACTTTGTAATACTTTTTGTTTTCAAAACATGAAATGTTTATTTATTTGGCTCAATTGATACACTTTCAGGAATCTATGCCCCTTTCCAGAGGTCCAGAGTTTTAAAAGTGATGCTGAAAAATTATTGTAATGATAGATGGATTATCTTTAAAATAATCTTTGGTCATTTCAGCATTCTCACCACCTACCGGTGGTGATAATACTAAACAAACAAAGGAACTGCTTGCACTAACCATCCAGGACTCTTGTATGTACAAAACAACATCCATCCACCCATCCCATCCCATCCCACCTCATCTCATCTCATCTCATCATTTATTTGTATGTATGGCTGAAATTCTTATCCTGGAAATATTTGTCTTTATGTGTGTATGTCATGTCTGGCTGTGTCTCTGCATGATTTGCACTGAGAACTGGAAAACACTGTTTCGTCAGATTTTACTTGTATAATCGGATGACAATAGATTTGACGAATTAGATATTAAACAGTGATCTATCTGCCCTCTCACATGTAAGTAAAAGATCTTGTGATGCCTTTCAAAGATGTGCAAGGATGTTCTCCTGGTTTCCAGAATAATGTTTAAAGTTAACTTAAAAATAGATAATTTCTCTTGCCATGATTGCAAGACCTTGTTTTGTGTAAATTAGTAGCTGCACTACTGTACAATTATGCAACAATTTGTAAGCATATTTTGGTGAGAAGGTATCTTTGAATACTTAGAAACTGATATTGCATTCTTGCTTTGCTGTTAGTAAAACTGCACCTCTTTGTTGTTCTTCCTGATTGTTGAGGTACATTTTTGTCACGGTTTGGAGGTGCCTCTTTTCTCCTTACTTAATGAAAATATTTCTTTGTGGTAAGCATGTTGAATAAATAGAAGCTAGATGTGTTGATGAGGCTATTCTGCACAATTCCTTAATCTGTTAGGCTAAATCACTTTTGATTCAGTTTTCTGATAGTAAGTTGCTCCAAGATTTAAAAGCTGTCAATAACTCATTATATTTCTCTGATGCATTGAAAGTTTCCCTCTTTGATAGGCCAATTCAGAGAGACTTCATCATATTTGGCAGCATCTTTTGATCATCAAAGAAATATAAAACCCAATTGTGTGATAATCAAAATAGTTCTTTATATGGGTTAAAGGTGTGTATTTTCAATATGCTGCCGAAATCTGTGGTTGATGCATCTAAATTACGATGAACTGTCACATTAAATAACAATTGGAATTTTGCTTTTCTTTGACTAAAAGGTTCATTTTTTCTACTTCATTCTAACTGTACATTCAATCCATTAAATAATGCTGATACCATTGATGTTATGAACAAAATAAATTCTGATAGCTGCCAAAATAGTGGGCATAAATATATATCATTCTGACAGACTAATTCCCAAGACCATGGAGTGAAAACCCTTTTGGGATATGACATTGGAAGAGTATAGCCAACCAGGTGGAGAGTTCCACCTGATCATTAAACTATTGATGGTGTGATTTTCTTGAATAAATAAATGAAATTCCTGGCTTGATCAATTGGTATTATCTACCACCAGCATAATGCACCTACATACTACTGGTTGTGAAAATTTAATTATATGACTGTCACGATATGACAGTCACTGGTAGAGCTATTAGAACACAAGAAAGAGAAAATTGAGTAGGCCGTTTAGTCTTTGAGTTGCTTTAAAGAGACCTGAGTGGCATCTTTTTCACACAGAGGATGGTGGTATATGGGACAAGCTGCCAGAAAAAGTAGTAAAGGCAGGTACTATTGTAAATTTTAAGACATTTAGATGTGTACATAAAAAAGATTTAGAGGAATATAGACTGATTGCAGGCAAATAGGACCTGCTCAGGTCTTCTTTGGCTTGGCTTCGCGGACAAAGATTTATGGAGGGGGTAAAAAGTCCACGTCAGCTGCAGGCTCGTTTGTGGCTGACAAGTCCGATGCGGGACAGGCAGACACGGTTGCAGCGGTTGCAGGGGAAAATTGGTTGGTTGGGGTTGGGTGTTGGGTTTTTCCTCCTTTGCCTTTTGTCAGTGAGGTGGGCTCTGCGGTCTTCTTCAAAGGAGGTTGCTGCCCGCCAAACTGTGAGGCGCCAAGATGCACGGTTTGAGGCGAGATCAGCCCACTGGCGGTGGTCAATGGGGCAGGCACCAAGAGATTTCTTTAGGCAGTCCTTGTACCTTTTCTTTGGTGCACCTCTGTCACGGTGGCCAGTGGAGAGCTCGCCATAGAACACGATCTTGGGAAGGCGATGGTCCTCCATTCTGGAGACTTGACCCATCCAGCGCATCCTGCTCAGGTAGACAACTGGTTAACACGGACAAGTTGGACTGAAGGACCCAATTTTATGCTTTAAAACTCTACTGTATTTTCCAGCGCTATCCTCAGATTCTTTGATTTCATTTATATTCAGAAATGGATTAAGATTGTTTTTGAATAATGTCAAAGTTTGTCTCTTCATAGACTTCTGGAGTAGATAATTCCGAAGATTAATCATTCCATTCCAGTATTAAATGGCCTGTCCCTGAGATGTGTTAGAGAGATAGGAATGTGGATACAATCACATGAGTAACAAGAGGTTCACTGGCCTATACTCCTGTTCTTAATGCATTTGTTTGTAAATTTAAAATACCTTTTAACCAGGTATATTAAACACCCAATATTGACTTGCTTGGCTCTATGGTTAAATAATGGTATCTTAAGCACTATTTTGCTCTTGATTCTTTGAAATTTATAAATACTGGTATATAATTATAGTATATAAATTATCTGGACAAAGTATCCACCTTGATGCTATCTTTCTCATGTCATTTAAATTGAAAAATTTCAGATTTAAGATTTATTGTCAGAGTACATGCATGACATCATGTACAACTCATGAGATTTCTTTTTTGGGTGGGTGCGGCAGAATTATTACTAGTTGGTAGTGCAAACGTTAACTGCACACAGTGTAAACATGCAAACAATCAAAATAACTGTAAACCGATAATGAATGCAAACAAACTGTGCAATACAGGGAGAGCAAAGAAAATCAATAAAGTGCGCAAGAGTCCTTAAATTAGTCCCTGATTGAGTTTGTTGTTGAGGAGTCTGATGGTATGTATCATCAACATTATCTGCATCTTTTAAGTTTGCAAAGCTAGTTTGTTCATCTGGGTATAGTGCCACAAGCAATGCTGGGATTAATGGAACCTTCCACTTACAATTTACCTTTAACAATACTTGTGCATCTAATGACCTGTGCCTATTTATCAAATGCTAAAACTTGATTAATGTTTTCTTTGGCCTGTGACTTCCTGAGTATGATTTATTGACACTTTAATGACTCAAAGTAGTTTTGAAGTTTTAAATAACAACTTAGATAAAATAACTTTGTTTTGCACTGTCTTTGTATAATGATGGTAGTTAATGCAGTTGTTTAGTGCAAAGAGGGTGTTGTAGGGCAACATTTGTTGGAAGCAAGTATGATGTTATGGCGACGCACTCGCTCAGGGCGAACCAGCCCTGCTTGTAACGCCTCGTGGCGGCACAGCCCTGGGAAGATGGCGCTGTCGGGGCTTTCTTCCTCAGTCAAACCTCCCATGTGGCATGCGCCCCAGGCAGCGTGGTGACATCATCACGCATGTGGTGACTGAACCAACGCTGCTCTTAAAGGGGCACACGCCAGATTCAAATAAAACAGTCGTTAACCCTCAACGTGGTGGCTGTGCTTCTTACACTGCTCACACCGCCACAATGTCACAGTTTTGAGTTGTACAGTATATAAATAGGAAAGTTTTTCAGTCTACCATGAATATATTCCCTATTGTACCTATCTACACTAATCCTATTTACCTGTTATGAGAATATCTGCTTCCTTTACCTCTTCAGGCAGTGCATTCCATTCTCCAGGGGAATGTATTTTCTTAAGCATTGTACCTCTTACCACAAACCTCTGCCCTCTTGACGAGATGCCTGTCACTTGAACTAGTTGATCCTACATGATATTAAACTATTTTTAAAAATATTTTATTTTAGTTTTCACAGACTTACAAAATCAATTAAACAAAGCCATTCATATACATATGCATACCCAAAGTCCGTATTTCTCCCAAACACCCCCCCTCCCACCATAGTAAATACATTCCAAAAACTTCTCTCGATCCCATTCATCATATGGCACACGACCCCAATCAAGATGTGTAATGAAAAAAAAACTCACAATGGCAATGCCATTCAAAGAAAACACTAAAAAAAGAAAGAAGCTTAAAAGAAAAAGAAAACTAAGGACCAGGAAAGAAAAGGGCAGGTGCATCGTCTGCACCAAGTCCTATTGACATTAAACTACTTGAGTGCTTTTGGAGCTTCACTTACCAAAGCAAATTGTAGAAATTCCATTAGCTGCTAACTTGTAGATGCAAAAATCAAATATAAAGAACGGTCAGCAGTGCCACCTCACGAGATTTATTTGTAGAACTGATGGTATCTCACACACTTGACATGTAGCAAATGTTGATGCAACCTGCTGTTATTTATATGCACAATGAAACTGGACCACAAATTTCTAATTGCTTATTATTCCTGGACCCTTGGGTTTGGTGAGGAAAAACTCTCTGCAGATCGAAAATGAGGTGGTAGCCATTTTTTTTGAATATTCATTCTGGGTGTGGTAAGTTTACAAACATTTCTCTTTAGTTTTGAATCAAACTACTTTAGGCAATTTGTGATTATTGCAATTATGGTGGATAAGTGATTGCAATGTTGGGCATTTCTTTCATTGTCTTTCTGGTAATAATTGCTTTGTGAGGTGTGTGTGTGTGGAGTGGGTATGTGTGGTTATGTACGGGGTGCAGAATTGAAATGGTTGACCCTGGGAGATCTGTCACTAATGCGGACAGAGCAAAGATGATCAGCTAAGTGATTTCCCAGTCTGTGTCCAGTCTCTCTGATGCAGAGGCCTGAGCTATTGGTCAGGAATGTGGAGTTGTTCTCCAGCATTTTTCTGTATTGCTACTTGTAGATACGGCATGATCTGCTTTGTTTCTCCAGTCCTTTTGTGTTTTGCAGAATATCTTAATATTTACAGGTTTTCTTGTTTTGGGAAAGAAAAAGAATGCATGAAAGGGAAAGCAGGTTGGGAGAAGCAGACAAAACTAGGGAGAGGAGATAGTGGTATGAGACTGGGTCAGAAGGGGGAAGAGATTGAGGGAACTATAAAAAGAGGCTAAGGTATTATATCACTCACCCTTTATTCCCTCTCCCCATTCCCTATGGCTAAACAGGTGCAGCACTTTAAGGAAAGCCAATAATTTGTCTTCAATTAAATAAGATTCAATTTAGATCAGGGGTGTCAAACTCAAATTCACGGAGGGCCAAAAGTAAAAACTTGGACTAAGTCGAGGGCCGAACTAAATATTTATTGAAAATTTTCAACAATATCTGCATGTTTTCTCTTCTTTCAACATATGTAATGTTAAACTTTTTCTTATTAAAATAAATGTTTAATAATAGTTTTGGATAAATTCTTTCCAGAAGCATTAACAAATGAGAAATAAAATATTCAATAAATAATATTTCTCTATAGAGGATTTGTCAAATGTTGCTAGTGTGCTGTCGAATAGTAAAATCTGAGGGCTATTGAGAATGTGGGAGAAGTACATGATTCCTGAAACAATCAAATGGGTGACTGATTGTGGGCATGAACTCTAGCATGCCCTTTTTCCATTGGTACAGATATCCTTTGATTTACACACTTTTCAAGTTTTATGCCTAATGAGCTTGTATCCAGGAGCAGGACCATTTTTAACCAGGAATATATTTATCACTGTGACATGAAACTATTGGAAGATCGTTTTATCCTGAGATTAAAGTTCATAATACTTACTCAGGCCTGTGTGCGGGAGGGCGGGGTTTGCGGGCGATCGGGTTGGACAACGAAAGTGCGGGGACATCGGCTCTCGCTGCAGGGCGGCATCTTGGCGGATCAGCGGCCCTGTCACCGTGAGTCGTGGGTCGGCCTGCAGCAGGGAGGGGGAGTGGGCAATGGTCCTGGCGAGGTCAGGCCCCCCCCTGAGTTTCTGCCGGACCCCCCTTGACCTGCTGAGTTTCTCCCGGACCCCCCTTGACCTGCTGAGTTTCTCCCGGACATCCATTGACCTGCTGAGTTTCTCCCAGACCCCCCTTGACCTGCTGAGTTTCTCCCGGACCCCCTCCCCTTGACCTTCTGAACTTCTCCCGGACCCCTCCCCTTGACCTGCTGAGTTTCGGACCCCCCTTTGACCTGCTGAGTTTCTCCCGGATCCCCCTTTGACCTGCTGAGTTTCTCCCGGATCCCCCTTTGACTGCTGAGTTTCTCCCGGACCCCCCTTGACCTGCTGAGTTTCTCCCGGACCTCCCTTGACCTGCTGAGTTTCTCCCGGACCCCCCTTGACCTGCTGAGTTTCTCCCAGACCTCCATTGACCTGCTGAGTTTCTCCCAGACCCCCCTTGAGCTGCTGAGTTTCTCCCGGACCCCCTCCCCTTGACCTTCTGAATTTCTCCCGGACCCCTCCCCTTGACCTGCTGAGTTTCGGACCCCCCTTTGACCTGCTGAGTTTCTCCCGGATCCCCCTTTGACCTGCTGAGTTTCTCCCGGATCCCCCTTTGACTGCTGAGTTTCTCCCGGACCCCCCTTGACCTGCTGAGTTTCTCCCGGACCTCCCTTGACCTGCTGAGTTTCTCCCGGACCCCCCTTGACCTGCTGAGTTTGTCCCGGACCCCCCTTGACCTGCTGAGTTTGTCCCGGACCCCCCTTGACCTGCTGAGTTTCTCCCGGACCTCCATTGACCTGCTGAGTTTCTCCCAGACCCCCCTTGACCTGCTGAGTTTCTCCCGGACCCCCTCCCCTTGACCTTCTGAATTTCTCCCGGACCCCTCCCCTTGACCTGCTGAGTTTCGGACCCCCCTTTGACCTGCTGAGTTTCTCCCGGATCCCCCTTTGACCTGCTGAGTTTCTCCCGGATCCCCCTTTGACTGCTGAGTTTCTCCCGGACCCCCCTTGACCTGCTGAGTTTCTCCCGGACCTCCCTTGACCTGCTGAGTTTCTCCCGGACCCCCCTTGACCTGCTGAGTTTCTCCCGGACCCCCTTTTCTTTCCGTGCCGGTGTCCCAGGACCTTTCCAGGGCAGTCTCCGCGCTCAGGAATGTGCTGGGATCCCGGTCAGCGGTGGAGGAGCAGGTGAGCGCAGCTAATCCCGATCCAGCCCACGCCACTCCCGAGATTGGCGGGGGGGTTCCACCCTACCTGCCCGACCAGCCTCGCTCTCCACGTGTACTCCGGGCACCCGCCGCTGGTCCGGTGGGAAGGCGCAGGGCGGCCAGCGCCCCCATCGCCCGGCGGGGATCCCCGATCTTCCCTCCGGCGTCCCGACTCCATCTGCAGCTCTAAGGAACGCTGTGCCACTGGGGTTCCGGGCGCTGGGAAGCGGCCTTGGCTTCCCCTGACACTGGCCAGGCCGCGCTGCGGTGGGGGGGGGGGTGGGTGGGGGGACACGACAGCGTGTTTATAAAACCACCCACCACTACTTTTCAAGGATCAGGATTTTTTTCTCTCTCTCTCTCACCCTGGGACACTGCGGTTACTGTGCATGCGCTATACTGGCGCGGCGGTCAGCGGGCCACCTCTAATACATTTTTGATATGATCTTGCGGGCCAAATATAATTATATCGCGGGCCAGAGTTTGACATGTGTGGTTTAGATAATGGCTCAAGGGACTTTATCAACTGGCTTTTGAACGTTGATATAAATAACATACACTGATGTACCCCTCCCTGCTCACTGCTTCATTTGTATTCAAGTAGATTTGCCAGACACAATGTTTCCTTTATTAAGCTGCATCAATTTCTCAGGTAAGAGTACTTGAAGTTTTGGTTAGGCCATTCTAGAGTATTGGTTTTTCTTTTGCCTTGCATCCATACACAGATGAAAGGAGCACTTACTTGCGATCAAAACCTTTTTAACTATCTTGTTTTCCCTTTCATCTTGTGTCATTTATAAGGATTTTATTGTTTTCTGTGATTATAAGTCTTAATAATGACTTGATTCAGTCAGGTTCTAAGTTGTGCATGTACTCCGTTCCCAATGAGAGATCTTACTTTTTTCATTATAAATATAGATACAGAAAATTTTACAAGTAGCAAAAGTTAACAAAGAGAATACAATGATTAAACAACATCAACAGACATGGTGGCAGGAGCAATCAAGACTATGGAAAGCTAGGTAAGATTTGTACATGAAATGTTCCTTTGAGAGATATTTGTAATTGAAACAAAAGTATATTACAATAAACATATTTATGTCCTTTGATTTATGATACAATGTTACTGAGTATTATTTTAAAGTACATATCAATAATCTCCCACTGTCTGAATTCTGAATTGTCAAATAGAAACACATTTACTCAGAATCTATTGGACTATTAAAATGAAACCAGGTACAAATTTACACAAAATCTGAAAATTATAATCTTGGAAATGAACTATTTCAAATATACAAAACAACAACTCCTAACATAATAATTGGGGTTTTTACATGACTCTTCCTTATTCATCAGAATTAGGTTATACTAATTCTATTTTGTTTTACTTTATCTCTTTCAACCATATTTTCTGTCATTTTTATCAAGGAAAACACAATCTTTTGATTTCTTTCATACATGCAGATTTTTGTTGGTTGTTGACTATGTAATTTAAGTGTATATCATTTCGAGATGTATGTTGACAATTAGTCACTGTGTGTTTTATAAACTCAACCAAAGCAGCAAATGTGGGAACTAATTTTTTTTTTCTCATTCCACTCTGGAGTGTTTTAAATTTAAAAAAAAAATATAACATGTGGATATTCTATGGCAGGTGATATGGTTCTGAATGTTAAACTGTGGAGTTTCAGTAGATTATATCCTGTTGCTTCGACAAGTATATAAAAGGAAAAGAAGACAAATGTCGATCCCTTATGGTCAGAAATGGGATAATTTATCATGGGGGGCAAAAGAATGGCAGAAGAATCAAGTAATTACTTTGGTTATGTATTTAAAGAGAAATATACAAATAACCTTACAGATATGCCAAGGAACCATGAGCCTAATGAAAAGGATAAACACTTTGTAAGTAAAAACACAAGACAATAAGACATTGGAGCAGAAATAGGCTTTTCAGTCTGCCCTGCCATTCAATCATGTGCTGATCCATTTTCTCATTCAGCCCCACTACCTGGCCTTCTCCCCATCATCTTTGATGCCCTGGCTAATCAAGATGATGAAGAAATTAAAGGGACTGAGAGCCAATAAATCTCAAATGCCTGACAAGATGCAGGTCGAGTGCTAAAAGAATGAGTCAAGGGAATAGAGAAAGATTTGTTTGGCATCTTTCAAAATTCAATCAATTATAGGACCATTCTTACAGATTGATGGGTGGCAAACATAACTACTTTATTTGTGTGTGGGGGGGGGGGTGGGAAGGAATAAAACAAACATTGATCAATTAATCTAACGTTGGTAGTAAGAAAAAAACCTGGCAAATATTATAAAGCGGGGTGGGCAACCTATGGCCCACAGGCAGAATCCAGCCCACGATCCAAATTTATCCGGCCCGCAACCCAATGCAAAAGTCTTTTCCTGCGTTATCACCTGTCAGTGCGCATGTGCACCACAGCCAAGCAACAGGGCTCCTACTATTTTGCAAGGGTATAAACAGTAGAATGGACGGGCAGGCAGCTGCCACAGCTTTGGCAAGTGGCAATGTGGGCTGTCCGAGCCCAGCTTCAGCAGCGCTGGAGAAAATCACCTGGAAAACCACGCCAACCTGGCTCAATTTCAAACTGCACAATTCACTGATAGATTCTCACAGACTTCTGGAATATTTTATTACAGCGTGGATGCCTTTTGCTTTAACTTAAGTTGTTAATTCTTTTAGACAAATTGTACACCGTGCCGGGGATTTTGTACTTCCTTCAGCACGAGTGGGCATGTTTCAAGATGGAGTAAGTGCAATAGGAAGCGGGAAAAGCCAAGCCGCAAGTAAGCAGGGGGAGGAGGGGAAAACATTGAAAATAAACTGCCCTGATGCACCCTGGCTTAACCCTGACCTCACAGGGGATCGATTGCTGAGGTAAAGCAAGTTTAAAAACCTATGTTATGCAGAAGAAACACAGCAGTATATTTTTTTTTACCTTCTATTGTGGTGTGCTGCCATCTTGAATTTAAAGATGCCTTCCCCTGGTTATGTCATCAGCCAAAAGACCCCAGGCAAGAAATCATTGAAATTACTGTTTTTTAAGTTATTGGTACCATCAGTATGGCCTGCTGTTTAACCAGTGACACACCATTCTGCCCACATATGGTAAAAGGTTGCCCGCCACTATTATGCAGGATGTGATAACAGGACATTTAGGAAGCACCAATAGGATTAGACAAAATCAAAGTTTAAAAATGAAATCGTGCCTAATAAGTCTACTGAGGATGTAACTAGCAGAGTAGATAATAGTGAACAGGTAGAATAAAATATGGATTTTAAGAAGGCCTTTGGGTAGGATATTAATAGCAGCACATGAAATTCAAATTAATAGTCTGTTATGGATTGAAAACTAATCGATGGACAAAAAAAAAACAATGTGCAAATAAATGGGATTTCTTTGTGATTCTCATGACTCATTCTTTTAGTACTCTGACCTGCAGTGTCAGGCACTGGGGATTTTGATGGATATTAAAATCTCTAGTTCAGAAGAAGAGAGAAGTGTATAGCAGGTATAGGCAAAGTGGGGATACAAACACAGGGGCATCAAGCAAACAATAAGGCAAACGGTTGTAAAGCATACTCTCTGCAGACGATGCCGCTTTAGTTGCCCATTCAGAGCCAGCTCTTCAGCGCTTGACGTCCTGTTTTGCGGAAACTGCCAAAATGTTTGGCCTGGAAGTCAGCCTGAAGAAAACGGAGGTCCTCCATCAGCCAGCTCCCCACCATGACTACCAGCCCCCCCACATCTCCATCGGGCACACAAAACTCAAAACGGTCAACCAGTTTACGAGATAGACAACAGACTCTCCAAGGCAAATAGCGCCTTTGGAAGACTACACAAAAGAGTCTGGAAAATCGACCAACTGAAAAACATCACAAAGATTAGCGTATACAGAGCTGTTGTCATACCCACACTCCTGTTCGGCTCTGAATCATGGGTCCTCTACCGGCATCATCTACGGCTCCTAGAACGCTTCCACCAGCGTTGTCTCCGCTCCATCCTCAAAATTCATTGGAGCGACTTCATCCCTAACATCGAAATACTCGAGATGGCAGAGGCCAACAGCATCGAGTCCACGCTGTTGAAGATCCAGCTGCGCTGGGTGGGTCACATCTCCAGAATGGAGGACCATCGCCTTCCCAAGATCGTGTTATATGGCGAGCTCTCCACTGGCCACCGTGACAGAGGTGCACCAAAGAAGAGGTACAAGGACTGCCTAAAGAAATCTCTTGGTGCCTGCCACATTGACCACCGCCAGTGGGCTGATATTGCCGCAAACCATGCATCTTGGTGCCTCACAGTTCGGCGGGCAGCAAAGAAGACCGCAGAGCCCACCTCACTGACAAAAGACAAAGGAGGAAAAACCTAACACCCAACCCCAACCAACCAATTTTCCCCTGCAACCGCTGCAACCGTGTCTGCCTGTCCCGCATCGGACTTGTCAGCCACAATCGAGCCTGCAGCTGACGTGGACTTTTACCCCCTCCATAAATCTTCGTCCGCGAAGCCAAGCCAAAGAAAGAAGAAGATTATAACAAATGTTCACTACATTGATTCTTGGAATGGCAAGACTGTTGTATGTCCAAATCTGTATTCATTTGACTTTAGAAAAATGAAAAAGAATCTAATAGAAACATACAAATTTTAGACAGGGGTTAGCAGACTGGGTGATTTCCCTGTCTGAGGGTCTACAATGTGAAGATCGCAGTATTAGGATTTGGAGCAAGGAAATTATAATTTTGTGAGGGAAAAATTTCTTAATTCTTCAGGTGACGAGTCTCTGACATTCTCTGCCACAAAAAGTGGATGGAGCTAATTTAAGGTATTGTTGTATACACTTCTGTACAAATGATTGGGGTGAGAGTGGGAATATGGTACTGAGGTAGATGATCAGTTATTGTACAATGGAGCAGGCATGAAGGGCTGAATGCTCTGTGCCTGTTTCTATTTTGTGTTTATAATTCCAGGTTCCATTTTATCCTTTCTCTGATTTCCCTCATTTTCCTATTACTATACAAGTACTTTCCTTGAAGAAAATTTTTCTGTGATTGACAAAATATGGCTCAATAGAGCTGTGAATTGTTTTAGTATGAATTGTTGCCTGCATGAACAATTGCACTGGTGAAAGACTGTGCATTTCATCCATCAGAAGTCTACAAAAATGAGATGTGATGCTTATCACTGATATTAAAACTTACATCCACTTTACTTACGAACAGAATTTTTTTCCTTTGGATGTACGTGACAATGGATTGCAGCTAGAGCTGGACCATGGCAAACAATCAATTCAGCTGCACAGAGCGGGATCAGGAACATCGACGGAGCAATAGTGATTGGAAATGCCACTGAATTTTTCCCATTAACTGGGAGAAAGGTGGCTACCAAAGTCAGTCCTCTGATTGGTATTGGGTCATGTGCAAGAGCAGAAGGTGGCTGATGGAGTATATTTGATGTCAAGTGTGAATTCTGACCTTCAGGAAGTTGATGGGATAGTCATCAACAAGCTGAAGAATTTTAGAGACTTCAGTCTCTGTTTGGAAATGACAAATTGGATAGAGGTATTTAGGGTAAATAAAATGAAATTAGTGCAGCATTAGTGCTGATGGTGTTTGATCAGCATGGTCCAAAAGATCTTCTTCCATGGTTTTTGATCTCTGTGACCAATCCAACCATACTGTATTGCTTAAAATTCCCCAGCTCAGTCTTTTTACTCTTATTTTGTACTGGCTATGTCACAAAACCACATTAGCTACCATCTTCAACAACACCATGTGTCTCTAACTTCAGTATTTTGTATCTCCAGGTCTTTGATAAAATGTATTATTCTCTTCTTCACCACTGCTTCTCCATGGGAACTTAAACAGGATGACAAGGGAGTGAGAAATATGAATAGATGTGAAAGAGAACAAGGGATTGTATTTTTTTAAAAAAAGGAAAGCAGGGAAGTCAAAGGCAAGCGACTAGTAGGACAAAAGAGAAAAAAAGTAAAATGATTAAAAATAGCAAAAACATTAGCCAAAAGACTTCATAACTTCAGACTTAAAACAATAATGAGATAAATGAACTAATAGAAATAAACTGATAGCCATTGTATTAACATGGTTTCAAAAGAATTAAAACTACGATCAGAATATTGAGGGATACTAAGTATAGTTATGAAAGATGATGTAGGTTCAGAAGCTGTTGATTCCAATTTGGAGGAGGTTAAAAAATAACAAGGAAAAAAAAGACACTGGTGGGAGTAATAGATAGACTCCTAACAGAAATTACATTGTTGGGAGGAGTATAAATCAACAATTAATGAGAGAATGCAAACAGAACAATGCAATAATTATGGGAAACTAATTTTCACATAGATGGGATTAATCAAGTTGAAGATGGCAGCTAGGAATGAGTATATATATATATATATATATATATATATATATATATAAAAACAATTATGGGGAGCCTGTAAAAAATAAAATTGGGTGATTTTAATCTTTGTGTAGATGAGGATAATGAAGTTGAACAGGATAGCTGTAAAAACAAATTTACAGAGTGGATTTGGGATCATTTCCTAAAGCAATATGTTATGGAGCTCACCAGGGAATAAACTGTCTTGGATCTGATAATGGGTAATGAGGCAGGTTTAATTGATGCCCTCAGAGTAGAGCATCCCCAAAGAAGTAATTGTAACAAGGTGCAATTTTGTATTCCGTTTGAGAAAGAAGTGTTTAACTTAAATAAATGAAATTACAAAGGCATTCAAGTTTATTGACACATGTACCAAGGTGAAGTAATAGAGACTGTTGATGAGTATTGTGAGATAGTGATTCATGAGTGGAGTCTTGTCTAAATGGACAGCAGAGTTTGGTAGGAAAGCAGTGGTAGACATTTAAGGAGGCAATTCAAGACACTCAGCAACAATATATCCCAATCAAGAAGAAAAGATTGGAAAGAGGGATGAACATACAGAGGCATGAAAGTTAAGGAGAATATTAAGTTGAAAGAGAAAACCTATTAGATGGAAAATGTTAACAGTAAATCTGATGACTGGGATAACCTAAGAATCCAAAAAGGTCATAAAAAGAGAGAGAGAAAATAAGCAATGATGGCAAACTGGCAGGAATATAAAAAGACAGCAAGAGTTTTTTTTAGAATATTAAATATTACGGTTCAAGTGAAAATAAGAGAGTGAGCCTTGGGAAATAAATATGGGGAACAAAGAAATGGAAGATGACTTAAACATATCAGAAGATGCATATCCATGTGATAGAAGATGAGATGCAAGAGTCTTAAAGTATATTTAAGTGAATAAGTCCTCAGGATATTGTGGGGCATGCTGGGAGAAATTGTTGAGGCCCTGGCAATGATTTATGCATCATCTTCAGTCACATGAGGTACAAGAAAACCAGATAGAGGCTAATATACCTATTTGTTGGGGCTGCAAACACAAGCCAAGGAATAACAGACCAATAGTAGGGAAATTTGCTGGAGGGGATTCTAAGAGTCTACCAGGATTTGGTTATGAAAGGATTCGTTAGGAATAGATACCATGGATTTTGCTTGGGAAGTCATGTTTCATGGATTTGTGTGAGTTTTTTAAGAGATGACCAAGTCAATTGATAATGCCATAGCATTTGACATTGTCTACATGGATTTTATCAAGGCCTTTGACAAGGTTTCGATTGCTAGACTGATCTGGAAGGTGAGTTCCCATGGGATTCAGGGGTGTGCTAGTCAATTGGATTTAAAATGGACATGAAGGAGTCAGAGGGTGGTAGTGGAAGGCTGTTTTTCAGATTGGAGGCTTGTGACCAGTGGTGTGCCATGAGGTAGATGCAAACCCTCTGTTGTTTGACCTATATATTAATAATTTGGATGACAATGTACTTAATGTGGTTAGTAATGTTGCAGATGAGTAAGTTTGGTGTTATGGAGCCAGATAGCTGAATTACACAGAAACAGACCCTTCAGTCCAAGTCATCCATTGCCAATCAAGATGTCTTCCTAGGCAAATTCTACTTGCATTTGGCCCATATTCCTTTAAGCCCTTCCTATCTGTCTAAACAACTCTTAAATATTGTAACTGTACCTACCTCTATCACTTTGTTTGATATACCCACCATCTTCTATGTGGTGGGGGGGAGGGGGGGGGGAAACTTGCCTCTCAGGCCCCTTTTTGAATTTAGTTTTAGACTCCCTACCCTGGGTAAAAGACTGACATTCTCATCCATCTTATTGTTTCCCCTCATAATTTTATAAATCTATAAGGTCACCCCTCAGCCTCCTTCACCTCAAGGAATACAGTACCAGCTTATCCTGTCTTTCCTTATAGGTTAAGCCCTGGAAACATCCTTTCCTGCACCCTCTCAAGCTGAATCAGCATCAGCAGGTGTATGGAATAATAACTACTTGTCTGCATTCTCAGGCAGGTCAATGCTATCCAGGAGGGGGAAAAAAAAGGTTCACACTCATGCACTCCACTATCATATTTTGGCTGCTTTCTCAATGCTTACAAGTTACACTGCCTGAATAACTGCAGCTCAAACCACATTACTAGAAGGACAAAAATAGCAGTCAGAGCATCAAGTACAGAAGTTGTCCTGTTTTGAGTTTGATGTCTCTCTACAACAGGCCACATATTCCATGTACTTCGGGAATGACACAGTCATGCCAGTACCAAAGAAGACCAACAATGGGCCTGATATCCAGCATCATGAAGTGCTCTGAGAAGCTCATCATGACTCGCATCAACTCTAGCCTTCCAGCCAGCCTTGACCCACTTCAATTTGCCTATATATATATCCATTGCAGGTGCCATCTCCCTGGCTTCCTATTCATTGTTGGAACACTTGGATGCCAAGAACACCCAAGTTAGATTACTGTCCATAGACTACAGTTCTGCCTTCAGTACCAGAGTTCCTAGTAAACTCTTCCCCAACCTTTAGGATCTCAGCACATTTCCCTTCTCTTCTTGACTTCCTTCCTACAATCAGTGAAGATGAGTGTAATGACGTCTCCTCCATGATCACATTCCACACCGGTGGCCCTGAAGGATGTGTACTAATTTCCCAACTATACTCCTCCAACACCCACAAATGTACAGCTAAATACTGTTCCAACCCCATCTTCAAATTTGTCAATGACACCACAATTATTGGCCATGTATCAAATAACAAGATGGAACACAGGAAAAAGATTGGAAGTCTAGTGGCATGGTGCCAAGATAACCTGTTAATGTGATGAGATGATCATTTACTTGAGGAGTGGGGGCAGAAACCACATTAATGGTGCAGAAGTGGAAAGAGAAGATTGCTTCAAGTCTTTGGGCATAAAAATCTTCAATGACCTGGCCTGAGATGAGCATGTTGACATGATCGTCAAGAAGGCACATCAATACCACTACTTTCTTGGAAGGATACGAAAATTAAGTATGCCCTCATCACTTCTACAGGTGCACCATCGAAACCATTACAGGGTGGTATAAGGATTGCTCTGCTCAAGATTTCAGAAGGCAGTGAATGTGGCTCAAACCATAACGAGAACTTTCTTCCCCCTCCTTGGACTCAACTGCATCTCCTGCTGTCTAGGAAAGGCAGCCAACAAACAAGCCTATCACAATCTGGATGCACTCTCTTCTCCCTCCTCCCATTGAGGAATAGGCTTATGAGTATGAAAGCATGCACCAAGAGACTTAAAGATAGTTTCTTTCTTGCAGCCATCAGGATCCTGAATGAATCTTATAACAGTGATGCCCTTGCTTGGTGCTAATTGATCTTTCTTTTCATTGCAATCATATATTCCGTAAATTGTGCTGTTTATATACTGTACAAGTGTTAGTGATAACACTTTTCTGCTCGCAGAAAAATACTTCTCACTTTACTGGCACTAGATATTTTGTGATAAACTTACTAGAAGTTGATGTACATTAGTGACATTTTTAGACCAACAGGAAAATAGGTGGGAAGGCGAGATGTGATAAGATACTATCATGTTACATGTACTAATTAACTAGAAATATCTTCAGCAAAAAGGGAGACTAAGAAAGTGAGCACATAATGTAGCACAAAATTGAAGATTAATGAAATGTTGGCCTTTGTATTTCAAGAGGTTGTAGAATGACACACTTGAGACTACATTTAGAGTAGTGCAAGAAGTTTTGTTCCACCTTTTCAAGGAAGTGGGCTAGAAAAAGGTTCACTAAGATGGTTGTGGCATGGGGGATGTCATGCAAGGAATTATTACATGAATTGGCATGACTCATTGGAGTTTAGTAAAATGAAAGATGATCTAATTGAAACATAGACAGTGATGAGAGAATATTTGCTTTCATGGTAGATTCCACAACTGAGGATTTTGGCTCAGAATTAAGACTTAAATGAAGAGGTATTCCTACCCCCAGAGGATTTTGAGTTCTTGGAACTCTTTGCCACAGAAGGCTGTAGGGGGAGGGACATGTATGTTTAAGATTGAAAAAGATAAAATTCTAAACAGTAAAGAAATCAAGGGTTTGGGAGAAAGGGTAGAAGTTGGTTTGAGGATTATCATATCAACTGTGATCATCTTGAAAGATGGAGCAGGCTTGGCTTGAATGTCTGGCCCTGTTCTTACTTCCTTTCATTTGAAGATAGTCTTTGGAGATAATGTTTCCATTAAATCTGTTCAAATATAGATAGCATAAGCTTGATATATTTTTGTTACTTGCCTGTATATTCACTTCCACAATCCACGAGTCCTTTTTTTATTTGACCACTCCTAATCCTCATTGCTGGTTCCCAGCAATGTTGCAATAAAATTGTGAGTAAGATTCCTATGTATTCATGCCTCTCCAATCTTTACTTTATGCCACTTGTGTTGCCTGACTAGCCAAATGATTAGTTGGTCAAGGACATTCCTTTAGTTGACCATACCAAGTAGAATCTCAATTTCAGGCTAAACATTTTGAGTGTTTCATGATTAACCTAAGGCTGACTTTCAACTCCAAATCCTACAAACAATAAAGATTGCATATCATTTTAGCTTGGCTCGCCTTGCATAATTCTTGCTTGTTCTTGCAAGTTAAGAATTGAAAAGCATGTTTTGAACATATAATCTAGGCCTGACTCTTCTGCACAATATGAAGGGAGTGCTGCACTTTTGGAGATTTTGACCTTTTTTTCTGGATTAAAAAGTACACAATTGGTCTTTATAAAATGCAGTTGCATGCTTTAGCGTAGTACACAAGTTGTTTTTTATTTTGGGTTTTCTTTGAATATGGTGCATATACAATTAGTCACAGTTATGCAAAATGTGACCAAGCTTGCAAGTTGTATGAAAGGGTCCTTGCTTTGTGGACACAGTATTGGCTTGCCCACATAAGGCAGAGGGTGGTTGTAGATAGTTTGAGTTCTGCATGGAGGTCTGTGACCAGTGGTGTTCCACAGGGGTCTGTTCTAGGATCCCTCCTCTTCGTGATTTTTATAAATGATGTGGATGAGGAGGTGGAAGGGTAGGTTAGTCAGTCTGCAGATGACACGAAGGTTGGTGGTGTTGTGGATAGACTGGAGGTTACAGAGCGACATTGATAGGATTCAGAACTGGGCTGAGAAATGACAAGTGGAGTTTAACCCAGAAAAGAGCGAGGTGGTTCACTTTAGGGATCAAATTTAAAGGCAGAAAATCATGTTAACAGGAGGACTCTGACGATTGTGGATAAAGTGAGAGATCTTGGGGTCTGTGTCCATAGGACATTCTAATAGTATTGTTAAAAAAAAAAGCAATTTGATTCATTTAAGCTGGATGCATATTGATTACCAACCAAGAGAATATTTATCACCAAGAGATCATTCACACATCTGAAATTCTTCTTTTGTTCTAATTTTTTCTAAAAGTTTCAAAATCTTTCTTTTCATCATCTTGCTATTTCTTGCTATGCTCTTTTACACAGTTCTCTTCCATTTACAGTTTAGGTTGCTTTCTATTTTGTGTTAATTTTATCTACTCAATAATGGTATAAATGTTACTATTTAAACAACTAAATTAAACTTAAATAAGCTTTCAATATTTGTTCTGTTAATAGGGAAAAAATAGAGCTACATCTTCAGACCTTACTTGAAGGGGGAAGCAATGAAAATGAATTCCGTCTTGAAATAAAAAAATATGGTGCGTATCATCCACATGTGGTTCATTTTGTTTGCGGAAATTTCTAGAACCAGAAAGTAGCGGTTACTGTTATTAAAGCATTGTTTTGAAATTCAATGGAACATTTAATTTCTCACTGGAATTGTGGTGAGAAACGTGTAGAATTCTTTAAAAAATGTTAAATATTGCTGAAAGCCAATAGAATCCTGTATATTTAAGGTCCTATTCACCTTTTTGTTTCAATTTCATTGGTTGATGTCTTAAAACAAAGTGCTAATTCTGGTAAGGGCTCAGCAATATTATGTTATGAATGGATAACCTAAACTGACCAGAATGATCTTTGCTCTCTGATTCTCAACTACAGGTATTCATTTGTTCTTACTCAGTAATTGATATAAAGCTTTAACTTCCTTATTTATTCCTGAGAAAGAGTGAGTGCTTTGTGAACTAGCACCTGAAAAGTTAGAGCAGAGGGGTTGAAACTAATTAACAAATGAAATTTGAATACCACAGTCATGAATGGAGAAGAACTTGCCACCTGATTGGATCAGGCGTGTCTCCAGTGTACTGTAGCATTGACTTGAAGTATTAACTAATCTTGAGTAATAAATGCAGCCTTCCAGCTTTACATAGATCAAAGTAATAAATTATATTCTTAATGAGAAGTCAACATTATAAAATTTCACTTATGAAGAACAATCCTTTGAACAAGGTTCTAGAAGATGACTCGTACTGTATCCGTAAAAGCAGAGTTGTGTGGGGGAATGCAAAGATTGTGGGGAAAAAAAGCTCAACTGTTATCAGTTAGTGAGGGGAAAATTTGCATGATTTACTGCTCATTTCCCTTCTCCACTTATCGATCCTGTGACTTTTAAAATGGGAATGGCAAGGTGTCGTAAACTTGTATGGCATTAGTATTGCAATGCAAATTCTGATATCATTGCTCTTAGGGTGTAATATTTTGGGGTGTGGAAATAGATCAGAGTTTTGTCCAGGGACATGTTATCAGGAGTGATTTATCATGAGTGCATGCCAGAACAATGTAAAATTTTGAAAATAATATTTAAATTGGGATTTCACACTTGGTAGAATACTTTTACTAAAATTGGTCAATATTATTATAAAACTTTGGCACTGTTTCAAAACCTATATCCACTATAAACTTTAGTACTGAGCCCAGCATTCAACGTGACAAAAGTTTAATGATGAAGTTTCAAAGGTGTATGCTCACCTTATGGGTATTTTGTTTTCTGACTGTAACTACCAGAATGTAATATTGATGGTGGAGAAGAAGACCATGTCGAGGGCTAGACTATTTTTGGCTGATTTACAAACCAATGCATTGTTGCCTTCCATGATCTGGGGAGATTTCTGTGGATTCGAAGAATGAGCGCTATATTACATCGAGCCAACCTCACACGTCACAGCTCTGCCTTTGTGCACTATTTAGCTGTCTCGGATAATATTAAAAATGTACTCCAGTTTGAATACATCATGATAGCAAGAGCATGATCAAGACAGAATACTTTTTTTGAAAATGAACAGAGCAATGAAAAATAAGATTGCACTAGATTTTTACAAGCAGGTTTTATCTGAGAGGAAGTACTTTGAACCTTCTCAGTCTTCAGTTCAGATTTCTGGCATCTGCAGTATTTTCCTTTCATATTTTCTTTCGGATGTTTTTTGTGATTGAGATGATGTGTAAAATGATAAAGAAATATATTCCTGTTTTATTCCACAATTATAAAATAATTATGGGAAGACGGGGAATGTTTTTTGAATAGTGGTTTGGACAGAGGTTCAAGTTAAAATGTATTGTCAGGGTATATACATGACATCACATACAACCCTGAGATTCTTTTTCTTGTGGGCCAGGCAGAATTTCTACTTATCAGTTGTTTAAATTGTACTCAAAAAAGATGCATACAAAAAAAAGAGAAATGTAAACAAAGAAAGAAATGTACACAAACTGCAAACACAGAATATATTCAGTCATAAATAATGTGCAAAATAAGAGTCTTCATTTGGGTGTCTGTTTGAGCTGTTTAGGAGTCTGATGGTGGAGGGGTAGCAACTGTTCCTGAACCAGGTGGTATGAGTCTTTTTGCACATGTACCTCCTGCCAGATGGCAGTAGCGAGAATGGAACGTTGTGGATCCTTGATTGCTGCTGCCCTGCATCAGCAGCGTTCCATGTAGATTTTCTTGGTGGTTGGGACAGTTTTGCCTATAATTTACTGGCCTGTGCCTTTTACCTTTTGCAGGGCTTTAGGCACAGAGATATCTTGATTATATGTATGTCAATCAACTATTTTTTTTTCCCCATTGTGTTACACCAATGGCCAAAGAGTTAAGCTCTTGGGTATTTACTATTTCTGTTAGTGTTCTGATTGGCAGCAGAATTAATGCCCTGAGGGCTTTCTGCTTCATGGAAGGAAGAGGATCTCATACCATCGATCAGCTGCTCCTGGGCCTCCAATAGAATCTGCTGCACTGTCAAAGCATTCTCTTATCATCTGTTTATTCTCAGAAGTTAATTCCAGTTTAAAAAAATTTTTTAAGAAGTACCAGTGGCCTTAAAACAGTTTAAAATAAAGTCTGATTCCCGTGGCCTCAAAAAAAAATACAGCCCAAAATTAACGCAGAGTAAATTTGGCTTTAGACTCAATTGCACAATACCAGAGATTAAACAAACTGGAATATAATTTACAATCTTTTTCATCTGCATGTCCAGTTTTGGCTTGATTCAAAATATATTTTTGTTATTTTATTCTCATTCATTTCTGAGGTGTTTCAATAACTAGGATTGCTCTTTAATAAATAAATTGATTCAAATGACCTGTGTTTTACTGAGGGTCTGATCTTGGCCCTTTGGTACCGCTCAGAATTCAGAACTTTGAGGCCATTGGTGACCCAAAATCCTCAGTCTAGGCTAAGAAAAATAACCACATTTACCTCATTAATGAGACTGGGAAGTTACTGGCATGCATGATTCTTCCAATTTTCAAGTTTCTTTTTTTTTGAGTCCATGTCAAATTTTTGAATTAAATTTGCTTAATTCAATGTGCACATAATTTATCATGGTGTGGCAGCTCACCACTAGGCAGGCGAACCAACCCCGCTTGTAAGCCACACGGCGGGGCATCCAGCCAAAATAGCGCCATTGGGGTTTTTCCCTTCCTCCCAGCCCGGGGCTCAGAAGCCCGCGCTGGCGGACCACGTGACGCCCGGGTGACATCAGTGCCCTCCAGCGCGGTTCTCAGCCAGGTCCAGGCTGGGAGAATAAGTGCAGCCCAGCAGCCTGCAATAAACGAGTCTGCTCACTGGGCTCAACCCATCTGGTTGTGTGTGTTATTACAGGAGCAGAGTAGCTGCTGCTACAATGGAACAATTATGCATTGGTTTATTTGAATGATTAGATCTTAGGATGACAAAAGAACCCCATTCAAGATTCAATTTATTGTCATGTCATTAAAAAATGTCATATCACACAAAATTGCTTTTGTCTGGTGTAAGGCAGATATTCGCCATTGACAAAATTTGCCTGAAGCGCCTCTTACAGTCAGAGAAAGAGAAGCATAAAAGAGTACCCCCATAGTCACTGAGTGTCCATTGATTTCCCACAGAGCACCCGCAGCCTCCGCAGCCCACATAGAGTCCAGTCCAAACCATTGGCAACCTGAGATCCAGATCTGAACCTCTGACACAATTAGAAACCCTTCAGCACCTTTGGCACCTCTTGCATCATGGTTCTATACCTGGTATCTTTTTAGCCAGTTTTGAGCCAATCTTCAGGAGTCCAGGATAGGATTTTTTTTAGAAAACATGCAGATCTATTTGCGAGGTAATTTGTTTTGTATATAAATCAACAACATGTGACATAATTCAATAAGACTTGACATTAAAAGAAGGTGCCAACTTGTAAAATAGGATACAATGGGGTTAGGCACAAAGGACTATTAACAAGTCAGTGAAGATGTCAGGCATCAAAATAGTGGGTCATTTTTTCCCAGTCATCTGCTTTCTGGAGTGAAGTTGAAAGTACAGTTCTGATGTTCATAGACACCATGTCCTATCCTAGCATTCTCTGATAAGGCATTGGTTTCTAATACTTTCAAATCTGTGATTCCCAATCCAACATCTTAATACAGAACAAATGTTCTGGTCTCCTAAAGTCTACAGCAGCTCAGGCCATTAAAAGTAATTTCAAGTGCTGAAACTTAATTCCATTTGGTGCCATAGCTGGTGTCTTGATAATGCTAAGAAATAATTTAGATTCATAGCAACTTTCATATCCAAGGGTTCTCAGGAAGCCTGCAAATAGTAGATTATTTTTTTCATTTGGCTATTATTGTGAGGTAGTCATATGTGATAGGCAATTTGTGCAGTACAATAAAAAAAAATCTGATAAATTCATGATCATTTCACTAGCATTTGGGTAAATAAGAACAGAGATGTGTGGTATCACAGAGGTTAAAATAAAAGGTGAAAAAGAATGTCTTAAAGCATGACACAATGGTGCTACTAATACAGCTGTTGCCTTACAGCTTCAGCTACCTGGGTTCAATCATGACCTATTGATCTGGAGTTTTCAAGTTTTCCCAATGAACACATGGATTTCTTCTGTGTATTCAGGTTTCCTCCAAAGACATACTTTTCTTCACAATAAATTCCTGTATTTGTAATATTGTTTGCAATTGACGCACAGTATTAGATGAATTTGATTTAGCTTTGTTTTGGTAATTGTGTTTTAAGGAGAATAAATAACATTCCTGAGGATGTACAGTTTCAAAAGAACCAAAGGACTGTCAGAAAGAGGGTTGTGTTGGGAAATAAAACAATAATCAATTGAGAAATTATCAGGAATATGTGTTGATGGTATGTTGACATCCGATGAGAGAATAGAGAAAGGCTTGTACCCAGGGGATGATGGGTCCTTTAATATGTTGATTCTTCTTCGTAGGCAGCAGAGGATGTAATGTAGACAATGGAGGAGAGAAAAATAAAAATCCTGAGATAGAAACTTGACATTGTGTTCTCTTTCAATTTCTATAAGGCTGAAAATATTTAAAAAGCTGCAGATGTAGGGAAATGGAATTAAAAATGAAATAACTTGAAACATTCTCACTTGTGAGGTAGTGTCTCTGGAAAGAAAAACAGAGTTAAAGTTTCAGAACAACATGGAAAAGTAAGAGAAATATTTATAAATTGTAGGGAAAGTAGGGATGAATAGGGCAAAGATACTATCTCTGAAACTTAATATCAAAGTCCTGTAGCACACTTTTTCTGTGTCAAAATGGTTTGTTCTACTGTAAGACTATCCATCCATAACATTTAGCTCTTCAGATAGACTGCTGGACATTTCCAACATTTCTCTAAATCAGCATTAGCCTGCATTTCACAAGTTTCAAATGCCCCTTTGCTTTTCTCTCTCTAAGCACCATTATTAATCCATCAATCAAGTAGCTTAGTAAATGGCCTTTCACTACAACAACCCAGCCTTACCAAGACATATTCCCAGTGAATTAAAACAGCTTGCAGCTTGAATGGATGTAGCAGACGCTGTGGAGATTTGTGGGGGGAGTGGTTGGTGTGGGTGAGGTTTGAGATGGGGGTAGGAGGAGGGGCGGGAAGATTCATTCTGCTTGTACACTGTCCAGTTAAGATAACTCTCCTCCCTTATTTTCTAGTAATTCATTATGTAACCTATGTGTAAATGTTGCTTGGCAGAGGCTAGTTATTGAAATGTTTAGAGGAAATAAATATTTGAGTTGTTCCTTTTACATGGAGTTTGCTGATGCTTTATTATGGAGTGATAGGGTGTAAATTGAAGGGCTCAGTACTAAATAAATTACTTATAAATCTTATGTTTAAACTTTATTTTACACTGCAGTGTATCAACCTTATTATTTTTAAAAATAACCTTATTTATTTGATATTTATTAAATTTTGTTGGACACAGGCATGTTGTTGCAGAGAAATCAAGAAGCATTTAAAATGGCTGCAGTAGAACCGATCTTACAGTTAAAAGAAGATTTAAATCTAAAACAAATTGAAATGCAGCATTGCCTTTTACAGCAAAACTCCAAAAATGGCCAATTTAATTCCGATCAGATATTACAAGAGGTATGAAAATGCTTCATTTGACTGTTTCCACTTAAATCTTCATATGATTTGAAATTTGTCAAAAAACAAGAAATTATTTAATCAGCTTCACAGACATTGGTTTCCATTAATGTCTATCTTTTGTATCATCTAGATTGATACTGAGAAACCATGCAATAAAATAATATTCTAATTACTCAAGCTCAAATGTGACACTAAAATACAGGAGTCATTATTATTTAAATGGGTCAATTGATGTCTATTTGGTGATATTATTGACGTATCACAGTACTACAACCCACAAGGATTCTCTTATTGATTCCTTTCCTGTTTGCAATCATTTAAGTGCCCTTTTGCCATTTTTCTTGCAGCTTAAAGTCCTTGATTAGCTTTCTCACCTCAGCATAACATTGCTTTTTGTTAGAGACTGGTTCCTAAAGTTGATGATCATACTTAAACCTAATCTTCAGCATGTATTCATAATGCATTTGTTGTATTCCCTGCCATATCTTATCATTCTTCAGTTTTCAATAATGCACCCACTTCATTAATCGTATGATGTTCATCTTATTAATACTTCCTTGAGTGGAGCTGAATATTGAGTATCATAGTCCCGCTTCAATTATTGTTAATGATCTTGTACTGCATAACTCCTTTTTTAAAAAAAAAGTTATCACCATCTCAGATTATTCAAACTAATTGGATTAGTTATTTTTGTGTGAAGGATAAATATTTGCCAGAACACTCAGGGAAATTCTATTGCATCACGATTTTTTAAGCCACCTGAGAAGGCTACAAATTAACAAATTTTCTGAAAGGCAGCATCTTTAATAATTCAAATATCCATTTAACACTGTAATGAAATATCAGGGTAAATTATGTGCTCATCCCTAGAGTAGGATTGAACCATTTGTCTTCAAATTCAGTTCTTAAAGGCATTTATTAAGATCAATATAAAAACATGATAAAAGGTAATCATATGGTTTTTTTTAGAAACTAATTATCTGGAAGAGATAATGATCTTTCTGGACTTTGATGCTATTGTCCTTGAGAGAAATTTTACTTTTTTATATCACTAGTGAAATCAGAGCTTGATTACTCTTAACTGCCAAGTCCTGAGGTTAGGACCTGAACTTTCTAGAATTCCCAAGCGTGTTCCATCACTCAATAAAATCAATAAAAGAGCTCGTCGAAAGAACCAAAGACTTGTTGATCCAAACCAAGGCTTTTATTAGCAAAAGACAGGAGCTCTTCACAGGTGGCCGACCTGTCCGGAATGATCCGACCTGGCTAGGGACACAACCCTTTAAGGCCCAGACAGTAGGCGTGGCTAAGCTCTCAACCAATCGCTGTAAGCACAGTCATTACACTCTAGATACTGTAACTATATACATTGGTGATAGGTCTGTACTATCACACTCCCTCTCCCACTTCACATCATAACTCTTGAAAACTTCCAAAAATATATTAATCTATGACCTAAAGATTTAAATCATTTTGCACTATTTGAATGAATGCTTGGTCATATTTCAACACAAAATGCAAAATTCTCTCAAATAGAATTTTTAATGGATGTGTTTCTGTAACTGGTTTCATAACAAATTTACACATTCCAGTTTGTACTTGCTTCTGTACTATTAATTTCACAATCCATAATCTCACCGAAGACTCGATTGCCCTATTCACTCAGTCCCAAAAGCCTAATTTCCCTTCATGTACTGTTAACAAATGTACTGTTAATAAAGCACACAACAATTGTTAAAACCAAAATGAAGAGCAAGTTTAAAAAATCTTCATCTAATAAAGAGGTCTTAAATATCAGGAAGACTTTACCAAGTTTACTAAATTTCCTATAAAATATTGCATTTTACATGATCCCGAGGGGAATATTAAACATTTTAAATATTTAATATTCTTATACTATTTGCACAATTTCTATGAAATCAGGTGGAATACATGAAAAAACAACAGAAGGGCATAACAGACAAGCTTGAAGAAGAGAGACAAGCCTTAGAAGAAGAAATAAAAATGATTGAATTAGAGGTAAATGATTTTTCAAATAAGAGTATTAAATTGCAAAAATCTACCTTTAGGTTTCAGAATTGGCACTTTTCAATAGAAAAATTGTACAAAATTAGCAGTAAAGAGATGTTTTGATATGCATGCCATTTCTTTGGTGATTGCCAGTTTTCCTCAGTTACTGTCATTATGCATGTTGTTAGGTCTGCTTTGTTCATGAATGAGTGAGACAAACACCAGACTGAGTCGAAATCAGGGTTCTTTGTTCTTTATTACCGGATTGTAACACTTGCGACTAACAATGTTAGTCGGAGAATGCATTCTGCCGTTATCAGCAAAATGGTGATTTTTTATACCCTTGGATACATGCTTAGAACATCATCATATCATTACTTGTCCAATGACTAAAACTGTTGCTATCCTTTCCCTGCTAGCTTCCTGCCTCTCAATCCATCAATGTCTCTCTTATCTTGTAAGTACAAGGATGCATTCACATCTTGTTACAGCCCTGTACAGGGTAACTCCTTACACATTCCCATCTCATGATGTTTTACCTTACAATGTGGGGAACTGCAAATAATGGGTGGTGATGGAATCTTTGGCTCATTGCCACATTTAAGACAACCTTGCTAATCTACACTAATCAATTTGCTTTCATTGGGTTCATATCCTTCTATCACTAGCCAATTTGAATGCCTGAATAATGTCTCTTAAATGTAGTGATTGTCTCACCACCTACTCTGACAGAAAGTTCCAAATATGTGCATTAAATAAAACCTTTCCCCTCAAATTCCCTTCAAGATTCTTTCCTCTCGCAGAAAACCAATGCCTTCTTACGTATCATACCCCTATCATGGGAAAAAGACTGATTATCTGCTCTGGCTATGCCTCTCATAATATTATATACCTCTATTGAGTCCCCTCAACCTCCTTCTTTTCATGGCCAACAAACCCTACCTAAACAGCCTCTCCTTATAGCTAAACTAAAGAAAACCTGGTGAAACTGATGCAGGATCTCAACCTAAAATGTCAACAATTGCTTTCCCACAGATGCTGCTTGACCCACTGATTCCTCTAGCCGTTTTTACCTTCCAGCTTCCAGCATCTGCTGTTCTCTTACCACCTCTCTTACCCCCACTTTTATCATATCAATAGCATGTGTATCCTGGAAAACTGAACTGTCAGTTACCCCTCCTCAGCCATGTTTCTATTATGGCTATAATATCGTAGTTACATGTACCACTCCATATCTTTAGTTCCCCTGCCTTGCCTGGGAAGCTTCATGCATTAAAATAAAAGTATTTAAGTCTACTGGATCTCCCTCCTTCCCTGTCTTGACCCTGCTGGTCCTGACCACTGAAATAGCTAGCTTTAATTTCTATACTTGCTTATCTGTAGACCTCTTAGCTCCCACTACCCTGCCAAACTAGCTTAAAATCCTTCTGAGAAGCACCAGCAAATCTTCCTATCAGGATGTTGGTTCCCTTTCAGTTCTGCCCCCAAAGAGATCCCAATGGTCCAAGAAACTGTATCCCTCCCACCAGCACCAGCTCCTCAGCTTTGCTGCCTCATTCTCCTATTCTACCCTCACTAACATGTGGCACCATAAACAATCCAGAGATTACAACCTTTGAAGTCCTGCTTTGTATCCTCCTGCCAAACCATTTATGATCACATTGTAGGACTTCATCCCTTTTTCTACCTTTATCATTGGTACCAATGAGTATAATAACCTCTGCCAGCTCACCTTCTCCCTTGAGAATGTCCTGAAACTACCCAGATTTCCTTGACCCTATTACCTAGAAGGCAACATATCATCCTGAAGTCTTGATTGCAGCCTGTCTTCCACTGAAACCCAACACTCACCAATGTCCACAGTTTGACTTCTATAGCCGCACTTTAACTCATAATCGTCACAAAGTGGCCAGACTCGTATGATGTAAATGAGTTTAACTGTTTCACTTTGTAATTAACTTAATATTTGAAATTTTTTTGTATATTTTTGATTTTATTCCAGACTCCAGCAAATCCAATAAACAAAATATTACATTCTCTCTCCAAATAATATGATGTACAGTCCTTATTACCCCCTCCCCTCCCTATCGCTTAAATTACACAAATACCAAAATATAAAAAACAAACAAACATGCAAAACCCACCTAAATACCAACAAGACAACAATCCTCCTTGAAGCTAGAGGACCTCAGGTTAGGGCAAAAACATACGTCAACTGCACTGCCTTCCCCATTTCATACTTTTAATCCTTTAACTACTGGAACAGATTGTTTCTTTTCTCTTATTCAGGTGGGGAAAAGGGGGTGTGAATTATATCTGTGCACCTATGTGCCTCAGATATGGTTGCCACACTTCAACGAATAGGTCATATCCCTTCCATAAATTGTAGGTGATTTTTTCCAGGGGAATGTAACACTGTATTTCCATATTCTATCGTGCGATATTTAGCTGGGAGTTGGACTTCCATGTAACCACTATACACTTCCTGGCTACTGACAAGGCAACCTTCACAAACTGAATTTGATGTTTGGACAGTCTAAACTGTACTGCCCCAATGTCCCCTAGAAGGTACAACTCCGGATCCTGTGGAAAAATCCACTTTTAATTTTTTTTGTGTTCCCCAGTCTTCCCAGAAGGATCTCACCCTTGTACACAACCAGGTGGAGTGGACAAAAATTCCTACTTCCTTACTGCACCTAAAGCACATTTCTGAAATTTCTGGCTTTGACTTGTGTAATTTTATTGGTGTGAGGTATAAATGATGTATGGAATTACATTGCACTGGCCTGTGTCTGGCATTTACAATGCTCATCAGGCTATTCAAACATAAATGTTCCCATCATCGTTCATCAATTGTTATGCCCAAGTCCAACTTCCATCTTTCCCTTGACTGATGTAAGCCCAGTTTCGAGCCTTCACTGTGGATTATGGAATACATCCTAGAGATAAATTTACACACAATTCCTTTTTGAATTAGAGTCTCCATATCACTACAGTCAGGCAGAGTCATTGTTAGTCCCAGTTTTTCCCTTTGGAAAGATCTTGATTGCAGAAAGCAGAAGAATGTTCTATTCGATAACTTGTATTTAGTCCTCAATTGTTCGAATGACATGAGCTGCCCTTGATAGTAATAATCCTCGATACACCTGATCACCTTCCATCAGCAGGTATCCAGGATCTTATTGTCTGCAGTCATGGGTATTAAATTGTTCTGGGTCAAGGGCGTTTTAGGAGATAACCCCACCTTTAATCAAATACATCAATTTATTCTTTGCCACGTTTGGCACACATTTTATTATGGGGTTAGGGTTTTCTGGAAACTAATTTGGCATCCCATTTGTATATAAATTCTCCTGATACCTTTTCTCCTACCGCATGTAACCCAATTTGTGCCCAAGAAGGGGGAACCCCCTCCCTCAAAAAATGATGGCCAGTAATATTTTTAAATATCTGGCAATTTATAAGCCCCTCAATTTATATTCCCATGTTAACTTTTCCATGGAGAGTCTGACACATCCATTGAGCATTTTTTTTTAAATACTGGGAGAATGAAATGGGCAGTATTTGAAAAAGATATTCTAGTCTTGACATCACCTTCATTTTTAAACAGTAAACTCTGCACATCAATGTTATGGGCAGAGTTTTCCATCCAGCTAGACCTTTGATAATCTTTTTCCAATTGAGCTATGTCCTGTTCCAAATTATTAATTTCCTTCATATCCCCTTTTTATCCCTTTAATGTATCCAATTATCTTCCCCCTTAAATAAGCCTTCAACATGTCCAAAATTTTTTTAAAAATTGTTATCAGTAGAGGGGCAGTTCATCTCACAGAACAGTTCTGAGTTCTGACAAAGCTGCAAAATCCCGGCTTTCCCAACAGCAATGGATTTAGGCACCATCTATATGCCGTAGCCTGTTTATCTGGCATTACGACGGATAAAGCCAGGAGTGAATAGTCTGACAGCAGCTGAGCCATGTACTCTGTCTCCACCATCTTACTTTCCAACTTGGCTGATGCCAGAAAAAAATCAGTTCTAGTGTAGGAATCGTGTCGCCTCGAGTAAAAGAAATAATCTCTTTCTCTCATCCATCTCTAAGTGTCTATGAGATTAAAATCTTTCATGAAGGCCAGGGTGGATTTAGCTGCCTCGGACCCCGTCATCTTCTTGGCTGACCTCTCCATGACTGGGTCCAGACAAAAATTGAAATCCCCTCCGATCAGTATATTCTCACTCCCCTCAGATATATCGTATAAATTTTTCATCATAAAAATTTAGGGTGTATATATTCATAAATGTCCAGGATACTGAGTATATTTGACAATGCATCCTCACGAACCTCCCTGCCAGGTAGTGACCACCCGCTGGACCATTACTGGAACATTCTTTCCTATTATGATTGCCACTCCCATGGATCTACAATTGAAGGAGGAAGCTGCTACCTGACATACCCATCCTCTTTTCAATTTGGAATGTTCCTGGTTTGTCAGATGGGTTTCCTGCAGGAACATTAAATCTGCCTGCAGCTTCTTAAGGTGTGCTGACTCTTTTTCTCTTAATCTCCCCACTTACATTAAAACTTATAAACATAATTGTTTTATCCATCTCACCAGTGCCTCTCCATCTTCCCCTTCCCTCTCCCTTCCTGTCCTCCAATACTTATCTTCTGTCCCTTTTGTCTTGTGTCGACTTCTGGTGCAGATGCTCTTGTGCAAAATGGAACCTAAACAAACTGACAAAACCAAAACCAATAATTCAGAAGAATACATAACCCCCCCCCCCCATGATCCTTTCTCCTTCCCCTCTTTCCCCCACTCCACTCCTACCCTTCCTGGCACCCTATCCCCTACACAGGTGCCAATTCCCCCTCCAATCTGGAGCATGCCTGTGGCATCCAAACTTCCCACCTCCTCCACCACTTCAAAGCTCCCTACATATCTTTCCTTTTTAAACTTGCAACTTTTGTGATAAATGTGTAACCACATTTTGCCCCTTTTTAAAAAAAATAATATAATTATTGTATATAATATACACACACACATACAGCCAGATCCCTTCCTATCATTGACCCACCATCTCTATCTTCCTTAGGAATCCTCCTGGGCTGTGACTAGATTCTTAGCAAACCTCACTGCCTCTTTAGCTTCTGGGAAAAACTTCTCTTCCCCCACCCGATCCTGCCACCACAACCAGGGACACTTTTAAAGTCGCTGGTCATAGTAATGCGAACCCAATACTTTTATTTTTGTAAAGGTTTTTTTGCCATATCAAATTCCTTCTGTCTTTTCACCAATTCTACCCTTATATTTGTGGGGGGGGGGGGGGGTGATAAATAACCTCTTCTGCCCTCAATTTCAAGCAGGGCACCTCTTTGCTTCGCACCTGTCACCACTGCGCGCAGGATTCGTTCTCTATCTTGGTATCCCAGAGTCTTATGAGGTTCGAATGGGGTCTCTGTCCCAGTCCTGGTTTGTGGAAGGGGGACTGATTGGCCCCTTCCACCTGAAGTTTCTCTCCTCCCCTTTCCATTTCCAATATTTCAGGGATCCATCTTTTAAAAAAAAATGGAGTGAGGTCTTTCCCCTCCTTAAGTCCTACAATTTTTATATTACTTCTCCTATTAAGATTTTCTAACATATCTAGTTTATCTCAAATCTTATATATGTCCTTTACCCTATGTCTCTATCATTCTCTAACCTTCCTACACTGTCCTCCATCCCATTCACCCTTTCTTCCACTATATTCACCCTTCTAGATACCACCTCCATGACCCTCCTGAATTCCCCTATTTCTGATTTTAAATTTTTTAAAACATTCCTTAGTCTTTTTTTGGTCACAACCACCATTGCTTTCTTTCTCTCCTCCCAGTTTTGTTGCTCACTCTCAGTCGACTGCTCTTCCTTTCTCCCTCCATGTCGCTCCTGACACATTGCCACCACCTCGCAGCCACTGCTGCCTCCAGGATGCAGGTGAGGCCATTCTCCTGGCACACCCTGATCCTCCACCCCCACTTCGGGATGCACGGACAGAGGTCGCCCACCTTCTCCACAGTTTCTCCCGCACTGCCTCTCTCCACCCACTGCCCGAGGGCCCCTTTGCCAATTTCACTGTTGCTGCCCCTGTCCTACAACTTGGCAGCTTGAGCAGGTAGGTCGTCCTTCACACAGGTGCCTCGAACAGGCCCCGCCATTTTCTTTGCCACGAAGCCGCCTCTCCTGATCTTCATGGTGCACTGGGGTCAGTGTTTCTTTTTGAATTGTTTGATTTTCTTTCTTCCCCATATTTATGTTTTAAACTTCTTCGAGCTGTTTTCTTTGCCACTTTTCTGTCATTTTTCTGGCTTTTTTAAAACTATTTTCACTTGTTATCTTGGGAACTCTACGTCACGTGACTTCCCTAATATTTGAAACTTGAAGAATTGAGGAGAAACAAAATTACAATGTGTTTGTATATGGTTAGCAGTGAGGCAACAAAAAAATATGACGAGCAATTCATCCAATCCTACCTCACTATTTAGTGTAGTGATTGCCTGCCACATTGACCACCGCCAGTGGGCTGATATCGCCTCAAACCGTGCATCTTGGCGCCTCACAGTTCTGCGGGCAGCAACCTCCTTTGAAGAAGACCTCAGAGCCCACCTCACTGACAAAAGACAAAGGAGGAAAAACCCAACACCCAACCCCAACCAACCAATTTTCCCTTGCAATTGCTGCAACCATTCCTGCCTGTCCAGCATCGGACTTGTCAGTCACCAACGAGCCTGCAGCAGACGTGGACATACCCCTCCATAAATCTTCGTCCGTGAAGCCAAGCCAAAGAAAAGAAAAAAGATGTTGAATTTCTATATTTATATATCTATGGGGGTGGATAGACAAGTGGTTGAGAAGAAAAATGATCAGTACAGTGATGGAGGGGAGATGATTGAAAGAAATAATAGAGTTGACTGTAAAGATAGGAACAAACAGAAAGATGTGTGAAATCTCTGAAATGCATTTACTTTAATGCTAGGAGCAATGTAAGGAAGGTGGACGAGCTGAAGGTGTGGATAGACACTTGGTAGCGATTCATGAGAGATGGTTACAGGAGGGTTGTGACTGGCAGCTAAATATACCTGGATTTCATTGCTTTAGGTATGATAGAATTGGAGGGGCAAGAGGGGGTGGTGTAGCATTGCTTGTCAGGGAAAATATTACAGCAGTGCTGAGACGAGATAGATTGGAGGGCTCGTCAAGGGAGGCTTTATGGGTGGAACTGAGAAATGGGAAAGGAGAAGTTACACTTATAGGGGTGTATTGTTGACCACTTAGTGGGGAGCGAGAAATAGAGGAGGAAATAGCACAGGGTTGTGTTAGTGGGAGATTTTAATTTTCCTAATATTGATTGGGAAACACATTCTATGAAAGGTGGGATGGATTGGAATTTGTAAAATGTGTGCAGGCTGGTTTTTAGTCAGGTACTGACTAGAGAAAGGGCAATGTTGGATCTACTGTTGGGGAATGAGATAGGGCAGGTGATGGAGGTGTGTTTGGTGAGCACTTCGTATCCAGTGAACATAGTGCCATTAGTTTTAATATAATTATGGTCCAAAGATTGAAGTTTTTGATTGGGGAACAGCCAGATTTGAAGAGATGAGAAAGGATTTGCGAGGAGTGGATTTGGATAATTTGTTTTATGGGAAGGATGTAGAGGAGAATTGGAGGTCTTTTAAAGGTGAGATTTTGAGGGTACAGATCTATATGTTCCTGTTAGGTTAAAAGGTAGAGCCAAAAGTTCGAGAAAGCCATAGTTTTCAAGGGATATTAGAGAAAAAAAAGAAAGAGGAAGGATATTAGAAATTTGGTTTGAATAAAAAGGGAGGCCTGCATTAAATATAAAAAATACAGTGTAAACAAGATGATTGGAAAATACATTGATTGTAAAAAGAATCTTAAGAAAGAAATTAGGAAAGTGAAAAGAAGGTACGAGGTGGCTATAGCAAATGGTGAAAATAAATCCAAAGGGTTTTTACAAATATGTAAATAGCAAAAGGAGAGTGAAGGATAAAATTGGTCCCTTAGAGAATCAAGGCAGACAACTGTGTGCGGAAGATGGGGAAGATATTGAACAAGTTTTTTCTTCAGTATTCACTAGGGAGAAGGATATTGAATTGGGCAGGATAAGGGAAGCAAAAGGGGTAATTATGGAAAATGTAGGGATCAGGAATGAGGGGGTATTAAGTATATTAAGGTGGATAAGTCTCTAGGTCCCTATGGGATTTTCCCCAGGACCTTGAGGGAAGTCAGAGAAGAAACAGCAGAGGCTCTGACAGTCGTTTTTCAAAAGTTGTTAGAGAGGGCCATAGCACCAGAGGAATGGTGTATTGCACATGTGGTTCCTTTTTTTAAAAAGGGTTTGAGGAGTAAGTCTAGCAATTATAGGCCTATAAGTTTGACATCAGTGGTCAGTAAGTTAATGGAAAGTATCCTTAGAGATAATATATATAAAGATCTAGAGAGACAGGGTCTGATCAGGAATACTCAACATGGGTTTGTGTGTGGAAGGTCATGTTTTTTTCAAATCTTGTTGAATTTTTTGAGGAGGTGACTAGGAATATTGATGAGGGTAGAGCCGTAGATGTTGTCTATATAGATTTCAGTAAGGCCTTCGATAAGGTTCCGCGTGGAATGTTAGTTAGGAAGATTCAGGCATTAGGTATTAATTTTGAGATAGTCAAATGGATTCAACAGTGGCTAGAAGGTAAATACCAAAGAGTCATGGTGGATAACTGTCTTCAGGATGGAGGCCGGTAACAAGCGGTGTGCCTCAGGGATATGTTTTGGGTCCCTTGTTATTGTGGTAAACTGGATTAGTAAATATGCAGATGATACAAAGATAGGTGGAGTTGTGGATGATGAAGAAGGTTTTCAGAGATTGCAGAAGGATTTGGAATGCTTAGAAGAGTGGGTTGAAAGATGGCAGATGGAGTTTAATATTGAAAAAATTTTGGAAAAAATCAAAACAAGACATGCAATAAATGGAGGGGGCATTGAAGAATGCAGAAGAATAGAAAGATCTAGGAATAACGGTTCATCGTTCTTTGAAGGTGGAATCTCACGTGGATAGAGTGGTGAAGAAAGCTTTTGGTATACTGGCCTTTATAAATCAAAGCATAGAATATAGGAGTTAGGAAGTGATGTTGAGACTGTTCAAGGCATTGGTGAGGCCAAATTTAGAATACTGTGTACAGTTCTGGAGACCAAATTATAGGAAGGATGTCAATAAATTAGAGAGGGTGCAGAGAAGGTTTACTAAAATTTTGCCTGGATTTCAGAATCTAGATTACAAAGAAAGATGGAATAGATTAGGTCAATATTCATTGGCATCTAGAAGGTTGAGGGGGGGATTTGATAGAACTATTTAAAATTATGAGAGGGATAGATAGAGTAGATGTGAATAGGCTCTTTTCGTTGAGGGTAGGTGAGATTCAAATAACAGGTCACGAGTTAAGAGTTAGGGGGCAAAAGTTTAGAAGTAACGTGAGAGGGAACTTCTTCACTCAGAGAGTGGTGGCTGAGTGGAATGACCTTTCGGAAAAGGTGGTCGTAGTAAAGTCAATTTTATCATTTAAGGAAAAGTTGGATAGGTATATGGATGAGAGGGGATTGGAAGGTTATGGGCAAAGTGCAGGTAGGTGGGACTAGAGAAGATCACTTAGATCAGTACGGACTAGAGGCGCCGAGATGGCCTGTTTCCATATGGTAATGGTTATATGGTTATATCAATTTAATGAACAAGCATTTATCAGACTCTCCCTTGTTTGTTAATCAATTACCTTTGAATTGCCTTAAATCTTGTAGTATATGAAACCTGGCAACAATTTGTATGCAGCAAACTCCCACAAACAACAATATGATACCAACTGAATAAACTTTTTTTTGTTATGCTAGTTGAGAAATCAGTAATGGTCAGTCCACTTGAAATAATTTATCTTCTTCAGTATAGTGCCCTGGAGAAACACCAGTTAATTTTATTTTACTGCCAATATTTTATTCTTTAAATTTATTTTCAAATACTCCATGCTTGATCTATTACTCATTCTGAGAAAATAAACAAAATTCTACCATTGAAATGGTTTTGTTAAAATAAAGCCTCAGGTTCTGTGACTTCATGGATGTCTTTGGTTTAAAACTTACCAAGGTTGAAGAAATGGAGTTAACATCAGCAGTCAACACAAAATAGGAAATTACCATCACCAATTTTTCTGTCACAATGCAAATAAAGCTGTATTCTTTCAACCATTCTGAAAGATTTGCCAGGAAATCTGATTTGTTGGAGATCTGCAGTTTTTCAGCCCTTATTTACAGGTTCTGAGCTGATCACATTATAATGAGTTTATTTCGCATAGTATTAGACATCGGTGTTATTGTGAGGAAAATAAACACCGAAAATATTACTATTCATTATTTTTCAATTTAATCAGGAAGAAATTCCCCCTCATCTCTATGAAATTCCAGAAGATATACATCATTTGGAGTGTCCTTATCCTGACTTAAAGGCCTCTGCCCTAAAGGAGTTCCAGAATATAAATGCAAAGTACAAATCACAGCTAGAAGAACTCAATCATCAACTTGTGTTTGGAGACAGGTAATTAATGAATATTCAAATAACTTGTCATGAAGATAATCCACAAATAATCTTCCTGTTATATGAATGGTTAATTCATGAAAATGTAATGGATATCATTTTTTTTTAAAAGTGAAATTGGAGTCAATTTTCATTTGCCATTTTGGTTGAAGACAAGTCCATTGTTCAACTTTCTTTTAAAATCTCCTCCAGATGTTCTAAAGCTTCTACTTTAAGATAATTCCAATATATACAGTATTTAATTAATGTCTTACAATGAGTTTTGTATTAGGTCTTCAGAAAAATGTAACATTTGTATATTGCCATATTTTTATGTATTTTTCTGAAGATGTGGATAAACTGGATGTCATTTAAAGAATTCAAGATTACTTGGTACTATTAAAAACAAAACAAAATACTTGCCATGTTGGATTTGTTGACACTTGAAATAATATTTAATTTAAATAAAATACTACAAGGTCAAAATAGAACTTGAAAACAGCCATAAAGTAAATGGCAGTTTCAACATGGTGAAGAAATACAATATGCAAAAAAAAAAAGCAGCTGTATCACTGTAAACATGCAACAAATAGAAAGTTAATGTTGGGATTTTAGAAAGAAGTCAATTAGTCTCTAGCATATTCCACATAATATCAACAAATGGCTGAGAGCTCTGGCTATTTGGGTGGAATTGAAGAATGGGAAAGGGATAGTTACACATGTAGGGGTGTATTGTAGACCACTTAATGGGGAATGAGAACTAGAGGAGCAAATTTGTAAGGAGATAGCAGATATTTGTAATAAGCACAGGGTTGTGATTGTGGGAGATTTTAATTTTCCAAATATAGATTGGGAAACCTATTTTGTCAAAGGGCTGGATGGATTGGAGTTTTTAAAATGTACACAGGATAGTTTTTTACAGCAATACGTAGAGGTACCAACTAGAGAAGGGGCAATGTTGGATCAACTGTTGGGGAATGAGATGGGTCAGGTGAGGAAGGTATGTGTTTTGGAGCACTTCGGGTCCAGTGATGATAGTGCCATTAGCTTCAATGTAATTATGGAAAGGGATAGGTCAGGGGCTAAGGATGAGGTTTTCAAGTGGGGAAAAGCTAGATTTGAGGAGACGCGGAAGGATTTACAAGGAGTGGGTTGGGACAATTTGTATTGTGGGAAGGATGTAGTAGAGAAATGGAGATCTTTTAAAGATGAGATTTTGAGGGTACAAAATCTTTATATTCCTGTTAGGTTAAAAGCAGGGGCAAAAGTTTGAGAGAGCCTTGGTTTTCAAGGGATATTGGAAACTTGGTTCGAAAAAAAGAGGAAGATCTGCAATAAATATAGGAAATGAGGAAAAAAGAAATGTTAGGAGAATACATTGAATGTAAAAAGAATCGTAATAAAGAAATTAGAAAAGCTAAAAGGTACGAGATGGCTATAGCAAGCAGGTTGAAAATAAATCCAAAAGGTTTTGACAAATATGTTAATAGCAAAAGGAGAGTGAAGAATATAATTGATCCCTTGGAGAATCAGAGCGGACATCTGTGTGTGAGCCTAAAGAGATGGGGGAGATCTTGAACCATTTCTTCGGTATTCACTAAGGAGAAGGATATTGAATTGTGCAGGGTAAAGGAAGCAAAGAGGGTCATTATGGAAACTATAGTGATTAAGAAAAAGGAAGTAGTGGAGCTTTTGAAGCATATAAAGGTGGATAATTCTCCAGATCCCGCTGGGATTTTCCCCAGGACCTTGAGAGAAGTTGGTGAGGAAATAGCAGAGGCCCTGACAGTGGATTTTCAAATGTCATTAGAGCTGGGAATAGTGCCGGAGGATTAGTGTATTGCTAATGTGGTTCCTTTGTTTGAAAAGGGTTCAAGGAGCAAGCTTAGCAATTATAGGCCTGCAAGTTTGATGTCTGTGGTAGGTATATTAATAGAGAGCGTTTTTAGAGATTGTGTGTGTGTGTGTGTGTGTGTGTGTGTGTGTGTGTGTGTGTGTGTGTGTGTGTGTGTGTGTGTGTGTGTGTGTGTGTGTGTATATATATAGATATATATCTGGAGACAGGGTCTCATCAGGAACACTCAACATTGATTTGTGCGTGGAAGGTCATGTTTGACCAATCTTGTTGAATTTTTTTGAGAAGGTAACTAGGAAAGTTGATGAGGGTAGAGCAGTGGATGTTCTCTATATGGACTTCGGTAAAGCTTTCGATTATTGAAAGGTTAGTTAGGAATGTTCAGTTGTTGGGTATTAATTTTGAGATAGTCAAATGGATTCAACAGTGGCTGGAAGGGAGATGCCAGAGAGTCGTAGTGGATAACTGTTTGTCAGGCTGGAGGCCGATGACAAGCAGTGTGCCTCAGCGATCTGTATTGGGTCCTTTGCTGTTTGTCATATACATTAATGATCTGGATAATGGATTGTTAAATTGGATTAGTAAATATGCATTTTAAAATAGGTGGAATCGTGGATAATGAAGAAGGTTTTCAAAGATTGCAGAGGGATTTGGACTGCTTAGAAGAGTGGGCTGAAAGATGGCAGATGGAGTTTAATGTTGAGAAGAGTGAAGTGCTTCATTTAGGAAGGAATAATCAAAACAGGAATCGCGTAGTAAATGGGAGGGCATTGAGGAATGCAGTGGAGCAGAAAGATCTAGGAATAACGGTGCATCGTTCCCTGAAGGTAGAATCTCATATGGATAGGGTGGTGAAAAAGGCTTTTAGTATGCTGGCCTTTTTAAATCAAAGCATAGAATACAGGAGTTGGGAAGTGATGTTGAGACTGTTCAAGGCATTTGTGAGGCCAAATTTAGAGTACTGTATGCAGTTCTGGTCACTGAATTATAGGAAGGATATCAACAAGGTAGAGAAAGTGCAGAGAAGATTTACGAAAATGTCACCTGGGTTTCACAATCTAGATTACAAAGAAAGATTGAGCAGATTAGGTCTTTATTCTTCGCAGCGCAGAAAATTGAGGAGGGAATTTGATAAGAGATATTTAAGATTATGAGGAGGATAGATAGAGTTGATGTGGATAGGCTTTTTCCATTGAAAGCAGGAGAGATTGAAACAAGAGGTCATAAATTAAGAGTTAAGGGGAAAAAATTTAGAAGTAACATGAGGGGGTACTTATTCAGTCTGAGAGTGGTGGCTGAGTGGTGGCAGTGTCCATTTTGTCATTTAAGGAAAAATTGGATAGGTATGTGGATAGGAGGGGAATGAAGTATTATGGGCATGATGCAGGTAGGTGGGACTAGAGGAGAGTACTTAGTTCGGTGTGGACTAGAAGGGCCAAAATGGCCTGTTTCCATACTGTAATATTTATATGGTTATTCAGCAAAGACTGTAGACCAGACATCATTCCCAATTTTATTCTTGAGATTTCTCCTCCAGAATTAGCAATGACTCCAGCCAACAGTGGCATCTGCCCGACGATGTGTAAAATTGTTCAAAAATATCATGTTAACAAAAAGCAGGACAAATCCAATCTGACTACTTACAATCCCCATCAGTCCAATCTGACTACTTACATCCGCATCAGTCCAATCTGACTACTTACAATCCCCATCAGTCCAATCTGACTACTTACATCCCCATCAGTCCAATCTGACTACTTACATCCCCATCAGTCGAATCTGACTACTTACAATCCCCATCAGTCCAATCTGACTACTTACATCCCCATCAGTCCAATCTGACTACTTACATCCCCATCAGTCCAAACTGACTATTTACATCCCCATCAGTCCAATCTGACTACTTACATCCCCATCAGTCCAAACTGACTATTTACATCCCCATCAGTCCAATCTGACTACTTACATCCCCAGCAGTCCATTCTGACTACTTACAATCCCCATCAGTCCAATCTGACTACTTACAATCCCCATCAGTCCAATCTGACTACTTACATCCCCATCAGTCCAATCTGACTATTTACATCCCCATCAGTCCAATCTGACTACTTACATCCCCATCAGTTTAATCTGACTATTTACATCCCCATCAGTCCAATCAGACTACCTACAATCCCCATCAGTCCACTCTTGACTACTTACAATCCCCATCAGTCCACTCTTGACTACTTACATCCCCATCAGTCCAATCTGACTACTTACATCCCCATCAGTGTGGCTGGAGCCATACATTGCATGGAGAAAGGTAGTTGTGGTTGTTGGATGTCAATTATCCCAGCCCCTAGATATTATTAAAAAGCACCCTCAGAGAGGTGTCCTCAAGCCCAGCCATCTTCAGTTGTTTCATCAATGACCTTGCTTCCATGATAGGATCTGAAAGGGGTAGGGTTCACTGATCATTGCAACTCCTTTGCGAATGAAGCAGCTCATGTCAGCATTCAACAAGACCTAGCTAACAGTCAGGCATTTTCTGACGAAGGGCAAATAACATTCACGCCAAAAAAGTTCAAGGTAATGATCATTTCCAATAAGAAGTTCAAGGTAACGTTCATTTCCAATAAGAACATAAGATAAAGGAGCAGAAGTAGGCCACTCAGCCCATCGAGTCCACTCTGCCACAACCTCATGAGCTGATCCATTTCCCCACTTAGCCCCACTCACCTGCCTTCTCCCTATAACCTTTGAAATCTTGACTATTCAGATACACCCAATGAAGGCAGTGGTAATAAATTCCAGAGGTTCACTACTCTCTGGCTAAAGAAACTCTGTTTTAAGTGGGTACCCTTCAATCCTGGAGTTCTGCCTTCTTTTCCAAGAATCCCCTACCATGGGAAACAACTTTGGGACATTCAAGATTAGAACAGATCCATGTTGTTGCTCAGACAAGAGCTGCTATGCTTCAACACCAATCTCTCAAAACACTTCACTGTGGATGTGAGTGCCACTGGTTGATAGTCATTTAGGCACTCTTCTTGTGCACCAGTACAATTGAAACCTGTTTGAAACAGATGGGTACCACACCCTGCCTGAATGAGATGTTGAAGATATCTGTGAATACATTGGAAAATTGGTCAGTACATGTTTTCAGTACTTGGCCGGGTACTCCATCCAGACTGGATGATTTCCTTGGATTTATTCGGAAGGCAGCCTGCACATCATCCTTGGATATTGACGGTCGAGGATTATCAGGGGACATAGGGGTGCTCAGTGGTTCTACCTCGTTCTAGTGGTCAAATTGAGTGTAGAAGACATTATGTTTATCTGGGAGTGATGCTTTGCTGTCTCCTATCACACCAGATTTGGTTTTGTAGCAGATTATGTCATTTAGGCCCTGCCACAGCTGATGGGTATCCTTCGTTGTTTCCATTCTCATCCAGAATCTCCATCACCCCTGAGTTCGTTATTGTCAGAGTACATACATGACATCACATACCACACCAACATTCTTTTTCTTGTGTAGTGATCTGGATCTCTACAGATCTCAGCAGATCTAGATTTCATTGTTCATCCAGGGCTTCTGATTGGGAAAACACCAAATGATTTGGTGGGGACACACTTGTTCACATCTGTTTTGATAAAGTATGTAATGGCCCTGAAGATCTTTAGCTGTGTTCTTGAACACCACCTAACCGTAGAACCATAGAATGCTACAGCATGGAAAACAGGCCATTTGGCCCTTTTAGTCTGTGCCAACCATTACTCTGCTAGTCTCAATGACCTGCTCCCATTCCATAATTCTCTATACCTCTCCCATCCATGTATCTATCCAATTTATTCTTACAACTCAAGATTGAGTCTGCATTCACCATGTCAGATGACAACTTGTTCCACACTCCCCACTCTCTAAGTGAAGAAGTTCCCCCTCATGTTTCCCCTAAACCTTTCCCTTTTCACCCTAAAGCCATGTCCTCTCATACTTATCTCCCCAAATCTGTGGAAAAAGCCTACTTGCATCCATTCTGCCTGTACTTCTCATAATCTTGTAAACCTCTATCTAATCTCCCCTCATTCTTCTTTCCAAGAAATAATGTCCTGACCTGTTTAATGTTTCCCTAGAACACAACTCCTGAAGACCTGGCAACATCTTAGTAAATCTTCTCTGCACTCTTTCAATCTTACTAATCTTCTTTGGCTTGGCTTCGCGGACGAAGATTTAAGGAGGGGTAATGTCCACGTCAGCTGCAGGCTCGTTTGTGGCTGACAAGTCCGATGCAGGACAGGCAGACACGGTTGCAGCGGTTGCAAGGGAAAATTGGTTGGTTAGGGTTGGGTGTTGGGTTTTTCCTCCTTTGTCTTTTGTCAGTGAGGTGGGCTCTGCGGTCTTCTTCAAAGGAGATTGCTGCCCACCGAACTGTGAGGCGCCAAGATGCACGGTTTGAGGCGATATCAGCCCACTGGCGGTGGTCAATGTGGCAGGCACCAAGAGATTTCTTTAGGCAGTCCTTGTACCTCTTCTTTGGTGCACCTCTGTCACGGTGGCCAGTGGAGAGCTCGCCATATAACACGATCTTGAGAAGGCGATGGTCCTCCATTCTAGAGATGTGACCTACCCAACGCAGTTGGATCTTCAGCAGCATGGATTCGATGCTGTCGGCCTCTGCCATCTCAAGTACTTCGATGTTAGGGATGAAGACGCTCCAATAAATGTTGAGGATGGAGCGGAGACAACGCTGGTGGAAGTGTTCTAAGAGCCGTAGGTGATGCGGTAAAGGACCCATGATTCGGAGCCGAACAGGAGTGTGGGTATGACAACGGCTCTGTATACGCTAATCTTTGTGAGGTTTTTCATTTGGTTGTTTTTCCAGACTCTTTTGTGTAGTCTTCCAAAGGGGCTATTTGCCTTGGCGAGTCTGTTGTCTATCTCGTTGTCGATCCTTGCATCCGATGAAATGGTGCAGCCAAGATAGGTAAACTGGTTGACCGTTTTGAGTTTTGTGTGCCCGATGGAGATGTGGTGGGGGGCTGGTAGTCATGGTGGGGAGCTGGCTGATGGAGGACCTCAGTTTTCTTCAGGCTGACTTCCAGGCAGTTTCTGCAAAACAGGACGTCAAGCGCTGAAGAGCTGGCTCTGAATGGGCAACTAAAGCGGCATCGTCTGCAAAGAGTAGTTCACGGACAAGTTGCTCTTGTGTCTTGGTGTGAGCTTGCAGGCGCCTCAGATTGAAGAGACTGCCATCCGTGCGGTACCGGATGTAAACAGCATGTTCATTGTTGAGGTCTTTCATGGCTTGTTTCAGCATCCTTCCTGTAATTAGGCATCCAGAACGGCACACAATATTCCAAATTTGTCCTCACCAATATCTTTAAAAACTTCAACATAACAGTCCAAACTCCTTTTTCTACACTAGTCTCCCTCAGGGGCTGAGGGAATATCATATCCGGCCCAGGGGATTTGTCTACTTTTATTCGCTGTAAGGCTGCAAGCACCTCCTCTTTAATTTCCATATGTTCCATGACACTTCTGTTTGTTCCCCTTCCTTACTTATGCACTATGCCACTGACAGGCAAATCCTGTAATAATTCTTCAGCTTCCTGCAGCTGCCTTCAACTCTCCTGATCTCTGAGACCTCTCTTTTTAGGTTCTCTCTGTATAAAGAAAGAAGGAGCACAGCCTGATGATCTGACTTGCAAAAATGTGATCTTGGGAAAGAAGGATAGGCCTTTCTTATCTTAATGTAGCAGTGATCATGTGTGCTGGGACCTCTGTTACATAAAGTTACGTGCTGGTGGTAATTGAGCAGGGTTTTCTCGAGACCGGCCTGGTTAAAGTCATAAACTATGATTTGTAGTGTGTCAGCGTGGCCATCTCTTTTTTTACTGACCACATCATGCAGTTCCACAAGTGCCTGTTTGTTATCAGCTTCAGGAGGGATATAAATGGATGAGAATCGCTGATGAGAACACTCGAGATAGATAAAAGGGTCTGTATTTAATTGAAATGTTCTCTAAAGCCATGGAGCACAAAGTCGACATGACCCCAACATCTGTGCACCAGCCAGTGTTAACTAAAAAGCGCACACCACCGCCCCTTTGCCAGATCCATTCTGAATAGTGAAACCCTCTGGTCTGATTGCAGCGTCTAGAGTGTTCTCTGTTAGCCAGGTCTCAGTTCAGCAAACAACCGTGATTTGTCTCACCTGTCTCTGGTAAAGCACCTTCGCGCCAAAGTCATCTATTTTCCAATGACTGAAATTGGCCAGTAGTAAGGATGATAGGGGAGGTCTCCGCCCCCGCCCCCGCCCCCGCCCCCGCCCCCGGGCTTCAGGTTTGGATCCTAGCCCTTGTACCACATTTCTGGCTTTGACCTTGGTGGTGGCCTGGCCTTTTAAGGTGTCTGTATTCCAGCTGGCAAAGATCATTAATTTGGTTCAGCTGCTGTATGCTGTTGATTGCAGTGAAAGGAGGTCAGAAGGTGAGTATTTAAAGGAAGAGATAGTATAGATGTCTGCAGCCTGCGGAAATTCACTGCTGATTGCCGGTACCATTTTAAAAAATGCTATCCAATCATTAACATCCAACGTGAAAAGAAGTGGCCCCAACATTGACCCCTGTGGAATACCAATGATAATCAGTAGCCAATCAGAACCAGATCCCTTTTTTCCCCACTCTGCTTCTGGCCAATCAACCAATACCATACCTATGCTGATATCTTTTTAGTAATTCCATGGGCCCTCATCTTGCTTAGCCACCTCATGCGTGGCACCTTGTCAAAGGCCTTTTGAAAATCCAAATGTACAACATCCACTCCATCTCCCTTGTCCAGCCTGCTTGTGGTTTCTTCAAAAAAATTGGAGTAGGTTTGACAGGCAAGGTTTTCCATTTGCGAAACCATGCTGACTTTGACCTATCTTGTCATGCACCTCCAGGTACTCCGTAACCTCATACTTGATAATCAACTTCCCAACCATCCATATGAAAGTGACCTTTTCAATTTTCCACTCCTTCAGAACCATGCCAGAATCTATGAAATCTTGGAAGATTGTTATTAATGCCTCTACATTCTCTATCGGTACTCCTTTCAGAACCCGAGAGTGCACTCTATCTGGTCCTGGAGACGTATCTACCCTTAGACCATTCAACTTCCCAAGCAATTTCTCTCCGGTAATCATGCCTGCACTTGCCTCTCTTCCCTGACACCCTTGAAAGTCTGGTATATTGTGAATTTCTTCCACAATGAAGACTGGTGCAAAATAGTCATTCAGTTCCTCTGCCATCATCTTGTCTCCCATTATAAATTTTCCAGCATTATACGAAGTTCATATTTTCCTTCCTACTGGCTTTCCTTGTTGTCTTCTGTACGCTTTGAAATGCTTCCCAGTCCTATCTCTTCCCACTAATTGTTGCTTCATTGTCTGCCCTTACTTTTGCTTTTACTTTGGCTCTAACTTCTCTTGTCCGTCACAATTCTCTCATTTTATTTTCCTTTCAAATATTTCTTCATTTTTGGAATACACCTGTTCTACATTTTCCTTATTTGTCACAGAAACTTCAGCCATTGCTGCTCTTCCGACCTCCCTGTAAAGGTTAAAACCTGTGTTTTGCTTCTAGCAAATTTGTGCCTATCCCTTTAAGGAATAAGAATTGCCCGTAGTGTTACTATAGTTACTATATCATCTTAATCATCTCTTATTATCATTTTATATCATTATGTTATTTAAAGTAGCCAAATGCTTTGTTTATTCATCATTATGAAAACCTTGATGCAAAGTTACACAAAATATTTATCCATTTATATCAATGAGTTAAAGCTATATAAATCTGCATCTACAGAGTTTGATTTGTTGAATTGATAAGATGGTAATTTGGAATATCATCGCTTATGTTTCTGTGAAGATGACATGTTTTGAAATTAGCAAATAATATAACATGGAAAGTATCATCTATACTCCCTGCTAGTATGCCTTTCAAATCAACTTTTTCCAGTTCCTTTCTCATAGCCCTCATTATTTCACTGGTATACTGACACATCTGATTTTACGTTCTCCATCTGAAACTGCAGAGTGAATTCTATCTTATTCTGATCACTGCCTCCTAAGGGTTCCCTTGCCTTCAGCTCCCTCATCAACTCTAGATTACTACACAATACCCAATCCAGAATTACTATTTCCCTGGTTGTCTCAGCAACAAGCTGTTCTAAGAAGCTATCCTGATGTCATTGGATAAATTCCTTCTCTTGGGGATCCAGCTCTAATCTGATTTTCCAAATTAACCTGCATATTACAATTCCCCATGATTGTTGTAACATTGCCCTTTTTAAATGCCTTCTCTATCTTCCTGGCCACATCCTGGCTACTGCTTGCAGGTCTGTATACAACTCCCATCAGGGTCATTTTGCCCTTGCACTTTCTTGATTTTACCTATATGGATTCTCTATCTTCTGATCCAATGTCTCCCCTCTCCAAAGTTTTAATTCCATTATTAACCAGAACAATCCTACCCCTTCTGTCTATCTTCCTGTCCTTTTAATACACTGTGTATCCACGTTATTTAGTTCCCCACTATTGCCTTTTTTCAGCCAAGATTCAATGATGGCCACAATATCATACCTGCTGACTTCCAGCTACTCTACTAGATCATCAATCTTATTTCTTATATTGTGGGCATTTAAATACAAGACCTTCAGTGCTGCATTCATCACCCTTTTCAATTTTGTTTCCGAAGTATCCCCAGTTAAACCTTTAATCTTAAACTTACAGTTTTGCCCTATTAGCTGCCCATTCTTCCTCACAGTCTTGCTGCATAGTGTATCTACTTGTGTAGTTTCTGCTCTATTCACTGCTCTGTCATTCTGGTTCCCATTCTCCTGCCAAATTAGTTTACTACCCCCCCTACCCCTCCAGTTATAGCAAACCTGCTCACCAGGATATTTCTCCCCCTACCATCTGCAATCCTCCTTATTGTGCAGAAGAGATCCCAATGATCCATGAATCGGATCCTCCTTCCCTGCACCAAAAAAAGGAAAGTGTGTCCATCTATCCTTGACATTCAATGGTTTAATCATTGCTCAGACTACTAATGTCACCATTGAGCAGAAACTCAACTGGACTAGCCACATAATTACGGTGGCTGCAAAAGCAGGTTAGGAGGCTGAGTATCTTTCTGATTCTCAAGGGTTGGGATGGGCAACCTTTTTTTAAAAACTCACATTCCACCTTAAATGTTCCCTATGCCATAAGTGCTCTGTGATTATTAATGGATTGCTTAAGGTGGTATGTGAATGGAAAGAAAAAGGTTTGAAAACCACTATTTTAATCGTACCTAATTAATTCATTGTGGTATGGTTTCATGACTCCAAAGGAAATGGGCCAAAGACAATTTTTCTCAAGCAAAATATTTCAGTAACTATTGGGCTCTTAACCTTCCCTTCCCACTCACATACCACCTTAAGCAACCCCTTTACTAACTTACTAATGTGAGTTTTTTTTAAAAATAAGGTTTGCCATCCCTGCTCAAGGGCTTTCAATAGGTTTCAATTCCGGAGCATAATGGAATACTCGGTGCTTGCTTCGATGTGTGCAGTTCCAACAGCTACCACATTCAGGATTAAGCAGTAAGCTTGACTGAGATCCCACAAGTGCTCCTTTCCACCCCCCACCCCCCAACCAAGCATTAATTCCCTCTACCACCAATGTAAAATGGCTGTGGTGTGTGTAATGATCCATAGTACAATGTTCTCAGCTAATAGGATGAATAACATTGTTTGTGAAATAGAGAGGTCATTGCTAAAAATTACCACTGAATTTAGCAGAAAAAAGCATTGTGCCATATTTGTAGATTTAATGCAAAGGTAGTTTATTGATCTTTGCAGAGAAGAAAGATGAAGACTTGGCAAGTTCACCCTATTATGTTTATGTGCATTATCTAAAAGCCACACTTTGTTAACCCTTCTCCAGTAATCGTTTTATGCATTCATTCTCTGTTTGCCCTTTAAAACATCTTCATCTGTTCCCCTACAATATTGGCACCTGTCAATTTCTTATAATGTCATGCTTTTTCTCATGATTGTTCAGTGTGCATTAGTACTGTTACTCAAGAATCTCTTTTCCTGTGCCTTATGGAAAAAGATAACTGAGAAAATGAGGGAATGCTGAAGTCCTTGAGATCGCCCTATCATCTGTTCAGAGGAGTGGCAGTGGACATTACTGGAATGTTACAGTAGAGACACATGAGATTGCAGATCCTATAATCTTGAGAAAAAAAATCAAACTGCTGCAGAAACTCAGGGTCCCAGGTAGGATCTGGTTTGGCAGAAGGATGGTTATGTTTTAGATTGCATCAGGAAATTTAGATTACTTGCCTGTCAGAGGTGAAGAAATGGGGATCTATCTGATCATTAACTGATAGGTTATACAGCATGTAATCAAGCCCTTCAGCCTAACTTGCTTAGGCTGACCAAGGCATCTTCCTGAGCTTGTCTCACTTGCCTGCATCTGACCCATATCCCTCTTAACCTTTTCCATCCATGTACCTGTCCAAATGCCTTTTAAATGTTATGACTGTACCTGCACTAGCACTGGTATCTTGTCCCAAATACTGAGCACCCTGTATGGAAAAGACTTGCCTCTCAGGTGCAAACTGGTGTCCTTTTTCCCTGAGTCCTGAGAAAAAGACTGCAACCTTTCACCTTATCAATGCTCTTTATGATTTTACAAACATCTATAAGATCACCATGATAAACAGTCCCAGCCTATTCAGACTCTTCTAACAATCCTGGCAACATCCTTCTGTATATTCTATAGGAAATATTAATAAGGAAAGTGAATGGGAAGTTCATTTATGATGCAATTATATCAGTACAACCCAATGAAACAGCGTTCTCTGGTCCTCAAACAAATGATACATATGCACAGTACTTGTATACAAATATTTGTATAAGCAGTTCATCTGTCGTTCAGCAGTCTACTGTGCGTTGAAGAAGCTGTTTTTCAGCTTGGTGTTCTCTCTCTGATACTCCTGTAACTTTTTCCCGACGGGAGTAGATGAAAGATGGTGTGAGTGGGTTGGTAAGAACCCTCACTGATTTTGCGAGCCCTCTTTAGACAACAATCCCAGTAAATCCCATTGATAGGGGGCGGGAAGGGAGATCCTAGTTACCCTCTCTGCGGCTCATAATCCTGTGGATTAACCTCCAATCTGATGCTCTACAGCAACTATACCACACTGTGATGCAGCCAGCCAGGATGCTCTTAATAGTTGACTGGATAGTAACTAGTAGCCTGCTTGTCTTAGTCTTTTCAGGAAGTGCAGTCGCTGTTGCACCTTCCTACCAACTTAGAAGATATTTTAGGTCATTTCTTAAGTGGAATCTGAAGAACTTGGTGCTCTCTACACTCTCCTCTATTGAGCTGTTATGTGTAGTGGAGGGTGGTTGGCCCTGATCCTCTGTGTTGAATCCCAGCAAGAACAGCTTCTCCATGAGATTCAGGGGTAAGATCGTATTAAACGCCGCACTGAAGTCAATGAAGAGCATCCTGCTATATGTGGCACCTTTCTCCAGGTGGGACAGGATGGAGTGGAGAAACAAGGCAAAAACATCATCAGTTTTGTCTATAAGTGAATTATATGGGTCCAGTGCCTCTGCAAGGTGCATTTTGATGAATTCCACCATAAGACGCTTGAAGCATTTCAGAATGGTGAAGGTCAGTGCCACTGAGTGGAAGTCATTGAGGATTGGTACTGTCACCCAGGATAATGGTAGCTGTCTTGAAACTCCCAGAGACTATGGTCTGCTGCAGTGACGTGTTACAGATGTCCATAAGGACTTCCATGAGTTGGTCTGCAGAATCCCACAGTACCTAACTGGGTATGTTATCTGGTACTGCTGGCTTATGGGGGCTTACCTTGGATAGAGTTCTTACCTTGGCTATGGCTATGCATGGAGCATGTTCATCAGGCGGAGATGAAACTTACATTGGCTTCAGCGTGTTCTTCACAGGCATAGAAGGTGTTCAGTCTGTCTAGAAAAGGGCATCATTGTCTTTGAATCACAAGGTTGTCTTGTGGTCTGTTATGGTCTTGATCTCTTGCTGGTGTTATACAACTGAATATGGATCTTCTGTGCTTACTGACATTTTGCCTTCCAAATTACACAAGAGAGTTCAGCCCTAGCTGATCTTAGTGCCATCTTGTCTCCTGTTCTGTGTCCAACGGTGGTTTCTGTTTAGTCTTGGTCATGTAGCATTTAATGTTCGTGATATCCTTGATGCAATTGTTAATGTAGCCAACACTAAGCTCATGTACTCCTTGATGTTTATGTGGCCATTGTAGGTGGCAAGTCAATAAATTTAATTGGTGTTCCCATTGTCCAGATGTAGTAGATAAGGTTGTCCATTATCTCCAGCCCTTTTCATCCTGGCTATTGAACTATTAGCTGAATTTATCCACCAAGATCTAGACACAAAATAATTCAGGGCTAACCAGGAAGGACATAAAATCAATATTTTTGCTGACAATGTTCTGAAATATATGATAGACCCAGTGAGTTCATTACAAAAATTGCTATCTAAATTGGAAATTTTTGGACTTTCTCAAGCTATAAAGTTAATTGGGATAAAAGCAAAGTTATGTCATTTACAGGTGGGAATTATGATCATGTTAAAAGAGACTCAATTTAAGAGGACCCCAAAACCCAGCAGCAATAGAAACTCACCAAGACAAATGGTTACTTAAACAAAAGTTGCTTTTAATTTTCTTTAAACATAAAAATAGGATCAAACTTTAACTTATTACTATTAACTTAACCCCCTTCTAATTCTAATCACACATGTATGTAATGTGTATATGTTCAGGAAAGTTCTTTGCTTTAATCGTTCACTTCTCCAAGTTCACTGGTATCAGGCAATTCTTATACTGTTTACCAGAATTTAACATTTATGAATCTTCACCAGACTCTGGTGCTTAAAGGTAAATGGTTACTGCTCAGGAAGGTTCTTGTTGGTTTCAGAGGAAGATTTGTTGCTCATTGGACACAAACAAACTGATTTCCTCCAATCAGTCACTTCAGTGTCTTGCTGAAAAAACTCGCCCCATTGTGGGTTTTCCAAATGATAACCTCTTCTTTCAGTTCACTACAGAGTTCCTCTTGTTTCAGGAGAAACACTATAGCCAACCATTTCCTCTTGTAAGGACTACAAGGATTTTGAACAGGCTGAACTCAGAACCTGTCTTCAAAATGGAGTTTTCAACAAGCCTGCCAGCTTGCCATGTTACAGTCTAAAAAGCTTCTGCAGAACTCTGTTCTCTCTCTCTAAGAGAAGAATCCTGTTTTCTTTTCCTGTTTTCTTTCCTCTCTCTCTCTCTCTCTCTCTCTCTCTCTCTCTCTCTCTCTCTCTCTCTCTCGTAAAAACCAGAACCCCTCCCAAGGCTCAAAATCTCCAAATCCAATCCTTGAAAGATCTTTATCAGTACTTGAGCCTGGACTTTGTTCCATTTGCACCTACTTCTGAATTTTGCAAGACTGGTGCCTGCATGTCTAGCTTTAGCAAAGCTCTTGCATTTTAAATGAAATGTGAAGTATAAGTATCTGTTTGTGAAGTGACCTACACTAAATTCCCCACAATCTATCTCTTTTAAAAACATTTTTATATAATATATAATATTACCTGTAACAAATGGGATAAAATATTTAAGTGTTAAGACAAAATTTATACAAGTTGAATTATCTTCCCTTGCTTTGGAAAATTTAGGATGATTTAAATAAATGGAAAACTCTTCCTATTACTTTGATTGGAAGGGTCAATTCTATTAAAATGAATACATTGCCTAAATTACAATATCTTTTCCAAAATCGACCTATTTTAGTACCACAACAATTCTTTAAATAAATTTATTAAGAAGTTTCCCAGTGTCTCTATTGATAAATTAACCTGGAACTGGTCCCAGACTTTAAAAAAAATTATTGTCTGCATTTCCCTCTTGATGCATGTTCCTTTCCCCATACCTGTTAATTTTATAATTGTTAGATTCTGAGTGTTCACAGTATCTTGCTCTTTGTACTATCAAAATATGCAATTTCTAGGAACTTGAATTAATTACAAACTGCACACCATTAACCTGATGGCAGATTTACGTGACTATGAACCTCTAAAGGATTTCTATTTTCTTACTTCTAACATGTTCAAGTCACATCAGGACGTGGTCAGAGGAGTCTCTTCAAAAAATAATCTTATGAGGCTTGAGTTAATTGTCAGCAAATGTACCTTTAACTCATGGTAAATAGCCCTGACTAATATTTTTATCTCAATATGCCATAAGGAATTGAGAACTTTGAAATTAATATTCCAAATAGATGGTGAACTGAAAGGAAATGCTGAAGAAGCAGTTAAATACAAATAGAAACAAAATGCAGTTTGAATGTAACTGTATTCTTGCTTTCTGTGATGTGTATCAGTATGATTTATAAGCCAACATAATTTTTTTGAATTGGATTATTTATTGTCATGTGTTATAATAGAGTGAAAAACTTTTTTGCATGAGGCTTGAAGTGAAATTATATTGTCATGGTAAATATCGGTACATGTGTTTTATAAAGGTTTTCAGAGAATGAAGCTATTATGAAATTTCAGCACCTCTTGGTTAATTTCCCTGACATGTACAAACTCTTCAATTGCTGCTCAGCTCTCACTGGTTGGTTTCATAAAATATGTGGACTGAAATTGAATCATAGAATCTATGTTATGATCACAATACCCAAATGATTAATATATGGTACTGTAGTCTTTTTATGAAATATCTGTTGCCTGCAGCAAATAAGAATATATATATATATATATATATATATAAAATGACAATGAACTTATAACAATTGGTACAATCTATGTGACAATAAATTATGATTGTCATATTAGAATTGACAGCATGGTACAAACATTTGATGGCTGGAACATTTATATTGCTTCAAGATTTGTCTTGGACCTGGTATAGGGCATAACATCTCTATTGTAACAGGTGCAAATTTAGAGCAGTCAAAAAAACTGATTTCTGATATTCTTTGCATTGAATAGATGGACCTTGGGTACTGATACCTAACCTCTTATTCATGAATTAGGGTAACAATTAAAAAAGAGCCCTCCAGAAAATTAGTGCCTCTTTTATTTCAAGAAGTTGAATCAGAGATTTGGGCTGAAAGCCTTCCATTAGCAACAGATTGAAAACCCTGGTTCTGCTACCATTACTGCAGCACAAGTTGAGTTTCTATGTTCTTTCCCAGATTAAAGACCTTATAATATAGTTGGCATAGACTTGGGTTACAATAGATCTGGGTTAACTTACAACTCCAAATGAATCCATTATTTCAGGAACAATGTATATATTAATATGAGACATTACAATTGGAAAAATCTAATTCAGTGATTTTCAAACTGCCCCCCTCCCCGCCCAAACTCACATTTGCTCACAATCACTAAGCCATAATTGCTCTGTGATTAGTAAGGGGTTGCTTAAGGTGGTATGTGAGTGGAAAGGGAAGGTTGAGAACTACTGCTCTAGACCCAATTGTTACTGAAATATTTTGCCTGAGAAAATTGTCATTGGCCCATTTTATTTTGAGTTATGAAACCATGCACATAACGAATCAATTAGGTATGATTAAAACAGCGGTTTTCAAATTTTTTCTTTCCACTCGCATACCGCCTTACTAATCACAGAGCACCTATGGCATAGGGAATACTTAAAGTGGTATGGGAGGTTATGGGAGCAGTTTGAAAACCACTGATCCAATTTATCCATCCTGCCTCCAAAAATTGTGTTGCTTTTTACATTCTTAAAATCATTTTCTGCATTTGGAAATCAACACTCAAAAAAGTTGATTTTTTTTTGTCAGAAACTTTTATCACCTCATGGTAGCCCCTCTGCCCCAAACAACCAAGCATAAATCTTACAGGGCAAAACAAGAAAACTTGAATCTTGAGGATTTTGATTGATCTCTGCAAATTTTTGCAGAAGAAACTTGGTAGTCACTTCACTGGAAGATTAAAAATGTGTGAAGGAACCCAAGCAAAGTTTCTTAGAGACATACAGGGATCAGAATTAACTGAGAATCTCTCTGTGGAAAATTTTGCCGATTGTCCCATGGCTCCTATTTACTAAAAATTGAGAAAGTACACGTTGATTGTTTTCTTTTGCTATGTTATAGTTATAATTAAGTATCCTTTTGCATTTACAATAATTAGCATATCTGTATTTTAGGAATTGCGGTTGGAATGAAGAAGAACATGGGACTTTTCAAGTTGTTGTGAATCAGTATTCTCACGAGACACAGAATCGAAACGTGCTTTATCTGGACATGATGATGAGGCTGCTACCACATAAATCTAAACAAGATATGGTTAGTCGTTTAGGAGAAGGAAGATATCTGTATGGTTTCAAAATATTATTTAGAAATAGTTTTCTCTTTATTTGGGTAAGCAGTATGCAATTGCTTTAGTTCCCTAAATTGTCAAATTTTCAACAAATGACTAGATTGGAACACAGACACAAGAGACTGCAGATGCTGGAGTCTAGAGCAAAAATCAAACTGCTGGAGGAACTCAGCAGATCTGTGGAGGAAAAAGGAATTATCAAAGTTTTGGGCCCAAACTCCTTGTCAGGACTGAGAGTGCAGAGGGAAGATGATCAATGTAAAGAAGTTAGGGGGATGCAGAGACTAGTAGGTTGAAAAGTGAAGACGAGGGAAACTCTTCTGATTGGAAGCACAAATTGTGAGAGTAGAAGTCCTGGAAACAGAGGAAATGCATGAGAAGGCTTCTTTGACCATGTTTTCTGAAAAAGGAGGACATTTCAGATGTCCTGGAATGGAGGGCTTTGAGATCAGATGTGCTAGAGATGGAAAAACTGGGAGAAATGGATGGGATTCCAACAAGAGATAGGATAGGATATGTAGTCTAGGTTGCTGTGGGAGTCTGGGTTTATTGTAAATGTTAATGCACAGTTTGTTTCCTGAGAAGGATGCAGAAACATCCAGAAAAGGAAGAGAAATGTTCAAAATGATCCAAGTGAATTTGAGAGTGGCATGGAAGTTTGTAGTAAAGGTGATAAAATTGCTGAGTTCCACATAGATGCAGAAAGCAGCACAAATGCAGTTGTTGAGTTGGAGAAATGGTTAGGGAATAGTCCCAGAGAAGATGGTTCCACATAACCAATGAAAAGACAGGCATAGCTGGGGCAAAGTCATTGAAACTGAAGAAGCAAGCAAAGATCTATAAAACCAAATTGGCTTAACCAATTGTGGATGAAACTCTAAAGTGGTATAAAAAATAATAAATAGTGATATAAAATTGCAGTAAATGATTTTGAGAATAAAATCTGGAGGTTTCTATCATTGCAGCATTTTAACAATTTCACTGTCTCCAAACTGTTGCCAAGCACAGGGATCGTGAGATTAGCACCATTTCTAAATTCCAAGTTGACAAGGAAACATATAGCTGTTCATTCACCTTTGCTGGATCTGAATCTTGAAATGCTGTGAGAGGGCTTTGAACAGCAACAGTTGAAAAGACGGTTCCTCATCACCTTCCAAGGGCAACTGGCTTTGGGCAATAAACAATGGTCTTGTGGCAACATTTGTGTAAAATAATTTTAAAAAATCAATTTATTACTGGCCATATATAATGGAAGATTTATGTCAGAACATTAAATTAGAGCTTACACATTGTTTAAATCACCCTTTGACGAGGTGTGCAGTTTTGGTCACGAAGATACAATGGGAGATGGAAATTCGGAAGATAATGCAAACCCTGATGCTAAGACTTTCTCTTTTCATGGTTAAGTGGGTCAAATGAGCATGTTTCATCATTTGCTGAATATAATAGTTCTTATGACTATCCCTAATCTGAAACATTTGAACCCTCTTTTTGTTTTACTGATTGTTGCTGTTGTTTCATTGATAAATGTATTGCAACCATATCACATCTTATTGGCTGACTGAATGTTTTCGAAGGCATTTTGTCACTGCACTCCTTTATCATCTGCATGTAGCCTGGTTGCTTAATATATTACTAAAGTAGTCCTGGATAATGTCTACTGTAGTGATCAAAGGATTGTTATACCTGATCTGAGCATGTTGGCATGCAAAGGCTCTGAGAGAACAGGATAAGAAGGCAGAATTCATATTTACAAAAGTAAAATTTGAAACTAATCTCAAATTGCAAATGTATTTGGGAACACTAAAAAGAAGTCTTGATTCCTTTTAACATGAAATTTGCTGTCAAAATGACTGTGTTCTTTAAAACCTCTAAGTTGAGGCAGCTAATTCCTACATTAGCAATATCTATTTTACATTATTATATCATTAAATCATAGAATTGTTCTGGCATGGAAGATCATTGATGGTATCAATGTCAGCTGGGAGAGGTAAGCAAGAAAATCTGCAAAAGGTGGGGGTCTAGTGCAGACGGACTCAGGCCTGAAATATTGACTGCCTATGGATGCCACGTGACCAACTGAATTTCTCCAGCACCTTTGTGTATTGCAGCTCCTGATGGAGCAATCCCATCAGTCTTATTCTCCCTAGTCCTAGGAGTTATTTTCCCTCAAGTTCCTGTCCAATTACTCTTTGAATGCATTGATTAATTATGTTTACACCACCTTTGCAGGAACTGATTTCCAGATCCTATTACCTTCTGTTAACAATATATCCTCACATCTACAATATCTCTTTGTCTAGAATTTTAAATTTGTGTCACCTGGACTTGGTTATAAAAGGCCAAGAATCCCCATCCATGATAAATTAAATGCTTTAAGCCTGTGCAGCAATCTTTGTTTCACAGTTGGTTTGTCACTTTATTAGCTAATGAAGTTAAAAAATGGCCTGTGTTTTTACTCCTGGAAAGCTCTGCAATGAATTTATGAAATGAATTGATAGACAGAAGAGACCAAGATAAGGCTAGTTTTCTTTGTAGTGGCATAAACTGGATCTGATATGTAGTAACATAATGTGGATCTAATCTCCAGTGCTCTATTTATAATCTATGATCAGGATTGAATCCAGATCACTGGAGGTATGTGATAGCAGCTCTTCTTGCTACACCACTGAGTACAATGTGCAGCAGATACATGGTAGACCACAGGTTTTGGGCTTGAGGTCTTGATTTCTGGACATTCTTTTCCTCAGTTGTGCTTGTTCAATTGAGGCAATGGTGAATTCCAGATATTCAGTGCTCTCTGTGGTTGGGGTTGGGGGGGGGGGGGAGTGGGGCGGGAAGGGGGGCAACCTCCACCCAATTTAAATATCTCCTCTCTCACCTTAAACCTGTGCCCTCTAAATCTAGAAACCCGTACCGTGGAAAAATAATTCTATCTATCCTATAATTTTATAGATCTATATAAAAACACGCTTCCAGCCTATTCATCCAATATGTAGATTCACTCCAGCAAGAAACCTATTGGAGGTGAGATACAATAGTATGTTGCAATAAAATTTGAAGAGGATGGAGTGATTTATTTCACTGAGAGGTGAGTTTTATTTGATTTGTCATTGGGAAGATTTGGTCTGTAGTGCCATGCAGCAGAAATTGAATGGTGATTAATTTTTTTTAAAAGGATGCTTACAGTTCCTCCTTGGTTAAAGAATATTTTGTAAGATCAAATAAAGGCTATATATTGTTAATGCTGGTCCCTACATTTTCCTTGGAGTTTTTACATGGTGGCAATCGTATTGATGGTCCTTTTTGATGGATGGAATCCATTCTGCAATTTGGAGAACAACTCTTTAACCAAAAGGAGGTTGTTGAAGAGGATCTTGGTTATGTTTTCATTGTGGCAGATGACAGGGACTTGGTATAATTGGAATTGTCTCATTTTTGGAAGGTGAACAGCATTATACAATCTCAGGCTTCCCAACACTTTTCTCTTTGCAGTAATAGGGGATAATGTGAATTTATGATTGTCTAACAAGTGTTAGAACTTAACCAGGAATCCCATCTGCTCTTGAGGCCTTCTTATTTGTCAGTTAACATTTTGGTTTGTAAATCTAGCTTGTTATAAGATGAGATTGGTTAGTATGCTGTGAGATGAAATCAAGGACAACTTCATCCAAGTCAGTGTCTCAGCTGGGGAATGTTTCTCATTCCTTGATAAGTTCACTCTGTTTTTGGCTCACAGTGGGTTGGGGCCTTGGTTGCTTGACCACAGACCTTCACAGCACTGGAAAATCTTCACGTCATATTTATCAGAGATTTGCAGGATCTTGAGTGTTCTTTCCACCACTATATTTTCATTAGGTCACTGTTGTTTGTGATTGCGCCTGAATGTTGCCGAGGTCATGCTGTTTCTAGATATACTGCCTCATTTTCTGAGGAGTTGCAAATGAAATTAAACTTTGCATAATCATCAACAAACCCCTCAGCCCCAAATTTATGATGAAAAAAACGTTGAAAATACTGCTGTCAGTTGTGTCTTGGGGCTATTATGATTGACCAGCAACAACCATAATTATCTATTTTTTGTGTGCATTATTTTCAATCATTGGAGTGTTTTCCTCGATGCTCATTGATTTGGGCTCCTTGATGTCAAGCAACGCCAACTGGTGACTTGATGTCCAGACCAATTACTCTTATTTCTCCTCTACAATTTAACTTTCAGGATAGCCTACACTTCCTAAGGTTGGTGAGGAGGGAAAGACTACCAGCACTCATCTTTACAAGGGTACAATTGAAAGTGTCCTGTCTGTCTGCAATATTGTGTAGCTGCGAAGCATAAGACTGGACATTTGTACAAAGGATTATTAAAAAAGTCAAGTGGATCCCTTTCCTCTTGATGACATTTACTGGAAGTGTTATCTAAATAGGGCCCAAGGAATTATTGAAAACCCTTTCCATCTAGCGCATTGTATCTTCAACCCACTACCATCAAGAAGAAAGTACAGGAGTATCGAAAGCAGGACTATATATATATATATTATTTGAATAAAGCACAATAGAAGTTGTCTATGAGCTGAACCAACAGAAATGTTTAATGGAATCTTCACAGGAGTTTAAATAATGGCAGTTGGTGTGCTATCACAATCACCCGACCTCCAAATGTCACACACCTCTCAGAGTTCTCTGTGCTCCCCGGCCACTGGGAACTCCTGATCCTATGGGGGGACCACAACTATAGATGCCAGTTTGCTAATGGAGTGGTGTGGTTCACCACATAACCCCCCCCCCCCCCCCCGCAAGAATCAGAGTTCTGAGTTGACACCACAGTCTCACCTATACGGCTAGAATGGGCTGGTGGATCCCCCCTGCACCGGGAGCATACCATCCATACTGGCTGATCTAGGTCCACATGTGCCGGCTTAAGGTGATCTACAGAAACTGTTTCTTGGGTGCCGCCAATGTCTATAACAAACATGAAGCCATCATTCCATACCACCTTGAAAAGACCTTTATATGGCCATTCCAACAGCGTTCTATGCATATCCCTGTGCAGGAATACATAAAGATAGTCCTTGAGTTCAGGGAGAATGTATGAAGTTGTAGACCCATGCCAGGTGACTGGGATAGGCACCAGTGTACCCACCTTTTCCCTTAAGCATTTGAGTACTAAAGTGGGTGATTCCTGCTGCTCAAGTGCTGCCAGAACCAATTCTACGGAGGACTTAGCTGGATCTTCCTTTGGTGCAGTACGGATACCTAAAAGTACCAGATCTATCCAAACTGGTCCCTTAAGATGTGTCATGAGAGCAGTTTTCATATGCCGGTGTAAACGTTCCACTAAGCTATTGGACTGGGGATGATAGGCCGTTGACTGATGCAATTGCGTGTCCAGCAACTGTGAGATTATTGACCATAACTCAGACGTAAACTGAACTCCTCTGACAGAGGCATGGGTAGTCCGAAAAGTGCTATCCAATTGGCAATGAGGGCTCTTGCACAAGCTGAGGTGGAGGTGTTGGAGAGTGGGACATCCTCTGGCCATCTTGTGAACATGTCTTCTACTGAGAAGAGGTGAGTAGCGCCCTTGGATGGGGGCAAAGGGTTGACGATATGCACATGGATGTGATGAAACCTACACTGTGTGGATGCAAAAACCTGTAGTGGGACTTTGGTATGGTGCTGAACATTTGTGGTCTGGAACTAAATGCATGATCTTGCCCAGGTGCTGACTTGATTGTGCAGGCCATGCCACATGAATTTACCTACCACGAGCCTCGTTGTCATCCTAAATGAAGGGTGAGCCAAACTGTCTATGGCATCAATTACTCAATGTCATCATGCAGTAGGTAGAATGGGCCTCAGTTGGCCAGTGGATACATCACAAAGTAGGGAGGCATTTGCTGGACCAAACTGTATGTCCTCCAATTTCAGTCCTGATATGGCAGTGCGATACACAGCCATCTCTTCATTTTCCTGCTGAGCTGTTGCCAAAGCCGTGTAGTCTATACCGGGAGCAGGCGAATGGAGGGAAACGATGGTGGTGTGGGATAGCATGCCGGCAACCAGATTGTTCTTCCTGGCATTGTGTTTTATTGTGGTTGTAAACGCTGAAATGTTGGAGAGTTGTTGTTTTGCTGATAATGGATCTGACATCTTGGCGAAGGCAAAAGTCAGCGGCTTGTGAACCGTATCAACCATGAAGCCTCTGCCCTCTAGGAAATAGTGAAAATGCCATATGGCCAAGTAGAGGCCAAAGAGCTCCCTGTCAAAAGCACTGTACCTTTGCTCCGGTGGTTTCAAATGACATTTAAAGAAAGTTGGGGGTTTCCAGATGTCATTGATGAGCTACTCCAGGGCCCAGCTTACCGCAGTGCTTGACACATCCACTGTCAGAGCTGTTGCCACATCAACCCTCAGGGGCTCGAGCTTAGTATCTCTTGCTAGCGCTTCTTTGGCAGTCTCGAATGCAACCTCAGCCTTGTCATTCCATTTTAGTTCCTTGGGATGTTCAGACAAGAGTTTTAAAAGAGGCTGCATAACTTTGGGCTGCAACTGGCATAAAATGATGGTAAAAGTTAATCATGCCAACAGACTCTTGCAGTTCTTTAATGTAGAAGGTCTTGGAAATTTGCAAATGGCCTCAGCCTTGGAAGGTAATGGAACCACTCCATGCTGATATGGTGGCCGAGGAAATCGATTGATGTGAGGCCAAACTGGCATTTGGCCAAGTTGATCGCTAGCCCATGGTCATCTAGCTGCTGACACAGTTAATGGAGATGGGCCCAGTGCTGCTGTTGTGAGTGGCTGGTGATAAGGATGTTGTACAAATAAACAAACACAAAATCCAGGCCACAGGTAACTGTGTCCATTTGGCATTGAAATGCCTGGGCTGTTTTGTAAATTGGAAGGCATACAGAGGAATTCAAATAGCCCAAATGGGGTAATCAAGGCAGTCTTAAGAATGTGGTCTGGGTGAAATTGGATCTGATGGTACCCAAGCACCAGGTTGATTTTGGAGAAAATCTTAGTGCCATGAAAGATTGCAGAGAAATCTTGTATATGGGGAACTGAGTAGCGATCTGTCACAGTGATGTCTTTCAGTTGCTGATAGTCCCCACAAGGTCTCCACTCTCCAGATGCCTTGGGTATCCTATGCAGCAGGGTTGCCCAAGGGGTGTTGGAGTGAAAATCCCCATTTCCTCCATGTGTTGGAATTCGTCTTTAGCCAATTGTAATTTAGCTGGAGGTAGCCTGGCGATTGAGCATGCATGTGACGTCTATGAATTGGAATGTGGTGCTGTACTCCATGTTTCGGCTGGGCCATCGAGAACTGCAGAGTAATAATGCTGGGAAATTCTACTAGGATTCTGGTGTATTCAAAGTCTGAGAACATCACCAAGTTGAGGCAAGTGTGGGCTATGCCGTGGGGTGCGAGGCGAGGTACTCAAAAGTCTTCAAATTAACTAGGCAGCAGCCCTTTGAGATCTACCAGAAGGGAATGTGGTTGCAAAAAATCATCTCCCAGGAGTGGCTGTGATACATCTGCAATGGTGAAGGACCAGCTGAACCATGACGAGCCGAAATTGAATAGCATTGTCTGTGATCTGTATGTCCGCATGCAGCTGTTGTTGGCGGCCCTGAGAGGAAGGGCCTTCTTTCCTGAATGTGTGTCTGGGCCGGAGAAGGGAAACACGCTAACCTCTGCTCAAGTGTCGACTGAGGACCAACAACCTGAGTGTTGATCCCAGAGGAAAAAGAAGTTGTTCTTGTGGCTGGCTGTCACTGCCACTACCAATGGCTGGCCTCGGCATTTCCTGGATGCGTGTAAGGGGAACAGCAGCGGCAGGCTGCAGGACCCCATCTCTGATTGTAATAGAACCACTGCTCTCTGCGCTGCGTCCGGTCAGGTCTGTTGCCGCACCACTATCCGGAGTGGGCAGGGTTTGCAGCCTTTGCTGAAGGACCGCTACATGCCCAACTGAAAGTCTACCATGCTGCTTACTTGTCACAACTCATCAGCACGGGCTGCTAAGTGACAGGGGTCTTTAAATTCTTCATCTGCAAACAGCAAATAGATGTCATCTGGCATTTGCTTGAGGAAAAAGTTGCTTGAAAAGCAAACAGGGCTTGTGTCCATCCATGAATACCAGCATCTTGTTCATTAGTTTGGAAGGAGTGCGGTCATCCAGGCTGTCCATCTGGAGAAGTCGTGCTGCCCTGTTGCATTGGGAAAGACTGGAAATACATATGAGCAGGACTTTGATAGCTTCATACCTTTCGTTAGCTGGAGGCTGGTGAAAGAAATCAGCAATGCGCCCCATGGCGGATTGGTCCAGGGATGCAATGACATAGTAGTACTTACATCAGAGGTAATCTGGCATAAATGGAACTGGGCCTTGACCTGCTTGAACCAGACCTGTGGCTGTGAGGTCCAAAATACTGGACGTTTGAGCACAACGGTGTTCTGTGCATCCATAGTGAAGTCCAAAATGTTGTTTGGATCGTCAGCGCCACCAATGTAGCGAGTGGTGCAGTGAATAAAGCACAACAGAAGTTGTCTGTGAGCTGAACCAACAGAACTGTTTAATGAAATCTTTGCAGGAGTTTAAATAATGACAGTTGGTGTGCTATCACAATCACCCGACCTCTGAAGTCACATGCCTCCCAGAGTTCATTGTGCCCTCAGCTGCTGGGAACTCCTGATCCTGTGGGAGCCCGCAACGATGAATGTCGGTTTGATAATGGAGAGGTGCAGTTCACCACATGATCATTATTTACAATGTTTTATGTTTTTGTGTGTGCATGTGGTTTTTAGAGATGCTGTTTCATTGGGTTGTATATGTACAATCAGATGATAATGAACTTGAACTTGTCATGATGTCTGAAGTTAAATGGTCATGGTGAAACTAGCTTGAGCATCAGTGAGGAAGTTGGTGGTGAGTTAGTGTTCATGGATAAACTGTTGATGGCATCTATTGATGGAATGAGTGGGAAAATAAACATTTTAGATTTATCATACCTTCTGTGGATGGATTGTAACTGTGCAATTTTTCAGTCTCCTATAGATGCCAGTTTTACAACTGTACTGGAACTGTTTGCCAACAGCCATGGTTAGATTTAGTGGCAATCTTCAGCACCATAGCTGATTTATTATTTAATCCCACAAACTTTGCTGTATCTTGTGCTCTCAGATTTCTCAATGTGACATTAAATACTAATGAACAAGGCATTAATTTTTCCCTCAATGCCTGTATGGTAAACTACTGTTGCATATAATTGTCTGGTCAGGCACACCTATTGGCCGATTGTACCTAGGGTCCCTCCCCATAGACTCCTGTATAAAGGTGACTGTCCCACAGCCCCCTCCTCAGCGCAGGACAGTTGAACAGAATGGATGTGCCTTTGTTCCTAAGTGAATAAAAGCCTATTGATTTCTCAACATCAGTCTTTCAAGTAATCGATGGTGCATCAATTTTATTCACCCAAGAATTTTTTTTATAATGAAGCAGATCCTGAATCCAGAAAAACTAGAGATTGACCTTCAATTGCTTGAGGCATCCACCAACTTTGAGCTCTGGCTGCACTGTTCTGAAGTATTCCTACAGGCTTCCTCTACCATTGTATGATTTGAGACCAATAAGCTACAAGTACTACACTCCTGGGTTAGCACCCTGATATATTCCATGATCAGTGATTCTACATCGTACCAGGAAACCATGGACATACTTAAAGGACAGTACATGCTTAAGATTAATGTAGTCTATGCCAGGTACCATCTTGAGACCCACAAACACTGAATATTTTCGGGCCTTGTGAGCACTCAACATAATTTTTAAAAATACAGGAAGATTTAGAGAGTTGGAAAGAACTATTGTTAACTTTAATAGGAAGAGTAAACTGTATTAGGATGAATGTGTTCCCACGAATAATATCTATTCCAAACGTTACCAATTCCCCTGACAATTTTTTTTTGCAAAACTGAAGAAAATAGTACGGAAATTTTTATGGAAAGGTAAGAAATCAAGAATAGTGCTAGAAAAATTAACATGGAGTTACAAACAAGGGGGGCTACAGCTACCAAACTTCAAAAAATTACTACAGGGTAGCACAGTTAAAGTACTTATCAGACTTTTATCAGAAAGAAGAAAACCCGGTCTGGACTAAGATAGAATTAGAAAAATTGGGAGAAAATATCCCAGAACATGTACTTTATAAATGGGATGAAGAATTGGTGCAATACAACAATTCACCAGTACTACATCACATACTTAAATTATGGAAAAGATTACACCTGGAAGAAAAAAAAGATAAATTATCAAATACCAAAAATCTTATTGGCCCAAAATCCATTAATCCCCTTTCCAATAATCATATAACCATTAACGGAGCGGAAACAGGCCATGTTGGCCTTTCGAGTCCGCACCGGTTCACTGATTTTGTGCGTTGATAAGTATAGTTGGGAAGGGCTTGCGTATTGTAGTTTGAAATCAGCTTTTGAACTTGTATAGATAATTTATTTTTCAAGGAATAGGATAGAAAAGGAATCAAGAAAATAGAAGATTGCTTTTTGGGAAATAATTTATTAACATTTGAGCAAGTAAAAGATAAATATTGAATAACACAAGGTACAATGTTTACATATTACCAGTTGAAAACTTATTTAAAAGATAAACTAGGAAATAGCTTGAGATTTCCAGAAAGTAGCAGCTATGAATATTTAATCCCAGGCACAATGATAATTTAAAATTTATTACCCACATGTACATCAAATTGCAATATAAGGAAGAAGATGAAACAAAGTATAAACTGAAACAAAGTTGGGAGAAAGATTTAAACATGGAAATAAAGAACAAAACATGGGAGGAGCTATGTATAGGAACACGATAAATACTAGATTGCATATGATACAATATAAGTGGCAACATAGATCATATATTACTCCTCAGAAATTAAAAGAGTGGTATCTAACACCATCGGATAGATGCTCTCGCTGTAAACAAGAGACTGGAACAATACTACGTGCAATTTGGACATGTTCAAAAGTAAAAACTTTCTGGGAAGATCTAAACCTAATATTAAACAAAATCACAAAAAATAATATACCAAAGATCCAAAAAAATTTCTGTTAAATAATATAAGAGACAAAAAATTAGGACTAAAATTAGACAGCGCCCAAGTAAGATTTATTACGATAGCACTAGCAAAAAAATGTATATGACAACCTGGAAAATGGAAACAAGTCTTAAAATACAACAGCGGTATACAGAAATGAACAAGTGTATTCCATTAGAAAAAATTACATACCATCTGAAAGACAAATATACATTATTCGAACAAATGTGGGAACCAGACATAAAATATGTCAGAATGCCGACAACAAACCTCCATCTCTTAAAATGGCATGATTATGAGCACAGTAAGATTTAAATATGTGAAAGTGGACAATACGAATTCTTTGTTTTTTGTTATTTCTTTGTTTTATGTGTTTTATTATTTATTGGTTTTTGAATGGGGTGGAGAGGGGGAGAGGGATGAAAGTGGGAAAAGGGGGGAAAGAGGAAATGTCAATGTTGTTATTGATATGATTCATAGTGCAAGAAATAAAATTATTTTTTAAAAAAAACAGGGCCTATGAATACAAGGCCATGTCTGCCGCAGAGTACACAGGTCCTGATCCGGGACACCTACGTCACACAGATCAGATTGAACTACATCTGACAGAGACTCTTGGAGCACGGGGAGCTCAGTCTGCAAAGAGAAGACGAGCTGGCAGGTATGCTGGAGGTGGCTCTCTAGTACATAGAGGCCTACTCGACCGACAATGCGGCCACCTCCTGGTTACCGCGGGTGCTGCCATCTTTGGATGCACTGCTACCCTTTTGCTCCATTAACGACTCAACCATGGCACAGTGCTCTGCCATCACCTCCCACCGCCTTCATCCGGCTCAGGTGACGACCTGTCCACAGCCACTGTGCTTAGGGAGCATCCAAAATGCTACTTCTGTGGCCTTGGCAAGCATCAGAGGAAAGGCTTCCCAGAAAAGGATGCAACTTGCTCCAGCTACAGGAAGAAGGGCCACTATGCCAAAGTATGTAAGTCAAAATCTCTTCCTAGCAGTGTTGCATCACCTGGGTCTAGCAGCGCCATGTGCAATCCGTGGGGCTCGTGATCTTGGGTGGTATCTTCAGGACCCAGCAGTGCTGCCTGCAAACCACGAAGGCTGCCATCTTGGGCATCATCTTCAGGATCCAGCACCGCTGCATGCAGGTCCTGGGGGCCACCATCTTGGACACCACTGCCATTCACAACAGCAGTGTGCAGCAACCCGATACTGGCCTCCATCACACTCGAACAGGACAGCCCACATCAACTTGCCAGGTCGATGATGGATATTCAGATAAATGAGTTGCTTATTCGATAGCGGAAGTATAGAGAGCTTCGTACACCCAAACATAGTGTGGCGCCTTTCCCTTACAGTATCGCTGGTGAACCAGAAAGTCTCCTTGGCATCTAAGTCACACACAGTGGACATCAGGGGCTTCTGTGCAGTAACTCTTAACAGTGTGGGGTACTGAATATAAAGACTTTAGACTGATAGTAATGTTGCAGCTCTGCACATCTCTGCTATTGAGACTGGATTTTCAGTGTCACCTTAAAAGCTCAACGATGGAGTTCAATGAGCCCCATCCACCCCTCACTCTATATAACTGGCAAATTTTGAACCAACAATCCAACCGCTCACCACGCTTGTCCTGCAGGCTCTCCACACTTAAAATTACCCTCCATCGTTATTCACTAACCTCATTCCTGACTGGAAACCCATCGCCACTAAAAGTAGGATGTACAGTGCTGGGGACAGGGCCTTCATCTGGGCAGAGGTACAGTGTTTATTCAAGGAGGGGATTATTGTAGCCAGCACCGGTCCTTGGAGAGCGTAGATAGTGGTAGTAGGAAATGGGGAAAAGAATTGGATGGTCATTGACTGCAGTCAGACCAGCAACAGATACATGCAATTGAATATATACCCCCTCCCGCACATCGCTGACATGGTCAACCAAATTGCCCAGTATCGGGTCTTTGATCATTGACCCGAAGTCGGCATACCACCAGCTCCCTATCCACCAAGAGGGCCACCAGTATACGGCATTTAAGGTGGATGGCCACTTCAACCACTTCTTGTAGGTCTCCTTTGGAGTCATAAATGGTATCTCGGTCTTCTAGCAGGAGATGGACCACATGGTGGATCAGTATGAGATGTGGGCCACTTTCCTGTACCTCGATAACATGTGGCCATCACCTGTAGGACCATGATGCCAATTTCCAGAAATTAACCTTACATATAATAAGGCCTGTCTGGCCATCCTTGGCTGTTTCAATGGAGTCATTGGCCTGGACCCTGACTGCATGCAGCCGCTCCTGGATCTTCCCCTTCCACACAGCCTCAAGGCCCTGAAGAGGTGTCTTGGGTTCTTTTCCTATTATGCCCAATGGGTCCCCAATTATGTGGACAAGGCCTTCCCCCTCATCCTTCCCCCTGGTGGTGGAGGCTTGTGCAGCCTTCAATCACATTAAGGTAAATATCGTCAAGGTCACAATGCATGCTGTGGATGAATCCACCCCATCTCAGGCAGAAAGCAATGCATCAGACTTCATCCTCACAGCCATCCTTAACCAGACAGGCCAGTCGGATTTTTTCATGTACCGTGCAGTGCCCCGTGATTCAACACTCCTTGGTTGAGAAAGAGGCCCAAGCCATTGTAGAGGCAGTGCGGCACTGGTGTCATTACCTCGCCGGTAAAAGATTCACCCTGCTAACTGATCAACGTGCAGTTGCTTTCATGTTTAACAATCAGCAGCGGGATAAAATAAAAAATGACAAAATATTGAGGTGGAGGATTGAACTATCCACCTACAATTACAATATTTTGTACCGGCCAAGGAAACTTAATGAGCCTGTCCTGCGGGCCCTGTGCCAGTGCACAGATCGACCAGCTGCAAAACCTCCACAACAATCTGTCACCCTGGAGTTGCTAGGTTTTTTTCATTTTGTCAAAGCACACAATCTATCGATAAAATTGGGTCCATGGAAAAGAACTGCCAGGTCTGCACTTAGTGCAAGACGTTCTCCTACTAGTAAGATAGGGCACAATTAATTAAAGGACCCCTGCCCTCCACTGATTCCAATGTGCATTTTCTTAACATCATTGATGAATACTCTTGTTTTCCATTTGCCATTCCCTGCTCGGACATGACTGCTGCCACACTCATCAAGGCCCTTTACAGCCTCTTCACTCTGTTTAGCTTTCCCAGTTATATCCACAGTGACCAGGGGCCTTCCTTAATGAGCTGTGCTAGTACCTGTTGGCCAGGAGTATTGCCATGAGCAGGACCACTAGTTGCAACCCCTGGAGTAACAGGTAAGTAGAGAGGGACAATGCTATGGTTTGGAAGGCAGTCCTCCTAGCCTTGCAGTCTAAGGGCCTTCCAGTCTCCTGCTGGCAAAAGGTCCTCCCAGAGGTTCTCCACTCAATTAGGTCCCTGTTATGTATTGCCCCAAATGCCACATTGCATGAATGTATGTTTTCCTTTCTCAGGAAATCTGTGACGGGGACCACACTAGCGACGTGGCTGATGTCCCCAGGGCTCGTCCTCCTCCAAAAGCAAGTGAGGAGCCATAAGTCTGACCCCTCTGGTCGAAAGGGTCCACCTCCTCCCTCAATGTGCCTACATGGCAAACCCTGACTGACATGAAGACACTGTCTCTGTCAGGGACTTGGTTCCCTCAGGGGCCCTGGAGACCACAGTTGATCATCTCACATCCCCCTCACCTTTGAACACACACTATGCACCTGACCCCTGGGTACTCTGCCTCTGCCATGAGGGAGAATACACCGGCCTCATTGGCACCTACCCACCAGCACAACACTGATGAATCCGTACGGGGGCTCGAGACTGCCCAGGACCCTGCCACTTCAACCAGTACTACAATGGTCCCAGCGAACGACCAGATAGACTGAATGTATGACTTTTGAATTTGTAACTTTGCTGGACTCTTTTTAAAAACAAGGGGTGAATGTGGTAAACCACTGTTGCATATAATTGTCTGATCAGGCACGTCTATTGGCCAATTATACCTGTGGTCCCTCCCCACAAGCTCCTGTATAAAGGTGACTGTTCCACAGCCCCCTCCTCAGAGCAGGACAGTCGAATAAAAGCCTATTTGTTACTCAACAACAGTCTTTTAAGTAATTGATGGTGCTTCAACCTGTGCACTGGAAAATCTCATGAATAAATTCCCCTGCCTCCAGCCTTTTTTTTTGTAAGTGGTTATTTGCTCTGATTGAAATCTTCTGCAATTCATTCACTAAATCAGCTTCAGTGAAATTGGCAGTTTTGGTGTGGTGAGCATAGGGCAAAAATGACCCTAATATGATATTACTTAACATGACTTGTAGAAAATATTAAATTTTATGTGGTGTTATAATACAGCTTTTCTGGGAGTGGGATCATATTATTGAAGTAATGTTAAAGATATCTGACCCTGGGTGAAATACTACAAGTCATTATGTATTATCGAACTTCAACCCTAATTAATGACCTGATTTCTAGGTAATTCAGTACTGTGTTAATGTATCCCTTTAAGGTATTATTTTTATTTTTGCATAACAGAGTTTACAATAATATCAAGTGATGAGGGAAAAATAGTGAGGTAAAAGTAGAATTTTGCTGGGAAAATAATGAAATGTTTGTTCTAGATTGATCATTGGAGATTATGGGATGCCTTTCAATATAAGAGAGAGCGCTGGAAGATCCTGATACAGAGTTGGGCCCGAGACAAGAAAGACCTGTTGATAAAGATGACAATTATATTTGCTGAAGCCTGCATTGCTCATGAGGCTGAGATGATACAAACACATGACAGACAGAAGCAGCAGAAAATCTGTGCAGAGTTAAATCAAAAGGTGAGTCAAAATATTGATTGAAACATCAAAAATCTGGTTATAGAGAACTAAACTGAGAAATTAGTGTATGTTTAGTTTACAAAATTGTGCAATATAATTTTATTCTCTGGTTTTCTTGTCAGTGTGCCTCCCAATTCATCATTCCTTCTGTAGTGGGAGGGCTTAACTAGGCAGGAATGCTTACAATTCTTGCCTTCAGTGTTATGATGGCTTCTTAATGGTGAATAATCAATAAGGTTTTAATGTCTTTAATTTTAATATTATCAATAAATATTTATACCTGATATGAAATAAAATACTTGGTTTAGAAATTCCTTAGCACATCTCTAAAAATAAATAATGCTGTGCAGGAGAAAATTGACTTAACATGAACCAAACACTTTTTTTCTGGGTATATTGGTGCTTCATAGGAAATATGTCTTGACTTATTAGCAAGATGTTCATTTGTACAGATATAATTTTTCTGATATAAACCTTGCCCTAATGATGACAACACAGATTAACAATAAAAATTTATCTCCAGTATGATCATAAATTTTACAAATCTGAAAATGACAGTAAACATGTCTAAGTACTATAGGAGAAAAGTAATTTTATTTTTTTAAACAATATAGCACAGTGGAAGGTCCTTCTTGCCCATGAAAATCATGTAGCCCAATTGCACTCAATTAACCTACCAACTTCATATGTTTTTGGAGGGTGGGATGAAACCTGAGCACCTGTGGAAAACCCATGCAGATCATGTGGAGAACATACAAACTCTTTACAGTCAGTGCTGGATAACATGCAAACTCTTTACAAACAGTGCTGGATTGGAATCCAGGTCACTGGCTCAGTAATAGCTTTGCACTAATTGTACCGCCATTTGTAAAATATTAATATTTGAGAAATTCATGTGACTGAGAGGTAATAAATTCTCATGACGTGATTTGATAAGTTGCATCCTTGGACTTTGACTGTGGAGAGAGTGCATCCACTGGCTATCACCTTGCAAAATTTCATAGATTCAGAATAGTTCCCATAGGTTGGAAGATAACAAAAATAATCCAATTGCCTTAAAAAGGAGGGAGAGAGAAAATATGGAATGACTGAGCAGTTAGCCTGGCCTCAATAGTATGGAAAATACTTGAATCTATAATGAAAGAGTAGCAAGACATTCGGAAATGTATTTGGTAGAATCAATATATATTTATGAAAGGAAAATCAGTTTTGACTGATGTTCTGGAATTGTATGAGGCAGGAGCTTGCTGAAAAATTGCAGGTAAAGCAGCTGATGTGGTGTATCTAGATTTTTAGAATGGGTTCAATAAAGAGCACATTAGAGTTATTGAACTAATTTTGATTGCATGGTATTGTATGAACGAAGAACTGGTTAATGGTCAGAAAACAGTGACCATGAATAAATATTGTATATATGCTTGTGATAGTTGAATTTTGTTGACCAATTTTTAGGCTAAAATTTAAGGAGTTGACTATTACTGTGATAAGTACTTGTGTCGTTCAAGGCATCAGGAGCTCGGCTAGGCAGGCGGACAACTGGGACCGAGTGGCAAGTTGGCTCTTGGGGCTTCATGAGCTGTCAGCTGGGCAAAGTCTAGGTGAGAGTCTGTGGGAATTCGGATGGGCAGGAGGCTGAGGTCCACGTGAGAGCCCACGGATGGGGCTCGGGAGCTCGGATGGATGGTGGCCGGGGACCAGGAAAGAGTCCACAGTTGGAGCTTCAGGAGCTCAGATGGGTGGGTGGCCAGGGCCTAGGTGTGAATTTTCAGCCAAGGTGTGAGGAGCTCTAGTGGGTGGGCAGCTGGGGCCAAAAATAGGGGGGTTGGGGGATGGAAAAATGGCAGCAGAAGAGGCGTAGTGAGGTTGGAGAGCTCCCTGATAAAAGATTAGAAAAGAGAGGTTAGGGTATAAGAATCCACAGAGGATAGGATAGTTTAGAAACCAGTGAAGTGACAGAGAAATGGGGAAAAAGACAAAAGTAGCATGAGGAGAGAATGAAAAGAGCTTACCTTGTGGCAGAGAGAGCAAGATCAAGTATGGGCCTGCCAAGAGGCGCTTGAATGGTGATGGCTACAACGTTGGCAGTGACCTTCCATCAGGAGGAGAAAGGACAGGAGGAGAAAGCACAGGAGGAGTTAAGTGAGGGCAGCCTGAGAGAGACTAGCCCAGGAAGGCACCCAATGAAGACAGCGACTGAGGAGCCGGAAGTGCTGTCGGGCTGGAACGGAGAGGTCGGCAACAGAGATAGTGGTGGCCTCGGTGAGGACAGGGAGCCTGGAGGCTCAAGGTAAGGGGACATGGGCCGAGAAGGAGAGGGCAGCGGTGGCAGGAGACGCAGAGACACAAGGGCAGTGGATACAGGCCGAGGTTGGGATAGCGGCAACGACATCAGTGGAGTAAAACCTGGAGGCATGACTGAGGTGGAGTCCGCAGTGCATCAGCAGTGGCGAAGAAAAGGAGTCCACAGGCTGGTAAGAGAAGTACCAGGGAAAGCGAGGATGTACCCTGTAAGATTGCTCCAACCGGCAGGCACAAAGAGGTCAGGTCCAAAGCGTCAAATGACAAAAGAGACAGAAGGCTTGATGTCCTTTACCAGGGAAGTACTAGAGGCCATTGGGAAAATAAAAAAAGACTTTGAGTACACTGGTGGTATGGCAAAAGGCAATTAAAGAAAGATTATACAGCTTAACATAAAGGGTAATGGAAACAGAGGAGGTAATTGAAATGGTAGAGGAAAGATTGGATGGGGGGGGGAGAATTAAATGGTTGCATGGGAAAGGGATAGGGTAAAGATGTGGGAGAGAATAGATATGTAATAGAAGGAATATGATTAAGTTTGTGGAGGTGAAGGAGGGTAAGGAGGAGAGTTCCTACAAAAAATGGATACTGGGTATATTAGTGAGGGGAAAAATTGGAAACAGTTTGGTAATAGCGTGGCCCACTGGTCTCTTGCCTCATACCCAGGGCTGCACCAATGGCCACGCTCTATCCTGGTGAGACTCCTGTGCCATCAGGATACAGAAAGGATTTTGAGGTCAGCAGTGCTGGGGGCAAAAGCAAGGGGTTCCAGTGGAATATGAGGGGGGTGGGAGGTCATATTCTATCTGGACATAAGGGCGGCGTTGTTGAAGCACAGGAGGGAGTTTGATTTGGTTTAAAAAAAACAGTTTGGAAAATAAAAGGAATTGAATTGACCTTTTTTCACCTTGCAACATTGAAAATAGTAAGGGTGAGAGGGGAAAGGAGTTTTTTAAGGGGCAAAAGGAACCAATGTACTTTGTCACTACTACAAGAATAAATGTAAATGTAAATAAATAAAAGAGAAAGAGGGATTCAGGGGAAGAATGAAGTGTAAATATTGAAAGTGAGGGGACTATGGGAGGCCTATGTTTTTTTTATATAGCGTTTGAAGGGGGATTGTATATGTTAAATAAAGAAGAGATATGAGGAACTCACAGGAAGGGAGGGAAGTATAAGTGGAAGATTGAAGTGTTGGGGGCACTTCTCAAAATAGGGGGAGATTGGTGCTAATAGCTTGATTTTTGGTACCAAGGTGGGTAATGGCAAATGGGGGGAAGTGGGAGGAGGAAGAAGAGGATTTTGTTTCCTGGAGGTGTAGCAAGGTGCACTGATCCACAAGTGAACCAGGTCATGGAGGTGTAGGCTTGCACTGGGCTGACATCATAATGGTCCTGGTGGGAGGAGACAAAAAGGATTATGGGAGTTGGGAGTGGGGCTGATAAGATCTTGGAGACTTTCAGTAGAGTCATTTGGTTTGTTCAACTCACTCACAGTTTCTGTGTGTTTTTTTCTATTGTTCGCTGGATAACACACCAACCACAGAGGGCTTTTTGTTTGGTTTTGGAATATGGATTTTTGTTCTGTTAATTTATTTAGTTTTTGTTTGGAGCATAATTGCCTGTGCCAAGGACCTATGGAAGAGAATCAGGATGGAGGGTAAGTATCAGGGGAGAAGAAAGAGGGAGAAGGGCATAATGGAGTAGTCCAAGGATAATGGATAAGTCAATTAAATTCATGTTTTAATATAAATGGGATAAACAGAACGATTAAGATAAAAAGAGTCTTGGCTCACCTAAAAAAAATGCAGATGGACCCATCTTATAGAACAAGTGCATTTAAAATTAAAGGGGGGTGTGGGTGGGTCAGGTGGTGATGTGCTCCTTCAATTCCAGGGCCAGAGGAGTGACCATTTTGATAAGAAGGAATGTTCCAGTGGTGGCCAGGGATATGGACTCACTGGAGAGATTTATAATGATACATTGGTAAATATACTCAGAATCCTATACATTTATGAAAGTATATGCTCAGAATTTCAATAACGAAAAAATGTATACAAGATATATTCTTGAAACTAAGTGAAGGGTGTAAGAACATCTTGATTGGAGAAGATTTTAGTTTTTGTTTGGATCTAGTCATGGACAAGTCAGCAAAAAAAGAAACCAGGGTCAGGTCAGCTAAGTCTACCCTGACTTTTATGAAAAAGTTGAATCTCATCGATGTCTGGAGAAGGGTGAATCTGAAACATTGATTTATTTTTGGCGTCAGCCAAATTGGAGGGTAGGATAGTGGAAACCGAGTAAATGGCATGGCTAGTGTTGGACCACTCTTCCTTGATTTTATCCAATATAATACCAGATAGGCAGGCTACAATGTATAGATGGCACCTGAATAAGCTGCTGTTGGGAAAACTGGAATTTTGTAGCTTAGTCAGGACCCAGATAGAATTGTTCTGTTACACATATTGCTCCTCTACTGAGGATAACTTCCAAATAAGGGGCATATTACTTACTTACTTAAGGGGACATATTAAATACTTACTTAAGGGGACAGATCATTGGATATACCAAAAGCATTAAAAATGGGCACATGAAGGAGGTTAACACCCTAGAACAGGAGGTGGCTCAATTGGAAAAGGATTATCAAGGAGCAGGTACAGAAGAAAAATACAAAAATTTGGTGAATAAAAAGCTCAAATATAGTACTTAACAAACATATAAAACAGAAAAGTTGAGTTTAAGATCTAGACAGAAGTATTATGAGCTGGGAGAGAAGACCCACAAAGTCTTATCCTGGCTGGTGAGGGTGAAGAGGCCTTGAGAACAATTAATGCAATTCGAACAGAGAAGGCAAGATCTTATAGAAACCAAAATAAATAAATGATACATTTGGGAGGTTTTTTTCACAAAGAATTGTTTAAATAGGAATCAAGGGATGATCCCACCAATATAGACAATTTCCTGCTTTCATTGGGCCTACCAAATTTGGATCAGGAAGAGCAAGAGGGGCTGAATGCCCTTTTCTCTAAAGAGGAGATTGCAGAGACCTTGAGCTCTTTGCAAGCTGGCAAATCACTGGGAAAGGATGATTTCCCTGCCAAATTTTATAAAGAGTTCAAAGATTTGCTAATGTCCTTTCTTATGAAGATAGTGGATCAGGCAACGGAGACGCATACCCTCATGGAGTCTTTCTCAACAACATTCATGATGATGATACCCAAAAATGGCAGGAATCCATTGAGCCCTGCCTTGTGTAGACCCATAATAAAAACATTATAAAATCATTGGAAAAGCATTAGCTAACAGCCAAAATTAGCAAAACCAGATCAAGCTTAATTTGTAGAAAGGAGGCAGTCAGCAAACAATAGCAAGACTGGTACAGTGGGGGGGGGGGGGGGGGGGGTGGGGGGGGTGGATCTGGGATGGTCCATATCTCTGGATGCAGAGAAAGACTTTAACAGACTGGAGTGGGACTTTTTGTTCAAGGTACTGGAGAAGCAAAAATTATTACAAATGGGCAGATGTCTCCAATGTTTCCATTGAGTAGGAAGGGCTGTCCATTGTCTCCAGCGCTGTTTATACTGGCAATTGAGCTGCTGGCAGAAGCCATTTGGCGGAATCCAGACATAAAGGGGGTCATGGTGGACCAGGTGGAGCTCAAAATCAACCTTTTTGCTGATGATATGTTAGTGTATTTGACAGACCCCGAGGGGGTCCACACTGGAGGATTATGGGAAGGTCTCGGGGTATAAGGTAAATCTGGACAAAAATGAAATTATCCCTTTGATGGATAGAGATTATATCAACAGGGTAGTCAGTTTAAATGGCTGCAGGAAGGAAGTGAGTATTTGGGGATAAAAATAGATAAATTTACACAACTTGTACAAACTTAATTATCTCCCTTTGGTCTGAAAGATTGAGGAAGACCTTGATAGATGGTGGCAGAATTATCTGTGTTAGAATGAGGGTAATACCAAGACACCAGTATTTTTTCCAATCGTTTCCCATTTCATTGTCACAGGGTTTCTTTAAGAAGGTTCTGGTGGAATGATAAGGTGGCTAGAATCTCCATGTCATGGGATTACATTTTGAAGGGTTAAAATTACCAAATTTCAAAAAGTGTTATTAGGAAGCCCAGGCTTCCTAAAGAATATCGCCACATTTTTTGACCCCCTCCCCTGCCCTTCCTGGGCCTAAACCGGACTACCCGCGGTAGGTGAATAGATGGCAGGAGAATGTATATATAAGTGGGATACAAAATTAATTTTAAAGAAAACAGATATACTAAAGCATATACTTCAGATATGACAAAGAATAAATCAATGTATTAGATGGAAGGTGGGGATATCTCCTAAAATGCATTTGACCCAGAATGTTAATACCTTTGACTCTGGGTAATAAGATTCTGGGCATCTGGTGCCAGAAAAGGATCAGGTATATCGAGGATTGTTATAAACAAAGGCAGCTCCTGTCATTCGAGCAGCTGAGGAACAAACGATTTGTCCAATAGAACATTCTTCTGTTATCTGCAAATAAGTTCTTTCTTAAGGGGAAAATTAGGACCGTTTATGACCCTACCTTGACATAGTAATGTGGAGATTCTAATTTGACTGGGGAATGTATGTAAATTTATTTCTGGAATGTATTACATTATTACATATTCCAAAGTGAGGGCCTGAAGCCAGGCTTACACAGGTTGAGGGAGAGATGGCAGTCAGATGTAAACATAACAATCAATGAAGAGTGGTGGAAAGACATGTGTCTGGACAATGTGACTGGGGTCATTAACAACTTCTTACACCAGCTGTACCTCACACCACAAAAATTACATAAATCAAAGCCAGAAATTTCAGAAATGTGCTTTAGGTGTGGTGTGGAGATTGGAACCTTTGTCCATTCACCTGTACAAAGGTGAGATCCTTCTGGATGGACCTGGGGGACATTCTGAAAAAAATTACAAAGGTGGATTTTCCACAAGATCTGGAGTAGTAGCTTTTGGGAGATATGGGGGATGTGAGTTTTGGACTATCCAAAAATCAAATTCAGTTCATGAAAGTTGCCTTGTTGGTAGCACTATAGTGTATAGCGGTTATGTGGAAGTCCAGCTCTCAATTCAATGCCACACAATGGTATATGGAAATGCAGAAATGCATTCCCTTTGGAGAAAATCACTTATAATCTGAGGAGGAAATATGACACATTCGTTAAACTGTGGCAACCCTATTTGAAATGCATGGGCATCCAGATTGACTAGTTCCTCCTCGCTTTGAAATATGGACAATATAAAAATCTGTCCCAGCAGGAAAATGAAGTGGGTCATGGCACAGGGGACATGCATTTTTTTAATTTAAATTTTTAAGTTTTGTTTTTTAGTCTTTTCTTTTTATTCCTTACCTTTGTTATTTAGTTAGCTAGGTGGTTTTTTCTTAGGTTTCGATGGGGGCTGTGAACCCCACTAGTATTTGTATAACCTGGAAGAGAAACTAATGGGACTAAAGCCAGACAAATCACCTGGTTCTGATGATGTGCATCCAAGGGTTCTGAAGGAAATGACAGAAGTTATAGTTGATGCATTGGTGGTCATAGACCAAAATTCCTTGGATTCTGGGCAGGTCCCGGCAGACTGGAAGACAGCAAATGTCACGCCACTTTTTAAGAAGGGATGTAGGCAGAAGACTGGAAATTATCAGCCAATTAGCTTGACGTCTGTAGTTGGAAAAATGCTTGAAGCCGTCATTAAAGATGAAATAGTGAAACTTTTGGAACGTAAGGGTTCAATCAGGCAGACGCAGCATGGTTTTAGAAAGGAAGATCTTGTTTGACAAACTTGTTAGGGTTCTTTGAGGATATAATGGGTGCAATGGATAGAGGGGAACAGGTTGATGTTGTATATTTGGATTTCCAGAAAGCGTTTGATAAGGTGCCACACAAGAGATTTATCAGTAAGTTACAGGAAAGTGGAGTCCGGGGAAGTATATTGGCCTGGATTGAAAATTGGTTGTCTGACAGGATGCAGAGAGTTGGGATAAATGGGAGTTTTTCAGGTTGGCAGAGAGTGGTAAGTGGGGTGCCGCAGGGGTTAGTGTTAGGCCCACAACTGTTCATCATTTACATTGATGACTTGGAGGAGGGGACAAAATGTGGTGTAGCCAAGTTTGCGGATGACACCAAATTGAGTGGAAGAGCAAATTGTAATGAGGATGTGGAGAGTCTGCAGAGGGATATAGTTAAGCTGGATGAGTGGGCAAAGGTCTGGCAGATGGAGTACAATGTTAGTAAGTGTGAGGTTATCCACTTTGGCAAGAAAAATAAAAGAACTGAATATTATTTAAAGGGTGAAAAACTACAGCATGCTGTTGTGCAGAGGGACTTGGGAGTGCTTGTGCATGAATCGCAAAAAGTTAGGTTGCAGGTGCAGCAGGTTATTAAGAAGACAAGTGGAATGTTGGCCTTCATCGCTAGAGGAATTGAATTCAGGAGTAGGGAAGTAATGTTGCAACTGTATAAGGTACTGGTGAGACCGCACCTGGAGTACTGTGTCCAGTTCTGGTCTCCATATTTGAGGAAGGATATACTGGCTTTGGAGACGGTCCAGAGGAGGTTTACTAGGTTGATCCCTGGATGAAGGGGTTGACTTATGATGAAAGATTAAATCGTCTAGGATTGTATTCGCTCAAGTTCAGAAGAATGAGAGGAGATCTTATAGAAACATAGGATTATGAAGGGTATGGATAGGATAGATGTAGGAAGGTTTTTTGCGCTGGCAGGGAAACTAAAACGAGAGGACATAGTCTCAAGATTCGGGGGAGTAGATTTTGGACAGAGATGAGGAAAAATAGTTTTTTCCAGAGAGTAGTGAATGTTTGGAATTCTCTAACCAGGGAAGTGGTTGAGGCTGCCTCATTAAACATATTTAAAATTCGGTTAGATAAATTTTTACATGATAGAGGAATTAGGGGATATGGGAAAAAGGCAGGTAGGTGGAGTTAGGTCATAAATTAGATCAGCCATGATCGTATTGAATGGCAGAGCAGGCTCGATGGGCCATTTTTGGCCTACTTCCTATGTTCCTATGTATGATTATATATTTAAGGGTAACAGACTCTATATGTTACATGAATGTTGAAAAAGATTGCATGACTGTTTGAATTGCTTTCAGTGTATAAAAAAAAAACAAAATAAAATATTCAAACAAAAAGGGGTCAACTTTTACACATAATAAATGGAAAAGAGCAAATTTTGGGGTCAAAATTTTGGAGCCAAAAGTTGGGGTCAGCTCTTACAAGGTAATGACTATTGCACACATATGGTAGGTGCTTTTTAGACAGTGCTGTGATCAGGCTGCAGGGATCAGTGTTGTGCCCTCAGCAGTTCAAAATCTACATCATTGATTTGGATAAAGAGATCAGGTGTCACATGTGTAAGTTTGTTTTTTTTTAAATTTTTTATTTTTCACACCATAAATCACATTAGTCATGATACACACTTTTTCCTTTTCACACATATACAGTGACATTTTCTCCCCCCCACCTCCCTCCTCCCAACCCACCCCCCCCCTCCCATCCATTTTAGGTATACAATCTAGGATACATTAAACCAGTCAGACAATGTTGTCACTCAACAAAAATACACCAGAAATTCTACTGAGTCCATTCTTTTCTTTCCTTCTCCTTCCATCAACTTAGGTAATGATTGTTCCCGGTAGGTTTTCGCTATTGTATTTAATGTAAGGCTCCCATATTTGTTCGAATATTTCAGTATTATTTCTTAAACTATATGTTATTTTTTCTAGTGGAATACATTTATTCATTTCTATATACCATTGTTGTATTTTCAAATTATCTTCCAATTTCCAGGTTGACATAATACATTTTTTTGCTACGGCTAGAGCTATCTTAACAAATCTTTTTTGTGCACCATCCAAATCAATTCCAAATTCTTTGTTTTTTATGTTACTTAGGAGAAAGATCTCTGGATTCTTTGGTATATTGTTTTCTGTTATTTTATTTAATATCTGATTGAGATCTTCCCAAAATTTTTCTACTTTCTCACATGTCCAGATTGCATGAATTGTTGTTCCCATTTCTTTTTTACATCGAAAACATCTATCAGATACTGTTGGGTCCCATTTATTTAACTTTTGAGGTGTAATGTATAGTCTGTGTATCCAGTTATATTGTATCATACGTAGCCTCGTATTTATTGTATTTCTCATCGTTCCAGAACATAATTTCTCCCATGTTTCCTTTTTTATCTTTATATTTAAATCTTGTTCCCATTTTTGTTTAGTTTTACCATTTGTTTCCTCATTCTCCTTTTCTTGCAGTTTAATATACATATTTGTTATAAATCTTTTGATTATCATTGTATCTGTAATCACATATTCAAGGTTACTTGCCTCTGGCAAACTCAAACTGCTTCCTAATTTATCCTTCAAGTAGGATCTCAATTGGTAATATGCCAGCGCTGTATCTTGAGTTATATTGTACTTATCTTTCATTTGTTCAAAGGATAAGAATCTATTTCCTGAAAAACAATTTTCTATTCTTTTAATCCCTTTTTTTTCCCATTCTCTAAAGGAAAGGTTATCTATTGTAAAAGGGAGTAACTTGTTTTGCGTCAATATTAGTTTTGGTAATTGATAATTTGTTTTATTTCTTTCTACATGAATCTTCTTCCAAATATTGAGGAGATGATGTAATACTGGAGAACTTCTATGTTGTACCAATTTTTCATCCCATTTATATAATATGTGTTCAGGTATCTTTTCCCCTATTTTATCTAATTCTAATCTCGTCCAGTCTGGTTATTCCCTTGTTTGATAAAAATCTGATAGGTATCTTAATTGTGCGGCTCTATAATAATTTTTTAAGTTTGGCAGTTGTAAGCCTCCTTGTTTATACCATTCTGTTAATTTATCTAGTGCTATCCTCGGTTTCCCCCCTCTCCATAAAAATTTCCTTATTATTTTCTTCAACTCCTTGAAGAATTTTTCTGTCAGTTGTATTGGCAATGCCTGAAATAAGTATAATATCCTTGGAAAAATGTTCATTTTAATACAGTTTATTCTTCCTATTAGTGTTAGTGGTAAATCTTTCCAATGCTCTAAATCGTCCTGTAATTTTTTTCATTAGTGGATAATAATTGAGTTTATATAGTTGGCCGAGATTTTTGTTTATTTGTACACCTAGGTATCTTATTGCCTGCATTTGCCATCTAAATGGAGATTCCTTCTTAAATTTTGAGAAATCCGCATTATTCATAGGCATTGCTTCACTTTTATTTACGTTTATCTTGTAACCCGACACTTCTCCATATTCCTTCAATTTCTTATATAATTCTTTTATTGATAGTTCTTGTTCTGTTAAGTACACTATAACATCATCCGCAAATAGACTGATTTTATATTCCTTGTCTTTTATTTTTATTCCTTTTATATTATTATCTATTCTTATCAATTTTGCTAGTGGTTCTATAGCTAACGCAAACAATAAAGGTGATAGTGGGCATCCCTGCCGCGTACATGTGTAAGTTTGTTGATGAAATAAAGTTTGTTGATGAAATAAAATTTGGTGTCAGTGTGGGCTGTGGGGAGGATGCAGAATGGCTCCATAGAGGATAGATAGGCTAAGTGAATGGGGAAGAATATGGGAGCTGGAAAACATTGTCAAAAATATGAGATTATCCATCTTGGCAGAAAAAATGAAATGGTTTAAAATAGTGTGAGATTGAATGGTGTTTGTATTCTTGGGTGTCCTTCTCCATGAGTGATTGACTGAAAGTTAATATTCAGGTTCAGCAATTAATTAGAATGGCAAGTGGTATTGTGGCTTTATTGGTTAATGACGAGCTTAAGAGCAGAGTTCACAAGATCACAAGATATAGGAGATGAAGTAGGCCCATTGAGTCTGCTCTACCATTCTAATCATGAGCTCATCCATCCGCCCATTCAGCCCCACTCCCCAGATTTCTCCCCGTAACCCTTGATGCCCTGACTAATCAAATACCTGTCAATCTCTACCTTAAATACACCCAATGGCCTTACTTCCACAGCTGCCTGTGGCAATAAGATCCACAGACTCACGACCCTCAGCCTAAAGAAATTTTTCCATCTGTGTTTTAAATTGACACCCTTTTTTCCTGAAATTATGCCCTCTTGTCCTTGAATGACCTACCATGGAAAACATCCTTGCCATATCTACTCTGTACAGGCCTTTCAGCATTTGAAATGCCTCTGTGAGGACCTCCCTCATCCTCTATACTCCAAGAGTACAGCCCAAGAGCTAACAATCAATTCTCATATACTAACCCTTTTATTCTTGGTATCATTCTAGTAAATCTTCTCTGAACCCTTTCCAATGCCAGTACCTTTTCTCAAATACAATGCCCAAAGCTGTACACAGTACTCCAAGAGAGGTCTCACCAGTTCTTTGTAGAGTCTCAGAATTCCTGCTCTTGTGTGCTATCCCTCTAGAAATGAATGCCAACATTGTATTCACCTTATTCACCACTCACTTAACCTGGAGATAAACCTTTGAGGTCTCCCAAGTCCCCTTTCACTTCAGAATTTTGAATTTTCTCCCTATCTACATAATAGTCTACCCATCTATTTCTTCAATGAACATACATGACCATACACTTTCCAACATTGTATTTCATCTGTCACGTCTTTGCCCATTCTCTCATCTACCCTTTCAGTATCTTCAATACCACTTCCTCTACCACCTATTTTGGTATCATAGAACCATAGAATGCAGAAACAAGCCCCTTCGGCCCTTCTAGTCTGTGACAAACCTTTTTTGCCTAGTTCCACTGACCTGCACCCAGTCCATAACCCTCCATACCTCTCCCATGCATGGACTTTGTCCAAATTATTCTTAAATGTTAAAAATGATCCTGCATTCACCACCTCAGCTGGCAGCTCATTCCACACTCTCACCACTCTCTGTGTGAAGAAGTTCCCCTTCATGCTCCCCTTAAACTTTTCCCCTGTCACTCTTAACCCATGGCCTCTGGTTTGTATCTCACCTACCCTTAGTGGAAAACCCCATCTACATTTATCTGTCTATCCCCCTTATAATTAAAAATACCTCTGTCAAATCTCCCCTCATTCTTCTACACTCCAGGGAATAAAGGCCTAACCTGTTTAACCTTTCCCTGTAACTCAGTTCCTGAAGTCCGGGCAACATCCTAGTAAATCTTCTCTGTACTTTTTCTATCCTATTGTTATCTTTCCTGTAGTTAGGTGACCAAAACTACAAAGGGTACTCCAAATTTGGCCTCACCATTATCTCTGTTTCTTTGTGTTTTGTGTTTATCATTCTTTTCAGCTTCTTTTCTGTGACTGCAATTCCCCTCCCTCCATTTCTTATTTCATTTCAACTTTTTCGCTATTGCTTTATTTTTCTTTTTTGAGCAGCTTCTAGTGTAGCTATTTTCTTGTGGTTGTCAATTCCCATATACATATACAGGAGGATAATTTTAAGTCTGTTTTTCTTTCTCTCTCTTTCGCCTCACAAAATGCTTCCTGACCTGCCGTAGTGTTTCTTGCATTTTCAGTTCAAGTTCACATTTCCAGTATTCTATCTGTATTTCTTTTGATTTTCAATAACTAGTAAGCTTATTAGAGAACAACAGTATTATTAACTTCACTATGGATAAATAATGATCATATGTAATTAAGATCAACTATAAAAAACCCAGGATAATCTATACATTCTATACATTGTACATCGAAACATAATTACTTACTGAATTTGAAGGAAGGTGTCATAATCTCTGGTTATAAAATGCAAATATGCAATTTCTCAAATCACACTTGAACTGGTGACGTACCTTTGATGCTGTTTTTTCCCATTTGCTGAATTCAAAATTGAGAGGAAAGTGATTTTTAATGTGAACAGTCAAGGTATGTCCATATAATCAATATTGCTGTTCATGACAGATATTATTGACTGATATTTGTATTATCAATAGTACAATGGCAGTTCTCTTCAGGTTCAACAGATGCGTGCACACCAAGAAGAAATAGCACGCCTGGAAGCTGCTATTGCTGCCCAGAAAACAGAGAGAGAAATAGAGCAATGTAAAAAAGAAGCAGAACAGGAAATGTGCCGTAGAGCCAGAGATAGAGAAAAGGTAGGTGATCTATATATTGCAAATTATTAATTGGCCACCGTGCTCCTTCCTTCCATTTTTGTCATTAATGACAATAAACTGACATGCAGAGCCGGTTTCAATGTGCATCTTCAGATAGTTAACGTCCACAATATCTGAGTATTTCAAACCATTTATCAAGAATGATAAACTAAGTTGTTTTTATCTGTTTGCAACTCAGCTCATGTTTCCATTGTTTGTAGTCCCTACAAATTGATATAATATTTCATGCAGTATTTATACACTGAAAGACGAGGGAGAGATCCAAACATTTTTAGACATCTTTTTTATTCAGGAGGGTTTTCACTTTTTTTGTAAAGAAAAAAATACTTCATCTTCCTAAAATTAAAAGATCCATTATTTTGCCATTAGATAAACCAGTGCCATACTGAGAAGCAACGTAGGAGGGAAGAGTTAGAACAAAGGTACCAACAACGACTAGAAGAATTGAAAAATGAAATGGCTGAGCAAGCAAAGAAGGACAGGGAGCGGTAAGGATGAATTTCATTTCTTTTAAAAATATTTTTATTGATTTGGTAAAGAGAAATATTACATGTATATATTGTGTACATATTAGTTACATAACTTTTATATAATGCAATATAGAATATGAATCAGAAGTGATTTATATATTGTCTTATATACAATGCTCTAATAAAACGGAAATTCCCTTATGTCCATTCAAACACAAAAATGCAAAAAGTGGAATGAAAGAGAAAAATAAATTGTTGGAAATACTCAGCAGAGCAGATGGCGTATCCAGAAAGACAAACATATTTGATAGTTTAGATCAAAAGATCCTTCTTCAGGGAGGGAGCAAGAGGATATTCTAAAAGAAAAGATAGATAAAAGTAAAATGTGTCCTCTTTTTAAAACAATAAACAACCAATATAAAAGAATAATTAAAATGTGAAGTGGTACAGTGGCACAACTCATATCTGTGTTGTCTTACAGCTCCATGATCTCCAGTACTCCATGTAAGGAGTTTGCTAGCTCTCTCTGTTACTGCTAGTTTCCTCTGGGTACTTCATTTTCCTCCCACATCCCTAGAATATGATAATAAGTTGATTAGTTAACTACTGTAAGTTTAATTTTAATATTGAATTTAATTTTTAAATTTAGAGATACAGCACGGTTACAGCTCATTTCGGCCCACGAGCCTGAGCCGTCCAATTAATAACCTCCAGTATGTTTCAAACGGTGGAAGGAAGCCACACAGACAGGGGTAACGTACAAACTTCTTTTAGACAGTGTGGGATTTGAACCCCGGTCTCGATCTCTAGTGCTGTGTCAGCATTGCGCTAAATGTTACTCTAACCAGGCTGCCCCTAGTGTTTTGATGAGTGATAGAATTTTGGTCAATGAGTGGAAATGTGGGAGAATACAATAAGTTTGGTTACTATTGGTATAAAATTGGTAAGTGCAGATGTTTTGCTGACAGATTTGTCTCCCATCCTTCAATAATTCAATCATTTTTTTAAATAGGAGGTTGGCGGTATTTAAGGCCTATAGCATTTATTTGCGCTTGTCCTTTCGCTGGAAGTTTCTATAAAATTCAGAGGCTTATTAAAATGAACACTGTGAACTTACTACAATAATTGCAGCCAACTTTACTGAAAAAAAATCCAATCTATTGTTTGAAGCTGTCAATAGGCTATGAGAAAACATTTTGGAGGCTGGTACTACCCATCACAACTAGGCTCCTTTGATCAATTTCAAATCCAGTAGAACAGCTGATTGGTAATGTAACTATTGCCATGTTAAACATCTAACATATATTAACAATGGTTTATTTGTTTACACTATTTCAATAGTATGCTGTTCTACAATTCAGCCATTGTGTTGAGATTTTTTTTTAAACTCCCTTCATAATAACTCACCACAAGAAGGGATTTGTGTACAATTGAAAGTAAGAGAAGACAATTTAGGCATCAGCTCCACACTGGGAGAGGGCAAATAGGTCCAAGTGGCCCAAAGCACTGTCATTAACAGAAATAAATAAGAATCATTAGATTTCATCTGACAGTGCTACTTTCTGACAAAATATTAGCAATTGTTTTTATCAGACTGGAGAGATGACATGCATATTTTACAAGTAATAAGCTTGGAGACATTTCCTATAAACAGAAACAAATGATCAGAGAAGGGGGAAAAAGTAATAAATAGTTATTCCTTTTGTATAATTCCTGTATCTCTCCTTCCTTCTGATGATTGTGTTAACTGTTATAGATTTATTTAAATTTAAACTAAGATTGTAATTTAGGTTCTATTAGCTGACATTAGTTCATCCTTATTCTATCCTTTGGGTCTATGAGGTGGGTTAGCTGTCTGCTCTAAATCTGTTATTTGTCTCTTCCATTTTCTCTAATTATGGTTTGCATGTGTGATCGTTTATTTAGTCACCCCTCCTTCCATATTCATTACTTGCTCTGAGGTACTGTAAGCCGGGTCCCTGTTGAAACCTCTGGTGCAATTTGAGATTGTTTTGCACTCTGTCTTTTGGAGGATCCTGCAGGCAAAGAAGAGCACAAGAAAATAGTGTACCTACACAAATAAAGAAAATTAACCTTTTTGTGAAATGTATGATAATATTGCAGTTGCAAATTGCAGTTCCTAGAAGTAAATATTAATGATCCAAATGTCCAAATTTGCATTTTATCCTTCTGTTTATACTCACATAATTATCTACAATTCAAGCCATTTTAAAACTATTTTATCTTCCACAGTGGGATTATTAATAGACTACAAGTGTAGACTAAATGTTGGATTGTAAATAGGGTGAAGTACAGACAAGAGATGTTGCAGGCACGTCTCCAAGAAAAGAAGGCAATCATTCTGAAGAAAATGCAAGAAGCCGAGGAACATCAGAAGCATCTGGATGCTTATTGGCAAAAGGTATGATGCTTAAAGGTAATTCGTGACCATATAATTAGGGTTAGTGAATTTTTTTGTGAATTTTGTTTCATATTTGAGCCATTAAGCAATGTTGTGCAGAATTTAAGCTGATTAATTTTTAATAAATTTTTAGAAATCATTCGTTTATTCAGTGAAGCATCATTAAGGAATTAGTAATTAATTTAAATATATTAATAGTTTTTCTTTGATCTAAAACATTCTAAAATACCCAGTTAATGCTATTCCACTCTTGTAAGTCTGACAACAGTTTCAATGAGCAATAGTGTTTCAAGAATTTTACCTAGGATAATTCTGCTGAGTGTGACCAGTATATCAACGTGTGGAAAACAATGTCAAGCCTAGCATTTCCCTGCTTACTATTTAAATTTAAATTTAGACATACACACAGCATGGTTACAGGCCATTTCAGCCCACGAGTTTGTGTTGCCCAATTTACATTCAATTAACCTACATCCCCAGCACATTTTGAATGGTGGGAAGAAACTGGAGCCCCATGCAGAAACGGGAAGAATGTACAAACTCCACAAAGACAGTGCAGTCCCAATTGCTGGCGCTGTAAAGATGTTGCGCTAACCACTATGTTAACCGTGCCATCCTAATCAAATAAATGTATTATTTTAGGTTTTATGATTTGGATCACTTTAGCAATCACTGTACACTGAGGAACTCTGACCTCAGTCTAATTTGGCTGTCATTTGAACCATAAATCAGCCTCCAATTTCCACAAACAATAAGCCCCATTATTTGCTCTGGAGGGCACATAAAATGAATATTAGGCACATAACCAAAGTAATGTGCACACATTGGATTGAATATTTGCTTATTCCATGCCGCATTGAATCCTTCATTTGAAAACATTTCCTCTGCAGCATTATTATATGGCGAAATCAAATACTTAAGGACTTAAATGAATAATATTTACCATCGAGACAATTCTCTTAAACTTCTGTATTTATACAACATCATACTAATCTTAGACATTTAATTTTATCTTTTGTGCTTATTTCATAGTTTGCTGTTACAGTGGAGGCTGATCCTGTCAGGATGATGGGTGACACAGAAGCATCCAAAGCTCGGTTTGGAGTTGCAGCACAAGAAGACATTTTGCTCCAAAAGCCACCATTTCATTTATCTACATACACTGATAAACAGGTGCGATGTGAATATATTTGCTTCATATTAAGGTTTAAGTTTCAATCTTAATTGTCACTTTATACATAATACAGTGAGAAGGGTTCTTCATTCAGCAGACTATCAGGTTGTCTTTAACATTCGTACAACCCTGTAAATAGTCTAATTTACACAGTCTAGGATTTCAATGAAAAGAAAGATCAATTAAACCCACAGCAAGGACACAATGTTGTGATGTTCTTTCAGGAACATGATGGCTGAGCAGAAGAAACTGTCCCTAAGCCTGTTGTGATATGTTTTCATACCCTTAAGCTTGTCCCTGATGGGAGGAATGTGTACTTCATTATGTTGGCAGCAGAAAATGTAACTGGGATTCATGGAGAGAAGGAAAGTTTACAATATTTTATGAGCTACATTCACTTCTTTCTGTAGCTTCTTTTTGACCTTGAGCAGAGTAGCTCCAGCATCAGGTGCACACGTAGAAGTTTTTCAGGAACAACCGGAACATACCATCTTCTAAAAAGGTCTAGGCGTTGGGGCACTTTCTTTACCGTATCCATTATGACATTATGCTTGTCCCAGATCAGGTTGTTAGAGATTCTTATTCCCAAGAACTTGAAAGATATCGATGCTTTCCACTTTAGAGTCATTAATGTGGAGAGGATGTATTCTAACCTCTCTGCTGAAGGAAGTGAGAGTTAGTTATCTTCAGACCATGCCACTTGACTTCCAATCTCTTGTATTCTGTCGTCTTGCTATTTGATAACTGTGGTATCATTGAAAAATTGAAGATGGAGTTGGGACACTATTTAGCTCTGCAGTTATGGTTATAGAGGGAATATAGTAAGGGACTGACTACACATTCTTTTTTTTTAAATTTTTAAAAAATTTTTCACACTATGAACCATACTGACCAAAATACACACAAACAGTTCCCTCTTGAAAATACACAGTGTCATTTTCTCCCCTTTTCCCCCCCTTCCTTCCCTCCCTCCTTCACCCCCCCTCCCCACCCACTCAACGTTCAACATATATAATACATTAAACCCATTAAACAATGTCATCACACAATGAAAATAAACAAGAAATTTTTGTCTTCTACTTTTACATACTGGGTCAGTTCATTTCGTCTTCTTCTCCTTGAGGACAACCAGTGTTGAGTAGGATCAAGGAGGATAAGTCATTACCCCTCTTCATTGATTGTGGTCTGTTTGACAGGAAGTCAAGCAACCAGTTGCAGAGGGGTGTGATGAGGTGTCGGTCCTTTGCTGAAGGCTTCCTTTTCCTGTGGGCCATTCAATAAAAATAAAAACGGGTATTGTTTTCAAAATTTTGCAGTGTTTCTTTTTCATGGTATCATCAATTTGTTGTGGTACAGAGGCTAGATGGCCCATCAGCCTATTCTGGTTCCTGATAAAGAAATTCTGCAAGTTCTATTCCCTTCTCATTCCCCGAGAAATTATTTTCTCTCAAATGCACATCCTATTCCCTTCAGATGATTCTATTTTCACCAGTCAGATGAGAAGGTAGAAGTAATGCCACAGGCCGATTTAAAAGGGAACAGTGAAGTGGATGAACATCTTCATAAGAAGATGTAGATAAGTGTACCACTGTTTACACATTTCCTAATCTAACAAGTTTATTGAACTTTCTGAGATACTGAAACTCTGGAGCGCAAGATCACGTACCTGCTTTTGGGAACCTGGCTGACTTCTGAGAATCTTATTCCTGGTGCCAGCTGCAGGCTTCTTCCTCACACTAACTGGAAGATTATCTTCTTGCATGTCCTTTTAACCTCCAGCATATTGTGAGTTATTTGTGAAATGGGTGGCAGCATTGATGCACCTTCCATTTTGTCTTCTACTTTGCAGTATAATTACTGTATCTCCAAAGTTAATCAAATGTAATGCTTGCATTGTGCTTTTAAATATGTGTGCCCTTTCTTCCTAATTAATCAGGCCAGGAACAAATATGTTAGTAAAATAACTACATTAAAGCCATTCCAAAAATTAAAAAAACCCCAAATATTTGGCCTCCAATGCTCAATTGACTGCCTCCCAATCCCACTCCAAATGAATCAGAGTTAAAATTCAATCCCAAGTTTTGTTTTCTATGAAATAGGCTTTTTGCACTGTTATGTACACTGGTAAATACTTAAATTCAATGCTAGATACATGGCATATTTATGATTGGATGAGAAGGTGAGAGGTCAACTTAAACATACAATCATGGAATTGGCTAATATCACCATACATATTATGTATTCAATATTATCACTGCGTTTAATTACCATAGACAGAGCTTCTGTCTTCTTACTGTCCTGTGATACATCGTGGCCATTTTTGTCTGTGTATATTTAAGCACCTAGATGTGCCAGTAGTAGCATTTGTCAACTTCATTCAAGTGAAGTGAGTCTCCACTGACCTGATAGATGCTGCCAAGATCTTGCTCCATGAATTTATGACTCAAATCATTCTTTGGTATTATTCCAACTTTAATATTTAATCATGAACCAAAATAAATTTATTTCTGTGCAGATAGTAGCTGATCCTCGTGTTCGAATTGAACATGCACTTCGAGAAGCAGGACTTCACAATACTTTTTATGCAAGAGAAGTTTTATCAAAGATCCCTCCAGCAAAGCCTCCGAGGAGAGATATGGAATCTACTATTTTTAAGGACTGATTTTCCTTAAGGTTTGCCTTTACTTTCAGCCTAACCATTTTACTACACAAAATAGAAGTTTGTAGTTTTTTACTTGAGTTAAACACAATGAATTATTTTGTAGACTGCAAGGAAACAAAATAAATGGAATTTAATGGAAATGTGAAGCTAGTGGGAGAACAGAAAACAAAGGATAGAGATAAATGTTGCTATTAATATGGAAGTGTATAGCAATTAATTTTGTTTTCTTTTTCATAAATAACATAAAAATTTTCCTATATATATAGATATAGATGGATTATAGATAGATATAGATATATAAATAAAACCTGATCTTTACAAAAAAAAACAACCCCTGCCCCCTCCCCCTCCAAAACTGTCACATTATAAATCACACCGTCACATTCATGCTGAGAAGCGACTTGCATTTATCCTACAGCAGCATTTATTATTGTTCCTTTTATTATTGTATTTATAATTACAATTTGTCCCCTATATGATCTGAATGTGGCTGCAAAATATTAATAAATTTGTTATATTTGTTCTTTAAGTTGTAATTTTTTCCATAGGTGAACAACTATTCATCTCAGCCGTCCATTGTATTATTTGTCGAGAGGAGTCTGATTTCCAACTAATTGCAATACATTTCTTAGTCATTGCAAAGGCTTTCTTAACAAATGAAATACGGAATTTAGTTTGTTTATTAATTATTTCAATAAAGTTGCCCAAAAGATAAAGCTCTGGGTCACCTGTGAAGGCCACCCCTGTTATTTCTGTTAATATTTCAGTAATATCCTGCCAGAAAGGTCTCACCTTCATACACAGCCACCGAGTGAAAAGCCCTGCAAAAGGCCGTGGACTCAGCCCAGTACACCACAGGCAAAACTTTCCCCACCAGAACATCTGCATGGAACACTGCCATCAGAGAGCAGCAGCAATGATCAAGGATCCACACCACCCAAAACATGCTCTGATCGCTCTGCTACCATCAGGAAGGATGTACAGGTGTCAACCAGACTCGTACCTCCAGGTTCAGGAATAGTTGCTTCCCCTCAGTCATCAGACTCCTGAACATCAAACTCAATCAGAGACATATTTAAGGGCTCTTACTTTGCTCATTATTTATTACTGAACATTTATATTCTCGTATATGCACAGTTTACATTTTCCAGTAATTAGATATTCTTCCTGGCCTGCAGAATAAAGAATCTTGGGGTTGTATGTGATGTCATGTGTGCACTCTGTTGTCTTTACCCAAAATGTGCCTTATGTCGGTGGTGCACTCTGAGATGCAAGACAAATGTCTTTGCTGGCGGGCTGACCAGGGGTCGGAGACCTTGGTCAGGGCTTGTGGTCCGTGAAAGGCTTTCCTTCTAGGAAGTACCGGAAGTGGCAGATGGCTAAGTACAGCTCCAGTAGCTTTCTGTCGAAAGCATTGTACTTTAGCTCAGGAGGCCGCAGATGTTTGCTGAAGAAAGCTAGCGGACACCAACTTCCTTCTGTCTACTGCTCTAGAACTCCACCAATCGCTGTTCCTGAGGCATCAACCATGAGGGCTGTGAATAGATCTGTCCTGGGAGTGGGCCAGGAGTGCAGCATTAGCCAGGGCTTCCTTCGCTTCCACAAACGCTCTTGCAGAGACATTATTCCAGGTCAAATCCTTCGCCTTGTCAGTCATCAGGGTGAAAAGTGGGTGCTTGGTTCGAGCCGCTGCGGGGATGAATCTGCAATAAAAGTTGACCATCCCCACGAACTCCTGCAGTCCTTTGGATAGCTTCCACCTTGCTAGGTAGTGGTGTGGCCCCGCATTTTGTAATCCTGTGGCCCAGGAAGTCAGTCGTGCTCAGTCCAAATTGGCATTTAGCCAGGTTGATAGCAAGGCTGAACTTACGTAGGCTTTGAAGGTGTTGTAGATGTTCCTGCCAGATTCTGCTCGCTACCAGGATATCGTTTAAGTAGACAAAGGTGCCGTCCAGGTCTCGGCCCACTGCGTCCATCAGTCATTGGAAAGTCTGTGCCACGTTCGTTCTTGAGCCTGAATGACTTCTCAGGAACTCAAACAGCCTGAATGGAGAGATGATGATTGTCATGGGGATGTCGTCAGGGTGCACCGCAATTTGGTGATACCCTTGCAGCAAGTCCGCTTTGGAGAAGATCATCACTCCGTGCAGGTTTGCCGCAAAGTCCAAGATATGCGGCACAGGGTAACAATCTGGAGTGGTGGCCTCGTTAAGCTGACAGTAGTCACCACATGGTCTCCAGCCCCAAGATGCTTTAGGCACCATGTGCAGGGGAGAGGTGGACCCTTGGTAAGGATGTGATGCCTGAAGCCATGTCAGGCCACCTCCACCATGAACTGAGGGGAAAGGATTGCCGGGAACTTGGGCAGCACCTTGGAGAACTCCTCGTCTGAGCTGTGGATGGAGTCCAGGTGCAATGCCTGGAGTCCAGCGCTCCTCATTGCGAAGGTTTGGAATGTCTCCGCGTGCACAAGTCTCTTGCCCTTGAGGTCTACTAAGAGGCCGTGAGCCCGCAGGAAGTCTGCTATGAGGAGTGGCTGTTGCATTGTGGCCAGCGTGAACTCCCACGAGAAGTGACTGCCTCTGAACTGCAGCACAGCCATACGCGTGCCATAGCTCTGTATGCTGCTGTTGTTGGCAGCCCTCAACGCAGGGCCCGCTTGCCTACATATAGTGTCCAAACCTGTTGGGGGAATCATGCTGACCTCCGCTCCTGTATCCACCAAGAATCGTCTACTGGAAAGGCAATCCCATACATACAGGAGGCTCTCTCAATGGCTAGCCACCATGGCCATGGCCTTGTAATTTCTCTGGAACTCACAGGGCAACCACCATCAGTGGGCCTCGGTGCCCCATATTTGGTGGTAGAAGAACCACTCGTCCCTGTCTCTTGCCTGCCTTGGTCTGGTTGGAAGACTTTGTGATGAGCCCTATGGTAGCCGAGCACTTCTGTTTCTGCTTCCACAGAATATCTGTCCGTGCTGCAACTTTCTGGAGTCACTGAAATCCTGCGTCAGCCAGGAGCAGTTGGATGTCCTCGGGCAGCTGCTCTAAGAATGCCTGCTTGAATATGATGCAGGGCTCATGGTCTCCCAAAAGGGCCAGCATTTTGTTCATGTGTGCTGATGGGGTTCTCTCCCCTAGCCCATCAAGGTGGAGCAGCCATGCCCCTCTCTCTTGCTGTGAGAGCCTGAAGGTCTCAGTTAATAAATAGCTCTTTGTAGATGTAAGTGCCTTCTGATGGTGGCCTGTGGATGAAGTTGGCTACTGTCTTCAGTCTTTGGATCCAGGGCGCTGACCACATGGTAGTACCGAGTGGACTCAGATGTGATGCCTCAAATCTGGAACTGAGCCTCAGCCTGGTCGAACCACATGCCAGGTCGAACTTTCCAGAAGGTCAGGAGCTTGAGGCCGACTGCGCTGATCGCTGCTTCGCTATCCATTGCTGGGTTTAGGTGCCGTCGGGGTCACCAATTGTAACCTACTGCTACAAAGAAACACATACACACTCACAGTGTGAGAGGTTAAGCTCTGAGATTTATTGAGGCTGGAAAGGCTCCTTTTATATAGTTGGTGTTCCCGCCGTTTGTTTGATTGGTTGACATCAGCTGCATGAATAACAATAGCGGGCAGGAACATTCTTGCATATGATACCCTTCTTCCCCAGCCTGTTATTGATCTGTTAGCTGGGCAGCCTGGCCAGTGCCATTTTAGGGCTTGTACTGTTCCAGCTTTCAACTGCGCCAGTTATGCTGCTGCGCACATGATATGCCGGCACGATTTCCGCAGTGGCGGACCACCACAAATGCATCATAAACTATCCAATCAAGATAAATTTAATGAACCATTTGATGGAGAGTACTGAAAACTATCAATGAATTATAGTAATACCAAGTAGGTACAATTAAATGGGAATAAAATTAAAAATTATTTTGTATGTTAAATATGAAATTTCATGTGTTGTTCGTGGAATCTTAAATTACATTTTGAATCATATTATAAAGTAATACGAGGCTATTCCATTTATCTGACAAAGTTCATAGAAAGCTGGAATTCTATTCTTGTAAATTCTTGTAAATGATTTACTGTCTCCTTATACTGACATACTTCAATTCTATTTTAAAAGCCCAAGCTGTTTCTGGATGAACATTGACACCATTTTCTTTGGACACATCTGGTACTCGAACAGAACTTCATGTGGTCACCATCAATCTAATTTAGTAAAGTCACACATACAATAGCAGACAAAAGGGAAAAATAAATTTAGTAATATGCATCTCACTTTTAAAATGTTGACTTTCTCAGAAGGTAAATGTGGAATATATTTGTATTATTGATGTAAGCAATTGATCATTTTGAGGCTTTGCTGCTTCTGGGTGAATTTGAGTCATCTGAGTTCAAAGTTAATGCTACGGTAAACCCTTGCAATTGTGGACTGTGGTGCTGAATGCAATATCTCTCAAACAGATCCTGCAGGAGGTGCAATCAAGAGCTGGGGATAATTGCAAAGGGTCGACTACAGTCGCAGAGTCTCATGGTAACAGGCTTCAGTGCTGCACCAAGAATGTTGACAAAGACCTTCTCCGATCCTAGCATCTATCTGTTGGAAAATGATAAAGCTCTACTGTTGGCAGACAAGGGCTCAGCAATATGTGATGTGTTGCAGTGACCTTCAGAAGACAGCAACCTTCAATTCGCCTTGCCCCTGCCAATTCTTCAGCTGTTACAGTGTTAAGAGCAAAATGCTTCAGTTAAAATTCCAGTTCTTATCTGCTGCTATGTTAGACATTCTGTGCTCATGATAAAAATATTCCACTGTATAACAAATTTGTACCAGGAATGTGGCACAAAGGTTAATCAGCTGACACTCTTTACATTGTCTGCCTGAACATCATGTGCTTCTGAATAATTCTTCTGTGACACAATCTAAACTTTAGTAAACAAATATTTGATAAATATAGAAAATATGTTCAATGAAAGCATTTTACAAAAAGGAATCAAAAGATATTTCAGATGAAACTAAATGTAAATCCCCAATTTAAGTGTACATCAATACATGAACATTTTTACGCCTACTTCAAAGGATGGAAAAAGTAAAGAGCAAAATTCCTGTTATCTGAAAGTATCACTCTTTAAGATGTGTTTTGCATGAAACTCAGGGTCCCGTAGTACTTTGGTATTAGATGAACCAAGCTCTTTGAATTTTGAGATGAACCTGAAGCTCAGTGGGAAACAATTGCACAAGCCAGCCTTCCCAATTCTCAGAGCTTCCTGTCTGCAGTGCACATACCCACCTGGAGTGCAACTAAAATCAACCTTCATGGTGATGTCAGTAATGGTGAAGTCAAAGCTTCAGTTGCAGTTGTTCAAGAGCCAAACTAAAAATTGCTTTAAATTTAAGTGTGCAATTAGGGTTTCTGTTTCCTCCAAGGATGATTTTCACATTTCCTTTTGATCTTTGGAATTAAATTTTCACTTTGATTTAAATTGCTTTTTCTATAGATTGATGTCAATGTAACAACAAATTATACAGGAAGTTTTAGATGTTACAATCACACTGTTCTGTAAAATAAAACAATAATAATTTAATGAGCCGTTGAATTGGAATTGAGGAAAAATTAATCACCAAACAAGATTTTTTTAAAAGTGCGTTTACAAGAATTTAAATATGATCATCTTTAAATATTTAGAATGTAAAGTTTATTTCATTTTCTTGAGATAGCAATTAAAAATGTGCCATCTTATTCTTACAAATTTTGTACCTTTAATTTCACAACTATGGCACATTGCAGCAAAGACAGTGGACTCCATTTCTATGTTTTTAACACCAGCTCTATAGGCTTTTCTCAAATACTCCAGTTTCTCAATTTTTTTTGCATTAATGTGCCTGTCCAAGTGTCTTTTAAATGTTCCTATGGTACCAATCTCCACCACCACCCCTGGCAATGCATTCCAGGTACCCACAACTCTGTGTTTTAAAAAAAAACAACAAAACTTTAAACTTTAGACGTCCTCTGGCATTTGCTACTCCTGCCCTGGGAAAAATGCACTCACTGTCTTACTTATCTATGCCTCTCATAATCTTGTAGACTTCTATTAAATCATCTCTTATCGTTCTTCATTCCAAAGAGAAAAGCTCTAGCTCTAAGAACTTTTCCTCATAAGACACATTTTCCAATCCAGGAAAATCCTAGCAAGTCTCCTCTGCACCCGAAAGCTTCCATTTCCTTCATGTAATGAGGCAACCAGAACTGAACACAATATTCCAAGTGTGGTCTAACCAGAGATTTAAAGAGCTGCACATGACCTCTCGACTCATGAACTCAATCCCCCTACTAATGAAGGCCATCATACCATAAGCCTTATTAACTACCCTATCAACCTGAACAGCCACCTCGAGAGATCTATGGATTGTCCCTAAAGTCCCACTGTTCTTCCACATTATTAAGAATCCTGCCATTAATCATATACTCTGCCTTTGTTTGATCTTCCAAAGTGCACCATTTTACACTTATCTGGATTAAACTCCATCTGCATCCTGTCTTATATCCTGTTGCAACCTACAAAATTCCGCTAGACACTGACCTTCAGGCAGAATACAGTCCATCTACTATTGCCCTCTGCCTTCTGCAGGCAAGCCAATTCTGAATCCACACTCTCAAAGTTCCATGGATCCCATTTCTCGTGACTTTCTGAATGATTCTATCCTGGGGGGGGGGGGGGGGGTGGGCGTCCTTGTGAAATGAAATGCCTAACTACAATCTGTATACACCTTATCTACCACCTTACCTTCATTAATTTCTTTTCTTACTTCCTTAAAAAACATAATTAAGCTCATGAGGCATGACCTGTCCTTCACAAAGCCACGCTGACTGTTCTTGAGCAGACTATACTTCTCTAAATGCTCAAAAATTCTGTACCTAAGAATTATCGTCAATAATTTGTACACCACTGATGCAAGACTCACTGGTTTATCATTCCCAGGATTCTCCCTATTACCTTTGTTACTAACTAACAACCCTCTCAATTTTGTTAGGGACTAAAGAGACTTCAGGTTATGGTAAATTCAAAATAAGTTTTTATTAAACCAATAATAACATGACATTTCTTACTTGTCTGTAACTTAAACCCCCATTATGCACAATTGTGTATGTGTCTTAAAATCCCAAACTCTCAAAAGTCAATTTTAAAACGTCAGCATCATTTTGGTCTTGCTTTAAAATCTTAATTTTTCAGTTCAGAAATAATTATGAAGTGCCTTTAAACATCATATCTTCAGGACTCATTAACTCAATTCTTTTGATGATTTGTCTTTTTCAGAGATTTTCTTCACACGAACATTTTCTTCTCTTGAATAAAAACTTTGGAATCTGTGTTCCAAATGATAAAACTGCCCTCTTTATCTTAAAGAGACAGTCAGAAGTAGGCTTACTTATTCTGTGTTCCCCATTTTCAGGAGTAACATAGGAAGCTTTTTCCCCCTCTGCAGGAAATATTCCTGCTTTCAATCCTGTCTGAACAGGACGAGGAGTTCCCTTAAGCTGCCTCTCATTTCGATAATATATTTCTTGCAAATCTCTCATGTCACATGGTATGTGACATCATTTCTGTCTTTGAAGTTCATAATGTCTCTTCACACTTACATGCTAGAAGTCTCTGTCCACTTACAGATTCAAAGTAATTAACTTTGTTTGAAGTTTCTCCCTTGTTTCCAGGCTGTCTGGAATTTACAAACAAAATGGCTTCTTGTATACTCAAGTAAACAATCCATTGTTCCATTTATCTCAAAAACATCATAAAAATCTTTCATCTCTTCACCTTGCAATGCAACAGCAGACTCTTCAGCTTTCAAACTGGCTTCTGTGGTCAATGGTGTTTAAAATGAAAATGCATTTGTTGATGCTGAAGCCAGCTACTAGCTGCAAAAAAAGCACGTGTGTCTGTAGAATGTAAATGATCCCTGTCCACCCAAAACTAACTTTTACATATATGAAATATAATTTTAACATTAGACTAATGATTAATCATAGCACATACGTCACACCTTTTTTTAAAACAAGGGGCCTACATTTGCCATTCTCCAATCCTCTGGTATCTCTCTGTGGGCAGGGAGAATGTAAAGATTATTGACAATGCACCCTTACTTTACTGTAGTAACGTGGGATATTTCTCACCTGATACCAGGACTTATCAATCCTAAATTTTTAAGAAGCTCGTGCATGTCCTCCTCCTTAACCTCAACTTGCTTCAGCACATATTGACCTTATACTGACCTTACATTATCCAGGGTCCCCCTGTCTGATGAGAATGGAAGTATTCATTTAGGACCTTCCCTACCTCTTTGGTTTCCAGGCACACATTGCCTCCTTTATCCTTGAGCAGCTCTACCTAGACGCTAGTCATCCTTCTGTTCTTTGCTTATCCATAGATAAGCTTATCCTTAATCTTACTTGTCAAGGCTTTCTCATGCCTCCTTCTAGCTCTCCTAAGTTCTTTCTTCAGATCCTTCCTGGCTGCCATTCCTGTCTTTTGCTTTCTATACCTTATGAATGCTTCCTTTTTCCTCTTAACTAGTTGTCCTACCTTTTTTGTCAATCATGGTTCCTTTTTCATACTCTCTTTTTTTCTGTCTCAATGGGACAAATCTATCCCAAACTCCACCCAAGTGGTCCCTCAACATCCTCTGCATTACTTGTATGCTTTTGCTGAGAAAATATCTGTTCCCAATTTATTCTCCCTACTTCTTGCCTCATTCAATCATAATGAACCCTTCCCCAATTAAACACTTTACCATTTTCTCAACTCCTATCCTTGTCCATAGCTATTCTCAAGATCAGGGAGTTGTGGTTACAGTCACTGAGAAAGAAGTCTGTCACCTGGCTAGATTCATTACACAGAACTAGATTTAGTATTCTCCCTTGACTCATCCCACTTTCTCCAAGTCAAAGGAGTAGATACAAGTACCTGCATGGGTCTCAGTTATGGCTTTTTCTTGGCTTTGTTGAGCAATCCATCGAGTAAGCCTACACAGGCAAGGGTCCTCATCTCTTCCTCTGCTACATTAAGGATGACATTGGTGCTGTCTCATGCACTCATGATGAGCTTGTCAACTTTATTCACTTTGCTGCTAACTTTCGCTCCAATCTCAAATTCACTTGATCCATCTCTACTAGATTACTAGTGAAATTGTGCTAGGTAAATTGAATGGATTAAAGATTGATAAATCTCCTGGACCAGATGAGGTACACCTGCAGGTATTGAAAGAGGTGGTTATGGAGATTCTTCCAGAAATCAATAGTCTCTGGCATGGTTCCAGGGGATTGGAAGGTTGTGAATGTGGTTCCATTGTACAAGAAAGGTGGGAAACAGAAAAAAAGGAAACTATAGAGCTATAAGTGTGATGTTGGTGGTTGGGAAGATATTAGAGACGATCCTCAAGGATGAATTATGAAATACCTGGAAATGCATGACAGGATAGGTTCTAGTCAGCATGGTTTTTTTAAAGGGTAGATCCTGCCTGACCAACCTATTAGAGTTTTTGAAGAAATCTCAGATAGGATAGACGAAGGGGAGGCTGTGGATGTTGTAAATTTGGATTTTCAAAAAGGCTTTCGATAAGGTGCCTCATGTTAGGCTGATAAATAAGATGAAGGACCATGGAATTACTGGGAAGCTATTAGACTGGATAGAAAATTGGCTGATAAGCAGAAAACAAAAGGTTGAAATTAAGGGATCCCATTAAAGATCGCAGCCTGTAACAAATGGTGTTCCGCAGGGGTCGTTTTTGGGGCCACTGTTATTTACAATTTCTATTAACAATTTGGATTTTTTAGCCAAATTTGTGGATGACAACTACGATAGGTGGTGGAGCAGGAACTGTTGAAGAAACCATAAAATTGCAGAAGGATATGGACAGACTAGGAGACTGAGCAAAAATATGGCCGATGAAGTACAATGTTGAAGTGTTCAGTTCTACAATTTGGCAGTGGAAATAAACAGGCAGAGGACTATCTGGATGGGGACAAAATTCAATCCTCAGAGGTGCAAAGAGACCTGGGCGTCCTTGTCCTTCTAAAAGTTAATGCCCAGGTGGGATTGGTAGTAAAGAAGACTAATGCTATGCCAGCATCCATCTCAAGAGATATAGTATATAAGTGTAGAGTGGTGTTAATGAGACTCTATGGGGCACTATTGAGACCCCATCTAGAGAACTGTGTACAGTTTAGGGCCCCCTATCTTCGAAAGGATGTGATGTTGCTGGAGAGGTTGCGGAGGAGATTTACTAGGATGATTCCTGGAATGTAGGGACTAGTGATTAGGGAGCATTTGACAGCTGTTGGGTTGTATTTATTGAGGGGGGGGAGGATCTCATAGAAACATTTTGAATATTGAAAGGTTTTGACAAAGTGAATGCAGATAAGATGATTCCTTTGATGAGTAAATCGAGGACAGGGAGGTCATAGTCTTAAAATTAGAAGTTGACCAATTAGAATAGAAAGGAGGAAGAACTTCTTTAGTTAGAGGGTCGTGGATCTGTGGAACTCACTGTCGCAGCGGAGGCCGGATCACTGAGAGTATTTAAACAGGAAATGGATAAGTACCTCATTAGTAAGAGTATCAAGGGATATGGGGAAAAGGCTGGAAAATGGAACTGGGTGTGAGCACAATTCAGCTTAGTGTAGAGTCGCAGAACAGACTCGATGGGCCTTATAGCCTGCTTCTGCTCCTTTAACTTGTGAACTTATGAATACCAACAAGTTTGTCAAACAAGACTTGCCCTTTCCGAATCCATGCTGCACCTACCTTTTTGAATGCCTTCATTCGAAATTACTGTCATCCTTAATGACAGCTTTAAGAATTTTCCTGATTACAGATGTTAAGCTAAGTGGATGATAGTTACCCACCTTCTGCCTACATCCCTTTTTCAAAAGTGGTGTGACATTTGCTGGCTTCCAATCTGCCAGGACCTGCCCAGAGTCCAGAGAATTTTGGTAAATGACTCCTCCCCTCTCTGCCTTCCATAGGGAATGCTCCCTCTGTGACTTTCTCATCCATTCATCCTTTTCCACTAATCGTCCCCTTGGCTCCTTCCCCTGCGACTGCAAGAAGTGCCATGCTTGTGCCCACATCTTCTCCCTCACCACCATTCAAGGCTCCAAACAGTCTTTCCAAGTGAAACAACACTCCACTTGTGAATCTGTGGGAGTCATCTACTCTATCTGTGGCTCCCATTGTGGCCTTATCTACATTGGAGAGACTGGACACAGACTGGGTAATTGCTTCACTGAGTACAATAACAGGAATCACCCAGTGACCAGCCATTTGACTTCTGTGCCCCACTTCTGCCCCATCATGCACTGCCAAACCAGGGGCATCTGTAAATTGGAGGAGCAACACCTAATATTTTGTCTGGGCACATACCAATTGGATGGGATTAACAGTTTCTGCTGGAGAAATCTACATTCACCCACTGTTTTCTATTCCTGTGTTTCCTTTCCTCCAGCTCTCCACACCCTTCCCTCTCTGTTCACAATGGTATCTCCCCCCCTCCCCCACTATTTTCTCTTGTGCCCTCCCTCCCTCCCTTATCCACCTATTACTTCTTGCCTGTGGGCCTGTGCTCTTCCCCCTGTCCCTTTCTCCCACCATTTATTTCAGGTGCTTGCCTACATTTTACCTTTGAGGAAGGGATCAAGCCTAAAATATTGGTTGGTATCTTCAACTTTGCTACATAAAGTACATTATTTGACCTGCTGAGTTTCTCCAGCATTGTTTTTACTTCAGTCACGACATTTGCAAACTTTCGTATTTTACTCAATATATCTTTTGTATTTTGATGTAAAACTTGTTCTCTGGTAGAAACTTCAACAATCCTGCACTCTCAGAATTTCAGTGGTTGCAGATTGGCAAATTTTGCAGACAATTGGATGTTATTCCCTTAATTGTCTAAGACATTTTTACTTCATTTTAAAAACAAGCCTACTTAAGAGAGTAATAATTTTTTCCAGTGAATCCAATACGTTTAAAAGGGATACAGGAAATGGCCAATTAATCTGGGGATGTGAGAAACATCACTTAGTAAATTACGCGATAGCAGATTATACTATAAATTTCGAAAGACTGCCAACATATTTTAATGTACAGTACCTTCATAAGAATCATGTGTGCACATGGTGTTTCCAATGGATAGTTAGCAATCCCTCTACCACAGTTTAATAATTCTTGTGCCAGATCCTTGTCCAGTTCGGTGCTTCGAGTAATTACTTTTCCCAGAACAACTTGTTCAAACTAGGCCTCAAGAATGAATCAACTACTGTTCATGTTATAACCACTCTTCCAGGATCTAACCCTGCAGAAATACATTAATTCTACAATAAAATGTCATACATGTTACAGTTAATATTTCAAGATCATTATGTCATATAATTTCCACAGGTTCAATTTGTTCTCCATGACAACCCCCTCTAAAAAAGAACATTGCTCAGAGGTAAATTGTTTCTGTTATCTTTCTCTAATCTCAGGAGCTTCATGCTATGTGCTTTGCCTAAAAATTATTCTCATGTTTTGTGGGGTAAAAATCTATCTCTTAATATCACTTGCTCAGGCAAGTGTCTGTCAACAAATTACAATTTAAGTTGTCATTTTAATACAGTTTTCTGTCAATATTTAATGCAGATTTCTTAATGTGAACATCTACCATTTAATATTTTGTGATAGATATTTGCCTGTCATTATCTTGAGTGGTTGAATCACTCAAAATATTAAAATATCCTCAACATTTTCACTTTTAAAATTTATGGTCCAAAATAAGGATGTAAACATTAAAGACAGCTTATATATATTTGCTGGGGCCAAATGTGAAGAATTGTGTGCAGTTTTGGACACCTAACTACAGGAAAGATATCAATAAAATAGAAAGAGTACAATGAAGATTTTATTAGGTTGTTGTCCGGACTTCAGGAACTGAGTTACAGGGAATGTAGAAGAGTGGGGGGAGATTTGATAGAGGTATTAAAATTATCAAGGGGATAAATAAAGTAGATGTAGATAGGCTTTTTTCACTGAGGGTAGGTGAGATACAAACCAGATGACATGGGTTAAGAGTTAAAGGGGAAAAGTTTAGGGGAAATTTCTTCACACAGAGAGTGGTGGGAGTATGGAATGAGCTGCCAGCCAAAGTGGTGAATGCGGGCTCAATTTTAACATTTCAGAAGAACTTGGACAGGTACATGGATGGGAGAGATATGGAGGGCTATGGACTGGGTGCAGGTCAGTGGGACTAGGCAAAAAAAAAGGCTTTGGCACAGACTAGAATGGCCAAAGGGCCCGTTTCTGTGCTGTAATGTTCTATGGTTCTAATTTTATAAAGCAGTGATTGTAACATATAAAATATGAAAATTCAGTGTTTATTTATTGCCTTTTTGCTTTTCTGTGATGTTCCCATTTGTACCACCAGCAGCTGCGAACACTCACCTTACAGTCAATACTTTTCATTGTCAGTTGATATATTTAGAAATTTGCAGACATTATGAGAGATTGGGTCAGTTGAATGATCCATTTAGCCCTTTCAGTCTAGACCATCTGAAGAATAGTTGTGCAGGCATTTTCTAGTTCTTAGTCTACAGCCTATGGTTCTTGAGGTACATTTAGAAATACACCCAAAAGCTGGTGCGTGGCCCGAATTCTATAACCCCATTAGCCATTGAATGAGAAATGTATTCAAATAATTATATTAACTATTTAAAATCTATAACCATCTATTATTAAGATCTTTATTGATATCTTTCTTATCTAGTTATTCCTCTCTTAAATCTTCTGTTGACCTCCAATATGCTTAAAAAAATATTCTTAGCTTCTCGCATTTTCTGTCCTGGCATTAAATAATTGTACTCGCCCAAAATGTTATCACACCTTTCCTACAAGCTGATGACCAGACCTGCTTGCTTTCGTCTAACTCAGTGGTTCTCAACCTTTTTCTTTCCACTCACATACCACTTTAAGTAATCCCTTTGCCATAAGTGCTCTGTGATTAGTAAGGGATTGCTTAAGGTGGTATGTAAGTGGGAAGGGAAGGTTGAGAACCACTGCTCTAGACTCAATTGTTACTGAAATAATTTGCTTGAGAAAAATTGTCATTGGCCCATTTCCTTTGGAGTTATGAAACCGTGCACATAACAAGTCAATTAGGTTTGATTAAAACAGTGGTTTTCAAACTTTTTCTTTCCACCCACATATCGCCTTAAGCAATCCTTTTCTAATCACAGGAACACCTATAGCATAAGGAATACTTAAAGTGGTATGTGAGGAAAGAAAAAGGTTGAGAACCACTGGTCTAATTAATAATTTATAATGTTCTGGTGTTATATAATTTATAATGTTCTGGTGTTATATTCAATGCCTCAGATAATAAAACATACCATTTCTTTTTTCTATCTATTTGTCCATTTCATTTTATTAGCTTGTGGATGTTCTCTGCCAGGCACCTCTGTTCCTCTACATTTCTCAGTATTCTAACATTTAGTGCATGTGTCCTTTCATATGTCAGGATTATTTTTCCTCTCAAGTCCCAGAATTGGTTCTGATGTTACTGCAGTCTCCCTCTATGGTGTGAATATGGTGCCAGATTGACAGACTGCTTAAGAGACAGTAGGGACCTAGTGCTTGACTCAATGGTCAAAACCCTTTATCAACATGTAGCTCTGACCTTCTCAAGTCTCAAGTCACTCTTAGTAACATCCAGAAATTGATAACACCCTATTTTAATTAGAATGTGTACTTCTGCATAAGTATATGGTCAGTATTAAGGATTTTCTCCAAAACTTAGCTCTTTCAAAACTCCAGACTGCAGATCTGTAGGATTTATCAGTGTTGAATTTCATCAAATACTCTATTAGGGTTTTTTGACTATTAATTATTTCAGTTCCTCATTCTTACTAGATTACTAGAATGTTGGTTTTCAACTATATTTAGCATAATTAGGGTTTCTCCTGTAAAGACAGATGCAAATGGATTTTTTAATTCCTCTGTCATGTTCTTATTCATGTCTCTTATATATTTTGTTACCTATTTTAAGAAATGCAAGATTCTCTAGTGGAGCATTTCTTGCTCTCATAGTTCCAACAATTTCATGGCCTTGGAGTTTATTTAGGCTTTTCTCTGACATTGTGAGAGATTGGCTCAGTTGAATGTACTGGATCCACCTTCTGTCCCATTGACTCACAGGTGACTTTGCTCTCTGTTGCATGATAAATTTCATCTATTTTCTGAAATGTCAGGTTAGTTTCTTCAAACCAATTGTTTTACAGTCTTGGATCTGCACAAACACGTCTGTCTCATGATTTCTTCTGGCATTACTGCATGAAAGTTAAATGTTTGATGAATTGTCACTTCTACTTTGATCCAATGATTCAATAGTATCTTCATTTCACATTTTCAGTTTGGACCCTTTGAAGGAAATGCTTTTTCATATTTGGCAGTATGAAAGAATTAATAATAACTATCATTTATTTATTTGCCTCTTCAGCTCCTTCCATCCTCATGACAAAGGTTTTCAACCTGAAATTATCCCTGCTTCTTTATCCATTGACGCTGCCTGACCTGCTGAGTGTCTTAAGTGTTTTCTGTTTATGCTTTTGAGTCAACTTAATGTGTTTCTACCCATTTTACAATAAGAAGTGTATCTTCCAGGGGATTTGTTATGATAAGGATTCTATGTTTATCATAATTTTACCAAGTGGAGCTAGTATCCTCTGATTCTCTGAAGTATTTCCCTCATGTTTTCTGACAATTTGTACTTATTGAAGCCATCATACACAGATTCTTGTTTCGGAGCAACTTTCATACAGTATTATCAGCTCCACATTGTTTACAAAAAACAAGAGTTGCTTTAAGGAATAACCTCCCACCAGCATGTATAAATCCCATTTAATCCATAAAGATATGCAAGATTTATATGAAAAAGAAAGCCGATTTTTTTTGCATGGAATGACCCCAGTGCCATACTGTTTATCCCTCCCAGAAGGGTGCCTCATTTTCAGCCCTCCTGAAGGAGGGCTCAGACCCTAAACTTCAACTGCCTTTTACATCCTATGGATGCTGTGTGACCTGCTGAGTTTCTCCAGCACTTTTACGTATTCACTAGACCCCAGCATCTGCAGATTTTGTTGTTTACCTCAGATGGATAACTTGGTCTACATGGATGAGATGGCTGAAGTCTGCAGTTGCTGTCACTTTGGTAAAAACACAAAGTAGCTGGAGGAACTCAGCAGGTCTCACAGCGTCCAATAAAAATATATTTACCTCCTATGGATGCTGTGAGACCTGCTGAGATCCTCCAGCATTTTTGTTTTTTTTTAACCAATGGGCATAATAGCCCAATATTTAACTCTGACTATAGCTTTATGAGATTGTGATCAATTGGGACTTATTGCCAAATATACAATCTTTTGAGGCTAATAGTTTAGTGGAGGAAATTGACATTTTCAAATTTAAATGGAAATCAAACTAATTTCTGGCATTGATTCTGATATCAGGTTAAATATTAAGAAAACCAAGTGACCCAAAATAATATTATGACAGTGTAAAAGGTAAGAAGATTGCCTGTAATGAGATAAGAGTGAACCAGGCAAGGACAATTCCACTAACCACAATGATGGATGAGAAACAATACATGGTTGCCTTTACGGAGGCTGAATAAAGTGAAAGTCAGTCAGAATTGTAGGGCAATAAGTACTGATGTGGGAAGAGTCAAATCCAAAAAATTTGGAGTGAGAAGAGAGGTTGGAGATGGGATTGTCGTCTGCAGTTCAGGCAAGAGTTGCAACCTTTGAGGAGCTTGAGTTTAAAATGAGCAGAATGATGAAAAACAGTCATACATAACAGTCACCTAACATGGGAACAAAAGAGATAAAGTGTGGTTGTTGAAGGAACAGTTGGCTATCATGGCTGTGAATGTAGATGTAGATGTTTGAAATTGATCACTTTTGTTGGGATATGTGAAATGCATACATGCATAAAGTTTAGGTTTAGTATTCATCAGGTTGACAACACTGCCGTGGGACACACACTCCTGCATGAGTTCTTTGCATTCATTCCTGTTTAGAATTAACATTGGAGAAGAAAGGACAGAAAGCTTGAGATTTTCTTTACATACCTATGCCACCCGATGTTCCCACGAGTATGAAGGCGACATTATGATACTTGGCATGGTAACTTGAGTTTATGAGCATGGTTGATATAGATGGCATGCCCATTCTGTGCTGCCACAAACAAAAAAAAAGAATGAATCCATGTTATTTCTGGTATTGTTGGTCTCAATATTTGTCTGACATTAGCATAATCCAGCTACTGGCCTGGCTGGAAAACCTTTTGTGTTATCCAATAGTTGAGTCTAGATAAATTGACAATGAAACGCCATTTATATAATGCTGTCCAGAAGATAAAATGTGCCTTTCCATCACATGATCAAACAGCAATTCTTTTTGGAAGGTTGCATGTGAGAAGGCACTTTGTATCAGACAAGTTGCTTTTTAAGATGTGATCTGAAGATGCATGCTTACACATTCAATATAGTTCCCCACTGGAATTTTAATCCCCAGTACTAATTGGAAAATGCCCTCCTGTGTAGTTCACAACTGAACACACAGCATTTCCTAAATTTACTGACATTTTCTCCAAATAATCAGTAAACACACGTTGAGGCTATTTTTATTGAGCCCATGCATCAAAATACCCAAATTAAATTTGCCCTGCTGACTTATTTCTCTTTACATCACAAAATAAAACAATAACTTTTCTGCAGAAAGATCTATTGGTGGCTCACCAAAAATCTCTCATTGAATTGCAGCTTCATAAGGTAGCCATGGCTTAGGGTCACAAAGTAATCCCATCATGATGTACACACATGTTATAGCCTATTTGCCGAATCAATTTCCCAAATACAAAAACCTTAAATATAGTAGACACAACAAACACCACATCGGACAATAAATTCATTTTTACCTTGGTTGCCATGGAAATATCACTAAAACAATTTAGAGGCAAAAGATATCTGGTCTCCTGACGACAATTGTGCCTAACATAATAGCAATATAGTAAAATAGAATGGAGTTATTTATATAGTCTGAATGGGCAAGGATGTATTTCTATTAGGAGCCATAGACTGGTAATTGTTCCCATAGTAGTCAGGTCAAAAAATACAAGGAATGCCTGAAAACAGCCTAAAAATATGAAGTGAAACAGAAAATGATGGAAGTAGTTGGAAGTCAGGCATCATTGTGAGGGGTAATTATATGGAGTAAAACGCCAAAGTCTGCAGATGCAATGATTGAAATAAAAACACAATGCTGGAGAAACTCAGCAGATCACACAGCAAAGATATGCATGATCAAGTTTTGGGCTTAAGCCCTTCATCAAGGTATGAGAAAAATGTAGGTCAGTGCCTGAATAAAATGGTTTGGGGGTGGACGCACCCAGGCAAGAGGAAATAGGTGGTTAAAGGAGGGAAAGCACATCAGAAAATGGGGTGGGGGGGGGGGAATAGCTCTGTGAATGGAGAGGGAGAGGGGTGGAGAGATGGAGGAAAGGTGACAGAGGGATGGGGAAGAGAGGGAGAATGGGAAGTGGTCGAGCAGAAACTGAAGACAATGTTAATGCCATCCAGTTGGAGAGTACCAAGACGGAATACTAGGTGTTGCTCCTCCAATTTACGGATGGCCTTGGTTTGGTAATGCATGAGGCCATGGACAGACATGTCAACGCATGAGTGGGGTGCAGAATTAAAATGGTTGGATCCAGGGAGATCCCTGTCAATGATGCGGAAAGAGCAAAGGTGCTCAGTGAAGCGATCTCCCAGTGTCTTTGATGTAGAGAAGGCCTCAACAGAAACAATGTAGTTTCTGTAGTAGATATAGTAGATGTGCACATTCACAAGTGAAGAGTTTGCTTCACTTGGAAGGACTATTTGGGGCCTCGAATGGTGGTGAGGGAGGAGGTGTGGGTGCAAGTGTGAAACATCTTGTGGTCACAGGGGAAGATGCTAAGAGAGCAATTAGTGGAAAGGGATGAGTGGACAAGGGAATCACAGAGGGAGAAGTCCCTATGAAAGGCGGAGAGGGGAAGATGTGTGGTGGTGGGATCATGTTGCAGGTGATGGAAATTGTGGAGGATAATATGTTGTATGTGGAGGCTGGTGGGGTTGTAGGTAAGGAAAAGGGAAATTCTGTTTTTGTTGTACCTAGGGGCAGAGGGGTCAGGGTAGATGTACGGGAAATAGAGGAGATGTGGAAAAAGGCTGAGTTCCAGATGGTAAAAGGAATATAATCTTTACAGGTGACTGGGTGTGAAGTGTAAGTGAGGTTCGGGGTAATTACATCTATCATTTTGAAAATTGCTTAAAATCATAATTCCTGTTACAATTTTTGCAAATAATTTTGTCAGTATTTAACAATAAAACTGACTTTGTGAATAGTTTGTTTTCATATTGCCTAAATTACACAATTTTTTTGAAGTGATTAGTCACCATGTGGACTAATCAAATAGTTTGGTATGTTTTTTTGCATGACCAATAATTGAAATTTCTTATGTTCAAAGCAAAATGTTAAACCTTTAAAGTGCCTTTGCCAAATTAAAAACTGAAATCATAATTTTAATTTCAATTTTATTTTACACATGAACTTTCAAATTCATTATTTCAAAGTTCAAATTTATTGTCAGAGAACATACATGACATCACATACAACCCTGAGATGCTTTTACCCACACACCAGGCAGCATTTCTACTGTACTCATGAAGAAAGATATCCTAACAAAAGAAAAATGTAAACATACTGACACTGCAAATACAGAAATATAAATATTCAGTAATAAATAATGAGCAAAGCAAGAGTCTTTAAATGAGTCTCTGAATGAGTCTTTTGTTCAGGAGTCTGTTTGTTGAGGGGTAGCAACTATTACTGAACCTGGTGGTACCAGTCCTGTGGCACCTGTACCTCCTTACTGATGGCAGCAGGGAGAACACAGCATGTCCTGCGAGGTGTGGATCCTTGATGATTGCTGCTGCTGCTCTCCAACTGCAACATTCCAGGTAGATTTACTTGATGGCGGAGAGAGTCTTGCCTGTAACATACTGGGCTTTCTGCTTCGAAGTATTGGTTCTCCCATATGAGGCCATGATGCAGCAGGTCACCACACTTTCTGCAATACGTTTAAAGAAGTTTACCAAGGTTTTCGATGGCATGCCAAACCTCCACAAATCCCTGAGCAAGCAGAGATGCTGACATGCTTTCTCCACGATGACGCTAGAATGATGAGTCCAGGCAAGATCCTTGAAGATAGTGGCTCCCAGGAATTTAAATTTGCTCATCCTCTCCACCTCTGATCCCCTAGTGATTACTGGATTGTACACCTCTGGTTTTTCTTGGTTTTGGTGACATTGAGTACGAGGTTGTTGTTAGTATAACATCCAGCCAAGTGTTTAATCTTTGTCCTGTATGCTGAATCGTAGCCCACTTTTATACAGCCCTTTTTGGTGGTATTGTCAGCAAATTTGTAGATGCTGTTGTAGTCATACAGAGCCATATAGACATAGGTAAAAAGCAAGTAGAGCAGAGGGCTAAGAATGTAGCCCTGTGATGCTCTGGTTCTGATGAATATTGTGGAGAAGATATTCTTGCAATCTAAACTAACTAATCTGGACATGAGGAAATCCAGGATTCAATTCCACGGTGGGATACTGAGACCCAGGCCTTGGAGTCTGCTGACTTGTTTTGAGGGAATGATGGTGCTGAACCATAAAGACTATCCTGATGTATGCATCATTGCTGTCCAGGGCTTTGTGTTGATCCAGTGAGATGGCATGTGCTACAGTAGGCAAATTAGAACAGATCCATGTCACTACTCAGTCAGGAGCTGATATGCTTCAACACCAGCCTCTCAAAATACTACATCACTGTGGATGTAAGAGCCACTGGTCGGTAGTCATTTAGGCAGGTTATCACTCTCTTCTTGGCCATCAGTATGATTGACCGCCTGTTTAAAACAGGTGGGTGCCACGTCCTGTTAGAGTGAGATGTTGAAGATATCCCTGAATATATTAGCAAGTTGGTCAGCACAGGCTTTCAGTACTCGACCAGGTACTCCATCTGGATCTGATGCTTTCCTTGGATTCACCCTCAGAGGGCAGCCCACATATCATCCTCAGATATTGACAGTAGAGGATCTTCACTGGACATAGGGGTGTGCAGCTGTTCTTCCTTATTCTGGTGGTCAAATTGGGTGGAGAAGGCATTGATCTCATATGGGAGTGAAGCTTTGCTGTCTGCTATTGCACTGTATTAAGGTTAGTAGCAGGTTATTCCATCTAGGCCCTGCTATAGATGTCGGAAATCGTTTGTTGTTTCCATTCTCTTCCAGATTCTCCTCTTCACTCAGATCACACAGAACCTGCTCCATGTATAGTGTTCTTGATCTGGCTCTCAGCAGGTTCCAAATTTCATGATTCATCCAGAATTTCTGGTTGGGGAAAACCCTGAATGATTTGGTGGGGAAACATTCATCCACAGCTGTTTTGATCAAGACTGTGGCAGCCCTGGTGTAATCATTCAGATCCTCAGCTGAGTTCTTGAACACCACTAACTCAATGCAATTCTGTCATCATTCTCCAGCCTCCCACAACCACCTTCTGGCTGTCGAGATCCCTGGAGCCTCATTTTTTAGGCACTGTCTAATAGCAGGAGCACTGCCAATTGATCTGACTTACCAGACTGTAGTCTTTGGAAAGATCTATAGGCTTTCCTTATCTTAATGTAACACTGATCAAGTGTGATGGGACCACTGGTACAGGAGGTTATGTGTTGGTAGTAATAGGGCAGTATTTTCTTAAGCAGGCACATCATGCAACTCTGCCCCTCTCTATTTGCCAGAATTTCTTGCAAATAATGGTACTGGAGTGATCTATGGCAAAAACGTTTTTAAAACCCTTTTGCTTACTGCAAGTTAAATCATAAATCAAAGTAAATTAATTAATTCATACTTTTATCTTTGCAGTGAAGAAAATGTCTGTCAATTTGAGCTGTCTTTTGAATATGATCACTGCAATAAAAATTATGGAACAACTAAACCATGTTTATTTTCCAACCTTATGCAAAAGATACATTTCAACTATGCTTTGGAGAACCCTTCCACGTTTCCTGATCCCAATAGCTAACTGGTCTCTGTTTCTAGATTTCCAATACTAATTCTCCTGAAGTTAACACTGGGCCATCTTTTCATGTGCTCCAAGCACCCCTGGGATCTGAGACCCCCATTTGCTACAGGCAGTACTCTTAGATAACGCTGCATCCTCTGATCCTCATGACCTGAACAATACCACACAGAACAAAACTATCATTGAAGTTATCTACTTCAATGTCCCGGTTTCATTAGCTTTGTATCACCCAACGTTTGCTTCCCCTGTCATTTTTTATGCTCCAGACTAATCAATCTACTACTTTCTAAATGTCAATATGTTTTGCTATTTAATTATAAGTCGTGGAGAAATACCAAAAATAAAATCTAATTTAGGAAAGAAATTAACTCTAGATGTTTTGTTTCAATTCATTATCTGAAAATTAATTATGCAGACCATTAGCTTATTTATCCATGACCATCAGCTAATACCAATGTAAACAGATGAATTGCCCAAAGAAAATACTTTCTCTTCCTTCTTCAAGGCCAGTGATTCAAAATACAGGCTCTGCAAATCTTAAATAAAACAGAAAATGCAAAAATGATCTGAAAGTCAAGGAGCATCTGTTGAAAGAGAATCAAGGTTTAATTTTTCAGGTCAATGCTCTGAATTACACATAGACTGAAGTCAGTGGAACTGAAGGCTTTTATTCGCAAGAGATGGGCAGCATCCCTTATGTTGTTGGCTTTCCCTGACCCGGACTCAGACTGGGGGCAGGATTGTGGCATGACAGCCTTTATGAGAGATAAAGAGGGAGTCATGAGCCAGCCAGTGAGAGCAGGGACAAACATAAAAGGTCATATCATTTATAAATATAGACAATAGAGGTTTTTACCACATGGCCTTCATCAGGGTAAGTGATAGATGGCCATTTCTGGAGAGCTGTAGAAACATGAGGGAATATAAAAAAAGCTGATTAAACATGGAATTTAGGCAGCAAATATACTTCTTCATTACTCACATTTTACCAGCACAGAAAGCCAGAAACAGCAAGAAAGATCACCTGCACTATCTAATCTGTATTACTCTGTATACTTACACTTGGGACCACATAGGACCAGTTTTGGACATGCTAAATCTGTCCGTTCCTACATAAATGTCCAGAATGCCACTCCCACTTCCATGTAATCCAAGTTCTGTGTGCATAAACTGTGTAAAAGCTTGGATCAGATTTGCACCTACTGTGAACACAAACAAACGGAAAGATACAAGTTACAGTGCAGATTTTCGATTATGTTCATTGGATATTATTGTCGTTCAACTCCACTGATAATTTCCTTGCTGCCAAATGACTTGGTACATTGAAGGACCTATGTTCTGACTTCATTCTTGGACAGGATTTCCAGTGCCAGCATCTGAGTGTGAAATTTGAATATGGAGTATAGACAACACTTTCCTTATTATAATATCCTAATTTCAAAGTATCATCTTCCAAAGTGTGAGCTGCAATATCCCAAATTTCTATCTCTTTAATCCAACAAATCAAACTCTGTGGCTGTACCTTTATGTAGTTTTAATTCATTGATAGAACAAATAAACATTTTGCATAGCTTCGACACAAGTCTTTCATAATGGTGAATAATAAAGCATTTACTGTGTACAAATACAAAGATATATAAAAATATAAAAAGAATATAAAGATACAAAATCTTAGAGATACAAAAATCCAAAGAAAAATTTCTAGTTAATGAAAAAGCAGGATATTTGTCCATTTGTCACCAGTTTAGCAGAAGGATTTTTATTCAGTTTTAAACCAACCAATTGATCCAAATCCAAATTTTTCTAACACCTTAAATAAATAACTCCATTCTAATCTATCAAATGCTTTTGCAGCATCTAATGATAAAACCATTGCTAAATCGGATTTCTTCTGAGAAATATGAATTAAGCTAATTAGTTTAGCTATATTATCTGCAGAATATCATTTTTTAACAAATCCAGATTGATCTAAATGGATTAAATTCAGTAAATATTTAGTCAATCTATTTGCTAAAATTTTAGCTACAATTTTATAATCAACATTTAATAATGAAATTGGCCTATAAGATTCAGTCTTTAACAAATCTTTATCTTTCTTAGGTTTTATTATTATAATTGTATTAGAAAAGGATTGCTTGTTTCAATACCTCCATGAATGGAGGTGTTAACAAATCTTTAAATTTCTTATAAAATTCAGATGGAAATCATCTTCACCTGGATACTTACCATTTTGTGTAGTATTGAGGGCATTAATAACTTATTTAACTGTAAATGAGGTATCTAAATCTTCACAATCTTGACAATTTAAAGATGAACTTCAGATAAAAAAACATTAATCTTTACCTCATCATTATTGGATTGAGATATACATAAATTAAAATAAAAATCTCTGAAAGAATCATTTATATCTTGAGTTTTATAAGTAGTTTTTGCATTTCTTTTCATAGCATTAATAGTTTTTGAAGTCTGTTCTGTCTTCAATTGCCAAGCCAATGCCTTATGAGCTCTCTCCCCAATTCATAATATTTCTGTCTAGTTCTCTCAATTAATTTCTCTGTTCTATAAGTTTGTATTGAATTATAATACATACTCTTATTTATTAAATCTTATTTTTCCTTTCAGACAGGACTTTCTGCAAAATTTTCTTTAAATTCAATTTACTCCAATGTATCTACTTCTTTAAGATAAACTTTCTTAATTTTAGTAGAATAACATTATTTTACCTCTCAAACAAGCTTTTAAAGTGTATCATAGAATAAATTTATTATCAACTGAATCAATATTAATATCTAAATATTCCTGAATTTGATTTAATATATAATTACAAAAATTAACATTTCTTAATAATGAAAAATTAAACTTCCATCTATAAAATGAATTCATTTTTTCAGAATCTGAACATGAAATCAATAGAGGTGAATGATCTGATAAAATCCTGGCTTTATATTCTGTGTGTATAATTCGTTCTTGTAATTGAGCTGAAATAAAAAATCTATTCTAGAATAAAAATCAAACCTAAAAGAATAAAATAAATAATCCTTTTCCTTCAGATTTAATTTTCTCCAAATATCAACTAAATTTAAATCTTCCATCAAAGTTAAAATTCTCTTTGCAGTTTTTGTTCTAGTTAATGATTTTTGTGATTTATCCAATAATGGATCTAAGCAACAATTAAAATAACCATCAACTATCACATTATCATGTGCTTCTGCAAGATAAAAAGAATCCTGAATAAATTTCTCATCATCTACATTATGTACATAAATATTCATAAGTGTCCAAAATTCTGAATAAATTTGACAATTCACTAAAATAAACCTCCATGCAGCATCCATGACAGTAGATTGTAATTTAAAAGGTAACTTCTTATTAATTAAAACACCAATGCCTTTTGCCTTAGAATTAAAAGATGAAGTGATAACCTGACCTACCCATTCTCTTTTTAATTTTTGATGTTCTTTTTCAATCAAATTAGTCTCTTGTAAAAAATGCAATATCAACTTTTAATTTTTTTAAATACAAGTTAAAATCTTCTTTCTCTTGATTGTGTTATTGAGCCCATTCACATTATGTTACAAAATTTAAATTATTTAGCTCCATGTTATAAATCTAAGAATAAATAACTCTCGCTACTTATCCCGCCAGATCCCAGCTTCACAGCAGTTTCCAAAAATAAGTAACATCACCTAATGAAAGATAGTAAGAAATTCCTAAAAAAAAAGAAAAATTACACCCCCACCAAAATAAAGTATTGATTAAAAAAAATACCAGTACTACTTCCTTCTATTATTTGGGAAGTGGCCTTTGCCACTAAGTGACATGTGGCTGCGGAAGCAGAAGACAAAAAAAGTCTGTCTCCCCCGGAAAGAATATAAAATCATATTTCATTAGTCCATCAAGTATGATAAGCTTCTTCAAGATCCTTGTTTACTTGATCATCGTCAATCTCGATCGATTCTCGAAGCTCCCGCATCGGAGATCCATCTCGAATTTCATCTTGACTCAATTTAGTTTGATGAAAAGAATAGCTTTGAGTAGCATCTTGTTTATTCTAATATATCCTAATTTCAAAATATCATCTTCCAAAGTGTGAGCTGCGATATCCCAAATTTCTATCACTTTAATCCAACAAATCAAACTCTATGTAGTTTTAATTCATTGATAGAATGGATAAACATTTTGCCAAGCTTTTCCACAAGACTTTGATAATGGTGAATAATAAAGCATTTACTGTATAAAGATACAAAGATATATAAAGATATAAAAAGTATATAAAGATACAAATATCATGCTGACACTTCCTTCACATCTTGTAGAAAAAGCCGTTAGCCTGCACAGGCATTACAACATATTACATCATGGTCACAATGGCGACACTACAAACAATAGTTCTCTTAAAGAGACAGGCAAAAAATTAAGTATAAAAAACACAAGGTTTTAACCTTTATACAGAGGACCCTTGACTGAATTAATTGTGAATGGTGGCGATCATTACTGTGCACTGACAGGAGCAAAAATAGAAGAGCCATCCCTTTCTCCAAACTTATCACCAAGCTGTAACCAATTGTCAAATCAAGATGCTTTGGCAAAGATGATCAGGACTTCATTGCAGAGGAAATTTGGCAATTACTTTTAGAAGGCATAAATGAGACGTGCATACAGCAGCAAAAATAGAAGAGCCATCCCTTTCTCCAAACTTATCACCAAGCTGTAACCAATTGTCAAATCAAGATGCTTTGGCAAAGATGATCAGGACTTCATTGCAGAGGAAATTCGCCAATTACTTTTAGAAGGCATAAATGAGACGTGCATACAGCAGCAAAAATAGAAGAGCCATCCCTTTCTCCAAACTTATCACCAAGCTGTAAACCAATTGTCAAATCAAGATGCTTTGGCAAAGATGATCAGGACTTCATTGCAGAGGAAATTTGGCAATTACTTTTAGAAGGCATAAATGAGACGTGCATACAGCAGCAAAAATAGAAGAGCCATCCCTTTCTCCAAACTTATCACCAAGCTGTAACCAATTGTCAAATCAAGATGCTTTGGCAAAGATGATCAGGACTTCATTGCAGAGGAAATTCGCCAATTACTTTTAGAAGGCATAAATGAGACGTGCATACAGCAGCAAAAATAGAAGAGCCATCCCTTTCTCCAAACTTATCACCAAGCTGTAAACCAATTGTCAAATCAAGATGCTTTGGCAAAGATGATCAGGACTTCATTGCAGAGGAAATTCGCCAATTACTTTTAGAAGGCATAAATGAGACGTGCATACAGCAGCAAAAATAGAAGAGCCATCCCTTTCTCCAAACTTATCACCAAGCTGTAAACCAATTGTCAAATCAAGATGCTTTGGCAAAGATGATCAGGACTTCATTGCAGAGGAAATTCGCCAATTACTTTTAGAAGGCATAAATGAGACGTGCATACAGCAGCAAAAATAGAAGAGCCATCCCTTTCTCCAAACTTATCACCAAGCTGTAAACCAATTGTCAAATCAAGATGCTTTGGCAAAGATGATCAGGACTTCATTGCAGAGGAAATTTGGCAATTACTTTTAGAAGGCATAAATGAGACGTGCATACAGCAGCAAAAATAGAAGAGCCATCCTTTTCTCCAAACTTATCACCAAGCTGTAACCAATTGTCAAATCAAGATGCTTTGGCAAAGATGATCAGGACTTCATTGCAGAGGAAATTCGCCAATTACTTTTAGAAGGCATAAATGAGACGTGCATACAGCAGCAAAAATAGAAGAGCCATCCCTTTCTCCAAACTTATCACCAAGCTGTAACCAATTGTCAAATCAAGATGCTTTGGCAAAGATGATCAGGACTTCATTGCAGAGGAAATTCGCCAATTACTTTTAGAAGGCATAAATGAGACGTGCATACAGCAGCAAAAATAGAAGAGCCATCCCTTTCTCCAAACTTATCACCAAGCTGTAACCAATTGTCAAATCAAGATGCTTTGGCAAAGATGATCAGGACTTCATTGCAGAGGAAATTCGCCAATTACTTTTAGAAGGCATAAATGAGACGTGCATACAGCAGCAAAAATAGAAGAGCCATCCCTTTCTCCAAACTTATCACCAAGCTGTAACCAATTGTCAAATCAAGATGCTTTGGCAAAGATGATCAGGACTTCATTGCAGAGGAAATTCGCCAATTACTTTTAGAAGGCATAAATGAGACGTGCATACAGCAGCAAAAATAGAAGAGCCATCCCTTTCTCCAAACTTATCACCAAGCTGTAACCAATTGTCAAATCAAGATGCTTTGGCAAAGATGATCAGGACTTCATTGCAGAGGAAATTCGCCAATTACTTTTAGAAGGCATAAATGAGACGTGCATACAGCAGCAAAAATAGAAGAGCCATCCCTTTCTCCAAACTTATCACCAAGCTGTAACCAATTGTCAAATCAAGATGCTTTGGCAAAGATGATCAGGACTTCATTGCAGAGGAAATTCGCCAATTACTTTTAGAAGGCATAAATGAGACGTGCATACAGCAGCAAAAATAGAAGAGCCATCCCTTTCTCCAAACTTATCACCAAGCTGTAAACCAATTGTCAAATCAAGATGCTTTGGCAAAGATGATCAGGACTTAATCGCAGAGGAAATTTGGCAATTACTTTCAGGAGGCATAATTGAGACATGGTGCATATCACCATGACAAGCCCAAGTGGTAGTAGGGAAGGATCCTACACAAGAAGCGAATGTGTGTGGATTATTCACAATCAATCAATCAATACACTTAATTGGATGCTTACCCCTTGCCAAGGATTGACAAAATGGTGAATGAACTTGCAAAATGTAATGTACTCTCTACCTTTGACCTACCACCAAGTGTCACTGAAGGAGTCAGTTAAGTATATGTCTTTTGAAGCTAATGTACGTTTATACCAATTTTGTAGGATTCCATTGGGAGTCACAAATGGGGTAGCTGCCTTCCAGCAAGTTATGGACAAGTTAGTTAGAGAAGAAAAACTGCAAGTTACTTTGCTTGACCTTGATAATATCACTATTGGTGGACGTGCACAAGAGGGACATGATCAAAATGTAAAGAAATTCCTAAAGACCATTAGTCAGAGGCACCAAACACTTAATGATTCAAAGACTGTGGAGTCTGTGAATTCCATTTATGTCCTTGGATACTGTGTGGGGAATGGTATCACTATATATAACCATATAACAATTACAGCATGGAATTAGACCATTTTGGCCCTTCTAGTCTGCACTGAACTAAGTACTCTCCTCTAGTCCCATCTACCTGCATCCTGCCCATATTTCCTCCTATCCATATACCTATTCAATTTTTCCTTAAATTACAAAATTGACCCTGTTGCCATTACTTCCCCCAGAAGCTCATTCCATACAGCCACTACTCTCTGGGTAAAGAAGTTCCCCCTCATGTTACTTCTAAACTTTTGCCTCTTAACTCTTGACCTCTTGTTTCAATCTCTCCTAATTTCAATGGAAAAGGCCTATCCATAACAACTCTTATCTATCCCCCTCATAATTTTAAATACTTCTATCAAATTCCCTCTCAACCTTCTACACTCCAAAGAATAAAGACCTAATTTGCTCAATCTTTCTTTGTAATCTAGATCCAGATCCTGAGAGACTTCTCCCACTATAAGATCTTCTTCCATTAGAAAATTTATAATCCTTAAAAAGGGCACTTGGGATGTTTGCCTATTATACCAATTGATTCATGGATTTTCTAACAAGATTCAACCAATGGTAAATACAGAGGTTTCCGATGGAGGAAAAGGCCCTCAATGCCTTTAACTCACTAAAGAGAGTTGGTGGAAGCCACCCTGCAAACAGTGGATGAAAACTTACCCTTTGAGGTAGAGTGTGATGCATCTGAAGTGGCTCTTTCTGCTGTCTTTAACCAAGGAGGACAGCCTGTTGCATTCATGTCAAAGATGCTACAAGGAAGTGAATTGCACTACCACATTGTAGAGAAAGAAGTGACTCTCATCATTGAGGCAGGGTGCAAATGGAGCCACTACCTGGCATGGTGCCACTTTAGCTTGGTTACTGATCAGAGGTCAATGGCCTTTATGTTCGACAGTAAAAAGTGTAAAAAGATGAAGAACGCAAAGATTTAGATTAGAGGCTGGAACTTGAAACACAATAAAGTACCGTCCTGGGAAAGAGAATGTTGTCCCTGACACATTTAGTTGTGTGCACACTTGTTCAGCCTTTACTACCTCCACACTGGCTGACATTCATAATGGACTTTGTCATCCAGAATAACTTGGCTGCTGCATTTTGTTAGAGCAAGGAATCTCCCCTTTTCTACAGAAGGTGTCAAGAAGACTTGTGTTTCATGCAGCGTCTGTGCTGAATTAAGGCCTCAGTTCTATCACCCACCAGGAGGAACTCTTATCAAAGCAACAAAACCTATGGAGTGGCTTAGTATTGATTACAACTTTGCGTAACCCATATCTACTTACAGTAATTAATGAATACTCACATTTCCCCTTTGCCTTTCCATGTCCCAATATGCATACTACATCAGTGATCAGATGCCTGGATCTGCTATTTAGCCTAAGCAGAATGCTAAATTACATACATTCTGATCTAGACACCACCTTCATGTTTAAGAATCTGAAAGATTATCTCTCCCTGAAGGGGGTTGCCACAAGTCATACTACCCCATATCCTCCAATTGAGAATGGACAGGTAGAGAGATTCAACGGCATCATATGGAAGGCAGACCATTTGGCCCTCAGATTATGTAACCTCCCCGAGAAGCATTGGGAACTGGTGCTTCCTGAGGTACTACTCTCCCAAAGATTGCTGTTGTGTACAGAAACAAGAACCACACCCTATGAATGTATTCCAACGCTACTCATCCCATGAAAATTCACTGCCCTCCCTAGACACATACTACTAAGAAGGTTTGTGAGGAGTAACATGAACGAACCACTTGTAGATCAAGTTGAACTCCATGACAGTAATCCAACATATGCAAACATCAGGTACCCAGTCTGTTCATGACTTGGCACCATGTCCAGAAGCCAGACAATCCTCACATCTCCTATTGTGCAACAATATTAAAGAAATTTGGTGGTACCAATACTGGAGGAGGAAGAAGATATGACAGTGTGAAAGATGGTGAAACAGTAGCTCCACAAGATCTAAGGAGATCCGGTTATGTACCAAAACCTCCCACTTGATATGGATGGGAATAGTCCCCGAAAGTGTTGCTTGATACCGCTTGTGTTTTCTTTTAGGAGGGAAGAATGTAATATTACAAAGTTATTATCTAATTGTTAATGAGCTTGTATTTCTTATTTAGTTGATCCTGGCTTCTGCTGTTCCTCTGGTCACCTGACCACTCTTGCTCCTATCAGCTTCTTCCTCCAATAAGCTTTTAGCTGCTACCTTGTGTCTTTTGAAATTCTAACTGCAGCCATACTATTATCTTGGAAAGCAGCCACCAAGTTTTTCCATTCTCACAACAATCTCATTCTTGGTGTGCAGGTATTGAGCCCTGTGCCACCTCACAAGCAGTCTGCTGATCTGAATGCATTTCTGGTTATTGTTAGTTATAGACTGGGCAATTTATTCAAACTCAGCTAAAACAAAAGATGTATTTTGAACAATCGTTGAATGTATATTTGGGATCTGAAATTTGCAATGATCAACCAGTGTAAATTAATGCTGTCATTAATTACCAATTAAAAGCAGAGAGCTGGAATACCATGGGGGGGTGGGGGGGGGGGGTTGTTTTCTGGTTGGCAATCAGTGGTGAGCATTGTGCCACAGGTGGGCCGGCACCTGTTCACGATATACATAAACAATATGGGAGGGGACAGAATGTAGTGTATCTACATTTTCTGATGACAGGCAGCACTCTTAGATTTGATCATCCTAACCCTAAATTGAGTGGAAATGCAAATTGTGCAGAGGATAAGGAAAATGAGCAGAGAGATTATAGATAGGTTAAGTGAGTGGGGAAGGGTATGGTAGATGGAGTACAACATTGGTAAATGTGAGGTTATCCACTTTGGAAGGAAAAATGGAAGATCAGCGTATTATCTAAATGGCAAGTGATCACAGCACACTGCTGTGCAGAAGGACTTGGGAGAGCTTGTGCATAAATCACAACATGTTGTAGCATACTATCAAGAAGGCCGATGGAATGTTGGCCTTCTTTGCAAGAAGGATTGAATTTAGGAGCAAGGAGGTTATACTGAAACTGTGCCAGGTTCTGGTGAGGCCACATCTGGAGTACTGCGTGCAGTTCTGGTCTCCTTACTTGAGGAAGCCTCAACTGGCTTTGGAGGTGGTGCAAAGGAGGTTCACCAGGTTGATTCCAGAGATGAGGGGATTAGCCGAGGAGGAAAGATGGGATTGCCTTGGAATTTAGAAGAATGAGAGGGAATCTTATAGAAACATAAAATTATGAAAGGCATAGATAAGATAGAGGTTGGTAAGTTGTTTCCATTTTTACATAGCAGGGGATTTAAAGGATATGGGGAAAGGCAGGTAGGTGGAGATGAGCCTAATATCAGATCAGCCATGAATGGCAGAGCAGACTCGATGGACCAGATGGCCGACTCCTGCTCCTATTTCTTATGTCATTGTTGGCATCGGCAGGAAATATTTGTCTGTACTGTAGTTATCAGTCACTGTAATTTCATTGGAATCAGTTATTTTTCTTTGGCTTGGCTTTGCGGACGAAGATTTATGGAGGGGGTAAAAAGTCCACGTCAGCTGCAGGCTCGATGCGGGACAGGCAGACACGGTTGCAGCGGTTGCAGGGGAAAATTGGTTGGTTGGGGTTGGGTGTTGGGTTTTTCCTCCTTTGCCTTTTGTCAGTGAGGTGGGCTCTGCGGTCTTCTTCAAAGGAGGTTGCTGCCCGCCAAACTGTGAGGCGCTAAGATGCACGGTTTGAGGCGTTATCAGCCCACTGGCGGTGCTCAATGTGGCAGGCACCAAGAGATTTCTTTAGGCAGTCCTTGTACCTTTTCTTTGGTGCACCTCTGTCACGGTGGCCAGTGGAGAGCTCGCCATATAACACGATCTTGGGAAGGCGATGGTCCTCCATTCTGGAGACGTGACCCATCCAGCGCAGCTGGATCTTCAGCAGCGTGGACTCGATGCTGTCGACCTCTGCCATCTCGAGTACTTCGACGTTAGGGATGAAAGCGCTCCAATGGATGTTGAGGATGGAGCAGAGACTAGTCATCATGAAAACATCAGTTTAGTTTCCCCCCCCCACTGTGGCAGAATACTTTGCAGGTCTGGCAGCAACTTGGGGAAAAAAAACAAGGGTGTAGCCAGGTTCTGAAGTCAGGGAGAGCCAGAGCACATTAAAAAGGCAAGCACTATCGGGATTGGGGGGGGGGGGGGGTGGGGGGGGTGGACAGTTATAGGTAACAAAGTTGTAGATACTGTAAGGTAAAACATCATGAGATGGGAATGTGTAGGGAGTTACCCTGTACAGGGCAGTAACAAGAAGGGGAGGTGTCCTTGTACTCCTGTTAGGTAAAACATCATGAGATGGGACCGGAGAAGGAGTCACCCAGTACTAAGGAGTAACAGAATGCATCCTTGTACTTACAAGATAAGAGAGACATTGATGGATTGAGAGGCAGGAAGCTAGCAGGGAAAGGATAGCAACAGTTTAAGAGAGACATTGATGGATTGAGAGGCAGGAAGCTAGCAGGGAAAGGATAGCAACAGTTTTAGTCATTGGACAAGTAATGATATGATGATGTTCTAAGCATGTATCCAAGGGTATAAAAAAATCACCATTTTGCTGATAACGGCAGAATGCATTCTCCGACTAACCTGGTTGGTTGCAAGTGTTACAATCCGGTAATAAAGAACAAAGAACCCTGATTTCGACTCAGCCTGGTGTTTGTCTCACTCATTCATGAACAAAGCAGACCTAACAATACATAGAAATGATATTAAGAGAATTCTCTCGTGGCATTAGTGTCCCAGAGAAGAGAACTGACGTTGAAGATTAAAAGCGAATGTTAAGAGAGGATCTGGGAGAGAGCTTCTTTTGGTTGTAATCTGATATGCGCTGCCTGAGGAGATGATGGAGGCAGGATCTCTCAGTTTATTTAAGGAACTTCTGGGAAACAGTTGCATTTTCAGGAGGTTGCTGGCTACGTACCTCAAGGAGGCAAGTGCGATTAAGTAAATGTAAACAAAGATGGAGACAGTTTTCATTTGCTGTAAGACTCAGAGATTTTCTGAGTTATCATGAATCCATAAGTGACATTATATAGACTTACTAGGGCTTCAGAGACAATGCAGAAGCACACAGGGTGGAGATCCAACCAACAGCATACACACTCAGGAAGGAGGGTGCCCACTCCTGCCCTCCAAACCCCAGAAATCCAACTCCAGGCTGTCGCAGAGTGACAACTCCATGGAAGTGAAGGCAAGCAGGGTGATAAAGAAGATCAGGGCAGTGATGATCAACTTGGGCACAGGTTACTGCAAAGTTGGCTACACTATACCAGGCTTCCCCTGCCCTCAGTGCTGCACCCCTTGGTGGTAGGCAGACCCATGCAGAGGAGCATCATATCAGGCAACAACCACCAGGAGAACTTTGTGGAGGAAGACCTAACCAAACTGGTGTCCACGCTGGGGCTGGTCAGCCTGCTGAGGCACGGCATCGTGGGGAACTTGGACGGGGTGGAAGCACTCTTGCTTACATCTTCCAAAGGGCCATGAGGATCCTCTACAAGGAGCACGCCATGATGGTGGCTGACCCTCCCAGCCTGGCCAATAGCAGGGAGAAGATGGCCAAGATTCTCCAAGACTTTCAGCACCTCCACCATGCATATCACCTACCAGTCTGTCCTCTCCATCTACTGGCTTGGTGGTGGAGTGCAGCCACGGAGTCACCCACATGGCGCCCGTGCATGAAAGCTCATCATGCATCGTAACGGCCAGGGCTGACTACGGTGGTGCTGACCTCAAAGACTACCTCCTGAAGCTGATCAATGAGACAGGCCAACAGTTCACTGAGAGCGTGGTCCACATCATGGAGGACATCAAAAATAAATGCTGCTACAGGTCAGTCAGCTTCGAGGAGGATCTCAGCCTGGATGTGAATGAGCACCTGGTGGAGTATGACAAGCTCCTAGATGGCTACATCATCATGCTGGGCCAGGAGAGGTTCTGCTGCCCAGAGGCACTCTTTAAGCCCTCCCTAATGTGCTCCAAGGAGTCCACTCTCTGGTTTTGCACAACTTGGAAACATGCGACAGCAACCTCAAAGGCAACATTTACAGCAACATCCTTCTGTGCAGGGGCTCCACCATGTTGGACAGCTTCTCTGATCACCTACAGAAGGAGATGGACAACAGAATGAACACCATCATGTACTGCTGAAGCCCTGGTGCTTTGTCAGGAACCGCCAAGGAAGGACCAACTGGGCTTATTGCAGCCAGTGGCAATAAGGGGGGGTGCAGGGGGAGCACATTTTTTGGCGGGTCAGAATGGAGGGTAGCAGCAGCAGAGTGGGGGGGGTGGAGGGAGGTGCCACTTTTGCAAAATGTGCAGTCTCTCCCCCTGAACCCATCCCCCCCCCCCCATAGTTAAGTCACTGAAAAGAACAGTCAGCATTTTGCACAAAGGTCTCCAGGCCCTGGCAGCTCTGATGTATGCTGCAATTGTATTAATGCTTTCAATATCTGTCAGTTACCATTAGGCTTGTATTCTTAGAACACCACTGAAAACCTGGGAAATTTAATCTCACCTAGAACCTCTACAAAATACCATGATAGCAGTGAGTGAGGAATGCACCAATGTTACCTGTCCATTTTATTTGTGGCACGAGCTCCATCTTTGGTTCTACAACTTATACTGTCTAGGGCTTGTTTTCATTATTATGTTCAGTGGAGTGGAGTAACCAGAGGACCTCCATTAACCTGGAACTGTATGTCATCATGAACATTGTTTTCAGTGGAAGAGGAAAAGGGAGATACCTGGCTGTGAACGGGGAGTGTCAGTTTATCAGTAAGTTAGAAATACAAGCAGAGAAGCAGTCTATTCTAGATTATTTTAAAATTAGTTATTGAATCTAAATGAATGAATTAGCCCATCATTTGAATTAAGTTATCCTAGTAACATAATTGTCCAAATGTAGTGCTAAAACACAATTGAGAAACACAAAAGCTGTGAGCAATTCTTAGTCTGACTAAAATATAATTAACAGGTGATTTGAATTAAGCAATCATACATGAAGACAAATGGACTATTCCAGAAAGTAAAAGTTGCACTTTCAGGAATCCAGTGCAAATTCTTACAAATATAAATTAATCTTACACGGAGAAGTTAATGGTTGGATAGTTTACATCTGTGCCTTTTAAATTCTATTTCAAAAACTGCAAGAACTACATTAAATAAAACAAGAAAGCATGGCTGGCATACAAGAGTAGCATAATCAATGTTGAATTAGAAGTTCTTAGTAATACTGATTAGGTGAGAGATCACAGTTGTCATCTATTTTTCTCTTGTACTTGACTTTGTCCATTCATTATAAACCATGGATTTCTTTAGTCATTCTTCATTTAATAAAACATTAAGGAAATGCAAGCTTTTTTTTTACTGCCTCTGCAGCCAGCTGTATTCTTGGCTCTCCAAATAACTCCCTACCTTTACATCTTCAAACATTGCTTGAAGGTCATGTGCTTTTGTTCAGGCATCAGGCCAGGTGAGGATTTTCAATTCACACAGTCCCATTTCTGGATTATAAAAAAGCCTCAGCTCATAATTTTTAATTCTATCGATACATATTGGAAAATCAGTGCATTGCATTTTTTAGAATTAACCGTTTCACAGCATTGTTTAGCTCTCCATAATTTGATGATTTTATTTGCCATTTTAGGGCAACTTCAAAAATGAGAAAATATTCTTTCACTTCAGAATGATTTGCAACAATTGATTCCATCCTGAAATAATCTGCAGAACTTTAAAATCAAAATTTACCAAAACAAGGGCTTAAAGTACATTGCTTCTAAATAGAAAAGTATAAATGGTTCAAAATGAAATAATTTGCAATAATCTCCAGTTATCAGATCAGAACATAAAACAGTTATTCAAGTACAATATAAATGTAATGTTTTAAACTTCTGGAGTTTGAATTCTGGATGTTCTTCCTTCCTTTAAGGGTTAAAATTTCCCACTACATCTTCTCAATAATATTATGATAGTAATCCACTCAGTGAACTTTGCTTTGGTAAGTTGGGTTTTTTTTCTACTGGCCACTTGTGTTTTCTTGAATATGTGGACCTGGTAAAGACTGACAGGTCCATGGCAGACAATTCAAAATAAGCATATAATTTCATGTGTAGTTGAGAAAAAAGTATCCAATGTAATTACCATCAGGTTTAATTTTAAAGTTGTACACTATTGGAAACAAGGGCTTCAGCCCTTCGAGTCTGTGCTTGCTGTAGTCAAACAAATAGTCACTTTCCAAGTTGACATTATACATTTTTTTGCTACTGCTAAGGCTATCATAATAAATCTTTTTTGCGCTTCATCCAGTTTGAGGCCTAATTCTTTACTTCTTATATTACTTAGAAGAAAGAGCTCTGGATTTTTTGGTATGTTTTTTTTTGTGATTTTATTTAATACCTGATTTAGATCTTCCCAAAACTTTTCCACTTTCTCACATGCCCAAATTGCATATACTGTTGTTCCCGTTTCCTTCTTACAGCGAAAACATCTGTCTGATACTGTTGGATTCCATTTATTTAACCTTTGGGGCGTGATATATAGCCTGTGTAACCAATTATATTGTATCATGCGTAACCTCGTGTTTATTGTATTTCTCATAGTTCTGGAGCATAGCTTTTCCCATATTTCATTTTTTATCTTTGTTTAGATCTGAGAGTACAGCAATGATACATAGAAATGAATAAATGTATTCCATTGGAAAATAATAACATATAATTTAAAAAATGAAGTCACATTATTTGAACAAATTTGGGAACCGTACATGGAACACAATAGAGAGAGGCTACCGCGGACCTCCACCACCTAAAATGATAGAATGAGAAGAAGACGAAATGAACTGACCCAGTGTGTAAAAGTAGATGACACAATTTTCTTGTTTATTTTCATTGTGTGATGACATTGTTTAATGGGTTTATTGTATTGTATATGTTGAACATTTAGTGGGTTTGAAGGAGGGAGGGAAGGGAGGGGGGAAAGGGGAGAAAATGACACTGTGTATATTCAAGAAGGAAATGTTTGTGTGTATTTTGGTTAATATGGTTCTTAGTGTGAAAAATAAAAAATTTAAAAAAATAGTCACTTACATTAATTTTATCTTAATTTTTAAAAATTCTTACTTTTTTAAACTCTGCTCAAGAGTCTACTACTACCTATCTACCTACACATGGGGGGAAATTTACAATAGCCAATTAACTGACCAAACTACGTCTTTGGATGTGGGGTGAGACTGAAGCTTCAGGAACAAACCTATGTAGTCACAGGGACAATATACAAACCCCTCACAAGTGTTAAAACACAATACTGCAGAAACTCGCAGGTCAAACATCGAACAATACAGCACAGTAAAGGCCTTTCGGCCCTCGATGTTGCACTGACCCGCAAATTCTTTCCAAAAAAAGTACTAAGCTCTCCTTACCCCGTAACGCTCTATTTTTCCTTTCATCCATGTGTCTGTCTAAGAGTCTCTTATATACCCCCAATGTTTCAGCTTCCACCACCATCCACAGCAAGGCATTCCAAGAACCCACAACTCTCTGTGTAAAAATAAAATTACCCTGATGTCTCCGCTAAACTTCCCTCCCTTAACTTTGTACATATGTCCTCTGGTGTTTGCTGATCCCGCCCTGGGAAACAGGTGCTGGCCACCCTATCTATGTCTCTCAAAATATGTCTCCTCTCATCCTTCTATGCATCAAAGAGAAAAGTCCCAGCACTGCTAACCTTGCCTCTTAAGACTGGTTTTCCAATTCAGGCAGCATCCTGGTAAATCTCCTCTGCACCCTCCCCATAGCTTCCATATCCTTCCTATAATGAGCTGCCAGGAACTGAACACAATACTCCAAGTGTGGTCTCACCAGAGATTTGTAGAGTTGTATCATGACCTCTCTACTCCTGAATTCAATACCCATGAATGAATCCCAGCATCCCACAGGTCTTAACTATCCTATCAACCTGTGCAGTGACTTTGAGGGATGTATGGATCTGTACCCCAAGGTCCCTCTGTTCATCCATACTCTTAAGTAACCGACCATTAACCCTGTATTCAACCTTCTGGTTAGTCCTTCCAAAATGCATCACTCCCACTTATCTGGATTGAAAGCCATCTGCCACTTTTCTGCCCAACTCTGCATCCTGTCTATATCCTCATGTAACCTTTGACAACCCTCAGCTCCATCCACAACTCCTCCAACCTTCATGTCATCCACAAACTTACTGACCCATCCTTCTGTCTCTTCATTCAGGTCATTTATAAAAATCCCAAAGAGCAGAGATCCCAGACAGATCCCTGTGGTACTCCACTCATCACCGACCTCCAGGCAGAATACTTTCCTTCCACTACTACTCTCTGCTTTCGTCCTACATCAAGCTCGACACATTACCTTTGCCCACTGTTTCACCTGCTGAGTTTCTCTAGCATTTTGATTTTACTTCAAGCACAGTCTGTAGACTTTTGTGTTTTACTCCTTACAGAACACATGAAGTCAGGATTCATCCTGGGTGTCTGGTGCTGTAAGGCAGTAGTTCTATAAGCTGTGCAACTGTCCCAAACCACCTTTGTACGAGACCATGAAAATAGGATCACTTGACAAGCCGATGGTCTTGTATTTCAGATCCTTGAATGTGCATTGGATAATTTTAGGTGGAGCTAAATGAGAACATGCGCAGGCATTGTGATTGTAGTAGAAACACAGAAATGCTGGAGGATCTCAGCAGGTCCCACAGTGAATAATGGAGGATGTAAAATATGAGTCTGAACCCAAGAAAGTATGTAAAGTTCAAAATTTGTAAGACTTTATCTTTGTGAAATGGGAAATCTAAATGATTTATGGTCCCTTGCGTGTGCTTGGGCCAATTGTGGCATTCTGAACTCTCATTTGGTCTGAAATCATCTATTTATTTGACAACTTATGATAAACAATATGTTTTAATGAGCAAGAGTAGCATAAACCTATAATGAATATAAAAATTATCTCAAAGAAAAGGCTCATTAACTGTTCCAGAATGAGAGTTTTAGTCTGTCAAAGCAGCCAATTTGATTTAGAATTAGCAGTCTCGATATTTGCTCATTTGAATAAAAATTCAAAAACAGTAAAATGATTAGATGCTGGCTAAAGAGATAAATCCCATGCACGCAGTTTACATAAAGAACATAAAGCACAAACCAGAAGCAAGCTTTTAATTTACGAGAGTTAAGCTTTTCATTTCTGATCTTTTTGGAGGATGTTGTGTATTTGGATTTTCAATAGGCCTTTGAGAAAGTGCCACATAATAAGCTGCTATGGAATTACAGGAAAGATATTAGTTTGGGTGGAGCATTGGCTGAGAGGCAGGAAGCAAGGGGTGGGAATAAAGGGATCCTGTTCTGGTTGGTTGCCGGTTACTAGTGGTGTTCCGCAGAGATCCATGTTGGGACCACTTCTTTCTACAATGTATATTGATGATTTAGATTATGGATCAAATGTTTTTGTGGTTCAGTTTGCAGATGACACCAAGATGGATGGTGGAGTAGAAAGTATTTAAGAAACCAAAAGGTTGCAGAAAGACTGGGACAGTTTGGGAGAGGGGGGGTGGGGGGGAAGAAATGGCAGATAAGATACAATGTTGAGAAATGTACAGTTGTACATTTTGGAAGAAAAAATAAACAGGCAGATTATTATTTGGATGGGGAGAAAATTCAAAATTTGGAAGTGCAAAGGGACTTAGGGGTCCTCGTGCAGGATAACCTAAAGGTTAACCACCAGGTTAGATTGGCATTAAAGAAAACGAATGCTATGTTGGCATTCAAAAGAGTGTATAAGAGTAAAGAAGTTTTGATAAGGCTCTATGGGATACTGGTGAGACCTCATTTAGAGTACACTGTGCAGTTTTGGGCCCCTTAGAAGGGATGCAGTGATGTTGGACAGAGAACAGAAAAGATTTACCAGGATGACATATGAGGTCTTGGACTGCATTCATTGGAGTATAGAAGAGGGAATCTCATAGAAACATTTTGAAAGTTGAAAGGATTGGACAGAGTGGATGTGAATAAGATGTTTCCCTTGGTGGGTGAGTCCAGGACAAGAGGGTACAGTTTGAGAATTAGAAGTACCCATTTAAAACAGAGATGAGGAGAAATTTCTTTAGCCAGAGGGTCATGGAATTTGTGAAATTCATTGTCACATACAACTGTGGAGGCCCAATCATTGGGAGAGTTTAAGGGGGAGATTGATAGGTATCTAATTAGTCAGGGTATTAAGGGATATGGGGAAAAGGTCAGAACTTGGAACTAATGTGAAAAGTTTAACTCAGGGTGGAGTTGCGGAGCAGACTCAGTGGGCCGAATGGATTACTTCTGTTCCTTTTTCTTATGATCTTATGAATTAGAAAAAAATGACCAGTGTTGATTCAGAAGATTAAGGCATATGGGATCCATGGAGACTTGGTAGATTGAATTCAAAATTGATTTAGCCATAGAAGACAACAGGATGCTACTCTAACAGGAAGTCAGTAACAAATCATGTTCAGCAAGTTTGCTGGGACCTCTGTTATTTGTAATTTAGATAAATTATTTGATTGAAAATGTCTGATTAGTAAGTTTGCAGATGAATTGTGGCTAGTGAGGAAGGTTGTCAACCAATTCTGCAGTGTGTAGATCAGTTGGAAATATGGGACAGAGAAGTGGCAGATGGAGTTTAATCCAGGCAAATGTGAAGTGTTGCACTTTGGAAGTCAAATGGAAGGGGTAAGTATTCGGTAAATATGAGGACCTTTCAGAGCACTGATTAGAGAGATCTAGTGGTGTAAGTGTATGTTTCTCTGAAGGTGCAAAGCAAATAGATAGGGTGGAGAGAAGGCGTAGAGCACACTTGCCTGTATCGGTCAAGGTTTTGAATATAAAAATTGGAAAGTGTTAGGTAAAAACATCATGAGCTGGGAATGTAGAGGGAGTCTCCCAGTGCTGGGCCGTAACAAGATGCAGTTGTGACCTTGTACTCTCAAGATAGGAGTGGGGATGACAAATTGATGTGCAGGAGGCTAGCAGAGAGGGACAGCAACAGTTTATTCATTGGACAATGTCACGGTATGATAATTTACTAAGTACGTATCCTAAGGTATATAAAAAACACCATTTGCTGATAACGGCAGAATGCGCCTTCTCCAACTAACACTGTTAGTTGCAAGTGTTACAATCCGACAATAAAGAACAAAGAACCTTGATTTCGACTCAGTCGGGTGTCTGACTCACTCATTCATGAACAAAGCAGACCTAACAATTGTCATGTTGCAGCTGTATAAAAGTTTAGTTAGGCCACGTTTGGAGTATTGTGTATGGTTCTGGATGCCCCCATCTTAGAAAGATGTGGAGGATTTGGGAAGAGTGCTGAAGAGGTTCATCAGGATGCCTGGATTAGAATTAAATTAGATAGAGAGGTTGGACAAATTTGAATTGATGGATGTTGATGGGCGACCTGGATAGAGTACGTAAATTTATGAGACATAGATAGGAAAAAATACTCTATCAGACCTATGTGACAATATCAAGAATTGGAGGGCATAGGTTTAAGGTGAGTGGGGAAAGTTAAAGGTAGGTGACTACAGTATGCTGTCAGGCAAAGTGGTGAAAGCCTTTATAACAATGGTTAAAAACCATTTAGACTGTCATATGAACAACAGGGAGTGGAGGGATATAGATTACGTGCAGGCAACTTGAATTAATGTTAATTGGCATCATGGTCAGCACAAGTTTTGTGGACAGAAGGGCTTGTCCCTCTGCTATATTGTACCATCTTCTATGCATATTCTCTCTCTGTATTGCAGTTGGTTTTACATTCGTTATCTGTTTACATTTCTTTTGTTTACAGGTACTCCCCGACATATGACCGTAATTCAGACCGAAGGATCAGTCATATCTTGGAAAGGATGTATGTCAGAATTGTGTACTTACCTTGTTAGTCAGTGTCCTGAGGTCCATAGGCTGGGTGTGGCCATCTTGATTCCTGTGCCCATGCGCAAATGTTAGGTTGGCGCATATGCGGTGGGTTCACATATTGGAGTTCGGCTGGCGCACGCATGAGAGTTAAGTGTCCTTACGATATTGAATTCACAAAGGAATCAGAATGGCTGCACTCAGTCTACGGACCCCTTGCCGAATAACAAGGTAAGTACTTATATTTTAGCTCTTACATGCCCTGTATCCCTGTTAGAGTTTGTCAGATACTACACAAACAGCATAAATTTTATACTTTTTAAACAATTTTTCGGTCATATATGCGGATGGACGTATGTTGTATAGATTGCAAGTCAGGGAGTATCTGCACATGTTTACGCTGTGTACAGATTATATTTTGCACTACCAATTAGAGATAAATGAATCTCAGGGATGTCATGTATGTACTCTGACAATAAATCTGAAATCCTCACATTAAATTAGACCTGCTGTTTTCTAACACTGCAACTTTATTTTCCATGACTTATCATCAATTCTACTTTTATGGTTAGAATTTATGATCTTTTTTCTTACCAGAGTGATCCAACTTCTGTTTGAAGAAATTAATTGCATATCAAGGCATTTAACTGGTTGTCTATTCTGTGGTATGTGCCTTTCAGTCTTGAGGTAAATACAGCATGTCATATACGTGGAAATAATAAAGTCCATAAGCAAATGCTTTCTCATAGTATTCGCTGCTGACATTTTGAGTAGAATAAACTCGTTTCCTAGAGATGATTGGGGGAAAAAAAGCATGTTTAAAAACAGTTGTCTTTTAATATCTATACATTTTTTTGCATTATAATTTTTCCTTTGTCTCCTTAGTTCCAAATTAATGTTCTATGAGTCTCGCTAACTGGACCTGCAAAAGTGGGCATTGTTCAGTTCAGCTTGGGTGGTGAATGAAAGACAATTTAATCAGATGAAATTTGTTGCCCTGATACTCTCCTCACCTGATTTCCCATTGAATGCACTTGCAACACATTCAACTGAAAAGCTTGGGGTATGTTTTTTTCTTGTATTCTGCCTAATGGTGTGTGTGCTAATGGAGTTTTTAAAATTAATTATATGATTAATGCCAGAATTAATCATTTAAAGCAGTGGTTCTCAACCTTTTTCTTTCCACTCACACACCACTTTAAGTAATCCCTATGCCATCAGTGCTCTGAGATTAGTAAGGGATTGCTTAAGGTGGTATGTGAGTGAGAAGGGAAGGTTGAAAATCACTGCTCTAGACCCAATTGTTACAGAAATATTTTGCTTGAGAAAAATTGACATTGGTCCATTTCTTTGGAGTTCTGAAACCGTGCACATCACGAGTCAATTAGGTACGATTAAAACAGTGGTTTTCAAACTTTTTCTTTCCACCCACATACCACCTGAAGCAATCCCTTACTAATCATAGAGTATCTGTGGCATAGGGAATATTTAAAGTGGTATGTGAATGGAAAGAAAAAGGTTGAGAACCACTGATCTAAAGCATCCAGATGCATAAATTATAAATGTTGAGGTCATCTTTACAGAAGAGAGCCTCTGGGTGAAAAAGACTAAGTTAGATCCTAACAGTTGTCACTCCTCTGATTTGGTTTGAAAGGAAACAACATCCTTCTCACATAGTCTTTGGAAAAGTTCAGAATCTCCATGGTCTATAAATTGAGAGGTGCATTTATCAGTGGTCAGCATACATGCTGCAATGCTTTACATTTGGAAAAATTAGAAAGAAATCCATGATTTTATTATTATGCAGAGCTCCCTTTAAAACTCTTGAATGTTTGACATTCTACCTATTGATTCTCAGCCAAAATACCATCCTGGGAACAGTTGCAAGTAATGAAATCGATTCTCGGAGATTGCAAAGGAACTCTGGCTCAATTAACTGGTGAGGAAACAGTTTGAATCAATTTAGTATAGGACAGTAAAAATGAGAAGTTTTATCTGAAAGTAGAATGATATAGATTTAAGTGGAAATCTACCTGAAGTATTGAAGATGAAAAGGAGCAAAATTAATAACATGCTGGCAGGATCTGTAATTAGATTGCCCACCTCTACAATCTAGGAAAAAATGTGTTCCTTCTCTAAAGTTGGCATTCAATGTTTGTGCTGGACTCCTCTACGCAATTTGAAATTGCATACAAGATTTCTGACAACCTACCCTTATTCCAAGCATCTTACTGTGCATAAAATGGCGGATTTATTGATTCCCTAATCGGAGTTGTTTGCAGCAGAGCTTATGTTTGATCTTGCCCTTTGCAGAATTGATATCTAAACTACCCTATTACCTGAGTTGGTTGTAGGCTTGTCATACCAGGTAAATGATTGAAGATCTTACCTCTTCAATGTTTGCAATGTCAGTAACAGGGAGACCATAAGAGCCTGGGCTGTGGTTTTTGACTTCCTGAAATTAGAAAAGTGTGGACCACTGCAGGGCTTATTGTTAGGCTACAAGAAATAGATTTCAAAAAGTAGATCATTCATCCCCTTATGCCAACCAATTAATAAGCTCATAGCCTATGTCCTTTGATTGTCTTAATATATAAAAATTTGTCTATCTCAGGATTCTCTGTTCTAAGTGACTTTTGGTCTGAAAGTTCAGAAGTTTTATTATCGTCTAGGTGAAGGAATTTCTTCTCAACTTTATTTTGAGACTGTTAACCTTTGCTCGAGTCATCCAAATCAAAGGAGCATCTTGGGAGAAAATCCTGTTCCTCCATTATTACATTCATTAATTATGATCAAGCACTTGGGATCATTACATTTATGGCATCATATTCAGGCCTTTGGATTGTGACTGTGGATATTGACTATCAAAGCACTCTCCTCCAACTGGATTCATACAGTATGTCTGGACAGTGTTCTGGATTTGGGTGGAAATGGGCCATCTTTCATTCTTTCTTCTTTGAAATTGTGAAGTCAGCTCCCTCCCATGTAAGAATGAGTTCCACAATATCTCCCCCAGTGTAGATTCACTGTAGCATTATTGCTGATAATAAACAGCGTAGCCAGTGTGAGCCGAATAGATCATCTTGTAAATGCAACACAAAGATAGTCTGTGGCCTGCAACAAAGGCAAAAACCTGGATTAATCACACATCATGATTCCTCCACTTATTTTTTAAATGTCCATTTTAACCTTGGTATTTCAAACTTGAAATGCTGCCTTAGATACTGTGCTCAAACTACTGTTTGGATCTTAAATTCACTTGATCTCAGTTGAAAAATAAATCATATTAGGTATGTTCAATGTGTACTTGAAAACTTCCTGCCAATGTGGCAAATGAAAATTGAATGCACTTTCTTTTGACAGAGCTGCTACCTGCTGGTATAAAATGAAATCTTTGTATGTGTAATATGACTCCTGGGGTGAAGCAACTTGGTAAAAGGGTTTTACTGTTGCACCTGCAACATTCCTTTCTGTTTACAGCATTTTGTAGCTTTAAAAGCTTTGTAAAGCCTGATGCCAAATTTTATTTGATATCTTCCTGTCGTGGGATATTAAAGGCACGATATACAGTGCCCTCCATAAGGTTTGAGACAAAGAGTCTTTTTCCTTTATTTGCTCTTGTGCTCCATAGTTTTAAATTTGGAATGATTACAATGTATATTCCAGATTTTATTCAAGGTTATTTGTTCACATTTTGATTTGACCATGTAAACAAATAACTTCATTTCAGGGCACCATAATATTTGAAACAGCAACGCATATTAGTCATGTTTTGTACTTTGTTGCATATCCCTTGCATGCAATGACTTGCTTGAAGTCTGATTCATAGACATTACCAGGTTCTGAGCATCTTTTCTACCAGCCATCTTCAGCTCCTGCTTGTTTTGGGTGAGCTCGTCGAAAGAACCAAAGACTCGTTGATCCAAACCAAGGCTTTTATTAGCAAAAGACAGGTGGCCGACCATTTCGGAATGATCCGACCTGGCTAGGGACACAACCCTTTAAGGCCCAGACAGTAGGCGTGGCTAAGCTCTCAGCCAATCGCTGTAAGCACAGTCATTACACTCTAGATACTGTAACTATATACATTGGTGATAGGTCTGTACTATCGCAGGGATTGTCCCTTTAAGTTTTCTAGTCAGGAGAGGGAAGCTCAATTGGATTTAGCTCAGGTGACTAACTTGACCATTCAACAATTTTCCAGTTTTTAGTGTTGACAAACTTCTTTGTGCCTTCAGCAGTATGTTTGGGATCATTGTTTTGCTGTGGATGAAGTGGATGAATGAGTTTGGAGGCATTTGCTCCAACTTGAGTAAACACCTCAGAATTTTGCTACTGACATCAGCAGTTACATCATCAATGAAGATAAGTACACCAGTACCTATGGTAGCCGTACATGCCCAAGCCACAACACCTCACCACCATGTTTCACAGATGTGGAGTTATGCTTTGGATCTTGGTCAGTTCTTTTACTTCTCCACACTTTGCTCTTGCCATCACTCTGATACAGGTTAATCTTGGTCTCATCTGTCCACAAGACCCTTTCCCAGAATTCTGCAGCTCTTTTAAATACTTCTTGTCAAAATGCAATCTGGCCATCTTATTTCTGTGGCTAAGCAATGGTTTGCATCTTGCAGCGTAGCCTCTGTATTTCTGTTTATGAAGTCTTCTGCAGATGATGGACATTGACACATCCATACCTGCCTCCTGAAGGGGATTTCCCTGATCTGTTGGACAGGAGTTTGAGGATTTTTCTTCATTATGATGAGAGTTCAATCTTCAGCAGTGGAGATCTTCCTTGACCTACCTGTCCCTTTGCAATTACTGAGCTCAGCAGTACAGGTTTTTCTTCTTAATGGTGTTCCAAACTGTTGAATTTGGTAATCCTAAACTGTCTCTTAATGTTTTATTCTTGATTCTCAGCCTCATAACGGCTTCTTTGACTTTCATTGGCATTACTCCATTCCTCATGTTGAAAAATTGCAATTACAGACTCCAAAGATGATCAAAAGCTTAGAAGCAAGTCTTGCTCTTTTACTGCACAAATGAAATAATTAAACATACCTAAGTAAATACCTAAATGTCCAAAACGTTATGACACCCTGAAATGGGGAGGATTATGTATAACAAGTGCTGTAATTTCTACATGGTCAAACCAAACTGTATGCAAATAACCTTGAATAAAATCTGGAATGTACATTTTAAATCACATGTGAATTGTTTGATTACAAATTTAAAACTGTGGAGTACAGGGGCAAATAAAGGAAAATAAGTATTTTTGTCCCAAACATTCTAGACAGCACTGTAAATCAATGCTGCTGTACATTTCAGTCTGAAGGAGTTGTGGTGCAATATATAAAACTGCTAGATAATTTTTTTTTAAAAAGTAGGAGAAAATCTATTTCTGAACAAATTGTTCTATCCCTAAAAAATTAAGGACATGATTATTGTGGGCTGATCCAATTAATTGGAATCCTTCTGTATTTTTGAAATATTTAAGTGTTGCACACTGATATTCACTGCCAGGTGTATTTGGCTACTGTCTATAAGTTGAATAATTTAATAAACTCAGCAAAGCGATTGCTGAGAAATAATAATCCTCTCATGACTGTCATTAACCTTTTGCAAAATAGTTGGAAGGTTAAAAAAAAATCTGATGGGAATTATGATTCTCATAGTTACTGATATATGTAAAACAACATTTATTTTCTTTTGAAGGCAATTTGATTATAATTAAAAATAATCATTTAGTTGAAACACTCTCATTGATTACATAGAGTCTTGTTTTACTTGAAAAGTTGAGGAATCCATGCAGAGTAGCAGAGCCTACCTCACTGACAAAAGGCAAAGGAGGAAAAACCCAACACCCAACCCCAACCCACCAATTTTCCCCTGCAACCGCTGCAATCGTGTCTGCCTGTCCCGCATCGGACTTGTCAGCCACAAACGAGCCTGCAGCTGATGTGGACTTTTTACCCCCTCCATAAATCTTCGTCCGCGAAGCCAAGCCAAAGAGAAGAAGAGCAGTGAGTAATCGAATTAAAACTGAAATAGAGCAATTTTCGAAGCATCACTAAGGATACGTGGAGAATGATGTTGAACCAAACTTAAAAGAATAAATTATTCACCATTCATTGATGCAAATTCATTCTTTGCCTTAATATTGTTGTCAAATTAGCAAAGGATGTACTTTTAAAGAAACTTTGGCAAATACATTATGGTAACAAGAAACATGAGGCACATGTGGCAGTGTATTTAAACCATAACTGACATATAAGTCAATCTTGTAGGTTAAGTGATAATGATACCTTCCTTTCTGACAGGTTGAATACCTTCAACATACAGGATGATGAGGAAAACTAGGTCTCCCCCTGAAGAACAGGCACCTGTTGTGTTCAAGAATAGTTTTGGCAGGTTCAAAGAAAATCAAGGCTGGACACGTTATGAACAAATAATGGTCTTTATTTACACACAGAGGAATTCACAAAAAGGGCACACACTCAGACTTACACCCACCACCACAAGCACGGTATACCAAAAAACAAGGGTTTAACTTGTTCAGCAGCCACCACCCACAGGCACAGTAAACTGAGAAATGAAGGAAACATAAGGTTGTGATAGTAGGAGATTTTAACTTTACACATATTTGACTGGGACTCCCATATTGTAAAAGGGCTACTTGGCTTGGAGTTTATCAAATGTGTTCAGGAATGTTTTCTAAATCAATATATGGAGGTACAAACAAGAGAGGATGTAATACTTGATCTCCTATTAGGGAACCAGACAGGTCAGCTGACAGTAGTATGTGTAGGAAAACATTTTGGGTCCAGTGACCATAATATCATTAGTTTCAAGTTAATTGTGGATAAGGAGAGGTTTGGAAAAATGGCAATTTTGTGGAAATGAGAAAGGATCTAGGAAGTGTGGATAGGGATAAATTGTTTTCTGGCAAGGATGTGTTCAGTAAGTGGAAGGCCTTCAAAGGCAACATTCTGAGAGTTCAGAGTTTGCATGTCCTTGTCAGGATTAAAGCAAAGTTAATAGGTGCAGGGAACCCTGGTTTTAAAGGGGTATTGGCGATCTAGTTAAGAAGAAGAGAGAGGTGTGTAGGAGCAAATGCCATGCTAGAATAGTCTAGAAAATGTAAGAAAATACTTAAGAAGGAAATCAGGAAGGCAAAAAGAAAACATGAGGATGCTTTGGCAGATAATGTGAAGGTAAACCCAAAGGCTTTCTACAAGTACATTAAGAGAAAAAGGATAGTAAGGGACCAAGTTGGTCCTCTCTAAAAGATCAAAGTGGTCATCTATGTGTGGAGCCTCACAAGTTGGGGAGAGATCTTAAAGAGTGTCCTCAGAAACTAGCATAGTGGACAAGGAAGGAATGGAAACAAGCAGTAGTGTCATAGAATATATAGAGATGAAAAAAGAGAAAGTGCTTGCTCCCTTACAGTGAGTAAAAGTGGATAAATCCCCAGGGACTGACATGATATTCTCTCAGACCTTGAGGGGGACTAGTGTAGAAATTGCAGGGTGAGGTGCTGGAGGAAATGGAGGGTAGGCCATGTCATTCAGTGGTTTAAAAAGGCTTAAAAATAAATCAGGAAACTACAGATCAGTGTGCCTGACATCAGTTAAAGGTAAATTATTGGAGGGTGTTCTGAGAGATTGGATATACAAGTATTTGGACAGCCAAGGGTTGATTAAGAATAGTCAGAATGGCTTTGTGTGTGGTAAGACATTTTTAACAAATCTTTTGATGAGGTTACCATGAAAGTATATGAAGGAAAGGCTGTGAATGTTGTTTACGTGGACTTTAGTAAGGTCTTTGACAAGGTCCTACATGGGTTAGTTCAGAAGGTTCAGACACTAGTATCCATGGATTCAAAATTGGCTGAATGGGAGAAGACAGAGAGTGGTAGTGGATGATTGCTTCTTAGACTGGAGGCCTGTTATTAGTGGTGTCCCTCTGGGATTGGTGCAGGGACCATTGTTGTTTGTTCTCTATATCAATGATCTGGATGATAATGTAGTAAATTGGATCAGCAAGTTTGCTGATGACCTAAGATTGGAAATGTTATGGATGGTGAAGAAAGCTTTCAAAGCTTGCAGAGGGATTGGGACCAACTGGAAAAATGGGCCAGAAAATGACAGATAGAATTTAATGCAGACAAGTGTGAGGTGTGAGCATTTTGGAAAGACAAACCAAGGTAGGACATAATGGTGGGGCACTGAGGAGTGCAGAGGAACAAATAGATCTGGGAATACAGATATATTCCCTGAAAGTGGCGTCACAGGTAGTCAGAGTAGTAAAGAAAGCTTTTGGCATCTTGGTCTTCATTAATCAAAATATTGAGTATAGGAGTTGGGATGTTATGGTGAAGTTGTACAAGACATTGGTGAGGCCAAATTTGGAGTATTGTGTGCAGTCTGGTCACCAAACTACAGAAAGGATATCAGTAAGATTGAAAGAGTGCAGAAAATATTTACTAGGATGTTGCCAGGTCTTCAGGAGTTGAGTTACAGGGAAAGATTAAACAGGTTTGGAGTTTACTCCTTAGAGCATGGAAGAATGAGGGGAGATTTAATAGAGGTTTACAAAATTATGAGCAGTATAGACAGAGTAAATGCGAGTAAACTCTTTTCACTTAGATTAGGAGAGATAAATATGAGAGGACATGGCTTTAGGGTGAAAGGGGAAAGGTTTAGGGGAACATTTCACTCAGAGAGTGGTAAATGCAGGCTCATTCTTACGTTTTAAGAATAAATTGGATAGATATATGGATGGGAGAGGTCTGGAGGGTTATGGACTGGTAGCACATCAATGGGACTAGCAAAATAATGTTTTGGCACAGACTAGAAGGGCTGTTTTTTTGTGCTGTCGTGTTGTATGGTTCTAACCTGTTCCGCAGCCACCACCCACAGGCATGGAATACCAAGAAACTAAACGAGTACATACTCATGAACCTGATTTCCAGTGTCACCGCTGCTCAGGATCCAGGATGGGCCCATTGCAGTCAGCCCTCTGGAGCTGCCCATGGTTCACAGTCTGGAGATTCAGGAATAGTCATAACTAATGAACACATAGAGAGCAATAATGCACAAATAACTACACACAGATGCAAATAAATCATGCTAAACAATCTCAATTCCTGATTGGGAACATGAAAGCTAAACACACAGTATCCACCTACTCTCTCTATCTCTAGCAGACACAGCACATTAACAAACAGTAAATTAATGACAAATAACAAGTATATCAAATTAACCTAGTTTCCAGCATTGCCTATGGCTCAGGATTCAGAACAGGCCCATTGTACTTGGCTCTCTAGAGCTGCTCATGTCCGGAGTTCAATGATGGTCTCCATGCAGCAGCAAGAGAGTGAGAGTGTGAGTGTGAGAAAGAAAGAGAGAACCTGCATGTGCTCGGCTTTTATCAATGCAGGATCCATCCACTTGACTTGTGAGGACTGCTCACCCATCACCCTCACCTGTGGGCAGTTCTAGAACCATTGATTGGCACCTGGAGGACCAATCACACATCAGCTGATAGGGACAATCATGCATCAGTCTCAGAGGTGGGCAGGTCTAATCTTTGACTGCCAGATGAGGTGACGTCTGACTATGCTCCAGCCAGAAAGGTCACATGACTCTCCACAATCAACATTCCCTCCAGATTCCTGACAGAAAGGCCACATGGCTCTCGACAATTCACACTCCCACCAGGTTCCAGATGGAGAGGCCACATGACCCTTCTCAATCCATACTATAGCACCCTGAATAGCTGCAGTTGAACCCACAAAAAGTAGCAGGTCCAGATAACATACCTTGAAATTCAATATCCCCAACCCAGAAAACTAAATGAGACAGTAACGGAAGGTCAGTAGGAAATCTTACTTGAAACTAGTCTCCCTAAAATCAAAAAATTGAGGCCATTTAAACTCCTTAAGACACTTGAATGGTTGTATTTTCCCTTAAATATTACAGGAGTATCAGCATTCAAAATGATATTCAATTAAATTTAAATCATGTTTATTAAGGACATTCTAAATACAATTTCTTCCATATGTTCATGCTCATGTCAATATTCTTGTATTTTAGAGAACCCTGATGACAAATTATAGAACACATACATTCCTTAATGTCTGTTAAAGCAGGAGGAAATCCATGTTTTTATTACTGAATTCAACTTAAATTGTTCGAACAATTTTCACAAAATAATCATACTTTAATCAAACATTTAACAATGCAATAAAAATTTTGTATTTAATGAATATATTCAGTTCAAATATATAGCTGATATTACATCAATAGATAGAACTTGAATTAATTATTCATATTTATATATTATTCACTTATTTGAAATATCAATCAGATGGCAACCCTAAAAAAATCTGTATTTCAAAAATATGAAGCACTTTTGCATTAATTTACTCATTATCTACCATCAGAGTCCTTCACTTTTCAGGCAAGAGCAATTTCAGATTGCACACGCTTCTCCACGCTCCTTGGAATATCTTTAAGCCTAGCATGCAAGAATAAAATGTTATAAAACTGAGCATCAAGAATAATTGCTTACCTTAAATAATGTTTTAGCAAACCGAGCTTCATATTTAGTTCACATACCCTTTTTGAGCCTGGATGTAATTCTGCTTCTTCTTCTTTCCCTGCCTTCCCCAAAATAACAGGATGAATAGTTGGCTAATTTATGTTTTTTTGTTGACCACATATAACAGCACATTCTTGAAGGTGTGACAGACACCTTGTGAACATATTTATATAAATTTAAGATGGTACAACATTACTCTTTAGCTGTTCAATTGTCTATGGCATTTATGTGGCAGAACTGCAGAGGTTTGATTTCATCAATGTGTTATGGGAGCACCTAACTCCTCTTCCTGCTTTTTGTCCCCTTTGTTGTCTGGGCTGTTTTGTTAGATTGCCATCAATTTTTAGGAAAGCATGATGCTGCTCTTGATGTGTACTTCGCACTAACCCATGGTTTGTCTGCTTCCTGACTTGATGGTATTGTCAGGCTCAGGAAAATGCTGAATAAAGAGGTTACAGATTGAAGTGAAATCCAGATAATTCTGCAGTTTTCAGTGCTGAATTCTAAATTGCCAGACCTTTCCTGAATTCACATTTAAAAAGGTGGGGTGGATCAAGATTTTTATTGAAATCCTTTTGAGTCGATGGCTAACCAGACTCAACCATAAATAATAATTAGATAGGAAATTACCTGAGAATATTTGGCAGATTGCATTGCACACATTAAACAAACATGCAACATTAATGTAACACAACATGATGGCAGTGGCATTTGTATTTAGACAATTTTATTTTTAAGGAGTAAGTAGTGGCCATTTGTATCACTGCTCTTATAGAAAGATAAATGTGCCACAGAAACAGATACCCTGCTGAAGACAAGATCAAATGGGTTATTCCTTGTGTTGGCTTACTTATCTTGAAAAACTTTGCCTGGCAGTAGGTCCTAAAGGAGTCAACCATCTTAAGTTTGTGATGGTCCCATCAAGCTGCTTTTAGTGCTGGATTTTGAGTGCCCAGCTCACAGCAAATTCTGTGCAAGTTTCATAAAGGAAATTTGCACAAAACCAACTTGAGCGGGTGCATCAACAAAACATAAACAAAGCAGGAATTTGCCAAATTGTGCCCATTCTGTCTCTTTTCTCCCAGTATCTGGATACAATTCTTAAATATTGGTTGTTCAGAGATAAACTTCTCACATTTATTCTGTTTAAATGCCAGAAAGTTTGGGAAGTATGCTATTTTGAAGAAATCCTGAACATTCCTAAAAGGATTTGGACCTGAATCTCTTTGCTTGTCCTACATGGGCTCCCATGATGGGGAATGGACTTGCTGATATTTGCTAGCAGTAATGCTGTGGAAAATTCTCACATATCCAGTTCCTGGTGGAGGATCCGAAATGTCATTGATTTTATTGATGTAGGATTATAGTGGCACCTGGATGATAGAATTGAGCCAATTTACAAGGCACAATTACCTCAGAAAAAGGATGACAAAGAGAAATTGAAATTAATTTGATGAAAGAGACCAACACAGAAGTCTTGTAATTACAACTGCTAGTTTTGTTCAAGTACTTAGAGATTGATCTGTGGCTCAGCTTGGGTTCAAAACCAAGAGAGGCTGGTCCAGATACAACACATGCCCAAGAACTAGTGATTTTTTTTTCTGGACCCTACCTGACCCAAGCAATGTTTCTCTCCCTGACCCCAACCATCTTCTCTCAAAGACTTACACTGCCTACCAACCCCTTTCTTTGCATGGCACATCTGCATCCAAACCCAATGAATATAGTTGGGTCCCCATAAGCTTCAATTGGGTAACCAGGCTCTGCAAATACTGACAAATTCATTACTTTCAATTGTAATTATAGACTGATTTTTAAAATAAATATTTACAATAAAATGATAATGTTTTACTGTATTATCACATTTTGCAAATGATTTTTAGAAGTTTATAATTTTAGATTTGTGGAAATATTTAAATAATGTGATGGAATATTTGTAGATGTTCTTAGGAGATAAACTGGTAAAATTAGAGTAAGTTACATACATATACACACTTTAAAACAGATCTTATTTGAAATACTGAAGAATTTATATTCAGTAACTTTACAGAAATTATGGAGAATGCTATGCACATTTCACAAGTAGGTGGTAATTGAAATGACACCATTAAAGCAATAAACAGGAGACACTCTGGCTGTTGAAAGCTCTTTGCAAGGAGTTTGACAGAGTGCACAGAAAGCTCAATCCTGGGTTTTGTTTACCAAAAACAACAGATGGGAGCAGAAGACTAACTCCTATTATTTGCTGGAGAAGGCCAGGGGTCTTGCAAGTGAGAGTCACATAGCTTTTTGGCAGTTGGTACCTCAGAAGAGAGAGAGAGAGAGAGCTGAACAGTGCAAGCCAGGAAGCTTGTTGGAACTGAAACAGGAAACTCCAGAGGGGCAGATAGCTGGAAGTGCCATCTGTCTGATGTTTCTCTTGGAATAAGTGGAACAGAAAGGAACTCTGTGGTGGCCTGAAAGAAAGAAGTTATCATCTGGAGAACCCTGATGGGGCAAGTTTCATCGGCCCCAACACAGACCCTTGCGGAACACCACTAGTAACCGGCAACCAACCAGAACAGAATCACTTTATTCCCACCCTTTGCTTTCTGCCAATCAGCCAATACTCCACCCAATCTAATATCTTTCCTGTAATTCCATGGGCTCTCATCTTATTAAGCAGCTTCTTATGCGACACCTTCTAGAAGGCCTTTTGAAAATCCAAATACTCAACATCCACAACCTCTCCCTTGTCCATCATACTTGAGTTTTCCTCAAAAAATTCCAATTGGTTGTTTAGGCAGGATCATCCCTTCATGAAACCATGCTAGCTTGGACCTATCATGTCATGCACTTCGAGGTATTTCATAACCTTGTGCTTGAGGATCGACTCCAATGACTTTCCAACTGCCGACGTTAGACTAATAGGCCTATAATTTTCTTTTTTCTGCCTTCCTCCTTTCTTAAACAGCGGAACTACATTTGCAACCTTCCAATCCTCCAGAACCATGCAAGAGACTCTTGATTTCTGGAAAATAAATTCCAATGCTTCCACAATCTGTAAAATCACCTCCTTCAGAACCCGTGGGGGAATCTCGTGAGTTGTGAGCGATCTGTTTCAAGGGAGGCTTTCTTTTTACCAAATGGATAAGTGAGTCGTCATGTATTGGCTGTCATACCTGAAAGAGAAAGGGCAAAGAAAATGAAAAATATGGGCCTAAACCATGACAACTTTCCTGTAGAGAGGGGGTTAGTTGTACAATGGTGTGTTCAGTGTGACATTTTTCAGTTCAAAATTATTTTGAATTGACTGACCTCTCACAAGAAGGGGGATTCTATCAACAGTCAGTTCGATATATGATCCTCTAGGAATATTGGCACCTGAATGCCAAGAAGATCCTGCAAGACTTATGCAGGAAAAGGATTGGTTGGGATGATGAGATAACAATCCATTGTGCAAGAATGGATGTGTTGGATTCAGGATCTTCGTAAGATGGAAGACTTCAAGATTGACAGATACTTCAAACCCACAAATTTTGAAATGTGACATCTGCTCAATTGGATAATTTTGCTGATGCATGTGAAGAGAATTATGGAACTGTTACTTATTATTGCATGAGAACCAGGATCAGATACATTGTGGATCTGCAGTGGAAAAGTCCAGAATGGCTCCATTGAAACCAGTTACTATCCCTTGAATGGAGTTGACGGCTACTAAGATAGCAAGCAGAATGTTGAAAAGAGAGTTGCAGATGGAACTAACAGTCTCCATATTTTGGACTGATAGCACCTCTGTGCTTAAATACATCAATAATAAAACCACAAGGTTTCAAACTTTCACGACTAACAGAATCACTGAAATTGATAAAGTCTCACTTCCAATACAGTGGAGATATGTTAACGCAGTTAACAATCTTGCATATCTGGCATCCCGGAGTTTGACAGTCAAGTCTTTTATAGAGAAAGAAATGTGAGTGTCCAGGCCTCCATTTATTCTATAGCATCAGAAGGAGTGGCCTCAAAATCCTGATAAATTAAAAGAAATTGTACCAGGAGACCCTGAAATCAGGAGTAAGACTGCAAATGCTGTTCAGATAATGTCTGAACAAATGGATACAGTTACCTGCTTAATCCATTATTTCTCATTCTGGAATTGTTTGAAAAAGGAAACTGCATAGATGTTCAGACTTAAAAGACTGCTTTTGAATTGTAGCAGAAAGGAAAAATAAACAAGCAATGTTTCTGCTCAATTTCAATTGGATCTAACACAAAAAGAGACAGGAAATCTTGAGACTCAAGAAAATGGTGGTCTCACAGTTGAAGAATTGGTTAATGCTGAGAAAGAGATAATTTGCTTTTGCCAAAGGAAGAGTCAAGTCATCTTTAATTGCCATTCATACCATAACTGCTAATGTAAGGGCGAGATAGTGTTTCTCCAGGATCATAGAGCAAATCATAGAGCAAATAAGAGTTAAATATTAAAATACAATAAAAATCCATGATGTACTAGTGCAAGTATGTTTTAGGAATTGAGGAGCCTGATGACTTGGGGGAAAATATTGTTGCACAATCTGGACACATGGGCCTGAATCCTATGGTACTTCCTTCCAGATGGCAGAAGGGAAAAAAGTTTACAAGAGGGCCGTGAAAAGTCCTTCACAATGTTATTTGCCCTCCGCATGCATCATATGTTGTAGATATTCGTCATGGTAGGAAGAGAGGCTCCAATAATCTTCTTCGCTGACCTCAGTATCCTCTGCAGACTCTTACGGTCTGAGATGGTACAGTCTCCAAACCAGCCTGTGATGCAATTACTCAGAATACTCTCAATACAGATGGTAGCTTTGCCCCTGGACAGATTCTCTCCTGATAAACTTCCATTTACATATGTTGGAGTTGATTATTTTGGACCCTTTGGAGTAAAATGTGGAAGGAGTGTCATGAAATACTATAATGTTATTTTCACATGTTTAGCCATAAGAGCAATTCACATTGAAGTGGCATTATCACTTGACACAGACTCTTTCATTAATGCCCTGTGGTGTTTTATTGCCAAGCATGGTCAGGTAAAAGAACTATGATCTGACAATGGTAGTAACTTTGTGGGGGCTTAAAATAAATTGAAAAAAGTACTTTTGGACTAAAATCAGGATTAGATTCATGTTGAACTACTCCAGAGAGGAATCAATTGGATCTTCCATCCCCTTCTGGCTCTCTATGGAGGTATATGGGAAAGATTGATTAGATCAGTGCGAAAGGATAAAAACCTTTATGAGGGTCTATGTGAAGTTGAAGCTATGCAATCATTAAGACTTCTACAGATCCAAATGATCTTGAAGCACTTATCCCAAATTACCTTTTGCTTCTTAAGCCTTTGTTGCCACCGGGGCAGTTTCAGTAGAAAGACTTATGCATGCCACAGGTGGAAGTAGGTGCAATTTATATCAGATTTGTTCTGGAAAAGATGGGTTAAAGCAGTGGTTCTCAACCTTTTTCTTTCCACTCACATACCACTTTAAGTATTTCCTATGCTATAAGTGCTCTGTGGTTAGTAAGGGACTGCTTAAGGCAGTATGTGATTGGGAAGGGAAGGTTGATAATCCCTGCTCTAGACCCAACTGTTACTGAAATATTTTGCTTGAGAAAAATTATCATTGACCCATTTCCTTTGGAGTTATGAATCCATGCACATAACAAGTCAATTAGGTATGATTAAAACAGTGGTTTTCAAACTTTTTCTTTCCACCCACATACCACCTTAAGCAATCCCTTACTAATCACAGAGCACCAATGGCATAGGGAATACTTAAAGTGGTATGAAAGTGGAAAGAAAAAGGTTGAGAATCACTGGGTTAAAGAACATCTTCCATTGTTGCAAGAGCAACGGAAATGGTCTAAGACAGGCACAATTTCATGCCCAGGGATGTCATGATCATCATGGACAATTCAGCACCTCGAAATTCCTGGTTGATGGGGAAGATTGTTGAAACCATCCAGGACAAAGGAGGACTTGTACGTCAAGTTCGGATCAAGACTAAAACTAGCTTTCTGAACAGACAAATTACCAAAATTACTCTTTTACAAGAGGCAAAAGCTTTGATAATTATATTTTATTTTATTTTAAAATTTAACCTATGTTTGATTTTTTTTTCTTTGTAATGTTAATTATTTTTTTAAACATAATAATTAGGGGCCAGTATTTTAAGGGTTAAAATGGATTGCAAATTTGCAAGCAGACCTGCTGTGGCTTTTTAGTTTTGATGCTGTCCCCTAGTAACATCTTAGATCCAAGGTTACAGCTGGATTCTTGACCATGTTAGAGAGATTACATGTGTTAGTTCAGTTCTTTTGTTCTGTGAAATGGACAGATCGGAGAAGTTCTGACAATTTCTATTGACCATCTAACAAAGTTTTAATGGCTTGTAACACATAATAACAACTGATAATAACATTAACAATGTTTAATATCATTTAATAAACCTTGGAAAACTCAACTCAACTTTAGTACAAATTTGTTTGAACGAGTCATAGACAATAAATTTTCTGATATCCTCAAGGCGACTATAATGGAAAGTAGTCGCTTCATCGTGAATGGTCATATGACAGTTTCCTGCTTCCATTTTAGGCTCTCTTTACTTTACCCATCGCAAGCTTATTGTATCAGCAAATCCATCTTGAATGCTTTTTTTTGCCACAATAAGTCAAGATGAAATCTGCATTAGCGATATCATGCTATTTATTGTCATCTGTAGGCCAAAGAGAGCAGGCCATTCTTTACCTTCAACCTACAGATTCATTGTGTTCAATGTTGTTGGCAAAGAAGAAAGACCAGTACAATAACCCTTTCACAGTAGACTTGAGAAGTGTAAACCCACTTCAATTCACCTCACATAACAATGTGGCTCTGACAATGTCCTGTATGATAGCCTGAATATTTGAACCTTAAAACCAGCTAAGTTTAATTAAGACATAAGTATATCCCATACACAAATAACAGGACAAATTCTAAATGATTAGTTTCATTTTTAACTCCTCTGATGTAAAGGGATCAATGCTAACATTTTACCCTGGAATTAAAACAAGGGTTGTGTTAATGTGGGCATGTATTATTTGTGCTTGTTTTTTGTGGGATTCAACTAGAGAAAGCCAAACATTCTCTCCAAAATCTTTGAATGTAAATCTGTCAATTTTTGTTGTTAAAAAAAATGATAAATGACAGCACGGCCACTCCCAAACAGCTCCTTCAAAATGGCCATTCTGCTACATCTACTCTCCTTTTATTAGCTCGTTACAAAGAACCAATCACACTCTAGGTCTGCCTCCTCTCTGCCAGAGGTTTAGATGGGACAGAATTTGTTAAGTGCATCCAGGAGGATTTCTTGATGCAGTAGATAAATAGTCCAATCTGTGAAGGGGGCCATACCAGACATGGTATTGGAAAATACCATGTCTAAAGATTTGAGATAATTATGAATAATGAATGAGCCTAGTCCTCATGGGAATATACTAAATTGGGCAAGGACGAATAATGACATTTTTATGCAAGATCCAGGGAGAATTAATTGGGAACAACTGTTATGAGGCATGTTCACAAATGACAAGTGGTTGTTGTTCAAGGACCAACTAATTATAGTCTCGGACTGGTATGTTCTAGTAACAAAGAAGGACAGGATGCAAGGATAATGAGAGAAGTCATGAGTCTAAAAGAAAGGTAAACATATGCAGGATTTAGGAAGCTAAAATTAGACAGGGTCTGGAGGAATGTAAGGACTGCAGGAAAGAGTTCAAGCAGAGCATTAAGAATGCTAAATGGGGACTTAATATAATTGACAAGGATTTAAGAGAATACAAGGCATTTTATATTTTCATGAAATATAAGAGGACAACTAGGGAAGGGAAGGATTACTCAAAGACAGGTGACATACTAAATGAGCATTTTGCAATAGCATTCACCAAGGAGAAGGGCATGGTGAATAATGAGAGGTAGCATAGTGTGTTTGGGCATTTTGATATCGTGAAAGAGAAGGTGCTGTCTTTTCATGGGCATTAGGATTTTAAAAAATTCCCAGGGCCTGATGGGACCCTAGGTTATTGGAAGAGGCAAGTTAGTAGTTTTGACAAAGATCTTTTTATCTTCATCAGCAATAGGTCCTAAAGGACTGGAGAGTGGCTAATGTTAAGGAAAATAAGGATAATCCAGTAATGGTTAGGTTGGTGAGCCTTGCATCAGTGGCAGGGAAACTATTGGAAAGGCTACTTGGGGATATTACGTGCGCACATTTGGAAAACCCAGTCAGCATAGCTTTGTGAGGGGAAGGCAATGTCGGAGTTTGAGTTTTTTTGTGGAGGTGACAAAGATGTTTGATGAGGGCAGGGCAGTGGATGTTGTCTACATGGAGTTTAATAAAGCATTTAACATGGTTCTTCATGGTAGGCTGATCCAGAAGTTACAGATTCATGGGATCCATATAATTTGATAGTTTGGATTCAGAACTGGCTGGCTCAGAGAAGACAGAAGGTAATGACCATAAGACTTAGCAGGATTAAGCCATACACCCCATTAAATATGCTTTGCCATTCAAATAATGGCTCAGACTTTTTTCTTTCAACCCCATTCTTTTGCCTTTCCTCAGGAACCTTTGACATCCTTACTAATCAAGAACATATGAACCTCTGCTTTAAAGTGGTGAAAAGGTCTTTTTCTTGTTGAGAGCTGTGAGCAGTAGTCTTCTGCAGGGATCAGTGATAGAACTTCTGTTATTTTTGATATATGTAATGACTTGGATGAAAAAGAAGGTGTGTAGTTGAGTAAGTGTTTAGATGACACCAAGATTGGTGGAGCTATGGTTAGTGTCGAGGGCTACCAAAGAATACATATCAATTAGTTACAGTTACGACAGAGAAATGGCAGATGGAGTTTAATCCAGACAAGTGGGGAGATCAAATGTAAGGGGAACCTATAAAGTTAATGGCAGGATTCTTAAAATCATTTTTGTGTAGAGAGACATGGGGTTTAAAATTCATAGATCCTTGAAAGTGGCTACGCAAACAGATAAAGTGGATAAGAAGGCATATGGTATACTTGACATCTTTGGGCAGGGTATTGAGTATAAAATTAAGGAAGTCATGCTTTATAAAACATAGGCCAGGCTGCACCAGGAGTGCAATTCTAATCACCCCTTTACAGGAGAGATGTGGAGATTTTCAAAGCACGCTGCTTTGAATAGAGGGTACAAGGTATAGGGAGAGGTGAAACAAACTGGGGTTGTTTTCTTTGTTGCTTTGGAGGCTGAGGGGTGACCTGATGGAAGTTTATAAAATTATGAGAGGCATAGATAGAGAAGATAGTCAGTCTTTATGCTAGAATCCCAGACTTATCACATCCTACAGGACACAAGATTGGGGGGCCGGATTGGAGGTGGGGAGGAAGAATTTGAAGGCGATATGCAGGGCAATTATTTTTTCCACACAGTGGTAGGTGATAGGTGCCTGGATTATGCTGCTTCTAATGGTATTAAGAGGCTTCTAGATAGACATCCAAATATTCAGGGAGTAGAGGGATGTATATCATATGAAAGCAGTAGAGTTTTACTTTAACTTGAGCATCTCATGTTCAGCATGGACACATGCTCCTGTGCTATACTGTTTTATGAAAAATTTAACAGAACTTGCCACTGTGGGCTTGCTTCATCACTACCCCCTGCAAGTTTAAAACCTTTCAATATATTTTGATGAATCTCTCTCAGGAGCAAAGACCTGATGATTAACTACATCTCTTACGCAAGCTAAAATCATTACCTACCCCACAATTTGTCTGAAGATTACTGCTGAGGTGGGGGCAAATGCTGCCAAATTGCTTTTCTTGTGTTGAGCTGACTATTGGCGCATAACACTGCCAATTATAGATGTTGCTAATTCCTAGTGATCCTCGGGCACATTCATTCAATGCAAACAGCTCTTGCATCAATTGCTGTTAAATGTAATTGTAATGTGAAGAAATTGCTTTCAATTAGATTGATCTGCTAGTTTTGAATTGCCAGCAATTTTGTCGTATCATACTTCTATTAATATTCGAAAGCCACTTATCAATGCGAAGAGGACTCAGTGACCATAAAGAGACATTGTGGGACAAATCTGATTGGGAACACTTCCTAGTTTAGGGAGGCAATAAACTCGAGCATCAGTCACTGAATGGAAGTTTTTTCAGGAGTTCGAAGCTATTGATTGTACTTGTGATAGATAATTATATGGGATTGTTAATTTGCTTTTTCTTCTTTTTGCATTTTTATGCTCATTATCTACTAGATTAATTTTTACCTGGGGTGAGTCTGATGGAAGGTGGTGTTTGAGGTTAAATGGGATTGAATGCTGATAAAATAAATGCTAGGTAATTTTTTTTCTAATTAAAAAATTGAACAATTTCATTGTTTCTTGAATTTATCTGGTTAATATCAACAAATTAGAATTGTAATTGTAATTTTTGAATTTGCATAAAATTAATTACATGGAAATTTCAATTGAGGTTGAATGCATTTAATGGAACAGAAATTACCAACAGATCCAGCTGAGGTTTTGTAGCAATGGGAAATCTCATCACACTTTAAAATGCATAATGCAAGTATGAACAACTAAGCAAGTGAGATTTCCATGAATATTCTAGTCCCATCACCCAGTGGAAGCAACTTTCCTGCATCGATATTATCATTTCATAATTTTATATGTTTCTATAATATCTCCTCTCATTTTTCTGAATTCCAATGAGTATATTCCCAAGTGACTCAACTCCACATAGGCTAACTCCCTGACCTCTAGAATCAACCTGGTGAACTTCCTCTACACCATCTCCTGTTCTTAAAGACGGGATCTTGCCCGTGGCACAACACTAGATCATGCTCTGAATCTGTGCCTTGACATTAAATCATGAATTTTTATGACTGCTGAAGCAAATGACTGGTTCATTTGGAATTGATAATGAGACCAACATGCATTTTGAAATATTTAAATGCTGAATTCAAAATGATATAGTCTTCGAATGGCATTATCTTTCATTGTCCCCAGATTGCTGACTGTTTGCTTCTTGGCTGCATTGTTTGCTTTAGCCTGACCCAAAGCACAGCTTTCAGCCACATCCCAGCTCCCAATACTTTTACATAGCCCAGCATAGCATAGGGACTGTCTAATACTTGCAGTTGGCTGGACTATGAAAATATTTAGACAGTAGAGAGGTTTCATTGTCTGGTTCACAGTCTATTAAAGTTGTCATTCTGATTGGGGGGCTTGTTGAATGTTTATGAATGATTTGGACATTCAAATACACACAGGAACATTTGGATCAAACAAATAAAATAACCCTTTTTAAAATAAAAGTATTTATAATGGCATCCACATACTAAAAAAAATTGAAATATAAAAATAATAAATGCATAGCCACTTATTTTTCTCCTGGGGTAATGTCTCCTAATCATTTGAATAGGGCTGACATGCTTGTGCAAGGTTTAAAGTGATACAGGCTGAGCAGAGAAATTTCCCAGCATGGAAACTGGGACACCTACAAAACTCTGCAGAAGTCAACACACTGGACACAATGAAGGGCTTTTTACCAAGATATGCAAGTAATTTCCATCTTTTTGGATTGACATTAAGGTTGAATATCTACCCCCATACCTTTGAGATACTGCAGAAGGATACATCAGAAAATGAGAAAGATGGAGAAGTTGGCATGTAGTGACAAATCAATGCAAATTGTACTTAAACACCTAGAGTGGCTAATGCCAGTTAGGCTGGTCAGCAATAATCAAATTCAGTGTTGAATCTCGAAGGCCAGGTTCTCTTTGACCTAAATTATGCTGGAAGACATGACACGGCTGGTGATTTGGAGCAAATCCTTAAGACAAAGCAACAACCTCCCGTAGAAGGCTGACACAGTAGATGCCAATACCAGCATCCAACCCGTAGGACGTGGATCCAGCACAGGAAGAAGTAGTCACTTCCTATGCATGGTCTATGTAAATGAAAACAACTTCACTTCTTAGCATTAAATGTGCCACTAAGTTTGGAAATAATAGCTGAGAATTTGCCATCAGTCACTTTCCCATGCTGAAAGGTAACATCTAGACTTCATCTGAACATTTTGTTTCCATTTTTAGTAGGGATCTTCTTGGTGAAAGCAGTCATATCTTCAGTGAAGTCAATAAAGCAGCAAGCCGTCTTTGTGAATCACGAGCATGGGAGAGCAGTGCAAGCCCAGCCCACCAAAGAGCAAAGCAACATTTCGAGAAGTGGCTGTGGCACAGTTTTGGACTTAGCAATATGTCAAAATCATTAAAACTACTTCAAATCCATTAAAAATTAAATAATTTAAAAACATTTAAGGCAATTAAAAAATTAAAAAACAATTAAAATATGTAAATTTTCAAAGAACTGAGAACCTAAAAACATTGAAATAAACTTAACTAATTACAGCAAAATCTAGAAGTACTAAACCTTACCTTAATTCCATGCAGCAGACCTTGTCTGCTTACATTAATGGACCAGATCTGACAAATACAAATTGTAGTAGTGAATCCTGCATTGTAAATGGTTTGGATATGCCCCCATTTTATGCTCGTCTACTGAAATTCACGTGGAACCAACGTAGAAGTGTAGTTGCAAAAACCAAGTTATTTACTGCAAAATCTAGCCTTATGTTCATATGTCCCTTTGTACACTCATAAAGTACACCCAGTTACAGGGTTCCAATATTGCTATTCATAACTCTTGTTTTACATCAACTGCTAATTAATCAACTATGGCAGTCAGATCATTCGCTCCATTTGTCTGTACTTATACTTAAAAATAAATGACAAAGCTGGCTTTAACCACATTTGCAACTGTATAATTGGAGCGCTGTCACAAAAATAAGCATGTGCATACTTTGCTTGACAAAGGGCTCAGGTCTGAAATGTTGGTTATCTCTTACTTCCTGTAAATGCTGAGTTTCTCCAGCACTTTTGTGTGTTTAAACTAGTTAGTTAGTCATCAAGAATTAATCTCATGTTAGTAATATTTAGTAACATTAATGTTAAAGATCTGACAAAATAAATGGAGAAAATATTTTTCAAATTTCTTAAATTTTGTTACAACAAATTTACATTGATGAGATTTGAAAGCCAGAAAAAGCACATCTTTTCAATTGTAAAGTTTTTGGGTTTTACGATATAGCTTGCCTGTGTTCGCCAAAGATTTTGAAGAAGGATTCACTTTCTGGAATAGCTTTGTTCTTCCCACATGCTCTGATCCCAGTCATCCTTTTCCCTTGATATGTGGGATGATTTCCCTCAAGCAAAACGTCTTCTTTCACAGCAACCAAATGCTCTTTTTAAAAAAAACAGATCCAGAGATTAGGAAGAATATAGTTTGCTGCTCAAATATTGCACATTATGTTTAATATTTATGCAATTTTTTTAATGCTTGAAAATGAAAATACATGTAGTAGGGGAAAGAATTTGTCTTTAGAATTTGAGAAAGTTTCCTCAGCTTCTCATTGCAACTCTACTGGAAATGCAAAGAGAAATGGTTACACCTTCATCTCCAGGAGAGGTTCTTGAAACATCAGCTGAGATTCTCCTCTTGGGAGTATTGAAGCCAGATTAATTTCAAACTGTGTTACTTCAGCTATGTCTGCCTTTTTGTTTGCTACGTGGAGCAATCCATGCTACAAACCTACACAGGCAAGGCCCCTCAAGTCTTCCTCCGTTACATTGACAATTACTTTGGTGCTGCCCTCATGCACCCATGATGAACTCGTTGACTTCATCCACTTTGCTGCTAATATCCACCCTGACCTCAAATTCACTTGGTCCATCTATAGCAACACTCTCCCTTTCCTCAATCTTTCTATCTCCATCTTGGCAGACAAATTCTCAACAGAAATCTTCTACAAATCCACCAACTCCCACAGCTACCTCGACTACACCTTTTCACATCCCGTCCCCTGCAAGGATTCCATTCCATTCTCTCAATTCTTCCGTCTCTGTCGCATCTGCAGTCAGGATGAGGACTTCCATATCAGATCACGAGATGTCTTCCTTCTTTAAACAATGTGGCTTTCCCTCTACCACCATCAACTCGATGCTCACCCGCATATCCTCCATTACCCACACATTTGCCCTGGAGCCCCTCTGTTCCCACGCACAACATGGACAAGATTCCTCTTGTCCTCACTTACCAACCTACAGATCCAACACATCCTCCTCCACCAATTCCACCACCTACGATGTGATCCAACTACTAGACACATAGTCCCCTCTTCTCCCCTCTCTGCTTTCCACAGGGACCGCTCCCTTCTTAACTCCCTCGTCCACTCCTCCCTTCCCACCAATCGTCCCCTTGGTAGCTACCCCTGTGACCACAGAAGATGCTCCACCGGCGCCCACACCTACTCCCTCACCACCATTCGGGGCCCCAAACAGTCCTTGAAAGTGAAGCAACATTTCACTTGTGAATTTGCAGGGGTCATCTACTGCATCCGGTGCTCTTGCTGTGGTCTCCTCTACATTGGAGAGACTGGGCACAGACTTGGAGATCGCTTTGTTGACCACCTCAGCTCTGTTGGCTGCAATAGCATGGATCTCCTAGTGGCCACCCCTTTCAATATCCCATCCCATTCCCTTGCTGACATGTCTGTCCATGGTCTCATACACTGCCAGACTGAAACTACCTACAAATTGGAGGAACAACACTTCATCTTCTGACTGGGCAACCTCCCACCTGATGACATTAATATTGAGTTCTCCAGCTTTCATTAAACCCCTCCCCACCCCACTTCTGAAAGCATAGAATATGACAGTTCTTGCACATCCACTATGAAGTTCCTAATTATGGAAATATATTTTCACACGACTGATCAATTTTGATACTGTACCCACCCATATTTTGCTCTTTGGTGTTTTTCGCATCCTGGCATTCGGAAAACCAATCGTCAGCATAGCCAAAACGAAGCAGCTTCTGCATGTCAACTGGTGGTTCCTTTCTACGTGTAAATCTATTGCTTAAGAAAATTAAAGACAGTATCATTACAATACAGCTTTCACTAAAGAAGATATCTTATAGACTTGAGGCAAAATTAACTTGCATGCTTTTCAGAGTCCATTTTAAAAGTACACTTTCTGCATAAAGAAATCATATAACAGCTATTGACATTCCATTTATTTTCCAGTCTCACAGTGGCTTGTCACATTGCACAAGATCAAGCACTTTGTAATTGAGTCGACTATAACCATTATGCATATTTATTTAACATATAACAACCATATAACAATTTACAGTACGGAAACAGGCCATATCGGCCCTTCTAGTCCGCACCGATTTACGTGAAACTCTACTAGTTCCACCTACCTACTCCCTTGGCCATAACCCTCCAACCTCCTCACATCCAATGTACTCATCTAACCTCCTCTTAAATGACAGAACTGACCCTGCCACAATTACCTCTTCCAGAAGATGATTCCACTCAGCCACCATCTCTGGGTGAAGAAGCATCCTCTTATATTACTCCTAAAGTTATGCCCCCTAACCCTCAACTTATGACCCCTTGTTCCATTCACATCTACTCCCTTCATAATTTTAAATAGCTCTATCAAATCCCCTCTCAACCTTTTACACTCCAATGAATAAAGTCCCAGTCTACTCAATCTTTCTCCGTATTCAAGATACTGCAATCCAGGCAACATTTTTGTAAACCTTCTTTGCATTCCTATTTGATTTATTTCCCCTACTTATTTCCTTGTGATCTATTCTCTCACATTTGCCCATCAGCTGCACACTTATCCATGATTCTGAATAAGTAAACTTGTAAATAAAATTTTGCAAAATTTCTAAAACGAATAAATAGTGCTGCTGAGTTCAATGATACAGCACAGTAACAGGCCCTCTGGCCCAGGAGCCCACGATGCCCAAATACATCCATGTGACCAATTGACCTACTCATCCCATACATCTTCAGAATGTGGGAGTAAACCAGAACGTCTCGAGGAAACCCAAACGAATATAAAAAAATACAAACTCCTTTCAGACAGCAGCAGATTTGAACTTAGGTCGCTGGTGCTGTAAGAGTTTTAAACTAAACACTACACTAATTGTAGAAGAGGAGATGCTGGAGTTCTTAAAACACTTGAAAGTAGATCAATCCCTGGGGCCTGATCAAGTGCATCCCAGTATACTGTGGGAAGCTAGGGAAGAAATTTCAGGTGCTTTATGTATCATTGTTAGTACCAGAAAATTGAAGGATGACTAATGTTGAACTTTTATTTTAAAAATGCTACAAGGACAAGCCATGTAATTTAAGTCATGGATAGGTAACTGGAGGGGATTCTCAGGGAAAGGATCTACATGGATTTGGAAAGGAAATGAGTGATTAGAGACAGTCCGTGTGGCTTTGCTCATGAAAAATTGTGTCTCACGCATTTGCATTTTATTTTAACAAAGAGGTGACCAGGAAAATCAACAAAGGTAGGGCAGTAGATATGATCCACATGGTCTTTAGTAAGGCCATGGATAAGAACCTTAATTGTCTGGAAGATCAAATCACGTGGAATCCAGGGTGACCTAGTCACAAAATTGGCTTGATAGTAGGAGTCAGAAGGTGCTATAGAGAGATGTAATTCAGATTGGTGTGGCTCAGAGATGTGTTATTTGTTATCTCTATTAACAATTTAGAAAGTTATAAAGTTAGGGTTATAAAGTTTGCACATGACCCGAAAAATTGGTGGTATAGTGGACAGTGAAAAAGGTCATCTAAGATTACAACAGGATCTAGATGAACTGGGTAAGTGAGCAAAAGAATGACAGATGGAATTTAATACAGACAAGTTAAACCAGGGCAGGGCTTACACAATGAATAGTGAGGCGTGGAAAGTGTGGTATAACAGAGACTTGGGAGTATAGGTACATAGTTCTCTTAAAGTGGCACCAGAGAAAGACAAGGTGGTGAAAAAGGTGTTTGGTATCCTTTGATCGGGTCATTGAATATAAGAGCAGGGATGTCATGTTGCTACTATACAAGACACATGGAGTACTTTGTAGATTTCTGGTCACCTTGCTATAGGAAAGATATTAATCTGGAAAGCATGCAGAAAAGACACATAAGAATGCTACCGGATCTGATGGTCTGAAATTATAAAGAGAGGCTGGATAGTTTGGGACTTTCTCCCTGAGGCATAGGAAACTGAGGGGAGGGCCATATCCTTTGGCTTGGCTTCGCGGACGAAGATTTATGGAGAGGTATGTCCATGTCTGCTGCAGGCTCGTTGGTGACTGACAAGTCCGATGCGGGACAGGCAGGCACGGTTGCAAGGGAAAATTGGTGGGTTGGGGTAGGGTGTTGGGTTTTTCCTCCTTTGTCTTTTGTCAGTGAGGTGGGCTCTGCGGTCTTCTTCAAAGGAGGTTGCTGCCCGCTGAACTGTGAGGCGCCAAGATGCATGGTTGGAGGCGATATCAGCCCACTGGCGGTGGTCAATGGGGCAGGCACCAAGAGATTTATTTAAGCAGTCCTTGTACCTCTTCTTTGGTGCACCTCTGTCTCGCTGGCCAGTGGAGAGCTTGCCATAGAACACGATCTTGGGAAGGCGATGGTCCTCCATTCTGGAGACGTGACCCACCCAGCGCAGTTGGGTCTTCAGCAGCATGGATTCCATGCTTGCGGACTCTGCCAGCTCGAGTACTTCGATGTTGGTGATGAAGTCATTCCAATGAATGTTGAGGATGGAGCGGAGACAGCGCTGATGGAAGCGTTCTAGGAGCCGTAGGTGATGCTGGTAGAGGACCCATGATTCGGAGCCAAACAGGAGCGTGGGTATGACAACGGCTCTGTACACGCTGATCTTTGTGTGTTTCTTCAGGTGGTTGTTTTTCCAGACTCTTTTGTGTAGTTTTCCAAAGGCGCTATTTGCTTTGACGAATCTGTTGTCTATCTCGTTGTCGATCCTTGCATCCGATGAAATGGTGCAGCCGAGGTAGGTAAACTGGTTGACCGTTTTGAGTTTTGTGTGCCCGATGGAGATGTGGGGGGGCTGGTGGTCATGGTGGGGAGCTGGCTGATGGAGGACCTCAGTTTTCTTCAGGCTGACTTCCAGGCCAAATATTTTGTCGGTTTCCGCAAAACAGGACGTCAAGCGCTGGAGAGCTGGCTCTGAATGGGCAACTAAAGCGGCATCGTCTGCAAAGAGTAATTCACGGACAAGTTGCTCTTGTGTCTTGGTGTGAGCTTGCAGGCGCCTCAGATTGAAGATATGAAGGTTTATAAAATCACAAGAGGAAGAGATAAGTGAAATTGTCCTATTCTTTTCCCCAGTTTAGGGAAGTCTAAAACTAGAGGACATAGATTTAAGAGAAGAGGGAAAAGATTTGTAAAGGGACTAAGAGCCATCTTTTGTTTCTGTACAAAAGGGGGTGGTTATATTGGAGAAAGTTACTCGAGTAAGTGGTACAAATGTAACATTGAAAATACATTCACACAGGTAGATAGATAGGAAAGGTATAGAGAGCATTGAATGAAGGCAGGCAAATGGGACTATCTTGGGTAGGCATCTTGATTCATAAAAAGAATGATTTAAATATTGCATTACTGATATATTTTTCCATTTACTAATTGTTGGATAGCAGTTTTTGAGTTATCTCTAAGGGAAGTGACTCATTCCAAAAATAATCCACGAGTCAGTAAGTCTTTGATACATAATCTAATCACTAACTTTTCACTTGTTAGGGCCACTGTTCTAGCTGGATTTCAGAAAGGTCCAAGTCCCCCCACATCTGCACCAATCATGAAAAGTTATTTCTGACTTTGTTTAACCAAGAATAAAGAGTTCATCTTAATTATTTAAGAATGAACACGACCCATCATCCTCTTCATATTGGCATCCATGCTAAGTGCACTAATATCTGAATTAACACTTCAACTGATGGAATATTCTACATAATCTGACTATTTGTCAAAAGCTTAGAACAGGAAAAGGACTGCTTAGTAGTACCCGTTATGGTTGCTATGACAATAAATTTCATGTACAAGGCTTCTTCCAAGAATTTGTACTCTGCTTTTTTAGGGTTGCATTCACTCTTGCATTTCATTTTGATAGATTTGAATACATTAATTTTTCTCTTGATGAAGCAAGAGTTGCAAAGGTGACAAGTATCCCATAAAGTGGATGGGACTGACCACATGATATTGGAGGACATTGCATGTAAAATTAGAGAGGAATCACAACTGATAAAAATTTCTGTTCCCCTATCAAGATTACTGGATGTTAAAGTTATTCACTGACCACATGCACCAAAAGACAGCACATGTAAAACAAATGCTTAATTGCCCCTTGTGAATGCAGTGATCAGTCACCTACAACTGAGTCACTTACTAGGCCATTTCCAAGGACAGTTTGGTGTGGGTCTAGAATCACAAATAGTCCAGATCTGGTATGAATGTCAGATTGTATTAGTAAACTGGGAGGGGAGGGGTGGGTCTATGCATCAAGAAGGGCTCCCAAAGGGCCTCAGGCACAGAAGGGTTCTTGATTAGAGGCTTGGACCTGGAGCTTGGCTTACAGGAGTCTGTGCAGCTGCAGCGGCTGTGGGAGCACTGAAGGCAAATCCGCAGACACTCAGTGTTTCTGAAGGGACTCTTTGGTTTCTCTTTCTCTTAGTGATAGGCCTGAGTTAAAATGAAAGATGGGGTGGGGGTATTGGCAGAAAGTGAAGTTCATACGACTCCCTTCCTCAAATTACCCACCTCTTTCCTTTCCTTTCCTATGCTATTTTTCTCAGCCCTCCCTCCACTCCTGCCATCAACCTCTTTATTTTCTTCCTCTTCCAACTTGTATTCACCTCCCACCTGCTAGCCTGTACCCCTCCCCTTCCTCCCACCTTCTTATTCAGGAATCTGCCTCATTTTTAGCACACCTGAAGAAGGGCTCTTGTCCAAATCGCTGAATTTGCTTTCCATGGATGCAGCATGAACGGCGTGAGTTTCTCTCCAGCACCTTTTGTGTACTGCATATGGTTTTCTTTACTTCCTACACCAAAGCTTCCAGCCACATGGTCGAGGCCACTGTCTTCTATATTCTGTAAAGTGCTATCATTTTCACAGTGAGTCGTAACCTTCATTCAATCGGAACTTGTGTTAGCCAATTTCATAAATTAGGTCTGTGCTGAGATACTGACCTATTCAACAACAAGACTAAGTTCTGAAGTTATTGTAATAAGCAAGCTACACAAATGTGTTATGCTATTTGGAAATGCAGCAGGTTAATCAGACATCATGTTCCCTACATTCATTTTCTTGACTGCTTCCTTTTAGATCTATTATTTCTAATATTATATGCTCCCTCATTTGTTATGGAACTATAGCTGAGATTATATCTTGGAATGTCTGGGGATTGAAAATATATGATCATTTGACTCAGAAGTGAGCATGCTATCACTGAGCTAAAGTCCATACTTTCACATTTTAATTTTTTTTCTCTTGTTCTTTCTTTATCAGATTCTCTTTGGAAACATTCATTCTTTAATTTTTCACTTGGATACTTTTCATTTCAAACATAATAATAAGTGTTGGCTTTATAATCTCACAACTTGTATCAAAAACAATAAAAGCAATTGAAAATATGTTCTTTTTCTCATTCCTCAAAACACATATCCCTCTCCTTCAGCAATATTACCAGAGTAACAGAAACATAGGAATGAAAAGGAATGCTGTAAAAAAGGACAAATTGATCAACAATTGGACTTGCCAAAATTATGGATGTCTCCATCTTCAAAATATTTGTTTAGGATTTTTTTTTACATGTATACTCTTCCATTAATAAAAAGCAGCTACTGGGATATGAACTACCAATATAAACAAGCATGGTTATGCAATATGCCAGATGACATGTTGCAATACTACTTTTACTGAAAAGTGAAACCACTGCACTTAAAAAGACAATGAGGGGTACCACCAACAACTTAAGAACCCCACCTGACCACCTGTGATTGCCATCCCTGAGTCTGTTAACATATACAGTAGGGACTGTAATTATGGGAGATTTAAAAATCATCTCAAAAGGCTGGTCATAAAATATTGTTTCTGCTCGTTGCTTCAGATTATGGAAGCACCATTCATCCATCCACCTCTGCATATCTTGTTTTCAGTGAATGAAATGTTACCCTACTTTGGTGAACCTCCTCCAGCAGAGCTGCTAACCAACTGCCATCTACTGCTGCAGCAGTTATTAGAACAATGTGAATAATTTGACAACTTACTTTGCTACAGCTGTAACTTGTCTTTTAACTTCTCTGAATCTTTCAGTTTATGCCCTGCCTCAGTTTTGAAATGGTTCTAATCAATATCATTAATAAGATTGTCTGTCATGGTGACAAAATTACTTCATTTCTTATTGATATTCTCAACCTACCTTTAGAATCAGAATCGGAATTTATTGTCATGAACAAGTCATGGAATTTTACTTTTACTGTTTTACTTCACGAAATTCATTGTTTTATGGCAGCATCACAGAACAAGCACCTTACAAAAATAATTAAAAATAATGTACGAAAATTCAAAGTAAGGCAGTGTCTTTGGTTCATTGATCATTTAGGTATCTGATGGCACCGGGAAAGGGAAGAAGCTGTCCTGATGCCACTGAGTGCCCTTCTTTAGGCTCCTGTACCTTTTTCCTGATGGTAGCAGAGTGAAGAGGGCTGCTTTCTTAAGACACTGCCTCTTGTAGATGTCCTTGATGGAGTGAAGTCTTGTGCCTTCAATATCACAGGCCGAGTTAACAGTCCTCTGGAGGTTTTTATGTTTGTTCTGAGCATTGGCACCTCTGTACCAGACAGTGATGCAACCAGGAGAATGCTCTCCACTGTACACCTATAGAACTTTTTGAGAGTCTTCAGTGACCTACTGAATCTCCTCAAACACCTCACAAAGTATAGCCTTTGGCAACCTTCTTTATGATTGCAAATGACATGGAGGCTCCAGGACAGATACCTGGAGATGTTGACACCCAGGAATTTGAAGTTTTTAACCTCTCCACTACTGAGCTCTCGATGAGGGCTGGTTCTTGTTCTTATGACTTCCTCCTTAAGTCCACAATCATCTCCTTGATTTTGCTGATGTTGAGTGCAAGTTTGTTGGTGTGACACCATTCAACAAGCTGATCTTTGTGATTCTGCCGACAACCATGGTGTCGTTAGCAAATTTGTAGGTAGCATTGGAATTGTGCCTGGCCACACAATCATGGGTGTATAGTGAATAGAGCAGAGGGTTAAACACGCATCCTTGAGGTGCACCTGTGTAGATAGTCAGTGAGGAGGAGACGTCGTTTCCAATTCGTACTGACTGTGGTCTTCCGATGAGGAAGTCAAGGATCCAATTACGGAGGCCCAGGGTTTGGAGCTTGTTGACCAGCACTGAGGGAATAATGGTATTGAAGACTGAGCTGTAGTCTATGAAGAGCAGCCATTGTGTAAGAGTGGCTTTTTTCGAGGTGATCCAGAGCTGAGTAGAAAGCCAGTGATATTGCATCTGGTGTGGAGCGATTGTGACCATAGGCGAATTGCAGTGGGTCCAGTCCTTTGCTTTGGCATAGTTGACTATACCATCTTCCTTCTTTTCCAATGCTCCTCTGCCATTATCACGTTCAGCTAGACCACACATGCCTGAGACTATTCTTATCTATCCAGTGGTAGTCAAATAATTACCAGGAATAGATCATCTTCCTGAGTTATTTGTTATTATCATTGCTCATGTCCTCAAGGGATCATTCTTTGGAGTCTAATTATTTCTCATTTACTGTTTGAAAAATCATCCAAAAACACAGCATCAGTTTCCTCATCCATGCTGATGATACCCAGTGCTACTTTACATCCAACTTTAATCCCTCCATGTGTGAATCCAGTGGCGCAAGATAGATACTAAAAATATCCAACATCAAATGTAACTAATTAAACTATCATTGTCCTTTGTTTGTGCCACCAACTCACATTTTTTTCTGGAAAATGTCTGGAACTAAATTGAATCATTCACCATCAATTAATGTTCTCATTTCTATGCCTTCTTTAGAATCTCCAGTAATGTCACTATTCCTCTCCTTACTTAGCATATTTGTGGTGGAAACCTCTCCAGACTGGATTCTTAACACATTAATAGCTGATTCGAACCCCTGAACTGTCTTTAATCTTCTATCCTACCCCTTCTCCCCTTATTCTACCCTCTGTGAATCTAGTCATCCAAAATTCTGCTATGCTTGTCCTAACCAGCATTAAGATTGTTTTTCCAGAGTAATTTTGTTTATTAGATGTCCAAACTCAGATCAGTGTCTCATGTTACATCGCAGACCAGCAGCAATAGAAATTCACCAAGAGACCATTATTGTTTTTAATTTAAAACAATATATTTATTAATAACCACTAATAATAACACCTTAATTAACTTAACCCCAAATGTGTGTGTGAGTGATTGAGTGAGATAGATAGATACTCAAATAATTTCAGCTTGGGCACATTTCTGGAAAGTTAGTCCAAAGTTTAGTCTTAGAAATCCTGTGTTGAAACGCACTCTTAAAATGATGCACAGAAGTAATCACAAAGGTGGTGGGAGAGACTGAGGAACCAGACTGCTGAAAACCCAGGAATCCTTGACGAGTTGCTTGCTGAGAAATATACATTCAGACGAATGGTTGTCACAACTCCCCTCTTCCTTGCTTAGGGGAAATGAAAGATGTGACTTCCACTATGCTTCCAAAAACCCCAGCACGGGTCTGTCAAAGTGATCTTTCCTTTGGTCATGGTGGGGTTCAAGAATTCCCCTGACAGCCAAATTGTCCATTTTACACAGATTTGCTCCAGCCCAGTGTTCATAAGATGACTGCTGATCACCAAGTGTGCTGTTCCTTTAAATGTTTCTCTCTCGCCACCTGTCCCTGGATAAAGCAACAAATGTTCTATCGCTTCCTCCAGAGGATCAACTTTGGGCACAGTCTGAACTTGGTTGTTGCCATTCAGTTCTCTCCGCAGTGGTGAATGGTCGCAGCTGGTACTAGTCCTTAAAGTGACAGTCACTAAATGAAATGGGAGCTCATAAGACTCATAATGCATAATATTTATTCTTCCAGCATCATGACATGCGCTTTGCAAGTAGAAAGTAATACATCTAACTTTACAGTCATTCTCTTTTTATTCTTGCAAGATACAACTTTCCTTTCTCTTTTGAAATAAATGTTTTTAAAATTTAACTGATGATCCATTTGTTAATTAAATGTAATATTCATATTGAAAAAATCTACTCACAATATTAAAGCAGAATATAACCATATAACCATAACCATATAACAATTACAGTCTGGAAACAGGCCATATCGGCCCTTCTAGTCCACACCAATTTAAGTGAAACTCCACGAGTTCCACCTACCAGCTCCCTGCCCGTCACCTCCATCCTCCTCTTAAATGACAAAATTGACCCTGTTGCAACCACCTCTTCCAGTACATCCCAAAGTTGTTGGCTGTCGTCATTCTGTTCATGATGAATTTCTGCATTGTTTTGTTGCTATCAATTTTGTTAGTTTTGTTGCTGTAGATATTTCACCCACTGCTTGAGTGAAACCATTGCTAGTGTTAATATTTCCTATTCAATCAGCTTTGATACAGGTCAGAGATTTGGTTTCTGATGACTGTATCAGTCTGGATTATGTACAATCTTGGCTATTAACTTCACTGCTTATTTAAAGTTGCTGCTTTTTTTCCATAAATGAATATTGATGTCATGGTTGCTCCTTGTCACAACTTGGGTAATAATTTAGTTGAAAGAGAAACAGGAAGGACTTAGCAGGTCAGGCAGCATCATTGGAGAGAAATGGACAGTCTATATCTTCTTTTTCTTGTGCATCTTTCAGTTGCTATCTGACTTTGTTGTCTTACATGTTGCATCATTCAGTGGCTTGGCTCTTTATTTCAATTCTCTGTTAACTATCAGATCCATTTAATCCATGCGCATGTTTGGCTGTGATATATAGTTTGTATCAAACTCTGCTATCTTTCATGATGTCTTTGTTCTGGTTTTTATTTGTTTCTTTCTTCACATTTGTTCCTCCATTTTTTTTTCCTGTATTTTTTGACTTTTAATTTGTACCATTTTTGCCCAATGGCTAAACTGCTACGTAATCTGCAATTTGATCTGGATGCAGGACAATTCTTTGTTCATTGTGAATTTATCTGCATGTGGTGCATAATCTTCTTTTAGTCTTAACCTTATTCTTTTTATTGGAAAATCAAACAGTACCTCACTAAAGCTGGTGTAAACACAGCACTGTTGCTGGTGCGGACCCTGGGGAGGAGACATAGTGGCCCCGCAGGGTCCTACTGCTCTATACAGGCATTAAATGGCAAATAAAAGCAGCTGACGGTATTCTATTTATCTTTCTGAGGTGTATATAAACATCATATCTGCTCAAGTTCGAGCAAATGTCTCCAAAATCATTTTCATTCTACAGCAAGACAATGATCCCAAACACAATGCTCAAGCAACAAAGAGTATGTCACAACTAAAAATTGAAAATTCTTGAATGGCCAAGTCAGTCACCCGATCTAAATCCAATTGAGGGTGACTTCCACAAGCTGAAGAGAAAACCTAAGGAGACAAGATCCCGAAACAAGCAGGAGCTGAAGGTGGCTGCAGTAGAAGTCTGGTAGAGTAGCACCAGAGAAGATGCTCAGCACCTGGTGATGTTTGTGAATCACAGACTTCAAGCAGTCATTGCATGCAATGATATGCAACAAATATGACTACTTTAATACACATACCATGGCTATGTCCCAAATATTATGGTGCCCTGAAAAGAGGGGACTATGTATTAAAAGTGCTGTAATTTCTACATGGTGAAACCAAAATGTATACAAATAACTTTGAATAAAATCTGGAATGTGCACTTTAATTCCATGTGAATTGCTGGATTCAAAATTTTAAACTGTGGAGTAAAGGGGAAAATAAAGAAAAAAGTGCCTTTGTCCCAAAAGTACGTGAGCTATTTCACCTTGTATTTGTATGTGTGAGTTCTGAAACAACACATGGATAAAGGAAAAGGTTCTTTGTTTTAAAGTTGTTGTAAACAGCACCATGAGGCATGCCATGCGCCTGCAAGCTCCCCTGCTGGCAGCCAAGTATAATCAAACAGTAATTATAATCAAGGCCTTGCTAGTGGCTATGCAAACATGACCACTATCATATCTTCCTTTCTTAAAACAAAAGTAGTTTACTTTAACGAACATGTTTTATTTGTATAAATCTGCAATTTTAACTTTAACACCAGGAACTTACATTTGTATCATTATCAACACGGTTAACATGTTTTAAACTTGTTTTGTGTGTTCACATTTATATACACTAAAACTTGAAGTGCAAAAAAGATAAAACTACTTCATTCTACAACAGGAATCTTTAAATTTGCTCAATGAGTCTCTTAGGAGGATTCACGTGTCTTGACAATCTCCTGATTGATTGTCCTTGAATCTGAGTTGTTGCCTCAGATGATCTCTTCTCAGATGTGTATTCAGGTTATTCAACTGTACCCGTCTTTCCATCTACTGTGGCTGGTCTCATTTGAAGATTTTGACGATTTCTTTGCAGAACAGCACCTTCATCTGTCTGAATGGTGTATGATCTTGGTTGGACTTCACTAAGGACAGTTCCCTTCTGAGTCCATAAGTTTGTTTCATCTTTTAGCCTTACTTGGTCACCAATGTAGACATCTGGTAGATTTTTTTGTTCCTCTGTCAAAGTAATATTTTTGCTTTTCTTTCTCTTTTTCTTTGAACTTCCTCACTTTCTCCCCCTCTTTTGTTTTTAGGAGATTCTCCTGAATGGGTAGGTTTGATCTTAGCCTACATCCCATAAGGAGGTGTGGCGTTTTGCAGTATGCTAGCATGCTCTGGTAGAAGTCTGTTCCACTGTCTTTTGCCTTGTTCATCAGTCTTTTCACTGTCTGTACTGATTTTTCCACTAGACCATTGGACTGTGGAAAATGAGGACATGATGTGGTGCGTACAAAGTCTCACTCTTTGGCAGACTGTCAGAACTTTGGATTGCAAAACTGGGGTCCAATGTCTGTGAAGACCTCGCTTGCCATGCCATGACTGGAGAATTGGCTTTCATACCTGTTATTATAGCATCTGCAGTAGTGGTGTTCAGTCTACACACCTCTGTTATAGGGAGTAATAGTCTGTGACTACAAGATAGTCCTTCCCTTGACATTTGAATAGGTCAGCGCCTACCTTCTGGTAAGGTCTGTGTGGTGCAGGGTGTGGTTTTAGTGGTTCTGCGGGATTGCTTGTTTGATATTTCCAGCATATTGTATAGTTTGACACTTCATTTGTTATATCATTGTTGATTCTTGGCCAGTACTCGTGCCCTTTTCTTACACTTTTCAATTCTGAGATGTCCTTCATGGATCCTTTTTAGCATCTCTCTTCTCGGAATCTTTGGGATGAGGATTTTACTTCCTTTATAGATGATGTCTTCAACCACTGATAGTTCCACCCTGCAGTTCCAGTACTTTGCAACGTCAGGTGAGCAGTCCTGCTTCATGTTGGACCATTCATCCAAGATGTTTTTTCTCAGTTGTCTCAGTGTTTCATCTTTGTGTGTCTCTGTCTTTATGAACTCCATTTTTGCATCTGATATGGGCAGTGCACTTGTGATCGTGTCCACGAAGGCGTTCAAGTTTTCATCCATGTTGGTGTTTGCGGGCTCTCTCATGTCAACAGCTCTAGACAACGTGTCTGCTGTGTACATTAGCTTACCTGGAGTGTACACCACATTCTTTGTATTCTAAGTGGACATTCATTTAATGACTTTTGGAACAATCAAATCGAGTGTTAATCCTTTCAATGATTGCTTGTCCTAACACAAACTGATGAAATTTTTCACAGGCGTATGTGATGCTGAGCAGCTCCTTTACAATTTGAACATACCGCGTCTCCGCGTCTGTCATTGAGCGTGATGCATATGCAATGGGCACCGAGCCCACAATGTGATGCATCTGATGATATCTTGATGGGTCTCGCTGGGTTGTAAAACCTCAGAACTGGTTCCTCTGTGAGCAGTTTCTTTAGTTCCCTCCATGACTTTTCATGCCTATGATACCACTCCCATTCTATGTTCTTTTCTGTTAGTCTCTCAATGGAGCCATCTTTTCTGAGAGGTTGGGTATGAATTTACCCATATAGTTGAGCGTTCCATTAAATCTCTGTATGTCCTTTTTGCCTTGTGGCCTTGGCATGTTCCCAATGGCAGACACCTTTCTGGGATCTGGTCTGATGCCCTTACTGCCAATAATATCTCCTACAAATGTTAGTTCTGTCACCCAAACTGGCATTTCTCTCTTCAGCTTCATGTTTGCTTTCCTTGTTGTTTCCAGCTCTTTCCTTAGTCTCTCATCATGCTCCATTCTTGTGGTTCCCCATACTATGATAGGCAATAGATGCTGGAGTAGGCCAATTGGCCTGTTAAGCCAGCACCGCCATTTTTCAGATCATGGCTGATCATTCTCCATCAGTTACCATTCCCTGCCTTATCTCTATAACCCTCAACTCCTCTGCCCACAAGAACCTTATCTAACTCCCTTTTGAACATATCCAGTGAATCTGCCCCCACCACCCTCTGCAGCAAAGCATTCCACAGATCCACACTTCACTGGTTAAAAACATTTCTCCTCATCTCCATCCTAAAGGGCCTTCCCTGTATTCTTAAACTATGCCCTCTAGTCCTAGTCTCTCCTAACATTGGGAACATGCAACCTGAATTCACCCTGTCTCGCCCCTTGATAATCTTATATACCTCAATCATGTCTCTCCTCATCCTTCTTAACTCCATCACATACAAGCCCAGTCTTTCCAACCTTTCAGCGTATGTCAATCCTGTCATCCCGGGAACCAACCTTGTAAATCATTGAGGTGTCAACTCTGTCCAGGTGCTCATAGTTTTGTGATACTCTTCAGGAGCTGAGGCAATTCTGAATGGTAACCTTAGGAATCTGTATCTGCCAAACGGACTATTGAACGTGAACAGTCTTGAACTTGTTTCATCCAATTTTAACTGCCAAAATCCTGATGATGCATCTAACTTGCTGAAAAACTTTGCATTTACAAACTATGACATAATTTCTTCATGTGTGAGAAACTTAAAGTGTTCTTTCTTTATTGCTCTGTTTAGATCTCTTGGATCCAAGCAAATACTTTTTGTCCACAATGATGAGTGAACTCACCCACTCCATTGGCTCATCTATCGTCTGAATCACGTCCAGGTTTCCATCCTGTCCAACTCTGCCTTTAGTGGCTTTTGAAGTGCAAAACTGTTCTCCTTCCCTAGGAGTTCGGCATCGGGAACCATGCTGCTGGTCTGGCACTTCTCTGCAGACGTGTTAGGACCCACAAGGCGAACCCACTGGTTGAGGAAGTGTATCTTCTGCATGCAAACCCCCTGTACGCCTACGTACAGTACCCTGATGGGCAAGAGGACACAGTGTTCTTCTGGAACCCATTTCAAGAAGGGGCTCTGGCAGAGGAAGTGCAGCCAGAAGCCCTTGTCAGAGACCAGCTGGTCCCTTCTACTGTCCAGACAAACGACCATTTGAACCCACCACCACTACCCCTTCAGCCTCCACCCTCACCACCCCTACAACCACAAACTGAACCACCAACACACCCACACCCCCCAGAACCCATTCGGACCAACACAGTTCAGCCCCCAGACATTCAGCACTCTATACAGGTCACCGTCCCACAGGAGCCAACGACACAACTGGCATTCTGGTGATGGCAGCAGTGGATAAAGCCATCAGGCCAGCTGAATCTATGAATTATTAAAGACTGCATGACCAGGAATGACAGACACCGTCCTGCTTTACCCCTCCAGACTTTATCTAAAAAGGAGGGATGAATGTGGTGGAACACGGTAGTGCCAGTGTGACCTCACTAGTCTGTATAGGCTGACCTGTCTCTAACCCTGTATCTCCTCCCTGTAGATAGCCAATAAAAGCTGATAAGCCTTAGTCTCCTCCCTCCATACCAGCCTTGGATCTCGGCCAGCAACATGTAGAGACAAGCCCGATTTTTCTCTATATTAAAGCCTTAAATCATTTGCTTTGTGTCTGCTTGTGGTTATTGATCCCACCACAGACACTACTCAATGAGCTGATCTATCTCCCTCCTGTACGGTCCCTTGTTGCCGTTTGTGATTCTGCTAGCAATCACAGTGTCATCAGCAAATTTGTAGATAGCATTGAAATTGTGCCTGGCCACAGTCATGGGTGTACAGTGAGTAGAGCAGTGAACTAAGCTCAGATCCTTGAGGTGTGTCTATGTTGAGAGTGAGGAGGAAACTTTTGTTTCCAATTCGTTCTGACTGTGGTCTTCCGATGAGGAAGTCAAGGATCCAGTTGCAGAGGGAGGCAGAGAGGCCTAGAGTTTGGAGCTTGTGGACCAGCACTGAGGGAATAATGGTGATGAAGGCTGAACCGTTATCGATGAAGAGCAGACATAAGTATGAGTTGCTGTTTCCGAGGTGATCCAGAGCTGAGTGGAGAGCCAGTGATATTGTGTCTGCTGTGGAGCAATTGTGGCGATTGGCAAATTACAGTGGGTCCAGTCCTTTGCTTAGGTACATGTTAATTCTGGCCATGACTAACCTCTCAAAGCATTTCATCACAGTGGATGTTAGTGCTAATGGGCAATGTCGTCGAGCCTCTGGAATTGCCACTTTTTTTTGCAGAGATAGCCTTCCATAGGTCGTACTTGGACTGCTTGTAGAGGTCGGGATCCCTGACCTGAAATGCCCTTGATCTCGCAGGTTGACCTCAGCAGGTTGTGAATCCTCTAATTTATACAGTGCTTCTGATTGGGGAACTCCCAATATCTGTGCGTGGGCACACACTCATCTATGCAGGACTTGATGAAGTCAGTGATCCCCAATCTTGCAACATATCAGACATTCATGACAGTTTCGTCTTGTTGCTGAAACACATTTTATGAGTGGCCCATACTCCTCAATTCCAGTGAAAATAATGCCCAACAGGTTTGGAGGTTTAACTGTGATCAATTGTTATTTTTGGAAGCATTTGGCTATTAAAATCCAATGCAATATTTTATACAGCAAGATACTGCAGCAACATATTTCCCCCAAACATACAAAAGTACCTCCAGTTTCACCAAAATGGTGCCACTGATTTGAATATATACTAGTTCAGATTTTGCCAAAAAGAATGAGGGAATTTACATTTTAAAAAAAAATCACACTCTTAGATTGGTATCTTATTATTCAGTAATAATCTATTGCACTTACTTCATTTGGTTAACTGGTATGGGAGGCTGCGTCATTTGTTGATTTGTTTCAGTACTTAATGTCATGGTCTCCATCTGAAGCAGAGATGGTTTATTTCTATCCCGCTGCCTTCTAATATCAATTTCAGGGGTTCCTGACTGAACACCAGAGAAAAAAAAATGCATGAATGTTCTTGGAAATGACATTGGTGTTCTTATTATATTTGTAAATGTAAACAATTATTTTATATTAAAAACATAGTATCTCATATTGAATGCCTTTACAACTTGCAATGCACAAAAATGCTGGTAAAACTCACCAGGTCATGCAGCATCTTGAAATAAAGGATGACCAATATCTGAACCCTTTGTCAAGCAAGGTATGAGCAAAATGAAGGCAGGTATCTGAACAAAAAGGTGGCGGTGGAAAAAGGAGAAGGCGGTAGGGAGAGCAGCACAGGCTAACAGGTAAGAGGTAATAGGTGGATATCGGGGAGAGGGGAGAAAAAAGAAAAAACTGAGGTGATGGGGGAGGGGGTATCTCACTGAGTGGAGAGGGAAGGGGTTGGGGAACTGGAAGAGACAGAAGAATAGGAAATGAGAAATACTTAGGGGAGGGGTTTAACAGAAACTTATAAATGCAGTCTAGTTGGAATAGAAGGTGCCTTTCCACTAAATTGTGGGTGTCCTTGGTTTGGTAGTGCATGGGGCCATGGATAGACATGTTGGTATGGGAATGGTGGGTGGAATAAAAATAGTTGGCCCTTGGTAGGTCTGTGTTATTGCAGCAGACAGAGTGAAGGTGCTCAATGAAATGATCTCCCAGTCTGCATCCAGTCTCTCTGATGTAGAGAAGGTCACAACAGGAGCACTGCTTGCAGAGATGACCCCTGCAGATTAACAAATGATGTGTTGCTTCATTTGGAAGGAATGTTTGGGGCCCCAAATGCTGGTGAGGAAAGAGGTGTGAGCACAAGTGTAGCATTTTTTTCAGTCACAGGGGTAGGTATCAAAGGGGCAAATAGTGGGAAGTGATGAGTTGAAAAGCAAGTCCAGGAAGGAGTGGTTCCTGTGGAAAGTGCAAAGGGGAGGGAAGGGAAGATGTATCTGTTAGTGGAATCACATTCTAGGTGGCAGAAATTGCAGAGGGTAATATGTTGAATGCGGAGGCTGGTGGGATGGTAGGTGAGGACATGGGATATCCTGCCCTTGTTGCATCTCAGGAAGGAGGGGGCTCTTTCATCTTGTATTCATATGTGAGTTCTTAGACAACACATGGATGAAGGAAAAGGTTATTTACTTTAAAGTTGATGTAAACAGCCACCATGAGGCTGCAAGCCTCCATTACAGATCGCTCCTACAGCAGTCTCCCCTTCTGTGTCAGCCCCTGCTGGCAGCCAAGTATATTCACATAGGAACTATATCCTTAAGACCTCACTGTATATGTGTGAAAAAGAAAAAGTGTACATCATGGCTAATGTGATTTATGGTGTGAAAAATAAAAAAATTTTAAAAAAAAGACCTCGCTAGTAGCAAATGCAACCATGACCACTATCATATCTCCCTTTCTTAAAACAAAAGTAGTTTACTTTAACGAACATGTTTTATTTGTATAAATCTGCAATTTTAACTTTAACACCAGGAACTTACATTTGTATCATTATCAACATGGTTAACATGTTTTAAACTTGTTTTGTGTGTTCACATTTATATACACTAAAACTTGAAGTGCAAAAAAGATAAAACTACTTCATTCTACAACAGGAATCTTTAAATTTGCTCAATGAGTCTCTTAGGAGGATTCACGTGTCTTGACAATCTCCTGATTGATTGTCCTTGAATCTGAGTTGTTGCCTCAGATGATGTCTTCTCAGATGTGTATTTAGATTATTCAACTGTATCCGTCTTTCCATCTACTGTGGCTGGTCTCATTTGAAGATTTTGACAATTTCTTTGCAGAACAGCACCTTCATCTGTCTGAATGGTGTATGATTTTGGTTGGACTTCACTAAGGACAGTTCCCTTCTGAGTCCACAAGTTTATTTTGTCTTTTAGCCTTACTTGGTCACCAATGTAGACTTCTGGTAGAATTTTTTGTTCCTCTGTCAAAATAATACTTTTGCTTTTCTTTCTCTTGTTCTTTGAACTTCCTCACTTTCTCCCTTTCTTTTGTTTTTAGGAGGTTCTCCTGAATGGGTATGTTTGATCTTAGCCTACATCCCATAAGGAGGTGTGCTGGTGGACATACCACACATGGGCGGCGTTTTGCAGTATGTTAGAATGCTCTGGTAGAAGTCTGTTCCACTGTCTTTTGCCTTGTTCATCAGTCTTTTCAGTGTTTGTACTGATTTTTCCACTAGACCATTGGACTGTGGAAAATGAGGACATGATGTGGTGCATACAAAGTCTCACTCTTTGCAAACTGTCAGAACTTTGGATTGCAAAATTGGGGTCCATTGTCTGAAAAGACCTCGCTTGCCATGCCATGACTGGAGAATTGGCTTTCATACCTGTTATTATAGCAGCTGCAGTGGTGGTGTTCAGTCTACAGACCTCTGTTATAGGGAGTAATAGTCTGTGACTACAAGATAGTCCTTCCCTTGACATTTGAATAGGTCAGTGCCTACCTTCTGGTAAGGTCTGTGTGGTGCTGGGTGTGGTTTTGGTGGTTCTGCAGGATTGCTTGCTTGATATTTCCAGCATATTGTATAGTTTGACACTTCATTTGTTATATCATTGTTGATTCTTGGCCAGTACTCGTGCCCTTTTCTTACACTTTTCAATTCTGAGATGTCCTTCATGGATCCTTTTTAGCATCTCTTTTCTCAGACTCTTTGGATAAGGATTTTACTTCCTTTGTAGATGATGTCTTCAACCACTGATAGTTCCACCCTGCAGTTCCAGTACTCTGCAATGTCAGGTGAGCAGTCCTGCTTCATGTTGGACCATTCATCCAAGATGTTTTTTCTCAGTTGTCTCAGTGTTTCATCTTTGTGTGTCTCTGTCTTTATGAACTCCATTTTTGCATCTGATATGGGCAATGCATTTGTGATCGTGTCCACGAAGGCATTCATGTCTTCATCCATTTTGGTGTTTGCGGGATCTCTCGTGTCAACAGCTCTAGATAATGTGTCTGCTGTGTATATTAGTTTACCTGGAGTGTATGCCACATTCATGTATAGCATTCTTCGTATTCTATGTGGATATTAATTTAGTGGCTTTTGGAATAATGCAATCAAGTGTCAGTCCCTTCACTGATTGCTTGTCCTGACACAAACTGATGAAATCTTTTAGACGTATTTGATGCTGAGCAGCTTCTTTACAATTTGAGCGCATCACGTCTCCTCGTCTGTTATTAAGCGTGATGCATATGCAATGGGTTGCAGAAGAACTGCTCCAAGACCACAATGTGATGCATCTGATGATATCTTGATGGGTCTCGCTGGGTCGTAAAACCTCAGAACTGGTTCCTCTGTGAGCAGTTTCTTTCGTTTGCTCCATGACTTTTCATGCCCATGATCCCACTCCCATTCAATGTTCTTTTCTGTTCGTCTTCTCAATGGAGCCATATTTTCTGAGAGGTTGTGTGTGAATTTACCCATATAGTTGACAGCTCCATTAAATCTCTGTACGTGCTTTTTTACATTGTGGCCTTGGCATGTTCCCAATGGCGGACACCTTTCTTGGATCTGTTCTGATGCCCTTCTGCCAATAATATCTCCTACAAATGTTAGTTCTGTCACCCCGAGCTGGTATTCCACTCTATTGAGCTTCAGGTTTGCTTTCCTTTGTCTCTCATCATGCTCTATTCTCGTGGTTCCCCATGCTATGATGTCATCCATTGAGGTGTCAACTCCGTCCAGGCGCTCATAGACTATATGGATAGTTTTGTGATACACTTCAAGAGCCAAGGCCAAATGGACTACTGAATGTGCACAGTCTTGATTCATCCAATTTCAACTGCCAAAATCCTGCTGATGCATCTAACCTGCTGAATAACTTTGTGTTTGCAAATTGTGACATGATTTCTTCAGGTGTCAGAAGCTTAAAGTGTTTTCTCTTTATTGCTCTGTTTAGATCTCTTGGATTCAGGCAAATTCTAAGCTTTCCATTCATTTTGTCCACAATGACAAGTGAACTCACTCACTCCTTTGGCTCATCTATCTTCTGACTCACGTTCAGGCTTTCCATCCTGTCCAACTCTGTCTTCAGTTGCTTTTGAAGCGCAAATGGAACTTTTCTGTATGGATGTATTATCGGTGGCACACGTTTATCCACTCTGATCGTGTGTTCTCCTGGAAGGCAGCCTAGACTCTGAAATAGGTCATTGTACTCTTTCGTGAGTTCATCATAGACGGTCTCTCCTTCACTTTCCACAACAAGGACTTTTTTTTTTTTTTTAATCAGATTCAGTTTCTCACAAGGCTGTTAATCCTGGTGTGGCCTGTACATCTTTTGGTACCACGATGAATGAGAGCATGTTTGCCTCAAACTGTTCAATTATTTTTTTTCCAATTTCATTTTGTCTCCTTCAGCAGCAAATGTGAAGTTATTATACACCACCAGAGCTTCATCACCCACAGCATGTAAGAAAACTGATGCTTTCACTTTATCACTTTTCCCGACAGCACTGATTGCAACTAAATACAATTCAAAACATTGTTTAAATCTGTTCCAATTTTCACTTCATTAGTTTCTCTTCACTGTTCAGTTGCTGATTTTAGATTTTTCCTTTCAAAATATTTCCTTCATCCTACTTCTGACACCATGTTTCATCTTTTATTCAAATGTGTGAGCTTAGACAACACATGGATGAAGGAAAAAGTTCTTTACTTTAAAGTTGTTGTAAAAAAAGCACCATGAGGCTTGCCATGAGGCTGCAAGCCTCCATTACAGATCTCTCCTACAGCAGTTTCCCTTCTGTGTCAGATCCTGTTGCCAGCCAAGTATAATCAAGCAGGAACTATATCCTTAAGACCTTGCTAGTAGCAAATGCATCCATGATGACTATCATGACAGGGGCCAGGGCAGATTTACAGGAAAGAGGGATATGGGCCATGGCTGTGTTGACAGCTGTAGAGGGGAAGCCACAGTTTTGGAAGTAGTAGGATATCTCGGATGTACTGGAATGGAAGACTTTATCCTGGGAGCAGATGCGATGGAAGAATTGAGAGAAAGGAATAGAATCCAGGGCGTGAGGAGGTTCAGTTGAGGTAACTGTTTGAAGAAAATAGCTGCAGAGAGTTTGTCTCCCGAGATGGAAACAGAGATTAAGAAAGAGGAGAGTGTTGCCAGAGATGGACCAAGTAAATTTGACATCAAAATGAAATTTGGCAGCAAAGTGGACAAAGTTGACACAAGCTTATTAGGACAGCACTAATGTGGACACTGATGTAGCAGATGAAGAGTTGAGGAGCCTTCCTGAAGACTTATATCATGGATTGGTCCACATAGCCAACAACAAGGCAGGCATAGCTGGGACCCATGTGTACCCATGGCTATCCTTTGGCTTGGAGAAAGGGGGATTGGTCAAAGGAGAAGTTATTGAGGATGAGAACATATTCTGCCAGGTGGAGGAGTGTGGTGGTGGAGGGGGACTGTTTGGGTCTTTTACTGAGAAAAGACATAGGAGATGAAGGTATAGAGAGATTGGATGTCCATAGAATTAGAACACGTTTCATTGCCATTAACACGTGTCACTAAATTTGTTGTTTTGCAGAAGCAGTATTGTACATTACAGGGACAAAATTGCAATAAATTATGGTTCTGTAAATACAATATTTAAAAATAAATAGTGTAAAAAGAGAAAAAAAGTGAGGCACTGTCTGTAGGTCCATTGTCCATTCAGAAATCTGATGGCAGAGGGGAAGAAGCTGTTTTTGTAATGTGGGTATGCAAATTCAGGCTCCTGTACCTATTCCTGATGGTAGCAGTGAGAAAGGGCATGCCTTGGGTTGTAAATATCTTGATGATAGAGCACTGCCTCTTAAAGATGTCCTTAATAGAGTGAAGACTCTATGACTCTATTGCCATGATGGCAATGGCCAAGTTTACAACCCTCTGCAGCCTTTGCTTGTCCTGTGCATTTGCACCTCCATACTCTATACCAGACAATGATGCAACCAGTACACCTATAGAAATTTTCGAGTCTTTCGTAACATAGCTAATCTTCTCAAACTCCTCAGGAAGTGTAGCTACTAGTGAGCCTTCTTAGTGATTGCATTGACATGGAGGCTCCAGGGTAGATCTTTCAGAGATTTTGACATCCAGGAAATTGAAGTTCCACTGCTGACCCCTCAAAGAGGACTGGTTTGTGCTCTCCTGATTTCTCCCTCCTAAAAGTTTTGTTGATGTTGAGTGCAAGGTTGTCGTTGAGACACCACTCAACTAGCTGATCAATCTCACTCCTGTACGCTTCCTCATTTCTGTCTGTGATTCTGCCAACAACTGTGGGATCAGCAGCAAATCTGCGTATGGCATTTGAACTGTGCCTAGACACACAGTCTTGGCTGTAGAGAGTAGAACAGTGGGCTTGAGTGAGGTGTGCCTGTGTTAATCGTCAGTGAAGAGGAAGTTCTGTTACCAATCCACACTGATTGTGGTCTTCCAATGAGGATGTCAAGGATCCATTTGTAGAGGTCCTGGTTTTGAAGCTTGCTGATCAGTACTAAGGGGATAATAATATTGAAAGCTGAGCTATAATTAATGAAATACAGCCTGATATGTGTCTTGCTGTTGTTCAGATGACCCAGGGATAAGTGGCGAACTAGTGAGATACGAGCCATAATGAAAATGTCGCAGTCTTGTCCAGGGAACTGGTAATTGTTGGTGATGGAGAGCTATGAGGTATTGTAGGTGTAGGTAGGAAGGGTCTGGACAAGGGGGGGGGGGGGCAAAATGGAGATAAGATGAGACCAGTTTGATGGAGCAAGAGCACGAGGAAACAATGGGTCTACTGCAATGGTTCTCAACCTTTTTCTTTCCCTATGTGAGTGGGAAGGTTGAGAATCACTCTGCTCCAGACCCAATTGTTACTGAAATATTTTGCAGGGTAAAAATTGTCATTGGTCCATTTTCTTTGGAGTTATGAAACCGTGCACATAACAAGTCAATTAGGTACGATTAAAACAGTGGTTTTCAAACTTTTCTTTCCACCCACATACCATCTTAAGCAATCCCTTACTAATCACAGAGCACCTATGGCATAGGGAATATTGTGGTATGTGAGTGGAAAGAAAAAAGTTGAGAACCACTGGTCCACTGGGACAATTGGATTTGTGGATCTTAGATAAGAGATAGAACCAGCCGGTGTGGGGTTGGGAAACAAGGAGGTGTAAAAGCTATGGGATGGAGAGAACCAGAAGTGATGAGGTCAGTGATGGTGCATGAGACAGTGGCCTGATGTTTTTTGGTGGGGTCCTGTTCAAGTAAGAGGAGGTATCTGAGAGCTGTCATTTCGCCTTGGCAAAGCAGAGGTCAGTGTGCCAGACCACAACAACACCACCTTCGTCTGGTAGTGAAGTTGTGCAGAGAAAGTGGAGGGTAGTGCATTCCAAGGGGGTAATATCTGAATCAGTGAGGGAAGTGATGAAATCGGGACAGTTAATGTCTTGGCAGAGGTTAAAATAAAAAGATCTAGACCAAACAGGAAGGGCAGAACAGGTTGTCCAAGAGGAGGAAGAAGGATTAAAGCGGGAGAAGGGATCTTGAGTGGGGAATGGAGTATCATAGTTCAAGAGGTTGGTACACAGATGACAGAATAAGAGATGTGGCGTATTGTGACGTGTGGAGAACTAGAGATGTGGGTGAAGGGGGACAAAGGCGAGGCTTCTACCGAGAACAGAGCATTCTGTTTCGGGTTGGGGGGGGGAATGTCAGAGGGGAAAGTGAAGATCTTGCAGAGGTTACCATGGAGGATGTCGAGGGGGGTGGGGGCAGAGGAGGGTTTGGAGAATGGGGGGGGGGAGATGGAGGGAATTTGAGGGTTGAAGAGGGTCAGAAGATTGAGTTGGAAAGTTTTTACAACTTAATCTGTTTCTATCATTTTTAACTTTCTACTCCATGTATTATTTTCATTGAAAAAGGCCATGAAATTTTGTTCCCAAGTGGTTGAGGATAACCACTCAATGGATGAATGTTAGAATTTGGCAGTGGCCTAAAACAATTGATTTTCATTCATTACCAGTATGAATTGTACACAAAAAGTACAGCTAAAATCTGAAAACAATTCAACAGGAACAAGGACAGGAAATACTGGCTTTAAATTTCTTTTTGGAGCAGATTCTCTATTTTAGCTGAATTGTTTAAAAAAATTGAAAACAGTATTTAGTTTAAGTACACAGCTCTGAAAAGGACTACTTGAAAGGAGTTAGTGAGGTGCTGGTATAAGGGACAGTAGTAGCTGAAATTCCAAAGAGATCCGAGGCATCTCTTGATTGTATCTGAAAATAAAAAAGATATAGATGCTGGAAATCTGCAATAATAATAGAAACTGCTGAAAATTTTCGGTCAGAACTCCACTAAGTTTTTTCTCGCATTTTTTCTTTTGATTGATAGCTGTTTTGATTGGACTTTAAGGCCTGTTACTTCTTGGGATACAATTTCCAGTCAGAACAATCAACAACCTACCATTTCTTCTTCTTTGGCTTGGCTTCGCGGACGAAGATTTATGGAGGGGTATGTCCACGTCTGCTGCAGGCTCGTTGGTGACTGACAAGTCCGATGCGGGACAGGCAGGCATGGTTGCAGTGGTTGCAAGGGAAAATTGGTGGGTTGGGGTTGGGTGTTGGATTTTTCCTCCTTTGTCTTTTGTCAGTGAGGTGGGCTCTGCGGTCTTCTTCAAAGGAGGTTGCTGCCCACCGAACTGTGAGGCGCCAAGATGCACGGTTGGAGGCGATATCAGCCCACTGGCGGTGGTCAATGGGGCAGGCACCAAGAGATTTCTTTAAGCAGTCCTTGTACCTCTTCTTTGGTGCACCTCTGTCTCGGTGGCCAGTGGAGAGCTCGCCATAGAACACGGTCTTGGGAAGGTGAAGGTCCTCCATTCTGGAGACGTGACCCACCCAGCGCAGTTGGGTCTTCAGCAGCATGGATTCGATGCTTGAGGACTCTGCCAGCTCGAGTACTTCGATGTTGGTGATGAAGTCATTCCAATGAATGTTGAGGATGGAGCAGAGACAATGCTGATGGACATTTATAAAGAATATAAAGAACAAGGCATCTTTTACCGATTTTTTCAATCCTCTCATTTTTGTTTTCTAAAGTAAAATGTTTTCAGATTTCCATGTTGCTATAAATTCAATTTTCATTGTTCTCCCACAGGGATGGGAGACCACAACTAATTCTGCTAATGAGCAGTTGCATTAATTTAAAAGAAATGGTATTGCTTTACTTTGAGACAGTGATATGAAATAGGCTGACCAAATACACAGCAATTCCCAAACACACAAAAACAATAATGATGAACACTTCAGTGGAAAGTAATATGATGAGATAAGTGCAGTGAACTGGGATTCACTGGTAATGAGTTGTGCTGATGGCTGGCTCCGATCCCATCTGCTCACATATAACCCTGGTTTCCCACCTAAACCCAGAACCCTTCCAAAGACTACTGTGAAACTCTACCCATAGTTATAAGCTAATAAAAGCATTTGTTCTCCCTCCAGTTGTGAGAGCTTTTAATCTCACTACAATTTTATTAGCTTATTCCCTAAACGATGGAAGTGCTTCTCAAGCCTGCAATGCTACTGATGGACCCTCTGTCCCTCGATGCGGTTGAGGAGTTCACGTACTGGCTCGACTGCTTTCAGGCCTACCTGAATGCAACCAGAGATGTCTACCACACTTATGAACTCAGGAATTCCGCACTCACTTCGAGGGTAGGAATGAAAGGATATGCAGTCATCAGGGACTGCACTACATATGATGCTGCCATCAAGGCGCTGATGGCAAGATATCTGAAGTCGCAAAACGAGATCCTAGTGAGGCACCGACTCGCTCTACGTCACCAATGGCCAGGAGAGACCGTCCTGCTGGATCTGTGGACGTTTGCCAAGAAGAGCAGGTACGAAGCAGGTATGCACCACGTTCATGAGAAATAATAGGTTCAGGACACTCTAATCGCGGGGGTCCACACAAGGTCATGGTCCACACCATGAGGCGGTAACTCCTTGAGTCGGGAAAGAAGGTCCTGGCTAGTCATGTTGAACTGGCCAAATCGTTGGAACAGGCCAAGCTCGAGAACGACTATCACAAAGCCAGCGAGCTCGCTCACCCAGGTGACTCCTTCCAAGGACCGGCTGCTCCTGCTATCCCAGCCCTAACGGCTGCCACTACCCATGCAAGGTAGTGCTTTTTCTGCGGCAAGAGCTAGCATCCCAGATTTTGTTGCCCGGCTAAAGACTCCGTGTGTTCCAGGTGTGGCAAGAAAGGGCATTGGGCGAGGGTTTGCTGCGCGAGGGGAAGCTTGGGGAAGTCCGTGGCCTGCACTGCTCCCGGAACCGATTCCAGCCCCAAGCCATCTGCCCCAAATTCACGCGAGCTCACTTGCTGCAGGTACACGCCAATGGAGGGTGACAGTGGCAGTGATGAAATGGCATGAAAAGGCTTGGTGGCCATCTTGCCATGATCCAAATTCAAACTCGGCGCCATTATCACCATCATCAGAAGAAGGAGGGCGGCCATTTTGCCATGCCACGAGGTCGATGCCATCTTACCCATGCAGGGCAACCCTGGACAGTGGGAGCCACTCAAGTGATGAGTATGGAGTCTCCGGGGTCCTAGCCTTGATGGTCCTAGATCAGGACAAACCTCACCAGCTCAGTAACTCCATAGTGACTGTGAAGGTAAACAGACATTCCACTAAATGCCTAATCCATACAGGGTCTAATGAAAGCTTCATAGACTCATAGATTGTGCAAGTGTACAACCTAAAGATGTATCCTTCCAATTATTGCATATTCCTTGCATTCCATTTGCATTCAACAACATTTTATGGTACATCTGTTGTTTCAAGGGGAGGAATTCTGCAAATTTCACCTGTATATACTTGATGAATTGTGTGCTCCGGTGTTGTGTCTGGCTGGTAGGAAATTTACACTCCTCACTGACCAGTGCTCGGTCGCATTCATGTTTAATAATGTCAAAAGGGGAAAATCAAAAATGACAAGATTGCTAGGTGGAGGATTGAGCACTTATGACATTGCCTATCAGCCATGAGCTCTTAATGACCCTCCAGATGCCTTATCCAGAGGAAGTTGTGCCTCTGTACACACCGGCCAACTGCGGTCTCTGCATAATGAGCTCTGCCATCCAGGGGTTACCCTCATGGCTCATTTTGTCAAGGCATGCAATCTGCCCTACTCCATGGAAGACGTCAGGAAAATGACCAGGTTTTGCCAGGTCTGCACGGAGTGAAAACCGCACTTCTACTGCCCCACAAAGGCGCACCTGATCAAGTCATCCAAGCCCTTCGAATGGCTCAGTGTTGATTTTAAGGAACCTCTCCCCACCATGAACGGGAACAATTTCTTTCTCTCTATCATGATGAGTACTCCGCTTCCCGTCCACCATCCCACGTCCAGACACGCCCACTTCGTCAGTCATAAAGGCCCGAGATTTGATTTTCAGCCTGTTTGGGTATCCCAGTTATATTCATAATGACTGGGGCTCATCCTTTATGAATAACGAGCTATGTCAGCACCTGCTGGTGAGGGGCATTGCATTCAGCAGGACTACTAGCTACAACCCCCAGGGAGAATAGGCAGGTTGAAAAGGAGAACACCAAGGTCTGGAAGGCTGTCAAACTGGCCCCGAAGTTAAAAGGCCTTCCAGACTCTCACTGGCAGGAAGTCCTCCTTATGGTGCTCCATTCCATCTGGTTGCTACTATGTACCGTGACCAACACTACTCCTCATGAGCTCTTATTCAATTTCAAAAGAAGGTTGGCATCAGGAACTACACTCCCAATCTGGCTCACCATTCCTGGTCCAGTCCTTCTCAGGAAGCATGTGAGGAGAAGCAATCCCCCCAAAACCCCCCAGCGGTGGAAAGGGTAAAATTGCTCCACGCCAATCCTACATATGCCTATATGGAGTACCTGGATGGCAGGGAGGATATCGTCTCCATCAGGGACCTGGCACCTGCCGGAACAGAGGGTCCGTTGCCTCAAGTGCCCTGTGAGCCACGGCGCTCATTCTCACCTCTGGGGATCTGGTTTAGGAGGAAAGTGCATCCCCTTCCACCATTGAGCCATAGACCCAGCCTGCCTCTCCTCCCTCACAAAGGGAGTAGGAGACCCAAGGAATCTAAGGTCCCCCGGTGCTAAGGCACTCCACCAGGATCTCAAGACCCTCAAACCACTTTAATTTGTAAATAACTATATATTTTTCAACTTTTTTTCTGAACCCATGTTCTCTGTTTTCATTCACAGACCCTAAATTCTGCAGGAAGGGATGAATGCAGTGAACGGAGATTCACTGGTAGTGTGTTGTACTGATGGCTGGCTCCGCCTTCATCTGCCCAGATAGAACCCTGGTTTCCTGCCTAAACCCAGAATCCTTCTGAAGACTACAGTGAAACCTATCCATAGTTATAAGCTAATAAAAGTGCCTGTTCTCCCTCCAGTCGTGAGCTTTTATTTGTGCTATAATAAGTTAATCCTACAGATAAAATAATAGTAATCATAAACTGAAGATACATTTAAAAGTTATTTACAATAAGTTCCTGTTTCCAAAACCTTCTGAACCTTGAAATACTTAGTCCCAAGTGAAACAATGAAATCCTAGTCTGTGCAGGATGTACTGTGTAGTAGATGAACATGAAAGAAAGAGTGATGTTAGATTATTGTAAGTGATTTCAGTAGAAGTGACTCGATACCTGTTCTCCAAGGATAATTTAAAGTGTCATCTCTTGTTTCTCTCTGTTGTACTTGTAACAGATCGGTGTTAATATTAATCCTTAGTTTAATGTTGAAACTATATTTTATCTAGATATGGTTTAATAAGTTATGGCTTATTTGCATGCTGACGTGGACTTTTACCCCCTCCATAAATCTTCGTCCGCGAAGCCAAGCCAAAGAAGATTTGCATTCTACAGACACATGGTCCTTTACAGCTGTTAGCTGGCTTCAGCATCAACAAGTTTATTTGCATTTTAAACATCAATGATCACAGAAGTCAGTTTGAAATATGGAATGGCTGCTGATTGCAGATGAAACGGAAGAGATTAAAGGATTTATGATGGTTTTTGAGATACTGAAAATAGATGTTATTTCAGAAGCACCTGTATAAACACATGGCCATTTTTCCCTTGTGTGAGCAGACATCATGGAGGCAGAAGTGAAAAGACATTATGAACATCAAAGACAAAAATGATATCACATGCCATGGGACATGAGATCAAATTCAGACATTTTTAATCAGTTTCAGAAGCTATAACCTGTTGGAGCCTTGTGAAAGACCAGGTTGAACTACAGTAACCAGAATAGGTGTTGTTATGTGTTACTCCTAATAGAAGGAGAATACAGAAAATAAGTAGATTTCAAAAGGGAAATTATTTTTGAAAATAAAGAATGGAGCTTCATCGTGGAAGAAAACTCCATGGCTTAAGAAAAATACTGAAGAAAATTTGGCCTCCTGGAAAGAAAGGACTGTATTATCCTATTCACAGAAGATACAACAGAAGTGGCTTTTAAATAAAGACCGCTTCTCATTTGTGGCCAGAAAAATGGTCACTCCTAGATGAGGGAAAATCTCTATGAAAGACAGCTCATCAAGAGAACCATGAGTTGAAAGATATCTGAAGATATGATGCTTCAAAGCACTTTACAATTATTTCTGAACTGAAAATTTAAGACCTTCAAGGAATACCAAAATGAGGCTGAAGTTTACGTTTGCGGGTTTGGGACGCACACGCATGCATGCACACACTTGTGCATAGTGGGCTTTCAGTTAGACTTTAAGTTCGAGATGAGTAAGGAATGTCATGCTATTATAGTTGAATACAAACTATTATTTTGAATTTACTATTGTCTGGTGAATTTTCCATTGCTCTTCCTTTGTTAGTACTAATAGTCTCTCTAGTCCTGAACAAAATTAAGAGGTTGTTTCTTCGTGACATACTACTTTTTCTTCTGAGTTTGGGCTTTATACTTATACAAGTGATCATGCCAATCTTTTTTGAACCATTCTAATACTCTCATGACTTGCCATTTGCATGTTGATTGCATTGGATTAATTATGTGACAGATGGATAAGATGGCAATATTAATGAAAATCTAGTGGAAATGTATTCTTTCCACATGGCCATGGCATGACTGGGTTACAGCAATGTAAATAGTATGATGTTTCAAATGGAATATTAAATTGAGGGCTCATGACTCAGAAGGATATACTGTAAAATATCGATGCTTCAGTCGAGTTCCCATCATATACTGGTCAATTCTTATTTCTCAAATAATACCAATACAACGGATTATCTCAACCTTTACCTTAGATGCTTTATCCAAATTGACAGCTGTAGCTTCTTGCTTTACAATTTTAAAGGAATTAATTAAATAACTAAGAAACCCTTTCCCTCATGATATGAAAAGTGCAGCATCTTTGTTTTCACTTCATGTATCGCAGGTGGAATCAAACTTAAATACAAGTGCTGGTGATCAAACCTGGTCCGAATTATGTCCAGATTGTACGATAAACACAATAAATGTAAGATACAGATTGGAGCAATGTAACTTTCCACACCAGCCATATCTAGTATCACAAAAAAATAAATAAATAAAAATCAGACATTTTGGATCAACGCTTTAGGTGCAGTGAGGAGATGGGAACTTTTTTTAACCTTCAATTTGGGCATGTTTCAAGGTAAGACCCTTTTGGGAAGATCTGGGAAAACTCAGAGCAAATGATCAGAATTCAATTTCCACAGAACCCAGAACTATTCTTACCGGGAAATATTGCCAGTGTAAGACCTAAAATGAGATTGTCCCAACATCAAACAATATTTGTCAACATCGCATTGGCAGTGGCCAGAAAATGTAAAGCGGTTACTTGGAAGTCTGATTCATATCTAGGTATAGCCCACTGGAATGCAAATATGCATAGCTGTGTTCCCCTTGAGAAGATTAACTATAACATAAGAAATAAGTATGGCATGTTCTTAAAACTATGGGAGCCATATCTCAAAACATAGATGCAAATATTTAATTGTGCCCCATCTCACCCATGAGTCCTAAGCTAGCCTCCCTTCGAGATCCAAGTAAATTTTGAAAATGTGAAATTTGTGGGGTAGATGATGAATCCCTGACAATCTCTTTTTCTCTCTTTCCTTTCCTTTTTTTCTCTTTCTTCTTCTCTTCATCTCTTTTCTTTGGGATTTTTTTCCTTTATTAACTTTTCATGGGAGGGTGGGGGATTATAGCCATCATGTATCATAGATCGTTATTTTTACTCTGTATTCAATTTTCTTTTGTTTTTGTTGATTGCATGTTTGGCTTTAAAAATGTAAATAAATTTTAAAAAAAACATAGCATGTCTTAATGGTCATAATTCCAGCGAGCTGACACTGAAATAGAATTTTAGGTAGCTACAAAGCAGATGATGAGAACCAACATGAAAGTGGAACATGAGACCATATCTGGAAATTTAAAAAAAACTTTAAATGCTCCTTTCTGGCTTTGGATTGTTTTTCCACTGTCTTATTATGGCTTCCATGTTCAACTCATGGTTAAAATTAAAGTAAGCACTGAAATTATCTCTATTTTTGAATAGAAATGCTGGAGGCTCCAGTTTGTCTACTCATTATCTGTTAAAAAGTGCAGGTTAAAACATCTGCTTTACATGCCAGTGATGAGAGAATATAACAATAAACTTCTTTGCCACAGAATCCATCTTTTCAACATTGATCTAGCATTAGAATCAAAGCCATATCAGCTCAATGATATGAGCTCAAATGATATAGGAGACAGACCATCCCCAAAAAATTGAGTTGAGAAGGTATTACATTCAAAATACTATTTATGAATTTCAACATAATTATAAATTGCATTATAACCTTAATGTTTTGTGACTCTCGATTTTCTTCCTTTTCACATAACTGTTGGTCAGCTGCCTCAGTGGGTGAAGAGTTGTAGTTTCTGCCCTCTGATTCATCTTGGCTTGTATCTTGAGAACTGGAATCTGAAAGCCTTTTCTGTATTATCCTGCAAGAAGATAATATAATGAGCATTACCCCAATCTCTGCAAGTGCATTTTGAATGGAGATCACAGTGTCACGTTAAGTAGCTTTGTAGCTCCTCAAATTGGGTTTAATCTTGATCTACAGTGCTGTGTGTGCGGCGCTTGGATTTCCCCAAGTGCTACAATGTCCTCTTACATTCCAAAATTGTACTGCTTGTTAGGCTCATTGCCCAGCTCCAAGAAAAGTGCAAAGAACAAAACAAAGGTCACCTTTGTTGACCTCACCAAAGCCTTCGACACCGTGAGCAGGAATGGGCTTTGGCAAATACTAGAGTGCATCGGATGCCCCCCAAAGTTCCTCAACATGGTTATCCAACTGCACGAAAACCAACAAGGTCGGGTCAGATACAGCAATGAGCTCTCTGAACCCTTCTCCATTAACAATGGCGTGAAGCAAGGCTGCGTTCTTGCACCAACCCTCTTTTCAATCTTCTTCAGCATGATGATGAACCAAGCCATGAAAGATCTCAACAATGAAGATGCTGTTTACATCCGGTACGGCACGGATGGCAGTCTCTTCAATCTGAGGCACCTGCAAGCTCACACCAAGACACAAGAGCAACTTGTCCATGAACTACTCTTTGCAGATGATGCCGCTTTAGTTGCCCATTCAGAGCCAGCTCTTCAGCGCTTGACGTCCTGTTTTGCGGAAACTGCCAAAATGTTTGGCCTGGAAGTCAGCCTGAAGAAAACTGAGGTCCTCCATCAGCCAGCTCCCCACCATGACTACCAGCCCCCCCACATCTCCATCGGGCACACAAAACTCAAAACGGTCAACCAGTTTACCTATCTCGGCTGCACCATTTCATCAGATGCAAGGATTGACAACGAGATAGGCAACAGACTCGCCAAGGCAAATAGCGCCTTTGGAAGACTACACAAAAGAGTCTGGAAAAACAACCAACTGAAAAACCTCACAAAGATAAGTGTATACAGAGCTGTTGTCATACCCACACTCCTGTTCGGATCCGAATCATGGGTCCTCTACCGGCATCACCTACGGCTCCTAGAACGCTTCCACCAGCGTTGTCTCCGCTCCATCCTCAACATTCATTGGAGCGACTTCATCCCTAACATCAAAGTACTCGAGATGGCAGAGGCCGACAGCATCGAATCCACACTGTTGAAGATCCAACTGCGCTGGGTAGGTCACGTCTCCAGAATGGAGGACCATCGCCTTCCCAAGATCGTGTTATATGGCGAGCTCTCCACTGGCCATCGTGTCAGAGGTGCACCAAAGAAGAGGTACAAGGACTGCCTAAAGAAATCTCTTGGTGCCTGCCACATTGATCACCATCAGTGGGCTGATATCGCCTCAAACCGTGCATCTTGGCGCCTCACAGTTCGGCGGGCAGCAACCTCCTTTGAAGAAGACCGCAGAGCCCACCTCACTGACAAAAGACAAAGGAGGAAAAACCCAACACCCAACCCCAACCAACAAATTTTCCCCTGCAACCGTGTCTGCCTGTCCCGCATCGGACTTGTCAGCCACAAACGAGCCTGCAGCTGACGTGGACATTTACCCCCTCCATAAATCTTCGTCCGCGAAGCCAAGCCAAAGAAAGAAAAATAAACTGTACACAGTGTAAACATGTGAACAAATAAAAGAACTGTACACAGATAACAAATAGAATCAAACTAACTGCGCAATACAAAGAGAATAAAAAGAAAATAAATAAAGTGCACAAGAGTCTTTAAATGAGTCTCTGAGTTTGTGGTTGAGTCTAATGATGGAGAGGTAGCAGTTATTCCTGAAGCTGGTGCTTTGAGTCTTGTGATACCTATACCTCTTTCCTGATGGCAGCATCAAGAACAGTGCATGTGCTGGGTGGCGTGGGTCTTTGATTATTGCTGCTGCCATCCGTTGTACTCAATAGTGAGGAGGATTTTTTGCCTGTATTGTTCTGAGCTGTGTCCACTACCTTTTGGAGGGCTTTATATTCAGGGTATTTGGTGTTCCCATACCAGACCCTGTTGCAGCCGGTCAGCACACTTTCCACCACAGATCTGTAGAACTTTTCCAGGGTTTCTGGTGTCATACAAAACCTCCACAAACTCCTGAGGAAGTAGAGGCGCTGACATGCCTTCTTCACGATGCCAATGGTATGTTGGGTCCAGGAAAGATCCTCTGAGATAGAGACTCCCAAGAACTTATATTTGCTCACCCTCTCCACCTCTGATCCCTGAATAATTACTGAATTGTACACCTCTGGCTTTCCTTTCCAGAAGTCAACAATCAGCTCCTTTGTTTTGTGACACTGAATGCAAGGTTGTTGTTGGGTCCAGGGAAATAAGCAGAGAAATGGGAGAGAAGGGATTGTTCTGAGAGCTATTGGCTTGAGTGGTCTCCTTTCATGAAGTATGAGAAATACAAGAATGGTTCAAGTAACATTTCTTATGGTAAACCGAGTGGCCGAACCTCTCGTGCAATCAGGAAGGCAAAGTGTGGAAAGCTGTGTGACATTGGCAACACGAGGCGCATGTGGCAAGGGATCAAGACCATAACGATCACAAGATAACTTTGTGAGTTAAATACAATGGTGCCTTCCTTCTGGACAGACTGAACTCCTTCTACTCACAGTTTGATGAAAAGAACAGCTCCATATTCCCCCTGAATAATGGACCCCTTGCATAGCTGTGGCTAAGATGAGGAGAACCCTATCCAAGGTGAACCCACACAAGGCAGTGGGACCAGGAAACAAACCTGTTCTAGTACTGAAGGACTGCACAGATCAACTAGCAGAGGTCCTTACAGACATCTTCAGCATGTCACTACTGCAGAACATTGACCCCACGGGTTTCAAGACAGCCACCATTATCCTGGTTCAGTAAAAGGCCTCAATGACTATCGGTCCATGTGTTACAGATTATAGATATGTTTTTGGGAGATAAATTGGGGCAGGCTTTTTAGTGTAGGTCACATACAAACACTTTAAAACAGATCTTATTTAAAATACTAGAGCTCTGCTCATGTTAGACATGTTGTCTGTGTACAGTTGGCTGCAACCAATGAACTTGGAAGAATGAGAAGTGAGATTGGACTGTGAATCAAATAACTTTTCTGAACTTACATTACATACACATGTGCTTAGAATTAGAAGAGGGTTAAGTTAGGTTAGTTAAGTCAATAGTGATAAGTTAAAGTGTGATTATGTTTTCATTTTTAAAGATAATTAAAAGCAACTTTTGTTTTAAGTAATCATATGCCTTGGTGAATATCTTTTGCTGCTGGGTTTTGGGTTCCTCCGGGCTTGTAACACGTGTCATTAACCTCCACTATTATGAAATGCTTCGAGCGTCTGGTGATGGATCACATGGAAAAGCACCTTCCAGAGACAATGGACTAATTTTAATTTGCCTATAAATGAAACCATTCCACTGATGATGCTATAGCCTTGTCCATCCACTCCATTATGACTCAGCTGGAGATTGACGCCTCATATGCCAGACTGCTACTAATTCCCTTTAGCTCTGCCTTTAATATGATAATTCCCAGAGTCCTCACTAGGACTCATCATCCCTCTCTGCAACAGGATTCTGTACTTTGGAGCAGAAAGACCACTGGGTTGGCAGGAGAACATTGAGCACCGTCATGCTGAACACTGACTGGAGAACCTCAGGGCTGTGTGCTCAGCCCACTCCAGTTCACGCTACTGACCCACGAGTGCAACACAGATCCAGATCCAACGTAGTCATCAAGTTTGTAGATGACATAACAGAAGTTGGCCTCATCAGAAACAATGATGCATGACAGAGAAAAGGTGGAAAATCTTGTGATATGGTGCAAGAATAACAACCCATATCAAAATGGACAAGACAGAGGAGATGACCAGGAAGGAATACCCTCCACTACACATTAATAACTTAGTACTGGAGAGAGTATACAGCACCAAGTTCCTTGGAATCCACTTAACAAGTGACCTATTGTGGACACATAGCACCTCCCCACTTGTTAGGAAGGCGCAGCAGCAAAACTGCACTTCCTGAGAAGAATGAAGCAAGGAAGGTTATCAGCCACCTTTCTAGAGGAGCTCTATCGAGAGTATCCTCGCTGGCTGCATCACAGTATGGTACAGTTGCTGCACAACAATGGATTGGAGGTCAATCCAAAGAACCATAAGAGCAGCAGACAGGATCACTGGTCTCCTGCCTGCCCCCCTCAACCTACCTGCATCGTTGTATTAAGAGGGCATACAAAATTGTTGAGGAACCCTACCACCCCACACAAGCATCTTTCAGCTACTCCCATCAGGAAAGAGAGTATCAGAGCCAGAACCACCATGCTGAGAAACAGCTTCTTTCTATGGGCAGTGAGACTGCTGAATGAACTGCTCACAGTAAACCCTTCAAGTTTCTAGTATTTATTGAACAATATTTATTTATTTTTATATATGTACTGCATATGTATTGCTTGCCAGTATGTGTGTTATGTCCGGTTGTGTGTTTGCATGTTTTTGTACCGAAGACCGGATAATGTTGTTTTGTCAGGTTGTACTTGTACAATAGGTTGACGATAAACTTGAACCTGACAATCTAACATTGAAAGTGGCAACCAGGTTCTCACTGGAGCAATTGGTAAATTTCTGAAGATATTAGAGGATAAAATGGTTTGGGTAGTAAGAGAAGTATGATGCTTATTTGTGACCAGATTACTCAATGGAAAAAAAAGAGCAGGAAAAGGTGAGTGAAAAGTTTCAAATATGTAAATCTGAAGGGTGAGTTGGGGCTTGAAGTATCACAGATATTATTTGGTCTCTGATGACAATGTTTAGATTTTCAAAAACGCTGTAGGCATGGATGAGCAATTTTTAAAAATAAATTGAGGCAAGAATAAGTGCAGAAATTGTACCCGTGTGAGCTCATATCGCTTTAACAAGAATAAATCACAAATCCATCACAATAATATGGCATGGTTGAAGATTACCTCCTATTCTGATAGAGGAGTGGTGAAGAGTGAAGGCAGGAAAAGGGAGCATTGCATAGAAACTAATGATTTTGGAACAGGACTGTGCCATTCTGCTTGAATCTCAATCATCATTTAGTAGTTATCTCCAACCAACTGTAACATCAAACCATATTCTAATCCACCTATTTGTTCATTAAAAATCTGCCTTGGAAAAACATTTAAAGGCTCTTTCTCAAGATTGCAGATAGCACGGAGTTCCAAAGACTCTCAGAGCAAAGATTTTACCTCATGTCTCTTAATTTTGAGCAATGACCACTAGTTCTAGATTTCTCCACAAGAAGAAGCATCCTCCACATCTGACCTGTCAAGATTTTTGAGGTCCTACATTTTTCACACAAGTGTCTTCTAAACTTCAATGGATAGGTTTATCCTCTTCAACCTTTTCTTCGAAGACAACCTGCCTTTTTCAAGTCATGGTCCAGTGTATTTTCTTTCTTTTAACTGTTTCCAATGCTTCAAAATCCTTCCTTAAATAAGGAGACCAATACTATGTACAATAATAGATGAGGTGTCCCAGTGTCCTATATAACTGAAGTATAGCATCTCTATGTATGTTTTTTATTTTCCTAACAAAATGTTATCATTTATTGTTGGGTAAAAATTAATATATACATAGAAAAGCTATCCTTTTCATTAGCTTAAATAATTACTTTGCTGTACCTGCACACTAGACTTTTGCAAACATGCTCCAGATGCCAAGATGTGTGAATGTGTCTCAGAGCTTGTCAATTTCTCTCCATTTAGGTAATATGCTTCTTTTTTCATTTTTCTTGTCAAATGGACAATTTCACATTTACCACATTACAATCCATTTGCAGATTGTTTCCCGCTTATTTAATCTAATAGTATTACTTTGCTGCTTTCCTGGATTCCTTTCAAAATCCATTTTTCCTACCTATCTTTGTGTAATGAGTGCTACAGATCTAAGCAGGGGAAACATATCCCTAACATGCAGGTAATATGTGTGCATCCCTTTTTCAGCACCATTTATTGCATTGTTTTTTGGGAAAATTGGTACTTCATTTTCATATTTAAAATCATATGTTAGAAAACTTATCCATGGAAGGATAACAGAAACTACTGCCAGAATGCACTGCCTAAATGGCTATTGCCCAGTAACATTGACATTAACTGTGGTGAAATGCTTTGAGAGATTTGTCATGGCCAGAATTAATTTGACCCAAGACCTGGACCCCAACAATTCACCCACTATCACAATCACTCCACAGCAGATGCAATCTCACTGGCTCTTCTCTCAGCTCTGGATCTCCTTGAAAACAGCAACTCATACATCAGGCTTCTTTTCATCAACTACAGCTCAGCTTTCAACACCATAATATCCTTAGTTCTGGTCAACAAGCTTCAAAACCTGGGCCACTGCACCTCTCTCTGCAACTGGATCCTTGACTTCCTCATTGGAAGACCACAGTCAGTACGAATTGGAAACAACGTCTCCTCCTCACTGACAATCAACACAGGCACAACTCTAGAGTAAGTAAGGCACAGGCTGTACTCGCTCTAGACCCATGACTGGGTGGCCAGGCACAATTCAAATGCCATCTATAAATTTGCTGATAACACCATGGTCATTAGCAGAATCGTAGACAGCAATGAGGAAGTGTGCAGGACCACAACCTTTCACTCATTGTTGGCAAAACTAAGGAAATGATTGTGGACTTCAGGAGGAGGTAACCAGGAGATCACAAAACAGTTCTCATTGAGGGGTTAGCAGTGGAAGTTAAGAACTTCAAATTCCTGGGTGTCAATATTTCCGCAGTTGTATCTTGGGGCTTCCATGTCGATGCAATATCAACAAAAGTTCACCAGTGCCTATACTTTGTGAGGAATTTGAGGAGATGAAGTATGTCACCAAAGACTTTTGCAAATTTCTACAGATGGAGAGCATTCTGACTGGTTTCATCACTGTCTGGTATGGAGGTGCTAATGCACAGGACAGGAAAAGAATACAGAGTTGTGAATTCAGCCAGCACCATCATGGGCATCATACTATACTCCACGAAGAACATCTATAAGACTAGGTGTTTCAAGAAAGCACCCTCTATCCCCAAGGACACTCACCACCCAAGCCATGACCTCCTCACAATCCTACCATCAGGAAAGAGGGACTGGAGCCTGAAGACACCCCACAGTACAAAATCAACTTCTTCCCCTCTGCCATCAGATATCTGAATGGATAATGAACCACAGACACTACCTCACTTTCTCTTATTTTGCACTAATTATTTTAAAAATTAATTTATGGTAATATTTGCACTGCATTGCTGCTCCAAAACAATGAATTTCATGACATGTTCAGAGGATCATAAATTCTAATTCTGACATTTGTGTAGATTCACATTGAATATCAACAAGGTCTTATGCACAGCAAAACTCCTGTAATATAATAAATCTTTCATTTTCATCTCCATTCATTTTTGCAGATTGGGAAAATAATGGGTCTCATGCATGAACACATTGTTCAGCTACTTACTGCCTGTTTCCTTGGAATGAAGATTCAGAAGTCAGCCAGTCTGGTCTGCTGAAGGAAGCACATGTTGGCTCTGTGGACACGTCACCAAAAGTCAATAAGTCTGAAGTGAAAATGACAGAAAAGCATTTAACTTGGTGTTATGATTATTGCCAAAGTATAACTAAATGAAAAAAAAGATTTTTCTCTCCTGTTGACAATTTAGCAATGAAGCAGATACACTTCTGCATTTGCGAATTAGGAATAGGTCACTCACTTCAGAGTATTGTTGGATCATCACACCTGATAGTTTTGTGTTATTAGCTAGTCTGATTACCAAAAGGACAGGAATTAGCTGTCAAAACACCCCTAATTGCTAGGGTGACTATTACAGCATTTTACTTACAAATGCACAGCACAGAATCACTGACTAAAAAAGAAATAACTTATGTCTTAAGTGTTGTCAATTGGTAAAGCAGAGATGGAATGAAAGGTAGAGAAGAAAGGATGAGAAGCACGTAGAGGGAATGAAAACACAAAACACACAATGTGGTTGCTAACAGTTTTGTATGGAACAGAGCAAGATTAATTTAAATGGAAAATGTAACAGTTGACCAAATTAATTGAAATTTGCTTCTGAGAAATTTACCTTGGACAAACAAAATTATGAGTAAGATACTTCGACCTTGGTTGCCTCCACCAATAATTTCATATTCTAGAAAGTCCCTTATTACAGTTCTGAAATACATTTATACTATTTTGACAATGGTGAAAAAACTCAATTGTTGCATTTCTCCTCCATGCCACACAGCTTGCATAATGTTAATGAGACATGTCAGGCCATACATCCATTACGTCAGACTGAATGACATCACAAGTCAGACTGAATGACATCACAAATCAGACTGAATGACATCACGTCAGACTGAATGACATCACGTGGTTCTGCTAGTTAGGCCATGGTCACCACATTCTTTATCTGTCCAACAAAAATTTACCCAAACCACTACACTATACTCTACAACATTTCCCAGCAGTTGAAAAAGCTCAGTCATTAATTTTCAGAGGGAGTTTATTATATCCATCACTCTTCTGCAATATGCTATTCGTTAGGATACTTTTGTACATGTTTTTAAGGTGCTTTCTCTTTCTAATCAACCATATCACGATAAATTATCATCTCCATACTGCACCTAGTTATAGGTTATTTGCAAGTCTAATACAGATTGACATTATGTATTTCAACTGCAGAAAGTAATAGAGAGTTGTATGACAACAAAAAGCTTGGAACAACTTCCAAGGGGACTGTGGTTCAGAATATAGAACACTACAGTACAGTCAGGCCATTCAGCCCTCGATGTTGTGCCAACCCATATATATATATATATATATATATATATATTCCTTAAAAAATACTAAACCCTCCCTACCCTGTAACCCTCTATTTTTCTTCTGTCCATGTCCCTATCCAAGAGTTCCTTAAACGCCCCTTATGTTTCAGCCTCCATCACTATCCCTGTCAAGAAATTCCAGGTACCCACAACTCTGTAAAAAAAAACAAATCCCTGATACCTCCGCTAAACTTTGTACATACGACCTTTAACGTTTTTGCTATTCCTGTCTTGAGAAAAAGGAACTGGCTGCCCACTCTATCGATGCCTCTCATAGTTGTGTAGACCTCTATTAAGTCTCCTATCATCTTTCTAAGCTCCAAAGAGAAAAGTCCAAAATCTACCAACCTTGCCTCATAGCATATTTTCCAATCCAGACAACATTCTGGTCAATATCCTCTGCATCCTTCTTATAACGAGATGACCAGAACTGAACACAATACTTAAGTGTAGTCTCACCAGAGATTTGTAGAGTTGCAAAATGACCTCTTAATTCTTGAACTCAATCCCCCTATTAATGAAGCCCAACATCCTATACACCTTAATTATCCTATCAATTTGCGGCGACCTTGAGGAATATATGGATTTGGACTCCATGATCCCTCTTTTTATCTACACTTTTAAATAACCAACCATTAACCCTGTACTCACATTTATTGAACTCCATCTGCCACTTTTCCGCCCAACTCTTCATCCCGTCTATATCCTTTTGTAACCTATGACAACCTAAAAACTTGTTGACCCATCCTGCAAACTTACTGACCCATCCTTCCGTCTCTTCATGCAGATGTAGATGTATGTGGAGGAAGTGTGGCTTCCCTGCCTATTGCTGGTGGTCATGTGGCCTCCCTTTCTGAAACTCATTTGGAAGTAACATCATCTTGATAATTACAAAAAAAGTGTTATTTTTCTTTCATTGAAAAGAAATAAAGTTACCAGCTTCAAAACAATCTTCTATCATTTTAATCCCCATTTGATCCCATATCTTTAAAAATTGATTATTAACAGTAAAAGGAAAAAGTTTATTTTGATATAAAGGTGTTTTACACAAAATCTTACCTTTCCCACCTATATAATCTATTTTATTTTACAATTCAATTAAATGTTTCAGTATAGGTGGGTCCTTATTACCAATAATTTCTAGTATAGATTTTTCATCTATTTTAGTTAATTCTATCTTAGCTCATGTTAAAGATTTATCTAAGTCAAACATTCCATTAATAAATTTCAAATGAGCAGCTTTATAATAATTTTTGAAACAGTGGAAGTTGTAAACCTCCTAATTCAACTTTCTAAGTTAATTTCTTTAAACATAATCTTACCATTTTACCTTTCCACAAAATTTTCCTAATTATTGACTTTAAATCTTAAAAAAAAAATAGAGGTACATTACAGGTACACAATCCTTTATATGGAACCCTTGGCAGGACAATGTGTTCCGAATTTCGATTTTTCCGGATTTCAGAAAGCCAGATTTAAGCTCACCTGAATTGTGCTGCCTTATCCACCCAACCCCTTTCCAGTCGTGCTGCCAGTCTCTTCCCCACACCCCCCTCCGCCCACCCGACTTGCACTGCTAGTCTCCCCCCTCGCCCGCCCGACTCGCACTGCCGGTCTCTTCCCCTCGCCTGCCTGACTCGTGCTTCCGTCTCTCTCCCCACTTGCCGGATTTTGGAGCTTTCCAGATTTTAGATGTCCGGATACAAGATTGTGTACCTGTACAAGGAATAGATTGAAAGATATTGAATCCTTGGGAAAATATTCATCTTAATACAAATCACTCAACTTATTAAAGTTATAGGTAAATCATTCCATCTATTCAAATCCTCTTTAATTTTTATTAAATAATAGTAAATAATTCAACATATAGATTTTCCTAGACAATCTGAAGTAGAAATTTTGCTTATTAAAGGAGGTATTAATAAATTTATTTCAGAAATGTATTAACTACTTCAAAGGAAAATGTCCAAATTAGATATTCATAAATCAAGATTAAAGTGGGAAATTGATTTAGGTAGAAAAATAGATCAAGATGATTGGAGAATATTATGTAAAGATAATATGACTAAAATTATTAGTGTAAGATATAGATTAGTACAATATAATTTTTGTACCAATTATATTTAACACTTCAAAAATTAAAAAGATTTATTTTAATTTCTTCAGAGTTATGCTTTAGATGCCATAAAGAGCTTATTTTTTTCACTCAACATGGCAGTGTATTAAGGTTAAGTCATTTTGGACACAAATCAAAACATTTTTGGAGAAAGTGTTAAAGGTTAAACTTCCATTGGATCCAATGTTATTTTTGTTGGGAAATATTAAAATGTTTAGTTTAAAATTAAGATTAACCATGTATCAAATTGAATTTTTAATGATTGGCTTTAGCTGTTTCAAGGAAATCTGTAGTTATGACTTGGAAGTCTGATATGAATTTGGGGATGCAGAGATGGCATATTGAAATGACATCTGTATTGCTCTTGAAAAAAAAAATAACAGTTTATGTGATAAATACCACTTCTTTTTGAAAATATGGAGCCCATATCGACAATATCAAAAAGGTTTGAAAATTTAGACTCTCAATCGCTCATCCTGGTGGCGGTTGTTGGTTTCATGGCGGTTAATTTGAATCTATATATTCATTTGCAATCTTCTTTCTTTCTTAGGGGTACTTGGGAGGGAAGGGGAGCTGGAGAGGGAGGGGGGAATTAGGTTGTACACCACATATATTTTCTTATATATAATTCATTACTAATTGAATATATTGTGGTTTTAAAATTTTAAATAAAATATTCAAAAAAGGAAGTAACATCACCTGTCAGTACATGGTGTACATTTTATTTCACTCAAAGTTACAAAGTTGTAGATAAAGTTATGGTTCACAGGTGGAGTGTCAGTTAAGATCGGGCTCAGACCAATCTTAACTGACACTCTACCTTGCCATTGGCTTGTTCAAATCACCCAGCATCCAAATTGGCTAGAGTCCTATATTTAGCACCAGAACAAAGGACAATCGCTCTCTCTGCCGTGTGGTGATAGCCCCGGACACTGCTCCATGCCAGGTCACTATTGCAGACACCACTTGGAAGGGTCGTGGGTAAGGTGCACAGTGCACTGAAGTTGAGCCGTGGTATTGCTATAACTCAAATTGCTATAGATCAATATTGGCAATAGAGTTACCGCTCTCAACTGAACAGGGGTCCAAGAGCATGCGTATACCCCTGCATGTACAATGGTACCAGATCCACCTCCTCTCATTCAGGGGTCCGGGAGGGTGTGTGTAACCCCTGCTTATAGTGTGCAAATATCTGCATCACCTGTGTGAATTAATGATTGTGTACTGTTCAACATTCTCCCCATTTGTTTCCCGTCACAAATTTTCCCATGTTCTTTATTAATTGTGCGCATGTTATGATTCTTTTCCACGCTCACCTATAAATTGTGCACATCTGTTCCCATGCTCTTTTATTAATTGTTGTGTTAAAGTTATATTTGATTACAAATCCTTGTATCCAAACTCGTCTCTCTTTGAACCCACTGAACCTGACACTTTATCAACAAATATTTGGTACTGTGAGCAGGGTTCACTGGACACGCGTGGAGTTTTAACCATGTTGGAGTGGGAGGGTGGTTTAACTGGTGGAGATTGTATTGATTACTGTCCTATCAGGTGAATGATCTATTGTGTACCTGCTCATTAACATGGGTAGCAGCAGGCGACCCACAATTAGGAAAGGGACCCTGGGGTCGGAGTATAATATTCCCGGGTGGACCGATGACCGACAGGAATTCGGTGGATTGGCGGTGTAACGCGACTGAGAACACTCAAGACCAGAATAAGAATAGCACGCATGGTCTTTGGACTGAACTGGCGTTTTGGCAGGGATCCAGGGTTTATATCAGGATATGTGGGGGTGGAGTCAGGGGAGGAGCCAGTCCTTAGAACACCACACCAGTAGTTGGCAGTTGTTGGTCCAGTCAGGTAGATCCAGTATGGCCTCTCCTCTTGTCGGCTGGTCCACATACTGTGTAGGAATCCTTCAACGCACCGGACACATTCAGTCCCATCTATCCCACTTGCCATCAGGAAGTGCCAGTCAATATCAGAGAAGCTAAAATCTCCCATAACAAAAACTCTATTTCCTGCACCATTCCAAACTCTGTCTGCTTGTCTGCTCCTTGGTGTCCTGGAGGCTATTTGGGAGCCTATAAACTACTTCTAGTACAGTGATTGCTCCCTTCTTATTTCTGACTTCCATCCACACTGTATCAGTAGACATTCCCTCTGCATGATATAGAATCTTCCACCAGAGCAGTTGGAAATACTTTCACCAAGTTTTCAAGACTTAGCATGTTCTATTTGACTTATGACCCTCTCCAAGTCTGTACTCAATGGGATGAGATTAAAACAGACAACATTCAGGAGGTCAGGTGCCATCTGTGTGATGAGAAAAGGAGTTAACGCTTTAGGTAGAAAATCCTTCCTTGCAGAGAAGGTGAAAGGATACATAAAAATTGGATTTGAATCGTGAATAAATTGAATCTTAAAGGGGATATCAATAATTGGGTGAGGCTGGGGATAGTTATGTAATGTCGATGGTTAATAGCAGCAGTCACAGCATGTATGTACAGACAAAGGAGTGGAAAATATCGTGGAATACAGGTATATTGGATATACCTCGCTTGTCAGACTATTGTTAATATGCCTCGCTTGTCAGACTATTGAACAAATAAACTGAGCTAATATCACAGGTTGATGGCTTACTGTGGAATTGGACAGTTCTGACAGATGCAGATGGAGCAAGTTATTTGCAGTCATAGGATTTGATATTAAGACCGCAAGACTGCAAAATGCCCATTCGGAAGATAGGCTATTGTTTCTCAAGCTTGTTTTGAGCTTCATTGATATAATGCAGAGAGCCATAAACAGACAGGGCATTGTAACAGTGGAATAGGGAATTAAAGTGACACAAAACAGGAAGTTCAGCATTGCACCTACATGCTCAATGCAGATACTCCACAAAGTATTCATCTGGTTTCTCCAATGCTGAAAAGACCATGCTGTGAACACTGAATGTAATACATTATGAATGAAGTCTGCCAAACCTATACGTCCTCCTGTGTATTTCCAGTATTTTTTGATTTTCATATGTCCAGCATCTCCAATTTTTATTTATTGCCAGTGGGATGCAAATAATTTTTTTTTAATGTACAGCAAAGTAATAGGCCCTTCTGGGCCATAAGCCTGTGCCACCCAAATACACGAATTAACCTACAAACCCCTACATTTTTTTCTGGAGGGTGGGAGGAAATCCATGCAGACACAGGGAGAACATTCAAACTCCTTACAGACCGCACTGGATTCGAACCTGGGTCTTTGGCATTGTAGTAGTGTTGTGCTAGCTGCTATGCTAACCATGCTGCTCTGTGCTAAATTATTTTATCCTCATGACCATTTGGCTTCTGAAAGGCATTGATCGTAGTGCAACTATAGTAATATTATTTTAATACAAGAGCAATACCTGACAGGCCCCCTCTCTTTGCCAACTTCACGTAGTCAGAATCAGAGTCAAAAACAATACTTCGTCGTCCTCTGAATCTTTCCTCTCCAGTTGACATGTAGCCAAGACCAGGCATCAGTGAGGTTTCCCTTTGTTTATTATTAGAATTGTCTTCTTTTACATGCGACATTGATTTTAATTGATCTGTACAAAAAAAAGCAAAGCACATTTTCAAAAAGCTTAAAATGTTAATCATGTGACATTTTGCTTGTCAGTTGCTTGGCTTAAAGTTACACATAGCATTTATAATCTAGCAAAATTCCTCTGAAGACTGGATTAAACAATAACAGTATCCAACTTTTCTGTTGATATTTAGGCTGGATTTAAAATTTTTGGGAATCCTTCTTCAGTGCTGGCTGATTGAGAAGTCTACCCAACCAATCCCTGTGTATCTGTGATTTAAATAACTGCCTATATTGGGAAATACACTCTGGTCAAGTGAGAAAATCTTCAAAATAGATTTTAGGCAATTGGAACTGCATAGCAACTGCATGCAAGAATCCTTTTCTCTTCATAATTGCAAATTCATTTATTAAAAAAAATAAGTTACCTTTAATTACTTGAATAGTTTGCTAACACTCTAATCATTAAGGATGTAATAGATATTAGTATGGTTCATGGGTTGGTGCCAGATTTGCAACGATACATGGAACAAATAAGACATTTTAGTTATTTGACCATGCCTACACAGATTTGGGTTATACATTCAATATCTACATCTAATCACTTCCAATTGAAATACCCAGAAAATATCACAGGAAGACAGCACAACAACATCAAACAAATTAACAACATGGAACATATTTCCAACCTCATTCTGCTAGACATGGGAATAGGAACATTAATGTCATTTAGAATGGCCTTAGGGGTGAAACAACAAAGTGCTTTCAACTCCTGTGTTAATTATTCATTCCAGTAAGATAATATTATAAATGGGGAAATCAAAGAGAAAAATAATGACATTAAATACACAAACTTGCAGTCTATTAAATAGTTCATTTTGTGGCTGAAGTGATTTGAATGTATAGCAAAATTATGAAACCCCCCAAGGAATTCTTTTATTTTTATTACATTACTATTGTTTCCTCATACCCATATTAGCTGTTAGCCGGAACTGATGTCAAGAAACCCATTTCATTCACTGGATCTATATGCGGAAAAGGAAAATGCTGACTTGCAAGTAATGACTGAGCAGATTTTCAATACTTGTAAATAAAACAGATTTGAAATGAAAGAATACTCAACTTACTAATTCTCCCATTGATTGTCAGTATAAAAAAAGACTGATACAATCAGTGGACAGCAGCAAAGAAGACCTAATATATAACATGCAATCTAATCAAAGAACATTACAAAATATAGCTTTTCCTGCTGACTTTACTGTAGAATTTGGAGTTTTAAAAATCAATTGGGACATGGATGGTTTATTTTCTACTTACAGGGATGAGGGCCTGGCTTTAGAGACTATAAATTCCCAATGCTCATGAAATTCTGAAGCTTTGTTTGTACTCCAACAGATTATAGCATATACCAATCTAAAAGATGGGAGAACAATGACACATTCTCTCACAAATAATGTGAACAGTCTCTTTTTAATGCCTGGATTTGGATAGTCCAGTCCAGGCACCACCAACAATAGAAAATAAGTACACTGTCAGCACAGTGACTGTGTTGTTTATGGAAAATAGTCATCACAGACACTTGCCAATTTTACAAAAAAAAATTAAAAATTAAAAGTTAAGAATTACATTTGTTTTAGTTCCAGTACAATTTTCATAACATCAGAAAACAGAAACACATGGTACAAAAAGAAATAAGAGCAGGAATAAGCCATAATTCCCCCTTGAGTCTACTTTGCCATTTAAAGGGTCAAAAGAAGCTGGCGCTGGCTCAAATTTTGAAGGTTCCCAGCTGCTCCTAGGTATGTAAATCCAAGACATGCAAATCTAGGAGCCATACATGCAGGATTCCCTAACATTACATTCAGAGGCCGACAAATTCCACACACTATTGTGCATTTTGAAAGTGGATTGGAAAGCATGTCCAATGCCTTGCAGCTTTCATTGTCTCCATTCTTTGTACTTGTGAAGATGTATGCTTTTACCTCTCGCCTGTTTGATACTGTGAGATAAGAGATATATTAGGTTAATGTAGTGGAAATATAAAGTGGGATTCATGCAGTAACCTCATGACTAAATACTAAAGGCAGATGATGAAAGGGAGGATGTCATTTCCATACTTACTAACTTCCCTGTCTGGGCAGAGAGGTTGCAGAGGGATCCTTAGGAGAATCTCCAAACAATAAAATTGGCACATCCATCCTGCCATCGACAGCTGTCAACCATTTCCTCCTCCTATCTGGTCATCCCTATCCTCCTTCCGTAAGGCATCGAGCAAAGATGAGCCATCCTAATGACAAGCTTGTGAGTATATAACAATGATAAAATTTCCAACCTTCTCTAGAGATTATGGCCAACAATCTCTGGGCTATTGCAGGGACTCATTTCCATGTTGTATCTCTCTATGGGAACTAAGTTTGAATCTCAAGATTATTCTCCAGGTGGTCCTGGTAGAAACCATTAGAAAGGAGTTCAATTGCATTTGGTAGAACATAGAATCAGGAAGGAGACAAAAGATTTTATTCTCCAAGATCCCACCATCCATCCTCACATTTTCATTTCCAACAGACCAGTTTTTGAAATATGATGGGCAATGCAGCCTGCCAAAAAAACAAATTATTCAAACTTCCCTTGTTAATGGCATTGACCATGAAAGAATTTTAGAGTTTAGTTACATGCAGAATTAGCAATAATCTTTGAATTGATGTACAACTTTATGTCCTTAAAGGAGCCTGTGGAACTAAATGAGTGCAGCAGCCAGAAGTTAAAGGCTTTGAAGGCTGTAGCTGACTGTGGGTCGATATCAAGTTTTTCTGGCCGAGTTAAACGCTCCATCCCTTTCAAAAAAAATTCTTTTTGCTAATAAAATTGTAGAGCTCATCGAAAGAATCAAAGACTTGTTAATACACTATTATGTATTAGCAAAAGACAGGAGCTCTTCACAGGTGGCCGACCAGTCCAGAATGATCCGACCTGGCTAGGGACACAACCCTTTAAGGGCCAGACAATAGGCGTGGCTTAGCTCTCAGCCAATCGCTGTAAGCACAGTCTAGATACAGTAACTATATACACTATGTACATTGGTGATAGATCTGTACTATCACAATTATTCTATGAGCTTTCACAAAATCTGAACTTCTCAAAAACTTGTATTCCTGCTCAGCCTCTTTTCCCTTGAGACAAAGTCTTTTCTCTTTGAATTGAGAACAGTAGTTTCCCTGGTGCTGTGATGTACAGCAAATTATTAAGTAGATCAGTTATTGCAATCTTGAATGATCTAGAAGAGACTGAAAAGAATTAGGTGAGAGTGACCTTGACCAAAGCTGTCCAGGCATAGATGCCTTCAAAAGCTAGCAGATTTCTGTCACCACGGTTTTAGAAAATGCTTGCTTGCAAAAGCATGCATTTCCTCAGAGAGATGAAGATAGCAGATTTGTCCCTAAGCAAAAGGATTGTGTCTACAGACATAAAATGGACTTCTCTTCCCTTGGAGATCCCAGGCCCAACTGTGATGGCTCCAGCTCATTGCGCAAGTTCAACACAAAACTATTTCTGTCAATGTTAAGAAATGGTAGTACACCTCATCCAAAGCAAATGAAGCACTTAACAAAACTTTCTGAATGACCATTTGGATAATTAGCATCAAATAACAGAGAAACCCTTTAAATAGCATGCTCAATCACTGAAATTTGGTCCTCAGTGTCGATCTTTCTGAAACAACACATGTCTAATTCAACTTGTAAGACTCCAAGCGAGCATTTCAGTCTGATAAATGCACAACTTATGCATTAAATTTCTGATGCCTCCTTGTGCAAAGCACAACTAAAATTCCAGTGGAATTTTGCAAACTGGTGAATCAAGTAGAATAATAATGTTTTGGCTATTTAATAGAGTTGCATGACCAAATTTCTAGGCATAAAATTGTCAAAACAAAAAGCAAGAAAAATTGAAGAGGTAATAGTTTAAGATATGTCGTGGATAACTTTTGCTTGGTAGTCACCATGAAAATTAAACTCTGCTGAGGCCGATGTCAGGAAGAAGGAAGCATGAATGTAAAATCTCCAAACAGCTACATTTTATATTACTGGATTTACTGTAAAAATACTGTATGGCTAAAAACAAAGCAAAGGATTTTTTTTTTGAAATGTCAATTATAATGGCATCTTTTCAAACCTGCTGAAATTTAATTATTATGACACTTCCTCTCCTAGTATTAGTATTAATCCACTATTAAACAAATAAAGGATTAAAGGCTAATTGACAAAATATGATAATTAGAACATTTACAAAGTTAATTAATTTTTTTAAATGTTCTATTTTATATCAAATTATGATACAGTACAGATTTACTCATTCCAACAAAAATTGATTCACTGCAAATTGTTAATAAAACTGAAATAGATATATGAACTACTGAATTCTGACACTACCCACCAGATTGGTCAAGGTTTTTACTTATTCATTATTCTCCTTTAGTTTTTTTTTTAAAATTTACAACACATCACAACTCTGTAGTGGAAAGAGTGGAGAGCACCAAGTTCCTTGGAGTTCACTTAACTAGTGAACTATTGTGGTCACACATCTCCCCATTGGTCAGGAAGGCATAACAGTGACTGAACTTCTTGAAAGAACGAAGTGTGCAAGGCTACCAGTCACTATTATGTCAACCTTCTGCAGCTCTGTCAAATGTAGCTACACCAGGACCTTGAATAATTGAAGCAAGATGTTCTATTCACATATTCAAATTATCTTGTAGTGAAGGCCAGTTTACCATTTCCCTTTCAATTTTTTGTAATATCTTAGAGGTACATGCACACACACAAAAAAAATATACCCATCTGAATGCTGTTTGCGGTTTAAAAAGATTCCAGTTTTCTATGGTTTCTAACAAAGCATGATACTCCACTTTCCATTTTCTTGCCCATTTTACTTAGCTTGGCTATATTCCTCTGAAGCATCTCCGTATCTTACTCACATCGCACACTGCCACACAGTGTTTTATCATCAGAAACTCTGGATATATTTTACTTTAATTCCTTATCCAAATCATGGATATGGACTGTAAACAAGTCAAGATCCGAATACTAATGAGCAGGAATCTATTAGTCGGAGCTTCCTAATCTGAAACTTACCCATTTAGTCCTACTCTCTGTTTTCTATTAACCAGTCCTCAATTCACACTGGTATTAAATCTCAAATCCTTTGAAGCCTCGTTTCATTTAATCACCACTTGAATAGCAGCTTATTGAAGTTCTTCTGAAAACCCAAATTAACTATGCTTTTTATTAATTTTCTGTATCTGGCTAGTACTGGCTAGGCCACCTCTTATTGTCCATCCCCAATTACCCTTCAGAAAGTCGTGATGAGCTACCAACCCAAGCAGCTGCAGTATTTCTTGTGAAGAAAATCCCAGGGTGCTTTTGATTTTAGAACCAATGACAACAAACTTAGAGGGGAACCTAAATGTATTCTTGTGCATCAACTGTTCTTGTCCTTTTTTTTTTTAAATTTTTCACACTATAAACCATTCTGACCAAAATACATAGACATTTTTCTCTTGAATAGATCAAGGGTTGTATTGTTGTCAGAATAGCTTGGGCAAATAGCTGCAGAACATTTTACAGATGATACACAATATGGCCAGCACATGCTAGTGACAGAAAGAATGGTGGATTGTGGATCGTACCAGTTAAGAAGGCAGCTTTATCCTGGTTGATGCTGAGGTGTTTGAGAGTTGTTGAAACTGCATTAACAAGCAGAGATGAGAATATTCCATCACACTACTGACTTGTAGATGGTGGAAAGGTACTGGAGTGTCAGGAGAGCCACTTACCTTAGGATATCCAGACTGACCTGCTCTTGTCAGAGTATTTACAGTATTTGGCTAGTCCATATATTTATGGCCACTAATAATATGTACAGTGAGGGGGGGCGGAATACAACAATTGTAATGTTATTGAATGTTATGGGGAGTTGGTTAATCTCTGTTGGAAATTATGGTTAGGTGGCACTTCTTTAAATGATTGTTACTTGCCATGCCTACATTCCATGTAGGTCTTGCTACCTGCAAGCAAAGGCTGTTTCATTTACTGAGGGGTTAAAAATTGCACAATTTTAATCTTTTGATGAAAGGTGCTGAAAGAGGTTTACCATAGGTGATTGCACTGAGGAGCACTTGCAGGGCTAGAAGGATTGACCTCCAACAGCCATCTTGGCTTGTACAAGGTGATGACTCTGACCATAGAACACTGCAGCACATTTAATTCATACCAAACTATTCTTCTGCCTTATTCCATTGACCTGCACCCAGACCATAGTGCTCCATACCTCTGCCATCCATGTACCTATCCAAATTTTTATTAAATGACAAAACCAGACTACATTCACTACTTCATCTGGCAACTTGTTCCATACTTTCACCCTGAAGAAATTCTCACTTATGTTCCCCCTAATCATCTCAACTTTTACCCTTAACCCTTGTCCTCCAGATCTTGTCTCACCTAACCTCAATGGAAAAAGCCTGCTTGCATTTACCCCTCAATTTTATATGTTGGGTATAAGCCCGCCCTGCTGCACATCATGATCTCCATGTCATGATGTCACCCCTTTCTTATGTCAGTAGCCATGTTAGCCTGATCATATTAAAGAATGAGAAGCACCACGTCACCAAGTCCTATTTGTGTAAGTGCTTACGCAACAGTAGCGACAAGGAATGAAACGTACACGTGCTCCATGCACCAACCAGGAGAAGGAAGCAAAAGGATAAAGGTAACAAGCTCCACGAGTTCCTGCCAAAAGATCAAAGTGAAAGCACACCAAGATGGTGGAGGGAAAGTTTGGAGAATTCAACGAAGCAGATGAAAGTTGGGGTAATTACGTAGAATGGTTTAACCACTACTGAATAGCCCATAATATTAATGAAGCCCTGGTAAACTGAAAACGTGCCCTCTTCCTCAGTATAATGGGCAGCAGAACATTCGATCTCCTTAAAACCTTGCTGGCCCTGGAGGACCCTGGGACAAAGACATACACTGAGTTATGCACAGCACTGGGGAACCACTTAAGCCCCAGACCACCAATTATGGCAGAGAGGCAGCAATTCTATGAAAGGAAACAAATGTCATTAAGTGAATACCTGGCAGCGTTGCGTAAACTGTCCAAACACTGTTATTTCGAGCAGTTTCTAACCAAAGCACTAAGAGACAAATTGGTGAGGTTGACAGACTGCCAGGCAAAGCAGAAATTACTGGCAATGAATGACGAAGTAACTCTCAAGATTGCTTATAGAACTGTCTGCAGTTCAGAAATGGCAGACAAAAATTTAGATGTGGGCCAACATGACCATCTGGTCAGGAGATCTTCCCACCAACAGTGTTTCCGTGGTGGGAAGTACAACCAATCTCCCAGAAAACTGTTTCTTCAAAAATTTCAAATGCCACTGTTCAAACAAAAAAATACCAAAGCTAGATGTCTGCCAATTAAAGTAACAGTAAAACGCAGGTGGACTCCAAATCATGAAAAGCACCCAGCCGAGGTCAAAGCACTGGAAGAGATAGAGAGCAGCCATAGCAACAAGGATAGCAACAGCTCTGAGGATGACAAAACAACAACTGAAGTCTTACACATTCGAGAGCAATCTATATTCAGCTGAAAATAAACAACGAACCTCTGAAAATAGAGTTTGACACAGGGGCTGAAGTGTCTCTAATGCCATTACACTTAAAGCAACGCTTGCTACCACACCTTCTGATGAAAACAACTGGAGTAATACTGAGATTTTGTCTCTCGTAACAGATCTAAGTGTTTGGAAAATGTACCGTTAAGGTACAAGCACAACAACCAAAAACACTATCTCTCTACATCGTGAATATCCAGGGACCAGCACTTTTCAGAAGAAACTGGCTACCACACATTCCCCTAGACGGGCTGGAAATCAATTCAATACTAAATGTAAACCACGAAGGCAACACCCAGCCAGAACTCAACCAAATCCTCAACAACCACACAGCAGTTTTCCAACAAGAATTGGGAAAGATCAAAGGGGTTCAAGCCAAACTGCAATTAAAAGAGAATGCGAAACCAAAATTCATCGAAGCCAGACAGTTCCATTTGCAATGAAAGGAAAAATTGAAACTGAGTTAAATAGACTAAAAGATGAAGGCATATCAGAACCAATAGAACACAGCGATTGGGTAGCACCCATCGAACCTGTACAGAAAGCAAATGGTGAGATTTGCATTTGCAGCAATTACAAAGTCACCATCAATCAGGCACTAAAAAAATACCAGAATACCCCATGCCCAAAGCAGAACTATTCCAAGCACTAAATGGAGGGTAAAAGTTCACAAAATTAGATTTGTCACAGGCATACCAACAAATAGAGTTGGACAAAGAATCAAGAAAATATGTGACAATCAATATCCACCTGGGACTGTTCACCTATACACACATGCCATATGGAATCTCAGCAGCACCTGAGATTTTTCAAGCTACAATGGACAAATTGCAACAAAAAATAGCAATGGGATAGTACCTTGATGATATCATCAATCATGGGCTGAAACGACTACAACAAGCCAATGTACGACTATGACAAGATAATTGTGTAAGTGCATATACAACATTATATACCTCTATCAAATCTTCCCTCATTCTTCTAAACTCAAAAGAATAAAGTGATAACCTGTTTAACCTTTACCTCAAGTCCCGGCAACAACCTTGTAAATCTTCTCTGCATTCTTTCAATCTTATTGAATCTTTCCAGAGGTTAGGTGATGAACACCTCAACAGCAAAGATGTAAACATCAAGGTGTTTTTTTATTGACTACAGTTCAGCATTCAACACCATCATCCCCTCAAAACTAATTAATAGGCAAACTCCAAGACTGGGCCTCAATATCCCAATGACTGAATGGATCCTAGATTTCCTCACTTCTACCACAATCAGTGAGGATTGGCAAGAACATCTCCTTCATAATAGCAATCGGTACTGGTCCACCACAGCCCTCTGCTCTACTAGCATTACACCCATATTATGTGGCTCGGATGTGAGAGGGTGCCTGTGGCACTGAAGGGTTCCTAATCACGTCAGATGTTAGGATCTGGACCTCAGGCTGATGATGGTTTGGACTGGACTCTGTGAGGCTGCAGGACCACTGGAAGTGAATCCATGGACACACAATGACTCTGGGAATTTCTGCCAATGGCGAATCTGTTGTCTTACAGCAGACAAAAACAAATTTTCTGTGATGTTGCACTGTCTTTACTTGACAATAAATTGAACCTTCAATCTCTTGATACAGAAGGAATGTCCACATATACATTAAAACTCCTAGTATCTATAAAGATTGGTAAATGCTGGTTAAGTGTATTTTCCAGTTGCTTGTTGCACGAGGGTGTAAATTTTAAACTTTCAGATTTTTTACCTATTTATTTTCTGCAATATTTTTGCCGGTTGCTTGAATTCTGGGGATTTTACTGTATTCATTTTTATTTTTACTAAGTTTGATAATATCAACTCCTATGGATGGCTGCTCAACAGCCAACCAGGCTTTTCCTCTGTCATACTTCATTGTGATACAAAGAATAACATGATGCTAGGACTTTCTTATCATTCTCAGGCTGACCCTGTTTTAGCAATGTTTATATTGCCACACTAAAAAATGTGACAGCAAAGTAAGAAAATTAGAGAGGCTGGAAGAATAAGAAAAAGGAAAAAAGGTGCAAACTAGAGAGTGCACACATTAGATTGTTATGATTGCCTCAAATTGTCACATAGCAAATAAATCAAGTAAGTAATTGAAGCTGCTTTGTTACATCTAATTACAATTACCTAGACATTATTGTTTCCTGTGGTGGAACACTATTATTGATAATACATTGTACTGGTTGGTCCGCCCCTGATACTGCAACTCCTTCCCCTCCTGGATTCCTAATACAGGAAGTATTGCCCAATCCCCACCCTCAGTACTGCCTTGGAATCGGGCCAACAGCATGCAAGATATGACTGGAAGTTTATAGTGATTAAAGCCTATTAATCTGGTCTTTCGGGTCTAATTGATAGTGCCACATTACCAAAAAATACCTCTTTAATGGGGATTAATAAATCCCATGGAAAGATGAAAATGTAGCCAAATAGTATGCAAGGACATAATAAAAATGAACATAGTTTATTTGAAATCTATATTTCTTGAGATGAGATCTACAACAATAGCATTATTTCAAAAGCAAAGATACAGCATTTTCAATACAAATGTTTTATTTTAGTTTAGAAGGCAGAAATTCTAATTAGCACAGCTTGCATAAGACACATACCCTTTACCTTTCAACACTATTTGTGCACAGCCTTCAACCCACAAAATGTGTTGAAATAAATAACGCAGGAATGTTACCCCAAGGTATTAACCACAATATACATAAACATTATTTTCTTAACCCTTATATTCATAGGGCTCAAGTAATATTTTATTATTTTCTTGGTTAAAAAGTACTTCAGTGTACCTTGTGTTCCTCTTAGTGAGACCCGCATATTCCATTTAATCAGAGGCATTTTGAAGAAGATGGTGCCATCTATCAGTAGAATGTTTTAATGCAATATATTTGGCAATACAGATTAGTATAGGTATTGATATTACCCCAAGTAGACTAATTTTCTGCAAGACCATTAAACTCTTAATAATTTCTTGCTAATTAGCCATTGTTCCTAAACATTCTAGATATTAAAGTTCATGAGGAAGGTCACAGCATAAAGCATCAGCTTGGTAACACAGAAGAGAATGCATTTTAAAATGGTTATATGGTATAAGAAAGGTGCAGATAATTGGTGTTTTCACTTGGAAGATTGTCAAATTCTTTACAGAAATCTCTGCACAGAGGATTGCTTGATTTCTACCATTTTAGCCATATGAGTAATATGGAATATGAAATAAATAATCTGGTCCTGTTTGTTTACCACTAATGGTCACTCTGTTTGCCTTATGACAGGTAAAAGTTAAAGTATATCATAGATGTTAAATATATATTGTGTGACCAAAAAAAAGGAATCTTGAGCAAGTTAGATTGAAATGATACCCTTGGCCAGTTTTAAAACCTGGGTCTGTAATTGTGGTACCATCTGTACACAGAACTAAAACAGGGTAGGCTGTTAAATCCCACAAATGTATAGACTTTGAGACACTCACGCATGAACAAATAAATAATATCCATAAATAGTATCCTATCTGCTACTTCTGTTACCTCTTCATTAGTTTCCTCAGCATGATTTACCTTGGTATTTTGAAGGGGTATTGCAGTGAAAATTATTATATTTAGTAATTTCCTATTTACAGTATTATGTGATCACCAATAAATTAAGGCAAAAAACACACTTAACAATCTTTTAGCTGTACCACCAATAAATGTGTTAATTTTTTTAACCATAAATGGTTTTAAATTCATAATATATTACTTATATAAAAACTGTTCAAAGTCTTTTTGCACTCTTGGTGTTGTATCCATACATTTCCATCACTGTACTTTATTACATTAATTTTATATTTAGCAGCATTGCCACCACTGTGGCACTTTGTTGTCACTCCTCCCTCTGTCACTTAATGTTCAGTAATGGGACTCTGAACTGTGGTAGTTCCCCACAGCACATTTATGTTGGCTGCACCAAGCCTCAGTCCATCCCTCAGGATGTATTACTGCAGCCTGGAATATGCCAGTTGGCAACATTCCCAACAAAATACTGAAAGACAAAAAGATGCAAGAGCAGGAGCAGGTTTTTCAGCCCATGATTCCGCTCTGCCATTCCATCATGAGCTGATCCATTCACCCAATCAGCTCCACTCCCCTGCCTTCTCCCAATAACCTTTCATACCCTGACTATTCAGATATCTGTCAAATCGCTGCATTAAATACAACAACCTGGCCTCCACAGATGCCCTTGGAAGCAAATTCCAGAGGTTCATCTCTGGCTAAAGAAATTCCTGGGTATCCCGCACAAAGACTTCCAGGTCCCTTTGCACCTTTGAATTTTCACCCCATCCAGATAATAGTCTGCCCTTTTATTGCTGCTATGAAAGTACATGACTGTACACTTTCCAATATTGTATTTTATTTGCCACTTCTAAACTTTTAAATGATAATTTGTTATTAAAATATTGCAATTTACTTTTAACATCAACTGGTCAGCAGTAAGTGCCAGATTTTTGGGGGTGGTTGGGGTGGGGGGGGGGAAAGAGGGGGGAAAGAGTTGTCTCATACCAAGGGTATAGCTCAAAATCATAATTCTAGGTGAAAATTTCAGGGTCATCCTTCATGAGTCATCCTATACAATGGCATATAGGGTACTTCTTTCAGAACCCAACAGTGCATTCCATCTGGTCCAGGAGACTTACCTACTCTTAGACCTTTCAGGTTTCTCTGGTGATCGTGACTGCACTCACTGCTCTTCCCTGACACCCTTGAAAATCCGGTATGCTGCTAATGTTTTCCACAGTGAAGATTGATGCAAAATTGCTTTTTTGAGATTGGTTTTAGATATGGCCAGAAAATGTTTGGCAATTACTTGGAAAAATGAGTCTAATTTGAGTATTCAGAGATGGCATTTGGAAATGAGATATTGTATTCCATTGGAAAAGATAACATATAATTTACGTAATAATTATTCTTTTTTTGTTAAAACTTGGAGCCCATATTTGGATTATATTGGGTTGAATTATTAATCCCCTTCCCACACATTAGAAGTGTTGTTCTGAACCATGGTAATTAATTGATGAGTTTTATGTTATGTGATCTCCTCTTCTTTTTTGAGGGTAGCTTAGAGGGGGGTTGGGAGGGTTGTAGGGGTTATTATTTACATTTAAAAAATCATGTATGTATTTTGTTTTTGCCCAAGCTGTATTTTTTCATTGTATGTTTTATTATGATCAATAAATAAAATTTTCCAAAAAAAATGATGCAAAATAGTCATTCAGTTCTTTTGCCATTTCCTGGTCTCTGATTACAATTTTTCCAGCATCATTTTCTATCAGTCCTATATCTACTTTTGTCTGTTTTCTTTACTCTTTCTGTATTTTAAAAAAGATTTTGGCATCCTTTTTGATATTATTTCCTAACCTCCTTATAAAGTTCATTTCTTTCCGAATGACTTTCTTGGTTGCCTTCTGTTTGCTTTCAATAGCTTCCAAGTTCTCTGTCTTTACACTAATTTTTTGCTTCCTTGTATGCCCTTCTTTGATTTTATTTTGTATTTGACTTCCTGCTCAGGTACAGAATGTCTCTTGAGCAGGTGCAGAATATTCTTAAATGGGAAGGTGAGCAGCTAAAGGTCATGGTACATATTGTTATCAGTGACATAGGTAGGAGTGGGGTAGAGATCCTACAAAGTACATATAGGGAGTTAGGAAAGGGCCTAAAGAGAAGGACATCCAAGGTAATAATCTCAGGATTATTCCTGATGCCACAAGCTAGAGAAGATCGGAATAGGAAGAAAGTGCAGACAAATTAATGATTGAAGAGATGGTGCAGGGGGCAGGGTTTCAACTTCTTGGATATTGGAAGCTTTTCTGGGGATATTGGAAGCTTTTCTGGGGATATTGGAAGCTTTTCTGGGGATATTGGAAGCTTTTCTGGGGATATTGGAAGCTTTTCTGGGGATATTGGAAGCTTTTCTGGGGATATTGGAAGCTTTTCTGGGGATATTGGAAGCTTTTCTGGGGATATTGGAAGCTTTTCTGGGGATATTGGAAGCTTTTCTGGGGATATTGGAAGCTTTTCTGGGGATATTGGAAGCTTTTCTGGGGATATTGGAAGCTTTTCTGGGGATATTGGAAGCTTTTCTGGGGATATTGGAAGCTTTTCTGGGGATATTGGAAGCTTTTCTGGGGATATTGGAAGCTTTTCTGGGGATATTGGAAGCTTTTCTGGGGATATTGGAAGCTTTTCTGGGGATATTGGAAGCTTTTCTGGGGATATTGGAAGCTTTTCTGGGGATATTGGAAGCTTTTCTGGGGATATTGGAAGCTTTTCTGGGGATATTGGAAGCTTTTCTGGGGATATTGGAAGCTTTTCTGGGGATATTGGAAGCTTTTCTGGGGATATTGGAAGCTTTTCTGGGGATATTGGAAGCTTTTCTGGGGATATTGGAAGCTTTTCTGGGGATATTGGAAGCTTTTCTGGGGATATTGGAAGCTTTTCTGGGGATATTGGAAGCTTTTCTGGGGATATTGGAAGCTTTTCTGGGGATATTGGAAGCTTTTCTGGGGATATTGGAAGCTTTTCTGGGGATATTGGAAGCTTTTCTGGGGATATTGGAAGCTTTTCTGGGGATATTGGAAGCTTTTCTGGGGATATTGGAAGCTTTTCTGGGGATATTGGAAGCTTTTCTGGGGATATTGGAAGCTTTTCTGGGGATATTGGAAGCTTTTCTGGGGATATTGGAAGCTTTTCTGGGGATATTGGAAGCTTTTCTGGGGATATTGGAATTGACGTAACCTGCACAAGTGGAACAGATTGTACTTGAACTGCAGGGGAACCAATATCCTGGCAGGGAGGTATGCTAATGCTAATTTCAGAGGTGGGTGGGAACCAAAATGAAGAGGCAGAAAAAGAGGTGTTTGGTAAACAAGAAAAGACTGCTGTTAGGGAGTTTTTGCACATTGGGCACAATTGCAGCCATTGGGATGAGTTGCAATGCAAATGAGACACAGTTAAAAAAAACTTAATATAGGGCTAAAGGTTTTGTATATAAATGCATGTATCATAAGATATAAAGAGGAGGATCTTGTACAACAGCTACCGATTGGTAGGCATGATGTTGTGACCATTGTGGAGTTGTGGCCAAAGAATGGGTGACATTGAGAGCTGAATGTCCAAGGATCCTCAGTGTATTGAAAGGGCAGGCAGGTAAGCAGAGGGGGTGGTGAGGCTCTGATGGTAAGGAATAACATTAAACAATTAGAAAGAGGTGACTTAAGATCAGAGGAAAAATAATCATTGTGAGTTAAGGAATGGCATGGGTAAAAAGACACTGTTGGCACTTATATATAGACCAAACAGGAAATGGAAGAAGGGCAATGTTATGTTAGTCATGGGGAATTTTAACATGCAAGTAGATTAGGAAAACCAGGTTGGGACTGGATTTCAAGAGAGAGAATTTGTAGAATGCCTACATGATGGAATTTTAGAGCAGCTTGTTGTTAAGACCATTGAGATTGGCTATACTGGATTGGGTATTGTGTAATGCACCAGAGGTGATTAGAGAGCTTAGAGTAAATGAACCATTAGGGGACTGTGATCAAAAATGAATGTGTTTAATTTGAGGTTTAAGGAGGAAAAACTAATGTCAGAAATGTCGATATTTCAGTGGGGGAAAATATTGCTTGACAAACTTAATGGAATTCTTTGAAGAAGTGACAAGCAGGCTAGATAAAGGAGATGTGTACAGGGTTGTGTATTTGAATATTCAGAAGGTCTTTGACAATGTGCCACACATGAGGCTACTTAACAAGAACCCATGGTATTACAGGAAATATACTAGCGTAGGAAGAGCATTGGCTGATTGGCAGCAGGAATCAGAATCAGATTACCAGGATCATATTCAAGTTGGCCACCAATTGCTAGTTGTTGATCCGCAGAGGCTGGTGTTGGGGCAACTTCTTTTTATGTTGTCTATTAATGATTTAAATTATGGAAGAAATAGTTTTGGGTCAAGCTTGCACATGATACAAAGAAAGATGGAGGAGCATATAGTGTTGAGAAAACAGGGAGGCTGCAAAAAGATTTAGACCGATTACGAGAATGGGCAGAGAAGTGGCAAATGAAATACAATGTCGGAAAGTGTGCAGTCATGCATTTTGGTAGAAGAAATAAACGGGCAGACTATTTTCTAAATGGGGAGAAAAATGAAAAAACCCAGATTCAAATGGATTTAGGAGTCCTTAAGGTAAACTTACTGTAGATGTTGAATCAGTGATGAAGGCGGCAAATGCAATCCTGGCATTCATTTCACGAGGAAGCAGAGATGGGATGTGGAGGCTTTATAAGGCTCTGGTGGGATCTCACTTGGAGTATTGTGAACTGTTTTTGGTGCCTCATTTAAGAAAAGATGTGTTGGTGTTGGAGAGGGTTGAAAGGAAGTTTCAGGGAATGAAAGAGTTATCATTTGGGGAGCATTTGATAGCTCTTGGCCTTCACTCATTGACAATTAGTATGGGGGGGTCCTCATTGAAACATTTCAAATGTTCAGAGGCATGAACAGAGTAGATGTAGAAGATTCCCTTGTTGGGAGAGTCCAAGACAAAACTCTAGGACCAAGGAGATGATTGTGGACTTCAAGAGGAAGTCAGAAGAACATGATCTAGTCCTCAATGAGGGCTCAGTAGTGGAGAGTGTCAAGAACTTCAAATTTCTGGCTGTCAACATCTCCAAGGATCTGTCCTGGAGCTTCAATGGCAATGCAATCATGAAGAAGGCCCGCCAGCAGTAATACTTTGTGACGCATTTGAGGAGATCGGTGCATCACTGAACACTCACAAAAACTTCTACAGATGTACCATGGCGAACATTCTGGCTGGTTGCATCACTGTCTTGTACGGAGGAGTCAACACTCAGGACAAGAAAAAAAAACTCCACAGGGTTGTTAACTTGGCCTGCGATATCACGGGCACCAGACTTCACTCCATCAAGGTCATCTACAAGAGGTGATGTCTTAAGAATGCAGCCTCTATCCTCAAGGACCCCCCCACCATCTAGGCCATACCCTCTTCACTCTGCTACCATCAGGAAAAAGGTACAGGAGCATAAAGACAAGCACTCAGCAGCACAAGGACAGCTTCTTCCCCACTGCCATCAGATTCTTGAATGATCAATGAACTTTGTCTTTTCGTGCACTATTTTGATTTATTTTTATAAATCAAATGAATGTTTGTACTGTGATGCTGCTGGAAAAAATGAATTTTGTGACTTGTTCAGGAAAATAAATTGTGATTCTGATAAATTTATGGAATTTGTTGCCATAGGTGGTTATGGAGGCCAAGTATTGGGTGTAGAGATTGATAGGTCCAAGGCATCAAAGTTTAAGGGAAGGCGGCCAGAGAGTGGGGCTGAGTGGAAAAATGAATCAGCTCATGGTTTAATAGGAAGGCAGACTCAATTAGCTTAATAGTCTACTTCTGCTCCTATGTCTTATGGTCTTGTCAGCTACAGTTGCGCCATTTTTTGCATTAAAGTGTTTTCTTTGGAATATTCCTGTCCTACATCTTTCTCATTTCTTGCAAAAACTCCAGCTGCTGTCTCCTTCTGCTGAGTTTCTCCAGCATTGTGTTTTTACTGCTGTCCTCCCTGCTAGTATGCCTTTCTAACTAACATTTGCCAGTTTCTCTCATACCTCTTTAGTTCCCTTTATTCCACTGGCATACTGACACCTCTGATTTTAATTTCTCCCCCTCAAACTGCAGGGCAAATTCTATCATTATGATTGCAGCCTCCTAATCATTCCCTTATCAATTCTGGTTCATTGCACAATATCCAATCCAGAATTGCCATTTCCATGGTTGGCTCAACCAGAAGGTATTCTAAGAAGCCATCCTGAAGGGATTCAATAAATTCCTTTTCTTGGGAGCTAGCACCAACCTGGTTTTCCCAATCCACCTGAACATCGAAATCCCCCCATGGCTATTGCAACATTGCCACATTTGCATGTCTTCTCTACCTCCCTCTGTTGTTTGCACACCACATCCTGGCTATAGTTTGGAGACCTGTATACAACACCCATCAGAGTCTTTTTACCTTTACACTTCCTTAATTCTACCAACAGGGATTCTCTATCTTCTAATCCAATGTCTCCTCTCTCCAAAGAACAAATTCCATTTTTAACCAGCAGAACCACCCCATATCCAAGGATATTTACTTGCCAGCTGAGATTGGTCATTTTACAGCCACAACTAGATGATTGCCACAATGCCATAACAGCCAACTTCCAGCTGTGCACAAGATCATTAACCTTATTTCTTATATTATGGCCATTTAAATTCATTGCAGTATTCATTATCTTTTTCATTGTTGTTTCCAAAGTATCCCAAGTTAAATCCTTCACCTTACACTTGCACTTTTGCCCTATTGATTGCCTGCCCTTCCTCACAATCTCGTCACACAGTGAATCTACTTGTGAATCTTCTGCCCTATTCACTACCCTCTCATTCTGATCCCCTTCCCCCTGCCAAACTAGTTTAAACCCTCCCCAACACCTCTAGCAAACCTCAATGACATGGCACTGGTAGCAATCCAGAGATTACTGCCCTTGAAGTCTTGCTTTTTAGCTTCCTTCCTAACTCCCTATATTCCCTTTTCAGGACCTCATCCTTTTTTTAATCTATGTCCTTGGTACCAATGTAGATCACAACATCTTACTGCTCACCCTCTCACTTGAAAATGCTATGGACTGGATTTGAGAAGTCTCTGACCCTGGCACCTGGGAGGCAATGTACCATTTGTGAATCTCAATTTTGTTCACAGAACCTCCTATCTATTCCCCTATTGAATCCCCAATCACTTCTCTTTTCCTCCCTTCCCTTCTGAGCTGAAGGGCCAGACCGTGTGCCAGAGACCTGAACACTATGATTTGTCCATGGTGGATTGGTTCCAATAGTATCCAAAACAGTGTACTATTGGTGAGGGGAATGGTATTAGGAATGCGCTGTGCTGACTGCCTATTCCTCTTCCCTCTGCTTACAGTCACCCAGTTATCAGTCTCTTGCCTCTTAGGTGTGACTGTCTCCTTATAGCTTTGGTTTATCACCCCCTCTGCCTCCCAAATGATCTGGAGTTCATCCAGCTCCATGTTCCCTAACATGGTCTGTAAGGAGCTACAGCTGGATGCATTTTTGAAGATGTAGTAATTTGAGCAGTCCCAGATTTCATACATGCTGCAAATACAGCATACTACTGCCCAAGCTGCCACCTTCACGCCCGACTCTGGGTTATTCCAAAACGATCTTACCTGTACATGTAAGCACATCCTCAACTGCTGCTCGTTGAAGCCACTCGAGCCAAAGCCTCAAACTCTCCACTCCTACACTGAACTTGAGCCAAAGCCTCTAACTCTCCACTCTTACACTGGACCACTCATACACTTGGTGCTCTTTTCTTCACTTTTATTTGTTCCTACTAATAAAGCAGGATTTGACCGGTCTGCTAAAGTGCCGAGCCCTGCGAACACTTCTTTAAAATCTCTTCTCCCTGATATGTTGATGACTCTTTCTCCGAGCAAATAATCGATTGGTCCACTAAGACCAACAAGTTTCTGGGAGCCCAAAGGATGTCTTTTACCTAGTTGATGGTCTTCCAGCAGTTATGACTGTCTGTTTCTTTGTGCATCCCCAAGAACAGCCAGTAAATCAGGGAGTCCTCTGTCACGTTGCTGCTGGGGATGAACTGTGACAATGACCCTTGCACCCTTCTCCACACACACTCTATTCCAGTCATCTCCGGGACAACTCGCATTGTGGGTGATGTTCCGGTTCTACAGAAAGGATCTGAACAGGAAGGCTCCTCTCACCACCAGCCATGCTAAATCCTGCTGCTTGTTCGCAAACATTGGCGATGAAGCATTCCGCCAAATGACCTGGGTGGTCTGCTCAGGAATCCATCCCACTTTGTTCATCGAGTCCTCATCTCTCAGTGTCTGTCAGACATTCTGTGCTGACCACTGCCTGATAGACTGGAGGCCAAAGTTGCTCGAGTGGAAAAATGTTTCCACAAAAGATAGGTGGTGTGGCAAAGACCAGCTGACTGAGACATTGCACAGCAACAGGGTCAGGCCCATCCTTTGCAACACATGTACCAAGTAGAAGTGCATAGCGGCACCTGGTGCTCTCCTACTTTGGTTCCAAGAACAGTCTGATGCAACCACACACAAACGTTATCATTAGGATGAGGGCTACATTGTACACACGGTTGCCCCTGTTGTATGGTGACTTGTAGATGGTAACCCTTCAGAGTCTGTCTTGGATCCCCACATAAACCAGAAGACTGCCCTGATGACCACCAGGGCAGAAGTGAAGCAGATAGGCCACACCTGCATTACATGCAGCATTACCTCATTCTGTATATAGCATTACCAAGAGCACCTCGCACCTGATGACCAGGTTCTTCCCTGCTACTGAGAGGGAATGCCATGCCCACACACCCAATTTCTGATGCACCTTGGCAATCCCCTCCAACCATTTTTTGTGTGTGCCTCAACCCCTCCATGCCAGATCCCCAAAACCTTCAGGTAGTCAAAACTGACTGAAGGAGAGGGGTAGACCATTTGGACCAGAGAGCATTGACCTGGTGGTTAGTGTAGTGGTCCTCGTCACGTTATGACAGCACCAACGACCAAATCTAGCACTGTCTGTAGGAGTTTGTTTGTTCTCTCGGTATCTGCTCAGGCTTCCTCCTGGTGCTCTGGCCGGGGGAGGGGGGGGGGGGGGTCTAGGTCAATTGGGAAGCACAGGCTCAGACCATGCTGTATGTCTAAATTTTTAAAAATTTAGACAAAATTGGTCCAGTTTACAGTCTCAATGGACTGATCGGGTGTCTGTATGGATGACATACAGGAAGACTTTGTTCTGAATGCCTCTACCCTCGTCTATCCTGATAGATTGAGCAAAGTGCCCTATGCAGCACGTAGACCTCTGAGAGGTCTATGACCAGTGAGAGGCTTTTAGAGATTTTTCCTGCCTGGAACCGTGCAGGTTTGGTCTGGGTGGACCTCCTGTCCCAAGGCAGACTGGATTCGATTGGTATTAGCTTTGCACAGGCTCTTGTAGTCCATGGGATGGGCTCCCCAATTCCGGACCTCTCCCCCTTCGGTTTGGAGACGACGGCGTGGACTCCCTTCCTCTTGGAGTCTGGCCATGTGGAGCCGTGTTCAACTCGACCGCTAAGACGTTGCTTCCAGGAGTTCGACTCCACCCAAAGGAATGGATCGAGCCCATCAGCTTCCCCGGGGCAATTGGCTCATTCCAGCCGTTGTAGCTTTTTAACGCAGATAATCTCGGCCCATCTGCTGACAGCTCGCTTGCAGCTTCCTCTCTCCAATCCCCAGTCCTCGATTTAAATGCCAAACTTTGCACGGACCCCACCCCCTCCTTAAGGGCGAGAAAGCCCCCAAGCCCCAGAAAACCCCTCATCCACGGACCCCGCACAACCGACTCAGAACAGGCTCAGAGGCCGGGCTTTCTCGTCTCTCCCGTTTAGGCCGAGGGTCTTCCCACCGCTGGAGAGGCGAATGAGTAACGGGGCCTACCCATATATGAGCGTCCGCCTCCCTTGGCTGAGCAATCCGGCCCAACGGTCGTCCGCTCTGGGATCTGGACCGACGACTTCACCCAAGCTTTTCACGGGCAACGGCGCGGGCTGTCGCCATGGCAACTCCCAAACCGTGACCTAGGCAACCAGAATCCATTTACGCCGCCGGCCGGATCACGTGGTTCGCTCCCTCTCGCGTGAGGTGATCCGGGATGCTCAACGTGAGATGAATGAGGTGCGTGCGTCCCCTCCCCCCTCAGCTCGTCCCCTCCCCCTCACCTCGTCCCCTCCCCCTCACCTCGACCCCTCCCCCCTCACCTCGACCCCTCCCCCTTCACCTCGACCCCTCCCCCTCACCTCGACCCCTCCCCCTCACCTCATCCCCTCCCCCCTCACCACGACCACTCCCCCCTCAGCTCGTCCCCTCCCCCTCACCTCGTCCTCGACCCCTCCCCCCTCACCTCGACCCCTCCCCCTCACCTCGACCCCTCCCCCTCACCTCGACCCCTCCCCCTCACCTCGACCCCTCCCCCCTCACCTCGACCCCTCCCCCCTCACCTCGACCCCTCCCCCTCACCTCGACTCCTCCCCCTCACCTCGACCCCTCCCCCTCACCTCGACCCCTCCCCCTCACCTCGACCCCTCCCCCTCACCTCGACCCCTCCCCCTCACCTCGACCCCTCCCCCTTCACCTCGACCCCTCCCCCTCACCTCGACCCCTCCCCCTCACCTCGACCCCTCCCCCTCACCTCGTCCCCTCCCCCCTCACCTCGACCACTCCCCCCTCACCTCGACCACTCCCCCCTCAGCTCGTCCCCTCCCCCTCACCTCGTCCCCTCCCCCTCACCTCGACCCCTCCCCCTCACCTCGACCCCTCACCTCGACCCCTCCCCCCTCACCTCGACCCCTCCCCCTCACCTCGACCCCTCCCCCTCACCTCGACCCCTCCCCCTCACCTCGACCCCTCCCCCTCACCTCGACCCCTCCCCCTCACCTCGACCCCTCCCCCCTCACCTCGTCCCCTCCCCCCTCACCTCGACCACTCCCCCTCACCTCTCCCCCTCCCTCAGGTTCTCGGTTTTTGGCCTCACTTAACTCTCTTTTAGTGTGAACACATGGTGGGCACTTAGTCCTTGTGAGAATAATGGAGATCTTCTTTTACAAACAAGGTCTTGGGGTAAACAGAGCATCTTAGTGAATTAAACCATTCAGGATGCAGCAAAACATAGTGAAACATGAAAGTCTGCAGACAGCGTGATTGAAGTAAAAACGTAGTAGCATATTTGTCTAAGACAATGTTGTCTTAAGTGGTAAGTCACATTTTCACCTGTGCCACTGCCAAAGGAGTAATTCCAACCATCTATCTTTAGTATTTAATTTCATTATTCTCACCAAGTCCCCCTGGGGATCAACTTTGAATTTAAATTCAATTAGATTAGCTGTAGCGGCTGTGTAGCGAACCATCGCTAGTTTGGCTCACCAGCGAACATGTAGAACCACGGGCCAGACCGCTATGCGCTTACCTGGGTAATGGACCACATACACGTGGTACTGTGAGCCGAGCAACGGCATGCTGGATTGATATGCCTCCTTCTAGAGGCACGGGACTCCCACAATGTTTACTTTAAACCCGCCAGCCCCACGGATTGGCGGCAAACACTTAGTGATGTCACCACCCTGTCCCGTGGAGGCCAGGATGGGAGGAATATAAAAGAAGCATGGCAAACTCAAATGAAGTCTGGTTGACTAACCCCGAAGTGTGAATCTGTGAAATGCTCTGCCACAGAGGGTGGTAGAGGCAGATTCGCTGATTATGTTCAAAAGAGAGTTAGATAAGACTCTAGTGGGCAAAGGAGTTAAGGGTTATGGGGATAAGGCTGGAAAGGGCTACTGATGGTAGTGATCAGCCATGATCTGTAAAATGGCGGTGCTGGCTCGACGGGCTGAAGGGCCTACTCCAGCTCCTATTGTCTATTGATTATGAGTGTTGATTTGAAAGCTCTACCGAAGTACAGCTTCAATAAGTTGTGCCAGGAGAAGCAGAGCAGAAGTTAGGTAACCTGCCACAAGAGATTAAGCTGCTGATGCATCAAAATATTCCCACCATCTTGGATAGACCATACTGGAGCATGATAGAATACTTTCCACCTGCCTGGATGAGTGATTCCAGAAAGTTTACACCATGAAGATAAAAACAGCTCATTTAATGGGCATCTCATCCTTCACTAAATAGTCATATCATCCCTCGATGCAATGCTACTCCAATAGCATTTCACAACCTCTACAACTGTCACCATTAGGAAGAACAAGAGCAGCAGGCACACAAGAACACCACACTGCAGGCTGCCCATGTCACACAGGACCCTGACTGGAAAATGTTTCACTGTTTCTTCATCATTACTAGCTCCAAATCCTGAAGCAAAAGCTTTGTTGGAGTGCCTTAGGGTTATGGGGTAGGGAGGGTTTAGTACTTTTTAAGGAAGGGATATACAAGTCGGCACAACATAGAGGTCAAAGGGCCTGTACTGTGCTATATTGTTCTATAACCTTAACCAATAGTTCTGCACCAACATCAATGGCAATTAGGGCTGGAGCTAGAAATGCTGGTCTTGTCAACAGGTGCTTGCATCCTGAAAAATAAATTACAGAACCATTGGTATATGCTGGATTGTAATGATTATCAGTTCCAGCCAAATGCAAAATATATCCACTGTAAAAAGTAAAAGCATGTGGCATTCTGAGTAGATATATAGAATCTCAATATTTTAAAATTATGTGGTGGGATTTAAGATGACTTTAGCACCAACCCTCTTTTCAATCTTCTTCAGCATGATGCTGAACCAAGCCATGAAAGATCCCAACAATGAAGACGCTGTTTACATCCGGTACCGCACGGATGGCAGTCTCTTCAATCTGAGGCGCCTGCAAGCTCACACCAAGACACAAGAGAAACTTGTCCGTGAACTACTCTTTGCAGACGATGCCGCTTTAGTTGCCCATTCAGAGCCAGCTCTTCAGCGCTTGACGTCCTGCTTTGCGGAAACTGCCAAAGTGTTTGGCCTGGAAGTCAGCCTGAAGAAAACTGAGGTCCTTCATCAGCCAGCTCCCCACCATGACTACCAGCCCCCCTACATCTCCATCGGGCACACAAAACTCAAAACGGTCAACGAGTTTACCTATCTAGGCTGCACCATTTCATCAGATGCAAGGATCGACAATGAGATAGACAACAGACTCGCCAAGGCAAATAGCGCCTTTGGAAGACTACACAAAAGAGACTGGAAAAACACCCAACTGAAAAACCTCACAAAGATAAGCGTATACAGAGCCGTTGTCATACCCACACTCCTGTTCGGCTCCGAATCATGGGTCCTCTACCGGCATCACCTACGGCTCCTAGAACGCTTCCACCAGCGTTGTCTCCGCTCCATCCTCAACATCCATTGGAGCGCTTTCATCCCTAACGTCGAAGTACTCGAGATGGCAGAGGTCGACAGCATCGAGTCCACGCTGCTGAAGATCCAGCTGCGCTGGGTGGGTCACGTCTCCAGAATGGAGGACCATCGCCTTCCCAAGATCGTGTTATATGGCGAGCTCTCCACTGGCCACCGTGACAGAGGTGCACCAAAGAAAAGGTACAAGGACTGCCTAAAGAAATCTCTTGGTGCCTGCCACATTAACCCCCGCCAGTGGGCTGATCTCGCCTCAAACCGTGCATCTTGGCGCCTCACAGTTTGGTGGGCAGCAACCTCCTTTGAAGAAGACCGCAGAGCCCACCTCACTGACAAAAGGCAAAGGAGGAAAAACCCAACACCCAACCCCAACCAACCAATTTTCCCCTGCAGCCGCTGCAACCGTGTCTGCCTGTCCCGCATCGGACTTGTCAGCCACAAACGAGCCTGCAGCTGACGTGGACTTTTACCCCCTCCATAAATCTTCGTCCGCGAAGCCAAGCCAAAGAAGAAAGAACAAAGAGCAATGCAGTATTTTAATTTTTCAAATTATCTTGATTCTTATCAACTCCTAACTAGGAAAAGCTTCATTTGTTTTTTTTTGGCAAATACAAATACATTTTATTCATTAATGTAGTTTGTTGCTTCAGCAATTCTTCCTGTAGTTCTTCACCAAAATTAAAAAAAATTGTATATTAAGTAAAAATAAAACCAAAATATTGCAAAATTCCACATCTGAAATACTAAATTGTCACTTGCCTTTAGACAATGTTCATGACTTATGCAGGAAGAATACTACCTTTTTATTAAAAAAATATTTACCTTAAAGGACCAAAAATAAATTGGTTAATTGAAAGGCAATGTTTAGATTTCTGTTCACTGTATGGAATGCAGGAAATGGCGACAGTTGGAGATGTCTGAATTCAATGCAGGAAAAGGCTTCTGTTGAATGCTTGTTATCAGATTCTGGATTTAGATAAAATCTCCTATCCTTTACTAATCCTTTATAAAAATATAGTTAGTTTGTAAATATCCCATTTTCTTAGTGAACAAAATAAATAATACAATTGTTCATTCCCTCATCTATTCTTGAAATGTTGCTGCATGTAGGAAATTTGCATCAAGATTAGATATACAGCCACTCCCTCCATCCTATTAACATTTATTGTTACTTAGAAACCACCAGCTCTAAAAGAACTAATTGACAAATGTAGTGATCTCTTAATCAGTGAGACACAAGTGTTTTAAAAGATGCATTTGAATTTTTGTTCTAACACAAGGAAAGTAAAATCTTCATGCCCAAAATGAATCTGGTAACCTGGTACATTAATTCAAGGGAGAGAAAGCATCTCTTCTGGTTCATAGTTGTTGCTGACCTAAAGCTATGCCGTTGCTAACTAGCAGACGGTCCATCCCTGTTTCATTTATTATTGTATCATTGATTTCTTCTCAGGATTCAGGATTACTAGTTTTCACTCAAGTATTGTAGGTTCTGAAGTGGCTAATGAGGCCAATGCAGGAACTGCTCTCACTTCCAAAGATGTGGCGGGAGGGGGCTGGCAGCTGAGCATGTGGGTAACGTGCATTGTGGTACATGCCAGTGCTACATACATAGAGCTTCTGTGTGTTCTCAGTATCATCTTGAGTGCCCCTTCACCCTGAGCAGATAAACCAGAGGTTCTCAGAAATCAGTGGGAATGTTTCACATCATGAAGCTTCTCTGTCCATTAGAGCTTGAAGAAGAGTCTGATTTGGGAGTCTGGTGTTGGGCATGCAAATAATGTGATCAGCTAATGTGGTGAACTACAAGGGCTGGGTGTATTAGCCTGGGACAGACAAATCAAAAAGGCCCTATCCCATCAAAATTAACAAGGTCTTGAGAGCAAATTGCATCCCTGCAGAAGTGCTTCAGAGAGAAATCCACAATCTCCTCAGAATGATATACCAGGGAAGCTTGCATCGCAAACACAACAATCTTCCAGAAAAGAGGCAAGTCTGACTTAACTACAGAGTACTTCTCAATCATCTTCTCCCTTGTTTGTAAAGGTGCTCCCCGAATCATGATGTCGATTCTGTCATCTAGAGGTGTAGTGAACATGAGCTTCATGATATTACAACTCCCCAAAAATGCAGGGAGCAGTAGTAGCTACTAAATATACCCTTGATTTCACCGTAGCCTTTGATTCCATGAATTGGAATGGGACTGTGGCACACCCTCAAATTTGGGTCTCCCTAGAATTTGACATAATTTTGTGTTGCTCTGCAATCACGTGCAAGCTAATTTCCTTAAAGATTCCTGTCAAATGCTATATACGGTAAATACCCTACTTTTCTCACCTCATTGTTCACCTCACTTTCAATAAACTTTCTATGGGAGTAGAGCTAATCTTCAGAACTACTGGGAAACTGTTCAACCTGCAGCATTATATCCCACAACTAAAACCTCCTAAAGTTCAGTCGTGGAGCTGCGTTATTTCCATTGACTCTACCTGTCAGCCACGTTATCCTGCAAAGAATTCATTAATGTCTTCTTCAACCTTCAATTGCCTCATCGACTCTTCTCAAGAGTTAGTTAACAAATTATTGTTCAATAAATTATTTCCTGTAATCCTTTTCAATTTCCCCACACCAATTTAATTATCAAAAAAGCACTTCCAATGTACGATTTTGAATGTGATTTGAAGGGTGTTTAATAGATTAAGAATGCATGCTTCTGAACATCAGTGACATCATTCATAATGAATAACTGTCTCTTAAAAAAATCTACTCTAATTTCACAAGTTCACTTTATGAATTGTTCCCATCAGCAAAGGATTTCATTCCAGTTTTGAGTGGATTTCCTCATTTATCCTTTTCATAATAGTGTGCCCTCTTGTATAGTCATACATCATTTTTATGATTCATAAACCTCAGAGAGAATCTTACCCTAATACAAGTAGCAAATCCCAGCAAGTTGGAGGTCAATGCTTCAAAGTCATCAGGACTTTAACTTCCAGTTCTTCCTCACTCTATGACAGTCATGGCAATTTCAACAATCCTGCCCTGCTGAACTACTCTGAATCCAATTTCAGAGCACACTTGGAAACAATTTAACACAGTAAGTTCTGGATTTCTTCATTTGTGTGTGCTCATGCATGGACTCCAAATTCAGACATCTCCAACTGTCGCCATTTCCTGATGCAAAATCCACTAACAGCCACAGTTGTCTCATGACAGGAATTTGTTTTTCTTCGGTTTTGACAAACACACCAGCATCTTCATTCAAAACAAATAGCTCATTCATCAAAAATAGCATTACAGGCTACATTCAATGTATTTCTGGTGACATTTTATCCACATACATTCCAATTCGATGGAATAGCTCACAAATTGGAGCAACACTGCTTTGCACCCGCATTTCCCTTTCGGACAGGTTGTACCCATACTCTCAACGCACAGTTCAATTTTTAAAAATGTTACGACATCAAGGAAGGCCCCCTCTCTCCCTGAAGACCAGCCACCCTGTATAGCCATGGTTGAGCTGAGGATGATTATATCCAGGGCAACCTACACATTTAAAAAAAAAATCAGGACCAGAGAAAATACCTGGTTGGGTGCTGAAGGACTATGCAATCCAGCTGATGGAGGACCTATGGACATCTTTATAAGTCACTGCAGCAGTCCACTGACCCCATAGGATTTAAGGCAGCCCTCTATCTGCCAAGTGGTACTGACCTCATCAATCATGAAGTGCTTTGTGCAACTGGTAATAGAATGCATCAAATCCCACCTTACAGTGGCATTGGAACTGCTGCAGTTTGCTTACAATCCAAACTGGTCCACAGTTTTGACCCTTCACTCTATCTTGTCCCATCTAGAGAATGATATGCCATTGACTTCCACTTGGTGTTCAACATGATCATTCCTCAGAGGCTGGCGGATATACCATCCTTGCAGGACTCAACACCACTCGCGGCAATTAGATCTTTGACTTCTTGATTGAAAGACCCACCAGTCCGGGTTGGCAGTAAAATCTCAAGAGTCATCAAACTGAGCTCTGGCATCCTCAGGGCTGTGTGTTTAACCCACTGATATTCATGCTACTGACTCACAACTGCATTGTCAGATTCAGTTCAAACAGAACCATCAAGTTCGCAGATGATCATACAGTAGTTAGCCTCCTTGGCAACAAAGGTGAGTTGCCTTACAGAGTGGAGGGTGAAAGGCTCATCAAATGGTGCAAGAACAAACCAAGTTACAACACTAACAAGACAAAAGAGATGACTGTGGACCTCAGAAGGATGAAGGCCGACCATTCACCACTGCAGATCAGTGGCTTCATCATGAATAGAGTTGAGAGCACAAAGTTCCTTGCTATGCATATAATGGAAGGACTATCCTGGACTTACAACACCTCAATAGACAGGAAGGCACAGAAGCACCTACAATTCCTGAGGAGGGAAAGGGTACTGGTCCCATTTGACCACATTTTGCAGGAGCACAACTGAACATGTCCTGTCTGGCTGCATCATTGTGTGGTACGGTAGCTGCAAAGCATTGGGCCAGAAGTCAACATAGAGAATCATTAAAATGGTCGAGAAGATCACTGGGGCCTCCCTTTCTTCTATTGATGACATTCACTTAAATAGTTGCTTAAATAGGGCTCAAAGAATTTTTGAGGATCCCAACTATCCAGCACACAGTTACCCACTACCATCAGAGAGAAGGTACAGGAACATCAAAATCAGTACTGCCCAGTTACAGCTTCTTCCCGCAGCCTGCGAGATTGAAGAACAGAATCCTGCAACTGATTAAGTCAACCCAAAACATATTTTAAATTATGTACATTTGTGATAATTGTGTTGTGCATTGTGTGTGTATGGACCATGGTCCAGAGAAACATTGTTTTGTCTCATAGTATACGTTAACAAACTTGAACTTGATCTCTGCAATCTCTTTATTTTGCATTAAAGTCTTACAAATAGCCCTGAATAAAACAGCTATAAAAAACCAAACCCTAACAGCTAAAGGAAAACATAAAAAGTTAATATATTTGTTGTTTATAAAAAAGACCAATTTCCCTTATTGCAAGTAACCACAATTGTGTAACTCCAGTAAATATTGCCCAGTGGCAATACTGAGCTCCCCCATGTGGCAAAGATTTGACCAAACTCATCATACACAATTAAAAGAAAATTAAAGAACTGTAGATATTGGAAATCTGAAGTAAAAAACAAAATAAATGCTAGAAATACCCATGTGAGGCAGAAGTTTGGGAAATAAAAATAATTTTAGTTCAGGTCTAAGACAAATTTTGAGAAAAGATCTTGGACCTGAAATATTAACTCTAGTTTACGCACGATAAGCCATAAATGAGGGAAGAAAAAAAAAGACTACTCAACTGCCTAATTCCTTTTTCATCATTCTGTCCTCATTCTTTTATGAGTAAAACCCCACAGAAATGCTGGAGGAACTCAGCTGGTCTTGGAGCATCTATAGGAGGTAAAGATATATTAACGATGTTTCAGGCCTGAGCCCTTCTTCAATGAATAAGCAAAGAACAGGAAGGGTCAAGAGAAAAGAGACTGAAGACTGACCAGGGAAGAGTCCAGGCCAACAAAAGGTGTTCAATGGCTATGATAAGAGGAGAGGTGAATGTTGTGTATAACCCCACCCTGCTGTCCAATATGTCATCTGTGTTTCAGTAGCCACGTTAGTCTGATGGTATTAAAGAATCAGAAAAGCACCACATCACCAAGTCCTATTTGTGTAAGTGCATACACAACAGTGGCGACGAGGAATGAAACGTACACGTGCTCCATACACCAACCAGGAGAAGAAGGAAGCAAAGGGATAAGGTAAAAAGTGACTACCTAACAAGCTCCACAAGTTCCCGCCAAAAGATTAAAGTGAAAGCGTGCCAAGATGGTGGAGGGAAAGTTTGGAGAATTCAGCAAAGCAGATGAAAGTTGGGGTAATTATGTAGAATGGTTTAACCACTACTGAATAGCCCATAATATTAATGAAGCCCTGGTAAACTGAAAACGTGCCCTCTTCCTCAGTATATTGGGCAGCAGATCATTTGATCTCCTTAAAACCTTGCTGGCCCTGGAGGTCCCAGGGATGAAGACATACATCGAGTTATGCACTACACTGGGGAACCACTTAAGCCCCAGACCACCAGTTATGGCAGAAAGGCAATGATTCTATGAAAGGAAACAAATGCCAGGGGAGGCAGTAAGTGAATACCTGGCAGCGTTGCGTAAACTGTCCGAGCACTGTCACTTCGAGCAGTTTCTGACCCAAGCACTTTGAGTCAGATTGGTGATGGGGTTGGCAGATCACCAAGCAAAGCAAAAATTACTGGCAAGAGACAACAAAGCAACTCTTGAGATCACTTATAGAACTCCCTGCAGCTTGGAAATGGCAGACAAAAATTTGGATGTGGGCCAACAAGACCTTCTAGTTGGGAGGTTTTTCCGCCAACAGTGCTTCTGTTGCAGAAAGTACAACCATCGCCCAGAAAACTGTTCTTTCAAAAATTCCAGATGCCATCACTGCAGTAAAAAGGGACACATCAAAGCAAAATGCCCATTGAAAGAAACAGTAAAATGCAGCTAGACTCAAAATGCTCATAACCACCCAGCTGCGGTCAGAACACTAGCAGGGAGAGAGAACAATCCTGACAATGACCATGGCAACAGCTCTGAAGAGGACAAAACAACAGCTGAAGTCCTACATATCCAAAAGATAAACAAAATAAACACAGTGATTTATATTCAACTGAAAATAAACAAGAAACCTCTGAAAATGGAGCTCGATACAGGGGCTGAAGTGGCTCTAATGCCATTACATTTAAAGCGACGCTTGCTACTACACCTTCCGATGAAAACAACTGGAGTTGCACAGATCTGTTACTGGAGACAAAATCAAATTGTTTGGAAAATGTACAGTCAAGGTACAATACCAGCAACAACAACCAAAAACACTATCTCTCTACATTGTAGATACCCAGGGACCAGCACTTTTCAGAAGAAACTGGCTACAACACATTCCCCTAGACTAGCTGGAGATCAGTTCAACACTGACTTTAAACCATGAAGACAACACCCAGCCAGAACTCAACCAGATCCTCAGTGACCACGCTGTGATCTTCCAACAATGGTTGGGAAAAAACAAAGGGGTTAAAGCCAAACTGCAATTAAAAAAAGAATGTGGAACCAAAGTTCATCAAAGCCAGGACAGTCCCATTTACAATGAAAGCAAACATTGAAGCAGATTTAAATAGATTAAAAGATGAAGGTGAAGCGGCAGCTACACTACTAATGTCTTCTCTTCTTTGGCTTGGCTTCGCGGATGAAGATTTATGGAGGGGGTAAATGTCCACGTCAGCTGCAGGCTCGTTTGTGGCTGACAAGTCCGATGCGGGACAGGCAGACACGGTTGCAGCGGTTGCAGGGGAAAATTGGTTGTTTGGGGTTGGGTGTTGGGTTTTTCCTCCTTTGCCTTTTGTCAGTGAGGTGGGCTCTGCGGTCTTCTTCAAAGGAGGTTGCTGCCCGCCGAACTGTGAGGCGCCAAGATGCACGGTTTGAGGCGATATCAGCCCACTGGTGGTGGTCAATGTGGCAGGCACCAAGAGATTTCTTTAGGCAGTCCTTGTACCTTTTCTTTGGTGCACCTCTGTCACGGTGGCCAGTGGAGAGCTTGCCATAGAACACGATCTTGGGAAGGCGATGGTCCTCCATTCTGGAGACGTGACCCACCCAGTGCAGCTGGATCTTCAGCAGCGTGGACTCGATGCTGTCTACCTCTGCCATCTCGAGTACTTCGACGTTAGGGATGAAAGCGCTCCAATGAATGTTGAGGATGGAGCGGAGACAACGCTGGTGGAAGCGTTCTAGGAGCCGTAGGTGATGCCGGTAGAGGACCCATGATTCGGAGCCGAACAGGAGTGTGGGTACGACAACGGCTCTGTATACGCTTATCTTTGTGAGGTTTTTCAGTTGGTTGTTTTTCAAGACTCTTTTGTGTAGTCTTCCAAAGGCGCTATTTGCCTTGACGAGTCTGTTGTCTATCTCGTTGTCGATCCTTGCATCTGATGAAATGGTGCAGCCGAGGTAGGTAAACTGGTTGACCGTTTTGAGTTTTATGTGCCCGATGGAGATGTGGGGGGGCTGGTAGTCATGGTGGGGAGCTGGCTGATGGAGGACCTCAGTTTTCTTCAGGCTGACTTCCAGGCCAAACATTTTGGCAGTTTCCGCAAAACAGGACGTCAAGCGCTGAAGAGCTGGCTCTGAATGGGCAACTAAAGTGGCATCATCTGCAAAGAGTAGTTCACGGACAAGTTTCTCTTGTGTCTTGGTGTGAGCTTGCAGGCGCCTCAGATTGAAGAGACTGCCATCCGTGCCGTACCGGATGTAAACAGCGTCTTCATTGTTGAGGTCTTTCATGGCTTGGTTCAGCATCATGCTGAAGAAGATTGAAAAGAGGGTTGGAGCGAGAACGCAGCCTTGCTTCACGCCATTGTTAATGGAGAAGGGTTCAGAGAGCTCATTGCTGTATCTGACCCGACCTTGTTGGTTTTCGTGCAGTTGGATAACCATGTTGAGGAACTTTGGGGGGCATCCGATGTGCTCTAGTATTTGCCAAAGCCCTTTCCTGCTCACGGTGTCGAAGGCTTTGGTGAGGTCAACAAAGGTGATGTAGAGTCCTTTGTTTTGTTTTCTGCACTTTTCTTGGAGCTGTCTGAGGGCAAAGACCATGTCAGTAGTTCCTCTGTTTGCGCGAAAGCCGCACTGTGATTCTAGGAGAATATTCTCAGCGACACTAGGTATTATTCTATTTAGGAGAATCCTAGTGAAGATTTTGCCTGCAATGGAGAGCAGCGTGATTCCCCTGTAGTTTGAGCAGTCTGATTTCTCGCCTTTGTTTTTGTACAGGGTGATGATGGTGGCATCACGAAGGTCCTGAGGCAGTTTTCCTTGGTCCCAACAAAGCTTGAAAAACTCATGCAGTTTGACATGCAGAGTTTTGCCGCCAGCCCTCCAGACCTCTGGGGGGATTCCATCCATACCTGCTGCTTTGCCACTTTTCAGTTGTTCGATTGCCTTATATGTCTCATCCTGGGTGAGGACCTCATCCAGCTCTAGCCTTAGGGGCTGTTGAGGGAGCTGGAGCAGGGCGGAATCTTGGACTGAGCGGTTGGCACTGAAAAGAGATTGGAAGTGTTCTGACGATCGGTTGAGGATGGAGATCTTGTCGCTGAGGAGGACTTTGCCGTCTGAGCTGCGCAGCGGGCTTTGGACTTGGGGTGAGGGGCCGTACACAGCCTTTAGAGCCTCGTAAAAACCCCTGAAGTCGCCAATGTCCGCGCTGAGCTGGGTTCGCTTGGCGAGGCTAGTCCACCACTCATTTTGGATATCCCGGAGTTTGCGCTGATGATGGCTGCATGTGCAACGGAAGGCTTGTTTCTTCTCTGGACAGGACGGCTTTGTAAGGTGAGCCTGGTGGGCAGCTCGCTTCTTTGCCAGCAGCTCCTGGATTTCCTGGCTGTTATCGTCGAACCAGTCCTTGTTTTTGCTGGAGGAGAAGCCCAGTACCTCTTCAGTGGATTGCAGTATGGTAGTCTTCAGCTGATCCCAGAGGGTTTCAGGGGATGGGTCCATGAGGCGGATTGCATCGTCGAGCTTTGCTTTGAGGTTTGCCTGGAAGTTTCCTCTCACTTTGTCTGACTACTAATGTAAGAACACACAAATAGATGGGTTGAGCTCAGTGAGCAGAATTGATTTATTTCAGGCTGCTGGGGTGGACTTGTACTCCCAGCCCAGACCAGGCTGAGAAACGCGCTGGCGGGCGCTGATGTCACCCAGGAGTCATGTGGTCCCCCAGCGCAGTCTTCTGAGTCCTGTGCTGAGAAGAGGAAACCCCCGACGGTGTCAATTTGGACGGCTGCCTCGCCATGTGGATTACAAGTGGGGCCGGTTCGCCTGCCTAGTGGTGTGCCGCCACACAGCCCCCCCAAAACCGGTGCCAATGTCCTTTTTAGCTGGGCGGCCTCGCTTCTTGCACTGGGCCACAATCACTGGTTCGGTGGGGTCGAGGTGCGCTGGCTTCAGCCTGTCCACAGTAAACAATTCCCGCCTGCCGCCGATGTCCAGCATGAACGTAAACCCTGAATGCTGGACAACCTTGTATGACCCCTCGTAAGGTCTCTGCAGAGGTGCCGTGGACGGGCCCCACCGAATAAAAACGTACTATGCAGAAAGCAGCTCGCTGGGGACGTGAGATGGCCATGTGCCGTATCTGGGTGGCGGTAGGAAGGAGTCCAAGTGGGCCCGGAGGTGGGGAAGCAGCTTGTGTGGCGACCTCTGGGGGTTGTGAGGCGCGTTGATGAACTCACCAGGAAGTGCCAGCGGTGTGCCGTAGACCAGCTCAGCTGATGACGCCTGCATATCCTCCTTGGGCGTGGAGCGGATGCCCAGGAGCACCCAAGGCAGTTAGTTCACCCAGTCAGAACCGGTGAGGTGGGCCATAAGTGCCGAATTAAGGTGGCGGTGCAGATGCTCGACCAGCCCATTGGCCTGTGGGTGATAGGCCATGGTGCGGTGTACCTCGATCCCCAACCTGTGGAGTGCAGAGGTGAACTGGGTGCCCTGATCGCTGGTGAGGTGATTCGGAACACTGAACTGGGCGACCCAACAGCGTAACAGCGCTCGGGAGAAGGAGTCCATGGAGGTGTCCGGCATCGGGATTGCCTCGGGCCAACGAGTGGTGCGGACCACCACCGTGAATAGGTAACGGTTGCCGCAGGAAACGGGTAAGGGCCCGACTATGTCCACGTGAATGTGGCTGAACCGTTCCCGGACATGCTCGAACTCTTGCACAGGCGCCCTGGTGTGCCTGTGTACCCTTGGACATTTGGCAATGGGTGCATGTTCTGGCCCAGCCTGCGATCCGCTTCCGCAACCCGTGCTAGACAAACCACTCTGCCACCATCTGGACCATGGACCTGATGGATGGGTGCGAAATGTCATGGATGTGATGGAAGACTTGCCTGTGCCACTGCTGGGGAAACCACTGGCCGTGGGGTGCCCATAGAGACATCGCACAGGACAGTGCTTCCGCCGCTCGGAGTTGGGAGGTCTCAGAACTGCAGGCCCGTGATGGCAGTCCTGAAGGCTTGCATCTCCTCATCGGACTTCTGGTCCCGGGCGAGCTGGTCAAAGTTGAGGCCAGGCATCAGCGCGCAGATGGCATGTCGCGAGAGTGCATCGGCAACCACGTTGTCCTTTCCCGTCTTGTGCCGAATATCGGTGGTAAACTCTGACACGAAGGAGAGGTGAGGCTGCTGGCGGGCCAACCAGGGGTCCTTCGCCATCGCGAGTGCTTGGGTGAGGGGTTTGTGGTCAGTGAAGATGATAAAAGTCCTCCCCTCCAAGAAATAGCGGAAATGCCGCACCACCAGGTACATGGCCAGTAACTCACGGTCAATAGCACTATACTTGCGCTCTGGTGGGCGGAGAAGCCGGCTGAAGAATGCCAGCGGTTTCCATTGTCCATTCATCTGCTGCTCCAGGACGGCGCTGACGGCTGTGGCAGAGGCATCGACAGAGAGCGCCATATGCAGGTCGGTGTGTGGGTAGGCAAGCATGGTAGCCTTCGCGAGGGCGTCCTCGAATGCACTCCAGGCCTCTGGGGTCCAGGTGAGCGATTTGTGCTTGGCTGTGATGAGGGCGAATAGCGGCTTCATGATGCACGCAGCTCCCAGGGATGAATCGGTTGTAGAAGTTGACCATACCCACGAACTCCTGCAGCCCCTTGAGATTGTCCGGACATGGGAACTCCTTGATAGCGGCAACCTTCGTAGCGGCGAGCGTGGCTCCCTCGGCCGTGATGGTATGGCCTAGGAACTGCATGGACTCTTTCCCAAACTGGCACTTGGCTGGGTTGATGATGAGGCTGAAGTCGGCCAGCCGTGAGAAGAGGGTGTGCAGGTGGGCCTTGTGTTGCATCTGATCCCTGCTGGCATCGAGGATGTTGTCTAAGTAAATGAAGACTAAGTCCAGGTCCCTGCCCACTGAGTCCATGAGGTGCTGGAAGATCTGAGCGGCATTCTTGAGCCCAAATGGCATGCAAAGGAATTCGAACAAGCCAAAGTGGATGATGATGGCTGTCTTGGGTATGTCCTCAGGGTGCACTGGGAATCTGGTGATATTCGCACATCGGGTCAACATTGGAGAAAACCCTTGCACCATGCAGGTTGGCCGTAAAGTCCTGTATGTGAGGGATGGGGTAACGGTCAGGAACTGGTGCCTCGTTGAGCTGTCGATAGTCTCTGCAGGGTGCGCCAAGGCTTTCGGGACAAGGCGGAGCAGCGAGGCCCATGGGCTGTCAGACCACCGAATGCTCCAACAGATGCAAAAACTCCTCCTTCGCTACCTGGAGCTTGTCAGGCGGGAGCCGGCATGCCTTGGCGTGAACCGGTGGGCCCTGGGTGTGGATGTGGTGGAACACCCCGTGGTGTGGTGAGGCAGTGGAGAACTGTGGCTTAAGGAGGGTTGGAAACTCGACCAGGATTCACTGGAACTCATCTCTGGGCGTGCTGATCGTGGTCACCTGTGGCTGCTCTGTGCAAGAGGCATCAAGGCAAACGGCCTGGAAAGTACTGGCATCCACCAGGTGCTTACCCCGAATGTCTACCAGAAGCCTGTAGGTGAGGAGGAAGTCGGCACCCAGGACGGTGGTCGGAGGGGATGTGATGGTGAACCTCCACGAGAACTTTCGTCGGCCGATCTGGAAGTGGACTGTCTTGTCTCCATACGTCCGGATCTCTGTTGCATTGACCGCAAGGAGGGGAGGTCCTCGAAGTCGATTCCTGGACTCTATGGCCGGGATGACGCTGATCTGGGCCCCATTGTCGACGAGGAACCACCGGCCGCTGACTGAGTCCCACAGGTAGAGGAGGCAGTGTCCTTGGCCAGCCGCCGCAGCCATTAACAGCGGCCGGCCTGATCATTTCCCTGGAACGAGCAGAACTGACGACCCTTCCGAGCCTTGGCTCTCCAGCGCTGGTGGTAGAAGCAGAGGCCTGGAGCGGATGACGTGCCCCTGGTTATGCTCTTGGTGGCCCCTGTAGGGGCCAAATGCTCTACCGCAGCACTAGGGGTGGGCTTGGTGTGGTCACGCCCGTGCCTCATGACCTGCTGGACTGCCGAGCCCTCCGGGAATCGCTCGAGCCATAGATCTTGGGCCTTCTGAGCAACCTTCCTCGGGCCAGTAATGGCCAAATGGCCAGATGTCCTCAGGCAGATGATCAAGGAAAATGCTCTCGAAGAATGGGCAGTTGGTGTGATCACCCATGAACTACTTCAAGCACTAAATGGAAGGCAAAATTTCACAAAACTAGATTTGTCACAGGCATACCAACAAATAGAGTTGGATAAGGAATCAAGACAGTATGTGACAATAAATTCTCACCTGGGACTGTTCACCTGTACACACGTAGGCCATATGGCATTTCAGCAACACCTGCAATTTTATAAGCTGCAACAGACAAATTACTACACGGAACACCAGTGAATGTTACCTTGATGATATTATCATCACAGGCCGAAATGACAGAAATCCTTGAAAAGCTCCTAAGCAGACTACAACAGGCCAATGTACGATTTGAATAGGATAAATGTGTCTTCATGCTGCCCTCAGTGACATACTTGGGATTTACAATTGACAAGGAGGGGGTACGAATGGATCCGGCGGCCACAGAAGCCGTTCACAAAGCTCCATCTCCAACCAACAAGTTGGAATTAGTCTTTTCTCGAGCTTATCAATCACTACCGGAAACATATCCCTGACATGTCTAAACTATGCAGATCCTTAAGCCGCTAACTGAAGAAAGATCAAAAATGGCCCTGTGATACGGAAACTGAAACCACAGTTGGTCGACTAAAAGAAATATTAACTTCAACAGACGCGTCCACTACAACCCAAACAAGGAAGTGGCTCTAGCCGTTGATGCTTCATCAGTAGGACTGGGAGCAGTATTATCCCAAATCACAGAGAAGGGTGAGCAACCAGTGGTGTGTGCTTCGCAGACATTAACTGCAAGTGAACGCAATTACACACAACTGGTAAAGGAAGGAGTAGCAATAATATTTGTGTAAAAAGATTTCACCAATATCTCGACGGAAGAATTTTCCCTGACAACACACCTCTAAGTTTGATTCTGGGCCCCCACAAAGGAATACCAATATTAGCTGCAGCCAGAATTCAAAGATGGGCCATGCTACTAGCCGCATACAACTCCGAGGTAAAACATAAACTGGGAACACTCAACAGCCATCTGGATGCCTTCTCATGCTTACCACTACCCAAAACAGAACAAAAAGAAGAAATTATTAAATGGACTGCAGAAGCAGCAGCTATCAACCAAGAACCAATACAACAACTGCCCATTAGAGCCCAGATGATCAGCAAAGAAACCCAAAAGGAGGCAACATTAATGTCCAGTAGTGTCGCATATGAAAAACAACAAAACCAATTCTACAATTGAACTTCTACGGGCCACGTTTGCCACATACGGATTACCTCATGAATTGGTCACGAACAATGGACCCCAGTTTACATCAGAACCTTTCAAGAAATTTATGTGCGACAACAATATCAGACCTATTTTGTCGGCACCCTATCACCCAAGTCCTAAAGGATCGACAGAATACTTTGTGCAAACATTCAAAAAGGCAATGAAAACCAGAAAAATCCTAAATGCCTCCTGAACTCTCAGAATTGCAGATTTCCTATTGGGGTACAGAAACACACCACCTTCTACCATAAAACTCACCCTAGCAGAATTGATGTTTGGCTGCAACCTGCAGACGAGGCTATCCACAGTTCACCTTGATCTGGGCCTCCATTTAGAAAAATCCACATCACCACAAACTTCACCAAAACACTGGAGGTGGGTGAGAGAGTACTGGTACAAGATTACAGACAAAATAAAGACCCATGGGTGGTAGGTGTGATCCTACAAAAGTTGAGCCCCTACTCATACTCTGTTATACTGGGAGACAGACTGTGGATATGACACATTGGTATCAGACAATGGCATCAAAGTCCACAAACTACCTCATGACCCATAGGAGGTAGAACCAGACCTGCCACAGTGTTCCAGTCTGCATCCAGTCTCTCCAATAGAGGAGACCACAATGAGAGTAATGGATGCAGTAAATGACTCCTGAAGATTCACAAGTGAAATGTTGCTCCACTTGGAAGGACCATTTGGGGCCCCAAATGGAAGTGAGGGAGAAGGTGTGGGCACAAGTGGTGCATCTCCTGCAGTCATAAGGGGTAGGTGCCAAGGGAGGGAGGAGTGGAGGGAGGGAGCACTCCCTGCAGAAGGCAGAGAGGAGAGGAGAACATGTGCATAGTTGTGGTATCACATAGTAGGTGGCAGAAATAGTGGAGGAGAATATATTTAGTGCTGACATTTATTAGGCCAGAGGCATTGTGTTTTGAGCCCAGAGGACCCCAAAACTCAGCAGCAATAGAAATTCACCAAGACAATGGTTACTTAAACAAAAGTTGCTTTTAATTTTCTTTAAACATACTAACAAGATCAATCTCAACTTATCCGCCTTCTAATTCTAACTAAGTGCACATGTAATGTGTACATGTTCAAGAAAGTTCTCTGTTTCACTGTCCAATCATTCACTTTTCACTTCTCCATAGAATTCAACATTTTTAATTTCCACCAAGCTCTGGTGCTTAAAGTTAAATGGTTACCGCTCAGGAAGGTTATCGTTGGTGTAAGATAGAAATTTGTTGCTCATGGAGGAAATCAGTTTGTGTGTCCAATCAGTCACTTCAATGTCTTGCTGAAGAAACTTGTCCCATCATGGGTTTTCCAAATGATATCCCCATCTTCCAGGTCACCACAGAGTTCCTCTTGTTTCCCTTATTTCAGGGGAAACACTCTAGCCAGCCATTTCCAATTGTAAGGACAACAAGGGTTTTCAACAGGCTGAACTCTGAACTCACAACCTGTCTTCATAATGGGGTTTTTCTTCAAGCCTGCCAGCTTGCCATTTTGCAGCCTCAACTGCTACTATAGAACTGACTTCTCACTCGCTCTCCAAAAGAGAAATTACCTGCGTTTTTCCTCTGCTTGTAAAATCCATACGACTTCTTACAGGGCTCCAAACACAATCTTTGAAAGATCATATCAGCATCTGAACCTGGACTTTATTCCATTTGCACCTCCTTGTGAAGTTCTTTCCAAAGCAGCTCCATTGTCTCTGCAAAGTCACTGGTGACACAATGTCTCACCTCAGCAAAACTCTTGCATCTTAAATGAAATGTCTTTTGTGAAGTGTTACTCTGTGGTGTAACCTAAACACCCACAATCTCTCTCTTTTAAAAGACATATTTTACCCATAACTATTCTAACATACCACGTAACACTCTCCCCAACAAAGTAATTTTAATTCTAGAGTTAAAATTCTGTTATAACTAAACCGACTTTACAATCAATAGTGATAATACACATGATAGAACACGATGCCACACAGTGCAACAATGTGTCCCAATCTTGAGTTTATATTTTTACATGCTCATTTTTAACATCTAGACAATCTGCTATTACATTATTTGTACCTTTGATATGATTAATTTGCAGATTACATTCTTGTAATATTAAAGTCCAGTTTAACAATCTTCTGTTTTTATTCTTCATTTTATTCAAAATCATCAGAGGATTGTGGTCAGTAACTATCACAACTAGTTCATGAGTGGTTACCCAGATACACATCAAAATTCTGCAGAGCAAGTATTATAGACAACAGTTCCTTCTCAAAAGTATTATAGACAACAGTTCCTTCTCAAATGGAATAGTTCCTTTGATGAACATTGAATTTTTTCAAAAAGTAGGTAACTGATGGTCAATTTCATCCTGTTTCTGTAACAAAACTGCTCCTGTTTCCCCCTCACTGGCATCCACTGCTAAATAAAATGGTCTGTCAAAATCATGAGATTTTTTTTAAACAGGGTAAATGGCATAGCATCTCTTTCAAATTTTCTAAAGCTCTCTGACAAAATTTCGTCCACACAAATTTCTCCCCCTTCAAACGTTAAATGTTTAGGTTAAAGGAAGAGCAACTTCCACAAAATTTCTTATAATATTCCTGCCATTCCTAAAAACCTTCTCACCGCTTTCTTGCCATCGGGAATAGGAAATTCAGAAATTGCATGAACTTTAGCCTGATTAGGTGCAACTTTTCCATGACCATTTACATGTCCTAAGTATGTCACAGTAGCATGTCCAAATTCACTTTTAGCTAAATTGACAGTTAAGTTTGCTTTGGATAATCTTGCGAACAATATTCCCTCAGATGTTCTTCTCATGTGTCACTTTTTGTGACAAGTCATCATCAATACAAGCATCTGTATGTGTCAAACCTCTGATTACCAAATTTATCATCCTTTGGAATGTTGCAGATGGTGTCACAAATTCAGAAATATCCCTTCCACCTAAGTAAGAAATTTTATTTTCCCAATTTCATCAATACAATCATCAATTCTAGGAATAGGATAAATATTCATTTTAGTTACTGAATTAACCTTCCTGTAATCTGTACAGAACCTAATATTTCCATCTGTTTTAGGTACCAGAACAAAAGGAGAACTCCAATCTGAGTTGGAAGGTGTAATAATATCATTTTTCAACATGTATTCCACTTCCTGATCCATGATTTTACTCTTCTGAATGCTTATTCTATAGGGTGTTGTTTTATGGGACTTGCTTCTCCCATATCCACATCATGACAAACCACTGATGTCCCTTTTGGCACATCAGGAAACAAATTAGCATATTTCAAAAGCAGCTGCTTCAACTGCTTCTGTTCTTGTGATTTAAGATGGCCTAACTTTTCCTTCAGATTTTCCAAAATTGTTGAGTTAGATAGGTGCACAGGAACTATGGTTTCTTTAAGGTTACCCTCACAAGATTCTGTTTCAATGATCTTATGATCAATAACTTCCTCAACCCTGTCAACAACTAACACCTCTGATACAGACTATTCTCCACTACCTTTATCATCATAACAAGGTTTCAACTTATTAATAATAAAAACCTGAGTTTTGGTGTTTATCACATAGTTAACATCATTCAGTTTTGATCTCACTTCATATGGTCCAGAAAATGTTGTTCTAATAGGATTATCATGTGTTGGGAACAAAATTAACACTTTACTTCCTGTCTTAAAATTCCTCAACTTGAGCTTTCCTGTCAAATAATCGCTTCATTTTACTGAGCCATTGTTAAATTATCTTGAGCCAAAGACCACACTTTTTGTAACTGATCTTTAAATTTAGAAACATGATCCAGCAAGTCCAAATGTACATCCTTATTGACCCATTGTTCTTTTAACATTAAAGGTCCTCTAACCTGACGTTCATACACAATTTCAAAAGGGCTGAAACCTAATGAATCTTTCAAAGACTCTTTTGCTGCAAATAACAGTAAATGAACACCTTCATCCCAATCTTTCCCATTCTCCAGACAATAAATCCTCATCATATTTTTAACAGTAGAATGAAATCTTTCCAAAGCTCCCCGAGTTTCAGGATGGTACGCAGATGAAGTGATCTGTTTAATTCCCATCTCATAAACCAACTGCTGAAACAACTCAGACTTGAAGTTAGTTCCTTGATCACTCTGGATCTCTTTAGGCAACCCAAAAACTGAAAATTTTTCCAAAGCTATTAAACCACTGCTTTTGCTTTCATATTCCTCAATGGTAATAGCTTCTGGAAATCTGGATGCCGTACACACAATTGTTAACAAGTACTGATTCCTAGCTTTTGTTTTAGGCAGGGGACCCACACAATCCATAATAAACCTAGTGAAAGGTTCTCCAACAGGAATAGGTCGCAAGAGAGCTACTGGCAGATTCTGGTTAGGTTTCCCCAGAACCTGACAAAGATAACATGTCTGCCACCAATTTACAACATCCTTCCTCAAACCAGGGTAGAAAAATAGTTTCAAAATCTTATTCATGGTTTTCATTACACCAAGATGGCCACCCAAACCTGTACTGTGGGCTAGATTTTAAATTTCATTCCGGTAAATTCTAGGACCTCTGACCACCTGATGAATAACCGCCCACTCTTCATTTGCAGATGTGACTACCGCCACTGTCATCAAGTCCTTGCATAACCTTTTCATCCTCTTCAGGTATCCAAGTTACATTCACAGTGACCAGGGGGGGGGAGTCTTCATTTATGAGCGAGGAGTTGTGCCAATACCTGCTGGCCAAAGGCAGCCACAAGTAGGACCACCAGCTATAACCCCTGAGGAAATGGCCAGGTGGAAAGGGAGAACAGCATAATTTGGAGGGCAGTCTTCCTGGCCCTCATGTCAAAAAGGCTGCCCATCTCCCAGTGGCAAGAGGTCCTATCAGAGGTACTTCATGCCACCAGGTCCCTCTGTACAGTGAGAAATCTTTCCCCAGGAGATTGGTGTCTGGAACAACACTGCCTGTCTGGCTGATGACCCCAGACCTGTGCTACTCCAGAGATACACCAGAACCCACAAGGCAGACACCCTGGTTGAGAAGGTCCACCTCCTCCATGCAAACCCCCAGTGTGCCAGGATTGGCAAAGGGACACTGTCTCTGTCCAGGACCTTGCTTATCTGGAGGCCCTGCAACTGAAGCACTCGATGAACCAATCAGCACACCACCCCCCCCCTTCCTGACAACTAGCAGAGACACAGCCCATCATCAGCACCGCCCTAATCTCAACCCACACCCCCTACTCTGAACCAGCCCCAACTGATTCTGTTCAGCCATCTGAATCACAGCTGATCACACAGAGCACTGCCCAGGAGTCTACAGCCGGCACTGCAATGGTCAGTTCAACAGACAAAACCACCAGACAGGCTGAACCTGTATATAGATTCTGAATGGACTCAACACTTCACCCCACCAAACTTTATTTCAAAAGGGGTGAATGTGGTGGAAAACTGTATTGCAGTCATTGCACTGGTTGGCTTGCACTGGTACTGTGAGTTTATAGTTAGTAAAGTCTGTCGGGTCTAATTGATAGCACTACACCAAGTCAATTGGATCTTAAAGGTCTGAGAAAATGTGTGGTTCTGCATCCAATACCTTGAGTCCAACGGTAACCACCGATTCAGAGGCAAGATTGCTATCATCTAGATCAGTGGTTCCCAAACCTTTTCAGGCTGCCACTCCCTTGGCCTCCAGGACATATCCCATACAACAGCACTGGGGGGAGGGAGTGTTAGCGGCAAAGTTGAGCAGGGGTTTAGGTGGTGGCGCTGAGCAGGGTGAGGAAGGTAGATGACGGCACTGAGCAGGGTAGATGGTGGCGCTGAGCACAGGGGCGGCTGTGGTGGCACAGAGCGTAGGGGTAGTGACACTACTACAACATGGAGGACACCAAGACTAGCTCCTTGCCACCATTTATTTTGCTCACTACTGCCACCTCCTTTTCCCTTACCACCACCTTAGATCTTTCTACCCCCCACTTTGGGAATCACTAATCTAGATAAAACTGACACACATTTATTGTTAATTTAATCCATTTACATTCCTTGTATGTTTGATGTTAATCTATTTCATGATTAGATATTACAAGAACTTAGAAGTATATTTTTCTGCATCATCTACCTATCCCAATTATAACTAGGTGATTTTCAGAACACTGCAGCAATTTCACAATACAACTCTTACAGTATATCTTGATATTATTGCATACTCTATATTCAAATACAGATAATAAATGTGAATCAGCACTTATGTAAATTCTTGTATCTCATTTTGCCCTCATTGTGTTATAACAACAGCTAATTTAGGAAGTGCAGGCAGGCAAAAAAATATATAATATCATTAGTGCTAATTGTATTTTGCCACTAAATTAACTTAAAATTATTTTCATGTGGAGAAATAAGCTTCCTAAGATTCACAAGAAGTTTGAACCATCTTACAACCAATAAATTATTTCAACTATTTTGGTAAAACATTTGACATTTTTGCACAAGGGCAAAAAAAATCAAATGAATAAGGGATGTTGTAGCAGTCCATGCTCGGAGATGCAGACCAGCCTACAAAATAGCCAGCAATCGTGGCAACTGCATGGACCTGGGGGTGACACCGGCCATCGTCCTAGGTGACCACCTGCATGGCTAGAAGATGGTGAACTGTGGTGGGAACACTGGTCAATCCCAGGCCAGCACCCTGATGACACTGTGCCCTGACGTCAGTGCTTGGGATACATATAAACACAACAGCCAGTGCAATAAACTAGTCTCGACTTCAAGGCTTTGGTGTGAGTGCCGTTCTTCTCCACGCCTGCGTAGCATGAACACTACAATGTTCTAAATAATCTGTTTTTGGTAATTATGGCAATGGAAGGAACTCTTTTAAGAGACTGCAAGATCCTGTTTTTATTTTTAAAAATGGGTGCAAATGTGATAATATTAAAATTGATGGCAATTCATCTATGCTTACCAGATAGATGCTGATTTCTTGATTCAGATTAGGGGGCAAGTGACCCTAGAACCTGCAAGTATTCAATATCAACATAATTAAACTAACGAAATGTATACATATGAAAAAATGTTTTGTTCATGCCAGTTTATAAAGCGTAGCTGTATAATTTAAGGTTTTTTCCCCATTTTGCAGAAACTTGATATACACTGTGTAGTGAACTGGGATACACTAGAAGTGTGCTGTACTGACGACTGGTCCCGCCTCCTGGCTCCTCCCCCTGGGGCCCGTATATAACCCCGGTTTCCCGTCTAAAGCCAGATCCCCTCTGAAGCCTGTTCATGAACCCTACCTGTGTTGTAAGCTAATAAAAGAGTGTGTTCTCCCTCCAGTCGAGTGTGAGCTTTTATCTACATTACACAATGTTATATCTATAGAGACATTTAAATTTAGACATACAACATGGTAACAGGCCATTTCGGCCTACAAGTCTGTGCTGCACAATTTACATCCCATTAACCTATATCCCCAGTACATTTTGAAAGGTGGGAGGAAACCTGAGCCCCCCCACCCGAGTAAATCCACACAGACACGGGAAGAACGTACAAACTCCTTACAGATAGCACAGAATTTGAACCCAGCAGTCCCAATTGCTGGCGCTGTAAAGACATTGCACTAACCACTATACTCACCATACTGCCCAATGTTTGATGATAAAGTCAGGATCCAAAGTCACTTCCCAGAAAATTCAGTGACAGGAAAACCTGCACAGTTAATTGAGCATTGCAGGGATTTGATTGCATTTGTGGCAACAGTGAAGGAAAATTCACATGGCTAATTAAAATATAGGATGTGTCCTATTAAATACTGCAAGAGGCTGTTGTAGACATTTTTTGCATAAATGGGACCTCAGATGATTTGAAGAGTATGTAAATTCTTGTGAATGTAGTGGTAGTCTCGAGGGGGAAGCGAAAGAATGAGACTGCACACTGTGAGTCAGTTTTGCTTCCAAAGGTTTAATTCGAAAAGCCCGCACTGCGCCTTACAAGGTGGACGTCAAGTCCCACCCCTGCATTGGCGGTGATGTAACGACGCAGCCGAGTGCACGTGCGCGGCCCCTCTGCCCACGAGGGAAGCAAAACCCGGTAGCGCCATCTTGACGTGGCTGCTCCACTGCCATGACAAACACAGAGGCAGTTTGCCTGCATTGCGATGTGCGCCACCACACAAACAAATCCCCCCCCCCCCAGACTGGCTCTAGTGTCCCATTGTCCATGAGCACTGTGGGGTCATAGCTTTAGGTGGTTACCCCCAACCTTTGGGCTGTGCTCTGCTGCTGCAGCCATGACAAACACGGAGCTGATTTGCCTGCGTCTTGATGCACGCCGCCACAAGTATGTAAATTCTTGTGAAGTAATGGGGAACCAAAAGATTGGGCAGTGACTGTGGAAGCAAAGATTTAGTTGTTATGCTACATTTGCAATGTGTTAACCTGCTGCAGATATGGAACCCAATACATACAGGTTAAGTAAGTATAATATATCACTGGCACTCAATCCCTAATGATATTGGACTTCTTTGTCTTTTCCCTGTTCCAGCAGATGGGGTGATGATTATTCATCATTTTATATTTAGTAAATGCAAGGAGGAACAGCTTCAATATTAATACCCATTCATTGACAGATGGTTCAGGGATGGAGAGGAAGGTTAAATAATAAATGAAATCTCATCTCAACTCAACAACCAACTTCTTTCCCCACCCCCCACCTCCACTTCAGCCTTTATAGGTGGTCAAGCATCATGTGTCCAAATGAGTAGGAATTGTGAAACAAATGCAGTTCCTGATTCTTCATATTGAATGACGCTTTCACTAGTTCAAGTGGAGCAAGATTTTAAAATTTAGACATATAGCATGGTAACAGGCCCTTCTGGCTCATGAGCCTGCGCTACCCAAATACCCCAATTAGCCTACAACCCCATAGTTTTCTCCACAGGCTCCCAGTTCTTTGTCCCTCTTACTGAAGTCCTCCCAAAGACACCAGGGTATGACTTCCTGCCATCAATGTTCACTACAGCTTGCTCATTCATCAATCTGACCATTTAACTGGCTGCTGGGCAGGCTAAGAAAGTTCAGAATGTTGATAATGTTTTGAGTGCTTCTGGCCTTGCCTAGTTCTTTGATAATTTACAACACAATTCTTTACAATTATTGGAGCTTTTGTTTTTGAAAATGAGGATTTGGGCAGCAAAAACATAATCAAGTTGTCTGCTAGTTGGAATTGAAGGCTTCAATTCACCTGTAAATCTGAAGAGGTTGTCTAATTGCATCCAGTGCTCCCATTGTGATCTCTTATACTTTGTAGAGACTGGATACAGACTGGGACATCGCTTCATTGAGCACCTCAGCTCTGTCCACAGTAATAATGTGGATCTCCCTGTGGGCACCCATTTCAATTCCCTTGTTAAGACTTCTGTCCATAGTCTCAAGCACTGCCAGACTGAGATCACCTATAAATTAGAGGAACAACATCTCATCTTCTGTCTGGGCATCCTCCAACCGGAAGGCATTACATCAAATTCTCTGGTTTCCCCCCTAGCTTCTTCCCAGTCTCCTTTCCTCTAGCACATGGATGCGCTCTCTCTCTCCCCCCCCCCTTCCCATTTGCCTGTTTCAATGCTCAACTTTCCTCTCATCATATCCAATTAACACCTTTTGTCTGTTGGTCTGTACTCGTCCCCCTCCCATTCGTCCCCCTCCCATTCGTCCCCCTCCCATTCGTCCCCCTCCCATTCGTCCCCCTCCCATTCGTCCCCCTCCCATTCGTCCCCCTCCCATTCGTCCCCCTCCCATTCGTCCCCCTCCCATTCGTCCCCCTCCCATTCGTCCCCCTCCCATTCGTCCCCCTCCCATTCGTCCCCCTCCCATTCGTCCCCCTCCCATTCGTCCCCCTCCCATTCGTCCCCCTCCCATTCGTCCCCCTCCCATTCGTCCCCCTCCCATTCGTCCCCCTCCCATTCGTCCCCCTCCCAATCGTCCCCCTCCCAATCGTCCCCCTCCCAATCGTCCCCTCCCATTCGTCCCCCTCCCATTCGTCCCCCTCCCATTCGTCCCCCTCCCATTCGTCCCCCTCCCATTCGTCCCCCTCCCATTCGTCCCCCTCCCATTCGTCCCCCTCCCATTCGTCCCCCTCCCATTCGTCCCCCTCCCATTCGTCCCCCTCCCATTCGTCCCCCTCCCATTCGTCCCCCTCCCATTCGTCCCCCTCCCATTCGTCCCCCTCCCATTCGTCTCCCTCCCAGTCTTTAATCCAGAGTTTTGACTATACTTTGCGGAAGGGCTCAGGTCCAAAGCGTCGGTAATACAGTACACCTTTACCTCCATTGGACATGGCAAGTGTGGCCAAGTTCCACTAGCATTTGTGATTTGAATAGATTTAATACACCTAGCTGTCAGAGCACTCCTGATAAAACAGCTCCATCTTTAATCAGAAATAAATGTATTTGTTCACCTTTGGAATGCCCAAAAAGCCAAGGTCTTGGATGTGCATGCGTGGATGCCATGTTGTTGTTCTGATGCAAAACTGGATACTCCATCAAATTTTCAGGTCTGTGTTTGACAAGCATCAGGTTCAGTGTGTTCACAGAGAGAGGAATCTGGACACAATTATTACAAGGAAAGACAAGTTTATTAAACACATGGGAGACAAATAGGGGAAGATGTCAAACAACACATAATAATAATCACGTTGATCCCAGGTTGAACTCTGATACCAGTGGCCATCTATCTTCTCTATGCTCTGGCTCATGTACACACTTCACAGTCAGTAACTTTCCAACACACTCCCAATTCTTTGTACCAACAGGGACTTTCCAACATACTCCCAATTCTCTGTACCAACAGGGACTTTCCAACACATTCCCAATTCTCTGTACCAACAGGGACTTTCCAACATACTCCCAATTCTCTGTACCAACAGGGACTTTCCAACACATTCCTAATTCTCTGTACCAACAGGGGTGCGGCTTTCTGCCAACACTGCAGTACTACAGCTCAACTTAAGTGTAAAGCACACCATACCCATGATTCTTCCAGCAATGTCTACAGTAGTGACTTGGTGTGGAGAGATGTCTGGGACATGGACCAAGAGGCAGAGAGAAAGAAATGTGGTATGCATCGATGTTTTACACTGTTCTCAGCTTGGCGTCTGCCCAATGAGGACACTGAATCATTTAAATGAGCCAGTGGCAAAGTGTGTACTAATGGATGGCCAGAGTTCAACCTTGATTGGCAGGTGATGCAACTTCTGAATAAATTTCAGACAGGGAGGTCATTTGGCCCTCCTCAATCCACAATGTTCCAGACAGGGAGGCCATGTGTTCCTCCACAAACAACATAATAGGATCTACCTGATGACCCCACTTTATTACTCCTCTTGCAAATTTGTTCACCTCAAGTTCTTCTATTTCCCATATTTCTCATGTACATATTGCTCTTAAATTACATTTTTCCAAAATATTTCAGATTTAACATAAACTAGCAACAAATACTCTATCTGTGCCACTTGAATTAGTCTTATTTGCCATATAATTCAGTACTGAATATGTAAAAACTTCCTTCAGCTTTGGAATGCAAGAGGCTATTTTACCTTTTGTTCATTAGACCATCGATGTTCCTCCACTCTTCAAATATTGGTTGATGTATTTTTCTTCTCAACTCTATTCTCTTCCCCATAACTTTTGACATCCATGTCCCTGCCATGAGCTCTGTTTCCTGGCCTTGCAGTCTATCCAGATCCTGTAGTTTACCATTCCATGAACTACAAAATATTCATCTACTCCAACATCAAAGTACCCTACTACTATCTCCAGATATTGTTGGGTTTTATTTCAGCTGATCTAGTGTTGAAAGCTTCACCCAATATCTTTACTAACTCTGTGCAACTATACTTTTGGTCACCCAGTCCATCTCACATCTTCTACCAGATGTAAATCTGAACTTATCCAAACTCTGATACTGATATGCTAACTTTAAACAAGTCACATTCACCCATTTGCTTACAGGTGTACATTATCTCCTCAGCCAGCTTTCTCCAATGTATTTCCCCCTCTCAAGTCTCTTACCCCTTCTAGCCCAAATTTCTCCAATGTATTTCCCCCTCTCAAGTCTCTTACCCCTTCTAGCCCAAATTTCTCCAATGCATATCCCCTCTCAAGTCTCTTACCCCTTCTAGCCCAAATTTCTCCAATGCATTTCCCCCTCTCAAGTCTCTTACCCCTTCTAGCCCAAATTTCTCCAATGCATATCCCCTCTCAAGTCTCTTACCCCTTCTAGCCCAAATTTCTCCAATGCATTTCCCCCTCTCAAGTCTCTTACCCCTTCTAGCCCAAATTTCTCCAATGCATTTCCCCCTCTCAAGTCTCATACCCCTTCTATATAAACCAATGAGATGTTTGTGCCGTCAGCTGTTCAGAGCATGAGATTTGCAATTCACCCTGTCGCCAATGGATTTATTGTCAATTGTTCAGTAACTTTTAGCTCTTTATATGTGGAAAATTTTAAGTGAATCAGAGTCTGATTTGGTGTTCCAGTAGAGCATCTTGCTCCACATTACATTGTTTTAGTTAAATTCAACATGTATTCAAGCTCTTGATTTTTTTTCCCTGTTGAATATCCAGTCATGCAGGTATGCACTTTTCTAAGTTCATTTAACCCTTTTTTTGTTACAGTGCCTCGAGTTCTAATTCATTTGTTATTGCCTCCAGCTGTTCTAGTTTCAAAAACCCCATTACAGTATTTATTCCATTAACCATTTTGCATTCTTATCTTCTCAGTCTCAACTGCTGTTAAAACCTAGAATGTCACCAACAATATGTGTTAAGTAATCCAAAGTAGGCATAAAAAGTCAGTGGAACAAGTTGCATTATATTCAAGTTCAGTTTCCCTGCAACAGGATTGTTTGAAACAGAGTAAATAATTGTATAACCAGTGAATGTTGATTGAATGACTATGTTTGCATTGCTGCTGAAGCTCCAAAACCCGTCATTAAAGCATATGCACAAGTGCTAATGCTCCTGTTTGGATAACTATTTGACAGTCTACAAATACATGAGGTCACTTATTGTTAATGGAGTGCTATTTCATTCTAGTACGTACATGGGGAATTAAAGTCATTTCTGAACTTTCTCTCTTAATGTGGTAGCTGAGTATTTCAATTGTTAGCACAAATCAGATCTACCCATTCATACAGCATAGTAAACAGAAAAATTAGAGCTGTATACTTCATCTAATGCTAGATGCACCCTTCACCTAATTTTACTGTGAAATATTTGTTGATTTGTAAACATTGTTCAGGAAAATTTTGAAATCTTAAATTATAATTTATTCAAGGTGGTTAAAGCCTTTCTGACTTTACAAATAAGATTATGGAATGTTTGATTTTATCTAACGGATCAAATCTAACACCACTAACATTGAAACCACCGACACCACTTTCCTTTCTAGATGCATGCATTTCCCCTCTAAATGCCTCCGTTATAATGGGCAGACGTTACCTTTTTACCCCTCCACAATTTCCTTCAACATTTTCCCCCCACAGTTGACTGCACACTCTTTCCTCCAGTACACCAGAAGGCATTCCTCTCCTCTTCCTTTGTCTAAAGCAGAACTACTGACAGCTGCTGCCTCCTTCCCGATATGTCTGTTTTCTTTGGGTGAGGAATTCCTGAGAATTAGTGAGATGTGTCTAGACCAGGAATTTCTATTTGAAGAACTTTGCAACACAATTCCAGAAGGATGCAGAGTGGCTATCTACCATGCAAGAGCTATCAATTAAGTATCATTGATTTATTTGTGCAATTATTTGCTTTGTTGACTGTTTGAAGCTCCAGAAGAAAGCAGGGGATATAGCTCTGTCTGGCTAGTCAGAGTTTCTCCCTCATTACTTTTCTGTCTTGAACTTGATTGCTGATGCGACTGAGAGATTCAATATCTGACAGATTTTCCACAAGCCAGTCATCCCATGAAGTTACAAATAATAAACCCCAAAAAATAACGTGGCCATGTCTATTTTTTGCAGCATTGAAATAGCAAGCAGCAGAACATCCCTGTTTTGGGTTGAAAAGTCAGATCGAGGGATTTCACATCATTGGGTTTGGGGATGAACATTTGTTTGAGGGGCCCATTGCGACGCAGGTTTGTATGAAGTCAATCAGTTGATGATTTTATTCTCAACCTCAGTCTCCATAGCAGCTTTTGTTTCTCATTTGCATTGTCTCTGATCTCAGCCTCCTTATGCATCTACCTGCTTATCTACTGGATCTTGCTGTCCTGTCACACATATCTAGAGATCACTTAAATCTTTAGAATCAACAATCTGGACATTAATTATTTCCTCAACTGCCTTTAGCCACTTCTCCTAGAGAGCAGCATAAAACCTTTATCAGTCAAATCTCGATGCAAAAGTTTTATAATATTTTAAAGTGGTTATTTTCAAGTGCACACTTCTTTCTTTTATGGAGAGGGGAAATTAATATAGTAAAAGTTTTTTAAAAAATCAAGATATATAAATTCATTAAAATTCCAAAAGTAACTATTTCGTGATAGGACACAATCCAAGTAATTTTGTATCTGCTGTTTTATCTGAATTGACATTTCATGAAAGCAGAACATTGTTAACTTTGATGATTTCATGAGATCATTTTTTGGCACAAAGTTAGTGTTCCAGAAATATTTTAATCTTTATGAAGCAATCCTCTTGGCGTCACGATCTGGTTTATGCATATCATTAAAATACTTCTTAGCTACTAGTGAGGAGAATTTATTTCCAGACCATTTTCTCTCTCAACTATGCTGATTCCCAACACTCCCCACTCATAGGGCAGCCAGATTCTATGATGCCCCACACAGTCTTGTCAAATGGACATATCTCTTTGTGCAACCAAATGCCGGTGCTTGCATCCACATTGGTTCAGATGCTTTGGATACCTAACATAGCTTGGCTAAATAGAAGAAACAAGCAGGAATTCTATTTCTCCATTTGCAGTAATGGCTTTGTTCAATCACCCTACAATCTTCCTCCTCCAGTGTTGCTAAAGAGCTAATACTCTTCATCTTTATTCTTTGGAGCGTAGAAGGTTGAGAGGGGATTTGATAGAAGTATTTAAGATTATGAAAGGGATAGACAGAGTGGATGTGGATAGACTATTTCCATTAAGAGGAGGAAAGATTAAAACAAGAGGACATGAGTTAAGAATTAAGGGGCAGAGGTTTAGAGGTAACATGAGGGGGAACTTCTTTACTCAGAGAGTGGTAGCCATGTGGAATGAGCTTCCGGGAGAAATAGTGGCGGCGGAGTCAATTGTATTATTTAAGAAAAGGTATATGGATGAGAAGAAGATGGAGGGTTATGGGCATTGTGCAGGGAGGTGGGACTAGAAAGGGGTGTTTGGTTCGGTGCAGACTAGAAGGGCCTAATGGCCTGTTTCCGTGCTGTAATTGTTATGTTATGTTTATGTATTTTGAACTGTGGTAAGGAGCTGGGGTAAAATGTGAGTTTGTAGTTATTCAAAGCCATTGGTTTACAGAAAGAACGAGATAGCCACTGAATATTGATTTATACAGCTGACAAAAATCCAACAATACCATATAATAATAACACAAATTTGGCTTAATAAGGCACTATATCAATGGCCTGCACTGTAATAGTTACAGACTGAAGTAAATCACCGTGATTGAAGTAAAAAACCCCCACACAAAATGCTGGAGAAGCGCAGCAGGTCAAACAGCGACCTTTATGTAGCATAAGATACATAACCGATATTTCGGGCTTGAACAGTTCATCAAGTGAAAACCTTTATTGCTGGGCAGGCAATAATCCGGGATATCTGCCAAATCCCACAACTATTAATCAAGCATTCTTGCAAACAAACCATCACGGATGTTAGTTTTTAAAGTTAGTTCTAAATAATCAAGCACGTTTCACTCAGTTTGAATACTTCATGCTTGGTTTAAATAAAAGCTTCCTACTACCTTCAGGCACCTGAAGGTATCGGACTGGAATATTTGAGGTTGAAAAGTTGCGTCTGGATTAGCTTGCTGAAATTTGCAACAGAGGTGGAAGGTGCCGTGAAGTCCGAAGAGATTTAATTGGTCCGAGATCTCAGTCCCCATCTTCCTCACCCCAGGTGTCTGTATCGGGGATTTGGACAAAGAGGAAATGCTGTGGTCATGTTAATTATAGTCTAGGAGGGATTCGATTCTCTTATCAAGAAGGGGGGTGGGAAACAAACCCATTGGAGGGTGGGCTTGTCAGCTTTTCATTGCTTCACTCGTGGAGCCACGCAGTGATCGCCATAACCGCTTCCAAACTTGGAAGAAGCAATGCGGGAGAAATGTAGTTGATCCAACTGCTTCGCACTGTTTCAGGCGGCCGGCTTGTTCGTCTTCGATGGTCGAACGGTGTTTTCGGTGGTGGTAAAGCTCAGTTGCAGGGCTTGCATTAATGCCGGGGCACTTCGAAGAGGAAAGTTGACCTCCGAAGAGGTAGGTAAAAACTTTGTAATAAATCCGATTTCTAGGATTGATCGCGACTGGGGGCACCGAGAGATTTTTCACTTAATCGCCAGGTAACTTGGAGGCGATTTATTTTTGTAACCGGGTTGTTGGAAAACAAGTTATTTCCACCCCCTTCCCCCATTCTGATACCGTGGGGTGGCTTTAAAAGCTGGAATGCTGGTTTACTTGTAGCAACTCCAGGCAAGTGTGGACACAGCTGTTGCGCATTACAATGTCTTCAACGGGGTGGCTGAAGGAGCGTGGGGACCATCGGTGATTTTCTCTCTCTCTCTCGTTTAAATGGCAGGTTGAGGTGTTGGATTACATTTACTTGCCCTTTCTATTGCAGGGCTCGAAGTAAATGTCTCCTCAGACCAGGTCCAACGTCTCGTCATGAATTATTGACTTTTCCATGTTTTATTTTTGTACGTAATATCACAGGCTATTACTACACACTGTGATTAAATAACATGAGCCTTGATAGTGGAAGCAGAAGGCAATTTTTCATACTTTTTCTCAAGTTGAACAAAAGTTCTCGCTTGAAATATTCACTTTAAACAAACTGAGCCTGCTTTGGTCGGTTTCCTCTCCATCTGTCCTATAAACATACGTTTCTGTTTCTTGTCCAGGGGCTTCAAGTCCGACCTCGATAGCCTTAGTTTGCACCGCGTTCTGAATTCAGTACCGCTCAGTTCAAAACATACCCCTGTTCTCAGACAGCAATCCCGATAATAAGTTAATGTGAGAATTACTTCCCAGCTGAAGTTTCATGGAACAGCACCTTCTTGTTGGGCCGAAGGACCATGATTCAAAGCCACTTGGCCATTTGTGCTGTGGGGAGGATACAAATGTGGAATGTGTAGTAGGTTGCGTGTGTGGGCAAGAAAAATTCTGATGGAATGCCATGTGGCAAAGTGCAAGGGCATCCTCCTTGGTAAAAGAAATAGAAGGGCAGATTTTTTTTGAATGATTGAAAATTACAAGATATTGGTGTAAAAATTGACCTTTTTTGTATGTCAATCAGTAAGTGTGAACAAAGAGGGCAGAACAATAGAGCATAGGACAGGCCTTTTGACTCTTTTGTCTGTACCAAATAAGATATCCAAATCAAACTAAAAGGCTGCTGCTCGCACCTGATAGATATCTCTCCATCCCCTTCATATTCAAGTTGTCAATTTGATTTGCTGTTCATACCATGCTCACACGGTATAGATGAGATAAAGTTTCTCCGGGACCACGGAGCATATTTACGTAAATATAAGTTAGAAAAGAAGTTAAGCACATTAAAAATATTAAAACTTGTACAGTTACAGTCTATGATACCCTATCCCCAAATGTTCTGGGAGTTCAGGAGTCTGGCTTGAGGAGACGTAAGGGCCCAAGTGCTGCAGTACCTCCTACCAGATGGCAGAAGGGAGAACAGTTTACTTGCGAGGTGTGTGGAGTCCTTCACAATGTTTATTGCCTTTCACCTGCATTGAGTGTTTTAAGTGTCCTGCATGGTAGGAAGAGAGCCCACAATGATTTTTTTGTTGATTTCATTGTTCTTTGTAGGATATTGTGGTCAAGGAGGGACAGCTTCCAAACCAGGTGGTGATGCAGTTGCACAAGATGTCGTGAGGATGGAGGGTGGGTCTATCTGGAAGCCTCTTAAATGCTAGTATTATATCTGCTTCCACCATTACCCTGGCAGACCATTTCCAGGCACCCAGCACTCTGAAATACTTGCCCTGCACATTTCCCTTAAACATTCTCCCTTTCACCTTAAAACATGACCTCCGTTATGATGCTTCAACTTGGGGAAAAAAGATTCTGACTGTTCTCCCGATTAATTCCTTTTATGATTTTATAAACTGCTATATCCATCCATCCGTCTCCGCTCCATCCTCAACGTTCATTGGAGCGACTTCATCACCAACATCGAAGTACTCGAGATGGCAGAGGCCGACAGCATCGAACCCACGCTGCTGAAGATCCAACTGCGCTGGGTAGGCCACGTCTCCAAAATGGAGGACCATCGCCTTCCCAAGATCGTGTTCTATGGCGAGCTCTCCACTGGCCACCGTGACAGAGGTGCACCAAAGAAGAGGTACAAGGACTGCCTAAAGAAATCTCTTGGTGCCTGCCACATTGACCACTGCCAGTGGGCTGATATCGCCTCAAACCATGCATCTTTGCGCCTCACAGTTCGGCGGGCAGCAATCTCCTTTGAAGAAGACCACAGAACCACTGACAAAAGACAAAGGAGGAAAAACCCAACACCCAACCCCAACCCACCAATTTTCCGCTGAAACCGTGTCTGCCTGTCCTGCATCGGACTTGTAACATAAACAAGCCTGCAGCTTACGTGGACATTTACCCCTCCATAAATCTTCATCTGCGAAGCCAAGCCAAAGAAAAGAAGAAACTGCTATAAGGTCTCCCCTCAGTCTCCTTTGCATCAGAATAAACAGACCAAATTTGTCCAATCTCTCTCCAAAACTAAGACAATATTCAAACAACATTCTGGTAAACCTTTTCTTTACTCTTTCCAAAGCCTCCACATCATTCATGTCATTGCACAGAATTCCAACTGCAGTGCAACCGAAGTTTTGTATAGCTCAAACACCACTTCCTTACTTTTGTACTCAGTACCCCACTCATTCACATACCATTACCATTCATGTACCATTCACCTTCCTTACCACCCTAGCTACTTGCATGGCCACTTTCAATGAGAAGACTCTGTCTTTCTTAGACAGTTAAAGAATTTCATGTATGTTACATTCTAAATGTAATATTACAGGACAATAATGGAACTTTTACCTCTGCTTTTTGTAATTGTGGCCTTTCTGTTGTGTTGATGATGTTCTTTATCTGACCTACTCTGCAATGTTTGGTTCCTCTATTCTTCAACTGTCCTTTTCACATTTTTAAAACAGAATGTTATAACTAGCACTTTTAACCAAGATGTGTGATCCTCTTCTAACAATCTGTAGATTGCAATCTGGACAGAAAATTCTGGAGATACTTACAATTAGCCAGGATCTGCGGGGAGAAAAAGGGAACCAACATTTTGGATAATTTTATTAAATGGTCATCTCCCTGAAATTCTTTACCATTCATTCAACTCGTGAATGTCGTAACGTTTTCCCAAGATGTACATCATTTGTCACTTTCTTGTATATGTGTTTATCCCATTTAAATCCCTTTGCAGATTTTTTTGATGTCTGCATATAGGTCACTTATTTATTTGATTTATCAAATTGGCAACCTTTCGCCTTGATTATCAAAATAAATTGGGGATAAATTGGGACTCAGTTCTGTATATCCATTTATAACAATGTGACATGCTGAGAATGACCCTTTGGCTTTGTTTTTTAACAGTCCTGTGTCCTACCCATAAACTGTGTCAACCCTTTATGCAGAACAGCTTTTATAGGACATTATCCCAATACCTTTGTTGATATCAAGATTTTCCCAATTTATCTCCCAAAAACATCTCTATATACTCTGTCACACTACCGTTAAAATTCAAGGAGGAAGCTATAAGGTTTTTTCCTGCTTTTATGTACCCATGATTTTCCCCAGATCTTTAGTGACATTAATTGAATTCTTCACTGTCATTAGAACCTTGGTTCTCATCCACTTTTAAATTATCTCCGCAGTAATCCAAGATATTAAATATTTGTTTGATGTTTCATATCTTTATTTCCCATTTTAATAATCTCAATGAAATTAGTTTTTTTTTGGTTTGCGGCTCTTGATATTTCATGTAAATTTACTTTTATAACTTTCTCAAGATGGGGTCTCTGGAATTCTCTTTCTCCCCCCACTGCCAATGAGTTGTGGAGGCTGGATCATTGGGGATATTTAAGGAAGAGCTGAAAATTATAAAACAATTGGCAGTTTAGGCAGCATCTTTGGGAAGAGAAGTGATTGAATTTTCCAGTTAATGACACTTTTGTCAGTCCTGGTGATCCATTAACACACTTTCTGGATTGATTTGTTCAGCATGAAATGGCAATGATGTATTTCCAAAATATTTTTGAAAATTCTGGGAATTGAGGGCAATAATACAGAAGAGGAGCTGAGGCCCAAGGAAGGTTAGTCATGATTATTTTGAATAGTGGGGCTGGCTTGAGTGAGCCAGGTGGTCCAGTCCTCCTTTCTGTGTGTCTGTGTGTACCAGGCTATTTGGCTTGACGTACATATTCTATTATTCTGTAACATCACAATCCCACAATACTGCATTAAATCCTTGCCTTTTAATGAGTAACTTGTCTGTCTTCAGTATACAGGTGTACCCTTTTTGCGAAAGTAGAGCGTACCTATGAAATCTTTCATAAGCCAAAATGGCATAAAGCAAAGACCTATTCTCTACTATTGAAGGCTATTTTCATAAAAGCGAAAACCCATTCAAATTTCTTTTGGATAGTGAATGCGGGATTCTTCGTAAAAAGCAAATTTGCATAAAATAAGTATTTGTAAAGCACGTATACCTGCACTTGGTGTTTTAGCCTCCACGGCTCTCTTGCATTATTTCCAGAGATTCACTATCCAGTGAAATTTCTCCCAACTGATCAGCATGCTATTTTTGATCTGAGACTCTATAGATGTTTTATATACCCAAGCCAGATGGAAACAGTTCTTTATTTGCCCATTATAGCACCATAAGAACTTTGTGCATTTCAGTATGATCATTCTTACAAGTGTAACAGAGAAACGTAGAAGCTGCAGATGCTGGAATCTTGAGCTAACAGAATTGATGGAGGCACTTGCGAGTAGAAATGATCAGTCAACATTTTGTGTGAATTTATTGAATATAAAATAGGTGACAATACATCTATAAAGAAGCTGGCTGGAATAGGGGCCCAGAGGTGATAGTATAGGACAAGAGGAGCAGAGACAAGTAGAGGGAGAAACTGAGGATATATTCTGCTTCATTTCTCTTGGGTTGGCAAACCTTTTGTCTCAAGAATAAATCTGGTGAACTCACTCTTTTGCCAATAGGAAAAATAGATCTCCAGTATAGTCTCAACAGCTCTCAATATAATTGAAGCAAGTGTCTTTACTCATCCTGTTTTATTAAAGGCCACTATAAAATTAATTGCTTACTGTATGTTCTTATTAACCTTTAGTGATAATAGCCAGATTGCTCTGAGCATTAACTTCCTTCAATCTCACACAATCCCCCTTTTTATTTTTTTTCTACCAAAGTGGATGAGATTGTATTTTTTCACCTTCTAGTTCACCTGCCTACATCTCATCTAGTCTTAGCATTTTCCTTGCAGTCCACACCGGTCTTCAGGTTTGCACTGTGAGCAAACTTGGTTATCAATGCTTGATTCCCTCATCCATATTATTGATGAACCTGAATGGCTGTGGACCCAGCGCTGCTTCCTGCAATACCTCATTGGTCACAACCTTCCATCCTGTAAAAGACCAGTTTATTTCCACTATTTTTCATCTGTTAACTAATTTTTAATTCATGCCAGTATATTAACCCCAATGAGCTTTTAAAATCTCTTTGTGGCACCTTCTGCAGAAGAACTTGTGCAAGTTCATATAAATCGCAGCAAATAATTTGTTTTTATTTCTTCAGTAGGGTATAATGTTTTTAGATTTTTGTCAAACTTGACTTTTTTCCTTCTGTAAATCCTTGTCTCTGCTCAGTGCTCTTGCTGTTTTCTGTGTGTGCCATTACCTCCTACTTCATGAATTCCAGCATTGATATTAGACTAACCTATTTGTAGCTACTTGCTTTTCTCCCTCCGTCTTTAAATTTACATGTGCTATCTTCCAATTTGTGGAACATTTTTAGTATGAAGGAAATTTATGGATGCTGATGTACCCATCATTTCCCACGGCTACCTCCCTCAGGATTCACAGAATCATGGATTGGATCCTGAGAATTTATTTCCTTTTGGCCCTTCTAATTTCTCTTTACGCTCCATTCATGTAATCTATCAGTCTCTGCCATTTCCAGTGAAATTTCTCTCTCTATGAAGATGCAAACTATTAATTTCTCTGCCACTTCTATATTCCTTCGAATCAATTTCTCTGTTTCGGACTGTAGGAATCTCAGGTTAACCTTATTAGCTAATGTTTTCCATGTTTGGGTATCTATAGAAGTTGCCTTTGCTTCTTGCAAGACTGATCTTGTATTCTGCTTTCTTCTTGCTTAATGACCCAAAAAAGATGCTAATTGAATCCTTTTCTCTGTTTTTATTTCTGTTTTTCACTGTATTTTGGCAAATATTTTCAATCTAATTTTACACTCTATCGTGACCATTGCATCTTTTGTATTTATACAGTTGATATTCTCATTGCATAAAATTCTGTTGTAACGTAATCAGCCTTCCCTCAGGAATCACTTTAATGAAATTGCTAATTACATTCCATGAGGTCAAAGATAGCTTTATCTCGTTTTTGGAACTTGCTCTTCTTACTGTCACCAATTTGATTTGCCAATCTATATGAAGATTGTAGTCCTCTGTGATAATTGTATAACCTTTACTACAAGCTTTTTATTTCTTGTCAATTGTTTTATGTAGCTAAAGTGGCTGGTGTGATTGGGAGGGGTTTGTTGTGAACCCTTCCAATTAATTTATTTTTGATCCTGGTTATCCTTTCATTTGAATGCCTACTGAATTTTAATACAGGTAGTTTGTCTGATTAAAGACAATTACTCATTATGAGTATTAAAGCAGATGTTCTAAATCTGAATTAAAAGCTGAAAATTATAAAACAATTGGCAGTTTAGGCAGCATCTTTGGGAAGAGAAGTGATTGAATTTTCCAGTTAATGACACTTTTGTCAGTCCTGGTGATCCATTAACACACTTTCTGGATTGATTTATTCAGCATGAAATGGCAATGATGTATTTCCAAAATATTTCCAAGTTTATTACCCATAACGTTCAATATGTAAATTCACATGATCACAACTATTTTGAAATCCAGTGTTTTACTAATTTCAATCATGTAATTTTACTTAAACATTTAGCACAATCAACTCAGTGATTAAAAGTGAGAATGCTTCAGGAATTTAATCCAAGTTATAAATAGTATTAAACACTATTTACATTTCATAGGACTATTATTACCATTTACTGAACTCTAGCCTTCCTATATATATATATATATATATATATATATATAGTTAATCTAAGTAGCATTATTATATCTTCCAACAATTTGGATATGTTTACAATGTCCTACAAATACATTTAGCTTTTGATAGATGGGGGTTTTGATTCTTTTTTATCAGACTGTTATAAGAGTTTGGTTGAGTTTTTTTTGGCAAATGCTTCTCAACAGAATAATTATTTCCTGACAAGTTTAAGACCATTTTCAGCATTTCTATTTTTTTTTTGTATTCACAACAATTATTCTTGCTGTAAAAGTTTGTGATCTTGGTTCTTGCATGATCATAATGTATTCCATACAGAGAATTGTTGTTTAATTTTGGTTAAATTATTGCAGAAATATTCTCAATCTCAAATACCTTGTTGATTGTGATTAACTTTGAAGTGAAATTGTATTATATTTCAGTACTATAAATTTGTATTACTTTCATTTCAGCCTATAATCTTAATATCTTTATCCTTTCTCAGCTTTTGGAAAGTGAGTATGGCTTTGAAGGGTTGCATGAACTAGTAGAGTATAATTATTTGTTCAGTGCCCTGATCGAAAATTGCATTATTTCATTTCATCCTTGTAAATAACCAATGGCCATTGAATATCTTCTCTGGTGGGGGTGGCGCATTGGGAATGTTGATATGGCTTTCATATATTCTTCATTTCAAGCAATATAACTTCATTTCTACAGGAATGCTTTTGTGAGGACCAACAAAATGATTAACCCATTTTCCCGTCGCACCATTTTCTAAGTCTGTTAAAGAATTAGTCTGGAATTTAAAAATTAAGAATAACCCATGTACTGATCATTAACTTCAATGCTTTCCAGTCTCCTTCCTACATGATTAAATGTGACCAAGCTTCAATTTCTCAAGATAGTGTTTATCTGTAGATCTTTATTGTTTATTTTTGTCTAGGGCTATGTTTGTTCAATTCTTCTTAAGATGTAGGAACTATTCTGTGTCTAAATGTTGACGCACTGTTTTTGCATTTAAACATGTATTTACTTCCCATCACAAGTGCTTAAGCTTCATATTGTACACCAATTATGAAGCAGAAAAGATTTGCCATTTCTATGACTACAAGGTTAATCATCAAGATGGATGCAAGTGACTGCAGATGCAGTTATTGAAAGCAAAAACTGCTGGATAAACTTGGAGGATAAGGCAGCATCGGTGGAGGCAAAGGGCTACCTTGACAAAAAGCTCAGACCTTTGCTTTCCGTAGATGTTGCGTGACCTCCAGTACATTTATGTATTGCACTCGACCCCAGCGTCTGCAGGCTTTGCTTATCAACAAACATTTGTTACCATTTAGGATTGAGGCAGAGTTCATCCAGCAATTGGTTAATAAAAATATATAAGCCAGGAAAACCCTACCATTGATAAAACATTAAGCACAAAATTGAAATACAAAGTTACAAATTATACAACTTTACTACCAATCAACCACAATCAGACAGAGAGTTGTGATTAATAGGCTTTAATCACCTTAAAGTGTCAGCACAACTTGCATGTTGCTGGCCTGCTTCCAAGGCAGGTACTGAGGGAGGGGTTTGGTCATGACACCCTTTATGGGGATATTTGGAAAGGAGGAGCCACAGGTTCAGTGGGTGGGCCAGCACATAGATACATCTATACACATAGTGGTAGCATCACCACAACTTTAATTATTTCGGGAAAAGACTACTATGCAAATTTTTGGGAAATAGAAGCAAATGGATTACAGGGACACTGGTAAGTGAAATGATTCTGAGATTTATAAATGATTTTCTCACAGGACAGAAAAATACAGTGACCATAAAACATATTACAGATTTTTAAAATACGTGTGTGATGGATATTTTTATTTGAACATGGGATTTAACAAGCTGGTAGAGAGATGTTGATTGTTGTACATGATTTTGCCATGAACCTTTGTGTTTCATGGAGCTGAATTCCCATATTTTATGGTTTGAGAATGACAGGCTAGGTTAATGGAAGAGAATAATGATCTTTGGATGTGACTTAGCCAGAGGTTTGTGATGTGGAGATTGTAATAAAACAGAATTGTAAATCAAGTTGATGAATATAGAACAGTACAGGCCTTCCGGTCCTCGATGTTGTGCCAACCAATATATTCCTTTTTTAAAAAAAAATACTAAACCCACACTACCCTGTAACCCTCTTTTTTGTACATCCATGTGCTTGTCTAAGAGTCTCTTAAATGCCCCTAATGTTTCAGCCTCCACCACCATGCAGGCACTCATAACTCTGTGTTTATATTAAAAAATCTTGGCTTGATTCTCCCCTAAGCATCCCTCTCTTCACTTTGTACATGTATCCTTTGGTGTTTGTTATTCTTGCCCTGGGAAGCAGGTGCTGGCTGTCCTCCCTATCTATGGCTCTTATCATCTTGTAGACCTCTATCAAGTCTCCTCTCAATCGCCAAAGGGAAAAGTCCCATTTCTACTAATAAGACTTGTTTTCCATTGTAGGCAACATCCAGGTAAATCTCCTCTGCACCATCTCCATAGCTTCCACATCCTTCCTATAATGAGGTGACCAGAACTGAACAATCCAAGCATGGTCTTACCAGAGATTTGTAGAGTTGCAACATGGCCTCCCTACTCCTGAACTCAGTCCCCCTATTGATGAAGCCAAACATCCTATAGGCCTTCTTAACTATTCAATCAATCTGTGTGGTGACCCTGAGGGATGTATGGATTTGAACCCCAAGGTCCCTTTGTTCATCCACATTCTTAAGTAACTGACCATTAACCCTGTACTCAGACTTCTGGTTAGACCTTCCCAAATGCATCACCTCACACTTAACCAAATTGAAGTTCATCTACCACTTTTCTGCTCAACTCTGCATTCTGTCTATATCCTCTTGTAACGTTTGAAAGCCTTCAGCTCAATCCACAACTCCTCCAATCTTTGTGTCATCTGCAAACTTACTGACCTATTCTTCTGCCTCTTCATCCAGTTCATTTATAAAAATCACAAGGAGCAGGGATCCCAGAACAGATCCTTGTGGCACTCCACCTGACATTGACCTCCAGACAGAATACTTTCCTCCATTATGACTCTCTGCTTTCTTCCTGCAATTTTTTTATCCACACGGCCAATGTTCCACTGATCCCATGCCTCATGACTTTCTGGATGAATCTCTTGTGGGGGACATTGTCAAATGCCTTGAAAAATCAATGTAGACAACATCTCCCACCCTACCCTCATCAATTTATTTTGATACCTCCTCAAAAAACTCAATTTGGTTAGTGAGGCACAATCTTCCCTTCACAAAGCCATGCTGATTATCCTTGAGTAGACTCCAAATGAGCATGCTCATAGATCCTATCCTTCAGAATCCTCTCCAATAGTTTGCACAACACTGGCATAAGATTCACCAGTCTAGAATTCCCAGGATTTTCCTTATTACCTTTTTTAAACATTTGCCATTCTCCAATCCTCTGGCGCAGTCTCTGTAGCCAAAGAGGATTTAAAGATCGTAGCTACCGCCCCTAGCTATCTCTTCCCTCACTTCCCACAGCAACCTGTAGTATGTCGCATCGGGCCAGGGAACTTGTCAATCTTGATGTTTTAAAGAAGATTCAACCCTTCCTCTTCCTTAATCTCTACATTATCCAGCACATGGGCCTATTAAATTTCAACCTCACGATGATTAAGGTCCTTTTCTCTTGTAAATACTGAAGCAAAGTATTCATTTAGGACCTCCCCAATCTTCTCTGCCTCCAGGCACATGCTACCTCTTTTATCTTTTAGTGGCCCCACCTTCATTCTTGTCATCCTTCTGTTCGTCACATACGCATAGAATGCATTGGGGTTCTCTTAAATCCTACATGCCAAGGCCTTCTCATGCCCCTTTTGAGCTCTCTTAAGTCCTTTCTTAAACACTTTCCTGGCTGCCATTATTTTTTTTTTTTTTTTTTAAATTTTTTATTTTTCACACCATAAATCACAATAGCCATGATATACACTTTTTCTTTTCCACACATTTACAGTGACTTTTTCTCCCTCCCCCCTCCCTCCTCCCAAGCCACCCCCCCACCCCCCCCCTCTCATCCATTTTAGGTATACAATCTAGGTTGCATTAATTCAGTTAGACAATGTTGTCATTCAACAGAAATACACCAGAAATTCTACTGAGTCCATTCTTTTCTTTTCTTCTCCTTCCATCAACTTAGGTAATGTTTGTTCCCGGTAGGTTTTCGCTATTGTATTTAATGTAAGGCTCCCATACTTGTTCGAATATTTCAATATTATTTCTTAAACTATATGTTATTTTTTCTAATGGAATACATTTATTCATTTCTATATACCATTGTTGTATTTTCAAATTATCTTCCAATTTCCAGGTTGACATAATACATTTTTTTGCTACGGCTAGGGCTATCTTGACAAATCTTTTTTGTGCATCTTCCAAGTCAATTCCAAATTCTTTATTTTTTATGTTACTTAGGAGAAAGATCTCTGGATTCTTTGGTATATTGTTTTCTGTTATTTTATTTAATATCTGATTGAGATCATCCCAAAATTTTTCTACTCTCTCACATGTCCAGATTGCATGAATTGTTGTTCCCCTTTCTTTTTTACATTGAAAACATCTATCAGATACTGTTGGGTCCCATTTATTTAACTTTTGCGGTGTAATGTTTAGTCTGTGTAACCAATTATATTGTATCATACGCAGCCTCGTATTTATTGTATTTCTCATCGTTCCAGAGCATAACTTCTCCCATGTTTCCTTTTTTATCTTTATATTTAAATCTTGTTCCCATTTTTGTTTAGTTTTACCATTTGTTTCCTCATTCTCCTTTTCTTGCAGTTTAATATACATATTTTTTATAAATCTTTTGATTAACATTGTATCTGTAATCACATATTCAAGGTTACTTCCCTCTGGTAAACTCAAGTTGTTTCCTAATTTATCTTTCAAGTAGGATCTCAGTTGGTAATATGCCAGCGCTGTATCTCCAGTTATATTGTACTTATCTCTCATTTGTTCAAAGGATAAGAATCTACTTCCTGAAAAACAATTTTCTATTCTTTTAATCCCTTTTTTTTCCCATTTTCTAAAGGCAAGGTTGTCTATTGTAAAAGGGAGTAGCTTATTTTGCGTCAATATTAGTTTTGGTATTTGGTAATTTATTTTATTTCTTTCTACATGAATCTTCTTCCATATATTGAGGAGATGGTGTAATACTGGAGAAGTTCTATGTTGTACCAATTTTTCGTCCCATTTATATAATATGTGTTCAGGTATCTTTTCCCCTATTTTATCTAATTCTAGTCTCGTCCAGTCTGGTTTTTCCCTTGTTTGATAAAAATCTGATAGGTACCTTAATTGTGCGGCTCTATAATAATTTTTGAAGTTTGGCAATTGTAAGCCTCCTTGTTTATACCATTCTGTTAATTTATCTAGTGCTACCCTCGGTTTCCCCCCTCTCCATAAAAATCTCCTTATTATTTTCTTTAACTCTTTGAAGAATTTTTCTGTCAGTTGTATTGGCAATGCCTGAAATAAGTATAGTATCCTTGGAAAAATGTTCATTTTAATACAGTTTATCCTTCCTATCAGTGTTAGTGGTAGCTCTTTCCAATGCTCTAAATCGTCCTGTAATTTTTTCATTAGTGGATTGTAATTGAGTTTATATAATTGGCCTAGATTTTTGTTTATTTGCACACCTAGGTATCTTATTGCCTGCGTTTGCCATCTGAATGGGGATTCCTCCTTAAATTTTGAGAAATCCGCGTTATTCATAGGCATTGCTTCACTTTTATTTACGTTTATCTTGTATCCCGACACTTCTCCATATTCCTTCAATTTCTTATATAGTTCTTTTATTGATAGTTCTGGTTCTGTTAAGTACACTATCACATCATCCGCAAACAGACTGATTTTATATTCCCTGTCTTTTATTTTTATTCCTTTTATATTATTATCTCTTCTTATCGATTCTGCTAGTGGTTCTATAGCTAGCGCAAACAATAATGGTGATAGTGGGCATCCCTGCCGCGTTGACCTGCTTAAGTTAAATTGCTTTGATACATGTCCATTTACTGTCACTTTCGCTAACGGTCCCTTATATAATGCTTTAATCCAATTAATATACTTCTCCGGTAAACTGAATTTTTGCAATACTTTGAACAAGTAATTCCATTCTACTCTGTCGAAGGCCTTCTCTGCGTCTAAAGCAACTGCTACTGCCGGTGCTTTATTTCCTTCTACTGCATGAATTAAGTTAATAAATTTACAAATATTGTCTGTTGTGCGTCTTTTTTTGATAAATCCAGTTTGGTCTAAATTTACCATTTTCGGTACCTGTTCTGCTAATCTGTTCGCTAATAGTTTAGCTATTATCTTATAATCTGTGTTTAGCAGAGATATTGGTCTATATGACGCTGGTGAGAGTGGATCTTTCCCTTGTTTTAGTATCACTGTAATTATTGCTGTTTTACATGAATCTGGTAAGTTTTGTGTCTCATCAATCTGGTTGATTACATCCAGGAGGGGCGGTATTATTAGGTCTTTAAATGTTTTGTAGAATTCTATTGGGAGTCCATCCTCTCCTGGTGTCTTATTATTTGGTAAATTTTTTATTATCTCTTGTATTTCTACTGTTCCAAATGGTTCTGTTAATTTATTTTGTTCCTCTATTTGTAGTTTTGGTAGTTCAATTTTAGTCAAAAATTCATCTATTTTCCCTTCTTTCCCTTCGTTTTCGGTTCGGTATAATTGTTCATAGAATTCTCTGAAGTTTTCCTTAATTTCTTTTGGATTATATGTAATTTGTTTGTCTTTTTTCCTTGTTGCCAATACCATTTTCTTAGTTTGCTCTGTCTTAAGCTGCCATGCTAAGATTTTGTGTGTTTTTTCACCTAGTTCATAATATTTCTGTTTTGTCTTCATTATATTCTTCTCCACCTTATATGTTTGTAATGTTTCATATTTTATTTTTTTATCCGCCAATTCTCTTCTTTTGGTTGTATCTTCCTTTATTGCTAATTTTTTTTCTATGTTTATTATTTCCCTTTCCAACTGCTCTGTTTCCTGATTATAGTCCTTCTTCATCTTGGTTGCATAACTTATTATTTGCCCTCTAATGAATGCTTTCATTGCGTCCCATAGTATAAACTTATCTTCCACTGATTCCGTATTTACTTCAAAGTACATTTTTAATTGTTTTTCAATAAATTCTCTAAAATCCTGTCTTTTAAGTAGCATGGGGTTTAATCTCCATCTATACATTCTTGGAGGGATGTCCTCTAGCTCTATTGCCAATAACAGGGGTGAGTGGTCCGATAATAGTCTAGCTTTATATTCCGTTTTCCTAACTCTCCCTTGAATGTGGGCTGATAACAGGAATAGGTCTATCCTTGAGTATGTTTTATGTCTAGTCGAGTAGTGTGAGTATTCCTTTTCTTTTGGGTTTTGTTTCCTCCATATGTCCACAAGTTTCATTTCTTGCATTGATTTAATTATAAATTTGGTTACTTTGTTCTTCCTGTTAATTTTTTTCCCCGTTTTATCCATATTTGGATCCAAATTCAGATTGAAATCCCCTCCTATTAGTATGTTCCCTTGCGTATTAGCTACCTTCAAAAAGATATCTTGCATAAACTTTTGATCTTCTTCGTTAGGTGAATATATATTAAGTAGATTCCAAAGCTCTGAATATATCTGACATTTTATCATAACATATCTCCCTGCTGGATCTATTATTTCCTCTTCTATTTTAAATGGCACATTTTTGCTAATTAATATAGCCACTCCTCTTGCTTTTGAATTATACGATGCTGCTGTTACATGTCCTACCCAATCTCTCTTTAATTTCTTGTGCTCCAATTCAGTTAAGTGTGTTTCTTGGACAAATGCTATATCTATTTTTTCCTTTTTCAGTAAATTTAGTAGTTTCTTCCTTTTAATTTGGTTATGTATTCCATTAATATTTAGAGTCATATAGTTCAGCGTAGCCATTTTATATTTTGTTTATCTTCTCTTTCCATTTTTCCATCATTACCTTTCCTCCTTTTCCATTTCTGTTTTCTTATTTTCAACTCTTTACCAGACAACATTCCTACAACATCCAACATTTTCCTTATTCTCCTATTTCTATCTTCTTTATCCCCAATCTCCCCTTCCCCTCCTGAGTTGCCCTTTATCCCTTGTCGGACAACCACATCTCCCCTCTCCATTTGGATTTGCGAATCCACTCGCAAGCGTCAACTGATTTTGCAGTGGCCGCTCTTTTCCCCCACCCAGCCCCCCCCAGAAAAGATTTCGCTTTTTATATGTCACAAAGGTCACTCTTTTAATTCCCTCCTTATTCTCTCTATTCCATTACCTTCTCTTATTAATTCTTGTCTATACTCTCTATGTTTTCCTCTAATTACAGATACTTTCACATATGCCCATTGTCTCTATTCACTCTTATACCTCTTTACCCGCATACATATCAATCGTGGTCATTTTTACCCTCCTTACCCGTCTTCATCCCTCAGTCTATTTTTGTCTTTACCCACATACATATCAATCGTGATAATTTTTGCTCTCATTACCCGTCTTCATCCCTCAGTCTATTTTTGTAATTGTTCTGCAAATTTTCGTGCTTCTTCTGGATCCGAGAATAGTCTGTTTTGTTGTCCTGGAATAAATATTTTCAATACCGCAGGATGCTTCAGTGTAAATTTATATCCTTTCTTCCATAAAATCGCTTTTGCTGTATTGAACTCTTTTCTCTTCTTTAGGAGTTCAAAGCTTATATCTGGATAAATGAAGATTTTTTGCCCTTTATACTCCAGTGGTTTGTTGCCCTCTCTTACTTTTTCCATTGTCTTCTCCAGTACCTTTTCTCTTGTAGTATATCTTAGGAATTTTACTACAATAGATCTTGGTTTTTGTTGTGGTTGTGGTTTAGGGGCCAATGCTCTATGTGCCCTTTCTATTTCCATTTCTTGCTGTAGTTCTGGACATCCTAGGGCCTTAGGGATCCATTCTTTTATAAACTCCCTCATATTCTTGCCTTCTTCATCTTCCTTAAGGCCCACTATCTTTATGTTATTTCTTCTGTTATAATTTTCCATTATATCTATTTTTTGGGCTAGTAATTCTTGTGTCTCTTTAGTTTTTTTATTAGATTCCTCCAATTTCTTTTTTAAGTCTTCTACCTCCATTTCTGCTGCTATTGCCCGTTCTTCCATCTTGTCCATTTTTTTCCCCATTTCTGTTAAGGTCATATCCATTTTATTTATTTTCTCTTCTGTGTTGTTTATTCTTCTTCTTAAATCATTGAATTCCTGTGTTTGCCATTCTTTAAATGACTCCATGTATCCTCTAACAAGAGCAAGTATATCCTTTACCTTGCCTTTCCCTTTATCTATTTCACTGTACTCTTCCTCTTCTTCTTCCTCTGGGTTGACCATCTGTTGTTTCTTTGCTGCCCTTTCCTCCTCTTCTTTCTTGTTTCCATTGTCTTCTGTGGTCTCTTCTTGCTGCAGGTGTTCTGCAGCTGTCGTTGCCGGCTGTGGAGATCGACTCCCCAGCTGGTCCCCCCTCCCGTCGGTGTGTTTTTTTGCATGCGCATCGCGCATGCGCGAGGAGTCGCGCATGCGCGGTTGCGCACTTTTACTCGGCTCTGTGAGCCATTGTTGTAGTTCTTTTTCTACCGACCTGAGGTAGTGGGGCCCTCTCTCCACAGCGGGCCTCTTCGGACAGGTAAGGCCTTCACCTTTTTCCTCCGTTGTCTTCTCTTCCTCTCTTCTTTCCGTTGATTTTGATTTTTCTCCTTTTGTCTCCATCTTCTTTCCACCTTTATACTCACTTTTCTTTAACTTGTATTTCTGTGCCTTTGTATTTTCTCTTGTTTTTCCCGACTTTTCTGGAGAGGGCTGGAGTTCACCGTCCGGCCACTACTCCATCACGTGACTCCTCCCTGGCTGCCATTATTTAAGTGAAATTATTTCAGTTCAAAATTTGATCCACTTCTGCCGAATTACCCAGTCTTGAAATGGAGAGCAAACAGCAGAAATTATAGATACAGAGAAATTTGGGTGAACAGGAAGTCTGCAGATGCTGGGGAACTAGTACAATGCACAAACCTGCTGGAGGAACTCAGCAGGTTACTCAGCATCCATGGAAAGCAGAAGGCAGGCAAGTTTTTGGGGCTTGATTCTTGTTAAACATTCACCAGTGCAGGCTTTTGTTTTTGCCTCTTTCATTTGTTCTCTTTCCTCTGAACATGCACACCCACAAAATGACATTTAGGCTTTTACAACTATGAACAGGAGGACCGAATTGGTGGTCAGATTTTTGAGCCTGCATTCAGGCTTAATTTTGTTCCAGAGGACTGAATCTTTTGAACTTTTGAGTTAGAAGGTTGTGGATACCCTTTTGTTGATTATATTTAACTCTTTTTCCCTTGCAACCGCTGCAATCGTGTCTGCCTGTCCCGCATCGGACTGGTCAGCCACAAACGAGCCTGCAGCTGACGTGGACTTTTTACCCCCTCCATAAATCTTCGTCCGCGAAGCCAAGCCAAAGATTTAACTCTGAGATTGAATACAGTAGCATGGAGGATATGGGGAATTTGACAAGAAATTGAAACATCCATATCAGTCATTATGTGGAATACCATAACAATGAACACCATGTTTCTTGCTGCTTTGCTTTCTCGTATTTTGTTAGGAACAATACTAGTTTCATTTTAATTTCAGCATGAGTACTTTAAGGTGAAACATGATTGTCCTAAGCTGTTAGCTTGCTCTGGAGTTTGAAGATTAGATGTGTGCAGTCGGGGTGGGGGGTGGAATACTGAAGAATTGTGGTTTCGTATTATTTGATTGTAGCCTTTTTTCAGGAGGAAGGGAAAAATGTGTTCACAGCATAATGTGGTTAGATAGAACTGTTGCTAAAAGAGTGAATAGGCCTACTGTACTTGTCTGTACAATTTGTTTTTGAATGTGCATTTAAATTTTTATAGCTTGATAGTATACAAACTATGCAGTCTTCATTTCAAAATGGTTTTCATGGCCAGGTAATCCTCCTCCAACAGTGCTAGGTTCTAATGTTCAGGAATATCTGGCCCTTTCAGTTCTGTTGCTGATAAACAATACCATTTCCTGACCAATTTTGCGGTTGAAAGTGGAGTTTGCGTGATTTGAAAAATAACTGGTTTTTGTCTTTTTTAAAAAAAAAAATCTTTAATCTGTATTTTCAGATTGGATTATGTACAAGTCAATGGAACAGTGATGTGTCCAAAAAATCTGCGCAGAATGATTTAATAAATGGAAATTTTAGGAAGCTCTTTAGATCATAGTTCTAAACTTCCAGACAACATTGTTCGTGACACAAATTATAGAATAATTTGTGAACGTGAGGTCAGTAGTTTGTAGTGTATTTTTGGACAGGTGAAATGAGCTTGGCCCTCTAACCTCATTTTGTACCAATCACATATACCAAATGATCTTTTCCAATATTTTTTGTTTAAAAAGTGAAGCATTCAAATTCTTCTTAGAACCTCCAGCCCCTCAGTTCAATGAAAATGAATGCAAGTCTCCACTCAACCATGGGGCCCATTGCAACAGAGCCTGAATTTTTTGCATTTCAGAAAGTTGGATAGTAATTGTTGAGTAGTAGGTTTGAATCTTGCACCTGCTAGACAATGAAATAATAATATTAGATTTAATTGTACTTTTTGTGTCCTCATCCTGAAATATATTTTTCCTGAGTAAAGTGAATTAGTGTGATCTCCTGACTTCAATATGTTTATACTTATTTTGAAGAATTTTATTTAAGTAGTATCTTTTGATGTAGGAAAATGCCCCAAAAATTGATACAAATTATGTAAGAATGGCTTACAACTTGATGGAAATGACTGAATCTATTGAGGTTTTTTTATTAAAGATGAGAATATTAAAATTAAAATATTAAAATTAAAATGTTATAATCAGTGGGCCAGAAATCATTAGCGAAATAGGGTGAGCATGGAAGTGGGATGTAGCAGAGTCCTGAGTGAGTTATCAGGGGTACAAGATGAGAGGGGGTCTTTAAGGTAACGAAGGGTGACTAAAGGCTTCTGTATGGGATCATTTGAGGTAGGGGCGGGGTTTGATGCTATAGAGAGATGTAATTAATGTAGGTGGTTGGAGTCTGCTTTAGTTTTGGAATCTTGTTGAGAAGATGGCTGGATGAAGTACAGGAATGGTATTGTTTATTGACAACAGAAGCTGAAGGGCCAGATGTTCTGTGATTCCCTACCCCCTGTGTTCACCAGTCGACTGTCCTGGTTTTTTTCCAATTTTGTTGGGTATAGTCCTCACTCATGGTTTGATGATTCTGACCCTTTACTCCTGGGAGGGCCTTAACACTGAGTAAGGCTTTGTCCTCATGATTGCCAGCTGTCATCTAAAGTGAATGTTTTGAACTAATTAAAAAAAAAAAAATTTCAGCAAGACCAGAACTCTTATTTATTTTTTTGGGCGGCAGGGTTAGCGCAATGATCTGGGTTCGAATCCAGCACTGTCAATAAGGAAATTAATTTCTCCTCATTGTCTGTGTGGATTTCCTCCCACTCATTTAAAAAAAAAGTCCAAGGGTTGTAGGTTGATTGGTTGTAAATCAGAATTAAATTAAACGTAGGGCTGGTGCACATAGATATTTGCACATATTTAAACTTTCAATAAGATGAGGTTTTCTTTCCTCGTATTTCAGTGGGCATTTTGTATTTTTATCAGGTTCAGAGGGCACTTTTCCTGATTAGAGCTGTGAAACCGAAGGGAGCACATTCTGCTGACCTTTCTTAACACTGAGGCATCACCAGTATAGATGCCCTGTGGATGTAGTTTGCTGTGGTTGAGGCAAATCCCAGATAAATTGATGTTTTTTTTAAAAAAAGTTAAGGCCCGCCTCAATATCTTTGGACTACTATTATTTAACCTTGCTTAACCAGAAATTTCTGCATATCAGTGTGAGATGTCACACATAAAATTAGATGATTTTTTGGCATGTATAAGAGCACAGAAGAGCTCCTGTTAACCAATGCCTTGAACACAATCTATTCTTTTGTAACTGACCCTTTTTGCTAATGAAGATCTTGAATTATACTGGTGTTGGAAGTACTACAATAGTTGTTTAATTCAATGGGATTTGAAATGAGTTTCTCTTTTCAAGTCCTGTGGTTTTTTTAAATTTTTAAAAAATTTTCACACTATGAACCATATTAATCAAAATACACACAAACATTTCCCTCTTGAATATACACAGTGTCATTTTCTCCCCTTTTCCCTCCCTCCTTCCCAACCCCCTCCAAACCCATTAAACGTTCAACATATACAATACAATAAACCCATTAAACAATGTCATCACACAATGAAACTAAATAAGAAAATTGTGTCATCTACTTTTACACACTGGGTCAGTTCATTTTGTTTTCTTCTCATTCTATCATTTTAGGGGGTGGAGGTCCGTGGTAGGCCCTCTCTGTTGTGTTCAATGTATGGTTCCCAAATTTGTTCAAATAATGTGACTTTATTTTTTAAATTATATGTTATTTTTTTACAATGGAATACATTTATTCATTTCCATGTACCATTGCTGTACTCTCAGGCTCTCTTCTGATTTCCAAGTTGACATTATACATTTTTTTGCTGCAGCTAAGGCTATCATAAATCTTTTTTGCGCTTCACCCAGTTTAAGGCCTAATTCTTTACTTCTTATATTTCTTAGAAGAAAGATCTCTGGATTTTTTGGTATGTTGCTTTTTGTGATTTTATTTAATATCTGATTTAGATCTTCCCAAAATTTTTCTACTTTCTCACATGCCCAAATTGTTCCCATTTCCTCCTTGCAGCGAAAACATCTATCTGATAATGTTGGATCCCACTTATTTAACTTTTGGGGCACGATATACAGCCTGTGTAACCAATTATATTGTATCATATGTAACCTCATATTTATTATTTCTCATAGTTCAGGAGCATAACTTTTCCCATGTTTCATTTTCTTTCTCTTGCAGTTTGATGTACATGTTTGTTATAAATCTTTTAATTATCATTGTGTCTGTAATCACATATTCAAAGCTGCTTCCTTCTGGTAATCTCAGTTTCCTTCCCAATTTGTCCTTTAAGTAGGTTTTCAGTTGGTGGTATGCAAACATTGTACCATGAGTTCTTCCATATTTGTACTTCATCTGTTCAAATGATAATAAATTATTTCCCAAAAAACAATTTTCTATTCTTTTAATTCCTTTTCTTTCCCATTCTCTAAAGGAGAATTAATCTAATTAATCCAAATTAATCTATTGTGAAAGGGATTAGTTGATTTTGCGTCAATAATAATTTTGATAGTTGGTAATTTGTTTTTTTACTTTCTATGTGAATCTTCTTCCAAATGTTGAGTAAATGGTGCAGTACTGGTGAGCTTCTATATTGCACCAGTTTTTCATCCCACTTATAAAGTACATGTTCTGGTACCTTCTCCCCTATTTTATCTAGCTCTGTCTTGGTCCAATCTGATTTTTCCCTTGTTTGTACCATTCTGTTAATTTATCTAGCGCTATCCTCTGTTTTCTCCCCCTTTCCATAAGAATTTCCTTATTATTCTCTTTAGTTCATTGAAGAATTTCTCTGTTAAGGGAATTGGTAACGATTGAAATAGGTATTGTATCCTTGGGAAGATATTCATTTTAATGCAATTTACCCTTCCTATCAGTGTTAGTGGTAAATCTTTCCAATGATCTAAGTCATCTAGTAATTTCTTCATTAGTGGCTGATAATTTAATTTGTATAGATGGCCTAGCTTATTATCTAGTCTAATACCTACGTATCTGATTGCTTGTGTTTGCCATTTAAATGGTGATTCTTTTCTAAACTCTGTGTAATCCGCATTATTCATTGGCATCGCTTCACTTTTATTTGCGTTGATCTTGTTCCCCGATATTTCTCCATATTCCTTCAATTTCTTATGTAATTCTTTTATTGATAATTCTGGTTTTGTTAAGTATACTATGATGTCATCTGCAAATAAACTGCTTTTATATTCCTTCTCCTTTATTTTTATCCATTTATTTTATTTTCATTTCTTATCAATTCTGCCAAATGGTTCTATTGCTAAAGCGAACAGTGAGGGAGATAGTGGACATCCCTGCCTAGTTGACCTGCTTAATTTAAATTGGTTTGATATATATCCATTTACTGTCACCTTCGCCATTGGTCCCTTGTATAATGCTTTAATCCAATTAATATATTTCTCTGGTAGGTTGAACCTCTGTAATACTTTGAATAAATAATTCTGCGTCTAAAGCAACAGCCACTGTTGGTGCCTTATTTCCCTGTACTGCATGGATTAAGTTAATGAACTTACAGACATTGTCCGTTGTTCGTCTTTTCTTAATAAATCCAGTTTGATCTAGTTTTACTATTTTTGGTACACAGTCGGGCAATGTGTTTGCTAATAGTTTTGCTATTATATTATAATCTGAATTAAGTAGAGATATTGGTCTATACGATGCTGGTGTTGGTGGATCTTTCCCCGTCTGTAATTATTGCTGTTTTACATGAATCTGGCAAGTTTTATGTTTCTTCTATCTGGTTCATTACTTCCAGGAGAGGAGGAATTAATAACTCTTTAAATGTTTTATAGAATTCTATTGGGAGTCCATCCTTTCCAGGCGTTTTATTGTTCGGTAGCTTTTTTAATATATCCTGTATTTCCTCTATTTCAAATGGTTTTATCAATTTTTATCAATCCATATATTCCACTTTCTTGTTGAGATGCTTGCCTCAGTTTGTTGGTTTTTTTTTCCATGGCTTCTTGATGTTGGTCCTCTTCTTCTGGGCTAGTTATCTGTTGGGCCTCCTGCTTCTGTTTTTCTTTCTCATCCCTACCTTTCCCATTGCCTTCCTTTTCTTCCAGCTTGGAGCCCTGCTCTCGGTCTCTCAGCTGTTCGTGCTGTGTAGGTTCACTCCACAGCTGGTCCCCCCTCCCGTCGGTGTTCTCCTTTTCCTTGTGTGCATTGTGCACATCTGTTTGGCTCACTGAGCCATTTTTGCAGACCCGCGGTCGGGAGATCGCGACCCTGCGGGGTCTCCACTAACCTCGGGGAGTGGGCTCCTCTGTCCACGGCGAGTCCCTGCTTCTTCGTGCAGATTAGGCCTTCTCCTTTCTCTTCCGGCAACTTTCCTTTTTTTCCCGTTTTTGGTTTTTCTTTCTTAGGTGCCATTTACTTTCTTTTCTCCAAACCTTTATCTTTTATTTGTTGCGTTTTGTGTATCTGGGGCTTTGCTTTTCCTTCACTTTTTTTCTTCTTTTCTGGAGAGGGCCAGTATTCTCCTACCGGCCACTACTCCATCACGTGACTCCTCCCTCAAGTCCTGGGGTTGAAGTCCCTATTTGTGATAAGAAACTAATGTATCTCTTTCAGTTGAGGTCCAAATCTAAACTCTATTTCTTTTAATAGATATACAGCACAGTAATGGGCCATTTTGGCCGATGAGCCCGTATTGCCCAATTACACCTAATTAATCTATAACGTTTCAAATGGTGGGAGGAAACTGGAGCCCCCAGAGAAAACCCACACAGAGACGGGGAGAACGTACAAACTCCTTAGACTGTGTGGGATTCAAACCCCTGTAACAGCGTTGCGCTAACTGCTATGCTAGCTGTGCCTCCTATTTGAGTTGAGACCATTTATCAATACTAGATCTACATCATTCCCGGTTAGCAATTTGATTTATTCTTGTTGACTTAGCTTTTGGAACAAATGGAAATAAGTGAAGTGACTGGATGCAGCTTGTGCTATTGAAGGGCTTGCTTGACTGCTTTTTGAAGAATAATTTGAAGTCGTGCAGCAAAAGGAATGAGCAGCTTCATGCTAATTTTTGAAAAAGCTTTGACTTAATTTCCATCTTCTGTTTGATGTGGCATATTGCTTAATATTTAAGGTGGAAAGAGGATTTTTAAGTATGTAGCTTTGCTGACAACATTTCTTCCTGAATGTTGAACTGCCTTCAAGAGAAGCGCTCTGAGTGGTAGAAAATTATTTCACTGGTTACACTCTATTCTGTAAAAAGCTAGGTTAAGTCTGAATGGGACATGGAGCATCTTCCATGGAGCAGTTTGATGAGAGGTGCAAGTTGTGATTGGCTGAGAATTTGCATTGAAATTCAATTTGCTTTTCTGCACTCGACATCCATATATTCCATTCCTTGTCCACATGGTCTTTGAATTCAAGCAGACATCAGGAGGTTACAATATAGATGTCAAATCACCCGGGATAACTGACACTTAAGTATTATGTAATGCTAATCTACCTCTTGTGTTGTCAGTCAAGTGTCTACAAAACGTATACTAGTCCAGCAAACTCTGTTCTTTGCTTTGGCCGCCTGTTCCAGACATTGTCTATCCATAGTTCTTCACCATTTTTTTCATGCAAATGTACAAAAATACAGTTTAATTTTGCATTTGAAAATTACCATAGGTCTTAACTTTGTCTTGTCAGTCATGCACGATAACACCACGGTCAACCTGGTCCTTTCGTGGCCTATACTTCTGGTTTGCAGTTTTAACATCTTTCCATTTTATTGCCTATCATGTCAAAATTCATGGGGATTTCATCCAGTTTTCTGATATTTGCCAATGCAAACTGGTGTTTCTGGTTATATATTATAAACTGGTGGAAACTTTCAACTTTATGATCAAGATCTTTTGGTAGTTTCAGTGCAATTTTTGTTTTTGGCATAATACCAGATTTTTCCTGTTCATGAAACTGTTGCACCAATATACTGTAGCCTCAGAATCATCATTAAGGTCTGGGTGTGACTTGGCCCACTGTCGTGCAAATGTTCTTATTTAATTTCAGGTGATTGTAGCAATCTTGCCTCTATTAACGTTCCCATTCTGCAATGTGATTTTCCAACTCTGGCCAACCAGTAATTCCTTTTCTCAAAAACATTGCCTTTTTGGTATTTTTCTTAAAGTCTCTTTTTTTTTCCTCCAATCTCTTACCAACTTCTCATATACATCAATTTTTTTTTGCAGAAGCACAGTTGTTGGGTTTTTTTTGGCCATTTCTATCACTTTAAACTCAAAGCTCGCTTCATATTTTTGGCACGTGTTGCATTGTGTCGATAGACCCTCCATGATAGTAATCACCTCCAGCAGATCAACCTGCATGATCTTAGTCTTAGATATTGCGATGTTTTGAGGTCAACTTGTATGCCGGTCAATGGGGCACCTCAGGCAGCCAGAAAATGGGGATCAACTTAAATGCCAGATATGCCATAAAATCCTTAAAATGAGGCTGAAAAAGGGCGGAGGGGTTGTATGCTAAAATATACGGTATGGGTTATGTACTTTCAAAATTTTTTTTCCATATTCATGTCTCAAATGGCTTTACTCACCATGTAAAATGGCAAACCTCCAGCACCTAATTTATAGCCAGGGTATTTTAAAACTGCTTCCAGATTACAAGAGTTGTTTTCATAATAGGAGTTGTTGCATTGTTTCTTTTAATACTTCAATGTTTTTGGAAGTGGTTACTTCTTATTAACTGGTAAAACTATCCTATTTACAGAATAGACAATAGCTAAAATTATAAACCCAAGTTTCTTCCCACACAAACTGATAATCCGTTAGTAGCTTCTGTTATGAAAAGATGCCTTTATTAAATTTTTTTTAATGGGTTGAATTGAAACCAGTTCTGGTTTTGTGCCTGCAGACCCTATTTTCCTTGTCCAATGTAAGCTGAAAATCAAGATTGAAACAGCTGATTTCTGCAGTTGGATGTCTATCGTGCATTGAGACCTTAACGATGATGGCCTTGAATGAACCACTGAGTTTTTGCATTTGGAATGCCAGAATGGTGTTTGACAGGAAACAACTGAGGCAGAACCTGCTTTCTGTTGAAACTTGTCAAGCCTTTGTAACAGATTTTAAACAATAGTGCATTTTAAAACAAATTTAGCCTTTAAAATAAGATGCTAAAATTGTTGTAAAATATAAAAAATATTTTATTTATTTTAATGGTTTAAACTTTAAAGTAAAATAACTTGCCTTTTCCACATAATTTTTGATTGGTATGTATAATGTGTTTATGAAAATGCATATAGTAGATGTTGTACACTTAACTATTCATGTGCTCCCAAATGACTCATGTCTCCAAAGATTATGATAAGCATTCTTGCTTGGTCTACCAGTCTACCTTATTGACCAGCACTGAAATGCTCTACAGTTGATAGGGTAAGGGAAGGCCATTCAAATGAATGGATCACTATTCTGGCTGGCATAGCTTTTAGTACTAAGACACCATTGTTGAACTGCCACATGTTGTATGTACCAGGATATTTTAATCAGCATGCCCACATTTACTGTGTAGATCTGAGAATTATTTACCTATGACTGAATGATTTTGTTCCCAGTGGAATCTTGATCTTGTCACTGTTTTGGCATGCAACATACCAATGTTTCTTTTAATAGCTTTATTTTATATTTGCACAAGTAAGTAATCCCAAGTCTCTTCTAGAATAAAAAAAGGACATTCTACAAATGGCTGTACTGCACCAATGTCTTATTATTTCATTAAAAAACCGACTCGAAGCAGTCTGTTTATTTCTGTTCTCCTATTGCATGTCCCTAATGTTGTAATTGTGTAGATGGCCATTGTAAGGGTTAAAATGAATTGCAAGTAGTCTGTGAGTAGCGATTGTTTACATATTCTTTTGAGTGCCACTCAGCGACATCTTTAAGCCAAGGATTTGTGGCTTATTTAGAGATAACACATATTAGTTTTTTTTCCTGTTTTAGGAAATGGCAAGAAATTTAGAATGTTCTGAGAACTTTTATTGCTGTTTAAGCATCATTTAATTATTGTCTAACAAAGTTTAATGGCTTGTAACAATGTTCAGCAACTGATAATAATGTTTATTAAACCATGGAAAGCTCAACTCAACTTTAGTACAGATTTGTTTGAATAAGTCATAGACAACAATATTTGAATTCCTGTAAGCAATTATAAAGGGAAATAGTTGCTACAGCCATTATGTTTAATTAACAATTGCTGACTATGCTTTTGTGAAAGAAGTTCAACATCTGTTATTGCCTCATGCACATTGCTGTGGACCTCCATTTGCAGGTTCTACTGCATTTATAGCAAAGTAGATCGTGACAAAAGCAAAGCTTTGCAAATACTTGAAATTTTTACCTGCTGCAACTGAACAGGTACTTGTAAAGAAAAGTTATAATAATAAACTAATTAAATTAAAAGGGTCAATGAATGCATAAGATAGATAATAGTAACTGTGCAAAAAGAAGTGATGTACAATTTTGCAGACAGGGCTCTGTGCTCACAGAGCAGTTCATGAATAGTGAAGCAAAAGGGAGTTCAAGAGATTGATAGGTATGGGGGGGGAGGGAAGAACTTGAACTTAAAGGTGCTGGTTTTCAGGCTTTTGTACCTTCTTCCCAAAGGTACCAGTGAGAAGTTTTGACTTGGGTGATTAGGGTCCTTTATGATGGTTCTAATTCCTGAGTCTAAAGCTGTGGTTCATCTTTGAGGAGTTGGTGCAGTACAGGAATAGAAATATGCTTCTTTGCGGGCGGGGAAATTAAAAATTAAAAAAAAAATTGCAAACCTAAAAGCTGCATTTGGTTACAGCCTCTCCAGGTTCACCCTTCCCCATCTTCAACCCCAGACAGTAGTAACAAAAGTCTAATTTGCTTTGAGAATTGAGATTCTGAGTTGGCCACAGTTTCTAAAGACTGAGTCACGTGTAGCCCAGGCAAGCACAATTGCCTTGACTTTTGACATCATGTTTCACTTGAACAACTCAATTTTCAGGATTTGTATCTGCAACAGAAAATCTAGTTGTAGAGAGTGAGAACTTGAGATTCCCACTGGATGCATTTATATAGAGCTAACCGACACAGGCAATAAAGGTTGCCTCTTGTATTAGTTTGTGGAGCTCATCAGTGACTGAGTCTCAAGTGATGTGTAATTTGAATGGAATGTACCACTGAGCTGACTGTCTCTGCTTCCACAGTTTGGCCTTGGGAACACTGCCACTTTTCCTTTTTAATAAAGGCAAGTAGGGTGATTGTACCCAGCAATGAAATGGATCTTTCTTCATCTTGCTTTGTTTTTTCCAAAGTGGTTACTTGAGGATATGTTTAAATACGTTCTAGTCTTGGCTCCATTTTTAGGCCTTTTGTGGTTGATGTTGTAAAATCTGTTTCTCTTTCAACACTTCCTCAGTCAAGTGACAACCATCTGAATGCTGACTGTTTTCAAGCCTTTGGCCAGCTTTCAGCTGTCTAAACACAGTGTTGGATGGAGCCACATAACCAATTTGAGGAAAAAATCACATTGTGAAATATGCAACTTAAAGGTTAAGTAGAATTGTGGTTTCACAAATACCCTGGAGCTAGGGAGTGTTTGGACTGCACAAATATGATGCCTATATCTATATTTGTGGATTGTGATTGATTTCTTCTTCCTTGGGCTTTTTTGAGTGGGGGGGGGGGAATCATCGCTATATAAAAGTGCTAAAATTATTTATCCTTGTAATTTGTTTTTTTTTTAGTTTTACGATGTTAACTGACAGAATGATTTTTACTGTGTTGATGACACTGGCCTTTCCAAGTGCTCACTGTGAAGGTAAGGCATAATAATTAACTGCAGTTATTAAAAGTGTATTAAGGACATGGTGAAAAAACTCACACTTAACCGTGTATTTGATCCCTCTAAATCACAGCATGTGGCTTCTAGGAGATTGGATAAACCAAGCATCATTTGGATCACTTTGTGAAGCACTTGAATTCAGTGCACAGCAATCACCCGAGCTTCCCGTTGTCTGCCATTTAAATTCTCAATTCCACTCCCACTCTGAGCTTTTTGTCTGTGGCATTCTGTGTTGCTGTAACAAGTGTGCAAGTGTGAGAAATCTGAGTATGTTGTAGCCTTCCATTCTTTATCGAATTCAAAAGCTGCAAGTCATTGGCTTTTCCTGTCAATATCAGGACTAACTATGTGTTGTAAGTAATTGATTGGTGATATTAACTTGCGCTCTCTATTAGTATACAGCCATGCACTTTTAACTTTTACATTTTATTTATATTCTCACAAACTACCTTCCATTTCATATCTTTTATTACTTTTTCTCTCTAACTGTGTTGTTGATTCTCTCACCGCTCTGCGCCTTCATCAGTTTTGATTCGAAACTCTTTATCAGGCATCCCTCGAAACATCAACAATTCTTTCCTCCTAAAAAAAAAAACAATTCTTTCCTCCTCTTGTGTTGTTTGACCCCTGAGTTTCTCAGGCAGATTGTTTGTCTTCAGATTCCAGCATTTCCAGTTACCTGTGTGTCTAGTCTCTACCACATGTCCATATGATGGCCTTGGCCTCACCTGATCAGAGGGTGTCCTGTCTCACTTTCTCTGAAACAGCAATCTAAGTTTTTTTTACTCATTCCTAATTTTTACAAAATGAAATGCTAGTTATTTCTCTTTCCATAGATATGACTGATGTGGTGACTGTTTCCAGCATTTTATTTTTATTTCTGACTAATAGCAACTATATTTGAACTTGCGCATAAGCAGATGTTGAGGATGACTTAAAAAGCTATTCAAACATAGATTTTTGATGGAAAACCAAGAGGAAAGAATGGAGTTCACTTTTTGCTAATAATTGTGGTGGACTGTATATATATATATATATATATATATATAAATAAAAAAGAATGCATGCAAATGGGCAAAATTGGATCAGCACATTTCTTGGTTGTTTATAAGGCTGGAGGATTTAAAGGGAGAGGCGTGACCATGAGGAATTGACAAAATGCTAGGCAATCTTGGAAACACGCTGCTCCTTGATGAGGAATTGACATGGATTAGCAAGTTCAGCAATGACAAGTGAATGATACTGGAGATAAATTGTGACAAGGCTTGGTTTACAGAGTAAATCAAAGTCTTGGTTTGGATTGCAGCGAACAATTACTTCTGAAGGGAAATAGAAGAGTTTGATTTTTGCAGGATAAAAGGTATTACCTGCATTTTTTTCCTTGATGTATACTTGGTTATAGAGTTCTATAGCATGGAAACAGGCCTTTAAGACTGACTTGTCCTTGCTAACCAAGCTAGATACATTTATTTGCATTTGGCTTGGATCTCTCTGAATCTTTCCTATCCAGATACCTGTCAAAAAGTATTTTATTTTATTTTAAAAATATTTTTATTGAGTTTATTGAGAACATATACATGATAGGTTCCAAAAGAACTGAATACAATATATAAATATTGATTATTGTATTATGCATTAATGATAGTGCATGAAATCTCAATCAAACCCAGAAATATTTATTGTCCTGAAAAGAAAAAAATAACTGACAAGAAAACCAATTACTCTAAACCTTCCTCTTAAACAAGATTGAATTAATAATATTAGCAGCCTTGGAATCGAGCAGCAACCTCCAGAGGTTCAGCAAAGCATACCACTCTTCCGCATCCATGTACCTTAATTATTCAAATTGTAGTAATAAAGCATAAATGGACCCCATGTCTTATCAAACGTGATCTTAATTTTCTTGACATTATGTCTAATTTTCTCTAAACTCAAAAAGCACATTTTAGTCTGTGACCATTGCAAGTGGGTCAGTGGAAACTAATCTTTCCATTTTAACAGGATTTTTCTTCTGGCCAGCAATGTAGAAAATGCTATGACTTGTCTTTGTTTATATTCTCATCCTTGGAGAAACCAAATATCGCTATTAACAGACAGATATCCTGAAAATATCCAAAAAGGTTTTAAAAACATCTGTCCAAATTTCCTAATTTGGCACATGCTCAATCCCTGTGTTTCAAAGAGGCTTCAAAAAATCTTGCATTTAGCACAGAATGGATAGATATCAGGATAAATTCAAGACAGTTTAATTTTAGAAAAGTGTACTCTATGCACCCCTTAAATTGAATCGGACTGTGTCTGGACATAGAGAAGAATTGTTGATAAGGCCTAAGATTATGGATCAATCTTCATCTGAGAAGGATAAATTAACGTCGTTCTCCCATTCACTTTTGATTTTAATTAAGGCAACTGTCTTTATATTTCAATATTTTATAATATAAAGAAGATAATTTATGTGCAAAATGTAGTTCAAAAAGTTCATCTGTAAAATTCAGATCAGGAAGACATTGAAATTCTGGAGGTCTAATAAAATGCCTAATTTGGAAATACCAAAAAAAAAGCCTATTTGGCCAATTAAATTCCATTATCAATTGTTGTAAAGATGCAAAACTTTGAATAAAAGAAAAATCTTTTAAAGGTTTTAATCTCTAGCCAATTCCATTCTTCATAACCTGCATCTAAAATGGAGGGCTGAAAGACAGAATTGGACTAGTGAACAAAAATCCCAAGATAAAAAAAAATATTTTGAATGTCACAATTGCCCCTACTCTCCTACCACTTCCTTTGGGAACTGGTTCCATTATATCCATCTCCTCTGTGAAGACTGTGCCTCTTTTAAATCTTTCCTCTCTCACCTTCATTCTGTTCTCTCTAGTTTTGTGTTCTACACTGGGGGGGGGGGGGAGGGGGAAAAAAGGTGATGCCTCCCATTATTTTGTAACTTTACAGTTCCCAACCCCCCCCCCCCCAACCTTAACCTTCAATAATCCAAGGAGAAGTCCCAACCGGTCCTTGTAACCTGGGCATTGCCCCCCAGGTGAGGTGCTGTGCCCCATATGGTCACTGTAAGGCCTGCTCCCCCCTCCCTCCTGTATTACTAGCATGTGTCAGTAGTGTGTAGTGACACTTGACGCAATAAAAGCAGTGCTCTCCTCACCTACATTGGAGAGGTGAATGGTGTTAACGTTCATTGGCAGGTAGGTCCCAGCATTCAACAGCAGCTACCACCTCCACTGAGTGAGTTTATGAGTGTTCCACTGTGCCTCCCTCCCCGCCCTTAACACTATAATGACCCTCTCTAACACTTGTTCTGGCGCTGACCCTGAGCTATCTAGTTCCAGTAACATTCTTGAGAATCTTTTCTGCATTGTTTCCAGCTTAAGGATATCTTTCCGATAGCTAGGCATCCAAAACTGCACACAACATACTCCAAGTGCAATCTCAGCAACAACTTATTCAGTGGTAACGTGATGCCCCTGCTCCTGTACTCAATTCACTAACTGATAAAGACAAATATTCCAAACACCTTCACAGCCACTCTGCTTTGCTACTTCTGTGGAACTATGCTCCTGTATCCTCAAGGCTCTTGATTCTGCGGCAGCCCACAGGGCCGTGCCATTCATTCAAAGTCCTGCCTGGTTTAACCAACCATAGTGCAATTATAAGAGTTAAATTTGCATCTGCCATTCCTTGGCCCACTTTCCCAGTCCATCTGGATCTTCTAGTAATTTTAGATGACCTTCACTGGCACTACATCAATTTTAGTGTCATCTGCAAACTTATTAACTACAATGCCACTCGGGTCATTAAGCAAGATGGCAAACAAAAGTGGACCCAGTACTGATTGCTGTGGGACACCACTTGTCATAGATCATAAATCTGAGTAGAAATCCCTAGTTTCCTACCATCAAGGCAATTTAGTATCCAATTAGCCAGCTTGCCCTGGATCCCATGCGATCTGACCTTCTGAACCAGCGAATCTGGGACACCATGTGGAACTTTGTTAAATGCCTTGCTGAATGTAACCTGGACAATTTATACACTCCTACCCTTGGTCTTCAGATTTCAGATTTATAGAGTACATATGTGACATCACATACAACCCAGAGATTTTTTTTCTTTGAGCAATGCTGAATTATTACTTGTTAGTAGTGCAAAACAAAACTGTACACAATGTATGCATGTAAACAAAGAAATATAAGCAAACTGATTGCAATGCAGAGAGGGCAACAAATAAAGTGCATAAGTAAGAGACCTTAGATGAGTCCCTGCTTGAGTCTGTTGTTGAGGAGTCTGATGGAGGAGGGGGAGCAGCTGTTCCTGAACCTGGTGGTGCGAGTCTTGTGGCACCGAGACCTCTTTCCTGATGGTAGCAGCAAGATAAGAGCATGTGCTTCATGGTGTGGATCCTTGATGATTGCTGCTCTTTAATGGCAGCTTTCCCTGTAGATGTCCTTGATGGTGGGAGGGATTTGCCTGTGATTTCCTGGACTGTGTCCACTACTTGTTGCAGAGCTTTACACTCAGGTGTATTGGTGTCTCCATTGCAGACTGTGATGCAGATCGGTCAGCACACTTTCCACCACACATCTGTAGGAATTTACCAGGGTTTCTGATGTCATAAAACAAACCTCTACAAACTCCTGAGGAAGTAGAGGTGCTGACGTGTTTTCTTCTTGGTTAGCTCATTTAAAAAAAACCTCAAATTCGTGAGACACTGTTTCCCATGTACAATGGTTTGTTTGGAATGTTGCATCATTTTTGGGTTAAAACTTTAGAAAAGAAAGACTTGAATTTGTATTTATGCAGTTAAAAATGTTCTAATGCACTTTATACCAAGGAATTACTTTGAGGTGTTATCAATATTGTTAAGTATGAAATGCAAATTTAATAAGTGAATAATTTGTAGTGGTAAAATGGTAAAGCTCTGATAATGAGGCATGCTTGGGATTTTGCTGGATTGGTAGACCTTCTGGACAATTACTTTTTACTAATGTTTTAATTCACTTTTTTTAGATTTTATTCAATATTACAAATTTACCAATGAACCAGGTGAGTAGAAAGGAACTAGGATCTAAGAGGGTGGGAAGGGAATGTAAGAACTGGGGTTGTAATACATAGCTTGACTTGTAGGTGACATTTGCCAATCAAGATTTATGAATAGATCGGTGGATTTGCAGTATAGATTAAGGGATAAATTTTGTCCCAGGGAATCATGGACAATTATCTTGTCCTTCAAAGACCATACAGGAATCCTGTGCATGTACCTGACAGCAATTAGATGTTAATTTAAAGTATGAATGAAAAGCAAGTATTTTTGTATAGTTTTATTCCCTAATGCCTCCTTGCAAACTTTGTCAATTTTTTTTTCTCAAATATCTGGCTGTGAAGCTTGAATTTCCTGTTTTCCATTTTATATTAATGGGCTAAATCACTTGCAGATAAATGGAGGAAATATCAAACTATTGCAATGAAATGGGCAGTTGAACTTCAGCAAAGGTGTTGTATTGAGCTAGACTGGATGAAATTTTATTTCAGCTATCTAACATAAAATGCTTGAGTTTACACCAGTTCTTCATTTTTAATCAAAGTTGCAGTTTAGGGTAAAAAAAAATTAGAAAATTAAAATTCACTCAGAAAATTGAATCAGTTTTTTTAACATTCTGTAAAAAGTCCAATAATTATCTTGATGAAAAGTAGTTAAAGATGTGTAATGGTGGGGATTAATATGGCAGATGGACATTATTTTCACATAAAGATTAAAAGAAACAAACAAATAATTTACACTCAGGTGTATTGGCATTGAAAATTGTCCTCGTGGTTCATTGAGATTCTTTTGCATCAGGTGCATGTCAAATGGGAAAAGTTTAGTTTCCATCCATCTTGTGTTTTATGCTCTTGGTTTATAAGTTATTGTATCCCTAAATTCTCTGTGGGTTTATATGATCACAGCTTGAAGTCTCCTGGTAGCTCACTTTGTTGAATTTTGTTTCATAGATAAGGAAGAAAAGCGCAAGACCAGTCACTATAAATGTGTGTGTGAAGGGATGTTTTGTGGAGGAGAGGACCAGTGTATTGGACAGCAGTGCTTTGCTTCACTGAGCATAAATGATGGGCATCCTGTTTACCAAAAAGGATGTTTTGAAGTATATGAACAGAGCAAGCTGACATGCAAAACTCCACCATCAGCAGATCAGACTGTTGTGTGTTGCCAGGGCTATTTGTGTAATATGAATATCACAGCTCAACTGCCTCCAAAAGGTAATACTTAATGTAATCTTTCTGTTTACCAGAATACTGATTTCATATTGTAGTTGCATTTACTTGTGCCAACATATAATGAGATCATAAGACATAAGAGCAGGTATAGGCTATTCAGCCCGTCATGTCGCCCTGCCATTTAATCATGAGCTGATCCATTTTTCTACTCACCCCCACTACCTGACCATCTCCCCATTACTTCGGATGCCATGGCTAATCAAGAACCTATTAATTCCTGCCTTAAATATACCCAAGGATTTGGCCTCCACAACTGCCTGCAGCAATAAATTCCACAGATTTACCACTCTCTGGTGAAAGAAAACTGACCTCCTTCAATCCTGAAATTGTGTCCTCATCCTAGTCTCTCCTATCATTGGAAACAACCTTTCTACAGCTACTCTGTCCATGCCTTTCAACATTCAAGATGTGTCAATGAGATGCCCCCTCACTCTAAATTCCAGTGAGTACAGACCAAAAGCTGTCAAATGCTCCTTCCTCATTGATAACCCTTTCCTTCCCAGAATCATCCTTGTTAACATCCTCCAAACCTTCTCCAATGTCAGCATATCCTTCCTTAAATGAGGAGCCCAAAACTGCTCACAATACTAAGTCAGGTTTCACCAGTGACTTATAAACCCTCAACATCATATCCCTGTTTTTACATTATATTCCTCTTGAAATGAATGCTAGCATTGTATTTGCCTTTATCTCTGACTCAACATGCAAGTTTTACCTTCAAGCTATGGGGACTCTCAGGTCCCTTTGCATCTGGGTATTTTCAATTTTCTCCCCATTTAGGAAAGTCTGCCTGTTTATTTCTTCTTGCAAAATGCATGACCATATACTTTCCATCATTGTATTTCATTTGCCACTTCTCTGCCCAGTCTCCTAATCTGCCCAAGTCGTCTTGCAGCCTCCTTGTTTTTCAGCACTATTTGCTCCTCCAATTACCTTTGTATCATCTGCAAACTTAGCCACAAAGCCATTCATTCCATCATTGATCCTTAATGTACAACATGAAAAGAAACATCCCCAACACTGACCCCTTTGGAACACCCCTAGCAACTGGCAACCAACCCGAATATTATCACTGTATTCTGACTCTGGTTCCTGTTAATTAGCCAGTGTTCTACCCATGTTGATATGTTTCCTGTTGTACCATGGGCTGTTACCTTCTTAAGTAGCCTCAGTTATGGTACCATGTCAAAGACCTTCTGAACATCCATTCCTTTATCCAGCCTGCTTGATGTTTCTTAAAAAAATTCCAATAGGGTTCTCAAGCAAGATTTTTCACTTAAGGAAACCATGGCCTATCTTGTCATCTGCCTCCAAGTACTCCATAATTTCATCCTTGGAAATCATCTCCAACATCTTCCCAACCACTGACATTAGGCTAACTGGTCTATTATTTCTGCTGCCCCCATTATCCTCCTTTATGGTCCTTTTTAAGTAAGTTGATTGGGATAATTCTGCTCTATTGATTTAATCTTCCTCTTTAGTTGGCAAGTTAAAATTCTATTGAATAATACCAATATTGAATAATACCTGAAAAAAAATAATAGTTATTTGTATCCTCATGCTCAGCAGACAAGATTGCATGTTTAAAAAAAAAATTTTTAAAATGAGCAAGATTTTCTACACTTTATCCCTGTTATTGGTTTGTCTTGTTAATGCAGGTAACCGTTCCCCTTCTGTTTCATCAATTTCCTTAGATAAGCTATATTTATTGCCTACTTTGGGTCACTAGTGGACAAAAACAACTAATTATCTGTGTGTCATTCATGTCCGTTCTGTACATCCTATTCTGGTCCCTTGCAATCATGTCAGTTTTATAGAATAATATTCAAATATCTAAATAAGGAAGCTATGATCCAATTCATGTGAATATATTTCCAATTTAAATGCTTGTGGCTTATAAATAATGTTTGCTTTGTCATCTCAACACTTAGTTTTATCAAAATATTTGTATCAGACATTCTTTACAAATATCTACTGTATATTCTCGTGTAATAATTGAATTTTGGGTAAAATTGAGGGGATCGACTATTACACGCATACTATTTTTGACCACGATAAGTACATCAGGAGCTTAAATGGGCGGGCGGCTCTGGCCAAAAAAAAGGAGTCAACTTTTACACGTTATCGACTATTACACACATGTATAGATTTAGATATGGTATACTTTTACTGTTACCTCTTTTGACTTTAACTATTTAGAAGTCTTGAGGGAAATTTTGAATGATTATTTTCATTGAAGCAAAACTGGAGAGTGACCGGAACGTTTAGAAGATGAAACCCTTGAAAAGGTGTTCATAGGAGAATAAGGATTGTGAAATGTTGAGGAGGCAAGTCCCAATGGACTAAATGAAGATGGACAAACATAAAAAGAATTTAATAGGGCATAACCTCCAGTTGGCAGTGAATTGGATGAACTGGTGTTTATAGTGGACAAGAGTCTGGTGATGAAAAATGATAATTTTTGACAGATGAACTGAAAACTTCAGCTTGGGGTAAAATACACAAATTACTCTCTTCTGATTTTAGGTTGGTGGCAAAAGTGAGGGATTAATTGATGGGAAGGGTCAGGTGTTTACACTTTAGGGAGGGGAGTAGCGACGGCTGGCTTTCATGTTCACAATGCTTAATTGGAAAATTAGATCTTTCCAGAGCTGGATGCAAAACCAACAATCTCTCAAGACCAGCTAAAAAGCAAGTTGGGTGATTGAGTAGAAGTGGGTGTCACATGAAAATGGAAACCAAGCCTAATCCGATATTAATGTTTGCAATTTTTGTTAGTTTATACTTTGCAATACTTGCATGTGTTCATGTGTAGTAATTATATCTCTCATTATATCAACATGTGGTTTAATATCTGCACAATACAGGATTCTTTAATATTTAGCAATGCCTGTAAGTATTTTAATCTTAAGGAAGGTGAATAGATCATGCTCTCTGGAGAGGAGGTGCCATAAACAAAGTTTTCAGACTGTGTAAAATGGATTCAGGGAGTCTAAGCTCACCTTTGGTATAATTGTTTCTGCTAATTGTGGTATTGGGAAGGGTTAATATTCTTTGGCATTAGTTTTACAACATTGGATTGGGTATCTCAGTCAACTCCGCTAGTTTCTGGTATTGGATGATTGGGTCTGCAGAAAAGTTATAAATTTTGGCTACATCAGGGCTCCCTAGATGTCTTGCTATCTTCGCACCACTCTATGCAAGTTGTATAATTTCTACTTCTATAAAGTTTAAGGACAATTGATGTGTAGTAGGACCCATCTTTCATAATGGTACCATTTCAAGTACTGTGTTGTGAGCTGTTTGGTATTGATCTGCATTTTGACCTAATGGGGCATTTGGTTCAACTTGCCAAATGTATTGAAAATATCAAGCTTATCCACTGAAGTGAAATACTACTCCTCTGCGACTTGGCTCTTATGTGAAGATCTGCTTCTTCCTTTGAAGTTCTATTAGCAGTTACGTTGTCTATTTTTAAAAACAACCTGGTTAGCAAGGCTATAAATTAATTGTTTATATTGTGTTATTGTAGAGATTTTAATATTTGTAAGCTAACTTGGTCTTGGAATATGAAAACCTTTGGTTGTGGATGTGCAGTTGTGGACGTGCAGCTTTTATTGCATTTATTAAGAAGGGCAAATTTGTCAAACTTTGTCATCATTATGATGAGTATTTTATCCAGCCTCCTGATTGCTCTCAGACTCCAGGCTTCTGGATCCATTCAGTTTATTGACGATGCAAATTCCCAGACAGTAGGGCATCACCAGTGTACGATTTTGCATCCTTCATTTTTCTGCTGCTTGAAGGACGTGCCATGAAAATCTAATTATGCTGTTTTTCTCTTCCCCACCTTGATTGATTTTAGTTTCCATATTTATCCTTTTCCGAAATGGGAATGTAAACTGCTGTATTTAAATTCTGCAAGCTGAAAATAAGATTGGAATATTATTGACATTGATGAGACTAGAAAATACAGGAGGATAAAGTATTGGTCCTTAGTCCTGCTCTGCAGTTCAGCAAAATCATTTACCTTGGCACAAAATCCCATATTAATCTTGTATCATTAGATTCTCTTAATATTTAGGGTGGCATAGTGTGAAGCTCAATGTTATTATAGCACCAGTGACCCGGGTTCTAATCTGGTGCTGTCTGTAAGGAGGTTGCATGTACTCCCAGTATCTGTGTAGGTTTCCTCTGGGTGTTTCGGTTTCTTCCCACCCTTAAATGTTCGGGAGGGGTTGTAGGTTAATTGGCATATTTTGGAGGCATGGTAGGGCCTGTTACCATGCTATATGTCTAAATTCTAAGTCTAAAATAATACCTTCCATATACTCAGCATCTGAGTATAGAAAATTCCAATGGCTGGTGACTTTCTATCTTTCTCATCCTGAATAGACAACATATTTTTTATTTTCTAGATTGGGACTCTGTTCTAGATGCTATGGCCAGGCAAAGCATAATTTCCCCCCACCACCCATCAGGTTCAGCCCCGTACAATTTTGTGCTTTTCCATGAAAATGCCTCTCCTGAAGTGGCTCAATCCATTCAGTACCTCTTCCATGGGATGATCCCGACTCCCCACACTAAATTTTCTCAGAACCAGAAATTAATTGGTGAGTCTTGGATGCACTTCTTCTGTTCATTACATGGGCAAAGTCCAAATTATAAATGAAGCTAAAAAGAACAATGTGAACTGAAATTCTTGCTTGCTACAGCTAAACAGGTGCACCAACAACACGAGTAAACATGACATTACCCTCTGTATTGAAAGGGATGATGATCATAAAGGATAGATGAAAAAAGTGATCTCAGGAGTACAGACTGGTCTTTTCGCGGTCCCAAGGTGGTTTAATGTTAAGGGGACATAATGAAAGGTAGCCTGACACTATTGGATTAAAAACTATCCTTGAATTTGGTGCTGGGCTTCAGTACCATCTACAGCACCGTACAGAACCTTTGGTCCACAGTGTTGTGCCAGCCTAAAAACTGGTCAGATTTTCCCCACTGTATGACCTTCCATTTTCTAATCTAATCGTCTTTTAAGAGATTCTATTGTGTATGCACCTGCCTCCACCACAGTTGCTGGCAGTGCATTTCATGCACCCACCACTTTCTGTGGGAAAAACATGCCTCTTTCATCTCACCCTTCTACTTACTCCCAAGCACCTTAAAACTCTGACCCCCTTTGTGTTAGTTATTTCAGCCCTGGGGGAAAAAGCCTCTGGCTAGCCACATGATCAATTCCTCTCATCATCTTGTACACCTCCATTAGATCATCCCCACCCTCTGACACTCTAAGGAGAAAAACACTTGGTTTACTCTGTTTATCGGCATAAGGCATGCTCTCCAATGTAGGCAATTTCCTTGTAAAATACCTCGGCACCCTATCTGCATTCACATTTTTCCCCATAGTGAGGTGATCAGAACTAATCACTCACATTCCAATTGGGGTCAAATAGAGATTTTGTATAGCTTCAGTGTTACCTCGTGGCTACCACAATTAATGAAGCCCAACACACACTATGCCTTCTTAACAACCTAGTAATATCAACCTTGAGTGCCCTTTGGACATGGACCTCCAGATCTTTCATTTTATTCTACCTTCAAATTTGTCTGCCTGAAATGCACCACTTCACACCTTGCCACTTCTCAGCCCAATTCTGCATCCTGTCAATGTTCCTTTATAACCTCTGGCAACACTCCAGACGATCCACAAACACCACCACAAACATTTGTGTCATCCGCAAACTTAGTAACCCACTCTTCCACTTCCTCATCCAGGTTGTTTATGAAAATTGCAAAGAGGAGGTGTCCCAGATCAGATCCCTGCGGAACACCTCTGCTCTCCAATTTCCGTGCAGAAAACAAACCATTTACAACCACTTTGTGCTTTCCCTGGGCAAGCCAATACTGTAACCACAAAGTATGGTCTCCTTGGATTCTGTGCCTCCTTACTTTCTGAGTGAGCCTTGCTTTACTGAAATCCATATAAACTAAATCCACTGATCTATCTTCAATGTTCTTTGAAACATCCTCAAAGAATTTAATCAATCGTAAGACACAACATTCCCCTGTCAAAGCCATACCAACTATCCTTAATCAGATGGTGCCTTTCTAAATGATTCTAAATCCTGTCACTCAACATCTTCTCCAACAGTTTGCCCACCACTGATGTAAGACTCATTGGTCTATAATTTACTGGGTTGTCTCTATTCCTTTTCTTGAATGGGGGAACATTTGCAACCCTCCAATCCTCCAGTACTTCTGTCCCCAGTGACAATATGAAGATCATCGCCAGTGGCTCAGCAATCTCCTCCTGCATTTCCCACAATAGCCATGGGAAAATCTTGTCCTGGTGATTTGTCTAACTTCATCCTTTTCAAAAACTCCAATACATCTTCTTAAAGTCAACACTTTCAAGTCCTTCAATCTGCTTTAAGTCATCCTCACAATTGCTAAGTTCCTTTTCTCTGGTGAATACTGAAGCAAAGTATTCATCAATGTCCTCCACTACCACCTCCATCTCCATGCACATTTACACTATCAGACATGATGGGTCCCATCCTCGCAAGAAGGCTGCAACCTGAAGTTACCAGTGGGAAGAAGTTGTGACCGGGGTGATGGGGTCATTTATGATGTTGGCTGCTTTCTTGAGACAGCACCTCACCCAGATGTCTTCAGTGAATGGGAGGTCTGACCTTGTGATGGCCTTGGCGAAGTTTGCAGCCTTCTGCATTTCTGGGTGGTCGAATTATCAAACCAAGCTGCGATGCAAGCAGCCAATATAGTTGTCACAGTGACCAGTAGAAGTTTGTTAGAGTATTTGACAAAATGCCAAATCTTCTCTGACTTAAAAAGTGGAGATGTTGGTGTGCCTTCTTCATAGTTGCCTCTGTGCTGGCTTCAAGAGAGTTTCTCTGAGGCGTGGACTCCCAGGAAACTGAAGGAACTAACCCTCACCACTGCTTTCCACCCTATGAAGACAGGTGCATAGTTCCTTGGCCTCCCCTTTCCTTAATGAGCAACTCTCCAATCCTCCATAGTTTTGTTGATGTTGAAAACAAGATTGTTGTTCCAGTTATATTCTTGATTTCTATTCTGTATTCTGATTCATTATTTTCAATTCTTTAGCCAAAACAGTGCTGTTTTCAATTAAGTTATAGATTGCGTTGGAGTTGAACTTGGCTGTGCAGTTATGTGTACAGGTATTAGAAATGGAGCAAGTGACCAAGGAAGATTGGTATTATCTCAGTTGTAGAATAAGAAGTGATTATTCAGAATTGTTTGTTCATTGTTAATTTTATTTTTCTGGCTGCTTGATCGTTTTGTTTGGAAAATCGCGTCCAATTTTGTGCAGCATAACTCTGTGGTCATTGAATACCATACTCCCTGCCACCACACCCGACCTTTGTCCCCTGCTGAATCGTGGAGCAAAGAATTCGCAAGTAATTTCTCAACGGCATCCTCATTGATATTAGTTAATTTGGTGTGGACTAGCATTTGGCCTCTGCTTTAATGCAGTTATTCATGGTTTATTTTGTCAAATTTGCTGTATGACTATTGAAAATGTTGAGTGACGTCAATTAATGTACATTAATCTTTACTACAAAATTATATTTTCATCTTTTTGTTCAATTAATGCATCAACTCATTTCTTCCTTCTCAGGGGCACCAATAGGCTACAGCGCGAGAACCCTGACTTTTGTCATTGTTGCTTCAATGCTAGTCCTGATCGTAGTCACCGTGGTAACAGTAATAATAATGCGAAAGCTTCAGCAAAGTCACTTGCAAAGATTAAATCCTCGAGAAGCTGAGTATGGTGCCATTGATGGACTGATTGCCTCAAATGTCGATGATAGCACGCTAGCTGTAAGGATTTTAAAACTTCTCTTGCCTTGTGTTCAAAGTACTATTGTCAAACATGACATCACATACAATCTTGAGATTTTTTTTTCCTGCAAGCCAGGCAGAATTTCTACTTGTTGGTAATGCAAACTGTGCACAAGAAAAAGGTGCATCTACATGAAAGAAATGTAAATAAACTATGTAAATACAAAAAAAAATTAGTAATAATTAATGTGAAAAGTAAGAGTCCAAAAATGAGCCCCTGAGTTTGTTGTTGAGGAGTCTGATGGTGGAGGGGTATCAACTGTTCCTGGTGGTAAGAGTTGTTGTACCGATACCTCTTTCCAGATGATAGTAGTGAGAACAGAGCATGTCCTGGGCACTGCTCTGTGACTGCAGCATTCCACATAGATTTTCCCTGGTAGGGAGAGATTTGCTTCTGATGTACTGGGCTGCGTCCACCACCATTAGCAGGGCTTTCTGCTCAGAGGTTTCGGCTCCACCATTCCAGGCTGTGATGCAGCTAGTAAGCACACTTTCCACTATGCATCTGTAGTAGTTTGCCACGGTTTTCGATGTCATACCAAACCATCACAAGTTCCCAAGGAAGTAAAGACACTGATCTTCTTTCTTTTTGATGACATTAGTATGTTGGGTCCAGGAGAGTTCTTCTGAGATAGTGACTCCTAGGAACTTAAATTTGCTCACTCTCTCCACCTCTGATTCTCTCCCCCCCTCGCCCCATGATCACTGGACTGTATTAAGTCCACAATCCGCTTCTTGGTTTTGGTGACATTGAGCGGGAGGTTGTTATTAATGCACCATTCTGCCAAGTTTTCAATCTCCCTCCTGTATACTGACTCATTGCCCCTTTTTATACATCCACTACTGTGACATCATCAGCAAGTTTGTAGATAGTGTGGATTTTGTGCTCCGCCACAAAGTCATAGGTGTAAGGCGAGTGGAGCAGGGAGTTAAGTATACAGTCCTGTGGTGCTCCAGTACTGACAGATTGTGGGGGAGATGTTCTTCTTGCCAATCTGCATTAATTTGGGTCTGGAGGTGAGGAGATCGAGGATCCAATTAGACAGTGGGGTATTGAGACCCAGGTCTTGGAGTTCGCTGATAGGTTTTGAGATTGTAGTCAATAAAGAGCATCTGATGTATGGATCTTTGCTTCCAGGTGTTCCATGATTTTATGTAGAGCCAGTGAAATGGCATCTGTCTTAGACCTGTTGCTGCTGTAGGCAAATTGGAATGGATCCATGTTGCTGCACAGACAGGAGCTGATCTGCTTCAATACCAGCCTTCTAAAACACTGGTAGAGCCACTGGTCAGTAGTCATTTAGGCAGGTTACCATGTTCTTTTTGTGCACAGATATGCTAGAGGTCTGTTTGAACCAGGGGGGTGCCACACTGCTGGAGTGAATGTTGAAGATATCCGTGAATACATTGGCTAGTTGGTCAGCACAGATTTTCAGTACTTGGCCAGGAACTCCACTTGCATTGAATTTACTCTCCTAAAGGCAGTCTTTGTGTCGTTTTCAGATAAGGACACTGTGTGCACAGTGTTTCTTCCTTGTTCTGGTGGTCATATCTATCATACAAGTTGGAGTTCACCTGGGAGTAAAGCTTTGCTGTCTCCTACTGACCCAGATTAGGTTTTGCAGGTGTGGTGTCATTTAGGCTCTGCCACAGCTGTTGGCTATCCTTCATTGTTTCCATTCTCTTCTGTAATGTCCATTTGGCCTGGAGATAGATTTCTGTAGGTTGTATCCTCTCCTTGCGTAGTTTTAAAGCATTTTCATTTGTTCATGCTTCTTCTGCATGTAAACTGGAGTAAGTGGAAGTAGTGGTAACTCTAATCTGTTTTGGGAAATTTGTGTTTTTTCCACCCACAAACTGTACATCTCATTTGTTATTAAGAGGCTTGGAATTTGCAAAGATAAAATTATGGAGGAGAGCCCTCTAATAGAGTTCTATCGACATTCACACTGTACCACTCAGTTGGTTCCAAGAAACTGTTATTTCAATGAGTTTGCAATTTTAGAACATGCATCCGAGCACAAGAAAATAAGAGGAGACCATTTGGCCCCTTAATCTTCGCCAATATTTAATGCATTTGTGGCTGATATGCCCTCGGCTTCATGTCATCTTCTGTGTCTGCATCCATAGCCCTCAATTCCCTGATATTTCAAAACTTCATCTATTTTTTTAAATGTCCCCAGTGATAGAGAGAAGACAAGTTTGCCACTCTTCATGAGAATTGGTTTCTGTATGGCTCAGGACTACACTCAAATTTTGTAGCTATGAATCTCAAATGAGGTTCTTGTGAAAACATTTTGACTCCTGCCTCTTCAGAATCTTGTGTGTTTCATGTAAATCAGCACTAAATTTTATAAACTCCAAAGGAATATTGAATTAATTTCTTTAGCTGTTCATCATTGGGAAATACTTCCCTTATGGCTTTATGCATTGCATACTTCAAGTGAATAATCTGGTGTAACTATATTTGGAGCTTTTGACTTCCTTCACCAAATGACTCCAGATTGAAAAATCTTGTTTGCCTTTTGAAAACCAGTAATTGTGGTTCACTTTGTTACATCATCTGTTTATCTCGCAGGATCTGCTGGATAATTCCTGCACATCAGGTAGTGGATCGGGTCTTCCCTTGTTCATACAAAGAACAGTGGCTCGGCAGATCACCCTGGTAGAATGTATTGGTGAGTTCCTATTTGTTTACACTGGTTGAGCAAGCTTGTATTTTGTAAGGGGAAAAGTCTTATTTTCCTCATACCATTTCCATTTGGGGTTCTGAGCTACAAAAGAAGTCAGCAGATTATGAACTTCCATGGGTGATTTTTCAGGGACAAAATGCAATGAGTTGCTTGGGAGAAGAAGTTAAAGCTCTATAGCAAATTGGAAGTGATCTTTGATGACCTGACACTGATATTTGAACATGAACCACAGCTAAAACAAAATTGATCATCTGGTTTTGAAATAATATATTTTGAAAACTTAAATTTACAAATTCCATGCCCAAGATTTGCCTTTCCGCATTCAATCTGAAGGTTTTAGTTATTTACTGGAGCTTAAACTTGTTTATGGAACCTCTCAAGTTTTAAGTTGTTTTGTTTGAGCATTAAAACTCCTAAATATTGTATTTTTTGTCAATTATAAATTTTGTGACTGGATTGCACAGTTTGAAGTACAGTACAATTCCAATTAACTGAAATGGTCAGGACAGGGCCCATTTCGGATAAATGTTTTTTTCGGAGAACCAGTAATTTTTTTTAAAAACAGCCCAGTAGCAACAGCAAATCACTTGTAACAGTGTTTAAACAACAACAAACAACAAGGTAAGGCTTTTTAAGCATTAAAATAAGGTTCAGTTTTCACCAAAAAATATTGCTGGCCACCACCGACAGTTCCCCACCGAGGACCCATTTGTGCTGTGACCCCGAGGTCCCATTCCTGCCGCCGCCAGGAGCCTGAGGTCCGCTGCTGCCACCGCCAGGGGCCCAAAGTCCGCTTCTGCCAATGTTAGGGGCCTGACATCCCTGGTCAGTTCAGCTCTGAAAAAAATGAGGATTTCGGAGAATCCAATTTCAGACTATTGGAGTTGAACTGTATTTTTTATTAGCTTATAAACTTGTTCAATATTCTGTAGGTTAGTTGAAGTAACTGATCACTTTTTTTTTGAAATGCTGAAGGAACTCAGCATATCTTGCAGTGTTCATAGGAGGTGACGATGTATAACCTCCATTTCAGGCCTGAGCCCTCCTTCAAGGTATGTTCAATTAGGGGGGACGTGGCAAGATGGCGTAAAGGCAAGACGTGTATTCCACCTTCTCCCAGCTGGAACATTAAACGCCCGACTATGTTGTTTAAAATTAGTTAAAAATAATATTTTTAATTTTTTAAACAATAGTAAATTACTATGGCAACTGATGTGAAAAAAATCTAAGGCTCAGCTCCAAAAGAAATTGCTATTTAAAAGTACAGAAGAATTGAAGCCTACCTTTACAGTGGAATCCTCTGAGTCGATTTTGGCAATTCCCAAGGCCAGAGGACCCCAGCTTGGCCGATCTTGACACTGGCGCCGACCTTGTTCCTGCAAGATGGTGCCGGCACCCTGGTGAGTTCGGCTGTTGCCGATCCACGTGCACGTGAAGCCGTGCGGACGATAGAGAGAGCAGCGGCCCCGCGATCTTGCCGGGCAGCCTGGGGTCGCGTGGAGTAGCGTCGGAAGATGACATGCCCCGTGGCTTTGCCCGGCTTCCGTGGAGCGTCACTGGTCCGGGAGCTCCTTGATAAGGTGTGGGCTGCAGGGGAACTCAAACGCTGGCGCCTCAGAGGTCAGGGTGTCCAGACCCACAGCCGCACTGTCAAGGCATCTATACTGACAGAAGAGGAATTACTTACCTTTGCAGAATACGTCCAGCAGGGGGAGCCAGCAACCTATGAAGGTAAACCTCAAAAAGTGGAACCGGAACCTGGAATGGATCCAGTGTTTACAGTTCTGGAAGGGATTGCCTATCAGATGGGTAATATGTCAAAACAAATATCAGATCAAATGAATCAAGGATTTATGGAGGTGAAAATGAAGATGCATACTTTATGTGAAATGTCAAATATGCAGCAAAATATGAATGTAGTCAAAAGTGACATTAATAGATGTATAAAATCTGTTGATACTGTACAAGAAAATTCTTAAGAAAATTGAGACAGCTTTTTCTGAGTGTCAAAGTCAAGTGGAGCGTAATAGTGAAAAATTAGAAAGAGTGGAAGGATCTTTCGTAGATTGGGGAATTCAAAAAAGAGACTTATTGAGGAAGACTGATTCTTTGGAAAATCAGAATCTGAGAAATAATGTGAAGATAGTTGGTCTTCCAGAAGATGTTGAAGGCTCTGATCCTATAAAATTCTTTAAATGCTGTATCCCAGAAGTTTTGGGTAAAGAGATCTTTCCTGAAAGTTTGAAGTTAGATAGGGCTCAGAGCTCTGAGAAGAAAACTGCTTCCAGGACAACCACCGAGAGCAGTTTTGATTCGTTGTTTAAAATACCAGGATAGAGAAATGATTTTACGTATGGCAGTACAAAAAGCACGACAAAATCAATCTCCATTAATGGTTCAAAACAACAGTGTTCTTTTATGCTGATTTGAGTCAGGAAGTTATTCGTAGACAGCAAGAATTCAATACGGCTAAAGATGTTCTGTGGCGAAAAGATTATAAATTTGCTTTTCGTTACCCTGCAATTTTGAATGTTTTTTATGAAAACTTTCAATCTCAATTTTTTTGAAAATGATCATGATGCCTTCGTTTTTGCTAACTCTCTGCCGGAATTGAGAAGAAATAGTCGTTCTCCACCTTTGTCTCCTAAAAGGAGATTAAATGGAAATGGAAATGGCAGTTGAAATGGAAAGAAAGAAGAAATACAGAATCCTCTTAATATCGAAGATCCAGAGCAATAGTTGGGTGTGGAGTTACTGGGTTGAAGATGTGGACTACTAAAAACTTTGCAAGTCATCTGCCACCAGTGGGTTTCCCACACCCAGTTTTTTAGGGTAATACTGCCTTTGGGTGGTTTTTCTTTTGAGTGTTTTTTTATTTTTATTTTGATTTTTTTTTTAAGAGGGTTTTTTCCTCCTTTTATTTTTAAAGATTATAAAGGGGAGCATTATTTTATAGAGTTTAATTTTTTTGGGTGTGTGTATTTACTAATAGTTAAAATTATGTCTAGATTGAACTTCGAAACTTTTAATCCAATAAAGAGAAAGAGAGTATTGGTATATGTAAAAAAAAAGATGAAAATTGATATTGCTTTTTTTTTTAAACAAGAAACACATTTGACTGAGAAAGAACATTTGAAATTGAAAAGAGACTGGGTTGGCCAAATTTTTTATTCTTCTTTTAATTCTAAAGAAAAAGGAGTAGCGATTTTAATTCATAAGAACTTACCATTTGAATTGGAATCTACTGAAGGGAATGCTGGTAGAGTTTTGAGTTAATTGTAAAATTTTTGCAGAATTTTGGACACTGCTTAATTTATATGCACCCAATACAGATGATGAGCAGTTTATTTCAGAAGCTTTTTTTCTTTTTAAATCAGGCTAATGAGAATATTTTAGTGGGTGGTGATTTCAATTGTGTTTTGGATCCTTTATTAGATAGAAATCTGAAGAGTATAAGGAAGTCAAAGATGGCAATACAACTTAATGCATTAATGCAAGATTTAAATTTGGTAGATATTTGGAGAAAAGTTAATCCTACTGAGAAAAATTTTTCTTTTTATTCTTCAAGGCATGACTCGTTTTCCAGAATTGATTTATTTTTGGTATCAGCATATCTTCAGGGTAGGGTATTGCAAACTGAATATAAAAGTAGAGTTCTATCAGATCATTCATTATTAATTTTCTCTTGTGAAAGTTCGGAGATAGTACATTCAACATATAGATGGAGATTTAACACAATGTTATTGAAAAAAGGAGTTTGTTACCTTTGTAAAAGAGCATATTTCTTTATTTTTGACCAAAAATATTAATTCTGTAAAAAGTCATTTTTTAGTATGGGATGCTTTAAAAACTTATTTGAGGGGACAGATCATTAGCTATTCTACGAAAGTTAAGAAACAATATATGACAGAAAGTTTACAGTTGGAAAATCAGATTGCTGAACTAGAGAAGGACTTTCAGAAAGATATTAAGGAAGATTTAAAAAAAAAAAAGCCCTATTAACGAAGTTAAAGTTACGGTATAATACTTTACAAACTTACCAGTTTGAGCGCTTAATTAATAGATCTAAACAATGTTGTTATGAGTTGGGGGAAAGGGCTCACAAGGTTCTTGCCTAGCAATTGAAAACTGAACAGGTGTCTCGGACTATTAATGCTGTTAAAAAGAATTCAATAATAATCTATAAGCCTCAGGAAATTAATGACCAGTTTTATTTATTTTATCAAAAATTATATACTTCTGAGGGGAAACAGGATAATAGTACTATTGATTCTTACTTATCTAAATTAACATTACCAGTACTCGATGAGAAAGGTATTCAGGAGTTGGAATCTCCATTTATGGATTTTGAAATCGAGGAAGCTATTCAGGTAAGTCCCCTGGAGATGTTGGGTTTCCTGTGGAATTCTATAAACTTTTTTATGATGAATTTTCTAATATATTTGGGGAAACTTTAAATTAAGTTACTGAAGATCAGAAGTTACCAAAAACGTGTTTGAGTGCTTTAATAACTGTTATCCCAAAGAAAGACCAAGATCCTTTACAGGTATCTTCATATAGACCTATTTCTTTATTGAATGTAGACTATAAAATTATGGTGAAAGTATTAGCTAAGAGACTTGCTAAATATTTACCTAAATTAGTACATATTGACCAAAAAGGTTTTATTAAGAATAGAAATGCCTCAGATAATATACTTCGATTGCTTACTTTGATCAATGCTTATCGGTGGCAACCTAATCATCCTATGGTAGTTGCATTAGATGCCGAAAAAGCTTTTGATAGGTTTGAATGGGACTTTTTAATTTAAGGTATTAGAGAAATTTTAATTTGGCCCTTTCTTTATTGGTTGCGTTAAGTCCTTGTATATGAATCTGATTGCTAGGGTGGTGACAAATAGACAGACATCTTTACCTTTTAAGTTGACTCGATCAACTTGTCAGGGATGCTCATTGTCACCAGCCCTATTTGCATTGGCTATAGAACTGTTAGCACAGGCTATTAGACAAAATGAGGATATTAGAGGGATGAGGATTAAGGATGAAGAATGTAAAATTAATCTATTTGCAGATGATGTGTTGATATATTTGACAGAACCTGAGAAATCATTGAAACAGTTACAGGAATGTTTATTGAAATTTGGAGAACTGTCCGGATATAAAGTTAATTGGGATAAAAGTGAAATTTTGCCAATTGGAGTAAAAGATTATTCTGAATTTAAAAATATTACAAAATTAAGATGAACGAATAAAATCAAATACTTAGGTGTGTTTGTGGACAATGACTATCAATCGTTATATCAATTAAATTATGTACCTATATTGAGGCAGATTAAAGCAGACTTAACTAAATGGAAAGATCTTCCATTAACACTAGTTGACGTGTTAATTGTATTAAGATGAATATATTTCCTCGAATTCAACATTTATTTCAATCAATACCTTTTTGCTTTCAAAGAGTTTTTTTCAGGCTTTGAATAAAGCAGTACGAGAGTTTTTGTGGAAAGGTAAATTAGCTCGAGTAGTGTTGCACAAACTTGCTTGGAAATATGCATTGGGTGGCTTACAACTGCCACATTTTCAAAATTATTATGAGGCAACTCAGTTGAAGTTTATTAGTAGATTGATAGATTTGGATCAACCTCCTAGTTGGGCTAAGGTGGAGATATCATGTCTACCTAGCACGGAGATGCATGAATTTATATTCTGTTGGAATTTGATTTTATTGCAGGAATATGATATGCCAATACTGAAACATTTATTAAAGATTTGGATTAAAAAAAAAATTTAGGGTCGAAAGATAAATTACCAATTTTAACTCCATTATTCAATAATCGGCTTATTCTTTTTTCAGTGTTTAAAAGTTATTTAAAGATTTTGAATTCTAAAGGTATTTTATCAGAGGGACAATTTCTTTCTTTTATCCATTTGAGAGAACAAATAAATTCTTTATTAGTGTTTAATCAGGTTTAGGGCTTTGGCAAAGGATAATTATGGTAGAGAGGTGTATTTACCTACTTTGTCGAAATTTCAACCTTTGATTTCTACTATATCAAAGAAGGGTTATGTACAATTTATTACAGGACAATGTGGATAAATCAGATTGGGAAAAATCTAAACTTAAATGGGAGACTGATTTAGTGTTTACTTTTCCTGAAGATGATTGGGCGAACATGTGTCAGGACAATGTAATTAAATTGACTAATGTAAAATACGGTATGGTCAATTATAATTTTTTATATTAATTGTATTTATATTAATTGTATTTGACCCTGGAAAAGTTTTAAAAAAAAATGGGTTTAGTAATTCAGATTCTTGCTTTAGATGTGATTTATCTATTGGTGCTTTTTTTACATGCTGTTTGGACCAGTGTGAAAGTCCAACCATTTTAGCAAGAAATTAAAATAGTTTTGGAAAAATTGTATAATTTTAAACTACCTTTGGATCCAATGATATTTTTGTTGAGAGATTTATATTCATTAAGGGGAATGGGTTTGGATGAAAGTTCAAATTGCTTTTATACGTTTGGTGTTGTCGGTAGCGCGTAAATGTGTTGCTATTTCTTGGAAAGATGATGTAGAAATTAATATATGCTGGCATAATGAATTGAAAGCTTGTATTGTTATGGAAAAAATTACTTATAATTTACATGACAATTTTTTTTTTGTTGAAAAGTGGTCTCCGTATTTGAGATATATGCAATTAGATGTATTTTGAACTGTTATTAACATTTATATATTTTATAAAAAAAATTGTCATGTAAATTATAAGTAATTTTATATATATATATATATATATATAAATTATTTACATATATATAAATATATACACACATATAATTAATTATATATATATATTTGATTTACATTTCTGGCTTCCCCTAAGGGAGCTAGTGGAGGGTGGGGGGTGGGGGAGAGAGTTTTTTTTAATTTGTTTTTTCTTTTTTTTTAATCTATAAATCTTTGTAAAATTACTTTGTTTGAATATTTATATTGTATGTTATACTTTTTACTTACCTTTTTTAAAAAAAAACTTTATTTAAAAGATATGTCCAATTAACATCTTTTGTCTATTGGTTTGTACTCCTCCTTCTGCCTATTCTTCACTCCCAGACTTTTAATTTGGGCACCTACCTGATTTTTCTTTATGCCTTGAAGAAGGGTTCAGGCTTGGATCGTTGGTTATATATCTTTACCTCCTAGAGTTGCTGCGAGACCTGCTGAGTCCCTCCAACATTTGTGTTTTTAACTACAATCGCGGTGTCTGCAGACTTTCATGTTTCACAAATTTCTTGAGACAGTTTTCAGGTCAATCTACTGGTGTGTTGAAAAGTATGTTAAGTGAAGGTCCCACTGCATAGATAGTGGTGTATCTCCTGTGTTCTGTTTCCTAGGAAAAGGGCGCTTTGGAGAGGTGTGGCGGGGTCAGTGGCAAGGAGAAAATGTTGCAGTGAAAATATTTTCTTCCAGAGATGAAAAATCCTGGTTCAGAGAGACTGAGATCTACAACAGTGTGCTCTTGAGAAATGAAAACATTTTAGGTGAGTGAGTTGTTATCATGTAATTTTCAAATGATATTATTAGAAAAAAATAATTTGGTACTGCCAATTAATAAAATTAACAACAACATCTGGGATTTGTTAATCTTAGAAACCTGATGCCTCATTGCACGATGCTCTGTCTGTTTTCACAGATGCATTAAGCCCAGAATGTGATTTATTTATTTTTTGTTATGAACTTCCATTTTCTTACCATAAAGATCCTAGGAAACATTAAACTTTGGAAGAGACAACTGCATTTTGAAGGTGTGCTGAGATATAATTACTGGGGAGTATCCAATCCAATCCTGCATAAATAAATTAACTTTACATTTTTAGTGTTGACAGAATGTCTGGACAATTCCAAGATTTAAAAATATTTATTTAAATATTACTACATTTGAGGGTTTTTTTTAGCTTGGACAGTGTGACAGGACAGGAACAGACCCATTCTGTTATTGGAATCAAAAAAATTGAAACTTAATACAATACAATCTTATAAAGCACACATGACAGAAATATTATGGAATTAGGTGATAGAGCCCTTAAAGTTTTAGCATGGCAACTCAAAGCAGAGCAATTATCAAGAACAATAGTAGCAGCAAAAAGTGAAACTGGTCAAATTACATATAAAATGCAAGAAATTAATGATGATTTTAGGAATATTTGTAAACAATTATATCAGTCAGGATCTTTAAAGGTCGAGGAAAAAAAAAGATGAATATCTATCACAAGTTACATTGCCTGAATTAAATGTCGATGTAAAAATTGAATGGTGAAACCCTCTGATCAGATCATTGTATCTGGTGGGTTCTCTGTTAGCCTCTGTGCGTACTCGAACAGTAATGACTTCATGTTGACATAGTGGAAACAGCAGGGGCGAGTGAAATTTGCCAATTACGAGTGGTTTTAACTTGTGTTCCAGTCTTGTTAGCACAAAACAGCAATGTCGCACTATCTTTGCATTGTTTGAATCCCTCATGTCAATGGTCATCATTATTACAAGACAGCAAGTGGTCTTGGTGCAGCAAACAACTTAACTTTGTCTTACCTGTTTCTGATAAAGCAGCTTTGCCCTAAGATTGTCAATTTTCTTTTCTAATGAATGGTCAGTAGTATGAATGGTAGGGGAAGCCTCCCTCCAGTCTAGTTTGTATCATGGCCCTTGCGCCACATTTCTAGCCTTGACCTTGGTGGTGGCCGAACCCTTTAAGACCTCTGTATTCCAGCCCACCTGGAGACTTGAAATTGTTAGTGCGGTTCAGTAGCTGGTCATTGAGTGCAAGACAGCTTGCTACTGATTGCAGTGGCAGGAGGTTGAAAGGTGAGTGTTTAAGCGGACAGACACCATTTTTTTTTGACTGTCCAACTAGTGGAAATAACTCAACATCTACCTTGTCAAGCCTCCTTGGATGGTTGTATGTTATAGTTCTTCTAAACTCCAAGGAATGCAATCCCAAACAATTTAAATCCTCTTAATAGGTCAGCCCTCTTATCTCAGGCATTTTGAGGTTGCAAATCATAATTTAAAATTTTTTTAAATTCAGACATACAGCACAGTAACAGCGCATTTTGCCCCTTGAGCCTGTGCTGCCCCAATTGCATACAACTCCTGGTATATTTTGAAGGGTGGGAGGAAACTTGAGCTCCCGGGAAAAACCCATGCGGACACAGGAAGAACATACAAACTTAGTGTGGGTTTCAAACCCCGGTCCCAATCGCTGGTGCTGTAACAGCTTTGCGCTAACTGTGCCTCCCTTATTTCCAATGCTGCCATCCTTTTTAGGTGGGGATTGAGGGCTAAAACTGTACACAATATTCCAGTTGTGATCTTGCCAACACACTGGTATAACTGTGGATAATTTTGCCTTTCTTAAATTCCAACCCCTCTGCAATAAATGTCATTTGTCTTCTTAACTACTTGTTGAACTGTCTGATAACTTATTATTCTGTGGAAATCTATTTTAACCATCCTTTGCTAGCTTTGAACAATGAAGTTTCTCCTTTGATCAGCTGGTCAAACTTCTCTGCTTGAGCTATTCTTTCAGAATAGGCCTGGAAATTGGAAGGCTTTCTGAACGTGCTTGAAGGAACCACTCATACAGGGAGTCATCGAGGCTGACATCCTTGGCTGTCTTCATGTGGATTTGACTTTCATTCTTGATCGCGCCAAGTGCGTGAAGCTTGCCCTTCATGGAAAAAGTTTTGCGTTTTTTAACGGTACATTCCATTTTGGAAAAAAAATCACTTCCAGAAAGGGGGGTGGGGTTCCAAAGGCTCATTGTGTTATATCCAGATTTGCGTTAAATTGGGACGCGTTAAATCAAAGTTCCACTGTATCTAATTGCTTGAATGGTCTTGTGAAACTTTGGAATTGCACGGCCAGCATTTAATCCCATTTTCTAATTGGCTTCACCTATTACAAGGACACCTACAAGCTTTGTGGTTAAGCTACTCCCTAAGTATTATAAATTGAGGATTTTGACCCAGAGACCATTTTTGAGGGGCTTTTTTGTTTTCAATAGAGATGATTGAGACCTGGAGAGAAATAAAGGGAGGAAAGTTTCAGCGAGATACGGGTACTTTTTTTTTCAACAGAGTTGTGGGTGCCTGGAATGCCTTGTCAGGGATGGTGGTGGAGGCTGAAACATTCGTGGCATTTAAGAGATTCTTAGGCATGTGGATAAAAGGAAAAATAAGGCCTGTGAGGTAGGAAGGACTTAGTTTTATTTTTGGTAAGAATATATAGGTCAGCACAACATCAAGGGCTGAAGGGCCTGTACTGTGCTATAGTGTTCTATGTAAAGGGACTTAGTGACATTATCATCTGTTACTGCTTCCATTTGTTGTTGAGGAAACCTTGGTCACTCAATAGCTTTAACGTATGGTGTTGGTGGGTAACAAAGAACGATAGATGAGGTGCCAATTAGATAGGAGTACACAAAAATCAAAATCTACTGATGAAATTATTACTGCACAGCAATGTTTTTATATCTTTTGGAGGTTTAAAATGATTGGTCTGAAGAAATGTCACTTTTTTTAAATTACACATTTAGTTTTAATTGACATGATGTCACTGCTATTGAAACTCAGTGTGGAAGTGTGCCTTAGCAATTGAAACTCCATGTTTCTTTTTTTTTCCATAGGTTTTGTAGCCTCTGATATGACATCCAGAAATTCTAGTACACAACTATGGCTAATTACACATTATCATGAACTGGGATCCCTGTATGACTATCTGCAGCATACTGCATTGGATACTGTTGGTTGTTTGCGGATATCATTGTCCATTGCTAGTGGCCTAATGCATTTGCATACAGAAATAATTGGGACACAGGGAAAAGTGGCAATTGCCCATCGAGACCTTAAAAGCAAAAATATCCTTGTTAAAGAGAGTGGGCAATGTTGCATTGCAGACTTGGGTAAGTAATTTTATTCATGTTTGTTTTCTTAATATTGCTGAGTTTAGAGATTTGTTAGTAGAGATTTTGATTTTCTGATCCATGTTGGGAATGGCTTTGTAATTTTTAAGATCTGGTATTTTTTAATCACTTTAATGATCAACAACTTAATTTTGCGCTCTTTTTGATGCACCAAACCTTTTTGTTTGGTGTTGTCATTCATTCAAGACCCTGCATTAAATTAGGTCATGCTTTAAATGTGGGGGGAAGTGGTGGTTATAGTGCAAAACATGCACTAAAACAGGACTAATTGGGATGTGGATGATAGCCAGGAGACATGCTGGTTCAATCACAATATAATCTGAAGGATATATTTTTATCTGGCATGAGAATCTCCACTCAGTCATCGTTTTAGAGCATGGAACAGATTTTTCAGCCCAGCTTGCCCTTACCTGATCTAATTCCTTTTGCTTCTGTATGGTTTATATCTCACTAAAGCTTTCCTGTCCAAATATTTTTTTTAAATGTATTTGCCCATTCCATGCATCCACCAGTCCCATTGTGAAAATGTGGCCCTCGGGTCCCATTTAAATCTTCCTACTCTAACCTTCATTCTATGCTCACTAGTTTTAGATATCCCCTACCCCAGGAAAAAAAGTTTTTGCCTTGTCTCTATCCCTCATGATTTTATAAACTTTTTAAGATCCACTCTATGTTCTAAGGAGAAGAGTCCCAGAATTTCCAATCTCTCCTTATAATTCAGGGCAGTCAGTTCTGGCAACATTCCTGTGAATCCTTTCCATGTTTAATCAAAAATGTGTATAATACTCTGCCTCCCTAAAGACTTGTATAGTTGGAAATGACATGCTTGCCATTTTACTATATGCCCTGACTGATGAAGGCAAGTGTGCTAAATGCTGCCTTCACTACCCTTGTCTACCTATGTTGTCACTTGTAGAACTGCACCTGGTAACCCTCAGTCTCTCTGTTCCACAGCACACTCCAAGGTAAACCCTGCCCTGTTTCAGCTGACCAAAGTACAGCATCACACACTTGTCAGAGTTGAGTTCCATCAGCCATATCTTGGCCCACTTTCCTAGTTTGATGGAGTAATACACAAATTTTGTATTTAAAAAAAAAAAAAAGTCTGAGGGATGCATTCTGTGAAAGTCAGTTCCATCTGATCAGTGCAAGTGGGATGTGTATTATTAAATGTCTTTTGAGTTACTTTGCCAGATTATTGGTGGACCATATTGATAATCATGGACAAGAACAACTGGGTTCCTTTGACTGATTTCGGTCTCCTTACTGGGCACAACTGTCCATCAAAGTTCTATGCCCTTTGTGGTCAATCCCTGCCACGTGGATAATGTGTAAGGACATCAGTTGATAACTGTCCTTGAGTTTTGTTGTCTTTCTATTGCAGCAGCTGTGGCCTTTGAATAGGAGTGTAGCAAATTGTAAACCACAATTAAGTCTCTTTGTCATCTGGGTATGTGCTGATTGATTTCAGTTCAATTGATTCACTTGGTGCAAGTAATGTGGTTTTGATTGCAGTTGACCAAGTTTCCTTCAATTGTTGATCTGTGCTTCACACTGTGAAACTGCAATTTGGTGTTGGGGCTGAAGAAATAGTTGTCCTTGATTCTGCACAGACCATCTCTAGCCAGTGATGGTTGATGAAGACGTTTTGGGGTTGTCTTTTAGGATGAATACTTTTTCCTGGAAATGTGGCAATGATCATGAGTAAATTCAGATGATCCACAGTATGTGAACGTTGAGCGGTAGAAACCTTTTCTTGTTGATGGGAAATGTCTGGGATATTAATTGGAACCAATATCAGCAATTGAGAGTTGCCATTAGTTTCCTATGTGCGTGAATGATGGCAAAATGTAGGTATTTAAAGGAAGTAGATCACTTCATGGGGGAGGGGGGAAAAACGTCAGGGAATTTAGGGCTGTATGAAACTGGCATAGGTGAGATGATCTTTGGGACAGATCAACCATGATTTGGAATGGCAAAGCAAGGTTAAGGTGTTGAGTGGCCTGCCGGTGTGCCCATTTTTCTTTTTGTTCTCGTTACAGAGGTGCTAGCTGGTCATCACAGAAATAGAGACTAGATTAAATAGTTTAAATGAGAATGCAATTCTTAAGTGATAGCTTCAATTAAGTCAAGTTTATTGTCATCTGATTGCACAAGTACAACCCAATGAAAAAGCGCTCTCTAGTCCTAGCTGCAAAACATGCAGACACATACAGACGAACAATACATATGGAGGACAAGTATTCATGTATACAAATAAATAAATATTGTTTCATGAATATGAGCATCTTGGATGGTTCTTGTGAACAGTTCCTTTTGGTCATTCAGAATTCCTCATTGCCCGTGGGAAGAAACTACCTCAGCCTGGTGGTGCTGGCTCTGATACTCCTGTATCTCTTTCTTGAAGGGAGCAGCTGAAAGATGCTGTGTGATGGGTGGAAAGAGTGCTTAATGATTTTGCATGCCTTCTTCAGACAATGATCACAGTAGATTATGTTGAAGGGAGGGGGGGATGGAGAAGAGGGAAAGGCAGTGATCATCTCTGCTACTCCTGTGGTCCTGTGGACCTCTAATCCATTTCTCTGCAGCAAACATACCACATTGTGATGCTCTCGATAGAAGTCCATTAGAAGGTGGACATAATGGTGGCCGGTAGTTTTGTCCACTTCAGTCTTCTCAGGAAATGCAGTCAGCGTTGTACCTTCTCTACAGGTGAGGAGATGTTTGTCCATGTTAGGTTATTAGTAAAGTGAACTCCAAAAAACTTGATGCTCTCTACTTTTTCCCCTACATTGTTGATGTGGAGGGTGGTCATTCCTGGTACTCTTGAAGTCCACAATCATCTTTGCCTTGTCCATGGTGGGACTCGGGTTGTTACTCTTCCGCCATATTATGAGATTTTCCACCTCTTCTCTGTTGTGTGGCTTATCATTGTTGCTGTCGAGGCACAATTAATCTAGCAGTAAGCAGCAAATTGGCAAAAATAGCAGAGAATTGTTGCAGCTGCATGGAATGATCCCATGAGAAGGAGATTTGTAGTCAATGTGATGTCCTCTGGAGAGTATGGCTGGAAAAAAAAACTTCCTGCAAAATGTCCCAAGTTTTGATAATAAATTCCTAATTAGAGGGAGTCAGCTTAAATCACATCCATGAAATTTCCAAAAGTTGGCACTTCACCAGTGGCGCGACGGCCTCTTTCCTGAGGTCTCAAGTAGTCAGTCATGGGTATAATGCTATGTTTATTCTGGAGTCATCATTGAGGCTCCGGTTGAATATTTTAGCAGTTGGTTGCCAGAGAGCAGGCTCCCAGATGGGTAGAGCATGGTATAGACTTTTGGCACGTGAGCAGCCTGCATTTACCTCTTCAGTTAACAACAAATTTTCCAATGTTCTTCATGGGCTCCTTAATTGGTGATGGCAGCAAAGTTGATTCCCAAAAATGACTCTCCTTCATATCACAGCACTTCAGAAGTGATTTTCATTGTTGGAGGATGATCATCTATTTTGTGACACAATTGTTGGAGTTCCTCGAGGCAATGATCCGGCTTCTGTAAGATCACATGCTCACTGATGATGCTTGATTGCATTTCCATTCATGAAACAATCTGGAATATTTGCTATCTCCACCATTGTCAACTTGTCAAATTTTATCCAAGGTACAAAGGTTCCTTGACAGCAGCTCTCAAAACTGCAATGCCAAATACCCAGTTGAATATGTGTAATGCCCAAGTTGAACACTATTTTGCTTTTTTTTTAAATGCTTTGCTATCTTTTACCAAGACAAGGTCAAAATCCTTGAAGTCCTTCTGCTTGGGTAGGACCTCCATGATAAGGACTGCATTGCTTCAAGAAAGTCGGCCACAATTTCCTGTTAATTTGTGGATGGACAATATCCCTGTCATTAAAGTTCATATCCTGTAATGGGATTAAATTGCTTTGGGAGACCATTTATATAAAAAAAAGTATATAAAACATGGTTGATTTATTTCCATAGTAGGATAGTGCACCCTAGCTTGCAATTCCTGTTCCTGATGTTTACTATAAATTGAGGAGGGAAAGTCCAGGGTAAAGGGTAGTGATTATTTTCTAGGGAAAAGAATGGACTTGTACTATCCCATGGATATCTTTTAACTTTCAAATTAATAACGATATAGAGTGTATTTTGTATTAATTTTATATATTTTTCTTGTATGTTATCAGTGAAAACACCTATTTCATATCTTTGAGTACAACAAAATTTTCAGACTCTTAAAACCCCATCATCCCACTAATTGTCATGCTGTTATTTTACAATGCACTCCTGATAGCAGGTTTGCCTTAGAGTTAGAAAACAACGTCTGGTGTGTTTATATGCACCTTTAATTGGTTGCCAGAACTTTGAGATTCTCAATCCCCACAAAGTACTTTTTTTTAAAAGTAAGTCAATTTTGTAATGTAAGCAATACCACAGTAAATTACCTGTTTATCAATTTGTTGTTGTCTGTGAGATCAATATTGACTGAGACTTTTGGTACTTTGATTTGGTACTTTGATTTGGCACTTTGATTTGGTGCCATGGAATTTATTATAGCTGCCAAAGATGGCAAACAGGATTCTGCTAAACATCCAAAAGGAACCCAAAATATTTATTCAGTACTGCTCTGAAGTGTCAACTGGAATTGCGTTCTCTCATCTCTGCTGTGCTCGCTATGAATTTCTTATTCCTGTGACTTGATTGCTGATGGTAAGCTAAGACTGATATCTGATGATCTCTGGAGCATTCAAAATTCCATGTCCTAATATGTTAAACATGCTTCAGTTATCTCGTTTTTGTGCAACATTCCTCTTGTTCATTGGTCCCCTGACTAATGTGAACTGCTTCCTGGTTGCACACATGTTGCATCTTGCTGCCTTGTATGGATTCCAGTCTCTAATTTGTTCTGGAACAGATGAAAATTAAACCTCAAAATAGGTGATTCAGTCCAACCAGTGTACAGTAGTGGTTCTATTCCAGGCAAGGAAATGATTTCAATCATACACATCTTGTACAATTGTGATGAATGCCAGCAGATCATTCCATACCCTTCTCATTCTTTTATACCCATCAAATCTGCTTTTGATTTTTTTTAAAACCGTGAACCAAAGGGATAACTTGCAGTAGCCAATGAACTACCAGAATGTCTCATTCATTAGGATTTTGGAGGAAATGTGTGTGGTCACAGGAAGAACTTGACACGTCATTGGAGGTTGAGATCAAAGTAGAAGCTTTGAGGTAGCAGTCCAAGCTTTGTGTCAGCCAGTAACCATAGATACCAATTCTAGAGTCTTAGTACATGTGTGTGGGGAAAGCATTCAAGGTGGATGTTTTGTCAGTGGTCCCAGCTTCCAGAGATTTTGGCAACTCATAACATTTCTTAATAATGTTGGACAAATATTTCCAGTATTGTGCTAGCAGGGGAAAAAAATATATAAAAGTAGGGAATATAAAGGCTTGTATATAATTGTGTAGTTTTTGGTATTGCTCACAGACCAAAGAACCAGTGTGGTATATTTTAACTTTTTTTCTGAAGTTTTTCATGCAGTTTACTTTGTTTATTGGTGGTCACTACTCTTTAATCATTCCCTCATCTTAAGGCTGATGTCTTTGTTAAATTATTCCTCCTTTGCAGTGCGCCTGCTCTTTGGTCATTGACAAGATTAAAACGCTGACATTTTCGAATGCTGAACTGGTTTTGCTCAGCATATTGCATGAAAAACAAATTAAGCTTGAAGAATTAGACACCATAAACTAAAAATAATTTATGATATTAGTATCCCAAGAAAGTTGCATATTTCAAGTCATGAAGATTTTTGTCATGCGATTGTACAATCCAATGAAACAGTGTTCTCCGGTCCTCGGTGCAAAAGCATTGTCATAAAGCACATACAGACAAATAATACATATGCAGGACAATATTATATCCTAAAAAATAAATAACTATTGTTTTGTACAAATGAGAATCACGATGGTTAGCGGGAGCAGTTGCTTAGGTCATTACGCATTCTCACTGCTCGTGGGAAGAAGCTGTTCTGCAGCCTGGTGGTATTGGTTCTGATTCTCCTGTACTTGTCTTTCATGCAACTTTTTTGTCATTTTGCTTTTCTCTTAGGTCTTGCTGTGATGCATTCACAATGCACTAACTACTTAGATGTGGGAAATAATCCCAGAGTAGGTACCAAGCGATATATGGCTCCTGAAATATTGGATGAATCAATGCAGGTGAATCTCTTTGATTCTCATAGGAGAGTTGATATCTGGGCCTTTGGTCTAGTCCTGTGGGAAGTGGCAAGGAGGACAGTGAGCAATGGTAAGTATTTGGAAGGTACTTTGAGTTTAAATTGTTTTTTGAAGAGAATTATTAATGATTTCTTTTTTTCTTTTATGGATAGCCCTTTCAGAATCTTGTTATTAACCACTATTAACTTCAAGTGTACAAAAACACATCGAGGAAATAATTCCAAATGTGGAGAACAAAATTTCCAATGTTTCCATGTATAAAAATGATAATCTTAATTTATATTCATTAAAATACGAAGAACATGAAAATGGAGCAGAGTTAGTTGTGGCAGATTTTGAAATAACTTGGGGTAAGGATTTATTGTGGAGGTTGCAGGTTGGTTGTTGAAGGAGGTACTGGAAGTGGAATTTGGGAGATGGTGAGATAAGTGATGGGGAGAAAGTGATAAAGGTGAAAGTAGTGGAAAATATGGTGTAAGGGATATTGGTGATTACAATAAAGAAAACCACTTTGATAGGATTTTTTAACCTATATTTATATTGTTTGCATTTCTGATCCTGATCACAGTTCAGACTGAGGAACCATGATGTAAAAGTCTTCAGATGGCGGTCAACCACCATTTGTGTCCTTTGAAATGGATGAGTGGAAAGTGACTGCCCAAGAAATATAAGAATGGAATATCCTGAAATAATTCAAGAGTTGCCACAATTAAATGTGTCCCAAATATTTGATATATTCCTACATGTAGATAATCTTTTAACTGTCTTTTGGGTGTGTGCGTGGAACTAAATAATTCAAGCATTTGGGGCTCTGAAGTATGGAAATAATGAGTTAAAGCATATGCCTAAGGAGTTTGAAGTTGAGTATTATCTTCTGATGAATTCACAGAATATATATTCACCTCTTAATAATGTACATTCATATTTTACTCCCTGCAGCTATTGCACACTTTCATTTCTGTGCTTGTAGCATGGGATTGAAAATCCCAGTTTCTTATTGGTAATGCTTTTACATCAAGTATTTTAATGACCTTAACTAAAATTAACTGCCAATTTTATTCACCTGTTTCTGTTGTAAACAAATTCAACGTAGACCATTTGCCATTTTCAAATTCCGGGGAGGGAAAAGTAGGGAAACTAGAACACAAGATCAAAATGGAGAAAGTGGGTAATGAGTTCAAGAATCTCGAGAAAATAAGAAAAGGCTTTTTCCACTGCTGAGACTTTAATGAGAAGGCAACATTTTAAAATGAAAACAAAATAAAAGGTAGGGAGAATTTACTTTTTGGTAAATTTTGTTAATGATTAGAGAGAACAGAGACTGCAATTTTTAAAAGCATGGAGAATGATGAAGCAAGATTGTCTTTATAAAGAGAGCTGGCATGGGCGTCGAGTTGATGAGCTTATTTGCTGTGCTGTCCAAGTTTGAATGGAAATGACCCAGATCTTCCTGTGGTAGGGCATCTGTGTCTGCTCATAGTTAGACTTGCTCTTGTACTTTTTTTGTGTTATGTTGTTGAAAGTGCAGTCATTAAAAATTTCCATGACATAACTTAGGCATCTGAACTCTGATCAAACAAAGCACACAGTTTTATCTCCACAGAAGATTTGAGAATAGATTGGTAAGTAAATTCAATATCAAATTGAGCAGAAAATGTTTTTTTGAGAAGTGTGAAGTATGGTAAAATTTCATTTTTAAAATGAATCCCGTTCAATGGAGAGTGCATTTGTTTGATCTAAAACCAATGTGTTGTGACTAAGCAAGGTAGACTTCACGGGACAGAATGAAGAAAGAGTTGGCTAATGTAGACTGGGAACATACTTGTTGATCTGCTCTGCATGTTGCTGCAGATAGCATGCATCCTCTCTTGAATGCCCAATTTTGCTCTCAATCTGGAGAGGTGAGACTGTAGCTGCTAGAATCTGGAGCAAAAAATATATTGCTGAAAAACAGCTGGCAAAGCAGCATCTATGGTGGCAAAAAGGATGCGTCAATGTTTTAGGTGGAGCTCTTCATTGGATCCTGGTGCCTTTTACCTCCACAGATGCTACTTGACCCACTGAGTTCCTCTAGCAGTTTATTTGTTCCATGTTTTTAAAAAATCTACTATTTATCACAATGGTGTTACACACAACCTAATAGAGGATATCTTCAGTGTGATGATGGAACATATAATCTCCACAACCAGCTTTGGTTGCAAACTGCAGTACAGGCCCATGGTTCAGTAGTCCTTTTTTCTCCTCTTGGTGAATAATAGGACAGCCAAAGCCCAGCCTGACATTTGTCTGTCAGGATTAAGCCATTTTAATGTATGGTGATGCGACAGTCACTCCTCAGGATAGATATGAATTCCTCTCCTGTCACCCAGACTATGTTTTGCATTCCTGTCCTTTGGTGATTTAAAGAAAAAGTTTTGAAGCAATGGGAGAGAAATTAATAGTAATCAGAACATGGATTTGACCTGATGCAATCGGATCCAGAGTAAAGATGGTGTCATCCAGGTCCTTCTCCTCCCAAATTGTGGTCATTGAGGTATCTCAGCAAGAGGACTTTGAGTGCTGGAGTTCCTTAGTTAACCATCCTTGGCTGCTTTATGAATAGCTTTCCCTCAAATTTAGGAGAGAGAATTTTACTTTTTCTAAAGATTCTGGTGATTTGTAGTAAAATTTGTTGTTTTGAGTTTAATTTCAGTAAAGCATTCCATTTAAGGATAAACAAGACTTGAGCTGAAAATTGATTGCTTTGCCAGGGCTAGATGAAAATAGCAGATGTAAAATATTCACTGCACTGCTATTGATAGCTTTTGTGGGTTATTTCTCTGCTTTTCAAAAGTTGTGTGTTTGCACTTAACTACAATGCTTGGATGGCATTTTGAGGAAAGTTCTTTGGTTTCAGTGTTTAGCTTTTTTTAAAGTTTGTATTGTCTTTGAAATTATTTTAAGTCATTTTTATCTAGTTAATGCAATTTTGAAAAGATATTCTTGATTTGAACTATTTTAGAAGCATTTTCAGGCTTAAGGTGGTCTGTTGTTGAAATACAATGACACATCCAGTGTGGCAATTCAATTGTTACACAGCTTGTCCTATTTGTTGACAAGAATGTGACCGTGTCATTTTTGACTCCCATCGTACTGTGCATAGGTACAAGATTTTTGACCTTGTGGTGCTAAAGGAAATAACACTGGACAATAAATTCTTTCAAAAGGTTTGCTTCTGGGGTGGGGAGGGGGGAAAAGGGGGATTATGACAACTTCAAGATGATAATTTGAAATTTGCTGTATCTCGTAGGAAGTAGGAGAAACGTTAAGTTAACTTCTATTGAATTTAACATTGAATAGCATAATGATGTGGATCCAAGCTCTCGGGTTGACTGCACATGTTGCACAACAAAAGTAAAGGAGCCCAGGGTTTGTCTTGGTCACCAATGTTAAAACCGAAGTAGAGGTGGTAGGCTTTCCTAAAAAATGCAATTGTGCTGTATCTTTGAGCCTCAAGCCACAAATCTAACAATGTATTACGGCTGTTGCAACATTAACAAGACATTTCTACTGAGGTGATGAAAACAATAAATGCTATTGTTAAATGCATTCACTATGCTATTGCCTGAAGATCTTGTGCATCAACATGTGTTCAATCTATAATCAACGTAATGCATGGCATCGGTATATGAACTGCTTTTGTAGACTGTCTGCATATATTCTGACTAAGCATGCTCAGGCCAAAGACAACATTTGTATTGCACCTGCACCGAGTACGTGCCTAGGCATGCTTGGACTGACCAAAACAGCTTGCTATGTGGCCAATAGTTGAGCTAATAAAATATGACCAGTTAGATCTTAAAGATTTCCTATCGCATACTTTTTTTTTAAAAAAAAAAAGGTGATCTTTGTGATTGGCAGCTCAAAATCCATAAAATACATCCAAAAGTGTTCAGGAAACAAAATCCATTGTTATTTGAAAGTTATTGCAAAATTAGTTCCCAATACTTTTTGGATTAAGTAATTTTAGTAAAGGGTCCCAAGGTTAATTTTCCCATCAAAAGAGCAAAACAGAAAAGGAACGATTAAAATTGTTTTCCTACCTAGAATCTGTTTACTCAGCTTCACTCTTTCATCTCAGCATTGCCATTGCTTGAAGGAGTACTTTCCATTTATAAATGCCTTTTTCAAATATATTGCAGATAAATTGTCAATGTTAACTTGCGCACAAAATAATATTTTCATTTGTGACATGTTCTTGCAATTATTATTTTTGTTTAGGTATCGTAGAAGATTATAAGCCTCCATTTTTTGATCTTGTTCCTAATGATCCTGGATTTGATGATATGAAAAAAGTGGTTTGTGTGGATCAGCAAAAGCCAAATATTCCCAACAGGTGGTTTTCCGATCCAGTGAGTATTTAATAATCGAATTATTAGTTTTACATCTGGAAAATATAATATTGAGGGCACAAATTCAGTTTTTAGATGTGTATTTAAGTATGTGTTCAGTTCTAAAATGGCAATCAATGGAACTGTCCTTTTTTTGGACATTTCCAAATGCTATTTCAGTAGAGTTGCTTGTGCGTGGGAGATTGCCACATTTTCTGACTGATCAGTCAACTGATTGTTTTTGGGTCCTGATGGACTTGATCCTCCCATCCAAAAAGAAGTGTTTTTTTTTTAAAACTTGCCAAAGTTTGTGAAAAGCAAATTCTTTTTGATGCATTTACATTCATTTGGAAAAGTGTAACTATCAATGTACCAGAGGGATTGGTATTCAGGCCTCATCTTTTGACAAAGTATATTATTTATGAAATAAAAATGGGATGCCTGCTCTGCAGGAAAATTGTGGCTCATCTCCTTGATAAATCGACCTCTTAAATAAAAACAATGCTGGAGAAACTCAGCAGGTCAAACAGTAAATCTTTAACTTTGCTATGTAAAGATGCACTGGTTGATCTGCTGAGTTTCTCCACCAATGTGTTTTTACTTCAATCAGTAGTCCCTTTCACACTTGCAAATAGTCCCAGGAATTAACGGCCAATTGGCCTAAAAAGGGTCCAGTGTGAAAGGAAAATCTTCTCAATGCCAGCGTAAGGTGATGTCATCTCATGCCACGGATAGACTGCCTCGGCCCTTAGTAGAATCCCTGGCATCTGCAGATGCCAGCGTTGTAATCAGGCAAGTGTAGAACAGGCAATTGCATAGGATAGAAATCACCCAAGTTTTTGCGTGAGTGCAGGAATGTGAAGGAAGGTAATTAAAGTGAAGGTATAAATTTTGCTGTCAGAAAGTCGCAGCAGGGGAGAGAGAGAGGAAATAAATAACATTAGTAGATAATTTTTAAACAGCGTGGGAAAGTTGGTAGTGCTATAACTAACAATTTATAAAGACTGTGGAAAAAGCGATGGCGGACCTGTCTTCCCAGAATGCTGTGTAGCAGGGAAAACCCCTCCATGCATAGAGCCCATTCAGGGAGGGCAGGCCACCATTGCTTTTTCCTGTGGTATTTATAAATTATCCACAATAATGCTACCAACTTGACAATGCTGTATAAATTGTAGGTGATAGTGATATCAACTTTCCCGCTATTGCTAGCACTTTCCACAATCCCTTAAAGGTTTCTATATATTGGCACAACAACAACAGGGGCTGAAAGGCTCATACTGTGCTGTATGTTATTAGACATAATAAATTTTGTTCAAGTACAAGATCATAATACATTGATCAGGATTTAGGGCAGGTTCACCATTGTTTGATACGTCATGACATCACCGGTAGGACAGTCCTAACCTCGGGGATGGCTCCATGCAAGTGTGAACGCATGCAGTGTCCCAGTTAAGAGTGGTCAAGTGTGAACAGCAAAACTGCCATTCCTATTCTGGGACACTGGATGGCCAATTTAATGGGATGCAAGTGTAAAAGGAACCAAGTGTCTTGCGGTCTTCCATGTTTTACTTCAGTTTTAAATAAACTGTGATTAAGCTCTCAAACCTTGGGGTAGAGAATTCTTTATGCATCAACTGTTAAGAAATTTCTCCATCTCTATTCAAAACCACCTCCCCTTTTATTCTGAGGCATTAGTTATAAACTCTTCAACATGGAAGCATCAAGCTTGTCAAGCCCTGTTTTTTTTTTAAAAAGCTTCAATAAGATCTCCTGTCATTCTTCTAAAGGCTAGAGAATACAGGCCTAATTTTCAGATTTTCTTTCTATGCAAACTTGCCATTCCAGGAACTGATGGAGTGAATCTTTATTTCACCCAATCTATAACTCGCACTTTTAATACAGTCGGAGGAGACCAAAACTACCAAAACGTTCCAGGTGCAATCTCATCAAAACTCTGCACAATTGCAGTATGTCTTATGTTTTTCATTCTTTTTATAATAAAGTCTAATGTTTTTGTACCTAGAACCATAGAAAATTACAGCACTGAAACAAGCCCCTTTGGCCCTTTTAGTCTGTGCCAAACTTTTTTTTTTGCCTAGTCTATAGCCGTCTCCCATCCACAGGCCTGTCCAAATTCTTCTTAAATGTTCAAATTGAGCCCGCATTCACCACTTTAGCTGGTGCTTGCTGGTTTTCAGTGGTTTGTGTTCACATTCATCCAGGTTTCTTTTTGATCATCAGGATTTCCTAATCTTTCAACATTTATATTTAAAAAAAAAACACTTTGCTGTTTTTATTTCGTGCATTAACACGATGACCTAATTTTTCCACCCTGCAATTAACCTGCCTTGTTCTTGCCGCTTCATTCAGATTATCAATATCCCTGCTGAAGTCTCTTTGTCCTTCCATACCCACAATTTCACCTATGCCAGTGATTTGCATGAAGGTGTCAATGGTATAGTTGCTAATTTGGTAATAACTCAAATCGATGAGAGGAGGATATAAGGAGGTTGCAAATAAATAGTTTGAGTGTCAAAGATCCAGCAAATAAGATATCATGTTAATTTTTATTTTTGCTGGAATAATAAAGCATCTGGTAAAATATTATAGCTCTTGGATGCTGAGACATCTGGGTATTCAACATTCTTGTTATGACATCACATACAATGCTGAGATTCTTTTTCCTGCAGGCCAGGCAGAATTTATAATTATTGGTAACTGTAAACTGTTCTCAAGATGAAAGAAATGCATACGTTGAGAGGCATGTAAACAAACTGCAAATACAGAAAATAAATATTCAGAAATAAATAATGAGCAAAGTTTGTGTCCTTAATTGAGTCTGAGTGTTTAGGAATCTGATGATTAATGGGTGACAGCTATTCCTGAACCTAGAGGTACAAGTATTGTGGCGCCAATACCTTTTTCCTAATGGCAGCAGTGAGAACAGACCATGTCCTGGATGGTATGAATCCTTGATGGTTTCTGCTGCTCTTTGATGGCAGCATACCATGTAGATGTTCTTGATAGTGGGTAGAATTTTGCCTGTGACAACTAGCTTTTGCGGGGCTTTCTGCTCTGAGGTATTTATGGCCTCATACAAGGTTGTGATGTAGCCGGTCAGTGCACTTTAACCATATAACATATAACCATATAACAATTCCCTGACACTTTTGTAGAAATTTACCAGGGTACCTATCAAACCTGTGCAAAGTCCTTAAAAAGTAGAGGCGCTGATGTGCTTTCAGGAAAAGTCCTCAGAAATGGTGACTCCTGGGAATTTAAAGTTGCTCACTCTCTCCACTCTTTCCCCCCCCCCCATGATTTTTCCTTTCCTAATGTCTACTGTTGCATACCAGACAACAGCGATTTTTAAATTTTTTAAAATCCCAGATAGTGTTATATTTAAAATAATATTTTAAATTATTAATCAACAATAATGTAACACCTCATCCAATTTATTTTCACTTTTCTAAACTTATCTAACTTGACCCCCAATTATGTGCGAATATACTTGTGTGTGTGTGGACTACCCCAAGCCACTACAGCTCAAGGCCCAATTCTTGGAAGGCAGTTAAAAGTTCAACTTCAGAAATTCAGTGTGGCCACGGAGGATTGAAAATGGTGCAACACACAGGCTTTAGATGAAATTAGCAGTTCATGAAGTGGGTGAAAGAGACCAAGGTGACAGAATGTTGATTAACTCACAAAACCTTTGTTGTGGTGCTTCACCGAAATGCCCTTTGTAGACGAGTGCCAACCAAAACTTCCATCTTCTTTGGAGTAGGGGACATGAAGCAAGTGATGCTCACAAAGTTCCCAGAACCCTTTTCATGGGTCAGCTGAACTCAAGTGACTCTCATTCTGGTCACCATCCAAGCACAGTATTTCTTTTGCAAGTTGAACCCTTTTCATGGGTCAGTCGAACAAAAGTGACCTTCACTCTTTTTTGTCATGAAATGGTTTTCTCATTCCTATATAACAGGAGGAAATCAGACAGGTTGTCAGTGTACTCATCCATGTGGGTTTCTTATTCCCACAGAGGTTGAAGAGCTTTTCACTCTTGTGCTGCCTTCTTAAAATGGTCTCTGGAGCAAACTGCGCACAGTCTTTACAATAAGCTGGTCTCATGGTCTCTACACCTGGCTTCTCCAAGGAGTGAGTGAGGAGAGGGGCCTAACTGAAATTGGACAAGTTAATGTTAGTACCACCTAGTTGGAGAATGCCCACTTGTAGTATTAGGTGGTGTTCCTCCAATTTGTGGGTGTCTTTGATGGTGCATGAGGCCATGGACAGACATGTTGGTGTGGGAATGGGATGTGGAATTGGCCACTGGGAGGTCCACGTTATTGCAGCGGACAGAGCGAAGGTGCTTAATAAAATATCTCCCAGTCTATGTACAATCTCTCTGATGTTGAAGAGGCCACGACAGGAGCATTGAATTCAGTAGATTCACAAGCGGCCCAAAGTGAAGTGACATTTGTGTATCTACAGGGGTCATCGACTGAATCTGGTGCTCCTAATGTGGCCTCCTCTACATTGGAGAGTCTGGCTGCAGAATGAGAGATTGTTTCATTTGGCTCTGTCTGCTGCAAGAACAGGAATCTCCTAATGGCCAACCATTTTGACTCTGTGCTTGTGCAAACCTAGGCCAACACCGAATATTCCATCTGTACACTCTTCAGCCATCAGCATCTGTCTTGGTCTTCTTTCCTCCCCCATCACCAAACTATGATCTGTGCCCTGTGCTCCTTCCCCACCCTCCACCTTTTTTTCATCCAGGAGCATTTGAGTTTTTTGCTTATACCTTGACAGAGCCAAAACATTGTTTAGCTATCTTTTGATTCCTCTCGATGCTGAATTATCCAGCACTTTTGAGTATTGCAGAGAGGATGCAGATAAATAAGATACTGGAGAAATCACATGTGGACACTTCACCTTGATGGTAACCTTGTTTTAGGAAAGATGTTAATGCAGTGAAACAAATTCTGAGAATGTTTACTGCCTGAAAAGGTGTTGTCTTGAGGCAAGGTTGTAAAGGTAGGCATGCATCCACCTGAAGATTGAACAGGAACTTGATGGAATCTAAGATCTTGGGGGATCCAGAGAGGGTGAATGTGGAGAAGGAGGAAAACGAGTTGCCCATTTAACAGCTAGGGTTTTCTTTGTTGAAAGTTTGTGAAACTTTGTTTCTACTTTTCTTTGATTGTTTCTACTCAAGGCAAAGTTAGGTCAGTGCTAAACAAGCTGCTGGAGGAACTGAGCAGGTCAAGCAGCATCAATTGGGTTGGTCCTTGATTAGCAAAGGGGCAAAAGGTTACTGCAAGTAGAGTGCAGCGTTGATTTGAGGTTGTAGTTGTGATGTCGCTCAGTGCCATTAACTGTTTAACTTTTAGTTCGTATTTAGTATTTTAAATTAATTTATTTTAAATCCTCATGTTTCTGAACATTCAAAATTTGAAAATAGTTGGTGAATCATGAGTTTAACAATAGACTAAGTATATAACACTGCTGTGAGACCAGCTGTCAGTTTTTCATGAGTGGGACTTGTTCAAGCCTACTCAAGTCATGGCATTAGCCTTATCATCTACAGTCAAATTCCTGGCAGCAAGTTAAGTCTGGTGGATCTAAAAAGACTAGCTTGTAATTAAAACATAGTTCAATGGGTTGCAAATTTTGGCTCAATAAATTCTGTCTGTATTTTCTACCCTTAATGCTTGTGTGTTCTGCATTAATTAGTCATGGCAAATGTAGTTTGGTAATTTGCAGAGGTGTTTTGATGAGGCTTAATTGTTTGTTCAAAATTCCTCACCCTCTTATTTTTTAAAAATTCTAATTCTGTTGTTTTTATTCACATATTGGTCTTAACTGTTCATAGACACTGTATATTTGGAAATGTATTGTCTGATATTTCATAACTGGATTTTTACTTCCACTTTCTTTTCAACTGAATTCAGATATTTGTGGGCAATTTTGGGTTTGTTTTTTTAAAAATGAAGTTGGAATTCAGTGATAAAGTGCATAAAACAAGCCGGCTTCCACTGAACAGACCACTAGGACATTGTAGGGTGTGTATCTGGGGAAAGAAAAGACCACTAGGACATTGTAGGGTGTGTATCTGGGGAAAGAACAGACCACTAGGACATTGTAGGGTGTGTATCTGGGGAAAGAACAGACCACTAGGACATTGTAGGGTGTGTATCTGGGGAAAGAACAGACCACTAGGACATTGTAGGGTGTGTATCTGGGGAAAGAAAAGACCACTAGGACATTGTAGGGTGTGTATCTGGGGAAAGAACAGACCACTAGGTCATTGTAGGGTGTGTATCTGGGGAAAGAACAGACCACTAGGTCATTGTAGGGTGTGTATCTGGGGAAAGAACAGACCACTAGGTCATTGTAGGGTGTGTATCTGGGGAAAGAACAGACCACTAGGTCATTGTAGGGTGTGTATCTGGGGAAAGAACAGACCACTAGGACATTGTAGGGTGCGTATCTGGGAAAGAAATGCCATTTTATATTGGAAAAACTATATCTGAGAACATGAATCAACATTATCACTCAATTCATTTTCCTTTTTCATGCAATAAATCACTTTTTGGGAGCAAGAACATTGTTTTAAAGTTATTTGCAGAATCACTGATGGAGTTTGAGTGAAATGTAAATTTACTTCCAGTTTAAAATGTCATTCATGTAAGCATGATTGATCATAGTTGTTCTGTCAAACAATTTAACTTGTTTCTAGACAGTCATAAATAAAAGTTAGTACAAATATACACAATTTATCTCAAAATTGTAACCAACCATCTTTGAACTAAACTTGAATCATTTTTGGCCAAATAATTTTTCAGTTTTTATCATCCAAAATTTCCCTAACCTGCAAGATTAGTATGGTTTTGTTAACATTTGAAGTTGTAGAGTGAGAAAATAGTATGGAGTAATTGTCACTGGCTTCAGAATGCTCTGAAGAACATGAAAAATGTTTAATGATGCTCTGCCACCTTTCTCAACAGACATTAACATCTCTTGCAAAGCTGATGAAAGAGTGCTGGTATCAAAATCCATCTGCAAGACTTACTGCACTACGGATTAGGAAAACTCTGTCCAAAATTGACAACTCTTTTGATAAGTTTAAAATAGACTGTTGAATATAAACTGCTTAATAGGCATGTTTGCACGTAAAGTGATTCAGTGGACCACAAAAAATAGTTGCAGTTTCTGGGTTGCAGCTTTGTAAGACGCGAAACAATTTGATACAGAAAATGCTATTGGAAGATGAGATGAACTTTTTGGATGTATACAGTTGCCAGTCCATGTGTCCTCGAAAGATACTTTCATGGAAAAAATTAATATTGCATCAGTAACAAGGTTGATAGCTAGTGGAAACTATGGAGAACCAGCATATTATTTTAGCTGATTAACTTGTAACCAGAAAGGAGGCTGAAGATAATTTAAAAATAATAATTGCAAAAGAAATATTGGGTCAGTGAAAGACAAATTTACCCACTGCCATAAAATCATTTTTCTTTGCTTTTATGTTTCCTTGGTGTAATATTTATATTGCATATGCTATTCTTTTTTCCTTTCCATTATTATTTTGCACTAGCAACTTTTATTTTCCTCGTGAACACTTAAAAAAAAAAGGTTTAAATGCCTAAAACAACCTACAAGCCAAATTTTAACTCCTAATTGATGGCAATTGTGTATTTTAAGTGTTGAGCTACAATTAATTGTTCTTGCTATGAGTATATGCAGTTTGCACTGATGTTGCCCACTTTCAGATCCAAATAATTCACACCTAATTTTGCAAGTTTGTTATTTATTGTAGTGAGAGTACTAACAATTTTTTCCTATTGTAAAATGATACAAAATTTTGATTTTTGTACAGGTAGATTATCTGTACTCCACAATATTTTTGGAAATATTCTGCCTGAAACCTAGATTATATATTATCAAAGCCTGTATTTTGTGCTTTATGCATATTATAAATGCTGTCTCAGAAGCAAGAATAATTTAAGTGCACTAAACTTGAATTTTTTAAGTGATGCAATATCATTTTTTGAAAGGTTTGTGGTATAAAGTGTTATCTATAAAATCTGTTGTAAATTTTACCAGAGTATTAACTACTGTATATTATTGTATCTAAATTTTATACGTTTTCAGTCACTTCTATAATTTAATTAGAACATTTGCAAATCCAGTTGCATGATGTTTGTGGTTATTTTCTTATGGTACTGGTTTGCATTGCTCTTTTTTAATCTATGTTCTGCTCCATGTGGTACAGTTGATTAGAAATTGGAGGATGTCTACCATAATGTGACTTGCCATGTGTTCTTTTTCTCCCCCCTTTTTTAAATCTTTTACCATATTGGTTCCAAGTGAGGAAAAAAAATCAAAGGCTTTGGTTTACTCTAACATCTTTTTGCTTTTTTAAAACTTATCATTATGGAATCCTTCTTAATCCCCAAATTCTATTTTCAAAACAATGGCAGTAGTTTTTTTTGTTACAATCCCATTTCTGTCAATTAGCATGATGAACAAGGAAAAAAATCCTTTTGAGTCCTCACTACTTTTGAAATTTGTTGACTAAATCAAGGGTAATGCAAATAGGATTGCCTTCGAATGCCAAATAGACAAATTTGGCCCAGAGTTCTTTAACAATTGCTAATATAGAAGGACGTTTGAAAGCAAGTTGGGAGCATTTTGCCACTTGAGATCTATTCCCTTTCATCTTGGTCCCAGTATTTAAATTTTGTTTTAGATTTGCATTCACAACCTTTTTTTGGTTTCCAAACAGCAGGCTGATGATAAATAAGTTAGCAAATGTCAGAAGATCATTGGATACCAAAGCTTGAACTCCAAGCTTACTATATTTTTAGTGCGAGTTAGTCCAGAGTCAAAATGGAAACTTGGGACCTTGTGATGTACTGTGTCCTCTGGAAATGAATCATAACCAACTGTATTTTGTACAAGCAATATATGAGAGAAACAAATTTGCATTTTAATGCTATTGTTCAAACCAAGAATGTTTAAGTGATTTGGGAGGAAAAAAAGTGTTTGTAATTTACAGATCCAAAATCTTCATTCACTATTTGAATAAATAGATTAACCTACCATGTTTAGCCTGGCCAGTTGGGTAACAGAAAGTTCATTTGTTTTGAAGTATTGCACTCCTTTTCCCATGAAGGGCAACTTGTTTTAGGTATCATTTCCATGTGATTTATTCTATTTCAGCAACATTTAATAAATATAATCTTTTAAAAACCCTGGTCATGCTTTTTAGAGTTGTTTACTAGTGAGCTGCCATAAGCTATAAATATGTCAGTGCAAATCTTTAATGTTAATTTTTGATTCCTTTGTCTCTTTGGAATATCTTCTTTTTAATCCTAATAGATGGAGTATATTATTTCTGTTTAAACATTTTAAACTTCAGTGATTATAGAAATATACAAAGTTGTGAAGAGGCACTTCTTACACTTTTCTTTTCTGGATACTTCATTAGTGTAACTAGGATGTGGAAGCTCTATGGTAAAGGTGTAATTTGGTGCTCTGTACAATTTGTAATCCTACAAAAATTGCAAGACAACACAATTGTGCAGCTTGCAAACTTACTCCCACATTATCTTTGTATCTGCCTGATTCATGACCTTTCCCAATCCTCAGCGCCCAGAGACCAACTCCACAGTGGCACTGCTGAATGCCATCCTGCGAGTAGTGCTTGATAGGATGCAATTAGTGTTGACTTTGGTGAGGAAAAGAAGAGGGGTCACTTATGCAGATCACTATTTCAGTGTGACTTTACATGACCTGGATTGTTTGGTCCCAAGATGGGGATATGAGACCTGGAAATATTCCAGAGGTTGGCATTCACTAAAGACTTAAACTATTAAAATTTCTATTGACTTCTATTTGAGAAGTTCCAGAATGGGGGGGCGGGGGGGGGGGGGGGCGTGGTGGAATGCTTTATAGTTTTATTCCAAATTGCATACCTATGATTGAAATTTAATATGTGAAAATTAGATTTATAAAATCTTGACAAACACAGATAAAGTAAATATATAGTCTTCTTCCTCATGGTTGATTATTCCAGAGGTTCACAGTGAGAGGAAAAAGATTTAAGAAGGGCACTCAGTGGTCTGTATCTGGAGCAAGTTTCCAGAGGAAACTGCAGAACTGGACGCATTTCTGATTTCAAAAGGCATTTGGACCAAATGCCTAGATCGGAAGGGCCGTCGAAGGGTATGACCCGAATGCCAGGTCGAGGTAGGAAGGGCCGTCGAAGGGTATGACCCGAATGCCAGGTCGAGGTAGGAAGGGCAGTCGAAGGGTATGACCCGAATGGTGGCAAATGAGACAGCCCAGTATGCTAATTTGGTTAACGTGGACAGGTTGGGTTGAAGGACCTGTTCCTTGTTGTATGACTTGATTTGCCCTGATCAGTGCCATTTGCCGCAAGGAGTCTGAAACAAGGCTTCTACTCAGCAAAGCCCCACCGAAGACTTGTTCTCCTGAAGTCCCACAGGCAACACACCTTCTGAATTTAAAGTATAGTGAAATTTAATATGATTAAAAATTCTTACCTTAAATAATGTCAACAAGTTGAAGTTGAAAAATTCATTTTAAATATAGAAGAAAAGAGCAGATAAAGAGTAATTGACCTGAAATGCTAAATGTTCCTCTCTTCATTAATGGCAGTGGTTCTGAATGTTTCCAGGATTTTCTGGTTTAATTCAATTTACATGAATCAACTGCAAGGAGAACTGCAGGAACCTAAGTTTTGATTATTACTTCCACCAATATATATTCTGCTCTTTTTGAATATGCAAGTGACCTGGAGGTCTTGGGTCACGCAAAGTCCCTGATCATCAGAGCCCAGATGCGGTGGGTGGGGCACGTCATCAGAATGGACGACCATTGTATGCCTCGCCAGCTGCGCTGTAGTGAACTTAAGACTGGAAGGAGACCGCAAGGTCACCCACGCAAGCACTATAAAGATGCTGCGAAGGAAACCCTACACTACTATGACATCCAGCCAAGAGAATTAGAAGCTGCTACTACGGACAGATCCCATTGGCGAGCCCTGTGCTATGAAGCCTAGACCAGTTTGAAGACCGATGCTGCCAAAAACTGATGGAAAACCGCAGAGCAGCAGCTACACTTATTACAGAAATGGGCTTCCAGTGCCCCCATTGTGCTAGACTCTGCGCTTCCAGACTGGGGCCCTTCATGTCCACTTCGAGCCGAAGGATGACCAAAAATAATAATAATGTTTATCAATGCATTTCATTCAGTTATGCTAAACTTGCAAAATATTGTTTATAGCTTTCAGCATATGATAATATCAAATTGTCAAGACTTGTATGCGGCACAACATTTTTGGGATCTGCCTGTTGCTGGTAAAGCAGTGCCCCTAATTGCCCTGGTAATGTGCTGTTGCTTTCCTTAAGCTAAAAATTAAAACCATTCATTTGCATTTTTAAACATGTAATTTAGCCTATTTTTAGTTTTCTGTTACAAGAATGCAATTGCCATTTCAGTCCAAGATCAAAAGTTCCATAGTCATTTTTTAAAAATAATTTGGTTACATAAATCTGCACTCAGATGTGATTTTAAAAAGTATGATTGTAGACCAGTTCGTAGTTGTGTTCAGAAGAATATCAGGTTCGGAGGGTTCACAGAGAGATGAGTCTAGATGTGCTACAATCACAGGTAACTTTAATGAACACATAGGAGACAAACAAGAGAACATCAAACCATACACGATTTCTCTATTACTAAACAACACTAGGCATTCACATCGGATACCAGTGGTCGCCTATACTCGCTCACACCTGTAATGGGGGTGCGGCTCTCTGCAGATACTGATCTATCACAGTACCACAGCTCAGCTTAAGTGTAGTGCACACCTTACCAGCAACACTTCAGCAATTTCTACAGTAGCGATCTGGCGTGGAGCAATGTCTAGGGCTCTGATCACAAGACCGAGAAAGAATGTGCTCTGCATTGATGTTTTATACAGTTCTGATCTGCACATCTAACAAAAATGGCCCTGGGTGATTTTAAATTAGCCACAGCAATATGTGCACTAATGGGTGGTCAGAGCCCAACCTTGATTGACTGGTGATGTAACTTCTGAATAAATTTCAGACAGGATGGACACGTGACCATCCACAATCCACAATATTGCAGACAAGCAGAGAAGCCATGTGTTTCTCCACAATCTATATATAATATTCCACCCCTCAGAAGCCACATCACTGCAATCACTACGAAGACCATCAATAACTGGTCTCTATACAGTCCGAGCCCCAGACACCGCTCCATGCCAGGTCGCTACTGTGGACGTCACTTGGAAGGGTCGTGGGTTAAGTGTGTACTGCACTGAAGCTGAGCCATAGTATTAATATAAATCAATACTTGCAGTAGAGCTGAACCTCCCAACGATCAGGGGTCCAGGAGTGTGTTCATGCCCCTGGAGCCACCTCCTGATGGTCAGGGGTCCGGGAGGGTGTGTTTATATTTTAAAAAAAAACCCCTGCTTATAGTGTGTGAATGTTTGCATCACCTGTGTGAATTAGTAATTGTGTACTGTTTAATGTTTTTCCACACCCTTTGATAAATTGTGCGCATGTGCTATAAATTATAGTGTTAATAAAAGTTGCATGTGATTACAAACCTTTGTGTCCACACTCATCTATTTATGAACTCACCGAACCTGATACTCTTTCTCAACACAATAATTGACACTGTGAGCAGGGTTCAAAGAGTTAAGACTGGACACACGTGGAGCCTTAACCATGTGGGATTGGAATATTGTTTTAACCGTGGGTAGATTATATTGATAACTGTGTGGGGGGTCCTGTCGGGTGCATGGTTTATTGTGTATCTGTTCACCTCTGGGGGTAGCAGGAGGTGACCCACAAGTAGGAAAGGGAACCCAGGGTTGGAGTTTAAAATCCCTGACTGTACTGATGACTGTCAGGGATTCAGCTGATTGGCAGTGTTGCTGGTAAGCCAAGCCATGCCAGTATATTGGAATGACAGGTTGGACCCCCATGGGCAGAAGATGGGTGTGATGTGCTGTGATGCAACAAGCAGCCACAAAATCACGAGAAGACTACTACAGGCTTTAATCAGCTTAAACTCTGTACACTCCAGTCTTAATATCTTTGCTGGCTCCACATGTCTGACTGACCCCGGGAGGGGCCAGCTCAAGTCTATATACAGGCTGGTGATGACAGCTGGCCAGGTGGGGCTAGCCTCCCAGGTTGCCCCCTGCAGTAGGCTGGTAGGAATGTGGCCAGCATAATAGTTGTATCACTACAATGGGGCACCATGTGGTCTCTCACCTGGAGTTACTTGGCTTTCCTGAGGCCATGGGGGGGGGGGGGTGGTGGTGGGGGTCGTGGGGCAGCCCTATGTTTACTGATATCCCTACTCAGGCATCCGTGGGATATCATGTCTGAGTTGTACTCCAGTAGTTCTGGATATCAGAATGTCTGCATCACTGATGTGGGCTAGGTGGAGGCCTTGTTTCTGATTTGACTCCTGCAGATTTTTTATTCATAATACTGGAGGTGGTTTGTATTCAACAGGAATCTCAGTTCAGCTTTGCAGGAAAAATAAATTAATTCTCTGAGCTGTGCTAATTCCCCCGGAGCAACTTCAAATTCTTTACTGTGCTTCAGTTCCTGCTTATCCTATTGTTTATTCATCCTTCAGGAAATGGATTGACATTGTCCAAATCATTTAATACGATGCCCCCAGAATTGATGAGCTCAAACATTAATTCCTAAATATACAGTACCTCCAGGGCAGAAAAGTGTAAGGTTATTGGATAATTCTCTCCACTACATAATTTTTCGTCTTGGCATTGGTGCGAAGTCTGATGTTCTCATATCATTTCATGATAGAATTTGATTCATCAAATGGTCAGTTTTCTTTGATTAAGTAGGGAGCTAGGATAGGAAGTGAGAGAAATTTGGAGAAGATCTTCAATTTTTCTTTCCTAATTCTCACCCAACCAACACTGAATAAGTTGTTTTTTTTGCCTTTCTCAGAATAGTACATGGAGCTAAATTGGAAGGGATTGTTTTAACTTTACAGTATAGGCATTACCTCTGTATGGAACGTACTACATAAACCAGTTGGCCTTTTTCTTTGAATCCTTTGTCCATTTGTTATATTAGTTAATTTTCATTGTGTTAGGTCTGAAATACTCACACTAGTTTTGTGAGAGAAAAATCACGTTCAAACAAATGGCTTCAATCACTTTATTCATGGTAAAATTGAACGCTGTAAGATCTGTTTACATCGGCCAGTTCAAATTCCCGAACCATCTGCTGTGACACCAGTTTTGCAATGATATTGATCTATAGCAACCCTATGTATCTTGCTCCCAGATTTAAAAATCAATTTGGCAGATATGAATTAGCATAGTTGCATTTTACATGATTTTATTTAATATGTAGGATTTATTCAAAGATTTGCATAATCTGCTTTGATTCTTATGCTTCAGTTTGAGTTGCCTATCTGCTGTTTTGTAGAGATTTTTTAAAAAAATCCTTTCCTACCTTAATTTCAGAGGGCATCATCTTTGAATAAATCCCTAATGTGACTGACTGGCAAATGCAGAAGATGGATCCACCAAGTAACATTGCCCTTTGGAATCTGCTGGTGTTAACTGGTGTTATTAGATGTGAAAGAGTGATCAGTCTAAGCTTTAGTTGATGTCAGGGGTGGCCAAATGCGGCCTGTTGCCCATTTTTAAGTGGCCCGTTAGAACATAGTCTCTAACAATCAATTGCACTTAAGTACATTTCACTTCTTTGTTTCAACACTAGATGTCGTTACCATTTTGAACAAGTAAAGAGTTTTATCGTACTTTTGAATCTTGACCATGGATCGTAGGAACAAGCTGCTAGTGAGGGGGGAAGCAAGCAGGTTCCAAGCAGTTAAATAGGCGGCAGGATCGGTAAGTGTTCTTTAGGATCTCTCCACTGGCCAATGAGCTCCAGCCAATGAGATAAATTTAAATTAAATTTGCAAAGGGATGGGGTATCCGTGTCAGAGTGCATAGGGGAATGGAGGAGGAAAACCTTGAAGTGAAGATTGCAGGTAACGTCCAAAGTCAAAGGGTTGTGCGTGGTGGAGATTTTCTATAGCTGACAGCTACAGGAAACAAAGTTGTGATAGGAGGAGATTTTAACTTTCCGCAAATTAACTGGACTCCTATACTGTGAGTCGGCTTGGAGTTTGTCAAATGTGTTTAGGAAAGTTTTCAAAATCAATATATAAAGGTACTAACTTGAGAGGCAGTAATACTGGATCTGTTATTAATGAATGAGGCAGGACAGGTGACAGGAGGGTGTGTCGGGGAACGTTTTGGATCCAGTGATCATGATGCCATTAGTTTCAAGTCAATTATGGTGAAGGATAAGTCTGGGCTTCAGTTGATATTCTAAGTTGGAGAAAGGCCGATTTTGAGGAAATGAGAAAGGATCTAAAAGTGTGGATTGGAATGTTGTTTTCTGGCAGGGATGTGTGAGGTAAATGGAAGATCTTCAAAGGTGAAATTTTGAGAGTACAGGGTCACATTAAAAGCAAAGTTAACAGGCATAGGGAACCTTGGTGCTTAAGTGATATTGGGGATCTGGTTCAGAAGAAGTTTTGAGGTTCCTTTATTGTCGGGTAATTAAGACAGTGCAATATTACATGGGTTGTGGCAGTCGGATTCGCTTATGGGCAGAAATTCTCTGAAGCATCTCAAAGAAAACAAAGAGATTCCCCTCAGAATCACCGTGTGTCCATGGATTCACCTCCAGTGCTCCAGCAGCCACAGAGTCCATGATCAGGAAACTTCGGCAACCTGGTTCCAATACTTGGTTTCCCTTCAGCCAATCTTGAGCCAGTCTCTTGCAGTCCACAGCCTGATGTGAATTCCCCCTCGACTGCAATTGCCCGCAGCCTGCATGGGTTCCTCACCTCGAGACACCAACAGCCCATTGACTGTGTGGTCTCCAGCTGCAGATCCCCTCACTGGCCCGTCAATGTGGTCACGGACCCATGGGCCATGTCTGCTTCTCCTTCTCAAGTGGGGGGTGCTCTCCCTGTTTTATGGTGCCCTGCACCAGTCCTCTGCTTCCCCGGCATCTGCAACCCTACGTGGTTGTTGCTGATCAAAAACACCACTACCTTGGGTGTAGGCCCATGGTCACAGAATTTATTAATAAAACCACCATTGGCTCTATTAACAGGCCATGTGAAGCCTGTAGGGAGCTGATGGCAGTTGGACCCAATGGGACTGCGGTGTCTCTGCTCTCTGTGGGTGTCCTTCCATTACAGCAGCTCCAGCATCTCCACCATTTTTTCTGAGAGGGGTATAGCAGGTGCAGGCAGCACGGAGCAAATGAGGTACTGAGGAGTATACAAAAAATATGCAAGAGAAGACGTAATAAATCAGGCAGGCTAAGAGAAAACACAAATGAGAAGGAAAATCCTAAGGGTTTCTCCATGTATATTAAGAGCAAAAGGATTTTAAGGGGCAAAATTGGACCCTTGAAGATTAGAGTGCTCAGCTGTATATGAAGCTAGAAGAGATGGTGGAGATCTTAAATGGGTTTTTTGCATGACTATTTACTCTGGAAACTGGTACCGAATCTAGGGAATTAAGGAAAACAGGCAGTGAGGTCATGAAACCTCAACAGTTTAAAGAGGAGGAAATGCTTGCTGTCTTAAAGCAAATAAGGGTGGATAAATCTCCAGGGCCTGACAAGATATTCCCTCAGACCTTGAGGGAGGCAAGTGTAGAAATTGCAGGGGCTCTGGCAGAAATATTTACAATACCCTTAGCCACGAGTGTGGTGCTCAAGGATTGGAGGGGAGCTCATGTTGTTCTGTTGCTTTTTTTTGGGGAAAAAAAAAGCTTTGAAAGTAACCCTGAAAATTATAGACTGGTAAGCCTGACGTCAATGTAGGTACATTATTGGAAAGTGCTCCAAGAGATTTATGTACTATGAATTATGAGCAACATTTTTGTTTTCATTTTTCTGCAGAGGCTGTGAGATAGTCTGTGTTACTACCCCATGATTGAAGGTGCTAATTGGCTAAAATTACTAACCTTAAAGGTGATGGGTGCCACTGTCCTTGCGTTGCTTGACCGCCTCGCTCTTAGCTTCACCCCCCCCCCCCCCAAAATCTAGCTCCTGATGTTGCAGCAGAGTTCACCGGAGCACCACTCTGGCATCTGATTGGGCCGCTTCACAGCGATGGCTCAATACTGATGCAATGGCCGTCTTTGTTACCCATAATCCCCCATGCAGCAGGAACCACTCTACATTTCCCTAGTGCTGGCAGAGCGGTTCCCGCTGCATGGGGGATTATGGGTAGTAAAGACGGCCATTTCTCCTGCATTGAGTCAGCCGCCGTAAGTACATTTTGTTTTAACAAAGTGTGCAAGTACTTTTTAACAGGGAGGGGAAGGGGGCAATTTCAGTGCATGTGCAAAATGTGTAAGTAAGCTTTAACGGGGGCACAATTTCAGAACTTGCCATAGGCACTAGTTCCCTATGACACTGGTAACACTGAATATATAGTGATCTGAGCAAGCTAGCATCATTTTGTTAAGGATAATTAAGACTTTCAAACTTTCCAAAATGGACACGCAGAGCTAGCGTCGGAAACACAGGGGTGGGTGGGGCTAGTCACTCTTCCATCTCATTGCACAAGTGCCAGCTGGCACAAGTTAGGGCCCCTTTGAAATAAATGCTACGGGCCTCGCAAGACCTTAATCCGCCTTTGGGTGGAGTGTTCAAAATAATGAGTGCCTGGTTGAGAAATTCCTCCACATTGTTTCTTTTGTTAAAACGGCGGTGTGGTTCAGCCAAAAGCTGTTTGTGAAAAGTCGTGTGGGATAAGAATTTTAGTGTTGCCTGACTAATGCCATGCTGAAACTGAGGTGGTCAGTTTTCCACTGTGGAAAATTGTACAATATGATCGTGTTATGCAAAGTTGTGAATGAACAGAGCCACTAGAGGGCAGGTCATAGTCACTGCAGAGAAAGAAAACTTCAAGTTCTTACAAACCCGTTTTATTATTAGTGTTAAAACGGCATTATGATAATGTAGCTGAATATGTTTATTGTGAAGACCATTTGAAGATCTCAATGGCAGTGCAGTTTTTAAATTTTCATGTTTTGCTCAAATCTAAGCACAGTTGAAACAAAGAAAATCTTGCATAATTTGTATATACTGTACGAAGCAAACATGTATGGCAGTGATATTAAACGGTTAATCTGTTTGGAACTGACAACTTGGAGGGGGGGGAAGCAGATTCAGAAATCAAAACTGAAAAAAATGAATTAATACTTGAAGTCAAAGGTTGTCTAGAACTGACGGTGCAGACATGGAGAGGGAGTATCTTTCTTCTCATGGGCGAATCTTTTCTTAAAAAAACCTGTTCAGTATTTGATGAGGTGGATTCCTTTCCCTGAAAAGGCAATTACTCTTTGGAGCTGCCTCGAAGGTTAGGAAAAACAGACTATGTAAGGATTGTCAGAGTTATCCAGTGTGGAAACAGGCCCTTTGGCCCATCTTGTAAATGCTGATCAAGCTATCTGCCTTCCTTTATCAGTCCAAATATCATTTAAACCACTTAGACTAATCTAGAAAATATATTCTACTAATTAATCGAATAACATATGGAAAATGCCTTCACCCTGCACTGTCCTTTCAAGTCTGCTGGGGCTCCATTTTGACTCTTCCCTTTTGGGTTTCCTTTGTGCATCACCCTGGCATCTCCCTTTCAGATCCGGGAGCCTTCGCCTTGCACGATCCATTTAATTTTCACCCCTTCGGGTATGCTTGCGTGCCTTTCACGCCTGCGAGGCACTCACCCTGTATGGTCCACTTGTGCACCTCCATGGCTTGTTCCTCTCAGATCTGTGGACCTTCACCATTTCAGGTCTGCTTGTACACCACCCTGGTGTATTCCTTCCAGGTCTGCAGAGCTGAACTCTCCAAGGCTCATATAGTCTTTCCTGTATATTTTTGTGAGGCAGGGCTAAATTAGCAATGAGATAATAGATTACTGGGAGGAAGTGGAGATGTTGATTACAACCACAGTCTTATTGAACGGTGGTGCAGGCTCAAGGTGTTGAATAACCTGTTTCTGATCTTCACTGTAGGTATTTAATATAGGTATTATTGGAAAGTCCAGAATTTATCAGCCCAAAGTGGTGGTGAGTTGCCACTGCAGTTGATGTGGTGTAAGTAATCCAAACAGGGCAATTAGATATATTGAAGGAGTAGTAATATATTCCTGAGGCCTTTACACCTGTTTTAGTTGGTAGAGTTTGTGTTTTGGAAGGTGCTCGCAAATGCTGTGTCCTGTAATCATTGGTAAGTGTTACTGACCTTGCATTATTTTCATTAAACTTTCTTTTTAATCTGTCATTCTATACACTGCACTTTTGTTTTATTTTGTTCTTGAGTATGGGTTGACTAACCCAGATATCATGCAAAAAAGATTTTCACTGTTTCTCGGTACACATGACAATAAAGGAATCAACAGTTCAATTGTTGCTGTACATTTTGTTGATGGTGCAAAGGTGCCTCTCTACTTGCGATGGTCTGGCATGATTTTTCAAAGTTACGATAATACAATAGCGTGACTGTCATTATGTACTTTCATGTAATATGTCAAAGTAATCGCAAGCATTATGGATTTTTCCAATAAATGCTGATAATTCCTTTCAGGTGAATTCTTTACAACCTCCTTGGTCAATCAGTTAGTTCAGTCAGAAACATTGCAGGGACTGATACAGCACTGTCAGGAGAGAGCGAGGCAATGAGATCAATGTGGGGACTGGTAGTGCTGTCAGCAGAGAGTGGGGTGGTGGGATCAGTGTGGGGATTGATAGAGTGCTGTCAGTGTTATACAAGATATACCTGTATTCTTTTTTGACTAGGTTTGCCAGAACGCAATCCTATTGTAAGTTGAGGAGCACCTGGATTGCATCTATACAGCTAACAAATGCTCAAGGTGGTTGATCAGAATCAGTAGATTTGACTGCTTGGTCTGGAGGGTGTTGAATTTCTTGTTAGAACTGTATATACTTCAAAGGAGAGGATGATACTTTGCAGTCAGCTGCCTCTACAAAGAGCTCAGCCTTGTACCTGCTTCAGTAATAATTGTCTTTTCACTATTGACTCCCATGATATTGATGATGAGGAATTCAACTATAGTCTTGATATGTGGTGACACGATTAGCACAGCAGGTAGCGTAATACCACTACAGTGCCAGTGACTTGGATTTGAATCCGCCACTTGGTGCTTTTCAGCTACAGCACCCAGGTAGCCCTCCTGGGATCCAGGTGCAATTAGTGGGGCAAAGGTGCCTCCAGCATCTTTTAAGCTGAGGGGGGGATAGCCCCAGTAAATCACCAACCCGGCGATTTAAGGAGGATCCCACCCCCAAGATGATGCGGTAAGTGATGCATCACGCAAACTAGTCTCCCCGTGCCCCCACCAGCTGTCGGTCACCATCAATCATACTCCTTTCTTCTTCCACTTCTCTCTCCCCCATGGCAGTGACCTCTCATCACCACCCCCCCCCCCCCACCACTTCTCCACCCTGGGCTCTGGCAGCGACTCCCCCCACCCCCAGTCACCACAGACACTTCAGTCTGGGTTTCCCTGTGATGCCAGGAGTAACTGAATTGGCTATTTGCTGTTCAGGCTGCAGGTTGACGTGTCCTGGGTTCCCTGACTACCTCCGAAGTAGGGCAGGGACCTGGTTGACATTGGATGACCAGGTCAGACTCTTTTAAGCTGCCTTGTGAGTGGGACGCTAACTGGACAAATTTCCCCATTTTCCAAGGCAGTTTGAAAGCACCTACTGTCTGGAAGGGGTTTGTACGTTCTCCCCGTGAAGGGGTTTCCTTTGGGTGCTCCAGTTACCTTTTGTATTCCAAAGTCATACAGAGTTCATCAGTTAATTGGTTATTGGGTTAATTGGTTATTGGCTTGTGAGCTTGAAGGCCTGTTACTGTGCTGTATCTCTAAATTAAATAAAAATAAAGGAAATGTGTTTAGACTTGCCATTTTGATAAGGAATGATTTGTACCCTACTGAGTAGATTTAGCAAATATAATAACAAAGAACCTTAAAGTGCATTTTCTTTTTTTCTCTGAGAGAAAAGCATAAGAATGGATTGAGCTCAAGATCCATGAAACTGTGAAGTTCGCTCATGGAGTTCCTGTGCTTGGCTCTGTTGGTGACAGTTTTATTGAGACAATACTGTGCCTGTGTGAAAACAAAGCATAATGAAGATGCTGGCTGGAGGCATTTTACAGCAAGGAGCACAAATTTACAAATCTGACGGACGCTTTGGGCTCTGGTAGATCGATAATGGGTTAACCATAAGAAAATTTTTGTGACACACACTGCAATCCCCTCTTATGTAAATATTTTTCTAATTTTTTTTTAGTTAGTTAATTTTTTCAATAATTATCTTTGGATCTCATTTCAAAAACTGATATTTTCCTGTGTTCAAGGTGATAGTTACTAGTGGGCTAAATGGGAACAAAACTCTTGTCAAAATAATTTCATAAAATGATCACACCTCTGAATTCTGTGCAAAGTTGACTGGTTTTGTGAATAGATATGGCTAAGATAATATCCTCCAATGAATGCAAGTTTACTTTTTATTTTCTGTCAATAATTTTTTATTTGTGATCATCTGCAGTAGATTTCACCATGAGAATCTTAATCATCTTTGGCTTGGCTTCGCGGACGAAGATTTATGGAGGGGGTAAAAAGTCCACGTCAGCTGCAGGCTCGTTTGTGGCTGACCAGTCCGATGCGGGACAGGCAGACACGATTGCAGCGGTTGCAAGGGAAAATTGGTTGGTTGGGGTTGGGTGTTGGGTTTTTCCTCCTTTGCCTTTTGTCAGTGAGGTGGGCTCTGCGGTCTTCTTCAAAGGAGGCTGCTGCCCGCCAAACTGTGTGGCGCCAAGATGCACGGTTTGAGGCGTTATCAGCCCACTGGCGGTGGTCAATGTGGCAGGCACCAAGAGATTTCTTTAGGCAGTCCTTGTACCTTTTCTTTGGTGCACCTCTGTCACGGTGGCCAGTGGAGAGCTCGCCATATAATACGATCTTGGGAAGGCGATGGTCCTCCATTCTGGAGACGTGACCCATCCAGCGCAGCTGGATCTTCAGCAGCGTGGACTCGATGCTGTCGACCTCTGCCATCTCGAGTACCTCGACGTTAGGGGTGTGAGCGCTCCAATGGATGTTGAGGATGGAGCGGAGACAACGCTGGTGGAAGCGTTCTAGGAGCCGTAGGTGGTGCCGGTAGAGGACCCATGATTCGGAGCCGAACAGGAGTGTGGGTATGACAACGGCTCTGTATACGCTTATCTTTGTGAGGTTTTTCAGTTGGTTGTTTTTCCAGACTCTTTTGTGTAGTCTTCCAAAGGCGCTATTTGCCTTGGCGAGTCTGTTATCTATCTCATTGTCGATCCTTGCATCTGATGAAATGGTGCAGCCGAGATAGGTAAACTGGTTGACCGTTTTGAGTTTTGTGTGCCCGATGGAGATGTGGGGGGGCTGGTAGTCATGGTGGGGAGCTGGCTGATGGAGGACCTCAGTTTTCTTCAGGCTGACTTCCAGGCCAAACATTTTGGCAGTTTCCGCAAAGCAGGACGTCAAGCGCTGAAGAGCTGGCTCTGAATGGGCAACTAAAGCGGCATCATCTGCAAAGAGTAGTTCACGGACAGAGCTGGATGAGGTTCCCACCCTGGATGAGACATATAAGGCAATCAAACAACTGAAAAGTGGCAAAGCAGCAGGTATGGATGGAATCCCCCCAGAAGTCTGGAAGGCTGGCGGCAAAACTCTGCATGCCAAACTGCATGAGTTTTTCAAGCTTTGTTGGGACCAAGGTAAACTGCCTCAGGATCTTCGTGATGCCACCATCATCACCATGTACAAAAACAAAGGCGAGAAATCAGACTGCTCAAACTACAGGGGAATCACGTTGCTCTCCATTGCAGGCAAAATCTTCGCTAGGATTCTACTAAATAGAATAATACCTAGTGTCGCTGAGAATATTCTCCCAGAATCACAGTGCGGCTTTCGCGCAAACAGAGGAACCACTGACATGGTCTTTGCCCTCAGACAGCTCCAAGAAAAGTGCAGAGAACAAAACAAAGGACTCTACATCACCTTTGTTGACCTCACCAAAGCCTTCGACACCGTGAGCAGGAAAGGGCTTTGGCAAATACTAGAGCGCATCGGATGTCCCCCAAAGTTCCTCAACATGATTATCCAACTGCACGAAAACCAACAAGGTCGGGTCAGATACAGCAATGAGCTCTCTGAACCCTTCTCCATTAACAATGGCGTGAAGCAAGGCTGTGTTCTCGCACCAACCCTCTTTTCAATCTTCTTCAGCATGATGCTGAACCAAGCCATGAAAGACCCCAACAATGAAGACGCTGTTTACATCCGGTACCGCACGGATGGCAGTCTCTTCAATCTGAGGCGCCTGCAAGCTCACACCAAGACACAAGAGAAACTTGTCCGTGAACTACTCTTTGCAGATCTTAATCATAACTTTTCTCAAAACCACAAACATACTGCAACCAAAAGATCTGTTGCCTTCTGCCCTTTCTCACTTTAGTGTTCTGAGACCCTTGGCTCTTTAGCCATTTCCAGTCATGCATTCATTTCCACACATTCTTTCTCTTCCATCTATGACATTCCAGTTGTTTTTTGTTATTGATTACTGCAGATTTCCCTAACTCTACACTTCATTTGCTCCTGTCACCCTCCCCCCTCTTGGTGTCTGTTCTACTGTCTTTCGATGTTTTCGACAGAACTTTAGAGTTTGAAGTGAGCCTTTATAACTGTTGTGTGATAATTATTCCTGTGTGTTCAACTTCAGGATGAGGAGCAAACTCCAATGGATGTTTTACATAAGTTTGTATCTTGTAGAATTCAACTCTTGTATGAAGACCCATTTATCCCAAAATGTTTTTCTGAATCTCTGGCTCACATCAAATTACAAGTACGTTATTCATTGTGGAGCAGCTCAGCTGCTAAATATGGGAAGCTTGTAATATTTTTAAATTGTAATCTTATTTGTAGATTTAGACTCATTTGATTTGGCTTGAGATTAGAATACTTATTAGGATTTACCCAGCATTTCAAATATCGAGGTTTTACAATTACATTGTGGTCACTGCAATGCATCTTGTAATTGCCACTGCGTCAATATGTATTGCCATTCTCTAAACATTATTTTCAACAAATCTGTGAGCGATTACCATTCTGCAGAGGCGACCGCTTTTTAAGAAGTGTCTTAATCTTGAAATGATGGCACTGCTCTGTAGCACTGTCCCTCCTCGCCTGTTTGGGCAACCGTTGTTTGAATGATGGTTTTAGAATTTTTGTCTGCTTTGGATCAAAGAGAAGTGGGTCATTTTGTAAATTCTTGATCATGGGAATAGATCATGACAAATTCCAAATGCCCCAAACCAGTCAACTTTGCACAGAATTTAGGATCATTTGTTGTTGCAGCCATATCTTGTGCTGCAGAAGTTCTTGGCTAATTTTTAAACATTTTGAATTAGATGCCTGTTAATATAGAAATCTTTATTTCATCATTCTCTTTTTTATAAATTGTTTTTATTACAAGTAATCTATATAAACCTCTGGTTTCCGTAGGTCAGATGGGAAGAGCAGTAATTTGAAAAAGTCTCCTCTTCTCAACGATATAATGATCATTTAAGCATCGTGCAGCTTTAAATATTTTAATTTTTAATGATTTGTAATTTGATGGCTAAAGAATGTATGAAGGGATGAATCACACAATGCTCTGTAGGTTAGACTTGCACACTTTGCACTTCAACCCGAAGTTTTATTTTGCCCACATAATCCTGTGGGAGCTTCTGCCTCAAGGTGTCAGAGAAGCGGGCTCAGTTGTGACTGTAGAATTTGCATATTCTCTCTTTTACCATGTTTCTTCCGGGTTCTTGAATTTATTTTTCTCTTATCCCAAGGAAATGTGGGTTAGTCGACTACAGTAAATTGCCCCAATGGGTAGGTGAGTGGTAGAACTTGGGGAGAATTGATGAAAATGCAGTAAGACTTCAAAAAATGGGATTAATCCAGGATTAGTGTAAATGGTTGGTTGATAGTCTGTCTGTGTTGTCTCTTTATAGACTTTTTCAGGTGTATTCTACGCTAAGAATGCGCCTGAAGAAGCAGAAGCGGCCCTTTAAATTGCCGTTCAGGTGGCAGCGTTTAAAGCGCAATGCTGGCCACCTAAAGGACACAGCTGTATTGGATGTGGCTCTGAGCACACTCCGGATCCCACCCAGTGTCAGCTGTGATCAGCAAGCAGCCTGACCCTTTAACATCCGCTTTCAGCCAGCTGCATTCAGGTGGCTGGGGGAGCCGCTGAGCTAATTATCCCTCTTGGAGGAGGGTTACGTAGCTCGCCTCAAGAGTGCCTCCTACATATTCAGGTGGCCTCAAAGCAGCCACATATTGCCTAAACATGTGGCTTTACATGTGGGGCAATTGGCCACCTGAAATATGACAGTTATTTGCAGGTGATGGTATTCTAAAATGAAAATGGCCAAGTCATGACCCTCAGAGTTTCACATCTTAAAAATCATAGAATATAAAACACGACCAATGTAAACCTACTCAACAACCTAAATCTTCCCTACTTCTGCATCCATGTGTTTGAGTCTTTTGAAAATCCCTATTTTACCAGCCTCTGCCACCACCCATGCAACCACTACTCGATATAATAAAAAAAAACTTTCCCCTAATGTTTTCCCTAAACTTTCCTCTCCCTGACCTTGTACAGATGTCCTCTGGTACTTGCTACTGTCGCTCTGGAGGATAAAAGGGGCTATCTGTCCACCCTATCTATGGCTCTAATAATCTTGTTCTTTCTTTGGCTTGGCTTCGCGGACGAAGATTTATGGAGAGGTAATGTCCACGTCTGCTGCAGGCTCGTTTGTGGCTGACAAGTCCGATGCGGGACAGGCAGGCACGGTTGCAGCGGTTGCAAGGGAAAATTGGTTGGTTGGGGTTGGGTGTTGGGTTTTTTCTCCTTTGTCTTTTGTCAGTGAGGTGGGCTCTGCGGTCTTCTTCAAAGGAGGTTGCTGCCTGCCGAACTGTGAGGCGCCAAGATGCACGGTTTGACCACTGGCGGTGGTCAATGTGGCAGGCACCAAGAGATTTCTTTAGGCAGTCCTTGTACCTCTTCTTTGGTGCACCTCTGTCATGGTGGCCAGTGGAGAGCTTGCCATATAACACAATCTTGGGAAGGTGATGGTCCTCCATTCTGGAGACGTGACCTACCCAGCCTAGTTGGATTTTCAGCAGCGTGGATTCGATGCTGTCGGCCTCTGCCATCTCGAGTACTTCGATGTTAGGGATGAAGTCGCTCCAATGAATGTTGAGGATGGAGCGGAGACAACGCTGGTGGAAGCGTTCTAGGAGCCGAAGGTGATGCCGGTAGAGGACCCATGATTCCGAGCCGAACAGGAGTGTGGGTATGACAACGGCTCTGTATACGCTAATCTTTGTGAGGTTTTTCAGTTGGTTGTTTTTCCAGACTCTTTTGTGTAGTCTTCCAAAGGCACTATTTGCCTTGGCGAGTCTGTTGTCTATCTCGTAGACCTCTATTAAATCACCTCTCATCCTTCTTCACTCTAAAGAGAAAAGCCCTGTTAACCTTGCCTTATAAGACAAATTCTCTAATCCAGATGACATCTTGGCAAGTCTCTGCACCCTCTCCAAAGCTTCCCCATTCTCTCTCTAATGAGGTAAGCAGAATGGAACACAATATTCCAAATGTGGTCAGACCAGAGTTTTATAGAGCTGCAATATTCCCTCTTGAACTTAATCCCCAGACTAATGAAGACCAGCATACCATAAGCCTTCTTAACTACTAATTTCAACTTGTATGGCAACCTTGAGAGATCTATGGAATTGGATCTGAAGGTCCCTCTGTCCTTCCACACTGTTAACCTTCCAAAATACATAATTTCACACGTATGTGGATTGAACTCCATCCACCACTTATTCATCCAGGTCATTTATAAAAATCACTATGAGCAGGGCTCCCAGAACACATCCATATGGAACTCCACTAGTCACTGACCTCCTAGGAGACCATGTTGCACTACTATCTTCTGCTTTCTGTAGGCAAGCCAATTCTGAATCCACACAGTCAAGTTTTCATGGATCCCATTCCTCATGACTTTCATGAATGAGTCTACCATGAAGGACCTTGACAATAGCCTTACAGAAATCCTTTTTCCGCGTGAGGGCAGAGGGGCCAGGGCAGAGGGGCCAAGGCAGATGTGCGGGTAATGGGTGAGAGCTGAGCTGATGGTGGGAGAGAGAAAGCAAAGTTGTTTGAAGAGGGAGGACATCTCTGATGATCTGTCATGGAAGTCCTCATCCTGGGTGCAGATGCGATGGAGACGGAGGAATTGTGAGAAAGGAATGGAATCCTTAAAACGGGATGGGGTGTGAAGAGGTGTAGTCAAGGTACCTGTGGGAGTTGGTGGGTTTGTAGAAAATGCCTGTCAAGAGTTTGTCTCCCAGTATTTTTATTGGGTTATATTAAGAAATTGAGTTTAGAATTAAAGTTAGATAAGTCTCGAATTGCTTTTTGAGATTGGCTCTAGCTGTGGTTAGAAAATGTTTGGCAATTACTTGGAAAAATTAGATCAATTTGAGTATTCAACGGTGGCATTCAGAAATGAGGTCTTGTATTCCATTAGAAAAAAAATGTATAATTTACGTAAAAATTATCCTTTCTTTGTTAAAGTTTTGAGTCTGTATTTGAGATATATGGGTTTGGATTTATGATTTTTTTTCCCCACAGTCACTGGCATTGCACTAAACTATGGCAATTGTTGTTGGTTGTCATGTAAGTTGATCTCTTCTATTCTCTTTCTTTCTTTTGGGATAGATTAGAGGGGGGTTGGGGTGGATGGATTAGGATTGGGTTGTCGGTTGCTTGAATTCTGGGTGCCAGAAATGTTGCTGTATATAGAAATTGGTAACAACAAAAAAAAATTGTTTCATTTATACAATCTTTTTGGTCTTTAGTATTTCCTCAATCTGTAGTGTTAACCAAGGCTTTCGATACGGTCAGCAGAGAAGCTTTGTGGAAGATCTTGGAGAAGTTTGGTTGTCTCAGCAAGTTCATCACAATCGTCTGGCAGTTCTACGACAGTATGATGGTAAAAGTTCTGGATGATGGCGACAAGTCGGAGGCCTTCCCAGTGACAAATGGCATCAAACAAGGCTGCGTTCTTGCCCTGACTCTGTTCAGTATGGTATTTTCTGTCATGCTGACAGATGCCTTCTATAACTACGAAGAAGGAATCTACATCAGGTACAGGATTGATGGCAGGTTGTTCAACCTCAACTTCCTGCAGGCAGTTACTTCTTGTTTGCTGATGACTGCGCACTCAACGCCACCACAGAGCAGAAGATGCAGCATGAAATGGACTGCTTCTTACAAGCTCACGACAACTTCGGTCTCACTATCAGCACCAAAAGGACTGAAGTTATGTACCAGCCTGCCCCAGGAAAGCTTTACCAGGAGCCACGCATCATGGTGAAGGACCAGAACCTCCAGCCAGTCGACAACTTCACCTACCTGGGCAACATACTCTCTCGCGCAGTGAATATAGATGCTGAAGTCAACAACAGGATTGCCAAAGCCAGCGCCACCTTTGGGAGAACTGTGTCAGGGCAAGCGCTCAGTCGGAGGGCATAAGAAATGTTACAAAGACTGCCTCAAAACGTCCTTCAAAGGCCTGGGTGGCAACATTAGCACATGGGAGATGCTTGCCCTCAACTGTCCAGCTTGGTGTTAATTGTACATTATATGGAGTAATGGATAATTGTTTTGGAAAGCAACAGATGAACAAATTCAGAAGATTGGGTCTGGTGTCGCAGTCTGCCATGTCATTTGCTGTTCCAAGAGGGTATGTTGTTTTCTCAGAGAGGGAGAGAGGAAATTCAGTTCTACAGTTCAGCAGCAGCAGCTGGGACTGGAACAGGACAAGCTGGCAAGTTTGTGGAAAACCCCATTTTGAAGGCAGGTTGTGAATTCTTATTTCAGCCTGTTCAAAGTCCTTGTGGTCCATACAAGAGGAGGTGGCTGGCTGTGTGGTATTTCACCTGAGATAAGGGAAACAAAAAAGGAACTCTGTGGTCACCTGAAAGAAAGAGGTTATTATCTGGAAAACCCTGATGGAGCAAGTTTCTTTGGTAAGACACTGATGTGGCTGATCAGAAGGAATCAGTTTGTGTCCAACGAGCATCAGATCTTTCTCTCTCTGAAAACTGACAAGAACCTTCCTGAGTGGTAATCATTTACCTTTCAACCACAAAAGTCTGGAGAAATTCACAAATGTTAAATTCTGTGCACCGTATAAGAATTGCCTGATAACTTGGAGGAGAGAGAAGTGAGATTGGACTGTGAATCAAAGAACTTTTCTGAACTTGCAAAGAATTGGAAGGGGGTTAAGTTAATAGTAATAAGTTAGAATTTGATCCTGCTTTCATGTTTAAAGATAATTAAAAACAACTTTTGTTTAAGTAACCATTTGTCTTGGTGAATTTCTGAGCTCATTTTAGTAAAATACAAAGCCAATGAAATACAATTAGCATCCAACCAGGAGTTTTAAAATAAAATAGTGCTATTAGCAACTTAAGAGACACTACACTCTGTCCCTTCTTCCAGATCATTAATGTATATCATGAACAATTGTGGACCTAACACCAACTCCTTCAACACCCTGCTAACCACTGATCGTCAACCAGACAAACACCCCTATATCCCAACTCTGCTTTCTATTGGTTAACCAATTCTCTATCCGTGCTAATGCATCACCTCAACTCCAGGCATCCTTGTATGTCTTTTATGCATCACCTTATTGAACGCCTTCTGGAAATTCAAGTAATCAACGTCCACCTGCTCTTTTCGATCTACCATGCTCGTTATATACTCAGAGAATTCCAAATGTTCATCAAACAGGACCTGCCTTTGCTGAATCCATGCTGCATCTGCCTGATAGATCCATTTTGCTCCAGATGCCTCCCTATTCCTTTTTCAATGATAGGTTCTAGGATTTTCCCAACTATATCCTTTTATAAATAGTGGCGTGGCATTTGGCATCTTCCATCTGCCAGGACCTGCTCAGCCTCCAGAGAATTTTGGTAAATCCTCAACTATAATGTTCCTTTTCCTTCAATACACCATGATGGATTCCATCAGAACCAGGGGACCTGTCTATCTTTAGATCTACAAGTTTGCTCAGTGTTATCTCTTGAGTGATAGCTATTGCATCCATGTCCTCACCTCCCATAACATCTGTCTTTGGCTTGGTTGACGTGTCTCCTACCATGAAAACCAATACAAAATAGTTATTCAAGGTCTCATTACCCAATATCAATTCTCCTTCTCAACCAATATTCACTTTAGTCACCCTTTTCCACTTTACATAATTTTAAAAACTTGCTGTCTATTTTTATATTTGGTGCTAATCTTTTTACATTGTTTGCTTGCTTCATGGTTCCTTGTTACTTTTTAAAGTTTTCTCAATCTTCTAGTTTCCCATTGCTCTTGAAAACTTTGTACACACAAGCTTTTAATTTGATACCTTCCTTTATTTCTTTAGTTACCAAGGCTGACTGTCTCCACTTTTAATGTCCTTTCTTTTAACTAGAATATTCTTCTGTTGAGCACCGTGAAAAATCTCTGAAAGTTTTCCACTGTTCCTCTACCGTCTCTCCACATAGTCTATGTTCCCGGTCTACCCTGGCCAACTCCTCGTAGTTTCCCTTATTTAGGCATAAAACTCTGATTTTTATTGTACCCTCCATTTGTTTGAGAAGCTCATTCATACTATGATCACTATTTCCAAGAGGATCTCTAATTTTACTTGTCTCATTCCCTTGTAGGTTAAGTAACATGCTGTTCAAGAAAGCTATCTTGGATGGATTCAGTGAAGTCCTCTTCAAGGTTATCTCAACCAACCTGATTCACCCAGTCTACGTGCATGTTAAAATCTCCCACGATAACTGCTGTTCTCTCGTTACATGTCTCTGATATTTCTTGGTTTATTTCCTGTGCCACTGTAATGTTATTATTGGGTGGCCTATAGACATATCCCACCAGTTCCCCACCATGACTACCAGCCTCCCACATCTCCATCGGGCACACAGAACTCAAAACGGTCAACCAGTTTACCTACCTCGGCTGCACCATTTCATCTGATGCAAAGATCGACAAAGAGATAGACAACAGACTCGCCAAGGCAAATAGCGCCTTTGGAAGACTACACAAAAGAGTCTGGAAAAATAACCACCTGAAGAAACACACAAAGATCAGCGTGTGCAGAGCTGTTGTCATACCCACGCTCCTGTTCGGCTCCGAATCACGGGTGCTCTACCGGCATCACCTACGGCTCCTAGAACGCTTCCATTAGCGCTGTCTCTGCTCCATCCTCAACATTCATTGGAATGACTTCATCACCAACATCGAAGTACTCGAGCTGGCAGAGTCCGCAAGCATCGAATCCATGCTGCTGAAGACCCAACTGCGCTGCGTGGGTCACATCTCCAGAATGGAGGACCATCGCCTTCCCAAGATCGTGTTCTATGGCGAGCTCTCCACTGGCCACCGAGACAGAGGTGCACCAAAGAAGAGGTACAAGGACTGCTTAAAGAAATCTCTTGGTGCCTGCCCCATTGACCACCGCCAGTGGGCTGATATCGCCTCCAACCGTGCATCTTGGCGCCTCACAGTTCGGCGGGCAGCAACCTCCTTTGAAGAAGACCACAGAGCCCACCTCACTGACAAAAGACAAAGGAGGAAAAACCCAACACCCAACCCCAACCAACCAATTTTCCCTTGCAACCGCTGCAACCGTGCCTGCCTGTCCCGCATCGGACTTGTCAGTCACCAACGAGCCTGCAGCAGACGTGGACATACCCCTTCATAAATCTTCGTCTGCGAAGCCAAGCCAAAGGATATGGCCCTCCCCTCAGTTTCCTTTTCTCTTTTTTAACTTTTGCTTTTAATTTATTTGTGCTTTTCTCTCTTACTTTCTCCATCCCTTTCTGATCTGTTGAACCCATCCCCCGACTATTTGGATTAAAGCCTTGTCCACAGTCCTAGTTATACAATTTGCCAGGATCTAGGTCCTATCACGGTTAAGATGGAGCCTGTCCTATTTGCACAGTTCTTTCCTTCCCCAATACTGGTGCCAATTTCCCATGAATTGGAACCCACTTCTCCCACACCAATCCTTGAGCCTTGTATTCTCGAATCTTCTAGACCCTGTGCCAATTTGCACGTGGGTCAGGAAATAATCCAGAGACTACCACCTTTTTGGTTCTGCCTTTCAATTTGGTTCATGGCTCCTCAAATTCCCTGAGCAGAACCTCTTTCCTGATCCTGCTTTTGTCATTGATACCTACATGGGCCAAGACAAATGGATATTTCCCTTTCCCACTCCAAATTCCTCTGCAGGTCAGATAAAATGCACCAAACCCAGGCACCTGGCAGGCAACACAGCCTTTGGGATGCTCTATCTCTGTGACAAGAGAACTTTGTCTATTTCCCTAATTATACAATCCCCAATTATCACTACATTTCTCTTCTCTCCGCCCTCTCAAGGAAAACCCCAAAGCATGAAGAACATGAAGGATAATGAGTGAAGATATGGCTGCTTGAATATGAAGGAGGGAACAAATGCCTCGATGTAGGGGAGGTTTTAAATTAATACCTTGCTTCAGTGTTTACCACACTGAAGGATCTTGGTCAGTGTGAAGTCTGTATAGAACACGTTTGTGTGCTGAAGCATGTTGAGGTTAAGAAAAAGGAAGTGCTGGATTTCTTAAAAGTATTAAAATTGACAAGTCCCTGAGACCAGATGAGATGTATCTCCGGTTACTACAGGAAGTGAGGGAAGAGATAGCTGGGGCATTGACAATGATCTTTGTGTCTTTCCTGGATGCAGAGGAAGTACTGGAGGATTTGAGAATGGTACTAGAGGTTTAAAACATGTTTGTTTTTGCCAAGGCAGATAACCAGGGCAAGTTTGATAAGATTATTGAGATGTTTGATGAACACTGCTCACCAAGGAGAAACAAAACATTCGGGAGGTACATGTTTCGCTCGCGTGTGCAGCTGCAGGCAGAGAGCTTTGATACTTTTTTAACGGACCTGAAATTGAAAGCAAGAATGTGCAATTTTGGATTGCTGCAAGATTCAACGATCCGTGATCAAAATTGTGTTCGGAATTATTGACAAGAAAGTGAGAGAGGTTGCTACAAGAGATGGAGCTTACCTTAGCTGGAGCTGTGAAGATATGCCACACCAGTGCATTAGATCTGCAGCATGCAAAAAAGTTTGGTGAGAGTGAAAGGGCCGGTGAAAATGAAGGCACAGACATAGCCACAGTGTCTGGAGGCACACATAAACAGAGAATGAGACATAGGAAACAACAAAAAGATGGAAAGACATTCAATTGTAAATGATGTGGCACTCAACATGCACCAAAACAATGCCCAGCCTATGGAAAAGTCTGTAACAAGTGTAAAGGACAGAATCACTATGCAAAGCAATGTTTTTCCAAAGGGAAACAAAACAGAAGTGCAAATGTGCCCTCAGTGATGCTTTCTTTGTGGGCATGGTAATGCAGGGAGTTTTTAAAACCAACAGACACTGAACAGCCAAGCATGAACAGAGTTGAGCAGGACAAATGGATGGTCCCTTTGCATGGAAATGGAGCCAATTTGATCTGTGAGCACGGCATCAGGGCAAGAAGATAAAGCCATACATCCATCAAAATTCTGTTCAGATCAAGGCCTACAATGGACAGTGCCTTGACACAAAAGGCACATGTAGACTCAAGGAGAAAGTTAAAGGTAAAGAGAACTACCTCATGTTTGCAGTAGTCCCAGATGGACAAGATTTACTGCTTGGTGACAAAGCATGTGAAAACATAGACCTAGTCAAGAGGGTGTGCCATATTAACAGCACCAATGCACAGAACAACGTAGAGGAAATACTGGATCAATTTCCAGACATTTTCAAGGTGATGGTGTTCTGCCATTCACCTATAAGATACAGTTAAAGGAGAATACATAGCCAATAGTGGATGTCCCAAGGCAAGTTCCAGTGCTACTAAAAGGCATGCTCACAAGGGAAATTTCCCACAGGGAATCACAATCACTTAGTTCACAAACATTGGATACAACCTGAACAAGTAATATCTATAATCCATGCTAGATATTGACACATAGGAAAATGCAAACAGTACCCACCATTCCTTAACCTAGTGCAGGTACAGCACCCAAATTAAATAAGGAAAAATGAAGCACATGATGATGACAATTAAGCAATGTGCTCCACAAAGCTTCACACCTGTTACTGGCACACCTTGGTATCGATTCTCCAATGTCGGCTCAGGCTTGTGGCCTGGAGGGGAGCTCAGGTTTGTTCTTTGGTGAGAAAAAAAGAGCCGGCAGCTCCATATGTTGGGGTTTGTGCCCCTCTGAAATCCTTTTGTTATGAGACACTGCCATCTTTTTTTAATACTTATCAATGTTTGACTTTGATTGATGTTTTGTACCAATTGGCTCATCCTGGGTTCGTTTCTTGGTCATGGTTCTCTTATCACTTCTCCTTGCGCTACACTTATCTTCTTGTAACTGGCCTGTTTCAGAATAAATCACTCACCACTACGGTTCCTCTACTTTACCCTGTCTGATGCCTCCTATCTGATTTCCTGTTACTTTCCCTATCTCATCCTGTTTGATAGCTTGTTCTTCTGGTGCCTGTAATCGCTATTATTTTCTTAGATTTGAATGTATGACCTTGATGTTTTCTCTCTGGACTTAGGTTTTAAAAAGCTAGCAGGCTTTGGAGTCAGCAAATTCTACACATACTATAATCAGCCAACTTTTCTACATACTGTGGCTGTTACTTAATTACATGAATATTTTCCTTAAACAGTGAAGTTGAAATACATTGTAAATTATTTACATAGTATTTGATTCATGAATAGTTCTATTTCCCATACCTCCAACCAGTTGACATTAACATAGATTTCTCTGGCTTCTGTTAGTCCCCCCTCCCCCCACCCCCTTCAATCCCCTTTTCTCCTTTCCTCCAGCCCTGCATTTACAGAGCCACCCCCTCCCCCAATCAATTCTCACCTTTCCTTTGCTGACCTCTCTCCGACCAATTATCAACCTTTTTTTCTGTTTGTCTGTGCTCCTCTCCTGTTCTTTCTTTCATTCTCCCCAGTTTTCTAATTCAGGTGCCTGCCTGCTTTTTACTTTAAACCTTGAAGGGCTCGGGTTAGAAACTTCAGTCATATATCTTTGCCTCCTAAGGATGCTGCAAGAGCTGTTGAGTTCCTCCAGCAGTTCTTTGGTGCTACTACAATCATGGTGTTGTGACATTTGTGTTCCACTCAGTTCACTAAATATTGGCCAGGTTTAACTAAAATATTTATAATTACTGTTTGATGTTAGCAACTCTGCACTGGGGTGAAAGGTATGGAATGATTCTGAGCCTTAGTTGTAATTTAAGAATAAATGTATCCATTTCTTGAGATACAAATTGTTTACCTATGTTAAATCACATCAATTAATTGGGCCTATATGTGTCATTACATTATAAGATCATATTCACCTTGACATTTAAAGACTGTTGATCTTGTAAGAATATACTCTAAGGCCATGACAGAAACATATTAGATCAAATTCTAAAAATGCAATGCATTATCTATTGTGTTGGCATTTTGCTTTGTACAGTAGGGCTACTTGCTGGTAATGAATCTTACTCTAGAATTTAGATCTCTGATAAACTATTGATACCGTTGTTACAGTACAACTCTGATTCACTGAAATCCTCATTTATCCAATCCAAAACAAATCAGAAATCCTCATTTATCTGAAATTTTTTGGAGCTGAACTAACCTCACAGATTGAAAAAAAAATTCACTCGATATGAAATTAGAGTGACGATTGTCCTCATATCGGGTAACTCCCTCCCCTCTCGCGTTCAATTTCTTCTTTACCTTCCCCTATTGACTTTTCTTTCCAACTCTCCCTCTAAACTGTGTGCCACTGTCTCCCATCTGCAAGTGGTCAGAAGAATCCCTTGTCCCAGCGCCATCAAGGAGAGCGGCTTCCCGAGCAGGAGCAAGACCTCGGGCTCAGTGGCATTCCCTCCCCTCCCATCCTCTTCCCAATGCCAACTCTGAACCCTCCCCTCAGGTTACTACCACGCACTCACATCAGGGAGTCCCAGTGTGCACTAATAGGCCGAGGGGAAGGCTCCGACTCGGGAGCTCCGGTAACTGGGGAGACAGGAGCCGGCCGACTCACCAGTGTGTTTTCCACTGGCCTGGGAAGCCTCCCTGGGGATCAGGCATCAGCAGTGGGGACGTTTTGGGGAATTGGCGGTGGTGGCTGGGAGGTCTCGGTGATTGGCGGTGACGTTGTGGCCATCATTTATTTTTGGTGAGAATTATATATATTTTAAAGCTTAAAAAGCCTTCCCCTGTTGTTTGTTGTTGTTTAAAAAGTGATACAAGTGATTTGCTGTTGCTACTAGGCTGTTTTTAAAAAGAAAATTGACCAGTTCTCCAAAAAAAAAGTTTATCTGATATAGGCCTGGTCCCGACATTTTGGATAGTTAGAATTGTACTGTATCTAGAATCTTGGGTTTAATTGTCACAAATTACTTTGTACAGCAAGAAGGATTTGTATCAATAGGCGAACATTATATCTAACAATCATACATCCAATTTGTGGAGTCTCAGACTGCTATGAGAAAGGAAGATCAATTGGCACCAAGGGGAGCATGTTGACACTGTTGTGAGGTTCATTCAGGAGCTTGATAGCTGCAGGAAAGAAACTCGTTCAGCCTCCCAATTCATGCTTTCACATTCTTGAGGCTTTTCCCTAATGGGAGGAGAGGCTGGGGTGTGATGGGCTTTTTCATTATGTTGGCTGTCTTTACTAGACAGCGGGAGATGTAGATGGAAGGAGCAAAGTTCTGAACTGCATTCACTACCTTCAGTAGCTTCTTCTGACTTGGAGCAGAGCAGCTCCAATGCTACACTGGGAGGCATCCTGCAAGTGTCCTTTCAAGGTTGCACCTGTGAAAGGGGTTGCGGGACAAAGGTGACATACTGAATTTCCATGCTAAGGAAGAAGGGGCTTTGGTGTATTTTCTTGACCATTGCAACAACGTGCTTGTCTCTGAGCAGGTCATTGGAAATATTTATTCCAAAGAAGCAGCTATTTACTTTATCCACTTCAGGGCCATTTAATGTGGACAGGGATGTGGACTCTGCCCAATATTGTTTCCCTTTTTCTGATGTTCTGTTATTTGATACCTGGGCCTCTACTATCAGTGACAAATTTGAAGATGGTAGAGTGAGTATAGTCCACGTCTTTGAGCGCTGGTGTTGAGAGGGATCATGGAGGAGATCTATTATTGCTCAGTTTCATTAGACAGAAAGTCGTGGCTCCAGCCTCGAATGAGATTAAATACCGTAATAGATTAACCAATAGATTTTATTATGTACTTGAAACAAAATGGTTGTAGGTTCTCTTTCATATGAACACTGCTTGATCAACAGATCAAAATCTATGTGTGAACCACATTGTTCACTTCAACAAAAAACGTTTTAAAAGGCACCAGCTGTTTTTAAGAAATCATGTGTTAGAATAATTTTCATTTGTTTTCTCATTGTCAAGTGACAGTTGCTCTACACTAAAATGGAGTTGACCATTTTGCCATTGTCATCAACCACACACCCAACTTTTAAATGGCTCACATATTGTGATATCTGCTCAGGTAAATAAAATCATTTTGTGACGGTTCATTGAAGATCTTACATTTGTGATAGCATGAATGCATTTTACCAAAAATTGCATCTATGATCTAAATACAATGCATTTTGCTTCCAATTCCCTGTGTTTAAGCTGCCATACAGGTTGCTTTAATACATATACTATATTTTCATATTATTCATAATTATTACACTCAGCATTCTTCACAAAGAAGTAAACCAACCAAAAAGAGTGTTGAAAATTGTACAAAATCATCCCGACTTAACCAATGGATTTTATTATGCTCTTGAAACATGATGGTAACCAGGTTGGAGTTGCAGGTCAGTAAAAAATTCTTCAGTGAAAATTCCTTGGCTGGATAAACTGATTGTGTATGTTCCAATAATAGGGCAAGGCAAGGGTTGGGAAAATCCTGTAAGTTGCACAGATTTACCATTACACAGGTGTGTAGGGTACAGACATACCCTTGCCACTGTTTGTCTCTGCAGAGGAGATAAGGCAGTGATGCATGGAGGGTAGGATTACTCTGTTAATTGTTGGATGTGCTGACGGAACTTTTTATTTCCCAATCTTCAGTGTGGTTATCAGTGAACTCTGGCTTTTTGCCGTTAAAAACAGACTTTGCACAAGAGTCTACTTAGGTTTTTAAAAAGACCCTTAACCTCAAATACAGTTTCATAATTTCTCTAGGTCTAACCCTATCCCCCTCCACCCCCCAAATGAATATGTCTAAATAGTCATTTTCAGAATAATGTTTCAAACATGTTTCCCTCCATTTGGAAGAATGTGGATTTAACCCTTCCTGACCACACTAATTTTAATTAATAGATCAGTGCATTAATGCTGGTGTTTGGTGCTGTCGTTTGGATAAAATGTTCAACTGAGATCCTGTCGCTTTGGTGCATATTTACTTAAGGAAACAACTGAATGTTTATTTCCAAAAAGGTAAGATCACTAGGATGGGGGTTGTTGATATGTTAGTAAGGAAAAGGTTATTTAGTAGTCAGAAAACAGTAATTTCTGCACTGTCGTGTGGTGGAAATCAATTAAAGATGAATAACCTTAGAGCTAAATACAACTTTTTCATTTTAAAAAGGTACATCATTACTGAGGAAAATACTTTGTTTTATTTAATTATTGTGATCTTAAATTGTTAGTGATTAGTCTTCACCAAAAAGTAAATGGAAAACAAAACAATTTTCTGTTTTTATGCTCTGGGTGTGTCCTGACCACACACTTCCTGTGTGAGCTGAGCAGAAGCTGCAGTGCTAAACCTGAAGAGGTTCCATTGAAATAAGTTTTAAATCCTGCCTCATTACTTTGATATTGGTAAAGATACAAGTTACAATTTCTGTATCAGTGTTTTGCTAATTGAAGCATATCTGGAAATGCAAACCCTAATGATTTGGGAAACAAATTAACTTCTTCCTTGTTGTTTAGTAAACAGAAATGGTTGTGATTTGCTCAGTATATCCTTTAAGAATAAAACCATAATGGTATGAAATAAAATAAATAATTTCTCACTAATCAGGATGTGAATGTATCCCTATGAACTCTTCCCCAATTCCTTAAGGAGCTGTAGACCAGAGAAATAGTCCATAAATCTATCTGCATTAGGCCATTAAACTTCTTTCCTGAACAAGTACCTGCCCAAATTACATTTAAAATTGTGATGGTTAAACTCCTCTACTCTGGTGGGGAGAAGGATTCTATCTATGCCTAATATAATCTTGTATATCTCCATCAGGCTACCTTTCATTCTCCTGCGAACCAGTGAGAACAGACCCAACCTATGCAAGGTATATAAAGCTCTCCATTCCAGGCAGCATCCTGGTGAATCTCTTCTGTCCTCTACTTAATAACCATATAACCATTTACGGAGCGGAAACAGGCCATGTTGGCCTTTCGAGTCCGGACCAGTTCACTGATTTTGTGCGCCCTCTTCAGGCATTGGTCCCGGTAGATCTTCATTCAATAACGATGGGCGAATTCAATGCAGGTGGAATCAGTCGTAGAAATGTTTGTGAAACGTGCAGTTCAATACTTCTGGGCACATTCAATACAGGGTCAACTAGTCCGAGAAATGTTTTGTCAAGGTGTTAAAATTGATTGTGTATAAAAATACTTTCAAAATTGATTGACTGTATTATAACATGTTATATATATATATTGTGTATTTTCTCTTTAGTGATTTTTAAGACATGTTAGTTATAACTGAATTTTAATTTGAGTTAAAATTCCCTTTAAAGGAGGAAGACTATTTAGAGTTAGCATGCAGGAATTGCTAGAGCAGCTTGCACACACACCTTTTGCAAATACATCTGTCCTGTAGTGTGATGACCAGAGCTATATGCATTTGATCTGCAGCTATGCATTGGGCAAAAGACTTCTAATTCTATAACTGGCATCTTGCATCAGTGGAGTTCTGAAGTTCTGCAGACACTGGTTTAAATGGAGAAACTCAACAGGTCACACAGTATTGATAGGAAGTAAAGGGTACTTTTTGTGTCTTTTGTTTATACCTTGATGAAGGGCTCAGGCCTGAGCTTCTCCAGCATGTAATTTTAAAGCAAATAGCTTTAAACCAGCAGTTTTCAAACTGCCACCCCTAAACTCACATTGCACCTTATGCAATCCCAATACCATCAGTGCTCTGTGATTGGTAAGGTGGTATGCGAGTGGAAAGGGGAGGTTGGCTCTAGATCCAATTGTTACTGAAATATTTTGCTTAAGAAAAATTGTCATTGGCCCATTTCCTTTGGAGTTATGAAACCGTGCACATAACGAGCCAATTAGGTACGATTTAAAATGGTGGTTTTCAAACCCTTTCTTTCCACTCATATACCACCTTAAGCAATCTCTTAAGGTAGTATCTCACTGGCGGAGACATCGCTGCGACTGATCAGTCGCGGCAACTCGGCGACCAAAACATGGTTTGCGTTCTCACCAAGGCAACGTCTCCATCAGTTGCGGCGACTAATATTGTCTGCGACTGGGAGACGTCTCTGCCACCTCTCCGCGATGTTGCCGCGACCTCTCCTCAGTCTCCTTGGTCTCCAGCAGGTCGTGGCGACGTTGCGGAGACATCACAGAGAAGTCGCGGAGACGTCTCCCCAGTCGCGGACAACATTAGTTGTCGCGACTGATGTAGACGTCGCGGAGATCTGCTGAAGACTGGAAAAAGTCTCTAGAAAAATTGAACATGTTTGATTTTCTGGCGACTCCCCAGAGACCCGGCTAGTCACCAGGAGACGTCGCGGAGACTCGAGTCGCCAGCAGGTCTCCACCTAGTCTCCAGGCCAGTGAGATAGGCCCTTTACTAATCACAGAGCACCTATGGCATAGGGAACACTTAAGGTGGAATGTGAGTTTAACGGCGCAATTTAAAAACCACTGATTTAAAAAAGATTGTGCAATGTGGTGATGGATTTCTTTATCACCATTCTCTCCCAAAATGCTAAAGGTTGTCTTTCAATTAGAAAATAATAAAATAATTTTTTGATGTGTATGCCTTAAATTTAAGATCTACATCAGAAAAGCATTTGCTTATGTGAAGGTTTCAAATTTAGTCAGTCACTAGGGCATGAGCTAATGATTTTAAATGTGATTATTGTTTGTGGCTTCATTTACTGGAAAAGTTGTAATTTCTTGTTAATTTATTCAGCAAATTCACATCCAATCGACAGATGTAAAACTCCTAGAACAGGAAATTAAAATTACTGTGAAACAAGTCAAATTATTGATATACTTCAGTATTTCTAAAGCCAACTTTAATTTTTCTTGATTTATAATTAAGGGTGCAGAAGGCCATGTTGTCTTGAGTATCATCTGTGCAAATACTTTTTATTGTCTGTTTGTATGTTTAATGATTCCATTTCTCAATAAATATTTATCTTAATATTGGTGTGTAGGTTGAACAATTTCTCTATTTAAATTTGAATTGAATCTTTAACAAGAATCCATAAGAGCAGAATTAAAAGCAAATTGCTGAAGATATTCAGCAGGTCAGATTGCACTTGTTGTGAGAGAAACTATTTCAGGTCAATGACCTTTTATCAGAATTGGAAAATTGACGAACCCTGTTTTTCTCTTCACAAATGATGCTTGACCTCTTGAGCATCCCAGCTCTTTTTGCATTTTAATTAAATTTCTCATGTCTGCAATTTTTGATTTTCAACCATAACAGCAGCTGGTGGATGATTTAACATTGTGTAGATAGGGCTTCATACTTGGCTTCCTGTTCTACTCGCTTTACATCTACGTCAATGTGGCTTGGTGTGGGTGGGGACAAACACTATTGAGGTGGTGCACATTGAGATGCAGGAGAAACGGCTCCCCACTGTTATGGCCGTGGCAGCAGAGCACCCGTGTCAAGATGGCCCCACCGAGCGCATCCTCTCCCGCGCATGAACTCGGCTTTGCCCGTGCGTGGGCAGAACTTATGGGGGCTTATAAGGCGCAGCGCGGGCTTTTTAAAAAACAATTGGAAGTGCGAGTGACTTGCAGTGTGTAGTCTCCTTATTTCACTTCCGTTAGTAGCTACCGTTACAATCGGTGACCCCGACAAGCCCAGACGATTCTGGACTCTACACCATGGACGCTGCAGCAGTCAATGCAGTGGCTATGAAATTGCCAAACTTTGGGATGCTTTGGTTTGGGCAAGCGGAAGTGTAATATCACCTCCAACTCGACAATGTTTTAGCATGCTGTCATCTCCCTAGAACAAGAGACTGTAGCCAGAGTGGATGACCTGAAACACGACCACTGGAGGAAGGTAAATACCCAGCTCTCAACTCCTCCTGAGTACTTTTGGCCTGTCCAGAGGACAGTGAGCTACCAGGCTCGTGCATTTAGATAGCTTAGGTCACAGAGCACCCTCTGCCCTTGTGGACGAAATGCTCACACAACCAGAAGGCCACAATGTTTGAGCAGGCTTTCCTGGAACAGATGACATATAACTGTTGTTGGTCGACGAAGATTTCTCAGACCCACGTAAGGTTGCGGCCAGAGCAGATGTTCTGTGGCACACGAAACGCAAAAAGCGAGTCCGCCATGAACCAGTTGACTCGTCCCCACCCAGGTCAGCAGGCCGAACCCCAACTCAATTGAGCACAACCGCGCCCCAGCAAATCAGCAGAGGAACTGAACACTAACTGGTGTTTTTATCACCAACGCTGGGAGGCGCAAGCACGAAGATTCAGGCAACCCTGCTTGTTTTCGGAAAATGCCCAGGCCAGCCATTGCTAATGTCTATGGCAGCTGGCTACACCTATAGCCTATTGCACATCACCGACAAGGCTAGTGGCCAATGGTTCCTGGTTGACACGGGTGTCATCCCGCCAACCACCCTGGAGATATGAACACGCCCAAGAGGTCCCACTCTCCGGGTGGCAAACAATACCACAATCAAAACCTTTGGCATGCGCAATGTCCAAATAAATCTCGGCAGAGAAAAGTTCCGGTGGAATTTCACACTAGCTGCTGTGGACACCACTCCTTGGTGCAGATTTCCTACGAGCACACAGCCTGCTGGTGGACGTGAAGGCCAAATGCCTGGTCCATGCTCAGATATTCCAGACTGTCCAACTCAAAGCAACCAACGCTTGAAATACAAGTGTGGCCACGATAAGCAGCCCAAAGGATGAGTACAGTTGCATCCTGGACGAATTCCCATCCATCCTCAGGTCACAGTTTACCTCCATTATGCATACATCCTAGCCAAGGTCTCCCACTCCATGCCAAAGCCAGAAGGCTCCTCCCCCCCGGATAAACTGCAAATGGCCAAAGAAGAATTTTTTCGAATGCAATAGTCCAGAGGTCCGACAGTCCATGGGCATCGCTACTTCACGTGGTCCCCCAAGTCCTTAGGCAGGTGGCGGTTCTGCAGAGATTACCACCGCCTTAACAATTCCATAATGCCCTACTGCTACTCAATCCTGCATATACAAGACTTCACAGCAACCTGCCAGGTGGGAAGGTTTTGTCAAAGGTCGGTCTAGTGCATGGCTATCACCAGATTCCTGACCACCTGGACGACATTGGGAAGACGGTCATCATCACTCCAGTCAGACTCTTTGAATTCTTCCCCGTGCCATTTAGCCTCAAGAATGCGGCACAAACCCTCCAGTGCTTGATGGACGCAGTGGGCAGAGACTTGGACTTAGTGTTCATCTACCTGGATTACATACTTATTGCCAACAAGGACCATAAAGAGCACTAAGATCATCTCCGCAGACTCTACACACGCCAGTCTGACTTCGGCTTCATGGTCAACTTGGCAAAGTGCAAGTTCGGGAAAGACTCCATGCAATTCCTGGGCCACACTATCACTGCAAAAGGGAAAACACCATCAATGGTAAAAGTCACAGCCATAATGCCAGTTTGCCCACACTAACAGCCTCAAAGGCCTCTAGGAATTCACCAGGATGATTCATTTCTACAACTGCTTCATCCCAGGGGCAGCATGCATCGTGCACCCCTGTTCGCCATGATGTTGGCCAAATGCAAGATTCTAGCTTGGACAGAGGAGGCCGATACGGCTTCACTGCAACTAAGAATGCCCTGGCCAACACTACCTTGCTGGTACACCCCAGATCAGAGTGCCCACGGCCCTCACCATTCAGCAACAGCCATTGGGGGTGTCCTCGAACAATCCGTCAACAGTCAGTGGAGGCCATTAGCCTTTTTCAGTCATCATCTGTGCCCCCCAGAGCTTAAATGCAGCACATTTGACAGGGAGCTCCTGGCATTCCACCTTGCCATTAGACATTTCCGCTATTTTCTGACCACAAGCGCCTCACGCACACCTTCTCTATGGTCAAGGATCCCTGGTTAGTGCGCCAGCAACGCCACCTATCGTACATATTGGAGTTCACCACTGCCATCCGGAACCCCTTCAGTAAGGACAACATTGTAGCCGACACCCTCTCTCGACCCACCATCCAAACCTTGTGCTCCGGGATGGACTACTCCTAATTGGCACAGGCCTAAAAAGTGGATGGAGAAATGCAGGTTTTCCACACAGCCATCAATGGCCTCCACTTCGAAGACACAGCCTACCTGGCACACTGCTGTGCAATGTTTTAACTGGCTCACCACGTCCGGTTGTACCACAGGAATCCTGTAAGATATGACTGTAAATTTGTTGTGATTAAAGCCTATTAATCTCAACTTCTGGCCTGTCAGGTATAATTGTAGCGCTATCTTACATGCTGTTGGCCCGATTCCAAGGCAGTACTGAGGGAAGGGGATTGGGCGATACCGCCTTTATTAGGAATCCTGGAGGGGGAGGAGTTATAGTATTGGGGCGGGCCAACCAGTACGACTGCAATACAGTGTTCCACCACAATGTACAGCATGATGTAATTCTTGGTGTTGTTGAATGCAGTCTAATTGCAATCTGGGATTGGCAGTATCAATCCTCTACATTTTATTTTCCTTGCATTAGCAAGGATTTGTCCTTTTTCTTGAATCTCTCCCAAGAGTTAATGCTACTGCTAATAAAGGGAGGGGAAAATGATGCAGCAAGGAGATCTAAATGATACTACCTGGAAGGCTGTAGGTTTGTACATTGAATGACAGTCTGGATTGTCATCGTAAACCTAGTTCCATCCGTACCCAGGAAAGCCTCACGATCACAAGTGAAAAGAGAATGGGCAGAAATTATTTCTGATTATTCATATTACAAGTGTATCTTCTAAAGAGTTATTTCTGCTGTTCAGAGGAGGGTGCAAAATGTAATTTGTGTTGATTTCTAACTGTATAAATCCCAATTGAATTGGCAATGTATTTATTGGGCATTTGCCCTGTGTCATCGTGACAACTGAGGTCAGCAGTTTGCAGGAAGTTAGCAGAATGCTTCTTCAGTCAGCAACCTGCCTAGCTGTGAACTCCCGAGTGATAGAGATGAGATACAAAATGCCCACAAAACCAATTCACGTGACCTGAATTTCCGACTTGACACTTACTGTGTAGGATGCTGAAGGTTTAGTTTTGCTCAGTTACGAAGAGGTAACTTTGCTGCAATGAGACTCAGTGATCTGACAGTTTAGCCGTGATCTTCTGAAGTCCTCTGTCGCTGAATGGTAACATAAGTTAAATGGCAGCGAACTCTTTGTTACCCTGTAATGCCTCCTATTGTGAGAACTCCAACTCTGGAGAAATAGACAACAGGCAGCTAGACTCATGGACTCTGTCACGGAGGCACAGACAGGTAAGTGGGCATCTCCAGGCACATTTGCAGTTCAGTTTTCAGAAGTAGTTAAAGCAAAAGCCTTGCTGATATTTCAGTATTATTGTAGTAACAAGTATTGTTCTTGGGATTTTCCTTCTGCATGGTTATGGTTCATAGAATATAGTTTTGAATTTTTAACTTGCTTCCTGTAGAATCATGTCACAAAATACAAAGTTGACAAGATAATAGGGTATTGAACAGTATTTCAGTATGTGTTTGTCTTCATTAAATAATTCAAGTTTCTAGAAATGGAAAAAAGTTGAAAATTTCTACCTGTACAAGATGAAAGGGACTTTGGTTAAACTACTAGTGACCTGGTTTTGCTAAGTGTAATAAATTAGATCACTTACTATAATAAAAACTCAAGCTTTGAAGCGAACAATAACATCCACTACCTCCTTTACAGCTTGCTTTGACCAGATCAAACTCTTTGGCAGATGCTTCAGATTTTCAAAAGTAAGATAGATTTATCAATTCCTTGTTTAGAGATGTTAATGTTAGAAAACAAACTGAACCCTGGAGTTGAAGAGTGTCTTGGTATTGGAAAGAAAGTTCACATTGCTAAAATTTATTTCTATATTTATGTCTATATATGGGTATATTTATTTTTAAAAAGTAATATAAATCTGTAGAAGAGAAAATGAGTTCTAAAAATGTCTGCTATATTTTTCATGTGGGAGAATGGTGAAATCTTTCCGAGAGGTCCATTTGAATAATATAAACAGATGCTGGAAAATTTAGCAGATCAGGCAACCTCTGTCAAAAGAGATATAGGTTTATTGTTTGAGGTCAGTGTTTTCAACCTGAAATATTAATTCTATTTCTCTATCCACAAATAAATGTTTTCCACAATTTTTAGTTTTATTTCAGATAATACTTGCATGAATGTATTTCATTTTAAAAAGAATATAATCAGTAAAATAGTATTAACGTCTGTTTTTTTTCCCCCAAGTAGAACAATGATTGTTATAAATAAACAAGATAATGAATCTTTTGGATTTGAGATTCAGGTGAGGAATTTATTGTACAACGTATATTTTTGGAGAAAAAAATGAAGACAAATGTTTAGATTTTTTTTCAATAATTGCCATTATTATGGTTTTCTTTAGACCCTTGGAATGAACCAGCAAAATGCTAATACAGCGGAGAGGTACACCTATGTCTGCAAGGTGCATGGTAACAGTCCATCTGACTGTGCAGGGTTGAAGACTGGTAAATAATCACCTCTTCTCTTGATCTATTTGGTTCTGCAATTATTTATTGAAGGTCATTATAAAGTTTCCTATATTTGGGACAACAACATTCTGAATTTGAATCATAGGTGATATGCTGATAAACATCAATGGAACAAATGCTGAAGGTTTTAGTCACCAAGAAATTGTCAATCTAATTAAGTCCTCTGGCAACACATTAAGGTAAGCATCAAATGTAAAGGATTTTTCAAACTTTCAAGGACAATTTACCGCTTCTGTTACCAACACCAGCTGCAATTTTGCCCTCCGTTCCACAAAGCAAGCTCCGCACCAATAGTACCATAAGAATGAAAGCTGATGTAATTGTGGTTGCTGAAGTTAGCCATTCATAATCTTACTCAGTCTGTTAATCTCATGTACTAAACTCCTTACCTTAAGCTAAATTTTGAAGTATCAATAGGACTGATAATTACAGTAGGTTACCTTCATCTTGGTAGATTTCATCCACATCTGTTTTCACATTCTTTTCTGCCATTGTCACTGCACATGAAGTTTTCTTCTTCAACTCTCCAGCAACTGGCAGCAATCATAATTTACCATCTGCTCCACTCGCTAATTCACAACAAAATACACGATCATTCACCTTTACTGGCAGACTTCTGAATGGTTGACACTGAAAAGTCACAATAATATCCTCAATATTCTCTTTCTGTCACGGAAAGTGTATTTGCTTCAGATATTGCATACTTTCAAAATAAGCATATCACGTTTCCTTTCACTGCCATTCGGTTTCACCATGTGTCTTATCAATATGTCACACAAACTTGGCTTTGTGGTGATACACCACCGGCCTACTGCAGGGAGCAACCTCTGTACCTGCAGGAATGTAAGGGGACAGAACAACACCTGGCTGGCTGTCAATCAGTCGACCTGAATGGATCAAGCCCCACCTGGTCGGGTGTCGATCACCCTCCAGGATATAAACCTGCACCGTCCACCCAAAGCCTCACTCAGAGTTGCTGCAGCCACAGCCAGCCTGGCTCTGTGGAAGTCTGTTGTACAGTCCTTATCTTTGTGTGTGTCTGATTCTGGCTAACAGTGCACCACACTCTTGAATGATTAAAGATACAACCTGTGCATGCTTTGATCAAACTACTGGCTTACTTCTATCTATGAAGGTCTCTTGGGGAGTATAGAGTAGGTGTAGAGAACTTACACTGGAGAAGACTCAACTGGGGAAGACTCAACTCAAAAAAGTGCAGCAAATGTGGTGCTTTTACTCCAGAAGGGCAACAGGTGTAAACCTGATAATCACATGCTCCTGAATCTAATGTCAATGGTAGAGAACTATTCCAAAATAATTCTGAGACAGAATTATTCTAGACTTGGAATGATAGGGATTAATCAGTTATTTAGAATGGCTTTGCTAGGGTGAGAACCTGTCTAAGAAACTTGATTGAATTTTTTGAAGACAGTAAGGCCTTTGACAAACCCCCAATTGGGAGTTTATTTTAGAAAGTTAGATGCTATGAGATTTAGTGCCAGTTGGCAAATTGGATCTAAATTTGACACGATAACAGGGTAGAGGGTCAGGTTTGTGCTTGGAAGCCTGTGATTGGTTATGTACTGAAGACATCAAAGTGCTATGATCCTTTCTGTTTGTTAGATATAGAAATATTATGGATGTAAATGTAAGAGGTGTGAGAGGTTTGCAAATGACACAAAAATTGGTAGTGCGTTTAATATGGAGTTTAGTTTATTGATATTGGGGAACTACATCAGCTAGAATTTAACTCTGATGAATGTGAGGTAATGCATCTCGGTTGGCCTAACAAGGCAAGAGCTTTCGTAATGAATGGTAGGGTCCAAGGAACTTGATGTATAAGATCCCTGAAGGTGGCAGTACATCTGACAAAGAATGTAAAAATTAATTAGAAACAAGTTGTACAGCACAGAATCAGGCTCTTTGCCTCATGTGCATGCCAACTATTGAATGTCTATTTATAGAAAGCTCGTGTCCAAATATTTGGCCCATCTCATTTGGCGCCTTGGCAATTCAAATGGTCATGCTGATATTTAACTCTGCCTTAATTGCCAGTCTCCGTCAAGGCATTTCAGACTTGTCCTCTCCAGGAGGCAAAAAATATTCCATGCCATTCTCTGGCTGCAGAGTGTCTTGCTCAGATTAAATTTAGAGGTGGAAGAATATTTTTCATCCCAAGGGTGGTTGGAATCTGGAATGTATGATCTGAGGGGCTGATTGAAGCAAAGACCCTGACATTCAATATGAGCACTGGAATTGCCAAAGCATTGAAGATTCCAGGCTAAATGCTTGAAAATGTGATTTGTGTGGATGAGTACTCAATAGTTGGCATGGATTTAATAGTTGGAAGGGGCTGCTTCTGAGCGACATGAATTTGACTCCTGTTTCTGGATTATATTCCTTGTGAGATGGACTGGTATTAAATCCATCTATACCCAGTGCCACTACTTTGCCGATACTTTACCACCACATTTACCCTCATGGATGGAGCCACTTGTACTTGAAACAGCTTGAAACAAGAAGCAATTTCATGTGGATCATGGTTCCAAGGTTCGACCTGTGGATATGTCCACAGAAATGCTGATATTTTATGACTTGTAATATAAAAGGAGGTCATTCAGCCAGCTTCCAGAGCAATTCATCTGACCAATACTCCATTAACCTCCCTGGTATTAGTAGTTCAGAACCAAACCTAGGTTATACCCTCCCCTGCTATACAGAACCTGTTGTGCTATCACTTTCCATGTCTAAGTTATTGTAACTACAATCTGTAACTCTGGTGTGAACTGGTGCCTTTTTGAGCTCATCTGACCAGTTGTTTGTCTGCCTAGGACTTATATGAGTGGCTGTTGGATCTCTTCACGGCCCAATGACATGATCCTTTCACAAATCATGTTCCCTTAGCTTTATCAAGCATCTGGGAACATTAGGCGTGGGCCTAATTAGCTCTGTGGCCAACCCACAGATTGGTGGGCCCTTCCTGCATATGTGCTCAAAACGTATATTTTGCACTACCTCAACAGGAAGTGGTTGAGGTATTTCTGATTTACAGAAGATAGTTCAACTTACTGTGCACTGACTTGCCGTCAAAGTTGATGTACGTGTTATTTTCTCAATCAATAATTATCTTGTCATCTTCCTCAGTCGTGCGATGGATGTTGTTCAGATACCCTTTTTTTTTTACCCCCTGTTGTCTGACTCTAACATGTGTATGATACCCTCAGTGGGAGTGTCATCATTCTCAGTAGTTATTCCCTTCAGTGACGTGGGCCTCCATAAAATATACCCCTTCTGGTGACAAATGTAGCTCTAGCTATCTTGAATGAACATTGTGTGCTGGTCATATCCCTGGTAACACACCTATCTTCACCTTCCACGACATCCAACCTCCACTCCTTTAGGAGTCAGATGAGCTTTTGGTCCCCATCTGGCCACCCATTCCCAGCCACACCTGTTGCCCATCTCTGAAAAAAAAGTTCAAACCACCATTGCCGCTTCTGTGAGCTTGATCCCTAATTGTGCCTTGCAACTTGTCTGAGGGAAACTGCTTGCTGATGTCTTGTACTTCTCCAGGCCCACTGCTAGCAACAGAAATTACTTTCACACCTTCATTGCTCTATTCTGTTGTCCTTCCCTGTGAACTTGTAAGCACCATTCTCCCTCAGGGACAGTTCCCCTTCCCTTATGCGGGGCATATGGTGGAGACCACTTGAATCTTGCGAGTTAACCATTGCCTGCCATCATCACTGTTCTACCTGGGGAATCCTGTTTTCTATTATAAATTTTAAAAATAATGAAAAGTGTCATCACCTCAGGCATTACCAGCACAGTAAGAGATGGAAACAACGTTTCAGCCAGTGGCCTTGCCTCAGTTGATGAAAAGTCATCAACTTAAAGCAATAAACTATTTTTCCCAGATGCTGTGTGACCTGCTGAGCATTTCCAGATTTCTCTTTTTATTTCAGATTTTGAGCATGTGTAGCTTTTTGTTTCACTTCTCTATTAACTTTGCATTGGCTTATTGCCAAGCAACTCCCTCATATAACAATGTCCCAAACTGAGCACATGTGTACTATCTCTTGGTTCTTTAGTGTTTCAACTTACCATGGTACATTCCATTTTTTTTACCACTTATAAGCCAATTTCTGAATGTTACCTTGATTTTGATACATGCAGGTATGGACTCTTTCATTTGTTAAGGAGTTTTAAATTTAAATTTAATTAATTTTTTTTTACCACATACAGCACGGTAAAAGGTCATTTCAGCCCATGAGTCCATGCCACCCAATTTACACCCAATTAACCTACACCCCTGGTACATTTTTGAAAGGTAGGAGGAAACTGGAGCCCCTGGGGGAAACCCATGCAGACTCAGGGAAAGTGTACAAACAGCGCGGGAGTTGGACCCCAGTCCCGATCGCTGGCGCTGTAAAGGCATGGCACAAACCGCAACACCAACTGTGAGGCCCAGTTGTAGAATGGAATTAAACTGTAGAATCATGAGCAAATAACCCCACTTTTGAACCTGGGATGGAAGTGATGAAGCAGCAAATTACTGCTTTGATGTTCTGGGGTGAGGATGATTGACTTGAAACTGCCCTCACCACCTGCCTTTGTGTGAGGAATAATGGGAGAGTGTTTTCCCCTTAGCATGCATTGACAGCCATTTTATCAGTTTTCCTTGGTTCGAGACTCCGTCAAATGCTCAGTTGTGGCAAGGGAAGTCACACTTGCAACTTGTCCCTGAAATTCATCTCTTTGTGTGTACCATGTGATATGGTCTGGAGAAAGGTGTTGGCAAAGCCCAAAATCGGTGAGAAGGTTAATGGTGAGTGCTGTTTGAAAGAATTGTTGACGTCCCTTTCATCATTTTGATTAGGCAGCCTGAGAAGTGAATAGCTGGATTGGACTTATCTGACTTTTTGTGGACAGGCTAGAGCTTCCAGATCAGCTGATAGAAGATGGTGTTGTAACTGTACTGATTGAGGGTGACTAGAGGCAAGACAAGTTCCAAAGTAAGTTTCATTTTTAGAGTTAATTGTTTTCAGCTTCCAGAGCCTTTGCTGAATCCATGGCCCTCACCTACTTCTGGGTGAATTGAATTGGCTGAAACCTGGCATTAAATTAGGTGAGAAAGCCAATATGGATCGTGCACTTAACAATTCTGGGCTTGCATTTACACACTCATTTTGGGCCCAACCATTGTTGAGTATAGGGATGATCTTAGAGCACACATGTCAAACTCTGGCCCGCGGGCCAAATTTGGCCCACGATATAATTATATTTGGCCTGCAAGATCATTTCAAAAATGTATTAGAGGTGGCCCACCCTGCAGCGAGAGCCGATGCTGTTTTTTGGTAATGTCACTCCCACCATCCTCCCCCTTCATTGCACATCCTTCCCCATTGTAACACGAGAAATTGTAACACGAGAAATCTGTCGATGTCATCAGCCGGCAAGCCAGTTGGAACCAGTCACTTCTCCCATCTGTCGAGCGGTGCGGCGGATTGGCGAGCGCCTGTGATTTCCAGTCGGCGCAACGGGCATGGCAGGTTGCGCACGGCCCCCGGGCAGCGCGAGACCCCGCACGACTGGCACCGGACGGCCCTTCCACAGTGTGAGCGCACTTCTCCCGGTCGCCACGGCCTTCAGCGCTTGCACCCTCGCGGACCCCAGGAACGGCTGATTCGGCCCTGCACATGAAGAGAGAGATGGTGGCTGTCTGCAAAGGCTGATCGGCAGGGCGCTGGGCCTGAGTGGGTGGGTAAGCAGGGGTGGGCAGAGGGTGTAGGTGAGGAGTAATGGGCAGGGGAAGTTATGGTGGTGCGAGGGGCAGTTAGAGGGAGGGATGAGTAGAAGGAGGGGTGGATAGGGAAGAGGTAAAAGGGGAGGGGCAGGGCGAGTAGGGGAGGGGTGATTAGAGGGTGAGAGATGGGTAGAGGGAGGAACAGGTTGAGGGGAGAGGCAGTAGAGGGGCGTGTATAGGATGGGGTGGGTAGAGGCAGAGCGAGTGGAGTGAGGGGTGAGTAGAGGTTGGGTAAAGGACTGGTCAGGTAGAGGGATGGTGGGTCGAGGGTGAATAGAGGCCTAGAGCCTGAGGAGTGAGCAGGAAATGCTGAGTCCTGATGCAGGCCAAAATGGACACAGCCTGTGAATTCTGACTACATCTCCACAGGGACCAAATATGTTTCCCTCAGGTCAAGCAAAGGGTGAACTTGAGCTACCTACTCCTGACCTGTAACATTATCCTCCTAAAGTTATATCCTAAAGTTTAACATTACATATGTTGAAAGAAGAGAAAACATGCAGATGTTGTTGAAAATTTTCAATAAATATTTAGTTCGGCCCTCGACTTAGTCCAAGTTTTTAATTTTGGCCCTCCGTGAATTTGAGTTTGACACCCCTGTCTTAGAGCATCTTCGTCCTGCTGGCTGTTTAATTTTCTGTCACCAAGTTGAACTGGTGGGTTTTGATCTGATCCATTAGTTATGGGCTGCTTAAAGCTCGGTCTCTTAGCATGTCGCAGTTTCACCAGATTGGGATTTCATCATTAGATATATCTGGCATGCCCTTTCTTGCTCACGAAACCAGACTTGGTCCTTGCCTTGAATATTATCGCAGCGTCAGGCTTGAGAGATCATGCTTAGATTAGTGATAACAAGATCAAATCTATACTGTCTCTCGTGACAGACAGAGATACGTCTTCACCATGATCTAGCATGGTGTTGCGAAGTTTCTCTTGATGCAAGGTCTTCTTCCCAAAGTACTTTTTGTGTCCTTCAATGAAGTGTTGATAACTAATATGAATACCAGTGCTCCCTTTGTCCTATCCGTTCCTCCTACATTTTCTTTGCAACTTAAAACTAACTTGTGTTCTATCTTTCCTGGTTATGACAAGGAGACTTTGACTTGAATTATGTTAACTCTGTTTCTCTTTACTCACTTGTTTCCTGGTCCACTGAAGGCCAGAAGTTTGAACCTGTAACAATGACCAGTCTCAAACAGGATAATTCTGCTTCATAAATATATTTGAACATGATGGTGTTCCTTTCCTGTTTCAGTTTTTTTTCATATACTATTGAAGGGACTGCTTCATTGCTTCCAGTAGAATGTGTACATTGGGCATTAGATGTCAGTGATGACGTGTACATCTTAAGTGCAAGATCGCATCAGATAATGGTGTATTCACACTTAAACTTTGGGGTTTTTTTTTGCAGCCTTGTGACCATCAATAAAAACGCTGTTAAAAGATGTGAACTGGAAACAAGATTGTATTTTTTAAAGGTATTTTTCCCAATCTATTGCCATTAGCTGAGTTATGAAATAAGTAAATAGTTAATTCAACAGGATGTTTATGATATAAAAACTGAAAGCTGCATGAGTTAATCTTCTTTGAAAAGTCAGAGAATGTGTGAAAGACAGACAATTTAAATATTTTTTTGACAGAAGGGTCACTTAAGTTTAACTTTCCTGTTGTGTTTCTTTTTCCTGTTAAAATTATTCTGAAATAAGCCATCCATTCTGCAATTGTTTGAGATCAGTGATTTTCAAACTGCCCTCCCTAAACAATCCCTATGCCATAAATGTTCTGTGTATGGTAAGGGATTGCTTAAGGTGGCATGTGAGCAGGAAGGGAAGGTTGAGAATCACTGCTCTAGACCCAATTGTTACTGAAATATTTTGCTTGAGAAAAATTGTCATTGACCCTTTTCCTTTGGAGTTATGAAACCGTGCATGTCTATTAAGTACAATTAAAACAGTGGTTTTCAAACTTTTTCTTTCCACTCACTTACTACCTTAAGCAAGCCCTTACTAATCACAGCACCTATGGCATAGAAAATACTTAAAGTGGTATGTGAGTTTAGGTGGGCAGTTTGAAAACTACTGTTTTAGAAAATACCAAAATACTCTGAAAAGCAGAAAATACTTAAAAATTGTCCTTAATTTAACAGTGCCATGTGAAGCTGACCTTCCACTGTTACATTTGATGCTAAAGATGTTGAACATACAAAAATAAAAATGCACGTGATGGAAATATAATCAGAAAATTAATAGGAACACTAAATGGGCAAGGCAGCATCTGTGGAAGGAGAAGAACAATCTGTGCTTTCAGTTGAACACCCTTTGACAGTGTTGGATGTGAACCTTTAACTCCGTTTCTCTTTCGACAGACAATGTTTAGCCTGCTGAGTATTTCCAGCAATTTCTGTTTTAATTTAAAATGAATTTTCTATAGTTTTGAAGCTTTAACATCACATTATTGTTTTTGTTAGCTTGTGAATGATTTAGAGTCATTTTAGCACGTTATTTTGTCATGTTTTCAATAGCTAAGCTTCAGTCATTAAATAACCAGTTAGGATGTCACCATTTGGTAGTTCTTGGAAAATTACAGAAGCATCTACTGAAGCTGTGATGCTGCAAGTTTAAAATAACATTACAATTCAGCCTCCCTGTAGATAACTGACATATTTCTAGTATTTAGTAACTGTCTTCCTGTTTCTCATAGAAAACACTTCAAGAAAAATGGATGGAGTACAAATCACTTTCCTTACAGGAACAACGGCTAGTTCACGGTAAATTTGTACTGGGAAACCACAATGTAACATAATTCTAATTGTAGCATAAATTTTAATTCTGCATTGAAACCATTTTATTGAATGAGATATTTAAATTAAAAGATTAGAATATTGTGGGTCAAATCTCGTCTGTATTTTTATTTCTGATGAATTTGAATTGAAGATGGGGGATCTCCACATTGATGAACCAGCAGGATTTCACCTCTTATGGAGTGTGCAATTTGTGCATCTCAACAGGCACATGGATGTAAAAAAAGAAGAGGATTAAGGGTATGAGGTCAGGAAAAATTGAATTGTTGTGATTTCCCTAGATTGCAGAACATCATGTACTCTACTGTTATGTTCTATAATCTAGCATAATCCCTAATATTAAAAGCATAGGTTCATCAATCTTCTCTTACAATGTGACCCATCTCCAGACTTTCAATAACACTGCTCTTGGCCCAATTTCATCAACTACAGATTTTATAAATTATATAGTTTATAAATCTATAAACTCTAGATTTTATAAACTATTTTGCTCACTAATTGCCGATAGGTAAAACCTGGCAGGATGTGTGAGGAATTGTATAAACGTTTTACCCCCAAATATTTATCAGCTGGAGATGGTGCTATTATTTGCATTAGATTAAAACTGAGGATCTACAAATAAAAGAATACTTGTTGCCCTTTTTATGCCCTAAATTCGTGTTAGTGTGGGGTATGGAGTGATTTCTTGATTTCCATGACAGTTTTGTAAGTCTCCTGTTTTCTTTAAACTATAACCGTAGACAATTTAAATTGTTTTCAATTAATTAATTTATCATATTTGCCTGCATAGTATTAGGATTGGCATCTGTCTAATTCTAAGTATTAATGCGGAGATTCACAGCTAACTAAAAGATCGAGAGCGGTTTGGATTGCTTTCTTGAAGAGATGTTTTCCATGTGAGTGATGTGATGCTGCAATTTAATAGCTTTCATATTTCTGCAGCTATGAATAAGTGATGGGAGGATTGAAGTTGAGCAAAAATGTACTTTTTGGATCTTTAAATGTGGGTTAATGAACGTAAGGCAATACTGATTAAGTTTAATAATATATCTACACTTCTATTTTTAGGATTCTTGAGGAACAGGAACACAACAGAATCTTCCAACTCTTTTCTCTATGATGATGTAGCAATACTTGGGTCAACAGCACGAAACCAGGAAAGGTTTTCCAGTGACAGTAGCTGCAGGAGCCATCTTAGCCTAATGACTGACGACAGCGAGGATGGAGTCTTCCATCCTGAGATGTTTAATGACTTGACCATTGGCAGCCATTGCAGACGCAGCAGTATGGATGAAGATTGCGTCTTCCACAGAGATATGGAAACTTTTACACCAAAAAGCCAACTGAGTAGGAGTAGGAGCATGAGTATGACCAGCAATGGGAGTGGTCAAATGTCACCATCGTGGGACTTGCACCAAGGCTGTGGGACAATACCTCGAAAAACCAGGAAACCAAGTGTTAGGAAGCGCCTCATGAAATTCATTCCAGGTTTGAATAGAGCAATGGAAGAGGATGAGAATCACTTTTAGATTTGCATATAAATCATCCAATAATGATCCTGCTAGCTTCAAAATAGCATTAAGGAGCAATAATAAACTGTGGCATTAAATCATTCAACTATTTCTGGTACAGACTGGATTTGTGTATTTTAAAGACATTTAACAATTTCTCAAACAAAATGTATTGGAATTTAGATTCTTGGTTTTATATATTTCTTTAGCCAGCAATCGATTTGCATTTCATATGAAGCAGGAACTCTAAATGTGTGACTTGAGAAATCATGAGCTATGGCCATATTGTAAATATACTGCTATGCTCTATTTACAACTACCTTTAGTTTCAGAACCTTAAAACACTTTTCCAGGGATCTCTTGAAAACCGGTTGAATGATCAGTTAAATAACACAAAACTACTGCACACATCAATGTGCTTGAGAAGAATGACCTGAAAAACTGATTTTGATAGATATGAGTGAATTGAACAAGTTTAAAATGATATCAAAAATTCAAATGATTTCCGGAAAAACATCTTCATTGTCACTAGGTGCTGCGAGGAATTCTGGAAATATATCATTCATATAAGCACTGCTTTTATTAAGCAATAACTTCTCTGAAGTTTCCAGAAGCACTGGAGGAAAATTAAAAGTCTGGCTTGGAGACGATGGTTGCCGGAACCATACAAGTGCATCGATAACTGTCTGCTTCAACCATGCAGAATATCCAGCTCTTCATAATCAATAGAACATTTTGGGCTAGAAACTGGAGAAGAAAGAAAAATTTGAGGCTTGTTTGCATATATGAATCATTCATGAAAAACATTCTGCACATCTCTTTCCGTTAGGATATTGGACAAGGTACTTCCTACAGGCGCTCACTCAAACACGAGTGTCATTTCTCATTAGCATTTTGTCCTGAAGATAATGTCATAATTGTGTATATTTAACTTGCAGAAATTTGATTGAAAGATTGAGAGACCTTCAACCCACATTTATCACCCCTTGGCTAAGTAGGAATGAGGTGTAAAGTGTTCCTACTGAGACATGTCTATCATCCGTGAGTCCCCAAAAATGTTGTCTTGCTTGCATTTCAACAAACATAACTGAAAAGAATTACTGCGTCTGTGCACTTGAAGACAAGGTGATGTTGATGGCTAATGGCTCCATCACATAGCATCCAAATGGACTGCCTTTTTAGAGCATGGGGACCCTATTGCACATATAAACACCACACTCTATATTTCCTCCTCCTTCACTGTATTTTGTATCTGTGTGTCCAACTGCATGTTTAAGAATTTGATGCATTGTTGAACCAGACGTTGCCACTGGTTGGAAAGTTTGTCTTCAATAAAGGATGATTGCAACTCTCCTTTGAGTGTGAGATGGCCTGTGATAAGTGGTGAGCCTCAGGGATCAGTGCTATTTGTTTGTTATCTATATCAAAGATCCGAATGATAAGGTGGGAAATTGGATCAGCAAGTATGCCGATGACACTAAGACTAGAGGTGTTTTGGACAGCGAAGAAAGCTTTCAAAGCTTGCTGAGGGACCTGGACCAAGTGAACAAATGGGCCAGAAAATGGCAGATAGAATTTAATGCAGACAAGTGTGAGGTGTTGCGTTTTGGAAGGACAAACCAAGATAGGACATACACAGTAAATGGTGGGGCACTGAGGAGTGCAGAGGAACAAAGGGATCTGGGAATACAGACATGTAATTCCCTGAAAGTGGTGCCACAGGTAAACAGGGTTGTAAAGAAAGCTTTTGGCATCTTAACTTTCATTAATCAAAGTATTGAGTTCCGGAGTTGGGATGTTATGGTGAGGTTGTACAAGACATTGGTGAGTCCAAATTTGGAGTATTGTGTGCAGTTCTGGTCACTAAATTACAGGAAGGATATCAGTAAAATTGAAAGAGTGCAGAGAATATTTACTAGGATGTTACCAGGTCTTCAGGAGTTGAGTTAAAGGGAAAGATTGAATAGGTTGGGACTTTATTCCTTGGAGCGAAGAAGAATGAGGGGAGATTTGATAGAGGTTTACAAAATTATAAAGGGCATAGACAGAGTGCATGCGAGTAGCCTCTTTCCACTTAAATTAGGGGAGATAAATATGAGAGGACATGGCTTTGGGGTGAAAGGGCAAAGGTTTAGGGAGAACATTGGGGGAACTTCTTCATTCAGAGAGTGGTGGGAGTGTGGAACGGGCTGCCAACTGATGTGGTAAATATTGGCTCACTCTTAAGCTTTAAGAATACATTGGGTAGATACATGGATAGGAAAGGTCTGGAAGGTTATGGAATAGGTGCAGGTCAGTGGGATGAGCGGAATGATGTTTTGGCACAGACTAGAAGGGCCGAATGGTCTGCTGTAGTTTTCTATGATTCGATGTTGCTGCATGAAGAGTAGGAAGGTATTGATGGTGTGAAAAATTACGAGAGAATCCTTTTTTTTCAGTAGAGCAGGCTGTGGCAATGGTTTGTGTGAAATAGTAATCTCTGCCAATTTCCTTGTATATGGAATGACTAGAAATATTCTAGTACAGAAGCAATGAAAATTGGTAGTGGTAGCTGTCAACAGTGGAGGGAGCCTCATTGGATGAGACTGCACAATCCTTGACTATTCATCGTCTCTGAAGGGATTTTAGTTCTTTATCCTTTTGTCCTTTTTTTAGTAAAATGGCACTGGATTGTCACGACTCCTTTAGCCTTAGAATGGCAGACAAAAGAAAGCTTTTCACTACATGTGAAAATAATAAAACAGTTGATATTGTTAAGGTCCTGAGGAGAGCTCAGAGTAGGGCAACAAAAACTATGGGCAGGATGATTTAAGAGCATACAATGAAAACCTAATAAATATCTTGTGCCATGACACCAGGAGGGACTTTCAAGTAGTCTTTCCATCTGCCGAGACGGTTTACTGGGGTGTGGCCACTGCACGTGCTACAGCTACTTGGAGCCACGGATGAGAATTGAGCATCAGGTGGGGACCAAAGGTGGATGAGCTGCCCGAAAAGGCAGTCGAGGTGCTACCTCTCCCTAGACAACCCAATACACCCCATTCAATAATAAAGATAATATTTTATGCTGATAATCTTTTGTCAGAAGTGCTTTGACTAGTCACTAACTTGAAGCCGATTCCGAACTTCCTTTGTTCGCAGATGCTGCCTGACTTGTTGGGTGTTAAAATGATTCTCTGCTTTCATAAGCTTAGTCAACGAGGACAAAATGGGCCCAAGGGCATGTTTCTGTGCTGTAAACTTTATCAATCTGTGATTCTGAGTTCTAGCATCTATGTAGTTTTATTTTGGCTTCATTGACAAAGTTATTTTTGAAGTCACTATCTTTGCACAATGTTATTTAAATTAGGACATGGACTGTAGTCTCAATTGAAAACAGGATGTGGTGAATGTGGGTTTGCATTCTCAGGTATAGCACCTTTTTGCAATATAAAGCTTAAGATGAACTTGCTTTTAAGACCTTTACCATGAAAGAAAGAAACCCATGAAAAATGTAATTTTATAACTAGCAAATGTGCCTTAATGTAAACAGTTAGCCTTTGACAAGAAAACAACAAAGCTGAGAAAGGTTCAAAAGTTAGATCAAGAAACAATAAGCTTAATCTCAGAATTCTACAAAACTTGGTAGTTTAGTTGCCACAATGCAACTCAATTTTTGGAATAAACTTGAAGAAAGTTCAATGCCCTAAACTCCAAGATCCTAAATGCTTGATTTGGTATAATATGAATAACCAAATAAGAAATGATTCTAGCTGTTTCAAGCAGCATGGATATTGGAACTTCAATAATCAATAGTTTAATCATAAGCTGATTTTTTTCAAGTTAAAATTTTGTCATAAATTATTCTGAGAAAGGTCATTGACTTGTAGTATTGTAGTAACCCTTTCTTCTCTGATATAGAAGTGTTTCCAACAAAATTTATTTAAATGTCCATCTTGTCTCTTACTCCTTTGATTCATTTGGTTTTGACCTGTATCGTGTCAAATTCAAGTACCTGCAGCACTGCCCCTTGAGGTTAAACAACACAGAGTTTAATCAGGAAACAATTCTGCTGCTGACGGAAGTTAATACTATATAATCATGCCCCTCCTGATCTTTCTCTTTTTACAGTTTTGAATGATGAGCTATGGTTTGAATCCCACCCTTAGAAGGCCTTCTGAGTTCTGAATTATATTAGATGAAAAATTACCTGTTTGGACTTTTGGTGCATTTATATATTGTACAATGTATATGACAATAAACTCTATCATTATCATTTTCATGTGCAGTGACATCAAAAGAAGGGAATTGTATAGATGTCTGTAAAATTAGTTCCTACAATAAAGGCTCACAGGTGCAAAGACCTGCCACACCCTTTGCAAGAACTGAGGTCTATTTTTATTCCCTTAATAACCTGTTCTTTTATGTTCTGTCTTCAATTCATTCATTGACTGACCCTCGATACTTTCCTGGGACAGAGAATTTCAAAGAATTCAGTACCGTCAAGGAAGAAAGCATTCCTCAGTCCTAAATGACCTTGCCTTAATTCTGAGACTATGACCCTTGGTTCTAGATTCAGGCTGGAGAAATCTCCTCCCTTCATCCACCTTGTTTGGTTCTGTAAAAATATTGTCAGTTTATGTGAATTCACTTCTCATTCTTCTAAACTCTAGAAAATACAAGCATTCATGACAACTCCCTTCTATAATCTTTCCTCGGATTGGCAGATGAGATATGTATAGCATATTCCAAATATGGTCTGATTGGAGCTTGAAGTAGTAGATGTACACCTTTCCCATGTATTCAAATCTTGTTGAAATAAATGCCAACGTGCCATTTACCTGCAACTGGATCCTTGACTTCCTCATTGAAGACCACAGTCGGTACGGATCAGTAATAACCTCTCCACCTCTGTGACAATCAATGTTGGCTCACCTCAAGGATGCGTTCTGAGCCCACTGCTTTACTCTGTCCACACTCATGACAGTGGGCTAGGCACAACTCAAATGCCACCTACAAATTTGCCATAGTTGACGGCAGAATCACAAGCACCAATGAGGAACCGTAAAGGACTGAGATAGATCAGGTGGATGAGTGGTGTCACAACAACAACCTCAAAATCAGAATTTATTGTCATGAACATGTTACAAGATTTCTTGTTTTGTAGCAGCGTCACAGTACAAACAATTACCTTACAAAAACAAATGAATATAATGCATGAAAAGTCAAAGTAAGGCAATGTCTGTTGTTCATTGTTCATTCAGGAATCTGACTGCAGTGGGGAAGAAGCTGAGTGCTCATCTTCACACTCCTGTACATTTTTCCCAATGGTGGCAGAGTGAAGAAGACATGGCCTGGGATGTGATGGTTCTTGAAGATAGAGGCTTACTTAGCCTCTTGCAGATGTCTTCAATGGAGTGAAGACTGGTGCTGTTATATTGCAGACTGATATAACAACCCTCTGGAGTTTTTTCTTGTCCTGAGCATTAGCACTTCCACACCATGTGGTGAGGCAGTAAGCCAGAATGCTCTCCACAGTAAACATGTAGAGGTTTTCAAGAGTCTTTGGTGACATAATGAATCTTCTCAAACTACTAACTAAATATAGCCGCTGTCAAGCCTTCTTCATGATTACATCAACATAGAGGCTCCAGGGCAGATCCTTGGAATTGATCCTCTCCATTGCTGACCCCTCCATGAGGACTGGTTTATGTTCACCCCATTTTCTCTTGAGGTCCACAATCATCTCCTTGGTTTTGCTAACATTGTGTAAAAGGTTATCGTTTCTTACTTTTCTTCAGTCCCTGGGAAGATGTCTTCCTCCTCAACCCTGTCAGCGTTGTCTCCTTCCTCTTTCTCTGTAGAAATCGATGGTAGTTCCATCTATTTGCAGGTTTTAGATCTTTCCCTCAATGATCCAGAATTGCTGAGCCAAGAGAGATCAACCCACCTTGTGGGATGGAATGAACTTTGCACAGCGCACATGCGCAAAGTCCCTCCTGGTCTGGAGGAAGATGTCTTTGGGCTCTGGCGCCATCTTCCCCCATGCTTCTTATGAAGTAAATAAATTAGAAAGGGAGATAGAATGTTTAGAAAAAGATTTACAACAGAATTCAACAGAGACTAAAAAGATACAATTGATTAAGAAATTACAGTGTAATTAATTACAAACTTATACATTTGAAAAATTGTTACAAAGAACTAAACAAAGATATGATGAGTTAGGGGAAAGAGCCCATAAGGTTTTAGCTTGGCAATTAAAGATGGAGCAAGTTTCAAGAACAATAAATGCTATTAGAAAAGATTCAAAGATTACATATCAACCTCAAGAGATAAATAATGTGTTCAAGGAATTTTATGCAAAATTATATACAAATGAAGTGGTAAAATATAAAGTCAAAATTGATAATTTTTTTATCTGAATCACTGTGGTGAATGTCTGACAAGCTGCCTGTCTCCCCTCTGGCGAGCCTTGCTGTACTAACATTGGCTGAGCATTATCTCTACTGTTAAGGACACTCCCCTTGGGTATAACTGTATATGCATCTATTGTCTTTCATTATTGTACCATGAATTTCTGCTAATAAAAGCCATGATTATTGTTTGACCACATTGTCTTTGTCTACTTCATCAACTGGCACTTCAATTGCATTAGTAGAAATGGATGCAGCATTCAAGCCAGAGGGGCTGATAATCGACCAGTCTGCCCCGAGGGCCAGAGAAATTTTCAACCACTGGATTGTTTGTTTCGATTACTACATGGCTCGAAACAATGTGGTCGATGAGGTGATACAGTGGGGCCACCTGAACTCTCTGCTGGGTGAGATCCCTTTTGCCGTAACGCAAGGAGCTACCACTCTGGCCATAGCCCGGGAATGTCTGACTGCTAACTATGGAGCGCCACGGAATGTGGTGCTTGCTTGACATCAGTTGCTGACTAGACGCCAGAAACCTGGGGAAAGTGATGCTGCCTATGCACTGGCCTTCGACGCACTGGCAAACGAATGTGATGTTGGGGCAGTCAATGTGCTACAACACCGCAATGCCTTGAAGCTGGATGCTTTTGTCAACAGGATTGACTCCAGTTACATCCGACAGAGGCTGCTGGAGACGGAGCCTTTAACCTGCGACCGTGTAGTCACTCGAGCCAAAACATTGAGAAGTGCCATGCAGTCCAGTGAAATGCTAGAAACTGAAAAGGAAACATCCAGGAGTGCTAGAACCCCGAAGGAAAGAAAAGGGCAAACTCCTGAAAAAATGCTACTTCTGTGATAAGAGCTGGCACCCCAGACAGAAGTGCCTAACTTGATTTGCCATCTGCAGCTATTGTGGGAAACTCGGCCACTTTACTAAAGCGTGTAAGGCGAAAAGTACTCCCACTGATAAGAAGAATAAGAGAAGCACCAAGAAAATGCATCCTGGAGCTGCAGGAATGGAAGACAACTGTGAAAAGGGGAAATCTTCAGACGAGCAGGCTGAATCGACTTCAAGTGACGGCGAGGTGAGATCCTCTGTGATAGCTCAGTTGACTGTAAAGCTTGGGGGATGTTACGGACTGGAACGGTCGACTATGAAGGGGGAAGGTGAGTGATGAGACTCTTGATTGACTAATAGACTTGGGGAGTACTGACAGCTACATCCACGAGAAAGTTGCCAGAGCCTTAAATTTGCGGACATATCCAGCAAACCAAAAGATATCGATGGTTTGTAGTGAACTTACCAAAACAGTATGGGACAAGTGTAAAGTTACTTTGAATTTGCAGGGACATTGCCTTGCTGATGTGTGCCTCTTTATTATGCCAGAGCTCTGCGCCCCTGTGTTACTGGGGTTAGGTATTCAATTTCAGATGATCAGTGTAGTGTTAAATTTCGGCGGGCCACTACCCACACTTACCATCCCCTGTGCTCGTTACTGCCAACTGTCTGCATTAAAGATCAAAGTTCCTTCCCTTTTCAGTGACTTACCCTGAGTGTCAGCCAATTGCCACTAAGAGCTGTTCTTACAGCAAAGAGGATCGCGAGTTTATCAAAGTGGAGACCCAGAGACTGCTTAAAGAGGGAGTAATTGAAACTATTAAGAACCTGTGGTGGGCCCAAGTGGTAGTCGTGAAAAATCACACTAAGAGACGACTGGCTATTGACTACAGCCATACAAATAACAGTTACACTAACCTGGATGCCTACCCCCTGCCACGCATCAATGAAATGATTAATCAGATAGCGCAATACAAAGTGTACTCCATTATCGACCTCAAAGCAGCTTATCACCAAATCCCCATTAAGAAAAGAGAATGGCCCGATACGGCTTTTGAGGCTGATTGGGGGTTATACCAGTTTAAAAGGGTACCTTTTGGGGTCACTAATGGTGTGTCCGCGTTTCAAAGGGAAATGGATAAGATTGTTAGGATGTATGAATTACAGGGTACGTTTCCCTATCTGGATAATGTCACTATCTGTGGGAAAACACAGGCTGAGCACAACAACAACTTAAAGAAATTTTTAGCAACAGCTAAAGAACTCAACCTTACATTTAACGAGGGCAAATGTGTGTTCAACGCGACAGAGCTACCCATTCTGGGCTACATTGTCTGCAAGGGCAAAATCCACCCTGACCCGAAAAGAATGGCCCCCACTTAAGAAGTTACCAACCCCAGACTCAGCAAAAGCCCTTGAACGGTGTATGGGATTCTTTTTCTACTACTGCAAATGCGTTCCAGACTACGCCACGAAGGCATGCCCTCTGACACTAAATCTTTTCCTCTCTCTCCAATTGCCTTGAAGGCTTTCGTGAGAATTAAAGCTGATATTGCCAAAGCTGCACTCTCGTCCATTGACGAGGATGTCCCATTCCAAGTGGAAACTGATGCCTCAGATTGTGCCTTTGTAGGAACCCTTAATCAAAAGGGCAGACCTATGGCATTCTTCTCCCACACGTTATGCGGACCTGAACTTAAACATCCTGCCATTGAAAAAGAAGCCCAGGCTATTATTGAAGCTGTTCACTACTGGAGACACTTTCTAGCTGGCAGAAAATTAACTCTTGTCACTGATCAGAAATCAGTAGCCTACATGTTCAGTACTAAACACAAAAGTAAAATCAAGAATGATAAGATGGCACGCTGGCGAATAGAACTCTCAACTTATAATTATGAGATCCAGTACAGACCGGGCAGGTTAAATGATCCCTCTGACGCATTGTCACGATCTGCTGCTGGTGCTCAGCTGGAGGGGCTAAAAGAGATCCATAGCAGACTGTGCCACCCAGGAGTCACGAGGTTCTTCCACTACATAAAGGCTAACAACCTTCCTTACTCTCTGGAAGAAGTCAGGAAACTGACTAAAAGCTGTCCTATTTACACAGAATGCAAACTGCAATACTTCAAAGCTCCAGAGGCCACTCTCATCAAGGCAACCCAACCTTTTGAGAGGATTAGTTTAGATTTTAAAGGACCGTTACCTTCCAATAACAAAAATGTATGTTTCCCTACTGTAATTGATGAATATTCCAGGTTTCCCTTTGCAATACCCTGCCCTGACGTCTTGTGAGCGTCTGTCATTAAATGATTTGACAGAATTATCAGCATTTTTGGTTTTCCCTGCTATGGAAGGGGATTGCCACCAGCTGTACCACAAGCTATAACCTGCAGGGCAATGGGCTAATGCTACACTCTGGAAGACTGTTAATCTTGCTTTAAAAACACATGGTTACCCTGTTACCCAGTGGCAGGAGGTGCTGCCTGAGATGCTACATTCTATCCGGTCATTATTGTATACTGCAACAAATCAAACATCTCATGAACGTAAGTTTGCATTTCCAAGGAAATCAGGAACTGTGATGGACTGGCCAGCCTGTTTATCTGAGCCTGGAACCGTGCTGCTGAACAGCCACACTCAGGTGTGTGAAATAGACCCCCTAGTCCAACCAGTTCACCTACGGCATACCAACCCCAACTACACTCATGTTAAATTCCCAGACAGGAGTAATGACACTGTACCCCTAAGAGATCTGGCCTCACCTGGTTCACCCCTTCCTCACACCCCTATTCAGAATGTGCCTGAGAGGTTGGACTCACACCCCCCCCCCCCAGCCTGTGACCCCTAGTAAGCGTTCAGATGGCCATGCTGAGGCTCCACTGCCTCACGCCTACGATTCTGAAGCAGGTCCAGAAGCCAGTCCTTCCCACACTACAGACCGAGGAACTGTACCAGTTCCCAAGCTTGCAAAGGAGCCACCTGTTTTGAGAAGAAGCACCAGAATTCGTAAACAACCTGATAGACTGACATATTCCTAAAACATCTAATTATATTTCGATTGCTTGCAAGATACTGGCATAATTTGGCTGTCAGAGTATTCTCAATGCCAAACATGGTATCCAAGTATCGCTTGCTTCAGTCTTTCCTAGCAGTGTTCTTTTGATTTTAACCCTTCTTCTGCTGGGGGAGACGGTGGTGAATATCTGCCAAGCTGCCTGTCTCCCCTCTGGCAAGCCTTGCTGTACTAATATTGGCTGTGCATTATCTCTACTGTTAAGGACACTCCCCTTGGGTATAACTATGTATACACCTATTGTTTTTCATTATTGTTCCATGAGTTTCAGCTAATAAAAGCCATGATTATTGTTTGACCACATTGTCTTTGTCTACTTCATCAACTGGCACTTCAATCAGTTACCTTCTTTAAGTAATCGGGAAAGTAAGGAATTGGAAACGTCTTTTACTTATAAAGAAATTGTAGAAGCACTTAAATCAATGCCTAATGGTAAATCTCCAGGTGAAGATGGGTTTATGTCTGAAGTTTGTAGGAAATTTCAAGATTTATTGAGATCTTTATTAATTGAAGTGCTTAAACAAGCCATTGAAGTTCATTCTTTAGCAGAATTTTTTTTCTCAGGCAGTTATTGCAGTTATTCTTGAGAAAGAGAGACCCTTTGAAAACAGGTCTTATAGACCCATCTCTTTGTTAAATGTTGATTATAATATTGTAATGAAGGTTTTAGCTAATAGATTGGCAAAATATTTACCATCTTTGATTTATGTAGATCAAGCTGGATTCATTAAAATCCATTATTCTGCAGATAATATTGCAAAATTGATTTATATTTCTCTGGAGAACTCCAACTTACCAATGGTCTTATCATTAGATGCTGAAAAAGCATTTGATAAAGTAGAATGGAGTTTTTTATTTAAATTATTGGAAAAAAAAATTAAGTTTTGACCAATATTTATTAGTTGGTTTAAGGTTTTATATAAAAATCTTACTGTTAGAGTTGTAACAAATAGACAGATATCATCATCATTTATATTAGATAGATCTACTAGACAAGGTTGTTCTTTGTCACTGGCACTACATGCACTAGCTATTGAACCTTTGGCTCAATTGATAAGACAAAATAGTATTATTAAAGGTATTAAAGTAAAATCTGAGGAGTTTAAAATTATCTTGTTTGTGGATGATGTTTTGATTTATTTAACAGAACCTCAGGAATCCTTAAAATGTTTATTTGACAGGTTGGAGCAGTATGAGAAGTATCTGGTTATAAAATTAATTGGGGAAAAGAGTGAAATTATGCCATTGATTGATGCCGATTATATTTCTTGGAAGAATATTGTTCAATTTAAGTGGTCAGATAAAAATTAAATATTTAGGTATTAAAATAGATAAAAAAATTTGATCATTTGTATGAATTAAATTATTTTCCTTTATTTAAAACATTTAAATGATTTGTATCAATGGAAAGATTTGCTGATAACATTTATAGATAGAGTTAATTGTATTACATGAATATTTTTCCCTGATTACAATACCTTTTTCAATCTATTCCTTGTAAAGTTCCTCCAAAATTTTTTAAAGATTTGAATTTTAAAGTCAGTAAGTTTTTATGGAAAGATAAAATGGCAAGAGTGTCTTTACAAAAATTAACTTGGAAATATGAATTAGGAGGTTTACAACTTTTGAATTTTCAAAACTACTACAAAGCAGCATAATTAATGTTTATTAATAGAAGTTTGATTTTGCAAATCTATTGATATGGGCAGATATTGAATTAAATGAAATTAATAAATGGAACTCTAAGTTATATTGCATTATTATAATTCACCTATTTTGATGCATTTAATGGAAGTATAGAATAAGATAAATGAGGAAATAGGTATACAAGGGAAAATTTCAAGTAAGAAACCATTATATCAGAATAAATATTTTCCTTTTATGTCTAATAATTAGCTTTTTGAAAATATGGGATCTGAAAGGAATTAAAACTGTACAGGACTGTTATGAGGCTGGTTATTTTATTTCTTTCCAGAGAATGAAAAAAAATATGAAATACCATCAAATAGATTTTTTTGTTATTATCAAGTTAGGGCCTTGTAATTGGATAATTTTGGGGATACTTTAAGTTTACCAAGGCAGACCAAATTTGAAATTTTACTTACAGAAGGTGGGAAGAAAAGGTTTATATCTGAAATGTATACATTATTACAGAATAAAATGCCAAAGTTAGATTTACAAAAATCTAGATTAAAATGGGAAAAAAGACCTAGGGATATCAATTTCTCAAGAAGATTGGAGAAACTTGTGTAAAGATAGTATGACTAAAATTGTCAATGTGAGATATAGATTAGTTTATTTTATATATATATATATTTGACTCCTGAAAAGTTAAAGAGATACAACTTAATTTCTTCAGATTTATGCTTTTGATTTCAGAAAGAAATAGGTTCCTTTTTACAAAGGAGTTAAGGGTTATGGGGATAAGGCTGGAAAGGGGTACTGATGGTAGTGATCAGCCATGATCTGTAAAATGGCGGTGCTGGCTCGACGGGCCAAAGGGCCTACTCCAGCTCCTATTGTCTATTGTCTATTGTGACAAGGTAAAACCTTTTTGGACATGGCTTAAAGAATTTTTAAAGTTAAATTTTCAATATTTTTGATAGGTAATATTAAAAAGATATGTTTGGAATTAAGATTAACTAGATTAGAAATTGCATTTTTGAGATTAGCATTAGCAGTAACAAGAAAATGAATTACTATTATTTGGAAAAATGAAACTGATTTGAATTTACATAGGTGGCATATGGAATTAAGATCTTGTATACTAGTGTAAAAAATAACGTATAATTTACATGATAATTATCTTTTTTTATTGGAAAGCTTGAATTCTTCAACCATGTTGTGGTGTTATTGGTCCAATCCATGGTAATTAATTATGTTATTGTAGTTTATATCTTTTTTTCTTTCTTTCTTCTTTTTCTCCTTTTATCCTCTTTTTTGGGTGGTAGGTTAGAAGGTTAGGTGAGGTTTAGGGAAGGGAATATGGGGAGATGGTGTAGAGGGGGAGGTTTGTAATGATAGTAGGGTGGATTAAGGGGGTTTTGTGGTTATATACCATGTATTCATTATTGATAATATGTATTATTTGCTTTTTTTAAAAAATGTATGAACCATGGTTTTAAAATTTTGAATAAAATATTAAAAAAAACCAATGAGTGCAAAGATGTTGTGACACCATTCAACTAGATGATTTATCTCCCTGTTTGTTTCCTCACTGGTGAATGAGAGTCTGCTGACAACAATAGTGTCATCAGCAAATTTGGAGATAGCATTTGAATTGTGCCTAGCCACACAGTCATGGTTGTAGAGTGAGTAGAGCAGTGGGCTCACCTTGCACTCAATGTTAGCAAAACTAAGGAACTGGTTGTAGACTTCAGGAAGGGAAAACCAGAAGAACTCAAAGTAGTCTTCATCGAGGGGTCAACAGTGGAGAGGGTAAAAAACTTCAAATTCCTAGGTGTCAACACCTCTGAACATCTATCCTGTGGTCTTCATATTGATGCAATCATGAAGGCTTGCTAGCAGCTAGACTTCATTAGGAGTTTGAGAAAATTTGGTAAGTCATCAAAAACTCTTGCAAAGTTCTCCAGGTTTACTGTGGAGAGCATTCTGACTGGTTGCATTGCTGTCTGCTCGGGAGGTGCCAGTACACAGGACAAGAACAGGGTTGTGAACTCAGCCATCACCAACATGGGCATTAGTCTTCACTCCATTAAAGATGTCTACAAGAGGTGGTATCTCAAGAAAGCAGTCTCTATCATCAAGGATACTCACTACTCAGGCCATGACCTCATGGCTACCATCAGGAAGGAGGTTCAGGAGCCTGAAGGTGAGCACCAATGTTACAAAATCAGCTTCTTCCCCTCCGCCATCAGATTTCTGGATGGACAACGAACCACAGACATCACCTCACTTTTTCTCTTCTTTTGGTCTAATTTATTTATTGTTTTTAAAATAGTGTATTTACAGAAATGTAATTTATCACAATTTTTCATACCTGAAACACACTGTAATGTTGCCAAAAAAATGTAACACGTCTTGGTAATAAATTTTGCTTCTGACTTTTCTCATTGTTTTCTGAACGAACGTTTAACGATTTGTGTAAAAGGTTACCTAAATTCCTCTCAATCTTTTTTTTAAATAGTTTACTTAACTTTTTTTGACTATAAAATTAAAAATTGCAAGTACAAATGCAAATCCAGTATTTACTCCATGATGATTATGCCCCAACCCCCACCCACCCAAGTAAAAACCCTAAAGAAGAAAGTAGATGCAAAAAAAAAAGGAAGAAAAGGAGAAAAAGTTAAAGAAAAATAGGAGGAGGAAAAGAAAGCAGAAAGGATTGCTGAAAAAGTGCCACACACTCCACGGATCATAAACTGATGTTCTATTTAATTTTCTTTGGAGAAGATCTACACAGGTCTCAAGGGTGAGGCAGAACACAATTAAAGATTTACATCTGAAATTAGTAAAATATGGATGCCAAACTTGTAAAAATATGTCGTACTTATTTCTTAAGTTCGAGGTAATTTTCTCACAGGGAATACAACTATGTATTTCCGCAATCCTTCGTGTCATATCTAGATGTAAATCAGACTTCCATGCAACTGTTATGCATTTTCTAACCACTGCCAATGCATTTTTAACAAATTCTCTTTGATATTTAGATAGGTTCAATTTAGATTTTATCCCTATCACAAGGACCTCTCAATATGTCACTTTTGCCGAAATGTATACCACTTTTCTCCAGCTTTTTTTTACTAAAATGGATGTAGTGCAATCAATGACCAACCACAGACACTAAGTCAGGGCCAAAGGCTTTATTGATCTAAAGATCCAAGCATGCTTCAGCATGCCGCTGGCTCAAATCCAAGGGCAGGTATGAGGGAGGAGACTAGGGCTCTTAACCTTTATTAGGGGTCTTAGGGGGAGGGGCCAGCCTGCCCAGCCCAGTGGGGAATGTGCCTGCAATACCATGTTCCACCACAATGGATGACCTCTTCATATTTCACTTGCTAAATTATAAGAAAATTTACGATTCTCATCCAAATAAATGAAATTAGTTGTGAGTAACTGGGGTCAACATATACTTTTCTATGGCATTCCACTGGTCATAAGCCTCCAACCTAAAAATTACTGATTTATTTCTACTCTCTCAACACAACTATGCACATTAATTTTACTTAATTATCTCTTGTGTGACACATTTCAGAGGTCTCTGAGTGTACAAATATGTCACGTTATCTGGTTCATCTTTAACCATGTTTTTTTTTTACTACCTCCTTCCTTAAGGAGTGGGGTTACATTTCCTATGTTCCAAGTTGTGGGAACTATGCTAATATCTGTGACATTTTAGAAAATATCTTCCAGGTCTATCCACTATCTCCACAGTCACATCTTTCAAACCTCTGGCATGCAAGCAATATTATTTGTGGATTTATTGCCTTGCAGTCCCATTAATTTCTCCAAGACTAGTTTTTTTTTTGCTAATGTTAATTCATTTGAGATTCTCATTCCCTTCAGATCTCTAGGCCTCCACTATTTCTGGGAGTACATGACTTCACATACAAACCTGAGATTTCTTATTCTTATGGACCAGGTAGAATTTCTACTTAACAGTTAGTGTAAACTATACTCAAGAAAAAGATACGTATACAAAAGGCAATCTGTGGCAGCCTGCCACCGCAGAGATCGAAGCGGAACATCGCGCAGTGCCAGTGGGAGTAAAGAGCAGCATTACACACTATTCTTTGGCTTGGCTTCACGGACGAAGATTTATGGAGGGGTATGTCCACGTCTGCTGCAGGCTCGTTGGTGACTGACAAGTCCGATGTGGGACAGGCAGGCACGGTTGCAGCGGTTGCAAGGGAAAATTGGTTGGTTGGGGTTGGGTGTTGGGTTTTTCCTCCTTTGTCTTTTGTCAGTGAGGTGGGCTCTGCGGTCTTCTTCAAAGGAGGTTGCTGCCCGCCAAACTGTGAGGCGCCAAGATGCACGGTTGGAGGCGATATCAGCCCACTGGCAGTGGTCAATGTGGCAGGCACCAAGAGATTTCTTTGAACAGTCCTTGTACCTCTTCTTTGGTGCACCTCTGTCTCAGTGGCCAGTGGAGAGCTCGCCATAGAACACGATCTTGGGAAGGCGATGGTCCTCCATTCTGGAGACATGACCCACCCAGCGCAGTTGGGTCTTCAGCAGCATGGATTCGATGCTTGCGGACTCTGCCAGCTCGAGTACTTCGATGTTGGTGATGAAGTCGCTCCAATGAATGTTGAGGATGGAGCGGAGACAGCGTTGATGGAAGCGTTCTAGGAGCCGTAGGTGATGCCGGTAGAGGACCTATGATTCGGAGCCGAACAGGAGCGTGGGTATGACAACGACTCTGCACACGCTGACCTTTGTGTGTTTCTTCAGGTGATTGTTTTTCCAGACTCTTTTGTGTAGTCTTCCAAAGGCACTATTTGCCTTGGTGAGTCTGTTGTCTATATCTGTAGTAACGTTGCTCTAACCACTATGTTAACCATGTTATCCTTAGAAACTTTTACAGTCTCTTTTGCATGTTTCTTGCTCTTGTATTCCTCTTTCCCTTTCCTTGTAAGTGATTTGGTGCTCCTTTGCTGAATGCCTCAGGCTTACTCTTTTTGGTGGCATTATTTGTCTTTTCCTTTGGTTTAATATTTTTAATAGCTCATCATCCATAACTGGATATCATCTCCAGTATTTGTTTGAACAGAGACATATGTCTGGTAGACTTCTTTACAAGTTAAACATTGTTTACTGTCCTGCCTTTTAATTTACTAATCCAGTGTACCAAAGAAACCAATCCAATGTGATTTGCTTCATTCAAATTTAAGGTTTCAAATTAAAATACCTTTTCTTTATACAAATCTTTATATTATTATGATTATTGTTTCTTAAAAGTCTTTTTAGTACCAGATTCTCAATTAACCTTTTTATTTCGTAGAATAAAATGATCCCTTCCCTCAATGCTTCTCCATTCAGATCATGAAAACACCTCATCATCTCAGTGAACTGATCCTCCACTCTTACTTGCGATTGTTCACTCTGTGCAAATTAAATTCCCTTATGATTATTATATATCCTTTTTTACACGTGCCTCTCATTTGCCTCTCATCAGCACTACTCTCGAGAGGCCATTACACCACTTTACTGCCCATTGCTGTTTCCTTCCTTCACAAAAATTGATTCTCTTTGCTTTTATGAGCTATTTTGGTGGCTATGGATTGGTCTAGGTCACTGGCCAGGAATGGGAAGGGGCGCCTGCTGTTGTATTGTGACGGGGGGAAACTTCTGAATGCAGGATGAAGGTGGGGAAATTTTGAGATCTGCCAGTGGATGTTCCCCCTAACTGGACAATTCTGGAGTGGAAAAACACAAAGACTGAAAATGCTGGAATTTTAAGCAAACAATGAGAAGCTGGAGGAGCTCAGTGGGTCAGACAGCATCCATGGTTAGAAATGGTCAATGTGTTGGTTATTAAGATCAAAGTAAAAGGGCAGTGATTTGTGTTTATAAAGTGAGAAAGAGGCTGGGGGAGGGACCAAGAGGGTATTGGCCACCTTGTACATTTTAATTGATTAGATCTCTTCTTGCTTTATATGAAAAATTATTCATATATTTGAACCTGATCAGCAGAAGAAATAAAACTTTAATGGCACAAATTTGCCTGAATTTTTTTTTAAAGTAAAACTCAACAAATTGTTGTGGTGCACAGGGAATGTATGACTCAATAATAGAGTTTAATTGGAAAAAATATGACAGAAAATGTATAGCTTAAAATAAATGAGTTGCAGAAAAGGGATTTGTACAAGACTTTAACCAATTTAGATATAAACTAATACGCAAATAACACAGATAAAATATTCCACTCTTTTAATGTGAAATTATTTTATTTAAAAGAAAATGTAAAATCAATTATTAAAAAAGTTTTTGTTGAGAATGTATTTGGATCCTAACAGATCTCTGAGGAGATCTTATTAGATTGAAAACCATTAGGAATACTGCTGACTGCAAGGGAGTTTTAACTAATCTTTAGCTCAGATTGCAAGAGCCATCTAATATCAACAATTGTAATAACATAATGCCAAGCAATTATTCAGCTTGAATTTTTTTTTCAGTTGAAAATGAGAAATAATGAATTAGATAGAATTTAGAGCATAAAACCAGTCTGTCCGGCAACAGTACCGCATGACTTTCTCTATTTTGGCCTTTTCCATTATATTTAATTCAATTTTTTTTTCAATATTTAATTTTTTTCTTGTTTTAGTTTTAAATTGTTTTTATTATTTAGACATACTGCTTGGTAACAGGCCCTTCAGAGCATGAGCCCATGCCACCCAACTAACCTACAACTCCCCTATAATTTGAATGGTGGGAGAAAACCAGAGCACCTAAAGGAAACTTATCAGACACACGAAGAACGGAGAAACTCTTTGCAGAAAGCACTAGATTCGAACCTGGGTTGCTGGCACTATAAATGCATTGCACTAACTGCTACACTAACCATGCCAACCCTTCTCTTCTCCTTGACTTAACTATCTGCTTTATCGTAATGATTTGAATGATGGAGTGGTAAATTGAGTGAGTAAATATGTGGACGATACAAAAATTAGGGGAGTTATACATAGTGAGGAGGGTTTTCGGGGACTGCAGAAGGATTTGGTCTGCTTGGAAGAGTGTGATGAAAGGTGGCAGATGGAGTTTAATGTCAATAAGTGTGAAATACTTCATTTTGGGAAGAATAATCAAAACAGGACATATGCAGTGAAGGGAGGGTGTTGATTAATGCAGAGGAACAGAGAGGTCTTGGGATTATGGTTCATTGTTCTTTGAAAGCGGATTCTCATGTAGATAGGGTGGTGAAGAAGGCGTTTGGTATGCTGGCCTTTATAAATCATAGCATAGAATATAGGAGCTGGGAAGTGATGTTGAGACTGTTCAAAGCATTGGTGAGGCCAAGTTTGGAATATTGTGTGCAGTTCTGGACTCCAAATTATAGGAGGGATATCAATAAGGTAGAGAGGGTGCAGAGAAGATTTACTAAAATGTTGCCTGGATTGCAGTATCTAAAATACGGAGAAAAATTGAGTTGACTGGGTCTTTATTCATTGGAACGTAGAAGTTTGAGTGGGGATCTGATAGAGGTATATAAAATTATGAGGTGAATATATAGAGTAGATGTGAATAGGCTCTTCCCCTTGAGGGTAGGATAGATTGGAAAGAAGGGTCATAAGGGTTAGGGGGCAAAACTTTAGAAGTAACTAAGAGGAAGCTTCTTCACTCAGAGTGGAGGCTGAGTGGAATGACCTTCTGGAAGAGGTGGCTGCAGCAGGGTCAATTTTGTAATTTAAGAGGAGGTTGGATCAGTATATGGATGTGATGGGGTTGGAGGGTTATTGGCAGGGTAGGTGGTACTAGTGAGGTTCACTTAAATCAGTGCAGACTAGAAGGGCCATATTGCTTGTTTCCGTACTGTAATTGTTATATGGTTTTATATATATAGTCAATGTTTGTGGTGGATGTACTTCTCAAAATTCAACGTGGGTATGTATGTGCTATTCCAAGTACGATGACCAAAGTGCACACAGAACTTGGTTATGTTTTGCTTGGTTAGATTTGTAGTTGAAATTGCTTAATATTTTTCTGCTTATGAGTATTGTGGATTCCTAACATGGAATTAGGCTTTCATTGTGTTACTGATATCCTAATTAAAGGAATACTTGGCTATTTCTCACTTCCACATTGCTTTGGAAACTGCCTGAGGGGCTTAAATCCTGCTTCAGTGACTTGTGGGTGATGACCTATCATTTTTCCAATTATTACTTCTTTGGCATGATTGGATGATATAGGATAGATTTTAGAGGGTGGAAAAAGCTGCGTTGGGATATTCAAATTGGTCTTGGAGTATGTGCAACAGAGATTTACCTGGATGACATCTTGATTCCAAGGATTAAACTATGAAGTGAGATTATATGAACTCTATTTATATTCCTATGAATTTAGAAGGTTAAAGGGCAAAATTATAACTACCAAGATGCCAAACAAATTATTAGATCCTCTCTGTGTTCTATTTCTATCAGGTGAATTCATCTAAAGAAATAGAAGCCAGGTCAATTTGGAGTTCACGTCAGTACACAAGTGTGTAGTGGAAGTTTTCACATCAGTAATCAACACATTTGTTCTAACCAAACATATCAAGGGATGTTTTCCAGAGAAAATTCAAGGCAAAAGTTGCAATTTAGTTTTCATACAAGATAAAAACAAAATAGTTGATTACTGAGGGATTCAACCTCAATGATCTGACACAAAGGTTTATGGACAACATCAGCAAACAAAGTAAACTTCCCACAGAAATATAGGACATTATTACAACGTACTTTTGAATCTACCTAAAGCAAGACCCCATCAGCAGCCTGTGATAGGTACAGATTCTATCACCAATGTGTATATGTAGATATGTACAGATTGTAGTGTAGGATGACTGTGATTGGCTGAGAGTGTAGCCACACCTACTGGCAGGCCTTAAAGGATTGCTCCTAGCCAGACCAGGTCATTCTGGACTGGTCGACCTACTTGTGATATGCTCCAGTCTTTTAGTTAATAATAGCCTTGGTTTGGATCAATAAGTCTTTGGTTCTTTCGACGTGCACTACACAGCCACATCTACTCTGCCACACACATTTTCTGCCTTCCACAGGGACCATTCACTCCACAAATCTCTTGCTTTTATTTTGAATATTTTATTTGTAGTTTTCAAAATTGAATTCAACAGTTTACACACGGCATTAACAGTTTTTACAAATCTATGGGAATTTTCTGTCAAGTTCAAACCTAACACTCCTTCCCTTTTCTCCCTCCCCCCAGCCCATTCCTTCGACCTCCAACACTTAACACTTAGACAACCAAAGAAAAAACATTTAAGACATTAAAACGTGCAAAATACAGGAATTAATATATTGTGGGTCTAGCCTGGCCCAGCAGCCAGAGATTGGGCTGATTTTCCTTTGTTTTCCAGACTTTTCCTGGCTGGACTGAGGCAGACCCCTGTTTTCCCCTCCCCCCCACCCTCCAGAGATAGGGGAGGAATCTGGGCGAACCGGGCCCCGAGGCAAAGTTATCTCTTTCACAACCATGCGCCTCCTATATGGCTCAGGTACGGTTGCCAAATTTTTTCAAAGGTGCCGTACCTTCTCCTCAGGTTATAGGTAACTTTCTCCAGGGGAACACATCTCCTTGGTCCATTGTGCAATACTCAGGCAAGAGTCGGATTTCCAGGTAACCGCTATGCACTTCCTGGCCACTGCCAATGTGATCATAACAGATTGAATTTGGAATTTGGACAGCTTCTTTGTAAGTCTTATTTCCATCATGTTACCCAACAGGAACAACTCAGGATCCTGGGGGAATTCCTTACTTACGATTTTTGTCAGGCAGCCTGGGACCACAACCTCTTCCAGAATGGAGTCCTTCTGCTGGGCAGGCTGTTCTTTTGAAGTGGTGGTTTCTTCTTTGAAATTTTCTTTCCTTTAATTTTCTCTCTCTTTCGGGAGCTCTGGGATCATGCCTTCTACCCTCTCCACATCACATGCCCTCCCATGACTCTCTTGTCTGTTCATCCCACCCTACCCATCTCTCCAACATCACAAAACTTCTCCCACAGGTGCATAACGTTCAACACGTGAACTTGCACTTTCTCCCTCACCACCATCCAGGGACCTGAATAGCCTTTCAAGGTGAGATAGAGATTCATATGCACCTTTCTAACCTCATACACTGCATTTGGTCTTCAAATAGGTAACTACAAGCACAATCTTGCCAATCATTTCAGAGAGTACCTGCATTCAATCTGCAATGGCCATCCCAAGCTCCCAATTCATCTTTTACTTATCTATCCTTGGTCTTCTCCACTGGCAGAATGATGCCTAATGCAAAGTTGAGGAATAAAATCTCATATTCCACCTGGATGGAATATGAACATTGAATTTTCCATTTTCAGGAAACTCTCTCCCCTTTCCATTTCTGATCTACTTCTGGTCCTTCATCTTTTATGTCCCCTTTCCTACCACTCCCCCAGTCTTCCTTTTTCATCTCCTCTTCCTTCTGCTTCCATCTACCTTGACCCTCAAATTTAGCCCACTGGATCCCTTTCCTCTTGTTAGTCTGGTCCTATCTCCAGATGGTTTCCATTGCCACCATGATCACCTTCTTTACTACCTAGATTCTAGCAATGGTCACTGGTAATCTTTGTCCCAATTGTCACCCACCACCACTTGTCTGAACCTTCACCTTCTTTAGCATATCTTGCTGCACCTCTTTTTTTTCCATAATCTCTCCCTCTCCCTCTTCCTGGGCCCCATACCATCATCTGCCTCTTGTCTCCCAACCCCACCTTTCATTCACTCCATTGGTCCATCATTTTTCAGCCCTCCTGGTTTACCAATCCCTCACAGGCCCTTGTATCCACCCTCTCATCCTCGTTCTCTATATTGCCTCCACAATAGCTTTTTTGACCCAAAATATCAACTATTCCCCCCTCCCCCCCACTGATGCTGCTTGACTCATTGAGTTCCTCCATCAGTTTGTATTTTTGCTTCACAAGCTATTATAGAACATAGAATACTACAGCACAGTACAGGCCCTTCAACCCTCAATGTTATGCCAACCCATATATTCCTTACAAAATAAAACATACTAAACCCTTCCTGTCTCGTAACCCTCTCTTTTTCTTTTATCCCAAGTGCCTGTCTTCATTTCCCTATACTCTCCTGCTTTTTCCTTCCCACTCACACCCAATCTAATCTATATTCTTTTCCAGATTCTTTGTTCCCTCTTTGCAATTTGATAACCTACCTACTGGGTACTATCAGTAAATTTAGCTGAATTGTACTTGGTTCCTTCATCCATTAATATAAATTATAAATACTTGAGCACCCAGCATTAATCCCTTGACACCCAAGGAGTCGGATTGCCCATCTGATAATGGCCCATTTCATTATCTTGACTCTGCAAAATAAAGCCAATCACTGTCCTATTTTCTGTAACTTGAGGTACTACATTTTATTACTTGAAACATGCTGAGTTTTTTTTCTCTGAATGACGGCAATTGGTATTCTGAGCAGTAGTAAGTCTGAGAAACTATCTTTCTGCATTGGTTATTTCACCGTTCGCAGGAAGTTTGTGGTCATTAGAATGTTGGTAAGATTGAGGAAATCTTGCACTATCGTGAAGCCAAAATTTCCATTGCAGAAAATTGATAATTGCTGTCTCTTTTAAGACGTTAAGTAAAGCGATGTTCTAAAACTACCATGCTTTGATTCGTCAATTTTCATGCTTCACATTGCATTTAGTTTGCAAACTATCTGATATGCTTTTTGAAATAAAATCTGAAAATATTCCAGTCATTTGATTATCTGCAATTATTTTAATACATATTTGATGTTAAATATAAAATAAAATATAAAATCTAATACTATATTACTAAATACTGATTAAACTGCTTAAGTTAACCACAGGGATATTGTAGAATTTTGATGAGTACTGGTCATTTTGAATTAGTATATTTCTTTTATAAATAGCTGACTTATTGTATTCACAATTCATTAAAACACAATTGTAGTTGATTTTAGGGACATGTCATTCCCTCTCTAAATCTTTCAATCTGTCTTCTTCTATAAGAAGCTTTTTAAAATTGGTTAAAAGGGTTGTTTCATTTGATTATCTAATCCATTATCACCTTACTATGCCTGGTGTCAAATTTTGTTTGAAAATATCCATATGAAGTTCCTTGAAATATTTAACTAAAGACTTAACATAGTCATTTCTTTGATTTCTATCACAAATTCTGATATTCCAATATAGATATTGCTTGCAGTTTACAGAAAGAAAGATTTGGATTTGTGCTACAGGCAGTTCCAGGTTTTAAAAAAAATAGTTTTGTTACCTAGGTCTGACTTTAATTCGGATTTGTATTTAAATCGGAACAGGTACATATGATCCTTATTTAGCATCAATTAGTCAACATCGTATGTATTTTACCTTTATATGCAGATAAAACACTTCCCAATACACTAAAACACTTCCCAATACACTAAAACATCTCAAACTTAATAAGGTAGTACATAACAATAAAAGTAACATACAGTCATAAGATCATGATTAAAGGTTAACACGCACAGGGGAAGATGTTGAAGAGATAGCTACACTCTTGCAATGCTGGATGATGACAGCACCCCCAACCCCAAGGCCCTTCCGCATCTTTGCTCCTTTCAATCCACGCCCGGCTCCTTTGCTCGCTCCCTCCTCCTTCCCTCTCATTCGCACCTTCCTCCCTCTATCTCTTTTGCTCGCTCCCCTTCCCTCCCTCTCGCTCGTCCCTCTGACCCTCTCGCTCGTTCTCTCACTCCTCCTCCCTCTCGCTCACCCCTCCCTCCCTTCCTCTCACTCACCAACCCCTCCCTCCTTCTCACTCGCTCCCCCTCCCCACTTGCTCACTCCCTCTCCCCTCGCTCGCTTCCTCCCTCCCCTTCACCTGTTCCCTTCCCCTCGCTCACTCCCTCCCTCCCGCCTCCCTCTTGCTTGCTCCCTCCCGCTCACTTCCCCCTCCCTCCCACCTGCTGGGTGATGGCAGCATCACGTGAGAGTACTATACAGCATAACCATGCTCAGACCGGAAGTTCACGGCATTCTACTTCTGCTCAGATTCTTGGTATGCAAGTATCAGTTCTTCATAAATTGGGAATTTTCAAACTGGCAACTGCCTGTAGTATGTTCCTTCAGCAGATTTGAAACATGGTATTATGACTATCTTCCTTTATAATCACTTGGAGAGACTTGAATGTCGTTGTTCATGACTTGTTCAAGAAAAAGTCTGTACTAAAGTTGAATTGAGTTTTTCCAAGGTTTATTAGCTACATTATTACAACTTGTTATACAGGGTACTAAAACTATGATAAAACTATTAAATGATGCTTAAAATGATGAAAACAGTCAATAAAAGTTTTTGGACTAATTCAAACCCATCTATCTTCGCAGAACAAAGAAAACCAAACTAAAAGTTATTTCAAAGTATGTAGAAAGTTAGCCATTATCCTTGAAGCTGGCTGTTACTAGGAGACACTCAAAGAATGTGTAAACAATATCTACTAGCTGCTTGCAGAATATGCTTGAAAGCCCTTACAATACCAATCCCTAATTATTATATCTAAAAAATTAATTACCATTACAAAGAAATAAAAATCAAACATAGTAGTGTAGCGGGGTCACTACAGTTATAGCTTGAGGGATAATGGGTTATAGCTTCAGGTTGAAAGAAGACATGGACCAAGGGAGTGTAATCGACATTGGCTTCATTGGGCTGTGGCTCTGCCTTTTATCGGCACCTGGCTGTGTCACCACTGGGGTGTGGCTTCAGTGAGGCCAGCTGCTGATTGGCTGTCCCTGATATGTGAGCCCAGATTGGACCCCCCTGTGATTCTCTGGCAGTGATTGTCAATTTGACCGCTATTCTAGCGGCCTATGGAAGCAGGCGTCTCATCCCGTGTGCTGTCTACCCGGCCATCATGTTTGATAGCTGTCTGCTATGTCAGCCCACGGAGCGGGCCGCGGGCTGCTACATGACCTTCAAACCACCCCCCCCCCGAACCGGTGATTGGGACACTGTCTTTTGGCAGCTCATCCCTGTCCCTGTGAGTAACTGACTGGTTATTGTTCAAGTGGGCTGGTTTCAGCTGGTCGACGGTGAAGGTCTCCTCCCTGCTGCCAATGTCCAACATGCTGGTGGAGCCATTGTGCCTGATGATGCATTATGGCCATTCATAAGGCCGTTGAAGAAGTGGCTGGTGGCCCAATGTCAGACAAATATGTAGTGACAATCTGCAAAGTTCTTTAGGACAAAGGATCTGGCTTGCCTGTGAGCTCTAGGCTTAACTGGGGCTAGCGAGCCCAGGCCCTCATGCAGTCAAGACAATGTGGCCGCTGGTAACTCCACCAAGTCCTCGAAAGCCACCATGAATTTGCCTAGGATGACTAGGGGCATGCCATAGACCAACTCGGAAGAGGATTCCTTGAGATCCTCTTTTGGGGTGGTGTGGATGCCTAGCAGGACACAAGGGAGTTTATCGGCTCAGTTCGGTCCAGTGAGTCGGGCCATCAGAGCTGTCTTCAGGTGCTTGTGGAACCTTTCCACCAGCCTGTTGGCCTGTGGGTAGTATGCTCTGGTATAGTGGAGTTGAGTCCCCAGGCCATTTGCTAAGGCGGTCCATAGGCTGGAGTGAATTGCCCCCCCCCATCAGATGTTAAGTGTTTGGGGACCCCAAAACGTGACACCTAGGTGAACAGTAATGCCTGTGCACATGTTTCTGTAGAGATTTCAGGTGTTGGCACTGCCTCTGGCCATCTATTCATCCAGTTGACCATGGTCAATAGATAAGGTGCCCCATAATGTCTATGTGCATGTGGCTGAAACAGCAGTGTGCTGGTTTGAAAAGCAGCGGAGGGGCTTTTATGTGGGTCTGGACCTTGGATGCTTAGCCCTGAGTACATGTTTTGGCCTCTTTATGGAGGCCATATCAGACATACCTGTTGGCCACCATTTTAACTGTAGTCCTGATAGTGGGGTGAGCCATATTATGGACCGAATTGGAAACGCGCCTCCTCCATGCGACTGGAATGATAGGGCATGGTTTACCAATTGAGGTGTCGCAGATCAGCGTGCGGTTACCTGGAGTAATCTGGATGTCCTCTAGTTGCAGGCTGGTATGTCAGGGTCTGACTGCTGCACATCTGCTAGGGCTGCATAGTCGAATCCCAAAGTGGGATTGTGCACTGCTAGGAGAGTCGGATAGGATAGGACATCGGCTACCACATTGGACTTGCAGCGATATGTTCAATGTCTGTCGATTATTCAGATATATAGGGCAGGAGCCACTGTTGCCTGGGTAACCACAGTCTGACACCTTACTGAAAGCAAAGGTAAGTGGTTTGTATAAATTTTGAACTTCCTGCCCTCCAGGAAGTAACGGAAATGCCGAATTGCCAGGTATAATGCTAACAGCTCCCTATCAAAGGCACTGTGCTTGAGCTCTGGTGGCCTGAGATATTTACTTAAAAATGCCAGTGGCTGTCATTGTCTGTTAACCAGTTGCTCAAGTACATCCCCAATCGCTGTGCTGGAGGTGTCTACCGTGAGGGTGGTCGGGGCATCTCTCCTGGGATGCACAAGGAAGGTGGTTTGGCTAGGGCATCTTTGGTTGCTTGGAAAGCCTCGGACACCTCCTGTGTCCATTGAATGTCTTTACTGGGCCCTGTCATGAGGGGAAATAGCTGCAGGTATGAAGTGATGACAAAAATTGACCATACCTGCGAATTCTTGCAGTCCCTTCATGGTCGTTGGTCTGGGGAAGGAATGAATAGCATCCACTTTTGCAGACAATGGCCTGGCCCCATGTTGGTCAGTGCGATGACCCAGGAAATAAATTGTCTCTCGGCCAAACTGGCACTTGGCCAGATTGATGGTGAAACCGAACTCACAGCCTGGAGAACAATAGTCTAAAGTGAGCAGCGTGTGGCTGTGTGGCTAGCTATTAAAATGTTATTGAGGTAGACAAAAGCAAAGTGCAGATCCTGGCCTATTCCGTCCATTAACCTCTGTAAAGTCTGAGCCGCATTTTTCAGCCCGAATAGCATGAAGAGAAATTTAAACAATCCAAAAGTGGTTATAATGGCAGTTTTGGGAATGTCAACGGGGTGGACTGGGATCTTATAAACCCCTGATGAGATCCATAAACCCCATATAACAATTAGAGCATGGAAACAGGCCATCTCGGCCCTTCTAGTCCACACCGAACCAAATATTCTCCTCTAGTCCCACCTACCTGCACGTTGCCCATAACCCTCCATTCCCTTCCCATCCATATAGCTATCCAATTTTTCCTGAAATGTCAAAATGGACCATGCTGCCGCTACTACTCCTGGAAGCTCATTTCACACAGTCATCACCCTCTGAGTGAAGAATTTCCCCCTCATGTTACTTCTAAACTTTTTCCCCTTAACTCTTAACTCATGACCTCTTGTTTCCATGTCTCCAACCTTCAAGGGAAAAAGCCTCTCCACGTCAATTCTATCTATCCCCCCTCATAGTCTTTAATACCTCTATCAAATCCTTTCTCAACCTTCTTCACTCCAAGGAATAAAGACCTAATCTGCTCAATCTTTCTTTGTAATCTAGATTTTGAAACCCAGCTAACATTTTTGTAAATCTTCTCTACACTCTCTCTACCTTGTTGATATCCTTCCTATAATTCGGTGACCAGAACTTCCCACAGTATTCCAAATTTGGCTTCACCAATGCCTTGAACAGTCTCAATATCTCCCAACTCCTGTATTCTATGCTTTGATTTAAAAAGACCAGCCTTCTTCATCACCCTATCCACATGAGATTCCACCTTTAGGGAACGATGCACCTTTCTGCTCCACTGTATTCTTCAATGACCTCCCATTTAATACGCATGTCCTGTTTTTATTATTCCTCCCAAAATAAAGCACTTCACACTTCTCAGCACTAAACTCCATCTGCCATCTTTCAGCCCACTCTTCTAAGCAGCCCAAATCCCTCTGCAGTCTTCGAAAACCTTGTTCATTATCCACAATTCCACCTATTTTAGTATCATGAGCATAATTACTTATCCAATTTACCACCCCATTATCCAGATCATTAATGTAAATGACAAACAGGAAAAGACCCAATACAGAACCCTGAGGCACACCACATGTTACCAGCCTCCAGCCTGGTAAACAGTTATGCACTACGACTCTCTGGCATCTCCCTTCCAGCCATTATTGAATCCATTTGACTACCTCAAAGTTAATACCTAGTGCTTGAACCTTTCTAACTAACCTTATCGAAGGCCTTACTGAAGTCCATATAGACAACATCCACTGCTTTCCCTTCATCTACATCCCTAGTCACCTCTTCAAAAAATTCAACCAAATTCGTCAAACATTACCTTCCACGCACTAGCCCATGTTGAAATTCTCTAAGAATGCTTTCCATTAACTTACCTACCACAGATGTCAAGCTTGCAGGCCTATAATTGCTAGGCTTGTTCCTTGAACCCTTTTAAACCAAGAAACCACATTAGCAATATGCCAATCCTCTGGCACTATACCCATCTCTAATGACATGTGACAAATCACTGTCAGAGCCGCTGCTATTTCCTCACTAACTTTTCTCAAGGTGCTGTGGAAAATCCCATCATGATCTGGAGACTTATCCATCTTTATGTGCTTTTTAGACTGCGTCAAAAGAATCAAAGGCTTGTTGATCCAAACCAATGTTTTTATTGACTGGAAGACTGGAGCGTATCACATGTAGGTCGACCAGTCCAGAATGACCTGGTCTGGATAGGAGCCACCCTTTAAGACCTGCCAGTAGGTGTGGCTACACTCTCAGCCAATCACAGTCTGTACATATACACATTGGTGATGGAATCTGTACTATCATATGCTTCAAAGTCTCCAGTACCTCCTCTTTCTTAATCACAACATTTTCCATAATTACCCTCCTTTCTTCCTTTAACCCCCCCCACATCTCCATCGGGCACACAAAACTCAAAACGGTCAACCAGTTTACCTACCTCGGCTGCACAATTCTATATCCTTCTCCTTAGTGAATACCAAAGAAAGTAACTTGTTCAATATCTTCCCCCATCTCATTTGGCACCACAGCTAGTTGTCTGCTTTGATTCTCTAATGGACCAATTTTATCCCTCACTTTCCTTTTGCTATTAACATATTTATAGAAACCTTTTGGATTTATTTCCACCCTGTTTGCTAAAGCTACCTATTACCATCTTTTTGCTGTCCTAATGTCTTTCTTAAGATTCATTTTACATTCAATGGTTTCTCCATGCATCTCCTTTATTCCTTGTTTCTAATATTTATTGTAGGCCTTCCTCTTTTTACGAACCAAGTTCCAAATATCCATTGAAAACCATGGCTCTCTCAAACTTTTGACTCTACCTTTTATGCTGACAGGAACATAAAGAATTTGTACCCTCAAAATCATCCCTCTAAAAGACCTTTCATCTGCAAAGAGTAGTTCACGGACCAGTTGCTCTTGTGTCTTGGTGTGAGCTTTCAGGTGCCTCAGATTGAAGAGACTGCCATCCATGCAGTACTGGATGTAAACAGCATCTTCATTGTTGAGGTCTTTCATGGCTTGTTTCAGTATCATGCTGAAGAAGATAGTAAAGAGGATTGGTGCGAGGGCGGAGCCTTGCTTCACGCCATTGTCAATGGAGAAGGGTTCGGAGAGCTCATTGCTGTATCTGACCTGACCTTGTTGGTTTTCGTGCAGTTGGATAACCATGTTGAGGAACTTGGGGGGTGGGGGCATCCGAGGCGCCCATTCAGAGTCAGCTCTCCAGCGCATGACGTCCTGTTTTGCGGAAACTGCCAAAATGTTTGGCCTGGAAGTCAGCCTGAAAAAAACTGAGGTCCTCCATCAGCCAACTCCCCACCATGACTACCAGCCCCCCCACATCTCCATCGGGCACACAAAACTCAAAACAGTCAACCAGTTTACCTACCTCGGCTGCACCATTTCATCTGATGCAAGGATCGACAACGAGATAGACAACAGACTCGCCAAGGCAAATAGCACCTTTGGAAGACTACACAAAAGAGTCTGGAAAAACAACCAACTGAAGAAACACACAAAGATCAGTGTGAACAGAGCTGTTGTCATACCCACGCTCCTGTTCGGCTCCGAATCATGGGTCCTCTACCAGCATCACCTATGGCTCCTAGAACGCTTCCATCAGCGCTGTCTCCGCTCCATCCTCAACATTCATTGGAGTGACTTCATCACCAACATCGAAGTACTCAAGTGGCAGAGTCCGCAAGCATTAAATCCACGCTGCTGAAGACCCAACTGCGCTGGGTGGGTCACGTCTCCAGAATGGAGGACCATAGCCTTCCCAAGATTGCGTTCTATGGCAAGCTCTCCACTGGCCAGCGAGACAGAGGTGCACCAAAGAAGAGGTACAAGGACTGTTTTAAGAAATCTCTTGGTGCCTGCCCCATTGACCACCGCCAGTGGGCTGATCTCGCCTTCAACCGTGCATCTTGGTGCCTCACAGTTCGGCGGGCAGCAACCGCCTTTGAAGAAGAGCCCACCTCACTGACAAAAGTCAAAAGAGGAAAATCCCAACACCCAACCCCAACCAACCAATTTTCCCTTGCAACCACTGCAACCGTGCCTGCCTGTCCCGCATCGGACTTGTCAGTCACCAACGAGCCTGCAGCAGATGTGGACATGCCCCTCCATAAATCTTTGTCTGCGAAGCCAAGCCAAAGAAAAGACCTTTATTTCTCTACTACATCCTTCCCATAAAAAAGTTGTCCCAATCCACTCCTCCTAAATCCTTTCTCCTCTCCTCAAATCTAGTTTTTCCCTACTCAAAAACCACAAACTTAGGTCCTGAACTATCCCTTTCCATAATTACATTGAAGCTAATGGCACTATGGATAATCATGTTGAGGAACTTTGGGGGACATCCGATGCGCTCTAGTATCCAACTGCACGAAAACCAACAAGGTCGGGTCAGATACAGCAATGAGCTCTCTGAACCCTTCTCCATTAACAATGGCGTGAAGCAAGGCTGTGTTCTCGCACCAACCCTCTTTTCAATCTTCTTCAGCATGATGCTGAACCAAGCCATGAAAGACCCCAACAATGAAGACGCTGTTTACATCCGGTACCGCACGGATGGCAGTCTCTTCAATCTGAGGCGCCTGCAAGCTCACACCAAGACACAAGAGAAACTTGTCCGTGAACTACTCTTTGCAGATGATGCCGCTTTAGTTGCCCATTCAGAGCCAGCTCTTCAGCGCTTGACGTCCTGCTTTGCGGAAACTGCCAAAATGTTTGGCCTGGAAGTCAGCCTGAAGAAAACTGAGGTCCTCCATCAGCCAGCTCCCCACCATGACTACCAGCCCCCCCACATCTCCATCGGGCACACAAAACTCAAAACGGTCAACCAGTTTACCTATCTCGGCTGCACCATTTCATCAGATGCAAGGATCGACAATGAGATAGACAACAGACTCGCCAAGGCAAATAGCGCCTTTGGAAGACTACACAAAAGAGTCTGGAAAAACAACCAACTGAAAAACCTCACAAAGATAAGCGTATACAGAGTCGTTGTCATACCCACACTCCTGTTCGGCTCCGAATCATGGGTCCTCTACCGGCACCACCTACGGCTCCTAGAACGCTTCCACCAGCGTTGTCTCCGCTCCATCCTCAACATCCATTGGAGCGCTCACACCCCTAACGTCGAGGTACTCGAGATGGCAGAGGTCGACAGCATCGAGTCCACGCTGCTGAAGATCCAGCTGCGCTGGATGGGTCACGTCTCCAGAATGGAGGACCATCGCCTTCCCAAGATCGTATTATATGGCGAGCTCTCCACTGGCCACCGTGACAGAGGTGCACCAAAGAAAAGGTACAAGGACTGCCTAAAGAAATCTCTTGGTGCCTGCCACATTGACCACCGCCAGTGGGCTGATAACGCCTCAAACCGTGCATCTTGGCGCCTCACAGTTTGGCGGGCAGCAGCCTCCTTTGAAGAAGACCGCAGAGCCCACCTCACTGACAAAAGGCAAAGGAGGAAAAACCCAACACCCAACCCCAACCAACCAATTTTCCCTTGCAACCGCTGCAATCGTGTCTGCCTGTCCCGCATCGGACTGGTCAGCCACAAACGAGCCTGCAGCTGACGTGGACTTTTTACCCCCTCCATAAATCTTCGTCCGCGAAGCCAAGCCAAAGAAAGAAGAATGGCACTATGATCTGTGACAGAGTATATAGAAATATTTTTTGGAGATACATTGGGAAAGATTAGAGTAGGTTGCATACAAACACTTCAAAACAGATCCTATTTGAAATACTGGAGAATTCATATCCAGAGCGACTTTACAGAAACTTTGAAGAGTGCCTATGGAGACTTCACAAGTAGGTGTTAATTGGACTGATGTTGTGGAATAAATGGACTATTGTCTTTTAAAGCAACAGAGGAGACATAGAGGCTTCTCACACCTTCTTGCAGGAGCTTTGACGAGTGTTCAGAGAGGTCACTGATGGGTTCTTGCTTACCTAAAAGCAACAGATGAAAGAGCAGGCTGGTGCCCTATTGTCTACATAAAACTTGCTGTTGTAAGAGGGTCATGTGTTTTGCAAGCAGAGGTAGTCAAAAAGGTTGTCTCAGTCTCAGAGTGTGTGTGTGTGTGTGTGTGTGTGTGTGTGTGTGTATGAGAGAGAGAGAGAGAGAGAGAGAGCAGAGTCAAGCAGCAGAAGTTGCTGGAACTGAAACAGAAGCTCTACTAGTCTCAGCCCTTGTGGTTCATGCAAGAGAAGAGGACTGGCCGTCCAATGTTTCACTTGGAATAAGAGAAACAGAAAGGAACTCTGTGGTGATCTGAAAGAAAGAGGTTATCATCTGGAGAACCCTGATGGGGCAAGTTTCATCAGCAAGACACTGAGGTGACTGAGGGAAGTACCTCAGTTTTGGATGTCCTGGAACACAGGTCTCTCTGAAAACCAACATGAACCTTCCTGAGTGGTAACCATTTACCTTTCGAGCACTAAAGCCTGGTGAACTTTATACAAGTTAAATTCTGTGCACAGTACAAGAATTGCCTGCAACCAGGTAACTTGGAGGAAATGAGAAGTGAGATTGGACTGTTAACCAAAAAACTTTCCTGAACTTGTATACTCATTACACACACGTGTGCTTAGAATTAGAAGGGGGTTAAATTAGGTTAAGTAAGTTAATAATAGATAAGTTAAAGTTTGTTTCTATTTTCATGTTTAAAGATAATTAAAAGCAACTTCTGCTTATGTAACCATTTGTCTTGGTGAATATCTATTGCTGCTGGGTTCTCTGGGCTCGTGACAGATCTCTGGATCCAAAGTACTCCCCAACCCATACCTCCATCACCTGACCTATCTCATCCCCCAACAGTTGATCCAATACTGCCACTTGTCTAGTCAGTACCTCTATATATTGCTCTAAAAAAACTACCCTGCACTCATTTTACAAATTCCATTCCATCCAGTCCTTTTACAGAATGGGTTTCCCAATCTATATTTGGAAAATTAAAATCTCCCACTATCACAACTCTGTGCTTATTACAAATATCTGCTATCTTCCTACAAATTTGCTCCTCTAGTTCACACACCCCACTAGGTGGTCAATAATACACCCCTGTAAGTGTAACTACCCCTTTCCCATTTCTCAATTCCACCCATACAGCCTCCCTGGACAAGCCCTCTAATCTATCCTGCCTAAGCACTGCTGTAATATTTTCCCTGACAAGCAATGCTACACCACCCCCTCTTGCCCCTCCAATTCTATCACATGTAAAGCAATGAAATCCAGGAATATTTAGCTGCCAGCCACAACCATCTTGCAACCATGTTTCCACTAATTGCTACCACATCATACTGGCAAGTTTCTATCCACAACCTCAGCTCATCCACCTTCCTTACAATGCTCCTAGCATTAAACAGAGATTTCCCACTACAGGTACATAATCTTTATCTGGACATCTAAAATCCAGCAAGTGGGGAGAGAGATGGCAGTGCGAGTTGGGGAGCGAGAGATTGGCAGTGCAAGTCGGGCAGGCAAGGGGGAGAGACCGGCAGCGCAAGTCGGCAGGCGAAAGACCGGCAGCTCGAGTTTGGTAGGCGAGGGGGAGAGACCAGCAGTGCGAGTTGGGCGGCAAGAGACCGGCAGTGCAAGTCAGGCAGGCAAGGGGGAGAGTCGGGTAGGCAAGGGGGAGAGACCAGCAGTGCGAGTTGGGTGGCAAGAGACCGGCAGTGCAAGTCAGGCAGGCAAGGGGGAGAGTCGGGTAGGCAAGGGGGAGAGACCAGCAGCACAAGTCGGGAGGGTGAAAGACCGGCAGCGCAACTTGGGCAGGTGAGTGGTGGAGACTGGCAGCACAAGTCAGGTGGGTGAGGCGAGGGAGGGGGGGGGGGAGATGGCAGCGCGACTGGAAGGGGGTGGGAGTGGTTATGGCAGCACAATTCAGGTGGGCTTAAGTCTGGCTTTCCGAAATCCAGAAAAATCCGAAATTCAGAACACATTGTCCCCTAAGGGTTCCGAATAAAGGATCGTCTACCTGTACTTGCTCTCTGTTTGCCCCATCTTTACGAACAACTCTATTATATTCTTTTTCTCTCATCTCCCTTCCATCTTCATGCAGAGCATCTTCCTTCTCGATCACCTGCCTATCCACTCCCAAACATTGTCTACAAGCTTTCTCTGTTTGCAATCTAACCACCTTCTTGCTGTTCTCCTTTTCTTGGTTCCCACTCCAACCATTCTAGTTTAAAGTCTTCTGAGTAGCCTTGGCAAAATTCCCTGCCAGGATCCTGGTTCCCCCTGGGATTCAAGTGCAACCTGTCCGTTCTGTGCACCTTAGAGAATAATTGTGCCCCTTGCAGATTAGCGGTGAAGTCCTGGATATGGGACACAGCCTACCTGTCAGGCATAGTGGCCTCATTTAGGAGGCGGTAGTCTCTGTACAGTCTCCAACCTCCCGCTGCCTTAGGTACCATATGGAGGGGGGAGGCCCATGGGCTATCAGAGAGCTGCACAATGCTGAGTTCCTCCATCTTTTGAAACTCTTTTCTAGTCTGGTTGAGTTTCTTGGGGGGAGGTGGGAAGATGCCATACCTTGGCATAGAGGGGAAGGTCCTCTGTAAAAATTTGTTGTCTCTCCCTGTGTTTGGGTTTTACTGTGTTGAAATGGGGTGTAGTGATGGAGGGGAATTCCACTAAGACTCGAGTGAATTCGTTGTCAGCAGTACTCAGTGCGTGTAGATGGAGGTTAGTAAGTCCGGTGCGAGAGTGTCTGAAATGTCTGGCCGTGTACCAACCGACACACCTTAATGTCCACCAGTAACAAGTTGGCTCTCAGGAAATCGGCACCCAGGAATGGTTGTTGTACGGCCATCACGAAGAAAAGGTTGGACAGGTATATGGATGAGAAGAAGATGGAGGGTTATGGGCATTGTGTAGGGAGGTGGGACTAGAAAGGGGTGTTTGGTTCGGTGCGGACTAGAAGGGCCTAATGGCCTGTTTCCGTGCTGTTATTGTTATGTTATGTTATGTTATGTTAAACGTCCAGGTGAATTGTCTGCTCCCAAAGTGGAGAGGAATTGTATGGGTGCCAAGTGTCCAAATGTTGAAGCCATTTGCTGCTCAAAAGTCTTGGCCCTCTCACTGCTGCTGCAAGCCTCTATGCTGGATGTGATGGGGGGTGGGGGGCGGGGTGGGGGGGGGAGAGAGAGAATGTGTCGTTATTAACTGTACTGTGCCTTGTGTCCAACAAGAAAAGTTGGCCCAACATGGAGTTTTGGATGTGGAGGAGGCTATGCAGTTGGCTGTTTGTCACAGCCATCAATGACGCTAACCTTAGCATTTCCATGGAATATGCATTGATGGCCCTTAGTATCCCACCATTGATGATGGAAACTACTGCTCACCGGTGGAGTCCGTTGATCGGTCTGTCAGATGGACGGTTGATTGGTGTGCTTCCTGGCTGGGTGTTGCTGACAAGATGCACAGGTGTCCCTCTTCGCCCATAGCACATCTGCTCGGGCAGCCATCCTCCTGGGGTCATCAAAGTCTTCCTCCATGATGAGCAGCCGGATCTCTTTAGGCAGCTGCTCCAGGAAGATTTGCTGGAACAGCGTGCAAGAGATGTGGCCATCATTGAGACCGAGCATGTTGTTCATGAGGGCGGAGGGGCCCTGTCCCCCAAACTGTTAATGTGCAGCAGTCAGGCCGCACGCTTGCACCTCAAGAGCCCAAATGTGTGGGTTAATAGCTTCTTGATGGCCACATACTTCCCTTACTCGAGAGGCTTCTGGAGGAAGTTGATGATGCGGGCTGTGGTGTCTTGATGGAGGGGTCTGACCACATGATAGTAGTGTGTGTCTTCTGCAGAGATCCAGCAAATGGCGAACTGTGCCTCACCCTGCTGGAACCACACCTGTGGCCGTGACATCCTGAACCCCGGCAGCTTTAACCCTGCAGTTTTGATTGTAGGGTGTTCCTCAATCATTGGGTCCAAAATGCTGTTTGGACCAGTCAGGGTCACCACTGTAGCAGGGTCACTACAGTTATAGCTTGAGGTTGAAAGAAGACTCACACATCAAGGGAGTGTAATCGACACTGACTTTATTGGGCTGCAGCACTTCTTTTTATAGGCAGCCAGCCATGTCATCACTGGGATGTGCCTTGAGCGAGGCCGGCTGCTGATGGGTTGTCCTGGATGCGTGGGCCCGGATTGGAACCCCTGCGATCCACCAGTCAATCCAACCGCTATTCCAGTGGCCTATGGGAGCGGGAGTCTCATCCCGTGTGCTGTCTACCTGATCGTTGTGTTCGACGACTGTTCGCTGTGTTGGCCCGCAGAGTGGGCCGTGGGTCTCTACAGTAGTCTGTATTGGTTAAATTTTCAAAAGAATGGAAAAGTCAATTATCATTGCTTTCTGCTTCTTGAAAAAGACAGATTTTGGTAATTGGTCTGTTCAGAAAGTCAGTTTTAATCTGCTTGCAAATTTGTCCCAGCCCTATCCAGTACTTGAACACAATTCTTCATTTCCAAAGCATTGACTTTTCTGAGGGCATAAGATGGATCTTTTTTTTTCCCTGTAGCTTTGGATACAATTTATTATCTCTTGTGCACCTTGTTGATCCAGCTTTGGTTGGTCAAGTGTGGCATATGATACTCATGATTCCAATAGAATTTAACCTTCACAACCTTCTTTCTCTCCTGTGTCGTTATTAACTGGGCTTTCCTGGTACATTCTTGATTTCCATAGTCTGTTGTCTTGTGTTATTAAATGATGACTTGTTCTCTTACAAAAAATGCATCTCCTCTTCCAACTTGACAAGGCTAAATCCTTTTTTCTTCAATAACTACTTTCTTTTCTTCCGCTTGGTTTTAAAAGTTCTATTTACAATTAACTCCCAATTCTTGTTAACTGCTCTCTTTTTTTTCCTTTTTGTCACTTTCAAAACTGAAGAATCATCAGATTCATTCCCATTTTTCTCAAATTCAGTTTTATTTCCAAGTGCAAAGTTAAAAACCTTTTGGTCACTGTTTTCTGGAATATCCAATATTTTCAAGTCCTTTGTCAGCATTTTGTACTCTGAAGTTAGTTCCACCATATTGTCAATGAAATGCTCCTTTATACCATCAGTGCAATTTTCTGTGTTGGCTTTTTTTAAACCACACTGCACGATTTCTTCATTAATCTTGTTTGCTGGTGCATCTGGACTACAAAAGCTACTTCCAGATTTGTTCCCAGACATTTATTTCATTCCTGCCCCGAATTGAGCTTTGCAGAAATAATCTCCAGCAGCATTTGCAGCATCTTCTAAAACTTCATTTTCATCCATTTTTAAAACAATTTATTTAAATTTCTGTACATGTATTAATATCCAAATTCAGAAAATAACAATCATCTATTTCAAATCAGTTATACATACTACATATTATGCCCCAATGAAATCCACCAAACCCCTTCCCCGAATAATAATTCCCATAAAAGAAAAAGCAAAAGAAATTAAAAAAAAAAGAAAAAGATAGAAATTAGAATACAGAAAAGTAAAGAAAATGAAAAACAAACCTGGTTACCAAAATATCACCACCATTCACAAAACTTTGCCTTCTCAATATCATAATTTATTTATCCCAAGGAGTTAGCAAGGTTTCCTGAGGTTCAGGGAAAGCTCTTTATAAATTAATACCTATAGTACATAAGATTGGGCACCAAATTTTCCAAAAAGTATCATATTTATTCCTTAAATTATATGTAATTTTCTCAAGGGGTGTACATCTATATATTTCTGCATGCCATCTTTCCATTCTTAAATGGGAATCTGATTTCCATGTCACTGCTATACATTTTCTTGCAACTGCTATTGCAATTTTCATAAATTCCTTTTGGATAAAATTCAACTTCAATTTTAATCTTACCACCAAAATATTATTTGAATTCATTTTTGATGAAAACAATTCCTTCTTTACTGGTTTAGAATCTTTTGATTTATTTTTGTCAGCAAGATTTTCTAAGTACTCTTTGTATTCTTTCAGGGTTTGTTTGGCCATTATTGAGGTGTTCTGGAATGCCTGTCTTGAATGGTTGTTTCAATGGTTTGTTGAGTTTCACAACAGATATGATATTGTCACTTGTTGACTGCTTCGGAGCAATATCATTCTTTCTTCCTAATGGTCCATTGATTGTCCATCCAAGCATAGTTATCTGCAATAGCCCCAGAAAGACCATTTGTCAATACCAAGGCTTCAGCACTCTTTTCATCTGCTTCTTTCCTTGTCACTAGTTCCTTTTCCATATTCTTCTTTTCCTGGAGGGTATGTAGTATTTTGGGATGCTTTCAAATACATATGTTGCCGCTGAGTCACTCCTCGCACATTTTGCTAATGTGTCCTTTACACAGACAGCCAAACATACTCCATTTTCCTTCAAAGAAGCGATTTTCTCATTAGGCGTCTTCCTTTCCATCTGTGCACACTTTTCCAAATCATGTTTATCATTACAGAACAAATATATCTTTACAACGATGTGCAGTAAATTCACCAAAATCAATTTACTGATGGAAAATTCAGTTATGTCAATTCTCTAATGAAGTAAATCACCAACCAAAAAGTTACCTCAAAATACTCAGAAAGTTAACCATAACCTTGAAGCTGGCTTTTACTAGGAGACACTCAAAGAATGGGTAAACAATATCAACTGGCTGCTTGCAAAATATGCTTGCAAGTCTTTTTAATTCGTACACATACTGTAGCTCACAAAGTACTTGTGATACAATGTAAGAAAATGTAACAACCAATGTGTGCATGAGAGTCCCCAAGTAACAATGTGATTATAGATAACTAATCTGTTTCTTTAAAATATTGGTTTTGGGAAATAAATATTAACTACTCTGCCAAAGTAATGCCAAAGGGAGAGATTGCTGGGCTCCAGAAGAGATTTTTACATCTTTGATGAACAGACGTGGTGACAGGAGGATGGCAGGTATGGTCTCCCTTTTTAAGAGGGGAGTTGGGAAAAGCCTGCTAATTACAAATGTGTGAGTCTAACAACAGTAGTAGAGAGGTTATTGGAAAAAAAACTGAAGGATAGACTTAATGATCATTTGGAAATCAAGGACTGATCAGAGATAGCTTGCGTGCTTCGTCAAGGGCAAATGTCAGGTAACTCTGGCTGAATATTTGAGGTGGTAACAAACTGTGCTGATGAGGGCAGTGCCATAGAAGTGATTTCCAAGGAATTTAACAAAGGCTTCAACAAGTTACCAGATGGAAGACCAGCTCAAAAAGTTATAGCCTATGTGACTGAGGATCCAAAATTGCTTTGGCAAAAGGAGATGGTAGAGAGCTGTTTTTGTGGCTGAATGCTTGACTCAGATCAGTGCTTGGATCCTTCCTGTTTTTAATATATGCGAATGAATTGGAAGTGTCTGTAGGATGGATGATCTGTAAGGCCAAGGATGACATGAAGCTTGATGGAATTGTTAACAGCATGGAGGACTATCATTGGCTAGAAGGGGATATTAATAAATTGGTGAAATGAGCTGAGAAATGGTAGGTGGAGTTTAATCCTGGTTAATGTGAGGAGATATATTTTGAGAGTACTAATGAGGCCAAGGAAGCATTTAGAAATACACGAACCTCAGCATACAAGTCCAAAGATCCTTGAAGGTGGCAGAAGGGGTGAAAAAAGATGGCCTTCATTAGTCTGGGTTGATCCCCTATAAATCTTTTTACCCCTTAAAGAGATTTAGAGGGGATCTAAAAGGGAGTTTTTTTTCACCTAATGAGTGGTGAGTACCTGGAAATCATTGCTGGAGAGACTGGTGAAAGCAGTGTCTCAACGAGCATCACATAAGGCAACAGTCAAGTTCTGGAAGGTAGGATTAACATGGATGGCAATGATCAACATGGTCAAATATCCTGTTTTCATGCAGTATGACTGAATCTATATCTTTATTTGGGACCTTTGCCTTCTGCTTGATCGAAGCCATATTTTCATTTTAATATCTCATCCAAAAGTTGACATCACTGACAGCGTAGTAAATCCCTTTCTACTGCCCTCGAGAATCAGTTCAGAGTTTTATCCTGAGGTTTGGAGTGCAACTTGGACCGAATTGCCAATGTGGAGCCAAGATTCGGTCAGTTGAATCACCTAAAATTTCTGTCACTTCTACAGAACTTGCATCACTTGAGAGATCTTTACCTACCCTCCCCTTTCAGTGACTCACTTTTTCATCTACACCAAACACTTTTTCTCACATAGATGCAATGTCTTCTCTTTTGCCTCGTCCTTCCTACCACCCAGTGGCCCTTTCAGGTAAAACAAATGATTAATTCTTACTTCTTCCAATCTAGTGTCATAATGTGGTCTCTCTTATAATGAAGAATCCAAATGCAGACCATGACGTCCTTGTGGAGCATTTTCATTTAGTCCTCATGAGTGATATGAGCTTCCATTTGCCTTGCCCTTTAATTTTCCACTCAACTTTCAATCAGAAATATGTCCCTTTAAACTATATGTCCAATAAAAGCCATTTTAGATGGAAGACCAATGCACTCAAAGATTATGTGAGCAAAAAAGCTTGAAATTTTTGTTGATAATTCTGTAGTTTAAAATTTTGAGTTACAAATTATTTTAATTAACCTTTGTTTTCATTTTCCAGAACTGTATGTACTTTAAATTAACTCAAAATGCCTGGAAGAAGCGATGTTAATAATCCTGAAAATCAATTATGAACTAGAATTTATAATCATTTACGCAGATGCAAGTTCTGAAGGGATCAAATGTTAAATGAGATAAATAAGTGTTCATGAATAAAATAGTGAAATGTGGTACAAGTGAATCCTGTGCTATTCCTAAGAATCCTGGATTGTGCAGAGATTGGCAAGGCTGCAGATCATTTGTTTATTTCTTTGTACCAGGAGCGAAGAGAAGCAAGCAGACACTATTAAAGTGCCAGGGTCCCAGGTTTGAATCCAGAGTTGTCTGTAAGGAGTTGTATGTTCTCCCTGTAACGTGTGGGTTTTCCCCGGGTGGCAGTTTCATTCAACGTTCCAAAACGTATGGGGTTATAAGTTAATTTGGTGGCACAGATTTCAATGACTGGAGTTGGCTTTTACTGTATTGTAAATAAATGTCTCTTGCAGCATCTTACTGAGAGTGATGGAGAATTATTACTGCCTCGTGCCCCATACTGTGATCCATGGAAGTCCAAAGCAATAATCTAGTGGATCTATTGATTGTGAAACAGATAGTGAAGCAAGGAAGAGTACGTTAGTCAATTTGCGGATGACATGAAGGTTGGAGGAGGTGTGGATAGTCTAGAGGGTTGCCAGAGATTACAGAGGGACCTTAATAGGATGCAGACCTAGGTTGATAAATGGTAGATGGCATTTAATCCAGAAAGGTATTAAGTAGTTTAAGTTGGTATGTCATAATCCTTTAGTGTTTTTGAGTAAAATGAAAAATAAAAATAGACGATTGTTAAACTGGAGTTTAATTTTGCAAGAATATAATTTAATTATAACTCATATTACAGGCAAAGATATAATTGTTGATTGTCTTTTAGATGTTATATTTGCAATGTTGCTGAAAAAAATGTTATTTTTCTGTGTTATATCATATAAATTAGAATGTGATTTCTGCAAGAAAAAATGTAGATTACAATTTAAAATTTTGTTCTAAAAAAGATCAATTTTTCTCCTTTGGAAGGAGGTGTTACAAAATTCAACATGTTAGAACAGGGGGAATAAAAGGTGGAGGAGCTGCATTGGTTATTGGAGAGAACATTACAGCAGTGCTGTGGCAGAATGGTTTGGTGGGATCATCCAGCGAGGAATTGAGGAATGGCAGAGGCATGAATACATTAATGTGGGTGTTATAGACCACCAAATGGGCTGAAGGAATTAGAGGAACAAATTTGTAAGGAGATTGTGTATATGTGTAATAAACATAAGGTGGTAGTTGTGGGAGATTTAACCACATTAACTTGTATAGACACAACTAATTCTGATTTAATCAAGCATATTTCCACATTAAAGTTCCTGTTTAGTTATTTGTAGACTAAAGCTAATACAGGGTTCCAAAGGTCAGAATATTTCAGAGTCCTGGGTTAATAAAGGATGAAAATAATGTGTTCGATTACACAGTTCTTATCAAAGAATGTGAATTACCACTCCGTTGGGGATGCTAATAAGAAGACTGGAGTTCTACTAATGCATGAATGGCTGGGAATTTTAATCTAGTTTTTTTGCCCAACACTGAGATACAAGTGGTTACTCATGAGGAATTAAAGATTTAGAACAATCACAGCATTTTTCAGGGGTCAGGACACAAAGAGCCATTATAGTTTCCGTGAAGGCTGCTGTTTACCAATCGGTGCAGTGAGGAATAAGAACAACCAACAGGCGAGACCTCAACTCCTAACATTGTGCATTAATTAAACTGCAAAATGAATCTTTCGGCTCATTGTGCAATCTGATGAATATAATTAGGCATGTGATTGACGATTGGCTTCTTTGTTCCCAGTGAGAAGAGAGTCCTTCACTGGGTGGCCTTTTACCTATCAGTCTCTGATAGGATGGACAGATTTTAAACAACTTGGCATACTTTGGGATCAAGCTTCTTTTTCTAGCCTTTGAATTTGAAGAAAACACTCAAAAAAGGTGAAATTTGTTTCCAAAGGGGAGCAGAGAATGGCGGAACAAAACTCCTGTTCGGTTGAAACTGATAAAACAATAATGAGTGTACATCAACCAGAAGTGGTCGATATTGAGGCGGTCACAAGAGATAATGTTCCATTAATGGAAGAAAAAATCCTAACAGGTGTGGGAGGCAACTTTCTTTCACCTGAAGATGTTACATCCAGTGAAGGACCAAAATCAATCAGAGAAGAAAGTAATTCACCTTCAAGAGAGATCATTACAAGTGGCAAGACCATTACAAGCACTGAGGAATCGATTCCATGCACAGGAGAAACCATTTCACAGAGTGAAGAGAATAGTTCAACATTAGAAATCATCCCACGTACTGAAGAATCTCGTTCAGCTATCAAACAAGTTATTTTAACTGCTAAGGAAACCTGTTTATCTTCAGAATTGGCCTTGCCATCTGTCCAGCAAATTCATTCTACTGCAGATGAGACCATGTCTTTTCACAACCAAACCAATGTTCCGAGAGAACAGACTGTTGTTACTCCACAGAAAACAATTATATCAACCGAGAAAATACATCAGCCCTCAGAGGAAACAATCTTAGCTACAGAAAATGTTACATCATTCACATCAGGAACTGTTATTCCTGAAGTAATATCTATTCAGAGTTTGGGTCCAGAATTTGAAATAATATCTTCAAGTTCTATGATAGAAGAAGAAATAATACCACAGAGCAGTCCATTGGAAAACTCGACTGATGGTGAACTAAGTGAAGCAGGTAAAAGAGATCACAGTATTTATCTTTTGTTTTTTTGAGTTTTAGTTCATTGTTTATACTTTTGTTTTTCAATGAAAATATTTGAAATTATAGCATTTTCACTGTGTGAAGAGTAGTAATTATCAGTGAATGACATTGTATTTAGAAACTGTTTCTTTCTTACCTAGATTAAATAATTCAAATTTAAGACAAATCCACTATCTTAATGCAAACTAGTTCAACAACCAGTTAAAATAATTCGCACTTTTGGACAGAGTGAGCTGGAATATATTCCAACCAACTATCTTCTGTTTTCAAAGAAACACTAAACATTTTTTATGTGGCAAATTTAGACTGGTTATACGCAGGTTCACGAGAATGTTGACAGGATTTCAGGGTCTGAATTACAGGGAAAGGTTGTGCAGACTGGGGCTTTTTTCTCTGGAGCGTAGAAGATTGAGAGGGGACTTGATAGAGGTATTTAAGATTTTAAAAGGGACAGACAGAGTCAATGTGGATAGGCTTTTTCAATTAAGAAAGGGGGAGATTCAAACTAGAGGACATGGTTTAAGATTGAAGGGGGAAAATTATAAGGGGAACATGAGGGGAAATTTCTTCACGCAGAGGGTGGTGGGGATGTGGAATGAGCTTCCGGCAGACGTGGTCGAGGCGGGATCATTGGTTACATTTAAGGAAAGACTAGATAGTTACATGGATAGGAGAGGACTGGAGGGGTATGGACCGGGTACTGGTCAGTGGGACTAGGAGGGTGGGGATTTGCTACGGCATGGACTAGTAGGGCCGAACTGGCCTGTTCTGTGCTGTAAGTGGTTACATGGTTATATGGGTATGGACCGGGTGCTGGTCAGTGGGACTAGGAGGGTGGGGATTTGCTACGGCATGGACTAGTGGGGCCGAACTGGCCTGTTCTGTGCTGTAAGTGGTTATATGGTTATATACTGCCATACTACAATAAATGTTTTTTTTAAAAAAAAGCACTATGAATACAAACATCAGAAAAGGAATTTATTCCCCTTCTTATTACAAAATTGTGTAGTATCACATTAATTGCCTGTTGTATACCCTGTCAATTATTTTGTTTAATCAAATGATGTAGATGGTGAAGCAATACTTCCCATTTTGTGCTTCTGTACAAGATGAATACCCATTCCAATATATACTTGCAAAAAATGAACCAAATTTTAAAACTAAAATTCTCATTTCTTTGATCGATATTTATGTATCTCGCACATAAAAGATTAGATTAGATTGTGCCAAGTGTGACAGATTATGTTATATTTTATATTGTATATAGATATGCTTTATAGGAGATAAATTGTGGGAGGTTTTTTTAAGTGTAGGCCATATACAAACACTTCAGAACAAATCTCATTTAAAATGCTGGAGCTCTGCTCAAGCCAGACAGTCCAGGCTCCGGGTGCCTTTGCAAAAACTTTGAAGAATGCCTATAAGGATTTCACAAGTAGGTGTTAATTGGACATACTGTGGAGTAATGGACTATTGTTTTGGAAAGCAACAGATGAACAACTCAGAAGATTGGGTCCATTGCCACAGTCTGAGTACAGTTTGCTGTTCTAAGAGGGTCATGTGGTTTTTCTCTGACTGGGGGTGGGGTGGGGGGGGGGGGGTGGTGAAGAGAGAGAATTCAGTTCTATAGTTCACAACCAAACCAATGTTCCTAGAGAACATTGCCAGCTTGTGGAGAAACCCCATTTTGAAGACAGGTTGTAAGTTCTTAATTCAGCCTGGTTAAAACCCTTGTGGTCCATACAAAAGGAGAGGACTGGCTGCATAATGTTTCACTTGAAATAAGAGAAACAAAAAGGAATTCTGTGGTGACCTGAAAAAAAGGGGTTATTATCCTGATGGGGCAAGTTTCTTTGGCAAGACACTGAAGTGGCTGATCTAAAGGAATCAGTTGCGGGTGTCCAGTGATCAACAAATCTCTCTCTGAAAACTAAGAAGAATCTTCCTGAGTGGTAATCATTTACTTTTCAAGCATCAAAGGCTGTTGAAATTCATAAATGTTAAATTCTGTGCACAGTATAAGAATTGCCTGCAACCAATAAACTTGGAGGAGTAAGAAGTGAGACTGGACTGTGAATCAAAGAACTTTTCTGAACTTACACACATATTACATACACGTGCGTTTAGAATTAGAAGGGGGCTAAGTTAATTGTAATAAGTTAAAGTTTGATTCTGATTTCATGTTTAAAGATAATTAAAAGCAACTTTTGTTTAAGTAACCTTTTGCCTTGGTGAATTTCTGGGCTCATATTAGTAAAATAGAAAGCCAATGAAATACAATGAGCATCCAACCAGGAGTTTAAAATATAGTGCTATATACAAATAACTACATGCAAAACAAGCACACTCAGTAAGAAGATAATTCTAGAAGTACTAACAGTACAACGTGAGTGCAGTACCACTCAGCGCTGTGATTTAAGGTTCAGCAGGGTCACGGGCTTGGGGAAAAAGCTCTTCTTGAGCCTGTGGGTTCGAGAGCGAAGGCTCCTACAGTGCCTACCGGATGGAAAAAAGTGTCCATAGTTCGGGTGTGATGTATCCTTGATGATGCTCTTCGCCCTGCCCAGACAGTGTTCCTGATAGATGTTCTCAATGGTGGGGAAATGAATGCTGATAATCCGCTAGGCAGTTTTCACCACCCGCTGAAGTGCTTTATGGTCTGATACGAGACAACTGCCATAACACATCACTGAGATGCCATAGGTAAATAGGCTCTCAATGGTACAGCTTTAAAAATCTATCAACATCCTGGAACAGAGGTGTACTTGCTTCATGCTCCGCAGAAAATAAAAGCGCTGTTGGGCCTTTTTGATCAGGATGGAGGAGTTCAGGGACCAGGTGAGATCATCAGAAATGTGGACACCAAGGAATTTAAAGCATAGATACATAATTTAATGAGCGTTACAACTATGTGAGTACAAGTTAGATGAGCATGACTTTATTCAGATTTGTGAAGGCATTCTTGCCCTTACTGGATAAATAAAATGCAAAGATATTACAGGTATACCTCTCTTCATGAAAGTAGAATGTTCCTATGAAATGTTTTGTAATCCGAAATGGCGTAAAGCGAAGACCCACTCACTACTATTGAAGGCTATTTTCGTAAAAGCCAAAACCTATTCAAATTTCTTTCAGATAGCAAACACAGGTTTCTTTGTAAAAGCGAATTTGCGTAAAGTGAGTAAAACAGGGTATACCCGTATAGCTAGTGGATTACCTATTAAAAGTACGAGCATCTTGGCTCAAGCAACCAGAATCCATGAAGCATAGAGGTTCCAAATGTCAGAATTTTTCAGAACTCTGGCTTAGAAATAAATGCTGAAAATAACGTGTAAGATCACGCAGTTCTTCTCAAAGGTCGAAAAAACAACTGAAGGAATAGCTATTTCTCTATAAAGGTACACTGGAATAGAACTTTTTCTTGGGAATTAATGTATCATGAGGTTGGAGAAGAGTGGAACAACACATTGGCAGCCAATAATAATTTCCACCAATAATTTGGTTCCACAAATTTCAACAGAGCTAAATAATGAATAGGATGTATAACAGAGTATACTACATGTTTTATGTTCATGTCCAAAGAAAATTTCTATAATCTGTCTTTAGCATACATTTGAGATTAGAGCAACTGATTTATAAAAATATCATAATTTTGTCTGTCTCATGATTAACAAGTTAGCACAACGAAATATGAGAATCAAAATTATACACACAAAAACATCTATCAAAACATTAATATTTTATATTAATTTATCTATCCTTTTACATTTGTCCCTTTTTCTGTCTTTTGCCATATTGTGGTATGCATATTTATTGTTGGTATATTTTGCATTCCTATGTGGCTGAAGCATATAAGAATTTTGGTGCATCTGTACATTGTACTTGTGTGAATGACAATAAACTCTCTACACATACTCAAGCATTATAAATATTAATTCCTTCAGCAGAGCAGGGGATCCTGTTACCACCTGAAGCAGCCTTTGAGAAGGAAGGAGAAGCAGACAGAAATGTAAGAAATAACAGAACTAATAAAAATGATGATGATATGGAGGCCGATGAAGAAATTTACTTAGAAGAATTCCAACAGAGAAATGACTTGGAGCCACCTTCAACGAGTCCCCTTCTAAGTTGTCAACCAGAGTCACCAACTAATACCGAATGTGCTGAGGAACAATTAAGATCTTCAAAGAGATCTGAAATAACCAAGCACAGCTATTCCAGGTACAATACTGTCTCTTATCGCAAGATTAAAAAAGGAATTACTAAACAACGTATTGATGAATTTGAGTCAATGTTACAAACAAATTAAATGTAACAACAAATTTGAAATGATATTTAATGTCTCATCATTACATTTAATTGAATTAATTGGCCTAGAAATTGAAGATTGGCTGTTAGAGCATGGAGTGGTATTTGGTTGGACAATAAACATTTTGCTTGAGGGCCCACCATTGTGTGGAATGAAGCCAGAGGAATTTTAAATTTGGACATACAGTATGGTAACAGGCCATTTAGGCCCACGAGGCTATGCCGGCCAATTAACCTACACTCCCGCTATGTTTTGAATGGTGGAAGGAAACCAGAGCCCCCAGGAAAAACCCACAAAGACATGGGGGAACATACAAACACCTTACAGACAGCATGGGATTCAAACCCTGGTCCCAATCGCTGATGCTGTAAAGACATTACGTTAATGGCTATGTCCACCATGCAGATTAAGCCTTACATTTGCACATGAAATTGGATAAATTCTGGAATTGGATAATGGTGGGGCTTCTGAAGGAGGTAGCTATGGGGGGGACTCAGGGAAAGATTTGAAAATATGATGGGAGACTAGTTAAGTTCTCGGGTTGGGATCTGCCAAAATAAAGCACAAACCTTATAAGTGTGGTGCAGTTCTGCTTTAACATGAGAGGCCTTTGCCATCTATTGGTCTTATGTTTTTGATCTAGAATCAGTGATGCAGCATTTGGGCTGAAGATTCATTTAAAAGATAACCATATAACCATTTACGGAGCAGAAACAGGCCATGTCGGCCTTTCGAGTCTGCTCCGGTTCACTAGAACAACTCCACTAGTTCAAACCTCCTGCTCTCCGCCAATAACCCTCCAACCCCCTCACCTCCATGTACACATCCAACCTTCTCTTAAATGACAGAAGGGATCCTGACGCAACTATTTCATTTGGAAAAATTGTGGATTTGTAGAAAGTACACTAAATCCTTATGAATGAATTTTTTAAAAGAAATTGAATAGTGTAAAGCAGAAAAAAACTGGATTGTACAATTCAATTTCTAGGCCATTTATTTCACTTTTTATTCTATATATTGCAACTTATAATAACTTAATTGCAAGAAATAAATTGCTTATTGAATGAAAACTATCAATGAATAACATTATTTACAGCAGTAATCCAATGAAAAATGTCTCTTGTGTTGTCTATTTTTAACTTTGTAGTTTATAATTACATTTTTGTGTATCACAACTACTTTCATTAGAGGCTGGACAACAAAACTGCCTTTTAAAGGAAAAATGCTAAATTAATCCTATGGACTAAACAAATGATTTATGAAGTAGTGAATGGCACATTAAGAATCAGTATGTTTCTGAAAGTTCGTGAACAACTGTGCTTTATGCTAGTGGATAATCTGAATTAAACCTTAGTCATTTCATGTGACCACCATTAATTAGGTCAAATGGATATTGTGGTAATCACTCATGTTGTTTATTAAAGTTTTTATATTTTGATTTGTCTTTATAATCTTGTACTTTTTTGTGAACAAGACTATTGCAATTAGTAATTTAGTAATTATTATTATGTGTAATTACGAGTTGGTATTTTGCTTTGATGTTTGTTTTAGATTTTGCTCCCCTTAAATAATAAATCAATGCACCAAAAATCTTGAACAATTTTGTTGACCTTTAATTTTTGGTAACATCCTGCTTTCATTGAATTATAAAATGAAGATCCATTGATATTGTAGTGCTAAGAATTTCAACATGTGTTAGTATTAAACAAACTTGTTAAACACACATATTGTTATTGAAAATGTTTTTCTTTTCTGTCAAAACTTTGTTCTATCAAATGGCCTTAGTGCAATGAGTTTATTGCAGGAAAATGCTTCAGTGTTACGTGGATCAGCTGTAGGGACTTGTGCTGCTATCTCAATGGCACTTGTTGGTCAGGCACCTTTAGTTCTCTGAAGGTTTGGTGCTTATGAGCTCATAAAGCTGTTTACTAATATTTAATCATGGGTTAAAGTTTTAAAATGAGAAAGGAACATATTTTGCTTTCAAAATTAAATAAAAATTTAAGTTTAAAACCATTTGTACAATCATTTTTTCTTTTAAAAGTTCAACCCATACTGAGTTTTTTGAATTATATTCAAATTGGTGACATTTCAAGGCCCTACCACTTAATGTTTTACTTAATACAGTAGCTGTGTTGATGCATATAGTCTACATAGCTCTAATATAATGTATCAAAGACTGCTTATCTGGTAATAATAGACTAAATGTCCTTGAGAATGTGGCGATGAGTTGCTTGATACTAAATGTTCTTGAAAATATGGCAATGAACAGGTGTAATCCTTCTGAAGAAGGTATGACTGTTCTTTGGAAAGAAGGTCCAGGATGAGATCCAATGGTGAAGGAATAGGCAGTATGCTTCCAAGTCAGAATGGTGTGTGAGTGATTTGGAAGGCAATGTCACAGAAATTAACTCAAAGTTGGAGACTTTAGATTCGCTCTGAGTTTATTAACTAGATATTGTGGAGAGTCTGCAGCAGGTTTCACTGGCATCAGAACTCTAAATTGCAGCAGCTACCAAATTCATTATTTATACAGGAAAACCGATAAAATGTGATTCTTTCTTACTTTTCCTCATTCAGTTTCCAATAAATCTTTCAATATGTACCAGAATGGTACCAGAGTCTTTTAGCACAGTTTAACAATTTTTTTCTAATCTGTGTTATCAGGATCCAGGATGTACTCCAGACACCCTCTCTTCTGGTTCCCAGAGACATCATGCCCTGTTTACTTTGATCTCTTGACCCCGCGTTTAAATTCAACTTGCTTCTGAATGGTCAAGAATTCCATCATGCACTCATTTAAATCATTTCTACCACAGGCAAGTTGTAGAGTTTTGAAGATGGTTCCTTGGATTCTGACTTTACATGGATGTGACCAACAAGCTCGATTAGAGCAAAAAAAAAATTACATTGACCCGTCTTTTGTGAAGAAATTAACATTTCATTCCAGTATTTCTCGATTCGGAGTCAATCTAGTGGCTTGTGATTGTACTTGCTTATCATTCTTCATTTAGAAATGTTTGACTATGTTCTGTGTAAAGCTGTGCTAATCTTTCACTTTGCATGCTGAAGAATCTGGATGAACAATTCACACCAGATTCGGTCTGTCACAAGAACACCGCCTCTATTCTGTTGGGGACTTATGTATCAGATAATTTCAAATTTTGTTTTGCAGTTTTAGTTTGTAAATCCTTAATTTGTTTGTAAATGTTCTTAGTTTCTTAATTTTAATTTCTCCCTCACAGGTTTAATAAATTGATTGCTTTGGAAGGCTCATAATGCTTTGAATATTTTTAAACATCAAGAAACATTTACTGTCTTTGATACCTTCATCACCAGGCTAAGCTGGCTGACTCAACTTAAATGCATGCCAAAGTCTTGCTTGATATTTTGGCAGTAAGGGTTCGTTCGGCTCTTCTTTGGGTTGGAGTCGTGCCTTGAAAGGCCTTGTTGCTGCACAGGACTCTGCTGAGAGGAATGCAGGCATTTCCATACAAGACATTTATCTTCGGCAATCTGAACTAGGCAAGTTCAGAGCAGGAGTCCGGGATACATTTTGTGTTTTTTTTAAAAAAAGAATTAATTTTGTTGTTCAGTTATAATTGGTACTTGGCTAAATGGTAACTACCATTTTGCACTTAACAATCTACCACCAATGAAGTTATTAACCAGTTCTACTCCATCTTATTTATATTTTTAGTTGTTGGAAAAAAATACCAGTTACCATTGCAGGTGGACTCTTTACTCTCTGAATATTGCTTGTCCTTGGATAGGTAATATATTGGCAGTGTAGTTTATACATGTGTGCAGAAAGAGGTGGGAAGATGACCAATATTCAAATTTCTGAGTATGTCATACCACTGGGGATAATGTAATTTTAAAAGTAAACTTGAGTCTACTTAGGTAAGGTTTCTGAATTTGGAATGCCCAATTTCTAGTAAAACATGGCTCTCATCACATCATTTTATGCACACTACACATTGTGCATTATGTGCAAACAATTGATAGCTTAATTTTATTTCAATCCTGAACAGAATCCATTAATAATTTAATTTACACCCCCGCTATCAGAAAATACAACATTCCTATGAAACCTTTCGTAAGCTGAAATGGCATAAAGTGAAGAAGCAGTTACAATTAATTTATATGGGAAAAGTTTTCGAGCATTTCCAGACCCACAGGCTGCTCTCAATCCCCACGTTAATCCCGTTGCCCCGCACTCTCCCAACAGCCCGCTCTCAGTCCCCACACTAACCCCATTGCCCCGCTCTTCCCTGACAACCCACTGAACACTATTTTCACTTTTGCCTTTTTTTTTGTAAAAGCCAAAATCTTCTTCTGATTTAGTTCAGCTCGCAAGAAAAGGTACTAATGTAGGACTTTCATAGAAGCGAAGAGGCCTAAAGCAAACTTTTGAAAAGCAAGGATACTTGTACAGTGAATTTAAGTCATAATTTTCAATTTAAGAAGGTTTATTCACCGCCAATATGTACGTTGGGTCAGAAGTTTGAGCTCGTAATTCCCTAGGTGGCAGTTCCCAATTTTACTCTCAGTGAGGGTAGATTCTTGACTGTTCAATGCCTTTCCCAATGGTAAATTTCAACTATCCAAGACAAATGCCCTTCGTTATGATGCTGCCTCCAGAGTAATGACAAAAGCTTGAAGCATGCTCTTTGCACATCACTTGAATGAAAACAATTTAAGATGACAAAAATTAATGATTTTGTAAAACCATTATTGTCTAAAAAAACACCAATGATCAATGATCCTGACAATTTGAATCAGTTTTTTTCCAGATTGAATGACAAGAATACATGAAACACAATAGCAGTCAAAAATAAAGTGGGACTCAAAACTATTTTCAACTTGGGGCTTGAAGTAGAAAAAAGTATGTCCTGACTAAAATTTTAAGCAAGGAATCACCACTGAGACATTTACTGTTACATATCAAACTATTTATTTATGAAACAAACTCTTTTTGTCTCAAATCCTCCCAAATGAGGAGTTTGTTTAGTATGAAAGCTGAATCATTAACTCCCATTTAATTTTGTCCTTTTTTCTTGCCAAGATAAATGAATCTGTTCTCTTGTAGAATAATCATGTGAGTCATTTGATCAGTCGAGGAATTTACAATTTAAAGCAACTAAATTAAATAAAAGTCTTTTATTTCACAGCACTGCCAAAATATCTAAACATTGGACATTACTCTGTAGGCAATGTGGCTGGATAGTATTTGTAATTGAAGGGTGACCTCCTCTGGCATCCAAAGCACATAACCACAAATCGTGCTGGAAGCCTGAAGTTCTTTTGTAGTTTTTTTTTGCTTAATTCAATTTTAAACTATCCATTATATGTCATTTGTGAATATCAAAAGTAAATACCGGTACTTATATAACAATTTACTGTGGATTAAGTGAAATAACCCTTAATATTTCTTCTAAAGTGTAGCCTAGTCTGAGCAATATCTTCTCATCCCAAAAATCAATGCCATAATTTACAAAATTTTGATATTCCATTTCCTTCACTGTTATCAATCCTTTTGTTTGTGACAAACTGTTCCTGTACTCATTAATTTGATTACTAGTTTAAATTATAAGTTGCATAGAGCATGCAGGCCTGCAGTTGATTTCCAAACTTTTCTAATGAAAATTCCTCAAAGTATATTGTTCAAAATACTTGGACTCTTATGTTTAAAAAAAGTTTTTTGAAGACTGAGAAACCAACATTTTACAGTAAACTCAAACGGAATGTCTTTTTCATAGTTCAACTAAACAAACAAAACAAAAACATAAAAATCTAAAAGTTATTTTCGCAGATCACCCCATCTTGTCACTTAGTTGAATATTTAAAAGCCATTTACATTTTCAACATTAAAAAAAAAAGATTTAGACAAACAGCACAGTAACAGGCCATTTCGGCCCATGAATCCGTGCCGCCCAATTTATTCACTAACCAAGTGGTTAGTGAAGCCCCCAGAAAAAACCCACGCAGACATGGGGAGAATGTACAAACTTCTTACAACAACGCGAATTCGAACCCCGATCCAGTCCCAATCACTGGCGCTGTAAAGGTATTGCATTAACCGTGTCGCCAACCGTGCTGCCCTAATAGATATTAAAGTATAATTTTAAAAACATTCAATATCATTTGAAAAATGTCCAAATTACATAATTTCACAAGTGATTTGTGTTTTCTATTTTGATAATAAATTAATTTCCACAGTTTTCTTAAAATAGGAAAGAAATTGCATCACATTAGATGAAACAAAGTAAGGTTTAATTTTTCTGTAAGAGCAGAAAAATATTATTGTTCATGCGTGAAGCCAAGTATTGCTTTTTGCCCTGTATTCTAGTTCTTTCTAGTGCCCACTTGGAAACATTTATCTTTAAAACTTGTTTTCAGGTTATTGACAGTGGACTTGCATGTTTTTTGTTCCATGTGATTGGTGTTGGCACCATCTCAAACAAATAATGTTTCAGTCAGCCCCTTAAAATGCTTGGATCACCACAGGCTGCATTAAAAAGTTACTTCCATCAATCCTTGTAATAGTTGGTAAATTTCCATTTCTGCCGGGGATTAGCTGGATCACAAGAGTTTAGCATCAAGACTTTTCCAAACAGATTACCTTCTAAACACAAAGGAAATTGAGAAATCTCCCAAATGATATGGTCCGTCTATAAAATAAAAAAAAAATGTTTTACTTGGCATGTATGACTAACGCAGGACTTATTCTGTACTTTTTTTTTAATAACACGAAGTTTTTGAGATTATATGCATGCATTGCTTTGTTTTCCACAATTTTTTCCAGATCAGCTCTATCTTTCCTAATGTTTTATCTTACAGTGCAGGTAAAAATGGGATTAAAATTAAAGGAAAAAGGGATAAAGCTAATTGTAAACATGTCAAGACTTCTTTCAGACTACAAGGTGGACCAATTAAGTTGGAGTCACCCGTTTCAGAGCTGCTTGTAACTTTTGTAGTCCATGTCTCATGAAAACCATTTTCCCACTGAGTAGCTGCTCTGTTCGTACTGAGCTAAAAATTAAACAGATGCTGATACAGCAAACTGATATTTGAAAATAAAATTGTGGGGGTGAACTTCCCTCCAGACCCAGAATTGTTTCTCCTGGGGAAATTGGCAGTTATAAAAGCTAACTTGCCCAGAAGTAAATCTAAATTATTAAAATTGCGTTGTCAATAGCCAGGAAATGTATAGCAGCAACATGGAAATCCGATTCCCTACTTCACATTGATTGTTAAAACATGGAAGTGCAAAGTTCCATTCCCCTTGAGAAGATTACTTACAGTCTTAGGGATAGACAGCAAAATTTGGCAACCTTATTTTGATTACTTAAATGCCCAGATTGTATAATTTATTTTGATATTTGTCAATGTCAATTAGTGTACTCCTTATTAGAAATGTAATACTTTTCAAATGATGGGACTAAGGTGTCGAACCTCATTCCTGTTGGTTTTTTTCTTTTCTATTTTCTTTCCTTTTATCTCCCTCTATTTCCTGCTGTCTTTCCGCTTTTCTTTCGAATCTGGGGAGGGGCGCTGGGGAAGAGGGACTCCCCTTTCCTTTTTATTTTTTTTCAGACCATATAAAATTTTTTCGATGATTTTATATTCAATGCAGTATTGTTATTATTTTAATTGAGTCCGATATTCTGTAGTTTCTCAAAACTTAAATATTTTTAAAAATTGATATTAAAAATATTTAATGCAGATGAAATACTTAATGCAATCATGAAAACTGCACTGCAGTATTTACAATTTTTTTTATCTATAATCTACGTCTGTGTACTTTCATTTCAGCTTTGATTAAGTTACTGAAGGACATAATATGAAAGGATGGCAAGATTCTACTTACATTATCATTTATTACAATAAGTTAATTCACTTTAATCAAATAGAGTGTAAGTGATTCAGATTTCAATTTACCTAATGGAAAACAACTTCACAGTATTGTAAGTACTTACTAGTGTTGATTCAGCTGTAAATGACTGATGGAGCCACCTCAAATTATTGCTCTTTTTATCACAAGGTTTCATCCCGATTTCCTGTTTCATGTCCAATAAAGCAACGCACAAGTCCATGTGTTGAATTAACCTTAACCATGAATGGCTAAAATGCCGACTCTGTCAAGAAAATAGATATTTAAAACTCTTTTTCACAAGAGGTCCTTCAAGCCTTTTGCAAAGCTTTAAATCTCCCCCTTCCACCTCGAGTTTTTGCCCTCTTGTATTTGACATTCACCCCTGAAAAATTTATGCCTCTCATAATTTTACATAATTCTATCGTCAGCCTCCAATTCTCCAGAGAAAACAATCCAAATTAGTCCAAACTCTCCCAATATTAGCTAATACTATCCTCCAGACAACATTCTGCTGAACCTCGTCTGCACCCTTTCCAAACCTTCCACATCCTTCCTGTAATGCAGTGGTTAGAAATGCATGCAAATATTCCAAGCATGGCCCAAGCATAGTTTATACAGGATGACTTACTAACATCTTATGCTTATTGTCCTGACCAATGAAGGGAAATATGCCACATGCCTTCCTTACCATTCTATCTTCGTGAGTTGCCATTTTCAGAGAACTATGGACATGTACTTAAAGGATCTTGCTATTTACTATATGCTTTCCTCTCACATTTGACCTACCAAAGTGCCACACCTAACCATCTGTTTTTTTAAGATGATGCTTCATCTGCCATTTATTTGTCCTCACTTCCAATTCATCTACATTCTGCTTACAACTTTCCATCATGTCCATAATTCTGCCAATTCTTTTGTTGTGTGAAGGAATATAATCATCCCATCTACAGTTCTGTCCATATCTTTCATTTATAGGTGACAAACAACAGAGGCCCCAGAATTGATCCATGCAGAACACCAATAGTCTGTCTGGTCAGAGTAAAATCCTCTCACCATGACCCTTTGTCTTCTATTGTCACAAAATTTTATATTCAATCTACCACATCACCATCAATTTAATTTACCTTAATCTTTCAGACGGACTTATCATGATCTTTCTCAACTTCAAATTATGTGTATAGTCTCCAAAATGTTTTAACTATATTATTGCCTTTGATGAGACAGCTTATGGTCTCAAAAACACAAAAATAAATGCAGCAGGTCATTATAGACTAAACTAATAAATTACATCATAGAAATATAGGAAATAAACAAACTGCACTCATGACTTGGTTCCATTTTTTGAAACAACAGCCTTATATCTAAAATCCTGGTTAAATCGATTTCTCTTTGCAGAGATATTGCCTAACTGGCTGAATACTTTCAGGATTTTCTGTTTTTATTTCAAATCTCTACTATCTTCAGTTTTTCTGATTTTTATCAAAAAAATCTTCAACCTATTTTATCAAAATAACTTGGGTAATGTTACTTTACATCTTTACATAGATCCAGAAGAAAGCTTAAAAGTAAATTCAGAAATATTAATATTGGGGGAGTGGCAAGATGGCGTAGAGTCTAGACGTGTAATCTCGACCTCTCTGGCCTGACTTTTAAGAACCCGTTTTTAATTCTTTGTTTTCAGGTTTAAATTTTTTTAAACATAGTTTAAAGTATCAAGGAATTGTTATGACTATTAATGGTAAAAAGATTAAACTTCAAGTACAGAAGAAACTACACTTTCGGAGTGTTGAAGATTTAGAGCCTAAACGGCCTCCTACGACTTCAGGTTTAGTTTCTTTCAAGTCTAAATCATGGAGATTGCCTGTGGGAGCTGAAAAAATGACTACTACTCACCAGGAGAAGGACATCACTGGAATTACCCGTTCTCAGGAGGAAGGTGCGTGTGCCCCTGATGTGCATCCCAATCCTGGCAGCCTGCCAACTTTAACTTTAATGGAGGGGGCACGCAAGAAGATGATTCCATTGTCTGAAATACCCCAGGATATACTTAAATCTGAATATTTTGGTCCTTTTTGTGAGTTTTTCCAACAACAACGGGTTGCGGGGGGAGACCAGCGTCGACTCCCTGAGGAAGTCGGGGTGCCGTCGCTGGGAGTCCAGACTTGCAGTAAAACTGTTAAACTGCCTGTTGTTGAGATGCAGCAGGAGCTGCGGTTACCTGGTTCTGCCACTACGTTAGAGAAAGCAGGGCTGAGCTTTTCTGAATTACAATGTAAACAGCTAAGCCTTATCATTCAGCCTATGTTGAATGAAATGTCTCAAAGGCTCAGTTTGGGAATGGATACAGTTAAGATACGTTTGGAAGCAGTTTGTGAGGATTTTAAACAATTTCAGGCTGCTTTTTTGAAATGTCAACAGCAAGTGGCTTCTAATACAGAAAAAGTGTTGGAGGTGGAAGAATCCGTTAAAGAATTGCGAGAACGTGAGAGGGAGTTAGAGAGGAAAGTGGATTATTTGGAGAATCAAAGTAGAAGGAATAATGTGAAGATTGTTGGTTTGCCAGAAGGTACGGAAGAGCAAGATCCTCTTTGTTTTTTTACCAAATGGATTCCACAAATACTGGGGCAGGAATTTTTCTCTGGAGGTCTCGTATTGGAAAGAGCTCATAGAGCCTTAAGAAGAAGACCACCGAAGCCCATGATAATTCGATGTTTGAATTACTTGGACAGAGAAATGATACTTCGTTTAGCAGTGCAAAACGCGAGACAGCGACAAGCTCCATTAATGATTCAGAATAGTAGAGTTTTTTCTATCGTGATTTGAGTCAAGAGGTTATTCAGCGTCGGCGTTGATTTAATTCAGTTAAAGAAGTTTTGTGGCGTAATGGTTATAAGTCTACTTTTCGTTATCCGGCAGTGTTGAAGGTGTTTTGTGGAGACTTTCAATCTCGGTTTTTTTGAGAATGAGCGTGAAGCAATGAGTTTTTCTGACTCGTTGCCAGATGTAAGAGGACAAAGACGTAGCCCACCATTGTCTCCTAAAGAAAAGTCTGGTTGTTCTGGAAATGGAAGAAACGGCAGAAATGGGAATGGAAAGAGTCCGCTCTCTTGAAATGGGGTCGCTGAGACTGGAATCCCTTGGATGAATAGAAGAACTTTTTTATTTTTACTTTCCTTTTATGTCATTATGATATTTTGTTGTTATTCTTTGTTTGGCTGGGGAGGGAGAGATTTGCTCTATGTTCTACTAGTCATCAGCCACTGGTGGGTGATCCACACCCAGTTTTTGTTTAGGGATTACTACCTTTTGGTAGTTTTTTTTGGGGGGGGGGTTTCTTTTTCCTTTTTATCTCTTTTTTATTTTCATTTTATTTAGACTTTAATTTGTGGTTTCTTTTTCTCCTAATGGAGGGCCTATTTACATTGATCTGAGTCTTTATATATTGATATTATTAGCTTTTAGTAATATTAGTGGATATGTCAAATTTGAAGTTAGTTTCTTTTAATGTCCAGGGTTTAAACAATCCGATTAACCGTAAGCGTATTTTTATTAAGTTCGATCTTTGGTAAAACATGTGTTCGGTAGAGATATGATTTTATTTGAAATGATTAAATTTGAGAATTTTCTTATGAAGGTACCAGAGAAGGGTTATATTTTAGTTATGTATCAAATATTGCAGGATGGTATGGATAAAAAGGGTTGGGATAAATCTAAAGGTAAATGGGAAGTTGATATTGGTTTTATTTTTTCCGAGGATCATTGGTCAGATATGATTTGTGTTCTAGATGTGGTAACGATGTTGGAATTTTTTTTCATGCGGTTTGGGATTAGATAAACTTTAATTTGCTTTTGTGTATTTGGTGCTATCTGTAGCGAAAAAATGTATTGCTAGTACGTGGAAAGATATGAATATGATTGATATTAATAGATGGTATAAATGGTATAATGAGATGAAATATTGTTTAATAATGGAAAAAATACATGGGTTTCGCGGATAACTATAGTTTTTTTATTAATAGGTAGTTGTTATATTCAGAATATTTACATTTTGATTTATATTGACTAGATTTTAATTTGTATGCTTTACTTTTCTTTATTTTTTTCTCTCTTTTCTTTCTCCTTAGGAGAGTTGGCTGAAAGGGGGGGCGGCTTTCTTTTTTTTTTCTTTCTTTTTTTATATATATATATATATATATAAAATAACGTTCATGTTTTGTTTATTGTTTTATATGTTACTTATTATCTGTATTTTGAACGAATAAATAAATTTTTAAAAAAAGAAATATTAATATTGTGGCGACTCGCCCACACAACTGGCAAGTCCGCAACAGATCTGACTGTGAAAGCTCTGGGTGCAGGGAAAGCCCACAGCCTGACATCATAAAGGTCCCGGGAGTCGTAAGCGTTAATGGATTCAAGGGGATTTAAGCGCACGTGAGAGTTCTATTAAAGTCAGTTGCTTCAACTCACTTTTGACTCTGCGTGGTTCTTTTGCTCACTGCGTGCCTAGTGTGACTATATTGATGACCCCGACAGTCTAATCGGCATTTGGACCCAGTGATGACCGACCCAAGCAGCAGAATGCAGTTTCACTGTGCAGGTCTGGTTTGAAGAGACCAAAGCCCAATTCTAGGTCAGGCAAATCATCTTGGATGCCACAGAGTACTACCATGTGGTTGGTTCACTCGACCAGGAAATAGCAGGCCAAATATTGACTTCTTACACCAGCCACTGGCTGTGGACAGGTATGAAACAATCAAGGCACTCCTAATCTGTACATTTGGTCTCTCCTGCTGTGGGCACACAGGGCAGTTGTCTCATATGGACAGTATAAGTCACTGTGCACCATTGGCCTTAAATAACGAGATGCTGGAACCAGTTGACAGCCATAAGCCATGTTTACTGTTCAAACAAGTCTTTCTCAAGCAGATGCCACAAGATATCCACCTCCTCATCACTGACTACAATTTCAGTGACCCACGCAAAGTTGAGGCCCATGCAGATATCCTGTGGCACACCAAGCAACATGGCAGGGCCTCCATCAACCAAGTTGCTGCATCTCGCCCCAAGGCCTAGGGCTTCCCCATGCCACCAATGGAGACGGTGATGCCCACATCAGGAAGTGGGACAGTTCAGACCATTGGTGTTTTTAACCACCAAAATTGGGGTTCATTTCTGGGAAACGTCAGGGCCAGCTGTCGCTAATGGCTACGGTGGCTGGCCACCGTGATAGCCTCCTTTACTTATGGGTCCGACACTCTGAGTGAAGGTTTCTCGTAGACATGGGTGGAGGTTAGCATTTTTCCCCCTTTGAGCCATGATACCCGTGCCAGGAAGTCAGGACCAGAGCTTACTACTGCCAACAGAGCACATATGGTTCCATCCCACAACAGTTTGGTTCCAGCTGTTTCACCTGGTCATTTACACTGGCAGCAGTCTCAGTCTTTATTGGGTGCAGATTGCCTCCAGGTGCACTGCCTCCTAGTGGACCTCAAGGGTCAGCACCTTGTGAATGCCAAGACCTTCTCGCTCAGCAAAGCCAACTTACCGGCCCCATACCTGGACTCTGTGACTTTGTCAGGCAACGAATTGGCCAGAGTACTAGTGGAATTCCAACCATTATTATGCCGCAGTTCTCCACAGACAACCCTAAGCATGGTGTACAACACCATATTCCCACTCAAGAACTACCGCCACATGCCCGGCCATGCAGCCTCCCACTTGTCAAACTCCACCTTGCCAAGGAGGTGCTCAAGAAAATGGAGGAGATGGGGATCGTTTGGTGCTCAGACAGCCCATGGGCCTCTCTGCTGCACATGGGGCCCAAGTGGGCTGAACAATGGAGGTTATGCGGTGACTACAGAAGGCTCAATGATGTCACCATTGCTAACCACTACCTAGTGCCCCACATTCAGGACTTTATGGCCAATTTGCATGGGCCACACATCTTCTCCAAGGTCAACCTGGTCCACGGCTATCACCAGATTCCCGTCCACCCCAGTGAGGTCCCCAAAACAGCCCTCATCACCCCATTTGGACTATTCAAATTCTTGTGGATACCTTTCAGACTCAGGAATGCAGCACAGATGTTCCAGAGGCTCATGAACTCAGTGGGGTGTGGCTTATTTCTTCATCTACTTAGATGATATCCTGATTGCCTGCTGCTCACACCAAGAGCATTTGACGCACCAGCACCAACTCTGCCACTTCCTGAGTGAAGATGGCCTGGCCATCAATCCTGTGAAGTGTCAGTTTGGTTGTTGGCCATTGATTTTCTTGGGCACCACATAGACCAGCATGGAGCGGTTCCCTTGCTGGTGAAATTCGAGGCCATACGCCAGTTTGCCAGACCCAGTACAGTCAAGAACCTACAGGATTTCGTGGGCATGATCAACTTTTACCACTGATTCCTACCCTCAGTGACTCAGATCATGCGACCCCTGTTCAGCCTATGGTTGGCACTGGCACAGTTACTTGGGACCCAGCTGCACCACCCCACGGCAGTCCAAAGGCCTGGTAGAGCGTTTCCACAGGCACGTAGTTGGCCCTGATGGTGAGCCTCCAAGACTCAGATTGGGTGGATGAGTTCCCATGAGTGCTTCTTGGCATCCACACAGCTCCCAAAGGAGACTTAAGAAGACTTAAGCGCATGTGAAAGTTCTATTAAAGTCAGTTGGTTCAATTCAGATTCAACTCTGTGTTGTTCTTTTGCTTGCTGCATTAGTGTGGCTACAATATCTATTTAATTAAAAACATAATTTTTTGAAAACTCATTTGCCTTTTACTTTTCCTTCAACTTGTGTTCAAATTTAAATTATAGCAGCATAAACATGCAAGTTGGCACTAATTGCATTGATATTTTACTTGATTCATATCTAACAATGCTACATATTGAGCATATTTACATCAAGTAAAGAATCAATGATCATAATCAAGTATATACAAAGAGATTAATTTGCTTCAGTGGTATATACAAAGAGTCCACGCTGCTGAAGATCCAGCTGCGCTGGGTGGGTCACGTCTCCAGAATGGAGGACCATCGCCTTCCCAAGATCGTGTTATATGGCGAGCTCTCCACTGGCCAACGTGACAGAGGTGCACCAAAGAAGAGGTACAAGGACTGCCTAAAGAAATCTCTTGGTGCCTGCCACATTGATCACCGCCAGTGGGCTGATATCGCCTCAAACCGTGCATCTTGGCGCCTCACAGTTCGGCGGGCAGCAACCTCCTTTGAAGAAGACCGCAGAGCCCACCTCACTGACAAAAGACAAAGGAGGTAAAACCCAACACCCAACCCCAACCAACCAATTTTCCGCTGCAACCGTGTCTGCCTGTCCTGCATCGGACTTGTCAGCCACAATCGAGCCTTCAGCTGACGTGGACTTTTACCCCCTCCATAAATCTTCGTCCGCGAAGCCAAGCCAAAGAATTTGCTTCAATGGCTGCACCACAAAATCAAATTGAAATTCTGTAGCTCATATTGCTAGAAATATATAGAAAATCTTTGTTGGAAGTTGCAGACATCAGTCCTCAGAAATTGCATTAATTCATGAATGATTAATTAGAATCATTCCGAAATATAGAACAAATTCAGAAAAAGTAGCATGCAGAATTAATAAGGCTCTTGGCCAGAGCCAGAGAGACAATCAAACTGCTGGTTGAGTTTTAAACTTGACAGGCAACCTATGCTTTTCTGGTGTCTATTTCAAGCTCCCAGCTGGTAAGGGTGGGAAATCTAGAGGTCTAAAAATGAGTTAAACCAGAATAAGATGAATTTGGAGAGGAGGGGGTGTCAACAGCAGACATGGTGCAGTGCAATCCATGGAGAATATAAACTACCTCAATCTAAAAAATTGCTCCAAGAAGCCTGCAGAATCCATGTAGTTTCAATAGTTTCCAAATGGTAGTTTGACTATGTTACACTATGCTGTTGGGATGGGCCTGATGTCATTGGAATTATGGCTTGCATAGTTTGATCACCATTTATTCATACAAAATTCTATTGGGATTCTGTGCAACAGAAGTTATGGCACCACAATTTAAATACATTAGTGAGCTCCTTCTATGAATGCAAAAGCATTGGTCATTTACTTCAAGACTTGCTCCAAAATAGGGGCAGGTGTAAAGAAAGTGGGAATAAAAAGATACTTTCTAAAAACAGGATGATGCAAAGTTTCATGTCACTTAGTGAATGTCTTACCTTTTTATTAATGTCACATATTTCAAATGAAAACGTGCCATTCTCAGAAGCAAGACATTTCCTTGTACCCACGTTAAACAGCTAAAAAATGATCACAAATGTTAATCACATACAGAGAAGGAACCATATTGTTAAAGTGCTGTTAATATACGGTAAAACATTAAAATATTAATTTTCACCTATCTATATTTTAAAAGTACTGCAGTGACTGCAAATGAGAAATGCACTAATGTAATTATCAACATGAGGTTGCACAGTTAATCTTCAGAAACTTTTGTCACAAAGTGAAAACTAAAGACCTCTTTGGTGATGAGACAAACCAAAAATTCCCCGATTATGTAACTACCCTAAATTATGCAAAGATATCTTACTTGAAAGAATTGGATGACATGATAGTTCCAGACAAAAAGTATAAAAACCTTTGTCAAATTACATCTGGTGCAGAATTTTAGAGGTATAATTTCTAATAAACCATATAACCATTTACTGCACAGAAACAGGCCAGTTTGGCCCTACTAGTCCGTGCCGAACATCTTTTCCCACCTAGTCCCACTGACCCACATTTGGCTCATAACCCTCCACCCCTCTCCATTCATATACCTATCCAACCTTTCCTCGAATATTAACATCGATCTCGCTTCTACCACCACTGCTGGAAGTTCATTCCATACCCCCACCACCCTCTGCGTGAAGAAATTTGAATATATAATTTAAAATAAGAAACAAGGTGCCAATCAAAAAAGTGTTTTCCTACTTCAGAAGAAATCCATGATGCATGCATGTGGTATTAATCTATAGTACTGTAAATTTTATATCAAGATTCAAATTAATTACACAACAATCAAATACAGAACCACTGAAAATATTTTTAGTCATTTTGCTACACATTTTGTTTTCTATCTAATAGTTTTGTCAGCATTTCCTGCACTGTTACAACATAAAAGACCTAATAAATATTTGAGAAGCATCATATTATCTTCTTCTGGGCTCATTGCAGCCTTCAGATCTCAATATTGAATGCTCCAATTTGGGTAACCTGCTCTTCCTTTTTGTCCATACCTGAACAGCTATTCTATTTTCCTCTTTGCATAGTCAACATATTACACAGAGTTACATAATCTGCTACTTAACTGCCAGATTAAGTCATTTGGTCTCTACTCACCGATTTCTCACTTCCTCTGCAACTGGAAGCCAGCATCGAGCCTGCTCCGCCATTCAATAAGATCATGGCTGATCTAATTTATGACCTAACTCCACCTACCTGTCTTCTCCCCATATCCCCTAATTCCTCTCCTTTCCTGATGAAGGAAATGTAACCCATCTCTTTCCACATATTTCAGTTGTTTAACAAGCAAAAATTAGAGGAATGTGGACATCTTGAAGGGTTATAGATAGGGACAACGTAATAGAGGAATTTTAAAACTGAGATAGTTCTGAACCAGGCCAGGAAATACAAGTTGATGAGGAAATGGGATGATGTCATTCACTCATGGGCAGCAGAGTTTTTGATGAACAATAAAACCAGTTCAATTCCATTCAGAAGTGGGGGGGGGGGGGGGGGGGGGGGACTTGGAGGAGAAAGGCATTTATCGCAAAGGTTGCACATAGATTGTTAAGAATGAGATGTTCTTTTAAGATAATTCTATCATCTGGTGTGCATCTCCTGCTCCAATTTAATTATGTCACCATTGGAGGATGCTTAGGTTACATTCCTATAAAATTTCATTAAAAGTCTAGATAAGAACCGTTTTAGTTACAAGGCAGACATAAAAACACTGAATTCCAAGGAAGTTGAGCATGAATTTGAATCCTACAAATTATATTAGCTTTCGTGTTTTCTTAGATTTCTTAAATTTATAAGGAACATTTTTTCATAAGAACTTACCAATCCATCAGACCTCACTAAAGATATTTGTATATCAGGATATATGTTTTCTAAGTACCATTTGAAGCTCTTGCATTGAAGTTTTTTCCGGAGTTCTTTTTGCTTGCTTAAGTCTCCAATTTTAAATTCTATATTATTTGTGTTGAGAAGATGGTGGTAACCGTGACCATAGAAAACATCAACATATTCATCCAGCCAAACCTCTGCCACACGAGCCAAGTTCCGCTCTACTGTCTTGATTCTATCCTTTGGAAATGTATACGGATTACCATCACGAAAAATATGACCCACTCTTGAACAAGGGATAATCTCAATTTCTCCTCCACACATCCAAACCTACACCAGAAACATGAAAAAAAAAACAATGGACAAGTAGATTTATTTCAACAAATATATATTCCAAATCTGAATGAGTTTTAAGTTAAAACAGATTATGAACATTAAAAAAAACTTCAGGAGTAATTAGAAAGCATTTAATGCAGTGTCAGAATTTTCCTTTGAGTTAACATTGTTGAAGAGTGTTAGAGCAAGATCACTACTCCAAATGACTCTGGCACCATTCCTGGTGAATGTTCCAAAAAGAGCAAAATTAGAACAATGAACAATTCTTCTGACCACATAAGGTAGTAAACGGGACCTTTGATTTTAAATACCCACATCAGGTTTAAAGAACATGTAATTTTTGGTAGTGTCCTTAAAAAAAGAGGATGCAGGCAATAAAGCTGTGCCAAGAGGCACAATTAATAAGGCTGATATTGAAGGCCTTCTGTTGAAGGCCATAAGTGAAAATGTGAAGGGAAAAGGATAGAACTGAGAGGTCGGGAATAAATTGAGGGATGAAAATGTTAAACAGTAAAATGATGTGCAAGGGGTTCCTCCTACACTCTGATCAGGTCTCATGATGTGATTGGCCTGGTGCCATAATGAGAATTGGGATTAAATGTGACCTTCAGCAGGACAGCTAAGGGAAATGAAATGGAGACTAAGTGATGGTAAAAATCAATTTCTTAGCAGGGGCACATTCAATCACAAATTGTTCCAGACTTTCTGAATGATTTGCTTCTGGTTTTATTGTGAATGAAAAGCAACGTTTGTAGATAGTAATATACTGATCCACTTTCTTACAGTAAACCAGAAAGAAATGCTATGCATGTCTTTAAATGGCCTGAATAAAATGAGACATGTCTCATTTTCTGACGGCCAGGTTTTCTGACAGAAATGGCACAAACACTACCAAAAGTGTGCAAAATGGTTTTAATTAAAGATTTACAAATAAACAACAGGAATAATTTTTCCCCAAATCCAATTTCTAGTTTTCCCACATCCTGTCCAGTTTCCATCGCTTATCTCCATGTTCTATGCCATGAATAATTCTATTCACCCTTATCCACTGGAAGCTCTACAAGGGATACAATGGGGCATAGAAATCATAAGTTTTTTTTTATTGATAGTTGTGTGAAAAATAATCCAAATTGTTGAAGCAATTTAAGTGATGGCAAAGCAGTGGTAGTTTCTTATTTGTATCTGCAGAAAAGCAGGAGACTTACGATATATTGAATGTCGGCCCAGAAACAAAGATACTTGGATATTGGTGGAAATGAATGTTCAGAGATATTATTGGAGTTGATTCCTTCTCAAAAATTTAAACAAAAAATTGTATCACAGAATTTTCATCGTCCCAAATTTCTTCACTACAACAATGCAAACATTTTACTCAACCATGAACTACAGGATTTATTATCTTGATTTTACATAGCAGAAACATTTTTTGAAAAACTTTATTAAATATTTAAAGCATAATCTTCCAATTTTCAATCCATACTTATTGAATTTTAACAAGCTGCAATTTTCCCAGGAGTCTTTCATTTCCAGGTCTTATAGCTTTTTTTAATACAATAAAGATATTATTGCAAATAATCTAATATAGTTGATGATTTACTAATGTTAGATTGTTTTGGTGCAATGATTATCATTATTGCTAGCTTGTCCTTGAGCTCATATGCTGAGAAATTGCTACAAAAGAGAAACGACATGGATTGACCATACCATAGTTTTGTAGCAACTGTGTCGTAGTGCGAAATGAACAAGAAAATGATCAGACGTAGTCGAGGCGAAGTTCAGTAAAAGTAGTTTACTCAAAGTCATCTGGAGCTTTTGAAAACCCCACATGTTCCAAATGATGTCATTGCACTGTGACGTCATATGTCACTCGGAATCTTCCGAGCCGGTTCGATTAGGTCTCTGGTGAACACCCTCTCCACCCCACCCAGAACCGGTGGTAAGGGGCTAAACCTCTGGTGCCAATACTGACCACTGGTCTCAGGTGGTCGTCTGCGCCATCACATCAGGGGTTGTGGCAAAGGCCAGTCAAGATCGAGATGAGCGTCCTTTAGTCAGTCAAGTGTAAATGTCTCTGGATGTCCCCAATGTCTAGTACACAAGTTGTACATTTGTTTTGTAGCATTCTGAAGGGGCCCTCACATGGGGTCTGTAAGGGTGGTCCATGTCCACCTCTATGCACAAGCATAAACTCACAGTCCTAGAGTTCCTTTGGGATGAAGGGTGTCATTGTTTCATGCCCTGACGTGGGAACTGAGGTCAATTTTCCAAGACGCTCCAGCAGTCTGCCTAAGATTTCAGTTGGTGGTACCTCCTGTCCACGGGCTGTGGGCATGAACTCTCCAGGTACAACGAGCGGGGCTCCATAAACCAACTCGGCTGATGAGGAGTTGAGATCCTCCTTGGGTGCTGTTCTTATTCCCAGGAGGATCCAGGGAAGTTCATCTGCCCGATCAGGTCCCTGGAGATGGGTCATCAGTGCAGCCTTCATGTGCCTATGGAACCGCTCCACCAGGCTATTCAACTACGGGTTGTAGGCTGTCGTTTGGTGGAGCTGCATTCCCAGCAGTCATGACAAAATGACACAGATTGTGGAGGTAAACTGTGGGCCTCTGTTGGAGGTGACTGTGTGGGTAGGACAAACTGAGATACCCAGGCTGAAATAAAAGCTCTGGCGCATGAATCAGTTGATGAGTCTGTCATAGGAACCACGTCTGGCCACCTAGTGAATCTGTTGATGACCATTAACAAGTACCTAAATCCTTGTGATACCGGAAGCGGGCCGACAATGTCAACATGCACATGGTTGAGTAGCTGGAAAGGCTAAAGCAGCGCCTTCACGTGCCTTTGCACTTTTGCAGATTAGCGGTCTGTGCATGTCTTTGCCCAGTACGTGGCCTACTTTTTGAGTCCATGCCATACAAAATTGTCGGCTATCAGGCAGTTCATTGCTCGAATTGAGGGGTGGGACAGTCCGTGAATGGCATTGAAAATGCAATGTCTCCATGCAGCAGGAACGATAGGGTGAGGTTGACCTGTAGAAACATCACACAGGAGAGAGGTACTTTGCAGACCAAAGGCTATATCCTTGAGTTGCAGGCTCATGACAGCAGTTCTATAAGCCGGGAGTTTCCGTCCTGATGTTGAGTTTGGCGAACGCCATGTAGTCTACACTTGGAGAGAGGACATGAATTATTTGACCGGAGGAGCGGGACAAGGTATCAACCATCACGTTACTCTTACTGGAGATGTGTTTAATCCTGGTTGAAAATTTGCATATGTAAGATAGGTGGCATTGCTGGCAGGCTGACCAAGAATCTGATAACTTCATGAAGGCAAACATTAGTGGTTTGGGGTCAGTAAAAACCATGAAGTCCCTGCCTTATGAAAAATAGTGGAGGTGCCTGACCACTAGATACTGCGTCAACAGTTCGCTATTGAATGCACTTTATTTTGTTTCCGAAGGGCAGAGGTACCTACTAAAAAATGCTAGAGGCTTCCGTTGTCCATTGGTATACTGTTTCAAGAGCCCGCCTACTGCCACATCAGACACGCCTATCATCAAGGCAGTTGGTGCATCCATATGTGGATGGACCAGCAATTTTGCCTTTGCTAGGGCATCTTTGGTCTGCTGGAATGCTACTGTCAACTCCTTTGTCCACTTGAGTTCTTTGGCATCGCTGGACATGAGGTCGAAGAGAGGTTCCATATGTGCTGCAGAGTGTAGTTAGCGACGATAGAAATTGACCAGCCCACAAATTCCTGGAGTCCTTTGATTGTATTGGGCCTCACAAAATTGAGGATGGCTTCCACCTTTGCTGGGCAATGGAACAACACCCCGACCGCTGATCTGATGTCCCAAGAGGACTGCCCAAATTTGCACTTGCCAGGGTTCACAGATAGCCCGAACTCCTGTAGGCGGCGGCAGAGTTAACACAGACGAATTTGTTGTCCAAGTATACGAAAAGGCTGGATTGTTTGAGCAGCATTTTTGAGCCCTAAAGGCATTCTCAAAAATTCAGAGGCTGAACAGTGTTACGATGGCAATCTTGAGCACATCCTCTGGGTACCCACGGAACCAGGTCAAATTTAGAAAATATCCCAGTCCCATGAAGATTAGCTGTAAAGTCCTCTATATGGGACACAGGTTAGCAGTCTGCAATAGTAGCGTCATTGAGATGCTTGTAATCCCTGCAAGGTCTCTAGCCTCCTATGACTTTGGGCTCCATATGTTGCGAGGAAGCCCACGGACTATCAAATCTGTGAATAATTCCAAGTTCCTCCATTTTGTGGAACTCTTGTTTTCCAAGCCGCAAATTTTCAGGCGGGAGGCATCAGTCTCGGGCATGTAGAGGAGGTCCTTGGGTGAGGATGTGGTTTGTGAGGCCATGTTTGGGTGTGACAGTGGAGAACTGGGGAGTGACAATGTCCAGAAACTCTCCATGGCGTCTAAGTGCACGGCAGGTCGTTTGGGTTTTCCAAAGCAGAAAGTCTGGAATGTTATGTTCACCAATCGGCGCCCTTTTAAGTCCTCCATCGGTGAGTGGGCTCTGAGAAAGTCGGCAGCCAACGACGGCTGGGACATAGCAGCAAAAATGAACTTCCATGCAAACTTAATGTTGCCAAATTTCAGGGGTATAGTCCATGTGCCGTACATATGAATTGAACTGTTATTCACCGCCGTGAGCGTCGGACCCTTAAGGAGGAAAGATACTAACCTTCGCACCCTGCTCGACTAGAAATTTGCACTGGGAGAGTTCATCCCAGACGTAGAGTAGGCTGTTAAGGTGGCCAGCAACCGTAACCATTATCACGAGGTCATGCTTGCCTGGGAGAATGTGCGCCCTCGTCGCCGGTACTCGTGGAGCCTTGGTCTTAGGGTGTGACGCAGCACTAATTTCAGTGGGCCTTGCGACTTGCTGTTTCATGTGCCATAGAATGTCTTCATGTGCTGCTACTGTTTGAGGATTATGAAAGTCCTCGTTAGCCAACGTGAGGCAGCTATCTTCTAGCATATGCTCTAAAAACAACTGCTCTAAGAGCAAACAAGGCCTATGGCCATCTGCCAGCGTCAACATGTCATTCATTATCTCTGACAGGGCGCGGACCCCCAGGCCATCTATATAGGAGCCGTGCTGCCTGCTCGCATTGTGAAAGCCATAAATCCAGAGAAGGGGGGCTTCGTACTTGCTGAGAAGTGCAGGGTCCCAAAGGAAATCCACTTCTCGACCAGCCATGTCTGGTCGAGGGAGCTTACCACATGATAGTACTTAGTGGTGTCCACTTCTGTTTTGTGAATGCAGAACTGTGCCTCAGCCTGCCCAAACCAAACTTCAGGTTGAGTGGTTCAAAAGACAGGCAGCTTGTGCAAAATCGCTGCATTGTCCATGTTGGGTCCAGAATCCACTTGGGCCTGTCGGGGTCACCAATGGAGCAACTGTGTCACAGTGTGAAATGAAGAACAAGAAAATGATCAGACATAGTCGAGTCGAAGTTCAAATAGTCACACGCAGCTTTTTAAAACCCCATGCGTTCCAAATGACATCATCGCATTGTGACGTCATGACATCACTCGGAACCTCCTGAGCTGGTTCCATTAAACCTTCTGAAGGCTGCTAAAATTTCCTGAATCTGTGAATACTAGAATTGCTCCGTATTTAAATATTTATCCTTCTCCAGTCTATGATATTTTAGGCTGAAAGCTTGTTGTATATTTAGCTAATATTCTAGTTGTCAAAATAAGAAAAGCATAATTCTTATGAAATTTTAGCAAAGTATTTTCATCTCCCCAAAGTTTTATGAGTATTTCTAGCTCCTGATTTAAAAAAAAACCTGTGAAAATACCTTAAATGACAGCTCCATGTTTTCGCCACCCCAGACTTCCAAGCCTGTATCGTAAGTACCCAGTTCATAAAAGTATTTCTTATCAATTGAAAATAATCCTCCTGCCATTATTGGACATCTAGAAAAAAAGTTATGAAGTATCAATAGAAAATGCTGAATCAGAAATCAAAGCTTAACTTTGGAAAATACACAAATAGAACATTTAAAGCAGTGTTCTAGGAAATGATTTCAATCTAACTTGGGCTATGGGATTGTTCCTAATTTATGGCTAAAATGTAATTGGAACAAAGTAATCCTGATGCAGTAAATCATTGAATTAGGTGAGAAATTGATCATGTGGGTTGGGAATAGATCTAACAACCTAGATAAACAGAGTAATAACGACTAGTACCTGTAATTGAAGGTCAAATGCACTGATAATTTTACCGTTGTGAACTATCGTTCAGCTACACAAAACAGGCCAATAAACTCATATCAGACATTCAACAAGTAAAATAGACAATATTCAAGTAAATTTTTATTTCTAAATCAGATTTGAATTTTTGCTATAAATATAGCATAAATTGTTCATATACATGCAAATGTGTATTTATTAACAATAATAATCTTTTGTAAGTCAACTCACTTTATTGGGTCCATTTCTGTTAGATTGTGTTTTTTAATAATTTCATCAGGTATCGTCTTCCATCCAAAATTCATGGGCCAGGTAAATACTCCTCGTAAAAAGCCATTCACCCCAATATAACTAAATTCAAAACAAACAGTTTCAAACAATTGCAAGTATCAATTATATAAAGCGAAGAAATTTCCAGAAAAAATATTCAATAAGCAGCAAATATTCTGAAGTTCACAAGAGGTAAGAATTTAGGAGACCATAAAAGATGGAAGGGAAAAAAAAAACTGAGGAAAGAGAAAAGAAAAATGATGGGAGGTGAGAGAATGAGAGAAAAGGTGGGACGGGGAGGGGGGGAAAGAAAGAGCAATCATGACCAGAAGAAAGACAAGCTATTTATCTATAATGCAGCAGGAGGAAAATAAATTTTTGTAGTTAAATTGCTTGGAGTTAATTACTGTTATTTTATAGTACACAAGTCAGATTAGTCTTCCTCAGGATGGAAATACAGCTAAGAGGATGAACTTCTGGTATGCCGAATACCAAAAAGTCATCAGGATTGTGTAACAGTTGATTACAAATATAAGTCATCTGTGCCTCGGGATGCAGAAGTTCAAGGTAATTTAGCTGTTAAGTGAACTTGATTACTAAATATTATGACTGCCTTTCAGTCATGATTCCTTAAATTTGATTCTTTTCTTTGGCTTGGCTTCGCGGACGAAGATTTATGGAGGGGGTAAAAAGTCCACGTCAGCTGCAGGCTCGTTTGTGGCTGACAAGTCCGATGCGGGACAGGCAGACACGGTTGCAGCGGTTGCAGGGGAAAATTGGTTGGTTGGGGTTGGGTGTTGGGTTTTTCCTCCTTTGCCTTTTGTCAGTGAGGTGGGCTCTGCGGTCTTCTTCAAAGGAGGTTGCTGCCCGCCAAACTGTGAGGCGCCAAGATGCACGGTTTGAGGCGTTATCAGCCCACTGGCGGTGGTCAATGTGGCAGGCACCAAGAGATTTCTTTAGGCAGTCCTTGTACCTTTTCTTTGGTGCACCTCTGTCACGGTGGCCAGTGGAGAGCTCGCCATATAACACGATCTTGGGAAGGCGATGGTCCTCCATTCTGGAGACGTGACCCATCCAGCGCAGCTGGATCTTCAGCAGCGTGGACTCGATGCTGTTGACCTCTGCCATCTCGAGTACTTCGACGTTAGGGATGAAAGCGCTCCAATGGATGTTGAGGATGGAGCGGAGACAACGCTGGTGGAAGCGTTTTAGGAGCCGTAGGTGGTGCCGGTAGAGGACCCATGATTCGGAGCCGAACAGGAGTGTGGGTATGACAATGGCTCTGTATATGCTTATCTTTGTGAGGTTTTTCAGTTGGTTGTTTTTCCAGACTCTTTTGTGTAGTCTTCCAAAGGCGCTATTTGCCTTGGCGAGTCTGTTGTCTATCTCATTGTCGATCCTTGCATCTGATGAAATGGTGCAGCCGAGATAGGTAAACTGGTTGACCGTTTTGAGTTTTGTGTGCCCGATGGAGATGTGGGGGGGCTGGTAGTCATGGTGGGGAGCTGGCTGATGGAGGACCTCAGTTTTCTTCAGGCTGACTTCCAGGCCAAACATTTTGGCAGTTTCCGCAAAGCAGGACGTCAAGCGCTGAAGAGCTGGCTCTGAATGGGCAACTAAAGCGGCATCGTCTGCAAAGAGTAGTTCACGGACAAGTTTCTCTTGTGTCTTGGTGTGAGCTTGCAGGCGCCTCAGATTGAAGAGACTGCCATCCGTGCGGTACCGGATTACAACATCCTCAAAAGCATACGTTAGAGCAGAGCCATGACATTATTGAGAAGCAAGGAAAACAAGATGCAGCCATGGTGGCAGGGAGAATGGGGGAGTTTTGTGCTGATTATGGACAAAAAATTGAGAGATCTAGGTTATATCCTGCCAGGTTGTCTCCTTCTTCAAGTACTTTGGCCAATGAAGAGAAAATCCCATATGAAGAAAAAAAATCTCATATGCCCAGATAATCCTAATTAATCATAAAACCATAAATGAGATCTTGTGGTGAGGTCACTATGGCTACAGCTGGGTTATAGCTCTTGGTGATAGCCCTAAGGCTGTAGCTCGAATCTGAGGAGAAGAAAGACACACACACCAGTAGAGTGTATTCGACACTGAGTTTATTCAGCGGCAGCTCTGCCTTTTATAGTCAGGTCGGCTGCATTACTTGAGAGGACCAGCTGCTGATTGGGCCCCTTGCAATCCACCGCTGGTGATTGGCCAGTTTCACCGGTCTGTCGGTGGCGTATGGAAATGGGTGTTTCAGCCCGCACGATGCTTTGCTGGTTGCAGTGTTCGACGGCCATTTCCTGTGTTGGCCCAAAGCATGGAACGTGGGCCACTACACGACCGCCCCCCAGAACCGGCAATCAGGACACTGTTTTTTAGGAGGCCGACCCCTGCGCCTTGGGGTCGGGTGAGAGATGGGCTGGCCAAACTCCAAGTTTGAACTGGTCAAGTGTGAAGTCTCTTTGCTGCCGCCAATGTTCAAAACACAGGGGGAGCCGTTGTGTTTGAGGACATGGTATGGCCCTTCGTAAGGCCGCTGTAGAGATGGCCGGTGAGCCCCGTGCTGAACAAACACATATTTACAGTCAGTAAAGCTCTTTGGGGCGTAAGTGGAGGGTTGGCTGTGTGTCTAGGTTTAGCAGGGGCCAGGGTGCTTAGGTGCTCACATTGTCAGGACAATGTGGACGCCGGGACCTCCCATAAGTACTCAGGGGCTGTCATTAATTTGCCTGATATAACTAGGGGTACGCCATAGACTAACTCAGCAGAGGATGCCTCGAGGTCTTCCTTGGGTGCGGTGCGGATGCCTAACAGGACCCAAGGGAGTTAGATTGGATAATCTGTGCCATTAAGGCTGCCTTAAGGTGTGAAGCAGTGATAAAAGTTGACCATATCTGCAAACTCTTGCAGTCCCTTCACTGTCAATGGCATGGGGAAAGAGCGAATAGCATCCACCTTAGTGGGTAACGGTCTGGCTCCACGTTGGTCAATACGATGGACCAGGAAATCAATAGTTTCTCGGCTAAACTGGCACTTGGCTGGGTTGATGGTTAAGCTGAAATTGCTCAGCATGGAGATTAATTGTTTTAAGTGGGTGGCATGCTCAGTGTGGGTATGGCTAGCGATTAAAATATCATTGAGGTAGATGAAGGCAAAATGCAGATCCCAGCCCACTGCATCCATCAGCCTCTGGAAAGTCTGAATTGTGTTTTTTTTTAATCCGAAGGGCATGTGTAAAAATTGAAACAATCCAAGATGGCAGTTTTTGGGATGTCTTTGGGGTGCACCGGGATCTGGTGATAGCCCCTGATGAGGTCCATCTTTGAGAATATCCGTGCCCCTTGCAGGTTAGTGGTGAAAAGTCTTGGATATGGGGCGTGGGATATCTGTCCGGTATGGTGTCCTTGTTAAGGTGGCAGTAGTCTCCACACGGCCTCCAAACACCCGCTGCCTTGGGGACCATGTGGAGAGGGGAGGTCCAAGGACTATCGGAGTACCGCACAATACGGAGTTCCTCCATTTTTTTGAACTCGTCCCTGTCTAGGTAGAGTTTCTCAGAGGGAGATGGCATGCCCTGGCGTGGAGGGGAAGGCTCTCTGTAACGATTTGGTGCCTCGCCCCATATTTGGGTTCTATCGAATGGAAGTGAGGTGTGGTGATGGAGGAAAATTCTGCTAGTACTTGAGCAAATTCATTGGTGGCAGTACTCACTAATTACAGGTGGGGGCTGGTGAGTTCAGTGCCCTTGAGTGAGAGTGACTGAAATATCTGGGCGTGCACCAGCCATCAGGAGAGAGTTGGCCCACAGGAAATCTGCAGCGTGTCTCCAGGCTGGTCGGGGAAATGACGCTGTATTTGTGCCCCAGTATCCATCAATAAACATTGGCCTGACAGGGAGTCTTGAATGTGTAGCAGGCTATGCAGTTGGCCGGTCATCACAGCCATTAACAATGCCTGGCCTGGGCGTTTCCCAGAATGCACAGGGGGAACGGCACTGACGGGTTCAGTGATAGAAACAGTACTGCTCACAGGTGGGACATGGCATTCAGTTGGTCAGTCGGTCATATTTCTGGCTGGGCGCTGTTGATGCGGTGCTGTCACCTTCTCGAGCGAAGTGCAGACATCTCTCTTCACCGCTCATAGCAGGTTTACTCAGGAAGCCACCTTCCTGGGGTCATTGAAGCCTTCCTCCACGATGAGCAGCCAGACATCCTCGGGCAGCCTCTCCAGGAAGATCTGCTGGAACAGCGGGCAGGATGTGTGGCCATCGTTGAGAGCGAGCATGTCGCTCATGAGGGTGGAAGGGGCCCTGTCCCCAAAACCGTCGATATGCAGCCCGCAAGTGCGGGTTAACAGCTCTTTGATGGCCACATACCTTCCTTGTTCCGGTGACTGCTGGAGGAAGTCAATGATGCGGGCTGCGGTGTCCTGATTGAGGGCGTTGACCACTTGGTAGTAGCGCATGTCGTTGGCGGAAATCCGTCGAATGGCGAACTGCACCTTGGCCTGCTGGAACCACATCCATGGTGACAACATCCAGAAGCTGAGCAGCTTCAATGCTACAGAGTTGATTGCAGGTTGCTCTTCCATCTTCGGGTTCAAAGCACCGTTTGGACCAATCAGGGTCACCACTGTAGTGAGGTTGCTATGACTATTGCTGGGTTATAGCTCTCAGTAATAGCCTTAAGGCTATAGCTTTAATACGCAGGAGAAGAAAGACACACACACACCAGATGAGTGTATTCGACACAGTTTATTCAGTGGTAGCTCTGCCTTTTATAGTGAGCTTGGCCGCGTCACCACTGGGGCATAGCTTGAGGGGCTGGTTGCCAATTGGTTACCTCGGATGCCCGGGCTCCATTTGGCGGTGATTGGCTAGTTTCACTGCTCTGCCGGCAACCTATGGAAAAGGGCATTTCAGCCCACACAATGCTTTGCCGGTCGCCGTGTTCATTTCCTGTGTCGGCTAGAGTCATGGGTCACTACAATCACATTTTTTTTCTGTATTTACTCAGGAAGCAGGCACAGTCCCTAGGGAAGTGTGGCAAATAAACAGTGAGGTCATGAAACCTATACAAATTAAGGGGGAGGAGATGCTGGCTATCTTAAAGCAAATAAGGGTGGATAAATCCCCAGGGCCTGATAAAGTATTCCCTCGGATCCTGAGTGAGGCCAGTGTAGAAACTGCAAGGGTCTAGCAGGTGTATTTAAAATGTCCTTAGCTGCAGATGAGGTGCCAGAGGATTGGAGGCTTTTCCAATGTTTAAAAAAGGCTCCAAAAATAACCCAGGAAATTATTGGTCAGTGAGCCTGACATCAGTATTAGTTAAGTTATTGTAAGGTGTTCCAAGAGATTGGATATTCAAATATTTGGATATCTTGGGGCTGATTATGGATAGTCAACATGGCTTTGTGTGTTATAGTTCATGTTTAACCAATCAATGAGGCTACTGGGAAAGTTGATGAAGAAAAGGCTATGGATGTTGTCTATGTGGACTTTAGTAAGGTCTTTGATAAGGATCCACGTGGCAAGTTAGTTGAGAAAGTTTAGCTGCTCTGTATTCATGGTGAGGTAGTAAACTGGATTTGACTTTATGGGAGAAGCCAGAAAACAGTAGGGGATGACTGCCTCTCAGACTAGAGGCCTGTAACTAGTGCTATGCCTCAAGGATCAGTGTTGTTTGTCATCTATATCAATGATCTGGATGATAATGTGGTAAATTGGATCAGCAAGTTTGCAGATGACACAAATATTGGACGTGTTGGGGACAGCGAAGAAGGTTTTCAAAGCTTGTGGAGGGATCTGGACCAGCTGGAAAAATGGGCTGCAAAATGGCAGATGGAATTTAATGTAAACAAGTGTGAGGTGTTGCAATTTGGAAGGACAAGCCAAAAAAGGACATACACGGGGACTGGGGAGTGTGGTAGAACAGAGGGATCTGGGAATACAGATACATAATTCCCTGAAAGTGCCCTCACAGGTGGATAGGGTTGTAAAGACAACTTTTGGTATATTAGCCTTCATAAATCAAAGTATTGAGTATAGGAGTTGGGATGTTATGGTAAATTTGTTTAAGACATTGGTGAGGCCAAATTTGGAGTATTGTGTGCAGGTTTAGTTACCTAACTAGAGGAAAGATATCAATAAGATTGAAAGAGTGCAGGGATGTTGCCAGGACTTGAGGAACTGAATAACAGGGAATGGTTATACATGTTAGGACTTTATTCTCCGAAACATAGAAGAATGAGCGGAGATTTGATAGAAGTATTCAAAATTATGATGGGTATAGATCGAGTAAATGAAAGTAGTCTTTTTACACTGAGGTTAGGTGGGATACAAACCAGAGGACATTAGTTAAGGATAAAAAGGGAGATGATGAGGGGAACATTAAGGGAATTTCTTCAGAGTGGTGAAATGAGCTGCTATCTGAAGTGGAGAATGCGGACTCAATTTTAACATTTAAGAAAAATTTGAACAGTTACGTGGATGGGAGGAGTATGGAGGGATATGGACTGGGTGCAGGTCAGTGGCACAGGGCAGAATAATAGTTTGGTACAGACTGAACAGATTTAAAATATGTGAATACTCTGAGTTTTAAAATGTCACACAAAGTTTGGCAACTTTAGATTTACACAAAGAGGGAAGAGAGATGGAGAGAGAGTGAATGAAAAAGGATATTAAAAGACTTTGGATGGTTATCATCTCTGCAGGCAAGAAATTTGGACCAATCCTAATTAAGTACCAGGACACAGGGCAAAAGATATTATTAAATGTGAAATAAAGTTGCAGGTCATGATGTTTTAAGGACAAAAGGGTTAAACCAGAAAGTCTGCAGACACTGTGATTGCAGTTCAATACACAAAAGTGCTGGAGAAACACAGTGTCCTTTACATAGCAAAGGTAAAAATACATAGCCGATATTTCCAGCTTGAGGCCTTTATCAAGTGATGCCGCTTTAGTTGCCCATTCAGAGCCAGCTCTTCAGCGCTTGACGTCCTGCTTTGCGGAAACTGCCAAAATGTTTGGCCTGGAAGTCAGCCTGAAGAAAACTGAGGTCCTCCATCAGCCAGCTCCCCACCATGACTACCAGCCCCCCCACATCTCCATCGGGCACACAAAACTCAAAACGGTCAACCAGTTTACCTATCTCGGCTGCACCATTTCATCAGATGCAAGGATCGACAATGAGATAGACAACAGACTCGCCAAGGCAAATAGCGCCTTTGGAAGACTACACAAAAGAGTCTGGAAAAACAACCAACTGAAAAACCTCACAAAGATAAGCGTATACAGAGCCGTTGTCATACCCACACTCCTGTTCGGCTCCGAATCATGGGTCCTCTACCGGCACCACCTACGGCTCCTAGAACGCTTCCACCAGCGTTGTCTCCGCTCCATCCTCAACATCCATTGGAGCGCTCACACCCCTAACGTCGAGGTACTCGAGATGGCAGAGGTCGACAGCATCGAGTCCACGCTGCTGAAGATCCAGCTGCGCTGGATGGGTCACGTCTCCAGAATGGAGGACCATCGCCTTCCCAAGATCGTATTATATGGCGAGCTCTCCACTGGCCACCGTGACAGAGGTGCACCAAAGAAAAGGTACAAGGACTGCCTAAAGAAATCTCTTGGTGCCTGCCACATTGACCACCGCCAGTGGGCTGATAACGCCTCAAACCGTGCATCTTGGCGCCTCACAGTTTGGCGGGCAGCAGCCTCCTTTGAAGAAGACCGCAGAGCCCACCTCACTGACAAAAGGCAAAGGAGGAAAAACCCAACACCCAACCCCAACCAACCAATTTTCCCTTGCAACCGCTGCAATCGTGTCTGCCTGTCCCGCATCGGACTGGTCAGCCACAAACGAGCCTGCAGCTGACGTGGACTTTTTACCCCCTCCATAAATCTTCGTCCGCGAAGCCAAGCCAAAGAAACTTCAAAGAACACTGTTAGACCTGTTGAGTTTCTCCAGCATTGTGTTTTTACTTCAATCATGTTGACTACACAGATTTCTGTGTTTTACTTAAAACAAACCCAGAATTTTGTTTAACCTAGAATTTTGTTTTCCCCGTTTTAAGTGTACGTTCTTTTGTTTTTCTTATCTCCCCCCCACCCTTGGTTTGAAACTTCTAATTTAATATAAAACAATTATAATCTGAAACATTATGAGAAGACACATGAATTGAAATTCCATATATTAAAAATGGCAAAAATTTCCCACAATATGAAATTTCCATTGACTAAAAATGGGCAATTAGTGAATTATTTTAAATGGTATTTTGGGAAATAATGCATAATTTGGTGTAATTACAAATATTATTTTCTTCAGTGGTCTTAAATTAACAATGAACTGCCAATTATAGTTTCAAATGTTATTTTCAATTTCGGACTCAAAGTATTCTTTGGGTGAGTGGTAAAAGTAAAAAAACACAATGTGAAAGAATATTGTATCGTATTCATATTCACAATCCATTTATTGAAGTGCTTCTACAGTGGTCGCAGTTGCAAAGAAATTAAATGACAACTGTTGTTTAATTTTTTTTGATGGTGATTAATTGAACTCCTGGACTCTTATGTAGAGTGAGAATATACACTGTTCTTTATAAACAAAAAATAATGGCTTTTGAACTGTAAGAAGTTCAATGAGAGATCCAGAAGCTGTAAGAATTTAAGTACTGGTCTGAAAACATCATATGTAGCCAGTATCTTCATACCTTGGGTGTAGTCAGTTTCTCAAAAACTGTTCCCCTAAAATGTTGAAACCAAGCTTGAGCTTTCTCCAAGAGAAAATAATTAACTGTATATTTTAGACATTTCAACAAAATCAAACCATGGCTGTTGGTGAATTAATACATGGATAATTTAGTGCAAATTTTAGAAAACTTATGGAGTAGCTTCTCTGATTATGATTGAAAATATTCGAAGTGTGGCCAAAGTGGAAGCCACATGCCACTTCCCCAGGCTGGCCATGGAATTTGTGGGTATCGTCAATTTTTACAATCACTTTCATTCCAGCTGCTGCTAAGATCATGTGGCTGCTTTTCGCCATGATGGCTGTGATGAAGAAAGACCTAGTATGGGACGACGAGGCCTTCCAACAAACCAAACACACTCTGGCCAATGCCACGTTACTTGTACACCCGAGGACGGACATTCCCACCACCCTCACAATCAATGCATCTGCTACTGCCCTCGGTGGGGTACTCGAGCAGCTAGTAGACAGGCATTGGAAAACTCTAGCTTTCCTCAGCTGCCATTTGAGACCACTGAAACTCAAATATAGCATTTTTGACAGAGAACTGCTAGCACTTTACCTCATGGTGTACCAATGAGGGGAGGCCATTCATGGTATTCACTGAACACAAACCCTTAATGTTCACCTTTTCAAAGGTTTCAAACCCCTGGTCAGCAGTGCTACGACTTACATCTTTGAATTCACCACAGACATCCGACACCTGTCCAGCAGAGAAAACATCGTGGCGGATGCCCTATCCAGGTCCACAGTTCAAATGTTAGCACCAGGCCTAGACTACCCAGAACTTGCACAAGCACAGGAAGCGGATGCCAAGACTTGCACTCTGCGCACCATTGTCACTGGCTTGCAACTACGGGATGTCCAACTGGTGCAGAATGGAAAGATAGTACTCTGCGAAGTGTGGGGGTGGGCAATCCCCCACCTGGTGATCCCTGCTCTATGGAGGCGCAGGGTTTTTAACTCAATTCATGGCCTTTCCCATCCCTCCATCAAGACAACAGTATGCATAGTTGGTGCTCGTTTCATCTGGCACAGCCTGTGCAAGCAGGTCAGTGAGTGGGCACGAAAATGTGCGCACTGCCAGACCGCCAAAATCAACAAGTAAAAAAAGGCTCCCATTCAGCTGTTCAAGACATTGAGTTGCAGGTTCGAACATATAAATGTTGACATCATGGGGCCCCTTCCAGTCTCCTGGAGTTATCACTACCTCCTCATCATTGTCAACTGCTTCACAAGATGGCTGGAAATAGCTCCCATCAGTGAGACCACAGAAGACGCCTGTGCTAGACCACTGCTCTCCGTATGAATATCCCACTTTGGAATCTCCACACATTAGACCGAAGTACACAGTTCAATTCCGCCCTATTGTCAGAGTTGGCTTGCCCACTCGGCACTAAACTGCACACACGACGGCCTACCACCCACAATCCAATGGCCTAGTCGAACGTTTTCACAGGAACCTCAAATTGGCTCTTATGACCCAGTTGACAGGCCCCGGACGAACTACCCTGGGTCCTCCTCAGGATCTGCATGGCCACAAAGGAGGACCTCCAGGTATCATCAGTCGAGATGGTGCATGGGTTCCCCCCACCCCCACACTTCCAGGCAAATTCCTGCCACCAACAAGCGACCAGGAGCCAGAAAGCACCTCGCACCACCCCCACGTGTCCACCACAGTCAGAGCGCCTCCTCCGTACCCAACGACTTAAAAAATTCTGAACGTGTTCATCTGCAGGGGTGCCTACAACCCTCCCACCCCTACAATGACCTTATGAGGGCCATTACAGGCTAATCTGCAACAATGGCTCTACATTCACTTTGGACATCGGAGGTAGAGAAAAACATTTCACCACTGATCATTTGAAACTGGCCCAAGTGCAGGGGCAAACCCCCCCCAAATTAAAGGCCCCTCTATGTATGTACACTGACACTGGGGGGGGTGGGAGGGGAGTTGTGTGGTGGTGCACATAATTGATAGACAGGCGAACCGGCTCCGTGTCACACACTTGTCAGTGGAGCAGCCACATCAAGCATGGCTCCACGTGTTTGTCCCCTCTGGTGGAGGCTCTGGGCCCGTATACGAACAGACTGCGTGATGGCATCACAAGAACGCAGCTTCTGGCGTAAGGCCGGGACCTTAAGTGACCTTGAAGCATAGTGCACGAAAGGAAAATAAACGTTTGAGTGAAGACGAGCCCGCCGACTGCTGGTCTCTTTTGTTCACTTTGCTCGCGCCCCGTTACAAAAGTACTATTTCATTTTATTCTGAAGCTCCTAAAAAGGTTATTGGCTTATACAGTATTTCCATGACACCTTTAAAATTTGTAGTTGCTAGCAGTTACCTCTGACAATTTAAATCTGAAAATACCTTCATGTGTCTCATTTCACCATTTAAAAGCACGCTACTGAAGAAACACACAAAGTTCAGCATGTACAGAGCCGTTGTCATACCCACGCTCCTGTTCAGCTCCGAATCATGGGTCCTCTACCGGCATCACCTACGGCTCCTAGAACGCTTCCATCAGCGCTGTCTCTGCTCCATCCTCAACATTCATTGGAATGACTTCATCACCAACATCAAAGTACTCGAGCTGGCAGAGTCCGCAAGCATCGAATCCACGCTGCTGAAGACCCAACTGTGCTGGGTGGGTCACGTCTCCAGAATGGAGGACCATCGCCTTCCCAAGATCGTGTTATATGGCGAGCTCTCCACTGGCCACCGAGACAGAGGTGCACCAAAGAAGAGGTACAAGGACTGCTTAAAGAAATCTCTTGGTGCCTGCCCCATTGACCACCGCCAGTGGGCTGATCTCGCCTCCAACCGTGCATCTTGGCGCCTCACAGTTCGGCGGGCAGCAACCTCCTTTGAAGAAGACCGCAGAGCCCACCTCACTGACAAAAGACAAAGGAGGAAAAACCCAGCACCCAACCCCAACCCACCAATTTTCCGTTGCAACCGTCCCTGCCTGTCCCGCATCGGACTTGTCAGTCACCAACGAGCCTGCAGCAGACGTGGACATACCCCTCCATAAATCTTCGTCCGCGAAGCCAAGCCAAAGAAAGAACTGCTGGTCTGAATTAAATAATTAATCTTTGATATGTTGTAACACCACAGAATTAACTTTAAAAAAAAATCAAGAATTGATTATTAGCTTAGACTACGCCTTGTGTGTTTTGTCCCAGAAAATGTCTTTGAAGGTGTTAAGTACAATCTCTAACTGGCAAAGCCTTAAGTTCAAATTTATTACTCTATTTATCTGATGTTTTTAGACCAGAACTTAAATTCTTAAGGCTCCTAGATTCTCATCGTACTTCTTGCAGTTCAAAAGCCATTATTTAATACCTACGTAAGAGTCCAGGATGACAATTAATCACCATCAGAAAAAATATTCAAAATTAAGTAAGACGTACAAAACAGCTGTCATTGAAAAGGGTTAATTTCTTTACAACTGTGACCACAGCGGAAGCATTTCAATAAATGGATTGTGAATGCGTTTTTGAATTTTACCACTCACCTAAAGTATACTTCTGGAATCCTCCCAAATTGAAAAGAACATTTGCAATTTGTAATGGGGTATAAACATTTATGAAAAAACACTGAATGATTTTTTTATGTGTCTACTTTTGCAATGAGAGTTTTTAATTTTCTTTGTTTGCTTACGTTACTTTATTATAGAAACTATCACATGATGCAGTAGTGACCAAACCTCGATAATACTAACTGAAGAGTGGTGAGTGACAGGGCATTTGATGGGATAATAGCTGTACAAATTCAGTGAATGTCTTGAAGCAACCAACAATGCAGATGGCAACTGATTCACCTAGATAATCAATAAACATTTATTAAAGCTAACCAACCATCATGGCAGTGCAGTATGATAGAAAATTAGGAATCTGAATGAAAATTTCAAAATAAATTGTGGCTATTGGAAATCTGAAATAAATCCAGAAAGTTATGCAAGCGCTCAGAAGATTGATTGGAAATTGTGAAAAGAAAAAGAGTGTTAAAGTGTCAGATCAAAGACCACTCAAACTGAAAAATTAATTTTGTTTTTCTCTCCACAGAAATCTAACTTGGGTCCATTTGAACAAATATGAATGACATGATAGATTAGGAAGCAAGGAGGGATTTTTAGCTGTATCCCAATGGCTGGTCCGAGTAGAAGAATAAACCAAGCAAGAAGGATGTGTAATGGAAGATTTAAACCGTGTTTTTTTTACTTTTGCACCCTTTGCTTCTGCAAGGCTGAGAACCTGCGTGTTTTAGAATCAGCAGACATAAGCTAAATTCCACCGATGGGCCAGAGATGCTGTTATCTGACGAAAGGACATCTGTGTACCAAGAACATTTAATCTTCCTGCTTGTTTTGGTCACAGACTGTCAGAGGCCTAGCCTTAATGCAAAATAAACCATTGTATTCAAAGTGATAAGCTGAAAATTACGTTATTCGATAGCAGCCTAGGCATGCTAGCTTGCTCGCTTATCTTTCTTATTGTGCTGGGAATAGGTGCTTGGGTAAGCAGTTTTTGGGTAATATATGCCATGGTCCCGCTGCTGAAGTTTGAGACTCTCCGAGGGGGTGGCAACATCTCTCAGCAAGAAGAAGAACTTCTAGAGTCCAGGCAACGTCCCGGTCGGGGGAGGTGGAGAAGCTGCTACCGGCGCCCCGACACCTACTACAAGTGTGCAGTCGTTGCCTCGCTTCGGCAGTTGGGACCAGTCCAGGCATTGATAAGTATAATTGGGAAGGGCTTGCATATTGTAGTTTGATATCAGCTTTAGAATTTGTAATAAAGATTTGTATAAACTGAAGTGCTCTCAGCATGTGTGTCTGTTTTCTTTCATTAGCTCAAACACTGTGACCAATCTAAAATGAACAAAGTGAGAGGTACAAGTTTACCCAGGACAAGATGTAGCATGAATGTGATGGACTGATCTACCACTTGATGTATACAAAGTCATATTTTGTTTTAATTGAAATGAGGAGAGAGTGAAATGTACCACAGAAATTTCAGGTGCAGCTCCAATTCAGGTTTATTGATATTTTCAATGCACTCTGTCTTTGGCCACCACCTCTTTAATTTGTTTCAGCTACAAACTGTGGAATGCTACTTAATTCTAATCACTTCTCTCATTTTCTCTATCATAAAGGTTGCCTTTTATTCTAATATCTCATGATCTCCCTGAATGAAACTGTATTTGGTTATTTTTCTGTCTAGTGCCTTGGGACATTATTGTGTTTAAAGCATGAGATGAAAGAAGCATATCCTCAAGCATATATTTCAAACATTATCATCAATTTTAGTTTTTATCATTGTAAAAACTGAAAATACTAAGAATATATCTGGCAATTAATCTTCAGCAAAAAAACTCAATAAAGTTATGAACATCATTAAATGTATTAAATTACATCATTTTATGTTTTATGTTTAATTTGGGATGGAATCTGGCCATACATGTCAATTAAGATTAAAACGGAGGTTTCGTAAAAACTAAGGATAAGGAAGTCAGAGCACAAATTGAATATAATTCACATGTGGACTACATGATTAACAGGTATAACGTAAGGTCGTTTCACTTGTAAAAATATCCAATGTTGCAGCTAATTCTAAATTTAATTTTAAAAATATTCATGGCAGCTGATTGGGAGAATGCCTGGGGAAATTCCCAGAGCCATATTCTAATACTGATTATACTAACTTTAGATTACTGAATCAAGCCAAAGTTAATGTACTGTAAATTATGATTATGTGAATTTACCTCATATCCTCATCACTGATAACTTCTATCACTGGACAAGCTACTTTTGTTCGCTTTAAATGGATCCTTTCCAAGAGTGGCTCCAGCCAACCAACATTGCATTCAACGTGAGAATCCAAAAATGTTAGAACGTCCCCTAAAAATGAGAAAAAAATTAGTTTTACATTCGAATGGTGCCTAATTTCAGCCAATGTGCAGGCAATTAATTGTATAAAGGTGATCTCGTTCTTTTATTGTTGCCCCACCTCAAGTAGAGCAGAAACATCCTATTCACACATAAATTGGCCTTAGAAAATGGTTCTGATGAAAAAATGGTGGTGGAATGGCCATTTCCTGATGATATCATTAAATGCAAAAATTTTAAATGTATGTTAGTAATTCAAAAACAACTGATATAGAAAGTTTTAACCCAATTACTGTTGGACTTGCCGTCCTTTTCTAAGTTTTCTGTTTCTACTGTATACTTATTTTATGCAAATTTAGAAAAAACTAAACATCTTCTTTACAAAATTATTAAAGCTATGCCTATACTTTAAGCTTATGTTTACTGTGCAAACTAGGATGAACGAGGTAAACTGCAAATTTAGAGAGATATTCTGTGGATATACATACTAGTTTGTCATTATTAGGAGTCCACCTGCATCTTCATTAGGCTTAGTTGGCAATTTTTTTTAACATCACTGTAGAAGTTGATTCTGGGCTTTGAAACATACCGTCCGGTTACACTCAATTCATCTTCAATCTCATACATTTTGGAGGGTGAGAGGAAACCAGATCACCTGGGGAAAACCCAAGCAGGTCATGAAGGGAACGTACAAACTCTCTGTAGACATTACTGAACTCAAACCTGGGTCATTGGCCTTATAATAGCATTGCACTAACTATGCCAAATTTTTGCTCACAAGACAACACAATCCTCTTTTGGCACAGTCTTGTGCAAATGGTAAGGTAATTGAGAGTGTTAAAGGGTGTGGATGGGAAAGGACTAGAACCATTTCTTGTTGCTAAAGCTAGCAATGTTTCTAACATTCAGAAGGGTTCAAATATGTTGCAAATATTTCACTTCAAAAGTATTATCATTGTCCATTATCAGAATTCCCTATTGACTGAAAACAATTGATCATAATTTTGTGGAAAGTGATACCTGGTACAAGTTGTTCAAGTGGATTCTTCATAAATGTTGTTGGGAATTAATCTTTTTGTCTTTATTGTTCTATGATGAAATCCATCTATCAGAGGACAAGGAACCTCGAAGAAATGTTACTAAGTGAAGTGATTTCTGCATTCATGCATCAGCAAGCAAAAATCTCAAACCCGATTGCACTTTGGTAAAGGGAGACAAGGAGATGGCAAAGGAATTGAAGAGGATGGCATGATCACCAGGTGAATGATCTAAGTGTAGATAAGTCTCCTGGAGCAGATGGAATGCATCCTCAGGTTCTGATAGAAGTAGCTTTATAGATTGTGGAGGCATTGGTAATGATCTTCCAAGAATCAATAGATTCTGGCATGATTCCAGAGGGCTGAATAATTGCAAAAAATTGCGGAAAATAAATTATAATCTGTTATCCTAACATCGGTTGTTGTTAAGTTGTTGGAGTCAAGTGTCCAACCTGGAGGTGCTCAATGAGATAGACCAAAATCAGCATAGATTCCTTAAGGGAAAATCTTGCCTGATAAACCTGTGCAATTTTTTGAGGAAACCACAAGCAGACTAGACCAGCCAAATTGCTTTTGTGGTTAAGTTTGCAGATGATATATTGATATGTATCTGAATATCAAAGGTTACAGGAAGAAGGCAGGGAAGTGGGCTGAGTGGAAAAATAGATGAGTTCATGATGGAATGTCCTGCTTCTGCTCCTATATCTTATTGTCTATTGTCTTTTACAGGCAAATTGCTTTGATTATGTACAAATCTGCAGGCATTTCTCAGAAAAAAAAAATTGATTCAATTAATTGAATCCATCAAAGAGGAGAAAAAAAGACTGTTGCAAACTGCCTTTATTCTTACGTGGAATTCAGCTCTAGTTTCACACAGAAGAGCAAGTATACAAATGAAATAGATTAGGTAAGGGAAGAGCCATCACATCATACCTGTTGCATTTGCTGCCCCCACAAGTCTAGCTCGGATTAAACCATGGCGCTCCTGTAGATGAATAACATGAACTTTTGGGAACTGCGACATATATTTGTCTAAATTTTCTTTCAGATATTCTATATAGCAAAAAGAAAAGTAGAATTTGTTAACTTGATTTTTCCAATAAATAATTATCTTTACATCAAATAGATATTAAACAATTAAGCCTTGGATTACACTTAATACATGTTATCTTACTTCAAAAGGTGACACATAATCAAGGTTTGAACCAGTCAGTAAAAAGATAGAAACTAATTATATTACTACATCTTCTTCATTAACGGCCAATGCAGGCAGGGGAGTGGCAGTTCATTACACTGCATATATACAGAACAGTACGATACTATTGTAATGGATCTTAAATCTTTCACACACAACCTCTAACCATTCCAAATATTTAGTAGAGATTTCTGGGTATTCCTTAGAATAATGCAAAAATGGAACCTTCATAGATAACTGACAAAATGTTCCCAGGAAAAATTCTAAGTTTTGCACAAATGCAATCAAATTTTTTTTAATAACATGAAATAGAAGCAGGAGTAACCCATACAGTCTTTCAACTACTCCTTTATTCATTGGAATCATGGCTGATATTCTTCAAGGGGTTCAACTCCACATTCTTGCTTACTCCCCATAACCCTTGATTTCCCTGCAGTTCAAAAATCTGCTCTTCAGTCACCATAGCTCTTCGGTGTTATCCTTCTCCTATAAGCTCATTGAAAATGTGATATCCACTGTCCTGTTCCTAAAATATGACAGTAGTACAGAAGAAAGGCAAATGCACTCAATTTTATTGCCATCAGCCATGCCACAATCACAAATTGGTATATACTGTAAATGATAGTTTTATTTAAAATATTATGCACTAAATGTACACATTCTTGTATTGTATCCAAGATTAACAACAGAATTTTTCTGAAGGCCGAATATTTTTAAATTCTGAGATACAGCATGGCCCACAAGCCCATGTCACCCAAATACACCAATAAAACTTACAAACTTCGAATGTTTTTGGAGGGGGTGTTGGAAACCAGAGCACCCAAAGGAAACCCATGCAAGTCACTGGGAGAACATACAAACTTCTTACAGACAGCATTGGATTTGAACCCGGGTTGCTGGCGCAGCCGGCATGTTGCGTTAACCGCTACGCTAATTGTGCTGACCTACAGTCAATGTGAATTAATGATGTTAAATGGCATGAACAAATATTGTTGCATCCAAATTGAGGAGCTACAATGGTTTAGAGTCCTCTACACATGCTGTTCTCACACTCCCATCAATGTTTATGAACCATTGGATTTCTGATCTATATTTCCAGTGCTTCAGGATGCTATTGCCATCCAAAATACTGACCTGCATGGTTTTATATCATTATCAAGAGGGAAAGCATAAGATGTACAGGGGCATCTGCTGTCCCCGACCTTCCACCTGGTGTTGGCGGACTACGAAGATCGTATCAACTGTTGATCTCTTTGCCCTGATGCCGTACTGAGATTTGGGGGAGATGCGATCAGTGAGGGTTTGCAGTCAGGTTGAGGCAAAGATGATGCAGTTTGAATTCTCTTTCCAGCATCTTGTAGAAGAGTCCAATTCTTATGCACCAAGCATTACACTGCTCCAAAATGGTCTTATTATTCACCATGGCAAACTCTGTGCTCAGCTGAAAAATAGTATTAATAAGAGACATTGATGGTGCTCACCGACCAATTTCATTGTTGCTTTGCCTCTTCCAGTCTTTTTAATAATAAACTGGATAGATACATGAATGGGAGAGGTCTAGAGGATTATGGAATGGATGCAGGTCAGTGGGACTAGCTGAATGATGATTCAGTACGGACTAGAAGGGCTGAATGGCCTGTTTTCTGTGCTTTAGTGTTCTCAGGTGGACTTTGATGATGAGGTCAAGAGGGGGTCATGTTGTCTGGGCGGCGCAAGCCCTCCTTACACTTTGCCCTGGCATGCGCCCTGGAGAGGTCACTCTAGTCTCACCATGCAGTGAGAGTGCAAAATGAAAGACAGCTCTTACAGGTTCTAAGTCCTGTCTCAACTGGCATAGAGTTGGACACCATGGGTTGTCTTCATCGGGTGGAGGGGCCATCGCGACCCACCTTAAGCCGAGCTGCCCTTGGCCAATAAGGTGGTGACCTGCCATGATCTGCCTATTTCAGTGGGTGTCTGAAGCTGAGAGTCTCAGCGCGTGACAAGCAGATTGCCAACCTTAAACCAGACAAACAACAAAAGAAAACAAATTGCAAGCTGGAACATGAGAACTATGCGTCCAGGATTGACGGATGACCTCGAAGCAATCAATGATGTCCGTAAAACAGTGGTTATTGACTTTAAGCTGCACAGACTAAAAGTGGACATAGCAGACTTGCAGGAGACCAGACTCCCTGACAGCAGTACCCTAAAGGAGGAACACTATGCCTTATTTTGAAAGGGAAAGAGCACAGAGGAGTCCAGAGAGCACAGTGTTGGTTTCATCGTAAGGAACTCACTAGTCTGTATGGTTGAGCCTCCAGCAAATGGAACAGAGCGAATCACCAGTCTGCGTCTCTCCACCACACAGGGACCTGTGAACGTCATCTGTGTTTATGCCTCCACACTGTGCTCAGCAGCTGAAACCAAGCACTAGTTCTACGAGTCACTTGGTGTCAAGGTCAGTAGCATTCCCAAGTCAGAGCATGTTATCCTCTTGGGTGACCTGAATACAAGAGTCAGTGCAGAGCAGGAATCTTGGCCATCTGTTCTTGGACATCATGGAATGGGGAAGATGAATGGAAATGGACAGAGATTCCAGGAGTTTTACTACTACCACAACATGTATGTCATCAACATCTTCTTCCAGAACAAGGCATGCCACAAAGCTTCATATAGACACCCCAGGTCAAACCACTGGCACCAGCTGGACCTGGTCATCATCAGACGCGATTCACTGAACAGGATTGCCAGCACCAGAGCATGCTACAGTGCTGACTGCCACGTGAATCACTTCTTCATCATCTTCAGGGTGAAGTTCAAGCCAAAGAAACTCTACCGTACCAAACAGAAGGGCCAGCTGAAAATCATCAAATGGTATCCAGAGAAAAATCTAGAGTTTATTGAGCTACTTAACCAAACTCTTCCCAGGGACAGAGATCAGAGTGCAAAGGCAACCTGGGCCTCCCTTTGTAGTAACAACATATGGTAAAAAAGAGTGGAAGAACACTGATTGGTTTGAGGTAAACATCACCGAATTGCAGCTAGTAAATGAAGCGAAATGGACCGTGCTGACCAACTACAAGTGTGATCACAGCCAGAAGAATTTGCAGGCATTAAGAGCTGGTTGCAACAAGGTCCAGTAAATCACGTGTTGCTATGCCATCAACTACTAGCTACAGCTGTGTTCAATGAATCAGAGCACCTCTGACACTGGATACACCAGAGGCAAGTACAAGGGCATCAAGTGAACCACTGGAATACCAGCGAAGAAGTCAGCCCCACTGAAGACCAAGACAGAACAAATCATCATTGATCAGGAAAAGCAGATGGGGGGATGGGTTGAACACTACCTGGAAATCTACTTCAGAGAAAAATTGATCAGTGAGCACCATCAATGTCTTTTATTAATACTATTTTTCAGCTGAGCTCAGAGTTTACCATGGTGAATAATAAGACCATTTTGGAGCAGTGTAATGTTTGGTGCATAAGAATTGGACTCTTCTACAAGTTGCTGGAAAGAGAATTCCAACTGCATCATCTTTGCCTCAACCCGACTGCAAACCCTCGCTGATTGCATCTCCCCCAAATCTCAGTATGGCTTCAGAGCAAAGAGATCAACAATTGACACGATCTTCATAGTCCGCCAACACCAGGTGGAATGTCGGGGACAGCAGATGCCCCTGTACATCACCTTCATAGACATCACCAAGGATTTTGACCTCGTGCGCAGGCATGGACTATTCCAGCTGTTGGGGAAGATTGGCTGCTCTCTAAAGCTGTTCAGTATTATTACTTCCTTCCATGATAACCTGGCCCATTAGAAAGCAAAGAGCAAGACATGGCGGGCTCTCATCAGAAAGCACTACCCTCCCACACAGAAGGGCAGCTACAGGGGTTGATCGGAAACTTTGCCAAGACCTGCCAGGAGTTCGGGCTGACGATCAGCATCAAAAAGACCAACGTGATGGGACAAAATGTTGCGATCCCACCAACAATCTGCATTAGAGATGAAGAGCTTGACATCACTGACAGCTTCACATACCTGGACTCCACCATCACCAGCAACTTTCTCATTTGATGCTGAAATCAACAAGGCTGCCACTGTGATGTCCAAACTAAGCAAAAGAGCGTGGAACAACGAACAACTTACAGTCAACACTAAGCTCAAGGTGTATCAGGCATGGGTCCTCAGCAGGCTGCTTTATGCTAGCAAATTATGGACAATGTATGCCAGGCAGGAGAAGCGGTTTGAGAGCTTCCATCACCCATGCCTTTGACACATCCTGTAAAATGTCCTGGCAAGACAGACTCACCAACAGAGAATTTCTGGATAAAGCTGGTTCTCTCAGCATGCACCTCCTGCTGTGTCAGAGACGAATTTGGTGACTTAGCCATGTACACCACATGGAGGATAGCTGCATCCCAAAATATCTGCTGTACACTTGTCTGGCTGAAGGATCTTGACCCACCAGCCAGCCACAGCTGTGGTCCAATGATGTCTGCAAGTATGATCTGAAACTTGCTCACGTTGATGTGGTCAACTGGGAGCCCCTTTCTGATGACCGTGGCCACTGGAGAAGTGCTGTCAGAAAGAGTGTGAAGAGCGATGAGGAAAAGTGGACATGCCAGCTAGAGGACATGGAGGAAGCAGAGACAATGGAGCCAGTCAACAACAGCCCATTGTTCCAACTTTATCTGCAGCAAGTGTGGCAGAGACTGTCAAGCCAGAGGGGAGCTTATGAGCCATTCAGGACGCTGCTCTGAAACCTACTGACTATCCATGGCATTACCATGTCTTCCAAGACAAAAGGATGCCTACTATTCTATATTTCTAATGGTGCCAAGACATGAAAAAGACTATCTTTCATTGACATGATTATCTTTTCTAGAGGAAGTTCAAAGAGTCAGAAATGCATGCTAGTCTTTCTGAACTGGAACAAATATCACAGATTGTTAACAGACAATTAATAAATATATCACTAGACTTAAAAGATCTCACCACAAAAAAAATGGTAAGAATGTCATATTATGGTATTTTACCAATGATTACATTGTCTCTTGAGGAACTCTAAAGAAAATATAAATGGCATTAAGCTCATCTGCCCTTTAAAACTGTTCCATCATTAAATAAGATAATGGCTTATCTTTTACCACTGCACCACTTTCCTCATTTCCTTAGTAACCAAAGAACTATCAATTTCTGATGAATCAACTCAGTGACTGAGCCTTCATGACACACTTACCTTAAGAATTTCATTGACTAACTATGCTCCAGATGAAAAGATTTCTTCTCAACTCTGTTCATAATAGCTGAATCTGTTTTTTCATACCATGAACTTTGGTTCCAGATATGTCAAATAGAGAAAATATCATCCCTGCATCGAACCTACACACATCATTGAGATCGCCTCTTATTCTCAACTCAAGATAGCATAAGCTCTGTCTGCATAATCTCTCTTCACAGGTCAGACCCCAACCCACCGGCCCAATTTCAGGAATCTATCCAATGAACCAGCATTGCATTCCCTCCATCACTAGCACATTCTTCCTCATGCAAGGAATTATATACTTTTCCAGATTTCAGAAGGCTGAACATATTGCAGTAAAAGGTCTTTACTCTTGTAGTCAAATCCCCTTACAATTAAGGCCCACGTGCTATTAAGTAATTGGAATACTAAAAATTTAAAACAAAAAAAAAGTTGGAAAACACTGCAAGTCAAGCAGCATCTGTGGGGAAGAGGGTGGGGAGAAATAGAATCATCAATCCTCTGATTTCAAATTGTTTATTTTTTTTCTCTTTAGTCTCCAGTTATTGGGTTTAAAGTAGTTGTTAGTTTGATAACTTATGTCTCCAGTTCCTTCATTTTTTTTTTCCATTTCTCCCTCTCTGCAACTTGTTTTCTCACTTTTTTTTAGGTTTACAAAAATTCTTCCTGATCTCCAAATCTATAATTCCCCAAGAAAGGGTACTCCATTTCCAGGCAATCATTGATTTCAAATGGAGTTTGAGGTGGAGGAAAGATACATTAACATCTATTACTTAACATTCCTAGATTTACACAGGGTCCACACCCTCCTGAGAATGGCTGATCTCCAGAGATTCCCTCCAGAACTGCAGATCACAGTTAGCACCATTCAGTCCAAAGACTTGCATGAAAAGAAAGAGTGCAAAGCACATTTGATGACACAAATGTCAGGGGAACAGGAATGTGAAATGATGGAAGGGGTGGGTAGTTGATGGAGAAGTGAGCTACGAAGATGTCACAACAAGCTTAAGTGTGCAGATAGATGTGATACACACTTGCAGGATGAAAAAATGTATTTTTTTTTAAAAAGGCATGAAAAGATGATACTGAGATTTGAGGAAAATCAGAAAACTTGGACTGAACAAAATGTCTAACTTGTAGATATCTAAAAAAGTTACAATTAGAAAGATTAAAATTGGTTGATAATTGTTCGAAAGAGGCAAAGTTATCTTGAATAAAAAGATCCTTAGAACTTTGGATACCTAACCCATCCATTCCTTGAAAACTATGTCCAACAAAGACAGCTGAAAAAATGAATATCTATAATGGGACTTTTTTCTTCTTTGGCTTGGCTTCGCGGACGAAGATTTATGGAGGGGGTAAAAAGTCCACGTCAGCTGCAGGCTCGTTTGTGGCTGACAAGTCCGATGCGGGACAGGCAGACACGATTGCAGCGGCTGCAGGGGAAAATTGGTTGGTTGGGGTTGGGTGTTGGGTTTTTCCTCCTTTGCCTTTTGTCAGTGAGGTGGGCTCTGCGGTCTTCTTCAAAAGAGGTTGCTGCCCGCCAAACTGTGAGGCGCCAAGATGCACGGTTTGAGGCGTTATCAGCCCACTGGTGGTGGTCAATGTGGCAGGCACCAAGAGATTTCTTTAGGCAGTCCTTGTACCTTTTCTTTGGTGCACCTCTGTCACGGTGGCCAGTGGAGATCTCGCCATATAACACGATCTTGGGAAGGCGATGGTCCTCCATTCTGGAGACGTGACCCATCCAGCGCAGCTGGATCTTCAGCAGCGTGGACTCGATGCTGTCGACCTCTGCCATCTCGAGTACTTCGACGTTAGGGATGTAAGCGCTCCAATGGATGTTGAGGATGGAGCGGAGACAACGCTGGTGGAAGCGTTCTAGGAGCCGTAGGTGGTGCCGGTAGATAATGGGACTAGCCAGGGAAAAACTATTAACCCCAAAGAATTTTCAAAATTGAGCCCCACATTCTCATTAATGGATTATGTTTCAATTTAGAAATGGTAAAAAAAAAGATCCTAAAATTGCCAACATAGAAGATTTTAGGAAAACTTCAGTTCCATTTCTACCCAAGAGGGGTGATTCCCCGACTTATCCAAATGTAATAATAAAAGTAAGTTACGTATATTCATCGTCCAATAATAGAATTTAAAATCTGGAAGTGATGACCCTCCATTCCTTTTAGAATTTTGAATGTTCTGGAGATTTGCTGTCTGATGCCTGGAGGTCGCTATCCAATCCATAATTTCCCATTTCTTTTTTGAAAGGTTACCTCGATTAGAGGGAGGGGGTAGATTAGATTTAGTTTTTAAAGTTTTTTTTTCTCTTTTTATCAATTTTCATTTGGAAAATATGGGTTTCAACATGGTTTTCATAAATTCATTCAATAACTTGTTTCTCATGTGGATTAAGGAACTGTCTAATGCATCCTTTTTTGTATATTTTAATATATATGAGATGGCTTGTTATTTGGTTTCCTTAAATTTTGTATGCAAGTTTATATGTTAATAAAAATATTTAAAAGAAAAAATATGATACTAACATACAGGGTAATTATGGTTCAGAAGGAGCAAAGAATAAACAGCAGATGCAGCAAGAAATTAGGAAGGGCAAATCATGTTCGATTTAAACTTTAGGAGATAGAGATTTATCTAGAATGGTTTATCGGTATTCCTCGCAGATACTGATGAAGCTGAAGTTACTTTACTTAATACTCTAAGAGTTAATGAATTTGATAGAGGTGTTCAAAACACCAAAAATCTAATAACAATAAATATAGAGAAGATGTTTCTAGAGGAATAAGTGTTGGAATCTACCGATTTAAAATTTTAAAATTTGGTTATCTGTACAAATGAACTGAAATACATATCATTTTAATATTGTATTTTAAGCAACACCTTCAGAGCTTAATAATGACATTACATTTTGAAATGCCCTAACTGTAAATTGTTTGGAAAACAATTTCAGTTTTACTGAAAGTGTTTAGGTTATTAAGAATGCATTGTGATATTTGCCACGAGAGAGATTACCTACAAAACTTGAACAACTGCCTCATTTTGATGGCACGTACCAATCTCTTACAGCTACTAAATTAATATTTTGTTCAATGTATTTTCAGATTGCTGACTCACTTCTTGCAAAGATAAAAAAATTTTCTACTGATGGCTTCAAATGATAAAGGGTAAACAGCCTAAACCTTTCTTTTGGCTACGACCCCCTCAGGATTCAGCTCAGTTTCCTGCAAAGTAGTCAAGTTTAGCTGGTTTCTTCCATATTTTTCTCCTACCAACTACATAAAAAAAATTAACATTACATAAAGTGAAAGGAAGGCTTTTACTCTGAGCATAACAACCATGGTTTGTGATTCCAGAACAAATAGGAAATCCTTCTTATTGAACATATAGGAGAGAAAAACAAAAAGAACATACATACTACAAAAAAATTTAAATAGGCTTCTTAGAATCAGAATTTATTGCCATGAACAAGTCATGAAATTCAGTGTTTTGTGGCAGCATCGTAGTACAAGCATTCATATTATAAGCCATCTTACAACCATAAAAATAAAAAAAAATAATAGTGCACGAACTATGGTTCTTTATCTATTCTAGAACTTGATGGGAGTGGGGGAAAAGCTGTCCCTGTTTACAACGATATACACCAAATGAGTCATGAGGGTACCTTAAGTATAAACTCAAGGATGTGAACATTTAAAGAAAAACTATTTTACAAATATAATTATTTTAAAATGAAAATTTAGTGAGACCCTTGAGCTTGATGTCCCTGTGCATTTTTTGAGGTCAGGCTCCAAACTGGATAGTGATTGTCGAAGATCACCTCTTGTGATATCAAGTCCATTTCTGGATTTTGTCATGGAAACTACTTCGCTGAACTCACATTCATCTAAGTACGTTGAGGGAAAGGCAATGAAAAATATTTCGACCTTGGGGACTCCCCTTTTTCAGGATTTCAGTCCATGCCACCCTTTAAATGTGCTGTATCCCCCGGGGGGTGGGGGAACCATATGGACCTCTTTTGAGAATGGCGGGCCTGTGCAACTAGTGGGATTTCAGTCCATGGCACCCTTTAAGTGTGCTGTATCCCCCAGAGGGGGGGGGGGGAAAACCATATGGTCCTCTTTTGAGAATGGCAGGCCTGTGCAACTAATGTGAAGAGCCACGGTCTACAGGGAATCTTCAAATAAAGTTCAAGATTGAGAAGAACTTTTATTTTCTTTCCCTCCCTGGTATTTTGAAGTATACATCCACAAACTCCCAGGACAGCTAATGCTGTGCAGTTTTATATCTCAGGAATCAAATGAAAATGTATTTACCCTGAAGATTAGTTCACATTTGCAAAAGTTATTACTTTTCTGTTAATCCCACAAGAATAAAGAAGAAATAAATTGCTTACTTAAGAGACTTGCTACTTTAAGTTTCTGGCTGTGGAAAATTTAAAAGATTTCAAACTGGTTTTTCTCAATAAAAATTCAATCTGGATATCATTCACAAAAATAAAAGGAGAGTCAATAGGATCTTATGGATTTATAAGTAATGTACTATGTTATGAGCCAATTTGAAAAGTCAGTGCATCTAAATACAGATTAAGACATTCCAAATGCAAACATCCGCTTGATGTAATAAATGGCACAACAGCTGACGGTGCCTTATTTAAACAAAATCCAAAGAACTAATTTGAACATTCCAAGAGAGGGGAGAGTAATAAATAACTGGTCTTATTGCTTTCAATTATGATCCAATAGCCCCCTCTACACTTGTGTTCCAGTAAATCAACTGTTCAGTGTCCAGGGATAGGAATGGCATTTTTTGCTGTTTACACTTCACCACTCTTAATCAGGTCACTGCATGCATTCACACTTACAAGGAGCCATCCCCAGGGTTAGGACTGTCACCTGCTACCGGTGACGTCATGACACATCGAGCAACGGTGGACTTGCCCTAAATCCTGATCAATGTATTTATGATCTTGTATTTAAACAAAATTAATCATACCTAATTATAATATAATTAAGCTTCATGTACAGCACAATATGAGCCCTTCAGCCCCTGTTGCTGCTGTGCCGACCTATATAAACCTTTGTAAGGGATCTTGGGAAAATGCTAGCAATAAATAGCAATAGCGGACAATTTTTAAACAGGGTGGGAAAGTTGGTAGCGGTATAGGACACAATTTATAAAGACCATAGGAAAAAGCAATAGCAGACCTGCCCTCCCAGAATTCCGGGCAGCAGAGAAACCCCTCCGTGAGGGCTCCATGCATGCAACCATGCCAGAGATTAGTGAATTTGTGGAATTTTCTGCCCAAGGAAGCAGTAATAGCTGTCTCTTAAATACTTAAATAAGACAGTTAGTTAAATTTTGCATAGTAGTGGAATATGGGGAACTGAATCCACAGACAGATCAGCAAAGATTTTATTGAATGATGCAGCAGGCTTGACAGGCCAGATGGCCTACATCTGCTCCTATTTCTTATGTACTTAATATACAACTTTTAGCTACTTAGCTGCAAAGTTGTCACATATTATGAATTACCCTTCTACAGCTTGATTTTTCTTACCCTTCAAAACACAAAAGAACTGAAGATTTGTCGTTCACAGAAGACGGCATGAAATGAATCGGAAGAAAAACAAAAGGAAGATGCAAGGAGAGAAATCTTAGGAATTTGGCACAATGGCTTACGGAAAAAGAGGGAGCTGCTGTGGCAAATGACCATAGAGCCTCAGTGTAAATTACAAGGAAGCTATGAGCTGCTGAGGTTTGTAATTATTTTATTTATACATTTCAAACCACAGTAAAAGTTATATTACATTCAACTTCAAAAATTATTCCTTAAAAATTATACATGCGGTATATATAATCCCACCCTGCCACCTCCCTTCCCCCAACCCCTAAAAAAAAAGAAAAGAAAAAAACCAGAGGATGCCAAGAGATTAAAACATTTATACCATAAAGTCTATATTGGAGGTTACCAAGAAGTGAGGTCTTCAGAGAGTCTAAACATGCAAACCCAAATTTTGTAAATATGGGCACCATATTTTCCAAAAGACATGATATTTATCTCGCAGGTTATAAGTAATTTTCTCTAATGGTATACAACTACGAAGTTCTGCATGCCATCTTTCCCTACCTAAATCAATTTCTGACTTCCATGATATTGCTATACATTTCCTAGAAACTCCTTAAACAATTAGCACAAATTCAGTTTGAAACATACTTGATTTTAATTTTGATCTTATAGTCTTGAATATTACTCAATAAAAATAGCATCAGATCCTGTGGGAATTTGACTGCCATAATTTGTTCCAAAAGATTATCTTCCCCTAACCAAAAAATATCTAACTTTAGGACAATGCCAAATTGAATGCAAGGAAATTCCAATCTCAGATTTACAACTAAAACATAAATCAGATATAGCAGGGTTTAATGTTTGTGGATTCAAATATTATTGATGTAAAAAATGATATTGGAATAACCTATATCTTAGATTTATAATTTTAGTCATATTACTCTTACATGAACTCCACCCAATCTTTTTCATTTATTTGTGCCCATAAATCTACCTCCTATCTTAATGTTGATTTACGCACCTGAATTTTGGGGTTTACATTCAAAGTAAATGACATGTTGCTGAAATAAAGTTATTTACAGTAGTATTTGTCGGGAATTCCTTTGAGATTTTTCTTCAGTTTGATATCATTACTTTGGTGCAAGACAGGAAGAGAGACAAACAAGGCACCCAAATGTGCTTTTGGCAAAATACATTGTTTCTGATAGTAGTTTGGTTATCCAGGAAATAGAAAATAAATCAAAGTAACCTTAGATGTAGTCAAATAAATAAAAGAATTTATAATTTAAAGGTGGAACTTAAAAGAATCATATATAGAATAGCACTTCATTCAGGTTACAGGACAAAATAGACTTTTTTCTATTTCACTCCTATTTGCATTAAATACTATACAAACATTTCAAGAACTCATGGGGATTATTGATACTGATAAAACTATTCTGTTCTTACCTCTAGTGCTAAAATCATCTACAAGGATAACTTCTTTAATGAGATGAGCAGGTGATCTGTTGAAGATGCTGTGAACAGACCTTAAAAGTGTAGACCACACTTCATCCACAAAGCACAAAATAATGCTTGTTGTTGGAAGGTTGTTATGAACCATTTGGTTGGGACACCTGTAACACATACACAGAGATATAAAGATTAAACATTTATGAATCATAGCATATGCAACGTTGTTTAAACTATAAATGCATCTTGCACATACCGGGTTTATTTTTACATTCCTCAACTTCGTTTGAGAAATGGGGAGCATTGGAAGGGGTAATTGAAGTACAGAAAACTGCAAATGCTAAATATCCAAAGCAGAAAATTCAACTGGATCAGCTGTATGAATATTGAGATTACAAAAGTAGACCAGAGACTTGTTATCCTGCAGTAACGAACTTGGCTCCTGACATTCTAAACCTTGCCATCATCAACTATGTGTCAGGTGTGTGAAAGGAACACTTTTGCTTGAATGAGTGTAGCTTCAACAATACTCAAAAGGCTCACCAGCATTAAGGACAATGCATATCACTTGAAATCCCATCCACCAGAATAACCATTCATTCACTGCTATACTTGTCTGTGATATACTACATCTAGAAGATGGACTGCAGCTTCTCAACCATGGCATATGCAACAATGAATAGAAGTCCATTTGTGCAGGGAAGGACTACTACTTAAATATTTCTTCCAAAACACACGTGGAACTATAGAATTATTTTCCCTTCTGTGACTGGATCTAGATCCTGGAGCCTGTTATCTAATAGTACTGTGGGAATAAGACCCACAATCATTTGCCATGTTCTTATGGAAATTTGGACATACCATTGAAAAGGTTTGAACAATGTTGAGCAAGGGTTTAGAATAGACCAAATTGTTTACTTTTCCTCCCTCCACAAATGTAGTGTAAGCTGCTATATATTTCAAGGATTTTTTTGCCTTGTATTTTGAGGTATTGTCATTTTATCCAATGCAGGCCTTCCATACTCAAATTATTGACCCCTGGGTGTAAGAATGAGTTGCAATGTTTGGGGTTGGATCAAATCAAGCAGAGTGGGAGCACTGAGCACACTCATTCGCTCAGTCATCGAGTCAATGAGATTCACTGGTGGTAACTCTTCCCATGATGCCTGCTCACTCCGGTATCAGTTCCTTCTGTTATCTTCTACCACCCAGCTTTTATTTCAGGCTTATGAAAAATTTGTGTTGCGAATGGTTTTCAGATACGGAACTCTTGTAACTCGAGTACTGCCTGGACTTTCTCCTACTTATAAATCTAAATTTCTTAATGATAAAGTAGGTGTGTGGGTTAGAAAGTGTGCAGTTGACACATAGAATGGTGGACTTGTAGACATTGTGAAGGGCTATCGAAGAATACCACAGGATATAGATCGAATATGGGCAGAGAAATGGTAGATGGAGTTTGCTCCAGGTTAAGTGTGAGGCATTAATTTTTAGAGGTCAAATGTAAGAAAAGAGTATACAGTTAATGGCAAGACTCTTAAAAGCATTGATGTGCAGAAGGATCTGGGAGGGTCCAGTTCCATGGATGTTCAGTATGATTGCCTTCAGGCTATTGATTACAAGAATAAGGAAGTCAAATTGCTGCTACATAAACTTTGGTTAGAGCACTTGAAGCATTATGTGCAATTCTGGTTGCCCCCATTGCAGGAAGGACATGGAGGCTTTGAATAGAGTACGGAAGAGATTTACCAGGATGCTGTCTATGGTGAGAGGTTGGACAAGCTTGGGTGGTTTTCTCTGGAGCTTTGGAGGCTGAGGGATGACCTGATAGAAATTTATAAAAATATGAGAGGCAGAGATAGGGGAATTTTTTCCCAGGGTAAAAATGTTGCATATGTGAGGGCCTGTGTGTAAGGTGGAAGGGGTGGGGGGGGGGGGGGGGAGAAGGCAAATTATTTAGTTGTACTGTTTTATGTTCCCTGGATTATGTACATAATCAATATGCCCTATATCTATATGACAAATGAACCCTTGTCTTTATTATTCGCTGGACAGTTTATTATAAAGTGACTATTGTTTTATAAGGAACTTGAGTGCATCCTGACCATATTTAGGCTTTTCGTTAACAAGATTAGCTTTTCTATTCAACTTTCTCTGCAAATATTTTCTCACAAATCTGCACAGTGTACAAAATATAAAAAGGAGAGAACTGATTACCAGCAAATACAGGCGATGTTACATTGACACGGATAAAGACTGGCTGGCTGACTGGAAACAGAGATACCAGGTGCTTGAAACTTCAGCCTTTTCCACGTGATGCAAAACAAAATTGTGGCACTGCCGGAGCACATGCAACGGCAGTCCTACTGATGATTCGGACCTGGGAAATCGGAGAGCACAGAATGGAGACATAGGACTGCCCTGCAGAGTCCTACTGCCCATTCCACATCTGATGGTTATTGTTACGAGTTCAGAGAACCCCATATACCAGCAGCAATAGATACACCAAAGCAATGGTTCCTTAAACAAAATTAGTCTAATTCTCTGAGTATAGAACAAGATCAACACTTAACTCATCAACACTAAGTTATTTACACAATCCCTCCCCCCAATCTAATCTAAGTGCATGTGTGTAATGAGTTTTCAAGAAAGTCCTTTTTACTGGTTAATCTTCCACTGTCCACGTTTTCAAGGCTAGTTTTCAGAAATCTTCAATCCTGTGCACAGAATCAAACAGTCATTGCATTCAAGCAAACTTCAGTGCTTTACTGAGAATTACCAGGTAGGAAAGTTGTGGAGGGTTACAGAGAGATGGTTGTTTGTTGGACACCCCAAACAGGAGTGTCTTCCAGAAGAAATTTGTCTTCTTTCCAGGTTCTTCTCACAGAGTTCTTCTCTTCGCCACACTGGGAAGACTAGCTGCCACTCCTGATTTCCACAGAGACTGCACTCAGGCTACCATATTAGAATTCTGCCCAGACTTGTAAAAGGAGCCTTTTCAGCAGACTCCTCTTCTGTCCAGCCCCCTCTCAGACTGCCTCCTGCTAACTCCTTCTCTCTCATTCTCTGCCCCTCCCCTCCTGATGTTCCAGCACTTCTTTTTGGTTTCAGTTTGCAAATATTGCAATTTCCAGGCTTTACAAAAAACACATGGCCCTAACTCCCTGCAAATGTTTCAGTTTCTGGGGTGTGCTTGCAAATGTTGCTAATGCCCAGAACCTTCTGTTTGTACCTGCCCTTGGACTTTACAAGGTACTGTTCTGCCTGTAAAATGCTTGCAACCTAACAGCTAACCCAATTCTAATCCCTTTTATAAGCATTATTTAAATAACTCATTGTGTCACACTATGTAAGGGTTTTTATCGGCCTATTTAAATCCTGTAATCTTATGGTCTGTGTACAAGATGGTCTGTGTTGGGCAGCAGACCATGAGGGGTTGCAGACTCTCGGGGAGTAGCAGACCAGCGCAGAGCACTAGAAATGGGGAAAAAAGAAGGAAAAGCATAGGAGACAATCCTACAGGATGATGACCACAGCAGTGGGCCAGCGAGAAGCTCAATAGCTGAAAAACAAAGCTGCGGGCTGTTGGCAGCGTGATCAAAGGACTCACACCTTGCAATGGGCTGTTGGAGACTGGCTCATGGGAACCAGGTATCAGAACCAGGATTCAAGAGGGGTCCTGAAGGGCCTTAGGCACTGATGGCTTCCTGATCGTATCAGAGGTTTGGATCTGGAGCTGAGGATACTGATGGATTGAACTAATCTGTGCGGCTACAGAGGCTGTCGGAGCATCTGAAGGGAATCACATTTGCTTCTCTTCCTCCTATTGTTAGGGGCATTGTGCAATGCTCATGGCGACTCTGTCTTACGGCAAACAAAAATTAAAGTTCATCATGTATATTACATTTTTGATGTATTATTACTTGACAATAAAAGGAACCTTTTAACCTTTAATGGGTGGTGTGCCAAAGGGACTGGTCCTGGGAGTTCTCAATTTGTACACTTTATGCAAGTGAATTGACTGAAGGTACTTGTCAGAAATAAAACTTCTCACACATGAGTCTCTTTAAAACTGATGACACGACAAGCTTTATTTACAAGTCTGCAGAGTTGGACTCAACCCGATACATACAGTGCATTGATTTTTATACCCTTATTGTTTGCCCTTCCCCTTCTTATTAATACTGTTTTAATTGGTTAGTATTGCAAAAGCATTCTAAGTATAACTGCATTTTTAATTATCACGTTCGTTACGTACGCTGCGAACTCTACATACACTAAATTCTGTTTCTCACCCTTCTTATCAATCTTTTGTCTCCTGCATGTCTCTCACTATGACCATGAAAAGATAGGTTTTAAAAAAAACATATCCAGCTGAACCTTTTGTCCTTGGCTGCTAGTAAGCTCCCTGTCCGTTCTGGCTTCCCTTTTTATGATTAATCATCACATTTTAACTTAAGTCATTTTAACCTAAATTCTCTATATAACAATCCACCCCTTTCTCTCTTTAAAATGTGTGTATTATATATAGATATGAATGGCGATTTTAACCTGGGGAAGAGAAACGTTTCATGATACATTAATCTCGTGCTGAAGTAAAATTCTAACGGGGTCTCCCAGTCCCCCTGGTTGCATAGCCTGTTGGACCATGGAAATCACCAGGCTGCGTAGACAGGGAATAATACAGGGCAAAACAAGTAGGAGGAATAAAATACCTCCGATGACCCACAATAAGGTACGCCACCAGGTTCCTCCAAACCATTTGTCTATCCAATTTAATTTTGCAAAAGGATGCCAGGTTTGAACCGGTACATGGGACAAAGTACGAATATTATCAGCGATTTTTCGAATGGCTTGGCCATTATCATCAATCTGTAAGCAGCAGTTAGTCAAATTAAGCTTTCCACATACACCTCCTTCCGTGGCTAGGAGATAGTCTAGGGCCAGACGGTTCTGATACATAGCAGAGCGCATTTGACCTTGCTGGGATGCAAGTAATTGCAGGGCTAAAGCTGTTTGATTTGTAACAATTTCAAGGACTGCTTGCAAGCGAATAATGCGATTTAACATATAAATAGGAGTACGATAACCCCAGGATCCATCTTGAGCCCATGTAGCGGGACCATAATATTGAATTATGCGTTCTGGAGGCCAATCATCTCCTCATTGTACCAAATGTACCGTGCTAGAGCGGGGCTGACGGTGTAATGTATCAAAAACCTTTACTCCTAATTTATGACCGTGATCGTGGGGTAGGAGGAAAAATTCTGGGCGGATTATTCCTAGGAAACAAGTTCCACTCCACTGTAAGGGGAGACGAGTATAAGCTTTATTACCACATACCCAGAATAATCCATTTGGGGATACTCCATACCCCCTTTCCCAAACTCTTTTAAGAACGGGGTAGACTTGTAAATAAAGCTTGTCGTGTCATCAGTTTTAAAGAGACTCATGTGTGAAAAGTTTTATTTCTGACAGTACTGATAGTAATATTGTTAAATTTGATAACAGTATTAGCTAGAAAATGAGGTTAGAGTGCATTAAGAATATATCTAGGGATTAAAAATTAGGTTAAATAAATGGGTAGAGATCCGTCAAATGGATTGTGACATAGGAAATTGTCCATTTTGTTTGTAAAATATTTTAAACAGTATATAATCCAAAAAAGTTATAGATTGCAAACTTCTGAGATGCAGAGGGATCTTGGTGTCGTAGTAAATGAATTAGAAAAGGCTAACGCAGGAGATAATTAAGAAAGTTATTAGAGTATTATCATTTACTGCAAGGGTAAATTAAAATATAAGAACAATAAAACCCTGGTATGTGGCAGCTCTGTTGATAAGTGAATTTTCCGGTTGTTTGAGATTGACGAACTAATGGTGAGGCATGCCAATTTTAAACTTCCGTATTTTTTACCTATTTACATGACACATGGAGGAAGCCACACATTCGCACCGAGAAAATGCAAACTTCTCACAAACAACATTCGAGGTCAGGGATTGAACTCGAATTTCTTGTGGGCTGATGCAGCAATTTAATTAGCACCAATTTGTAGGTCTGTATGTTCATAGTAGAGCAAAGGAACTTCAGAGAAAATAAAATAAAATTTCTTTTCACCTGAAGAGGCCTTCAGCATGGGCTTCAGAAGAAAGTAATACAACAGGAATTAATGTATGCAGTTTATTCCAAGCGGTTGATAAAACAGATCAGCTGGATTATGAGATTAAAAACTCTAAATTAGTTTTGAAATTTAAGAAAAAATAAGATAAAGCAGCATATCAAGAATAATTTGAGAATATATTTTGAATCAACAGTACATTTGTTGTGTCAATGCATAAGCTGACCATTGAGATCTAATGTTTGTATGTAGATCTGAAAGTTTGAAATGTTAAAATGTAAAAAAAAAAGTAGTTACTTGTATAAGTGGAAACTGTAACCATTTAATGTATTGACTGAGGTGAAATCTGGCTAGTTCCTGACTTGTCTTACATAGATCGTAATTCAAAGAAAACTCCAGAAATACACAGCAGGTTAGTCAGAACTTTTGGAAAATACAGGTTGATACTTTAGATTAATGGTTCCCAAATCTTTTCAGGCTGCCGCCACCTTGGCCTCCAGGCCACATCCTGAGTCCCCCCCCCCCCTCCATATAACGGTGCTGGAGGAAGGGGGGGTTAGTGGCGGTGCCAAGGATGGTAGTGGCGGCGCTGACAGGGTTGGAGGGTTAGTGGCAGTACTGAGCAGGGTTGGGGGGTAGTGACAGCACTAGTGGAGTTAGGGGGTAGTGGCAGTGCTGAGTGGAGTTGGGGGGGGGGTTAGTGGCGGAGCTGATGGGGTGGGAGGGTTAGTGGCAGCACTGAGCAGGGTTGGGGGCTAGTGGTGACGCTGAGTGGGGTTGGGGGGGGTTAGTGGCAGAGCTGAGGAGGTGTAGCAGCGGCATTGAGAGGCGGTGGTGGTGGCGCTGAGAGGATGGTAGTAACGCCAATACAACATGCTGGCTACCGAGACCAGCTTTCGAGAGAACGCCTTGTCACTGTTTATGTTGCTCACTACTGCCACCCAGAGACTGGACAGAAAATTACTGCACTGGCTTCTTCATTATTAATATCAAGATGGAAGGATCAGACCACCTCCTTTTTTCTCACCACCCCCTTGGATCTTTCCACTGTTAACAGGGGAGGGGGGGCAACAGTGCCCACTTTGGGAATCACTACTTTAGATGCAAGACTTCAATTCAGAATTGTAACTAAAGATCAATTGAAAATAAAGAGGAACAGAATGAGTTCATTCTCACTCACATGTTTGGGTGTTACAAGGCTCTCTATGGAAAGTATTTTTTTAGTTCTCAGGATGTAATTCTATTTTATAATGCCCTCAATGTTACCCTGCAGAGATATTCTAATGTGATTGCATACTCCAAAATTTGAGCAAAAGATGAGAAAAGATAATGGTGTTGATGACAGATGGGGATGATTAAGCTTTTTACATCTTTTGAGATTCTTGATCTCATCCTACTATGCGAGCATGGTATGAACGATAAATAAAGTTGACTTGACTTGTTCTAGACTTGCCCATAAACGGTGGCAGAACTGGCCTTCAATCACCAGGCATAGCCAACACAACTTGGAATTTCAAGTGACAAGTTTGATTTTGTGCACTGACATGAACATGGAGTGTTCATGGACATTTTCAATCTCTCACTGCTAGTCAGATGTTCCCAGAGCCTGAGCTCTCTCAATGATCGTCATCCAATAGTATTCACATCTACTGTAATGAAATGCTTTGAGAGGTTGATCATGGCCAGAATTCCTACCTATGCAAAGACCTGGACCTATTGCAGTTTGCCCATTACCACAATCGCTACACAGCAGATGTAATCCCACTGGCTCTCCATTCAGCTCTGGGTTACCTGGACAACAGCAAAACCTAAATCAGGCTGCTTTTCATCAATTATAGCTGCGCAGCCCTCAGCACCCAACCAGATAAGGTGCCTGGTCCCGCTGCTTTGTGTGGGTTCACCTGGGATGGGGTTCACCTCACCTTGGCTGCATTTATGCAGGGGGCCCATTCATCAAGGGGATTTGGAACTTCCTTTGGTGTCAGCCTGTACTTCTTGTCAAACCATGCTTAGATACTCAGTCTATCCAGAAGGGAGGCATTTTTGGCTTTGACTTGCAAGATTGTCTTGTGGTCTGTTATAGTTTTGATCCCTTGCCACATGTGCCTTGTACTTACAAAATTATAAGTAAATAAAGTTATAGCAATTATACACCTTGTTCTGCACAAAACTGCTGCCACAGAATAACAAATTTCATCCACATATTCGTGACAATGAACCTGATTCTGATTCCAATTCTGACATCTGATATCAAACAATGCCCATCTCCATCAATGTTTCATTTTTTTTCCCTCAAAGTGCAACAGTACTACCACTGTATACACAGCAATCATCCAATTTTTGGGGCCAAAAAAAAGAGGGGGTCAACTTTTACACGCGTCATTCAAAACATCAGGAGCTTGGATGGCCAGGACGGGGTGGTAAGTCCGTTGGAAGCTTGGATGGGTGGGCAGCCGGGACTCGGGAGTTCAGGTGAGTGGGAAGCCTGGGGAGGGTCTGCTGTTGGAGTGTCGGTAGCTCGGATGGGTGGGCACTCGGTCCAAAAATAGGAGGGTCGACATTTAAATGGGTCATTTAAAAAAAAAGATTTTTGGAACAAAAGAAAGGCGGGGGGGGGGGGGGGTCAACTATTACACAGTATTAACAATTACACAAGTATGTATGGTACTTTGGAGAAACATTGTGAACTAGAAGGGCCAATTGGCCTGTTTCCGTCCTGTAATTGTTATATGACTTGATTTAGACTGTAATAACATGGACAAGTCACTAAAATACCAGGTTTGAAGCAGCATGTTGAATTCATCAGTGATATTATGATCTAATTTCTCAGCAAAGTCATTACTTCATCTCTGATGCTCAAATCTATATATGAAAGATGTTTTATAAAACTTGAAAGCTACCAATATGTACCCCTGTCAAAAAGCAGAAACTGTTACATCACTGAATAAAATTGCATAAAAACCAGCCCTTTGGCTCAGCATATCTATAACATTTTACCTATCTATACCAGTCATGATTAATAAGACTGTGAGCCAATTGCAAGTAAATGTTGTGAGAATACTGCTTCATTACATATGCAGGCTCCACATCTGAGACTTTGTATGAGAAAAAAATCTTCTTCACTTACTCTGTAAACTTCCTACAACCTACATCTTACCTTATTCTTATGTTCTCCTGTTTTAAACATCCTCATCATGCAATCTATTACCCACATAGTTTTGAATAACTCTATCAGACTTTGAATACCTCTATCACCCTGCTGTGACATAGGGTGTTACTGCCTGTTGCTGAAGTAATTGGCTCCATACAGGCTTTAACCAACCTGCTAAAGAAGCTGATGGCATTTTAAAAAAATCCTGCAACCAATGAGGATTGTGCACAAGATGGCAGCAGACCATAAAGGGTTGCAGACTCCAGGGAGAGGCAGACCGAAATACAAGAAACGAGAATATCCCATGTTGAGAAGAAGCATGAGAAGTGACCAGACAGAGGAGATGAGCACAGCAATGGACTAGCAAAGAGCTCATAGGCCTGCGGGCTGTCGGCGACTTGCAATCAAAGGACTCACAGGCCGTTGGCGATGCGACTGAAGGACTCACAACAGGCTGCGGGCTGCTGGAGATCGGCTCATGGGAACCAGGCATCATAACAAGAATTCAAGAAGGTGCTGAAGGGCTCCAAAAGAGCCTCGGCCGCTGAAAGCTTCTTGATCAAAATGGAGGTTTGGACCTGGACTTCAGGTTGCCAATGGTCTTGGCAGTTGCAGAGCCTGTGGGAGTGCTGGAGTTGAATCAACAGACACTCTCTTTCACTTCTCTTTCTCTTATTGTTAGGGTCGTCAGGTAATGCCCATGGTGACTCTTTGTTTGCCTTACGGCAGATAGAAGTTTAAGTATATTACATTTTTATGTTATTATTACATGATAAGAAAGGGACCTTGAAGTACTAGCCCAGGACAATGCTGTTTGATATCTACAACACAGCATTTTTTAAATGTCATTTGGAAATGTACTCATCATATCTCTTACATTCATATCCATGTCGGTAATGTTCCCAAATTGTTCCAAAAAGTACACCATGCTTATAATTATCAACACCACTACACTCTGTTTCCTATTACCAATTTCCCAGCTTGCCTTGCATCCATGGGCTATCATCTTTACGACTAACCTAACATACAGTTTCTTAGGCCAAAATAAAGTCAATATAGACATCTATTGCATTACCCTAATCAATATACTTAGTTACCTCTTTAAATAAAATTTATCAAATTAATGACCATCTAATTTATGACTGCATCCTGACCAGAATAATTGAAGTCCAGGGCTGGTCACAAAAATCATTCAGAACTATCGTGACAGTTTATTATGTAATGACAAGAACTTATGAAGCCCTGCCTGTAAGACGACTGTCAGCTGAGAAAACTCAGGATATTTCTTCTTTTCTCATGTGTTTGGTGCATTTCTAGAAAACTGTCCATATATTGATTTTAAATAATGAAAACTTACCAAAAAAATTGACACAATTCTTTTTCTGTCACACTTTGTGTTTATCGCATTACATTTTTTTCACATAAATTCCATAAAGAACAATTTTTAAAATCCATATCTCTAATTTATGGATGTGATTTATGATTTCCGTAAAGGCAAATCTCAATTACCTGAATTGCCTTAACAGGGGTAACACTATATTTCTTTATTGATCTGTTTGAACAATGCTCAAGTTCCCTTAATAGAGGTCTGGAATGAGGTTAGAATGGAAATATGCAAGCTCATTTAATATTCTTCTCCCTTTGAAACCTATACCCATCAGCATAATGAATAATGAGAAACTACTTCCCAGTACTTAGTCAAGAGAAATTAGATTCTCTACACTGGATCCATTTCTTGTTGATATCCCTTTGCAAGCATCATTTACATTAGTCTTTGTTTACAGATTGCTCTATCAGAGGGCATTATCTGGTTCCTCCAGAGCAGAATTGGTGGAGCAAACTCATCCTCCAAGAGGGTGTACAAGTTATTCTTTCTTGACCTGATTACATTCCACTTCAAGTGTGGGGGTCCCTCATTACATTCAGGCCTCAAAACCTACACTGTGCACTCTTGTACAGTGATGACAGAGGAATGAGATAAAGAGGTCTGCATTTGAATCAAATGGAATAATACTGGAGTTTTAAAAAAAGTAGAGTTCATAGGGAAATATTTCAGGTGAGCTGACTATTGGATTTGCAATCCTCCCATGCTGATGGACAATACAACTATTGACCCTGTAATCACACAAGCACTAGAGCCTGAGAGATAGGAAAAAATATGCTGCTTGTTACTACAACAAAAAAAATAGTGCCGGCAATCAACAATGATTTTCTACAGGTTGCAGAGATTCCTACTACCTTCTAGCTAAATACTCACCTTCCAACCTCCTTGCCATAGTTGTAAAAACTCCTAATTCCCCTTCAGAATGACCACTAATGCAGAATTGTCAGAGAATCATGTAAATGTACAATCGAGGAGCCCATCTGGCTCCTTGTAACAATGCTATTTCCTGGCTCGTGGCTCTTCAAGTGGGTGTCCAGTGACTTCTTCAATGTTCTGAGCATTTCAATCTCTCTCCTGCAATCAGCGGCATGCACTGTTCTTCAAAGAACAGCTTCCGAAATGCATGACAGTCTTCAAATCTCCAGGGCCAACGGCTTAGTGGGGCTGGCTGAAGTGGGCCAGGCCACCACCAAGGACAAGGCCGGAAATGCGGCGTGAAGGCTGGGATCCAAACCAGCCTGAAGCACAGGAGACTAAGATCTCCCCTACTGCCCATACTACTGGCAAACGTCCAGTCATTACAAAATAAAATTGACAGCTTCAGGACAAGGCTGCTTTATGAGAGGCAGATTAGACAAATCTCAGTTGTTTGCTGCACCGAGACCTGGCAAACAGAGAATAAACTGGATGTGGTTATCCAACCAGAGGGTTTCACCATTCACAATGGGTCAGAACTTGGATTCTGTCAAAGAGAGAAGGGGTGGTGTGTGCCTTCTAGTTAGTTTAGTTTTAATCCTGCTGGTGCATGGATTTTCGATCATATCAGCCTCCTGCTCCACTGCCTTAAAGCAAGCCTTGATTCAATTCAGACCTTTATATCTACCCCGAGAGCTCTCATCACTGGTTCACACCAGAGTTTACATCCCTCCAAATGCTGATTACAACCAGGCTCTTGTGGAGCTGCATGATGTGGTCAGCAAACAAGAGATGGCCCACCCCAATGGACTACAAACCAGGTCTGTCTCAAGAAAATCCTGCTAATTACCACCAGCATGTAACCTGCTGTACCACAGGTACCAGCACACTTGATCACTGCTATACCAAGATAAGGAAGGCCTACTGTTTTTTCCCAAAATGGCATTTCAGCAGATCAGATCACCTGGATGTGCTCCTTCTGCCTACCAACAGACAGAGACCAAACAGAGAGGCTCCAGATATCAGGACTGGGAGAAGGTGGATGTGGGAGGCTGAAGAATGATTATAAGACTGCCTCGATAGGGCAGTTTTCAAGAGAAAATCAGGGCCTTTACAGAATTTATCAAAACAGCTGTGGACAAGTGTATCCAAATCAATTCGTTCAGGGTTTTCCCTAACCAGAAGTGTGACAAATAATGTTATATTTTATATTATATATAGATATGTTTTTGGAAGATAGATTGTGGGGTTTTAGTTGGTTACAAACAGATACAAACACTTCAAAACAGATCTCATTTTAAAATGCAAGAGTTATGCATAAGGTGATGCCAACAAGTCTGCCAAGACAATAGACTCCTGTGCTGGAGATTTTTTCACAACGAGGTGCAAATGGAAGGGCCCATCTCAGGAAACTGATAAGATCGCTCATGAATTGATGTTGGAAGACAGAAAACTGTTTTGGTGGAGTTTGCAGTTTTAGGAAGGTCACGTGGTTTTGCAAGCAGAGAGAGTTAAACAGGTTTTTCTCTGTGACAGAGAGAGAGAGAGAGAGAGAGAGAGAGAGAGAGAGTGTTGGTTTTCTGCAGTGGCTTTTGGAAGCTTTTTTGAAACCCCATTTTGAAGATGGGTTGTGAGTTCTGCCCGTTCAAAATCCTTGTGGTCCATGCAAAAGGAGATGGCTGGCTATATAATGATTCACCAGAGATAAGGGAAATAGAAAAGGAACTCTGTGGTCACCTGAAAGAAAGAGGCTAGCATCTAGAAAATCCTGTTGGGGCACGTTTCTTCGGCAAGATACTGAAGTGGCTGATTGGAAGGAATCAGTTTGTGTGTGTCCAACGAGCCACAGATCTCAAGACAAGAACCTTCCTGAGTGGTAACCGTTTAACTTTCAAGCACAAGAGTTTGGTGAAGATTCATTAATGTTAAATTCTGTGCACAGTATAAGAATTGCCTGATACCGGTAAATTTGGAGGAGTAAGATGTGAAATTGGACTTTGAATCAAATAACTTTTCTGAACTTATATACACATTACATACATGCGCACTTAGAATTAGAAGGGGGTTAAGTTAGGTCAAGTTAAAATAGTAATAAGTTAAAGTTTGATCCTGTTTTTAGGTTTAAAGAAAATTCACAAGATCACAAAATAAAGGAACAAAAGCAGGTCCCTAGGCCCATTGAGTCTGTTCCATGACTCTACACTAAGCTAAACTATCTTCACACCTAGTTCAAATTTACAGCCTTTTCCCCATATCCCTTGATACCTTTACTAATGAGATACTTATCCATTTCCTGTTTAAAAGTAACTTATGTTTAAGTAACCATTTGTCTTGGTGAATTTCTCTTGCTTTTGGGTTTTTAGGATCCTCTGGGCCTGTCACAGAAGCCCAGGATGAACAATGAAATCCAGAACCTGCTCAGAGCCAAATCACAGGCTTTCAAGTCTGGAGATCCAGAACATTTTACAAGAAGCAGGTAAGAACTATGAAAAGTTTACTAGAACAAGAAAGAGCTACTGTGCACCCCCACATCCCCAGATGATCCTCTACTGTCAGTATCTAAGGATGACATGCAGGCTGTCTTCAGGAGAATGTATCCAAAAAAAGCATCTGGTCCAGACAGAGAACCTGACCGAGTACTGAAAACCCGTGCTGACCAACTTGCCAATGTATTCATGAATATCTTCAACATCTCACTCCAGCAGTGTGAGGTACCCACCAGTTTCAAACTGCTCTCAATTGTACTGATGCTCAAAAAGAGTATGGTAACCGGCCTAAATGACTACTGACAGGCACATCCACAGTGATGAAGTGTTTTGAGAGTCTGGTGTTGTAGCATATCAGCTCCTGAGTGACAACATGAATCTGTTCTAATGTGCCTACTGCACCCTGGAACACTTGGACAACAAAGACACCTACATCAGGATGCTCTTTATCGACCACAGTTAGGCATTCAACACCATCATCCCCTCAAAGCTAATCTTCAAATCAAGACCTGGGGCTCAATACCCCACTGTGCATTTGGATTCTGGATTTCCTCACCTCCAGACCACATCAGTGAAGATTGGCAAGAACATCTCCATCAGTATCAGAACACCACAGTGCTGTGCTTAGTCCCCTGCTCTACTTGCTTTACACCTATGACTGTGTGGCTTGGTACAACAATAACAAATTTACTGATGATACCATGGTAGTGAATTGTTTAAAAAGGGCCAATGAATCAGAATACAAGATGGAGATTGAAAACTTGGCTGAATGGTGTCTCCAACATTAAGGAGCGAATTGTGCACGATAAGAGGGGAAAACCAGAGATGTACAATCGAGTGATCATTAGGGGATCAGAGGTGGAGAGGGTGAGCAAATTTAAATTCCTGGGAGTCACTATATCAGAGGACCTTTCCTGAACCTCAGAGGATTGCAGAGGTTTGGTATGACATCATAAACCTTGGCAAACTTCTACAGATGTGTCGTAGAAAGTGCTCACTGACTGCATCACTACTTGGCATCACCACTGAGCAGAAAGTACTGCAAAAGTTAGTGGTCATAAGGAAAACTCTCCCCACCACTGAGAATATGTACATGGATTTGCTGTCATTTGAGAACAGCAGCAATCATCAAGGATAATTCTCACAAAGAGTACCACAAGACCCGTACCACCAAGTTTAGGAGCCATTCCACCATCAGACTCCTGAACAACAAACTCTATCAAAGACTCATTTAAGGACTCTTGCTTTACACATTATTTATTATTAAATATTTATTTTCTGCATTGCAGCTTGCTTACATTTCGCTTTTTTATATACGCATCTTTTCTAGAGAACAATTTTTATGCACTACAAATAAGTAGAAATTCTTCCTGGCCCACAGGAAAAAGAATCTCAGTGTTGTATGCAATATCATGTATGTACTCTGACCAAAAAAAATCTGAATTTAGAATTTACTATTGCAAATAATCTTCTCCCAGAAAGTGCAATATGAGTATTTTAATGTGAGTGGATTAAAATGCTATTGTGGCTAAGTAGTTGCAAGATGTGCGTGAATGATATAGCCTTTGAAGATAAACACAGAATCACAGATTGATTACAGCATGGACAAGCCTTTTTGGTTTAAGGAATCCAAAGTGTGTGACTGCATAAATGGTTTTTGCAACAGTTTGGATTCTGCCAGCTTCTACAAACTCAATCACAAATCAATATTCAAATATTTCTTTAAGAAATAGAATTAGGTCCACTGCGCCCTGGTTTAGGTGCTGATCTCCCATGCTGGGTTCATCTCAGCTCAAGGGGGATCTCCATAACCTCCTTCTTGTGCACCCCTGATGGCTCTTGACCTCATCAACAAGAAATTGAAGATTGATAGACAATATCAGGGTGCAATACCAGGTATTCCTCTCAGTAATATTTCCTATATCATAGATTTGGTGGTCGTCTCTGTCTTCAGCAATCAGTGAGTACTAAACAATGTCAACAAATACATGATACTCATGAGCTTATTTTAATGTTAGCTGTCTGAATTGATGCTCCACGACCTAATGAGTCCAGAGGGAAATGAACAGCTTGATTTAGTCTTCAAATATGTGGAATTGGAGGTCCCTAATCTTGTTGAATCAACTGATCTCATACACAATGCAAGCACTGACAAACTGATGAATCCTGTGTGAAGATGTGTTAGCCAATGCTGAGATTCAGTTTATTATAGAGATGTTGCACATCTGATGTTGTGCAAGTGTTCAATATCTAGACTTGACATGAAAATTATTTTCACGAAGTATTAAAGAACTGCACATATAAAAAGCTATCCCATGCCTATAGATAAGGCAGAGGGGTTTCGAAAAGATACACTATTTTTATAAGTAAGAGCTACAGTAAAATATAAAAAAAATGTTTAATTTGATGAAGAGTTGGATTTTAAATTTGACCTGGTTTCTTTACTTTTTACTTTGGTTTCAGACAGGTAGTTGACTAGAAATTTCTAAACAGTGGTTATTAACATTCACACGTGACAGAAACTCCAACAAGCCCAGCCCAGATGTCTTAATGGTTTCCAAAATAGCTTCCACAATAATGTCTTGTCTGAAGTATTAGGATCTGTCAACTTTTCACTTATCCCAGCCTAATTTTAAAGATGACTAGCAATTTCCCAATCTTGTTTCTTCCTAATCAAAATGTTTGTAAAAATTATGAACATTCGTGACCTCATCTTTAATCCTTGTGGAACATCCATGTAGCCTAAACCCTTTAAACCTCAAAACCATTTCTTAATTTGCTATCCATTCTGTTTCTGATCTATCAATGCATGTTCCAATCCAAGACATTCACATGTAAAGTATAAACATTATAGACCTTCAGTGAATCTACATTTAATATGTCTCATGTCTAACTTTGCCTACCTTATCTGATGGTTTTATAACACATTTTTTGTTCAGTATCCCAGATCTTTGCTTTAATATTTCATGCTGTCTCCTTATTCTGGATTCTCCACTGAAGGAAACACCAGCATAAATGATTTCTGCTTGGCTTATCAAAATGCTTGATCATCTTAAACACCTCAATTATAGAACCCCTTTAATTTAGAGTTGTGCTATCCTTGTTCACAAACTATCTTAAGTATTCCTTTACTTACAGTGGACCACCAGGTAGGGAGGGACTGGTGAACTCAAGCTCCTTTCCAGCCACTAAAAAAAAAATCAAATTTTCAACCTTGTTTTACATATTACCTGAGAATTATATCTATAATATTTGTATTCTCTGCATCAGGGCAGACTACCTGTAACAGTAGTCTACAGACCACAAGTTGCAAAATACTCTCTTCGTTTACTATACCCAAAAAAATATGTCTTAATAGCCTTTTCGCCAAGTATCGCAAACCTCCCTTGTAAATCTTCATTTTGTTATCCATTTCTTCAAAAGTAACTCTCGACTCCACCATCCTTGTAAAATACTGTTCCATTTCTCATACACCTTTCGTTTCCAAAAGTCCTTGCTCTCAAATTCATCTCTAACTTACCCATTAGTCTCCTTATTCATATTTCTGGTCCTATCACAACTGTAGCAGGGTTCTCATAAAAGTCAATAACGGTATCCTATACAACTTTGTCAGAAGTATTCCAACCATATTTTCCTTTTCCACCAACGTCAACCACAATTGTTTGGGTAATTATAATCAATCTACCTAAAAGCCAGGTAATCAACATGCACAACTGTGGATATCTTCAACCTCTTATTTCTCTTCTATTGCTGCTTCTCAATAAGCTGATAATACTCCACTTGTACTGATGACATTCAGCCCTGTCTATCTCTCCTCCACTATCTAAATGCTTAGATTGCTCATCCAATGTACATTCCTGATGCCCAGAAATTTCTTCCAACTAAACATCAGAAAGCAAAAAGCAGAGGTCTTTCATTTTCATTAGATTTTCAGATTTATTGAAAGAGTTCATACATGATATCACATACAACCCTGAGATCTTTTTTCTGCAGGCATTAATTGGTAGAGCAAAAAATAAACTGTACACAGTGTAAACAAGAACTGTAAACAAACTGACTGTGCAATACATAGAATAAAAAATATCAATAAAGGGCACAAGATAGAGTCCTTAAATGAGTCCCTCATATGAGTTTATGGTTGAGGAGTCTGATGGTGAAGGGATAGCTGCTGTTCCTGAATCTGGTGGTGCGAGTCTTGTGGCACCTAGACCTCTTTCCTGATGGCAGCAGCAAGGACAGAGCATGACCTGGGTGGCGTGGACCCTTGATTGCTGCTGCTCTCTGATGGCAGCGTTCCATGTAGATGTTTTCTAGAGTGGGGAAGGTTTTGACTGTCATGTCCTGGGCTGCGTCACTACCTTTTGGAGGGCTTTATGTTCAGGTATATTGGTGTCCCCATACCAGACTGTGATGCAGCTGGCCAGCACACTTTCCTCTACACATCTGTAGAATTTGCCAAGTTATCTGGTATCACACCACATCTTCACAACCTCCTTAGGAAGAAGAGGTGCTGACATGCGTTGATTACAATTAGTGTTTTGGGTCTACGAAAGATTCTCCAAGATAGTGACTCTCAAGAACTTGAATTTGTCTACCCTCTCCACCTCCAATGATCACTGGATTGTAAACCTCTGGCTTTTCTTTCCTGAAGTCAACAATCAGCTCCTTAGTTTTGGTGATAATGAGTGCAAGGTCGTTGTTGGAGCACCATTCACCTAAATTTTCAATCTCCCTCCTGTAGGCTGACTCATCACCTTCCTTTATATAAACTACTACCGTGGTATCGTCGGCAAATTTGTAGATGGTGTCATTTATCATACCGAGTCACACAAACCTTCTTTCCTAGCAACTAATTTCATCACATGACTATTTGCACAAGCCTGAACAAGTTCGTTTGCAACTCAGGTGTCAAATTTGACCTGAAAATAAGCAACATCAAAAAAAAGTATCTGTGTCATGAGAAATTTCCTCCATGATGTCATCCAATGACATTTAATTCTTCAGTGAGTGAAACACTCATTCAATTCATCACTTCACAACTGCAATACCTTGCTGCTTTCCCCTTTTCAAATAAGTAGGTTAAAACTTCTACGTTTGCCCTAAATCATAGAGTTGTATCCGTCATTATCGTTGCATTTGCTGCATTACAGCAATGCCTCCTGGTCAAGCAATGGCTCAAATTACAGAATTCTGATATGTTTTCTCATTTTCTCCATCTTCATGTTCTCACTTCCCTTTGAATGGTGTGTCAGGTTTCAGAAACTCCTCCCATTTTCTCATGTTTACATTCTTCTATGTCCTTGATTCTACCTATATTTACAAACTCACCTGAAGTGGGGAAAAAAGTGAAGATACAACAGGTATTTCATACTTCCTGTCCTAACATAAACTGTCTCTTTTGTTCTCTCCTTCCTTTTACCCAGAAAAGGTCTGCTGAAATATTCAACAGGGCAGTCACAGAAATTGACTATTTCAAGATTCCAGCATCTACAATATTTTACTCCTGCAAGATAGAATACACAACCTTTTCCAAAGAAAGTCTTTGGTCATGTGAAAAAAAAGCATACCTCAAAAATTATTCACTTTTGGTTATACTCTCTTACTTCAGTTCAATTCTCACCAGGGAAGGTGCATTGCTGGTATGCTCTGAAGTAAGATTATTAACAATAAGGCTGTGAAACAATTATCAAATTCAATGACATATTTCCACCATAAGATGTAGAATACAAATATAAATATCCATGGTTTTTTTTCCCTCTATATTATCTGTAGAAGCTGTAACAGAAAGCCACATTACACGTGTGGCAAACGCATCAAGGTGAAAATATGCATGGTTCTGGCCATGTCCAAAATGTGTGCAAAAGTTCTAATTTTAAGAAAGGTGTCCTTATTTCTGGATTTATTGTTACTTATGATTTATGCATCTCATTTATTTGTCAATGCAGTTGCAATACAGATTCATTTATATAGCTTAAGAAATTAGGAGTGCAATGATATTAATGAATTATTGTTAATATTAAATTCCTCCCTATCTTCAAACTAATTTGTTAGCATGGAAAAAAAGTGTTCAAACAAAGATTGTCACAGGAAATTAGAAACACAGAAAATAGGTACAAAAGGCCATATACTCTAAAAACTCTCTCATGTTCAAAACTCTCAGAATACCATGATTTTACTTGTGGTAATAAGCCAGTCTATTTCTAACCTTACTCAAAAGTTAAATAATGATCATTAGTACCAGAAACTAGACAAAAGAACAAATAAAATGCAAAATGTTTTATGACCATAGACAATGAATGACTTATTACCAAAAAATGAGAGCACTGTTATAGAAGTTATCTCACTTAGAAAATTATACACAAAAATATTTATGCAGAACTTTACTGCTAATGGTAACCTCACCCTTTTGGCCTTGTATCTGGGACACCCCTATCCAGTGGGATCATGTTACTGAGATGTACATTAAAATGACCCTCCTTCCACTTTTCCTTTGCTCGTTCTTCTTGTTCCTTTGGCACAGCCGCTGGCTGTCCAAATTGACCGGCGGCTTCGGGGTCACGTGGAGATAGAGTCCTGTCAATGGACAGAACTCGATGCACTCCGACAGCGGATTCCAGATCAACGACTGAACGCTTGGAAACGTTGCCATCGGTCCGCTGATCATTCGTTGCATTGCTTTGTGCAATGATATTTTTCACCAGATTCACCGAAAAGCCTCTTTTCTCAGTTGCGCGTGTCGCGTGTTTATATTCGGAGTTGTTTATAGCCGTTTTGAAGTTGATCCCTCCGTTGGCCAGGTTGATTAAAGACATATCATTAACTGTGTTTAGTTTTAATCCAACATTCTTTGTGTTAAGAGCATCGACAAGTTCACCCGGTGTTCCCTTCCAAATCTTACTACGGACAGAAAATTTATTATCCGCAATGTTGCCAAGTTTGCCTTTTACTCCAGTCCCCGCGTTGTCACCGACAGGAATTTTATTATCCGCAATGTTGGCAAGTTTGCCTCTTACTCCAGTCCCCGCGTTGTTACCGACAGGAACTTTATTATCCGTAATGTTGCCAAGTTTGCCTTTTACTCCAGTCCCCGCGTTGTCACCGACAGGAACTTTATTATCCGCAATGTTGGCAAGTTTGCCTCTTACTCCAGTCCCCGCGTTGTCACCGACACGAATTTTATTATCCGTAATGTTGCCAAGTTGGCCTTTTACTCCAGTCCCCGCGTTGTCATCGATATGAACTTTATTATCCGCAATGTTGCCAAGTTTGCCTCTTACTCCAGTTCCCGTGTTGCCACCGACAGGAATTTTATTATCCGCAATGTTGGCAAGTTTGCCTCTTACTCCAGTCCCCGCGTTGTCATCGACAGGAACTTTATTATCCGTAATGTTGCCAAGTTCGCCTCTTACTCCAGTTCCCGCGTTGTCACCGACAGGAACTTTATTATCCGTAATGTTGCCAAGTTCGCCTCTTACTCCAGTTCCCGTGTTGTCACCGACAGGAACTTTATTATCCGCAATGTTGGCAAGTTCGCCTCTTACTCCAGTTCCCGTGTTGTCACCGACAGGAACTTTATTATCCGCAATGTTGGCAAGTTTGCCTCTTACTCCAGTTCCCGCGTTGTCACCGACAGGAACTTTATTATCCGTAATGTTGCCAAGTTCGCCTCTTACTCCAGTCCCCGCGTTGTCACCGACAAGAACTTTATTATCCGCAATGTTGCCAAGTTTGCCTTTTACTCCAGTCCCCGCGTTGTCACCGACAGGAATTTTATTATCCGTAATGTTGCCAAGTTTGCCTTTTACTCCAGTCCCCGCGTTGTCACCGACAGGAACTTTATTATCCGTAATGTTGCCAAGTTTGCCTTTTACTCCAGTCCCCGCGTTGTCACCGACAGGAACTTTATTATCCGTAATGTTGCCAAGTTTGCCTTTTACTCCAGTTCCCGCGTTGTCACCGACAAGAACTTTATTATCCGCAATGTTGCCAAGTTTGCCTTTTACTCCAGTCCACACGTTGTCATCGATAGGAACTTTATTATCCGCAATGTTGCCAAATTTGCCTTTTACTCCAGTTCCCGCGTTGTCACCGACAGGAACTTTATTATCCGCAATGTTGCCAAGTTCGCCTCTGACTTCCCTCCAGACTTCATCGATCAGCACGGAACCAACCCTCCCACCGACTGCCCTGTGAGGAGTCCAGGTCCTCCGTGCCGCCTCTCCGCCCGGCGGGGACCCCCGCGAACCATCTGTCGGCCGGACAGCGGCGGCCGACGTCCCTGCCCGCTCGGTGCTGCCCTTGCTTTCGGCCGCTTTCACGCTGTGCTCCCGTTTCTTTCCTGCCCACCCGGTCCGGTTCACGCCATGCAGCGAGGCGCCGATGCCCGCCCCGGCCCCGCGCACTTTCGCCGGGCCCGCCGAAACCATCCGCCCGCGATGCGCCACTGTTGCCCGGCCGGCGGCGGCTCGGCCCGCGGGCTGGAGACTGCGTCCCTTCGAGATGATTGCAGGCGGGTGGAGGGCGTCCGCTCGGGTGCGGGGCCCGAAACCCCCCGGCTGCCGGCTGAAGGTGGCCGCGACCCCCCCGGCGCCGGGCCTTCTCCGGAACATTTCATGCAGCCCTTCTTCGTCCTGCAGCCCCTTCGACCTGAGCCGCTCCCGCCGCACGGATCCCCCCCTGGAAAGTTTGCTGTTGATCTCGGTGAAGGAAAACCTCAGCGCTGCCATATCGAAGACCAGCCAGATAATCGAAGCCGCAAAAATCAATCCGAGGATCCTGCCGCTGCCTCGAAACAACTTCCTTATTTTATTCATCGTGTCTCCAGCGATTTGCCTTTTTGCCGGCGCTCATTCCGCCCTGCCCGATGCTGCAGCCGCTCCTCGCTCCGCCGGCCCCGCACTCCCAGGCAAGTGGTGACCAAGCCGGTGCTGCCTGCGTGGCATCTTCTGCCACGGCCCGGAAAAAAACTTCCCCGGACCCATTGTGCGAAGGGTTCGCTGATCACGGGCCACCCCGCACCTCCAACCCAATGAAAGATTGACTCACTCTTGGCTTTGTTTGCCCTTTCAGGTGCGCCGCGCGTCCAAGCCAGCGTGGCATCCTGCGGGGCGAGCCCGGCCCTCTCGGGATGGACTCAAACTTTGGTATCTTTATCAAAACTGTGACTCGAGTTGATTTATCAGTGGCAATTTCATCAGTGCTGGTGTTACTTGCAACAGAGGTTCAATGATCAAGTCCCCAGGGAAATTGATGTTTTAGATTCCGTGCATTAGAGTTTTAATTTATTAATCCAAGACAATTGCAGACATAGAAAGACTTTTCTTATTTGCAAAATCTTTCAAAATAACTTCAAAGTCAGTGGCTTGAGTAATGTCATTTTCCAAATTGTTTAGCCTCCCTTGTGAAATGGTGTGAGTATGTTTTAATCAGTTTTACTTTTGAAAAACGTCTTGTACCCGATGTTAAGGGCATTGTTAAGCAAATCCTCAGAGCAATTAAAAAAAAAACACGAGGAAATGCTGTGAATCGATTGTTTACGACCAGGTATTCCAACAGAGCTTGAGGCTTAGCGACACTGAAGGGAAGAAAAGTTTTCAGAGCTTCAAATTCTTCGGCCTACATCCACGTCTTTAGTTGTTGCAGTAACGACCCCTCCATCAGTGCTCTGTTTTAGTATGGTGTCAGTTAAAACTGCTTCAAGGTCTGCAGTGAGTTTCCTTATTTCCGCCTTTTGTAAGCTCTGAACGTTATTAAAAAATCCAAATCATTTTACATGGCTTTTAAGCTGCTTAAATCTAGACTCTAAAGATTGAATAGCTTTGTCTAGCACTAAGCTGAAGCACTGAACTCTTTGGATCATCTAAAGCTTGATCTTTTGCCTCACGTGAAAACATTCTCTTCCTTCTACGTAGTTTTTTTTTCTTGAAATTGTCTAAGCTCCAATGGTAATTCAACAGCTTCAGCCAATTCATTTGCGCCTATTCATTAAAACTGCCCTCTCTATAAATTCTTAGCCATGATAATAGTTTTTCAAATGACTCTATGCCTTCATCAATGTCCTTTGCTTCACCTGGTAGTTCCTTGCTTAAATAGTTAACTTTAAAAAGTACTTCATGCCAAAATATCAAAGAAACTAAAAACTTGTAGTCTTTTAGCTGGTTTGCTAAAGATTCAGCTTCTGCTTTTACCTTGAGCTCATCTGTTACCTCTGATATTTCCACAAGTGCATCATATACTTCTCCAACCTGTTAACGAATAGCTTTAACACTATCAATCTGACACTCCCACCTTGTGTTGCTCAAGGGTTTCATTGATAACCTGGGTACATGTTGGTTAAAAACTGCCCACCTCTTAGTTGATGCAGAGAACAATATGTAGATCCTTTGCAAGATCTCAAAAAATGTTATAGCTTCTGGACAACACTTGGCTACATCTCCGAGTAAAAGGTTATAATTGTGACATGCACAGGGTACAAAGAAAGCTCTTGAATTATCCTTGAACATTCGTGCTTGTACTCCAGATATGTGACCTTTCATGTGGCTACCGTTGTCATAGCCTTGGCCTCTAATGTCCTTCATCTCTAAATTTAATTCCTTCAGTATGTTTAATAATGTTTTATATAAATCTTCTCCTGTGCTGCTTTCAAACTGCATAAACTTTATGAAATGTTCATAAACACCTGAAGGAGCCAAGTTACCATCAGACACATACCTGATCGTTAGAGACATTTGCTCTTGGTGACTCGTATCAGGTGTGCAGTCTAAAATTATGGCGTAGTACTTAGCTGCTTTTACGCGTTTCAGTATCTCATTCAAAACAGCTGTAGCCATAATGTCTAGTAGTTCATTCTGAGTATCTTTTCCTAAATAGTGATTATGAATTTCATGGGTTTTGACTTTTCGCAAATGTTCTTCAAGAACAGGGTCAAACTTTCCAAACAGCTCAACAAGACCTAAAAAGTTTCCATTGTGTACACTCTCATTCCCAACTTTTTCCTCTGTTCCTCTAAATGCTAGATTGCTACTATCCTTTTGAATACTTGTTGCCAGTGCTTTGCATGTTCATTGACGATTATTTCAAGTTCTTTGTTAATTGTCTGTCCACTACAAAGTCTTTGGTGTAACTCCCAGAAACTCCATGTGGCTTCCAAATGGTTTTTAGAATTTTCATGCTCACACAACCTTGTATGAAGATTAGACCAGTTGTTGAATCCACTTGTTGATAATGCACAGGTTGTGTTCTTACTAAAAAGTTTACAATAAAAGCAATAAATTCTATCAGCAGACTGAGAGTATATAATTCAAGGCCTTTCAACGCACTCCCCATTTGAAAGTTTTCTCTTACAGTGAAATTTTGAAAAACACACTCCCTTTTCATTTTGTGGAAAGTTGTTCACTGTAAGAGGACTTTTCATTGTTAAATAATCTCTTACATTTTGATTTATGTATGCTAGCCAGTTGGCTGGGTCATCATAAATGTTAATTACAACTGTACTCATGGATGATCCATCATTGCGTGATGTTTGGGCTTGGTCTTTTTCGACTATAAGTGGACTTTCTGTTTTGGCCCTGTCTTCTGGTGTATTGAGATAGTCTTCAATTTGATTCACAGCTGCGTCATCCTATTCTAACTTGTTATCAATTTCAACATTGTATTCAACAACTGTAATTGGACTCAAGGCTGTATTGTCATTTTCTGAATTGTTTTTGTTTTCTTCATCCTCAATACATGGGCACTTCAAAGATGGAGTGACAAGGAATTTTATGATATCCCCTCTATGTTTTTCATTTTCACCTACCTTAGCCTTGGCCAGTGCTCGTTTCTGGTTGCCGCTTAAATACTTATGCCCTTTGTCTCTATCTCTGCTTGTGCTTGCCATGTAAAATAACATACAAATTTTAAGCTGCTAATTCTTTGGGCTATATTTTTAAGGTAAAAAAAAGTATATTTTAAAATGTTTAGACTTAAAATTACACAAAAAACTTGACATTAGCAACTTGTTATAAAATTGGACTCGACATCCCTGATAACGTGTCTACGTTGATCCAACAGTGGATCAATGTTGTCACCGTCGTTGGTCCAACGTAAGAAACCAATGTCAATCCCACGTCATTTTGCTCGTTAGCTTTACATTGTTCCAACGTCAGTTGCTGACCTTGGATCAACGCACCCAACTCTCAACTTGTGAACGCCACAGAACAGCAAAACAAGCGACCGATTCTGGATTTGTTGAATGACGACAACTTCGAATAAGGTAAGAAATGCCTTTTTTTTAGTAACAGTTAGGTTAGTTAGTTAAGGTTACATTCCAGAATGGGGGGACGCACTTTAATTTTGCCGTTTTGTTTAGCTGATTTTCTAGTCAAATGTCTAGCGTTAGTTTGTCGCTAAATATTTGACTAGAAAATTGGCAGAAAAACTGATGCGTGTAATGGATGAAATTTGCCCCTGAAGAAAACAATTTCAGCATGGTTAAGCTAAACTGCACCTGTTTCAAATCACCAAAAACATGAAATAGGCTATATTAAGCCCTGTCAGTGGAATAGCATAGTTACTAACAGTAGCCTAGTACTATTTTGATACTAAATCAAACCACTGCAAAATTATGAAACAATAACAGAGGCAGCTTTGCTAAGAATATCTGGATCTTGTAAAGTTGAGTAACCCCGAGATGTACAGTACATGCCCCTATAGCTGAATAACCTTGTAAACCAGCTCGTAAAGATGTAGGCTATAACTCCCACAGAAACCTAGCCTAGTAAAGATCAACTTAAACTAACCTACCTTCGGGGTTATTCATCTTTACAAGACCCGAATATCCTAACCAATTCCATCTACATTTGCTAACATTATCAGAAATTCTACGCTTAGGGCTTAGGCTATTTACGTTCAGACTAACTGCTTAAGCCTAGGTTATAGGCTAGGCCCTAGGCTAACATGAAGCTATCTCAATCTCATATTAAAGTACAAGTTCTCTTATTGACTGGCCTATAGCCTGTTTTATCTTGATAATAATAAGAGATGCTTCATCAGCTCCGGAATACATCTATCTTACTGGGTCAAATGAATACGAAACATGAAATTTTTGGCTAGGGAGACAAAGGAGGCCTATAGCCAGTAGTTTAATCGGAGACATATTTCCTAAAAGTATTTCACTGAGATAATACGATCAATTAAGGGCAATAACTTCACGAGTTCATTGACAAATCCCTCAGTTTATAAGACCTGTAGTATTATTATTTTCTTACCAGTTTAAACGAAGTCCGTCACAGTGTTCTCTGCTCAAGGCCTGGGCTCAAAAACGTGCGCGGGGCCCCCTTGAGGCGCAGGGCCCAATTTGATCAAATTGGCTTAAAACCGGCCCTGGATGCATGCAAAGTATCCATTTACTTTCCCATTCAACTGAAACATGCTCGTGGATTGATTGGCTGCAACATCAATAAAAAGCAACCCACCCGGAGCCATAGTGCAGTATCATTGGTTGTTAGTTGCATCTTCACGCCAATCAGATTTGAGCATTTGTTCACTACGGTGCTGGATCTGCACTGATCAAGTTAGAACATGCTTGTTCTTGATTCCTTCTGAATGACAGCACTGGTTCAAGATTCCTTTATTGTCACGTACACAAAATGCCTTTTTCCTTTGCCCTTTAAAGGCACACAAAAAAGACTCCAGTGACCCTATCAAGCTGAGAATGGGAAGCAAAAGGAGTTCCTGGAGAGTATCCATTGATCCTGCCTCTTCTGATGTTTCTTCTGTTGTCTCCCTCAGTCTTTTTATTGAGTTTATATTACAAGCACACATTGTATTAGAGAACACAAGGTTAGAAAATATGAAGAATATTAGTACATTTCCAAAAAAGTACATTCTATGGTTTAGTGATAAACCATAGAATGTTGTCAGGATGACAAAAAAAAGGACTCTTACCCCCACTACCGAAAAAAAAAAAAAAACTGGGATGTTTTGACATAAAATTAAAGGTAATATAGTTTTGCTGAATCTATAAAACATTCTAACTGAGGGAAAAACCATGTACATAAATAAATACATTCAATGATCAAGACAGATTTAATGAGCATGAAAATAGTCCATAAAAGGACTCCAAAAATTTTGCAAATTAGTGTTAATATGCAATGCAGAACACCTGATCTTTTCTAAATTAAGGCAAAACATGACATAGCATAACCACTGAGCACTAGTGGATGGAACAGGAGCTTTCCATCTAAGTAGGATTGCTCTCCGTGCCATGAGTTGTAAATAGTATGACAACGATCAGATGAGGAAAATAACTTGTTAATGTCATCTAATGCTCCAAACAAAGCCGTTAAAGGATGAGGTTCGAGATTAATATGTAATATTATTGATAAAACATGAAAAATCTCCCTCCAGTAAGGTTCAAGAGCTCGACAAGACCAGAACATATGTATCGAGCCACTTCCCTGTTGTTATATCTGTCACCCCAGGGATTTAGATCAGGAAATATATGGGATAATTTGTCTTTAGACATACATATAACCTTGAACTGAATAAGAGAATGTCGAGTACATAGTGAAGAAGTGTTAACTAATTTAAGAATCAAATCCCAATTTTTGTACGAGATAGAAAACTGTAGATCATGCTCCCATCCTCTTTTAATCTTATCGAGGGGGAGTTGTAATTTGAAAATTACATCCAGCATGTTAGATTCACAAACCATGGGAAAATTTAATAATTGAACCAGTAAAAAATTTCTGATCTGCTAGTATCTAAAAAAAAAATGTGAATTTGGTAAATTGAACTTCGGTGATAACTGTTCAAAAGACATAAGACAACTGCCAACAAACAAGTCTCGAAAACACTTAATACCATTATCATACTAACTGCCAAACATTGAATCATTTTAAAGAAGGAGGAAATACATAATTATATGATATAAAACTTGACAAGGAAAAAGCTTTTAAATCGAAACTTTTCCTGAATTGAAACCAAATACGCAAGGAATGTTTTATTACAGTGATGTATATCATTCTGTTAACTTTAGCTAAAGAAAATGGAAGTGCTACTCCTAAAAAGGATAAAACTGAAAACTTCTCAGCCAACTTCAATTCCAAAGAGACTCAAAGTGAGCGGACCAATCCATTAAAATATTGAATTTATGTAGTGTGTATAAAAGCTTTCACAAGTGGAAGGAGAACATGCAATTTTATTAGCTTATAATTGAGGGTAGGGTCTTACAGCGGTCTTCAGAAGGGCTCAGGGTTTAGGCGGGAACCAGGGTTATATATGGGTAGATGTGGGAATGGGGGAGTCAGCCATTAGTATAATACACCACCATTGAATCTCAGTTCACTGCATTTACCTCTTACTGCACAATTTAGGGTCTGTGGATGAAGACAGAGAACATTGATTCAGAAAAAAAATCAAAAGATATACAGTTATTAAAAAATTTAAGTGATCCTGGTGGAGCGCATAAGCATGGGAGGGCCATGGTCTCGGTGAGTCTCCTAGTCCCCTTGTGAGGGAGGAGTGGCGTGCGGGGTCTCCTTCTCTACGGTGGAGGGGGATGCACTTTCCTCCTGAACTGGATTCCCTGAGGCCCTGACTGGGAGTGGCGAGAATGAGCTTCACGGTTCGCAGGACACTTGAGACAATGGACCCTCTGTTCCAGCAGGTGCCAGGACCCTAGTGGAGATGGTGTCTTCCCTGCCATCCAGGTATTCCACATAAGTGTATGTGGGATTCACATGGAGCAGTTTCACCCTTTCCACCAGGGCTTTGGTCTTGCTTCTCCTCACGTGCTTCCTGAGAAGAACCAGACTAGGAGTGGTGAGCCAGATTGGGAGTGTAGTTCCCGATGCCGACATTCTTTTGAAATTGAATAGGAGCTCAAGAGGAGTAGCGTTGATCGCTGTACATAGTAGTGACCAGACCAGATGGAATGGAGCATGAGTCTGGAAGGCCTCTTGACTTGAGGATAGTTTGATGCCTTCCAGATTGTAGCATTTTCCTTAAACCCAATAATTAAATTAAGATTATACCAAATATTTATTATATGTTGTAAAACAGGCAATTCGAATTCTTGTAACAATAAAGGATTCCATTTATAAATAAAATGCTTAATATTAATTTCCAAAATCTGATCGATCTCTATCTTTGCCCACCTAGGAGATTGTTCAGTATCAAATAATCTATTCATAAATTTTAACTGTGCCGCTTCATAATAATTGTAAAAACAAGGTAATTGCAAGCCACCTAATTGATAACTCCAAGTCAATTTTTGTAAAGAAACTCTTGATAATTTACCCTTCCATAAAAATAACCAAATTGCCTTATTTAGTTCCTTAAAAAACCTTTTTGGTACTATACATGGAATAGAAAGAAAAAAAATACTGTACTCGAGGATAAATATTCATCTTTATACAATTCACTCTTCCAATTAACAACAATGGTAAATCTTTCCATTTATCTAAATCAATTTTAATCTTATTTAAAAAAGGTACATAATTTAAATTAAACAATTCATGAAAATTTTTATTTACAACTACTCCTAAATATTTAATTTTATTTGACCATCTTAATTTAGTAATTTGTCTACAATCTTTATAATCTTCCTCCGCTATTGGTAAAATCTCACTCTTTTCCCAATTAACCTTATATCCTGATAATTTTCCATATTTATTCAATAAATTTTGTAATGACTTTAATGAGACTTTTGGATTAGTTAAGTATATCAAAACATCATCTGCAAAGAGACTAATTTTATATTCATTTTCCTTCACTCTAATTCCCCTAATACCCAAATCTTGTCGAACCGCCTGAGCTAAAGGTTCAATCACTAAAGCAAATAAAGCAGTGAAAGAGGGCAGCCTTGTCTTGTAGAATGAGATAAATTAAAGGATTTTGAAATCTGATAATTCGTTAACACCATTGCTGTAGGTCCCGCATATAAGGCCTTAACCCAACCTCAAAAAATGGGCCAAAATTAAATTTTTCCAATACTCTAAACAAGAATTTCCACTCAGCACGATCAAATGCCTTCTCAGCATCTAAAGATACAACCATTGGTTGATTATTTTGTTGTTTTGCTGCATTAATTAATGAAATCAACTTAACTCTGTTGTCTGCTGAATGCCTACTTTTAACAAAACCTACCTGATCAATATGAACCAATTTTGGTAAATAATTCACTAACCTATTAGCCAAAACTTTCTCCACCAGTTTATAATCAATATTTAATAATGATATCAGTCTATGTGATGATACTTTTAAAGGGTGTCTATCTTTTTTTGGTATAACTGTAATCAGTGCTCTTGAGAAAGATTCTGGAAATACACCTGTTTCATTTGCTTGTTTCAAAACATTACAGTAAGGAAATATACATTTTTGTTGTTGGAAGGTAATGGCTGTTTAAAATCTAAGCTAATCCTCTCAAAAGGTTGGGTTGCCTTGGTGAGAGTGGTCTCTGGAGCTTTGAAGTATTGTAGTTTGCATTCTGCACAAACAGGACAGCTTTTAGTCAGTTTCTTGACTTCTTCCAGAGAGTAAGGAAGGTTGTTAGCCCTTATGTAGTGGAAGAATCTCATGACTCCTGGATGGCACAGTCTGCTATGGATCTCTTTTAGCCCCTCCAGCTGAGCACCAGCAGCAGATCGTGACAGTGCGTCAGAGGGATTATTTAACCTGCCCTGTCTGTACTGGATCTCATAATTATAAGTTGAGAGTTCTATTCGCCAGCGTGCCATCTTATCGTTCTTGATTTGACTTTTGTGTTTAGTACTGAACATGTAGGCTACAGATTTCTGATCAGTGACAAGAGTAAATTTTCTGCCGGCTAGAAAGTGTCTCCAGTAGTGAACAGCTTCAATAATAGCCTGGGCTTCTTTTTCAATGTCAGAATGTTTAAGTTCAGGTCCGCGTAATGTGCGGGAGAAGAATGCCACAGGTCTGACCTTTTGATTAAAGATTCCTGCCAAGGCACAATCTGAGGCATCAGTTTCCACTTGGAATGGGACATCCTCGCCAATGGACGAGAGTGCAGCTTTGGCAACATCAGCTTTAATTCTCTTGAAAACTTTCAAGGCCATTGGAGAGAGAGGAAAAGATTTAGTGTCAAACAGAGGGTGTGCCTTTGTGGCATAATCCCGAACCCATTTGCAGTAGTAGGAAAAGAATCCCATACACCTTTTAAGGGCTTTCGCTGAGTTTGGAGGTGGTAACTTCTTAAAGGGGGCCATTCTTTCCGGGTCAGGGCGGATTTCGCCCTTGCGGGCAATGTAGTTCAGAATGGGTAGCTCTGTCGCGTTGAACACACATTTGCCCTCGTTAAATGTAAGGTTGAGTTCTTTAGCTGTTGCTAAAAAAATTCTTTAATTTGTTGTCGTGCTCAGCCTTTGTTTTCCCATAGATAGTGACATTATCCAGATAGGGAAACGTATCCTGTAACTCTTACATCCTAACAATCTTATCCATTTCCCTCTGAAACACTGACACACCATTAGTGACTCCAAAAGGTACCCTTTTAAACTGGTATATCCCCCATCAACCTCAAAGGCTGTATGGGGTCGTTCCTTTTTTTTAATGGGGATTTGGTGGTAAGCTGCTTTGAGTTCGATAATGGAGTACACTTTGTATTGCACTATCTGATTAATCATTTCATTGATGCGTGGCATGGGGTAGGCATCCAAGTTAGTGTAACGGTTGATTGTTTGGTTGTAGTCAATAGCTAGTCATTTCTTAGTGTGAGTTTTTACAACTACCATCTGAGCTTGCCACGGACTCTTACTGGGTTCAATTACTCCCTCTTTAAGCAATCTCTGGGTCTGAGCTTTGATAAACTCATGATCCTCTTTGCTGTAAGAATGGCTCTTAGTGGCAATCGGCTGACACTCGGGGGATAAATCACTGAAAAGGGAGGGAGCTTTGATCTTTAATGTGGACAGGCCGCAGTAACTAGCACGGGGGATGGTAAGTGTGGGTTGTGGCCCACCGAAATTTAACACTACACTGTTCATCTGAGATTGAATATCTAACCCCAGTACCACAGGGGTGCAGAGCTCCAGCATGATAAAGAGCCACACATCAGCCAGGCAATGTCCCTGCAAACTTAAAGCAACTTTACACTTGTCCCGTACAATTTTTGTAAGTTCACTACAAGCCATCGATATCTTTTGGTTCGCTGGATATCTCCGCAAATTTAAGGCTCTGGCAACTTTCTCGTGGATGTAGCTGTCAGCACTCCCCAAGACAATCAAGAGTCTCACCATTCACCTCCCCCTTCATAGTCGACCGTTCCAGTCTGTAATGTCGCTAAGCTTTAGAGTCAATTGGGCTATTACAGGGAATCTCACCTCGCCATCACTTGAAGTCGATTCAGCCTGCTCGTCTGAAGATTTCCCCTTTTCACAGTTGTCTTCCATTCCTGCAGCTCCAGGATGAATTTTCTTGGTGCTTCTCTTATTCTTTTTCTTATCAGTGGGAGTACTTTTCGCCTTACACGCTTTAGTAAAGTGGCCGAGTTTCCCACAATAGCTGCAGGTAGCAAATCGAGCCAGGCACTTCTGTCTGGGGTGCCAGCTCTTATCACAGAAGTAGCATTTTTCAGGAGTTTGCCTTTTTCTTTCCTTCAGGGTTCCAGCACTCCTGGATGTTTCCTTTTCGGTTTCTAGCATTTCACTGGACCACATTGCACTTCTCAGTGTTTTGGCTAGAGTGACTGCTTGGCCGTAGGTTAAGGGCTCCATCTCCAGCAGCCTCTATCGGGTGTAACAGGAGTCAATCCCGTTGACTAAAGCATCCAGCTTCAAGGCATTGCGGTGTTGTTGCACGTTGACTTCCCTGACATCACATTCATTTGCCAGTGAGTCGAGGGCCAGTGCATAGGCAGCATCACTTTCCCCTGGTTTCTGCCGTCTAGTCAGCAACTGATGTCAAGCAAGCACCACATTCCGTGGCACTGCACAGTAAGCAGTCAGACATTCCCGGGCTAAAGCCAGAGTGGTAGCTCCTTGTGTTACGGCAAAAGGGACCTCACCCAGCAGAAAGTTCAGATGGCCCCACTGTATCACCTCATCGACCACGTTGTTTCGAGCCATGTAGTAATCGAAACAAGCAATCCAGTGGTTGAAAATTTCTCTGGCCCTCGGGGCAGACTGGTCGATTATCAGCCGCTCTGGCTTGAGGGCTGCATCCATTTCTGCTAATAAAATTGAAGTGCCAGTTGATGAAGTAGACAAAGACGATGTGGTCAAACAATAATCATGGCTTTTATTAGCAGAAACTTATGGTACAAAAATGAAATACAATAGATGTATCTACAGTTATATCCAAGGGAAGTGTCCTTAACAGTAGAGATAATGCTCAGCCAATGTTAGTACAGTAAGGCTCTCCAGAGGGGAGACAGGCAGCTTGGCAGACATTCACCACAGCTGCCATCTTGATTATAGTGCTGTCCCATGTGCCAATACAAATCTCCACCACTTTACGAAGATTGTAATTTCTTAAACGTGCTCTTCCTCAGTTCTTGTCTTTGCACTGCTCTCTTCCTCTTCAACCTTTTTTTTAACTAAGACTCTCTACCACAGTCACATGACCTTCCTCAGAACTTGTCTTTGCCACATGAACATTGAATTCTCCAATTTCAGGTGATCTGAAACTCCTTGGTTCCTTCCTTCCTCCCACTTATCCATCCAGGTCCTCTCAAACACACCCCTCCCCCTGGCCACTATTACCCAGTTTTCTTTCCCCTAACCCATGAGGGTTCATCTCATCACTCACACTCTCCTCCCACTGTTTCTCCTATATCCCCACCCCTACGTTCCCATATGCCAACCATCTCTCCCTTATCTTGAGCCTCTCCCCCATCACTTCACAGCCCTCTGTGTAGGATGTTGACATAGATGTTTTGCAGTGAACTCGGAACTACTGCTCTCAGGCCTTTCATTATGATTCTGTAATCGATGAGTAATTCGTCTCAGAATGTGAAGTAGGGTTGCACTTCAGGTGGTCGACTGCGTTGCTTGTCAGGCCAGCCTCCCTTGATAAAAGTGCTTAGGGTCCTCAAAGTTGTATCTTCAACCGTGTGCTGTATCAGTTCATCCAACCTGGAGGAGGAGATATGTATTATTGTCATTACATCAAATGTGTCAACTTCCTCAGCTTGTTGGATCGTGCATTTTCTGGGAACACGAGATAGCGGATTGCCTAAGAGCATTTTTTTCTGCATTTGTAATCTAAAGTCACATTATATTTCTGAAGCCTGAGCATCATTCTCTGTAATCGTGCAGGGGCTTAATAAATTGACTTCTTCAGAAATGTGACCAGAGTTAAGTGATCAGTCTCTATTGTCACTGGTTTGCCATAAATGTAGTCATTGAATTTTGAGCAGGTAAAAATTACTGCCAACAACTCCTTCTCTATTTTGGTCTCTGTGGTGCTGAGTGACCTGGATGCGTAGGCCACTGGTTTTCCATCCTGCAGGCATGCCGCACCCAGACCGTACTGTGATGCATCATAGGTTAGCATGACTGGTCTTCGTACGTCGTAGTACAATAGAACAGGTGGGCATGACACATGCCATGACCAAACCATGTCTTTATGCATCAACTGCCTTAGCGGGGCGGTAAGATCACTGGTGTTCGGAATGAACTTGCTCAGGTAGTTGACCATGCCCAGGAAATGTGTAGTGCTGTCACATCTCTTGGAAATGGCATTTTACTAATTACTCTAGTCTTTGAAGGGTCCACCTTCAGGCCTTCTCCTGTGAAAACATGGCCTACATAACCAACCTGGTTCAGCCGAAATCTGCACTTACGGGGTTGAGCTTAAGATTAAGCTTCTGGGCTTTGTCAAGTACCTTTTTAAAATTTGTGTCATGTTCTTCCAGTCTTTGCCACCTACAAGTATGTCATCAACAATGATACCCTGCAAAGATTTGCTCTATTGATCTTTGAAATACTTCGCTGGCTGAATTGATTCCAAATGGCATTCGCAGGAATCTGTATTGGCTGAAACTCGCGCTGAATGTGGTCAGCAGTGATGACTTGTAATCAAGTTTGATTTGCCAGAAGGAATTCTTTGCATCCAAAACTGAAAAAATGCTTGCATCAGCCATCTGCGCAGTAACTTCCTCCACAGTACGCATTGGATGGTGTGGTCGTTTTAAAGCTGTATTGAGGTCTCTCGGGTCGAGGCAGATCCAGATCTCCTGTCTGTCTTTTTTCTTAGCAGCCACCATGGAGGACACCCACTCAGTGGGCTCGAAGACTGGGGTAATCACACCCATGTCCTGCATCGTGTCCAGCTCGGCCTTAACTCTGTCCTTCATTGCCATCGGTATATGGCGTGCTGGACGAACCACGGGCCTCACTTCTGGGTCAAGCCGCTTGGAGTACGTCACAGGCAGTTTTCCCAGTTCTTCCATAATAAGGTCACTGTACTCAGAAAAGATTCTGTGCATCAGATCATCTTCAGCTGGATTTATCTGTTGTACCTCTCTGCTGAATAGAACAAGACCTATGTCCATGCTTGCGCTCAGGCCCAGCAGAGGCAGGACGTTTTCTTGAACTATGATAAAAGCTAGCACGTGCAGCTGTCCTTGAACATAGCACTGCAGTCACACTGTGCCATCGGTTCTAATATGCCACTAGACTTGTGGTCTTGGAGCACGGTATGACCCGTTCTGACTTCCTCAGTAGGTTAAAAATTCTCCGTGACGTGACTTTGCACTTGGCTCCAGTGTCAACTTTCATGTCGGTTGCTTTACCATTGATCTTCATTGTTACAAATGCTTCCTTGATCCTTCTGATTGTTGTTGGGTCTCCTGCCATCTGCAGAGTCAATCCATCTGAGTTGGTTTATCCTTGCTCAGGTTCCAAATGGTCAACCATCCTTCTGTATCTGGGTCTCGGGGTGAGTTGCTGCCAGGCTCTGCAGCATCTACTTAAATGGTTCCATTTCTGGCATGCTCTGCTTTGTTGGCCGAATCCCGGGCACATCTCGTGTCTTGCCACATGGTCACCGCCGCAGTTGTCACACTCTGTCCTGGTGAGAGTGTAGCAGGGGTTGGTTGGCTTCGTCTTCTTCTGGCTTCTGCCCACTGCCTGTTCGCAGGTCCTGCCTGGACTGTGTCTGTGCTTGCAAGCATTCTGCTGTTCTCTTCCCATGGGATGATAGGGCGAGGCTGACCTGTGGAAATGTTGCACAGGAGAGTGGTATCTTGCAATCCAAAGGCTATAATCCTTGAGTTGCAGACTCATGACAGCAGTTTTATAAGCTGGGAGTTCATTGTCCTGGTGCTGAGATTTGCCGAGCGCCATGTAGTCTATACCTGGCGAGAGGGCACATACTGTTTGAATGTTGGAGTGGGACAGGGCATCGGCCACCACATTACTGTTACTGGAGATATGTTTAAGTTTGGTTGAAAATTCGGATACGTAAGATCGGTGGCATGGCTGGTGGGCTGACCAGGGATTGATGCCTTCGTGAAGGAAAACATTAGCGGTTTGTGGTCAGTAAAAACTCTGATGTCCCTGTTAACGTGCCCAGAGGAATCCAAAACCCGGCAGCAATAGATATTCACCATGACAAATTGTTACTTAAACAAAAGTTGCTTTTAATTATCTTTAAACATGAAAACAGAATCACACTTTAACTTATCACTATTAACTTAACCCCTTCTAATTCTAAGCGCACATGTATGCAGTGTGTGTGTAAGTTCAGAAAAGTTCTTTGATTCAAAGTCCAATCTGACTTCTCATTCCTCCAAGTTTACTGGTTGCAGGCCATTCTTATACTGTGCACAGAATTTAACATTTATAAAGTTCACCAGGCTTTGGTGCTTGAAAGGTAAATGGTTACCACTCAGGAAGGTTCTTGTCGGTTTTCAGAGAGAGATTTGTTGTTTGCTGGAAACCCACAACTGATTCCTTGTAACCAGCCACTTCAATGTCTTGCAGAAGAAACTTTCCCCATCTGGGTTTTCCAGATGATAATCTCTTTCTTTCAGGTCACGACAGAGTTCCTTTTTATTTCTCTTATTTCAAGTGAAACATTAGGCAGCCAGTCCTCTCCTCTTGAATGAACCACAAGGGCTTTGACCAGGCTGAACTAAGCCCTCACAACCCGTCTTCCAAATGGGGTTTTTCCACAAGCTTTCCAGCTTGTCCTGTTCCAGTCCCAGCTGTTGCTGCTGACTGTAAAACTGCAAAACTGAATCTCTCTCTCTCTCTCTCTCTCTCTCTCTCTCTCTCTCTCTCTCTCTCTCTCTCTCTCTTAGAGAAAAGCCTGTTTTGCTCTCTCTGCTTGCAAAACCACATGACCCTCTTAGAACAGCAAGTTCCGCTCCAGGCAGCATGCGGCTCTGACAAGTTCTTTCATCTGTTGCCTCCAGACTCTTGGGCACTCTCCAAAGCTTTTGCAAGGGCTCTTGGAACCGGCCTGTTTAGCATGAGCAGAGCTCCAGTATTTTAAATAAGATCTGTTTTAAAGTGTTTGTATGTGACCTACACTAAAAACCTGCCTCAATTTATCTTCCAAAAACATATCTATAATCTGTCACATCCCTGCCTTTCAAAAGATAGTGGAAGTGTTTGACTGCTAGGTACAGCGCCAGCAGTTCCCTATCGAATGTGCTGTATTTTGTTTTCGATGGGCAGAGGTGCCTACTAAAAAATGCTAGAGTCTTCCATTGTCCATTGGTGTACTGTTCCAAGACCCCGCCTACTGCCACATTGGATGCGTCTATCATCAAGGCGGTTGGTGCATCCATTTGTGGATGGGCCAGCAATGTTGCCTTCGCTAAAGTGTCTGGTCTGTTGGAATGCTACCGTCATTTCCTTTGTCCACTTGAGTTCTTTGGCATTGCTGCAGAGGGAAGAGATCAACGATAGAAACTAACCATCCCCACAGATTCCTGGAGTCCTTTGATGGTATCAGGCCTCATGAATTTGAGGTTGGCTTCCACCTTGCTAGGCAATGGAACGACACCCTGGCTACTGATCTGATGTCCCAATAACTCGATAGAATTTGCACTTGGCAGGGTTCACAGTTAGCCTGAACTCCAGTAGGTGGCAGCAGAGTAAACAGGGATGCTGCAGGTGCTCTTTGTGAGAGTGGCTGGTGATGAGTATTGTCATCCAAGTATATGAAAAGGAAGTCCATGCCATGCCCCACTGCATCCATCAGTCACTGGAATGTTTGTGTGGCATTTCTGAGCCCTAAATACATTCTCAAAAATTCAAAGAGGCCGAATAGTGTTATGATGGTGGCCTTGGGCACAGCCTCTGGGTTTACAGGTATTTGGTGATACCCATGCACCAAGTCAATTTTAGAAAATATTCTGGCCCCATGAAGATTAGCTGTAAAATGCTGTATATAGGGCACAGGTTAGCAGTCTGCAGTGCAATCTATAATCCCCGCAAGGTCTCTAGCCTCCCGAGGCTTTGGGCATCATATGTTGCAGGGAAGCTCACGGGCTATCAGACCTGCGAATGATTCCAAGTACCTTCAATTTGTGGAAGTCTTGTTTTGCAATCCGCAACTTGTCGGGCGGCAGCCATTGAACTCGGGTGTGTTGTGGTGAAGATGTGTTGTGTGACGCCATGTTTGGGAGTTCCAGTGGAGAACTGGGGAGTGACAATGTCCAGAAATTCTGCAAGGAGCTTGGCAAATTCATTGCTTGAGTACTCCACTGTGTCTAAGTGCGGGGCAGGTAGTTTGGTTTTTTCGAGATGGAAAATATAGCAACAGTGCGAAATGAAGAACGGGAAAATGATCAGATGTAGTCTAGTCGAAGTTCAGTAAAAGTCATTTACTCAAAACAGGTTTTCAAAACCCCATCATCACATTGTGATGTCATGACATCACTCGGGACCTCCTGAGCTGGTTCAATTAAGCCTCCAGTGAGCTGCTACAATATCTTTTCTTCCTCTTCCTTTGACTTGCCTGACAAGGTAGTTTTGATTTTAGGATGTTGTCTTTCTGTTCATGGCCATCGTCGAAGTATAGATTGGCTGCAAAGATTCCATTTTGGGCACAGAAAGGACACCTGTTTAACTCTGATTTCTTTCCTTAATTAAAATTGATGACAAAACTGCATTCAACACCCTACAAGACTGCATATAATGGAATTTCTCTTTAAAAAAAACCATAAAGAGAATTATTCTTGCTGGATAGAATGGGCTCATAATAGTGCATTACAGTCAAAGAATTACACAGCACAGAAATAGGCCTTTCAGCCCAACTTGTCCATGCAAAGCAAGGTACCAATTGAAATTAATCTCATTTGCCTGTGTATGGCCCATATCTCTATAAACCTTTCCTATCCATGTTCTGTCCGAATGTCATTCAAATTTTGTAATTGTAACGCTTTCTGCCACTTCCTCTGTTCAAGTTAATTATCATCTGCTTGTACATCTACAACCTGACAAACAGGCCTTCTAACCTACTGCCCATGATCCATATTTATCTGGCCGGTGTGCAGCTGCCCCCTCGGTGGGAGGCCCCCTCCTGTGTGCACAGCTCCCCCTCTGTGCATGACTCCCACCTTCGGTGTGTGGCTCGCTCACTCTCAGTGCACGGCTCCCCCGCTGTCTGTGTTGGAGACCCCCCCCCCACCTGCCCTCTGTTATGGATACACCCCCCACCCTCTGCACTGCACACCCCCCCACCCGGGTCCCCTGCACTGGAAACTACCCCCCTGTGCTGGAGACTCCTGTCCTCTACACAAGATCCCCCCTGTGTCATTCTGCACCCCAGAAAATGTAATCTATAGAGGAAAGGAAGAGCCCCCAGTGATCCTCTCAGCTGTTTTAATGATCCTCTGTATCGCCTTAGGTCTGATACTTTGCAGTTATCATACTAGACAGTGATGCAGCCAGATAGATCACTCTCCATTGTGCTCCCTTAAAGGGTTGTCAAGATGGGGGCCAGTAGCCTAGCGCTCCTCAGCCTCTCAAGAAGAATAGGTGCTGCTGTGCCTTCTTGAATAATGAGGAGGTGTGAGTCAAGGCTAGATTGTCCCTTATGTGCACACCAAGGAAGTCGGTGCTATCCACTCTTACCATATGGAACCGGGGATGTGTAGTGGAGAGTAGTTGAGTTTTGTTCTTCTGAAGTCCACAGTCATCTCCTTTGTCTTTCCATGTTGAGACTCGGGTTGTTGTTTGAGCATCATTTTAACATCTTCTCTGTAATACGACTCATCATTCTTGCTGATGAAGCCAACTACTGTTGTAGTATGACAGCTTGATCCATATACACATCAAAAACGAATCTCTCAGATCCCCTTTGAATGTTTCTCGTCCAACTTAAACATATGGCCTCCAATTTTAGACTCCCTGACAATGGGAAAAAGACTGTGACTGTCTACTCTATCAATGATTTTCTAAACTTCTTTAATGAAAACATGAAAGTCTGCAGACACCATGATTGAAGTAAAAACACAATCTGGAGAAACTCAGCTGGTCAGTTAGTGCACTTTATGTAACAAAGATAGAGGTACATAACCAACATTTTGGGTTTGACCTCAAGTCTGAAATGTTGGTTATGTATCTTTATCTTTGCTACATAAAGTGCACTGTTTGGCCAGCTGAGTTTCTCCAGCATCTTGAATCTTTTCTTCACCATATCTAATGTACTCACATTCTTTCTATTCTTTTTCTTTCTTTGGCTTGGCTTCACGGACGAAGATTTATGGAGGGGGTATGTCCACGTCTGCTGCAGGCTCGTTGGTGACTGACAAGTCCGATGTGGGACAGGCAAGCACGGTTGCAGCGGTTGCAAGGGAAAATTGATTGGTTGGGGTTGGGTGTTGGGTTTTTCCTCCTTTGTCTTTTGACAGTGAGGTGGGCTCTGCGGTCTTCTTCAAAGGAGGTTGCTGCCCGCCGAACTGTGAGGTGCCAAGATGCACGGTTGGAGGCAATATCAGCCCACTGGCGGTGGTCAATGTGGCAGGCACCAAGAGATTTCTTTAAGTAGTCCTTGTACCTCTTCTTTGGTGCACCTCTGTCTCGGTGGCCAGTGGAGAGCTCGCCATAGAACTTGATCTTGGGAAGGCGATGGTCCTCCATTCTGGAGACTTGACCCACCCAGCGCAGTTGGGTCTTCAGCAGCGTGGATTCGATGCTTGCGGACTCTGCCAGCTCGAGTACTTCGATGTTGGTGATGAAGTCACTCCAATGAATGTTGAGGATGGAGCGGAGACAGCGCTGATGGAAGCATTCTAGGAGCTGTAGGTGATGCCGGTAGAGGACCCATGATTCGGAGATGAACAGGAGTGTGGGTATGACAACGGCTCTGTACACGCTGATCTTTGTGTGTTTCTTCAGGTGGTTGTTTTTCCAGACACTTTTGTGTAGTCTTCCAAAGGCGCTATTTGCCTTGGCGAGTCTGTTGTCTATCTCGTTGTCGATCCTTGCATCACATGAAATAGTGTGGTCATAAAAACTGTTCATAATGTTCCAAGTGTGGTCTAATTAATGTTTTGTCACCACTGTAACATGTATCCCAACTCATGTCTCAATGTCATAGCCTATGAAGACAATACATCTTCACCAGCACATCTACCTGTGTTGCCACTTTCAGGCAACTATATACTTGTACCCTGAGGTCTCTCTGTTAAACGGTACTCCTCAGGGCCAAGGATCCTGCTATTCTGGTACCCAAAAGGAGCAAGATGACGGCCCTCAATGACAATTGGCCAGTTGCATTGAGGTCTACCGTGATGATCTTTTTCAGGCTTTATGGAATGAATTGCCTCCTATCTCAGGAAGGACCAAATTCAGTACATTTGTCATCACAACAGGTTAACAATAGATGCAATCTCAATGGCCCTTTATCAAGTTGACAAGTAATTCAGGGTGAGTCACACTGATGTAACAGAAAATGGCGGTGCTGCCGCTGAAGCAGACCTAGAGAGTGTGAGGAGCAGAGCACAGCGCTCCTCCGCAGGGTCCAATCACCCAGTCCTAATGCCGGTGGCTCCGTACTAGCTTTAAATTGCCTGTTAAAGGAACCAACAGTGTTTTTTATTTAAATCCAGCAACCACAGAGTCTGTACCCAAGATGGCAGCACTCGTGCTGGTAGCGACCTTGAAGTGTTGCAGACTCTGGGGGATTAGCGGACCAGTATAGGGCACCAGAAATGGGCAGAAACACCCCCCCCCCCCCCCCAGTTGAGAAGGAGACGAGCATACAGGATGGTGACTATGCCAGTGGCCGGCAAGGGACTCAGAAGGACTTATATAGGCTGTGGGTTGCCGGTGACTTGCAGCTGGAGACCAGCTCATGGGATTTAGGTACGAAACTGGGATTTGAGAGGGTGCTGAGGGCAAGAAGGGCTCCCGAAGGGCCTCAGGTGCTGAAAGCTTCCTGATCGTATCAGAGGGTTGGATATGGAGCTCGGGTTGCCAACGGATAGAAGTGATGTGTCCCTGGTGCTGCAAAAACTGCAGGAGGCCTGGATGAAGATTCATGGAGACTCAATGACTTTAAAGGGAAACTCTATTTCTTTCTATAAGGGGCCCTGGGTAATGCTAATGGAAACTATTTGACTGCCTTATGGCAAACTAAAGGAAATTTCATGTACTATTACATTTTCTGCTTTATTGCATGGCCATAAAAGAATCTTGAATCTTAATTACGATATCCAACGAAAAGTCCAATTAACCAGTACCCATAATGCCAGTAAGAATGTTACCCATTTTTTAGACTTGTGACATCAATTGGATATATTCCTTTCTACATCTCAAATGGATGAAACACCCATATTCTAATTATTCTGCAAGACCAAAATCACTCATCTTCTAAAGTTCAAAATTCAGATATATTGTCAGAGAACATACATGGCATCAAATATAACACTGAGATTCTTTTCCTGCAGAATTTCTATTTGTCGGTAGTGCAAAAAACTGTTCTCAAGAAAACAAAATGCATATAGAAGTACAGAAAAAATTATTCAGTAATAAATAATGTACAAAGTAAGAGTCCTTAGATGATTTGCTGATTGAGTTTGCTGTTGAGGAGTCTGATGGTAGAGGGGTAGCAACTGCGCCTGAACCTGATAGTACAAGCCGTGTAGCAATTGTACCACTTCCCTGATGGCAGCAGCGATGACAGAGCACGTTCTGGGTGGTGTGGGTCCTTGATAATTGCTGCTGCTCTCTGCTGGCAGTGTTCCGTTTAGTTATTCTCGATGATGAGGAGAATTTTGCCTGCGATGCCTGTGTGACTTTGTCCACTACCTTTTGCAGGGCTTTTTGCTCAGAGTATTGGTGCTCCCATACCAGCCCATGTGGCAGCCAGTCAGCACATTTTCCTCTTCACATCTGTAGAAGTTTGCCAAGGTTTTCGATGTCATAGCAAATCTCCACAAACTTCTGAGGAACCAGAGTCGTTGATGTGCTTTCTTCATGATGACATTAGTGTGTTGGGTCCGGGAAAGGTTCTCCGAGATAGTGACTCACACAAATTTAGATTTGTTCACCCTCTCCTCCTCTGATCCCCCAATGATCACTGGATTGTACACCTCTGCTTTTTCCCTTCCTAAAGTCCACGACCAGGGCCCAAACAGGAACCTCATTTCTTTCCCTTTCCCAAGAGAATGACATGGAATCAAATCACAATCCAATCTCCCCACTCTCTGAGACTGGGTCTTGATACTTGAGATCTTCATCCTCCATATCTGGGACCCATCCATCTACAATGCAAAATTTTTTAAAATTAAAATAAAAAAAAATTTAGACAAACAGCACAGTAACAGAACTGTGCCACCTAATTACACCCAATTAACCTACAACCCCTGTACGTTTCGAATGGTGGGAGGAAACTGGAGCCCCCGGAAGAAACCCATGCAGACACGGGGAGAACATACAAACTCCTTATAGACAGCACTGGATCTGAACCCTGGTCCTGATCGCTAGCGCTGTAACAGCATTGCACTAACCGCTACATTAACTGTGCTGCCTTTGGGCATCATCAGTCAATGGGCAGAAAAACAGAGACAGTGAAAAATTTAGAATAGTAAATGTTATATTACGTGTCACTTTAAAAGTTTTGCATTATGGTAAATAATTCACTTTTAATGACTGAAATTATTTGACTGTTGGTGTGCATTGAATAGCCAATATCAGAAGCCATTGCCAGGAGACAGAAGGAATGAACTGTTGGATTGGAAACATAGTGGGCCAGTATTCCTTCTTGATGGTTACACGTCATCCAGATACCATTCTAAGAGACACACTCATTTGTAAAGCTTCCTTGATGTCGATAGCTTGGAGAGCAAGAACCATTTTGTTATTTTACTTGGTGATGAACATTTCTTTGGCTTTAGCCACTAATCTCAGACAAGTTTCTTAAATGGTTTAGGCTGTACTGCTGCTAAAGCCATGTATTTATTTCCATCTGAGGCCCTCGCACTGAAACAGTAACCCATTGTTTCCCACTGCATTTTCCAATGGAACATTCTGGGTTAGTTTTAATGCACTTTATAAAGTATTACTTAACCATATGTAATATACTGCATAGTTGTGTATTGAGTGCATGTAGATTGCTTGAGTATATCCTAATGAAGCCTCTTTAGCTTCTCTTTTGCCTAACCAATGTTTGTCAACATATGCTCTTCCCAGTGGTTATTTCTATGTTAACTCAGGCACAGAAACAAATCACTGCCTGCCTTTGTAATAGTATAGCAATGAGAACTGAAGAATTGGACCTGCTCTATGACCTACCATACTTTTAGTTTAACAGTAAGGGCAAGCATCAAGGTGGACTTTTCCTTAGTAAAATTAGGGGTCCACGAGTCTTTATAAATAGTTAATTGAAAACAATAGAATACGACAAACTTATGATTAGAAGTCATTACACTCTGTCACAAACTGAAAAAGGCTAGAAAAAAGGCAGAATTGCAGTGACTGAGGAAAAAAAAAACCTTTAAAAGCCAATAGTTAAGGAATTGCTTTATTGATTAAACAAGTAGAATTGAATGTCAGTGTAGATTCTTTGTCTCTTGTTTGGTTCACAAATTGACGATTAATGGATCATTCATGGAACACATTTTCCACATTCATAATGCAACCATGTTCAACTCTAGATAACCCCGTGCTAAACTCATTCTTTTGGAGGAATTCAGCAGATTAGGCATCGTCAGGATGATATTTCAAGTGAAACTTTTTATGGTAAAATGTAGTAGAAAAGCCAGTGTAAAGAGGACAGGGTGGAGGGATGGGACAGAGGCCTCATGTGGGATGGGTGAACCAGGTAGAGGCGAAACATGATGTAGTACATTGGCCGATGCCAGACAAAGGGGGAGCGAGGCAAGAAAAACAAAGGGTTAAGGTGGAAGAAGATGAGTCAACAAGGCGGAGTGGATGATTAGAAAGCAAAGGCTGCCCATGTTGGAATCTGATAAGGTGAGAATAGAGGTATAAAGAGAGACCAGATAGAACCAATATGGTTGAGGAGGTGGGGGAAGAGAGTGGAAAAATCCAGTGGGAGAATGGGGATGGAACCAAAGAGGATGAATAATGAGGGGACTGGATGGGAAAGGGGACAAAGAAGGGGATAATGGGGAAGAGCAGAAGGAGTTCAGAAGAATTGAGAGAGAGAACTTATGACCTGAAATGAGAAAGTTCTGGTTCATACAATTGGGCTGCAGAATTCCTCTAGTTTACGTTAGGCCTCACTCTGCCAGTGGAGAAGCTCTAGGACAGGCAGTTTGTGTAAAATGATTATTTAAAAATGTTAAAAATTAAAAAAACAAGAATAAAAAGGTGCATATTAAAATTTTGAATGCAATTATATTGATTTCTCTCACTTAATTCAAGGTGTGCTTTGTGCCTCTGAGGTCTAATCTAGGACAGATTCAGCAGGCCCAATACTCATTCTGGGAAATGTCCATTTGCAGGTTATTCTGCTGGTAAACCCAGAAAACTTGAAGATCTGCCCTAGTATATGCCTGCAAATTAACTGAACACTAGATGGCTAGTAGAATATTCTAGCAATTACACTTCATAAATTCCAATGATACTGAAGGAAAGGATATTCTGGAAAATCTGGATGTTAAAGCCATTTTTATGCTCTCATCAATTCTCAGAGTTTTATTGGCAGAACATTGTATCTTACTTTGGCCAAACAGTAATGGCTCGCTATAGTCAGGAATATTTTGAAATTCATCTTTATGTTTTAAATCGCTTTCAAATAAAGAAAATAGGGATTAATGGTCTTAGAATTTCACAGGAACTTCCTTTCTCCAGAACTAGCAATAAGTATAGTGGGGGGCTTCTGGGATGAGGGAATGGACCCCAGGAACCAGTGGAGAACATTTTAAGATAGGGGGTTAAAGTAGAGCAAAACTTTAAAATACTTTGGCTATGTTATTTTCCATGATCTAACCAAATGCATTAGAATAAGGCAGTAGTCTGTTTAATTAATTATGTCAGCAAATGTGTCAAACCCACCATGACTCTCTGCCATGTGTGATTTTGGTGAGTAAACCCACTCTTAGCTGAACTGAATTTCTTTAAGCAAATTTCTCCAGGTAAATCAGTTCCAGAGTTGACTGGTGTGGCTTTCCACAATGCAGACTGCAAAAAACACACTGCTTCCACAGAATTACTTTGAGAGCTGGTTAAAAATGCTTTTAGCTTAACTGCAATCAATTCTGTCACAAATATCAAATATTACAAATAATTTAAAAAGTCTCTTTTTTAGAATTCCCAAATTTTAAAATAAAGTGTAAAACTCTTAAGATACCAGATATTTATGAGGATTAACACATAAAAAATTCAAAAAAGTAAATGACCTTATGCTTCCTTAACTTTTTCTTTGTAGCTATGCCTTTCCATTCAAGTGTGAACTTGTTAATCTGCACCAGATTTGACCTGCTACAGTAGCAGCATGCACATTTTCCAGCATTCTTGTGCAATGGTCCTGTATGGAAATTGTCAACTTTCACCTTGCTGCACACTTGTGGAACTTGCAGACCTGAGCAGTGGTATGAAAATAAATAGTCTTCTATTGAATTTTCTATTATCAACTCAGTCTTTTTTAACTTTGGAAAAGTTGTCTCTGCAGTGAGTGACATCGGCCGACTATTCATTCTGGTGTCCTGGTCATACCCTTGGTGCAACCCGACATACTAGTGTCCCAATCAGGTCCTCAGCACGCCTTCCTTGTGCTGACAACCAGACTCACCTCCACGCTAGTGTCCCAGTCAGGCCCTTGGTGCACCTTCCCCACACTGACGACCTGACTTACCTCGACGCACCTTCCTTTCATTTCGAACCCCATTCACGAGTGCTATAATACCATTGCACTAACCACTATGTTAACCGTTCCATAGTCATAATAAACCCCCCCCCCACCCCACCACCCGCCGCAAGCTCACTAAAGCCGTACTAATATACTTAATACTATACTAATAAGGACAAAGACTCTTACCAGGCAGGGATGGGGAGACACTTTGGGAGAGTCACCCCAACGGCAAGTGGTACCGTCTGACTCTTCTTCCTGGGTGCTGCCATTTTATTCAAACATGACTTTATTGAAACTTTATTCAAACAGCAGACAGGGCACAACTAGGGCTCTCTGCTGTCTCAGTGTTTGCTCCCAAGGGGTTGTGTGTTGCCTCGGAGAACATACACTTTTACAATTTTAAACTTTTATTTAAAACTTAATTTTAAAATGTTTTTATTATTATTTATTTATTTCCTCAATTTTCTTTTTGCTGGTTGTTTGAGTTTGCAGTTCATTGAATGTCGGATAATGGGGATTTTACTGCACCCCAATTAATCTACATCCCTCGTACATTTTTAAAGGGAAGGAGGAAAGCGGAACACCTGGAAGAAACCTACACAGGCACGTGGAGAACATACAAGCTCCTACAGACAGCTCTGGATTCAAACCCCCCCCACTAGCACTGTAACAGCATTGTACTAACCTCTACGCTATCTGTGCTGCACAGATTTGTATTATGAACTCTATTGGTCAGAATATACGCACACTATTTGTTGATAACTTTGTAATTTTAATGTTACAATTGTGTTCTAATTCCATTATTTATATTTAATTTTCTTTTAGAAACGTAGCATGGTTCCTGTCCCCAATTAACCTACAATCCTTGTACATTTTTGAAGGGTGTGAGGAAACCGGAGCACCTGGAGGAAACACATGCATACATGGGGAGAACATGAAAACTCCTTACAGACTCGACTCAGATTCAAACCTGACTCTTTGATACTGCGATAGTGTTGCACTTAACCGCTTCACTAATCGTGCAGGATTAGAATGAATCTTCCTAGGACGATACAGTTAATGGGTTGGAATTTCTTTGAGTTTGTTTAACTTTATAGTAAACGTAATAAAATCTCTGTTTACAGCACTTTCGGAGAATATATGTGGTAATGTGGAACCAGCATCCAGTAAACTGCTTTAATGCATTGCATTAAATTCTGGGTCCAGTTTGGAGTTCATTTAATTATTTTGTCACACACAACAATTTAATGGAAAAGAGTGTACTAATAGATAAAAAAGTTAAAACCGAATAATTGTAAACAAAGAAATGCAGCCTAAAGACAAACAGTCATTAAGATCAGAATTTAAAGCAGTCTTTGCAACCTTGTAAATCTCAAAGGACGTTGATTAATTACTTCAAAGTGCCATCTGAGTACAAGTATCTGGGGGATACAATATTTAGGGAAATGCCACAATACAAAGTTTGTTCACTTCTGTCCGTACTGTGTAACTATTATGATTTTTTCACTGCCCTTTTGTTCCGGGACATTTTCTCCTTTTTTCTAGAACGCCTGCTGTGTAGAAAGCACTGAGACGGAATGGGGGAGGTCATTCCAGCCCTGTCTTTTTTCCACAAAGGGACCTAGTAAATGTAAATGGCACTTCTGTCATTCCGGGACCAACTCAGGTAAGTAATGTGATGTTTTGTAGTGTTAAATGCGCAACATTTCTGTGGTGATATGCTGCAGTACATCACTCGGCCAACAGGTGGCCTAGAGACACAGCACCTGGCCTAATGACTTTCCACCACCCGGTGGGCCCAGAGGCCCATGGTATAAAGCCGTGGTCTCAACCATGTGCTCTCTCTCTCTCTCTCTCTCTCTCTCTCTCTCTCCCCCCCCTTCTCTTCCATTCCCCTCCCCACTCCCTCTCAGCACAGCTAGCAGCCAATTAGATATTTATGTGAGTGAAATAAAGCTGTGTTTCCCCAAACAGTATTGTGCCTGTGTTTTCCTTTGGTGCAGCCTGCCACAGTTTTATCGCATGATTTGAAAATTTGAAACCAACAGTCAGTCTGTTCTCAGCATCCAACAGCCAACAGTTAACTATCAGTATCCAATGACCACGATATTTTCCAAATGGAGTGATTCTGAGATCCCCAAGCTCCTCGCCACCCATGCAAAGAACGAAATAAACCACCACATGATGGGCACGGTGAAGGATGGGCCGATATTAGACAGGGTAGCTCAAAAAATGAGAGGTACATGATTTACTCAGGGCAATTCCCAGATCATTGGCAAAGTGAAATACCAACAGCTAAATGACCACAAGGACAGGGGGCTGGCTGTATTTTGAACTGTGCTATGCCATCTGGGGCACAAGCCATTCAGCACACCTAGTTGCACTATGGTGTAACATGGAGGACCCGTCGTCCCCTGAAATTGTTCCAGCTGCATTCCCCCTCCTCCAGCACCAGTCCTGATGCTGGAGTCCCGTATGGCATGGAAACTGAGCCCAGCAATTCAGGACCTACACCTCATGAGCAATCAGGTAAAAACTTATTTCTTTTGTAAGTGTGTCTGCCCATAAGGAGTGGTCTTGCTGACGTAGCTTGTGCTCCATTGCTTGTGGTACCAGCTGCCTAATAAGAGTCAGAGACCTACCAAGGCACAGATGGTGACCCTGGAAATGAGGGAGATACTGCACTTAATGGACCGTGATGATGTGGAGAGGGCCCATGAGGAGAGAGGCACAGTGAGGTGGACAGATATACCCGGTCAGAGGAGATGACAGGGTTGCACAGATGGTGACCCTGGAAATGAGGGAGATACTCCACTTAATGGACCGTGATGATGTGTAGAGGGCCCATGAGGAGAGAGGCACAGTGAGGTGGACAGATATACCCAGTCAGAGGAGATGACAGGGTTTGGACAAATGTTCAAAGATTTCCTACAGGAAATGCAGATCTAGGCCTCACTCATGAGGGAGATGATTACGCTAATGTCATCCTTTGCTTGGCAGCATCAAGCTCCCACTGCACTGTAGCAAACTCCTGTATGACACACCACACTCAGCAACCTCATAGCCAGTATTTCTCACGTGTACCACCGCAGAATGACTTCATGCAACACTCCGACAAGGCATACAAGTCTTTTTAACCACCTCCTTCCTCCAGCTGCTGGAGTGATGTGACTTTTGTAAAAGGTTATTGCACAGTTGTAAATAGTTAAATGCAGTTGAATTAAAAGTTTTTATTTTCATTTACGTCTCCTGTTCACTACTATTCTTTGACAAGTGCACTATATACATTTACTAAAAGCTGTCATTTACTATCTTAAATTGCTTACAGAAGGGACCTAATTGCCGCACGGATTGCCTGGTGACTGGGCTTGTGCACCCTGATAAGCAACCCGATCAGGGTTCAGGGTAGATTAGTGTTCCACTCAGGCAAAAAGTGATCCTTGTTGATCTCACATGCATTGTGTAGAACACAGCAGGCAACAACAATGTCTGATACAAAAGTGGTACAAATATCAAGTCACTTGGCCAGGCACCTCCAGCGAATCTTGGAGACGTTCAAAAGCATTTTCCACCACCATCCTTGCCAAATTCAAATGGAAGTTAAAGCTACACTACCATTGATCGAGTGCGTGATGGTTAGAGGACCCCTTCGTCTGCCTCTTCCTGAGGTGGTAAGTTGGGTCTCCAATTAGATGCATGTGGATTTTCACTCCGTTAATAATTTTGGATTTCTGTAGGCAGAGCAATGGAGCCTCTGAGAACGACACATAAATCACTTTTCAGTGGGGTATATTAACTTACTTCATCTGAGAAGAGGTCCCTTCCCCCCCCCCACTTGATCTCGGGCTTTCTGCAGATGGGCGAGTTGGTGTGACCAGGCCAATCCAGGTACATATCTATGAAGCTGGAACAACAAAAAGTCTGTGTTTAGATAGACATATGAAACACATTAATTGATAAAATGCTATAATTGTAAATCAGGGCATGATCCTTGCCAGTAGTTGTGGTCTACAACAGCCTGAAGAACAATGGAGTGCCAGCCTTATCAACTGTAGTAGGTTAGAGGGTCTTCATAGGGAGCTTTGATGGGAATATCTGTGCCATCAATGGCACCAGCATATATTAGATATCCCCGTTCTGCAAATTCGTCCATTGTCTCCACTCAGCAGGTCAAATAGGGTTTAAATAGGGCCCTCTTCGATGCTCCAGTAACTTGGCGTACCTACACACATACAGTCGCCACCCTGACACCAAAAATACAATCTATGGATGGATATTCACATGGGGTATCATACCACCACAAAGCAATGGTGAGTCTAAGCTGAGCTTCCTAAGGCTGTCACCAGTTTGTTATCTTGCATCTCAGGTGTGGCTCAATGAGTTCCAATACAAAGTCAAAAGTGTCCTGACATACAGAAATGACCCCTCCATTCATCTTCATTAAAATTGTTTAGGGTATTAGACCAGAAAATGGGCCCGTGTCATCTCCTCCATATTTTTCTATCTGACAGCAATGTGAATTGACACACAAGAACAAAATGTCTCCGTCTAAGGTCCGCGTCTCAAACTGCTCCCCGCTTCTCTTCAAATTTTCCTCCAATGTGTTTCTGATCACACAAATACGTTGTTCACAAAGATTCATTAGCCTGCGCTCAAAGAGTGGTATACATGTTCACAGCGAGTACTATGAGCACATCAAGATTAACCGCCATTTTATTTTGCTTTGAAGGATATGTCCGATGTGCATGTTATACCTCACAGTAGATCGAAGCATTGGAGTTGCATGTCCTGCCTCTTTTGCTCCCGCAATGATGGTTTGCTATGTAAAAAGCCACACTGACCGAGAAAATTGCAGGATTTGCTCATTTCATTGTGAACGACCAAAGCGAGCATATTGACGGGTCTCCATTACGGAAATATCGTGGGATTTCTGTGTAAAAAAAACATATATGAATCTGTTTCTTTACCTCATTAAAAAATGCCAAATGCTTGCTCTACCTCTTGGTTGCCAGAAAGTGGCAGTATAGTTATGAGTTTTATTGGTTGCAACATTTGATCTGTCTGCTTTTACTGATATATTTTTCTTGGAAAAAGTAAAAATACCAAGTCCCTATTTTCATTTGACATTTTCTGCTATATAAAACCTTTCAACTTAAAGGACCTATAAGATGAACAAAAATTGTGCAAAATTCTGAAATTAGGAATGCAGACAACAGAATATTTCCACTTTTGTCACATTCGCCCATATTTGTTGACTTATGACTTTGGGTGTAAGTTTCAAATTAAATCTGAAATTGTAAATTGTATTGAGATTATTCAGGTCGGAGAGGTAACAGGGTTGGTATAAATGGTCCTGTTTACATTATGATCATAATAATGACTTTGTATTATTAGTTGTCAATTTAATTTTAACTGAAGGTTAACACTGACAATGAAGTGAGGGATAAAATAGCATCATAGGAATATTTTACTTATTCTTACACTCATATTTTGTGCAGTTATATCTGAATTTTGATTATTCTGCTAAATGGAGAATTCTAACTTAAGAAATTAAAGCACTTCTTCGTTAATAAAAAAATACAAGTTAAAAAGTTACTTTTGATCATTTTAGTAGGAAGATAAGTTATTCATATTTTGTTTACAAGAGAAAAATAGAAGTGAAAATAGTAAAAAAAATTCAAACTGGCACTGACAAGATTTATAAAAGACACATTAAACACAAAGGGCTAATAAAATGCAAAAAAAAACAACAAAGAAAGGGGAATATATGTGAACAAGCATTCTTATTTCTTCCAATAATGATATTATTTTGGATATAATGTATAACCATTAGTCTGTTAGCTCATTTTGGGATCTAGTGTAACATCTGCTTTCACCAAAAGCCATGCTGTTTAGAGGATATTTGATCCTCAAAAAGAATGTGAATTCCTGTGACCTTAAATACAACTTCACATGCATGTCTTGAATGCTTTGCCCATTGAACCCCAAGTCACAATCACAGTCAAATTTTTCTTTCTGAATAAATGTTGTGGGATCAACTGAACATTTCCAGCATATTTTAAAGTTCCATCAGTAGCAATGTTTTGCTTTGCACCATTACATTCTTTTTTAAAATTTTTTAAATTTTTCACACTATGAACCATACTGACCGAAATACATACAGACATTTTTCTGTTGAATATATAGTGTCATTTTCTCCCCTTTTTGCCCCCTCCCTCCCTCTCCCCCCTTCCCATTTATTCAAAGTTCAATCTATAAAATACATTAAACCCGTTAAATAATGTCGTCACTTAATAAAAATAAACAAGAAATTTTTGTCCTTTACTTTTATATATTGAGTCAGTTCATTTCATTGTCTTCTCCTTCTGTCATTTTAGGTGGTGGACTCTTAATGACCTTCATCAGTCATGTTTGCAAGTTTAAAATGGCGAACCATGAGTGGCAGCTGAAATCCTGCAATCCTGATGCAAAGAGGTTACCATTTGGATATAAGATCATGAGCAGCAAAACATAAGCAAACCACATGAAGATTTCTAACGGTCAAATTAACAGAGCCTCTGGGTAGGTTCGGGGAAACAATAGAGGGATGAGTGGGCTGAAGACCCACTGCTGGGACCTGATGAGAAATTGATCAGATCTCATGGTTTAGCTTTTAATTGAAAGTTGCTGCCACTATGTCTTATATCTGTAGTTGCTGGGACCAACTCTGAGATATGGTGAGATTTTTGAGGAAACCATTAGCAACAATCATTGTTGAGAAACCATTACTTACAGATGAGTTACCAGAAAAGTTTAAAAAAAAACATAATGAAAGCATGAACAGTAGCATGGAACTTGGAAAAATTCAAGGTAATCAGGCAATGTCAACTTGGTGAAAATTAAGTCATGTTTACTGATTTATCGGAGGGCTTTGCATAAGTAATATTTTCTGTTGATAAAAGGAAACTGGTACATGTACTACACTTAAATTTCCAGAAGGCATTTAATGTAATGGCATAGCAAGGATCTTGGTGAAAATAAAAACCCGTTCTGAAGTAGTCGCGGAACGAAAATTGGCTGGGCCAATGTGAAACAAAGAATAGGCACAAATGTTTCTTGTTTGCAAGACTTAATGATTGGCATGCACGGATTGGTGCCAGAGCCTCAAGCTTTACAATTGATATTCAGATGATTTGGATGAAAGTACCAAAGTTTAGTTTCTAAATTTGCTAACGACAGGTCTTTTGGAGTGTGGGAAGTAACTTGAAGAATGCTTTTTAAAAACACAATAGATCACTTGATATGGTTTTATAGTTTATGTGAATAATACATCTTCAAAAGATTCACAATCTTTCCATTTTCAATTTATGCTAATAACAGCTTGCTTTCAGGTGTTTATCCCAAACCATCACTTGCATTATTTTACATTGCTTAAAGGCACATGCTATGGATCTATAATTGCATTTTCGGAAGATGCACATCATATTAGCCCATTTAAAAAAAAACTTTTCAGGTAATTCATCTGTAAGTACTGTTTTCACAAAAATGAATGGGCTTTGTAAATCTCAACCATAGTAGTAGTCAGAACTCTGGGAAAAAATATCTGAGGTTTTTATTTTGCTTTTCACAGATTTGGCTGCACTTGCAACAAAGGGATCACTTTTATTTGGGATATCTTTGGATGGAGAAGGCATCTTGTTAGTGTTATCATCTGTGAGTACCTGGAAAAGGTTGACCTTCTTTGGCTTGGCTTCGCGGACGAAGATTTATGGAGGGGGTAAAAGTCCACGTCAGCTGCAGGCTCGTTTGTGGCTGACAAGTCCGATGCGGGACAGGCAGACACGGTTACAGCGTAAAATTGGTTGGTTGGGGTTGGGTGTTGGGTTTTTCCTCCTTTGCCTTTTGTCAGTGAGGTGGGGTCTGCGGTCTTCTTCAAAGGAGGTTGCTGCCCGCCAAACTGTGAGGCGCCAAGATGCACGGTTTGAGGCGTTATCAGCCCACTGGCGGTGGTCAATGTGGCAGGCACCAAGAGATTTCTTTAGGCAGTCCTTGTACGTTTTCTTTGGTGCACCTCTGTCACGGTGGCCAGTGGAGAGCTCGCCATAGAACACGATCTTGGGAAGGCGATGGTCCTCCATTCTGGAGACGTGACCCATCCAGCGCAGCTGGATCTTCAGCAGCGTGGACTCGATTACTATACTATTATTTAATAGCTTAATAGACCACATCTTCAATTTCCAAAGTCTTTTTAAGATTTTCACCAGTTCTCCGCTGCTCAGCACGTTTTGTGCTGTAAGCTTCAGCTATGTATTTATCTTGCTCTCAATTCTATGTTCTTTTGATCATCCCTGTATTAGGATTTTTGATTCTAGTTATTTATTCAAATCAGCCTTTCCTTACCTTTCTTTGTGTATGGCAATAAGTTTTTATTTCATTTTTAATTTGTCTATCCATTATAGATCATGGTGGCTTGACAGGTTCTTCGTTTAGAAATTTGCTGAATACTTTTCATTAAAATAATTTCATTTGTCCTTGGACATTGAAGGAATACAATGCCATCTACTTTTCTCTTTCTTGCCTGGACAGTTTATCAGTGTTCAGAAGGCTGTTATGTATAGTATTTGAATGGGAATAGTACTCAGATATCCTTATAGAAATTTGAACTGATCTATCAAAGGACAGTATTTACCAGAAGCTGTGACATTTTTGCCAACAGAAAACTTTTTCCTGGAATCAATCATATGCTGCAGTTATTTTTTTCATTAATGATGTGCTGGGGGTGGCACAGTTGGCATAGCGGTTAGCGCAACATCTTTACAGCGCCCGCAATCAGGACCCCGATTCGAATCCCGCACTGTTTGTAAGGAGTTTGTACATTCTCCCCGTGTCTGCATGGGTTTTCCTCGGGGGCTCTGATTTCCTCCCTCCGTTTGAAATGTACTGTAGCTTAATTGGGTGTAAATTGGGTGGCACAGACTCGTGGGCCAAAATGGCCTGTTACTGTGCTTCAATGACCTCAGATTAATATGCATATTTAAAATGGAGTAACCTCAATTTTCCATCAGTTGTATATCTTCTCTTCTAATGTTAATAATTATTATCACATTGCGAATCTATAATTTGAAATGATTATGATAATGTTTATTATTATTTAATATTGTACAATGTACATATGCACCAGAATTCTTACTTGCTGCAGCTGAACAGGTACTTTGTAAAACAAATACTAAAAAACAAATAAAATAGTTTACTTAATTGAATTAAAAAGAGACAATAAATACAAAAAAAAGTAATATCTCAATAGTGCACACAGTTCTTTTGTGGTGTCATTGTAGTGTAACGAGAAGGTTCAAGAGCATGATGGTTGGTGCAAAGAAACTGTTCTTGAACCTAGGTCTTCAGGCTTCTGTATCTTCGACCCAAAAGTAGTAGTGAGAAAAGGTTGTGTGTGGACTGGGTGACGGGGGATCTTTACAATGTTGCCTGCCTTCTTGATGCAGCGTCTCACCTAGATGCATTCATGGATGGGAGGTCGGAGCCTGCCATTCATTTTTATTTGGAAATAAAAACCTGTGCAAAATAACATCTGCAAAAATTATATTTAAATTAAATTATTCTATTTTACTTGCAAAGTCAACAAACTGAGGGAAAGTATTGTTGTATGCTTCCTTCAGTCATCAAATAGCCAACCTGAAATTAGGTTAACCTTTACTTCCATTGGATGCTGAGTTTCTCCAGCACACCAGCATCTGCAGACTTTATTGTTTAACTCTATTACCGGGGTATTTATGCTAATGCTCCACTGGTCACTGAGGCATGGTTGATGAACTGTTCTTAACTTTCAGTGGAAGAATCTGCAGATAGTCTTAGAGAATGACCTCTAATTCTCATTCATAAGAGCATTTATGGATGGCCTGCTCTCTTCCTATCAGTTCATGTCGAAACACAGAAATGCTGGATGAATTCACCAGGTCTCGCAGCTTCTGTAAGAGATAAAAATATATAACTGTCATTTTGGGCTTGAGCTCTTCTTCAGGGGATGATTTCTATTTCAGGGTACAATCAGTTCATGTTATCTCCAGTGGTGTGTTTCCTTTATTTCCTGAGTGAGAAGGATACATTTTATGAAGTACCAAACAATATCTTGGAAGGTATGGTTGTGTTGGGCACTATCAGTAGCCCCAATAATTGCAATGACAAAGACTTGAGGGGAATGATAAGCTTTATTGTATAAAAGACTTGAGCTGGCCCGGATCCAGACTAGGGAAGGGAAAGGTGGCCCGACTTTTATGGCCTGGGTCCCAGGGGAGGAGTCCAGGTAAGAGTGTCGTCAGGGGGTGGGCCAGCCTGAGCCAATTAGCATATACAATCCATACCATTACAGGTTGATTAACAGGAAATTGGTGTAAGCTGCTAGATTTGGGAGTGAGGCTTGCAACAATGGCAGATATATGAAAGCAGGCTGAAGCATATGGATGTCAGCATTGAGTCTTGTCTGGAAGAGATTATTGTTGGATGTAGATGGGTTGTGATATGTTGGGCACAAGGCTGCAGGTATTTCTTTTCTTTGGCTTGGCTTCACGGACGAAGATTTATGGAGGGGTATGTCCACGTCTGCTGCAGGCTCATTGGTGACTGACAAGTCCGATGCGGGATAGGCAGGCACGGTTGCAGCGGTTGCAAGGGAAAATTGGTTGGTTGGGGTTGGGTGTTGGGTTTTTCCTCCTTTGTCTTTTGACAGTGAGGTAGGCTCTGCGGTCTTCTTCAAAGGAGGTTGCTGCCTGCCGAACTGTGAGGTGCCAAGATGCACGGTTGGAGGCGATATCAGCCCACTGGCGGTGGTCAATGGGGCAGGCACCAAGAGATTTCTTTAAGTAGTCCTTGTACCTCTTCTTTGGTGCACCTCTGTCTCGGTGGCCAGTGGAGAGCTCGCCATAGAACTTGATCTTGGGAAGGCGATGGTCCTCCATTCTGGAGACTTGACCCACCCAGCGCAGTTGGGTCTTCAGCAGCGTGGATTCGATGCTTGCGGACTCTGCCAGCTCGAGTACTTCGATGTTGGTGATGAAGTCACTCCAATGAATGTTGAGGATGGAGCGGAGACAACGCTGATGGAAGCGTTCTAGGAGCCGTAGGTGATGCCGGTAGAGGACCCATGATTCGGAGCACGCTCCTGTTCGGCAGGTATTTGTATTGTTGTTTAAAATAGCATTTGGAAATGCATTTACTTACCTTGAACCTCTTGTAACACCACAACCAAGTATTTGGGATTTAATCACATAATAGATGATTCAACTGATTGAATCCACGTTTACCAATTAGCTATGTAGTTAGTAGCATAAGATTCATATGAATATGTATTCTGAAAATTGATGTAAATGAGCCAGAATAGCTCAACCCAAATGGAGATCAACCACCTATTTTGCTGACTGGAATACTTTTAATATTATTACAGTAATAATAAAGTATGTCTTAGTTTAAACAATTGGAAACAATGAACTTGAAGTTAAATAAAAGCATATTGATAATCAACTGATGTTAGAATGATTATTCATAGTATAAGGATTAAGCCGCAGTCCATTTAATTTATTTTCTTCCTGATTTTTGCTGAAAGTAATTGCCCCCTGAAAGGGAATATGCATTTAGTAACAGATCTTTTTCTTGTAACTGAGTCGATCTTTCTGCTTGTGTCCATTTGACTGATCACAAATACTTGCTATTGACAGTGGTAAAGTGTATGCATTGACAGTCTTTCTGTTGCTTGATCTTCATGCACATTGTTCTCACTTCCTCATTGTCAGTACAATCTCCCTGTCATGAGTCATATTTAGATATGACAGTAGTTCCCTTAATAGCTGATAAAGTAATTTAATATTAGTCATGTGCAAACAGTGTTCAGGAAAAACAAACATCTGATAAGTGGATACTGAGGAAGTATCAAGGAGGCGAAATCTCCACGTCGAGACCAGGTACATCCGGGAACATTTGTAGGAAAGCAGTAAGGATGTTGTTGTGCCCTTGTTGACATTTTTTTAACTCCTCACTAAGGACAAGAGACGTTCCAGAGGACTGGAGGATGGCAAATGTGGACCTGTTATTTTAAAATGGCTGTAAGCATAATCTGGCTAATTACATCCCTATTAGCCTGATATCAGTGGTAGAGAATCTGTTGCGGGTCTTCAGTTCAGCATTATTTTGGCACATCTAACTTAGACCAGAACTTCTCGTCACTATATCAATCCCAATATTCAGCAGTGAACTTAAAAAAAACCAGGAAAATATGAATCTATGGTAGATTATGGCTTCTATCAATCCAACGGAATAGCACATCGAGTTGAACAAGGTGGAAGAAGGATTTTGTTTCTAATTATGTACAACAGACTTAAGACACATGGGCCTGATCCTGTTGTGTGGACCACCCCTATTCAACCTTTGACCTGTGTGATGAGTACAAATTTATCTTTTTTAATTGTGAAATGCAAAAGGATTTAAAGGATGGAGCTGTGTCGGGATAGGGAATCAATAAGCCAATTTTATGAAAAGACTGCTGTCTTTCGCTCAACTGATAGTCAAAATTGCGAATACTTCCTTGAAATAATTAAACAAAAAAGAAATAGAAAATTTAAACAATTAACAGCATTTAACTTTAGCGTTATTTTAAAAAAATGTAATTTTAATGTAATTATTAATTTAAACGGACAGCATAGCAACAGGCCCGAGTGGAACATGGAAGTCTGCAGACCCTGTGAATGTAGTTAAAACATAGAAATGCTGGAGGAACTCAGCAGGTTTTGTAGCGTCAATAGGAGGTAAAGATATGTTACCAATGTTTCGGGATTGAGCCTTTCTTCAAGGTGAAACGGTTTTACTTCCCACTGATGCGACTTGACCTTCTGAATATTTACAGTTTTCTGTTTTTGCTTTCATTATCTGTTTTTGTTTAAATTTTCACTTATGATTAAGGACTGAAGTCATCTCTTATCTTTAGTAACAATTAAACAGTAAAGAATATGTTATTTCAAAGAAGACTCCTGCTGGAAATTACTACCTTTCCCTTGGCTGGACGCATTGAGGTATGTACAAACACAGTGAATCTAACATGAACAGTGGCTTTTTGTCACTAGAAACCTGCCACTTAAAAGTCCATGGTGTAGTGAGTGGTTCAATGAATAAACCACAACCAACAGAGTAAAGCTGAGCCAACTGAACTGTTTAATGGAATCTTCGCAGGAGTTTAAATAATTACAGTTGGTGCGCTATCGCAATCACCCGATCTCTCAAGTCACGCACCTCCCAGGGTTTTTTGTGCCCCCCAGCCACCAGGAACTCCTGATCCTGCGGGGGCCCGCCCACAATTACAGATGCTGGTTTGATAATGGAGTGGTGCGGTTCACCACATATCCCCACTACCACCCCCACCCCCCCCCCCCCCCGGAGTTCAGAGGTGACACCACAGTCTCACCTATATGGTTAGAATGGGCTGTCGGGTCATCTGTACCAGCTGATTCAAGTCCACATGTACTAGCTTAAGGCAATCTACTGAAATCATTTCTTGCCTGCCACCAATGTCTATAACAAATCTTGAGCCGTCATTCCATATGACCTTGAAGGACCTTCATATGGCCATTGCAACAACGTCCCGTGCATATCCCTGCACAGGAATACATAAAGGCAGTCCTTGAGTTCAGGTGGAATATATGAAGTTGTAGACCTATGCTGGGTGGCCGGGATAGGCGCCAGGGTACTCACCTTTTCCCTTAAACATGTGAGTACTAAATTGGGAGATTCCTGCTGCCCATGTGCTGTGGAATGAAATCCACTGGAACCATTAGTGGGGCTCTGTAAACCAAGTCTGCGGAGATACAGCTAGATCTTCCTTTGGTCCAGTCCGAATGCCTAAAAATACCCAAGGCAGTTCATCTATCCAATCTAGTCCCCTAAGACATGCCATAAGAGCTGTTTTCATTTGATAGTGAAAACGTTCCACTAAGCCAATGGACTGCAGATGATGGACCATAACCCAGGTGTAAAGTGAGCATATCTGAGGGGATATGCATGGGTAGACCAAAACGCAGTATCGAATTGGCGATGAGGGCTCTTGCGCAAGATGAGGCAGAGGTGTTGGAGAATGGGACAACCTCTGGCCATCTCATTGTGAAGAAGTGAGTAGCGCCCTTGGACAGGGGTAACGGGTTGATGATGTCCACATGGAAGTGATCAAACCTGAGCTGTTTGGGTGCAAAATCCTGTAGTGGGGCTTTGGTGTGGCACTGGACGCATGTCCTTGCCCAAGCGCTGACTCGCTTGTGCAGTCTGTGCCATGTGAATTTGCCCGCCACAAGCCTCATTGTTGTCCTAATCGAAGGGTGAGCCAAAATATGTATGGCATCAAACACCCAACATTGCTATGCAGCAAGTACAATGGGCCTCATTTGGCTGGTGGATGAATCACAAAGTAGGGAGGCATTTACTGGACCAAAATGTGCATCCTGCAATTTCAGTCCTGAAATGATAGTGCGATACGCAGTTATCTCTTCATCTTCCCAAGAGCTGTGTCGTCTATACCAGGAGCAGACGAATGGAAGGAAGCAATGGTGGTGGGGGATAGCATGTCGGCGACTAGATTGTTCTTCCCTGCGATGTGTTTTATCGTGGTCGTAAACTCTGAAACAAGTCTTCGCGGACGAAGATCTGGGCAAGAGCAAAGGGGAGGCGGCAGCCCCGGCCTCGGTCGAGTGAGGCAGGCGCAGGTCCCGGTCCGGGCAGAAAGTTGGAGGTGGCGGCCCCAGTCCGGGCACAGGGAAAGCAGCGGCGGCCTCAGCCTCGGTCCGGGCAGAGGGTAGGCGGCGGCGGCCCCGATCTGGGCAAGAGCAAAGGGGAGGCGGCGGCCCCGGCCTCGGTCGAGTGAGGCAGGTGGAGTCCCCGGTCCGGGCAGAAAGTTGGAGGTGGCGGCCCCAGTCCGGGCACAGGGAAAGCAGCGGCGGCCTCAGCCCTGCTCCGGGCAGAGGGTAGGCAGCGGCGGCCCCGATCCGGACAAGAGCAAAGGGGAGGCGGCGGCCCCAGCCTCGGTCAAGTGAGGCAGGCGGAGGTCCCGGTCTGGGCAGAAAGCTGGAGGCGGCGGCCCCAGTCCGGGCACAGGGAAAGCAGTGGCGGCCTCAGCCCCGGTCCGGGCAGAGGGTAGGCGGCGGCGGCCCCGATCCGGGCAAGAGCAAAGGGGAGGCGGCAGCCCCGGCCTCGGTTGAGTGAGGCAGGCGGAGGTCCCGGTCTGGGCAGAAAGTTGGAGGCGGCGGCCCCAGTCTGGGCACAGGGAAAGCAGCGGCAGCCTCAGCCCCGGTCCGGGCAGAGGGTAGGCGGCGGCGGCCCCGATCCGGGCAAGAGCAAAGGGGAGGTGGCGGCTTAGGCCTCGGTCGAGTGAGGCAGGTGGAGTCCCCGGTCCGGGCAGAAAGTTGGAGGCGGCGGCCCCAGTCCGGGCACAGGGAAAGCAGCGGCGGCCTCAGCCCCGCTCCGGGCAGAGGGTAGGCAGCGGCGGCCCCGATCCGGACAAGAGCAAAGGGGAGGCGGCGGCCCCAGCCTCGGTCGAGTGAGGCAGGTGGAGGCCCTGGTCCAGGCAGAAAGTTGGAGGCAGCGGCCCCAGTCCGGGCACAGGGAAAGCAGCGGCGGCCTCGGCCCCGGTCCGGGCAGTATGGACCGACCTAGGAGGGGAGGCAGACCCCTCCAGCCCGGGTAAGAAACCTGCATAGGAGAAGGCCACTCCGATATAAAACCTACGACCCAAGGACCTCGCTGCCACGTCCCAGCTTGCTTGGCCACGGCACACGAACCATGGGTGTAAAGGGTGGGGCCAGTACTGCGCGCACTGCACTCCACCTAAAAGCTCCTTTGCGCAGACCCGAGGACAGGTCCATGTCCTCCCCCTCCACGTCCTCCCCCTCCACGTCCTCCCCCTCCACATCCTCCCCCTCCACATCCTCCCCCTCCACGTACTCCCCCTCCACGTCCTCCCTCTCAAACAATGCTCACAAACTTAAGCTAGCATGCTGGAACATCAGAACCATGCTAGACAAGGCTGACAGCCACCGACCTGAACGTCGGTCTGCCCTCATTGCACATGAACTCCTCAGACTTGACATCGACATAGCCGCTCTCAGTGAAGTCCGCCTGGCAGATATAGGCAGCCTCCAAGAACGTGGTGCGGGCTACACACTCTACTGGTCTGGCAAGCCTTTGGATGAACGATGCCTATCTGGTGTAGGCTTCATGGTCAAGAACTCCATTGCCTCCAAACTCGAAAACCTCCCGACAGGCCACTCGGACCGGATCATGTCCATGTGACTCCCCCTTCAAAACAAACGTCGCATCACCCTCATCAGTGTCTATGCTCCAACCCTCCAGGCGGAACCAACAGAAAAGGACAAGTTCTACACTGACTTGCGCAACCTCATTCAACACACCCCTACAGCCGACAAGGTTGTCATCCTTGGCGACTTCAACGCTTGCGTCGGCAAAGACTCAGAAAACTGGCCAGGAATCCTGGGCAAGCATGGTGTCGGCAAATGCAATGACAATGGGTGCCTCCTGTTGGAGCTCTGCGCAGAACAGTGGCTTGTCATTACAAACACCCTTTTTCAGCAGAGGGACAGCCTGAAGACTACCTGGTTGCATCCCCGATCCAAACACTGGCACCTCCTGGACTACGTCCTGGTGCGAGAAAGAGACAAACGAGATGTGCTCCACATCAGGGTCATGTCCATGTGTCAGAATTTGTCTTTAGCCAATCGCAATTTATCTGGAGGTTGCTTATGCATTCGAGCAAGCAATGGATGCCCATAAGTCAGAATGTGGTGGTGTACTCCATGTTTCCATCGGGCCATCGAGAACTGCGGAGAAATAATGCTGGGGAATTATGCTAAGATTCTTTCATATTCATAGTCTGAGAGCGTCACCTAGTCGAGGCGAGTGTGGTCAATGCCGTGGGGTGCAAGGAAATTGACTCGAAAGTCTTCAAAATAACTAGGCACTGACCTTTGCGATCTACTAGAAGGGAGTGTGCTTACAAAAAAATCAGATCCCAGGAGTGGCTGTGAAGTACCATCTGAACCGTGATGAGCTGAAATTGAGTGGAATTGTCTGACCCATACATCCGGATGCTGATGTTGTTGGTGGCCGTGAGAGGAGGGCCCTTATTTCCTGAACGTGTGTCTGGGCTGGAGGAGGGAAACATGCTAACCTCTGCTCCATTGTAGGCCAAGAACTGACGGCCTGAGTGTCGATCCCAGAGGAAAAGGAGATTGTTCTTGATGGCTGGTCTCAGCGTTTCCCAGATGCATGCGGGGGTATGGCATCAGCGGGCTGTAGTTCCCCATCTCTAATGGTATAGCATCACTGCTCTGTCTGCACTGCATCCGGTCGAGTTTGATGCCGCACTGCTAACTGGAGTGGGCAGGGATCATGCCCTTTGCTGAGGCCCAACCATGCTGCTTAGTGTGTCAAAACGCATCAGCATGGGTTGCTAAGTGTCGGGGGGTCGTTAAAGTTTTCATCTGCAAACAGTAAACGATGTCTTTTGGCACGTGCTGAAGAACAAGTTGCTCGTCTATGAGTGGCAGTATCTCGTTCATTAGTTCGAAAGGAGTGTGATCACCCAGTCCATCTATCTGGAGAAGTCGTGCTGCCCTGTTGCGTTGGGAAAGGCCGAAAATACGTATGAGCAGGACTTTGATGGCTTCATACCTGTCGTTGGCTGGAGGCTAGCATAAGAAATCGACAATACGTCCCACAGTGTCTTGGTCCAGTGATGTAATGACATAGTAGTAATCTGGCATAGATTGAACTGGGCCTCAGTCTGCTTAAGTCAGACCTGTGGCTGTGAGGTCCAAAATACTGGAAATTTGAGCGTAACGGCATTCTGTACATCAATAGTGAGGTCCAAAATGTAATTTGGACCATTGGGGTCTCCAATGTAGTGAGTGGTGCAGTGAATAAAGCACAACAGAAGTTATCTGTGAGCTGAACCAACTGAACTGTTTATTTTTAAAAACTTTATTTAAAAGATAAGTAAAAAGTATAACATACAATCTAAATATTCAAACAAAGTAATTTTACAAAGATTTATATATAAAAAATAAGCACAACAAACATTAAAAAAAAACAAAAAAAAGAACAATAAACCCCGCCCACCTACCCCTTCAACTAGCCCCCTTAAGGGGAGCCAAAAATATAAATCATATATATTTTAAAAAATATAAATATTAATAACAGTTCAAAATACATCTAATTGCATATTTCAAATACGGAGACCACTTATCAACAAAAAAAATAATTATCATGTAAATTATAAGTAATTTTTTTCCATGACGATACAAGTTTTCAATTCATTATGCCAGCATATTATATTAATTTCTACTTCATCTTTCCAAGTAATAGCAACACATTTACGCGCCACCAACAACACCAAACATACAAAAGCAATTTGAACTTTATCCAAACCCTCTCCCTTCTGAAATAAACCGCTCATCATCTGTATTGGGTGCATATAAATTAAACAGTGTCCAAAATTCTGCAAAAATTAACTCTTAAAACTCTACCAGCATTCCCTTCAGTAGATTCCAATTCAAATGGTAAGTTCTTATGAATTAAAATCGCTACTCCTTTTGCTTTAGAATTAAAAGAAGAATAAAAAACTTGACTAACCTAGTCTCTTTTAAATTTCAAATGTTCTTTCTCAGTCAAATGTATTTCTTGTAAAAAAGCAATATCTTCTTTATATACGCCAATACCCTCTTTCTCTTTATTGGGTTATTTAACCCCTGAACATTAAAAGTTGCACATTTCAATCTAATAATTTTAATTATTAGTAAATACACACACTAAAAAGTTAAACTCTATAAAATAATGCTCCCCTTTATAATCCTTCAAAGATAAAAAAAAGAGGAGGAAAAAAAACCCTAAAAAAAAACAACACATGCAGAAAAAAAACCACCCAAAGGCAGTATTACCCTAAAAAATTGGGTGTGCGAAACCCACTAGTGGCAGATGACTAACAAAGTTTTCAGTGTCAGCCACCCACCCCCACCGCCCCCCCCCCTGTAGCCGGATACATATTTATGATAGAGATAAACACATTCAAATATAGTCTATGTCTTCAACCCAGTAACTCCACACCCAACGATTGCTCTGGATCTTAGATATCAAGAGGATTCTGTATTTCTTCTTTCTTCCCATTCTTTCCATTTCCACTGCCATTTCCATTTAATCTCCTTTTAGGAGACAAAGGTGGAGAACGACCATTTCTTCTCAATTCCGGCAGAGAGTTTGCAAAAACGAAGGCATCATGATCATTTTCAAAAAATTGAGATTGAAAGTTTTCATAAAAAAGATTCAAAATTGCAGGGTAATGAAAAGCAAATTTATAATCTTTTCGCCACTGAACATCTTTAGCTGTATTGAATTCTTGCCGTCTACGAATAACTTCCTGACTCAAATCAGCATAAAAGAACACTGTTGTTTTGAACCATTAATGGAGATTGATTTTGTCGTGCTTTTTGTACTGCCATACGTAAAATCATTTCTCTATCCTGGTATTTTAAACAACGAATCAAAACTGCTCTCGGTGGTTGTCCTGAAAGCAGTTTTCTTCTCAGAGCTCTGAGCCCTATCTAACTCCAAACCTTCAGGAAAGAACTCTTTACCCAAAACTTCTGGGATACAGCATTTAAAGAATTTTATAGGATCAGAGCCTTCAACATCTTCTGGAAGACCAACTATCTTCACATTATTTCTCCGACTCTGATTTTCCAAAAAATCAATCTTTTTCAATAAGTCTCTTTTTTGAATTCCCCAATCTACGAAAGATCCTTCCACTTTTTCTAATTTTTCACTATTACGCTCCACTTGATTTTGACACTCAGAAAAAGCCGTCTCAATTTTCTTAGAATTTTCTTGTACAGTATCAACAGATTTTATACATCTATTAATGTCACTTTTGACAACATTCATATCTTGCTTCATATTTGACATTTCTTCACATAAAGTATGCATCTTCATTTTCACCTCCATAAATCCTTGATTCATTTAATCTGATATTTGTTTTGACATATTACCCATCTAATAGGCAATCCCTTCCAGAACTGTAAATACTGGATCCATTCCAGATTCTGGTTCCACTTTTTGAGGTTTACCTTCCTAGGTTGCTGGCTCCCCCTGCTGGACGCATTCTGCAAAGGTAAGTAATTCCTCTTCTGTCAGTATAGATGCCTTGACAGTGCGGCTGCGGGTCTGGACACCCAACGCTGGCACCCCGACCTCTTCGGGGCGCCGGGGTTCGAGCTCCCCTGCAGCCCACACCTTGTCAAGGAGCTCTCAGACTTGTGACGCTCCACGCAGGCCGGGAAAAGTCTCAGGGTGTGTCGGAGCATCTTCCGACGCTACTCCGCACGTCCCCAGGCCCCCTGGCAAGATCACGGGGCCCCGGGTGCCTTTGTCGATCATGTCATCCACACGCATGTGAATCGGCAGTGGCCGTGCTCACCAGGGTGCTGGTGCCAACTTGCGAGAACAAGGTCGGCACCTGTGTCAAGATCGGCCGAGCTGGGGTCCTCTGGGCCTTGGGAATTGCCAAAATTGACTCCGAGGATTCCGCTGTACAGGTAGGCTTCAATTCTTCCGTACTTTCAAATAGCAATTTCTTTTGGAGTTGAGCCTTACATTAGTTGCCATAGTAATTTACTATTGTTTAAAAAATTAAAAATATTATTTTAAACTAATTTTAAACAACTTAAAGTCGGGCGCTTAATGTTCCAGCTGGGAGAAGGTGGAATATGCGTCTTGTCTTTACGCCATCTTGCCACAACCCCCCCAACGCAGAAAATGGAATTTTCGCAGGAGTTTAAACAATTACAGTTGACGCGCTATCACAATCACCCGACCTCTGAAGTCATGCACCTCCCAGAGTTCTTTGTGCCCCCGGCCACCGGGTTCTCCTGATCCTGCGGGAGCCCGTAACGACGGACGCTGGTTTGCTAATGGAGTGGCGTGGTTCACCACAATGGATCAATTCAAGAAGAAAATGCTAATATTTTCCAATGAACCATTTTCGTTCATATTAAGAAATTAATTATTGAAAAAAAAACTGCATTTATTTATTCTTACACAAGTCAAGAAAAATGCCATTTAGTGAGTTATATAATACAAAGAAAATCCCCAGAGAGCACTCTTATAATCAAAGGTATCAAGGGAACTCCTCTGGCTCAGAAGAGAAATAACTGTGAAATGAAAATCTCTCCTCAAGGTGGCAGTGTGATAAGAGAGTTACCCTTTCAACAATAATGCCACTTCAAGAAAGAGGCTGGACCACTCTGACTTGTTTGCACGAGAATGATGTAAGCAAGGGAATGCAGTTCATAATTTGCAAAGTAAAAATGTATTTTCGACAGCTTAAAATTTTAATGTTAAAAATGTAATATTTTAAAAACCATTTTAACATTGAAAATCACATGACAATAACCTCCATATAAAATAAGTTCATAACCCTTTTCTTGTTTGAAAATGATTGCCTCAGGACTAATTATAGCTGAGTATGTATTCACTTGTGCATCATTTAATAAAACGTGGCATTCTGCATTTACAGAATAAATACAAGAATCCTGAAGAATTAAAAAAAAATTAGTTGAAAAACTGTGGATTGAAGTTGCATCCTTTGATCAAAGATCTTTGTACCTTTACTTGATGGCATAGAGTGCACAGAAGGGAATCTTTGAAATTTACAGGCTTATGATGTTGCCAGCTTGGGCAATATCATCTCAGGAATATTTCAAACGAGTGTTTGAAGCACGATACACTCAGATTTACATGAAAGGAGCAGCAAATAAAGAAGCTGTGACTCAGGACCTGCCTGAAACAGCATAAAATCAAGATAAATGATTTGATTTTGTTACTTGTAATGTTTTCTTCTATTTTTATTTATGGAGAATTGGGGGACAATATTTCCTGCGACAGGCCTTCCAGTTATCCACTACAGTCATGAGGGTGATCATGGAGCGATTGTAGAAATTTATTTTTTTGGTTCCTAATGTTCCATAAAATGGAGGGATGTGGTTGCAGTTTTCTTCCAAAGGCCTGTCTGCAGGGCAGGAAAAATTATCCTTTCTCATCATTTGCTCTCTTCATATAGTCTATGCCAGTTTAGATCCAGTGCTTTTCCTCCCTTTCCATCTTTACATACCCATCCTTATTTAGAATGGATCACTTCATATCTCTTTGTGCTTGTACATATATGATCAAAGATGGCTACTGTCCCACAGCTATTTTCTCCTATGGGCAACAATTACTCTCATCATTTATGGTCCTATATGCAATGCTATGTTACCTCATTAGCTTCAGAACCCTCAGCAGATCATATATTAATCCGCTGAATCATCTTATTGCAACAAAGGAAGAGACCATTCAGGCCATTGGGTCAATGTCATCCTTAGCAGAGCAGTCCTGTAAATCCCATTGCTCCTCTTCATATTTTCATTTATTCTTGTAATTTGCTCTTTTCCATTTGATAATCAACTCCCTTTTGATCTTTTTGCCTGCACTGAGTGTATTTAACACTAGTGTATCTTTGACATGTGAGAGGAAACCTGGGTTGAGTTGTAACTGCAATGTCAACGTATTATTAAATGGCTACGCATTTTCCATTACTTTATGATGAAATCTAGAGGTAGAGCTCCAGAAATGTAAGAAGGATACAAAGATTGGGAGGTAGCAAGGAAGATAGCTGATTGATAAGTAAGCAAAAGGGAGTGTTGTGTCAAAAGGAATCATTAACATTACCCTTCATCAGGACAAATAGAAGTGCATTCATTTTGATTGAACATACATAGAAATATGTTCATGCATTCTCCTTTATTGTACATGTATGGCACTTTTATTCATATTCAGAGCATCCTACAACATTTTTATCCAATGTATAAACAGATTAACACAGAACCAATTAGATAGTGATGAACATGCTGACATTGCTGGCTCTATGCGCCTGTAATCCTATTTTCACCAGGGTCTAGGTCCAGTTCAATGGGAATAGAATGTTCTATGCAGCCATGATTGAGTGCTGTACCAGAAAAAGGCTAGCAACGCTACTCTCAATTTCCTCACAGGGGCCTTGGGAGTTTTGTTTTTACAAATACTGGGCTCTGCTTTTGGGTTCTGGCACACTGACCCCTATCTGGCTGAAGCCAGACGACAACTCTCAGTCAGACACCTCCTCTTTCTTACCCCTCCAACAGAACCCCACCAAAACTCATCAAACCACTGTATAACGCACCATCTCTGAACTCATCACTTCCGGTCATTTCCCTAGCATGGCCTCAAACCTTATAGTTTTAAAAACCCCATACTACTCATTTCTACCTCCTACCCAAGATCCACAAGCCCAATTGTCCCAGCAGAACAATCTTTTCCACATGGCCCTGCCCCATCGGCTCCTTTTTGTTCCTCCTGGTCCAGTACCTCCCCACCTACAACCAGGATACTTCACATGCCCTCCATCATTTTGATAACTTCCAGTTCCCAGAATTTGACCGCCTCATCTTTTCCATGGTCATCCAATTACTATACACCTCCATCACCCATACCAAAGGCCTCAAACCCCTTTGTTTCTTGCTCAACAATAAACAAAACCAATCTCCCTCTACCTCTGGCTGGCAAAACTGATCTTCACCCTCAATAACTTTTCCTTTGATTCATCCCACTTTCTCCAGGTCAAAGGGCTAGCCATGAGTACCTGCCTTTTTGTTGACTAAGTGGAGAAATCTATGCTACAAGCCTACACAGGCAAGGCCTGCACCCATGATGAGCTCGTCAACTTTATCCACTTTGCTGCCAACTACCACCCTGACCTTAAATTAATTTGGTCCATCTTCAGCAACACTCTCCCTTTTCTTGATCTCTGTGTCTTCATCTCTGGAAACAAACTGTCTATAGGCATCTTTCACAAACCCACCAACTTCCATAATTCTGTTCCATAGTTGGTTACACCTCTTCACACCTGGTCCCCTGTAAGCATTCCATTCCTTTCTCATAATTCCTCCATCTCCGTCATATCTGCTCCCAGGATGAGGTCTTCCATGCCAGATCATTTGAGATGCCCTCCTTTGCAACAAGGACAGGATTCCCCTTGTCCTCACCTACCACCCTCTAAGTTCCGCATCCAACATATCATCCCCGGTCATTTCCGCCACCTACCATGTGATCTCACCACCAGACACATCTTCCCCCCCTCTCCACCTACCGCAGGGACCACTCCCTCCATGACTCCCTCATCCACTCCTCCCTTTCCTACCAATAGCTCCCTTAGTGCCTACCCCTGTAAATGAAGGAAGTGCTGCACTTGTGCCCACACCTCCTCTCTCACCATCATTGGGGGCCCCAAATAGTCCTTCCATGGAAAGCAATAATTCACTTGTGAATCTGCAAGGATTGTCAAGGATTGCTTCCGGTGCTCCCATTATGGTCTCCTATACATCTGACCTCTGCAATAACGTGGATCTCCCAGTGGCCACCCACTTCAATTCCTGGCCCATTCCCATGCCAATGTGGCTAATCATGGTCTCATGCACTGCTAGATGAGACCACTCAAAAATTAGAGGTGCAACATCTCATATTCTGCCTGGGTAACCCCCATCCCCCCAACTGGATAGCATTAACATCGACTTCTCTGATTTCGATAGCAACCACCCCCACTCCCTATCCCTATTTTTCCATTGTTCTAGCTCCATCTCTCTCTCTCTCTCTCTCTCTCTCTCTCTCTCTTTCTCTCTCTCTCTCTCTCTCTCCCTCTCTCTCTCTCTCTCATTCCTTTTCCCTCTGTATCCCTTCCTCCAGCTCTGCATTCACAGTCACCCCTTCCCCTGATTAACTCTCACCTTTCCTCTCCCATCTTCCTATGTCCAATTATTATCCTTTATATGTTGGTCTGTGCTCCTTCCCCTGCACTTTCTTTCCTTCTCCCAGCCTTTTAATTCAGATGCCTCCCTGCTTTGTGGCTCGCACGTTGAAGAAGGGGTCAGGCCCCAAACATCAATTACATATCTTTATCTCCTATGGAAGTTACGAGACCTGCTGAAGTTTTCCAGAATTTCTGTGTTTTTACATCCCCAGTAGCTGATGGTTTGCAAAAAAAAACTGGTGAAAGAGACAAGAGATAAAGTGGAGTAATCTTCCAAAAGTCCTGATTTTGGAGAAATCCCAAACTGCCAATATAATTATAGGCATTTTAACCTAAGGTATATTATTGAAAAATGTTAAAGTTAATTATCAGCAAGGAAATAATAAAACATTTGAAAAGTCATTGTCTGATCAAACAGAATCTACATGACCATGAAGGGAAGTCATAGCTGTCAAATTTATTAAGAGCTGTTTCAGGAACTATCAGTCAGAATGGATAGCGAGGAATCAGAAATATATCTGCATTTATAAAAAAAAGTTTCTTCACAAGTTAGGAGCTCACAGTGTTATATTAGCATAATTAAGAGAACTGGCTAACTAGGAGGAAGCAATGAGTAGGTATAATAGGGTCCCTTCAAGGTTGAAACCTGGGGGTGCCATCGTGCGTGCAGGGTGGAAGGGGTCTTCCATGATTTTGCGCACCCTCTTCAGACAACGATCTTGGTGGATCTTGTTGATGAGGGTGGGGGGGTGGAGGGGAGGTGGAAGGAACGCCAGTGATCCTCTTGGCCACTCTTATGGTCCTGTGGATTGACCTCCAATACATTTCACTGCAGCAACTGTTCCACACTGTGATGTAGCCGGCCAGGACACCCTTGATAGAGCTCCTATAGAAGGTTGACATAATAGTGGCCAGAAGCCTTGCCCATTTCAAACTTCTCAGGAAGTGCTGTCAAAGTGGTCGCTGCAATCTCGAGCACTACCATCCTGATCTTTATTGGGGGTTTAGACGAATGACAGATAATCTTTTTTGAATCTAAGATTCTTATGGACTTTTCTTCACAGGATAAATGCTAAGAATATTTCCTCTTTCAATAGTGAGATGATAAGATTTTTATTTCATGGTAATTGTTAACATTATTGTAGTTTGTAGGTGAAGGCTAGTGACCATGTTACATACAAAAAGTACAGGTTTTGCAGTAAAAGGAGAACATGTGGTAGGAGCTGGAAATGTAAATAGACCATAGAAAAATCTCTGAAATTAGCCACACAGATTAATAAAGATCAAAAAGAAATCCAAGGTTTAGTTCCAACTTTGAAAAATTGAGGTGATGCTAGATATGTATTGAACTTTCACCTGATCACTGTAAAAAGAAAAAGGAAGAAATCTAAAAGGATGCAATTAAAGATCCATAATGCTAATCCGGTGAAATTCTGATTAAGAGCTGTAGGCCTGAAACGTTGACTATTCCCCTTTCCATAGATGTTGCCTAACTTGCTGACATTTTCAGATTTTGCTTCAGCTTTCCAGAAACTGCTTTTTTTTTGTTTTTTTAAGACAGGATCTCCTTTCTTTTCAAAGTCAGGTTGACCAAATAGATGTATTTGTGATTAAGTAATATTTGAATAAGGTATATGCTTGAGGAAGTATTCCCGCATGGGAAAGATGAAAGCTACAGACTATCAATATGGTGTCAAAAAATCAAATAGGGACTTAGAAATAAACTTTCCAACCAGAGTGTTTTCTGGAAAATGGTGAAAATATGGAATTTGCTGAGAATGGGAGTACAAATAGATATATTTAACAGAAAGCTAAAAAAGGAGAAAGGAATTGAGAATTACCTTTACAGAGTTAGACAACATTTTAGATTCTTTTTCCAAATAGCATCCTTGTGAATTTGTATAGAACTTTCTCTGAAACCTCAAATATCTCAAAAGCTCACCTACAATAAATGATCACTTAACAAATGGAGTGCAATCATACTCAATAAATATTACTAGAAATATCATTAAGAATACATTTTACGGTATTTAATTTGATGAGGAGTTTTTCCTCACACTGTCAACTTAAAACTTCAAATACTCATGATACAAACATGAGGTGAATTTTATCCTTCAGCATTAATGAACATTTTTTTGGATATCTAATCAATGTCTGAATATCTTGGGGAAGAAAGAGAATGAAGTGACACATTCTTAATTCTTCACATCTTTTCTGCTTCAGAAAATACATTCTAACAGTGTCCCCACAGTTATTCCACCCCTCCCTGAGTTCTGTTGTTGCTGCACGTACTCCACTAAGTAAGAGATAGAAACGGCGTAATTTGCATATATCTTTGCAGTTCTTTGAAAAGTCATCTTTAATAGGCTTATTGCCATATGGCATGGAAACAAATCTTTCAACCTAATAATTCCAAACTGACCATCAAACACCCTTTTAATCTTCCCCTGAACCCACTTTATTCTCCCCATCTTCCCATCAACTACAAATTATAGAATTGATCTATATCAAACTGGTTACTTACAAAGGCCAATTAAACTACCAACCCATGTATCTTTGGGAGAAAACTGGAACACTCAGAGAAAATATATGTGGTCACAGAGAGAGCTTGAAAACTCTAGGCAAGTATGTGGATAGAAAAGGTTCTGAGGATGCGGGCCAAAAATAGGCGAACGAAGGTAGATAATTTGTTGAAGCAAATCACGAAAATCTGCAGACACTGTGATTGTAGTAAAAACAGAAAAATGCTGGAGTAACTCAGCTGTTCTTGCATTGCCCTTAGGAGGCAAAGATATATTAACAACATTTCAGGCCTGAGCCCTTCTTCAAGGTATGGGTAAAAGCAAGCAGCGCTTGAATAAAAGAAATTCAGGGAGTGGGGTACAGACTCTCAGACCAAAGGTGATAATTATAAATGGAGAAGAGGCCAGGCAAAAAGAAAAGTGAGAATTGATAAGGGAAGGTGAGGAATGACACTGTGAATGCAGAGCTGAGAGAGAAACAGCTACAGGAAAGGCAGGTTCGGCACCAATGGGGGGCATCCACAGGCATTGCCCCCCCCCCCCCCCCAAACGAGGTGCTGTTCCCCCTCGTAACGTCACGGCCATCCTTGGCTGTCAGACCTGCACCACTCCCTCCCGTGTCAGTAGCATCTAGGTTGAAGCAAGCTAGCGACTCTCCACTCGCCCCTGGCCACTTCACTAGCATGTGTCAAGCTTGACGCAATAAAAAGAGCGCCCTCTTGGCCCACATCAGAAGGATGGCCTCAATGACAGGTCCCTGCCAGTGTTGTTTAAAAAGAGTGGAAAGGATAGCCAAAACAATTGCAGGCCATTTAGTTTAACCAGAAGTGGGTAAATTATTGGGATCCATTCCAAGTGACAGAATAAATATTTATTTTGAAAAATCACACTCTAATCAGTAACAATCATCATGAATTTGTTGAGAAAAGGCCACACATATTACAATTGATTGAATTTTTTGAGAAGTTAGCAAGGAGAGTTGATGAGGACAGTGTTTGATGTAATGCACATAAATTTTAACAAAGCTTTTGTTGAGGCCACATATTGCTGGTTAAAGAATGTAATTAAATTCTATTTGATCCAGGGGAGAGTAGGAAATTGGACCAATTTTGATTGTACCTGGTGCATTCTTAATAGAGATTATATCTAGTTGAAATTACACCAGATGTGAAACTCGATCAGGTGCTTCTGTAATCTATGTTGGTGCTCCAGAAAGTTTCCAGGTATCAGACAAGTCCCAAATGATTTCATAATTCATGTACTTTGAGTTTTTGTCAGTACTAACCTCAAATGGAGCAGAAATCTACATACTACTGTTACAGAGTTAAAATGGGTTTTAATAAGTTCTATTCTCAATTCTGTATTTGTGAATTTTATCTCAGTGACTTACATGTATTTACTGCCATTTTAATAATCTTTCCAGTAGGAATAAGTTCGGCTGGGCACACCTCTTGTGCACCTCCTAAGACCCTCTCTTCCTGTCTCTCACACTGCTTGTTACCTTGCTAAGAGAGAAAAATGAGCAGAAAGGGAAGAAAACTCAGAAGACGGTGGTTGTGTTATTTTGTCTTCTAAAAGGGAACGAGTAAATGCTGGAAAACATCACCGTGAGTTGTCCCTTTTTCTATGTTACAGTGCCACCGTTGTGGAATATTCTAAGTAGCATTGGAACATATTATGCCAGATTATTGTTTTCTTCATTTTTTAAAGGGACACCTTACTGATATCAGGAGACCTACCTATGTACTCTAAGTTACAAGGATGGTTTTTGGCATTTAACTCACTCGAAAACTGCCTCATAACTGTCAATACTCTTTACGAGAGGCATCGTTATGGCTCTCCAGGCCTGTCACTGTGGACGGCCTTGGAGATATTGCTAAAAACATGGCCGTTAGCATAGAGATGACCTTTGCCAAAGCCGTCATCACATGTGGTACTGATGAAAGACCTTTATCCACACTCCCGTTCCTGGATTTCGGTCTCCAAAGATGTCCAAAACAAGTTGATTTTGAACATTTGTCACAGAATAATGATGATCAATATCCCTGGAAAGAGATAAAAATTGGTTAACAAAATAGGAAATTCTGGAAAATCTCAGCAGGTCAGGCAGCATCTGTGGGGAAAAAAAAGCTTACATTTAAGATATAATAAGAGTCTTTGTTGGAACTGAGAAAGAAGAAAAGCAAGTTATTCTCAGTGGCAGAGATTTACAAAGGTTATGTGTGGAACAAAGGGAATGTCTCAAAGGGAATATTTGCAAGGGAATGAAATGATGTAGTCATTGAATGGACAGGTAAACATCTCTGTCTATGTAATATACAGTATTGCCAATGTTTTGCAGTTTGGGTTTTGTTGTTTTGTCTGGCTCCCTGGTACATGGTGAGCAGGCCAGAATATATATACAAATGAAAGAAAGAAGAAATAAGGAGGGCAAGCACAATGACAATCCTGATACAAACAAAAAGAAAGAGCAAGTTCTCCGAAGTTGAAGAATTCCATGTTGACTCCTGTAAGCTGTAACATGCCTGACAAAAAATGTGCGCTGTTCCCATGAGCTTATGCTGGGCCTCTCTGTAAACGTACAGGAGATCACAGACTGACAACTCAGCATATGAGTAGAATGGTGTTTGATATAATGTAAAGGGTAGATAACTGAAAGCCCTTGCAGACTGAGCATAGGTGAAACGCAAATAATGTGATCGTAGTAAAGACACAGAAATGCTGGAGGATTCCTGTCCCCCACAAGAGTGGGGATTTCCCAATGGCCTCCCATTTCAATTCCCCATTTCATTCCTTCACTGACATGTCTGTCCGTAGTCTCATGCACTTCCAGACTGAGTTCACACATAAGATTCTTTACCCATCCCCACATCTGTCCCCATGTTTTCTTTCCTCTAGCTCTCTCTCTCTCTCTCTCTCTCTCTCTCTCTCTCTCTCTCTCTTTTCCCTCTGTTTTTACTCATACCTTGAACAAAGGCTCAAGTCCGAAACATTGGTTATATACCTTTACCTCCTATAGATGCTGCGAGACCTGCTAACTTCCTCCAGCATTTCTGTGTTTTGATTGAGAGCAGGTGTTCTGTTATGGGCCCAGAGGACCCCAAAACCCAGCAGCAATAGAAATTCACCAAGACAAATGGTTACTTAAACAAAAATAATTTTTAATTTTCTTTAAACATAAATACAGGATCAAACTTTAACTTATTACTATTAACTTAACTTAACCTAGCTTAACCCCCATCTAATTATAAACGCACGTGTATGTAATGTATATAAGTTCAGAAGAGTTCTTCGATTCACTACTCACTTCTCCAAGTTCACCGATATCAGGCAATTCTTATACTGTGCAGAGAATTTAACATTTATGAATTTTCACCAAGCTCTTGTGTTTACAAGTAATTGGTTACCTCTCAGGAAAGATCTCGTTGGTTTCAGAGAGAGATTTGTTGCTCGTTGGACACACATAAACTGATTCCCTCTGATCAGCCAGTTCAGTGCCTTGCCGAAGAAACTTACCCCATCAGGGGTTTCCAATTGATAACCTCTTCTTCTGCAAGTCACCACAGAGTTCCTTTTTGTTTCCTTTATTTCAGGAGAAACACTGCAGCCAGCCATTTCCTCTTGTATGGACCACAAGGGTTTTGAATAGGCTGAACTCAGAACTCACAACCCATCTTCAAAATGGGGTTTTTAAACAAGCTTCCAGCTTGCAATGCTGCAGAAACCAGTCTCTCTCTCTCTCTCTCTCTCTCTCTCTCTCTCTCTCTCTCTGCTTGCAAAACCACATGACCTTCTGAGAACAGCAAACTGCATTCAGACCGATTGCGGCACCGGACCCAATATTCTGAGTCCGTTCAACTGTTGCTTTCAAAGAAAAATTCCATTACTCCACATGTCCAATTTACACATACTTGTGAAGTCCTTATAGGCATTCTTCAAAGTTTTTGCAAAGGCACTCAGAGCCTGGACTGTCTGGCTTGAGCAGAGCTCTGGCATTTTAAATGAGATCTATTTTGTGAAGTGTTTGTGACCTACACTACTCCCACAGTCTATCTCCTTTCAAAAGCATATCTATATTCAGTATAAAATATGATAAAATCCTTCACAGTTCTGCAAAGCCATCACCCAACCTAGTTTTGGTATATCCAGTGTGGAGAAAACCACATTCTGAGTACAGAACATAAAACATAAGACTTGAAGAAGTACAAGTCATCACTTTCTCTGCCACAAACTAACTTGTTTTCATTCTTTCTCAGTTCTGAGGAAAGGTCTTCAGATTGGAATGTTAACTGTTTCTCTTTCCACAGATGCTGCCTGAACTGCAATTTCTGTTTATATTTCTTTTTTTTCTTTTCTTTTATTATAAATAGCTTAGAAGAGTGTGCAGAGATCTGTCAAATGGGATATAATGTGAGAAAATGTCAAATTGCTTATTTTGACAGGACATATGGTGAAAAATTGAAGAGCTCAGATACAGAGGGATCTGGGTATCCTGGAGCATAATTTTCAAAGGCTATTGTGGAAGTATTTGGAGAGGAAACAGCAATATCATTTATTGTTTTGGGAATCGATTTCAAAAATATGGTAGTTACACTTCAGTCACTTGGGACACTGGTGAGCCAAAGCACCTGGAATAGTTCCAGATCTGATTAAAGTAAGAGTGTTAACATTTCGGAAACAGTTCAGCATAAGCTTATTTGTACAGTAATACCTCTGGTATCTGGCACCTATGGGGATTGGTAGATGCCGGATAAGTGTATTTTCTGGTTGCTTGAGACTCACTCTTACAATGCCTAACTAATAGACATAGATTCAGAATAAACAGTTTAAAAACAAAAATACTATCCTGTACTTACACTGAACAAACTTCCATTGTATGAATATATAAACGTTTAAACATTTTACTTTATTTTCAATCACATTCTTTGAAAATATTTAACTGTTGTTGCATCTCCAGATTCCTCCCTCTCCGTGGAGCCGCCTGGAAGAGAAACAATGACATTATAGAAAATTAACCCCCCCTCCCCCCCCCCCACCAAAAGTTTGCAGATTAAGCCTCTGACCGAGGTGATTTTGGAAACACTTTAAAGAGTCACCCAATGGCAAGCAGCATCAACCACCTCTTTATCCTGGGTGATGCCATTTCTGTTTCACACAACTTTATTCACACAGCTTCTATAAGCAAAGCATTACCAAGGCCCTCTGCTGGCTGAATATTTGCTCCCATCTTCACCAAAGGTTTATTTGTTACTTCAGAGAACATTTACTTTCACAATTTTAAACGTATAATTTTTACCAATTATTTCCTTATTTTAATTTTTTAAATTTATTTTCCTTTTTTTTTGCCAGTTGCTTGAATTCAGGATACCAGAGGTTTTACTCTATATGCAATTGACAGGCTGGTTTATAAAGAAATATTGGACAGACTAGGCTGGTATCACAGGTGTAAAAGAGAACTTATTTGAAACATATAAGATCCTGAGGCTCTTGACAAGGTGGATGGGGAATGAATGTTTTCCTTAGTGGGAGAATCTAACTACATGGATCTCTTTTAAAAAGGAAACGGGTTCCTGTTCAAGATTGAGATGAAGAAAATCATCTCTCTCACACGGTTGAGTCTTTGGGATTTACTTTCTCGAAGGGCAGTGGAAGCAGTCTGAATACTTTTAAGGCAGAGTTAGATAGACGAGTAAAGGTGTGTAAGGTTATTAAGGGTTGTGAATACCATCAATTTAGCCAAAACCTTATTAAATGGTGCCATAGTGTTAAGGGACTGGGTGACTTGCCACTGCTTTTTATTGATATATTCTTATGTTTATGTGTATTTCAAGCGCTTGTAGCAGATTTTTTCCATCTTTCCCAATATGCTGCTTACTTCGACTCCAGAGAAATTACCCACGAACTCTGTAGGCAAAAGAGTGATGAAGTAATTTCATATACCTTGCTTTCAGTGAGCATCAGGTGAATTGAGCACTGAACTTGCCTGAATTGTCTTCCTGAGTGTGACCTCTATTTCTCATTAGAATTTTTTCGTAACCCACGCCCTTTTGTGAACTCACTCAGTGCGTTATGGATTACAATAATTTCTTCATGAGCACATGACCCTTTAATCTTGTATGTGGTCATGTTGCAGATGTTTGCAGTGATCAGAATTATCCAGGAGGATGAATCCTGGGGAATAAGAGGCATCTGCTATATCCCTGGCTCGCAAACCTCCCTATACTACTGTGACCCTAACTGGTACTTCCAGAAGATCAATTTATACCATTGAAATGCCACCTTTTTTCCTGGACTAACTGCAACTGTGAATATTTATCTATCTTTTTATATTTATTATCTCTTTTTTTCTGCCTCGACATGTCCTAGTAATTTAATCTGTATTATTGTAGTTTGTGTATCTTACATTTCTGTATGGCTGGAGCTAGTAAGAATTTTGGTACTTGGTACAGATGTACATGACAATACACTATCATATACAGTCTTCAAACTAGTATGCTCTCTAAACACTAGAGCTAAAGCCGCTTTCAGGCGCTCGGACGCAGATAATGTGCCGGCAGATGCGGCTGGGGGAGTGCAGCTGGGACGTTCAGGTGGCCGCAGAGAAGACGCCTTTCTGTCACCTGAACGTGCCGGCTGAAGCGAACACGACTCCTGTGGACTGTGACCGTGGTCACTGCTGCATTCCCTTCCCCTCTCCAAGCCCTGTATCTCTTTTGAGATATCTTCAGACCTTTAATTTTGACCTCTTATTTATGTCAGCATTTAATTGTGCCAACTTTGGCAGCCCTGCCTTCAGCTGTCAAGGTTCTGAGTTTTGGAAGCAATGTACTATTTTTTACCGAGCTTTTGGTTATGTAATCTAATGCCCCAAAGTAGTTTTATTTAAAACCGAATAAACGCTTTGCGACGTTAGTCACTAACTAAACATAAGGTGCTGTTGTTAAATTGTTACCTACCTGATGACAAGCGAAACAATATTTAATAGGATATTAAATCTTATATTAAATATCTTGGAAGGATTGTGTCTTGGGCTGCATTCACAATGCTGCGTTCAGACACAATGGGGGATGCTCCGAGCCAGAGAATATACCTACCCGAAGAGGGGTAGGTAAGTGCTCCTCAGGGCCGGGTTCTCTACTTTCAGGTGGCTACCTGACAGCCGCATTGGGGTAGAATAGGCGGGTTTACAGTCAGGTATTCTGGCCACCTGAAAGCAGCTCAAGTAATGACACAACATGAGCCTCACATACTTGAGGACTGCAGATGAAAACACTTGTCAATTTGCTGGAAATGAAATATTTTTGTTGTCTGAATCATTCCAGGGTTGAAAGTATAACCAAATAGATATGCTGCCTTCATGGTAGACTGCTGCATTCTGTGCAATATTGCTACTCAAAGATAGCGCCAGCATTGTAGGAAGAGCTTAATTGTCATGAAGCAAAGTTTAGAAATAGCAGAAGCACAAGGGAAAGAATGAGAAAGCCACTATGGTTAGTCACCAGAGGGTAACCTTCCTCAATATCCATAGCCACATCATCCAGTTAAACAGAGGAGGTGATTCTACTATTGTGATAGTACAGGATACTATCACCAATGTATATTTATATGTATTTGCTTATAGCTGTTGTGATTGGCTGAGAGTCGTAGCCACGCCTACTGGCAGGTCATAAAGGACTGCTCCCATCCAGACCCAGGTCAGTCTGGACTGGTCGACCTCGATGTAATACACTCCAGTCTTTTGTTGATTAAAGTCTTGGTTTGAGCTAACAAGTCATTCGATGTGCTACAACTATAATGAAAGAACCCCTGCTCCAATTAGTTAAATGCTTTGTTCTTCTTTCTTTGGCTTGGCTTCGCGGACGAAGATTTATGGAGGGGGTAAAAAGTCCACGTCAGCTGCAGGCTCGTTTGTGGCTGACAAGTCCGATGCGGGACAGGCAGACACGATTGCAGCGGTTGCAGGGGAAAATTGGTTGGTTGGGGTTGGGTGTTGGGTTTTTCCTCCTTTGCCTTTTGTCAGTGAGGTAGGCTCTGCGGTCTTCTTCAAAGGAGGTTGCTGCCCGCCAAACTGTGAGGCGCCAAGATGCACGGTTTGAGGCGATATCAGCCCACTGGCGGTGGTCAATGTGGCAGGCACCAAGAGATTTCTTTAGGCAGTCCTTGTACCTTTTCTTTGGTGCACCTCTGTCACGGTGGCCAGTGGAGAGCTCGCCATATAACACGATCTTGGGAAGGCGATGGTCCTCCATTCTGGAGACGTGACCCATCCAGCGCAGCTGGATCTTCAGCAGCGTGGACTCGATGCTGTCGACCTCTGCCATCTCGAGTACTTCGACGTTAGGGATGTAAGCGCTCCAATGGATGTTGAGGATGGAGTGGAGACAACGCTGGTGGAAGCGTTCTAGGAGCCGTAGGTGGTGCCGGTAGAGGACCCATGATTCGGAGCCGAACAGGAGTGTGGGTATGACAACGGCTCTGTATACGCTTATCTTTGTGAGGTTTTTCAGTTGGTTGTTTTTCCAGACTCTTTTGTGTAGTCTTCCAAAGGCGCTATTTGCCTTGGCGAGTCTGTTGTCTATCTCATTGTCGATCCTTGCATCTGATGAAATGGTGCAGCCGAGATAGGTAAACTGGTTGACCGTTTTGAGTTTTGTGTGCCCGATGGAGATGTGGGGGTCTGGTAGTGATGGTGGGGTGCTGGCTGATGGAGGTCCTCAGTTTTCTTCAGGCTGACTTCCAGGCCAAACATTTTGGCAGTTTCCGCAAAGCAGGACGTCAAGCGCTGAAGAGCTGGCTCTGAATGTTACAGCACTTGTGTAGTTCAAGATGGAGTGACATATCACTTAAAAAAAAAAATTAAGTCCTCTGAAGAAAATATTGTTTTTCCTTGACGATGTGCAGAGGTGCAGATCATTATGACTTATTTTGTGACAACATCATTTTTTTTTCAGCTCTGGTCGATTTTGTGGGGATTTTTACTCACAAAGAAGACTGCTGTGGCCACATTCTGTCAGGATCTTATTTTGGTTGTCCTGGTAAGACTCCTGACGCTTGGCTTCCTCCTGACAATTCTCTCATTATCAGGACATGCATACCCCTTTGATAGGGGAGTTCTTTTCCTGCTCACCATTTCCTCCATGGCAGGCAAAGTTCCCATGGGTAGGCCTTTTAGAACCATAAAAGAACTGAAGCATAGAAACAGGCTACCTTGGCCTATCTAGTCTGTGCCAAACCTTTTTTTGGCCTAGTCCCAAAGATCTACACCCAGCCCTCCATACCTCTCCCATCTATGTACCTATCTAAATTCTTAAATGTTAAAATGGAGCCCGCATTTTCCACTTCAGCTGGAAGCTCATTCCACACTCACACCACTCTCTGTGTAAGGAAGTTCTCCCTTATGTTCCCCCTCAAGTTTTCCCTTCTCCCTTAACCTCTGGTTTGTATCTCACATACCCTCAATGGAAAAAGCTGACCTACATTTACTCTGTGTATCCCCCATATAATTTTAAAGACCTCTATCAAAACTCCCCTCATTCTTCTACGCTCCAGAGAATAAAGTCCTAACCTGTAACTCAATTCCTGAAGTCTGGGCAACATTCTAGTAAATCTTCTCTGCACTCTTTCCATCTTCTTGATATCTTTCCTTCAGTTAGTTGACCAAACCTTTTAGAGCTGATACTTTCTCTGTTGCAAGGTGAGATTCCTGGAGGTGCAGTTTTACTGTTTATTTCAGGGTACAGATAACCCTAAAACCATTCTAATCTGTATTTTGTCCTATTTCATGATTTTTGCAAGATACCCAATTGGATGTTTCTACTGAAAACAGCACACCAAAAAAATAGGCATATCTCAGTTGTGTACTGTATAAAAACCCTCTAAAGCTATTTTGAGGGAATGGATGAAAGTTATCCCTTGAGTTATGGTCAACACTCATTCAAAATTATTTCAACAGACTATCTCATTCACTCCTTCGGCTTATTCCCATGCCTTTCAAAAAGTTAAGAAATCAAAAATAATAAACACATGTAAAAATCCCCCTCTTATTTCCTTGTAACCCTGTGATTTATTCTCTCCCAACACCCATCTATTTGACCGTGATTCATTTGCCATTTACCTTTGCCAAGGGACCATTTATAGTAGTCATTTTATCAGAGTTCCATTTTGTGGTATGGAGGAAAGTGGAGCGTTTGGCAGAAATCTCTGCAGATACATGATCCTTATTGGGTACTTCAATTGTAAATTGTTTCTGGTGTAAGTGGATGGTAGGACATTGAAGGAATTGATGAGAATGGGTTACATGGAAATTTACTGGGAGAAAGTTGTTTCTTTGTGATTTTGCATAGACTCCATAGGCTGAATGGCCTCCTGGGTTACAAGGAAATATGAAAATATGGGTAATTTATTTTTATGAGATCTTACTTCATACAAATGGATGTTGGGTATCATATATTACAATTATGGAGGCATTTCAAAAAGTACTTCATCACCTCAAAATGAGTTGAGAGATGCAGAGGTTAAGTGTTGTGTAACCTAGTGACACCAGATTGCCTGAAGTCTCCTTGCAGCTTCTTATTAATGAGATGAGTGAGAAGAGGAAGATTTCATATTTCAAGACAAAGCCCTCAAGACCATGGTAAAATACTGGAAGTGTTTCAGTGAAACAGTAGAGGAATGGATGGAAAGATTAGTAGCCAGACAAGCCATATAAGCTTTCCACCACCTCTGCTGAGCACAGAGGAGGAGCACCTCATAGAACCATCTGAGTGGATAAAACTTCTATTAAGGAAAATCTTCAAGTTCTTTTTGACTTCTTGTCACCTCTTTGGACAGCAATGAAACAACTGACTCAAGTCAAGAGAACATTACTTTAATGCACTTGTGAACTGCAAATGGAACAACATGAACAAAAATATGGGCCAATTGAACAGTCGCTGGTAAATGTTGATCTCCTGGTTTATGAATTAGTTGGTCTAGCTGCAGGATGTTGTGTTCTTTAAGGTAGGCAAATCAAACTCTACTCTTCTTTGATCTTTTAGAAAGTGGACTATCAGCTCACCTTTCTGAGTACGACTATTGCCAGGCAGCTCGTTCTCATCTGTGGTGCCCTGTGCCAAACTGCTGTAAGTCCAGGCCGCTGTTTGATACCAGTCACCTGAATGTGCTTGGGACAGTCTCAGCTTCTTTTGTAAATGGATTCTGATAACTTTATTTTTTCTTGTCCACTTCCTTTTCATTGGGTTTATAGGATTAACACCAGAATTTTTTTATCTCTATGTGACAGGTATTAACAGGAGAATGTGAACATCCCTGATGTTTGGAAGTCTCTGTTTATGGATCTTGATTTTGTTGATGAAGTATGTGCAGATGAATCCCTTCTGCTGCTTGTAGGTGCTATTCATTGACATAACATTAGTACTATCCCTATTTACCAATGTTAATATGAGTCTCTTAAAATTCCTCTTTCAGAGCAGAATCCTCTTTTGATTTCAAGTTTAGGGTAGTAACATTTCTCTATGACATTCTTTGAAATTAGAAACGAATCTTAATTCACACATAGCATGGTGACACTGCAAACTCCCTTTTCCACTGAGCTCTATAAATTCTGAAAATGAAGTCTCGATTTGTTACGGCATGGACTAGTAGGGCCGATCTGGCCTGTTCTGTGCTGTGTGGTTATATGGTTATATGGTTATGGAGTCCTCCTCCTTGAGTTGCACGCACAATTCTAATTTGTAATTTAGCAAACAACAAACTTGGATAAGTTGTTTTGACACTACATTTGGCACTCTCACTGATTTGTACATATCTTGATTATAACTTTGAAATTACTACGACATTGATAGTTTGTCAACAATTCAAATTTCTTCCATGTCTTTCAAATTTTACTTGTATATTTTGCATTAAACTGTTGTGTCATTTAACATTTAAACAGCGTTTTACAGATTTGTTTCAACATTACAATATATTTACTGTATGTTCTTTTTCTTTCTTTCTTTGGCTTGGCTTCGCGGACGAAGATTTATGGAGGGGGTAAAAAGTCCACGTCAGCTGCAGGCTCGTTTGTGGCTGACCAGTCCGATGCGGGACAGGCAGACACGATTGCAGCGGTTGCAAGGGAAAATTGGTTGGTTGGGGTTGGGTGTTGGGTTTTTCCTCCTTTGCCTTTTGTCAGTGAGGTGGGCTCTGCGGTCTTCTTCAAAGGAGGCTGCTGCCCGCCAAACTGTGAGGCGCCAAGATGCACGGTTTGAGGCGTTATCAGCCCACTGGCGGTGGTCAATGTGGCAGGCACCAAGAGATTTCTTTAGGCAGTCCTTGTACCTTTTCTTTGGTGCACCTCTGTCACGGTGGCCAGTGGAGAGCTCGCCATATAATACGATCTTGGGAAGGCGATGGTCCTCCATTCTGGAGACGTGACCCATCCAGCGCAGCTGGATCTTCAGCAGCGTGGACTCGATGCTGTCGACCTCTGCCATCTCGAGTACCTCGACGTTAGGGGTGTGAGCGCTCCAATGGATGTTGAGGATGGAGCGGAGACAACGCTGGTGGAAGCGTTCTAGGAGCCGTAGGTGGTGCCGGTAGAGGACCCATGATTCGGAGCCGAACAGGAGTGTGGGTATGACAACGGCTCTGTATACGCTTATCTTTGTGAGGTTTTTCAGTTGGTTGTTTTTCCAGACTCTTTTGTGTAGTCTTCCAAAGGCGCTATTTGCCTTGGCGAGTCTGTTGTCTATCTCATTGCCGATCCTTGCATCTGATGAAATGGTGCAGCCGAGATAGGTAAACTGGTTGACCGTTTTGAGTTTTGTGTGCCCGATGGAGATGTGGGGGGGCTGGTAGTCATGGTGGGGAGCTGGCTGATGGAGGACCTCAGTTTTCTTCAGGCTGACTTCCAGGCCAAACATTTTGGCAGTTTCCGCAAAGCAGGACGTCAAGCGCTGAAGAGCTGGCTCTGAACGGGCAACTAAAGCGGCATCATCTGCAAAGAGTAGTTCACGGACAAGTTTCTCTTGTGTCTTGGTGTGAGCTTGCAGGCGCCTCAGATTGAAGAGACTGCCATCCGTGCGGTACCGGATGTAAACAGCGTCTTCATTGTTGGGGTCTTTCATGGCTTGGTTCAGCATCATGCTGAAGAAGATTGAAAAGAGGGTTGGTGCGAGAACACAGCCTTGCTTCACGCCATTGTTAATGGAGAAGGGTTCAGAGAGCTCATTGCTGTATCTGACCCGACCTTGTTGGTTTTCGTGCAGTTGGATAATCATGTTGAGGAACTTTGGGGGACATCCGATGCGCTCTAGTATTTGCCAAAGCCCTTTCCTGCTCACGGTGTCGAAGGCTTTGGTGAGGTCAACAAAGGTGATGTAGAGTCCTTTGTTTTGTTCTCTACACTTTTCTTGGAGCTGTCTGAGGGCAAAGACCATGTCAGTGGTTCCTCTGTTAGCGCGAAAGCCGCACTGTGATTCTGGGAGAATATTCTCAGCGACACTAGGTATTATTCTATTTAGTAGAATCCTAGCGAAGATTTTGCCTGCAATGGAGAGCAACGTGATTCCCCTGTAGTTTGAGCAGTCTGATTTCTCGCCTTTGTTTTTGTACAGGGTGATGATGGTGGCATCACGAAGATCCTGAGGCAGTTTACCTTGGTCCCAACAAAGCTTGAAAAACTCATGCAGTTTGGCATGAGTTTGGCAGCGACAAGATCTCCATCCTCAACCGATGGTCAGAACACTTCCAATCTCTTTTCAGTACCAACCGCTCAGTCCAAGATTCCGCCCTGCTCCAGCTCCCTCAACAGCCCCTAAGGCTAGAGCTGGATGAGGTTCCCACCCTGGATGAGACATATAAGGCAATCGAACAACTGAAAAGTGGCAAAGCAGCAGGTATGGATGGAATCCCCCCAGAAGTCTGGAAGGCTGGCGGCAAAACTCTGCATGCCAAACTGCATGAGTTTTTCAAGCTTTACTGTATGTATACTTTCTGCATATAAATATCTGTAAAAAAAAAGTCAACAAAGCTTTGAAAAACAATGCTCGAGAGAATCTTGAGACTAATTCAGCGTAAGTATTGAAATAAATTCTGCTTCATTTTTGGCAAATGTTGCAACATCTCATTACAGCAGGTTTATTGGTATATGAATTCTCGACATTTCACTTTTTTGTTAGATTACCTTATTGAACATTTATTAAATGAAACGTGTGAAATGTTGATGAATGACAATTAAATCTTTAACTTTTTGGATGATAACTTCTATTGCTAACAACTACTGGATGAGAACGTTCCCCAAAAAATGGAACCAGAATGCTGGAGGCTTACATATATCTTGTTTTTCCACAGATGAAAGCTTTGCCTCCTATGAATTTGGGAGGCTTACATATATCTTGTTTTTCCACAGATGAAAGCTTTGCCTCCTATGAATTTGGGAGGGTGCAGCATGGTATTTAGTATTTTATTTTATAATAATACTGAATTATAATATTCAAAATGATATTGGGATATTTGAATCCAGATTTCTAATTTTATACATTTTGACCATATTTACAGAAACATAAAAGTGTCTGTGATGCACGTCGAAAGAATCAAAGACTTGTTGATCCAAACCAAGGCTTTTATTAACTAGAAGACTGGAGCCTATCACAAGTAGGTCGACCAGTCCAGAATGACCTGGTCTGGCTAGGAGTAATCCTTTAAGACCTGCAGTAGGTGTGGCTACACTCTCAGCCAATCCCAGTCATCCTACACTACCATCTCTACATATGTACATATACACCTTGGTGATAGAATCTGTACTAGTTGACCTACTTGTGATATGCTCCAGTCTTTTAGTTAATAAAATTGTAGTGCAGGTCGAAAGAACCAAAGACTTGTTGATCCAAACCAAGGCTTTTATTAACTAGAAGACTGGATCATATCACAAGTAGGTCAACCAGTCCAGAATGACCTGGTCTGGCTAGGAGCAATCCTTTAAGACCTGCAGTAGGTGTGGCTACACTCTCAGCCAATCCCAGTCATCCTACACTACCATCTCTACATATGTACATATACACCTTGGTGATAGAATCTGTACTAGTTGACCTACTTGTGATATGCTCCAGTCTTTTAGTTAATAAAATTGTAGTGCAGGTCGAAAGAACCAAAGACTTGTTGATCCAAACCAAGGCTTTTATTAACTAAAAGACTGGAGCATATCACAAGTAGGTCAACCAGTCCAGAATGACCTGGTCTGGCTAGGAGCAATCCTTTAAGACCTGCCAGTAGGTGTGGCTACACTCTCAGCCAATCCCAGTCATCCTACACTACCATCTCTACATATGTACATATACACCTTGGTGATAGAATCTGTACTAGTTGACCTACTTGTGATATGCTCCAGTCTTTTAGTTAATAAAATTGTAGTGCAGGTCGAAAGAACCAAAGACTTGTTGATCCAAACCAAGGCTTTTATTAACTAGAAGACTGGATCATATCACAAGTAGGTCAACCAGTCCAGAATGACCTGGTCTGGCTAGGAGCAATCCTTTAAGACCTGCCAGTAGGTGTGGCTACACTCTCAGCCAATCCCAGTCATCCTACACTACCATCTCTACATATGTACATATACACCTTGGTGATAGAATCTGTACTAGTTGACCTACTTGTGATATGCTCCAGTCTTTTAGTTAATAAAATTGTAGTGCAGGTCGAAAGAACCAAAGACTTGTTGATCCAAACCAAGGCTTTTATTAACTAAAAGACTGGAGCATATCACAAGTAGGTCGACCAGTCTAGAATGACCTGGTCTGGCTAGGAGCAATCCTTTAAGACCTGCAGTAGGTGTGGCTACACTCTCAGCCAATCCCAGTCATCCTACACTACCATCTGTACATATGTACTATCACGGTGTACATATATCATTAGCCATGAGATATGAAGTAGTTGTGCTTTACCACAAGAAGAACTACAGTTTTTAAAAGTGTCTCACTAGAATGTTATTTAAAAAGTTACATTTTTGAATCAAACTATTTCTTATATATTTCCACCTTTTCTTAGTAAGTGACAAGAAGTTGAATATGTATTTGTTTTGTGGCAAAGGAATGAATAAAATGTATTAAACTTAAATATATTATTCATCTTGATTGTTCTTTTCATGTTATAGGACTTTGTTCATAGAGCTTTAGTATTTATGATGATTCTATCGTATCACATGGTGCAGAAGTATGATATGGTAATTTAAAATTGGATTTAAGTTGTAGCTCAGTGTGAATTTTATGGAATTTCTGCCTTTGGTATCTCAATGAACAAAAGACAGTAATTTAAAAACAGAGAGTCAGCCTTAGCTCTAAATGAGCACTTGTAAGATTATTGTCTTAGGATTATACAAAAAGCCGCTTTACAATAGGACAATATCATAATGATTTGTAAGAAACTGACAGCATCAACTTAAAGAATAAAGAGTTAACTAATTCCCATCAGCTTCTTTGTAAAGATGGTCTATGAATAATTTTTAATTCATTCACATTGACAGAATAAAGACACAGGATTTAAAGGTTTGCATGATTCAATTCTGTCAGATAAATGTCAAAGTATCCAGTTACAATCCACAAAAGTAGAAGAATACGTTAATGACCTGTAAGTGCTTGCAGTTACATTCGTTTGGTTACTGTATTATTGCACAGAACTATTCTTTGCAGATTAGATGAGTTTCAAGCTTTCATCTTTTAACTCCTGCTTAATGTCTCTAGCATTCTGTAAAATATAGTTTTGTTCCACATTCTTTGACATCCTGATGACTATACAATAAAATATTAAAGTTACAATGAGAATAGTATATTGAATGGTCACATATAAATAATACGAAGATACAGAAGTGATGCAAAATATTACCCGTGTAGTCCAAGTTAGGATCACTAAATTGATACCTGTATTAGATTTTCGAAGGATATGTATAAAGCTCCTTTTACGGTACATCTAGTGTTAACAGTAGTGACTGTTGGGGGACTGATTCTGAAAGAAAATACTCAAGCTTCTTTTGGAGAATATCAGTCATAAAAATTTAACCAATACACTCTTCACAGAAAGTTTCTATTGTATTTCATAGGAATCGTTTGATTAGATTTAACAGTTCGATTTGAACTCTGCAACATCCTGTAGATCGAGAAATCATTATTACCCATATATTTTATACTGTGAATTCTATACTGTTAATAAATAAGTAATCCTGATATCTGGTATATGCAGAATGTTAAATTTTCATAGTTTTTACAGTATGTATAGTAATGACTTCAGTTTTATGCAGCTTTTTTAATATGTTATAAGATCACACAAGGATGTTCAATAGTTGTGTGATTAATTCCATCACAGGGAGCTTAGGAACATGCTAATCAGTGTCTAGAATTAAAATAACAACAGTGAATTGGTGTCATTTGCATAGAGGTCATGTTTTTTTCGAATATCTGTCTTGTAGTAACAGTCAGCATGTAAAAGAGGCTGGTAAAATTTGACCCGCTGACATTTTTAAATTTCAAATTATGCATAAAGTGTGCATTAAATTAATTAGGGAATTCATTAAGAAATAAAGGTACAAGAAACAGACTAGCAGCTTGTAATATCTTAGTAATGTAAAGTCATTTAGTATAATTGTTGAAGTCAAATTGTTTCATAAAAAATTGTTCATTGTTAAATTATTATATTAGTCTACAATTTATGAAGCTGATTAACATTACTATTAATTACTAGTTAAAGAAGACAGTAGATCTATTAGTGATAATAAAGTGTTCAGCCAGATGGTTAAAATTACAAGAACATATTCATTGTAAATGTGCCCACATAGTAATGTAGTGATAGACTGCAATATGGGAAATTCACAATAATAGTTGTCTGCTTTTCTTGTTTTAAATATTGACCATCATCTATTTGTTATAATTCCAGAAAGATTAATGGGAGCATAACAGGGGCAGGTATATTTTGCAGAAAATGACAGAATAATTGGCATTGAGTAAATACTGCGATTATCAATAGGTCAAGGCATTGGATTAAAATAATTATTACATGATCACAGATCAGACCGTGACATCCATAATGATCAGTTTAACTCGTACAACATTTGTTTAGATGTCAAATTCAAGAATACACATCAGCCGGGAGAAAAAAAAGTTTTCCACTGCTGCCATTTATTTCAGTATTGTTATTATATGAAACGAACTAAAGTATTTTGAAAAATATGCTGATAAATAGGATTTTGAGTAGGCAATGAAGGTTGGTTTGCAATTCCATACAATTGCTTTCTCTGATACAATGACATAATGAGCAAGGAAGTTGATGACTGACATCAGACAAAGTTGCTGTGTCCAACCAAAGCACTTGAGCTCTGGCTCTCCATAATTCTATTCCCAGATAAACTCTGTAGTCATTAAGGTGCTGTACTTTTTTTCTAATTATGATCTGTAAAATTTGGGATTTTAAGGTGATATCCTTGAAAATGCCTGGTTGAATGAGATAGTTTCCCACTAAAAGGTTGCTAGAAAATAGTAGAATTTTATTGTTGTAATAGAATAACCACTTGCTCAAGGAAGGTTCTTATGCAGAAAAAAAATAGGATCTGGAGACTTTGAAAATTATTTCTCTTTTCTAAATAGGTACCAAGGGGATGTAATCTTCCCAATGAATTGAAAGATGCATTGCTATTTTGAAGCTCCTAGGTGTAATTGAAAATCCAAAGCAACCATAAAATTTCTTCTTTAATGTTGTTGGCAGAATTTTAATGATGCATTGTTGCTGTGTTTAATTTTTTTAATCAATTTGCTAGTTCAGCCAGTTTGATTTTTGCATCACTGCAATTTCTGATTTTATTTCATTTTACTTGTATAAAACCTTTTTAGTTTTAAATGTTCTATTCCTAGGATATAAATGTTAATTTTAGCAAGACATACAATATAATCATTTTATCTCAGTTAACTACTTAACCAACTAATAATCTAATAAAGACAATCTTATTGTCTGGAAGAAAATTAATGTTTAGTTCTTTGGGTGAGTACATTTAAGAAAATTGCATGCTAACATTTTCTCATTTGAACGATTTTGCAGCTATTAGTTTGTTTTCAAGTTTTACGTTTTATCATGTTCCAAAGTATAGTAAGAAAAGTTCACTTTGCATCCAATCCCGCCAGTCAAACTATATGTTGTCATAGAGTCATACAATGGAGAAACAGGCCCTTTGGCCCAACTTGGCCATGCCAATCAAAATGGCCCACTCGCACCAGTCCTACCTGCCTGCACTTGGCCTTCATCCTTCTAAGCTTATGCTAAACATGTATCTGCCCGAGTGTTTCTTAAACATTGCAATAGTACTTGCCTCAACTACCGTCTCTGGCAGCTTGTTCCATACCCATCATTGCTCTGAGTAAAAGGACAAAGAAAACAATAAGTACACAATACCGAGTTACAGAAAGAAATAAGTTGGAACCGAGTAAGATTATTTCATGAGTGTGAGGTTTTATCAGGAGCCAGATAACAGCAGGAAAGAAACTGAATGGTGGCGAATGATCTCCTATTCATGAATATTTATCTCAATGAGAGACGATGTGGCCAGGGCAGGATAAGTCTTTTGATACGATGGGTGCTTTTCTGAGGTAGCGGAAAGTGCGGATGGAGTCGATGGAGGGGAGGGGGATTTGTGTGATGACCTAAGATGAGTTCACAACTCTCCACAGTTTATTGCAGTCTTGGGCAGAGCAGTTTCCATTGTTTGCAAACTATAAAATTATCTCTTTACCTTTTCAGAAATGTATTTTCTGAAAGGATATTGATGTGAAGATATGTATCACTTCCTCATTACCAAGGAAATTAATTAATGATTAACTGTACTTTCTGGAAATTATTGTAAACATTAGCCTTTTCTGAATAATCAGGTGATAATCATGTTTGTAGCCACCCAGAGCACTGAATAAAATCTTGCATTGACCAAAAGTTTACTTTATTCAATGCACCTATTTTTGGACAAATGTTTAAATTGTGTGATTGAATCAAAGTTGGCATTACACTTTTATTTTTGAAATTCATACTGCTTCCCCATTAATTAAGGCAATGAAAACCTGGTTTACCTGGTTTAAATGCTCATTGATCAGTTGTATGTTTGATACTTCAACAATGAAGCTGATTTAATATTGGCAGTATATTAGCTGCTGTGAAATGAGATTGATGTATGACATCTATTGCGAAAGAATTTAGAAGATAACAACCAAACATTGAATTATAATTTGAAAATGTTTATTGCTTTTTTTGTTCATGTGTCACTTTAAAATGTTAGCTGTCTTATGAATAAATCAAGGAAGAAGGACTTTGTTTGAAAGTTGAATGCTTTTGTTAAATTTGTATGAAGGGAATTCACAAACAAATGATTTATATTATCTCATTATTACAAAAGGGAGCTGAAACGATACTATTCAGATTAACTTTTTCACAAAATGAAATCATTCTTTTCTTTATGTTACTTTCATCTGGCTTTGGTCTTGTTGCAGAATCTTTTTTCTATTTCTCTTGCAGTCATTTATTGTGCCCTTTCCTTGATCTGATAGCATTAAACATATAATTAAGTCATAAAGGAGTGAACTGATGAGTATAGCAGATGGTAATTGCCTCCTACATTTGAATTAAATGATATGCATTGCTACAATTTACAGCCCTTGCCTCATATTTTATTCAGCAAACCTTTTATCTCTTTTCCTGCAGAATTATTCTGCAATAAATTTAGACCATCTTATCAATAACTCTACTGATAACTCAGCAGTAGAAATTTAGCATAACAGAAAGAAAAATGGAACCTGTACATTATAATGCTGGTTTAAATAATTTTCCATAATAATTGAATTATCAACAGATAGAAATCTCAGTGCTTTTACCTTTTGAGTAGGCTGGGTGGAATAAAGAAAGGAAGAGAATTTTTTTTGCTGCAATTAAAATTGAGGAAACAACATTAACATTACTTTGATGTTTTGTATTTGTTTGCACACACTGGGTGAATGTTGTACTTTATATGTTTTTTATTTAAAATCCTACCCATGGGAACTTCTCACTCTCAAATGATGCTTCCAATAAATAATATAAGCAACTTAAAGCAGGAGAATGTTAAGGTGGATGTCGTCTTGTTGACTGCATGCAACAAGAGTACAAATCAGAATCAGGCTTGAAGATCGACAAGAAAACAATTTGCCTTCACAGACTGTTCTCAAAAATACGTAACATAGGGCAAAATTTGGAAATATTATTAATAAAAAGTAGAGTCACAGTGAGTTGTTTTAGCGTCATTTAGCAGCCTCGCTGCCCGTGGGAAGTAGCTGTTTCTTGGCTTGGAGGTTCTGGCGTTCTGATACTTCTGACCAATGTGAGCATCTGAAGTATTTAACAGTATTCTCATCATAAGTAAGTTCACAGCATATACTATCTCAAAGTTATTTTTAATATTGACAAATCATCATGATCCAGGCAAAATAAATCACAATAATGTTCAGGTTTGTAGGTCATAAAATCATTCATTGGACACACACTATTGTTGTGATCGTCTCCAGTATTAGAGCATGCAGGGGAGCAGTGGGAGTATATAATTTGCCTAGAGAGCAGGTGTTAACTAAATAGATTTAGAATCCATTCAATACCCAGAACTATTCCAAGTGTCTGCAGAAATTTTTACTATGATGCCTTTAACCTTAGATTATTATAAACTTTCTTAGAAGCTAAAATATCTGTAACCTTGAGATGTCGCTTAAAAGCTTGGAATTCACTATTACATTATAGAAATAAAATTCAAATAACACCATGAAACAAATAAGCGATGTGTGGGGAAAGTAAAATGATCCTCTGAACCAAATACTCTGGAGTTGCAGATATTTAATGAGCATTCTTAATAATTTTAATATGGTGCTGTTATGCTATTGATTTGTGATAATGTTCACATTCAAGTATTAAGGGTGGTGAATCCATTGCAGAATATTTATCCAGAAAAAAATGGAATTCAATGTCTGGGAAATTCTCCAGCATATATTAAATGCCTACAACTACTTCCCCTGTTCAACTTGATTTAGTTAGTTACTTGCATGTATTTTGGTATACTCCCAATGGCTCTCATAAAGAGTTATCCCAGGCATATTTTGTTGTTCTATTCATATTTATGAACAAAGCAAAAAAAATGTATTTCTTTGTCCTTCTCTGTTTTGTTTAACATGCCTTTTCCTGAGCTGTCTGACTTTGAACATCAGGAGTGCCATGATATTGGACCACAAATTATGTTAAATGCGCTGGCACTGTACCAGTTTTGTGCTTTGAGGAAGAGAGCAGATAGTTGATTAGAGGTTAGCAGAGGTGAGCTAAATTTTCTGTTGAATGCCCTATTCAAGGAAAAATGTTTCTACGAAGAAGATGGTAAATTATAATGAGGAATTCAACTGGGGAATTATCACAAATCAAGGAGGCAAGTTGCTTTCTTATGGACTGGAATCTGTAATTATGCGGGCAAGATATGTATATACAATGAAAATCCTATTAGCACATCACATGACTGCATCTTTCACCTACTTTAAAAAAAGTCGAAGATTTGACCTTTAGTCTTGAAGACACCTTTAAATTACTTCTCATGTTACAGCTCAATTGACTAACAGAAACATTCATTCTAAAAGGATTCCATTGTATATTGTGAATTTATCATTAAATAACTTGAGTTAAGTTATAATAGAAAATGCTCAATTAGCAACAGATATTGGCCTTGTAGTTCATACTTTTTTACCTGCTTCATTGGCTGATTTTTAGTATAAAATTGATTATGAACTTTCAACTGCACATTTCTTTGCAAGTAGCAAATCTATGCATGAGCATATAAAATAATGCACTGGATAACCTAATCCAAATGCAGGGTCCAGTTGATATGTGCCAAATGATTTTCACAAATGCATTGAATTACCAATATGGATCAGGGACAGAAAACAAGGGTGAATAGTGGGGATGCCTGAGTGTTTTTAAAGGGATGTACCTATTGCATGTTGATTATTAATGTTGAGAAAAGATCACTTTTTTCAAGAGGAATGCATTCTGGAAATTGAAGTCACAGACAGAATTTGGTAAACACATAGTTAAAGCTGGCTTTTAATTCTAATGTATTTGAGAGCATTTTTTAAGTAGTCCCACCAAGGCAAGAGTGTAGGAATAACAGGCAAGGCAGACTTACCAGAGGAAGAGGAATAGATGGATTCTAGTTAGTAATATCTTACCCCTCTCACCTTAATGTTTTAGATTCCCCAAGTCTGGGAAAAAGATCATTGCCTTATTCATGCCCGTCATGTTTTTATAGAACTCTAAGGTCACCCCTTATCCAAGCTGAAATTCTGCCCTCAGATCATTTGGTGTTAATCTTACAGCGCACTTCAAAGAGCGTTCTCATACTTAGCTGTCATTTGTATTGTCCATAGTCTGGCTATTTGAAGAAAGGGGAAGGCAACAAATTGCATCAAAGGTAAAATTGTGAGACTATTTGAGAATCCATTCCACTGACTCAGGGCACAATGAAAAAGACTATCTGTATTTAGATGGGGAATGATCTTAAATTTGGACATGGAGTGATATAAGGCATGAAATCATTGTGCCAAGCAAAGATGGTAAAACAAGAATGTCTGCAGACACTGTTATTGTTTTTAATATAAAAAAAGGTGATGGAGAAACTCAGCAGGTCCCACAGCATCTATAGGAAACAAAGATATATGACAAACTTTTCTGCCCTGAGCCCTTTGTCAAGTTATAAAGAAAAAGCAGACAGACACCTGAATAAAAAGGCAGGGGAGTGAGAGAAGAAGCACAGGCCCACAACCAATAGGCCAGGAGAGAAAAGGTGAGAATTGATCAGAGGAGGGGGTAGCTCTGTGAATGCAGAGCTGGAGGAAAGGAGGCAGAGGGAGGGGGGAAAGAGAGATAGGAGGGTGGGGGAGGGGGTAGCCTAATAAAAACTGGAGATGTTGATGATAATGCTATCTGGTTAGAGGGTGCCCAGATGGTGTATGAGGTGACATTTCTTCAATTTGTGGGTGTTCTCAGATTGGCAGAATATGAGATCATGGACAAACATATTGGTATGAGAATGAAGCGGGGAATTGAAATGGTTGTCCACTATTGCAGTGGACAGAGTGAAGATGCTCAATGAAGTGATTTGCCAATTTGGGTTCAGTCTCTCTCGTGTAGAGAAGACCACAATGGGAGCACTAGATGTAGTAGATGACCTGTGTAGATTCACAAATGAAGTTTTGTTGTGGACTTCTTGGGACACCGAATAGCATTGAGAGTGGATGTGTAGCATTTCCTGTAGTCACAGGGGTATGTACCAAGGGGGCGATTGGTGGGAAGGGATGAGTAGATGAGGGAGTCACTGAAGGAAATGTCCCTGTGAAAAGTCAAGAGGGGAAGTGAGGGGAAGATGTGTCAGGTGGTGGAATCATCTTGTAGGTGGTGGAAATTGTAGAGGATGATATGTTGGATGTGGAGGCTGGCTAGTGGGGTGATAGGTGAGGACAAGGGGAATCCTGTCCTTATTGGGTCAGGGGTGGAGGGGGCCAGGGCAGATGTGCAGGAAATGGAGAATATGCAAGTGAGGCCTGAGTTGATTGTATTTGAGAGGAGGCACAGTTTTTGAAGGAAGATGACCTTGCATGGAAGACCTTATCCTGAATGAGCAGACTGAGAAAATGCAAGAAAAGAATAGAATCCTTACAGAGGACAGGGTGTGAAGAGGTGTAGTCGAGCTAACTGTGGAAGTTGGTGGGTTTGTAGAAAATGTCTGTCAAGAATTTATTTTCTCAGATGGAGGCAGAGAGATTGAGAAAGGGAAGAGTGTTTCTAGAGATAGACCAAGTGAATTTGAGGTCAGGGTGGAAGGTGGCAGCAAAGCAGATAAAGTTGACAAGCTCATCATGGTAGCACCAATGTAATTGCCAATGAGGCAAGGAAGAATTGAGGAGCCTTCCCATTTACAGCTGTAGCATGGATTGCTCTTCAAAGCCAACAAAAAAGCAGGCATAGCTGGGGTCCATGCGGGTACCCATGGCTACTCCTTTAACTTGGAGAAAGTGAGATGTTAAAAGGAGATGTTATTGATGGTGAGAACAAGTTCTGCCAGTCAGAGGAAGGTGGTGGTGGAGGGGGACTGGTTGTGTCTGTTATTGAGAAAGAAATGAAGGCCTTTGGTAGGGGTCTGGAGGTGTTTAATGATTGGATGTCCATGATGAAGATGAGGTGGTAAAGTTCAAGGAATTGGAGGTTGTTGAAGGGACTAGGGACCTGTGACATATCACGGATGTAGGTAGGGAGGGACTTGATCATGTGGCACAATCAGAGTCGAGGTAAGCAGATTCCAGTTCAATGGAAACCATGAGTCTACTGGGACAATTGGATTTGTGGATCTTGGGTAGGAGGTAGAACCGGGCAATGTGGGGCTGGGAATCGATAAGGTTAGAGGCTATGGAAGGTAGATGACCAGAAGTCTGCACCTGCCTCCTTTTTGCTCATACTCTGGATGAAGGACTCAAGCCCGATACATCAGTTATATATCTTTGGCTCCTATGGATGCTGCTGGACCTGTTGAGTTTCTCCAGAGGTTTCGTGTATTGGGCTAGCAAAGATAATTTGCTCTGACTTTTTTAATGGACATTTTGGAGAACTAATATTGACAATGCATCTAATACCATTAGTTTGTGTTAAACATTGGTTCATACATTACTGTAGTAAAACATGAAAGTCTGCAGATGCTGTGATTGAAATAAAAACACAATGCTGGAGAAACTCAGCAGATCAAACAGAGCATTTTATATAGCAAAGATAAAGATATATAATCAATGTTTTGGGCTGAAGCCCTTCAACAAGGTATCAGCAAAATGAAAAAGTGTTAATTGATATTGGGAGTGCATGATGTGGCTGCCAAGGATGAATGATGGAAGTGTGGAACTTGTGGGATTAGATGTGGATTGGGGTGGTGCTATTGTATGATTGTAGAAGTGTAGCAATGCATAGCTTGGTAGTTTTGAGCTCATCTCCTTAGTCACCTCTTCCCATTGCTCTTGTTGAATTATCCCTTCTGTAGGACTTCCCTTTCTGTGACAGCTAGAGGTTAGCATCAGTGAAATAGGATTCCCACTCTAGGGCACGTGTAACTGTGTCATTGGCCCTGGAACTATTTAAGCCCCACAATTACTTCCAACACAGGCCGATCGAAAGGTCAAGAAGTGCAATATGTTGTCAATGGGCACTGATAATTTTTAGTAGGTGCATAGGAATCTTGAAATCCTTCACTCAATGTGAATACTTTTGGGGAAAAGATCATAATTGACAGCTCCTGAGCATACAAGTTCTTGAATGAAACATGCACTCAAAAGTCATACATTCACAGTACGAAGGGAACATTTCATTATTCATCAATGTAGTGTGGGCATTGCCACTCCAATAAGCATTTGTCGCCATCCTTAAATGGTTAATTATACCTGAGGAGGTAGTAGTAAATCAATTCATGAATATGCTGTAGTGAGTGTGGTGAAACTATTGCCACCCTGTTTTGGGTAGAATTCCAGAATTTTTACACAGTGATGATAAAGAGACAGTGATATATTTCTCAGTCAGGATATTAAGCGATGGCGTGTGGAATGTTTTCACTCCCTTTCTGCTCCTGCCTTTTGCAGTACTGGAGGTTCCTTACTTGGAAGGTTAAATTTTAATTTATTTTTAAAAATTTAGACATTCAACACAGTAACAAGCCATTTGACCCACAAGTCTGTGCCGCCCAATTTATGCTCCATTAACCTACACCCCTGGTGAGAGGAAAACTGAACCCCTGGAGAAAACCTACGCAGACACAGGGAGAATGTACAAACACCTTATGGATAGCGCGGGGTTCGAACTCCAGTCCGCTGCTGTGAAGGTGTTGCGCTAACTGCTACACCAACTGTGCTGCCATAAAGATGCCTTGGTATGTTGTTGCATTGCATTTCATAGATAGTAGACATTATAAGTATTGTACTACAAAGATCAAAGGTCAGATTTACTGATAGAGTACTGTTATGAGTCCAGAGGACCCCAAAACCCAGCAGCCATAGAAATTCACCAAGACAAATGTGTACTTAAACAAAAGTTACTTTTAATTTTCTTTAAAACATAAAAACAGGATCAAACTTTAACTTATTACTACTAACTTAACTTAACCCCCTTCTCATGTATGTAATGTGTATATGTTCAGGAAAGTTCTTGGATTCACCGTCTAATCTCACTTCTCACTCCTCCAAGTTCACTGGTATCAGGCAAATTCTTATACTGTGCACAGAATTCAACATTTATGAATTTTCACCAGGCTCTGGTGCTTAAAGTTAAATCGTTATCACTCAGGAATGTTCTTGTTGGTTTCAGAGAGAGATTCATTGCTCATTGGACACACACAATCTAATTTACTTTCATCAGTCACTTCAGTGACTTGCCAAAGAAACGGGCCCCATCAGGGTTTTCCAAATGATAACCTCTTCTTCCAGGTCACCACAGAGTTCCTCTTGGTTTCCCCTTATTTCAGGAGAAACACTCTAGCCAGCCATTTCCTTTTGTAAGGAACACAAGGGTTTTTCAACAGGCTGAACTCAGAACTCACAACCCATCTTCAAAATGGGGTTTTCAACCAAGGTTGCTAGCTTGTCATGTTGCAACCTCAAAAGCTACTGCCGAACTGAAATCTCTCCCCCCAAAGAATCATGTTTTCCTCTCTCTCTCTCTCCCCACATGACCCCCAAGGCTCCAGACCCAATCTTTGAAAGATCTTATCAACCTCTTGAGCCCAGACTCTTCCATTTGCACCTGCTTTTGAAATTCTTTAGCAAAGCAGTTTTATTGTTTTTGCAAAATCACTGGTGCCTGAGGGTCCAGTTTAAGCAAAGCTCTTGCATTTTAAATAAGATCTCTTTTGTGAAGTGTTAATATCTGTTTGTGAAGTGACCTACTCTAAACCCCCACAATATATATCTTTAAAATACATATTTTAATATATAATATAAAATATGATATAATCTGTCACAGTGCTTACATATCATCACATGAGATTCTTTATTCTGTGGGCCAGGCAGAATTATCTGTAACTGTAAACTGTACAGTGAAAGATGGTGTGAATTTTTGGAGTGGAAGCTTTAGTGTCAATCAATTTAGAGTATTAGCTATCAAGGGATTTGGTTTTGGTGCAGTGAAGTAAAAGATTACCAGTCATTGAATGATGGAGTGGGGCACAAGGGGTAAAATCTTCATCTTCTATTTCTTACATTCTTATCTGGGCCTCCTTCTTCTCGTCGATGTTGAATTTCTTGAATGTTGGAGCTGTACGCTTACAGGCAAGTGCAGCATATTCCATCAAGATCCTGACTTTGTTAGATAAGTGGTGAAAACATTTTTGGGAACTTGGAGATGAGAGACTCTCCCATCCTCTAAGCTGCTCTTGTCGCCACAATATTTATGTAGTCAATCCAGTCAAGTTTCTATTCAATAGTACCTATTTACTTCCAACACATACAAGACACTGAAGATTATTAAACATAATGCATAGTCATGTTTAATGCAGAGGGCAGTAAGTTTGTGTTTTCCTTGTTCAAGATCATCAATTTGGTACTTTTGTGACGTGTTACTCATCACTTATTGCCCCATTTCTGAATGTTTTGGGTTTGTTGCATGCAGGCATTCGGTGCTTCATTATCAGAAGAATTGAGAAGTGAACTGAAGCAATCATCACCATAAAACCCTGGCTTTACAAATGGAATATCAGTGGTAAAGCAACAGAAAATGGTTGGACTTTGGGCATAGCGATGAGAAATTACAACATCAACATCCTGGGGCTGATATAACTGAACTCCAACAATGCAGATCATCTTTCTCTATACTTGGTGGGACTCCAGCTGGTGAAGAGTTTCCTCTTGAGTTCTATTGACCTCAGTTTTACTAAGGCTACTGATGCCACCCTGCTAGCTTGATGTCAAGGGCAATTACTCCCACTTCAATTCTTTGATTCATATTTGATCCAAGGGTATAATAATGAGGTTGGGAACCAAATAATGAGGTTGGGAACCAAATGCCCTCTGCATTAAACATGACTATGAAATCGGAACTGACTATCAGTGACAAGGCTATTGTGAGCAAGTGTTAGTTGATAACGCTCACGACAAATATATTAGCTTGCTGCTAATTAGGACAGAAATTTATTTTACGAGGCTTGGCTTTATTTTTCTGTCCAGGACAGGATACATAATTTTCTATATTCTCAGATAGATGGCACTGTTGTAGTATTACTGACATGCTGTGACTGCCCTCTGCATATTTTAGAATATGATTTCATGGGCCAGGATGTCTTATTGCATTAATCATTTACCCGGTAGAAGAAACTATTTTCCAGACAAATCTTTCGGATGAAAAATACCATTGAAAAATAAGGCCAAAAAATAATCTGGAAATTAAATTTCTTAATGATTTTTTTCAATGTTTTAAGCATTTAAAAATAGTTTCTTTTCCAGGGTGAAACATTCAGTTGTGGATCACTCCTGTAACCTTTGAGCAATTTCCACATTGGAATGTATGTGATGATCTCATTCCCGTCATTTCAACCATCTTCATTTCCTCCATCCCGCAATTATATAACAGGTCCAACTCCCAATCCTATTTCCTAGGCTGTGGATGATCAGGAGTAGAGTACGAGGTGACACATTTGCCTCTGTTGCCTTGCCATTGACTCACAGGATCTGTGTCCCTCAGGCTTGGAGGAACAATAATCTTCTCAGATGATGGAGATTTAAGGATTTTTTTTATCCATTGGTCAAGTTGCTAGAAAGTCAAAACTTTTCGGGGACCTGCTTTCATATTTTTTACTTTAAGCAACGGTAGAATTTTCAAAATGTGTAATGATTTGTCTTCTAAAACTTGCTTGAGCAAAATTCAAAACTTAGAATAATCACAAGCTTCCTACATAAAACAGAATGCTTTTGCAAACATAAGTAATTAAGGAAAAAAAATCAGACAGTAATCACCTTGATTAATTTAACTATGACATTAGTTTGAGAATAAACATATAGTATAGAACAAGACAACTTATTTCTCAAGGATATTGTGAATGTTTAAAATAAGATGTATGGATATAAGTACATAAGAAATAAATGTAAGAAATCAGAGGGGCCGTGATGTTTAAATGTCAAAATATTAAAAACAGTTATTTAACAAATGTAGAGAAATATTTTGAGTGGAGTCCCTGAAATTAGATAAACATGAGTTGGACAGGGATAAGTGGAAATCTGAAGGATACATAATAATACCAATGTAAGTGGTCAAACTATTTTAGATGTAGGCCTATTAGTTGATTGCCAGGTTAACACATACAGTTTGTTTATGGATTAGAGCCCATTAGTTTCAATTCGACAAAGCAAGCAGTGCCTCCTACAAGTAGCAACAAGCAAGTGCAAGTGATTTTAATGACACTGCTTAGTTACTGACTTCCTGGTGGCTTTGCTCTGGGACAAGGAAGATGGTGGACCATACATATTGAAGAATTATGGGTACTCTTGGCTTGGTTGAAAAAAGTGATGTAACATGGATTAGTTGATGCAAAGCTTTAGAAGAACTAACCTGATATATATGTATCATGGAATCAGATGCTGCTCACAGAACTGTGCACATATAGCCTGCCTCACCCCAACCCCCATCATCCTACCGTAAGGAATTGTTTGAACTCACTAGCCATCACATGTCAAGGAGCGTATGGAATCGAAGTTTCTTGAATTATTCAACTTGGATACAGTAATTCCCAGAAGGAATGGTACAAACAAAGTCTAAAGACAAGGGAGTGAGAGGGAGGAAATTGTTTCTAGACACGAGTTCTTAGACCTTCGCTTTCTGAGTGGCTCAAATCTGATGACAAGGATTAGATGTGCACCAGAAGAGAGGAAATTAACCAGAATTAATTATTTTTACAAGCAAGGACAGAAAAAAATCAGGAAACTTTAGGGCAAATGGATTATTATTTATGGTGACAGAACCTTTGGAATCTTTTATCAAAAATAACATTATTACACTTTAAAATAAAATTAATCAACAACTACTAATATGTGCAGTATTTCAATGTTGATGTATCCGATGGTGGGGAGGGCAGGGAGGGTGGCCCCAGTGATTCTCTCTGCCACTTTTATGGTCCTGTGGATTGACCTCTGACCCAAAGCTCGACAGCAACCGTACCACACTGTGGTGCAGCTGGTCAGGACGGTCTTGATAGAACTGCTGTAGAACATTGACAGAATGGCAGTCTTGCCCATCTCAGCCTTCTAAGGAAGGGCAGTGGCTTTTGTGCCTTCCTGACAAGTGAGGTGATGTTGTGTGTTCAGGATAGGTCAATTCTTAAGTGGACTCTGAGGAACTTGGTGCTCTCCACTACCAAGCTATTAATGTGTGGTGCAGGGTGGTCATCCCTAGATCTCCTGAAGTCCACAACCATCTCCTTTGTCTTGTCTATGTTAAGACTCAGGTTATTATTCTCACACCTTTTCACAAAATTTTCCAGCTCTTCTCTGTATTTCGACACATCGTAGTTGCTTATGAGGCCACCTACTGTCATGTCATCTGCAAACTTAATGATTCTGTTGGAAATGGATGTGGTGATGCAGTCATGGGTCAGTAGCATAAACAGGATCAGGCTGAGCACATAGCCCTCAGGTGCGCCAGAGCTCAGCATGACGCTGCTTAATGTTTTGCTGCCAACCCAAACAGACTGTGGTCTTAGGAAGCCCAGATTACAGTTACAAAGAGGAGTGTTGAGTCTTAGCAAGGGCAGCTTCTCCACCAACCTCTGGGTAATGATTGCTTTAAATGTCGAGCTGAAGCCAATGACGTCTGAGGCATCATTCTCCAGGTGAGTCAGGATGGAGTGGAAGGACAAGGCTATAGGATTGTTAGTGCACTGGCAAATTGAAATGGGTCCAGCAAGGTGCACTTTGAAAATGTTCCATCACCAGATACTCGAAGCATTTCATAACAGTGGAGGTCAGTGCCACTGGGTGGTAGTTGGTGAGGCCTGTTACTATTGCCCTCTTTGGTAATGGGATGATGGTGGCAGCCTTAAAACTCCTGGGAACAATGGACTGCTGCAATGACATGTTGAAAGTCTCCATTAGAACCTCCATCAGTCGGTCTGCACAGTCCTTCAGTACCCTTGTTATCCATATCCTTCTATTTCCTGCATATTCATGTATCTTTTGAAAGCCTCTTAAACCCCATTATAATTTCTTCTTCCACCAATACCCCGGCAGATAACAATCTTTTACACTTTCCCCTTCCCACTTTAAGTGATCTGACTGCTTACCTCTAATATGTCTCCCATAACTTTATAAAATTCTATCAGTTTCCCCTTAGCCTATGATCCTCCAGGAAAAAAAGTAGATGTGCCACAGCTCAGTGTTTGAACTAATGGCTGGAATGCCAATCAAGTGAGCCATTTTGTCTTAGACGATGTTGTGTTATTTGAATGATTAGAACATCACCCATCTCGGCAAGTGAAGAATATTCCATATCACACCTACTGACTTATCAAGTGGAGTTGAAAATGCTTTGGAGAGTCACTAGGTAAATTGTGTCTGCATCCACAATATTTAAGAGGCAGGCCCATTTTTTGTAATTGACTTGGAAAATCAAGGCGTTAAAATCTGAAGAAGGATAGATGTTAGTTGTTGTTAACATGCTGACCATATTCTGGACTCATTCTCGACTCCCTCGGACAATTGTCTTCTTTTGTCAGTGGCCTTTTATATCTGCCTTCATACTGGAGGAAGGGGAGAGATCAAGCTTGGAAACTTCATCCTTATGGCTGAATGGGGTTTGCCAGAATTGTGGCACAGACATTTTAGACATTATTATATTTAATTTTTGAGTGTATTGATGCCATATAGAAAAGTACCAAGGATAATAAATCACAACATTTAATGGGCCATCTGTAATGAATAGATCCAAGCATAATAAACTGTCCTCTATAAACTCCTTTCCTTCTCGAAAAATCAAATATAGAGAAACGCTGTGGTGAATCATGTTGAGTAATGTAACTTATCCTCCACAAGAGGCAGATAAAGAGGGAAATGGAGTACAGGTTGGTAAAAAAAATTAATTGTTATTAGTCAAGAAATTGTACTGGAGAAATTAATGGGATTTTGAGTCGGCAAAACACTGGAGCTACAGTATGAGCTGAGACACTGCCTATCTCTCTACCTCCTCGGATATTGCCTGACCTGCCAAGTTCCTCCAGCAGTTTGATTTTCACTTCAGAAATTATTGGGTGTACAACATCTGCAGACTCTTGTGTCTCAAAACTAATAGTCTTAAACTAATAGCCTGTCATAAATCATGAAGAAAAGGTGAACTGTTATTTTCCAGAATTCCTAGCATTGGAAATGCTCCCCAGTTGTGGTGAGAAAGCAAATTTATTATTGCAAATGAAATTATAAACAGAGAGCAAGAGAAAATAGGCCAATTAGACAAACACGAATATTAGGAATGTTACAACAATATTACACAGGAAAGCAGCAAATTAGGGGAAGAGCAACCACGAACTTAAGAAATGGAAATTGTATATGATATATCTGATAAGAGTTACGCCGCCAGCAGAATAGTTAGGGGAAAGTCTGTGGATGTTGTGTACTTGAATTTTGAAAAGCATTTAATAATATGTATAATTGAAGATAATATAGCTGCATGGTCTGAAGGTTGGTTAATGGACTGAAAATGCTTTTGCATGGGAAGTTGTGACTTATTGGATGGCGTAAAGGTCACTTTTAACTAAAACTTTGTGCCACCTTACATCAATGACTTGAGTATTAAAGTTAGCTAATAATAGAAAACTATGAGGGAGAGCAACTTCAGAGTGGGGATGCAAATTGGTGCAAGGTGACCAGGCAAAAAGTGAGGAAAAATATGAAAAGTCACCCTCTTTGATGGGAAAAATCAAAAATCAAAGAAGCTTTTAAAGGTGAAGTGCTGGAGACATTGTAACTGATGCTGACATGAAGAGATATTTGGATCTGTACACCTCTACATTTGAAAGAGGAACCTATACATGAATCACAGAAAATTACATGTCGATGCAACAAGTAATTGGGAAAGATGATTTATAAGACTCTTTATTAAACTCTCATTAATAAAGAGATCAGAATGTACATATAAACAGAGAAAACTGTGCTAAAATGAAATGGTAGAGAAGGGCCACATCAATTTCCACCAGGGCTGGGGGTAGAGACTTTTATCTGGACAACATGCAAGCAGGCATGCTTTCAGTATTGCAAATCTCAGGCCTCAAGCATATAGCTGATTTAAAACTGATAAATTAAATGATGAGTGTGAAAAGGACTATTCACTGAGAATGTCTATTTGGGCGTAGAAGTAGGTTCTCCATAGCTCCTGTGTGAGATTGGATATTGTGGCATTGAAGTTGTTAACTAGGGAAGCCAAAATAGTTGGCAAATCCCACAAAGAAAGTAGAAGATCCACCTGAAGCATCAAACATCTGTTCATCAAAGGTTTATAGTCTTCTGTGGATCAGGTAAAATAAAAATGTTTAAAATTATACTCAGGCTGCTTCTTTTTAATAGGTCTGCTTCTCTGACATGTGTGCATGTACCAACATTGCAATCTTATGTTGTAAACTTCTGCATGCTTGACAATTTCTGTGTGCAAAGTTGAAAAATGTATGGAAGCCAGCAATTGAATTTGATCATGATTGCAAGTGCTTTGCAATCAACACTGTACTTACTTTCAGTCTCATAACAAACATATAATGACATATAATTGGTTGTCTAGGCCAAGGTGTGCCATTTATTATAAATAACAGGGACTTGTTGAGAGCATACCTGGAACACTACGTTCAGTCGTAATCTCCTTTCCCAAGGAAGATAATGTGCTTTAGAGGAAGTGCAATAAAGATCCACAGGACTGTTTTCTGAGATGGTGTATTTTTTTAATGGCGTGATTGAGGTAAATGGCCCTTTATTTCCTTAATTTTACAAGAACATGAATCATACATGAATACCTAATATCCTCAACATTGCTAGTAGCTGGCAACTATACCCCGGCCTGGGACTTGAACTAGTATGCCGTCTCAGATAAAGGGTAAACTATTTAAGATTAAGATGTGAAGAAATGTCTTCCTTCAAAGAACTCTGGATTTTGGAATTTCTTGCCTCAAATGTCCAATGGATGAGTATTTTCAATGCTAAGAATGATAGATGCTTGGATACTAAAGAAATTTACATAGAAATAATACTGGAAGCTGGAAGAGAAATAGATCATGAATGATATTGAATGGTAGAACAGGCACAAGGGGCTAAATGGCCTGCTGCTATCAATTTGGAATGTAAGAACTGAGATAAGTAGAAATTCTGCCTGGCGCACAGGAAAAAGAATCTGAGGGTTGGATGTGATTGTATGTACTCGAAAAATGAACCTGAACTTTAAACTTTGAGATATGTTTTGTTTTACTCTGTGGATACTAACTGTACTTATTAAGAAATTGGGTATCTGAGCTAAATATAACCAAATAGCTCATTGCAGGCTTACCTTCTGTTTAGCTATTTCAAGAAAAATATATAGTTTGATAGTGTGCTAAATTTGGACAATTTTTCTCCCTTGTACAAAATATCCAATTGGGCTGATAATAAACCAACATGAATGAATTGTATTTATTTCATGCAAACCATTTTCTTGAAAAAGTACGATGCATTTTATTTGGGTTAAACCTTTTATTCAAGGTCAGTTTCACAAATCATTTAGTATAGAAAGGCATCTTCTCAGTAATTTTCCCCCCACTTTCTCTTGCCATATAGGACTCATTTTCCCAGGATAACCTTGTTCATTTAAATTTAATGTTATTCAAGCATTTTGGATCTTTGAAATGACATTGTTGAAGACAGGGAATGGAAGGGGAGGTGGATGTGTTTGTGTTCTATACTTTCATTTTATTGAGCTCCCAATTTATTCCTCATGATTTTACTTCACTCTTTGTTTCTGCATGGAAAACCTCATTACAACACCGTTTAAAAAAAAAAAAAAAAAAAAAAAAAAAAAATAGATAAATAAATAATGATAAAAAAAATATATATATATGCTGAAATTTCAATACCTGGAATCTCTCAACTTAAAATGTCAACTAGTATAATATATAGTATAGAAATGACCTAAAATGACAATGAGATCAGAAGAAAAAGGATACTGCCCTTCTGTGCACAATGTGTAAGTGCAACTTCATTTAATACTCTTTAAACGACTATACGTATCACCTGGACATGAAACTCAAAAGACTGCAGACACTGTGATTGTTGGAAAAGCATAAAATTGCTGGTGGAATGAAACACAAAAATCTACAGATGCTGTGATTGTAGTAGAAGCACAGAAATGCTGGAAGAACACTGCAGGACTTGCAGATCCATAGGAGGTAAAGATACACAGCTTATGTTTTAGGCCTGAGACAGAGGGAGACAGAGCAAGAGGAAAATAAAAATAGGGAAAGGGGAAGGGAAGAGACAAGGAAGGGACTAATAGAAACTGAAGAAATCAATATTAATGCTAGCTGGTTGGAGGAGCTTCCTCCAACCCCCCCCCACCCCGCCGTCACTCCTCTTCACCTATCCCTAGGTCTCTCGTTCCCCTTCCCTCTGCCTCTCCAGCTTAGCATTCACAGAACCACCCCTTATGATATCAGTTCTCACCTTTCCTCTCCTGTCCTCCTATCCATGTCCAATTATCACCTTCTGTCTGTTGGCCTATGCTCCTCCCCCTGCCCTTTCTTCCCTTCTCCCACAGCCTATTTATTCAGGCACCAGCCTGCTTTTTGCTCATACCTTGAAGAAAACGTCAGGCACGAAACGTCGTTAATATATCTTTAACTCCTATGGACGCTGCAAGACCAGTTGACTTCCACCAGCATTTCTGTGCTTTTACTATCATCTGGCCATGAACTCATTCAAATTGACACAATGACAGCTGCAGTAATCAAAATGGTAAAATGGGACACTATACTGGTAATTACAGTAATACCTTCAGATTAATCCATTAGATTTCAATAAAGCAAAAGTTATTACATGAGAATTTAATTGCATTAATGGCGTCATAATCACTGTCGGCCTTTGCACTGTGGCCACAGGAAAAAAAATGTTTTTAGCTTGATCAGTCTGATATTTGCTGCACTTAGGTTGAAAAATGAATAAAGATCGATAGGTCAGGTACTATAGATATTAAAATAAAACTGGAGCAATATTCATATGATCTTTTGTGCTCCAATTTAAAAAAAAATAAAATATAAATCTTTGTTTCTGGTTTGTAATGTAGTTACGGGCACATAACTGCATCAATGCTGTTAAATTATATTGCTTAGACCACAATCATACCTTGTGTATGGGATGGGCAACACAAAGAATTCTAATTTTATAACGTGTATTTTCTGTGGCATAATTCCTGGTCAGCAGCTTAATTGTAAAATATGCAGCTTCTTAAGCGGCTTCTAAATAGACACTTGAACATGCAGAGAATAGAGGGATATGTATCATGTGGAAATTTGGACATCCTCTTTCTTGCAGACACACGAGTCGAAGGGCCTGTTCCACTGTTGTACTGTTTTGTGAACACTATATCGACCTTTTACTGTTACTGACTGGGGATATATTTTTAGGCAATCATTTTGTCCTTCAAATATTAATCTACTCATCACCATCCACCCTTGTTATTTTCTTTATCTTTCCTTCCCCTACCTGGCTTCATCTACCCATTAGACCCTCCTCACGGGAGTGGGAATTAAATAATCCTGACATTCTATTTATTAAGATAGAGAGTAATGGGGTAGAGTGGAATGATAGCAAAGGATTCTGTTATAGCGCAGGAATGTGAAGGGAATTGTGCTCAGACACAGAACACGGGCGGCACAGCTGACATAGTGATTAGCGCAACGCCTTTACGGTGCTAGCAATCGGGACTGGGGTTTGAATCCTGCGCTGTCTGTAAATAGTTTGTATGCTCTCCCCGTGTCTGTGAGGGTTTTCCCCAGGATCTCCGGTTTCCTCCCACATTGGAAAATACCAGGGTGTAGGTTAATTGAGTGTAAATTGGGTGGCATGGACTCGTGGACTGAAATAGCTTGTTACCGTGATGTATGTATGTATTTATATTTGCAGACGAAACTGGGAAGTCAGTACATAATCAATGGATAAAACCAAGATAGATGTGTTCAAAATTTATTGCAAAAACCAAGTGAGCAATAATATTAAGTGATTTTACACAGGCACACCTCTGGCATGCTTAGCCCATTTCTCTACTTTCTCTACACCAATGACTGGGTGGCTAGACACAATTCAAATGCTATCTACAAATATACTGATGGCACCACGATTGTTGGGTGAATCACAGACGGCAATGAGGAAATGTACAGGAGTGAGTAGATCAGCTAGTTGAGCGGTGTCAGAACAACAACCTTGCACTCAACATCAGCAAACCTAAGGAACTGATTGTGGGCTCCAAGAAGGGAGTCCAGGAGAACACAAGCCAGTGCTCATTGAGGAGTCAGCAGTGAAAAGGGGAAAGACTTCAAATTCCTGGGTGTCAACATCCCTGAAGATCTATTTGGGGTCTTGAAATGTAATCATGAAAAAGGCTTGCCAGTGGATATAATTCTTTAGGAGTTTGAGAAGATTTGATATGTCAAAGACTCTTGCAGATTTCTATAGGTGTTCCATGGAGAGCATCCTGACTGGTGATATCACTGTCTGGTATTGAGGTGGCAATGCACAGGACAGGAAAAGGCGATGGAGGGTTGTGAACTCAGCCAGCCCCATTATAGGCATTAGTCTTCACTCCATTAAGGACATCTACAAGAGGCTGTGTCTCAAGTAAACAGCCTCTATCCTCAAGGATACTCACTACCCAGGCCATGACTTCTTTTCATCAGGAAGGAAGTACAGGAGCTTGAAGATGAGTACACAATGGCACAAAAACAGCTTCTTCCCCTCTGCCATCAGATTTCTGAATGGCCAATGAACCACAGAAATGCCTCACTTTTTCCCTACTTTTGTATTTAAGGAAATGCAATTTATAGCAATTTTGCATCTGTAATGCACAAAAATGATGTTGCAAAACTGCATTTTCATGACACATGTTCATGACAATAAATTCTGATTCTGAATTTTGATTCTTTTAACTATTTCTGTATTCACTCGATTAAAGGAAACAAAACAACTCGGGATGTGAGGGTTTATTGTTCTTTTAAATTTGTGTAGTAAAGTGGTACTTTTAACAACTGATCTGCAGATTTTCTTATGTCTCCTCTCTCTGCCATTATCGGTCTTTATTCAGATGCCTTCCTGTTTTTTGCCTACACTTTAAAGAAGAGCTCAGGCCCAAAACATCGGTAATATATCTTCATGTCCTATGGATTCTGTGAGACCAGCTGAGTTCCTCCAACCTTGTGTGTTTTATTAATATCTGGGTACTTCCAGCATTTTATCCACTGGTAATTGTGGAATGGTGATCCTTGTCCAAATCAGGATGATTTGAAACCTTGAACATTTCTGAGATTCCCAAGAAATTGTTTTATTCCCAGGCACTTGTTGATCCTTGTTCTTCATAAGGAACCCGAATGGATGTCTTTGCAGTTATGTGATCAAGAACAAATTCAAAATTTGAAGTATTAAACACACAGCCAAATTCTCATAAGGATTTTTTCACTCTTTTTGAGAATTTTATAAGACAATGTATAATTTATATATTGTTGCATTATATAAAAGCTATATAATTAATTAATATCTACATATATGCTTGAAATATTTCTCTCTATCAAATTAATAAAGATATTTTAAAAAGAAAAGAAAATCAAACACACACCCACATCCACCCACACACAAAGTAAATTGTTCTCAATCGTATATAACGGGGAGGAAAATGGTAGAATAGTTGAGTGCAAATAAAATATGAAAGAAAGAACTTCATATGAGATAAAAAGCAGTCTGCAACATGATAAAAGAATAAAAACAAAATGACAGAAAATTGGTGAGGCAGCTTCTGGTTCTTCTTTCCAAAGGTGTAAAAGGAAGGGAACAATAATGTTCGCAGAGGACAACAGTTGTGGACATGGTGCAAACTCATTTAAATTTAGTTCTGTAAATTAAGAGATTCAGGACAATAACAGGCTCCTCTAGCCCTTGAGCCTGTGACATCCATTTGCACTCATATGACCAATTAACCTCCAAACCCATGAACCTTCGGAACATGAGAGGAAATCAGACAATCTGGAGGGAACCAACATCCTGGGAAATCAGTTCAGGTAGGTCCATTTTAGCAAAATGTTGACCTCTTCTGCAGTTCTCTCTCTCTCTCTCTCTCTCTCTCTCACTCTCTCTCTCTCTCTCTCTCTCTCTCTCTCTCTCTCTCTCTCTCTCTCTCTCTCTCTCTCTGTCAATCTCCAACAGCATCCTAGTCACAAAACTACCTATTTTAATTGCTGGCCCTATTCCCAGAGCTGAACCTATAACCACATCCTCCGGCACTCCCTGAATTGTGCACCAAATCCCCTTTTGAATCTTCATCCTCTCTCTGCAATGGCAGAATAAAGTTGTCTGAGTATTAATGTTCAAATTTTATTCTTTAACACTCAACGACTTGAGCCTTTTGTGCTGCAGAATAATGCACTAGGTTGCTCATTGGTCCACTCTGCACCATTGATTTATTGTGCTTTTACAGGTGACAAAGATTTTCTAGGCCACTGAGTTGGATTCCGAAAGATAAAAGAAATTAAATTTAAAAATTGATATTTTCTTATGAAATGATAGAGGAGGTGTGAATGTAGTTATAACGGGAGAGGAATTGGATTAATTGATAGAAGGATTTGATTATAAATTGGAAAATAATTAGCAATATTCAAAGAAAATAAATCTGGGACTTAATGGCATGCATTCTCGCTGTTAAAGGAAGGCAGAAAAGAGGTAACAGAAGCACTGGTCACTATTTTTCAATCCTTCTAAATTATGCAAATTGTTCCATTGAATTGGACAGTAGCCAACTAACACCTTTGTTCAAGAGGAAGAAAAGCTCAAAATGGGTAATTACAAAACCTGTTAGCCCAATGTCAGTTGTAGGAAATTTTGTAGAATCTGTAATTCAAGAGAGGTTAGCAAGTAAGTTAATCAATTGTATGACATTGGTGAGGGAAAGTGATGTTTGGCAAATTTGAATCGTGGAATATATAAGTGGAATGAAGGATACATTAAATGAATTTTAAATGTAATAAGATATTGCACAAGGGAGTCTGTTGGATATAAACAGGAAAGTAATGTCATGGATAGCATTTGTCTTCCACTCCACCCCTCTACCCTGCACCCTGCTCCACCATCCTTCACCTCTCCTTGGTCCACCATCACCTACTGGTCCCTTCCCCCCTCCCCACCCCTCCTGCAAGTACTGTCTTAAATCCTTTCCCCCACAGATACTATTCGTCCTACTGAGTTCCTCCAGCAATTTGCTTTTTGCTCTAGGTTCCAGCATCTGAAGTCTCTTATACTTTCATGGACAGAAAGTTTGATGCTAAGAGATTAAAAAGGGCAACTGCATTCAATACTGCCTGAAAACAGTGTAGGGAAGCTCACGGACAATTAACCCGGATTCATAATGTTCAATGAAGGTAACAATTTTGTATCGCTTTAATTGTTTTTTATATTTACAAGAAAGATACATTCCTGTGAAGCAATTTGTTATGCAGAATTTTGCAAATTGATAAGAATGGGCATTTTACTACAATATATTTCAAAACGAAAAGAGTAATCTCATGATGAAAACTATTGATAAATCAATAATATATCCATAGGATCAATGGAATTATAATTAAATTCTGCAAATACGCCCCATGATTGCTGTTTCAACCAGTGCTGGCCAAGCACTTTTTTTGGTTGAATGGCTAAGCAGTGGCTCAACATTGTGAAGGGTTGGCACCACTTAAAGCAGGTCTGCACTACATAAAAGGGAATGCATTGTAGCTGAAGGCATTGCTGGCAAGCATTATGCAACTGGAGCAGATTTGAGTAAATATAAACAATTTGAGACCAAGGAGGAGTGAAAGATGCAAGACAGGTGCAGAGTTGGAAGACAGTGTCTATTCATGACATTACACTTCTGTTTAGATCCAATAGGGTTCTTCTACAATATTTTATTATTTTTAAAATCCATTAAATATATCTCTTGTACATTCAATCTTTCAAATTTGGCAAACATCTTGCCAATGTTATACATTGATTAGCTTGCTTGTTAACCTCTCTTGAATTAGAGATTCAACTAGATTTCTTACATCTTAGGACAGGATCTGGCTTTTCATGGAATCACCTCGGTGCCGGAGATGGAATGTATGAGATCTGTTCTTTTTCTGCACACAACAAGGCCTCTCCAGTCAAGTTGTGCAAAGTAAATGGAAGAACGTAAGTTCAGTACTTAGTGGCAGAATTCAAGCCACAAGGATTTGGACATGGTATGACCAAAAGTTCAATAACCTCTCATGTGCTCAAGGCCATATTTTACTTATTTTAGCTTCAGGCATTTTTAGTGCACAACATCCTCATTACTACCTATACCTTGTCCACAGAGTGCAGTAATGAGTTTTGTTAAAGATATACAAGTTTGACAAATAATGAGTGTAGAGCACGTCGAAAGAACCAAAGACTTGTTGATCCAAACCAAGGCTTTTATTAACTAAAAGACTGGAGCATATCACAAGTAGGTCGACCAGTCCAGAATGACCTGGTCTGGCTAGGACCAATCCTTTAAGACCTACCAGTGTGGCTATGCTCTCACCCAATCACAGTCATCCTACACTACAATCTGTACATTTACACATTGGTGATAGAATCTGTACTATCACAATGAGGTTGTGAAATACTTTAGGAAGGTGGGAGACATGAGAAAATTGTATAGACAGAGAATTACATTTAATGTGGGTAAGTGTAAACATACTTTATACAAGACTATTAGCTTAGAAATATAAAACACAAGAACTCAACAGAATAAGAGCAGGATAAGGCTGCGGCCCATCAAACATGCCCTGCCATTCAAATATGATAATGGCCAATTTATTTTAGGTCTTAACTCATTTTGTCTGCCAGTTCTACGTAGCTCTCAATTCCTCAATCTTTCACCAATTTATCTACCTTCATTTTATGTACCTCCAGTGACTTAGTTGTCACCTCCTTTGTGGTCCCCATGTAGTTTATGGTTTGGGTAGTTTGGAGAGGTTCAAGAGCTTGATCATTTTTGGAGGGGAATAAAAGTTATTGAATCTAAAGTTGCCTGACTGCAAAGTACCTTCTGCTTAAAGGGAGAAACAAGAAGATGTTGTGTCCAGGGTGATGGGGGTCCTTTCTGATGTTGGCTGTCTGCTTGGATGGCACACCAGTAGCCACGATGGACTTGGTTACTTGAATTTCCAAACCTTTATTCAACCAATCAGTACACTTGAAGAAATTTCCAGTATTCTAAAAGAAGGATATCTGAAAATTACACTACTTTATTCATTGGGAGGATCCCAATCTTTAATTAAAAAAAATAATTTACAGAACTATCTTCATATTAGAATCAATTAGAATTTTTGCAGGAAAAAAATTATTGAAAACATAGATACTCAAAATGTTAATCTTTATGGCCGTACTTCAACAAATCATTGTGGCTTCCAATGTTGTCGTTCATGAATATCATTTTTCCATTGAACAGTTCTTTACCCTTTAGGTTTCTGGTAAAGTCTCAACAATTATTTAAGAGCAATACTTTCGCTCTTCACTATGTTTGCTTTATGAGAAAAATAGATAAAGGGAAACACTTTCCTTATTACAAAATATCTTCTTTAAAAGATTTTTAGAGTTCAACCGCTCAAAGTTCAGATTTATTATTTTACATACATACTTTTCTTTGGCTTGGCTTCGCGGACGAAGATTTATTGAAGGGGTAAAAGGTCCACGTCAGCTGCAGGCTCGATTGTGGCTGACAAGTCCGATGTGGGACGGACAGACACGGTTGCAGCGGTTGCAGGGGAAAATTGGTTGGTGGGGTTTTTCCTCCTTTGTCTTTTGTCAGTGAGGTGGGCTCTGCGGTCTTCTTCAAAGGAGGTTGGTGCCCGCCGAACTGTGAGGCGCCAAGATGCACGGTTTGAGGCGATATCAGCCCACTGGCGGTGGTCAATGTGGCAGGCACCAAGACATACATACATGACATACATGACATTACAAACAACCCTGAGATTCATTTTCCTGCGGGCCAGGCAGAATTTCTAATTATTGGTAACTCCAAACTGTACTCAAGACAAAAGAAATGCTAATAAACTTACTGTGCAAATACAGAAAATAAATATTCAGCAATAAATAATGAGCAAATATGAGTCCTTCAATTAGTCTATTATTCAGGAGACCAAATAACAGACACATTTACGGGCTATTCCTGAACCTGGAGGTACATGTTCTGCGGCACTTTAACCTTTCTTGAAGCAGCAGTGAGAATAGAGCATGTCATGGGTGTTGTGATTCCTTAATGATGACTGCTGCTCTCTGACAGCAACGTTCCATGTAAATGTTCTCAATGGTGGGGATAATTTTGCTCGTGATGTACTGGGCTGCGTCCACTACCTTTGGCAGGCTTTCTGCTCAGGTATCGGTGTCACCAAATCAGGCCACGATGCAACCAGTCAGCGCACTTTTCACTACACGCTGTAGATGTTTGCCAAGATTTCTAAACCTCCACAAACTCCTGAGGAAGTAGAGACACTGATATGTTTTCTTCAAGGTGGCATAAATATGACCCAGGAAAGATCCTGTGAGATAGTGACTCCCAGCAATTCAAATCTGCTCACCCTCTACCTCTGATTTCCCTCAATGTTTCATGCACCTCTGGTTTCCTTTCCTAAATTCTACAATTAGCCCCTTTCAAATTGTAGCACCTGGGTAGCCCTCCAGGAACCCGGGTGTGATTACTGGGGCAAAGGTGCTGGAAGCACCTTTCAAATCACCCAGTGATTTAAGGGGAATCAATGATGCGGTGTATAACGCACTCACCGGAAGTACTGCCGGAAGTTAAGAATCAATGTCCAAATGGCAAACAGGAAGGATGTTCAAATGCTGGCTGCCACAGTGACGCATGCACTGACGTTACCAGTATAAGCAGGTCGGTCATTTTCCTTTACAAATTGGCCATGGACAAAGCTTAGATTTACTGGGTTCCTTAAGGTTGGTCTGGGACCTGGTTGGGATCTGACAGGGTTGACCCAGATGGACCCTTTCAGACTGCTGCATAACTGGGGCACTAACCATGCAAACCATTCTATATGGCAGTTTGAAAGGGCCTAGCGAGTTCAAGGTTGTTGTTAGTACACCGTTTTCAATCTCCCTCCTGTTTGCTGACTTATAGCCCCTTTTAATAGAGCCCACTATGGAGCTATTATTAGCTTATTTATATATGGTGTTGATGTCTCACCGAGACATACCAATTGCACAGTGGGTTATTGAGGCCCAGATCCTGTAGTTTACTGATTAGTTTTAAGGAGATGCCAAACTACTAGCCAATAAAGAGGATCCTATGTATGCATCTTTGGTGTGCTAGGGTTTTGTGTAGAGCCAGTCAGTTGGCATCTACTGTAGACCTGATGCTGCAGCCGGCAAAATGAAATGGATCTATGGAATGAATTTTTACCACGCAATTCCAAATTTAGGACATTAAGTAAAGAGAAACCTGAAATAAATTGTAGTGTTATGGTGCACTGTTAGCCAGAATCAGACACTCACAAAGATAAAGACTGTACAACAGGCTTTAATCCACAAAGACTTCCACGGAGCCAGGCTGGCTGTGGCTGTAGCAACTCTGTGTGAAGCCTTGGGAGGCCGGCACAGGCTTATATCCCAGAGGGTGATTGACACCCAACCGGGTGGGGCTTGATCCATTCAGGCCGACTGATTGACAGCCGGCCAGGTGTTGTCCTGACCCCTTACACTCCTGCAGGTACAGAGGTTTCCCCCTGCAGTAGGCCGGTGGTGTATTACCACATTCACCCCCTTCTTTAAAATTGTCCCGGGGGGGGGGCAATAACAAGGATCACACCCACTATGTACATACAATATTTACAGGTTGAGACAATCCGGCGGCTGCCGGGGTCTCTGTAACCGTTGCAGGACTGGCTCCTGGTCACTGGTCAGCGAGGAAGTGGGTGGGCTGGCGGCGGAGGTGTGTGTGGCTGGTGTGGTGCCACACGGAGGGGTGGCTGGGGGGGCGGGGTCGACGTATGTGGGTTGTATTGGATGGATGGGGGGCGGGTTCGTCTCCTAAGGCTGAAGCGGGCCCCTGGTGGTCAAGGAGGCCAGGTGTGCCCCATAGCTGCCTGGGGACAGGGATGTATGCCTGATCAGTGTCATCCTGGGTTGGAGGGTGGCATGGTATGGTGGGTGCTCCTGCTGGTGCCAGGTCCCTGGTTGAGATGGTGTCCTCCCTGCCACTGCCGAACCTAACGTAAGCGTAGTTATGGTTTGCATGAAGGAGGAAGACCTGCTCTACCAGGGCTTCGGCCTTGTGTGTCCTTACATGCTTACGCAGAAGCACCGGTCCCGGGGATGTGAGCCATGCTGGGAGGGACATTCTAGTCGCCAACCTCCTGGGGAATGCGAACAGATGTTCTTGAGGGATCTTGTTGGTAGCTGTGCACAGCAGTGACCGAATGGCATGAAGCGCCTCGGGCAGGGCGTCCTGCCAGTACTCAATGGCCCATCCTTTTGACCTGAGAGCCAGGAGGACTGCTTTCCAGACCACCCCATTCTTGCGTTCCACTTGCCCGTTGCCTCTCGGGTTATAGGTTGTTGTGCGACTGGTCACGATGCACCTCGCCGTCAGGTACTGGCGCAGCTCGTCGCTCATGAAACTAGACCTTTGGTCGCTGTGGATGAAGGCGGGGTAGCCAAACATGGTGAAAATCTTCCCCAAGGCCCTGATGATGGTGGCTGTGGAGGTGTAAGGACAAGGGATGGCAAAAGGGAAGTGTGAGTACTTGTCCACTACCGTGAGAAAGTAGACGTTTTGCTTCATGGAAGGCAGGGGCCCTTTGAAGTCCATGCCGAGACGCTCAGAAGGCCAAGTAGCCTTTATAACGTGGGCCTGGGGGGGGCAGAAGAATCAGGGTTTATACTCCGCACAGACCCGACAGGCCTCGGTCACGTCCCTGATGTCCCTGATGGTGTACGGCAGATTTCAGGACTTAACAAAATGGTACAACTGGGTGATGCCCGGATGGCAGAGGAACTCTTGCAATGCCTGCAACCTGTTGTCGTGTATAGACATGCAGGTGCGAGAGAGGGCATCATGGGAAGTCGTTAAACTTACCGGGGCAGTACTAGATGTCATAGCTATAGGTTGCCAGCTTGACACTCCAGCGCAGGATCTTGTCGTTCTTGATCTTGTTCTTGTGGGTAGTGTTAAACATGAATGCCACAGCCTCCTGGTCTGTGAGGAGTGTGAATCTCCTGCCGGCCAGGTAGTGGGGCCAGTGGCGGACCGCTTCAACAATCGCCTGGGCCTCCTTTTCAATGGCGGAGTGCCCTAGCTCAGAGCGGTGGAGGGTCCTGGAGAAGAAGGCAACAGGGAGCTCCCCTTGGTTGAGGGTAGCAGTGAGGGCCACCTCGGAGGTATCGTTCTCCTCCTGGAAGGGGGAGTCCTCATCCACAGCCTGCATTGTGGCATTCATGATGTCTTGCCTGATGCGGGTGAAGGCTGCCTGCGCCTCAGGTGGGATGGAAAAAATTGTGGCTTGGGCCAGTGGGCGGACCTTGTCCGAGAAACGAGGGACCCACTGCGAGTAATAAGAGAACAGGCCCAGGCACATACAGACGGCCTTTAACGTGGGGGGGAGGGTTAACTCCATTAATGGGATCATCCTTTCCAGATCTGGGCCGACGACTCCATGGGTCATGATGTACCCCAGGATGGCAAGGCAGGTGGAGCTGAACACACACTTCTCCTTGTTGTAAGTGAGGTTCAGCTCCGCGGCCGTCTGGAGGATTTTTTCCAGGTCAGCATCGTGGTCCTACTGATCATGGCCGCAGATAGTGACGTTATCCAGATATGGGAACGTCGCCTTCAGCTTGTGCTGGTCTACCATGCAATCCATCTCCCGCTGGAAGACGGTGACCCCGTTCGTGACCCCAAAAGGAACCCGGTGGAACTGGTACAGGCAAAGACGGTGTAGGGCTTGTGCTTTGGGTAGATAGGGATTTGGTGATACGCCGACTTCAGGTCAATCGTGGAGAAAGAGAAAACCCGGAAGCGGGCTATCTCATTGACCATGTCGGCGATCCTCGGCAGGAGGTAGGCATCCAGCTGGGTGTACCGATTAATGGTCTGGCTGTAATCCATGACCATCCTCAGTTTACTTCCCCCTTTGACCACCAGGATTTGGGCTCTCCCAGGGCTGTTACTGGGCCCTATAACACTTTCCACCAGGAGTCGCCGCAACTCCGCCTTGATGAAGTCCCTGTCTGCAGTGCAATAGCGCCTACTTCTGGCGGCAATCGGCTTGCAGCCTAGCACAAGATGTGGGAAGAACACCAGTGGGGTGATGCGCAGTGTGGAGAGGCCGCAGGTTGGCCGGGACTAGTAGGTTGGCGTGCTTTGCAATGTGAGTGGAGGTTGGGGGCCTCGAAGGCAAGGGTGACACTCTGCAGGTGGCACTGGAAATCTAGTCCCAGAGGAGTGATACGCAGAGTTTGGGCATGACCAGGAGCCTGAATTCTGTGTAAGTCTCCCCTCCCACTGCTATATCGACCGAGCAGCTCCTGAGGGTACCAACAGTCTTATCCTTGGCGGTGAAGGCAATTGAGCAGGTGGTGGGGTGGAGATTTAACCTTAGGGAGTGGGCCACGCTTGGTGAATGAAGCTTTCAGCGCTGTCACTATCGAACAGGCACTTTGTTACCTGCCCATTGACTCACACTTCCATTATCGAGCGCCTGAGGTCGTGGGGGATGTCCCCGGTCAGCGTGGTGGTGGCCAGGACCATCTCGGAGTTGGAGTTGTTGCTATCCGGAGTGTCGATAGGGTGGCTTGGCCATCACCTGTGATGACCACGTTGACATCGGTTGTGAGGTGCAGCGTGCGGTAGCTGATGGCCTCCGTAGGTGTGGGGAGCGTTGGTAGGACATCCTGGTCATCGCCCATGTTGACCATTTTGTTGTTGGTCGCTGGGTGCGGCATGCGGCAGCTGATAGCACCCAGAGGCGTGGAGAGTGTCGGTAGGGCGGCTTGGTCATCGCCCATGTTGACCACATCGTTCTCAACGTCACAAAGACTTCCACAGAGACAGGCTGGCTGTGGCTGCAGCAACTCTGAGTGAGGCCTTGGGAGGGTGATTGACACCCGAATGGGTGGGGTTTGATCCATTCAGGCCGACTGATTGACAGATGGCCAGGTGTTGTCCTGTCCCCATACATTCCTGCAGGTACATAGGTTGCCCCCTGCAGTAGGCCGATGGTGTACCACCACAAGTGTGGACTGACATTTCATTATCATTGAATTATAAAGTTAAATCATTTTCCCATACATCTCATTAGATTTCATTTTTCATAATTATTAAAATAACCCTTTAACTCATTGACAAGATAAAGAATTTTCATTTTTCATTATGCTCTTCAATGGGGTAATCTCAGAGTTTTTTTTAACCTACAAATAAGTCTTTCAATATTTCTAAATTATTTGTATTTCATGTTAATTAATTACAAAATAAAGAAAACATCATCCATTTCTTTGCCAATCTCAGAAAGAAAAATGCAGTCACTGAAAATAGAAGTCTACATTTAGATTATGCATTTCACAACCTTTATACTTGACAATAAAATTATTTTACCAGCACAACTTATAAAGTAGGAAACAAAATTGCATTCAGTACAGTTACACAATCAGCAATATAAAGATGTCAAGTAATCTGGAGGAATAGTGAAGTTGTTGATGGATAAGTATTGGCCAGGACGCTGGAAAAAATTGTTCTGCTCTTTATGAAATAGCGACATGGAATCTTTTAAGTCAACTGGGGAAGGCAGTTGAAACATTCGTTTAACGTTCAACTGAATGTCTCAGATATCAGAGGGAACTTGAACATGTAACTTCATGACTCAAAAGTCAGAGGACAATTACCGAGTCAAGACTGACACTGGTTACATAGGACAACAAAGATTTTTCTTCCTAACACTGTACATAGGACAACAAAGATTTTTCTTCCTAAACACTTTTGGGTATTTTATTTTGTGGATTTTGGGATGGTTTTCACAAAAAAATCACCCTAAAATTTTTCTATCATAACCTATTTTTGTGATTTTTAATATGCTTCAAGCATACAAAACGATGAGGTACAACATGTTATTGAAAATTTATTTTTTGCCTTCGCACTTGGACGTCTTCCCTGCTGATCTTGTAGCAATCAGAGACAAACATGGTGAAAGATTTCACCAGGACATTACGACCATGGAATAGTGGTATCAAGACAACTGGAGTCCATCAATCCTGGCTGGATATTGTTGGAAACTGACAGGAGGGGCATCAATACAAGCAAAAATGAGCAGCAAAACATTTTTAGGTAGTTGAACTAATACAGTGTGTCAGCATCGTATGGCAATTAAATGTACTAAATCAATAAAAATTATTTTAATGTTTCTCCAACTTCCTCCATGATACCAGCAAATCTGAAATTATCCTCGTGTACGTCTTGAAGTTGTCTATCATAATCCTCTATTTTTCAGGAATTAAACTTAATGGGAAAAAAAATTGTTTTCCTGTGTTATTTTTCTTGATGCATTGGCTCCAAAATTCTGGTCCCTATATATAAATATGTGCCTTGGATCAAATTAATCTCATCCTGCTCTTACTTTCTTGTGCACTTTAGCACTTTTGCTACTCAGTCATCATCCAGAGTGCATCACCTCATTCTGCTTCATCAATGTGAGAAGAACTGCCCTTGGACTCATTCCTTTCCTAAATCCATCATTCTGTGTCTATAAAAATAATTCATTCTTTGGTGGCTTTCTCTGCTTCTGGTTTTATGTTAACTTACATGATTTAGACATGGTTGAGCAAAAGGCTTCTGATAAAATTTTGAATTAGGCATGCTGCAGGTAGATGTAACAAGGCTGACATTCATTGCTATTTTGACAAAGATCTCTTCTGGTTCATTGAAAGAAATGCAATGTCTATCTGCCAAATTTTGTAATTATCATGGATAAGTATTAAAACCCCAACCATCACCTCAAACATTCGCTAACTTTTCCATTAGCATAATGCAATCTTCAATCATACAAGATGCACTGCACATCATTTTCAAAGCTTCTTCAACAGTACTTCACTTTCCGACCACCTCCAAGATCCCCTTTGGTCAGATTTAGAAATACATCCTCATCCCTTCATTGACACTGAACCAAAATATCAGAACTTATTGTCAACAGAATCTTCACACTAGGAACTTCAGCAATAAAAGAACATGTCTCTGTTCTGACAAAATCAATTTCTCTCTTTTAATTACATTAGCTATCCTCTCAGAGTGTCAATTAGGGTCCATTTCCTGCCTTGCAAATCTGCCTTAAGCATTGGGATTGGGGTGGTCAACATGATTGTTGATGCTAACTGTTTTGTTGAGAATAAATTTGTTTGTAAATCAAAGGTGGAATCCATCCACACCATTTTTAACAGTTAATTAAAAAAAAAGTGTAGACATCGAGCACGGTAACAAACCATTTCGACCCACAAGCCCATGCTGCCCAATTACACCCAATTAACCTACAACCCCCAGTATGTTTTGAACAGTGGAAGGAAACTGAAGCCCCCGGGGAAAACCCATGCAGACGTGGAGATAATGTACCAACTCCTTATAGACAGGGCAGGATTTGAACCCTGGCCCAAATTGCTGGTCCTGTAAGAGCATTATGCTAACCACTACATCAACAATGCCGCCCAGTTGTAGTTGAAAATCTAGTTATTCCAAAATGTGATTTCAGTGTGACTATATCAGGTGACAAACCCGTCACTTTGATCATTACCCTTTCATTGTGCTCTGAGACTGTTTACATGGAAGGTTGCTCTGTCTTGTGCCACTTGTCACTTGGATGTTGTACCCTCTGTGAAGTTTTCCTTAAACATTTCACCTTTCACCTTAATCCATGTCCTCTAATTCTTGGCTCATCCAACCTCAATGGAAACATTCTGCTTGCATTTACCATATCTGTACCCCTCATAATGTTGCATGGATCTCACATTATTCAAACATTACAGGGAATTTCCCAGACAGCTATTTTTCACAGTGGGAATTAAAGTGAGCCTGAGGCTTTTAATCTCCAGGCACAGTCTAATGTCTATTTATGCTCCAAACTCCATTCAATTGCTCGGCTTCGAGATCTCTGACCAGTGGGACTCTTTCTCCCTGGATATATTAGCCCTAATGAACCATAGAACACTACAAGCACTTTGACCTATGTAGTCCATGCCAAACTATAATTCCACCCAGTCCCAACAATGTGCACCTGGATCATAGTCCTCCATAATCCTCCCATCCTTGTACCTATCCAATCTTCTCTTAAATGTTGAAATCAGACCTATATCTACCACTTCCACAGGCAGCTTGTTCCATACTTTCATCACCTTCTGTGAAGTTCCCCTCAATGTTCCACAAACATTTCACCCTTCACCCTTAATCCATGCCCTCTAATTCTTGTCTCATCCAACCTCAAAGGAAGCACCCTGCTTGCATTTACCGTATCTTAAGTCCTTATAATTTTGTATACCTCTATCAAATCTCCTCTAATTCTTCATTGCCCCAGGAAATAAAGTCCTATTCAACCTCCAACTTGCAATATTTTAATTCCAGGACCAAATGTCAGTAGTGTCTGGAATCTGACATTGGAAGCACATCTCTGGTATAATACAATAGACTAAGTCAAGTCAAGTTTATTGTCATCTGATTGTACAAGTACGACCCAAAAAATCAGTGTTCTCCTATCCTCAGTACAAAAACATGCAGACATACAAACAGACATAACTTACATACAGGCAAACAATACGTATGCAGACAAATATTTAATCCTTACAAATACATAACTAGATAAATGTTGTTTCATGAACATGAGAATCTCAGATGGGTTAGTGTCAGCAACCCCTTTGGTCATTCGGCATTTTCGTTGCCCGTGGGAAGAAACTGTTCCTCAGCTTGGTGGCGCTGGCTCTGGTTCTTCTGCATCTCTTTCCTGACAGGAGCAACTGGAAGATGCTGTGTGCAGAGTGGAAGGGTCCTAAATGATTTTGCGCAGCCTTTTCAGACAACGATCCTGATAGATCACACTGATGGCGGTCAGGGAGGCTCTCTGCCACTCTTATGGTCCTGTGGATTGACCATTTCCCTGTAGCAACCATACAATACAGATACCCCTCCATGAGTTCTACCCACCTCAATTCACAATCTCTCATCCTCATTGATTTTCTGGTTGGCGTGCTCAGCTGATGATTATCTGCCCAACTTTGTCACAACCACCAATTTCCCACAGGGCTACCCAAGTTTGCTTGTTCCAAATCCCAGATGCTGGCTCCCCTAATGATGCTTAGCACTTGATACCATCGCTTTCTCTGCCCACTGAAATTTTTACTAATGGGAAATGGATTTATATCATCACAAAAAACAAACTGGAAGAACTCAGCAGGTGGAGCAGTGTCTAAGTGGGTTGAGCAGTGACTGTACGGGGAAAGAATTGTTCATGTTTCAGATCAAAATCCTGCTTCAGAGACTTCTGCGTATTTGTTAATAAAATGATAGAACAAAAACTGTTGTTAGGATTTTTAAACATCCTCTCACATTTTTTTTTAACTTTTAATGGCTTTCAGATAAAGCATTGCATAATACGGGTGCAAATGTCAAAGAAGAAGCTGTCAGTATGTTTACCTCAACCAATCAGAATAAACGCTGGAGGCCAACAGACAGAAGTAAGTTCAACAAATCACAAACAACCTTAAAAAATATACATCATGACAAAAGGCAAGTTCCAATTGAATTCTGGGTAGAATGTGGCAGTTTGACATATCCGATTTTACAATTCAACGTTGTCACCAATCACTCTGGTCAAATTATTGTTCAAAATTGCTGAAGAAAAAATGAGAAGCGACTCTATGATTTGTTTTTTATTTTATTCACTTCATAATATCAAAATTAATTGTCAGTGAGGAACTACCAATCAAATGATATTACATGCCAAATAAAATATGTCAAAAAATAGCTGTGTTTTTTACAATAGATGTTCTGGTTAAATGGGATTCTTTTCTACAGAACATCTTTGACATCAAAATTTAACTAAGTGATTCTAAAGATGATATTGCTTCATCTTGAAATGAATGATCTTTCATAGAGTGGAATTGTACAAAGATTTCTGGACACAACCATTGCATTAATATATTTGCAAACATAGGAGTGGCTGAAACCCTGTGAGGAGTTAACGGAGAACAATACAACGATACATCATGTGGCATTCTTTCTTCAGGCAATTTCTTTCTGACTTTGTTAAGATCTTCAGTGGTCTAAAAGAAAACCAAATAATATTAAGTAAATAAGACCACAAACAGGTTTTTACAAGTACATGCAGAATTTTCATTATTATTGATGCTTGACAGCGTTTCTTTTCTCGTCGGTAATAGATTGAAAAATGATAATGTGACTTATTGATCAGTAAGAACAAATTTCATTTGTAAATTCAATAATGGTTTACATCTGACAGACCTTAAGGACAAAATTTATTTTTTACCTTTGAGTTAATAAATGTTTTTAGTGCTTGGCAGATGTAAAGCAATTCTAACAGTTTTTTTTGTTACTTCAGGCACAGATCACATAGTATTGCAAACAATCAGTACTTAAAGTTAATATATAGCACACAGAATGCCCAGAGGTTACACCTGCCAAATGGAACCAGTTTACAGCTTATTAAAAGGTAGCATATTGGCTAGTCTTTGCTTTGTTTCTGTGCCGATAATGAACATTTCAGATATGGTTAAATATATTTATTATTTTACAATTTAATCCATTACTAATGTTAGCATTATCTAATAAAAAGCTCTTTAAATCTCTGAATGAATCATGGAAAAAAGACCATTCCACTTGGTGGTTCCCAACATGTGGATTATATTTAAGGATATTGCAGTACAATAATTTACAACTTTAAAGTAGTCTGAAGTATTTTATTGCTCAAGAACTAGCTTATGTCAGAACTCAGAAATGCAGTGCCAAAGTCCATGATAAAATTGGCAAATTGCAGAAGAAGAAATACTTTATGGATTAACATGGTAGACCTCTATCATTATGCAAATCCATTTACTGGAATCAGTATCACAGTTGCATCCTTATAAATGAGCAATTTGTGTTTGAAGCTCTTTTGTTCATTGGAATGTCTTTGAAAGATGTTTTGGTTAGCTATTTGGACAGGAATCTTTCCATTAACTGTTGCTACATTGACCTAATCATGTAAAGTTATACATGTTTTGCAACTCAAAGGGTATGTTGGGACAAAGACAGAAAATTACTTCTCGGGAATACAAAATCTTTATTCCTCAGATGACTATGAGAAGCAATTCTCCAGCTACCAACCAATAGTAGGAATGGCAAGGTAAGCATAATGGTTAGCGCAACGCTGTCACAGCGCCATTGATCGGAACTGGAGTTCGAATCCCATGCTGACTGTAAGGAATTTGTACGTTCTTCCCCATGTCTGCATGGGTTTTTCTCACAGCTCTGCTTTCCTTCCACTGTTCAAAACGTACCAGGGCTTGTAGGCCAATTAGGTGTATTTGGGTGGCATGGGCTCTTGGCCTGAAATGGCTTGTTACTGTGCTTTATATCTAAATTTAAAACGTTAATAATTTTGATGGAATCTCTTGCAGTAATGTACCTGAGATCAAGACAACACTCAAATCACAACTTCTATTTGTACAGAAGCATTAAAAAAAATCAAAGGTATGTCTTAAAGATATTGTTAGTCAAAATCAGTAGTGAGTTGTTAGGATAAGTTTGCCCGGAAACTTTGCCTGGGAGGAAATCTTCAAATCTGGGTGTTTTTTAAATCTTTCCCTAAACCTTCCATCTCATCACCCCTTCTTATTGGTTGAAGGGAGAATGAAGCCTTAAAGGAGGAAGAGGTGGTGAGATGGTTACAGGATCTTGTAGTTCCAAATGAAACATGCTCAATTTGGCTAATATTTGTTGCAGACCAATAACGTAATGGCTTAAATTCATTCTCCCCAATGACAATCAGAGAGCAGTTGTACACCATGGCTGCCATGAAGAACAGAGAGGCTGCAAGAGATATGGAAACAGAGAAGGGAGAGAGGATTCAAAAGTCTCTCACAGAACATGATGATGACAGTTTAATGTCATTCACCTATGTACAAAGGCATTGAAATTCATCTTGCTTGCTGCAGTTGTACAGGCACGAGGAATATACTTCAATTATACTTAAGTATAATTAAATGACCGCACAAAAGAAAAAAACTGATAATAAATATAAAAGGATAGATAAATATCAAAATAGATAGATAAAGTGTAAAGAAAAAAGTTGAGCCAAAGACTAAGTAGAGTGTCCAATATGTCCTGTATGACAATGAGATTTGATGTTAAGCCTGTCAGGAATTGGCCAAAACAGTCTTCTCCCTGAGCAAGAATCTTCTATACGATTGAACTATGGAGCAGCCCAATAAAAATGCCATAACCTTGTTATGTATTATAAGGTGACCTCCAGACTAATATCCTGTCCTCTCATACTTATTTTTAAATGCCTGCTCCACTAACACAGACATTTAGATGACATAATTGATGACTTTGTGGCCAAGTTTGCGGTTGATACGAAGATAGGTGGAGGGGTAGTGTTGAGAACAGGTTGAGAGAATGGGCAAAAACGTGGCAGATGGAACAGATGTAGGAAGAAAGAAGTAGATTATTTTCTAATTGGTTAGAGAATGCAGAAAACAGAAGTCCAAAGGGACTTTTAAGTCCTAGTGCAGGATTTTCTAAAGGTTAACTTGCAAATTGAGTCAGTAATAACAAAGGCAAATGCAATGATACCATTCATTTCGAAAGACTAGGATGTAAAAGTAAGGATGTACTGCACATGTTTTATGAGGCCACATTTGGAGTGTTGTGGGTAGTTTTGGGCCCTATATCTAAGGAAGGATATGTTGGTGTTGGAGAGGGTTCAGAGAAGGTTTACAAGATTGATCCCAGGGAAGAGAATGTTTGACGATTCTGGGCCTGTGCTCGCTGGAGTTTTGAAGGATGAAGGAGAATCGTATTGAAGCCTACCAGGTATCGAAAGGGCTGTATAGAATGGATGTGGAGAAGATCTGTCCAGTAGCAGGAGAATTAAAGAATCTTGATAGGGTGGTGCATATATGGAGGTTGAAATGTTCTTGATTAGTAAGGGTGTTGAAAGTTTTAGGGAAAGGGCACAAGAATGGGGTTGAGAAGAAAATACATCGGTCGCAATTAATGGGCTGAAAAGCCAATTCTGCTGCGATGACTTCTTGTTTTCCATGACACATAAGTATTTAAATCTCACAAACATACTTAATCTCTGTCTGTCTGCCTGTGTCTCTCTCTCTCTTTCTCATTCACACACACACACACACACACACACACACACACACACACACACACACACACACACACACACACACGCACACACACACACAAATTTGGGCAGCATCCATGGAAAGAAATGGTCAGTCAATATTTAGGATTGGGACCCTTTATCAAGATTAAACTGGGAGAAGGCAATAACAAGGTTGGGGATAGACATTTGAAAAGTTGCTGAACTAGTTGAATTGCGTGAGTGCTCCACCTTTGCCTTTATGGTTCAACTGTACAAGTTTAGCAACCAGAATCAATACTCAAAACAGTTGGGGACTTTGCCACAGACTTGAGATGGATTGCTGACTACCATGGGGATGGTACAAGATTGGGTCTTCTGTTTAAGATGGGGATGGTGGGAGGGTTTGGAATATTGTGTGCATTTCTGATCACCACACCATAGAAAGAATTGTGATTGTATCAAGAGGATGAACTATTTCTGTTATCAGATAAAAATGGATAAGGTGGACTTTTTTCCTTGGTCTAGAAGAAGCTGAAGAGGAATGACACAGGAGGAATAGATAGAGAAGATACTGATAAATTTTCCCCAATAGCATAGGTTTAAGGCATGGCCAAGTAATTAAAGTTTTAGAAAGATTTATTTTCATTTGGAAAATGGCATGTAGATTAGATTGCTGTCCATTTAGGATTTGTCAACCTACTCAGGTCCAAGTTTGGAGGTTGGTGTGAGTGCCTGCAGACTAAGGCACCCTTGTCCTGGGTATTTGATTTCTGAGAACCATCTGGAATTCAGCTTGAGAACATTGATGTCTCCCTTCTTCAATGCACATCACTCTGGTACCAGGATTATGGATGCATCTCAAGCAATCATCCCAGAGTGTTCCTTAAATTGTCTATGAGCAGTCATCTCAAGGCAGACAATTAAAGGGCTTTTCTCTATCAACTAAAACTGCAGATTCAAAGGAAAATATAGCAGCTTTCCAGCAGATGGCAGCCATGTGGTGGTGAGGAAATAGTCAAAATTCAATTGAAGTAAAAAGGCACTGAGTTTGCAAGTAAACATTTTAAACATGCAAAATCAAAATTATTTCCAATATTATATATGTTTTTCTATTGTCATGAACAATTCTGAAAACATGAACCTTTTGACAAGTAGTCTTATTTAGGGTGAGTCATTTAATTAATCATAAAGAGATAAATGACAAGTGTGGCTGATTCTGCCACACCACAGCTACATAGGTAAAGGTTCCATTATTGTCACATAATTCTTCATGTAGAATGTATCATACATGAAATGAAGTACTAATGTGGTGCTAGCAGTGTCACCACTGAGGTACACTTGGAATAAGCACGTCAACAACGAAATGCTGGAGAAAGCATCCTCTTTAAATGTTAACATTTTAATCCATGGGTATTAGAGCAGCCTGCTTTAGGTTCTGAAACTGCCAAATGAAAATAAGCAAAATTTCTCTTCAATAATAAAAGCAAGAAAGAACTGTTGTCTCGTGTGAGCTCAAGATTTTTTGCAGGTTCTTTGAGCTACAATTTCGTAATGGCGGTGAAGTGTATTACAGGAATTAAGAATGAAAGACAAACTGTCCCCAGTTTGGGAATTATGATGGCATTAGATGAATGTCTGATGATGGAAAAATGTGAGGCACACTAATGTGTTAAGTAGATTTTTGTACAATTCGTGCTTAGAAAATAGGCCTAAATTATCTTAATTTCTAAGCATGAGTGACATGGCTGACTCATTGATTTATTTTCAAACTCACTTTGCTTGATTTTGTCCAATGAATGGCATACTGGGCATATCATTTGTGTTATTAACTAATGAATAAAATCAATCATTATCAACATTCAAAATTAATAATTAGAAATTACAAAATCTTGTTGTAAAATAATATTAAATCTTTATTTAACTGCAAGTTGAAAGAAAGTTATAAATGACCTCTACATTTTCAATGTTATTTTACCACAGAAAAACCCTATTTCAAACCATAGTACACAACAGATGGTATAGAATGTCTCTGCCAGAAATGCATTAAAAAATATTTTTTTATTAATCACAGGACTTGGTGCCAATTATGTTCCGTGAGCTTGGACTTGTGGGCTGTCTCCTTTCTCTGCTCCATTCAAGCAAGTGAAATGTGCAAAATCATCTCAATTCCTGGTGGGTAAGGACTCACACCTCTGAACTTTCCTTGCAAATTGACAGTTTCACTTAAGAGAAGCTATTTATGCAATCCATTTAACTCAAGAAGGAGCTGGACTGAAATGACCCATTGGCAGACAGGTCTTTTACAGCTGATTGAAAGTGAAGACATATTCTTTATTTTTGCTGTTGTTGGGTAAAGTGTTAATAGTTATGAAGCAAAGATGTGTGATAGAATTGTATGAGCAGTGACAGAATTGATAGGTAGTAAGGGACCAAAAACTGTTCTCGTTCCAACATTAGCTCCTATTGTATCACTGATTTTAAAAAAAATGTATTGCTTCTCTCCTCTTCTTTTTACTTCATTTTCCCATTTTTGTGTCTTTTGAAAGTACTGTCCATCCTTTAACCTTTGTTACTGATGAAATATCACCCAAAATATCTCAGAGGGTCAGATATCTAACAATGGTTCTTTTACTTATGGGAAAGATCTAGGGGCTTATGGGTCAAGACTGAGTAAAGTGGAAACAGCTCAGGTAGACATCCTGGTCAGCATGGACGAGCTTGGTTGACGCCCTGCTTCTGTGGTGTATAACTATAATTCTCTCCCCACTTTTCTTCCTCCTCTCACTCTGGACACCTTTTAAAAAATGATTGGTGGCCACCTATATTAAAATGAGAACAATCTGAAAGTCAAGGCTGTGGCTGGCTCAGCTCACCAGCTAGTGTGACACATGTTTCTCTGTCAGTCTTCCTCTTTCTGTTCTATCTTAACCAGATACTCAGGAGAATTTCCCTTCGTATCTCAATCCACCATCTTCAGCAAGGTCTGTTTCCCGATATCACCATTCCCCTGGCCACTGCACAGCTGAAATAAATCCAATCTTCATTGACATATTGTGGTTATATTTGTGGCTTCACTCAATCATTGTCCTGCTGCCGCATACTCATCTCGACATTGCATCATGAAACAGTAATGGAAAATGCTAACAGTTTTAGTTCCATGTTCTATTCTCCTCTGCTTTTCTCCCTGTAATTTTTATACCAATTTTACAATGTACTTTTATTTGTATGCATTTATTTTTTACTTTAAACATGCTGAGTAAAAACATTTTTGTATCATGTTTCAGTATTTTTCTCCAATTATGTGCCTTTTCTGCTTTTACCTTGTGTCTTTATTGTTTTGATAGTCTCATTCATATTCAACTTTCTCTATTTGTTTATCCTGTTGGAATAGCTTTTTTTACAGTGACTCTAAAGCACTTTCAGCTGGCCAAAATACCCTGATGCAAAGCCGCTTATTCTACCCCTATGCGGCTGTCGGGAGGCCACCTAAAAGAGCAGGAGGTGCCTCCGAGGTGCACTTTCCAACCCTCCTCCGAGAGGAATAATCACCGGAGCACTGAAGTCCCCCTAGGCACCTGAATGAAGCTGCCTGAAAGCGGCTGCTAAGGGGATGACAATTAGCTGGTGAGCACCTGACAGCCCCCCTCCCGGCTGCCCCTGCCCCCCGGAGCGGGACGTCAGGGCAGGGGCAACCGGCGTGGGCTGACAGCTGTTAGGTCTGCTTTGTTCATGAATGAGTGAGACAAACACCAGACTGAGTCGAAATCAGGGTTCTTTGTTCTTTATTACCGGATTGTAACACTTGCAACTAACCATGTTAGTCGGAGAATGCATTCTGCCGTTATCAGCAAAATGGTGATTTTTTATACCCTTGGATACATGCTTAGAACATCATCATATCATTACTTGTCCAATGACTAAAACTGTTGCTATCCTTTCCCTGTTAGCTTCCTGCCTCTCAATCCATCAATGTCTCTCTTATCTTGTAAGTACAAGGATGCATTCACATCTTGTTACAGCCCTGTACAGGGTAACTCCTTACACATTCCCATCTCATGATGTTTTACCTTACACAGCTCTGGGGTGGCTGGCGCGGGATGTCAGCGCTGGGGCAGCTGGCATGGGATGTCAGCGCTGGGACGGCCGACGCGGGATGTCCGCGTTGGGGCGGCCAGCATGAGATCTTGCACACCGGCCGCCCCAGCGCCGACATCCCATGCTCCGAGGCGCCTCTCCTGCAGCTGTCTCTTTCAGGTGGCCAGCGCTGCGCTCTTAGTGCTGCCACCTGAACGACCATTCCACAGGTCTGAATCCGCTTCTGCAGGCGCATTCTTGCTCGAGAATGCACCTGAAAGTGGCTTAAGAAGAGATGCTAGGGACTCTGATAAATTTCAGTTAAGGCAAGTTTTACTGGGAGAGGGAACGGCGTTATGAATTGATATAGGCATTGCCTGAGAATGTACTTTTTCGTTTGTGCATTTTGTCTCTTGGGAATTGGATAATTACATCACATTTAGGCGTGGGAAGAGACATTTGGGAATCATGAAATATAGGGGTAGAAAGGTGAGGAATTGTGTAACTGGAATTCAGCTTGGTCACAGGCCCCATGATGTGCATTGTACTGTAGGTTGAAAGAATATTATGAGGAGATGGAGGAGTTGTTGTTGTTGAAGCCCTGGTTTTAAGAACTTCTCTGATCATTTCTAGAAGTGTGTAGTGAGCTGGCTGAAGAAGATGTTGTGATGGTTGTACCTCAGGATCTTTTTTTTGGATGTATGTTATTAATATGGGATTGTTCTCATGTAATATGGAGTAGTGATCAACTCTGAAACAAAACTGAACAAGATGACTAATGAAAAGTTTAAAAAAATAACTAGTTAAAAAAGAGAAAAAAATACAAAGGCTAAAATACAAGAAATAAAGAGAAAGAAAATTCACCAATGACTCAATTGGAGAACAGATTTGTCAGCTCAACAGTTAGGACAGAGACAACAGACTTAACAGGTACATTGTTTACAAGATATTCCATTACTAAGATACATATCTTAGTCTTTCTGTCAAGCAAAGAGAGATTTTGCAGCAACAAATCAAATGTAAACTATGGCTGAAAACTACAGGGATTATAATAAAAGTTTTGCTGTTGCCACAGTCTATCAGTCAAATACAGCAGTCATTTTCACAGTGGGCACTGAGGTCACTTCAGAACTGTGCAGCCAAAGTCACCTGAACGTTATGCGTTTGGACAGTATTTTTACAGCAAATAATAAAAAGCAAATCAGATTGCCACAGGCCTGGCTTTTGAAAATGGTGTATCACATTATTAATTAAAATACAAGTCAGCTTTTTGCAGCGGTTGTAGCCTGTGGGTATCCAATGTACTGCAGTTGATTGAATCAGGTCCTGGCAGCACAGGCATTTTCTGTTTTGTGCTTGAAGGGAAAAGAAATTTAGAGCTGTGTGCTGTTACTTCATTTGTAAAGAGAATTATTTTTTTTAAAATGTGAAGTTGAAACATCCAAAGTAGGAAACAAGTGTAATCTAGAATTTACAACAAATAAATCCTGTGTGAATCTTAATTATTAAAAAGGTCAATATAGTTCATTTCACTTAAGGGTACACACCTCATAAATCTATACAGTTTGAGGAGGGAAGAAGGAGGTCAGTGAAAAACCTTTTCTAGCAAAATGCTCAATTGCTGCCAATAGTTTCGATGCATCAGTAACATCTCTAAGATACTAATGTCATCAGGATTTCAGAAGATAAATAAAATGTACATGAACTGAAACTGGATTTGTTCAGAACCAGTAAACCAGCTTTCCCCAACTCCCATGGCTGGTCTGCATTGATCACCATTGTCCACCATCAGTTATTATCCCAATTATTTGACAAAGTCCCAAGCAAATGCAGTCTGGATTTTCCAGACTTCAACCCCACCCCATTGTGTAATTGTTTTGTCCAATTGTCCGAATCATACCTACCTATATGCCCTCAGAGCCTCTAGGCCTGTCTGTGATAGGCAGGATATCGATTTAAAGAAGCCTTGCAGTTAAATTTAGCACACCACATTCAGCTTGGTTTCCCGACCTCACACAATTCCTTTAGATAGAAACAGTATCCAGATTAAATATCCAGGATATGGTTTGTAATCCGGTATGATATTGAGGGAAGTCAGCAATGCTCAACAGATGGCTTTCCAAACATTAAAACAGATCTTAGGAAAATCCTAGAAAGTTCTCATGCAATATTTTAATTTGGATTGTCAGTATACAAGGCTTACTTAAGCTTATCAAACTGATCCAAGCTAAGCAATTTTGGCTACAGTTAAGATGTACAATTGACATCTCTGATCAAATTAAGTTTAAAATCAGGTATTTCCTCAGACTTCAGATTTATTGTCAGAGAACATACATGACATCACATACAACCCTGAGATTCCTTTTTCCTGTGGGCATGCTAGAATTACCACTAATTGGTAGTGCAAAAGATAAATTGTATGCAGCATAAAACAGACCATGTGCTGGGTAGTGAGGGTCTTTAATGATTTAATCTACAGTTCCCTGTAGATGTACTCAATAGTGCGGAGGGTTTTCCTGTCCTGGGCTGTGTCCACTACCTTTTGGGGGGCTTTACGCTCAGGGGTATTGATGTTTCGTTACCAGACCGTGATGCAGCTGGTCAGCATACTTTCTACCACACCTTTGTAGAAATTTGCCAGGGTTTCTGGTGTCATTACCAAAATTCCAGAAACTCCTGAGGAAGTAGAGGCACTGACGTGCTTTCTCCACGATGCCATTGGTGTCTTTGGTCCAGGAAAGATCCTCCAAGCTAGTGACTCCCAAGAACTTAAATTTGTTCACCATCTCCACCTCTCTTCCCCCAATAATCACTGGATTATAAACCTCTGGCTTTCCTTTCCTGAAGTCAACAATCAGCTCCTTAGTTTTGGTGACATTGAGTGCAAGGTTGTTGGTGCACCATTCAGCCAAGTTTTCAATCTCCCTCCCGTATTATGACTTATACCCTTCCTTTATACAACCCATTGCCGTGGTATCGTCAGCAAATTTGTAGATGGAGTTATTGTTGTACCGAGCCATGCAGTCGTAGATGTAAAGTGACTAGAGCAGGGGGCTAAGAACACAATCCGGTGGAGATTAGATAAAAATCTGAACAAACGAGAGTCAGCTATTCTTTACAACGCTCTTCCATGGCCATGGCACCAGTGGTAACCTACTTCATGAAGCTAATTATTCTTATTATGCTCAGATGTAAAATTAACTACTATCAGTGCTGAACAGGTATACCAGAACAGTTTCTCCCACTATATCAGATTACTAGAACCACCGTGCATCTTGGCGCCTCACAGTTCAGCGGGCAGCAACCTCCTTTGAAGAAGACCGCAGAGCCCACCTCACTGTCAAAAGACAAAGGGGGAAAAACCCAACACCCAACCCCAACCAACCAATTTTCCCTTGCAACCGCTGCAACCGTGTCTGCCTGCCCCGCATCGGACTTGTCAGCCACAAACGAGCCTGCAGCTGACATGGACATTTACCCCTCCATAAATCTTTGTCCGCGAAGCCAAGCCAAAGAAGAAAAGAAGATCCACACCTACTGCTAAGACTTGCCATAGAAGCTGAACTCTCTCAATTATTTAGATAACAACCTGTGAGAAGCTGTGACATGCGAGTAAGTCACTGGGGTGAATTTGTGAATTTAATTCAGAAGCCACCAAGTATTTCAGTTTCCAATTTTCTTGGAGGACACTAGAAATGTGCATACTTATACATATAGTACTGTGGAAAACACAGTTCTCATTTTTTTCCAAAGGCTTGTGCTCTTTATAAATGATCAGTTTGTTAATTGATAGCATTTTTGCATCCTCCTTTTCATGCATGGCCTGGGCAAGTGTCAGCAGAAAAGCTGCATGCTGAAGTATTGAATTCAAGAGTAGGGAGGTTATGATGAAATTGTACAAGGCATTGGTGAGGCCAAATTTGGAGTACTGTGTACAGTTTTGGTCACCAAATTATAGGAAAGATATAAACAAAATAGAGAGAGTGCAGAGAAGGTTCACGAGAACGTTGACAGGATTTCAAGGTTTGAGTTACAGGGAAAGGTTGGGCAGACTGGGGCTTTTTTCTCTGGAGCGTAGAAGATTGAGGGGGGACTTGATAGAGGTGTTTAAGATTTTAAAAGGGACAGACAAAGTAAACGTGGATAGGTTTTTTCAATTAAGAGTGGGGGAGATTCAAACTAGAGGACATGGTTGAAGATTGAAGGGGGAAAATTATAAGGGGAACATGAGGGGAAATTTCTTTACGCAAAGGGTGGTGGGGATGTGGAATGAGCTTCTGACAGACGTGGTCGAGGCGGGATCATTGGTTACATTTAAGGAAAGACTAGATAGTTACATAGATTGGAGAGGACTGGAGGGGTATGGACCGGGCGCTGGTCAGTGGGACTAGGAGGGTGGGGATTTGTTACGGCATGGACTAGTAGGGCCGAACTGGCCTGTTCTGTGCTGTAAGTGGTTATATGGTTATATGGTTAAGTTTGAGAGCCTATTGATGACATCCAGACAGCTAAAGAGTGCTTCAGTCCGTACTTGATATGTAGGCTCAAGACAAGAGCTTGCCACGTGGCTCATTAAGTTATACAGTGTGCAATATTTCACAACAGCTCGCAACAGTCCGCTGCTGCAAGACACCGAATTTCATGACTTGTTCATGACAGTAAATTCTGATTCTGATATTATTTTGCAGTTATTTGACAATTATTCCAGTTTTATATTAAATATCCACATCCTTTTTCAGTTTATTTTATTTTCAAATGATTGTTGACTTTTTTATGTAGATGCATGTCCATTCTGACCACAAAACCTGAGCAGAGCCCAAGTGTTGGTTATACGTAGGTGCAGTTTAATCTGTTACGGTTTCAAAGGTCAGGAGTATTTATTTAGCAACCAGCAGAGGGAGCGGTTGTACCTAGGCTGAACTTTCCCTACAGCCAGAGTAACACTGCATTCCAAGACCGTAGGATATAGTTAATGTGCATTCTGTTTCTCAGATCTAAATGATACATTTTACTTTTAGCTAGAATCTAATGTTAGGGAGAAGTCTTTCCAGACATTACCTGCCTGATGATTCATTGATTCAAACAATGACATGGGGAGAAGTAGGTCATTGGCTGAAGAAGGAACTCTTCTTTACCCTCTCCTGTAAATTATGTTCTTCTGTTTTGATTCTTGTCACCTTTTTTTCCATTCAAACAGTGAGTACCTTTGATCTGGAATGCATAACATGAAAGGACGGTGGAAGCAAATTAAGTGGTAATTTTCAACCGGAAATTTGCTAAACATACAAAAGAAAATAAGTTATGGACTATAGCAGTGGTTCCCAAACTTTTGCGGGCTTCTGCCACTTTGGCACCCAAGCCACATCCCTAGCGATCCTCCCCCTCCCCCACACACCACACATACATCTCTTTCTTGGTATTAGGTCTACTGCAAATTTAAAACAACTGTTGTGTCTGTGGTGAATGTCTGCCAAGCTGCCTGTCTCCCCTCTGGCGAGCCTTGCTGTACTGACATTGGCTGTGCATTATCTCTACTGTTAAGGACACTCCCCTTGGATATAACTGTAGATGCACCTATTGTCTTTCATTATTGTGCCTTGAGTTTCTGCTAATAAAAGCCATGATTATTGTTTGACCACATCGTCTTTGTCTACTTCATCAACTGGCACTTCAATTTTATTAGCAGAAATGGATGCAGCACTTAAGCCAGAGCGGCTAATAATCGACCAGTCTGCCCCGAGGGCCAGAGAATTCTTCAACCACTGGATTGCTTATTTTGATTACTACATGGCTCGAAACAATGTGGTCGATGAGGCGATACAGTGGGGCCACCTGAACTCTCTGCTGGGTGAGGTCCCTTTTGCCGTAACGCAAGGAGCTACCACTCTGGCCATAGCCCGGGAATGTCTGATTGCTTACTATGCGGCGCCACGGAATGTGGAGCTTGCTTGACACCAGTTGCTGACTAGACGCCAGAAACCCGGGGAGAGTGATGCTGCCTATGCACTGGCTCTCGACTCACTGGCAAATGAATGTGATGTCAGGACAGTCAATGTGCAACAACACTGCAATGCCTTGAAGGTTTTTGAGAGAATTAAAGCTGATATTGGCAAAGCTGCACTCTCGTCCATTGATGGCCACTCTCATCAAGGCAACCCGACCTTTTGAGAGAATTAGCTTAGATCTTAAAGGGCCGTTACCTTCCAACAACAAAAATGTTTATTTCCTTACTGTAATTGACGAATATTCCAGGTTTCCCTTTGCGATACCCTGCCCTGACGTCTCGTCAGTGTTTGTCATTAAGTCACTTGACAGAATTTTCAGCATTTTTGTTTTCCCAACTACATTCATACCGATAGAGGTTTAGCATTCATGAGCGCTGAAATGCGGCGAGCCCTGCTACGAAAGGGGATTGCCACCAGCCGTATCACAAGCTACAACCCGCAGGGCAATGGGTGGGATGAAAGAGCTAATGCTACAGTCTGGAAGACTGTTAATCTTGCTTTAAAAACACATGGCTACCCTGTTACCCAGTGGCAGGAGGTGCTGCCTGAGGCGCTACATTCTATTCGGTCTTTATTGTGTACTGCAACAAGTCAAACACCTCATGAACTTAGGAAATCAGGAACTGTGATGGACTGGCCAGCCTGTTTATCTGAGCTTGGAACCGTGCTGCTGAAGAGCCACGCTCGGGCGCGTAAAACAGACTCCCTAATCCAACCAGTTCAGCTACTGTATACTAACCCCAACTAAGCTCATGTTAAATTCCCAGACGGGAGTATTGACACTGTACCCCTAAGAGGTCTGGCCTCACCTGGTTCGCCCCTTCCCCACAACCCTACTCAGAGTGAGCCTGGGAGGTTGGACTCACACCCCCCAGCCTGTGACCCCTAGTAAGCTTTCAGATGGCCATGCTGAGGCTCCACTGCCTCACGCTGGCGATTCTGGAGCGGGTCCAGAAGCCAGTCCTTCCCACACTACAGACCCAGGACCTGTACCAGTTCCCAAGGTTGCAAAGAAGCTACCTGTTTTGAGACGAAGCACTAGAATTCGTAAACAACCTGATAGGCTGACATATTCATAAAACACCTCATTATATTTCGATTGCTTGCTAGATACTGGCGTATCTAAACATGGTATCCATGTATCGCTTCAGTCTTTCCTAGCAGCTGTCCTTTTGATTTTAACCCTTCTTCTGCCAGGGGGAGACAATGGTGAATGTCTACCAAGCTGCCTGTCTCCCCTCTGGCGAGCCTTGCTCCACTAACCTTGACTGTGCATTATCTCTACTGTTAAGGACACTCCCCTTGGATAAAACTGTAGATGCATCTATTGTCTTTCATTATTGTACCATGAGTTTCTGCTAATAAAAGTCATGATTATTGTTTGACCACATCGTCTTTGTCTACTTCATCAACTGGCACTTCAGTGTCTCACCCTTGAACTTATAGATAGAGAAGACATCACCTTGTTAATCGATGTGCCATGTCTGCTTGTCAAGATATGGGTGGTAGGTACTGATTGTATGAACCCACAAATTAACAATGGTATCGATTCGTAAACTTGTATCAGAACATTACTGGATTGCATGTGGGGGGTGGGGTGTGAGGTGGTGTGTGTGTCTCCTGTTGTGTAATGGTGTCTTGTGTCAATAAAGTTCACCATTTTGTACTGACACATAGCGAGGATTGTCACTACTTGAACCCTAAGAACTTGTTTTCCTACCACAGATTGACACTATGAGAATGGTTCAAGGGAAAACAACCAGGCAATTGGGTGGGAGTGATGTTCTGGCAAAAGGCTAAAATGAAGGGCCCCACATGTACAGGTGACAGAGTATCATGGTCAATTCAAGATACTGCTGGGTTCAACAGTTTGGGCAGCTGATGGAATGGTCAGATAGTGTGAACTTGTAAGGGGAGGAGATTGGCCAAATCTTGTGTTCCTCCTTAAATAATCGAAGTTCACGGGATGTAAGGGGTCATTAGGCTGCTGACAGCCTTCCTGCGGCACTGACACGGACTTGTGATGAAAGGAACGTGAGGTCACCTGGTTCAAATCTGAGGTGTAAACACTAGTGTAGTTTTGCTCCCAGATGGGGAAACCTGGGCCAGAGAGAATAAAGGCACAGAGCTAGTGTGTAGGCTAGTTAATGAACTGTAGTTTGAGCTGTGGCCACATGGTGGCTCCAGATATGGGACGCAGTTGGTACCAGAGTGAGCATACCCTATCAGAAGCAGGTATCTGGGTGGGTTGTCCAGTCAGGGTGTCCATCTGAGGCTGTGAGGGTAACACATCCCTGTGGGTCTGGGAAGCTGCTGCTGTCCAGGTGACAGGTTCCTCCTTGCTGCAGTGGGTGTTACAGTCGTGGGCAGAGTGGCATATGGTAGAGGATGTAATTGAGGACCTTAATGACTGGGCTCTAATTATTGAACTACAACTGGTGCTTGGGCTCCCAAAGGAGTTGTTGATTGCAGACAAGTTAGGGGAGTGGTTCTCGATGGTTTTTTACCCCACTCCTATGCCACGGATGCTCTGTGTTAAGTAAGGAGTTACTTCAGGTGGTGTGTGGGTGTGAAAAAAGGTTGAGAACCACTGGATGCCTGGCAATGAATCCCCTGAGGGCTTTGGATTACCACCACAATGGTGGGACACTTGGTTATCACCTTCCTTCACTATCTGTAGGAGATTGTGCTGTCTTTAATCTGTCCAGCAGTTGGTAAGATGATGAGGGAGACTGCTGGAAGGGCTGGAATACTTGGAGAGGGCTGTGCATGTTCGGGCCTGGAAGGTAGAAAAGAATGTGGGGCTAACTTATGACCGGATCAACGCAATATTCACCTCGCTCTGTATGTAATCTGGAAGGAGCACTGTGCAGGGTCAATGAGAGTTAGTTGTAGACCCTAACTCAGTGGTGCTCAACCATTTTTCCCACCCACACACCACCTGAAATAACTCCTTACTTACCACCGAGCACTTGTGGCATAGGAGTGGGGGGAAAAAGACCATCGAGAACCACTGCCCTAACTAGTCTGTGATCAGCAACTCCTTTGGGAGCCTAGGCACCAGTTGTCTGGTTAACCACCCAGACTAAGTGCTGTTTAAAGGGGCTGTCGACTGGTTACTGATCTGTTAAATGATTGTTGTTGGGGAACAATCTACTGGTTAAGTATTCAAATTCATAGCTAGTTAACCAAATAATGCAATATTAGATGCATGTTGGTACAATGTTAAATATATGTGTTATATACAGTGTATATATTAGTGACTAACAGATTAAACTATTTATAAAATTAGCAAATGGTTATTTGAAATGTAAGGTTTGGTGACTTCCTAATTACATGAAATTTACAGACTTTTTTGTGGAAAGGTTACTAACCAGTCAAACACAAGACATTGATAAATTAGATTTGGTTGATAAATATGAAATTGGTTAATACTTTTGATATATTCACATAAAATTGTGGTTGTTGAGAGAATATGCTAATGTCCCCCGCTGTCTCTAAGGAGTGTGTACGTTCTCCCCGTGTCTGCGTGGGTTTTCCCCGGGGACTCCAGTTTCCTCCCATCGTTCAAAATGTACCAGGGCTGTAGGTTAACAGGGTGTAATTGGGCAGCATCGGCTCATGGGCCAAAATGACCCCCATTACTCTGCTGCCTGCCAAAAATTAAATTTTAAATTTTAAAAAGTGAGAGACTTTAAATAAAGACGTAACTAATTGCACACTGAAACCTAATAAATTACAGCTGGTACATAAGGGTTATCAAGACAACTGGGCATGTTATTGCAGATGTGAACTCCATGGAAGGATTTGGTGGGACAGGACTTGATCGCTCTTGCTAAAGGGTAGTAAATGTTGTCAGGTAGTTGGAATAAATGCAGTTGAGATCTCCGATCGGGCTGGAGGTATCTATCCTGTATTCTTTTCCTGAAAAGAAATACATAAAAATGTATTATTGAATGTTATTTGTCCAAACATCAAGACAGGAGTTTCTGCCGGCACATAGTGTTGTCAAATAAAGGAAACTGTTCCTTTAGCCTGACCAGTTTTCTCTATGTGAGAAAATAATCCTAATTATATTTTCTAACCCAGTTTCTTCAATCCTCTTCTCCATCTGCAGATCTTTTCCACTGAATGGAACACACTTACGTCAGAATGCAAGTACAGCTCTTACTTGTTTTACCAAAATATAAGATTGAATTGAGTTGCCACATTTTAGCCCTTTAGCCCATCCAATTGCAGATTCCTTTGATCTTCTAACTAGTTGACATTATTTTTGGCATAATTTGCAACTTTCATCATCTTTTCCTTTTGATTTACATTCATATGCACAGAGGTGGTCCCAGAACAGAATCGCATGAGATGTTTCCAATCACTCTTTACCTCTTCAGAATCAGAATTTATTGTTATGGACAAGTCATGAAATTCATTGTTTTGTGCCAACATCATTGTGCAAACATACATTATGACCGTCTTATAACATTACTGTAAAAATTAAAATAATGTAATAACAATAAGAGAGCACGAAAAGCAAGGCCGTGTCTTTGGTTCATTGATTATTCCGGAAGCTGACGAAGCTGTCTTTGTGTCTCTGAGTGCTCGTCCTTAGGCTCCTGTACCTTTTTAACCGATAGTAGCAGAGTGAAGAGGGCATGACCTGGGTGGTGGGGGTCTTTGAGCATAGAGGCTGCTTTTTTAAGACACCACCTCATGTAGATGTCCTCGATGGAGTGGTCTGGTGTCTTTGATGGAGTTTATTCTTGTCCTGAGAGTTGGCGCCTCCATACCAGGTAGTGATGCAACCAGCCAGAATGCTCTTCACAGTACACCTGCAGAAGTTTACAAGAGTCTTTGGTGACATACCGAACCACCTCAGACACCTCACAAAGTATAGCCGCTGGTGAGGTGATTGTATCAACATGGAGGCTCCATGACAGATCCTCAGAGTTGTTGACACCCAGGAATTTGAAGTTCTTGATGCTCTCCACTACTGAGCCCTCGCTGAGAACAGAGTCGTGTCCCTCTGACTTCCTCCTGAAGTCCACAATCACCTCCCTGGTTTTGCTGACGTTGAGCGCAATGTTGTTGTTACACCATTCAATGAGCTGATCTGTCGCCCTGCTGTTCGCTTCCTCATTGCCGTTTGTGATTCTGTTGACAACTGTTGTGTCATCAGCAAACTGGTAGATGGCATTGGAATTGTGCCTGGACACACAGTTCAGTGGAAAAGATCTTCAGATGAAGAAGAGGATTGAAGAAACTGGGTTAGAAAATATAATTAGGATTATTTTCTCACATAGAGAAAATATATCCACAAAGACTGGTCAGGCTAAAGGAGGAGTGGGCTAAGCACACGTCCTTGGGGTGCATCTGTGTTGACGATCAGTGAGCAGGAGACGTTGTTTCCAATTTGTGCTGAGTGTGGTCTTCCAATGAGAAAGTCAAGGATCCAGATGCAGAGTGGGGTACAGAGGCCTAGAGTTTGTAGCTTCTTGACCAGCACTGAGGGAATAATGGTAATGAAGGACGAGCTGTAGTCTATGAAGAGCAGCTGTATGTACGAATTGTTGTTTTTGAGGTGATCCAGAGCTGAGTGGAGAGCCAGCGATGTTGAATCTGCAATGGAGCAATAGGCGAATTGCAATGAGTCCAGATCTTTACTTAAGTATTTGTTAATTCTGGCCATGACCAGCCTCTTGAAGCATTTCATCACAGTAGAAGTTAGTGCTATTGGGCTCTGGCAGCTCACACTTCTCTTCCTGGCAGCTCACACTTCTCTTCCTGGGTACTGGGATGATTGATGCCCTTTTGAAGTAGGTGGAAACCTCTGACTGCACAATGAGAGGTTGAAAATGTCTGTGAACACTCTGGCTAGTTGGTTGGCATAGATTTTCAGTCCCCTGCCAGGTATGCCGTCAGGGCCATGACACCTTGTGTGGGTTCACCCTCCTGAATGATGTTTTTACGTCGCCCTTGGAGACAGATATCACAGGGTCCTCAGCATTTTCAGGGATTTTTGTAGGCATTGTTTTTAAGCCAAATTCTACACCTCTTTACCTTGTTTAATTACTTTAGGGCATGGGTTTCCTGAAATTCATGTACAATCCAGCAAATAATATATTTTTCCTTGAAGAATTTGCTCTTTTTTAATCTTTAAAACTGCTATAATTTACACAATTTTAGATTTTTACCCTTTAAATTTTCTTTTATAAAAACATGCACAATCTTTCATGCCAGTAAATGCCTCCAATGCATCTTAGCTACCAAACTCATTGGCATCTGGTGAAATTTAACCAGAGGATTTCATGGGAAATGCTGGCATTTCCGACTGGAATTCATTGCACATCCCTGCATAATTTCCAGTACATGCAGATGCAAAAGCTCAGAGATTGCTGGATCTCAGGGTGTTTATCAGCAGGACTGGAATTTGTGTCGATGTTCTATCACTAATAGTGGGGTAGCCACTCAAACAATATGTGTGCCAGGTAGTCCTGGCACAAGGGATTCACCTCCAGTAATTTCAGTGAACGAGAGCAATCATGAGGGATTAAATGCTTTGATTTTTTTTTGTAATCATAAATTTACTTGAATGTTTTCAAGCATTTAAAGAGTTTACTATTTCCTTGACTATTGATTTTCCCCATATTTTTAAAGACCAGTTCATTTTTAATACCTTAAAATGCCTTTGAATGTGTTTAAATGTAAGAACATGGCTTCATCAACAGTCAGAACCTTTCTCCATTTTTGTGGGTGGGGTTCGCTCTGGCTCCCGTTTGACAGAAGGCCCTGCTGCCTCACAAGAAATGCTACATTGCTTTACTTAAGACATTCAGTAACAGGCCATTTCAGCCCACGAGTCCGTGCTGCCCAATTTACACCCCTGGTACATTTCGATTGGTGGGGGGAAACCGGAGCCCCCGGGGAAAACCCACGCAGACACAGGGAGAATGTACCAACTCCTTACAGACAGCGCGGGATTCGAACCCCGGTCCCGATCGCTGGCGCTGTAAATGCGTTGAGCTAACTGCTACACCAACTGTGCTGCTTTATCCAGCAGTTTTCTGCAATGGAATGAATGAAGCTAAGTTGGAACTCAGTCCAGTGACCTGTGATGAGTAAGGGTGGTTTTCTGCTGACTGAAAACTCCTTGAGAATGGATGTCCCTTGCGAATTGAATTCTGGTGACCCCAATTTAAAGAGAAATACTTCCATATCTGAGATGGTATAAAATTGGCATAGGCTTTTGTTTCTACAGTCTGTTTGCATATTATCTTGTGTAACCATTTCTAAACCATTTTCTGAAGCCAGCGCCTTTTTCCCAGGGCGGGAGTAGCAAACACCAGACGACATCTGTACAAAATAAGGGAGGAAAATTCAGGGGAGACATCAGGGGCAAGTTTGTTTACACAGAGAGTTGTGGATGCCTGGAACGCCTTGCCAGGGATTGTGGTGGAAGCTGAAACATTAAGGGAATTTAAGAGACTCTTAGACAGACACATGGATGAAAGAAAAATAGAGGGTCACAAGGTAGAAAGGGTTTAGTTTTTTTTGGTAGGATATATCGGTTGGCACACCATTGAGGGCCGAAAGGCCTGTACTGTGCTGTAATTTTCTATGTTCTATATTAACCTTATTATCAGAGATTATGAAAAGACAATCACTAACTTTGTCCCAAATAGGGTCAGCGATGGAGTTTGCTGCATCATACATATTATCAAAAGCACATTTGATGTCTTAAAAGATAATGCAACATTAGCCATTATTTTGCTTTACTTAATTCTAGCCAGCAGACTGAAATAAAATAATTGTATAAAGAATTTCAGTAATATTCAATTGTTGGGGATCATATGGTCACAATCCCTGCCATCAACCTAACACTTCTAATAAAATTAAATGCTATTTGAGATATTGAGATCAATATATTCTGAAAAAAGGCAACCTGATTTTACATTTTTATTCACCGCTAGGCTCTGTGATGAACATAAAAAAAAATAATTCTTATAATTAAGATACCATCGGCAAGACATAACTGCCAGTAACTTTGATTAAAACCAATAATTTACAAGTCTACTCGTAAAACTCAGGAAGATGGGCTTTGAAAATAGGGGTAGGCAGTTAAGTAAAATGCACCAATGCAAGTTCAATCTACTAACCATTTAGTTTTATTAGCAACATATAAATATTTACAATCAATGTTGTATGTAAATTCTGAACTGATAATATTCCCTTTAAATCAGATTTTGCTGAGGGTGAAAGGATGTAGGCTAAAAGATGCAGGCACTTCCATTGGGGTTCAGTTAATGCGTTAACTCATTCTCTGCTGTTAATGTCTTGTGGTAAGAGACTTTGTGGTTCATCATCAACTGAATATACATGGTCATGGTGTATACCTTTTTAGCTGACTCTTCATTCTCATCTGTTATTTCCTAAGAGCACATAGTTTGGCAATTAATTAATATTTTGAAAGATTGTTTCATGTCATTCTTTGAGACTTATGTGATGTGGGTGATTAAAGTGTAAAAAATGGAAAACTGCAGGAGAAGAATAAAAAGCAGGAACCATTATTAAAATGACAAATTGCATATTGTCCTATTGGATTACTAACAGGCCATTCCCCTTCAAACCTGGCCACAGGATTATAAGATAAACTTGGACAATGCCAGCTGATCGCTGGCAATACCACTTATTGTTAAAGCTGCTGAAGGGTGAACTTCAACTTTGTGTGCTCTTCCTTGAACCCCAGGCCAGTTACAGCACAATCACCAAAAACTTTCCAGTAGAATGGATTTGCACATATAAGTGATGTTGACACAGTTTCAACATCACTTATACATGCCTTTCCTCAGACATGTATGCCAGCATATATCACAGCGTGTAGAACTAATGGTCTTGTAATGCATAAAGGACATCCACGAGGGTATAAGCAATGCTTATAATATAGAATGCCCAGGCAAATTAGCAAGCCTTGCCATGAATCAATGGTGCAATTGTGTTATGGTTTTCATTCAGTGTTATCCAATTATTCCCCCTTCCTAAACTGTGGAGCCCAGAACTGACTATACGAATGAGGTTCCTTTGAAAAATAACTGAAATTAAAGCAGTTGATTATTTTCTTTATCAGTATTTTTATGAAATTATTTTGTTTTTATTTAAGTTTAACTTCTTTTAGAAGAGCAAAAACTTGCTTGTGAATCAGCAGAATCAAATGAATGCATCTGTTTAAAGTCAACAGTAATTTTACATAACATTGAATTGAATGGAGAATAAAGCTGGTTAATTCTTTGAATTTAGAATTTTGTAAACTCCTACGATGGTAGAAGAAAAGGCATTTTTCATTGAAGTTAGAAAATGATTGATTTCGAATATTAGTACAAACTGCATGTACTTCAGATAATTAGCAATTCGATATGCCTTAGTCTTCTTGCAGTTTGATGCTAAAATACGAGGATTATCAGCTCAAATCTCAGTGTCAACTTCCACTGAAATTCATTGTCTTTACTTGCAAGAAATGCTCTCGATTCCTGGGGAGGCTTTCATTTGCTTGGAAAAAAGATAAAGGTGATTGTGTCTGTTTCTTTGTTGGCTGAGAATGTGTCAGACTGAAGAGAGGGGATCTGATTAATAATTAACAACATGAGAAGATATAAATGGAAAAGTGTCCATGACATAAACAGTTTATGGTAATTGTAAAACATGACATCATGTTTCCATCATTGTTTGTAGTTGGGCACCATCTTCCCTATTTTCTCAGATTGATATTTTTATCCAGAATAAAAATACTATTATTTTGCAAATAATATATAAATAAAATGCATATTTTAAAAATGGACACAGAGCAGTGGATCTAAAATTCAGGGGAAATCACCTTTTGGAATATTAGAAAAAATTTTGGGTTAATTCTTCATTAATTATCTTTCCTTTTGGGATGAAGTGAGTAAATTCAGCTGTCACAAGTATTGAATTGACTTTATTGCAGCAAAGAACTGTTTCAGGGATAATTTTCAATGGTGTCTGTGATGCAATGTAGAATGGCTTCCAGGAATATAGTGAGGCAGAGAAGGTGTGAATGCCCTGCAACTGGAAATTTAGGAATTGCATTCTGACACAGTTAGTGTAGCGGTTAGTGCTATGCTGTCACAGCGCCAGCGACTGAGACCAGGGTTGGAATCCCGCGCTGTCTGAAAGGAGTTTGTACTTTCTCCCCATGTCTGCGTGGTTTTTTTCCCACTGTTCAAAACATACTGGGTGTAATTGGGCAGCACAGGATTGTGGGTCAAAATGGATGGTTACCATGCTGTACGTCTAAATTTAAATTAAAAAAAATTATAGTGGACTTGTCCAGGAGGCTAAGTCATGTTTCTGAAACTCATATCTTGAATGGCACCATTTATTTGGAGACTTGTAACTTTGAAATGATTCAAACTCTGATCTCGACTAAAGTCAAAGTTGACTAGGTTTTAAAATGACACTTTGCTTTTTATGCCGACCTTGAGAAATAATGTCAGTTTTGCATCCAAATGTACCATGAAAATTGGGTTCTTTAATGTGTAATCTCTGCAGTAGAAGAACTACAGGAATTGTTCTATATTGACTGGGTGTTTAGATTTGTAATTTGCTACCAACAGGGTAAAAGATAGTGTGCATCTCCATGTTCACCTTTGGGATTTCACCAGGAGTCATTCAAAAATCCACAACTCATATAACCATAACCATATAACCATTTACGGAGCGGAAACAGGCCATGTTGGCCTTTCGAGTCCATACCGGTTCACTGATTTTGTGTGTCCCGTTCTTCTTCTTCTTAACCAAGGTCTCAATATCTCTTGAAAACCAAGGTTCCGTACACCTTCCGTACATCTTACCTGTAATTCAGATCCTTTATATAAAAAAAGTTAGACAGAGTTTAATCATTTGCATTCTTTCAAGCAAAACGCTAAGAATAAAACTGGCAAAGTCGATCAAATAACATCATTATAACAATAAAATTCTATTCAACTGGTACTTATTAAAAACACAAATAGCACTTCTCATAACAGTTGCAATATGTTTAATCTTTAAAAGGAGTGAGAAAATAAACTAACTTTGCACAAGATAAAGATATGAATGATTTGAGGAAAAGGAAGCCTACCCAAATTCCTATATCAGTCCAGTAAACAAAATTCATATTTATACTTGGTGTAGGATCAATTCAACTTGCGTAGATTGGGACTAGGTCAAAATGTTCTGGGATTTCCATCATCAAGGAATGAAACAATGCATAACTGAATGAAATTCTTTAAACTGATGTTGAGAAAAGAAGTTTGCAACCTCCTTTAGAATAATGCATTTTTTCATTTTGTCTAACTGGTGAGAGACAAAAATGACCTGTTAAAATCAAGTCTGTAACTCAGTATTGCTTCCTCATTTTTTGGTCAGTCCTGTTCTTTTCTTTCCTAATTATATTGATATTTTGTTATTTGTCTGTGTGCATCATAGCCAAGCAACTAAGTGCGGCTTTGGTCTTCACATGTAAGGAACCTTCTATACGTGGAATAGGATGATGCCAAAAAAAAGCTCGAGTTGCCTTGATGAAATGGCCCTACTGCATAGCTGTGGCCGAGGTGAAGAGAACCCTATCCAAGGTGAACCCACACAAGGCGGCAGGACCAGACAACATACCTGGTTGGGTACTGAAGGACTGCGCAAACCAGTTGACAGAGATCTTCACAGACATCTTCAGCACCTCACTGTAGCAGCCAATCATTCCCATAGGTTTCAGGACAGCTACTATCATCCCAGTACCCAAGAGAGCGACAATGACAGATCTCAATGACAACTGCCCGTGGCACTGACCTCCACCATTATGAACTGCTTCGAGCATCTGGTGATGTAATGCTTTAAAGAACACCTCTCAGGGATGCTGGATCCATTTCAGTTTGCCTATAGAAGAAATCATTCCACAGATGATGTTGTAGCCATGTCACTTCACTCCGTCCTGGAGTAGCTAGGCTACTGTTCATTGACTTCAGCTTGGCGTTTACAAGAGCCTGGTGAAGAAGCTATACTCGCTTGGACTCAACACCCCTCCCTGTAACTGGATTCTGGTCTTCCAGTCAGAAAGACATCTGTCCAGGTCAGTAAAAGAACATCAAGCACCATCACACTGAGCATTGACTGTGCGCTCAGCCAGCTCCTTTTCATGCTACTAACCCATGACTAGATCACCAGATCCAGCTCCAACAGTGTCATCAAGTTTGTGGATGACACCACAGTAGTTGGCCTCATCAGCAACAATGAAGAGGTGAGAAATCTCGTGAAATAGTGCAAGCGTATAAACCAGAGAACGTGGACAAGATGAAGGAGATGATCGTGGACTTCAGGAGGACCAGGAATGACCATCTTCCACTACACATCAATAACTCTGTAGTAGAGAAAGTGGAGAGCACAAAGTTCCTTGGAATTTACTTAAGAAGTGACCTCTCCTGAACACATAGCATCGCCTCACTTCTCAGGAAGTTGCAACAGAGACTGCACTTCCTGAAAGGACTGAAGCGGGCAAGGCTACCGGCCACCATTATGTCAAGAGTATCCTGGCTGACTATGTCAGCGTGTTGTACAGTTGCTGCAGAGAATTGGATCAGAGGTCAATCCACAGGACCATAAGAGCGGCAGAGAGGATCACTGGATTGTCTCTTTCCCCCCCCCCAATCCATGGATCTGATCTACTGGGATCATTGTCTGGAAGGCATGCTAAATCATTGAGGACCCTCTCCACCCTGCACAGCACCTTTCAGCTGGTCCCATTGAGGAAGAGATAATGGAGGATCAGAGCCAGCACGACCATGCTGAGGATCAGCTTCTTCCCATGGATAATGAGAATGCTGAACGACCAAAGGACCTGCTCACACTGACCATCTGAGATTCTAATTTGTACAAAGCAAAACATTTATTTATATGTGTAGATGTATATTATTTATATATGCATATGTGTTATTTGTCTGTGTGTGTGTATTGTCTGGTTGTGTGTCTGCATGCTTTTGCACCTAGGACCAGAAAACGCTGTTTCATTCATTTGCGCCTGTCCAGTGAGATGACAATAAACTTGACTTGATAGATTCACCAGAAGATAGATATCAGAGATGAAAGCATTGATGAATGATGGTTGAAGGCTCATCCACACACACTGGAGTTAGAAGAATGAAAGGAAATCTCATTGGGACGTAAACAAATTCTGAGACGGATTAGCAGGTTAGATCTCAGGAAGATTACTTATTCATGTGACGATTCTAGAAGCATATAATTGAAGCACGTGAAAATTGATCAGCAAAGTGGACAAAAACTGAATGGTAGATCAATCTTGCCTTCTAATTTTTAGGATTTTATTGTTCTTTTAAATCAGATGGCATCTTACGTGACTGCTTTGAGTTGATAGATTTGTCCTTATTCACAAACCCATCAACCAACCTTAACGAATAAACCACCACTGTCACAAACTCCATCAGCAAGTAGGTGGAGAACTGTATGTCACATCGAGCAATCCATGTGTTTCCCAACAGGAAATTGTGGCTGTACATTGAGTTCAATTCACGACTAAGGCCAGGAATAAGTCAGGAGAACCAGGTCTGTGCAAGAAATCTGGGTATAACCTGCTCCAACAGAGATGGCTAGAAGTACCGTAGATGGAACCAAACTTCAGTCCCAGTTGTACCTCACAGATGCCAGTTGCTTGTGGTAGGGCATGCGTTCCATCACAGGCTGTAAAACAAAACTGAGCGGAAGACCAAAAATCGGGGTGCCCCTCCTAGTGAATTTCTTCAATGTTAGGAGCACCCACATGATGGTCACCACTGCAGACTCAGATCAGCATTCCACAGAGTAAGCTAATAAAAAGCAACTGACCCAGATGGAGTCCTCGATGTTATTCATGCCTGTGCAGACCACTTGGCGGGAGTACTCAGAGATATCTTCAACCTCTCTCTCCATCATCCTGTTTCAAAAAGCCACCATCATCCCTGTACTGAAGAACATATTGATGGGCCTAAATGGCTATTGGATGGGTTTCTGATAAGAGGCTGGTTAAGGGTCTCATTAAATCCAGTCTTCTGGTCACCCTCGATCCACTTCAATTAAATTCAGTAGACTCTGCTCTGACAGGTCTACACAGATCCCTGACTTTGTGTTTTTACTACACAGATGCCGTCTTCCTGACCTTGTATCACCTGGACAACAAGGATATCAACATCAGACTACTATTTATTAACTATATCTCCACCTTCAACACAATTCACAAGATTAACAAGACAAAGGAACAGAAGCGGCCACTAGGCCCATCGAATCTGTTCCTAAAATCTACACTAAGCTACTCTACACTAGGTCCAATTTCCAGCCTTTTCCCCATATCCCTTGATACCTCACTAATGAGATACCTCAAATACTCCAGTGATCTGCTGTATGCGGCAGTGAGCTCCACAGATCCACGACCCTCTGGCTAAAGAAGTTCTTCCTAATCTCTGTTTTATATGGATAACTTCTAATTTTCAGACTATGATCCCTTGTCCTCGATTCCGTCACCAAAGGAAACATCTTATCTGCATCCTCCCTATCTAAACCTTTCAAAATACAAAATGCCTCTATGAGATCTCCTCTCATTCTCCTATACTCCAATGAATACAACCCAAGAGCTGCCAAACGCTCCTTAATTGTACCACCAAACAATATTCAAGATTCTTTTATTGCCATGATACCATCAGCATGTAGTAAAGCACGAAAGTCAGCGGATGCTGTAATTGTAGAAAAAAACACACCGAAATGCTGGAGGAACTCAGCTGGATTTGTGGTGTCTGCAGGAGATTTATTGCCAGTATTTTGCTCCTGAGCCCTTACTCAAGGGAAAAGCAAAGCCCACTGAGTTCCTCCAGTACACTTGATCTCTTCTACACCAAGATTAGGAATGTGTACCGTTCTTTCCCAAGACTGCATTCTGGAAAGTCAGATCACCTGGTTGTACTCCTTCTGCTGCCTTCATACTGACAGTGCCCAAAAGAGAGGCTCTCGAGATGAGGTCAGCGAGAAGGTGGGTCACAGGAAACTGAAGAACGGTTACAGGACTTCCTCAAGTCAATGGATTTGGCGGTGTTCATGGACTCATCTGAAGGTCTGAATGGTTACACCAAGGCTGTCACCGACTTTATCAAAACAGCTGTGGATGTATGTTCCCCCACCAAATCATTCAAGGTTTTCCCCAACCAGAAGCCCTGGATGAACAATGGAATCTGGAATCTGCTGGGGCCAGATCACAGACATTTAGGTCTGGAGATCCAGATCACTACAGAAGGAGCAGATATGATCTATGGAAAACTATCTCCCAGGCAAAATGAAAAAAATGAAGGATATCCGACAGCTGTGGCAAGGTCTAAATGACATATCCTGCTACAAAACAAATCCGATGTGATAGGAGACAGCAAAGCTTCACTCCCAGATGAATTCAATGCCTTCTCTGCCCGATTTCACCACCAGAACAAGGAAGAACCACTTCACACTCCCATGTCCCCTAATGATTCTCTCCTGTCCATACCCGAGGATGATATGCGGGCTGCCTTCAGGAGAATGAATCTGAGCAAAGAATCCAGTGCCCAGCCGAGCATTAAAAACCTGTGCTGACCAACTTGCCAAGCTATTCACGATATCTACAACATCTCACTTTGGCTGGTCATGGTACCCACCAGTTTCAAACAGCTGTCAGTCGTTCCGGTGCCCAAGATGAGTGTGGTATCCTGCCCAAGTGACTACCTATCAGTGGCACTCACTTGAAAGGTTGGCATTGAAGCATATGAGTTCCTGTCTGAGTATCAACATGGATTCATTCCAATCCGCCTATCGTAGCAGCATTTTGGAGCAAAGGCAACATCTCACTGGCTCTACACAAAATCCTAAAAAACCTGGACAGAGAAAATGTATACATCATGATGTTATTTATTGACTGCAGTTCAGCATTCAACACCATAATTAACTCAAAATCGATCAGTAAACTCCAAGACCTGAGATTCAAGACCTCGCTGTGTAATTGGAACCTGGATTTCCTCCCCACCAGGCCACCATCAGTGAGGATTGGTAAGAACGTTTCCTCCACAATCTCCATCAGTACTGGAGCACCACAGGGCTGCGTTCTTAGCCCCCTGCTCTACTCGTTATATACCTATGGCTGTATGACTTGGTAGGACAACCACAACATCTACAAACTTGCTGATGATACCAGGGTTGTATAAAAAGATGCAATGAGTTTTTTCTTTACAGGCGTACATTGAGTACAGTTGTTTTTCACTACCAATAAGTGGGAATTCTGCCTCGCCCTCAGCAGAAAGAATCTCATGGTTGTACGTTCTCTGAAAATAAATCTGAAATTTGAATCTGATTTTCTATTCCACAAGTTGCAATCTGTGAGAATTGGTGGCAACACCTCCTCCATGATCATCCTCAACACCAGGGCTCCGTTGTGAACTCAGCCCCCTCTATTCTCCCTTTATACCCATGACTGCATGGCCAATTTCACCTCTAAATTCACAGATCACTCCCTCTTTGGCAGAATCTCTAACAACAATGAGTTGGAGCGCAGAAGGGAAATGGCAACTAGTAGCTTGTGGCCACAATAACAAACCTCTTCATCAATGTCAGAAAGACCAAGGAGCTGCTAATAGACTTTGGTAAGAGGGGTTGAGCTTGCTCTCCTGTCCAATTTAACAGTGATGAGGTGCTGATAGTCGACAGTTATAAGTTTCTACCTGAAAACATCCCCAGTTATTTGACCTCATTCACCCACGTTGGTTCAAGGGCCAAGAAAGTGCACCAGTGCCTTGATTTCCTCAGAAGCCTGGGAAAATTTGGTATGTCACCTGCATCCCTTAACATCTTCTATAGCTGCATCTTTGAAAGTATCCTGTTAGGCTTCATTACTGAGTGATACGGAAACTGCTCTGCTCATGATCGCAAGAAGCTGCAGAGGGTCGTGAATCTTAGGCCCATCATATATATCTGGCCCTTCCCTCTATCAGCACCACATCTGTACCTCCTGATGCCTTGGAAAAGAAGAGAATATATTGAAAGACTCATTGCACTCTGGCCACACTCTCTTCATCCCCTTTCTTTGGGAAGATTTCTGAAGGTGATATCACGTAGCAATGGATTCAAAGACAGTTTTTTTTTCTGCCTTTATCAGATTCTTGATGAAGCTTACAATGGTAAAATTATGTCGTCTTTGCTCTGAACCATCTGATCTCTCTATAACGCTGCACTTCGGTACAGTACCTTACTTGCTGTATTATATATGCTGCACTATGTATGAGATGTCTTGCTGGACTGCTTGCAAAAAAAAAACTATCACTGGACCTTGGTACATATATTTATAAACTTGTACTTGAACTTCATTGGGATCTGGGAATTGCCAGAAAGACCAACAATAATTTGTCCATCACTGATTTCTCTTGGGAAGCTGTGGTGAGCAACCTCCTTGATCTATTACTCTAGCACTGTTGGACAAGGAGATCCAGGATTCAGATGCAGCAATTATGAAATATTGGTACTGGCAACATATTAGCAAATCAAGATAGTGTGTGACTTATTTAATTAAAAAAATTAAAAATGCAGCACAGGAAAAGACCCTTCTGGCCCACGAAACCCATGCCTCCCAATTACACCTACAAACTCCATGTGTTTTCTTGGAGGGTGGGAGGAAACAGGAACACCCAGAGTAAACCACATGCAGGTCATGGAGAGGAAGTATAGACTAGAATCAAACCCTTGTCATGTTGCCCTTGACATTTTTGATAGTAAAGGCTGTGGTTGTGAGAGGTGCTTTTGGAGGAGCTTGAACAGGTAATTGGAGCACATTTTGTAGACAGTGTATATTACAGCTCCAATGCAGCAGTGACAGATGATATAAATATTTAGGTAAAACACAGGATTCTGTTGACCTCGTGGTTAAGTGAAAAAAAACATACAAATGCTGGAGAATCTAGGCAGGTCAAACAGTCCCTTTATACAGCAAAGGTGAAGATACATCACCAACATTTCTGGCTGGAACCCTTCCCTTTATATAGCAAAGGTGAAGATACATCACCAACATTTCTGGCTGGAACCCTTCCCTTTATATAGCAAAGGTGAAGATACATCACCAACATTTCTGGCTGGAACCCTTCCCTTTATATAGCAAAGGTGAAGATACATCACCAACATTTCTGGCTGGAACCCTTCCCTTTATATAGCAAAGGTGAAGATACATCACCAACATTTCTGGCTGGAACCCTTCCCTTTATATAGCAAAGGTGAAGATACATCACCAACATTTCTGGCTGGAACCCTTCCCTTTATATAGCAAAGGTGAAGATACATCACCAACATTTCTGGCTGGAGCCCTTCCCTTTATATGGCAAAGGTGAAGATACATCACCAACATTTCTGGCTGGAACCCTTCCCTTTATATAGCAAAGGTGAAGATACATCACCAACATTTCTGGCTGGAACCCTTCCCTTTATATAGCAAAGGTGAAGATACATCACCAACATTTCTGGCTGGAGCCCTTCCCTTTATATAGCAAAGGTGAAGATACATCACCAATATTTGGGGTTGTGGATGGATGTGGTTAAGTGAGCTGCATTTTTCTGGATGGTGTCAAGCTTCTTGAGAATTGTTGACATTGCATATGTCCAGACAGATGGGAAGTATTCCACATATTCCCACAGTCAGAGTTTTACAGCACAGAAATAGACCCTTTGTCCACACTAACCAAGTTAATCCTATCTACCTGTTCTTGGCCCATATCCTTTAATCCTTTTCTATGTGCCTGAATAACTGTATTTTAAACAATGTTATTGTAAATCTTTTCTGTCCCCTTTCCAGCTTAATGACTTTTTTTCCTATAGCTGGATGAGCAAAACTGCACACATTACCAAATTGCTTCAAGTGCGGTCTCACTGATGTACAATTGGGACATGATGGTCCTGTTCCTATATTCCAGTCCTGACTGATGAATGGAAGTGTCTTCTATGTATTTGTGCTCCTACGTTTCTCTATTGGACAAGTCTCTCCAGAGCTCTAGCATTTATTGGATAAATCCTGCCCAGATTTAACCCAACAAAGTGTAACTTCTTGCAGTTTTCCAACTTAATTACCATCTGCTATTCCTTAGCTCACATTCCCAACTAGTCCAGATCCTATTGTAATCTCAGATAAGCTTCTTCACTATACACAATATCACCAATATTGGAGTAATCTGTAAATTTACTAATCATGTTAACTACATTGTCATGTAAACTGTTAATATGTGAGCAGTGGACCCAGTACCAATCCTTATGACACACCACTGATGATGGGCCTCCAACCTTCCACTATTACCTTATGACTCCTAACTTTCAAGTCAATTCTGTATCTAAGTGAGCTGCTGGATCTAATAGAGTTTGACCACCCGGACTAGTCTACTGTGTTGATTTATACCTTGGATAAGGAATTGGGGTACCAGGTGATATTCAGCCTCTAACCTATTCTTGCATATGTGACTGGTCCAATTAAGTTTTGTGTCAATTGGGAGTTCCAAGATATTGATGCTGGGGAACTCGGTGATAATAATGCCTTTGAATGTTTAGAGTAAATGGTTGAACTCAATAAAACCCAAATTAACTTCTAAGATCAATTGTTAACCAGATGGTTTTTATCTTTTGTAAATTCTATGAACATAAAGAAAAGTGCAAATGAACAAGATGTAAAAAGCAAGTTAATTCATCTCTTCAGAACTGAGGGAAATATGTTATTATTTTTGCCAGCAAGCGGGGACAACATTTATTTTTAATTCAGCTCTGGTCTGAGAAAACAAATGGGACTTGGTTTTACTTGTGAGAAATGCTTCTCTATAATGCTGAGCTTGCAAAATAAGCACATTTTTTAAAAATCATGTACACAATTTACTGTACATCGGTCATGCTGAAGATTGTAAACAGACGTTCAAATGAAATAAGAACAAGGCATTCCTTAATTCACTGTATTCTTCGAATGGAAAAAAATACAATTGTGCTGTTTCTAAAACATTAATGCTGCCATCAATAACAGAATATTGCTGACAGTTGGAATACCTGCATCATTTATAATCAGTGGCTGAACATTTTACCCCTCACTTCTATTGTCTTGAGCAGAATGGCTTGTAAGTTTAAAGACTAATACTCCAAGATCCGACAGAAAAAAAAGTGAAACCAAACTTTAAATTGTTCAAAATTCCCCAACTCAAAATTAACTTTTGCTGGCTTATTATCTAACGTTGATTTTAATCTTGGCATATGAGTTTTGGAAATAATCCCACCATAAATGTCACGCTAAACTGTGTCTCACCCATTTAGTTTTCTAGCTGGTATAAAGGAAAGTGCCAAATTTGATTATTCGTTCATCATTATTTTTTCAACACTTTCTGCATCATGACCTTTTTTAATACAGCACATTATTTCTTTTTAATTTTCTGAATTGTTCTGTATATTCCATTAACACTTATTTTAAATCAAGCTTTGGGATCTTTACCTGTTTCATGATCACATTCTTTTATCCTATATGCATTATGTCTCCCACACCCTGGTGCCACATTTAGCATAGTGGTTAGCGCAACATTTACAGCACCAACAACTTGGGTTCGAATCTGGAGCTGTCTCTAAGAAGTTTGCGTGTTTTCCCCCATGTCTGCGTGGGTTTCCCCCGGGTGCTCCAGTTTCCTCCTACCTTTCAAAACGTACAGGGGGTGTGGGCTGAAAAGGCCTGTTACCAGGCTGTATGTCTGAATTTAAATTTAAACTTTGGCCTGAGCCCATCAACAAGGTTTGAGCAAAAAACAGACAGGTTTCTGAATAAAAAGTTGGGGTGAGGTGTTGGGCAGCGAGGGAAGAGAGGAGAGGAGGGAGGGAGCAGGGGGAGGAGCACAGATTAGTAAGTAAGAGGCCCGAAATGTTGGCTACCCTTTACTTCCTATAGATCAGGGGTATCAAACTCAAATTCACAGAGGGCCAAAATTAAAAACTTGGACTAAGTCGTGGGCCAAACTAAATATTTATTGAAAAATTTCAACAACATCTGCATGTTTTCTCTTCTTTCAACATATGTAATGTTAAACTTTTTCTTATTAAAATAAATGTTTAACAATAGTTTTGGTTAAACTCTTTCCAGAAGAAGCATTAACAAATGAGAAATAAAATATTCAATAAATAATATTTCTCTATAGCCTTTAAGCTCCTTTAAATGTATTTTTTTTCACAAGCCAACAAGTCAAAAAAAAAACCAACTTTCTACAATGAAAATCCAATCTTTCAACTATGAACAGTCCAAAGTTAACCAAAGAAAATATTAATCCAAGCTTACCTTGCTACACTGTGATTTACTCTGATGCACCTGGGTCTAAACCAGATACTTGGGATCTCTTCTTAGATGCAAGTTCATCAAACTCTGGGGTCAGACTCTGAGCTGAGGAAATCCTCAGGACTGAATGAAGGTGCTCGTCAGTAAGACGACTACTGTGTGGTGTTTTGTTTATCTTCATCAAAGAGAAGTTGTTCGCCGAACATTGACAGCATTTGAGCAGCTTGTGCACGGAGTTGGGGCAGTGTATCAGGAAGGAACTCTGGGAACTGCACAGCACCGACAGAGTCATACTTTGACTTGAGCATGTCATTACACTGGAGCTCAATCAGCTCCATTTGGAGGTTGGTTGGAGCGCTTGTCACGTCAACCGCAAATAAATTGCTGAGTAAGTTCAGATCTGCATTTCTGGGCTTCAAAGTCAGCAAATCATCAGGAAAACGGCAGGTGAGATCTGTTCTTTCATAATTTGGCAGCACAGAAAATGAGCCATGTTTCCCTGCAGCATCTGAGTCTCCCACAAGCACAACTTGGTTCTAAAAGCCCTCACTGCACTGTACATGTCTGTAATGACGGGCCCTCGTCCCTGAAGCTGCAAGTTTAGCGCATCGAGATGGCTCACGATGTCACACAGGAATGCCAGCTCACATTGAAACTTTTTATCCCTGAGCTCTGTTGTGTCTTTGCCTTTGCTCTCCATAAACAGACATATTTCTTCACGCAGCTCAAAGCATCTCTTCAGTACTTTTCCTCAGCTAAGCCATCGCACCTCTGTGCGATAGGGCACGTCTCCGTATTCTGACCCTAACTCCTCCAGAAAGGACTTGAACAGGCGGTGATTTAAACCTTTGGCTCTTATGAAGTTAACTACTCGAGTTACAGTGTTCATAATGTGCTCCATTTTCAAGGCTTTGCCACACAAGGCTTCCTCGTGGATTATGCAGTGGTAAACTGTAAGCTCACCTGCGTGATTCCCCCGCATCTTCTCCCGAATCCTGCCCATCGGTCCACTTTTCTGACCGCACATCGCGGGCGCACCATCTGTCGTTAGTCCCACAAGTTTATCCCAAGGCAGCATCATTTCATTGAGACATTTGGACACCTCCTCGAAGATTTCTTTTCCTGTGGTTGTGCCATGCATGGATTTTAATCCTAAAAGTTCCTCTGTAACGGAAAGTTTCGTGTCCACTCCACGGATGAATATTGATAGCTGGGCAGTATCTGATGTGTCGCTGCTCTCGTCTACAGCAAGTGAGTATGCCATAAAATCTTTCCCCTTCTCCTTCAGTTGTTCTTGTAGATTAGTAGCAAGCTCACAAGCACATGCAACCACGGTGTTTCTGCTCAGGCTCACATTTAAAAACGTTTGCTTTTTATCTGGGCAAATGACATTGCAAACTTTGAGCAGGCACTTTTTCACAAACTCTCCCTCCGTAAAGGGCCTGGCTGATTTGGCGATGTCTACGGCCACAATAAAACTTGCCTTTGGGATTCTGCTTTGGTGAACATAGTTTGCTGTAAAACCAGACTTCTTTTCATCTCCTCCACCTTCTGGAGCTTTTGCTTCTCGTTCAGATCCTTATACCTGTCCTGGTGTTTCGTTTCAGAGTGTCGTTGTATGTTATATTCTTTAACTACAGACACGCTGGCTCCACACACAAGACAAACGGGTTTGTCTTTTAAAATGATGAACATAGAGTCTGCCTCCCACCTGTCTTGAAAGGTCCTGTTTTCTGTCTTTCGTTTGGCCATTTTTCGTAAGGGGTTTATTACGTGTGAGTTTGGCGACAGGTCGCAGATGCTAATGAAAGGAAAGAGAGGAGGTGGGGGCGATTAGCGGGCTGACGGGCCGGCGCCAATGCATTTGCAAAGCATTCTGGGATTTGTAGTATTAGCTGTGCATGCGCTATACTGGCGCGGCGGCCAGCGGGCCAGCTCTAATACATATTTGATATGATCTTGCGGGCCAAATATAATTATATCACAGGCCAAATTTGGCCCGCAGGCCTGAGTTTGACATGTGTGCTATAGATGGTGCATGGCCTGATGAGTTTCTCCAGCACAGTTACCACAGTGTCCTGCAGCTTTTCTTCTTTAATTTAAACTGTGACAAGATTACAGGAAAATGCAAATGCCAACATAAATTGGATACCACTAAGACCAGTTGTGACTGTGTAATTCCTAGGAGTACGCTAAGATTTATTTGACTGTCACAACATGTGGTCAGAAGATGAGATGTATGTCGATGATTACCAAATTCAATTCATAACTCTTTAATTCATGAGGTTACCTGTGTCTGCATGTAGCAGCTAGGCAACATTCAGGCATGGGCTGTGACAAGTCACATTCACACTGTACATGTGCCAGGCATTTGCCATGTCCAACACATGATGATGCTGGGTGCTCAGTTACAGTAATAGCCTTTGAATGCTAAAGGGACAGTTGTATTTCCTTCAAGGATAATATGGTCTGCTTTGAAGAAAAATTGATCAATGTTTCAAATTTAAACTAACTCAGCATTATTGTTCACTTTTGCATTACTATTGACAAATGGGAACAACACACATAAATGCCAATAAGTAAGCATTGGAGGAGTTAGAAACTTATTAGATTTATCAGACTTTCAAACAACATCGAGCATATTATCAAAGGCAATCGAATGTTGAACTGTACTTACAACCAAATTGTGCAGGCAAAGGAAGGTGTAATCAAGCTCTACGTTGCCCTTATTGGACCATGTTTTTTTTCCAGTGTCCAGTTTTGGCAATCAAAGTTGTTACAAACTAACAAATTTTGTTACAAACTAACAAAAGCACAGCAATGGAAAATTCACCAGACAATGGTAAATTCAAAATAATAGTTTTTATTAATAACATAGCATTTCTTACTTAACTCTAAACTTAATTCTATCTTAAATCCCACTATGCGCAAATGTATATATGTGTCTGTGTGTGTGATTAAATCCCAAACTATTACAGTTTAAACTTGATTCTGAAAAAGTCAATTTTAAAGTCCAGTTTCAAACTTGTTATTGAAATTGAGGATCTTTTTAAATTGTGGTTCAAAAGTAATTATGAAGCAAGAGTGAAGCATTTGATTTCTTTTAATTGATACTCAAAAGCAATAATAAAGTATTTTGAAATATCAAATGATTAGATTTCTTTAAAACTCACAAATTTATTTTGTAGAGTTGTTTTCAAAACAATTTTCCTTCATATACAAGCAATTTTTCAATCCTCCAAACGAGTGATTTTCCACAAACTTCCTCCTATTTTACTCTGTATCTTTCACGATGATTTCAAACTTCTTAATCAGAAGTGACCATTCCTCTGGACACAAATGAGGCTGCCTCTCTTTCCTTAAAAGAGCAGTTGGAATGGTAATTTTCTTTTAAAATACCACTGGTGTTCCTTCTGTTAATAAGAAGAACACGTATCCTTTTCAAAGGATTTTGAAGCTTAACTTCTTCCCTTGACAGGAAAAGCAACCCTGTATTCACAGGAGGTACAATTTCTTCCAACCAACCCAAAATGTCTGATTTCTTCAGTAATATCCTTTCTCAAAATCATGTGACATGACATCATCACTGATTCAGTTTCATTTCCTCAAACACATCTGACCTTATCTTAGTCCAAAACTATAGGTGGGTGTTTCCAAATCATCTGCACAGACCTCTCAAATGGGACTTGAGTTTTGAAACAACTGTCAGCATAATGCTGAATGTACACAAAAATGCCTTTAAGAGCCGCTCATAGTACTAGAGTTTTCAATTAAGATCACTTCAATTCTTCTGTAGCTCTGCCTTTCCAATACATGTCAACTCTGAAAATGACCTCACTTCTGAGTGTATTGCAAATGTGATGTGACTTGTGTTTGACCCTGTATCCAACTCACAAACTAACTTTTCTAAGAAATATATATCTTATAACTAGAGATGAACCCAAATCGATTACAAAGCACGAGTCACACAAAAAAAGCCCAACAACTTTGTGTTGTGGTCCAGGTTATGATTTTTGGAACATGACTACCATGCTTTTAAAACAGTTATATGAAAAGTTTTTGTCTAATTTCCACTTGATTTCTGCCGAAGGCTGTTGCACAGCCCATCTGATTCAAATGAGAGCTATACATGCAGATGAAGATTCAATATAGTCTGATAGATCCTATTAGGATTTCAATTTCTAATTTAGGAGTGAGCCCATGGTGGATAATTAATCAGTAAAATATGGAATAGAAAAGAAAAATCATAAAATAAGTCATAAACCACATGTTGGTGATGTTACAGATAGGAAGGAATGTTATCTCAGGCTATAGAGGGATATAGATCATAACAGAGAATGTTAGTAAGTCATTTTTCATGAATGGTGTTGAAAAATGATAAATCAGTACTGATGTGATTTCCAGTCAGCCTCAGAACAGGACTGGTAGATAAACTACTCCATTAATCTGGTAATTGGTCCTTGGAAGTTTCACACTGGGTATTTGAACCACTTCCCCTTTTGATGGGACAGATTGATCTGAATAATCGACATTGGGTGTTTTAAGGGATATCTGAAGAAAAACACATTTCCCAACAATCATGTCTTCCAGTTTCATTGATATGAGTGTGAAAGAGGACTTGGGAAGGGATTCTTTTCACTGTCTATTTTTGAAAGCAGTTGCTATGTGCTTGCATTCTTTCCAAGTTGCTACCCCAGTGCTACTGCTCTGTAAATCAGGCCACCAGCATTCTTGAGAAGGTCCTTTTAATATGTTAACATGTTGGTTAGAGTCAACTGAGGACTGGCTTTTAAAATTGTGATGACCTATTCACCATTGAACTGGGTTACCCAGCTGGCCAAGGGCAAATTCCCCAATTGTGTCTGTGTGAAATAATAATTTCTTGCACACCAGCTATGCTACTGGGTGCTCTGAATAGGCAGTAGGATTTGGGTAATCTCTCTGTCATCCTGCTGGTACATTATTATCTTCATTTTAATAACAAAATTGTCTACTTTTTAAATGAAATTATACTTTAATGCAACATTATTTCAGTTTAAGAAAATTGACAATAGTCCATTGTATTAGTGAACTTAATCTCACTCCTAGTTGTTTGATTGTTTCCTTAGATAATGCTAATTTATAAATGGTCTTCCAAATGGGATGGGGGAGGGGGGAGGTGGATGGGTGGGGAGCTAGGGGGTGGTGGAGGGGGTGGGGAGCTAGGGAGAGGGGGTGGGGAGCTAGGGAGAGGGGGTGTGGGAGGGGTTGGGAGTAGCAGGTGGGGGAGGTGGAAGGGTTGGGGGTGGGGGAGTGGGTGGAGGAAGGGAAAAGGCCAATTTAGGTTAACAAAGACCGATTAAAAAAAAGTTATGAAAAAATTGTAAATTTTTATTGTATATTTACTTTAAATGAAGTACAGGGAACCCAACTCACACAAATTTATTATTTAAATAGTTAAGATATTGAAAACATTTTCAAATTACATGATTACTTTTTCCAACTTGTGCAAAGATGAAATCCTGCATAGATTAGGATTCAAACTCATTTATGTTTCCTGCATAGTTAATGATAGTTCAGTTTGTCATTATTTTCCAAGGAAAATAATTGTTATTATAATTTTTTTGATGACTTGCAGTAATTGTAAAATGTTAAAAAATAGGAAGATGTAGCATGAAACAATGGGAAAATCACTTTCATCTGTTTGCAAAACAGTAAAGGAAAATGCTGAGATAATTGTTGGAATCTGAACCAAGCTATGACATCTGTATTAATTTGAAACCACTGGAAAAAGTTTGTGTTCTGGCAGGAGAATCTAGGGGACTCTCTTACGTCAAAGAAATCCTTCAAATTGCAATCCCGCCCAGCGTCAGGGTAGGAGGCATTTGATGTGTCATTGTTTGCCATAAAATACTGGAAGAAATTCTTTTCTTGATGTTAGAAAATGTTAATTCCATGTAAGTCATTTTATAATATGAAACATACCAAGCTCTTGCATCACTTCAACCAACAGGAGTGGATTAACTTTTAAACTGGGAAGTTTAAACCAATGTTGTAAAGAATGTCGGATATGCACATAATTTCTAGCAGCTGAACTGAAACTATTTGCCTTGTGGCTCAATTAAACGTATGAATTAGCTGTTCAGCTTGTTAAAGGTGGAAAAATATGGATAGACATCACACTAACTCAAAACAAAACATTACAAAACACTTTTTTATTAATAAAAGTTTACTTGAGAATCCTTCAAACATAGGAATTTTGCCATTTTTCCTTATCACTAGTTAAGACTATATAGTATGCAATTTGTCATAACAATTAAAGGAGAAAATAATAGATTTAAATTACTACTATTATATGCTGGTTAAATAATTCAGCCAACGTGCTAAAACTAAAATGTCATCGAAACTTTTGTTTCATGAAGTTAGTTAGATATATCTTGTAGTGAAGTTATCAATGTAAACTGCAACTAACGTTGACGAAGAAAGGTAAATGAATATTATGCATCCAGGAATAAACTTGAATTTGTTATTTGAAATGATCCTGGGTCTCCATATTTATCATTGTTATCTAACAATCAATCATATATATATCAAATTCCAATTAATAAACATATTATGTTGATTTATTGTGATTACCTAGCCAGAATATTTTAAATCAAAATGTTCTTTGTTCAAGATGTATATCTAAGAATGTGTTAATGCTTCTTAATTGTCCACCTTCTATGAGGCACACAAGAATACATTGTAAATTCTTGAGGATGACTTGTGCATCTTGGATCTCACAGAATTAGTTCAGTTCTATTACAAAATTAGTGTGGTAAACAGCAGGGATATTGTTATTATTGGACAGATAATCATTTATAGTCGTTGAATATTAGATTCCAAAAACCTGGAGTGATTGCACACCCACTGTGTAGCTGCTATCAACAGAAGAGGTACAGTTGTGACATGCATTTGAATGCTCATTAGTAAGCAAAACCTTCTTTGAAACTCCATGCAATTTACCCCAACGCTGAGTACAAAAGTTACTAGATGACGCTAAAGACATGACAATTAAGGGCTGGATCAATAACCCGTCGTTATGTCTTGCAGCTGCAGAGAATTATCTTAATAGGAAAATTGAATGCAATCAGAGGAATACTGAATCACAATATAATATTTTCATGCCAATGTCTGCTTAGTCAGTTCTAAAAGAAAGTGAACATTCATGAGTAGGTGACATCTATTTGCATGGCCTCCATGCTGCCTATAGATGAAAGCTTGTTGAACAAGAATCTGATTAAAAAGCTCTGTAAAATATTAGAAATAAGCACTGGTTAAAGTGTGCATAAAGTAAGTTAGAACTGTTCCCAGTAGGAAACAGCTTAATGCATGATCTGTATTGAAGATGAGTGGCGTATTAAACACCAGGCTTTAAGAAATTAAGTCAACAGTAAATTAGAGGAAACTTTAATTTCCAAAATGTTGGGTGCAGGAGCAAGTGGGTGTAGCACAAGGGGAGACCCAGTTCATATCAAGATGCAGTCATACATGGGCAGCGACTCATCCACTTGGAAAGAGGTTCCAGGTGGCAATCACTATATAATACTGAGAATCCTGGAGATTGAGCCATTTATATTGTGTTTTTTTTTTGGTGTGTTTCACAGCAATGGAAGCTTATTTCAGTGCTCTACATTTTGTTATCTTTCCTAGATCTATGGGGAGCTCCTTAATTTATGCAATTAAAATATATTCAGGAAAGATGAGTGGAAGAACCAAAGAGGCCCTCAGAGGAAAGTACTAAATTATTTTTATGGATCCATGAGGAGCAGCGCTCCATTTGGATAAAGGTAATGGTAAAGGTTCCATTATTGTCACGTAATACTACATTTAGAATGTAACATACATGAAATTCTTTAATTTTGTCTACCATAGGGAAGTCAGTCATCACTTTGTCCAGTGCCCCTCACAGAAATGTGGCCCCAGCAAGGAACAAACTCACGACCCTTGGTTTACAAGACCAGTGTTCTAACCATATAACTGTAAATCCATATAACAATTACAGTATGGAAACAGGCCATCTTGGCCCCTCTAGTCCGCACCGATTTAAAGGATCTCCTCTAGTCCCACCTCTGTGCTCCTTGTCCATAACACTCCAATCCCCTCACATCCATGCAGTTATCCAACCTTCTCTTAAATGACAAAATTGACCCTGCTGCAACTACCTCTTCCAGATGGTCATTCCACTCAGCCACCACTCTCTGAGTGAAGAAGCTTCCTCTCATGTTACTTCTAAACTTTAGCCCCCTATCCCTTAACTTATGACCCCTTGTTTCCATCTCATCTACCCTCCAAGGGAAGAGCCTATTCACATTGACTCTGTCTATCCCCCTCATAATTTTAAATATCTCTATCAAATCCCCACCTCAACCTTCTACGCTCCAATGAATAAAGACCCAGTCTACTCAATCTTTCTTTGTATTCTAGATACTGCCATCCAGGCAACATTTTAGTAAATCTTCTCTGCACCCTCTCTACCTGGAGCTATCAGAGCCTCTCCATAGATAATTTAGTTTTCCAAACTCACCCCTCAATGTGATCACCAGAAACTCTCATCAAGCCTCTGACTCCTAACAGACCAGTGCCCTTCAATCTTTTTCCTAGCTGCGTAACTGACTTTTGCTCAATAATGCCTTGGCTTGAAAAAGTCTTTCAAGTTGTTCCACAGTCATTCATCTCATTGTACTTTGATATCGTCCTCCAACTCTACAAACCTCTGCCATCTTAATCATCTTCCAATTCGAGCCAGTGCAACCTCCATTTTAACTGCTCTTTTATTGGGATCAGTGCCTTCAGAACCTGTCTAGCTCCCTCACTAAATTTCTCCGCTTCTCTGTTTCTTTTAAAATCTATCTTTATGACCAAGGTTTTAATGTCATGTACTAATTACAGAGGTTGGTGGCAACATGTCCTTGTGAGTGTCTTACTGTATTAAGGATGAACATTGTTGTACCAGGTTACCACGACGATATTTTATTCACAACACAGCAAAAATACAGCTAAGGTTCTTTTCCAGTTATTTAATCATGTCTGCATTAGTCACATTAGTTATTTATTTATAAATAAGGAAAGTGACTGCGTCTCAGCCATACTTCTTCTGCAGCCTGCTATATGCTAAAGCTGCTTTGCAAAGCAGCCAACGGCAATTTTGAATAGCTTGTGCTGGCTTGTACCACCATGCTCCCCAATTGGCTGAGGGACCTTGATTATCACTTGAGACTGTTGATGGTCTATTCAATCTCAAGCTTTATTATTGTCACTCTTCAGCTCTTGTCCAGGGTTCCTCAATGGAAGGAGTAGCTTTGGCTACAGTGGCTGATGTCATTTAGTATCAATTTATTCAGTCCTTGGGCACTTCTAATAATGGTACAACCAGAGATTGTCATGGAATGAATTAATCATGGTAACTGCCAGGCGAGCTTAGAGTTAGGTGTATGATTCAGTACCTGTCATCGCAGACCAGCTGCACATTAATAGAGTGGAATGTCTTTCTGTTCATGAAAAGGGTGGCACAGGAGGCAGAGATCAAATATACGCCATCAATTATGCACTGCACTTTGGGAAATCCAGCCAGACAGGCCACAGAGAAATTGATAAATTGAAAGGTCCAAACAAACAAGACTCTTATGTGACTTGTTTGATACAAATATATATTTCTGGCTTGGAGATTTGGCAGACAATTCTGGCTCTTGGTAACATAAAAATTGATAGCCACCGTGACTTTAACAATGTCAGACACCACTATCAATGTGGTCAAATTCTTCTGCAGGTCTGACTGCAGATGTGCGCACAATATGGGTAAATCACAGTCTCTGCGTGCAAGTTTAATTTGGCATGCTTAAAAACAGAGAACTAGTCATCTTGTGCTGGCAATGTAATGGCAGGTTTTCATTAATTTCTTAAGCTAACTAACCTGCCCCCTTTGATCCTCTTCTATAAACTCCATATATATAAGGGACAAGCAGAGGGGCAGCCATGATCCTTCCTCGGAATAAAATAGAATTAACAAACAACTTTAAGAAATCCTTAAACATCATCAAATGTTTTGTAATCTTTTTTTTTGACCAAGATAACAATATAGCATAGAGCAGTAATTTATGATTACATGATCTCATGGAGCACGTAATTTATTGGCATCAAACATCTGGATTACTCTTCAGTGCTCTCCACTTGAACATAAAAATATGCCCTTAGACTCATTGTTCAAGATCTTAACAAGCCAATAGATCACCAACTTTAAAATTGACAAATTGGTCTCAATATAGTGAATGAGGTGAGAAAACCTACAGCTTTGGTTATGCCAGCTACCATTTTTATAAAGGCATCGATAACACACTGCTGTGGTACTATGGTAGGTGATTATTACTATAAACTTTTACTTTACTGACTTTTTCCAAAGAACAGCAAGAAATCTCGCAGCCAGAAATGCATGCTTTTATTTGGTACTGTTGCCAGTAGGTAAAGTAAGTAGTTTCACTGTGCAAGACTGATTCGTAGCTAAAAGAGAGTTCCTCACACCAGTTAAGTCTTTCCTATCCTTACAACCCTGAACATGCTTTCAACAGTAATATTTTAAAAGCAATTATCAACTATTTCCAGATTTTTTTTATTTTGATTGTCTCTAGCTACTATTCTATAGAGGTTTAAAGTTTTCTGGGGAAACAAGAAGTGCAGAGGTTAGAATCCTGAACAAATCATGAAAGTTCTGGACCCATTATCCAGATCCATGTGTTTGAATTCATCATAGCAGCTGAGGGATTTAAGTTCAAATAATTAAATACATCTGCATCTTAAAAATAAATCTAGTCACAATAACAGGAACCATGAAGTTACCACATTCTTGGAAAAATCCAATCCATGGAATGCGGTTTATAAACTGACATGGATTGAAAATTGGTTAATTTCTTTTTATCTCAATGCCTGATCTCTTATTTTGAGCTTGCAACCGTTGGTTCTACAAATGCCCGCCAAGTGAAACGTTATCTCTATATCTAAGCTGCCAAATCTAGTAAGTATTTTTCCACTTGCAGTGGGAATATCTCTTATTTTACTAAATACTAGAGTTTATGTATAGACTGTTTGAACTCTTCTCAAACTCCCTTCAAAGGACTTTCTCTCCATCTGACAAATCAATCCATGCAATTCCCTTTATGGCACCCTCTTTTTGTCTAGTATATTGTTCCTTAGGTAGGCAGACTGGACCTATGCATAATTTTCCAGGTGTGGACTCACCTGAACCCTATTCAACCCTATGCCAAGGTGGATAACTTCCCATTTTCCATCAGCCATGACTTTGCCCATTTTTTTAGACTGCCTATAGCTTTTGAAGGTATTTGCATCCTGAACACACACTGCCATTCGGCTTTGTGTCATAGATTTAGTTCCTTCTTATCTAAATCTTTGATATCATTGATCTTTGCAGCACCGAACTGTTGATAGAGCTTTTCACCTTCCTGATGTTTCCCAACTAGAGTACGATCAATATCCTTGCTATTTTCAGTACATTTTCAAGCATTTGTCAACAAACTGGATACCTCACGAGTTCAGAAGCCTGTTGAGAACTCAAGGAAAGTGTGCTGTTTTGACTTTGAATGAGCCACATGGAGATGGAGTTGTTGATGTGAGCATTCTTTATCAACCTAGGGCAGCACGGTTGGCATATTTCAGCACCAACGATCAGGACCGGGTTCAAATCCTATACTGTCTGTAAGGAGTTGGTACATTCTCCCCGTGTCTGTGTGGGTTTTCCCCAGGGGCTCTGGTTTCCTCCCACTGTTTGAAACATACTGGGGTTGTAGGTTAATTGGGTGGCACGGGCTCGTGTGCTGAAATGGGCTGTAACTGTGCTGTATGTCTAAATTAAAAAAAAAATTAAAATATAAAAATTTTAAATTTAATTCAGGAGGAGACTTAGTGGAGGACTTTTCTGGGAAAATCCCACAGTCATATTTCTGGAGAATCTCATGGAAATCAAAGTACATTGAGGTTTTATATTCTTTATGCATTAATCAATTTGGGTTTGGCCAAAATGGTCCATAGAATTAAATATTTACAATAGAACACATGTCATTTGACAAGAATACCTATATTCAAGTGACATTTCTGAGGAATTCAGACACACAAGTAACTTTATTTTGCTTCTGTACTGCTCTTTATGCAATGATGTGTATTCATGGAGCTATCCTGGCCATAGATTGATTTTTAAAAAATGGGCAGATACATGGATAGGGTGGGTTTAGAGGGAGTTCGACAGTGACAGGATTTTTAAAAATTATTCGACTTTAAATTCCTTGGGATTTTTGATGGGATTTGAACACATGGCTCTGGACAGTTGTTCTTGATCTCTGAATATTCATCCAGAATCTTAACCAGGAGCAACTATTTTGTGTTTGGTACAGGGTAATCCACTCAGTTTTAATCTTCTTCACTTATAAAGTTGTGTTTATGATGTAAAAAAATGTCTTACTAAGTCAATTCAGAACAACTTTTAAAGTCATAAATTCCCCTGCCATATATGTAATTTCACCTTTTATTTCAGTCTTGATAAAGGGTTCCTACTCAAAACATTGACTTTTTCTACCTTTGGATGCTGTCTGACCTGTTGAGCTTCTCCAACAATTCTTTATCAAACATTAACAAACTAGACCTGCCCTGGACTCGTGTATCCTACCCGTGTGGGCCCCTGCAGCCCCTTACACACTGAACCCTAAATTGTCTGGTTGAACAGTGTCTGGGCAATTTAAGGGTGCTCCCGTCCCTTTGGTGACACAGTGAGCGACGTGTCACCCAATCACTGCATCGCCAGAGGCCCCACAAGGAATCCCTGTTCATTTTGTTGACTTCCAAAAGGTAAGTGGCCGAGGCGGGTGCGGAATTGGGGTGGTGCGGGGGGGTGGGTTGGTGTTGGGGCCGGGGTGAGTGCAGAGTTGGAACACTATCAGGACAGGGCAAGGAACGCAGATACGTGGCCGGGTGTGTGGGGGGGTGTGGAGCAGAGTTGGGACAGGACCAATGACCGTCCATCTTACCGTAATTCCCCATGCTGCTGGAACTGCTCTGGTGTTCCAGCGGCATGGGGGATTATGGGTAAGGATGACAGCCATAACATGCAAGCGCTGACATAATTTCGACCTAGGTAGCCAAGATTGCTTACAAATTGACTAGCAGCAGCTACATGGTGCATGTACACAGGTCAGCAATCCACCTCCAAGGTGGTTTGCCTACCTGTGCAGTTTTTAAAAATCCTACCCACTAATTGGCCTGTACATGGGCAGAAAACCTGCCAAATTAGCAGATTAAACTAATTTTACAATCAATTTATAAATCCCTAGTGGTTGTATGTTGGGTGCATGCATGTTAAGATCAAGTTTCTCCCTGCTTCTGACTCAAGGATTCATTCTGTGTTGGTGCTGGACTCTGCCCTGCCCCTTGACAAATCTGCCAATGAACACTGCAATTCATTTTCCACTTCATATGAGTCATCTGCCGAAAGATTCACAGCTCACTTGCATGCTACTGAGCTGACACCTGCATTATTCTTCATGCCTCTTGGCTGCAGTCCACTCTTAATACACATTCAAGAAATGCAGATCATGTCATCAAATGAATTACGCCAAGAGCTGACAAATGAAAATGTCAGTGAGTGGCCAGGTACCTTCACTCTTGTGTTATTCTTTCACTACCACATTATCGAGATCTGAAAGAGAAAAGCACAAGGATAGGGTTTGCAGCATTTGGAATTACTGTGGTATGAGGAGAAAGTAAGATGTTCACAGAGAACTAGGTATGAGAATGCTATCAGCTTGTTTTTTTGTGTATTTGGTCAGTCCAGTGATGAAGAGCACTTCTCTTCTCCACGGATTAGGCTGATGCTCCCTTGTCTATGGTCAAAAAGGTGAAACCGAATTGTCTATCCCCTACTCTTTGTGTGGCCCTTGGTGCATTTACTAACAGAATAAGAGGAACCACATTTCAAAATCTAATGCATTGTATTATTTGACCATTGCTTATATTTTTAATAAAATATTTCTGTCTACAAATGTTGTTTTCTGAGCATGAGGAGCATTTTCCTGTCCATGTTTTAGAACTCCAAAACATCTGCAGTTTTCCTCTTTCAAACAAATGTTTCTTTATTATTTATTCACTCCCCCCCCCCCCCCACCACCCCCCGAAACCTGACAATTGTATTCCATGAATGCACACTGTTTAAATTTAATGCCACTCCTCATCTGGAATTTCTCTGAGATGCACATCGATTTAGACTTTTACCCTTTGTCCATTCCTGTCAATCTGAACAAGGTGGCAGGAGAAAAGTGGGGGGATGTGATAAGCAGTTGAAATCAATCAGAAAAAGTGTAGGAAACGGAGTGGAAGAAGGTAGTGGGGTGGGCTGTGGTATAAGTGTTTCTGCTTCCACCAGCACAACTGAAAATTTAATAATTTATTTACAACTCTGTAGAAACCAATTCAGGCCGTTGAAGCCCATACTGCCCAATTTCATCATTGTGGTCCCACCTCAGCAGAAGCATGAGACAAAAGTGATCCAGGTTTCACTTGCATACTCAAAGTCCATTTCCTCCATAACCTGGGAATAATGTCAGTAATACTGTTAGTGGTGGGTGTCAAAGTTCATGAGTATGATATTTAGAACAATGGTAACAGAACACAAGAATTAGGCTTGAGAACATAGAACCATAGAACTCTACAGTACAGAAAGCAGGCCATTCAGCCCTCCTAATCTGCCAAAACATCATTCCTCCAGTCCCACTGTCTTTGTCTTATTAATAATATACAAATATTAAAAACCTGGTACTCCCATAATGAAGAACATGCAAAATGATGCTAATTTGGGCATCTGACCAGTTCTTTCTATTCCTGATGAAGAGTTTTTGGCCCAACACAACAACTATCTATTGTTTTCTACAGGTGGAAACAATGAAGGACACCCAGCAGCTGTGGCAGGGCCTAAATGACATAACCTGTTACAAAACTAGATCTGGTGCAGTAGGAGATGACAAAGCTTCGCTCCCAGATGAACTCAATGTCTTCTACGCCTGATTTGACCTTCAGGACAAGAAAGAATCACTGCACACCCACATGTCCTCTAGTGTCAGTATCTGAGGATGACGTACAGGCTGCCTTCAGGAGAGTGAATCCAAGGAAAGCATCCAGTCCAGACAAAGTACCTGGCCGAGTATTGAAAACCTCTGCTGACCAACATACCAATGTATTCAATGATATCTTCAACGTCTCACTCAGGCAGGGCATGGTACCCACCTGTTTCAAGCCAGCCTCAATCTTACTACTTGTTTCGTGTGATCAAATCAGGTTCAGTGGGTTCACAGAGAAATTGACTCCAGACACAGGCTAAACAAACAAAGGATGATTTTTATTGCACATACAAGGAAATAGTAATGGGAAAGACACCAAACAACACTCAGTACTTTAAATAATGTAAGTAGTCACAATGGATACAGTGATCTCCAATACCAGTGGCTGCTCACTCACACCTGCGCACTAATATCTAGTAACTAGCACACGTTACTCTACAGGGACTTCAACATGCCCTCCCAGTTCCCTTTTTTTTTAACCTCCTATCCTCCCCCCCACTTCCCCTCCCTCATCTTTTTACTCAGGCATCTGCTTGATGTTCCACATTTCTGGCCTGCCTTTCACACGGGAACACGGATTCTGTGTGACGTGCTGTGTTTCTCCAGCATTTTTGTGCATTGCATCTTCTTGTGTGAGATTGGTTGATTTAGAACGGTCTCTTTTTTTAAGGCTTGTATGAAAATAACTCCTCAGTCCTAGAATGGACTAGATTCCCTCCAGGCCTGCTTTCATGCAGAATTGATGTCACTGGTTCCTAAAGACGCAATAATGTTGGAAAAACTTGTGTTACAGTTCCAACTGGCAGGTTTCCGGTTTCCCATTTGGAACTTTTGTGCTTCAGCAACCCTGGTTCAGTTAGTTAACTGAGGACTGAATACCAGAAAACAACTATATAGGCAAGGGGAACAGTGAATAAAGTTCCAAGCCAAGGATTTAAGGCACTCACTTGAAGAAGACTCTGTGCTTTTGGAATGAATATAACCAAAGGATTATAACCACTCTGGCAGTTGACAGCTTGATTTGATCAATGTTCTTAAAGAAAAGAAGCCAATTTTCATCAAATCTTTCAATCTATGCAACTGTCTCTTGGCGATCAATTTAAAGCTCCCGAATAAAGCCTCAACAAGATGAATTCAGATATTATTGGTATAGTGTAAGTCATACTTGTCTAGTGAATAATCATTAAGGAGAAACCACTGAATTTAAGGTGGTTAGTTATATAGAAATCATGGACACACAGAATCAAGAAACAAATTAAAACTGACAACCCTTCAACAGGTCATGATCTGCTCTGATATAACCCTTTGACCTCCAATTATTTGAAGCACCTCATCTCTGATCTTGATCTCTCCTGCACACCCCAGTCTCACAGTGCTTGATTCAGCTTCTCAACCCAAACACGTGTCAGATCTCTACAGCCAACACTTACCTGATCTTTCATGGCTTTCTTTTTAGAAGTCATTCCCACCTCACAGGTGTGCACACAGTGTTGGACAGGCTAGCTGCAATACAGGCAATCATCTTTCCTAAAAAATCATTACTTGGAGTTAAAGGTTCATGGCATTCACCTGTAATCTTCCCTGTAGCTTCAGCAAATAAATATTGGAATCCATGATATTATGGCCTAGTACTGGACTTTATGGTGCTCTTCGAGTAGCTGAATCACTCCATCACAAGCTTCAGACTCCGGACCTGCATTAATCATGACCCTTTTAAACAGCAGGTGCAATACCTCTCCTGCATCACTCCCAGTATCAGTCTGCCTCCTGACTGACAAAAAAGCCAACTCAGGAGTGCAGGGTGCTGTAATATTGCCCATATTCAAGAAAAGAGACAAGTCCAACTATGGCAAGAACAGAGTGGGATTTGAGGATCTATTTGAAGTGGAGAAATGGGCAGCACAGTGATTTCACCCTCCGCTGATTCTGCCTGACCTTCCCTCAGCTACAATATCACTCACATGCTGAAACCAAAAGACCCTTTTTCTTTTGTTGTAGAATCAAATAAATTCTGGACGATCACAACCAAGGCATCACCAGCCCCACATGACACTTAAATCATTCTAAGCTTTTATCCCTATTGCTTTGGAGAATAGTGCAATGGCAAAGGTCCTTCAGCCTAACAAGTCTGAGATGATTATCAAGCACATATTTACACAAATCCAACAATAATCCCATCAACTCCTTCCCAGATGTGGAGGATGACTCTGTGGGTGGCACAATTTCATAATGTCATTGGGATGCTGTCTCCTGTGACCAGGTTATTTTGGAGTGGGATATATCCTACTTGTCAGTCAGGGCCAGAAGTCTGGGTGAATAGGTTGAATGGGAGTCCAAAACACTGGCATATGTACATACATGGTGGCTGAGGAGATCATCAAAGTTTTTCTTCCAGCAGATATTCTCTGTCTTTTTCTGTCTGTCTGTCTGTCTGTCTGTCTGTCTGTCTGTCTGTCTGTCTGTCTGTCTCTCTCTCTCTCTCTCTCTCTCTCTCCTGAACTGCCTCCAGAAGGAATCTCAATGCACTGGAAAAATACCATGAATGGTGTCACCACAAAACCCTCCTAATTCAAATGAAGGATAACAAACCAGGTGTCAGCATCCTCTCCGAGGCCAACATCCCCAGCATTATGGCTATGCTGCACAAGCCATATTGTCTCCATGGCTGACAGTAGACTCCTGAAACAGACAGTCCATTGTAAAATCAGTTGTGGAGGAAGATTGCCAGTGGATAGAGGATGCACTCAAAATCTACTGAAAGAAGTAAAATATCTTCACGTACTTCTCGGAACCTGGAGAGAGAACATTCAGAATGGTATTGAGAAGCTCAAGACAATGCACTGAAAACACACTGAAGCCCTGCAAAGAGGCAGAATCAGCCCTCTGCCCTATCTATGGAAGAGTTGGTGGTTCCCACATTGACATCAGAACCCACAAGATAAAAGTGAATGCAAGTCATCCTTGATCCTGGGTAAAGGAATAAGAAAAATCCCACAATTTCAGTCCATTCTTCCATTGTGAAAACAGGCACAAAGAGGTTGAAATTGTAACTTGCAGCAAGTTTTGGTTTTTGCCCCATATGTGTCTTTATTTATGTGCTTTAACTTCTTGTGGTGTTGAACTGTCCTATTCTGTATGCAAGAAGGCACACAATTAAAGTAGTGACATCAGTTTCTGAATACCTGTTTTTGACACCTTCCCTGGTACAGTGAAGTGGTAGCACATAAAGTACATAATGACGACAGGACAGTATGAACATTACTCAAACTTCATTGTTATCCTAAAGTTAGGATTATGATATGTTTAATAAAGCTACAGCACAAAGTAATATTCTTCACCTTATTGTCATTTTAAATCTACTGACTAGTATTTTGAATAAGTATTAAATGAACTGAAAATAAGTAAAGCTAAATTGAAATTACAATTTAAACATAAGAATAATCTTCCTTTACCATTTTACATAAATCAGACTCATCAAGTTTTTTTTTAACCACAATATCTATCATCTGATGACATCTTCTCTCGATTGCTTGAAGGTGTTAAGTGTTCTTCTACATTCAGCTGGAACCCCAGAAGAAGTCATTGCAATAATGTGATGAGCACAGTTGTCTCAAGATACTTCTCAAACGTTCAAAGGATTAAGAACCTTTATAGTGAAATCCAAACGTGGTTCTTGTTGTACACTTTATTTATGACATAGGACATGGTTAGCGTAGCGGTTAGTGTAATGCTGTTACAGAGCCAGCAAGGAGTTGGTATGTTCTCCCCATGTCTGCATGGGTTACCTCTGGACACTCCAGTTTCCTCCCACCATTCAGAATATACTGGGGTTGTAGGTCAATTGGATGTAATGGGCAGCAGGGGCTCGCTGTGAGCCAAAAGGGCCTGTTACCATGCTGTGTATCTAAAATTAAATTTTGAAAAATTAAGGCTATTTGACTCAACAGGTTCATGTCAGCTCCTGGGAAGGAATCCCATTAATCCCATTCCCCCTCTTTATTACTCCTGCATCTTATTTTTACACTCATGCTGTTAAATTCCCTCTTTGATTAACTGTGCTAGTTAATCAATTTAACTTTGGAATGTGAGAGCCAACCAAAGCATTTGGAGGAAACCCATGCCATCAGAGAATGAGCTTTGCACAGGTAGCAGCCGAGGTCAGGATTGAACACCTACTGCGAGAACTCATGGATTGATGCAATCCCAGCTCATTGGCATTGATATACTGTATCTGTGGAACTGTCACCTCAGATGGACTGAACCAGTTTTCAGGTTCTTTCACTGCTAGATTTCATTCTTTTCAGTATGTGATTTCATTCCATCAATGTAGTGAATCAGAAGCCTGGCTTTGCACACTAGATAAGACATCTTAGATTTTGTCGAGGTACCTAGACATAGCATGGTGCACATTCCAGAAATTAACGTAGTTCAGTAACCCAGCAAGATTATTGCTGCTTTTGCTTCAGTGTCTGCTACTTCCTGCACAAATGTGATGAATCTCCTTTTCCGAATATGGTTAGATTTATTGATAGTCATTCTGATCAATTAGCACAGAGGGAAAGGCACACGCTATTAATTGCACACCATTGGATTTGGTGCTGAAAGTAAAGGATTAGTTAACCATAAAAAAATTAACATTGCTTCTATTCTTTCCACAGATGAAACATTATTGGGCAGTCTCAATAATAAATGAGAAGCTTTGAGTGGCTGCATGGGCATGGCTGAGTTCTGTGGGGATCAAAAACAGTGAAAATTGGTATAAAAGTAAAAGCACACATCATTCCAGCAGTAAATGATTGTGATCTCAAGTATTGCACGATCCTAACCTTGAACACCATTTCTTGCCTTCAAAACTCTACAAGGTGTCAGTGCCAGGAGCAGAGCACTCAAATTAAAAGGGATGCACTGTCAAATCCCTTTGAACCTCACTAATGATACTTCCTGTTGATTTATCACAGATGAGATTTGATGGCACTCACTGGAGACATTTGCTCGTTATGGCAGCTGGCCCTCCTGGCTAAAAGAAAGAACATAGAGCAGGTCGTAGCCATGGAGATCAAAACCAAAGAAATTAGAAGGAACCATAAATGTAGAAAGATAAACTATTGGACTCAAGCAGTCTCATGAGTTTGATTGAGGCCTCACAAATTTGAGTTATTTGAAGAGGTGACCAAGAAGGCTATAATGAGGGCAGTGTGGTAGATATTGTCAATGTGGATTTAGGCAAGGTCCTGCATGGTAGGCTGGTCCAGGGGGCTAACTCAATTAGAATTCAGAGTGAGTTTGCCAAATGGATGCAAAACTGACTTGCGAGTAGCATCGGAGGGTTGCTTGTTTAGATTGAAGCCCTCTGACAGTGTTGCGCTGCAGGGATTAGTGATGTTTTCACTATTATTCAAGTGTTGCTGGCACGGTTAGAAAATTTACAAATGACTCTAAAATTGATGGCCCAATGTGCAGTGAAGAATGTCATCTAATATTACAATGGGATCTTGCTCAACAGCTTAAGACTGATGGAATTTAATTCAGATAAGTGCAAGGTGCTGCATTTGGTAAGTCAATCCAAGGCGAGACATATATTGTAAATAGTAGGGCCATATGTTGGACAATGTTATAGAGCAGAGAACCCAAGAGGTGTAGGTACATAGTTCCTTAAAAGTGATGGCATGGGGTGTAGAGTGATGAAGAACTTAGTTGACACACTTGCTTTCATCAGTCAGGGCAATGACCACAGAGTTTGGATATCACATTATAGCCAAAAGGATGTTGCTATTCGGAATATTTGTGTAATTCTGATTGTCCTACTATGGGAAGGATGTCTTTAAGCTGGAAAGGTACAAGAAAAGATGAATGAGTATGTCACTGAGAGTGGAAGATTGGAGGACAGGGGTTATAAGGAAGGTTGGATAGGCTCGGACTTTTTTCCCTGGAGCATAAAAGGTTCAGAGGTAACCTTGAAGAGGTGTAAAAAATCAAAAGGGGCATGCAAACATGAATAATCATAGTCTTTTCTCCAGGATCCCTTGGACAGAGGGTTCTAAAACAGAGACCATAATTTAAGGTCAGAGGGAAAGATGGAAGTGAATATAAGCAACAAGTTGCCCGAGGAAACTGTAGAAGTGGGTATACCTTTTGAATAGGAAAGGTTTAGAGGGATATGGGCAAAATGAAGCCATATGGGACTAATCCATATTGGTTGTGATTGACCAACTGGGCCAAATGGCATGTTTCTGTTCTGTGTGGCTCTATGGCTCTACCTAAGAGTGCATCAATGTTTGAACCTTTTAGGGTTTTTTTTTCTCCACACAGGGCATCTCCTTTGGATCTCCATGGTTAATTCTTTAATTTAATGTCTCTGGACAATTATTCACTTTAGCTTTGATTGGTTAAGACAACATGGCACCTTGGTATACTCAACAATGAACACATTCTTGCTGGTATCAAAACTACTTCATGCCAGATTATTCCACATGAATTAGAGGCTGATCTATTAGTTTAATATGTAAGATAAACAGTATGTGTTATGTTTTTACCTGGACTTATGGGTTGAAATCTCAAGGAGTTCACTTAAGCAGCATAATGAGGGGTTATAAAATAACATTCCTTAGTACAGTATATGTTTATGATGCTGCAGGAGGTGGCAGCATGCATCGTGCCTGAGGCATTAATATCAATTCATGTTCCCTTGCTCTAATTTTGCATGTTGGTGGTGGTGGTGGGGGTCATCATAAGAGCAGCAATTATTTAAGATCTAGGCCATCAAATTTTCTTTAGTTTCCCATGTAAACTAAATACCTGTGATTGTATATTCCAACTGGTTGCATCACTTTCTGGTATCGAGTTGCCAATGCACAGACCAGGAAGCCAGTGCCACCATGGGCTTTGGTTTTCACTCCATCAACAAGAGGCGGTGTCTCAAGAAAGCAGCCTCTATCAGCAGGGCCCTTTACGACCCAGACCACACCCTCTTCTCACTAATACCATCAGGAAGGAGATACGGGAGCCTGCAGACGAACACCCAATGGTACAAAAACAGCTCCTCCCCCTCCGCCAACGGATTCCTGAATGGATAATGAACCACAGACATGACCTCATTCTTTTTCTCTTCTTTTGCTCTGTATTTTTTAAATTGTGCATTTAAGGAAATGTAATTAATAGCAATTTTTTTCACCTGTAATCCACAAAAATGCTGCTGCAAAACAACAAACTTCATGACCCATGTTCATGACAATAAATTCTGATTCGGATTCTGTGGAGTCTGAGCTGCAATAGCCCTTGGCCAATAACTTACATTTCAATTCTGGATCAAGTTCATTAATTTAAACTTGACTAACCAGTGATCTCTGTGCGCTAAGGTTGATATGGATATGTGCACCTCAGTAAACAGATTACTATAATTAAATTTAGTTAACTTTTAGATAGCTAAATAAATCATTATTAAATCTCCACGCTTCAAGATGTCATCATGAATGCATTTTTAAGTTTGCAAATGTGACATTTAAACCGTTGTAAAAAGAGAGACATTTTAATCTCTTGTAACCAAAGGCAAATGATAAGCAGAAAGTAATGAATCATTATATCAGGGTGTGCCTTTGTTAAAATATTTAATCAGGGTAATAAATAATAGAGTACCCATCTCAGATAATTGTTCTTCTAATATGTAAGTAATTGGTTCAATTGTAGTTGGAAACTCTGGGGAACTATACAAGATTTCAGTTGTGTTAAACATGGATCATCCATTGTCTACAAAAGTAACATCAGGCAATGACATTTTTCAGGTACAGGTTATACCTGCAGCAAATCTGAAGCGACATTTAAATTTATCTAGGAATAGTCTGAAGCGCACACACGTGTGCATGAAACTGAATAATGAAGTGAAGCTTTTCTTTTACAAGAGGAGAGGTTGTGATCTGTTGTAGATTTACAGATTCGATCCTGGATTCCTAGGGGAAATAACTCCAAAAGATAGCAAGTTGGAGAGTTAAGTCTATAGTGTTATAATTCTATAATTTGTGACTTCTTTGAATGTGATTCCTTATTACCAAGCACATGGCCATTGAATTGCTCTCAACAATTAACCAACATCATTTATAATAAAATTCACTTGGGTGTCCCCTCTTTTTATACACACAGAGGTCACTGGTTACACAGGATAACAAATGCTTTACAAAAGGTTTTACTTTAAAAATTTGTTTTTCTGAAAACAAATCAGGGATTATGATAGACAACTTCAAGATGAATACAAAAATAATTTCCGATTTTCTGTATCATGTAGGAAGTTTGAGAAAGTTTAAATGAACTTTTATTGAATTTAACATGTTTAATTGCATAATGATGCTGACACCTTGCGAGGTTCAACTAGCCTAAAAATGTTCTGCTGTTGATTCTCATTTGTACTCAGCATCTGATGCCTCTCATGTCAGTGTACGACAATAGTCAGCCAGGATTGATGGATTGCAGTTCCCCTGATACCACTTTTCCATGGTTGCAATGTCCTGGTGAAACCTTTCACTATGTTCGTCACTGACTGCACCAAGATCAGCAGGGAAGACGACCAAGTGCGAATGCAGAAAATGAATTTTCAATGACATGATTCACTTTATGGCTTTGTATACATGGCTTTGTATACTTGAAGTAGACTTGAAATATGACAGGATATCAAAAATATAGGTTATATTTAAAAAATGATAAAAGATATGAAAACTTTAAGATGGTTTTCATGATCCGCAGCCCTAAATCCAGAAAATACACCCAAAAGTGTTCAGGAAACAAAATCTTCATTGTCCACTAATTGGAGTGCACCTCTACATGCTATTCATATAAACACATTGAAAATTTATCTAACCATTATCATGCCAGAAGTCAGGTTACAACCAGTTCTGCACAGTACATCACAGGCAAAATTCTCCCCACCATCAAGAACATCTACATGGAATGCTGCCGTCGGAACGCAGTCAGTATAAAAAGATCATAATGGGAATGAGAGACTCATTCTCAATCCAAAATTTTACCTCCTCTGCCACCCCTAGATATTTTTATAGAATGCCTGCAGTCTAAACTGAACTGCAGGTGATCTGCAGCAATGGGCTAATGAGTAGGACATATTGATGACATGTAAAGTGCGCGATAATGCAACACTCTTCTGTCTGCAGGATAGTTCACTGTAGGTTATATGTCATGGTCTATGTTGATGCAATGGCGTCCCACGTCCAGCCTACGTAAATACTGCATTCTGTCTAAACTCATGATGTGATATAGATATTTGGAGTTTTGTGTGAACAGCCACTCAGAAGGTAGGGAGACATTTCAGAACGGAAATAAAAACTTAAGTTCTATGTAAAAAACATTAAGGATCCAAACCACCCAGGATATGTTCAGTTCTCACTGCTGCCATCAGGAAAGAGGTCAGATACCACAAAACTCATACCACTATGTTCAGGAATAGCTGCAACTCCTCAACCATTAGACTGATGAATTAATAGACTCATTCAGAGACTCATTTAAGGACTATTCCTTTGCTCATTATTTATTACTGAATATTTATTTTCTGTATTTGTACAGTGTGTTTACATTTCCTCCTTCTGTTTATTTTCCTGTTTTTTGTATACACCTCTTTCTTCTTGAGTATAGTTTACAGTTCCTGATAATAAGAAATTCTGCCTGGCCCGCAGGAATAAGAATCTCAAGGCTGTATGTGATGTCATGTACGTATAATGACAATAAATTTGAACTTCGATGTTCAAGATTTCTTTATTGTCATATAAAAATACACAACCACAACATTCGTCAACTTTTGCTTGCTGTAAAGGCATGCAAAGAGATGCCACTAACCTAGCATCCCCACCAACAAGAGGAAGAGGACCAAGAGATAATTCCTTCAGACTCATCATGGATTCACCTCCAGTGCTTCTGCAGCCTCCTATCTGCTGCTTCATCCAACCCAAGATCCTAATTCGGCCCGAGGTCCTTCAGGAACCTCCTCATCTTCAGCATCCTCACAAATCCCAGTCCTGAGACCTGGTTTTGGCAGGTTGTACTTTCTTTCTGTGACTGTCTGAGAAGGAAAGAAAGAGCAGAGGAGCATAAACCAACAGATAAAAGGTGATAATTGGACATCGATAGGAGGACAGGAGAGGAAGAGATAGATGGGGGGGGGGGGGGGGGAGGAAACCAGAGAAGTTGATGTTAATGCCATCTGGTTGGAGAGTTCCAATATCCAGATGGAATATGAAGCGTTGTTCCTCCAATTTGCGGGTGGTCTCAGTCTAGCAGTGCATGAAACCATGGACAGACATGTCGGCATAGGAATGGAGTAGGAAATTGAATTGGATGGCCACTGGGAGATCCACACTATTGCTGTGGATAGAGCCAAGATGCTCAGCGAAGCAACCTGCCAGTCTGTGACCAGTTTCTCTGATGTAGAGGAGACCACAACAGGAGCACCGGATGCAGTAGATGACCCCTTTAAGTTCATGTGAAGTGTTGCTTCACTTGGAAAGACTGTTTGGGGCCACAAGTGGTGTTGAGGGAGGAGGTGTGGACTCAAGTGTAGCGGGTCCTGCTGTTGAAGAGGTAGTTGCCAAGGGGACAATTGGTGGAAAGGGAGGAGTGGACAAAGGAGTCATGGAGGGAGTTGTTGTTCCCAGCAGGATGAGTAGCAGGAACAATGGTTGCAGGAAAATAATGAAGATTACAGAGGCTACCCCAGCATTACACTGGCAGCATCATCTCTAAGTAGATTGGTTTGACTCCGTGGGCAGCACGGGATTCTCTGTTAGAGAAATGTGGTTCCTAAACAGCTTGCAGATTTATAATTTTCAACCCAACAAAGTGTCCCTCTCCACACTAAAATTATTAGCATGAATAAAAATCGGCCTGGTGAGCCCAGATGACGCAGTCGTTCCTCACACCAGACTGTGCAGTATCACTTGCACTCTATAAAAAAAAACTTGGACTGAATAATTTCCTGACCAACTCATTCCAATGGCTTGAGATCAATGATCTACATTTCTTGATTATTGGCAACTTGCTTAAACAACTGTAACCTCCACACACAAAAAAAGCACTTCCTTTCGATTACATCATCTCTGCTGATGCAAACATTGGTCACGCTATTGACCAAATACCTTGGTATCAAAATCCAGAACAACCTACGATGGAATGATTAGCTGTATCGTACAACAAAGGCTTAAATTTTCTGAGATCCAACTTCCATCATTGTTCATCTTCTGAGAAGGAGAGGTCGTACATCACCCTCGTCAGACCACATTTGGATTACGCAGTGGCTGCATGGGACCAACACACAAATAGAAACACTACTCCCATCGAACGAGTCCAGACACAGGCAGCCCAATTTGCCACAAATATATATGGAAGAGAAGCGAGTGTTACAAAGCTCTTGGATTCATTAAAATGGAGCTCCCTCCAAGACAGACATGAAGCACACCGCCTGACCTGTTTTTTTACAAAATGCTAAACTGCCCGCTCGATATAGACTAACGATCCTACACCGAACCCAAGCCTACTAGGAGCAGACGAGGGCACACAACCCAATTTGTAGAGCCATCTTCCAAGACAGATGTGTACAGTAATTCATTCTTCCCCCGTACAATTAAAGCATGGAATAATCTTCACCCTATCATACACACAACAATTAAATCTCCTCCTTACGTACACTCTCCAGTTTAAATTCCATACAAAATATTTTCGACGATGAAGAACCAATCACCAAAAACTGCCTTTATTGGCTCATCACCAATGTATCCACAACATCTGAAATTAATCTACCTCACAACATAGTGATTCGATTGTCAAAGGGCCCAATCATTTGGAAGTTTTCATGAGACTCCAACTGAGGTTCATATTAAGACACTGCACCAGGTTCATGGATTGGGTATGAAGTAGAGACACTGCTTTTCAGTCAGTGTGGATAGTGGTGCGGCCTCACACCTCTTGAGCCTGACTATGTTTCTGGCCTTGAGTATTGTCTGTGCAGTGTTTGCATATTCTCTTTGTGACTGCAGGGGTTCCTCTGTGTTTGTTTCCTTGTTGTTTAATTGGCGACTGTAAATGACCGTTTAGTATATGAAAGAAATTAAAAGAGATGACATCCGTGTACACGAGAGAGGGTAAATCATGACTTGCACTTGACTTGGATTAAAGTGAGGGAGAGATGCGCAGGTCATCAGCCTCACTCTCTCACCCTGGCCTATCTGGACCCAGTGGCAAGACATAGACGAGACGGCTGGAGACAGGTCAGGATGCAGTGGATGGCCAGCAATGTTCTGTATGTGTCTCACTATGCCCTCTTAGCACTCCACGGCGCATTGCTGAGAATCACCTTTCTGCCCATCTAACCAGTGTGATGGTTTCTTCCGCACAGTGCACCAAATCCAGGATTCACACGCTAGGTAGACAAGCCCTGAGTGTTGTGGGTCCACGGCAGTTCTTGCGGCATGCTCACAAGCCTCCCTACCCATTGTTGGGCATCCTCATCCACCTTTGCAGTCGTAGGGAGATGTTTCCTTTTCCGCCTGCTCCGCCGTTGGGATGATCACCTAGTGATGTAGTAATGACACCACCCCTTCACTTGTTTTCGCTCGCTAGCTGAAGCGGTTTCTACGGTATGGCACAAGGAGCCAACAAGTGAGATATTTTGGAGATGAGTGAGGTCCAGTGATGCCTACCATCCCCACATTAGTGAGGTGCAGCTATCAGCACCAAAGGTACTCCCTCTCCTCAGAGCTCCCTACATAAGAGAATGTGCTATAGGAATGCTGGAAAATAAGAAGAGAGGGAATGGAACAAATGAGAATGTACCCAGGAGCCAGCCTGGACTTATTGGGCCAAATGGCCTGATTCTGTGACATTGTAAATATCAAATAAGAAATAGATCTGCCAATGTAGTTTAATACTTAACTGCACTGTCGATTTTACCCATTCTCCATAACCTTCAATATTTGTTCTTTTCAACTAATTAATTCTCATTTAAAAAATTGGACATCAGCAATAATTTGTGACAAAGAACTCAAAGACTAGAATTGAAAATGAATTTCCTGAACAATGAAGTAAGAAATCCAAGGGAAAATGAGGCATTGAAATAAATCTCTTATTTTTTTCATCGATTTATTAAAAAAAGCAATTTATGCACGTCCAATTGCTTAACTGCAACCAGAACCATCAAATTGGGTATATAGGACAAATGTTCAGTTCCAATGGATAGCTTTCACCTTGAGAATGTACTGCAGTGAACCCCATTCTTTACATCTATGACTGTGTTGCTCGGTACAACAATAACACCATCTACAAATTCGCCAACAATACCATGGTAGTGGGTTGGAGGAGAATGAAAACTTGGCTGAATGGTGCACCAACAATGACCTTGCACTAAATATCACCAAAGCTAAGGAGCTGATTGTTGATTTTGGGAAAGGAAAGACAGAGGTATATAATTCAGTGATCATTGGGGATTAGAAGTGGAGAGGGTGAGCAAATTTAGGTTCTTGGGAGTCACTATCTTGGAGGATCTTTCCTGGAGCTAACCAACCAATGGCATCATGAAGAAAGCATGTCAGTGCCTCTACTTCCTCAGGAGTTTGCAGAGGTTTGGTATGACACCAGAAACTTTGGCATATTTCTACAGATGTGTGTTAGAAATTGTGCTGACTGGCTGCATCACGGCCTGGTATGGGAACACCAATACCCCTGAGCGTAAAGCCCTCCAAAAGGTAATGGACACAGCTCAGGACATCACAGGCAAAATCCTGCCCACCATCGAGAAAATCTATATAGAACACTGCCGTCGGAGAGTAGCAGCAATCATCAAGGATCCACAACATCCAGGACATGCTCTGTTCTTGCTTCTGCCATCAGGAAAGAGGTAGAGGTACCACAAAACTTGGACGAGGAAATAGCTGCAATTCCTCAACTATCAGACTCCTGAAAAGCACTCATTTAAAGACTCTTATTTTGCACATTATTTATTCCTGAGAATACTTCTTGTTTCTGTATTTGCACAGATATTTTAGAACAATATAACCATGAAACATTACAGCACAGAAACAGGCCCTTCACCCCTTCTACTCTGTGCAATCCATTTTTCTTCCTAGTCCCACGGACCTGCACACCATACCTCTCCCATACATGTACCTGTCCAAATTCTTAAATGTTAGATCTGTAGCCTACGGCTACAAAGAAACACACACACACACACACACACACACACACACACACACACACACACACACACGTAGTCTCGTAGTATGGGAGGTTAAGCTCTGAGATGTATTGAGGCTGGAAAGGTTCCTTTTATACAGTTGGATTCCCGCCATTTGTTTGATTGGCTGACATCAGCCGTACGAATAATAATAGGGGGGGGGGGCGAACATTCTTCCCCAGCCTGTTATTGATCTGTTAGCTGGGCAGCTTGGCCAGTGCCAATTTAGGGCTGCTGGTCTTATCCTGCTCCAGCTTTCAACCGCACCGGTCTGCTGTGTTAAGGGACGCTGCACCATTTCATCTGATGCAAGGATCGACAAAGAGATAGACAACAGACTCGCCAAGGCAAATAGCGCCTTTGGAAGACTACACAAAAGAGTCTGGAAAAACAATCACCTGAAGAAACACACAAAGATCAGCGTGTACAGAGCCGTTGTCATACCCACGCTCCTGTTCGGCTCCGAATCATGGGTCCTCTACCGGCATCACCTACAGCTCCTAGAACGCTTCCATCAGCGTTGTCTCCGCTCCATCCTCAACATTCATTGGAATGACTTCATCACCATCATCAAAGTACTCGAGCTGGCAGAGTCCGCAAGCATCGAATCCATGTTGCTGAAGACCCAACTGCGGTGGGTGATTCACGTCTCCAGAATGGAGGACCATCGCCTTCCCAAAATTGTGTTCTATGGCGAGCTCTCCACTGGCCACTGAGACAGAGGTGCTTCAAAGAAGAGGTACAAGGACTGTTTAAAGAAATCTCTTGGTGCCTGCCCCATTGACCACCGCCAGTGGGCTGATATCGCCTCCAACCATGCATCTTAGCGCCTCACAGTTTGGCGGGCAGCAACCTCCTTTGAAGAAGACCGCAGAGCCCACCTCACTGACAAAAGACAAAGGAGGAAAAACCCAACACCCAACCCCAACCAACCAATTTTCCCTTGCAACCGCTGCAACCGTGCCTGCCTGTCCCACATCGGACTTGTCAGTCACCAACGAGCCTGCAGCAGGCGAGGACATACCCCTCCATAAATCTTTGTCCACGAAGCCAAGCCCAAGAATAGTGTGTAATGTTGCTCTTTACTCCTGCTGGCACCGCGCGATGTTCCGCCTCGATCTCCGCGGTGGCGGGCTGCCACAGATTGCCTTTTGTATACGTATCTTTTTCTCAAGTATAGTTTACACCAACTGTTAAGTAGAAATTCTACCTGGTCCATAAGAATAAGAAATCTCAGGTTTGTATGTGAAGTCATGTACATGTACTAAGACAATAAATTTGAACTTTGAACATGCTGGGCTGAATGCAAATGCACCTTCAGATGTTACTTGTGTTTTCACCTGTATTTCTAGGCAGTAATTATTCATGTGAATCATATGATGACTGGCAGCATCCAACCCTGATGTTTACTCTGATCTCTGTGCCACCTTCATCTCTCTATGTGGCGGCTTGCTACTCATCCATAGCTCTGCACGATAGAACAGTGCCATGGTATTATAGGACCAGCCTCATAGGTTCAAATCCGCTGCTGTTTGTAAGGAATGTGTACATTCTGCCCATATCTGCACAAATTTTCTCCAGTTTTCTCCCGTGTTCCAAAGATGTATGGTACTGGTAGGTTAATAGAGGTGATAGGATAGGCTTGTGGGGCAGAAGGGCCTGTTACATTGCTGTGTCGCTATGAAACTATGAAATTTTTAATCCATTTAAACAAGCAGATGCTGGGATTGAGTGCAATTCACAAATGTGCTGAAGAAAGGGCCCAGGTTGGTTACCTTTCACTTCCTGGGGATGACTGCCTCTTACTACCTATGGATGAACTGCTAAACACTTTTATGTATTGTAGAATTTCAAATGCACTCACCTTTATTGCGGCATATTCCAAATTGATTTCTTCCTCCTTCATCCGAAGGCTCATTATCCTTTTTCCCTGTTTTTGCCTTCTCTTCAATGTCTCCAATTAATGGATGCCACCCAAGAATATTTAACATACTGTAGCTCACTTTCCTTTCACTTCCATTTGGTACTCTTGTTTTACCCCTTTCCAGTTCAGAATCAGAATCAAAATTTATTGTCACAAACAAGTCATGAAATTCAGTGTTTTGCGGCAGTGTCAAAGTGCAAACGTTCATATTATAAACCATCTTACAACAATAATATAAACATTAAAAATAATAGTGCACGAAAAGTAAGGCAGTGTCTTTGATTCACTGATTATTCAGGAATGTGTTGGCAGTGGGGAAGAAGCTGTCCTTGTGCCATTGAGTGCTCCTTTTGAGGCTCTTGTACCTTTTTCCTGAAGAGGGCATGGCCTGAGTGGTGGGGGTCTTTAAGGATAACGTTTTAAGGCACCTTCTCATGTAGATGTCCTTTACATGCTTTTATTCCACTTTTTTTTAACATTTCTCACCAACACTTTCAGTTCCTCACACCTTTGTTCAGTGCATTGTAAAACTGACATGCCTGAAGAATAAGCAATGAGCTCTTTTCACACTGGCCAACTTGTAAATTGACAGTTCAATGAACTGGTTAAACAAGCCATTTTTGCCGTTCACACTGGACCACTGTTAACCGGTTCTCTGCATCCTTTCACACTCACCACCAGGCATCCCCGTGGAGAGGGGTGCCTATCCTCCACCGGTGACATCTGAGTGACACATCGTGCTATGGCGGACCTGCCCTCCTGGAATTCCATGCAGCAGAGAAACCCCTCCATGAGTGCTCTGTGCATACAGCCCTTTCTCTGCTGCATGGAATTCTTGGAGGGCAGGTCTGCCATTGCTCTCTCTCTCTCTCTCTCTCTCTCTCCCTCTCTCTCTCTCTCTCTCTCTCTCTCTCTCCCTCTCTCTCTCTCTCTCTCTCTCTCTCCCTCTCTCTCTCTCTCTCTCTCCCTCTCTCTCTCTCTCTCTCTCTCCCTCTCTCTCTCTCTCTCTCTCTCCCTCTCTCTCTCTCTCTCCCTCTCTCTCTCTCTCTCTCTCTCTTTTTGTCAGTCTCTCTTTCTCTCCCTTCCCTTTGTCTCTCATAGACATATCTTTCTCTCCTTGATTGTTGTATATACCCACTTTGTTTTGTGTGTATATGTGTGTGCGTGCGCGCGCGTGCATGTAATTTCATCCCACTACCACATTCCCATGGTCCTTTATAAATTTTTTAAGGTTTATATATAGGTTGACACAACAACAAGGGCTGAAGGGCTCATACTGTGCTGTACACAATGCTTAAATTATGTTATAATTAGGCATGATTAATTTTGTTTAAATGCAAGAACATAAAACGTTAATTGGATTTAGTAAATTGAATACAAAGTTTATACCTTCTTTTTAATCTTTTGTTTCCTTCACATTCCTGTACTGACACAAAAACATGTCACTCCTTTGTCCCTGGATAGTCCATGCCCCTTTCCCATGGGTTAATCAGCATGCAGGCGTCAGATGGCCCTGGGGATGATACACCCTACCTAGGCAGTCCATTCCTGGGGTGATTTTATGCCTGTGCCAATTTGCGAGTGTTCACACTGACCATTTAACTGGTATATTGGCCATTAATTATTAGGATGTGGAGGCACACCACTAGGAAGGCGAACTGCCCCTGCTTGTAATCCACGCAGTGGGGCAGCCAGCCAAAATGGCACCGTCGGGGGTTTCCCCTTCTTCTCAGCACAGGGCTCAGAAGCCTGCGCTGGGGGACCACGTGACACCCAGGTTACGTCAGCGCCCCCCAGCGTGGTTCTCAACCAGGTCTGGGCTGGGAGTATAAGTCCAGCCCAGCAACTTGCAATAAATCAGTTCTGCTCACTGAGCTCAACCCGTCTGGTTTTGTGTTCTTTCAGTAGCCGCTACAAGGATAAGGTGCTAATGTGAAAGGGGCTTTAGAGGACCATAGACAAGACGGGTTCAAATAGTAAATCATGGTAAGAAAACATTACACATCTTCTGTGCTCTCAAGCCACTTTGACTGCCTCTCCCAGTCTCTTAATAATTGTGAATAAGCCTGAGCCTGTTTCCCTTGAGCTGAACATTCTTTATAATGATCACCATAATGTTCATAATCTAATTAGCGACTGTGCAAATTGCCTCATTCTCTCTCCTGCCAACAAGTCTTCATACATTTGAATACAATGTCACAAGATATAGGAGGAAAAGTAGACCCATTGGCCAATCGAGTCTGCTCTGCTGTAAGAGATATGTTTTTAAACCTGCGGATTCTGGAAATCTAAAACAAGCAATAGAAAATGCTGGATATACTCAACCTGTCAGACCACTTATGTGGGAAAAGAAATAGTCAACATTTGTCAGAATTGGGAAAGAGACAGGAGAAGTTCATTCACTGCAAGAAGGATGGGGGAGGGGTGATGTCTCTGATAGAGTAAAAACAAGGTGATCATGGCGATAAGCTGTGAACGAGATTATCGGATCAATGAATGAATGGGATATTTTAGAGAGAGCAAGACCATAGACAAAAGAACACAGAAAAAAAATCTGCAGATGCTGAAGATGTGGAAATTACAAAATGCTGAATGACATACCCAGTAGCTTAAGATGAGAAAAATAAAATGAAGAAAATTGGAATAAAAGCAACAAACAAGCTGAGCCAAATTCACAGAAGGACGACTGATACCGACAGAAGTCAAGCTACACAAAATTGGAGATCTCAATATTAAATCCAGAAAGCTGCAACATACCCAAACGGAAGATGAGTCAACTGTTCTTGAGCTAAGCCTGTATTCGACATCATTAGTCCCTTTTATAGAGAAAAAATGGTGAATGTTGCTGTAAATGTGCCAAATGTTTGAGCTGTGCATGCATTGTGTGGAATACAAGCTTCCACCTCATTAGACCCTGAGAGAAACGACTGACACCAGTGTTCTCCCAAATCCAAAGAACGAACCCTTTTATTTACAATTAGAGAACTATTTATAGTATTTACAATGCCCTTGGTCCCGAGGGAACTCTCGTGAGCCATCTCACACATGTAACTGGATTAGTTGATTGATGGCTCAAGTCCCAAGAACTGCTAATGCCCACTCCTGGCGATGATGGGGGAGTCGCTCTGTTTAGGGCATCCTAGCACCTCCATTTCCATTTGCTACCCATGGTAAGGAACTTGTTGAGTAGATGATGGTTTTTATTCATCTCTGGCAGAAATGAAATGACCCAGGAGTAGTGTGGACACATCTCTGGGTGCAGACATGCACTTGATAGCGTCAGTGTTTTGTGGATCTGGTACGTGTGCTCCCATTACCAGGATGTTATCTAGGAACACTGCAACTCCTGGATCATCGTTCAACATTGTGTCTATAATCAGTTGAAAGATAGCTGGAACCATCTTCACTCTGAAGGGTAGATGTGTGTATCTGATCCATCCATGGTGTGTGTTGATAGTTAGCAATTCCTTGGATTCATCATCAACCTCCAACTGTAGATAAGCCTCTGCCAAGTTGATCTTCACATTTGCTACCATTCAGCTTAGTGAAGAGGTCATGGGTGTCCAATACTGGCTTTCAAACCATTTGAGAAATCAGCACTCAGACGTATGGAGTCATTTGATTTTTTCACCACCATGATAGGTGCAGCCCATAATGAGTAGTTGACCTGTTCAATTACTCCTTCATGTGGCAGCCATTCCAATTCTCGCTCTACTTCTTACAGAGCTGCGTATGGGTCAGGTCATTTTGGCTTGAAAGTTGGTTTCACGTTTGGCAGAAGACAGAGCTGTTTCATCTTGTATTCATATGTGTGAGTTCTTAGACAACACATGGATGAAGGAAAAGGTTCTTTACTTTAAAGTTGATATAAGCAGCACATGAGGCTTGCCACAAGGCTGCAAGCCTCCATTACAGATATAACATACTGCAGTGCCCTGCTCTGTGTGTCAGCCCACTGCTGGCAACCAAGTCTAATCAAACAGTAATGATAATCAAGGCCTTGCTAGTGGCCATGCAAACATGATCACCATCATTACAAGGGTTTTGCCTTCATTTTAGTGTGCACCGTCCGTAGCCTTCAGAAAGTACCATTGCATGGCATTGCTTTAGCTGTACCAGCAACTTTTTCTTCTCGCTGTTTAAGCTGATGAAACAGTCAACTGAACCTAACAACTCCAGGATTCCCTCATAAGCATTCTGTGCCATGTTTCCATTTGGAGTCACCTTTGGCTGACCAATCAATTCCCCCATTTTCTTTGAAGCCTCACTGTGATGCCATTCATTTGGACTTTCACATATTTCTTGCATTTGGCATGAGCCACCTTGAAAGTCGATGTAACAGGTTTCACTTTTCAGGGTGAACCGAACTTATCAGGTGTTTTCCATCTTCCAGCTCTACAGCACTCTGCTGTATACCCCAGGCACTTGCATTTACTGCAGCATTGACATCTGTACAGGCCGTGCCACTCACTGCAGTTCCAACAGGCGCTGGGTGGTTGTGCTGGGTGGATTGGCTGGGCGGGTCACTTTTGTTTTGTCTAGTGTAGTTTGCTGACTTGATTGTCTGGACACAACCACTTGAAGATGAGTGTGCCACTGCCACCATTTTGCTGACGTGCTTCAGATTAATTAAGATGTTAATCTTTGAAGAGTCATATCTGACTCCTACTCAATCTTAGCTAGCAAACGTGTTTTGAGGTCAGCATCTTGGTGCGACTGCATTCACGCTACAAAAACTGGACACTTAAATTGGTCTTCAGTCGGTGAAGGGAGTTTAAAACACTCGCACTGTCGATTCACCATACCCGCGTATGTCACAAAATTTTCCATATCTTTCTTAGTCATTTTGAGGCACTGATACTGAATATTGAACAGTGATGTTTGCTCACCGAATATCTCTGCCAACGTGTTAAGTGTTTCGCTGAAGCTGAGCTCACGGGGAAGTTTGGCAGAATGAAGTTTGTGTAGTGCCTAACATCCTCAACAACAGCCAAATTTTCCACACATCATTGAACTTGGCAAAGTCAACTGCAAATAACTCTTCATACTTTTTGAACCAAGTTTTAAATGTGCTTGACTCTGGGTCAAATGAGAACTCAGTGATAGAGCTCATTAAAGCATCTGCTGAATTTGAATGAACTTCAGGCTCACCTTCTACAATGGCTGGAGTTCCAACGGACATTTTCTCTTCCAGCTGGTATTACTTCAAAGTTTTTCTGCTGCTGCTTGAGGCCAGCCTGCAAATGTTCCATTGTGACTGACATTGTTACCTCATCATCAAGATGTTGTAACTGTGCCGAATGTTTGTGCTGTGCATGTGTTGTCTGGAATACAAGCTTTCACCTCGTTAGTCCCAGAGAGAAACGACTGACACCAATGTTTTCCTAAATCAAAAGAACAAATCCTTTTATTTACGATTAGAGAATTATTTATAGTATTTACAATGCCCTTGGTCCCGAGGGAACTCTCATGAGTCCTCTCACACGCAGGTGACTGCATTAGTTGATTGATGGCTCAAGACCCAAGAATGGTGGGGTGCTCTGTTTAGAGCATCCTAGCAAATGTAAAAACAGATATTCTCCAACTTTACATTGCTGCACTTACCTCCATAAAAGGTCTGAAGGCAGATGGATTGCTGGAATACGGTCAGCTTCCATTTGCCTAAGGAAGTACATTTAAAGGTGGAGTGTAGTCTGCAAAGCGGCTGCAAAGGGGAGGGCTGATGATGTCATGATGACGCTGTCACGCCGTGACCCAGGAGTGCAATTTAAAAAAACCCATACTGTCAATAGAGGCTATTACATTGTGTAGGAGATCTGCCTGAATCTTAAGACTGTTGCACAGATCTCCACTCGTGCTCTTATCTGCTCTTTGGTCGCCATTGTTGAGTATAGGCCGCTTTCCCATACATTTGATGTCACGGTGGCGGGTGGCGCTACTGCATCTCTTGCCCCGTCTCCTTCAGCTCTGGAAACCGGCTCCCGACTCAGATCTGCATAAAGGCACTGCAGGATCCTCATTATAGGTTGTCACCATAAAAGGTAAATTTGCCCTGTTTGTTTTTTTAACTTGAGATGGCTATAATGTGGAGTTTCACCATAAAAAAGGCCTATTGCTATACTAGGCCGCAGACTGATAACCAACGTGGGTAAGGGAAGGAGAATTAAAGTGGCAATATTTGTCAGAAATATCATTTTCTGGTTATGTTTACCACTGGCAAGATTGACCTGTGTTTGCCAGGAGTGAGAGAACATTTTCTTGAAATGCTTCTTTATACATATACCTGACAAGCATACAGGATCCACCTTACAAAGACCTTGGGAATCTTATCACTATCTTAAGCTCAGGAGAGATCTGGGTTCTTGCTCTACATTCACAGTGACTCAACCATCAGGAGGTATGTTTTCTCCCTCCTAGTGGGTCTCCATTCCAGTTTTCCTTTGATACGGAATGGTAACAAAAGTAGGCAAACAAGGAAGAATTAAGCTGTCAGCTTTTTAAAAAATATGCATATAACTTAATTGTCAAATTATTTTGATAAAATTTATTGTGGCTGTGTGGTACTTTTGGAAAGACCATATTTCTCTTTGCTTAGTTCTTTCCATAAATAAAACTGTGTAAAAAGGTTGCAGGCAAATTTAATGAGATTATATGATTTTGTTGCTGCTGGTGGTTTCCTTATCATGTTTGCTTCAAGACTAATCAGGGTTGACTGAGCTCCATGTTCAATATTCAGCATCGCCCTGGGATCAAACAATGAATAAGCCATGGACGTAACAAAACTGAGAGGGATACATAAAATGTCACAAACTTCATGTTGTTCAGACTAACTTGGGAGAACCTGGATTTGTGGGATATTCATAAAGTCAAGAGAAGTAAATGATCTCACTTAGGCTTTTCTCTTCAAAGTCATAACTCAGATGAATAGATAAGTTTTATCTCCCCACCAATTGTTAAAACTTCCCAAGATTTATTCTGCAAAAATCTGATCCATTTTAAGAGGACCACAGGGAAAGGTAGTAAACAGCAAAATAGCTTTTGTTAGTCTAATGTACAATTTTTTTTCAAGTATTAATACTGACTTTTCATTATAAATAAATAGATGCAAATTTTTCAAGATGCTTTAAGGGTGCTCCTTTCTTGAGCAATTTCTAAAGCACCAAACATAAGGGACAGAAATGTTTATCCATTAAAAACAATGAATTAGTCATACTTAAGTGAAAACACTGGAGACGTGCAACTGATTTCAAATTTCAGATTTATTGTCAGAGTACATACATGACATCGCATAAAACTCTGAGATTCTTTTCCTGTGGTTGAGGCAGAATTAGCACTTAATGTGCAAAAAAAAATTATACACAGCATATACATGTAAACACATAAAGAAATGTAAATGGATAAAAAGATATGTAACCAAAAGACAGGAGGAATGTGAACAAAGGAAAAAATGTAAACAAACTGAATGTGCAATACAGAGGGAATAAAAAATACCAATAAAGTGCACAAGTAAGAGTCCTTAAATAAGTCCCTGATTGAGTTTGTTGTTGAGGAATCTGATAATGGAGGAGGAGCAGCTGTTCCTGAACCTGGTGGTTTGAGTCTTGTGGCACCTATACATTTTTCCTGATGGCAACAGCGACGACAGAGCGTGTGTTGGGTGGGGATCCTTGATGATTGATGCTGCTCTACAACAGCAGCGTTCCTTGTAGATGTTCTTGATAGTGGGGAGGGTTTTGCCTATGATGTGCTGGGTTGTGCCCACTACCTTTTGGAGGGCTTTATGTTCAGGGGTATGATTGTCCCCATACCAGACCCTGATGCAGCTGGTCAGCATACATTCTATCACACTCTGCAGAAATTTGCCAGGGTTTCTGCCGCAAACTCCTGAGGAAGTAGAGGCACTGATATGCTTTCTTCACGATGCCTTTAGTGTGTTCAGTTCAAGAAAGATCCTCCAAGATAAAGACTCCCAAGAACTTAAATTTGTTCACCCTCTCCACCTCTGATCTCCCAATGATCCCTGGATTGTATACCTCTGGCTTTCTAGACTGAAGTGAACAATTAGCTCTTTAGTTTTGGTGACATTGAATGCAAGGTTGTTGTTGTTGTTGCACTATTCAGCCAAGTTTTCCATTTCCCTCCTGTATGCTGACTCACCACCTTTCTTTATACAACTCACTACTATGGTATTATCATCAAATTTGTGGATGATGTTATTGTCGTACAGAGCCAACAATCGTAGATGTGATTTGAGTAGAGCAGGGAGCTAAGAACACAGGTGGAGGGGATGTTCTTACCAATCCTCATTGACTGTAGTCTGGAGGTGAGGAAATCCATGATCCAGTGGGGTGTTGAGTCCTGGGTCTTGGAGTTTGCTGATCAGTTTTGAGGGGATGATAGTGTTAAATGCCAAACTGTAGTTGATAAAGAGCATGCTGATGAATACATCTTTACTGTCCAGGTGCTCTAGGGCTTTCTGTCAAGCCAGTGAGATTATATCCGTCAAAGACCTGTTGCGACAATAGATGAACTGGAACGTATCCATCTCACTGCTCAGACAGGAGCTGATCTGCTTCAACACCAGTCTTTCAAAACACTTCATCACTGTTGATGTAAGTGCTACTGGTCGATAGTTATGAAAGCAGGTTACTATACTCTTGGGCACTGGAACAATTGGCTCCTGTTTGAAACGGATGGTATCACACCCTGCTGAAGTGACATATTGAAGATATCCCTGAATACGTTGTAAATTGGACATCACAGATTTTTAGTTCTCCACCTGGGCTGGATGCTTTCCTCAGATTCAGTCTCCTGAAGACAGCATACACGTCATCCTCTGATATGGACAGGATGGGATGGAGAGTGTCATCAAATCAGGCTTGGAAGGCATTGAGTTCCTCTGGGAGCGAAGCTTGGCCATCTGCTACTTCACCTGATTTGTTTTAGTAGCAGGTTATGACATTTAGGCCCTGCAACAGCTGGCGGGTGTCCCTCGTTATTTTCATTTTCATCCATAATCTCCTCTTCATCTGGGAGATAGCTTTTCGCAGGTCATACATGCTCATTCTATATTGATCTGGATCTCTGGACTTAAATACCTGTGATCTGGCTCTCAGCGGGTTCCAGATTTCATTGTTCATCCAGGATTTCTGGTTGGGGAAAACCCTAAATGATTTGGTGTGGACACACTCATCCACGCCTGTTTTGATAAACTCTGTGACAGCCCTGATGTCCTCAGATGAGTCCTTGAACACTATCCAGTCTGCTCACTCAAGGAAGTCCTGTAACCATTCTACAGTCTCCTATGACCACCTTCTAGGTGTCCTGATCTCTGGAACATCTCTTTCTAGACTCTGTCTGTTTGAAGGCAGAAGGAGCACAGCCAGGTGATATGACTTGCCAAAATGCAGTCTCAGGAAAGAATGGTAGGACTTGCTTATCTTATTTTAAAATTTTTTTTTTCACACTATAAACCATATTGACCAAGATACATACAGACAATTTTCTTCTTAAATATTTACAGTGTTGTTTTCTCCCCCTTTTTCCCCTCTCCCTTCCCTCCCTCCCTCACCCCCTTCCCCATTTATTTGAAGTTCAATCTATCAGATACATTAAACCCATTAAACAATGTTGTCACTTAATAAAAATAAACAAGAAATTTTACTGAGTCAGTTAATTTCGTTATCTTCTCCTGTCATTTTAGGTGGTGGAAGTCCATGGTAGGATTCCTCTATTGTGTTTCATGTATGGCTCCCATATTTGTTCGAATATTGTAATGTTATTTCTTAAATTATATGTTATTTTTTCTAATGGAATACATTTATTCATTTCTATATACCATTGTTGTATTCTCAAGTTATCTTCTAATTTCCAGGTTGACATAATACATTTTTTTGCTACAGCTTGGGCTATCATAACAAATCTTTTTTGTGCTCCATCCGAATTGAGTCCAAATTCTTTGTTTCTTATATTACTTAGGAGGAAGATCTCTGGGTTTTTTGGTATATTGCTTTTTGTGATTTTATTTAATATCTGGTTTAGATCTTCCCAAAATTTTTCCACTTTCTCACATGTCCAAATTGCATGAATTGTTGTTCCCGTTTCCTTTTTACAACGAAAACATCTGTCTGATACTGTTGGGTCCCATTTATTTAACTTTTGAGGTGTTATGTATAACCCGTGTATCCAGTTATATTGTATCATGCGTAACCTCATGTTTATTGTATTTCTCATAGTTCCGGAGCATAGCTTCTCCCATGTTTCATTCTTTATCTTTATGTTTAGATCTGTTTCCCATTTTTGTTTAGGTTTACCATTTGTTTCCTCATTCTCCTTTTCTTGCAGTTTGATGTACATGTTTGTTACAAATTTTTTAATGATCATTGTGTCTGTAATCACATATTCAAAATTACTTCCTTCTGGTAACCTCAGACTGTTTCCCAATTTGTCCTTCAAGTAGGTTTTCAGTTGGTCGTATGCAAACATTGTATCATGAGTTATATTATATTTATCCTTCATTTGTTCAAAGGATAATAATTTATTTCCCAAAAAACAATTTTCTATTCTTTTGATCCCTTTTCTCTCCCATTCTCTAAAGGAAAGGTTATCTATTGTAAAAGGGATTAGCTGATTTTGCATCAATATTAGTTTTGGTAGTTGGTAATTTGTTTTATTCCTTTCTACATGAATCTTCTTCCAAATGTTGAGCAGATGATGCAATACCAGTGAATTCCTACGTTGCACCAATTTTTCATCCCATTTATATAGTATATGTTCAGGTATCTTCTTCCCTATTTTATCTAGTTCTAATCTGGTCCAATCTAGTTTTTCCCTTGTTTGATAAAAATCTGATAGGTATCTTAATTGTGCGGCTCTATAATAATTCTTAAAGTTTGGTAGTTGTAAGCCTCCTTGTTTGTACCATTCTGTTAATTTATCTAATGCTATCCTCGGTTTCCCCCCTTTCCATAAGAATTTCCTTATTATTTTCTTTAACTCCTTGAAGAATTTCTCTGTTAAGTGTGTTGGTAATGACTGAAATAGGTATTGTATCCTTGGGAAAATGTTCATTTTAATACAGTTTATCCTTCCTATCAGTGTTAGTGGTAAGTCTTTCCAATGCTCTAAGTCGTCTTGTAATTTTTTTCATTAATGGATGGTAATTGAGTTTATATAGATGGCCGAGGTTTTTATTTAGTTGTATACCTAGGTATCGCATTGCTTGTGTTTGCCATCTAAATGCCGATTCTTTCTTAAACTTTGTGAAATCCGCATTATTCATTAGCATTGCTTCACTTTTATTTACATTGATCTTGTACCCCGATACTTCTCCATATTCCTTCAATTTCCTATGGAATTCTTTTATTGATATTTCTGGTTCTGTTAAGTATATTATAACGTCATCTGCAAATAGACAGATTTTATATGCCTGTCCCGCATCGGACTTGTCAGCCACAAACGAGCCTGCAGCTGACGTGGACTTTTTACCCCCTCCATAAATCTTCGTCCGCGAAGCCAAGCCAAAGAAGAAGAAGATATTCCTTCTCTTTTATTTTTATCCCTCTTATTTTATTTTCTGTTCTTATCAGTTCTGCTAGTGGTTCTATAGCTAACACGAACAGTGAGGGTGATAGTGGACATCCCTGCCTTGTTGATCTGCTTAAGTTAAATTGTTTTGATATATATCCATTTACTGTCACTTTCACCAATGGCCCCTTATATAATGCTTCAATCCAATTAATATATTTCTCTGGTAGGCTGAATTTTTGTAGTACTTTGAATAAATAATTCCATTCTACTCTGTCAAAGGCCTTCTCTGCGTCTAAAGCAACCGCTACTGTTGGAGTTTTATTTCCTTCTACTGCATGAATTAAGTTAATAAATTTACAGATATTGTCTGTTGTTCGTCTTTTTTTAATAAATCCAGTTTGGTCTAGATTTACTATTTTTGGTACATAGTCGGCCAATCTCTTTGCGAATAGTTTAGCTATTATCTTATAATCTGTGTTAAGTAGAGATATTGGTCTATATGACGCTGGTGCAAGTGGATCTTTCCCTGTCTTTGGTATTACTGTAATTATTGCTGTTTTGCATGAATCTGGTATGCTTTGTGTTTTATCAATCTGGTTGATTACTTCCAGGAGGGGAGGAATTAATAAGTCTTTAAATGTTTTATAGAATTCTATTGGGAATCCATCCTCTCCTGATGTTTTATTGTTCGGTAGTTTTTTTAATATCTCCTGTAATTCTTCTATTTCAAATGGTTTTATTAATTTATTTTGCTCCTCTGTTTGTAATTTTGGTAGTTCAATTTTAGTTAGAAATTCATCTATTTTGTCTTCCTTCCCTTCGTTTTCAGTTTGATATAGTTGCTTGTAGAATTTCCTGAAGTTTTCATTGATCTCCGTTGGATTATATGTAATTTGTTTGTCCTTTTTCCTTAATGCCAATACCATTCTTTTAGTTTGTTCTGTCTTAAGCTGCCACGCTAGAATTTTGTGCATTTTTTCTCCTAGTTCATAATATTTCTGTTTTGTCTTCATTATGTTCTTCTCCACCTTATACGTTTGTAGTGTTTCATATTTTATTTTTTTATCTGCCAATTCTCTTCTTTTAGTTGTATCTTCCTTTATTGCTAATTCTTTTTCTATATTTGTTATTTCCCTTTCCAACTGTTCTGTTTCCCGATTGTAGTCCTTCTTCATCTTAGTTACATAACTTATTATTTGCCCTCTGATGAACGCTTTCATTGCGTCCCATGGTATAAACTTATCTTTCACTGATTCCGTATTTATTTCAAAGTACATTTTAATTTGTCATTCAATGCATTCTCTAAAATCCTGTCTTTTAAGTAGCATGGAGTTTAATCTCCATCTATACATTCTTGGTGGGATGTCCTCTAGCTCTTTTGCCAATAACAGGGGTGAGTGGTCCGATAATAGTCTTGCTTTATATTCCGTTTTCCTAACTCTCCCTTGAATGTGGGCTGATAACAGGAATAGGTCTATCCTTGAGTATGTTTTATGTCTACCCGAATAATATGAATATTCCTTTTCCTTTGGGTGTTGTTTCCTCCATATATCCAAAAGTTGCATTTCTTGCATCGATTTAATTATAAAATTGGTTACATTGTTCTTTCTGTTAGGTTTTTTTCCAGTTTTATCCATGTTTGAGTCCAAATTAAGGTTAAAATCCCCTCCTATTAGTATGTTCCCTTGCGTATCTGCTATCTTCAAAAAGATATCTTGCATAAATTTTTGATCTTCTTCATTAGGTGAATATACATTGAGTAAATTCCAAAATTCTGAATATATCTGACATTTTATCATTACATATCTCCCTGCTGGATCTATTATTTCCTCTTCTATTTTGATTGGTACATTTTTATTGATTAATATAGCTACTCCTCTGGATTTTGAATTATATGATGCTGCTGTTACATGTCCTATCCAATCTCTCTTTAATTTCTTGTGTTCCATTTCAGTTAGATGTGTTTCTTGTACGAATGCTATATCAATTTTTTCTTTTTTCAGTAAATTTAACAGTTTCTTCCTTTTGATTTGGTTATGTATTCCATTAATATTTAAAGTCATATAGTTCAACATAGTCATTTCATACTTTGTTTATCTTTCCTTTCCGTTTCCTCATCACCACCTTCCCTTCTTATCCATTTCTGCTTTCTTTTTTTGAACACATTATAAGACAACATTTCTAAAACATAAAATATTTACACTATTCTCATATCTAAAATTCCTTTAACCCCAATAGTCCCACCCCTTTCTGAGTTGCCCTTTGTCCCTTGTCGGGCAACCACATCTCCCCTCTCCATTTGGATTTGCAAATCTGCTCGGAAGCGTCAATTGATTTCGCAGTGACCGTTATTCTTCCCCATCAGCCCCCCCAGAAAAGATTTTAATCTTCATATATAACGAGGTCACTCTCTTAATTCCTTCCTTACTTCCTTTCGTCCCTTTCTTTCCCTTCTTAGTTCTTACCTATATATATATATATATATATATATATACACATACATATATATACATATACATATATATATATACATATACATATATATACATACACACATAGTTTGTTGTCATTTTTGTTCTTGTTACATCTCTTCATCTCTCTGTCTGTTTTGTAGTTGTTCTGCAAATTTTCGTGTTTCTTTCGGATCCGAGAATAGTTTGCTTTGCTGCCCCGGAATAACTATTTTAAGTACCGCTGGGTATTTGAACATAAATTTATAACCTTTTTTCTGTAGGGTCGTTTTTGCTGCATTGAACTCCTTCCTCTTCTTCAGGAGTTCAAAACTTATATCTGGATAGAAAAAAATTTTTTGACCCTTGTTTTGGTCTTCTCTTATTTTTTTCATTGCCTTCTCCAATATATTTTCTCTTGTTGTATATCTTAGGAATTTTACTAGAATGGATCTTGGTTTTTGTTGTGGTTGTGGTTTAGGGGCCAATGTTCTGTGTGCCCTTTCTATTTCCATTTCTTCCTGTAATTCTGGTCTTCCTAGGACCCTGGGATCCATTCTTTTATAAATTCTTTCATATTTTTGCCTTCTTCATCTTCCTTCTATTATAATTTTCCATTATGTCTATCTTCTGAGCTAACAGCTCCTGTGTTTCTTTAACTTTTTTTATCAGATTCTTCTAATTTCTTTTTTAAGTCATCTACTTCCATTTCTATGGCTGTTTCTCATTCTTCCACCTTGTCTACTCTTTTTCCTATATCTGTCATGATCATCTCTAATCTATTCACTTTTTCTTCTGTACTTTTTATTCTTCTTTTTATTTCACTGAATTCTTGTGACTGCCATTCTTTTACTGTTTCCATATATTCTTTAAAAAAAATATCCATGTACTTGCCCTTCCCTTCAACTTCCATTTCTCTGTGTTCTTCCTCCTCTTCTTCTGAGTCCACTCCAGGATCTGTGTCCTTTACCTCTGTCTCTTCTGGTTTTCTTGTTGGGTTGTTTGTTTTATTTTGTTGGGTATTTTTGGTCTTCTTATTTTTATTAAAAGTGTCTTGGTGTTGGTCTTCTTCCTCTGGGTTGGTCATCTGTTGTTTCTTTGATTTCCTATTTTTATTCTCTTCCTTCTTGTTCTCGTTACTTTCTATGTTTTCCTGTTGAGAGTCTTGCTGTTGTGTTGTAGTTGTCTGTTTCAGCTGTGGAGATTTACTCCTCAGCTGGTCCCCCCTCCCGTCAGTGTTATTTTTGTCTTGCGCATCGCGCATGCGCGAGGATTCGCGCGTGCGCAGTTGCGCACTTTTGTTTGGCTCCGTGAGCCATTTTTGTAGTCCCGAGTTCGGGGTTTCCACTGACCTCAGGGAGCGGGCTTCTCTCTCCACGGCGGGCCTCCTCGTACCGGTAAGGCCTTCCCCTTCCTCCTCCGACATCTTTCCTTCTTCTTTTCTTCCCGTTGTCTTTGGTTTTTCTTTCTTCGCTGCCATTTTCTCCACACTTTCACTTTCACTTTGTTGTGGTTTCTATCTTTGTGCCTTTGTTTTTTCTCTATCTTTTTTTTACTTTTCTGGAGAGGGCTGGAGTTCCCCTACCGGCCACTACTCCATCAGTGACTCCTCCAGGACTTGCTTATCTTGGTGTAGCAATGATCGAATATGCTGAGACCTCTGGTGATAGTTGGGCAGGGTTTTCTTGACATAGGCCTGGTTAAAGTCTCCCACTAAGATTTGTAGTGCATTGGACTGGGCTGTTTCTTGCTTACTGACCACATCATGCAGCTCCACAAGTGTCTGTTTGTAATTGGCATCGGGAGGGATATAAACTCTGGTGAGAATCGCTGATGAGAACTCTTGGGGTAGATAGAAGGTTCTGTATTTAATCAAATTTGCTCTAAGGCAGTACCGCAGAAGGTCAACAGAACCCCAAAGTCCGTGCCCCACCCAGTATTAACAAAAAAGCACACACCACCCCCTCTCCCTTTTCCAAAATCTGAGTTCTAATCCAGTTTAGGGTATGGTGAAACTGTCTGGTCGGTTAGTGGTGCCCGGTGTGTTCTCTGTTAGCCAGGTCTCGGTGCAGCAGACAACTGAAATTTCTTCTTTTACCTGCCTCTGATAAACCAGTCTTGCCCTCAGGTCAACAATTTTACTTTCCAGTGACTGGACATTGGCCAGTAATATGGACGGTAGGGGAGGTCTCAGATCCCTGCGCTTCAGTCTGATGAAAACTCCATTTTGTTTGTCATATTAATAGTCGCTGGCCAACATTTATGTTTTCACAAATGTGTGGAAAATGATTATATATGAACAGGAGAAGATCTGATTTTAACACAATACTTTGCTGGAGAACAGGCTTATATTAACATTCTTGCTGAAAATTAATGAAAATTTCAGACCAAAAATTATTTGAAACAGATGTTGCATGGATATGATTTCATAAATTTATGAAATCATAAATTCATAAATGTCAGAGATCCTTTTCCTGTGGGCCAGACAGAATTTCTTCTTAACAGTAGTGCAAAAAATAGTAATTTATCCAAAATAGAGAAATGTGAACAAAGGAAAAAATGTAAACAAACTGTTTGCACAATACTGACAATAAATTCAGTAATAAATAATGTGCAAAGTCCTTAGATGACCCTCAAATTCAGTTGTTGTTTAGGAGTCTAACGGTGGAGGGGGAAGAAACTGTTCCTAAACCTGGTGATACGAGTCTTGTGGCACCTATACATCTTTTCTGATGGCATCTGCGAGAACAGAACATGTCCTGGGTGGTGTGAATCCTTGATGATTGCTGCTGCTCTCCGACGGCAGTGTTCCATGTCCATTTTCTCGATGCTGGGATGGGTTTTGCCTTTGATCTACTTTGTGCGGTGCTTTCCACTCAGAACTATTGGTGCCCCCATACCAAGCCATGATGCAGCCGGTCAGCACACTTTGCGTTATACATCTGTAAAAGTTTGCTAAGATTTTTGTTGTCACACTGAACCTCTGCAAACTCCTGAGGAAATAGACGTGCTTTCTTCAGGAAGACATTATGAATCTAAATTAGAAGTATTTGAGTATTTGGAGCAATATAAAACAGACAATAGTTAGCCTTGGCCACCAGAAATACTATTTCCATTTATTTAAATCAGATTTTTCATTAAAATTAGAGACAAATAGAAAATATAGGACTTTTTGATGGCTGTTTGGCTGTTTGGTAAGGCAAGTAACATTCTTGTTCAAAGGAGTATTTCAAAGGAAAGCTTCTTCATTGAAGAAGAAAAGCATTCAATTAAAAATAGTGACTCGCACAACAATGTACCAGAAGTCATATCATTCAATACCCATAGTTCTTGAAAGTTAATGCACAGATAGAAATACTATATTGATTTTCTTTTATTAAACAAAATAACAAATTATTCTGGCAATGACTAAACACCTATGTTATTTCATACATTATATGGATTTTCCTATTCTGTGATCCCTTAGCTTGTGAGAGAGGGTGTGGTGGAACCACTGTTAATGCTGTTAGTATGTGTATGGCTAGCCTGCCCCTTGCTGATTGTACCTGTGGCTCCTCCCCCTTGATTCCCTTAATAAAGGGCCATAACCTCTCCCCCAGAACAAGCCCGGGTCTCAGGTCATGAGACGTGCCTTCTGTTTATGGTAATAAAAGTCTATCAGTCAGGTAACTTCTAGTCTTTGGAGTTATTGATAATGCATCAGAAGGTTAGTTCTTTCAAGTTCTTGGAGGTTCTTCCTGGAGCCCATATATCAAAGCAATCGTGACGAAGGCACCTCAATGCCTCTATTTTCTAAGGAGTTTGCGGAGATTGGCAGATCATTGAATACTCTATAAAATGTCTACTGATGTATTGCGGAAAGTAGGCTGACTGGTTGCTTCATAGCCTGGTTTGGAATGTGTACCCAGGAATGCAGAAGGCTACAGAAAGTGGCAAACCTCACCAAGTCATTCAAGGGCACCAACCTCCCATTCAGTGAATACATCTATGTGAGATGGTGCCTCAAGAAGGCACCCAACATCATAAAAGACCACCATCACCCTAGTCACATCCTCTTTTCTCTGCTACCATCAGGCAGAAGGTACAGAAGATTGACATTCAGCACTTCAAGGTTCAAGCACCATTTTTATCCAATAGCTACCAGGCTTTGAACCTTCCCATACTAATCTAAACCTAACCATGAAATAGTCCAGAACTGCCAAATGATCTGTTTGTACTATTGAAACATCACCTCAACTGTGAATATTTATCCATCTTTTTTTCTTATTATCTCTTTTTCCATAGGCATATTTGAATCATTTAATTTTTACTGTCATAGTTGGTGTATCTAACATACCTGCTCAGCTGCAACAAGTAAGAATTTTGGTGCATCTGTATACTTCTATATCTGTCAATAAATTCTCACTACTTATTACTCCCCAATTGTAAGTGTTCCTGAAGCCTGCTTCAATGGATTATCTTCATCTGCAAGTTTCACAACTACTTGATTTTGGTCTTCATTGCCTCCTAATCCATTTTATATCCCACAAAGCTGAAACATAGAACCATCTCCCTTACTTAAATTCAGGCGTCCCCTGTGCTTCAGCTTGGAGCCTATAAGCCTTGTTAGGTGCTATCTGTAGTCCCAATAACGACACAGACAAAGACTGAGGGGAATAATAGGCTTTATTGTTCTAGAGACTGCTGGCCCGGGTCCAAGGTTAGGAAATGAGCAGGAAGGAGAGGGGACTCGACCTTTATGGCCCAGGGTCACATGGGCAGGACCAGGGAGGAGTTAAGGACAGGGTGACACCCGGAGTGTGGGCCAGCCAGTGCACATAATCATGTCACCACAAGCCTGTAATTGTTTCTCACCCCACAGCCATGGTTTCTGCTGGGTAATAACTTGCGAAGATGACTCAATCTACTGACTGAACCAAGTAAATAGTAGGAGTAATGCCAAAACCTTTCCACAAAAGAGCAAAGGTTTTTAACATTAGTTGGCTTTTCTGTATCCAGTAAAACCTTCTTCACCATTACCTGTAATGGGTTTTATCCATTCTAGTCAAACCTAAAGCCCAAATTTAAAAAAAATTTCCAGGCTGCATAAATATACATTTGTTCCATTTCAATTTAGTATTGTGGTGCTCCAGTCAACTAAATATTTCTTCCAGAACTTTCAGGTGCTTACGTTTGGAGGACTTGATTGCCTATGTATCTCAGAATCCTGACAACATTTTGTCCCTGATTAACTTAAAAATGTTTGAGGTTGACAATTTCTTTCGGTGACATTGTAACCCCTTACTTTTCTTAATGACGTTTAGGTGTGTGAGGCAATGGGACAGGCCCAACTCACTGAAATATTGAGAAGTTTGCCAGAAAATCTTGTGGACAGCTGCTGCATTTTATTGTCAATGGTTCTCGTCGGAGAAATCTTATTCCTCCATAATTCCACTATCTTCACTGCTCTGGTGACCATCAGCAATGGTGTTGATCAGACAATATGCTCAGCCTTCACCAAAAGTCTATTCTCTTCTAACATGTATATCTCCTCACTCACACTACAGATTGTAAGTTTGAGGAATAAAGTTTCAGCCCGAATGCTGGACTAAAATGAATGTAAGTCTTGCACCCAATAATGAGTTGATGAATAGGTGCTCAAACTATGTCAATACTGTGAGTCTCTGAGCATATGTCATATGTAGCCTGTTCTAGGTAATGATTTGTTTCTTCATTAATATTTGCCAGGTTGAATAATTACCCACAATCGTTTTTATGTCCTCTGCCAGACAGTGCATAACAATTTATTCAGAATTTGCAGAACGCAACACAGAGCTACAGCTTCTAATGGACACATGCCAGTCAACTGTTCATATACAGTATATCACAACTGCATCCATGTGAACAACTGGTCTCTAGTGATGTCCAATTGGTTTTAATCACCACTTGGCAGTAGATCTACACCTCCAGCTGTGAATACACAGTTAATGTTTGGGGATACCAGATTTGTTTGCCAAATCCCAGCCTCTGGGGCACTCCTCCACGACTGCCTTCTGCTATAGTTGTCCTGGTCTTTCCTGCCTCTGGGGCTCTTCTAACCTTTTACTTTTCCACTAAAAACATAAAATGCTGGAAACACTGATCAGGTCAAGCAGCATTTGTGAACAGATGTTTTAAGTTGAAAAACCTTTCATTTTGGATTATTAGCAAATATAAATTTATGATTTGGCACGAAAGTAACAATGTTGCAAAGGAAAATACAATGTCATGACCACTCTGTTGCATGGCTGACACTGGATTACATAAAACTGCCTCATATTTAAAAGTATCATATCCATAGAAAAAACCAACATAAAGCCCTCTGCATCAAAGATCTTCATCTGGATTCTCTTAACATCCAATCCACACATGAAACAATCCCATACTTCTTGATCTTAAAAAATCTTGAATGACATCTCTTAAGCAGTGTTTTTAGTCTTCCACAAAGTCATTGATGATTTTAAACCAGATGGGATTTTGAGTAAGGAGAAGTAAGAGAAGGATGTTGAGATGCTTCAAGGGGATATAGACAAATTTAGTGCGTGGGCAAGGAGATGGCCTATGGAATCTACGTAGATAAAACTGAGATCTTCACTGTGCACAAATTTTTTAAAAATAAGAGTATTTTTTAAATGGCAAAAGATAAGAAGAGACATTTTTAAATGGTGAGAGATCTTGTAGGGTTAATAGATGTGATGCATTTGCTTTTTTCAAACCAAAACACAGGTTCAACAAGTGATGAGGAAGGCAAGTGGCATGTTAGCCATTATTATATTTAAATAGAGGAGTAAGGAAGACTTATTGTATTTATACAGAGCATGAATGAGATCACAAAAGGCGTATTGTCAAAATGTGGTTTCCTTATTTAGAAAGGATGTACTTGTCATAGAGCGAGTGCAGCAAGGATTTGCTAAATTTAATGGTAAGTTTGCCTTGTGAGTGGAGATTTAGTAGAATGTTTTCCAGAGTTTAGAAGAATGAGAAGCAAAAATCTCACTTAAAGACCTTGGATTCAGGGTGGATGATTCTATTATCTGAGGACTAATTAGAAGAAGGATGAGAAGAACATTTACACTCAGAAGATGGAGAATCTTTAAAATTCTCTAGCACGGAGCCCATGAAGGCCCAGTTGTTGTGCATTCAAAACAGAGATTGATAGATTTCTGGATATTAAGGGGAAACAAAGAATATAGGGATAATACAGGAAAATGGTGCTGAAATAGCCGATCAACAATAATTTTGATGGATGAGAGCAGTATAGAAGGCTGATGGCCTACTCCTACTTCCTTATCTGTTAAAATAACTACTGGTTTAATTTCTGGATATGACTGCTAAATTGGTGCCTCTCAAGAATCTCTAAAGGTTAAATTGCCCCTTCAAACATTAACAATATCCTTGTATGACACTTCATGCTTTGTAATGGTAGCAAATTTGCCAAATGTCTCATTTATATCTGTGGTGCGCTGTTAGACAGAATCAGACACACACAAGGTAAAGACTGTACAACAGGCTTTAATCCACAAAGACTTCCACAGAGCCAGGCTGCAGTAACTCTGAGAGAGTCTTCGGAGGCTGGCGCAGGCTTATATCCCGGAGGGTGAATGACACCCAACCGGGTGGAGCTTGATCCATTCAGGTCAACTGATTGACCACCGGCCAGGTGTAATCCTATCCCCCTTATACTCCTGCAGGCAGAGAGGTTGCCTCCTGCAGTAGGCTGGTGGTGTGCCACCACAATATTAATATCAATTATTTAAATTAAAATGTCAACTATCCACATATGACCTCTATAACCTCACACTTGACGCCTGCCTTGCTTCTTCATCCAGAATGCACCACTGTAGCAGTCAAGGCATCTTTTACCTTGCTGTTCCCATAGAGCTTCCAACTCAACATGCTTTAAATAAGTCAAGCAACATTCAGTAAACAGCAGCAACTAATACTCAAATGATCAAATGTCATAGCACAGGGTCCCTGCACACTCATGGACATGGCCGCATCCTCACAAGAATATTTGCAGCATATGATTTTCTTATAAAAATAGCAAAACCATTTTTTTTAAAAAAAGAACGTTCGTCTGGTTTGATCTTACTTTGCATGTTATGAAATGAGACTTGCTGTTTGATGCTTCATGGAGTATGACTTCAATTCAGTGTTTAATAGGGTTTAACCTTACAATACTGTAGGTTGGGTTCGTTTCATCCCTATTTATTCATTATTTCAACCACTCACACACATCTCCTGAAGAAAAATGCACAATTTCAGCTGGACAGCAGTCAGGCAAAGTAAAGTTTCTGTCTGGCTAGAATTTAATTGGTAGTGACTTGTCTTTGCAAGTGTGCACCAAAGTTATAGCAAGAAACCTTGGATTAAGGAAAGGGTGATTAGGTTGACCAGTGATATTTCTATAAACGATAATAGAAAATTTTAATTGAATGCAATTAAGTTGAACTTTCTGGAGAGGAAGCTGAAACTTCTCATGGACTTCAAAAATAAGCTTGTAAAGATAACCTTTCATTATAGAATATCTTCCCTGCCAAATAGTAAAAGGTCTGCCCTCAAAAGAATTTTATAAATCACAGTTTCATAACTTCATCTTTAATATTGAGAGTAATTTGTTTTGTTAAATTGTTTGCTTTTGATTTGACTTGTCACTGGAACTCAGTGCAATGTTGTAATCAGAATTATTATTTTTGTGGCATTACACATTGATAAGCAACTCATCCACTTGAAACACGAAATAGAAAGCCACGCAATCTCGATTTCAGACGATCATTTCTTCCAGGGTTGGGCATCCCCAATTCTTAATTTCATTAAAAAAGTCAATTTCTTTCAAAATGGCAGTTTCCTAAAGGTATAAAACTGATTCTGTGAGACACAGCTCTTTACATAAATCATCCAGTTTCATTTTTTTAAATCAAAAACAATGTTAATCATGGATGCACCATGAAAAATGAAATTGTTTTCTGTTTAGGTGTGGAGTAGATGTGTGAAGTAAATTTGTGGCTCCCAGGGCCTTCAAGTGTTGGAGATGAAGTCATTCCAATGAATGTTGAGGATGGAGCAGAGACAGCGCTGATGGAAGCGTTCTAGGAGCTGTAGGTGATGCCTACGTTGGCGACTAGTGTCATGTATAACATACTGTATTTGACGGCATGTTAGACTCACATTTCTTTCCTAAAAAATGGCCAGTTAACACACAACAATGAATAGAAGAGCGTGGCAGGAAAATAGTAGTGGGAATAAAGCATACACGAGCACAATTCATAAAGGAGCGTGGGAAAATATGCGTACAATTTTACAAAGGAGCTTGGGAAAATCTGCTGCAAGTATTGATCTAGAGCAGTGGTTTTCAACCTTTTCCTTTCCACTCACATACCACTTTAAGCTATCCCTATGCCATCGGTGCTCTGCGATTAGTAAGGGATTACTTAAGGTAGTATGTGAGTGGGAAGGGAAGGTTGAGAATCACTGCTCTAGATCCAATTGTTACTGAAATATTTTGGTTGAGAAAATTGTCATTAGCCCATTTCCTTTGGAGTTATGAAACCATGCACATAACAAGTCAATTAGGTACAATTAAAACAGTGGATTTCAAACTTTTTTCTTTCCACTCACATACCACCTGAAGGTTAGAAAGACTGGAGACAGATAATGAAAGATAAAGTTGGGGGCTTTAGCCTGTTCAAACTGAGGACAAACCCACAGACCAGCTTGCTAGCAGCACACTTGAGGGCACTTGAGGGCAGCTGAGAGTGGGGCTGTGGGGTCAGTTGGGGGCTGGTCTTTTATCACAATGCCACTCCCTAACACTAATCTCCTCTCCCTTAATATCTGAACATCAATGACCGTCTTTTTTTTAAATTTAAAAAATTTTTCACACTATGAACCTTACTGACCAAAATACATACAGACATTTTTCTCTTGAATATATACAGTGTCATTTTCTCCCCTTTTTCCCGCCTCCCTTTCCTCCCTCCTCACCCCCCTTCCCATTTATTCAAAGTTCAATCTATATTAAACCCGTTAAACAATGTTGTCACTTAATAAAAATAAACAAGAAATTTTTGTCTTACTTTTATATACTGAGTCAGTTCATTTCGTTGTCTTCTCCTTCTGTCATTTTAGGTGGTGGAGGTACGTGGTAGGATTTCTCTATTGTGTTTCATGTATGGTTCCCATATTTGTTTGAATATTGTGATGTTATTTCTTAAATTATATGTTATTTTTTCTAATGGAATACCTTTATTCATTTCTATGTACCATTGTTGTATTCTCAAGTTGTCTTCTAATTTCCAGGTTGACATAATACATTTTTTTGCTACAGTAACATTCACACTCTCCTTCTGTAGAGTTCAGATTCAGTACCCTTTGATACATACTTTTTTTAATCTTCAAGCCCTATTTTGAAAGACCAACAGGCATCCCACATCTGTTCTGTCAAAACCATGAATTATATACTTGTGAATTAAATCATCTCTCATTCTCCTCCCAGCAACACATCAGTGCTTCACCCACATAACAAAATGACGAGTCAAGTAGAGGATGTATCACTATTTGACCACCATCTCCTGCTCCAGCCATTCCATCTATTGCTCATTTCAGACTTATGCATTTATGGGAGCATGCACAGACATCCGAGATGGACTAAACCTCAAGTGTCTGCCGGTCAGGTATTCCCTAGTGAACTACTCGCTGTCAGCCAGATCGACTCTGCCTTTTACCTTTGCTGTATAATTGCAGCTCAATCTGGCAGACCTAGGGTCAAATCAATGATGAACTGGGAATGATATCTTGCTGGGTTGGTGCTGGACCCAGCCACATTTGTGATTTCCCTCACCCCTCTCCATGAGCGGCACAAAGCAACAAAAAGCAGGCAGTGGGCCACCAGGAGAGAGCCGTCAAATACAGTATGTTATACATGACATTAGTCGCTATTATTACTATAAAGATTTTTCCTGTTCTCCTACTTGCATGTTTTGTCCAAATTTTAAATGCTTACCAGTAAATGCACCAAAAAAAATACAATATACAAACACATCCATTCTCATTATGGTGCCGGAATGGCAGATCGCCCCTTTTACACAGATGCCATTCTGGCACCATAATGGGAATGGATGTGTTGTGTATTGTATTTTTTTTCAGTGCATTTACTGGTAAGCATTTAAAATTAGGGACCCTACCATTCAGTGTCGGTGCTTTTTAGGTGTGGTGTAAAAAAAAGACGCAAATATCCCGGCTTGAAGTGGTTGTGTAAATAGCATAATTTATTATCCTGTTCCTACTCTTTTTTTTGCTTACACCACCATCCTTTTAATACCTTGCACAATAAACCTAAGTTATTTATTACTGATGATTGAGGGAGAAGAAGGATCCTTTTCGTGTTACTGATGAATATAACCAAATAACCATATAACAGAACAGAAACATATCGGCCTTCTACTCGGCACCGATTTAAGTGAACTACACTAGTTCCACCTACCTGCTCCTTGTCCATAACCCTCCAACCCCCTCACAACCATGTACTCATCCATCCTCCTCTTAAGTGACAGAATTAACCCTGCTGCAACCATCTCTTCCGGAAGGTCATTCCACTCAGCCACCACTCTCTGAGTGAAGAAGTTACCTCTTAAATTACTTCTAAAGTTTTCCCCCTAACCCTTAACTTATGACCCCTTGTTCCAATCTCCCCTACCCTCAAGGGGAAGAGCCTATTCACATCTACACTATCTATTCCCCTCATAATTTTATATACCTCTATCAAATCCCCCCTCAACCTTCTACACTCCAGTGAATAAAGACCCAGTCTACTCAATCTTTCTCCGTATTCTAGATACTGCCATCCAGGCAATATTTTAGTAAATCTTCTCTGCACCCTCTCTACCTTATTGATATCCTTCCTATAATTTGGAGACCAGAACTGCACAAAATATTCCAAACTTGGCCTCACCAGTGCCTTGAACAAATCAAATCAATCCCAAATACTGACCAGAATATTATGAAAAATCAACTATTTACTAAATTACAATTTACTAAATAAAATGCAATAAAATAAATTCAAATGTAACCCCAAATGGGTGCATCAAAAAAAAATCAATTCCATAAGGTAACAGTGAAATGGTTAAATGCTTTGAGATAATTAGGAAGCCGAGGTTTATAACTAATGCGAATGAGAATTTCTATGGAGTAGATAAGGAGATAATGAAGTATTTCTACACAGAGAGCAAAGATGATTCATTGTTACTAACTGTAATAGCTCTAATACTTTAAATTAAGTTGCAAAAATTAAACAACTTTATTTTTGTCATGCAAATATTTTCTGAAATCTTCTTTTAAATTATGCATATCAACTTTCTCTAGCTATGAAAAAATATCCTCTGACTTGCAGCCTATGGACTGCTGGTGAGCATTCTATCACAAATACCACTTTGAACTAGACGTCAGAGATATGAACTTATCAATGTCACCTTTATGTCAGCAAACAGGTTAAAAGCTTATAATATCCAGTATATAATGGCATTCAGCACTGCAAAGATCACATTTGTGATAGCATATTAGATACAGTTGTAAGCTTGTGAAGAATAAGACTGCCTAAGAGAATAGTCTTTTTTTTACTTTAAACACAATCTATTTTCCAGTGTAAATCACTTGTCATTCTATGGCAAACGTAACTGTGTTATAATCTGGAGAAAAAAGAAAAAAGTATAGATAATCTGTCTGGTTATTTCACTGGCACAGTCACACATCTGAGACTGACAGGTCCTTGATTTGAGTGACAGGTGTCCTTTCAAATGCCTGTGAATCAGTGTCTGTTCATACTGTTGAAATGCATATTTGTATCCTTATCATAAAGGCATGGATGGCCCAGATATGTACTGTTAACATTGCAAATAGCTCCAGAATTATTCATTGTCGGCTTGAGGCAAAGAATAGGGGAAAGTTTTATTATTCACGACACACAATAGAGGATGCTTAATGATTCTCAGTTACCTTGGCAGAATTGTCTGTCGACTTCAGGCTCCAGCGTTTAGTGACACAGGTCCAGCCAAGTGTTAGAGCAAGATCATACATTCCAAACCTATTTTAATTTATAATACATTAATCTTTCCCTCACAGATGCACAATGAATATTCCATGGTCTCTTGTTTGTCAGAGGCTGTCTCTCTTTCATCTATTCAGGTGGTTTCATTGACTGTGAAAGACTCGTAAATAGGCCTGATCAGTCAATGACAACTGTCTCACAATAGCATTGAGTAATGTGGCCCTTTTTTCCTTTCAGGCATCTGATAGACAACTTTGACACCTGGTCTCAGGGGACCTGAAGGAGTCACTCACAGTCCTTTGGAGACTACCCTTACTTTATCATTCTGGAAAGAATTGTTGCAGGTGAATGTATCGCAGTTTCTCAGGAACTGAACTCTAGCCCCTCTCCATCGTATATGCACCCTGGGTTCCATACCTGAATTGCAATGGACTGAAATGGCTTAATGCTATGTTACAAGTGGGCGGCAAACAGCTTGCTATTCTTTTTTTAATTTTAAGCCATTGTTCGGTGTTTTAATTGCCATTGTTTTAAGCTTATTATCCCATCTTGCACATTGCTGCTAGTGAGGTGCTAATGCATGTAAACGGTGGCATTACTTTTGCATATGGTGACCTAAATGGTTGTTAAATGTAGTCTATGTCATTGTGTGACAACAACCCCTCTGTTCAGCAACTCATTCTATTTTTTTTTATTTACTTCTACCCCAACTCCCAGAAAATTGCTCAAATTGCAGTTCTGATATTTAAAATGTTGAATTGCCTTTCATATTTTATTTCATTTTACAGGATTGTCGCCCCAACCATGTGTGCTCATCTGCAATTCAAATATTTTACTGGCTTTTGACCAAATAGTAATAAAATTCAAAAAGGTAATGTACAGAAATCAGGCCCAGCACAGTTAACAAAGGAATCTCCCAGGTACGTAGAGGAAGATAATACAGATGGATTCATACCTCATTTAATTAAATACACATGCAGTAGCAGTGACATTTACAATACTTAACCTTCTATCTATATTTACAGATAAAGAGTAAATTCTGAAATAAAATCAGAAAATCTTGAAACATACCACAAGCCTGCTGGTAACGATAAAACAAAAATACGGGTTAACATTTTCGTTGTAAATGTTTCATTAGAATTGTTCAGAGTTTGTTTAAAAATCTGCATTTGCCAGTTCTCACAGGGAATCAACACCCTTCTCTGTAACTGGATTCTGGACTTCCTAACGGAAAGGCCACAATCTGCCTGGGTTGACAGCAGAATGTCGAGCACCATCACCCTGAGCACCTTAGGGTTGTTTGCTCAGTCCACTCCTGTTCACGGGTGAAAATCTTGAGAAATCGTGCGAGGATAACAAGCTGAATCTTTGCATGACAAGACTAAGGAGATGATTGTGGAGGTTGGAGGACCAGGGACGACCATCATCTACTGTACATTAATAGCTGGGTAGTGGAGCAGGTGGAGAGCACTAAGTTCCTTGGAGTCCACTAAACAAGTGAGGAATCCTGGATGCTCATCTACTCAGTTGTCAGGTGGATGCACATTCTTGGAAGGCTGAGGCAGGCAAAGGCTACCGGCCATCATTCTGTCGGCTTTCTGCAGGAGTTATATTGAGATCGTCTTGGCCAGCTGCATCTCAGTGTGTATGGTTGCTGCAGAGAAATGGATCGCATGTCAATATCGGAACATAAAAGTGCAGAGAGGATCACTGGGATGTCCCACTCCTTCCCCAAACCCCCCTCCATCCCATCAATATGATTTGTTTAAAAAGGGCTCACAAAATCAGAGAGGACTCCTACCACTCCACAGAAAGCATCTTCCAGTTAGTCCCGATGGGAAAAAGTATTCGAACCAGGACCACCAGGCTGAGGAACAGCTTTTTCCCACAGGCAGGGAGAATGCTGGTGACTGTTAAAACAACTCTCTGTGTCTCTAATATTTATTATTGATATTCATTTTAATATATGTACAGATGTAGTGTGTATATGTGTCTTTGTCTGTATGTGCATTTGGCACTGTTCTGCACCGTGGACCGGAAATGCTGCTTCATTGGGTTTTTATGGTACAATCGGATGACCAATAAATGAACTGAACTGAACTGTTGTCCTGAAGTAAAACACGAAAATATGCAGACACTGGGCTTCAAGTAAAAACACAAAGCTGGTGAAGAAATTTAGCAGGTCAAACAGTGCACCTTATATAGCAAAAAATTATGGATAATATACAGATTAAGGTAGTAATGGCTATTTTAAAGAGAAGTGGCTGGTCTATGTCATTACCTGCAACTTCCCTTGTATGATTCATAAAACTCCCAGACATCTCAAAGAAAGCTACGGTTTTTTCAGTCCCAGTGGTCGATCTCTCCCGAGACTCATCCACTTCCAAAGGCCAATATCCACCAGCACTGACTGGTGATCTCTTCCCTCAGTCTTAATCAGAGATCACTCTGGAGGTGGCAGGAGCCCACTATATATAATTCTAAGTCTCAGGCCCCAGCCAATGGTTTCTGATGTGACCCATACTGACCAGGACCTAGGAATAAGGAATCATCAGTTTGGTCTTTCAAAAAAACTCAAGGGGATAGATAGGCCACTCTTCATCGACTACAGCTCAGCTTTCAACACCATTATACCCTCTGTTCTGGTCAACAAGCTCCAAAACCTGCATGTTTACAATCCCACCCCCACCCCCCCAATTGGATCCTTGACTTATTCATCGGAAGACCACAGTCAATGTAGGTGAATATCAACATGTCCTCCTCATTGACCATCAACATAGGTGCACCTCAAGGATGGATTCTTAGCCCACTGCTCTACTTGCTGTACAACCATAACTGTGTGGCTAGGGACAATTCAAATGCAACCTACAAATTTGCCGTTGACACCATAGTTGTCGGCAGAAACCACAGATAGCAATGAGGAAGTATTCAGGATTGATATACTCAGATAGTGGAGTGGTGCCACCACAGTAATCTTGCACTCAACATTAGCAAAACGAAGAAATGGATTGTGGATTTCAGGAAGCAGAAACCAGGAGAACACAAACGGTCTTCATTGAGAGGTCAGCAGGGGAGAGGGTAAGGAACTTCAAATTCCTAGGTGTCACCATCTCTGAAGATCTGTCCTGGGGCCTCCATATCAATACAATCAAGAATACTCGCTAGTGGCAAAACTTCATGAGGAGATTTTGCATGTCACCAAAGACTCTCAATAATTTCTACAAGTATACCATGGAGAGAATTCTGTCTGGTTCCATCACTGTCTGGTATGGAGGAGCCAATGCACAGGACAGGAAAAAAAACTCCAAAGAGTTGTTAACTAGGAAAAAAAACTCCAAAGAGTTGTTAACTCAACGAGTGACATCATGGGCACCAGTCTTCACTCCATTGAGGTGATGTCTTAAGAAAGTGGCCTCAAGGACCCTCAACACACAGGCCATGCCCTCTTCACATTGCTACCATCTGGAAAGAAGTACAGGAGCCTGAAGATAAACACCTAGCGGCAAAAAAAAGAACAATTTCTTCCCCTCTTGATCATCAGATTTCTGAATGGACAATGAACCACAGACACTACCTCACTCTCTCCTCCTTTTGCACTTTTGTTTTATTTTTAAATGTAATTTAGAGTAATATTTGCATTGTACTTCTGCCAGAAAACAAATTTTGTGACATGTTCATGACAACAAATTCTGATTCGACTGTGAGAAACCATAATGGAAATGTCCAAAACCAAAAGCCTTGGGTTTAAGGCGAGGCAAAGGAGATTAAGAGGGGATTTGTGGAAGATTATTTTTCACCTAGAGCATGGTTAAAATCTGGAATGCACTGTTGGAGGGGAAGGTGGAGGAAGAGACATCTCAACATTCAATAAGTACTTAGAAGAGCACTTAATACCCCTGAGCAGATTGCTGGAAATTGGTCTGCAGGGTCACTATAGGCCAATGAGTTTATTTCTGTGCTGCACGACTCTGTAATTCTCCACATTATAATTTCATTTCATGTAAACATGCCTGTGGAGCCAAAGTTCCTCCTGGGAATTTCTGCTGCACAATGTAGGTAGTTGCAGTCCTGCCTATAAACTCTGTTCAGAGCAAGATCTAAGTATAAACCCATCAAAGGTGCCACTGTAGTAGGTTGTATAAAACGGGGCGATGAATCAGCATATGGGAGGGAGATTGAAAACTTGGCTGAATGGTGCATTAAAACAATCTTGCACTCCATCTCACCAAAACCAAGGAGCTGATTGTGGACCATGGGAAGGGAAAATCAAGGTGTATGATCCAGTGATCATTGGGGCATCAGAGATGGAGAGGGTGATCAAATTTATATGCCTGGGAGTCACTATCTCGGAGCTAACTCACTCATGACATGATGAACAAAACACATCAGTGGCTCTACTACTTCCTCAGGAGTTTGCAGAGGTTTGGTATGACATTGAAAACCTTGATAAATTTCCGCAGATGTGCAGTGGAAAGTGTGCTGACTAGCTGCATCACGGCCTGATGTGGGGGAACCAATAACTGAAAGCCCTGTAAAAGTTAGTGGACCAAGCTTAGAAAATTATAACATGCTTTTTATACCATTGCAATGAATGAACAATGCTAAAATGAAAGCTTCGCGCAGGGATTCAAGATATCATCTGACTGAGCATAATGGTATTACAGAGTATACATGGCAGCTCAAGGATCAAGTCTGAGCATTTCGTTCTATGCTGTGAAGATGCTTCGGGAAATGACACACCAATTACGATGGGACAGCTTATTCACACCTTGCATGTTGCAGTGTATGCGGAAAGCAGGCATTAGTCTGGATAAGTGTGTCTCCATGATGTGTTACTGGAAAGAAAATCAGGAACCAATTAAAATTGACAATAATTCTCCACATCGAAAATGTTCAAGTAGAAAATAAAAAGAACCAAGATTATTTTAATTATTATTATTATTTTATTTTATGACAATTGCTTATAACATGGTTAATAAAAAAATAGAAAAATAACATTCCAATGGAATGAAATGTTGAATCCCTGAATGAACAAAAGTAAAATGCCCATGTGCACCTAGATTTTTAACAGTTGGAAACATTTTATTCCTTTGTTGCTTATATCAACATTTTTAAATAATCCCCTCTTTTCAGTAAGTATTCTAATACTTCACCTGTTACATGGTCTTAATGATATCTCAATTACTTCACCTGTTATATGGTCCCAAGGCAGTCTTGATGGGTATCTTCTGCCCCATTATCCACTCCTCCTTCAGTGAGTCTACCTCTTCTTGCCTTAAGACTGCTGCCAGACCGCAGCTCAATCAACGTCCAGTGTATCATCCAATAGATGCTGAAAAGACCATCTGAGTTCCTCCAGTATTTTGGCATGTTTTTATTACAATTGCAGCATCTGAAGATTTTCATGTTTCACCTCGTGCTTCTGTCATCCCTTCAAACCAGAGTGTTATCATCTGAGATAGTATCAAGGGTATCAGACTCAACGATGCGCCCTGGCCGTAGTCATTATCAACATTATCGCTACCCTCCTTCCCTTCCAACATCAGATCCTGGTCAACATGCATCTTGTTTATTTTCTCCAGAACACTGCTGAGAGACAAGATTGCAGATCATTCCAAGTACCAACTACTATTCTAGTGAAGCAGCACCACAGATGGTCATGAGAGCATCTATTGCCAATCAGATCAAAGGGGATGTAGAAATCACAAGCAATCATTATTATTGAGTAAGAGAGGAGTGGGGAGGATGGAAAGTCTGTGTGTGTGTGTGTGTGTGTGTGTGTGTGTGTGTGTGTGTGTGTGTGTGTGTGTGTGTGTGTGTGTGTGTGTGTGTGTGTGTGTGTGTGTGTGTCGGTGCCTGTGCATGTGCGCGTGTGCACATGTGCTGTGTGTGCATGTGTGTTGTGGGTGCGTGCGCACATGTGCGTGTGTGTGCTGATGTGCACATGTGCATGTACGTGTGCATGCATGCGTGTGCATGCTTGCTTGTGTAATTATAATTATTGGTTGGTGATATAACATCAATAATCACAAAAGGTTGATACTGTCAAACTAACAAGCTTTTATTATCTAAAGACTGGAACAACCATCAACCTTATTGACTGATCAAAGCAAAGAGAAAGGGGAACATTCAAGGGACTATGAGTAGGATCGATTTAGGGAGACGTGTCCAGCCGACAGCAGCCAATCATGGCATAACAGTGGTTTGCCACATTCACCCCTCCTTTTTAGGAAGAGTCCTGCGGGGTGAGAAAAAAAGAGAAGTTGAAGCAATTATACAGGTTTAGTCTATCGGGTTTGGGGGGGGGGGGTCTCCTCTGCCACAGCGAATGACATGGCAATGGTTGGGGCACTGCTGCAGTGACCTGAGCAGATTGTAAGGTTGGCCTGTTAACAGTTTGTCAAGGGGTGGGAACAGATGGGGTGGTCGGGGAGTGTGGAGCTGGTACATCATTGATGACAAGAGTGGCCAGGGATAGGGGGTGGTCAGCTACAGGTTACAGGACCCCTAAGGTTGAAGTTGAGGGTGTCTGTTGAAATTCAGAGGTGGTTGGGGAGGTCCCTGATGGAGCAAAGTCCCAGATCAAGACCGTATCTTCGTGCCCATCAGGGAAGGCAACGTAGGCATACTGGCGGTTTGCATGGAGAAGGCAGACCAACTTGGCCAGCATGTCAATCTTAGATTACCTGACATACTTCAGGACTGGTCCTGGGTAAGTAAGCCAGGCGGGCAGTGTAGTCCCTGATGCAGACTTCCCAGGGAAAGCAAACATCTATTCATGAGGAGTGTTGTTAGTGGCCGTATATATGTGACTGTCCGGAATGAAGTGTGCCTGGGAAGAATTCTTGCCATTGGGAGATGGAAACTCCATGACCTCAGTGTCAGGAGAATGGCCTTCCATACTATACAACCCACTACCGTGATATTGTCAGTGAATTTGTAGATGGCGTTGTTGTTGTACTGAACCACACAGTCATGGGTGTAAAGCCAGTAGAGCAGGAGGTTAAGAACACAATCCTGTAGTTCTCTGGTACTGATGGAGAATGTGGAGGGGATGTTCTTACTGATCCTCACTGGAGATGAGGAAATCCATGACCTATTTGCAGAGTGGGGTATTGAGTCGCAGGTCTTGGAGTTTGATGATCAATTCTGAGCAAGTTTCCAAGCTGTTAAAGTGTTATATTTTTGACTTTTTTTTTCAAATTACCACTGACATTGCATCTTAGTCTTGGATGTACAGATTTTCCTGAGGCTGATCTGAACTGACAAAACTGTTTAGAGTGTTTGAAAGAAACTGACTGGAGCTAAAACAATCTCCTGGAGGAACTCTGCAGCCCAGCAGCGTCATAGTTAGAAGAACAGCTGATGTTTCAGCTTGTAACCCTTCATCAAAGAATGCAAACTTCATTTAGAGTACATTAATAGGCCCTTCTGGCCCATGAAGCTGTGCTGACCAAATACATCCATGACCAATTATCCTTCCAACCCCATACATCTTTGGAAACTAGATGAAACTGGAGCACCCGAAGGAAACCCACGTGGCCATGAGGAGAGTGCACAAATCCTTTTAGTTAACACAACAGACTCGCCAAGGCAAATAGCGCCTTTGGAAGACTACACAAAAGAGTCTGGAAAAACAACCAACTGAAAAACCTCACAAAGATAAGCGTATACAGAGCCGTTGTCATACCCACACTCCTGTTCGGCTCCGAATCATGGGTCCTCTACCGGCATCACCTAAGGCTCCTAGAATGCTTCCACCAGCATTGTCTCCGCTCCATCCTCAACATCCATTGGAGCGCTTTCATCCCTAACGTCGAAGTACTCGAGATGGCAGAGGTCGACAGCATCGAGTCCACGCTGCTGAAGATCCAGCTGCGCTGGATGGGTCACGTCTCCAGAATGGAGGACCATCGCCTTCCCAAGATCGTGTTATATGGCGAGCTCTCCACTGGCCACCGTGACAGTGGTGCACCAAAGAAAAGGTACAAGGACTGCCTAAAGAAATCTCTTGGTGCCTGCCACATTGACCACCGCCAGTGGGCTGATATCGCCTCAAACCGTGCATCTTGGCACCTCACAGTTTGGCGGGCAGCAACTTCCTTTGAAGAAGACCGCAGAGCCCACCTCACTGACAAAAGGCAAAGGAGGAAAAACCCAACACCCAACCCCAACCAACCAATTTTCCCCTGCAGCCGCTGCAACCGTGTCTGCCTGTCCCGCATTGGACTTGTCAGCCACAAACGAGCCTGCAGCTGACGTGGACTTTTACCCCCTCCATAAATCTTCGTCTGCGAAGCCAAGCCAAAGAGAAGATTCAAACCCAGCATGTTGGTGCTGTAAGAGCATGGCACTAACCACTATTCTATTGTAATTTTATGGACTTGGACCACTGATCCGCAGAGCGTATGGCAGCCAAATAATTCATCCATGGTGGACGACATCATCCAGTGCTCTTAGATGCCATTTCCATTGGCAATTTTATATGAAAATTCAAATGTTCCATTTCCCAAGCTTTGCACAATTTGTTCGTCTATTAGTCCACACAATAGCCTATTTTGAAGGGGATATTTACAAAAAAAGTACCAAATTGAAACGCATGGATAAATTCTTCACTATGTCTGATTTTTTTCATGTTTTATAAACATTCAACTATCCTGTACAGCTTTTTAAAAAATGTTATCTTGCAGTTTTTGTGGACTGTTTTGAAACAAGACTTGTATGGTGTGAGAAGAATTGTCAAGGTGCTGAATTGTTCTAGCCATGAGTTGGACAGTGTTTTTATGCTTGTGCATCATTTTGCTGTGGATTCCTCATTACACCCACGGACTTTCAAAGCTGAAATTCCAGGCAAGTAACTGTATAAAAACTCAGTAAAAAAAAATTAGTTATATTGCTCAAAATCACCTAAAACTTGCAACCAAGTGTCATCCTGTCCCTCTGCCCTGAAAGAAGCACTACTAAACATCTTATTCCCAGCGTCAATTTATGACAAAAATTATACATCAGAAGTGCCTTTTCTGCAAGGGTGAACACTTAACCCATAAACATTAAATTTTCAACGTTTATTGTACAAAATATCTGAGTCTGCATTATATTGCTGAAAAGCAGGCACGTCACAGGGCTCTCCCCTGTTCAAATGGATCACAGTATTTCATTACCTCCCCATAACCTTTATATTTTGGCACCTACGTGCAGGGTCAGAGCCAGAACGAGTGTTGGGGGGGCATTAGGGTAACTGGGGATGGGGGGGGACATCTGACAGTTGTAAACTTGCTCAGCAGGGGTGGGGGGGGAAGTGCTAGTGGCCTCCCTGCTGAACAGACGTAAACTTCCTCTGTCTCTCTGACTTTTAGCAGCCGAAAGCACCTCTTTTATTGCGTGCAGAGTCACAAGTGTGCGCTTGTGGCGTGGGCTCGGGTGAGTCTGACGGCAAGCAATGGCCGCGAACGTATATGTGGGGGGGGGGTGCAACACCTCATTTGGGAGGGCAATGCCCATTCATGCCCCCTCTTGGCACCAAACCTGAGTTTGCTCATACCATGATGAAGGGCTTAGGCCTGAAACTTTGGTTACTCTTTACGTCCTTATAGCCACTGGGTGACTTGCTGAGATTTTCCAGCACTTTTTTGTATTGCACTACAATCCCAGTGTCTTTAGACTGGAGGTTCTGAACCTTTTATGCCCTAGGACCCACTTTAATTTTTCAAAAATACGTACGCCCCACCATTAGCGGAAAAAAGTTATATAATTCAAAAGAAGTTTTAATTAAATCATTTACTGCAAGTGTATTTCAATGCAATTAACATTGGATATACACTGGAATACATATTCTTATTCAACTACTACTTCATTATATCAACCATTTCAAACACATATTCAGCAATTGTCGTCACTTCAGTGGGAACCTTGCCCCTGACGCTGGTTGCAGATTTTTTTGATTAAAGGGACTAATTTTGATTGTTTCAATCTTAAATCTCCACGTTTTGTAATTTCCAGTCGGTTTCTCTTAGCTTGTAGCAAATCACTAACGGCACTGACGCCACATTCTAGTAAATAAGTCGATGGAAAATGTATCAATAGTTCTCTTGCTAAAGTAGTCGAGTTTGGGTATTTCTTTTCGATCTCGTTAGACGGCCACATCGTGGTTCCTTTAATTTTGAACAGAATTTTCACAGATTATGGGTTTTTCCAGACTCTTTTGTGTAGTCTTCCAAAGGCGCTATTTGCCTTGGCGAGTCTGTTGTCTATCTCATTGTCGATCCTTGCATCTGATGAAATGGTGCAGCCGAGATAGGTAAACTGGTTGACCGTTTTGAGTTTTGTGTGCCCGATGGAGATGTGGGGGGGCTGGTAGTCATGGTGGGGAGCTGGCTGATGGAGGACCTCAGTTTTCTTCAGGCTGACTTCCAGGCCAAACATTTTGGCAGTTTCCGCAAAGCAGGATGTCAAGCGCTGAAGAGCTGGCTCTGAATGGGCAACTAAAGCGGCATCGTCTGCAAAGAGTAGTTCACGGACAAGTTTCTCTATTGTCTTGGTGTGAGCTTGCAGGCGCCTCAGATTGAAGAGACTGCCATCCGTGCGGTACCGGATGTAAACAGCGTCTTCATTGTTGGGGTCTTTCATGGCTTGGTTCAGCATCATGCTGAAGAAGATTGAAAAGAGGGTTGGTGCGAGAACACAGCCTTGCTTCACGCCATTGTTAATGGAGAAGGGTTCAGAGAGCTCATTGCTGTATCTGACCCGACCTTGTTGGTTTTCGTGCAGTTGGATAATCATGTTGAGGAACTTTGGGGGACATCCGATGCGCTCTAGTATTTGCCAAAGCCCTTTTCTGCTCACGGTGTCGAAGGCTTTGGTGAGGTCAACAAAGGTGATGTAGAGTCCTTTGTTTTGTTCTCTGCACTTTTCTTGGAGCTGTCTGAGGGCAAAGACCATGTCAGTAGTTCCTCTGTTTGCGCGAAAGCCGCACTGTGATTCTGGGAGAATATTCTCGGCGACACTAGGTATTATTCTATTTAGTAGAATCCTAGCGAAGATTTTGCCTGCAATGGAGAGCAACGTGATTCCCCTGTAGTTTGAGCAGTCTGATTTCTCGCCTTTGTTTTTGTACAGGGTGATGATGGTGGCATCACGAAGATCCTGAGGCAGTTTTCCTTTGTCCCAACAAAGCTTGAAAAACTCATGCAGTTTGGCATGCAGAGTTTTGCCGCCAGCCTTCCAGACCTCTGTCTAATGAGTCACAAAACAACATCTCTTCTTGAAACCCTTCCTGATCAATATATCTCACGTATGCCAATATATCTCACTGTCCTGTATGGTAGATTCATCCAAATGTGTTGAGAACTTTTGTGATTTCAACTTTTCAATAAGCTGTTTTTCAACATCTTGATCCATGTCATCTATTCTGTTGCAGACAGTACTATTATTCAATGGCATTGCTGAGACTGTCATCCATTTACAGAACTGTTTTGAGAAACAATGATATTGTGGGTTTAATCAATTCATCCCCAATCGTATGATTCTTCTCATGTTTTTCTATCGGCAGATCAGTTTCATAGCTAGCTTTAGGGGTACGATTCAGGTCTGTAGTTTGTGCAGTGAACAATGAAATGATTGTTGATATAATTTCAAACTTTTCTTTCAGTGATTTAAAATATTCCAGTTTCAAATTGACATGGTTGGGATGTTTTACCCTCAAATAAGCTTCAAGATGGCCTGTGTGCATTAATTTATTTGTCGAAGTCTGTTGGCATAAAAGGCAAAAGGGTGAACAATCATCATGTTGCAGATATAAACCCAAACTTCAAGAACCCCACTGAATATTGACGAACTTTCTGCTTGCTTCATCTGCTCAGTTTGAATATACAACAGCGCGAGCTCCTTGAAACAGATTAATACAACAGCGCGAGCTCCCTGAGGAACAGATTAAAACCACAGCGCGAGCTCCCTGAAACAGATTAATACAACAGTGCGATTTCCCTGAAGCAGATTAATTCATATTTAATTATGTCTTAGAATTGAAAAATGTAATAAAAGTAATGATCGAATCAAAGGAAGAAAACTGACCCTAAAATAAACATGAAAATAACCCTAGCGCAATTTCTGACATTTTTTTCTTGCCAAGAGGGCATCAAAACTGCGCTAGCCTCATGCTTTACTTTCTGTGGTCTCTATTTTTTTTTCTGATTTTGGCGTGCCTCTCAGGTTGGCGCCTGGGGAGAACTCCACTGTACCTTCCTCCCCATCAATACGTTAGTGCACAAAGATACCTACAGATACAGGTCTCACTTACCACTTAACCTAAAAAGTAAAGGGTAACGGACCCTTGAGATAATTTGAAATCCACCTCGCCAATGAGATAATTTGGAATGGATGATAATAAGATTGGTCAGAAAAAATATAATTATAATGTTAACCAAAGATGACAACAGTTAAAATAAGAGAAACAATGGTGAAACAACAGAGAAACATCAGAAGAGCAAAACCACATGCTATGAAAATAGAAAGAACAAAGTGATTTTACTTGCAAGTTACCACAATTGTGTTGGCAAGTCACATCTTTCACACCAACATTACGACTTCATTTTTTCGAGCCAACTTTTTAATTATTTCCCAAAATATTCCAACACTCCACTAAAATAAGCCCCACACCCCACCAAAATATTCCCATGCCCCGCCGGTGGGGCGTACACCCCACCTTGAGAATCTATGCTGTAGATTTTCTTGTTTAACTTTTATTGCCCACCTATTTTTTTCTGTGTAGGGGTCAACTCCAATTTCTTAGTGTTGAATCAGATTGTCACTTTCAATTCAATGTGCATAGAACGTTGGATTTTTATTAATATGTTTGGATTGCAAAGCAAGCTGAAAACACTTATACAAGTTACTTTGCCCTTAAGGCAATCAATTTGAAGTAACACATCCAATTAGATTTGTGTTTAGCGTTTATTAGGTGGCTTAGACTGAATTCAGGTTTTGCTTCTGGTATGAACTGCAATCGAGTGGCAGAATTTCTGACTGCAGGGGATGATTCGCAAAGTGTTTCTGTAGAAGAGATTGATGGACTGCTCTAAGCCTATTTCATCACTCATCAAGATGCAGATTTAAAGCTGTCATGATTTGGGCCATGGATTATTCAGAGAGTTAAGAAAGCAACAAATGAAAATGCCGGTGACAATTCATGATTTTCAGTCACTGCATTCCTTTCAGATTAGCAGATATCATACATAAACCAAACAGAGAATAGATGTCTGGTGAAGTCCACTCTGAATCTGAAACCTATGTACTGCACTACACAAGTTACACAGATTTCCACCTTACGCTAGCAGGACGGGATTTTAATAGGTGCTGCAGATTTCGCACTGAATGTTTCACAGCGATCTCATTGCCAAAAAAGTAGTTACATCAGGTGCGTGGACATTGGCTTTGATTCCTCAAAGAAATGAAAGTCGTAAGATATTAAAACGATAGTTGGAATGAAAATGAGTGCACAGTAATTTTTGGAAGTTATTTATGAGTTTAAACATGTTACATTTTAGACATATCTGAGTTGATCAAGAGAAAAGAGGATTAGAATTTTTGATAGGCCTCATGTATCTAATTTTCATTATTTCCACCTTTAAACTGTCCTTGTGAATTTGTATCGGTTTGAAGGGCGCAATTTGTTCAGATTCATTTATCAGAGTGTATGTACTTTGTTAAATAGTGCTGCTAAACTATGATTCCTAGTAGATTACAGTCAATTCATAAAGCCTTTATAACTTCACTATACCATATCAAAAGAATTAGAATGTAGAGCATAGGTCAGTACAATAAAGAAACAGCCCCATCAGCCCACAGGGTCTGCATCAACCAAAATACAAATCTAAATGAATCCCGTCTACTGGCACATGGTGCACATCCCTCTTTCCCTGCCTGTTCATGTGTATACCTAAATATCTCTTAAACATTGCTATCTTGGCAGTGTCATAGGATTTTTCAGCAAAGAAAAAAGTACAGAAACAGAGTTTTATAGCACAGAAACTGGCCCTTCAGCCCAACTTGTCCAATGTTGACCAAGTTGTTCACCCAAACTAGTCTCAGTTTTCTGTGTTCAGACCATATCCTTAAATATTTCCTATCCATGTATCTATCTCAATATCTTTTAAATATTACAATTGTACCTACATCTACCACTTCCTCTGACAGCTCCTTTCTTAAATTTACCACCCTCTGTGTGAAAAAGATGCCCCTCAGGTTCCTTTTGATTCTTTCCCCTCTCAGTTTAAAACGCTACCTTCTAGTTTTTGATTCCCTACTGTTAGGTCAGCTTTGTTCGAGAATGAGTGAGTCAGACACCAGACTGAGTCGAAATCAAGGTTCTTTATTACTGGATTATAACACTTGCAACTAACAGTGTTAGTTGGAGAAGGCGCATTCTCCTGATATCAGCAAGTGGTGTTTTTTTTTATACCTCAGGACACGCACATAGTAAATTATCATACCATTACATTGTCCAATGAATAAGCTGTTGCTACCCTTCTCTGTTAGTCTGCTGCACATCATCTTGTTATTGCCACACTTATCTTGAGCGTACAAGGTCACACCTGCATCCTGTTACTCCTTAGTACTGGGTGACTCCTTCTCTGGTCCCAACTCATGATGTTTTTACCTTACAATCCCTCCTTTGTCCTCTTTAGAGGACAATCTTGCCCTGACTATGCTACCACCGCGTTACATTAGTTCGCCTATTATTGCCAAGTTCTATACGGGTTCTGTTCACGGGGTTTTTTGGCTGGTGGGCGAGGGCTCCCCCCAACCCTCTTTAGCATATACCCCCCATCCGTTTCCCCGATCCCATTGCCCGTTTACAAGTTTCCTCCCCGTTTTCCCCCAAGCAAATAACTGGCTATCCCTTCTAAGCATTTGTAATTAGTTAAGATAAAAGTTAACATTTGTGCTACAATCTATTTTATAATATTTGTTCTACAATCTATTTTATAATCCCTCCTCCCTGTTGCATTCTCCATCAGACTCCGGATCGATCTCAGCATTTTTTGACGCCTCCTGTGACGTGAGATAGTCCCGCTCCGTAGCTTGTAGAGCTTGATATTTTGGAGGCAGCTCATCGCGGTTGGCAAAGGCTCTCTCAATGGTCCTCGTGACCAGTGTTTGAATGCATGGAATACAACAACAGCGACAAGTGATAAAAATGGATACAGAAATGAACAATCCTAGGAAAAGTTGTCCCATTTCCCAAACACTCCATGTAACCAGGACAAAACAGGGTTAGAGACTCCAGATTGGGCTTTTAATTCCTTCGCCAATGCCTTAAGTTTTGTCAGCCCCTTAGTGAGTGACCCATCTGGCCCTGTGTTATTAGAGGAGATAGAAGTGCAGCATAGATCTCCAAACATGGCACACACTCCGCCTTTTTCCGCCAGGACCATATCAATCTCTATCCTATTCTGAAGCGTCATAAGGGAAGTTTCTGACTGTTGTTGGTGTACTGCCTCAATAACGTCCCTGGTCAAATTTGTAAGGCGCTGGACATTATAGTAAATTAGGTTGATCCTATTTACGTTTTTTTTGCTGTGATGGGAAAGATTGCACTAAATATAGGAAAGTTTTCAAACCCAGCTGCAATCTCATCAGCTAGTTTAAATTCGTCCGGTATATTCCGGGCTTGCCCAATTGCATCAATCCACACCCTGTCAGGGTTCCTTCCTTCTGGCCCCAGGAGTCCAACACTCCTTCTTCTTCTCCACATCCAACCCCCTGTGTGGTGTAGATCTAGGGCATCCTTGTCCCCCTCCTGCCTTTCCACAATCAGGACTGGCGCATTAAGCGTTACTAAAGCACACCGACCATTCCAGTTAGAGGGGAGCCATTTATACAGCACTCTACCTCCCCAAAACCACCAAATATCTGCCCTAGCCTGGGTCAATTGGGTAGCATTTCTGCTGCCCGTGAGATCAACATGAGTCCTGCACGAGTCACTGGGTAGCCAACCCCTGTGGAAAGCATGTGCCGCTGTGTTGTTATTGGCGAAGCTAGTAACATTACTTATGCCCATGGATCTAAAGATAGCGGGGGTCACATTGGCCGGAGCTATGGGAAACGCCTGTTCCCATGTCAGACACCTATTCAGTGGGTTAGACTCTGACATTAGGTTCAAGGCACAGTCCATAGCATCTGTCTCCTCAAAAATCGATCTGCTCATCCGTAACTTTGGCCTTCCCCGGGCACAGATCCAGCAGTTTCCATACCTTGCCTGATCCGCATATTTACCCATCTGTTCTATCCAGGAGTTTGTCTCATCTATACCTGTCTCAATTGCTATCTTCTCTCCCCTGGACAGCTTCTTACTATCAAATTTTCGCACTACCTCCTCTGTAGAAGTGGATTTGGGTATGTCCTTTGTGTAGGTTTGTCAGTCAAACCTCACCACTCCCCAAGGGTCTCTTCCACTTCCAGACACTCTAATCATTAGGTAGAGGAGATCTCTGACTCCAGGTTCTCTCCCTGTGCCCCCCTCGCATGTCTTAGAGCTCCATCCCTTCATATTCCACGGATTGTTCAGCCCCGCTTTTATTGCCAAAATCAGGGGATTTTTGCCTTTCATAGTATGGGTAACAGCACCACGTATCAGGGAGACCTTAGTGAAAAAATTATAAAGGGGTCTGCTGGACCCTTTGTTAAGGGGCTTTCTTATCCATCTAGTGTCAGGTCCTGTCCACCACCAAACCTCATCCCAGGACGGACATACATGTAGGCCCCACTCCGGATATCCTCTCTGAAAGTTACACATGTACACATCATATCCTCTCCAGGACGCCTCATTCCTACCACACGCTATTACACTGCATAGATCGAACTGGAAGGTGCTATCCTTGTCTTTATCTATCTTCAGAATAACTTTGGCCCCGCATGGATCCGAACTACTCTGTTGGCTTCTTTGGCAACCCATCAGCAGGAATGCCCATAGGGCCCTCGGCATTGTCCACATGAGTCTCATCATATTTTCCAATACTCGCTACTTGTTGTTTTGCCTTGGAGCAAAAGGCAAAATGATGCCAATTATTATCCCCTGGTTTGTCAATTCTTACCGACCTATCTGTCACGGTGGTAACAGTGTATGGTCCAGTCCATCTAATTTCAGTCCAATGTACCTTTCCTGGTTTACGGATATACACCAGGTCTCCCTCCTTCATTGGAACTCCTTCAGTGTCCGGGTTCTCCTTATTTGCATTTGCCACCTGTTGTGAAACTAAAGCAACCCTATTACCCAGCATCTGCATATAATGGTCCAGTTCCACTTCCCTTTCTTCCCAATTCTTTACTCAGGCTGGATCAGTCTTTGGACCGGGCATGGGTCGACCCGTTAGAATCTCGTGTGGTGACAGGAAGGTATCTTTGGCCTTCTCTTGTCGCATAGACATCAGTACTAATGGTAATGCCTCGACCCAATTCAACCTGGTCCCACCCAAAACCTTTCCTAATTTGGATTTTATCGTCCTGTTTGCCCTTTCTACTAGCCCCTGGCTCTCAGGCCTATAGACACTACCGAAATGGTGTTTGATCCCTAAGTATTCTTCAACCTATCGGATCAACTCATTCTTAAAGTGGGACCCATTATCAGAGCATATTCTGCAGGGGACCCCGTAGCGGGGTATCAACTCTCGCGTCAGCCAGCCTATTACACTATCCGCATCCTCCCTCTTCGTTGGGACAGCCTCCACCCACCGTGAGAACCTATCTACCGCCACTAAGAGATATCGGTATCCTTCCTTTGTCCTAAGGTCAGTACCCATATCTCTATAGTCAATATAGATCTCTTTCCATGGGGCTGTCGGTACTGTAAATCGTAAAAGCGGGTGGGGTAAGGTGATCCTTTGGTTATGCCCATTGCAGATAGTACATTCAGCTCTAAAGTTGTCAATGTGCTCGCGTAAGTGGGGATTCCACCAATGTTGTTTAAGCGTATTATAAGTTTTGGTGGCGCTAATGTGAGTCGGCCCATGTGCTTCTTCAAATAATAGCGGAAGTAATTGGCGGGGGGCAACTATCGTACCTATCGGGGAGCGCCAGACATGTACTGTCCGATTGTCATAGATGATCTCCTGTTGTGTAGCACCGCGTTTCATCAATTCCTCTTTCTCACTTGGGCTAGCTTTTTCCTGTATTTCTATCAGGTGTTCAATATTTGGTGGGGGTCCCTCTCCCTCCTTCTCTTTTTGGTCACTCAACTTACTACTATTTTCTCTTCTCTCTAATTCCTCTTTTTTGCCATGGGACCTCAGAATCATCCCCTGTATAGGTTCTTGATATCCAGTAACCCGTTTGGCTGCTCTGTCAGCCGCCGTGTTTCCTTTCCCTTCCTTTGTGTTTTGTAGGGAATGGCCTGCCACCTTAATTAGGCTTAGAGCCCGGGGAAGCATGACTGCCCTGACAAGTCTCCGTAAAACCAGATCATGTCGGACGTTTTGTCTGGCTGCAGTCCGAAAGTCCCTTCTTATCCAGCCTGGTGCTTCACTATGGACTGCACTCCAAGCATACGCAGAGTCAGTATAAATGTTAACCGATTTACCTTCGCTCAGCTCCAATCCTCTTATGAGCCCTATCACTTCTGCCAATTGTGCTGATGCCGGTTGGGGGATGATAGAGGACTCTACTAGATAGGGTGCATCATCCACCCATCCTACCACTGCATATCCCGCCACATTACCCTCTGAACTTTTATGGCAACTTCCGTCTGTAAATAACTCCCAATCCACCTCCTCCATGGTTTCCTCAAATAGCTTCTCCCTCAGCTTGGAATCTATCTTGACTCTTGCTACACAGTCATGCGTCTCCATAAATCCCGAGTTCAATCCTCTAGCCATGTTGGAATAGTTGTCCCTTGGCGACCTGAAGGTGATGTGAGGACCCTTAAGGGCGTCCTCCATCTTAATAGATCTGTTGGCCGAGAAGCTGAAGGCACTAGACATTAAAAGGGCTGAGACACTGTGGTCTGTATTAATAACCAGGGGATGACAGAGGACAATATGTGCGCTGTTTTGTATCGTTCTAGCTACTGCTGCGAGATATCGGAGACATGGGGCCTTTCCTCTTTCTACATTGTCTAGTCTACAACTATAGTAACTCCATACCTTCCTTCGTCCTCTATCCTTCTGATACAGAACTGAGCTAACAATGCCCCCAGTTTCAGCCACGTCCAAGTGGAATTCTTTACTATAATCCGGATTAGCCAGGCTGATCGTTTTCCCCAATTCCTGTTTAACACGCAGGAAAACCGCCTCGCGTTCTACATTCCACCTGACTGGTTCCTTAAGCCTTCGGTGACCTATCTCCATGACCATTTCCCTCAAACCCTGGGTCAAACTCACATATCCTGGGACATAAGTTCGACTGTATCCACAGAGCCCTAAAAATGCTAACATGTCTTGTACTGTTGTCGGTTTTCGATAACCTAGTATCGTTTCCCGATGTGTCTTGGACATGGCCGTACCATTTTTACTGACGAGTCTTCCTAGGAAAGTTACCACCCTCCTTCCGATCTGACATTTCGACCTCTACTTTAAACCCTGCCTCACCTAGGCCCCTGAGTAAAACTGCTGTCCCCATTAGGCACCCATGTGCCGTTCTTCCTGCTAATAGCAGGTCATCTACATACTGAATCAGCGTAACATCTTCTGGGAGCTTCAATTTCACTAGGATTTCACTAAGGGCCTGATTGAACAGTCCTGGACTGTCCTTATAACCCTGAGGTAATCTAGTATATGTGTACCGATTCTCTTGGTAAGTGAAAGCGAACCAGTCTTGGCATTCCTCGGCTAATTTTAAGCAAAAGAATGCGTTTGCCAGATCAATGGACTCAGAGCCCTAAGTGCAACGTATGGGTCTGGGACTGGTCTCCCGATGGTCTTGGTAGCAGAGTTAATTTCCCGGAGGTCGTGTACCATCCTCCAGTCTTTTCTACCTGGTTTGGGGACAGGCATGATGGGCGTGTTCCACATGCTGTCTGGTGCTGCCCTTAAAACCCCCGACTCCATTAACCCTCCTTTCGTTCCCCTAATACCCTCCTCCTGGCTGGGAGGCAAACGGAATTGTTTTTTCCATATCGGTTTCTGCCTGGGGTTGGCTAATTCCAGAAATACCTCCCCTTTTATTGCTCCCACATCATAAGGCCCCGTTGTCCATATCTGTGGGCTCAGATCAGAAAGATATTTGTCTGAGTCCCCGTGATCAATATTTTCTCTTTCTACTTTTTCATTTACTTCCCGGTCCCATGCGTCAATATTCAGTCTGACAAATTTCCCTCCCTCCGAGGTGGAATATCCCGGGACTTCCGTCTGCCTGTATTCACACCCCATTGCCTCCTTCACCATCGGTCCCAACTGTCGGGCGTGGTGATCTTTGGCAATTCCCAAGGTTACATGCGGTACACTTTCTACTCCTAAGTGGGACCACTCCATTTGTTCTTCCGACAAGATAACCATAGCAGCTATTCCCTCCTTTCCCACAAAGATAAATGGACAATGTATCATTTCTGTCTTCCCTTCTTTTAGAGAGTCCCACCTCTCCTCATACTCCAGGTCCGGGTGGATGGCATAGTTTAATGTTACATGCATGGGATCCAGTGGGTATTGGTACTCCCCATACTGGGGAATACTGGCCCTCCGCTCAAAAAACTGTTTAATCAGACCTGGGCCTGGTTCTTCTTACAGTAGTCGACTTCAGAAAATAATAACCTCCGCAGAGTCTTCTGAAGCATTGGTTGGGGTCATTAGTACAAACTGTCCTTCCCTCTGTATTGTGTCCCCTGGGCATGTTAACCGAAGGCCCTTCTCAGAACATTGTCAGAGGGTCAGAGCACTAGGACAGGTGCCTGAATGTTTTGCCTGAATATGTGCTCCCTGGGGGTTGTTTAATTACGGTCGTTACTGCTGCCCCTGTGTCAATCATAAATTCAATTTTTTCTCCATTCACCGTCCCCCAAATTTTCGGTGGCTCCCAGGGAGGCGTGATTTTTGATTCTCCAGGGCCCCGTCAATACTCTAATTCAGCACCTTCCCAAATATCGTCGTCATACTGGGGTGCCTGTACTTGTTGGTCACTCTGCCATCCCCCAATTTTCTGGGGCCGATCGATGTGTCCACCCCTACCCCTTGCTTGTCCTCTTAAATTTCCTCCTCTTCCTCTATTACCTCTAATAGAGGGTAATCCTATGCCCCTTCCTCTGGACAGTCCCACTGGTAGTGTCCAGGATTGTGGCAGTGCCAGCATAGGGTATGTTCTCCTCTATTCATGGTACTTAGTGGTCTTTCCCAACCATTCCTTTCTTGGGGTCCCGGATTTATCACTGGCCCCATGGCCTGTGGGACTATCTGTTGGGCCGCTAGTTTTATCCCTATTTGTTCTATGACTTTCATCAATTTATCGGTTGTCTTGTCCACTCCCTTCTGGGATGCACTTTCTGACTTAGCCTGTTCTGATTGACGATGTCGTTTGAATGCATGTGTCAGGTGTCTTTTCCACAAGTCCTCTGGCATCGTCTCTAACCCCACAATGTCCCTTAATTTTGCTTGAACTGGACCAGGTAGTCCGTTTATTGTCCCATTTCGAAAATGAGCATTTCCTAGGGGGCTATGGTCCGGTCTTTCTCCAGTCCCAGTTTCCCATAAGTCCCACGCTCGAGAGAGGTACTCATGCGCACCTTCCCCTTCTTTTAGTTGGAGGGTTACCAAGGCGTCCAGACTATAGGGTGTAGGGAATGCTTCTCTAAGTGCTCCCCAAAATCTATTTCGAAGTGGGTCAAATTCTATTTCATCCCCCAATTTTCCGCTTTTGAGTGTTCTCTCTATTTGCTTCAGGGCTCCTTCTGCCTTCATTTTTATCATGATAGTTCTGACATCTGCAAGTGCTAATTGTTCCTGACAGGTTTCTCGCTCGAAACAAGAAATCCATGGACCAGCCCCATTACTTAATGGAGGAAGTCTTTTCATTAGACTCCCTAAGTCCATTCGTGACCAGGGTACATACTTTTGATTTCCCCGCCCCGTGATCAGCAATGGGCATTGATATCTCAATTTTGGGGATTTCTGTTCCATCTTTACTCTTGGAATACATCTATTTTGTCCTCCCTGTTCAGACACCTCTTCATCACTACTGTCACTGTCCCCGTCAGGTCCTGATGTCTCAGAGTTGGAGGTATATCGTTCACGCTTGTCTCTAAGATAATTTCTTCGGTCATTGTCTAGTGGTTTCACGTCTTTCTCTTTCGTCCTAACTATGTCCAGGCGGGCATGTCTACTCTTCTCCTTCCCGAGTTCTCTTGTGCTACTTCCCTCCCATGGTGGGCCGTATCTCGCTTCCTCATCTGTACTACACTTTTCGTCCTTTGCTCCTATTACTGTTCCTCCAGCTTGGAGTCCTGCTGACAGTGTTGGAGTTATCTTTTCCATTTCTCTCAATACATCTACCATTAATTCATTTTGTTCCTTACTTATCTGCCCTAGCACAATCGCATCTTTGTTTAAGTTTTCAACGTTATCCTGAACCTTTTTCATGTTTCTTTTCTGTGTATCTAAGTCTTCTTCTATTTTCTTGGATCCTGCGGGGGTCTCGATGTCTATTAATCCCCCTTTTATTTTAAGTAAAGGGGCCTGTATCTTGACTGACGTGTCTCCATTCCCGATGTTCCCGTCATGTCCCAGTGTTTCAATATCTGGATATAAGGGACGTGACTCCTGGGTCCCATCTGGGGTGTCAGGGGTACCTTGTGACTCAACGTATGCATAGGGTGGGGGTCTACAAGCTATTTCTACAGGGGCCATAATAGGTGGGTTATCAGGGAGACTAAATTCCTCGAATAGAGCTAGGACATCGCGGTAACGCATCTCCTTGTCTCTCATCTTTTTTTGTGCAGACTCTCGATTAAAGATTTTCCTTTCAATGTCTCGTTTTGTTTCTTCCAGCTTATCTAAGACCCTACGCTTTAGAATTTTGTTTCCCTCACCTGTTGGGAACATCTCGGCGCTCCCGGGTAACCACCCCATCTTCCTCCAGTGATCTACACATTTTCGGAGAATTCTTTGTTTCTCCAATGCCTCTTTACTGGTATTTCGCTTCTCTAATTCCTGATTAATTTCCCTAATAACTTGGTCAAAGGTCTTAGCAGGCAATTGTGCAGCCATTGCTGCGGGGTCGCTTCCTAATGCCTCTCTTAATTTAGGTTCTTGTCCGTTTAGAGGATCTATGTTAACAAAAATCGCCTTTAAAAATGTCTCTTTGCAGGCCGGATGACAAAAGTTTTTTAGTGAAAGAGTCTCCAAGTCTGGTCCTCCGGTGGACCTCAGACTGTCCTGTATACTCTGATTGCTCATCTTCCACTCTCTGTTTTCCCAAAGAAGTCTGAAAGTTAGGTTACAACTAGTAAACCAAGTTTTTGGGCTATATTTTTGTCCAGTTTCCCTATACCAATCTATGAATTTACGTAACTTTATCTCCTTGGTGATGCTGGGAATACCTTCATTTAACTTGTCAAAAATATTTCGAATAAACCGTGTGTCTCTTAAGATTCTGTCAACTTTTTCATTGATATCTCCTACCTGATCCGGACACAGCTTTTGCAGTCTTTGGTCGTCGCCCTTGTTCACCAGGCAGGCATCTCTGAGTACTCTTTTTGTCGTCTCAAGGTCTCTAATGTCCGCTGTGGTATTCCACCACGGCGAATTTGGGAAATAAATTCTTAAGTTTTCAAGTGTACAGACATTATCATACCTACCGGACATTTATAAGCGAGTCTTATACAATGGAGACCAATAAGCCTGAACCTTTGTTTTCTTTCAAAGCCCAACCTTCACGTGGGAGATTTCTCTTCTTAATAACCGGTTTAGGGCAGAAAACTCAGGTCCCTAATTGTTCTTAGACCACCTTCTCACTCTATTGGACTTTGCAACGTCACAATAAAGAGTTTTTAAACTCTAGTAGTTTGTCGGCGAAGCACTTATCAAATGTCACTAAAACACCTTAAGGACTTTTATAGTTTTGTCTGTAAACACTTACGTGTTACAATCCTGGCAGGTGACGACCTTCAATTATGATCGTCTAACTTGTCCGATCTCCAGTTCTTACTGACAATCATAAAGATTTTAAGAGAGAGAGAATTTTGTTAAAACAGGCTTCTCTGGACCTTTTTGTCCACCGGCTGAGATGATTGTCAAGAAAAACAGAAACCGTCGTCTAGTGTCCACTCACCCATCACGTCGGGGTCACCAAATTGTTAGGTCTGCTTTGTTCGAGAATGAGTGAGTCAGACACTCATTGAGTCGAAATCAAGGTTCTTTATTACCGGATTGTAACACTTGCAACTAACAGTGTTAGTTGGAGAAGGTGCATTCTCCTGATATCAGTAAGTGGTGTTTTTTTTATACCTCAGGACACACACTTAGTAAATTATCATACCATTACATTGTCCAATGAATAAGCTGTTGCTACCCTTCTCTGTTAGTCTGCTGCACATCATCTTGTTATTGCCACACTTATCTTGAGCGTACAAGGTCACACCTGCATCCTGTTACTCCTTAGGATTGGGTGACTCCTTCTCTGGTCCCAACTCATGATGTTTTTACCTTACACTACCCTGGTTAAAATCTCTGACTATTTACCTTATCCATGTCTCTCATTATTTTAAAAACTTTTATAAGGTCACCCCTGTAGTGCGTGTCGAAAGAACCAAAGACTTGTTGATCCAAACCAAGGCTTTTATTAACTAAAAGACTGGAGCATATCACAAGTAGGTCGACCAGTCCAGAATGACCTGGTCTGGCTAGGAGCAATCCTTTAAGACCTGCCAGTAGGTGTGGCTACACTCTCAGCCAATCACAGTCATCCTACACTACCATCTATCACTACATTGGTGATAGAATCTGTACTATCACAACTCCTAGGCTTCCAACATTCCAAGGAGAAAAGTTCCAGCCTCTCCTTATAGTTCAAGACCACCAATCCTGGGAATGCTCTTGTGAATCTTTTCTGCACCATTTTCAGTTTAATGATGTGACCAAAATTGCCCACAATAGTCTAACAGTGGTCTCACCAAAAACATGTACAATTATGACATAACAACGGTAACCATTTATCTATCAACGCTTCAATGTTCTGCCCAATGTGGCAAATGCCTTCTTCACCACCCAGTCCATCTGTGTCACCACTTCCATGGAACTATACACCTATACAGACCACATGCCATTAATAGCAATAATCAAGAAAAATTACAATGAGAATCCAAAGATTGATGATGAAACTACAATGTTATGACTTTGAATTGGTGTACACACCAGGGAAACTTATTGTGTTAGCTGATGTGTGATCCAGGGCAATGATGCAGAGTGAAGCACATAATGAGAGTTCCACAGAGACAGATGTGAATCTCCACGTGAACCTGATCACTGAATCTCTTCCCATGTCTGACATGAATCCAAGCAGATCACAGCTGAAACAGAAAAGGACACAGTTCTATAGAAGGTCATCAAGAATCAGAATGAAGGATGGCCTAGAGGTAAATGTCAGCCATACTACAACATTAGAGCTGAGCTGAGTTTTGTCAATGGTCTTCTACTGTGACAGAATATGTTGTGTTTTGTATTGTATATGGATATGATTTTGGGAGATAAAGTGTGGCAAGTTTTTTGTTAGTGTAGGTCACATATAAACACTTCAGAACAGATCTCATTTAAAATACTGGAGCTCTGCTCAAGCTAGATAGGGGGCTCTGAATACCTTTGCAAAAGCTTTGGGGAGTGCCCAAGAGACTTCACTAATAAATTGTTGTTTTGGTAAGCAACATATGAAAGAACTAGAGCATTTGATTCGGAGCTGCAGTCTATCTAAGTGCTGCTTGCTATTCTAAGAGGGTCATATGGTTTTTGTAAGCAGAGAGAGTAAAACAGGATTTTCTCTGAGTGGAAGACAGAGAGAGAATTCAGTTCAGCAGCAGCAGCTGAGATTGGAACAGGACAAGCTGGCAAGCTTGTGGAAAAACCCCATTTTGGAAGACAGGTTGTGAGTTCTTAGTTCAGCCTGGTCAAAGCCCTTGTGGTCCATACAAAAGGAGAGGACTGGCTGCATAATGTTTCACTTGAAATAAGGGAAACAAAAAGGAACTCTGTGGTGACCTGAAAGAAAGAGTTTATCACCTGGAGAACCCTGAGGGGGCAAGTTTCTTCAGCAATACACTGATGTGGCTGAGTAAAAGGAATCAGTTTTGTGGGTGTCCAGCGAGCAACAAATCTTGCTCTGAAAACCTTCTTGAACAGTAACCATTTATCTGTCAAGCATCAAAGCCTGGTGAAATTCATTAAATCTTAAACTCTGTACACAGTATAAGAATTGCCTGCAACCAGTGAACTTGGAGGAGTGAGAAGTGAGATTGGACTGTGAATCCAAGAACTTTTTTGAACTTACATACACATTACATACACATGTGGTTTTGCAAGCAGAGAGAGTAAAACAGGCGTTTCTCTGTATATGTGTGTGTGTGTGTGTGTGTGTGTGTGTGTGTGTGTGTGTGTGTGTGTGTGTGTGTGTGTGTGTTTGAGAGAGAGAGAGTGTGTGAGAGAGAGAGAGAGAGTGTGTGAGAGAGAGAGATGGACACAGAGATCAGTTCTACAGTGTTTCAGTCAACAACAGCAGCTGCGACTGGAACAGGACAAGCTGGCAAGCTTGTGGAAAACCCCATTTGGAAGATGAGTTGTAAATGCTTTGTTCAGCTTGCTCAAAATCCTCTTAGTTCATGCAAGAGGAGTGGACTGGCTGTCTAATGTTTCACTTGGAATAAGAGAAACAAAAAGGCATTCTGTGGTGACCTGAAAGAAAAAGGTTATCATCTGGAGAACACTGAGGGGGCAAGTTTTGTCAGCAAGACACTGAAGTGGCTGGGTGTTCAGCGTACATCAAATCTCTCTCTGAAAACTGACAAGAACCTTCCTGAGCTGTAACCATTTACCTTGCAAGCACCAAAGCCTGGTGAACTTTATAAATGTTAAATTCTGTGCACAGTATAAGAATTGCCTGCAACCAGTGAACTTGGAGGAATGAGCAGTGAGATTGGACTGTGAACCAAAGAACTTTTCTGAACTTACACACACATTACATACATGTGCGCTTAAAATTAGAAAGGGGTTAAGTTCGGTTAGTTACGTCAATAGTTTATAAGTTAAGGTGTGATTCTGTTTTCATATTTAAAGATAATTAAAAACAACATATGTTTAAGTAGTCATTTGTCTTGGTGAATATCTATTGCTGCTGGGTTTATGGGTCCTCTGAGCTCGTAAAGAAATGAATACTGTATTAGTGTGTCATGTTGTTAGATTAAACATCTCAAGGGAAGGTGATTAAATGGTAGAGTGCTAGTGTTAATCCTGAGCACTAGAGGAAGTCAGAGATGATTTGTTGCAGCTATGAGGAGATTCAAAATGGATGCCTCCATGAGGTCGTGAGTATTGTAGCTAATAAAATATAGTTGTTACAAAAGAACCCAAGTTTCTTTATTACAATAAAAGAAATGTCACAATATGGACAAGGCATTTATGTACATGGCTGATCCAGTAAAGATTTTGACCTATGAGATTTGATGGCCAAGGATTTGGTAATGGCAATGTCATTGACTGTCAAGGTTAGGTAGTTGGAATTTTTCTTGTTGGAGACAGTCATCACCTGTCATGAATGTTACTTGCCACATTTGCTCACATCTGAATATTTTCCAGGACTTGCTGCATTGGGACTGTAATGGGCCCATGGTATGATGGATGCCCTGCCATCGCCAGTGCTATATCCTTCCACATGATTAAGGATAAGCTTCACTGGGTTTGCTACCCATGATGATAGTTTAATCCATAGAGTTCCAGTCATTGAATTCCTCTCTCATATTTTTACATCACAGCTGAGGCAGAAATGGATTACCTTCTTTTCCCTTCACAGGTACTGATTGGCTCAGAGGCTGCTTAGTGCCTTTTAAGTGCATACAGATCATTAATGGTGGAATTATTATGTTCTCAATCTGACCTTGCTTGAGTTTTCCTCCCTCCACCTCTCCAATGTATCTGGGATGTCCTTGGATATCCTGCTGCTCACCATAATTTGCTTTATGCTGCTGTCTGAGTTTACCATGGGAGGAGAACATGCTCTTCACTGGCTTTGTGGTAACCCCAATGGTAGGCATTGGTAAAAGTCTCACATCCAAGAAGAGCAGAGGATTTCTCATTTCTTCATTTAAAAAAATTAATTTGTAGAGATAGCAAGAGATCTTTTGCAAAAGGATTCCTCTGGAATATGTTTGATTTTATCTTCATTTTGTTGTTTGGAACTCTTCAGGGGGAAATGTCCTCTCTATCTCAAGTCTACTAAAAGAAATGTTCCATCTGATGATAACTGTTTTGCCAGTGTAGGACACATGCGGACACTGGGAAATTTCTGCTAGGTTTCTGTTGGACGAGCCTCGAATAACAAATAATGTAGCTCGTTTCAGTTTTAAAATGGGTGATAATCTTTCCTGTTTTGTTTTTGTCCATCAAATTCAGGCAAGATGCACAATCATGCTTGTTGGGAGAAAGCCAAGGCAGTTGGTTCTGCACATCTGTAGAGACAGACGGAACCAGCTCGGAAGAATATTGTTGGCTATTACCAACAGTTAGCAAAATCAACTGAAATTTGATAGCTTCACTTTGAGCTTGATTGAGAAACCAAAATGTATAAAGAAAGCATTTGCATATATAACTGGAAATTGTGTTTGTGCAATTTCTTTCCGACCGTTTACTACTTCTTCCAAGACCGCTTGCTCATTTTCTCATCTTCGTCTACTTTAAACATCCCTTTGGAGGAAATTGCTTTTTGACTTTTTGAGGTTCCTCCTGATGAAATAGGTGGCTCCAGAAAGATAAAAGGTAAACAGAACAAGGTGAAATATCACAGACACTCATAAGATGACTGAGAAACAACAACAATAACCCCTTTCACCCTTGCAAGTGGTTCCAGGAATTAACGGCCAATCGGCCTAAAAAAAGAAAAATTTTCTCAATTCTGGCATTAAGTAACATCATCTCATACCGGGGATAGACGGCCTCGACCTCTAGTACAATCCCCGATGTCTGCAGACGCCAGTGTTGCAATCAGGGAAGTGTAGAATAGTCAATTGCACTCTTGGATAAAAATGACCCAAGTTTTTGTGTGAGTGCAGGAATATGAAGGAAGAAAAGATTAAAATGAAGGTATAAACTTTGCCATATGAATGACGCAGTGGGAAAGAGAGAGAAGAAATAACTAGCAGGAAATAACAATAGCAGACAATACTTAATGCGTGGGAAAGTTGTCAGTGCTATAGCGCACAATTTATAAAGAACATGGGAAAAAGCGATGGCAGACCTGACTTCCCAGAATTCCGTGCAGCAGAGAAATCCCTCCATGAAGGCTCTGTGAATGCAGCCGTGCATACAGCCTTTTCTCTGCTGCATGGAATTTTTCCCACTGTATTTAAATGTTGTGCTTAATAGGGCTACCAACTTTCCCACCCTGTTTAAAAATTGTTCATTATTGCTATTCATTGTTAGTACTTTCTCATGGTCCCTTATAAAAGTTTATATAGGTCAACAACAATAGGGGTTGTTGACCTCATACTATGCTGTACATAAAGCTTAATTATGTTATAATTTGGCATGATTAATTTTGTTCAAATATAAGATCATAATACATGGATCAGGTTCACCATCACTCGGTGTGTCATGACGTCACCAGTGGAAGGTAGAACAGTCCTAACCCCCGGAGATGACTCCTTGCAAGTGTGAAAGCGTTCAGTGTCCCAGTTAAGAGTGGTCAAGCGTGAACAGCAAAAACGGCATTCCTATCCTGGGACACTGAATGGCCGATTTAGTGGGATTTAAGTGTAAAAGGGACTAATGTTGTGCTGTGGAGTAATGTGAATTGGAAACTGGATCAGGACTGTTTAGTATATGTTTAATTTTTAATCATTCTTTGGAAGCTCTAGGAATAGAAGATCATAACTCACTCAGGAATTCATGGATTCAAAACTTTGTCTCTAAGGTAATGAAAATCAAAGAATCTAATACCGAAAATCTGAAATAAAAATACTCCTTCCAAGTTCTGACTAAAAATCTTCAACTTGAAACATTAACCATGTTTCTCTGACTATTTTACACTTCATAACCTGCTCACTTTTCCTCTCAATGGTGAATTATTTTTTGACTGCTATGACACCCACTTCCTAAACCAGTACTTTTCCAATGTTATGAAAGCAGAACATAAAACCAAAGGCACCTTTAGTATATGATGTTCTGCACGTGATTAAATGCCACTAATCTATTAAGTATTTCACAAAGCCAGGATACATGATTTGTTATGTATGGTATTGTTTTCTTTAAATGTTTCTCCTTTTAGATACTGTACTGCGTGAAGTGGTCCTTGGACAAAGGGTTTATTTTCTGTCATTGGGTCAAAATACTTGGCACTTTTCTTTTTGCTGTGCACATTGTAGTTAGAAAGGAAGCTGAAACTTCAAAAAATATTTTCATGGATATAAACTGATTCCAGCCATTTAAACCCATGTTACCCTTATACCTAAATTAACCTGTTCATTTTTGGAGGGAGAGGAGGAAACCGGTGCAACCAGAAAAACTCACGAAGACATGGAGAGAGTATAAAAACTCCTTCCAGATAGTGTCGGATTTGAACATGGGTTGTTGGTGATGTTATTCTTCTTCTTTGGCTTGGCTTCGCGGACGAAGATTTATGGAGGGGGTAAAAAGTCCACGTCAGCTGCAGGCTCGTTTGTGGCTGACAAGTCCGATGCGGGACAGGCAGACACGATTGCAGCGGTTGCAGGGGAAAATTGGTGGGTTGGGGTTGGGTGTTGGGTTTTTCCTCCTTTGCCTTTTGTCAGTGAGGTGGGCTCTGCGGTCTTCTTCAAAGGAGGTTGCTGCCCGCCAAACTGTGAGGCGCCAAGATGCACGGTTTGAGGCGTTATCAGCCCACTGGCGGTGGTCAATGTGGCAGGCACCAAGAGATTTCTTTAGGCAGTCCTTGTACCTTTTCTTTGGTGCACCTCTGTCACGGTGGCCAGTGGAGAGCTCGCCATATAACACGATCTTGGGAGGGCGATGGTCCTCCATTCTGGAGACGTGACCCATCCAGCGCAGCTGGATCTTCAGCAGCGTGGACTCGATGCTGTCGACCTCTGCCATCTCGAGTACTTCGACGTTAGGGATGTAAGCGCTCCAATGGATGTTGAGGATGGAGCGGAGACAAGCGTTCTAGGAGCCGTAGGTGGTGCCGGTAGAGGACCCATGATTCGGAGCCGAACAGCAGTGTGGGTATGACAACGGCTCTGTATACGCTTATCTTTGTGAGGTTTTTCAGTTGGTTGTTTTTCCAGACTCTTTTGTGTAGTCTTCCAAAGGCGCTATTTGCCTTGGCGAGTCTGTTGTCTATCTCATTGTCGATCCTTGCATCTGATGAAATGGTGCAGCCGAGATAGGTAAACTGGTTGACCGTTTTGAGTTTTGTGTGCCCGATGGAGATGTGGGGGGGCTGGTAGTCATGGTGGGGAGCTGGCTGATGGAGGACCTCAGTTTTCTTCAGGCTGACTTCCAGGCCAAACATTTTGGCAGTTTCCGCAAAGCAGGACGTCAAGCGCTGAAGAGCTGGCTCTGAATGGGCAACTAAAGCGGCATCGTCTGCAAAGAGTAGTTCACGGACAAGTTTCTCTTGTGTCTTGGTGTGAGCTTGCAGGCGCCTCAGATTGAAGAGACTGCCATCCGTGCGGTACCGGATGTAAACAGCGTCTTCATTGTTGGGGTCTTTCATGGCTTGGTTCAGCATCATGCTGAAGAAGATTGAAAAGAGGGTTGGTGCGAGAACACAGCCTTGCTTCACGCCATTGTTAATGGAGAAGGGTTCAGAGAGCTCATTGCTGTATCTGACCCGACCTTGTTGGTTTTCGTGCAGTTGGATAATCATGTTGAGGAACTTTGGGGGACATCCGATGCGCTCTAGTATTTGCCAAAGCCCTTTCCTGCTCACGGTGTCGAAGGCTTTGGTGAGGTCAACAAAGGTGATGTAGAGTCCTTTGTTTTGTTCTCTGCACTTTTCTTGGAGCTGTCTGAGGGCAAAGACCATGTCAGTAGTTCCTCTGTTTGCGCGAAAGCCGCACTGTGATTCTGGGAGAATATTCTCGGCGACACTAGGTATTATTGATGTTATAGCATTGCACTAAATGCTAATTTAATCCATACGCTTCATATATTTGAATTAATCTATCAATACAGGGATTATGTTTACTTTTTGAAGAACAAAGAACTAAATGTGTTTCACTAACAGTATAACTTTGTTTAACAGTTGAATTTCTCCCTTTTCTGATGTACTGAACAAGGGATGCATATGACACCCGAACAGGAAATAGTGTCATTATCCAAGTTGTGTTAAAGCAAATGCTATTGTTGTTCGCAACCAGAGTATGCTTTGAAATGAGACTTGCGCTGTTTCACAATTTGTGCAGCTGGAAATATTTTGTTGCCCACCCACCCCCCCCCCCCATTTGGAGAGGGGCACCAACCCCTCATGTCGCTGTGGATGAATGTTGACGTGGTGGGTGAGCTGCCAGGAAGGGAGGTGACAGGCAGTATGAAGGGGCCCATCTCTCATCCCAGACATGAACCATGAATCCATGACCATCAACCCAGAGGGCCTGCAGGTTTCTTTACTGGGGAATTGGGAATAATCCTTACATCGGGCAGATTGGCTCCCAGTGGAGCTGTCACCACAGTCCCATTCTCCTGCAGCTTCTTCTCTCTAACATGCCCATTAACTTCCTTTTGACTGTTTTTGCTACTTGCCTACATTAAGAGGCAATTTACAGGAGCTAAACTGGAACACTCAAAGGAAACCGACAGAGTCAGAAGATGAACGTGCTAACTCCTTGCAGACAGCACCTGAGGGCGGGATTGAACCTGGGAACCTGGAGCCACATCATAATGTTGATGGCCAATTCAGCTAAAAGCTGGCACAGAGCCGTAGAGAGGCTCCATGAAGTCATGTTTCTTTTACACAGCTTCACCATAATCCACTTTTGGGTCCAATCACTGGTATCTGGGAGTGGGTCAAAGCTCTTCAGGAATAGAGATATGGTACCAGGATGAAGCATGTCATGAACAGACTTTATTTCTCAGAACATAGGTTGCTGTCTACGAGCAGTTTGCAGTTCCACAGGAGCAAAGAATCCCACATGTAAGTAGCTTGCTGTCCCACTTGAACAGAGCAATGGCACATGAGCATTTACCCTCCTGAATAAACAGATGGAAGCCAGCTGGGATCAGATTAAATTCCAACAGCGTAGATAAATGGATTATGGGTTTCTGACTTTTTTCCACAGGTGCAAAAACCTGCTCAGCATACACCTGATCCTCATGATGTCAAGCTGAGTCTGTGCAGATTATGGAGAGAGGTGCCGTTTGTTCTGACCAGACACTTTTCCTTCAGGTCTGTTTAAGCAGATCAGGACTGAGTCTGGAAGTAGCATCCCAGCAGGTCATTGCACCAGTATCTTGAGAAGTTTGCTGGTGCGCAGGTTCAGGATATTGAAATCTTCCTTCACAAGGCCACAAAGTAACCTCCCATCACAGATTCCCTTACAGTTCACATCCATGCCACACGCTGGTTATTCCAGATGCTCCCTTAATTTCTAATTCATTGGGAAAATAGTGGTGAACTACTGGATCAACCCACTGCTGTCCTTTTGGAGAGGGTCTCCCAGGGAGCCTACAAGTCTATAAACCTATAAGCAAATGATTTATGACAAGTGATGATGAAGAAACGGTAGTATAGTTCTCATTGAAGATGGTGCAATTGGCTGTGGGCAGGAGTTTTAAACTAGTGCAACAAAGAAAAGAGTTTCTTTTAAGCCATCAAAGACATTCAAACAAATTTGGGAACCGTACATGGAACACAACAGAGAAGTCCTACCATGGACCTCCACCGCCTAAAATGACAGAAGGAGAAGAAGACGAAATGAACTGACCCAGTATGTAAAAGTAGATGACACAAATTTCTTGTTTATTTTCATTGTGTGATGACATTGTTTAATGGGTTTAATGTATCATATAGGTTGAACGTTGAGTGAGTGGGGAGGGGGTGGGGTGAAGGAGGGAGGGAAGGGAGGGGGGAAAAGGGGAGAAAATGACACTGTGTATATTCAAGAGGAAATTGTTTGTGTGCATTTTGGTCAGTATGGTTCATAGTGTGAAAAATAAAAAATAAAAAATAAAAAGACATCAGTGGAGACTCAAAGGAAATGGGAAGAGTTTGCCAGGAAAGAAAATCACACTGTTGTAATTCAGTGAGAGAGCAAAGAACCAGGAAAAGTGTAAAGATAATTTTTACAGAAAAATCTTTTGATTTTTATTGTTTGAATTGTTTATTTTTTTTCTGTTATAAATGATTCTGAAGCTACTGGAGATGTATTCACATCTGGGGCAACAATCAAGAAAAAGATCAAACATTAATGTGCAGAGGTAAAATGATATTGGTGTGGCAGCTGCTGGAATTTGGAGGCACTGACTTAATTTAGCATTTCAATTAACAAATTCGGGAAATCAGGACTCCATCTATTCTATTGGTCGTCCTTCAGTTCGAAAAAGGCACATTTCATCTGTGGACACGAAGGCAATGTTGCAGTCCCTGTCTGGAAGCGCAGAGTCTAGCACAAGGGGGGCACTGGAAGCCCATTTCTGTAATAACTGTGGCTGCTGCTTTGTGACGCTATTCATGGTTTTCCATCAGTTTCTGGCAGCGCCTGTGTTCAAAACTGTGTAGGCTTCATAGCACAGGGTTCGCCAACGGGATGTCAGCAGCGCAGCTTTGAGTTCTCTTGACTGTAGTGTAGTGTTTCCTTCACAGCATCTTTATAGCATTTGCATGGACAACCTTGAGGTCTCCTTCTGGTCTTCAGTTCACCTTAGAGCAGATGGCAAGGCATACAGTGGTCATCCATTCTGATGATGTGTCTTACCCACTGCATCTGGGCTGTGATGATCAGGGACTCAATGCTGGTGAACTTTGTGTGACCCAAGACCTCCAGGTTGGAGACATGATCTTGCCAATGAATGTTAATGATTAAATAGAATTTCTCTAGTTGTTTGAAGTGACATTGGTACAGAGTCCAGGTCTCACGTGCCTATAGGAGAGAAGGGATGACCACAGTCTGTAGACTTTCAGCTTTGTGGAGATGCGGGTGTTGATTAAGTTCTCTAATTTACTGAATCCCCAGAGTCTGGCTGGCCTTGCTGATCCTGGAGTCAATTTCTTGCCCAAAGACCCATCACTTGAGATGATGCTCCCCAATTATTTGTCAGCTGGGTGTCGTCAACAGTGATTTTTTTATTTAAACCATAGATCCTTAAGATGGGGTGTGCAAATATTTTCGTGGGGTGTGAGGCTTAAGAATATTCTAGTGGGGTGTAGGAATGTTTTGGGAAATAATGAAAAAGTTGGTTTGAAAAACTGAACTTGTAATGTTGGTATGAGAGATATGACTTGCCAACAGAATTGTGGTAACTTCTAAGTAAAATCACTTTGCTCTTTTTAGTTTCATAACATGTGGTTTTTCTCTTCTGATGTTTCTCTGTTATTTCTCCATAGCTTCTCTTACTTTAACTGTTGTTATCCTTGGTTAACATTATAATTATATTTTTTTTCGACCAGTCTTATTATCATCCATTCCAAATTATCTCATTGGCGAGGAGGATTCCAAATGATCTCAACAATCATGTGACTGTCCACACCCCTTCACTTTTACAGTTCAGAAGTCAGTGAGACCTGTATTTGTAGGTATCTTTGTGCACTGACGTATTGATGGGGGGGGGGGGGGGGGGTGGTGGTGTGAGAGGGACACCAAAATCAGAAAAAAAATAGGGACCCCAGAAAGTAAAGCAGGAGGCTAGTGCAGTTTTGATACCCTCGGTGAGAAAAAAATGTCAGAAACCGCGCTAATGTTTTTTTCATGCTTTTTGTTTAGAGTCAGTTTTCTTCCTTTGATTCAGTCATTACTTTTATTACATTTTTCAATTCTAAGACATAATAAAATATTGATGAATCTGTTTCAGGGAGCTCGCGCTGTGGTATTAATCTGTTCCTCAGGGAGCTCGCGCTGTTGTATTAATCTGTTTCAGGGAGCTCGCGCTGTTGTATATTCAAACTGAGCAGAAGAAGCAAGCAAAAGGATCATCAATTTTCAGTGGGGTTCTTGAAGTTTGGGTTTATACCTGCAACATGATGAACATGCACCTTTTTGACTATTATGCCAAGAGACTTGGACAAGTGAATCAATGAAAGCAGGCTGTCTTGAAGCTCATTTGAGGGTAAAACATCCTAACCATGTCAATTCGGAATTGGAAAATGTTTGAAAATAGATCAAAAACTACTTCATTATTCGCTGTGCAAACTACAGATCTGAATTGTACCCTTGAAGCTAGCTATGAAATTTCTCTGCTGATAGAAAAACATGGAAAGAATCATACGATTGGGGATGAACTGATTAAACTTGCAATATCATTGTTTCTCAAAACAGTTCTGTAAATGGATGACAGTCTCAGCAATGCCATTGAGTAATAGAAGTGTCTGCAACAGAATAGATGACATGGGTCAAGATGTTGAAAAACAGCTTATTGAAAAGTTGAAATTACGAAAGTTCTCAATGAAACTGGTTGAATCTACTGTACAGGACAGTGAGGCTCTGTTATTGGCATATGTGAGCTCTATTGATCAGGAAGGGTTTCAAGAAGAGATGTTGTTTTGCGAATCATTAGACACAACCACTACTGCAGTTGATATCTACAGCAAGCTCAACAATTATTTGGATGAAAAAGAATGAAATACTAAAAGGAAACACTGTATCTTGTGCTGCAGAAGGTGCACCTGCTATGATGCGTTAAAAAAATCCAGGTTGTTTAAAATTAATGAAGGATGAAAATTCAGTCATGTTGATTGTGCATTGTGTTATCCACTGAGAAAACATAGTCGCCAAGAAAGTTTCCTGTTCCACACGAGATACTGCAGGCTGTCTTGAAGCTCATTTGAGGGTAAAACATCCTAACCATGTCAGCCTGATCAAGTGTATCAATGCCATCAAAGGTAATGCCAAATATGAACACTGTTTAAGCAATTTTGTGTCAATAAAAATGCAGAACATGTGAGATTATTGCTTCACACTGGTAAGGTGGTTGTCAAAGGGAAACTGCTTCATAAGGTTTATGGAACAGTTTGATCTCCTCAGCGAGTTTTTGAATCCCTTGTTAACAACAAATTTCAAAGCTTATATGAGTTATTTGACAGACATATTTGAGAAACTAAGTACATTGAACAAGCAACTCCAAGTAGCAAATATGATGCTCATTAATGCAAGAACAAAGATATTTGGATTCATGACACTTCCAGAATTATGCCAAAGGAATATTTTGCAAGAAGTTTGAATATTTTTGCAAGAAGTTTCAGTCAATTCTATTGGTTGAGTAAATGGGAGGTAACTAATGCTGCTTCAAACATCATTGTTGACCATTTGAAAATGTTGATTATCAACTTCAATGATAGATTTTGTGATTTAAAGGCAATGGATTTTCCCTCTTGGTTAATTCAGCCAACATCTGAAGCTCCAGGGCAATACCAAGAGAAGTTATCTGAGTTGTAAAATGATGAATCTGTGAAAATTCTGTTCAAAATTAAAGGAACCACGATGTGGCCGTCTAATGAGGTCGAAAAGAAATACCCAAACTCGACTACTTTAGCAAGAGAACTATTGATACATTTTCCATCGACTTATTTACTAGAATGTGGCGTCAGTGCTGTTATTGATTTGCTACAAGCTAAGAGAAACCAACTGGAAATTATAAAACGTGGAGATTTAAGATTGAAACAAATAAAATTAGTCCCTTTAATCAAAAAAATCTGCAACCAGCGTCAGGGGAAAGGTTCCCACTGAAGTGACGACAATTGTTGAATGTGTGTTTGAAATGGTTGATATATGAAGTAGTAGTTGAATAAGAATATGTATTCCAGTGTATATCCGATGTTAATTGCATTGAAATACACTTGCAGTAAATGATTTAATTAAAACTTCTTTTGAATTATATAACTTTTTTCCGCTAATGGTGGGGCGTATGTATTTTTGAAAATTTAAAGTGGGGCCTAGGGCAAAAAAAGGTTGAGAACCTTTGGTTTATACACATGCTGTGAACTGTGATTGTCTGATTGTGCATTCAGTACATTTCATGGCTATAGAGTCTCTTTCAGTGGGTACAGGTGTGATGAGTAGCAATGATGTGTTCAGTTCTGGTCACTTCATTATAGGAATCATGTGGAAGCTCTGGAGAGGGTGCAGAAGAGATTTACCAGAATGCTGACTGGATTGGAAAACAAGTCTTATGAGGCAAGGTTAGCAGAGCTGGAGCTTTTCACTTTGGAGCATAGAAGGATAAGAGGAGACTTGATAATGGTCTACAAGATTATGACAGGCACTTGTTTCCCAGGACAGGATCAGCAAACACCAGAAGGAAAATTAGGGGAGACATCAGGTTAAGTTTTTTTACACAGAGATTTGTGCATGCCTGGAATTCCTTGCCGGGGATGGTGGTGGAGGCTGAAACATTGGAACATTTAAGAGACAGACACTTGGATGAAAGGACAATAGAGGTTATGGGATAGGGAGGGTTTAGTTTTTTTTGGAAGAAATATATGGGTCGGCACAACATCGAGGGCGGAAGGGCCTGTACTGCGCTGTATTGTTCTATGCTCTATATTTTCACTTGGTTAGTCTGTGGGTGTTCTATAAAGGTTGAGCTCCTGGTAAAGAAAGAAATGTGTGATGTATGACTTTGTATATGATCAATGCTGGGAAAATGTCAGATTTGCCATTATGCTCTTGGCCCGATGGCCCCAATTTCCCTGCTGTGTAAGTCTGCCGATGCTGGAGAACTGGAACAATACACAAAAGTGATGGAAGAACTCAGCATGTCAGGAGTGAAGTGTTCAGGCCCGGAATGTCAACTGCCTATTTGTTTCTGTGGGACGCTACATAACCTGCAGAGTTCCGTCAACAATTTTGACTATGGTGTTTTGGTCCACACTGTGTAGAACTGCTTCTATGTACCATTTTGCTGGCAGCACAATAGCACAGCAGATAGTGTTCCTGCTTCTCAGGTCCTGTAACCCAAATTTGATTCTGACCTCTATATGGAGGTTGCACATTCTCTTTCTGACCAGATAAATTTCCTCCAGGTGCATCAGTTTACCGCATGTTCTAAGGACATGCTGGTAAATTGGATGCTGCACATCTAGTGTAGGGGATGAGAGGATAATTAAGGTGCAGTCACGAGCATCTAAGAGAAAGAATAGGTTATAGAGAAATGCATGTGGCAATGGGATTAATCCAAGAGCCAGCATTGACAATCTGAAAACCGAATGCAGAGCAATGGAAAAGAAGTTCCTTTATTTTGCCTTTACTTTAAATATGATGAAAAATATATCTGATAGCACTTCAAATTCAAATACATAATTTCCATAAGAATGGAAACCACTGAGTCCATGCTGACCACAATTGCACTGATCCTGCACTAATACATTTTATTCTTCCACATTCCCATCAACCCTCTCCAGATTCCATTGCTTACCAAGACATTAGAAGCAATTTACAGTGACCAATTCACCTAAAAACCATACATCTTTGGGATATAGGAGAAAACTGGAGCAGCCAAGGGAAATCCATGCAATCAGAAGGAAAAGATGCAAACTCCATGTTGACAGTACCTGGAGTGAGGATTGTTCTAAGATGATTGGAGCTGGAAGGCAGTGGCTCCACCTGATCTGCCACGGTGCAGAAAGAAGCTACTGTATTTCACTGGTGCACAACTTCCCTCAAAGGAAAACAAATGAGTTTTCTGAGCTTGTAGTTGATCCCAATTTTCCAGAAATGGGACATGAAAATCTACTATTTGGATACAAGGAAGGCCATCTTGCAGATCAGTCACAAATGCCCAGATCTTCCTGACATGTTATTCCTTGCAGAATACCAGACTGTCAATCACAGCTTCATGCTACATTATCCTTCCTCAGATGTCTTTAGTTTGAGATTGATTGTCATCATCTAGCCAGGATGCTTTTCCGCTTAACAGTGGAAGTAACATGTTGAAACAGATTAGATAGGCACATTGTCAGATTGGACTGTTAGTGCAAAAGTGCCATGCATTCAGTGTTATGGGTTAAAAATACCATCACTTATCTTTTAGAAAAATGGAATATTCAAGAAGCAATGCACAAGTGTCTTGGAGAAACTCAGCAGGTCATGCAGCATCCATAGGCAGTAAAAGGCTTCAGGCCTGAGCCCTTCTTCAGGAGTGTCGAAAATCTGGCAGGCATCTGAATTAAAGGAATGGGGGGGAGAGGGGAAAGGGTAGAAGAAGGGGGAGTTCATGAAGCTGCCACATTCTTACAATTCTTCAAAAGTTAAATTGAAAAAGGTTCAAAGATTTCTTGTGAGGAAGATGCTTGATATGAAAAAATATAGAATGAATTCCTCAATTACTGATTAATGGTAAAGGTCCTATCTTTGTGACATATATGATAGATAAATTAGCATTCTATTGCTCTTGGGGTTTATGAGTTTCACCTTGTGCTATTATTACAGTTTATACAGCAACTTCTTTTCTCTAATATATACAATGTGCTGAAAGAGCAGGTCGTGGCTGATATGTTTCACACAATGTGATTTTAATCAATACTTTTTCTCCTTAATAATCAAATGCTAAAGCAGGTTGGCTATTTACCTCTGGAGTTTTTGTTCTGTTCTGACTTAGACTGGTGGGATGAAAGTCTTGTCTTGATGATTGTCAGAATTCTAATCAAAATAGCAGTCTCAGTCCAGCTCCACGTAGGCACGAATTCACAGCTCAAAATTGCCCACATCTTGGCACTAATTGGCACTGAATTGGCTGACACACTTAGGGAAGTCACATTAATGGCTGAATTGGGAAGTGAAAATGCAATTCTCAATGCTCTGTTGTGAATGCAGCAAAGTAAAAGAGCTTTGTTCTGGATCTAACTTACATCATCACTGAATTGGGATTGTTCAATACTGGCCCGAGAGAACTAAGCTTTAAAAAAATCCAAGTATTGATATCACCTCCCTTGATAAGCTAGAAAAGGTCAACTAAAGTAAATAACCTGTATCAACATGACTGTTTAACAAACCACAAATCACTAAGCCATTGAATTTTCATACGGGCAATATTAAAGATGGAAATCAGAGGATTGGTTTTGTATCCCCGGTGAGAGCAGGGCAATGTGTGCTGTGTACCTGTGTGGGAGTGACATCAGGATGCTCAGCCAATTTTAATGGCAAACCTTTATTAGCATGCCTCTTCCTGATTTCCAATCAAAAATTCTGAAAAGCTGGCAATAAACTACAGTCTGGCCTTTAAATTTATACAGGCAAAATGTGCTGCCAAGGCTCCCCAGCACAAAACCCAGAGCCAAACTGAGGTAGATGCACTTTGATACTCTAACACCACATAATTTAATTATCAACTCTCTCTCCAGTCTTCAATCCTGACTCCCTTCCCTCTCCTAAAATTGAAGACAGCCCATTGGGATGGATACTAGTGTGTGTGTGTGTGTGTGTGTGTGTGTGTGTGTGTGTGTGTGTGTGTGTGTGTGTGTGTGTGTGTGTGTGTGTGTGTGTGTGTGTGTGTGTGTGTGTGTGTGTGTGTGTGTGTGTGTGTGAGACAGAGACAGATAGAGAGAGAGAGAGAAAGACGAGTATATAAATTAGCAACACAAGATAAAATTGTTGGCACAGTACTCAAGAAATGGAGTAGACCACTGGTAATCAGAGCTCATTGCAGTATTTTCTATGACAAATGAAATGAAACACAAATTTTTTGATAACCAAATAAAGAATAACAGAAGCACCCAACAGAATTGACACTTACGAGCTGAATCAACTTGTTGGTATGAGATGGAGAAGGTGGTAGGAAGTGAAGGGAAGGGGTGTATTGAAGGGCATATTTCAAAGGAAACAATGAATTGACAGGACATTTCTATTGCACTCATCTTGATGCTAAACATGCTCTATTCTTCCTACAGAGGGCAATATTGTTATGCACATTTTCAAATAAATAGCGGCCCTCCCATCACAATATTGACTGCAAATTCCTTGTTAACTTTCCTTCTTTGATAGATCTCAAAACAGAATGGACTCAAAATACTCATGAAAAATTAAATTCTGCCCCACCATTCAAAACCTTAAAAATTCTCGTTTTCTGGTTGTCCTGCATCACATGGACTGAGCAGAAACGTCAACTGCTGATTTGCTTTTGGATATGGTACATTCAGAATCCTTCATCAAAATATTTTCGGGTGGGTTACTCATTCATATTGTTTGAAAGCCTTATAAGGAATTGTAGATACGATGCAACTGGATCTAATTGAATATATTCTTCATTTCTCATAGCTTGCTTTCAACAGATTCAATTTTTATATTTTATACATCCTCTTTTTTACAAATACTGTAGTTGAGAAACATTACTCAAGGAAAAAAAATACTCTTTTGAGTATTTATTTTATCTTTTAAAATGCAGAAAATCAATATGGAGAATATTTGAAGACTTATCTATGTTAAAGTGGATTATTTTTCCAGAAAGAAATCCATAGAAAGATAAACTAACATAACTTTATTGCTCAGAGTAAAGAGACCTTAATAAAATCATTGAAAAGAATCACTATAAAAAGGGAATGAAGAGATTCACTAAAATGCAATTTTATAAATTAATTGTTTGTAAATTTTGGTTACTTGCTACCCAAATAATTAGCTTTGTTTATTAATATAATACAATGAACAAATCAGTATCATTAAAAATACATATTAACTTTAAGGAATAATTAATTTAATGGATATTAACCCTTCAATTAACACCTAATATCAGTAACGAAATTTGCAGAAATTTCTCTGTGTGACCAAGGAAATATAAAAGTAAGGCAACAGCTGTTAGCATTTATGTACCATGTGTAATGATGTAAAATATCCCAAGACACTTCACAAGGGTAGGCTTAAAAATATATTAGACCCCAAACCATAAATGACAAAGACGGGTTTTGTAAAGATGGCAGGCAGTGGCATCAGGCCACGTGGAATATCGATTTGACACCAGTAATGCCATTTTGAACTTTAGCTTGACCCCTTCTCTTCAAATCTATCAGGTTTTTAAAACCATTTTTGCAAAGATGCAGATTTCACATCAAACCTGCACAGTTGAACGCTAATCCAGCCACAAAAAAAGTCAATCACCCTCTTTCAGGTTGGTTGCCGGTTGGAGCAATTCTATTAGTGGAGAGTGCTTACAATATTTTTTTTGAAGTTGCAGAAAAATTTGTAGAGAATAGAATGCAAGCTCTGACAGTCCTTTTTCCTGAAATCAAGGTTTCGAGACAAAACCATTCCTCCCATACACGAACACCTTGGTGGGCATTCCCCTTGGAATACACTCTTTGGTGGGCATTCCCCTCGGAATACACTCTTTGGTGGGCATTCCCCTCGGAATACACTCTTTGGTGGGCATTCCCCTCGGAATACACTCTTTGGTGGGCATTCCCCTCGGAATACACTCTTTGGTGGGCATTCCCCTCGGAATACACTCTTTGGTGGGCATTCCCCTCGGAATACACTCTTTGGTGGGCATTCTCCTCGGAATACACTCTTTGGTGGGCATTCCCCTCGGAATACACTCTTTGGTGGGCATTCCCCTCGGAATACACTCTTTGGTGGGCATTCCCCTCGGAATACACTCTTTGGTGGGCATTCCCCTCGGAATACACTCTTTGGTGGGCATTCCCCTCGGAATACACTGGTGGGCATTCCCCTTGGAATACACTCTTTGGTGGGCATTCCCCTTGGAATACACTCTTTGTGGGCATTCCCCTTGGAATACACTCTTTGGTGGGCATTCCCCTTGGAATACACAGTAGCTGAAAAAAATCATCACAGGCCACATGAGGTCAGCCTGGCTGCTGAAGTGGGAACTAAACGGAAGGAAGAAGAGTTCACAGCAACAGGCTATGTCCATCCATGTTATTCAGTCAGAAAACTTCTGACTTGAATGTAAGGAAGAAATCTATGCATTTAAATAAGGGCATCCTCTCTGAAATCTGCCACCACTACAGCTTCAAGTGCACGGTGAGAACTACATTGAATGTGTTTGTGTTGGTAACTGTGGCAATGACTATTTATGTGTCAGTCATGCTCTCTTCTAATGAGCAAGCAGTGCGAAATTGACTGCATTGCAATCAGTGACTGAGGGTTAATTATGCATTGTAATCTCTGCACCCATTTATGCACATGTCAGATTTAACCCTATACCAAGGAAGATAAGTCTAACAGCATTGGATAATGTTATACATGGGTTTAGAAGAAAAACGATGTCCGCCATAGCAGCATTTGTTTACAACTTTTTGCAAGAAAATGTAACTTATAAGTATGTCATCGGGAATTTAACCAAAATGGTTTTGAATTTCAATCTATGCCTTTTTAAAGTGGTTTTTGGAAGCCCTGATGGATTTGAAGATCTTTTCAAATGAACTAAAATTTGCATTCTGAAATCCAATGAATCCTTGCCTTCAATCGCATTAAAAGTGCATTTAGGCATTTCATATAATGTATTTTAAGAAATAAGCAGTTTAATTTACATGCTTGCAATGCTCCAACATATTTAATAACACAATAATTTTGAAGTGTAGCTGCATTGTCATGTGGTTCCTAAACAGAGTGCTTAAATGAAACTTCCTTCTTATGATATAGTCACAGTGCTGTTACACCACACAATGGCCCCCATGCTCAAGTCGTCCATTTGTCCATCTACATGTATCCCACTTGCCTGCCATATCCTTCAATAACTTACCATTTAAATGCCTTTCTAAATGTTTATTAAACAGAGTGATTGTGTCGACTCTATCGCTTCAATTAGCAGCAAGTCCAGATGTGAGCCACTCTGTGTTAAAAAAAACTCCCCCTCAGAAGCCCTTCCTCTCACCTTTCTTCCAAGACGTAGAGTACATTTTTAAGTCATGCATTGTAACTTTTGCCCATACATTTCAGAAAGAAAATCATTAATTTCTCTGACTTTTTAATCAAGGAGTATGAAGCAAATTGAATTGACTGAGAAACATTTGCTTCTGAGGTGGAAGGATAATTTTTTTTACTGCCAACATAAAATTATCCTTTGGGATTTCTCATTTGTAACTTTTTATTAATTAAAATCTTATTTTTGTAATATTCTGTTTTATGAATAACTGTTTCAAAAGATGCCGTGACAATTTAGCAGGATGACCTTGATCAGCATAAGTAAATGTAAGATTGTATAAAACATCAATAGATTGCATTTAAAAGCAAGCTTTACACTCAAGTAGTAATTATCAGGCAGGTGGCCAAACTTGTGGTGAAAGAGTAACGTTCTAAGGAATAACTTCAGAGGAGAGATAAAAAGATGGAAAATTTCAGAGCTGAAGGAACATTTGCTTTTTGTGAAGCAAGTAAATGCTAAGGGATAGTGAAGAAGCCAGAATTTGAGGCTCGTAGATATTCAGCAAGATTGCAGGGCAGGAAACCAATATGGAGAGGTTTGGGCCATAGAGAAAATTTTTTCAAAGAATGTTAAAACTCAGGCAACGCCTAGTCAGGAGTCAACATGGGTCATCCAAGACTGGAGAGAGGGAAAACACAACTTAGGTTTTAGGTGGCCTCAAGTTTATGTAGGGCAACTGGTGAAAAGAGAGCAAGTAGTGCATTAGAATAATCAACTATAATTACAGGTTGAAATTCTCTTATCCAGCATCTTGGGAGCCTGACTGGGGCCAGATCACAGAAAATTCCGACCACAAAAATTGCCTCTGATCATCCTTCTCTGAGCAAGAGCAATGTTGTTTTTATTTATAGGCATTATCAGGTCATGTAGGTGCCCATAACCCAAAGTTTCTGAGTTGGAAAGGCAGTCAGTGCAGATCACTGTTCACTGAGATCTTAAAAATAACACTTTATCTGATCCACAATTTCCCTTTTCTTTTACAAAGGTTACCTTGATTAGGGGTATTGATTAGAGATATTGGAGAGCTGGTGAAAAGGAAGGGCTATATATACAGTATAGGCAACAAGGAGGAAATGAGCGACTTGCAGAGTATAGAAAATGTAAGAGAATGCTTAAGAAGGAAATTAGGAAGGCAAAAAGAAGACGTGAAGCTGCTTTGGCAGATAATGTGAAGGATAGAAAGGAACAAAATTGAAACCCTAGAAAATCAGAGTGGTCAACTACGTGTAGAGCCTTGCAAAATGGGGGAGATCTTAAACAAGTTTTTTTTGCATCAGTATTTACACAGGAAACTGGCATAGTGAATAAGGATGGAAGGGAAACAAATAGAAGTGTCATGGAGCGTATGGAGTTTAAGGAGGAGATGCTTGCTGCCTTACAATGAATAAAGGTAGATAAATCCCCTGGACCAAATATGATATTCCCCTGCACCTTGAGGGAGACAAGTGCTGAAATTGCAGGGTCCTTGGGGGGATATATTGAAAATGTCCTTGGTCATGGGGGATGGGGGAGGTGCTGGAGGATTGGAGAGTTGCTCATGTTGTCCTGCTGTTTAAGAAGGGGCTCCAAGTAAACCAGGCAATTATAGGCCAGTGACCCTGACATAAGTAGGATGTAATTTATTTGAAGGATTTCTGAGAGATAGGATATATAGATATTTGGACAGTCAGCACGGATATATGCATGGTAGGTCATGTTTAACTTTTGGCATCTTAGCCTTTATAAATCAAAGAATTGAATATGTAAGTTGGGATGTTATGTTGAATTTATTTAAGCCATTAGTGAGACCACACTTAGAATATTGTGTGCAGTTCTGGTCACCCAGAAGCAGGAAAGTTATTAATAAGATTGAAAGAGTGAAGAGAAGATTTACTAAGATGTTGCCAGGTCTTCAGGAGTTGAGTTACCAGGAAAGCTTAAACAGGTTAGGACTGCACTCCTTGGAATGAAGATGAATGAGGGAAGACTTGATAGAGGTTTTTGAGGAAGTTACCAAGAAGGCTGATGAGGGAAAGGATGTGGATGTTGTTTATATGGACTTCAGTAAGGCCTTTGACAATGTTTCACTTGAGAGGTTAGTTCAGAAGATTAGGACACTAGCTATCAATGGAGAGCAAACTGGATTTGAAATTGGCTTGGTGGAAGAAAACAAAGGGTGGTGGTGGATGGTTGCTCCTCAGAATGGAGGTTTGTGGCGAATGGTGTGCCTCAGGGACTATTATAGTCTATTATCTATATAAATGACCTAGATGATAACGTGGTGAATTGGATCAGCAAGTTTTCTGATGACACAAAGACAAGAGGCATCATGGACTGTGAGGAAGATTTTCAAAGCTTGCAGAGGGATCTGGATCAGCTGGGAAAATGGAACAGTAAATGGCTGGTGGAATTTAATGCAGATAAATGTGAGTTGTTGCATTTTGGAAGAGCGAACCTGGGTAGGGCGTACACAATAAATGGTAGGCCACTGAGAGTGTGGAGGAGCAAAAAAAAGGTGGTGTCGCATGTGGACAGGGTTGTAAAAAAAGCTTTTGGCATCTTAAGCCTTTATAAATCAAAGAATTGAGTATAGAAGTTGGGATGTTATGTTGAAATTATTCAAATTATTGGTGAAGCCAGACTTAAAATATTGTCTGCAGTTCTGGTCACCCAGCAGAAGGAAATATATTAATAAGATTGAAAGAGTGCAGAGATTTACTAAGATGTTGCCAGGTCTTCAGGAGTTGAGTTACCAGGAAAGATTAAACAGGTTAGGACTGCATTCCTTGGAATGAAGAAGAATGAGGGGAGACTTGACAGAGGTTTATAAGATTATGAGGGGTATAGACAGAGTTGATATGAGAGGTCATAGCTGTAGGCTGAAAGGGAAGAGGTACAAGGAGAACATTAGGGGAATGTTTTTCATTCAGAGAGTGGTAGGAGTGTGGAATGAGCTGCCATCTGATGTAGTGAATGCAGATTCAATCTTGAGTTTTAAAAATAAATTGGATAAATACATGGATAGGAAATGTCTGGAGGGTTATGGAATGAGAGTAGGTCAGTGGGATGAGCTAGTTTTATTGGTTGGCACAGGCCAGAAGTGTCAAATGGTCTGTTTTTCATTGCTGTAGCATTCTATGGTTCTATTGAGGGTTAGAATAGATTTCATTTTTAGGTTTTTTTGTTTGATTGCTTTTTCCTTTTTATCAATTTTTATTTGGATTAATTTGATAAATATGGGTTTCAACATGGTTTCAATAAGTTGTTTCTCATGTGGATTAAGGAATTGTCTAATGTAGTTCCATCCGATTTTTTTTGTACTTGGATGTATATGAGATGACTTGTTATGGGTTTTAATAAAATTTTGTATCTAAGTTTATATGTTAAACTCAATAAAAAATATTTAAAAAGAAAGAAAAATAACACAGGTTGGTTAATTAGTTACAGATTAGTACAGTTCTTTGTTACTTTTAGATCTTTGGCAGTTAATTAGCATAGATCGAGTTAGGGTGAAGGGCCAGTTACGTGTTGTGTGAGTCTGCATGAACAACAGATTCAAAACCCATCGGATTACAAGTTGTTGGATCTACAATGTCAAAAGAGAGAATTTCAACCTGTATAATAAAGGAATGAATGAGAGTTATGTTTTGGATGAGCAGATATGGTTATTTGGAGATGGAATGCTGCAATATCACAGAATTAGGGTGTGTGTGTGTGTGTGTGTGTGTGTGTGTGTGTGTGTGTGTGTGTGTGTGTGTGTGTGTGTGTGTGTGTGTGTGTGTGTGTGTGTGTGTGTGTGTGTGTGTGTGTGTGTGTGTGTGTTTCTTACTAGAGTATAAGAACAGATAGTGAGGCGGGGAGAACAAAAGTCATGTGACGACTGCATGTATAGAAAGAAATCAAAGGTTTGTACATGATAGAAATCTTCTCAGGTGTATTTGCTTCAATGCAAGGAGTATTGTAGGAAAAGCAGACTATCTTTGGCTGTGGATTGGCACATGGGATTATGACATTATTGCTATTAGTGAGGCTTGGTTGCAGGAGGGGCAGGGCTGGCAGGTCAATATTCCAGGGTTCTGTTATTTCAGATGTGATAGATGGGGAGGAATGAAATAGGGAGGAGTGGCATTGCTAGTCAGGGAAAACATCACAGCTGTGCACAGACAGGACAGCCCAGAGGGTTCATCTACAGAGGCCATATGGTTAAAGGTGAGGAAAAAGAAAGGTGTGACCACACTGATAGGATTGTATTATAGACCACCCAATAGTCAGAGAGAATAGGAGGAGCAAATCTGCAGAGAGATAACAGACCGATGTAAGAAACAGAAAGTTGTGATAGTAGATATTATAACTTTCCATATATTGACTGGGACTCCCATGCTATAAAAGGGCAGGATGGATTGGAGTTTGTCAAATGTGTTTAGGAAAGTTTTCTAAATCAATATATAGAGGTACTAATGAGAGAGGATGCAATACTTGATCTCCTATTAGGGAACCAGACAGGTTAGGTGACAGAAGTATGGGTATACAAACATTTTGGGTCAAGAGATCATAATGTCATTACTTTTAAGTTAATTATGGAAGGATAGATCTGGTCCCTAAGATGAGATTCAGAATTGGAGAAAGGCTAATTTTGTGGAAATGAGAAAGAATCTAGGAAGAGCGAATTGAGAGAAGTGGTTTTCTGGCAAAGATGTGTTCTGTAAATGGAAGGCCTTCAAAGGTGAAATTTTGAGAGTGGAGAGTTTGTATGTTCCTGTCAGGATTAAAGGCAAAATTAACAGGTGTAGGGATCCTTTGTTTCCAAGTAAAATACTTAAGAAGGAAATCAGGAAGGTAAAAAGAAGACAAGGTTGATTTGGCAGATAATGTGAAGGTAAACCCGAAGGGTTTCGACAAGTATGTTAAGAGTAAAAGGATAGTAAGGGACAAAATTGTTCCTGTAGAAGATCAGAGTGCCATCTATGTGTGGAGCTTCATGAGATGGAGAGATCTTCAACAATTTATTTGCATCAATATTTACTCAGGAAACTGGCATAGTGTATAAGGAAGGAAAAGAAACAAAGTGTAGTGTCATGGAACATATGGAGATTAAAGTGGAGGAAGTGCTTGCTGCCTTATGACAAATAAAGAGATAAATCCCCAGGGCCTGACATGATATTCCCTTGGGCCTTGAGGGAAACTAACTAATGTAGAAGTTGCAGGGGCCCTGTCAGAAATATTTAAAATAGCCTTATCCACGATGAGGTGCTGAAGGATTAGTTCATTGTTAGTTCTGTTCTTTAAAAAAGGCTCCAAAAGTAAACCTGGAAATTATAGTCTGGTGAGCCTGACATCAGTAGAAGGTAAATTATTGGAGGGTGTTCTGAGAGATTGGATATACAAATATTTGGACAGCCAAGGGCTGATTAAGGATAGTCAACATGACTTTGAGTGTAGTAGATTGTGTTTAATGAATCTTATAGAGTTTATTGAGGAGGTTAACAAGAAGGTAGATGAAGGAAAGGCTGTGGATGTTGTCTACATGGACTTTATTAAGACCCTTGACAAGGTCCCACATGGGAGGTTAGTTAAGAAGGTTCAAACACTAGGAATCTATGGAGAGGTTGTAAACAGGATTTGAAATTGGCAGAATTGGAGAAGACAGCGAATGGTGGTGGATGATTACTTCTCAGACTGGAAGCTTGTGATTAGTGGTGTGCCTCAGGGATCGGTGCTGGAACCATTGTTGTTTGTTGTCTGTATCAATGATCTGAATGATAATGTGGTAAATTGGATCAACAAATTTGCTGATGACACTAGGACTGGAGGCGTTGTGGACAGCAAGGAAGCCTTTCAAAACTTGCAGATGGATTTGGACCAACTGGCAAAATAGGACAGAAAATGGCAGATGGAATTTAATGCAGACAAGTCTGAGATGTTGCATTTTGGAAGGACAAACCAAGGTAGGACATACACAGTAAAATATAGGGCACTGAGGAGCGCAGAGGAACAAAGAGATCTGGGAATACAGATACATTATTCCCTGAAAGTGGTGTCTCAGGTAGACAGGGTTGTAAAGAAAGCTTTTTGGCATCTTGGCCTTCATTAATCAAACTAATGAGTGTAGGAATTGGGATGTTATGGTGAGGTTGTATAAGACATTGGTGAGGCCAAATTTGGAGTATTGTGTGCAGTTCTGCCCTCCAAAATACAGGAAAGATATCGGTAAGATTGAAAGAGTGCAGATAAGATTACTAGGATGTTGCCAGGTATTCAGGAATTGAGTTACAAGGAAAGATTAAACAGAAACAGACAAATTCAGCCCTTCTAGTCCATGCTGAACTCCTTCTCCCACCTAGTTCCATAGACTCACACCCACCCCATAGTCTTCCTTACCTCTCTCATCCATATACCTATCCAACTATTCCTTAAATATTAAATATTAAATACTACCCCTTCGGCCGGAAGCTCCCAATATGTTTCCCCTAAACTTTCCCCCTTTCAATCTCAATTCATGTCCACTTGTTTGAGTCTCCCTCACTCTCAATGGAAAAAAAGCCTATCTACATTTACTCTATCTGTCCCTCTCATAATTTTAAATACCTCTATTAAATCATCCCTCAATCTTCTATGCTCCAGGGAATAAAGTCCTAGCCTATTTAACCTTTCCCTGTAACTCAAGCTCTGAAGCCCAAGCAACATTCTTGTAAATCTTCTTTGCCCTCTCTCTATTTTGTTGATATCTTTCCTATAATTCGGTGATCAAAATTCCCCCCATTCTATCACCCCTGGAATATTTAGCTGCCAATCATGCTCCTCCTGCAACCAAGTTTCACTGATGGCTACAATATCATATTTCCATTTGTCAATCCATGCCCTGAGCTCATCTACCTTACATACAATGCTCCTTGCACTGAAATATCTACACTTGGAAGAATGTCCCCCACACACACTCTTTTGATTACCATCTACTTTTTCTACCCTCTCACCTTCATAATTTTAACAATATGGTTTCTCTCTCCCTTCAAATCTAGTTGTCCATCTACCCTAGTCTCTGCACTCTCATTCTGATTCCCACCCCCCTGGCAAATTAATTAAAAGCCTCCCCAACTGATCTCGCAAACCTGCCCGCCAGGAATCCTGGTCCCTTTCCAGTTCAGATGCAGACTGTCCTTTTTGTAGAAGTCAGACCTTCCCCAGAAGAATTCCCAATGATCTACAAACCTGGGCCCCTGCCCCCTGCACCAACTCTTTAGCCACACATTCATCTGCCACATCTTCCTATTTCTACCCTCTCTTGCATGTAGAAGAATGCGGGGAGATTTGATAGTGGTTTACCAAATTATGATGGGTATAGACAGAGTAAATGCAAGTAGGCTCTTTCCATTTAGATTAGGAGAGATAAATATGAGAGGACACACTAATGCTGGAGAAACTCAGCAGGTCAAATAGTGTCTTTATGTAGCAAAAAAGATGCATCACCAATGTTTCAGGCTTGAGCCTTTCATTAAGGTGAAGGAACCTTGAATCTTGAATCTTTTGAAGACATTAAAAAAAAACAATGCTGAACATGAAATGGCAATTCACAAGGATCCAGGGATTAAAGATGTCAATTTTAGGATGGGGTGATGACAGCAGATTTAAGGAAAAAGAGACAAGGGGGGGAGAGTGAAAGCCATAAATAGTATCAGTCAACATGACCAAGTAAGGAAAGTTGAGAATTGGTTGAAGGAGCATGGGTGAGACAAGATTAGCGAAAGCATGTTGAGAAAGGTGAAAAACTTCAGAATTATGCTTGAGTTTGATTCTACAACTTGTGAAGACTAACTGAGATATGTTTAAATTTGTACTCTCACACCTTTGAAAATAGTTTCATTTTACCTCCACTCAAAAACTTTCTGTAAGCTGAGGATTCCAAGATGGAAGTCAAGAAAATATGTCAGGATGTAGAAAATAAAGCAGTCACCAAGTAACTAACATACTTGGATCATATCCTTAGTATATAATTAAGGGTATTCACTGTCATTCAAGTAATTTTCACATCTGCATGACGTATAATATTTATTAGCATGTTGTCTTTCAATATGTTTTTCTAATGACCTGGTTGAGTCTTTTTCAATATATTTGGATGTGCATTTGACCTAACCTTTCTTTACCACAAAGAGCTTATGTTATGTAGCAATTAAACTCATGAAAATGTTTCACATCTTGAACAAAGCAAGAACAAGCCTTAAAACAAATAGCTTTAGTTCATTGTTAATTCTGGGTTACATAGCCAGAGCAGTTACACTTCATATGAGTTCTCATTTACTTACTGCTTTTAACCATCAGTGCCTTGTCATTGCAGTTTAGATTAATTATACATAACATTATCTTAATGGTTCCTTACTATCCATCAGAGTAAGTTGTTTGAGAGTCTGCAGAGCAATTTTGCAATAGTGACCAAGTATTACATCCTTAAGAAAGCAATTGTCAAAATGCGAGGAACTATAAAGTTGGGTTTATAAAATGAAAAGTAAGGTACAGGTTAAAAGCGCTTTGTACTGAATCATGTTTTGAATAAAAGCGCAACACTGTGCGTTTGCACTTCATGGTTTTGTGTCAATGAATGGATTTGACCCTGTGACTTTCTAGATGGTGAGTTTTCTACCTCTGTTATATAGCCAGGGGGGAAATGTAAGAGAGTCAGGGATAAGTCACAGCAGATTGTTCTGTGCACCAGACAGGGAAGTACTATTAGTGGGGACCGACAGCCAGAGAATGACTTCACACTCTAAGCAGGGAATGATATGTGGTACGTCCTAAAGAAGCAACTGGAGAAAGAAAGGAGAGAAAAAGTAATTGAGATAAATAGAAACAGAAATCTAATCAAAATGTCAAACTACGATTTTAAACAGCTAGTCATAGAGTTCAAACATAAGCTTTTCTTTTTCTGAGCAGCCATTTTCATAGCATTTTTAAACAAGCCTGGTAGAAAATGAAATATTGATATAATTTCTCATTCTCATTCATCGGGATCAACTATAGGCTAACACCCTCAAGGTTATTGCTCAATATCTATTATTTATTCTGTAACATGTGCTAGATATTAACCAATATCTTTCCACTCATGTGAGAGGGCCTTTGTTTTGATTTGCTTTGTTATATTTTTACATCAACAGGCAAGTTAAAAGGCAGGCTGGGTTTAATGAACACATGCAAGAATTTAAAATAAGGAATGACTTAGTAACTGATGAAGCTTACACTCAGATTTCATCAATTCATTCCATAGTCTCTATTGAGAAATTACATTGTATTCAACAATTATCAGAAAAACTTCCAGTGTTTGTATCTTTAACTCACTGCAATTAAGTCAAAATGTATTCACACAGGTTTGCTTTCTTACCTCAAACATCCATTATTATTAATTTGCTTAGTGGGCAGTCCACACAGTCACCTTCATGTGTATACAAACCTGGAACGAAGACTCCCGCCACCAAAGAAAATATGTTCGGTTTTCTGTCTTCTCATTTCTTTCGAGAGGCCAATTCCCCAAAGACACAGCACAGAATTTGGAAGACTCTGTGATTCATTCTTCTGTACTCTAGGCTGCAGCACTATTTTTCCAAGGGTATCTGCAAAAGATAGAGGCACAGTGGAAAAGATTTAAACAATGCAAATATGTTTCTGTACTTCTCCTGCAATTACACATTTTCAAAATTTACTTTTGTTCTTTAAGATTCATATTATGAAAGACAAAGGTGTCATCTTAACAATGCTGAACTCTTTTCTAAAGTCTGAAGGAAAATATTTTTGTGCTGTGATCTAAAGCTTTTATGATATTTTAGAACCCTATGATGCCTTGTGCATATTTTGTAATGCATATTATTTTACAAAAATGTATTTTCGATTATGAGGTTTATCTAAAGTTTGAAAATTTTCAGACCTGTCTAATCTCCCTTCTATAAAGAATTGATTGACACCATTGTTCATAGCTATGGAGATGTCATACACTCAATATATCCAGGCTCTCAGCCTGTATATCCCACACAAAAAGAAATGATATTTCAGTGTTTCAAATGCTTTCCGAATAGTGATTACATTATAATAGAATTTTATGTCAGAGGATTTTTTTTTACACCCCTTTCAGATCAATACGTTGGCCATGAATCTCTCCATCTTTAATGCCCCAAAGGATTGTCTGGATGGGGTGTGCTCTTTGGTTGCGGGCCATGCTACAAGTTTAACCAGACTTGGCATTTCTCTCAATAATAATTGCTGCTCCTCGATTTGCATTGAGGATATGTATGAACTAAACTCTGAATATTCAAACCCTGGACTTAATTATTAGGTGCAGATCCTAAAACTCAGATGTTTCACCACAGAATGCACAGGCTGTATCAGATTAGCAGATGACAGCCTTTTTAGATATTTCTCAATGGATTGGTAGTCAAGGACAACATGTGGTCAGTTTCTTGTGGGCTGAAGCTTCCAGAGCTGCGTGTAATCCCAATGTTCTCCTTTTATGCCATTCACAATTTCTAATTAGCTTTCCCAGTGGAGAAGAAGATGGATTATATTTTAATAAAGTGTCCTAAAATTAGTTTATATTTTACTAAGTTAGCAGTTCCTAGCAGTTGATTTACTCTTGAAGCCACAAAAACCTTGAGATTGCAATTAATCATAGTTTGGTCCTTTTCAATGAAAATGGCCAATTTTTTTCCCCTGGCTGAATCACAATAAAATAAGGAGAACTATAATATCATCTTACACCATTTACCTGATCAACATTGAGCTGCATTTTCAAAGGATGTTCTTTATTGGAAAATTAAATTATTCAGGCAGATAATTCAACACCCAGGTGGCCAAACAGGGAAGGAGTCAGAATAATAATAGCTAGTGTTACCATTTTTACTGACAAATATTTCCTGTGTAAATTTACAGGATTAATATACTAAAAGTTTACATTTACTTTCAAATATCCATTTGAGATCACAAAATTCAAATTCCTGCAGAGTTGAAAATATATATTTTAGAAACTCTTTACTAATAACCTTTTAAACACTTACAATAAACATTGTCATGAGCTTGCCTGCTCTTTTCTGTTACATCAAAATCTGTAAAATGATGGTGTGTGGGGACAGAACATGTTGTGCCTTTGTAAGTAGGTAGTTGTTTTATCTTAAAATTCAAAATGATGAAAAATGAATTATTTGACCTATCATATACAGTCAATGTTTCCCTGAGTTCACTGATTCATGGAAAGCTATCTTGGCTTCTATCAATTCCAAATTCTTTAAAGTTGTAACCAGTGCCTCATGAGGTCTGGTGTCTCAGGACATATTCTACCTACAGTCACCTGACCAGACGGATAGGAGGTTTGCTCTATTTCACAGGCCAAGGTTCTTGAAAATAATCCGGTGAGCAGCTATCCCCACTCTGGCCCAGCGCAGTATTCACTGATTCAGGGAGCTGCCTGGCTGGCGTGGAGGTGGATTAGGGAAGGGTGGAAGAAGAACATGTGAGGTGGGGGGGCGGAATATGGATAGCCACTTTTTATCCTCTTAGCTCTGCAATCATAATTTTTGTCTTCTGACCTCTTCTGTGTCTCTTCCTCTTGTAAATCAGGTTTTACTAAGCAAGTTGCCCTCCATGGAGAGGCACTGCTTAACAGCTATTACAATTCTATCAGGATTCTTTTCTGAGGACCTCCCAATGCTTAGTCAACAGTCTTGCCACAGGAAATATAGTATTTGGCAGGTTAAAATTTGGGCAATGCAGTGAATGCAGCCAATATGTTTTGGACTATAATCGCACACTTTCCATGTGTTTGATGGCTACAAATAAGGGAAACGGTATTCTCGTTATATTAAACATTTGTCATTTTAATATTTTATTTGCTTTTTTTAAAAACAACAGTATTGGGTGGCTGATATACTTTTCTGGAGTTTTTGATTATGATGTCAAATTGTTTCATGAGTCTTTCTCTGGAAGAAATTTTTAGTTCTATGGCCGTAGAAAATATGGCCATAAATTACTTGTATAAATAAATGACTCAACCTTTTGTTCTTCATCAGAATGTGCATTTCATAAATCCCATATTTGCTGATTTCATTGTTTTAGGGAATAAGTAAATGCTTTTTGTGACTTTTCCATCTGGAGTTGCATCGTTGATAATTCACCTTCCTGGTCGTTTGCCCTATTAGCTCTCCCACTAAACTAATCTCTTGACAAGACCTGGAAATCAGCTATTCAGCTGTGGGTTATCAGTCACACACTATCAAGTACTTATCCAACTTTTCAACACACTTTCCAGCAGAGATTAGTGGCCATTTATTGGAAGTGGAAGATTCTGGCAAGTAATTTCCTTCCCCTCTTCAGAGAGGTAATTGCAGACAAAGGGAAGTAGTGTCTGCCTAAATAAAACAACTCCAATACAGATCAGAATCAAGTAATATTATTATTAACTTAAACACTAATTAGAACCCTTTTTATTTATTGAGTTATTTATTTTTGCAAAGTGAGTATTAACTTGTTTTTTGTTGAAAGACAAGTTATTTTCAAGTGGTTATTGACAATCCAGTTCTATTGCTGCTTGAAAAGACCAAAAGCGTATGCTGTGTTTTCAATCAAATCTCCCTGTTTTCTCCATCAGAATAATACTGAGAGTGATAAAATGGAAAAGATTATGTCTGCCACAGAGTGGAAAACTTAGCCGAATTTGTAGAGTGACAATGAACAGGAAGAACCTCAGATTTTCTTCAGCGAAATAACTGAATGCAAACTAGATATATTTAAGCCTTATTATTTCTCTCCAAGGAGGCCAAAAATAAAACATTGTTACGTGTGATATTAATAATTTTACATGAATAGACACTAATACTGATTACTCTTTAATAAGTTTGATTTATTTATGGAAAACATGCCCTTCAATCATGACATTCAGAGACAGCAGATACATCTACATCCAGCGCTGCCAGATCATAGAAATCAGGCAGTACAGCTTTAATGGCTGAGAGACGAAACAGAGTGAAAAGTAACTATAAGTGTGAACACACTGTTCTCATTATTCTGCTCTCTAACAATGGAAGGAGTGCACGCCGTAGCTCTGCCTGATCAAGCTGCATGCTTCATTGCTTTAACCTACTGAAGACATGTTTATTTGGAAATCTTGGATCAGTTGGTCGGGTAGAACAAGATACATCAGGGGCTTGAGCAAGCAGATTTCATTCACAGGAGATTCAGTTGCATTCATTCACTCACAGAAATGCAACACTAGCATTTATGATATATCTCTAATTGCTAGGCTGCTTCCAAGGGGCAATTAACCACTCTGGTGGTTATTCGCTTTGGTGGCGATAACAAGTGGGCAGCTCACTAATTGAAGGGAGACAAATTAAGAAAAGGGGAGGTGCAACAAGACCTGGTGTCAGAGTGCATCAGCCACTGAAATGTTATAGAGTGGCTCCAGGGGTAAAATTTAATTTCCTTCAGAAATGCATCTGATCTGAAACACTATCATATTAAAAAATAACTGTGAGGAAATCAACAAGTGGAAGATTCATAAACATTGAGTACTTTGTTTATGAGTTTATTGAGAGGTTATACACACCTGCTTCAGATTTAGTCTTGCCTTACCTACAGGACATGCAAGGCTCAAATTTTCTGGGTTTTTTTTACTTTTGGTTTAATTCAGGGGTGTTTTCCTTAGTTTTTCTGTGTAATTAGCAAATTTGGGTAGTTTTCATTATACAAACATTATTTAATAGATCAAATTTTAGTCTTTATAAAATAAAACTATAAAATCATTACTGCAGCAACTCACCAACATGCCGTCATGTTCAAAACAAAATTTACTGCAAGGTGCAACATCACAACACCACCTCCCAAGCCATCTAAATAAACAAACTGGATTAAAGATCATTGGTACGTTTTGGAAGCTACTTACGGCATTCTTGAAGCCACATGATGAAAATTCTTCAAGTTGGTCCATTGTTGCCAGCAATTAATTTTATCATTAAAAAAATATATCTTTTCTAAGTTGATTTTGTTTTCTGTTCTTATCAATCAAAACTGAAGATGTCATACATATCAAACTAAAATTTAGTTATATAACTTCCTACAAGGCATAGACTGGTCAGAATAATTTTCTAATATTAGTGCCATTTCATTAATTTTCGAAGGCACCAGGGTATCCTGTATTTTATATATATTAGAAATTTAAAAATATTAAGTATTATAGGTGCTGATTATCTGTGTCATAAGTTTTTGAGCTAATCTTTTTATTTATTTTGCTGAATTTGTACAATCAATAAAGAATTTAAATTCTGATCTACATTTCTCGCCATGAAGTAATTCTTGAGGGCTGACAGAGGACAGCAAATACTAGCTAAAGCATTGTCTGGAGAAAACACATGAAGCCTAAGAACCAGTTTGATATGCGTTTTCTGGTCTCCAGGTCTGGGTGGAGGTGAGTTAGGTACAACTCGTCTTTCAGCCTCATTAATCATCCAGTGCTCTCCGCAGCTACTGCCAGCTTATTGGTGGACCCTCTCTTCATTCTAACAGGCAGACCTTTGGATTAAACAGAGCCCAGCAAAATGTCAAACCAAATCTGAGTCTTGATGCAGATAATCATTTCAATAATATTTCTCCATTTGTGCCCAAACACCCTGGGAATAAAGCTTTTCCGCTGTCAGGTAGTGCAAGACTGCAGTTGGTGTAAATGCTTGACACAAAGCCAGATGGCTTAGCCATGCTTCAAACATATGTTCAACAAGCAGGCTCCACACATTGGAATTTTATTAATTTGAACTGAGGATGCATGCATATTTATTTACTTGACCCCTTCTGTGTCACTTCAGTATTAAAAACAATCAGTTCGGAGAGAGCTGACTTCAATCGGCTGTGGCCTCAGTTCCTGTGATGCTGTCAGTAGTACATCACTTTCTTGCAGTTCTTTAAAACAGACTAGCTGTCGCACTTTCCACATTTCACGACCATGTATTATGGATGCTAAATGTCCCACTTTAAAACAAACAAGTCAAAATTACACACAAAATAGGAGGGAATGTAGAAAATATGTCACACTATCAAAGTGTTTGGATTGACATCTTTATGTGGCGTTAAAAAAGCACTTTAACCCTTTGTTTTCTGATAATCCTTGGAAATTCAAGGGCTCGTGATTTTTAGCTGGAAACACTTGCAACAGTAGAAGGAATAGTCTCCAAGAATCTGAATGATGTGATCAATGTGAACACTGCTTATTTGTGGGATCAGAAGGCCCGTGTTCAGTTAATGCCACTGGATGACTGTCATGCTGCCATCCCTGCCTGTGCCAGTCATCACCACAATTCCATTTGTTGGGAGAGGATATGGGCATGACTGACATCACTTAAAGACAGCCAGCAGAGCATGTTTCAGAAGAAAGCACAATGCTATTACAGCGCCAGTGATCCAGATTTGAATCTTGCACTGTCTATAAGGAGTTTGTATGCTTTCGGAGTGATTTGTGTGGATTTTCACCAAGTGTTCGTTTTTCTCCCACCCTTCAAAATTGTACAGGGTTGTGGGTTAATTGGGTGTAATTGGGTAGCACGGGTCTTAATGGATGGAATCAGCTTCTACTGTGTTGTAAATAAAAATAAAATGTAATGGCTGCAAAGCCAAGTCCAAGGGCAGGTATGAGGGAGGAGACTATGGCTCTTGGTCTTCATTAGGGGTCTTAGGGGGAGGGGCTACCAGTTCTGGAGGCAGGCCAGCCTGCCCAGCTCATTGCGGAACGTGCCCGCAATACCATGTCCCACCACAGGTTGCCTGCAGTTGCTAGATACTGGCTAGAGGGAATCAGGTAGCGGAATGGGACTTGTGAATTTTCTTCTAAATTATATCAGAGATTCAGCGTAATTAGGTTAGAGGTTAGCGCAATGCTGTTATAGCACCAGCTACTTGGATGGGGGTTTGAATCACACGCTATCTGTGTGGGTTTCCTCCAGGTATTCCAGTTTCCTTCCACCCTTCAAAATGGTGTACCAGGGGTTGTAGGTCAATTGCGGATAATTGGGCAACTTGGGCTCGTGGGCCGAAAAGGGCTGTTACAGTGCTGCATGCAAATAAAAAAGAGCCAGGGACCGAGGTGGGTAATTTGGATGCCCGGAGCTTAGGTTCACTGTCAGAGCAGCCAGGAGGCTGTGCTGATACAGAGGTTGCAGGAGCGCACGAGGCAGTGATATCTGAGGACACTTGTGATCCACAGACACACAATTTTTCTGGGTAGGGACATAGGATTAATGACGGCAAACAAAAATAAATCAATTTTGTATATTATGTACATGACAATAAAGGATTAACCACTTGAAAGGCTGTTGGCAGAGTGGGGGAATGGATCCTTATGTAGTCCTGAACTAAGGAGTCCAGGCAGGTGGGTGTGAATGCAGAATGATGGGGTCTCACAGCTGACAGTTCACCTCAGCACGAGAAGATGCATCAAATTTGCTGTGCAGACACAGGCATCCATCTCAATGTGGCCATGAAGTGCCACGGCTTTACACAGGACCTTATTTATACAACAGGAAGCAATTAGGAATGCAGCCAGGAGAGACCAACCCAATCTGACAACATTGCATATCTGGTGAAGGGGAGATATGTGTCATCCTCCTAGTTTGTCCAGAACTTGGAAAACTTAAATAACAAGATCAAATATCTAATTTTACAATTCCTCTATGTCCAGATCCATAACAGAAATCCTTGTAAAACCGACTCTTTGTATCACTAGACCAACATTTGGTTTATTGTTCATTGTCAGCCCGATAGATTTCCAGATGAGGATGGTCAAGCACTGCTGTCATTTTCATACTTGACCAAGCGATTAGTTGGTGCAGAGAACAGACAATCCTGTTCGCAGCAATCAATTCTTCATAGCATGCCTCCTAGCACTCACAGACTTCTTTCCTATACTTAATGTGAATTTTTCCCCATCCTTGATTTTGGTGGAGTGACCCCTTGGATGGTCTTGGCAGTGTTAAATGGCACTAATGTCATGGTTATCAATGAGTTGCTGCAACTCATGTGCTGTCAGCCCACCAGGTGCCTATAGAGCTGCTTCTTTTCCCTTGAGATCTGATGGAGTTTTTAATCCAAGAAGGCACAGCTTCATATGAACCCTAGAAACTGCCCTGATTCCCTTGCAGAAACTCATGAGGGTTTTCAGCTGTGGACCCAGAGTTGGTAGCTCAAAATCTCCTGTGAGTAGATGGATCCCTTTCTACATTAGGAGCTAATCCAGAGAAGAAAGGGAAAAGTGTTAAACCTCTGTCTCTCCTCTTCAAAACTTAGGCCACTGGCTTCAATTGTCGAATTTTAGTTCACAGATAACTCTTGCTTATTTTCCAATTGAACTTCAAGTTATGCTGCTTCAATTACTAAAGTATACAAGAGAACAGACTTTATGTTTAACATTTGGAAAGCAAATACTTATTGTGAATCAGCTACTGACAAGAAAGGTGCACGGTAAAACTGCAAAATATGAATCATCTCTCAGTGAAGGAAGACATCAGTAATGAACTTCACCTCCACCCCCAATGTACCAGCAAACCCATCAACCCTCTGAGGTAAAAGAAATTGTTGGACCATCAAGACCTGTAGCCTAGAACAAACTCCATGCCCATGGCCACCGTGATCCCTGTCTTCCCAAACATTTCTGAGTCATGCGAACACTTAGAAATGCTGAAGTCTTATAGCGGCCAAAAGAGGTAAAAATATATTACCAACATTTCAGGGCTAAACCTTTTTCAAGATACAAGCAGAAAACAGGAAGGTATCTGAATAAAGGCTGAAGAATGTCAGGGGAAGGAGTCCTGACCAACAGTCAAAAGGTGTTAATTGGATATGATAAGAAGGTGAGCATTGATTTTGGTTCAATTATTTGGAGATAGAAGGAAAAGGGAAGAGAGAGAGAGAGAGAGAGAGAGAGAGAGAGAGAGAGAGAGAGAGAGAGAGCTGGAATAAAGGGGAAAGGGGGAAGAAGAATGGGGGAGGAGGGTTTAAGGAAAATCAAAGGCTAATGTTAATGCCATCTAGTTGGAGGGTGCCCAGACAGAAGATGAGGTGATGTTCCTCCAGTTTGTGGGTGGCAGTGAGACCATGGACAGACTTGTCAGAAGGGGACAGGATGGGGAATTGACATAGATGGCTTCTGGGAGATGCACACTATTGCGGTGGACAGAGCCGATTTCTGAGTCAAGCAATTCAAAGTTCTAGACAATACCACCTAAATTTCCCTATAAAATCCTACGCCTATTGGTAAAATAAGCGCAACAACAATCAGTGGCCTCTCCCAGTTTGAAATCTCCAACACTCGAGGCTGCATATTCCTGTACATGGCTTTGATGGACAGGCCACTTTGATCATTTAAAGTGGAGAAGAAGCATCCAAAATGGGAACCTTGAACGTCTTAGTTGCGAGTCTGCTAAAGTCTATCATAACCACCTCCAAGTTGCCTCCCCATTTATCATGTCGAGAACTTTCATCCCACATCTTGCCAGTATTTGTGGACCCTGTAATGACCTCATTTGCCCCCTCAGAACCAAGAGAACTGGTAGGCCATCCTTGATGCCCGGGACTGACTGCCATCAATCCTCCGTCCAAAAGTTTATTTTTCCTTAATCCCTTTCTATAACATTTGTTTTCTATCTGAGTGATTTAGGTGGGCAGAAGGACAGCAGAATTGACACAGGCATCACGCTGCATTAAGCTCCAGTGAACACAGATGGGCACACTGCTGGTTCCGTCATTCATTCTGGCTGGGCTGTGGAAGTCTGGTAGATGCTTAGTTTAGACACTAACTTCAGTATTCACCACATTCAGTAGATTTGTGCTGAAATTCAAGCTGCAGATGTGTGAGAATCAAGGGATAGGACCCAGCAGACGTAGAGACTGTGCAGTCAATCATGTCTTTGTGTTAATCTTGTGTTTTTTTTATTGGATAATTCATTCCATGTCAGACCTGAAGAGATGTTCACATGTTTTTGTTCTTCTTTTCCTTTCATTGCTTTCTAATATTGTTTTTTATCTCCCAGTGTAGTGTAGTGTCAGAACTTGGACAGGTTCCCTTCTGCTAAAACATCTGTCAATGGTATTCTAATCCATCTGAAAGAAAAAAAATGTTGGTCTCTTCCATTTCCTGAGAGGAATAAGTTAATTTGTGATCATGATTGGTTGACAACATAGGCTTGGTAGGAAAGCACAAGAACAAAAATTCATACAACTTTCCTGCAGTATAATGGATTTGAGCTGAAGGATAATATAAACCTCGTATAAAGCATTATTAAATGAAATTATAAAAAGCCACAGAGCAAATCTCAATGAGTTGCATAGAGTTGCGCAAATACATTCAACAATTTATTGTTATTGGTTGTAATGCCAGATATCAACTTCAAAGTTCAAGGTTCAGATTTCTTGTCAGAGTATGTACAAGGCATCGCATACAACCTTGAGATTCTTTTTCCCATGGACCAGGCAGAATTTCCTCTTATCGGTAGTGCACAAAACCGTACTCAATAAAAGATATGCATACAAAAGAGAGAAATGTGAACAAAGAAAAGAAACGTAAACAAACTGTGTAATATCGAAAAAAAATCAGTAATAAATAATGTGCAAAGTTCAAGTCCTTAAATGAATCGCCGACTGAGTTTGTTGTTGAGGAGCCTGATGGTGGAGGGGTAACAACTGTTTGTGAACCTGGTGGTGTGAGTCTTGTGGTACCTTTCTCCTGATGGCAGCAACAAGGACAGAGCATGTCCTGGGTGGTGTGGATCCTTGATAATTACTGCTGCTCTCTGACGGTAGTGTTCCATGTAGATTTTCTCAAGGTGGGAGAGTTTCGGATGTGACGTACTGGCCTGTGTCCATGACCTTGTGCAGGGCTTTCTGCTGTGTGGTATAAGTGCCTCTATACCAGGCCATGATGCAGCCTGTGAGCACACTTTCCACTACACATCTGTGGAAGTTGCCAATGTTTTTGATGTCATATCAAACCTCTGCAAACTCCTGAGGAAGTAGAAGTGCTGACGTGTTTTCTCCACCATTACATTAGTGAGTTGGGACCAGGAAAGATCCTTTGAGGTGATGACTCCCAGGAATTTAAATATGTTCACCCTCCCCATCTCTGATTCCCCCAATGATCAGTGGACCATACATCTCTGGTCTTCTCCTCCTATAATTCACAATCAGAGCAGACCCAATGGGCTGATTGACCTACTCCTGCTCTTATATCTTGTGAGCTCCTTGGTTTTGGTGACATGAGTGTGAGGTTGTTGCTGGTGAACCATTCAACTAAGTTTTCAGTCTCTCTCCGGTATGCTGACTCAACATCCCTTTTTATACAACCCACTACTGTCATAATATTAGCAAATTTGTAGATGGTGTGGATTTTGTGCTACGCCACAAAGTCATAGGTGTAAGGTGAGTGGAGTAGTGAGCTACATACTTAGCCTTGTGGTGTTCCAATACTGACAGAGATTGTGGAGGAGATGTTCTTGCCAATCTGCATTGATTGGGGTCTGGAGGTGAGGAAATTCAGGATCCAATTATACAGTGGGGTATCGAGGCCCAGGTCTTGTATTTGGTGATCAGTTTTAAGGGCACGATGGTACTGAATGTCAAACTCTAGTCAATAAAGAACATTCAGATATATGCGTCTTTGCTGTCCAGGTCTTAATGGGCTTTATGTGGAGCTGGTGAGATGGCATCTGCCGTAGTCCTGCTGCTGAGGAAGGTCAATTAGATTGGATCCTTGTTGCTATTCAGACAGGAGCTGATATGCTTCAACACCTGCCCCTCCAAACACTTCACTGTGGATGAGATTGCTACTGGTCAGTTGTAATTTCGGCAGGTTACCACAGTGTTCTTGGACACAGGTACAATTGAGGCCTGTTTGAAATAGGTTGGTACTATGGTCTTGATGGACCATCAATAACTCCAAAAGACTGGAAGTTATGCAAAGTTGACAGGTTTTATTCACAATAGAATGGAGGCACGTTCATGCTTGTCGACTGTCCTGAACTGGGGAAGGGGCTGTGGAACAATCTGGGGGCTCATTGAATATCCTGGGCCAGTGCAAGATATTGGAATTGTAGGTGGAGAGTTCAATTCTCCACCTCAATATCTTGTTATTTTTGATTTTACGTCACTGCTGGTTATTGAACATGAACACAACAGCACATTGGTCAGTCAGCAAGGTAAATCATTTACCAGCCAGCTGTACCACTTTGACAATGGCTTGGGTCTCCTTCTCGACACAGGACTGCCAAATTTTGGGACCCAGTAGGGTGTAAGTAATGAAAGCAACGGGACTGCCCATGTGTTCAAGTGTGGCAGCCAGGGCGAAATTGGATACATCACTTTCCACCTGGAACCGGGTGGGTTCATCTTCGGTGTGCATCATAGCCTTGGCAATGTCTGCTTTGATGTGGCTGAAGGCTGCACAGGCCTCTTGTGTTAGGGGGAAAGAGGTGGATTTAACAAGGAGGCAGGTCTTGTCTGCATAGTTTGGGACTCTCTGGGCATAGTAAGAGAAAAAGCCCAGGCATCGTTTCAGGGGTTTAAGGCTGTGAGGGAGGGGGAGTTTGAGAAGCGGCCACATGCGGTCAGGATCAAGACCAATGACTCCGTTCTCAATCATACAGCTAAGGATGGCAAGGCGGGTTGTATGAATTACCTATTTATCCTTATTGTACATGAGGTTAAGGAGTCTGGCAGTCTGGAGGAATTTTTGGAGGTTGGCCTCATGGTTCTGCAGGTCATGGCCACAGATGGTGATGCTGTCTAGATTTGGAAATGTGGTATGCAGTCCATATTGGTCTACTGTGCAGTCCATCTCCTGCTGGAAGACCGACCAAGACCCCACTGGTGACACCGAAGGGGACCATAAGGAAATTATATAGGTGGCCATCCGCTTCAAAACCAATCTGTTAGCTGTCCTCTGAGCAGATGGGGAGCTGATGGTAGGTAGACTTTAGGTTGATGGTCGAGAATACCTGATGTTGCGTAATTTCGTTCAACACGTCAGATATAAGGATGAGGGGGAATGCGTCCAGCTGCATGTAACTATTAATGGTCTGACTGTAGTCAATAACTATTCTGCTTTTCTCCCCATTCCTCACTACCACCACTTGTGCTCTCCAAGGGCTGGAGCTGGCTTCAGTGATTCCCTCGTTGAGCAGCCGCTGCACCTCCACCCTAATAAAGGCTCTGTCCCTGGCATTGTACCATCTACTTTTGGTAGCAATGGTTTACATTTGAGGGTGAGATTGGCAAACAGCGGTGGAGGGCGGAGAGTCCCCAGGTCATGTGCACTGGCCGGTTAGGTTGTTGGCTGGAGGGGGTGGGGGAGGCTGAGGGGTAGTTGTGGTAGAGACCTATTGGCTGTTTAAAAACTGCTGGTCACAGACAGTAAGGGGTGATGAGACCCATCATATTCCATCACCAAGTCTTTAAGGTGACATTTAAACTCCAGCCCCAGTAGCATGGCAGGTCATGGCTGCAACATCACTAGAAGTTTGAAGTCTCTGTAGTCTGTGCTCTGCATGGTCAAGGTCATGATGCAGTATCCGTGGACATCAGCCATATGGGACTTTGAGGTCAAGGAAATCTTTTGGCTCACTGGCCTTACCATGAGGGAGTAATGCTGCGCTGTATTGAGGTGGATGAAGGTCTCCCACTATCGAACAGGCAACTCATCACATGGCTGTTTACCTGACTATCCATCATTGATCTGGCGAGTTGATGAGGGCTACCATGGTCCTGGGTTTTGAAGATGGTGCCAAAGATAGCAGCCCCCACGACTTACACATGGCACTGTTGGTTCCCGGGGATGGCGGCACCAAAAATGGCGGCCCTGCAGTCCGCAAGCAGTGCTGCTGGGTAGAGGTGGTTTGAATCTACACACCTTCGCGTAGTTCCCCTTATACCTGCAGCTGGAGCAATCTGCCTCTTTTGCTGGGCAGCATTTCCTCGGGTGCTTGCCCAGGCCTCAGAAGTAGAACTTTGAGTGTGGTCGGGTCACTGGTGGGACGTGACAGTGCCTGCGCGTCCCATTGGCAGCGCCCCGGGCAACCATGAGGCAGCCGCTTTGTCGGGTGAGTAGACCTCCATATTGCCAGTGTGCCTGACAATTTGACCACCCTCTGTAAGTTGAGCTCACCTTGCTCTTATAGTCTCAAATGGATGTTATTGGACCTGATACCTGCAACATAGGCTTCTATAATCAGGTCCCCCATGTTCTCTGCGACTGTTATGCCCTTGCATTCGCAGGCCCGTCCAAGGGTTTGCAGGGCCCAGAGATACTTGGCTCTCGATTCCCTGGGTCGCTACTTTTGGGTCATCAGGAGGTGTCTTGCATAGACCTCGTTTCCCTTTCTCAGGTATTGGCCTTTCAAGATGTCCATCGCCTCCAGGTATGATCACCGAGTACACCAAGGGCCTGATCCAGGAGTGCAGTACCTGTAGTTTGACATTCTCTGACTGAACGATTGCCAATTATGCCTGCAGGAATGCCTCAAAGCAGTGCAGCCAGAGTTCAAAATTGGTAGAGAGGCCTCAAGTGACTGAGGGTCAATTTCCTGCTTCTCTGGCTTCAGAATTTGCTCTATTGTCAAAATGTATTGTGAATAAAATTGATGTACCATCAATAACTCCAAAAGACTGGAAGTTATGCATGATAAAATAGAGGCACGTCCACATTGGTCGACTGTCCTGAACTGAACTCCCCCACCCCCTCCAGTCACCTTAATTAAGGAGTCTGTGGTGAAGCCACAGGTACAGCCAATGGGTGTGCCCCAACAGATAAATATACAAACAGTGGTTTACCACATGTACATGTTGAAGATTCCATGAGTACATTGGCAAGTTGGACAGCAGAGGTTTTCAGTACTCAGCCGGGTACTCTGTCCGGTCAGGATCCTTTCCTTGGATTCACTCTCTTGAAAGCAGCCACATCATCCTCAGATATTGACAGAAAAGGATCATCAGGGGTAATGGGGATGTGTAGTGTCTCTTCCTTGTTCTGGTGGTCAAATCCAGTGCAGAAGGCAGTGTGCTCATCTGGGAGTGAAACTTTGCTGTGTCCTACGGTACCGGATTTGGTTTTGCAGCAGATTATGTCATTTACACCTTACCGCAGCTTCCTTCGTTGGTTCCATTCTCATCCCGAATCTCCACTTTGTCCAGGAGATGGCTTTTCATAGGTTGTACCTGCTAATTGTGTATTGTTCTTGATCTTTAGACTTCAATGCATATGATCTAGCACTCAGCGTGTCCAGGTTTCATCGTTCATCCAAGGCATCTGGTTAGGAAAACCCCTGAACAATTTGGTGGGGACACAGCTATTTTGATAAAGGCCATAATAGCCCTGGAGTAATCATTCAGATCCTCAGATGACTTCTTGAACACCGCCAAATCCATTGACTCGAGGCAGTCCTTTAAATGTTCTTTAGCCTCTCGTGACCACTTTCTGGCTGTTCTATTCTCTGGAGCCTCTCTTTTAGGCTCTGTCTGTATGAAGGCAGTAGGAGCACAGCCATGTGATCCAACTTACCAAAATGCAGTCTCTTATTTTGCAAGAATTGCAGTATACATTTAGACCAGTATCCTTTGACTAAAATGATAAATGTAATTTTATATACACACTCTATATAAAATTTCATGACTGTTCATAAGGAGAGTTACGCTTTTGGCGAACAGTTTGTTGCACTGATTCAAAATTCAAGATTATTTTATAGTCATGTAATAAACAGAAAATGTGCTATTACATGAAATTTACTTTAGTTTACCAGAGGGCAGACAAAGTTTTGCAATCAGCAGAAAAAACCCCTTCCAGCCAGAGAAAGAAAAGCAAAGGAGAATTCCCCAAAATCACTGAATGTCCACAGCTTTGTCACCAGTGTTCCCGTAGGCTCAGCAGCTACACAGCCTTCATTCCAAACCATCAGCAACCCAGGGTCCAGATGCAAACCTTTGACATGGTCAGGAAGCCCTCAGCCCCCACTCTCATCTCCTTCTCATACCTGGTCAGCCAGTCTCCAGCCAGTCTCCAGCAACCAGCAGGCTTGTGTGAGTCCTTTGACCGCAGTTGGCAGCAGCCCGTGGCCTGCATGGTTTCCACACCTTGAGTCACCAAGTGCATGCTGACGGTGTATTCTTCAGCCTCAAAACCTCTCACTGGTCCACCACTTTGGTCACCGTCCCATGGGGTGTCTCCTCTGCTTCTCCTCAAACGGGGGGGGGGGGGTTGTAGGCTCATTTAACAGGTATTTTAAAGGTTGTACAGAGCTGATGGCAGTCAGACTGATGGTTGGACTCCTTAGGCGAGCTCTTTGTCTTTGCTCCCTGCTTTTTAAAAATTTTAGGTTTTAAGAAAATACAAAATATAGGACTCAATTAATATAATAACAATAATATATTGAATATAAAATCATAGAAAAACATCCAGGATTTGTCCTGGAGTCTCCACATTGATGCAATTACAAAGAAGGCTCGCCAGCATCTATACTTTGTGAAGTGTCTGAGGCAGTTCAGTATGTCACCGAAGACTCTTGTAAACTTCTACAGGTGTATCATGGAGAGAATTCGGGCTGGTTGCATCACTGCCTGGTATGGAGGCGCCAATTCTCAGTACAAGAATAAACTCCAGAGGGTTGTTAACTCGGCCTGCGACATCACAGGCACCAGACTTCCCTCTATCAAGGACATCTACATGAGGAGGTGTCTTAAAAAGAAAACAACCTCTATCCTCAAAGACCCCCACTACCCAGGCCATGCCCTCTTCACTCTGCTACCATTGGGGTAAAGGTAAAGATGAGCACTCAACAGCACAAGGACAGCTTCTTCCCTGCTGCCATCGGATTTCTGAATTATCAATGAATGAAAGACACAGCCTTACTTTTCGTGCCCTCTTATTGTTATTATTATTTTACTTTTTATAGTAATGTCACAAGATGGTTATAATATTTATGTTTGCAATATGACGCTGCCTCAAAACTGAATTTCATGACTTGTTCATGACAATAAATCCTGATTCTGATTCATAATGTCTGAAAAAAAAATTCCACCTTTTCCCAGCATCCCCTCCCCGGATTCGAAAGAAAAGTGGACAGACTGCAGGGAATAGAGGGAGATAAAAAGAAAGAAAATGGAAAAAAAAAAGCAACAGGAACAAAGTTCGACATCTCAGAGTCACATCATTTTTAAAGTATTACATTTCTGATAAGGAGTAACAAATATCAAAATAAATTATACAATCTGAGCATTTAAGTTATCTAAATAAGGTTGCCAAATTTCGATGAACATACTCTAAGACTATAAGTAATCTTCTCAAGGGGAATACAACTTTGCACTTCCATGTTCCAACGACCAATGTGAGGAAGGGAATCCATTTTCCATGTTACCGCTATATATTTCCTGGCTATTGACAACACAATTTTAATAATATAGATTTACTTCTGGAGAAGTTCACTTTTATAGCTGCCAAATTCCCCATAAAAATTTTTTTGGGTGTAGACCAATGGTTCTCAACCTTTTTCTTTCCACTCACATATCACGACTGCTTAAGGTGAGTGGAAAGGGAAGGTTGAGAGTCACTGCTCTAGACCCAATTGTTACTGAAATATTTTGCTTGAGAAAAATTGTCATTGTCCCATTTCCTTTGGAGTTCTGAAACCGTGCACAAAACGAGTCAATTAGGTACAATTAAAACAGTGGTTTTCAAACTTTTTCTTTCCACCCACATCCCACCTGAGGCAATTCCTTCCTAATCACAGAGCACCTATGGCATCGGGATTACTTGAAGTGGGATGTGAGTGGAAATAAAAAGGTCAAGAACCATTAGTCTAGAGGGAAGTTCACCTCCACATTTTTGTCAACACTTCCCCCAATTCTATCCAAAAGGGTCTTAATTTTGTGCATAACGAGGTGGAATGTAGAAAGGTATCAACATCTAATCCACGCCTAAAACACCTATCAGCAAATTCTGATTTATTTTTATGTCTATTTTGAGGTGTGAGATATAATTGGTGCAGAAACTTATAATGAACCAGTCTATATCCAGAATTAATTAAGGTTGTCATACTATCTACACATAGATCTGACCAGCATTCTGGATCGATTACAATGCCAAAATCCGATTCCCATCTCTCCTTTGATCCATGTAGTCCATATTTTGGACTTTGATCTTGGATCAGAGCATATATATTAGAAATAAGTTTGTTGCATTCCCCTTTTGGATTAGAATTTCTATGTCTGACTACACTTGTAGGACCATTGATGGTCCCTATTTTTCCCTCAACAAGATCGCAATTGGAGATAGCAGAAGAACGTGTTGTTTGGTAAATTATTTTTATTTTTAAGTCCCTCAAAAGACATAAACTGCCTCTGCTGATCAAAACCATCTTCAATGCACCTGTTGCCATGTTGGTACCAGGTGGCCAAGATTCTATTATCCAAAGTCATGGGTATTAAACTGTTTTAAGATAGAGGGATCTTTGAGGATCATCCCTCTTTAAACCCACAAATTGTTTAATTTTATCCCAAATGTAAATTACACGTTTCAACAATGGGTTATTTGTTTTCCTTTTAATTAATTAAAAATTCCAAATAAATCCTTCTGCCATCTCCTCTCCTATCACGTGCAAGCCCATTATAGCCCAGGAAGGAATCACCTCATTTAAAAAAAGCAGCCACAAAATAAATTTGTGCAGCTAATTAATATATATTTTTAAATCCAGTCATTTTAACCCTCCCAATTTATAATCCCAGGTCAATTTATCCATAGAAATTCTTGAAACTTTACCTGACCAAAGGAATGAATGAATATGTCCATTAAGAATTTTTCAAAAAATGATTAGGTAGTGGGATAGGTAAGCATTATAAAAAAGTATTGAAGTCTTGGCATTTTTACCAAATTTACTCTGCCCAGTAATATGATAGGCAGGTTTACCCACTGATGGAAGTCAGACTAGTGATTGGACTCCTCAGGGGAGCTCTTTCTCTTCATTCCCTGCCCTTGGCGGGTCCGCAAGAGTGGCTGCACTTTGCTCCAGCGGCGCCACCTTCCTTCAAGTGAAACATCTTAAATATAATCGTAAAGATAAGTGTCTTCATTTCACATTAATGTAGACATTTGTGATATAACTATTAAGATTGTAAATAAACAGCAAGTTGCTAGCATTGGAATTTAAGCTCCAGCATCTCACCATTTGAGTTGCAAGCTCAGCCATTTAATTGTCTGTGTTCATTGAGCTAGGCTCGTCATAACTGGGAGAACTGCTATGTTCCAGTTTGATATTATAAAGAAAGGAACGAAAATTATGTGCCCTCCACAATTTTCAAATGTTGCTGCTTACCACACTCATTACATAATTCATAGTATCTTTAAATTTAGAGGATGATCAATTAAATTCTATTTGTCGATGCTATTATTAATGTTTAGCTCAGTTTTGGATAATTCCCTGCTTTAGCTGGTGTTATCAGTAATGGCCGTTTCCTCACAGCTGATTTCTCGTCCTGAAAATGCAACAAATAAGGCAATTTAACCCAAGTGAATCCTGCAGGCAATCCCATCAGATCTGAGGTCTTCCCCTTGAGTAATAGGTCACCATTTCATAACAGGGTGTTACAGTTTGCAACCATTCTAAAATAAATTGCTGCTTTGTGGACTAAAACTAAAATTGCATTCAATAATTTATTATCGGTAGTAAATTTTAAAGAAAATGACAAAAGAAAACAGGAAATTGCATCAGGGAAAATCATCAGTTTATAGATTTTAAAGTTTATAAAGTAAATGCTCTCAACACAGATATTGCAGTTTCAGCAACAAAATTTATGCTTTGCCTCAGAGTTCAGACTCTCCATTAAAGCTTTTTCCATGCAATCTTGGGAGTTCTTACCTTTGTGACTTATGATGTTATGGAAGGGATCGTGCGTGGAAAATGTCAATAGAAATAGTAACTCTGAAAGAGAAGGGACTCCTAATTAGTCCCCATTTAGATTTTATGACGGCCTTGAGATCTGCTCATCCTGACAGTACGTATTCCTGTTACATATTGTCTTAGCCTAAGGGAACCATAGGAAAATGCAGATTTATTGTACCTATCATACCAGCATATTTCATTCACCATTATGTGAAGCCATCATACAACGATGCAGGACTATTTATTACAGATTAAATTGTGGAACCTAGATGGTTTAGTCAGGTTCTGGAGGTATCATTTGTGTCATTAACTGACTCATTATCAGGTCTGCAAATCTCACATCTTTCAGCAGACTCTGAAATGAGGAAGGAAGTAATGTTCCTGCAATAATTTTTAAGCTGAAAGGTTGAAAGGCTTCTGTCTTACATTATATTTTGATTATATCAGGATCTCCTTTTTCTCACTTCTCTCCTTGACTATTTGCTGTATTTACTCTTTCGCATTGCTTTCTCATCAAAACAAGGGGGTGACATTTAGTTTTTGTACAGCATGATGCCCGTACACCTTGTAGAATTGCTCCACATTGAACCTGGCTGAAAATTCTCTCCTTTTGCCATCTTCTTCATCCAGCATTAATATTCCTGATTGACCGCAACTCTCTATTGTACATCTTCCCGTGTTTATTATACTCTTCATTCTTCATCTCAGCCCTTCACTTAGCTTTCTCATTAAAAGTTATGTCAAATGCAAGTACACAGTAATGTCTGCTTTTTGCTGTAAGAACTATCTCCATGTTACTTTACAAATATTTAATAGCTTCCTGCATTTACCTTCCTATATCCAAGATCTAAATTGGAAACAGAGAACTATTGTGATCAATGCTATGTATAAACAGACCGATACAGTCAGAGAGTAGCTCCCCCATAGAAGTGTAGTTTTGAAGCTGTTCTGCAGAATTTAATTTGATGGTAAATTGGATGCTTTCCTTGTCTCCTCTCCAGCTTCCTGTCTCGTGGATCAAATCAGTAGGACATTTTTTTGGTGAAGGTGTGGCTGATTGATTTTTTTTTTGTTGTCTGGCAGAGAGCATATCTGGCACGCACCCAACCAGCTCCAGGAAATTCAAATTCAAATTCATTGGCAGGTCCAAGAGGGTCAAATACTGGTCCAAATCTCACACTGAAGGGCTGCAGGAAGGGCTCAGGGAAGTGATGGCACGAGGAGCCAAGTCCAGAATCCCTTGTATCTACATCAAGAAAAATCACAGATGTGAATTTTATCTTTTGCCCACCCTGGGAATAGTTAAAACTGAACCTACTGTGATTAGAAAGTGGATAACTACATCTATTTACTTCATCATTTGCTGTTTATGAAACCTGTTCGCAGCTTTTAGCATAAATTACAACACTGTGACATGTTAATTCCATTCCTTTCCGTTGAGGAAGGACATTATTGGCAGCTAATATAACCAAGAAGCTGAAGTACAATGATGGTGGTTTTCTGTTCTTCCTTGGGCAAGCTACATACGATTTAAATACTGTGTAGGTGAAGAAATTCCCAAAGAATTTTCTCAACAGCTCTATGGGAATACCTTCACCTGAAGAACAGCAGCAGTTCAAGGCAAAATACCTTTTTAAGGACCATTCGGGTCAGGCAATAAGAGCCTGTGATACTCATAACTTTTAAAGGAGAATAATAAGAATGTGGTAAATAAACTTAAGGCAAATGATTGGAAAGAGTAAAAAAAATTTTTTATAGATGGGATGAAAACTAGACTTAAGGTTGCCCTAAAATTGTAAGGCAGTGATGATCTAATATTTCAAAGTTTCATGGTTCTCAAATGTTTTCCAACAGAGTAAGATGTCAAGATTGTCCAATCAAGGAAAGGTCCGATGTGCTTTTACCAAACCTGTAGGAGCCAAAGGCATGTTGTTCATGGTTGCTGGTCTGGCTGTGGGCGTTGGCGGGGTCCCAGGGTCCGGAGGCTGCTCGTGTTCTGTCGCTTCGGGTGCGCAAACGCTATTCACTATGAATGGTTGGCACTTGCGCATGGGTTTTGCGGGGTTGGATCTTCATTAACCCACATTGACTAGTATGATGGGATAGATGGTAGGTGAGTATTTTCTATTGACTGTTATTACACTATTCTAGGCATTATGAGTCATTTTGTGTTAATTAATAAACAGTTTAAAACTCATCTTGTTTTGAATTTGTTTGAACGCGTCACATGAAAGAGCCCATTTTCCCTCTGAGTGGCTTTTTTATTGATAGCAGTCACTACATTTTAGTCAACAGACAATAGCTGCATCTATGACAGAACTGCAAGGACGTAAGCCTTGAATCTCGGAGTATTGGATTGAATGGCCATTGTTGGAACATTTGGAGGGGAAACAGTACTACCGTTCCTCTTCGGTTTGGAGCGATACTGAAAACAATACGGCAGCCATGTTGGAAATGCCGAGCATCCTGACACCAATTCGCCTCCATCGGTCTGGGCATCAGCCACAGAGGGATCCAGGGCTTCTAACCCTAGAGCAGATTGTCTTATAGAAACACATTGGCAGAGTCATTTGCCAAGAACCACAGGGATATTATTGACTGCTGCCACGGTGGAAACTCACTCGTTGACAGCAACACATCACAGCCATCAGAAGCAGTAGGATTAGGTTTGTGGATTCCTTCTGTGTACTTGTGCAAGTTTGTACACAGCTTGGATATGCTGCCGCTTGTCCGTTGGGGACTGTTGATTTTGGGCTTGTGTCTTGCATGCTTGCTTGCGTGCTTGCTGTTTGTTTAAAACAATATTGAACGGTGAGGAAAGTTCATCCACCAGAAATTGGCCCTGAGGTAGAGTTGTTGATTAGCTCAGATGTACCAAAGACTCTGGAACCACTAGGTGCAATACGGAATGTGGGAGACGGACCTTACGCTGTCAAAACCATGCTTGGTTGGATGATTAATGGATCATTAGGAAGAGAAAATTATAATTCTCAGGAACAGTCAATGACAGCTGCCAACAGGATGTTAATTGTGAAACTTGATGAGCTGTGGGAACAGCAGTTGAGGACCAACTTTCCTGAGTGCTTCAGTGACGACCAAGAACTTTCAAAAGTAGACAAGCATTTTTTGGATTTAGTCTCAAAATCTGCCAAACTAGTCGATGGTCATGATAGCATCTTTAAAGGAAAGCAAAATATGCATGCCTGACCATGGAAGTGTTGCTCAACAACGTGCACTGAATCTAAGGGAAAATCCAAGAGGGCTTCTTCCTTTCAATCAGGCTACACCAACTTCATGTCTGACATGATATCGGAAGGCTACACAGAGAAAGTACCAGATGATGTCTTGGAACTGAGTGATGGGCAGAAAATGGTATCTACCACACCATGGAGTTTTGCATCCACAAAAGAAAAAAACTTCAAGTGGTGTTTGACTGTGCAGCAACATTTTGTGGAGTTTCACTAAATTCTCACCTCTTGCAGGGGCCAGACCTGACCAGTACATTGATGGGAGTCTTGGCTAGATTCTGTAAAGAACCTGCTGTCAGCGCTGCAGACATTGAAGCAATGTTCCACCAGTGAAAGTACCAAATGAAGACTGGGACTTGTTACAGTTCCTCTGGTGGCCTGATGGAGATGACAGTCAGAATATGGTGGCGTACAGTAACTTCATCTCCAAGCTGAGTGAACTTTGCCCTTAGGAAGTGGCTGAGGACAATATAAAACAGCTTAGCCCTCAGGCTGTCAGCACCATCGTAAACAACTTCTATGTAGATGACTGCCTCACTTCAGCAGCCTCAGAAGAAGATGAGGCAGCTCTTTATCATGAGCTACAAGAGATTTGTTTCAAGGGAGGCTTCCTACTTACCAAATGGACTAGTAACCTGAAACAGAGAGAGCAAAGGAGAAGAAGAGTCTGGACTTGGACCATGACAACCATCCTGTGGAGAGGGTGTTAGATGTGTTCAATCGGACATTTTTAAGTTCAAAATCATCTTGAAAGACTGACCCCTCACAAGAAGGGGGATTCTTTCAACAGTCAATTCAATATATGATCCCCTAGGAATATTGGCACCAGTAGTCCTGACTGCCAAGAAGATCTTGCAAGATTTGTGCAGGAAAATGATTGGTTGGGGTGATACAATACCAGAATCCATTGTACAGGAATGGATGTGTTGGATTAGGATCTTCTTAAGCTGGAAGACTTCAAGGTTGTCAGATGCTTCAAACCCACAAACTTTGGAACGGTGACATCTGCTCAACTCCATCATTTTGCTGATGTGTGTGAGGACAGTGATGGAACTGTTAGTTACCTGTTACTGCATAATAACCATTCTTGTGCACATTGTGGGTTTGTGATGGGAAAAGCCAGAGTGGCTCCATTAAAGCCAACCACTATCCCTTGAATGGAGTTGACGGCTGCCACCATGGCGAGCAGAATGGACACAGTGTGGAGAAAAGAACTAGCAGACTCCATTTTTTATACCGATAGCACCTCTATGCTCAAATACATCAACAATAAGACCACAAGATTCTGAACTTTTGTGGCCAACAGAGTTGCTGAAATTGACAAAGTCTCACATGCACTTACATGCACTCGCTAACAATCCAGCAGACGTGGGTTCCCAAAGATTTGAAAGTCAAATCTTTTCTGAAGAAAGAAATATGGGTGTTCAGGCCTCAATTTCTTCTTCGGCCTCAGGAAGAGTGGCCTCAAAATCCTGATGGATTGGAAGAAATCTCACCAAAGGAATCAGGAGCATTGCTGGAAATGTTGATCAGGTGACATCTAAGTGGATCCAGTATCCCGCTTAATTAGTTGTAATCCTGGACTCATTTCAAAAGTGCAGTAGCATGGATGCTCAGACTTAAGGGAGTGCTTCTGTATCGTAGCAGAAAAAAGGAAACAAGCAAGCAGTGTCCTTGCTCAGCTTCATCCAGATAACATCCATCAAGGAGATCTACCACAAAAGGAGACAGGAAATCGTGAGGCTCAGGAAAACAGTGGTCTCACAGTTGAAGAACTGGCTAATGCTGAAATGGAGATCATCTGCTTTTGCCAGAAAAAATAGATTTGCAGATGAAATCTCAAGGCTGTAAAAAAAGGAATGAATGTTAAGGGGACTAGCCACATTCGTAAACTCCTCCCCACTCTGGAAAATGATGTTGGTGGGTGACATAGCAGAGCAGCAATGCCAAAAGAGATTAAACATTCGGTCATACTGGAGAAAGATTTTCACATCATTGATCTAATTCTTCGACGAGTTAATGAAGAGGTGGGTCATGGTGGTCGCCACTATATGTTATCCAGACAACGCCAAAAATATTGGATTCCAGGTGCCACAGTGTCAATCAGAAAAATGTGTCATTTGTCAGCATATAAATGCTGCCCCTGGACAACAGCAGATGGCAGATTTGTCCCTGGACAGAGTTTCTCATGATGAACCTACCTTCAAATATGTTGGAGTTGATTATTTTGGACCCTTTGGAGTGAAGCATGGAAGGAGTGTTGTGAAGTGCTATGATATTATTTTCACATGTTTAACCATAAGAGCAATTCACATCAAAGTGGCATCATCACTTGACACAGACTCTTTCATCAATGCCCTTCGGCATTTTACAGCCAGACATGGACAAGTGAAAGAACTACGATCTGACAATGGGAGCTCAGCGTGAGTTGAGGGAGACAACTGAAAGCTGGAATCAGGGTCAAATCCATAATACACTGCTCCAGAAAGGAATCGATTGGATCTTCCATCCCCCTGGTGGCTCACACCATTGAGGTATATGGGAAAGATTAAATAGATCAGTGCAAAAAGTTCTCAGATCCACTCGAGATGTGCAAAGTCTTGATGAGGGGGGTGGGGTCGCCACACAGTTGTATGTGAAGCTGAGGCTATCCTCAACAGTTGTTCAATCACCAAGGCTTCTACGGATCTAAATGACCTCAAATCACTTACCCCAACCACCTTCCACTCCTCAAGATGATACCATCAATGCCATCAGGGCAGTGTCAGAAGGAAGACATATATGCTCGTCACAGGTGGAGGCAAGTTCAGTATATGTTGGATTTGTTCTGGAAAATATGGATTAAAAAATATCTTCCCCAATTGCAGGAACAACAGAAATTATCTAAAATCATATGCAACTTCACACCAGGAAACATGGATGATTCTCAATGCCTTGAAGCTCCTGGCTAACTGGAAAAATTGTTGAGACCATTCTGGACAAAAAAGGAGTCGTATGTCAGGTTCAGATCAAGACCAAAACCGGCTTTCTGAAAAGACCCATCACTTTCTACAGGAGACAGAGGAACTTTCATAAGCCCAAGGTGACTTCATTTTGCTGTGTTTTGTATCTTGCCCCTTGCCCACTACACAGACTACAGACTTTACTGGTCCAGAGTGGTGGTGAAGATCACTCTTTTTCAAGGCTATGTGCTAGCAACCTCTATCCTTATGAAGAATGAAGAAAGAAGATCGATAGAATTATACTGTGTTTGATTGTCATTTATAATTGTGTAATTATTATTAGGGGTTGGTATTGTAGGAGCCAAAGGTGTGTTGTTCATTGTTGTTGGTCTGGCCTGGTGGTGTCCTGGGGTCCGGAGACTGATTACATTCTGTCACTTCCCGTGCGCATTCACTGCTTGCGTGTGGGTTTCGCAAGGATGGATATTAGTTAGCCCGCATCGACTGGCATAGCGGGATAGACGGCAGGTGAGTAGGCCTCCGATATTTTCTGTTGACTGTTAGACGTGTATTACCATATTACAATAGATGTTTTTTACTACACAATTATAGACATTACGAGTCCTTTTGTGTAAATTAATAAAGTATTCTGGATTTTGTCATGAATTCATTCAAACACATCAATTTAAAGACCTCAAAACCTTCAAGCGGACTTTTTATGGATAATAGTTGCTACAAAGCCACTGGCCTTCTTCAGCCTGTCAGGCTCATTAGGGGCATGCAAAAGCATTCACTATTAATTATTATATAACATTAAGGGGATAAATACATCATATAATTGATTATACAACACTGGTATCTTCATTGTGCTACACATGTTTGGGCTCTGGCTGAGAAATTTTGGAGTTCAGCAGACCAGTTTCTGTGCTGGAACCAAATGTGGCAGAAAAGCTGATCTGTGCAAATAGAAATGATCCCAAATCAATGCTAAAGTTAGATGCCTCATTTGTACCAAATGAGCATATGTATTCACTTTCTGTTTCAAGTGCAAGGTTTTGAGTCTCAAGTTTATTGTCATGTGCCCAAAGGTAAATTTACACATATATCAAGGTTACAGGCTACATGAAAGATAATAATAAGAGCGAAAGAGCTCAGAGAAGATTTCCTAGGATATTGCCTGGACTTCAGGAACTGAGTTATAGGGAAAGGTTAAATAGGATAGGACTTTATTCTCTGGAGTGTAGAAGAATGAGGGGAGATTTGATAGAGGTATTTAAAATGATGACGAGGATAGAAGAGTAAATGTTGATTGGCTTTTTCCACTGAGGGTAGATGAGATACAAACCAGAGGACATTGGTTAAGAGTGAAAGGGGAAAAGTTCAGGAGGAATGTGAGGGGGAACCTCTTCGCACAGAGAGGGGTGGGAGTGTGGAATGAGCTGCCAGCTGAAGTGGTGAATGCGGGCTCAATTTCAACATTTAAGAATTTGGACAGATGGGAAAAGTAAGGAGGGTTATGGACTGGGTGCAGGTCAGAGGGACTAGGCAAAAAAAAGTGGTTCGGCACAGACTAGAAGGGCAGAAGGGGCCTGTTTCTGTGCTGTAGTGTTCTATAGTTCCGCCCCATGGACCCATGCCCCCCAAATACACCAATTAACCTACAATCCCTGTACATTTTTGAAAGGTGGGAGGAAAGCAAAGCATCCAGAGGAAACTCACGCCAACATGGGGCAAACACACAAATACCTGACAGACTGGATTTGAATCTGGGTTGTTTTAATGGCATGGTACTAACCACTACACTTACCAGTAGCACCCATTATGGTGCAGTGAGAAAGTTTGTTTTACATGCAATCCAACCAATCATAGCAATAAAAACCAAATACACAATGCAGAGTGACAGAGAAACGTCAGTCAGAACAAAGCAAAGGCAGCATTATTTTCTGAGTGTGGATTTCATTCAGGCATCCAATAATAGCAGGAAGAAACTGTCCTTCAATCCATTAGTGTGTGATCTCATTGCTTTCTTACAAAAGGAGGAAGCAGAGTGAGTGGCCAGGTTGGGATGGGACTTTTCATATGTTAACAGCTTTACTGAGTCAACAAAATACTGGATGGAATTGAGAGAGAGAAGGAGGGTTTGTCTGGGGGTCTGAGCTGAGTTCACAACTCTGCAATTCCTTGCGGTCTTGGACAGAGCAGTTTCCAATGCAAGCAGTGATGCTTGCTCAGGGGATACTTTCAAAGGCGCACCTGCAAACATTGTTGAGTCACACAGGTAATGTGCCAAATTTCCTCAGCTGTTGAGTCTATATAGGCATTGGTGTATTGGTGCATCGATGTGGTTGGACCAGCAAAATCACTGGAGATGTTTACACCTAGGAGCGTGAAGGTGTCTACACCTCAGCACAGTTAATACAGAGAGTGAGCTCCACCACTCTTGTGTAAGTGAATGCGTTATTCTTCCTGACACTGAGGGACAGTTTGTTGTCCTGGCACCACACCACTAGTTCCTCTATTTCCCTTCTATATTGCAACTCATCACTATTTGAGATCTGGCCTGTGTTGTTCCCAAGTTTGTTGATGGAGTTGGAACAGTGATCAGCTTTGCAGTCGTGAGTGCAGAGGGATTATAGTAGGGGCCTGAGTCTACAGCCTAGTGGGGCATCAGTGCTGAGGATAATCGCAGAGGAGGGTTGTCTCCAATGCTCACTGATTGCAGTCTGCAGGACAGAAAGTTGCGAATTCATTGGCACAGGGACATGCAAGGCCAAGATCTTAGAACCTGCGGATGTTTGTTTGACAATATGGTATTGAAGGCAGAGCTGAACTCAATGAATAGTAGTTTGATGCAGGTGTCCGTGTTGTCCAGGTGTTCCAGGGCTGGGTGGAGGGCCAAGGAGATTATGTCTGCAGTGAACTTGTGGTGGCGGAACACCAAATGAAATTGATCAAGGCTAGATAGAAATAATGTGGTCCACGACTAGACACTCAGCACTTCCTTTGGGTGGATGTCAAAGATACCAGGCAGTAGTCATTTAAGCCTGCCTCTACATTCTTCTTCAGTACCGTGAGTATAGCGGCGTGAAACAATGTGTATATCTGGAAGGAGTTGAAAATATCTGTGAGAACTCATTCTAGCTGGTTTGCATAGGCTTACAGACATGATGGGACTCTGCCTGGGCCGTCAGATTGCACTAGTGTGCTCTCAGGAAGGTGGATTTGATATCTGTGGCAGTGACCAAGGTTCCAGGAGTGCCTGAGGTTGTGGTGGTGTGCCCTCCTGTACGAAACAAGCATAGAGTGCATTAACCTCATCGGGAAGGGATGCTCTGCTGCTTGTTATTTCGCCTCATTCTTTGATAGCATGCATGTCTTGTCACATTTGCTGGGTGCCTGTGCGTGTTGTCTACGGTTCTAGTTTGGATTGGAACCTTCTCTTAGTATTCCTATCAGTTTCGTAGAGGACATACCTGTATTTCTTGTTTTGAACCAGCGTGTCTGACGTGAAAGCCTCAGGTCTGGTCTTCAGTAGTCAGTGGATCTCAAAATACCCAGATAAATTGGGCCAAGGCTTCTCACTGGGTCAGCGCCCACTATGATTGAGAAGAAATCTGAAGTACATTTCTTCTATGGCAATGAGAAATGTCTTCCAATGAATGTCATTATTCCATATATAAAAAAGGTGGAATAATTGATGAAAAATTTGAACTTAGTCATTTACTTTTTGAGGTCATATGGAGAATAAGTAGAACATCTGCAATGTAAACAGAGCAAAGTCTGTATTCTTAGCTCAAAATTTTAAGGGAATCATACCATCTGGGGATCAATTTCTACACAACATAGAGGCAAAAGGATTTACATTAGCATTAGCATGGTCTGTAATCAAATGTCATTGAGCTGTGGGTTATTACACTAATGAGTCTTTTGCTACCCATGTAGCAAGAAAAAATCTTTAGGAAAGTAAAAAGAGAAGTGTACTACTTTATAAGGAATTCGTCTAGCCATTGTTTTTCAGATTAGTGTTTTTGAAACTATTACCTGAGCAATATTCCCCCATTGCTTTCAAAATGAAAAAAAAATTATTAAATAGCCTGTTTCTTGACTTTCAATTTTACCATATATAAAGAGGTACGACAATTTGGTGTTGGATTTGTCGGTGTGTCACTGAAACAAACACATTTTTTGAAGTTATGATCGGATCATGATTGAAAATTAAACCGAGTGACACATAACCTGATTATGTCAGCTATCCATGGGGCAGAAGAGAGTAAGCATTTCCACCTAATTTCTCCTCCTGAAATATGGATTAATAGGAGTTCAATAACGTTCAAGATCTATAATGATTAGCATATCCAAAAATTCCTTAGAATGTTAAGGGCATAAAACATAAATGATATGATTCATGATCTCTTGTTTCTGAATGTTAAATGGAACCTCATTAGACTGCTTAGGCTAATGTTAGAGGTAACTTGGCATCTTCACAAAAGAGCAAGGTGTTCTGCCCATGTCCTTCATCCCGCAGGATATGAATAAATGGCCCATTATCCCATTACCATTTCTTATATCTTGTATGAAAAATTACGGGACATGCCTATGAAGGTTTAATCACTCCAAGTTAATTCATTTGAGGTACGTCACTAAATTATGATAAGGTGATCAAGTCTTTTTTGTTGTAGGATATTTTGAACTCACATATTATGTCAGACAACTCTCCATGTGATGTTCCATCTGTGCACCATTTCTTCCGAGTCCTTCAGTGTCTGTGCTTCCCAACAACTTGTTTTTCACTTGAATACTGGGAAAATCAAAGTCGCTGTTAAACTCTGATTCTCCAGACACTAATTTAATGGCCCTCTCTCTCATCATGTAGAGAAGAAAATGGTCTGAAGAAATAAAGGGAAGTCAATTCAACATTTGATATTACATGAGAGGTTATTGCCAGATATATATAAATAGACTGTAAAGATGCACCAACATTCTTACTGGGTAGAGCAACACAGGTACATAAGATAGTATGATAATGGTATGATAATGCACCATGAGACAGAAAAGGAAATAATAGATAAATAAATATCCACAGTTGCAGTTAGTGCCAAAAGATTTTTTGACATTGCAGATAGATCTTTTTGATGGTCCCGGAGAGTTTATGTCTCAAGGAGTTCAGGGAGGTCAAGAGCCTGATAGCTGTTGGAAAAAATAAACTCAAACCTGGGGGGGGGGGGGGGTGCTAGATTTTAGGCTTCTGTTCCCTCTGCCGAAAGGTAGTCGTGAGAAGAGGTTGTGACCAGCGTGAAACCAGATTGTAATAGTGTAATAGTGTTGCACTCACCACTTCACTAATCGTGCCACCAAAAACAAAGTAAAAGAGCAATGATACCAATTATTTTTATTTAAAGCAGTGGTTCTCAAGTTTTCTTTTTCACTCACATACCACTTTAATTATTCTCTATGCTATGGGTGCTCTGTGATTAGTAAGGGACTGCTTAAGGAGGTATGTGGGTGGAAAGAAAAAGTTTGAAAACCACTGTTTTAATCTGTACTTAATCGACTCGTTTTGTGCATGGGTTCATAACTCCAAAGGAAATAAGCAAATGACAATATTTCTCAAGCAAAATATTTCAGTAATATTGGGTCTAGAGTAGTGATTCTCAACTTTCCCTTCCCACTCACATACTCACATATGTGAGTGAAAAGAAAATGGTTGAGATCCACTGATTCAAAGTGTTGGTTTGATCACTAAATGTTCAATTCTAAGACTCACAACTGAAATAAAAAAAATGATTCTTTATAGAGGATGCAGTAAAAATGAATAAAATTATTCCAGACATAATTATTTCAAATGTTTGGATCAACTGGAAAAGTTGGAAAGTGTTTATTGAAACAGGAGCTGGAGAGGAGATCTGACGTAAATAGAAAAACAACTTTAGTGGAGACATTGAGAACCTTGTGGACAAAGATTAAAGAAGATTGGCACTGTTATAGACCATTCCTCTTCTAGACCAGCTACTCTTATTAAAACTGAAGCTGTAATCTGGACGTTTCAGATGTATGGCATTTTTAAAATCCAAAGAATAGAGAATATTCTTTTTTTCAAATGTGCATCATTCTTATTCTTGAATTGATTACTTTTTAATTGACAGCCAGTTGATCTCTTTGAATAAAACATGTGACTATCAAGGTATAGTTATATCATGCTCCTCTCATTTTAACTTTGAATTTTTCTGATATCCCCTTTACAAAATAAAAAGGCGACTTAACACTACTTTACTTTCAATCAAAGATTTTTTAGATTGTATGGAAAAACAAAACAATTTTTTTTTACTACAAATTCTTCCCCAACTACGTATGGGATACAATGAAAGCTTACTTCAGAGGGAAAATTATCTCTTACACAGCTAATTTTAAGATGAAGACTAATAAAGAAAGGTTAGAATCAGTTAATCAAATTAAACAAATTGATTTACAATTTGCTTAAGATAAAAAATCCAGACTTACATAAAAGGAGAGTAGAACTTAAAACTAAGTTTGACTTTCTCTCTACTTACCCTATTGAATGGCAATTGTTGAGGAGTAAGAATTATTTTTACGTTCATGGGGGAAAAATCGGGTAAGTTGCTGGCCAGACAATTAAAGGGAGTATCTGCTAAAACAACAAACTAACAAGATTCAAGTGGGTGATGGTAAGACCACTACTGAATTTTTAAAAGTAAATTATACTTTGAGAGAATTTTACTTCAACCTTTACACCTCTGAATTTAATAAAGATTATACCTTAATGTCAGACTTCTTGGATCGCCTTAATTTACCTTTGCTTTCTCAAAACAGTCGTGCAAGTGTGGAGAATCCTATTTCTCAGACCATAATCTATTGTACATAATCTGGTAATTCTCTAGGACCAGATGGTTATCCAGTTAAATTTTATAAATCTTTCTCCAAATGGTTTGTACCTCACTTAAGTTTGGTGTTTGATGATTCTTTTAAAGATGGAAAGCTTCTTTTAATGAGGCTTGTATATTTCTCATTTTGAAAAAAAGGAAAGATCCTGTCAAATGTGCTTCATATTGACCTATTTCATTACTTAATATAGATATGAAGATATTACCTAAAAATTTGGCCAGTAGATTAGAGACTATCTTACCATTAATTATTGGATCAGATCAAACTGGTTTTATTAAAAAAGTTATCCTTATTATAACATACATCGATTATTGAATATCTTATATTTACCCTCCACTTCTGCTCTCGAATGTGTTCTTTCATTAGACGCTGAGAAGGCTTTTGATTGGATTGAATGGGACTATCTGTTTGCTATTTGAGAAAAGTTTAATTTTGGTGCAAATTTTTTAGTCAATGGATTAAATTACTGTACTTATGTCCCACAGCCAAATTCATACCGATTCACAACTTTCTAGGCTTTATCGGGAAACTTGGCATCATGGGAGAGTAGAGATTTTTCAGGGATAATTAGGAATGGTGTTGAACACAAAGTTTCTTTATATGCAAATGATAATTTGCTTTTTATTTCAAATCCAGAGGTTTCTATTCCAAATATACTAACCTTATTTGCCCATATGGACCAATTTTCTGGCTATTAATTCAATTTGCAGAAGTGTGAGTTATTACCCCTAAAAGGGTCTTTTTTAAGATGTTCCAATTTCCCAAATAAGTTACAGGAAAAAAAAGTAAATCACAAAATTCTGTAGACATCGTGGTTGAAGTAAAAACACACACAGTGCTTGGAAGCTCAGCAGATCAAACAGCATCCTTTATTTAGCAAAGGTAAAGATATATAACCAACGTTTCATGCTTGAGCCTTTCATCAAAGTATGAGAAAATGCTGGAAAGTGTCTAAACAAAAGAATGGGGCATGACTGGGTGGATGGAGGAATTGGAAAAACAGGTAAAGAGGGAGGGGAAAGAAAAGGCAAGTAGGTTTAGTAGAAGGCAATAAAGTCAATGTTGTTCCTCCAATCTGCAGGTGATCAGGATGGGATAAGGCCATGGACAGACACGTGAGTGAAGGAGTGTGATTCGGAATTGAGATGGTTGGCACCTGAGAGGTCACTGTGATTGCGAATGGAATGGAGGTGCTGAGAGAAGTGATCTCCCAGTCTGCAACTGGTCTCTCTGATGTAGAGAATACCACAAAGGGAGGATCAGATACAGTAAATCAGTCCTGCGAATATGCAAGTGAAGTGTTGCTTCACTTTAAAGGCCTGTTTGGGGCCCTGGACTGTGTTGAAGGAGGAAGTGTGGGACAATTGTGGCACCTGCTGTGGCCACAGGGGAGGGTGCGGGAGGGAAGAGTGCACAAGGGAGTCATGGAGGAAGCGGTTCCTATGGAAGTCAGAGCGGGGAGGAGAAGGGAAGATGTGTCTAGTGGTGAGGTCTTGTTGTAAGTACCAGAAATTACAAAGGATATTGTGTTAGATGTAGAAGCTGGTGGGGTGGTAGGTAAGGATAAGGGGGATTCTATGTTTGTTGCATCTGGGGACAGAGGGGGCGAGGGCATATGAGCGGGAAATGGAGGAGAAACGGGTGAGGGCTGAGTTAATGGTGGTGGAGGAGGAGCCACATTTGTGAAAGAAGGCAGACATTTCAGAAGATCTGGTCCCTGAGGATAGAGGCTGCTTTCTAAAGACACTGCCTCTTGTAGATGTCCTCAATGGAGTGAAGTCTGGTGCCCGTGATTTCTCAGGCTGATGTTTTTTCTTGTTCTGAGCGTCGGCATCTCTGTACCAGTCAGTGAAGCAACCAGCCAGAAAGCTCTCCACAGTATACCTGTAGAAGTTTACAAAGACCTCATCTTGGGAACAGATACGGCAGAGCCAGAGAAATTGTGAGAAGGGGATAGAATCCTTTCAGGGGACAGGGTGTGAGGAAGTGTAGTCAAGGTTGTTGTGGGAGTTAGTGGGTTTGTAATGTGTCGGTGCAAAGCTTGTCTCCCAAGATGGATATAGATAGATCCAGGAAGGGGAGAGTGTTATTGGAGATGGACTAGGTGAGTTTGAGATTGGGGTGGAAGTTGGCCATGAAGTGGATGAAGTTGACAAGCTCATCGTGGGTGTAGGGTTGAGGGGCCATGGATTGCTCCATGAAGCCGACAAGCAGGCAGGCATAGCTGGGACCCATGGCTACTTCTCTGATTTGGAGGAAGTGAGACAAGTGCAAGGAGAAGTTGTTTAAAGTGAGGACAATGTTGTGCCTAGTGTGTAATAAAAAGAAAGTCGACTTTCTGGTGTGCTGAAAGAAATGAGTGAGTGTATTCCTTATCTGTTTTGAAAGCTGAGGAAAATCTGTTACAAGGGAATTGGGTAAATACTTCAAAGGACAAAGAGCAGAACAGTACAATTTGTTCCATGACTTCTTAAAAGCCCGTGGAAGGACAAGAAACCTATCATTTCTAAGGGGCTTCCTCTGTGCTTTTGGGACCCCAGATTAAAATGATTTGATACTGGATAGTGGTCACAGGAAGTTGATGTAGGGCTCAAGCCCAAAGCGTTGGTTAAATATCCTTATCTTTACTGTATAAAGTATGCTGCTTGTCCTGCTGATTTTACCTCAAACACTTCAGATTTTCGTGTTATACTGGAAGTTGGTACTTTTTCCACCATTCGTTGTGGACCAGCAGCAGGAATATTTGCACAAGCCTCTCGAGAAAGCCTTCGAGCTGTTATTTACTTTCACTGCAATTTCCCTTTTTTACCCCCCAATAGAATCTCTTTCCACTCCCAGGATTGTTGTTCTTCCCACTGACGCCTTCAGCTGGCTTCTGAGGTATTCTTACGGTGGCACCATCGTGCACCAACTCCTCTAGCTGTTGCCAACCTTGTCAATCTGGATGGCAGATGAAAGAAGTACTCGCCCTCCATAGCCCCAACTTACAAGATGTTTTTGCTGACTTTTGATTTCCTCTGCACCCTCCTCAACTCCATATAATAACAAGACTCAGTGATCCTCGGTTCTTTAATTTTTTTGTTTGGCCTTATTTTCACTCTGTTGAAAATAAAAGTGGTGAAGAAAAATTAGGAGAGAATCCACAGATCAAGATGAAGTACATTCCTGGAAGGCGACACTTATCAATACTAAAATTCTGGGTAGAAATGTCTCCTTTCTCAAGGAATGAATGTTTGTTTTAAATAAAATACCTTCCTTAGATAAGAACATAATGAAATACTGGTCAAATCAAACGAGTGTTACGTTACTTGATGCCAGCACAGGTAGGCTGAGGATCTGCCACTGATTTTAGAACTTTAAAGGGAGAAAGAAATCTGTCAGAAAGTTGATTATCAGAAATTAAAGAAAACTGCTTGTCGATGTTGTAGATATTATTAAGATGAGCTTCGGTAATGAATTCCTACCACAGTTATATTGTCCACTAATGCATATGCCAGGAATGCCGCTGTGTAATATAGCTATACTTTGGAATTAAGTGCCCTCAGTCAATTGACTCATAAATAAATATACTCTGGCAACATTGCAAATTTAGTTAAAAAAAAGTGTAGGTTTACTTTTTTTTAATTAAGGAAATCCTCAAGAATCTCCATTCTTCTATATTTTCATTACTGCATTGATTTAAATCAAGATAAAAGACAATTCAGGCAATAAATCTTGGAAATATCACAATTTTTGCATAATGGAAGGATTCACAAGAAGTGAATATTGATGAACTCACAGAACCCTCCAGACCCACTAAATGCATTTTTGGTTTTGTATCTATTTTAATTTTGAATCTCAAAATCAGGTTAACCAAGTAACTTTTGTAAATGGATTGGTATATCCCTGACCAGTTTATCTCTACTGCACGAAGATGTGATCATACCATAAGATGAACCCAGGAGATGACATAATGCAAGTTCATGTTTGGTCAACATTATAATTTTGTACATTGTTCATATGCATGTCTCTTAACTTTTGAGAGCTGACCTATTGAACATTTCAGTTCATGAGCCCAAGTATAATTTGTGAACAAAAAAAAGTGAGAATAAATTATTTGATAATAACACCATGCATCATATCCTCTTATTAGTTCACAAGACAATGTTTTTAAACTCTCATTCAATCTTTTTTGGCTTGTATATTGACAAAGCACTTACTTTCTAAGATTATTTTAAAGTTACTTTCTTTAGCGATTATGCAGTTATGTCCCTCCCAAATACTTCTGTTCTTTCTTGTGGACAGTAAATCAATGTCTCTAACCTACTACTTTTCCTGGTTATTGTTGTTCTGGGGAAACCTTTCCTGCCAATTACCTTCAGCTGGGGTTACTAGAGTGAGCTAGTGCAATGCTTAGTGCACCTGCATTGTTGAGATAGAAATGTGAAATGCTTAATCTAGATCTAATTTGTACTCCTATCCACCTCTGTGAACTTAATGCCTTTATTAGTTAAATTTAATGCATAGAGGAAGACTTTAATGTTCCGTGCACCAAGTACAACTCACAGTAAATGAGTAAAACCAATTCCCAAAATTTGACAGGGCTCATATTATTTATAAAAACAATGTTTACCATTAACTTATGCAATTCCATGAGAGTTTGCTATCCCTACAAGTTCATTGACACATTATAGAGAAAGGAATAAGGAAATATTTTGGTTGCCTATCTGGCAAAAGTGGATAGTAATTATTCATCTAACATCAATTCATATTTAAAGTGGTTCATTTATTTGGAATGCACTGGTGAAAGAAGATAAGCTTTGGTTGCTCATCTGCTGTTTATACATACTTATTGGGTCTTAACAGACAGACTGGCCTTGGATACACTTTTCATTTTTCGGCAACTATTGGAGGATTTGTGGGGCAAAATTAAAGTCTGTCAGTATTGAAGCTTTTTTAAAAATAGTTTTCAACCCAGAATTCTTTATGATTTCGTATTTGTCTTCCAGAATCCAATTAAATCTAATAAAATAAAGAATAAATCCCAGAACAGTTACATTTATCCAATATATTTATGTGGGATTTGTTTAAGTCTTCCAAATCCTGCAGGATTTTTAAGTAGCTGTGTGTAGTTAGGTGCATCTTATGTCAGGTGGAAATTGCTGCCACTTTGAAGCTATATTTCCACAAGTTGTTTAATCCTATTATCCAGTTATTTTTCTTCCATGCTCTCCAGCGGATGGGCAAAGTGCCTGCTCCTATTCTCTGCCAAAATTAGCTTATATATACCCAAGACATTCTTTAAAGGCCATCTCAAAAAAAAGTTGATAGTATTCCAAAAGCAATTATTTATACCACAGACTAGAACTGCTAGTTATGGCATTCCTGAAAATCATTGTTGCATTAAACTGATCTGAACAATACAGCACAATAAAAAGATATTGGTTCATTTTGTCAGGTGATTTTTAGCAACAATTTTGAATTTAGATTTGAGTATTGGACAATTTATTTCGATTGATGGAAACGTCCAGCTGAAAGGAATATTGCAGATGTTCTTCAACAGCCTCCGTTATCATTTTTTGATGGTTCGTATGTCTCAGCATTCGAGTCCACTTTATTGTGGATCAAAAGTCTATGGACAGAAACTTTACTGAAGATAAAGGATTAGATTGCCATTGAGTTTAAAAACAAACCTTTGCCTCACAATGCCACTAATTGTGGTTAAATGATGTGTTTTGCTTTTGAGGTATAAACAAAATTACTAAATTATTTATATAGCATTGCAACCTCACACCTTTCAAAGGCAACTGAAAGCTTGCATGCAAACATGATCTATCAGTGTCATTGGAAACATGTGTCCTGTAATTAATAAACTCCTGTCCTTTTGTTAAAGCAATCAGGCAAGTCTTGCCAATGTGAACTTCCTTCGTTAATTCCCCTCTCCAGCATGTGTGCGCACTACTGATAATTTTAAATGTTATAAATAATTGGTTATTTTTACGTGTGGAAGCAGGGACTGGGTATTGCATCAAGAAATTACTATGTGATTGCCTGTTTAATACACACTGAGACAACCAAATGGAGAAGAGTCTATTAAGGCTTTGATTTGAGCAGAAACATAAAAGATTGAATAACATAAGTGGGTTTAACATTAAATTATTTTTAAAATTTTCTTTCCATTCTCTTTCTTTCTATTCTAAATAGAATAGTTGATTTGTTTATGAGATTTATTTGACTCAGGCTGGGGCAGGCAACATTCTCTGACAGGTAGGCTCAAGATGGTGATGATATTAGGCTTTGGGTTTCTTTTGAATGGGATTGGCTGTTTTGGTAACTTGCTCAGGTTTCCAGCGGTTCTCCGGAGGAGAAGTATTCAAAGTGGGGTGGAGAAGGAGAAAGATCTCATCTTGGAAGGAGGGGGTGTGAGGGAGCAAGTAGGGCATGATGAGGCAACGGTATAGTATTCATACTGTCCACCCAGAGGATAAACTGTTGCAGACCCTTTAGTCTGCTTGAACACTGATTGAAAGTTTTCCAATAACTGTTTGGTTATCTTTACTTCATCGCACAAATTCTCTCAAGTAGATTCACATTGTTTTATCCTAACAAAGTAATTAGCTCGATCTTGTCCTTAAACAGTAATCAAGAGAAGGATAATTTGCCATGGCTTTGGTGAGATTTTCAAAGTCTTTATCTGAAATGGATACTCACATGGACATCACAAACAACATGGAATCACTTGGGCCAAATGATCGGCTTCCATATTCTAGACATAATGAAATTCAATGAAGCTAGGGTTGCTTTGTTGTTGCTCCAGCACACTTTCTCCACAAGCCAAAAACCACCTTGTTGAAGCCCATACAGATAACTTCTACAACCCTGCCCTCATCAATCATCTTGATCACCTCTTCAAAGACCTCAATCAATGTGGTGAGGCATAATTTCCCATGCACAATGCCCTGCTGAGTCTCTCTAATCAGTGCTTGCCTTTCCAAATGCATACATAGCCTGACACTCAGAATCCTCACCAAAATCCTATTGGGGTCACTTGCCTGTAAATGCCAAACCTTTCCTTACAGTCTTCCTTAAATAATCATGTGACGTTAGCTGTGTTGTTGATGAGTGATGAGATTTTCAGGTGCTTTCATTTATCTGAACTATACCTGAAAGACAATTGATGGTTTGTCTGCACGGTATCCATGTCCTTGCAGAAGCATATCTTATGTTGACCTCAAGAAAATGACACTGTGTATATTCAAGAGGGAAATGTTTGTGTGTATTTTGGTTAGTATGGTTCATAGTGTGAAAAATAAAAAAATTTAAAAAAAAGAATGTTATTCTTGCACTGCCGTTTCAAAATACACATCAGCCACAGAGCCTTCCTTCTCTTCCCCACTTTATCTAGTCAGAAAATCTGCTTTCCCATTCTTGTCACATTCAGCCATGGCATCCAGACGGAACCCAAACCTGTGCTTGGATTTTAGCCAGCTGTTCCAGGTAAAACCTATCACCCTTTGAATTCCAAAGAAAGATTTTAATTCATCATGGTTAGGTTAACTCGGACCAAGCCACGCACACAAATGGCCTTTGTGGCGATACACAAATGGAATAAACATCACAACCAGTGTTGGATGATAGCTGAAATCAAGTTATTGAGGCTGCTTTGTGAATTGCAATTTCAGTGTCACTGGGTCAAAAATGTATGGATTAATTGTGCATCACAGTCCCAGCACCTGTTCTCCAATGGTTCCAATTTATCCCCCATTAAACCACTAACAAGCCACATACCTCTCAAAGCAGGCATTGAATAAAGCTGTCAGAATGTATAATGACTGTTGGAAAGTTATTAACATATTTATTTCTGACGCAGTGGTCAACAGTGGAAAGCTAAGAACTGGGGGGAGGGGTTGGCAAGTGAAAAGCATGTTCATTTTGTGCAACTGTTTGATTAGGTTTTCCTTATTCAGGAGTGTCATTTAAGCTTTAACAGCCTATTGGATATTTTCTGAAGGTCTCTGCCTGATGCTTGCAGTCTGTGGTACAATGTTCTAATTTATTGTTGGGCTGATTTCTTTTTGATGTATTTTACTGAACTGTATTTTGACCAACTACTGTTAATTGTCAAATTTTAGTAGGGTTTATTTTAAACATACTCCCCATAAAATTGAAATCATGCGAAGGTTGAGATTGTGCGGAAATGGGGGACCAATGTTCTGCACTCCTGATGTATTTCTACACCCCTTATACATAATTCACATAAAGAAACCATGGGAAGACAGAACAGTGGTGAAACACCAGTTTAGTTACAAAACCTAACTTAAAAGAATTCCTTGTGAAGCAAGATAAACACACATGCTTTCTTAAGTCACATGAGCAGATAATGGCCAATAAAGTGCTCCCTTCAAACAGTATGTGTCATGTGGCTGTTGTTTTATTTAGCCTGGGGATCATTTCCATTGAGTCTTTAAGTACCATAATGGACCCTTCAGCCCATCAAGTCCATTCTTCTTTTCATTCTCTAGTCTCCCTTGACCTAACCTCGCCTCTCCTTTGCAAGGATGGCAGTTTTGTTACATCTTTCTTGCCTCATGTCCTACAGGTCATGTCCAAATTTCAATTGTTCCCACTAATTCCGATATCATTCCTGTCCAGTACACAGAATTTCAGATTTATTGTTAGAGTACATCACATACAACCCTGAGATTCTTTTTTTTCCTGTGGGCCAGGCAGAATTACCACTTACTGGTAGTACAAAAAAAATTGTACACAATGCATACATTTAACAGTGGTTTTCAAACTTTTTCTTTCCACTCACATACCACCTCAAGTAATCCCTATGCTATAGGTGTCCTGTGATTAGTAAAGGGTTACTTAAGGTGGTATATGAGTGGAAAGAAAAAGTTTGAAAACCACTGTTTTAATCATACTAAATTGACTTGTTATGTGGACGGTTTCATAATTCCAAAGGAAATGGGCCAATTTCCTCAACCAAAATATTTTGGTAATAATTGGGTTTAGGCCAATGGTTCTCAACATTTTTTTCAATATCTGGACCCACTGCAATTTGCCTATCGCCACAATCGCTCCACAGCAGATGCAATATCACTGGCTCTCCACTCAGCTCTCGGTCACCTCAAAACCAGTAACTCATATATACAGCTGCTCTTCTCGATTACAGCTCAGCCTTCAAAACCATTTTTCCCTCAGTGCTGGTCAAGAAGCTACAAACTCTAGGTCTCTGTACCCCACTCTGCAACTGGATCCTTTCTCAGTCAGTACGAATTGGAAGCAGCATCTCCTCCTCACTGATTATCAACATAGGTACACCCCAAGGATACGTGCTACACCCATGACTGTGTGGCCAGACACAATTCCATTGCCATCTGCAAGTTTGCCGATGACACCAGTGGTCGGCAGCATCCCAAACAGCAATGAGGAAGCGAACAGGAGGGAGATAGAGCAGCTCTTTGAGGGGTGTCACATCAACAACTTTGCGCTCAATGTTAGCAATACCAAGGAGATGATTGTGGACTTCAGGAGGGAGTCAGGGGAACATGGCCAAGTCCTCATTGAGGGCTCAGTAGTGGAGAGGGTCAAGAACTTCAAATTCCTGGGTGTCAACATCTCCAAGGATCTGTCCTGGAGCCTCCATATTGATGCAATCACAAAGAAGACTCGCCAGCAGCTATACTTTGTGAGGTGATTGAGAAGATTCAGTACATCATAAACTTATGAGATTCAGACTCTCATAAACTTCTACAGGCGTACAATGGAAAGCATACTGGCTGGTTGCATCACTGTCTGGTATGGAGGCATCAAATCTCAGGACAAGGAAACACTCCAGAGGCATCACAGACACCAGACTCCACTCCACTCCATCGAGGACATCTTCTACCAGCAGCCTCTGTCCTCAAAGACCCCACCACTCAGGCCATGCCTTCTTCACTCTGCTACCATCGGGAAAATGATACAGGAGCCTAAAGACGAGCACTCAGCGGTACAAGGACAGCTTCTTCCCCACTGCCATCAGATTCCTCAATAATCAATGAATAAAAGACACTGCCTTCCTTTTCGTGAACTACCAGACGGGTTGAGTTCCATGAGCAAAACTCTTTTATTGAAGTCTGCCTGGCTGGTCTTATGCTCCCAGTCTGGACCTGGCTGAGAACCACGCTGGGGGCCCTAATGTCACTGGGGCATCACGTGGGCTGCAGAGTGCGGGCTTCTGAGCCTGGTGCTGAGGTCGAGGAGAAACCCCCAACGGCGCCATTTTGGCTGCATGACATGTGGGGCTAGTTCGCCTGCCTAATGGCATGCCGCCACACAGCCCGCCCCCCAAAACCAATGCCAATGTCCACTTTAGCCAGGCGGCCTTGCTTCTTGGGTTGAGCCGCGACCACTGGCTCATTGGGGTCGAGATGTGCTGGCTTTAATCTGTCCACAGTAAACAGTTCCCTCTTACCACCGATGTCCAGTGTGAAGGTGGATCCTGAACGCTGGATGACTCTGTACGGCCCTTCATACGGTCTTTGATGGGGTGTGATGGAAGGGCCTCACCTGATAAAAACATACCCTGTGGAATACAGCTCACTGGGGATAAAAGAGGCCCATGTGCTGTGTCTGGGCGGTGGTGGGGTTGTGAAGGAGTCCAACTGGGCCCAGAGGCGGGGAAATAAACTGTGCAGTGACTGTTGCAGGTTGTGAGGTGCATTGATAAACTCACCGGGCAGGGCTCGGCCGATGGCGCCTGCAGGTCTTCTTTGGGTGTCGAGCGGATGCCCAGGAGTACCCAAGGCAGCTCATCCACCCAGTCGGGCCTGGTGAGGTGGGCCATAAGTGCTGACTTAAGGTGGCGGTGCAATCGCTCAAATAGTCCATTGGCCTGTGGGTGATAGGCCATTGTGTGATGCAGCTCAATTCCCAGTCTGTTGGTGAGGTGTGCCCAGAGCGCGGCGTGGAGGTGAACTGCATGCCACGGTCGCTGGTGAGGTGGGTCGGGACGCCAAACTGGGCAACCCAAGTTGCTCAGGAGTAGGAGTCTATGGAGGCATCTGGCATCGGGATCGCCTCGGGCCAATGAGTGCTGCGGTCTACCACTGTGAAAAGGTAAAGGTTACCTCGGGAAACAGGTAAGGGGCCGACAATGTCCACATGTATGTGGCTGAACCGTTCTCGGATGTGTTCAAAAACCTGCACAGGTGCTCTGGTGTGCCTGTGTACCTTGGAAAGCTGGCAATGGGTGCAGGTTCTGGCCCAGTCCGCAATCTGCTTTCGAAGCCCATGCCAGATAAAGCGTTCTGCCACCATACGAACCGTGGACCTGATGGAAGGGTGTGAAAGGTCATGGATATGGTGGAAGACTTGCCTGCGCCACTGCTGGGGAACCACTGGTCGCGGGGTGCTCCTGGAGACATCGCACAGGTTGGTATCATCACCAAGAGGAGTTGGGAGGTCCTGGAACCGCAGGCCCATGATGGCAGTCCTGAAGGCCTGCGTCTCCTTGTCGGACTTCTGATCCCGGGCAAGCTAGTCGTAGTCTAGGCCAGGTGTCAGCAAGCAAATGGGCAGTCGGGAGAGCGCATCGGCAACCACATTGCCTTTCCCTGCCTGTGCCAATGTCAGAGGTGAACTCCGACACAAAGGACAGGTGACGCTGTTGGCAGGCCGACCAGAGATCTTTAGCCATAGTGAGCGCTTGAGTGAGGGGTTTTCGGTCAGTAAAAATCGTGAAAGGCCTCCCCTCCAAGAAATAGCAAAAATTACGCACAGCAAGGTACATGCCCAGCAACTCATGGTCGAAAGTGCTATACTTGCGCTCTGGCAGATGAAGAAGTCGGCTAAAGAATGCCAGTGGTTTCCACTGTTCGTTCACCTGCTGCTCCAGGATGGTACCGACAGTGGTGGCAGAGGCATCGATGGAGAGCACCGTATGAAGGTTGGTGCGTGGGTGGATGAGCAGGGTGACCTTCGTGAGGGCAACTTTCATGGCTTCGAATGCCCTGTTGGCCTCTGATTGTCTTGTCCTTGGCTGCGATGAGGGAGAAAAGTGGCTGCATGATGCATGCAGTGCCTGGAATGAATCGGTTATAGAAGTTGACCATACCCGCGAACTCTTGTAGCCCCTTGAGGTTGTCCGGGTGTGGAAACTCTCTGATTGCAATGACCTTCATGGAAGCTGGTGTAGCTCCTTCGGCTGTGATGGTATGGCCCAGGAACTGCATGGACTCTTTCCTGAACTGGCATTTGGCCAGATTGATCGTTAGCCCAAAATCAGCCAGTCGGGAGAAGAGGGTGCGCAGGTGAGACTTGTGTTGTGCCCGGTCTCTGCTGGTAACAAGAATGTTGTCCAGATAAATGAACATGAAATTCAAATTCCTGCCCACCGTATCCATGAGGCGCTGGAAGGTCTGTGTGGCGTTCTTGAGCCCGAAAGGCATGTGTAGAAATTCGAACAAGCCAAAGGGGGTGATGATGGCCATTTTGGGGATGTCCTCGGGTGTACCGGGATTTGATGAAACCCGCGCACCAGGTCGACCTTGGAGAACACCCTCACACCATGCGAGTTGGCCGTAAAGTCCTGAATGTGAGGGATGGGGTAATGGTCAGGTACTGTTGCGTCGTTAAGCCATAGATAATCTCCGCAGGGGCGCCAGCCACCAGAGGCTTTCGGGACCAAGTGGAGCGGTGAGGCCTAGGGACTGTCGGAGCGTCAAATGATCCCCAGTTCCTGCAGATGCGAGAACTCGTCTTTCTTTCGCTCTCTGGAGCTTATCCGGTGGGAGCCAGTGTGCCTTGGCATCGACCGGCGGGCCTTGGGTGGGGATATAATGAAACACCCCATGGTGTGGTGAGGCGGCGGAGAACTGCAGCTTGAGGAGGGACGGGAACTCATCCAGATGTGCTGAAACTCATCCTTGGGTGCACTGACCGTGGCCATCTGCGGCTGTTCTGTGCGGGAGACGTTGAAGCGAATGGATTGGAAGGTACTGGCATTGACAAGTTGCCTACCTCAGGGGTCGACCAGGAGTCTGTGGGTGAGGAGGAAGTCAACACCCAGCATGGAGGTTGGGAAGGATGAAACAGTGAACCTCTACGAGAACTTCAGCTGGCCGATTTGAAAGTGGACAGTCTTGTTACCATACGTTTGGATCTCCGTCGAATTGGCAGCATGGAGTGGAGGTCCTTGAGGCCTGTTTCGGGACTTGATGGTTGTGGCCGGGATGACGCTGATCTGGGTCCCGGTGTTGACAAGGAAGTGTCGGCCACTGATTACATCCCACAGGTAGAGAAGGCTGTGTTCTTGGCCAGCCACAGCAGCCATTAACAGCGGCCAGCATGCTCGTTTCCCTGCATCGAGCAGGGCTGATGACACTTTCGAGCCTTGGCTCCAAGTGCTGGTGGAAGAAGCAGAGGCCTGAAGTGGATGGCTTGCTTCTGGCTTTGCTCTTTGAGGCCCCTGCAGGGGCTGAGTGTTCCTCCACAGTGCTAGAGGAAGGCTTGGCATGGTCATGGCCGGGACTCGTAACTTGCTGGACTGCTGAGCCCTCTGGGAATCATTCAAGCTATAGCTCCTGAGCCTTTTGAGCAACCTTCCTAGGGTCATCGAAGCTCTTCTGGGACAGTAACAGCTGGATGTCTTCGGGCATATGGTCAAGGAAGATGCGCTTGAAGAGTGGGCAGTTAGTGTGATCACCCATGAGCGCGAGTTCTGTCCCCCAAGGCATCGAGGTGCAGCATCCGAGCAGCACGCTGGCACCTGGAGAGGCCGAGGGAGCCGGTGAGCACCCGCTTGATGACTCCGTACTTATCTTTCATGGGTGGGTGCTGAACGAGGTGCAGTGGCCTCGTCCAGGGCAGCGACCACATGATAAAACTTGGTCATATCTGATGAAATCTGGCGGAGGTGAAACTGAGCCTCTGCGTGGCTGAACCAGGTCTCAGGCTCCTGAACCCAGAAATCAGGAAGCTTGGTGACTATAGCATTGATCGAAGAGTCGTTCATATCGGGTTCAAAGATGTTTGAATCTGTCGGGGTCACCAATGTAGCGGTGGCTACTCTGCTAACTGAAGGATCGCACAACCAGAAGGATTGAGTTCAGTGAGCAAAACTCGTTTATTGAGGTCTGCCTAGCTGGTTTTATGCTCCCAGCCCGGACCTGGCTGAGAACTGTGCCGGGGGCTCTGACTTTGCCAGGGCATTACGTGGGCTGCAGAGCGTGGGCTTCTGAGCTTGGTGCCGAGGTCGGGGAGAAAGCCCCGATGGCGCCATCTTGGCTGGCTGCCCCGCTGCGTGCGTGACATGCGGAGCCAGTTCGCCTGCCTAATGGCGTGCTGCCACATTAAATAATTTATATAAATTGAACTATCTACCATTATCGAAAAATCTACCTATATTTTTAATTGTATCAAGATGAATACTAATCCTTTGCCAGGCTGAGGACAGATGTAAACTTGAGGAACAGATGATCACCTTCCTCCTGGAAAGCCTTGACCCAATGGCCATTTTAGGGAACTCCTTCTTCTCTCTGGTTCTTCCGTTGATTTCTCTTCCACCTACTTGTATTCTTTTCTCTTTAATTTTTCCCTAACTTTCTTCCAATAGTTTCTCTCTCTCTCCCACTTTTTGTCTAATACCCTATCACCTCTTCTGTTCTCCCCAGCTTCTTCAACCCCTTAATGAACTTGAGATCACCCCTTCTGACTTTAGTCTCAATAAAGGGTTTTGACCCAAAATGTTGGCTACCCATTCGCTGCATTCCTTCCAAAATCTCTTTGTTTGCATACAATTAGATGTTTGTTTACAGTGACCATTATTTTTCCTGAGGATTTGTAAGTCTTGTCCATTGTTGTATTCCACAGAAAAAAAAAGCAACCAGCATTCCACCAATTCTGGATTTATCTGCCAAGGGATATGGAAATCTGAATACACGAATGGCGTTGAAGCAAAATTCAATCACCAGCCTTTCAAAATACATCCATCAAAATATTATTGTATGGTTATCATCAAAAATATTGAATAGGATGAATTACTTTGAGAAGAAAATGGAGAATTTCATTGACACAGGAGAGTGAAAGAACCATTTAACAGATATGCAGTAAACAGGCAAGATCAAGAAAAAGAGTATCCACTCAAAAGAGATGATTGCATCAATTGAATTGTCATGGGTATAATGGTTTTATCTAAAATGAGGGAAATGGGGACAAAATGATATCTACCTGTGGGACAAAACACATTTCCATGATTACTCACCTCAATCTGAGAATAACATTTAAAGTTAGTAGGAAACACTACATGAATGAGAATGTAGTATCAGCGTGCAGAATGAGCCATTAAAGGAAAGTCGACTTGACTGATTTCAACCAACCAGGTGGGTTCAGGTTGAATTCAGAATTATGGTGGCAAAGGTGAAGGTTAACTTCAAACATAAAGTGATTTGAAGATGTTGCATTGCTTCCTGTTACAGACAGTAGGCAGTTAGAACATGTGCTGTAGGAGCTGCAAACTATTTGTAGCAGAGAACAGTCTTGGCAAAATGCCTCTAATCTATAGGTGGCCATCTAGGAGGGCACCATGGCTGACTATGTAATATCGTTATTCTGAGGCAGTCAGTGTGCAGGAGATTCTGAACACCAGAATATTATAAGAGACATCTGCTGATGACATAGCTCATGACTCTATCCATGAATTCACGGAACCATGTATGGAGATGGTGGGAAACGATTACATGAAAGGGGACAGAGAAAATTATTGGCCAGCAAAACATCATCACTACTAAATGGACTGCTTTGGAGATGATCTGCTGTAGGAGGTGCCAAAGTTTATGCAGGTCTGTAATACCCTCATCTTAGCCTCTGCATTCAGGGGGCAAAGCATTTATCACCAAATGCACAGTGTATCAGATGATGTTATATTTTATTTTGTATGTAGATATGTTTTAAAGGAGATAAATTGTGGCAGATATTTTTAGTTAGGTCACATACAAACACTTCAAAACAGATCTCATTTAAAATACCAGGGCTCTGCTCAAGCCAGACAGTCCAGGCTCGGCTACCTTTGCAAAAACTTTGAAGAATGCCTATAAGAACTTCACAAGTAGGTGTTAATTGGACATGCTGTGGAGTAATGGATTATTGTTTTGGAAAGCAACAGATGAATGAACTCAGAAGATTAAGTCCGGAGCCACAGTCTGAGTACAGTTTGTTGTCCTAAGATAGTCATGTGGTTTTCTCTGAGAGAGAGAGGGAGAGAATTCAGTTCAACAGCTGGGACTGGAACATGACAAGCTGGCAAGCTTATGGAAAAACCCCATTTGGAAGATGGGTTGTGAGTTCTTAATTCAGCATGATCAAAGCCATTGTGGTCCATACAAGAGGAGAGGGCTGGCTTTATGATGTTTCACTTGAAATAAAGGAACCCTGTAATGACCTGAAAGAGAGAGGTTATCATCTGGAAAATCCTGATGGGGCAAGTTACTTTGTCAAGACACTGAAGTGGCTGTTCAGAAGGAATCAGTTGTGGGTGTCCAATGAGTAACAAATCTCTCTCTGAAAACTGACAAGAACCTTCCTGAGCTGTAACCATTTACCTTTCAAACACTGAAGCCTGGTGAAATTCATTAATGTTAAATTCTGTGGACAGTGTAGGAATTGCCTGCAACCAGTGAACTTGGAGGAGTGAGAAGTGAGATTGGACTGTGAATTGAAGAACTTTTCTGAGCTTACACGCACATTACATACACGTGGGCTTAGAATTAGAAGGGGGTTAAGTTAGGTTAATAGTAATAAGTTAAAATGTGATTCTGTTTTTATGTTTAAAGATCATTAAAAGCAACGTTTGTTTAAGTAATCATTTGTCTTGGTGAATTTCTATTGCTGCTGGGTTTTGGGGTCCTCTGGGTCCATAACAACAGCAATTGACTGAAGACAGAAAGACAAACAGTAAGAAGGTGAGGAAGGGATGAACCATCTGGCTGGACTTTATAAATGGTGGTACCACTTAGCCAGTTAGAGACAGGAGCACACTTTAAATAGGTTCTGCCTGTCAGCAATACAAAATAGAAAACCAAGATTTCTAAACCAGATTTTTAAAAAATCAAAGGTATCCTAGAAGCTAGTGTGGCACATGATTTTAGATCCTTTCGGATCCACTTTTTACTTACGCAAGTTAGAATGGGCTGGATATATTTTTGTGTCATACTAGAGGTTGAATTGGACACATTTGTGTGCAATCCATGTTAGTACACTTGATGTTTTCCCAGTGTCACAGATGCACAAAAATTGCTAATCTTGGAACCATGAGCAAACAATGAGTTGCTGGAGAAACTCAACAGGTCCATGCTTAGAAATGGTCAATGTGTTGGGTCAGGACTCTTTATCAAGGCTAAAGTGGGAAGGGGAGATCTCAACTATCAGGGGTGGAAGAATCTGGGAAAGGAGCTAAAACGTGATAAGGTTTTGGACAGAAGGCGGGAAAGATTGAAAATACTGGGAGGGGGAGTTGGAGAGAAAGGTAAGAACATGTGTAGTTAAAGGAGGGAAAGAAACAGTGGAAGCAGACTGAGATGGAGGTAATGTAAAAGTATAAATATCAATGTCCAGGCCTTTGGATTTAAGGAGTAATATGACGTGTAGTTTCTCGTGTTTATGTTCAGCCTTATCTTGGCAATGGATGTGGACAAAGGCAGACATATCTGAATAGGAATGATGAAGTGAATTGAAAAAAAACTACTGGAGTTCAAGCTTAAACCCACAGAGTGCAGGTATTCAGTCAAGTGGCACCCAATCTACATTTGATCTCACCGACCTGCAGGAGGCCACACTAAGTACACTGAATGCAGTAGATAATGTTGGACGATGAGCTTGTAAAGCTCTGCCTCACCTGGCTGGAGATGAGGGTGAGTTATAGAGACAAGTTTTGCACTTTCTGCACTTCTCGCGGGAAGTGCCTAAGGGGGTGCAAGGGTGGGCAAGGAGAGACAGATCTCTGCACAAGAAGTGGATAGAGGTGGGAGGGGAAGATGTGACTGGGGGTGAAATTGAGCTGAAGTTGGCAGGTGTCAGAGGATAAATGTGTCAGCTGCAAAGACCGATGGGGTGGAAAGTAAAGGCCAGAGGGACTCTGTCCCTGGGAGAAGTGGGATGAGGACAGAAGTATAAGAATTGGAGATATATGCATATGGGGTTCATCAAAGAACTCAAAGAACAACACATCATATTCCTCTTCGACATTTTTAAAACCAACAGCATGAACATTGGCTTTTCTAATTTTAACCCTAATATCCAACTTGTTCCACTTTTTTTGTCTCTTTTGTAACAACTCACATTCTTACCATTCTCTCTAAACTTTCCCCCTCTCAGTGGTCCTCACCTCCCCACCTGCTGTCCAATACTTTATTACAGTGTTTCCCCAGCTTCTTCCACCCTTTAATACAGTTCCCTTCCCACCACTCCTGTCCCAAAAAATTGACAGACCATTTCCACCTATGGATGATGTTGCTAACCCATTGAGTTCCTTCAGCAGCTCATTGATGTCCCTGGGAATCCTGCAGATCCTGTTTTAGCATTTATTTCTGGATATAAATCATTCTAAGACTGTTTCAAAATACAATTCCGTTTAATTCATTCTGATTTTTAACAATTGGTCATTAATGATCAATATAACCATGTGTTAATGTGAGCATGCCACGAACAGGGAATCAGAATTTATTGTCATGAACATGTGTCACAAAATTTGTTGTTTTGTGGCAGCATTATTGTACATTACAGGTGTAAAATTGCTATAAATTACTTTTCTATATAAAAAACATAGTGCAACAGAAGAGAAAAAAATGAGGTAGTGTCTATGATTGTTGTCCATTCAGAAAGCTGATTTGTAACATTGGGTGTTCGTCTTTAGGCTCCTGTACCCCCCTTTCTGATGGTAGCAGTGAGAAGAGGGAATGGCCTGGGTGGTGAAGGTCCTTGAGGATGGAGGCTACTTTCTTGAGATCCTGCCTCTTGTAGATGTCCTGAATGGAATGAAGACTAATGGCCATGATGGCACTGGCTGAGTTTACAACTCTCTGTAGCCTTTTCCTATCCTGTGCATTGGCACCTGCATACCAGAGAGTGATGCCACCAGTCAGAATGCTCTCCACAGTATGCCAGTAGAAATTTGCAACAGTCTTTGGTGACGTACCTAATCTTCTCAAACTCCTCATGAAGTATAGCTGCTCGTGAGCCTTATTCATGATTTCTTCAACATGAAGGGCCCAGGATAGATCTTCAGAGATGTTAAGACCCAGGAATTTGAAGTTCTCTACCCTTTCCACCCCTGTCCCCTCGATGAGGACTGGTTTGTGTTCTCCTGGTTTCTCTCTCCTGATATCTGCAATCATTTCCTTAGTTTTGCTAACATTGAGTACAAGGGTGTTGTTGTGACGCCACTCAACTAGGTGATCTATCTCACTCCTGTACGCTTCCTCATTTACCATCTGTGATTCTGCCAACAATTGTGGTGTCATTGGCAAATGTGTAGATGGCATTTGAATTGTGCCTGGCCTCACACTTAAGGGTGTAGAGTGAGTAGACAGTAGGCTAAGCACGCATCCTTGAGGTGCACCTATGTTGTTTGTCAGTGAGGAGGAACTGTTGTTACCGATGAGCAGTGACCATGGAAAGTCAAGTATCCAGTTGCAAAGGGAGGTTCAGAGGCTCAGGTTTTGAAGCTTGCTGACCGGTCAATAGAATAAGGTAGATATGAATCCTGATTGAAAAGATGGTCTGAAAGAACCATGGAATTATAGTGAATGGAGTATTATGTGAGAGCACTGGTACAGTTAGTGGTATATGACATCCAAATATAGACACATTCATCTCCCTTAATAAAAAATGTTAGGTCATTTAACTTCTTGCTCACTGCCTCAGGAACACTGATGACACCAGGCATTGACCAGCATATTTTCCGGCAGTGAGATTGGAAGACCTCCAGGACCTGGTTTGTGTTCTCCTGGTTTCTCTCTCCTGATATCTGCAATCATTTCCTTAGTTTTGCTAACATTGAGTACAAGGGTGTTGTTGTGACGCCATCTCTCTTTCTGCTCCAGCTTATCCACAGTGTAACAAAGGACAATTTCCCTTCTCTCATGTTATCATATTCTTGTGTTCCACAATGAATACCATGCAGCCATATTTTACTTTCCCTTTAAGTGATGCAGAGTGGCTTAAAGTTTTGCTTAGTAACTTTAGTTTGATGTTGGGCATCACATCATTGAGGCATGTTGACCTGCAGCAATACATCTAATGGCTGGTACGCAGAGCTGTTGTGTAAAATTGCAGAAGCGTAATGCTAACAAGCTGCCTGGAGTGGATACAGCAGGCACAAGATATATTGTTGCATCTGCTTCGGAGGCTATCACTTTTAGTCCAAGCATCTCAGCAGTTTTGACTGCGGGAGTTTTAAATTTAGCTGCTACAGTGACCACATTTCAAGAGCATTTTATTGGTAGTACAGTGCTTTGGGTCATTTTGAAATCATGAAAGATACTTTATAAATGCAAGACTTTCTCCCTTTCTTCATTTAGATTTCTTACACAAATTAAATGTAATCATTATAGTAATTTTGAATGAATTGAAATTTAATTCAATTGCCAATTTTACCCAAAAATTGAACTACGAATGTTCTGAAGGTTCCTTTCCGTTGTTAAATTATTACTTGAATGGCTTTCAATAGAGTTGCTGAATTAAATCATGGTAAGTTAAGTGTTTCTGTATTAAGCTTCTCTGAGCCATCTCAGCATGAAACCTTTGCATCAGTCTTAATGGTGAGCATGTTCGTTCGTCACACTTCTTTTTAGGCAAGCCTGCACTGATCTGCACTGTTCTTGGAGCCATAGTAGTCATTAGGTTGCCATGGAAATGATGGTTGCACATAAACATGCTTATGGAGATTAGATGAGCTGCAATAAAATGTGTACTTTACCCGTAAAATAGAATGATTCTTTCAGATTTGCTGCCTTTCAGTTAAAGGAATAGACACGTCAAGTTTCATTTAGTTGCCACAGCTGACATCAAGTATTTGGCTATTTTATTAGGATTAAATATTTAAAGGTTGATAGACACTTAGTATTATCGAACAAACTTAAAAACTAGATTGGGTCCAATCACCCCACTAGAAAACTCATATAATAAAGCAGCAACAATTGAAATTTAATAACCCATCCAATATAAGTATAAAATATCCTTGGTTTATATTCAAAACAAAAACATCTAAAATCACCTTTCAATGCTCACAGAAATAGATCTCTTTCTAGTACAAAGAAATAAGAAGCAGGGTTAAGTGTCTGTTACATAACATGAGCAAATAGGCTTGGAATGGAACTAGTGATAACAAAGTAGGAATAATACTGAGGGAGTCAAAAGCTCAGCAGAGAAGTTAAGTTAATGCTAGGTTTTTTTTATTACTGCTACTGGGGTATTGTAAGCTCTTAAATACATTCTGGGCCCATCTTTTCATCAGCTTCAGAAAGGTGATTTGTGTTTGATTTATGTAAACAACTGTTAAATTATTTTTATATTTGTGGGCAAGTGAATGATATTAGATCATCAATCCTTTGAGGCTGGGATCAGGAAAAAGGCTATTACATTTCAGAAGCTGTTAAAGCGGTTTGCCTCTGGCTTATTTTATCTGCAGTGTTTGCTGTTGGTGAAAGCCAGCGATGCCTGGAATACTGGAACAGCTTAGGGACTGGTGCCTTTGAGAGTAAATAACAGCAGAGCTGCAGCCTGTGCCATATATCCCAATATCCATGCAGCAGTTAGAAGGCAACGTCTTTGATTAAAGCCAACAGCTTCAGCAAGGATGCGCCTTCACCTTCTGTTCATGCCTCCAGCTCTGGCCCCACAGCAGGCTGCCCAACAGGGCACTGTTCTGCCAGTTGTAATTTTAATTGGCCATCTGGGGAAAGCACAAACCACTGACTGGAGATTAATCAGTAAATTAACCCAGCCATAATACACATATCCCAGTAGACTGCAGACAGCTTCGGGCTGGGAGCAGCTTGGGATGTTGGAAGACTTGTACTGAAATACTGTATTTCAGAATATCATGTGACTGAACATCTTCTCAGTGTCCTGAATCTCCCTTTAGTGTGACCTTGATGGTGACCCTGATTTGTATGACAGTCACAGGGAGGTTTCATTTACAGTGTTTAAACACAGATGGCACAGGTACTGGCATTGCTGGAGATAATGTTGATGAATCAGAGATAATGACTACCTTCCTCTGGTGAGTAAATCCCTTGATAAACTAAAGCTCCAACAGGAAGAACAATTTTCTGATTTTGACCAAGGCAGCCCTTGCAAAGGGGAGGGAATAAAGCAATTTGTTTGTCAAAATTAGATTCAATAATTCATTATTATAAATATATCTATTTATCTTTGAAAATATATGTGCAAAATCAAACACCCTTAACAAAGATTAGCAATGTTACATAGGTATAGACATAGCTCAATAATATAGATAAGAGCTCAATGATATTCACAAAGGATTCACCTATTTAATCTTCTAAATATTAATTGTATATGCATTCAAATGAACACACACTATTTTAAAGGACTGAAGAAGAATCTGTTCCATGGAAGGTAAAATGATCCATCAGCGTTTCAAAGTCTTGAAGAGAGATAACCAATTTCTTGCAGAAGGATCTCTTTACTTGTTCTCACAAATAGGTAATGCGGACTGCATTTATTGTTCAATATTGTTTCATTAGCCTGAGCCATAAGCAAGTAGCACAGACAGCAAATTATTTTTACCAAAGGGAGAATTGTTATTCAACTTTGGAGGGGTAGAAGTTTTTAGTTACTCTGCTCTCATGCAGTGCAGAGCATTGAGCTGGCATGATAAAGTAGCATGTAAATAGAAGTTCTTTCTTTGCAATATAATATATAGACAAAATGAGGAAATGTTAGATGAAACAGCTGGGGGGGGGGGTTTAATTACTGTTAATCATTAAGAGAAAATGCAAATTTTAATATTCAGAATTTCTAACGTACCACAAGTACAATCAAGAAATCAATTTCTTCAGCTATCTATTAATAATTTTATAGTTTATTACAGATGAGATTATGAGACTCAACTGCAGTGTAGTTAACAATTATTTCAGTAAATCAGAAACTCTTTTGCTTTGAGTGTAATGTTAACAATTTCATCAAAACTGTAATTTATAACACCCCCTCCAATATTCAGGGCTTTCAATAACAACCCTTGTGCAGTTGCACAATGCAGAAAAGTTCAAACCTTAATATCCTAGCAGTCCAACAAATGCAGTTGCTTTGATAAATACAACTCCAGTTCCTTCTATATTAAACACAGCAAAACTGTTCGCCGTGGGTCCAAATCTAGATGTATGCTGGGAAATATTATAAATATCAATATGCAGTATGGACATGCAAATCATTTGGATTGCATCAGCAGTTTTCAGATACGAGAATAATCGTTGGAGTAATTTGGAAACAAACCAATTTCTTCAGGTACCTCATTCAAGTCTGAAAATGTTGCACCTCCTGTGCTCACAAATATTGCCTCGATTTCCAACCTTAAATACGCACCATTCTTATTCACATTATGTATTAAAAATAATTCACATCAGAGTTGATAGCAGAGGTAATTGCTAACTTTCCAATCCACACAATTAATTGGGTTCAATTTTATATACCAGAGTTGATGATGAGGGATTTCAGGCACAGAATTCAAAGAAACAAGCAAAAATCAGAAATAAATTGATAAAACAATAAGGCTGGAAAAGCTGTAAATAAATGCCATCTACAGATTTTAATCACACAATGCGAAGTCAGCATTAAAGCTTAGAATACCTGGCGTTCAATTCTCTTTAGTATTTCACGTTTCTAAAGTTTGATTTAATCTTGGAACATTCAAAGCAGTTAAGGAACAATAAGCAAAAATATAATAGAGGAGGCAAACACATTTCAAGATTTAAAAAGTCACACATTCTTTTAAGTGACAAATGATTTGAAATTAAAAAAATTATAGAGAAAGAATGGGACTTTAGGCAGAATCTTTATTAACTGATTTCTGCATTCAAAAATTAAATATTGTGAATCTAATCAATCATATTGAACACTGTTAAAAGATTCACTTAAGCCAAAATATATAGAAAGCTCCTGGGATTGCTTTTTCATGAAGTAAATCCCAAATGCACGTGCATTTTCATTGTTTTGACAGTTTCTTAATGAAAATAAAGCTTTAAAATTGATAAATCCCATTACTGTACAAGTTTCTGTTGTAGAATCACAAGAACCATATACGTTACTCTTATTAGAAACTCAGTGGAGTCTGTCAATACAGATTCACATATGCTGTGCCATGATGTGATGTAGAGCATATTTTTGATTGAGTTATTGGGTAAGTAGATGGAACACTGTTGTGAATAGTGAGTTAATCAAGTTGCTGAGATTTTATTGTAGGTTGCTCTATTTGGGTTGCTAGCCAACTCACCCAAGCATGGTTAAAAGATAGGCACTCCAGATGGTTCCAAATCCTCTATTATAATGTGAGCTTTGACCTCATATTATTTGATTCAAAAGTCATATCTATATATATATAAATGTTGCAATGATAATTTCATGAATTTTGAATAGGGACATGCAGAAACTACAGCATTAATACCCACTTTCTGTGGAAGGTTAATGATTTGTGCAAATATATCAGTAATGATTTTGTCTTGAACCAAAAGTAAACCTACAAGATGCATACTGTGCAACACAAACCTACTCAAATAACATTAAGTAGGCACTTGGGTCATCTTCCAATTGATTTCATAACAGTTTGCAATATATTAACAGAAATTGAAAAAGGTGATCTCTGCAGATCAAAGTACCTGAGGTGAGCAAAGATGAATGAGATAATATGGCTTGTTACTGAATAACTCTTCCTCTGAGTATGAAGTCTGATCCTAAATTGTGGTGAATTATTAATCCTCGACAATTCACACTTTTTTGTCAATCTACTGAAAGCCGTTTAATTTTCAAGGGTATTAAGAACCTATTATTCAAAACCTTTTATTATGTTGTATTCAATTGTTTGAAAAAAAAAACAACCCACTGTAAAAATTGCACTCTTACTTGCTGGATTGCTTGGGTCACAGCTGACAACTCTAACAAATGATATCCTCATTTTAAAATTAAAGTTCAAGTGATATATTTCTAATCTAGTGAAATCATTAATGTTAGAGGGACCTTTAAAAAAAAATTAGTGAGTGAATGTTACTGCCAATGGATTAATGTCCGTTAAGATTGAAATTTATGGTTAGGGTGAAGTAAATAAGATTATTGTGTGCTTTTGAGTTTTAAAGTATTGAAATATAAATGGTATATCCAATAGAATGTGCTTTTGTTCATCTTGCAACTTTACACTAAATTGTTATACGAAAAGAATTACATCTGTAAATAGAATATTAAAATTGGTGTGATTGAAACAAACTTGCCCACTATATGTGGCAGCTACCATTTCCTCACTGTATCATCTTCTTTCAGGGATTCTTTATCTATGTATGAAATAGAGCTAACCTTTACCGAAGCACTAAGAACAAACTGAAAATATGTGGAAGGCAGATTCCATCTCTTATTGCAGTAACCACTGCTAAATGTACTCAGCATTGTTACAGAAGTGAGATTATTTCATTGTGGTAATCTGCTAGACATAAGTTGAAAAAAAATCTACATTTTAAATCACTGGAAACAGGCCAGAGGAGAAGTTTGCTGCTGTGTCAGGTTTTAAAAAAAATCCTTTCTGTAAATTGGATTTGGTTGCATTCATTTCTTTGGATGCTAATCATTCAAATTCTATTTTAATCTGCAGGCAGTTCTGGCAGCTGAAAATGTTCATCAGTGCAGTCTATCTAGGATGAGGGAGCCATGTTTGTTTTCTGGAAATATGGTAGACACCATAAGGAAGTTTTTATGATCCACAACACACCTCTCCTCAAGGGACTCCAAGATCATAGCCCCAGTGCAAAGCAAGTGACCATCTCCAAACTCCAATCATTATCACCAATATAGTCAGGCAAGGGAGACACACACACAGACAGACAGACACACACACACACACACACACACACACACACACACACACACACACACACACACACACACACACACACACACACACACACACACACAGAGTTGTATCCAAAGGCACTGATTACAACACATGAATAAATTAGTCTAATGTACCCTGTTATAAAATTCCTTGACTGTATGACTCTCTGACTTGCAACGTCTTTGCAATTCCTGATGAATGACGTCCACCCTGAGAATCTCTACTTTGCTGGCATACAGTTCTTTCTTTGGCTTGGCTTCGCGGACGAAGATTTATGGAGGGGGTAAAAAGTCCACGTCAGCTGCAGGCTCGTTTGTGGCTGACCAGTCCGATGCGGGACAGGCAGACACGATTGCAGCGGTTGCAAGGGAAAATTGGTTGGTTGGGGTTGGGTGTTGGGTTTTTCCTCCTTTGCCTTTTGTCAGTGAGGTGGGCTCTGCGGTCTTCTTCAAAGGAGGCTGCTGCCCGCCAAACTGTGAGGCGCCAAGATGCACGGTTTGAGGCGTTATCAGCCCACTGGCGGTGGTCAATGTGGCAGGCACCAAGAGATTTCTTTAGGCAGTCCTTGTACCTTTTCTTTGGTGCACCTCTGTCACGGTGGCCAGTGGAGAGCTCGCCATATAATACGATCTTGGGAAGGCGATGGTCCTCCATTCTGGAGACGTGACCCATCCAGCGCAGCTGGATCTTCAGCAGCGTGGACTCGATGCTGTCGACCTCTGCCATCTCGAGTACCTCGACGTTAGGGGTGTGAGCGCTCCAATGGATGTTGAGGATGGAGCGGAGACAACGCTGGTGGAAGCGTTCTAGGAGCCGTAGGTGGTGCCGGTAGAGGACCCATGATTCGGAGCCGAACAGGAGTGTGGGTATGACAACGGCTCTGTATACGCTTATCTTTGTGAGGTTTTTCAGTTGGTTGTTTTTCCAGACTCTTTTGTGTAGTCTTCCAAAGGCGCTATTTGCCTTGGCGAGTCTGTTGTCTATCTCATTGTCGATCCTTGCATCTGATGAAATGGTGCAGCCGAGATAGGTAAACTGGTTGACCGTTTTGAGTTTTGTGTGCCCGATGGAGATGTGGGGGGGCTGGTAGTCATGGTGGGGAGCTGGCTGATGGAGGACCTCAGTTTTCTTCAGGCTGACTTCCAGGCCAAACATTTTGGCAGTTTCCGCAAAGCAGGACGTCAAGCGCTGAAGAGCCGGTACTGCATACAGTAGTATGCAGGTAACTATGTCAGGTCATTTGAGAGTAGGATTTTCTTTTCAGCAATCTTTCATTATTTTTGGATACAAAATCTTTAAATGACTAATTGCGTAATTTCTTGGGATAATTGGTCACCATTGTTAACTCTCCAGAAATGTTTTAATATGCCAAAAATCAAAAATCAATTTTTGGGAAGTTTCCAACTAGTGAAAAGACCTCTCTCAATCTCTCCATGATGAAAATTCTAACTTGCCATTAGCTGAAGTATCTCAGTTAATCAACAGCTTAAGGTAGTGTTTAACTGTGGCTCCTGGTTTTACTTCTTCCCAGTGAGCGCCATACATCTTCCTGAACAGTTAAGATTCAGTGATTTTTTGTTGGCAATATGAGCCTCAATGTTGCTGTTGACTTTACAATTTATTTTATTTCTTCTCCGTGTCTTTTCTGACCATGCCTGATCAGGTCACCAAGATGATGACATGCAAAAGGCTTTAGTAGGCCCGGCCTAGGAGCAAAAATCCTAAAATTTTCCTCCACTTCTCGTCTCCATTCATTACTTTCTCTTGCTGATAAGGCTGAGATTATGATTAGGGAACCATATTTATCATTTTATTTCATGCTAAAATAAGCTTTCAATCAATCAACATGATCTAGTGACACAATGGTAATGAGTCCTTATGAGGCACTATACTTTTCAAAAGTGTGCCAGATCAGATGCGGAGAATCAATCAGTTAAAATTCCACAGGCTTGCAACCCCTTTTCATCTATTATGACAACAACTCCAATATGTTATTTGTATCACTTATCAAATCAGCATGGAAAATTACCAAAAACCACTGAAATATTACATGTGTGTCATACATCAGGTCATTCAAATGGGATTTATACAGTCAGTTGGTTTGACTTCTTTTGCCTCCAAGAAAGCCCAGCTAACGTTATCAGATTTCTGACTCAATATAAGACCTTGATAGCACCAAAGGGTTCTGTAACAGATGCTTGAAATTGAATAGCCTTTGGAGTATGCAGCGAGATGTTTCAACCATTATTCTTAGTTGTAAAAGAGAACGTCAATTAAAATGGGTTCAGGATTCTCTATAATTTAAAAGAATGATTGATTTTGACTGGGGCTAATATTTATTTAATGTTATTTATACAATATTTAGTATCATTCTAAGTCACAAATCTAGACAGTTGAGGCACAATCAGCCAACAGCACCTTTCATTGGAGTTTTAAAACAGTGCTCTTTGGACACTGCAGGATCTGCGTGCGTTTCCCACATCTGGTCACAGAAGAGTCGCTCCATCGCCCTGCAGCTTGCTAATGAGATACCCCATTTAATTAATACCATAAGAATTTTAATTCTGACTGAATCAATTTAATGTGATGTGATTTTGTCAGTTCTATTCCCCAAGTAAAAAAGTGAGCCTGATGCTTATTACATACATCATTTCACGGGCTCTGCATTCCCTGCTGACTTAAACAAATTCTAATTAAGACTAATTAAAGCATCATTTATGAAAGCGCTTGTGATAGTTATGCAAACATTCTGGGTGGGTATGCTTTGCATAATAATTATCCTAGTTAAAATTACCCACAGAACCTTGGCAATTAGTTCTGAATTTAGCCACTTGCAGTCCTTGCAAGTTGAAAATAAGTTAATGCATAAGTCATTTTTATTAACTAAAGAAATAATATTGGTAGAAAAAAACTGATGTTTTAGAAAATCTGGCAGATTTCTAATTCAGAAATAGATGCTTTACTTTACAAATTAAATGTAATAAACAGCAAAAGGAAGGAGGACGGAGAGGGAATTATACATTTGCTCCATATATTGTATTCTGGACACGCAAGAAACGATAAGAAAATGTCATTAATAATCCGTTCACCTAAATTTTCATTCCATTTACCCAGTTGGTAATTCACCTGATTCTAATGTTTGTTTAAAGATCTGTTAGATACTTACAGTGCCTGACCAGCGACACCATTCTCAATGAAAATATCGTAGACCTATATGTAGAGTGTAGCTATCCAAGTCTGTCATTCAATGGTAAACTGTCATTTTACAAGTGTCTCTAGCTCCCACAGTATTTCTCCCAATAAAACTAAAGCATCAAAATGTTCAATGCACAAAATATTAATTACTTCCATTTGAGGATAAGATTTTCCGATAAGATTGTCCATATTAATGATTTTTAAAAAGAACTGCAGTGATGGAAATATTAATAAAAATACTGGAAATACTCAGCTACAATTAAAAAGAAATTACATTGAAATGTGGAGAATACAATTTTTTCTGGTGTTACATAATACTTTAGGATACATTTTCTATTAATTTGATCTGATGGTCCAGCCTCAGTTCAGATGCCGAGGACAGTAAAAAGCTGAATCAGAATGATATAGCCATGTTTTGATATAATCTTCCAACAGGCTTTCAGACTGCCCAAAGTGGCCCTACTGAAAATGACCACAAGCTTTAAGCAAACTGCTGGACAATGATTGACATTTTGGGTCAGAACTCAAACTTGAAAAGTTTGTCTCCATGACCATAACTTTATTTGAAAGTAACCATTGTATGAAATAAAGCTCCAGCAGGCCATATTTAAATCAAGTTAAAGGTAACGTGATACTACATTTAGAATGTAACATACATGAAATTCTTTAACTTTTGTCTACTGTAAGGCAGGTAGAGATTCGTCACTTTGTCCAGCACCCCTCACAGAAACCTACAGCATTTGGTGTTCTTCCCCTCCAAGTACTGACCTGTCCTGAGTCGGATTGGCTTCCGAGATCAGACAATCCCAGGCTCTTTGGACAAATATGAGATTAGAGAGGTAAAGGGCAAGTATTCTCCAACTAACAGTCAAATGAGGTAAAAAAAATTAAAGCCCGCAGGTTAGATAGCATTTGTGGAGAAAGATACAAAGTTAATGTAGTCACCAAAACCAGTAAATAGAAGAAGCATTACAGCCTAGAAATTGCTTTCCTAATTTCTGTTATTAGCTCAATAATCAAGTAAAATTGGGTTTTATGTGGAATACAATAAGCTGGCAATCAATTCCCAAAGAAATTAGATCAATCAACAAATGAGTCGGTGGTTTTTTGGCCACATTATACTGATGTATCATTCATTTCCTGATATTAGGCACACACCTAATAATGTTGATATTCTTCAAAAAAATACCCATTGCAAATGGTGCTGTCGCACCGTGCAGTGGAATATCCTGCTACTGTTGTAATCCCTGACTTGCCAAATACCGAATTTACTATAAGTTTCTCAGGACCCTCTGTGAGTCACAAGACACACTTAAGATAATAGGGATCATTCTGTCCAGCAGTGAACTGCTGTTGTGACAACAGGAATAATCTCTTGAGCCAATGCTAGTCCCTTGCCCCTCGTCTAGGATCTTGATGCAAGAAACACAGATGTGCCCATCAGCACCTTCAGAGATCTGAAATAAAGACTGAAAGATGCCAGAAACGACCAAAGGTCACTTGGAATCTGAGGAGATTCATTGGAGTGTAGAAGAATGAGAGGGGATCTCATAGAAACATTTCAAATGTTGAAAGGATTGGACAGAGTCGATGTGAATAAGATGTTTCTCTTGGTGGGTGAGTCCAGGAGAAATGGGCACAGTCTTAGAATTAGAAGGTACCCATTTAAAACAGAGATGAGAAATTTCTTTAGCCAGAGTGTCGCGGATCTGTGGAATTCGTCGCTACATACAGCTGTGGAGGCCCGATCATTGGGGGATATTGATGGGTATCTAATTAGACAGGGTATTAAGGAATATGGGGAAAAGGCTGGAATTTGGAACTAGATGTGAGAATGGTTTAGCTCAGGGTGGAGTTGTGGAGCAGACTCAGTGGGCTGAATGGCCCATTTCTATTCATTGATTCTGTGAGATAGAGTCAATACTTCAGATTGTTAAGCTGTTACTGATCTGATACATTCTAAAGAAGGGTCATTGGCCTGAATCTCTTTCTCTATCCACAAATGGTGCTTGAACAGCTGAGCATTTCCAGCAATTATATTTTATTCGAACATCCACAATTTTTTGCTTTTTCCTTTCTGGACCTCTGTGCTACAGACCTATGCATGAAATGAATGTCATCTATGAGGAATTTAATAATCTATGACCTTCAGCCACATTCCCATACTGTCCTGCTTTCTTAGTGGAGATCACGATGACCCTCATCATCTTTGCCACAGGATCATTCCAAGTGACCACCTACTCTCCTACTTCTCTGCTTGCTACTAAAATAATTTCATGTTCTTTGGTGGCATCTCAAGCATTAAAATTTGCTAACATTGCTAGTTTCCCCAAAAGTGTGGCAGCTATTGAGAGCACTCTTGTTTCCTTAAGGGCTCCCATGATGTTCTTTGACCTCATTATTAATTAAGAAATATTTTCACTGCCTCAATATGCAGCTTATTGTGAATCATGAGAACTTCCTTGTGGAGAATACCATGTTCATGAAAATTACAAAAGACATCTTCATCCTGGTAAACATTGGCAGTAACAGGAATTATTTACAAGGTTAAATCCTAGGGAATGAAAGCTTCCCTCTATTTCAGGAGTGGCCAAATTTGCTTTACATATGAGCCACAGACGATAAACTTCAGATATCTGAGTCGCAAAAAAAATATTATGTACGTTTTTACTCTTACTTGTACATTTTGTTACAAAACTTTTATATAAATATTAAAAACTATATGTATGCGATACTATTTATTAACCTATGTAGTTTTTAAACTGCTCATTTGTATGAGTTTCAATAACCAAAAAGTACATATGTACATACTAAATATTTTCAAAATCTGGACTGATTATTGTGGATCTCCATCTTAGCTGTGAATTATTGAAAATCCAGCTGATATGTTGTCAAGGCTGAATGAATTAGCTCTGTCAGGCATTGATTTGTAAGGACTGCAAGGTACAGTGTGAGAACAGTTGGGGCATCAGGAGTTTGGATGGGCGGATGGCCAGGGCCTAGGTAAGAGTCCGTGGCTGGGGTAATCAAGAGCTCTGGCGGGCAGGACTGGTCAGTAAGTCTGTGATCAGAGCGTCAAGAGCTCGGATGTGTATCTGGCCAGGGTTGAGTGGAAAAGCTGCATCTGGGGCATCTGCAGCTCAGATGGGTGGGTGGACTCTAGTCAAGAGTCCATGGCTGGGGCCTCAGATGGGCGGGCAGGACTGGGTGACAAATCTGCGCTCAAGGTGTTGGGACCTCGGATAGGAGGGTGGCCAGGGCGTAGGGAGCTCCAGAGGGTGTGGCTGGGGCTGGGTGGTAAGTCCACAGCTGGGGGGGTGGGAGTTTGGATGGGCAGCAGCCAGGGCCTAGTCAAGAGCCTGTAGCTGGAATGTCAGTTTCTCTGGAGGGCGAGAGGCTGGGGCCTAGGCAAGAGTCCACGGCTAAGGCATCAGTAGCTCCAGTGGGCAGGTGGGTCTGTCAATGTCCACTAAATTCACTGTCCACAACACAACCACACATGCTATAATCACATGATCACAAGCCACGTGCACTAAAAGTACCAATGTATGCACTGCTCATATGATTCTTGTCTCAACCAACATATTTCCACAAACTGCACATTATATGCCAAAGAACTGCATGTGGCTCGCGAGCCGTAGATTGGCCACCCATACTCTATTTCCAGAGCTGCTTGCATAAATGTGACCACGAGTTCTGTGAAAAGATCAGAATGAAGACAACAAAGAAACTGATAAAGAAAGCAAACCTCAAGTTTGAGGGGAAACCTGGATGGAACTAAAATTTCCCCAAAAGCATAAAAAGGAAAAGATTAGTGAGATGAAGTGTCGTCCCTTATAGACCCACAAAATGAAATTGGAGAATTCACAAACTGAAAAATTAAACAAATACTCTGTTTCTGTATTTAGAAGTAAAAATGGTAAAGGTTCCATTATTGTCACGTAATACTACTGTTACGAGTCCAGAAAACCCCAAAACCCGGCAGCAATAGAAATTCACCAAGACGAATGGTTACTTAAACAAAAGTTGGTTTTAATTTTCTTTAAAAATAAAAACAGGATCAAACTAACTTATTACTATTAACGTCACCCCCTTTTAATTCTAAGCGCAGGTGTATATAATGTCTATATGTTCAGAAAAGTTCTTTGATTCACAGTCCAATCTCACTTCTCACTCCTCCAAGTTCACTGGTATCAGGCAATTCTTATACTGTGCCCAGAATTTAACACTTATGAATTTTCACTGGGCTCTGGTGCTTAAAGGTAAATGGTTAATGCTCAGGAAGGCTCTCGTTGGTTTCAGAGGGAGATTTGTTTCTCGTTGGACATACTCAAACTGATTTCCTCTGATCAGTACGTCATTGCCTTGCTGAAGAAACTTGTCCCATCATAAGTTTTCCAAATGATAACTTCTTTCAGGTCACCACAGAGTTCCCCTTGTTTCCCTTATTTCTAGCCAGCCATTTCCTCTTGTAAGGACCACAAGGGTTTTCAACAGGCTGAACTCAGAATTCGCAACCCATCTTCAAAATGGGGTTTTCAACAAGCCTGCCAGCTTGTCATGTTGAAGGCTCCAAAAGCCACTGCAGAATTGTAGTACTGAATTCTCTCTCTCTCTCCAAAGAATCAATTTTTTCTCGGTTTTTTCTCGTTCTATTCGCAAAACCACATGATCCCTCTTAGAAGAGCAAACTGCAATCAGACAGATTGCTGGCACCAGAATTCGTTTCTGCTTGGGCATCTGTTGCTTTAAAGACAATAGTCCATTTACTGCACAGCATCAGTCCAATTAACACATACTTATGAAGTCTCCATAGGCACTCTTCAAAGTTTCCATAAAGTCACTGTGGACATGAACTCTCTACCTGCATAGCTCTTGCATTTCAAATGAGATGTCTTTTGTGAAGTGCTACCCTGTTTGTGAAGTGACCTACACACTAAACCAACACAATCTCTCTTTTAAAGACATATTAATATATAATATAATACATCCCGTAACGCTACATTAGAATGTAACATACACAAAATGTTTTAACTTTGTCAAGCCCCAGCAAGGTATGAACTCAAAAGCCCTGGATTACAAGGCCAGTGCTCTAACCACTGTACTATCAGAACCTCAATCAAATAACTTTCCAGAATTAAATCTATTGAGGGTGAAGAACAAAGCAAATTGATATACGTAGGAAAATAATTCTGAGAAATTAATGACATTGAAAACCAATAAATGCCTCAGGCCTGGTAATTTGCAACCTGGAGTATTGAAGGAGGGAGCAATAGAAATAATGAATGCACTGGCTAACATTTTCCAGAATTCTAAAAAATAAGGAATTGTTGCTGAGATTGGAGGGCAGCAAACATAACTCCACAAATTAAAACCATGGTCTAACAACAATAGAGGGAAATATAATCAATAGTGGTAAAAACACATGAGATGCTGGAGGAACCCAGCCATTCTTGCAACAAGAGCTGAGGAAGGCCTCAGGTCCGAAATGTTGATAATAGATCTTTACCTCCTATGGACGCTGCAAAACCAGCTGAGTTCCTCCAGCATTTACTATAATCACTGCATCTGCAGGCTTTTGTGTTTTAGTCCATAATCAAGAACGGACCACAGATGAGGGGGAGAAGAGATTAAAAAGGAGCATTCGCAGGGCTCGGCGCTTCAGTAGATCAATCAAATCGTGATTCATTAGCAGTACCAAATACAGTAAAAGTCCAAAGATCCAGATGCCAGAAATCCGGACCACCTGAGAACCCAGACTTCTCAAACTCTCGGCTTTTGCACGTGCACGTAAGCACCACAGACAGACAGCAACGACAAGCAACCATGAGGAAGTCATGGAACTGTCAGAAAAAAATTATTTGTCTTTTTTTTGTTCTTTGTATTTTACATGAAAAATGTTTTGTTAAAAAGCTATCAAAATTTACCTGTTTATTCTCCTTAAATTTGAATTTTAAAAGTACTACTCGAGAATCTGGAAAATCGAAACCGACCCAATCCCTGAGCAGTCTGGATTTTATGACTTTTATTGTAAAGGTGAAACAGGCACAATCAAGGCAGCAATTGTTGGAGCGGCCCAGTGTGTGAGTGGTCCAGTGTGTGAGTGGCCCAGTGTGTGAGTGGCCCAGTGTGTGAGTGGCCCAGTGTGTGAGTGGCCCAGTGTGTGAGTGGCCCAGTGTGTGAGTGGCCCAGTGTGTGAGTGGCCCAGTGAAGCAGTGGCCCAGTGTGTGAGTGGCCCAGTGAAGCAGTAGCCCAGTATGTGAGTGGCCCAGTGAAGCAGTGGCCCAGTGTGTGAGTGGCCCAGTGAAGCAGTGGCCCAGTGAAGCAGTGGCCCAGTGAAGCAGTGGCCCAGTGAAGCAGTGGCCCAGTGAAGCAGTGGCCCAGTGAAGCAGTGGCCCAGTGAAGCAGTGGCCCAGTGAAGCAGTGGCAAGTTAGAACCTTTGGCTCTACAACCTTTGGTGTGTAGAGGGCTTGCGGCTGTGAAATAGTTGGGGGCAAGCTCCAGTAAGGTCATTTCATAGTTGCCCAGAGTAGGTAGTGGAGATGGCAGCTAGAACAGTGGCATGATCCAATTGCAGGATGTGGGAAATCTGGGACAGCACAAATGTCCCTGATGACTACACCTGCAAGAGGTGCATCCAGCTGCAGTCCATGTTAGAGATGGAGCTTGATCTGGATGAACTCCAGATCATTCAGGAGGCTGAATAAAGAAACTCGGTCACACCCAAGAGGCAGGTGACTGAGTGAGGGAGAAGGGGAATTGGCAGTCAGTGCAGGTCAACCTTGTGGTCATGCCCCTCAACAATAAGTATGGTGTCTTGGATTCTCTTTGGGGAAAATGATCCTTCAGGAACAAATCATAGTGGTCAGGTCTCTGGCAATCAAGTCTGGTCCTTCGGCTCAGAAAGGAAGGGGAGAACTGGAGTGATTGGGGATTTGATCGAGGAATAGACAGGAGGTTCTGTGCATGAGAGAAAGGTGGGCCTTTTTTCACTACCTATGAAAGACAGTAATTAATTGCCTTTTTACTGTTACAGGTGTGACCATGGGATCTCTATGTAACAGAGTTGGGAACATCTCAGATTACATCTAGAGTATTCTCAAGTGGAGGGTGAACAGTCCGATATCAGGGTGCATGTTGGTACCAATGACATAGATAGGAAAAGGAATAAAGATCATAAGAGGAGATATAGGGAGTTAGGAAGGAGGCTATAAAGTAGAACCTCAAGGGTGGTAATCATGAGTTTTCTGCTTGTGCCACATGCCATTGAGGGCAAGAATAATAAGTTATGGCAGATGAATACAAGGTTGAAGAGTAGGTGCAGCATGCAAAGAACTTCAGATGCCTGGATCTTTGGGATCTCTTCTGGGGATGGTTGATCCTGAAGAGGTGAGGGCCTAATATTCTGGCTTGAGCTGTTGGGGAAGGTTTGACAGGGTGATGGGAACCAGAATGAGAAGGCACTGAGAAGGGCAGATTGTAAGGAAGGACAGGCAGTTAAGAGGGCAAACTTGCAAGCAAAAGATTGTACCTTGGAAACAATATTGAAAAGAGTGATGAATACAGCTGTAAATATCTTGTATTTAAATGCACATAGTCTATGAAATAAGGTTTAATGCAACTGGAAATTGGCAGGTATAACATTGTGGACATAATCGTAGCTAAAAGATCATAGCTTGGAAGTACATATCCATGTATACATACTATATGGGAAGGACAGGAGGGCAGGAGAGGGGATGAGGTGGTTTTGCTGGTTAAAAATGGAATTAAATCTTTAGAGAAAGGAGACACTGGATCAGAAGATATAGAATCCCCATGGATAGAAAGAAGAAAATGCAAGGGTAAAAATACCCTGATAGGAGTTGTTTACATGCCTTTAAATAGTAGCCAGGATGTGGTATGCATACTACAGAGGGAGATAGAGAAGGCATGCAAAAAGGGCAATTTTACAATAGTCACTGGGGTTGATTGGGAAAACCAGGTTGGTGTTGGATCCCAAGAGAAGGATAGATTCATGGAGCAGCTTGTGGCTGTGCTGAGCAGGGAGATGGCAATTCTGGATTGGGTAGCATGTAATGAACCAGAGTTGATAAGGGAGCTGAAGGTAAGGGAACGCCTTGGAGGCTGTGATAATCATTTGATAGAATTTGCCCTGCAGTTTGAGACAGAGAGACCAAAAGCAGACGTATCAGCATATCATGGAATAAAGGGGGCTACAGAGGTATGAGAGAAGAACTGACCAAATTTGATTGGAAAGGAACACTAGCAGGGAAGATGGTAGAGCAGCAATGGCTGGATTAAGGAAGGAACAGGACAGGTATATTCCAAAAAAAAAATATTTGAATGGAAAAATGACACAACTGTAGCTGACAAGAGAAGTCATATCCCAAGTAAAGCAAAAGGCATACAATGAAGCAAAAATTAATGGGAAGATACAGGACTGGGAAGCATTTAAAATCTTACAGAGGGCAACTAAAATAATTGGGAAGGAAAAGATTAACTTTGAAAGGAAAGTAGCAAATAATACCAAAGGGGAAACCAAAATCTTTTCTTAAAAAAGTATATTAAGAGCAAAAGAAAGGCAAAAGTAGATAGGGCCAATAGAAAATGATGCTAGAAAAACTGTAACATGAGACAAAGAGAGGGTAGAGGAACTGAATGAGTATTTTTCATCTGCCTTCACTCTGGAAGACATTGTCAGTATATCGGACTTTCAAGGGCATCAGGGAAGAGAGGTGAGTGCAGTTCCAATCACCAGAGACAAGGTGCTTGGGAAGCTGAATGGTCTAAGAGTAGATAAGTCTCCTTGACCAGATGGAATGTTTCCTCAGGTTCTGAAAGAAGTAGCTATTGAAATTGTTGAGGCATTAAGTAATGATCTTCTATGAATCAATAGATTCTGGCATAGGTCCAGAGGACTGGAAAATTGCAAAGGTCACGCCACTATTTAAAAGTAAGTGAAAAAGCAGAAAGGAAATTTTAGACTGTGAGAGGAACATTGGTGGTTAGGATGTTGTTGGAGGTGATTGTCAAGGATGAGGTTACAGAGTACCTGGAATTGGATGACAAGGTAGCATGGTTTCTTGAAGGGAAAATCAAGCCTGACAAGCCTTTTGCAATTTTTTTTAGAAGAAATCGCAAGCAGTTGGATTTTCCATTTGGATTTTCAAAAAAGCCTTTCACAAGGTGATACACATGAGGCTGCTTCGCAAGATTAGAGCCCAGAGTATTACAGGAAAGATGCTAGCTTGGGTAGAGCATGGCCTGATTGGCAGAAAACAAAGAGGGAGAATAAAGGGATCCTATTCTGGTTCGCTACTGGTTACCAGTGGCGTTCTGCAGGGGTCGGTATTGGGGCACGTTGCACATTAATGATTTGGATTGCAGAATAAACGGCTTTGTGACTAAATTTGTATTTGATACAAAGAAAGTTGAAGGGCAGGCAGTGATGAGGAAACTGAAGAGAGACCATGAGGAGAAGTGACAAAGAAGTGGCAATATGAGACACACGAAAGTGTTTTGCTTGCACTTTGGTTGAAGGAATAAAAGGTCAGACTATTATTTGGATAGGGTGAATATTCAATATTCGGAGGTACTAAGGGACTTGGGAGTCCTTGTGCAGGATACCCTAGAAGTTAACCTCCATGTTGAGTCAGTGTTGAAGAATGCTGGCATTCATAGCTAGAGGAATACAATACAAGAGCAAAGCTGTGATTTTGAGACTTTATAAGGCACTGGTGAGGCCTCACGGGGTACTGGGAATAGTTTTAGGCTCTTTATTTAAGATACCTGTGACAGCATTGGAGAGAGTTCAAAGAAGATTCACAAGAATGATTCCTAGAATGAAGGGATTAGAATACAAGGAACATTTGATGGCTCTTGCAATGTGCTCCTTAGTGCTTTGAAGAATGAAGAGGGACCTTATAGAAGCATTTTAAATGTTGAAAGGCCTGGACAGAATAGATGTAGCAGCATTATTTCCCATAGTAGGGTAGTCTTGGACAAGAGGGCATAACTTCAGGATCAAAGAGTGCCCATTTAGAACAGAGATGCAGGGCAATTTGTTTAGCCAAAGAGTGTTGAGAGCCCTCTGAAATTTGCTACCATGCACAACTGTGAAGGCCAAATATATGAGTCCATTTAATGTAGAGATTGGAAGGTATCTGAATAATCAAAAGTTATGGGGAGAAGCCAGGGAAGTGGGAGAATGAATCAGCTCATGGAATAGCAGAGCAGACTAGATGGGCCAAATGGCCTATTTCTGCTCCTCTATCTTAGGATCTAAAAATTCCAGGAGCTATAAAGGCAGATGTGATTTTTAAAAATGTGGGTGTGCAGAAGTCGGATTTTCAGAAAGTCCTTGATAAAGTCCCATATAAAATGTCACAGTACATTGGATCAGTGTTAAAGGATCAGCGTGGATTAAAAATTTGTCAACAGACAGGAGATTGGAAATAAATGAACCTTATTCAAGGTGGGAGGGGGTAAGTAGTGCTGTACCACAGGGATCAAAGCTTGGGCCGCAGATATTCATAACATATACTCATCATTTAATTGAGGGAGCATAATTTGAAACTTGCCATGAGTCCTTGTTTGCCATCACTGAAAGCAAATATGCAGGTGTAATAAGCAATTAAATAGGCAAATAGTATGTTGGCCTTTAATTCATGCAAGGGTGTCTTGTTATAATTACACAGGGCCTTGATGAGAATGCATTGTGAAGTTTTAGCCTCCTTCTTCAAGAAAGGATGAAAGTTTACAATAAAGTTCACTAGATTGACTCCTATTAATCTGGATGACAATCAATAGTAAACCCACCACTAATCTCTGTGGCTCATCGCTGGTCTCGGGCCTCCAATCTAAGGAGCAACCTTCCGCTACACCATCTCTGTCCTACCATCAACCCTATCCTATCTCCCATTGGCCAGCTCACCCTGCATCCCATATAATCTGGCTTTCCAGACCAGCCAACCACACAGGAGCTTGTCAAAGGTCTTGCTAAAATCCACGTGGACAATACCTATTTTCTGTCTCATTATTGGTAACCTCTTAAAAATCCTCAAACAAATTCATGAGACACACATTCCCACATACAATGCTATGGAGACTATCCCTAATCAGTTCTTGTCTTTCCAAATGCAAGTGAATCCTGTCTCTCAGAATCCCCTGCTGTAAATCCAAAGTTCAAATTTATCCTCAGGGTATATGCATACATAACATACAACCCTGAGATTCTTTTTCCTGCGAGCCAGGCAGAATTTCTAATTGCTGGTAACAGTAAACCAGTGGCTTTTAAAAAAGGTGCTCTGTGATTAGTAAGGGAGTGCTTAAGGTGGTATGTGAGTGGAAAGGAAAAGTTTGAAAACCCCTGTTTTAATCGTACCTAATTTGTTTGTTATGTGCATGGTTTCATAACTCCAAAGGAAATGGGGCAATGACAATTTTTCTCAAGCAAAATATTTCAGTAATTGGATTGAGAACAGTGATTCTCAGCCTGTTTTCGCTCCTTCCTGATGGCAGTAGTGAGAACAGACCATGTCCTGGATTGCTACACTTCCCTGACAGCAATCTTCCATGTAGATGTTCTTGATGTTGGGGAAAGTTTTGCCTGTGATGTACTGGGCAGGGCTTTTGCAGGGCTTACCCATGTCTAATGGCCTGTAGTTCCCTATCTTACACATGTAGACTTTTTTTATTTAAATAAAAGCACAATATTAGCCATCCTCCCAGCTTCTGGCACCTCACCTACTAATGATAATGGAAATATCTCTGCCATGGCTCCTGTAATATCTTCCCTTGCTTTCTAAAATGTTCAAGGATTCACTTGATCAGGCCCTGGGATTTCTCTACATTCTGGAAGGACAAACCAAGGAAGGACATATATGGTAAATGGTAGGGCATTGAGGAATATGTAGAACAGAGGGATCTGGAAATACAGATATAGTACACAATTCCCTGGAAGTGGCAACACAGGTGAATAGGGCTATAAAGAGAGCTTTTGGCATATTGGCCTTAATAAATCAAAGTATTGAGTATAGGAGTTGGGATGTTACGTTAAAGTTGTACAAGCCATTGGTGAGGCCAAATTTGGAGTTTTGTGTGCAGTTTTGCTCACCTAACTACAGGAAAGATATCAATAAGATAAAAAGAGTGCAGAGAAGATTTGTTAGCCTTCAGGAACTGAGTGATAGGGAAAGGTCAAACAGGTTAGGACTTTATTCCCTAGAGCATGTAAGGATGACGGGAGATTTGATGGAGGTATTTAGAATTATGAGGGTGATAGAAGAGTAACTGTAGATAGGCTTTTATCCCCACTGAGGGTAGGTGAAAAACAAACCAGAGGACATGGGTTAAGAGTGAAAGCAGAAAGGTTTAAAGAGAACATGATAGAGAACACCTGGTCTTAGTCGATGACTTTAGTTAGGTCTGTGTCAAGAAAACCCTGCCTAACCACCACCAGAGGCCCCAGCACACTCGATCACTGCTACACCAATATAAGGAGAGCCTGCTGTTCTTTTCAGAGACTACGCTTTGGCAAGTCTGATCACCTGAATGTGCTCCTTCTGCCCTCACATAGAGCCTAATAAGATAGGCTCCAGAGGTCGGACAGCTAGAAAATGGAGCCAGGAGGCTGAAGAATGGTTATAGGACTTTTTCAAGTCAACGGATTGAGCAGTGCTCAAGAACTCAGCTGAGAATCTGATCGAGTACACAGAGGCTGTCACATTCTGATCAACTTACCAAGATATTCATGGATATCTTCAATATCTCACTCCAGCAGGGCATGGTACCCACCTGTTTCAAACAGGCATCAATCATCAAGGCACCCAAGAAGAGTGCAGTAACCTGACTTAATGACTATTGACCAGTACCACTTACATCAACAGTGATGAAGTGTTTTGAAAGGCTGGCAATGAAGCAGATCAGCACCTGTCTGAGTGGTGACATGGATCCATTCCAGTTTTCCTATCATAGAAACAGGTCTACAGCAGATGCCATCTCACTGGCTCTACACAAAGCCCTGGAACATAAAGATGCCTGGAAGCCCCAGATGGCAAAGATGCATATGTCAGGATGCTCTTTATTGACTATAGTACAGAATTTTACACCATCATCCCTTCAAAACTGATCAGCAAACTCTAACACCTGGGGGTTAACACCCTACTGTGTAATTGGATCATGGATTTCCTCACCTCCAGATCACAATCAGTGAAGATTGGTGAGAACTTCTCCTCCACAATCTCCATCAGTAATAGATCACCAACTCCTCTGCTCTACTCACTTTACACCTATGACTGTGTAGCTCCATCTACAAATTTGCTGACAATACCATGGTAATGGGTTGCAGAGATGAAGGGGACGAGTCAGCACACAGGATGGAGATTGAAAACATGGCTGAATGGAGCACAACCACAACCTTGCACTGAATGTCACAAAAACTAAGGGGCTGATTGTTGACTTCAGAAAAGGAAAGCCAGAGGCGTAGAATCCAGTGATCATTGGGGGATCAGAGGTGGAGAGGGTGAGCAAATTTAAGTTCTTGGGAGTCACTATCTTGGAGGATTTTTCTTGGACCCAACACACCAATGGCATCGGGAAGAAAGTACGTCAGTGCCTCTACTTCCTCAAGAGTTTGCGAAGGTTTGGTGTGACACCAGAAACAGAGGTTTGGTGGAAAATGTGTTGACTGGCTGCATGATAGTCTGGTATGTGAATGCCAATATCTCTGAGTGTAAAGCCCTCCAAAATGTAGTGGACACAACCCAAGACATTAAAGGCAAAACCTTTCCCACTATTTAGTACATGTACAGGGAACACTGCCGTCGGAGAGCAGCCACAATCATCAAAGACCTGCACCACCCAGCATATGCTCTGTTCTCACTGCTGCCATCAGGAAAGTGGTATAGGTGCCTCAAGATCCACACCACTAGGTTCAGGAACAGCTGCTATCCCTCTACCATCAGAATCCTCAAAGACAAAGTCAATCGGAGACTCATTTAAGGACTCTTGCTTGTGCACTTTATTGATCTTCTTTGTTCTCTCTGTATTGCACAGTTTGTTTACATGTGTTATTTGTTTACAGTTCTTTTATTTGTTTACATGTTTATGCTACGTACAGTTTATTTTTTTGCACTACCAAATCGTGGTCATTCTGCCTCACCTGCAGGATAAAGGAATCTCAGGGTTGTATGTGATGTATGTACTCCGACAATAAATCTGACACAGAGAGTGATCGAGTGTGGAATGAGCTGCCAGTTGAAGTGATAAATTCAGGTGCAATTTTAATATTTGTGAAGAATTTGGACAGGTACATGGATGGCAGAGGTATGGAGGGCTATGGACTGGGTGCAGATCATTGAGACTTGGCAAAAAAAGTTCAGTGCAGACTAGAAGGGCTGAAGGGACTTGTTTATGTGCTGTAATGTTCTATGGTTCTAATTATGTATTTTAGGACCTCTAGTGCCACCTTTTCTGTAATGTGGACTCTTTCAAGACATTTCTATTTACTTCCTCAAGTTCTGTAGCCTTCATGTCTTTCTCCAAGATAAATATAGATGGAAAAGGCTCATTAAAGACCCTTCCCATTTCTGTGATGACATAAAGATGCCCTCTTGATCGATAAGGGACTCTATTCCTTCCCTCATTACTCTTTTGGGTTTATCATACTTGTAGAACCTCAGTGTTTTCTTTAACCATGCCTGTCAGAATCAGCTCATATGCCCTTCTTATTTCCCCCTTCCGTGATGATGGCAGCATCGCCATCGGAAGTATAAAGGACTCCTTGATAGAGAGATATTAATGCTAAACCACCTGGAAATTAATACTCCTCAGTGCAAATGAAGAGATCCTGTCTGCACTTCAAACTTAACCAGAGACCACACCAATAATCAGTTGGGAAAGACAAGATAAAAATTTCCTCACATTCTCTGTCAGTCCAACTGTCTAATTATAACACTGAACAAAGGAATTCCTGCTCCACTTATTTGCACATCTTGCTGCAACATCATTGTATTTTCAAATCAGAAGCACTTCACTTCTAGAACTCCTACCTCCCCAGGAAATATATTTTTCTATGAGGACCAACATTATGCAGGTGTAACATGTGAGAAGTACATTGATTGGTTGTATCATAGCCTGATATGGGAATTTGACTGCCCAGAAATACAGAGGCTCCAGAAAGTAACAAACATAGCCTCCCACCTTTTCAACACATCCACATTGGCACTGCCTCAAGAACCCATGGTTAGCACCACACTGCTACAGTGCTGATGACCCAGGTTCGAATTCCGCACCGTTTAAAAAGAGTTTGTATGTTCTCTGTGGCCTGCATGGGTTTGCTCTATTTTCCTCTTACCCTTCAAAAACAAATGCGGACAGCATGAGGTCATGGGACAGAAAGGCCTGCTATCATGCTGTGTCTATAAAAAAAGGCAGGCAAAATTATAAGGGTTCCCATCACCACGGATACAATCTCTGTGGATTGTTATCCAAGGACCAGCACCTCTTGGTTCACGAACGCTTTCTTTCCAACAGCTATCAGGCTCTTGGTCTGCTCTGACACCACAAAAGGACAATCTGAACAATTGTAAAGCCACTTTTATTTGCTCTAGGATTACTATGAATATTCATTACCCTTCTTTTGGATTTATTGTCCCTTTTTAATTCAATTATATTATTGTAGTTATCTATCTGTTTTATTAGGTGCGCTGGATGGGTCACGTCTCCAGAATGGAGGACCATCGCCTTCCCAAGATCGTGTTATATGGCGAGCTCTCCACTGGCCACCGTGACAGAGGTGCACCAAAGAAAAGGTACAAGGACTGCCTAAAGAAATCTCTTGGTGCCTGCCACATTGACCACCGCCAGTGGGCTGATAACGCCTCAAACCGTGCATCTTGGCGCCTCACAGTTTGGCGGGCAGCAACCTCCTTTGAAGAAGACCGCAGAGCCCACCTCACTGACAAAAGGCAAAGGAGGAAAAACCCAACACCCAACCCCAACCAACCAATTTTCCCTTGCAACCGCTGCAATCGTGTCTGCCTGTCCCGCATCGGACTTGTCAGCCACAAACGAGCCTGCAGCTGACGTGGACTTTTTACCCCCTCCATAAATCTTTGTCTGCGAAGCCAAGCCAAAGAAAAAAAAAAATTAGGTTTTTTTTAATCAGCTGCAGAAAGTAGGAATTTCATTGTTGCATGTATACATATGACAATAAACTCATTATTAGTGGCATTATGTCGTGCGAGGAAATGAACATTTGTCCACCATTGCTCTATTTTGCATAGATTATCACATTAGGAGAAGTCCACCTGTTGGCATCTTTGCACAGGACTTTCCCCTTGAACTCGTGATGTTGATTGAGATTTGCATCTAACTTTAAGTAAATCTAAAAGCTGACTTATTTTCCCGGCAGCCTCATTCTTAAAGGCATTGTCCTTTGCCTCAATGGCAAAGGATAATTTGGGCACAATGAGCTGAAAGCATTACAGTGGTGTGTTGGGAGATGTGTGAAATTGAGTGAGGTTACACAAGGACCTCCACGTGTCCCATTTTAGCACTCTTTTAATGCTCTTTTTGACAAATATGATTTTTTTTTGGGTTTCAAATTTAATGGTCGTGCTGAATGCATCATGTTTATGCATACCAAAAATAGGTGAGATTCAATTTTTTTAAAAAGACTGTTTTCAGATCCCAAGGAGGTGAAGAGACTGAAAATGATCTTCTATGGCAGGGTCAAAAGCAGGAGGCATTAAATGACAAAAGGGATGATTTTACAAGACAGAAAACTATGGTAATTAGGCAAGGGAAGAGAAGAATAGTCCAGAGGAAGTATATATGGTAATATCACAATCATCATTTGAAGCTGTCGAACTCAGTTGAGTCAGAAAGATTGAAATGCAGTTAATGAAAAGATGAAGCTCTGTTCCTTGAACTAACATTGAACAAGCTTATGATACCTGTGAAGGAGTGAGAGATGGGCAAATTAAAGCTGTATGAGATACAGATAAGAAATGCTATCTTAATGAAGGTAATGGTTGCTTTGTTAAATATGAAGGTTTATTCAGAAGTACAGGTAAGTCAACATATCAATATCTATGTATAGCAACATGACAGTAACCATTTTGCTTAGTACCAGGAGCAGTTTGAAAGATGTAAAATTGAGCATGAGAGTTTTTGTTAAGATTTCAATGCTTTGGATCAATGAAATAGTCTGATTGTCTCTCTTTGGCTTGGCTTCGCGGACGAAGATTTATGGAGGAGGTAAAAAGTCCACGTCAGCTGCAGGCTCGTTTGTGGCTGACAAGTCCGATGCGGGACAGGCAGACACGATTGCAGCGGTTGCAGGGGAAAATTTGTTGGTTGGGGTTGGGTGTTGGGTTTTTCCTCCTTTGCCTTTTGTCAGTGAGGTGGGCTCTGCGGTCTTCTTCAAAGGAGGTTGCTGCCCGCCAAACTGTGAGGCGCCAAGATGCACGGTTTGAGGCGTTATCAGCCCACTGGCGGTGGTCAATGTGGCAGGCACCAAGAGATTTCTTTAGGCAGTCCTTGTACCTTTTCTTTGGTGCACCTCTATCACGGTGGCCAGTGGAGAGCTCGCCATATAACACGATCTTGGGAAGGCGATGGTCCTCCATTCTGGAGACGTGACCCATCCAGCGCAGCTGGATCTTCAGCAGCGTGGACTCGATGCTGTCGACCTCTTCCATCTCGAGTACTTCGACGTTAGGGATGTAAGCGCTCCAATGGATGTTGAGGATGGAGCGGAGACAACGCTTTAGGTGTCGTGGCGTTGGGGGGGCAGAGGAGGCAAGTATAAAGGAGATGTGTGGGGCAAGTAGTCGGTGCCTGGAACAGGCTGTCAATGGTAGGGGTGGAAGAAAATTCAAGTCACTTTTAAGAGGCTTCAGAAAGATATGTGGATATAAAGGGGGATAGAGGATTATGTGCAAGTAGCAGAGGTTTCATTTAAATCGGGCACCATGTTTGATGCAGATACGTGGACCTATTCCTGTGCTCTATTCTTCTGTGTTCCATGAACCAAGACAGAATATTCCCTCCATACCCTCGCAACTTATTTCCTAAGGATGGTCTTCACTGAGAAATGTTCAATACAATTGCATGTTTTATTTAACGTCAAATCTGTGGAACAAAAGAAAGTCTGCATTACTGAATTATTGCCTTTCCAATAGAACGAGCAATCGCACAGATTAGGAGCAGGAGTCTTCTTGAGCCTGACTCCAAAGTCAAGAGTGGTGATTGAAAGACGTTTTAGAAGATAGGATTCAAATTCAGCTGATGGAATGAGGGAGGAGAGATGTTTGGAAGATTAGAGCCTGGGTGGAAAGGATTTAAGAGGAAACATGAGGCATGTGGAAATTAATAGACGAGATGTGAAACTGAGGATTAGTGCATTGTGGGAAATAAGGAATGATTCTTCTAACATACAACTTTTGGAACTGAAATTATCAACACAGTTTTAATTTCAAGACCTTTAACCAGTCCAGTGCCCTACTGGAGAGGAAGAGTAATCCCAAAATGTAACCCTCTTGTGCTGAGGGTAGGATGTTATTGTATGCTCTGTTGGTTGATCCTGGGTTTTCATTCAATTTTTTTAAAAATTGTCGGTGATTCCACTGAAGTACAAATTTCTAACTAAGCTTCAAAGGTTGCTATTACATTCACTTCCATTTCTTCCCCAGCAGCCTTTTCCATTCACCAAACATTCGCTGTGTGTAAAAAATAAACTTGCCTCGCACATCTCCTTTAAACTTTCCCCCTCCCACCTTAAAACCGTGGCCTTTGGCTCTTGACATTTTCACCCTTGGATAAAGGTTCTTACTACCTACTCTATGTAGGCCTTTTTTAATTTCATATACTTTCATCCGATCACCGCTCGGACTCCAGCCTCCAGAGAAAACAATCTTGTCCACACTCTCTTGGCTAATGCCCTCTAATGCAGACACCATCCTGGTGAACCTCTTCTACACCCTGCCCAAACACAGCACATTCTTCCTGTAATGTGGTGACCTGAATCGCACACAGTACTCCAAATGTGACCTCTTTGCATTTATACTTAATGTCTCATCGAAGAAGGCAAACGTGTCATACGGCTTCTTTACCACCCTATCAACTTGCTGCTTTTAAGGAGATAAAGGTTGGCACCCCAAGGTCTCTCTGTGTGCCAATGCTCCCATGTGCAGGTTGAACTCTTGATTTTGATATTTGGCAATTCAATGAAAATACACAATATGGAGGCAAAAGGGAAAATATTTACACTTCACAGACCTCCTCAGGAATTAAGGCTTTCAAGGCTTTGCCACTACATTATGTGATTGCTTGACTACAGTCACAACTCCTCATTTACTTTGTTGACTACATTTAAGTACCACAGTCTAAATTACAATATAGTGACCTTAGCCAACCATTCTTTCAAGCAGGATACTTGGATTAAATGGAGATGAAGCTATTACACATCATTTCATGCACAACACCAGACTCAACCTATTTGTGAATTACATTAAATTAAATTCTATGAATTATAAAATAGTCCTGATTGTTTGCTGCACAAACAAAATAAGCTATTCGTAGCATCTTATGTATTGCTGAAGTATAAAAATGGGCATGGTTGACTAACCCATTTTTCTTAAATTAACAACCTTGATAAACCTTGTCATATTAATCATCAAATCAAATTTGCTCGATTTACATGGTGTTATTTGTTATTCTGTGGTAACCTATCAATGTTAAATAACAGATGTGTCTACATTAGGATGCTCACCATTTCCTCAGAAATAATTTGCTTATAGAGGAAAATAACACTTAAACTATAATATTCTGGTGATAACTCTGTTGATAATATGAAGTGGGTGATGGTACACATTTTATTTTCAAGGCCATGTCAGTACTGATATATTTTAAAAAATCAGGTGTGGGAATCCAATGTTACTGAGGAAGATCTCTTTCACTCCTATTATCTAAAGTAAGAGAGCTGAAGAGTCTATCTGTGGCTGATAGATCCTGAAGGGGCTACTGATCTTCAGCCATTCCCACACGAACAGGCTCAGTCTTGCATGGGCCTGCTATAAGTAGAGGACTTTCTGAATCGGACATTGAAGCACATGTCACTATGATCACATGTCAAAAAGCCCAGACATGCTGGATTACCTGTTATCACACTGGGAAAACTACTTCTTCAATGCTGCGCTGTCTCACCAAGTGCAGAATGGGGATCTGACATTTCAATAGGATTCTTAATAGGGAGAATGGTGCAAATGTATCTCTAGTTTTACTTTAATGTTTTTAGCTTGCAGGGATTTTAATTATATTTTATCCTTAAAAGATTTAATCTTTTTATTGTTCTAAGCTCGAGAATATTTCTCAAATACCTTTGATTATAGCAAGCATTAAAACAATAACTGCACAGCTCTTGACAGATGAAGTATTTCTGCCCCCAGGTCTTCCCATTGTCAAAGATAGTCAATCATCTGGCCCTGAGCTCAGATGGACCAAATGGACTCAGGTGCATTTTATTTTTGAGTCCTCCTCAACACAGTGGCCTTGCTACACCTCAGACAACAGCTCACTGGCTTAGTAGGCCAGTGAGATCCGTTCGCCACCTCCACCTCAGCTGGGCAATGCCATGCTTAAGCAAAGGTCAGATCCAGGACAAATCAATCCATCAACTCTGTCAGTACTAAACTTAGCACAACTGAAATGGCCGATAGACCAGTTTGCTGCAAGTCAGTTGCAAATTAAATGACTATCAGAAGCTATCTTCACAAATTACTCATGACAAAGGTGCGCACTATTCTCTTTGGCTTGGCTTCGCGGACGAAGATTTATGGAGGGGTATGTCCACGTCTGCTGCAGGCTCGTTGGTGACTGACAAGTCCGATGCGGGACAGGCAGGCATGATTGCAGCGGTTGCAAGGGAAAATTGGTGGGTTGGGGTTGGGTGTTGGGTTTTTCCTCCTTTGTCTTTTGTCAGTGAGGTAGGCTCTGCGGTCTTCTTCAAAGGAGGTTGCTGCCCGCCGAACTGTGAGGCGCCAAGATGGACGGTTGGAGGCGATATCAGCCCACTGGCAGTGGTCAATGGGGCAGGCACCAAGAGATTTCTTTAAGCAGTCCTTGTACCTCTTCTTTGGTGCACCTCTGTCTCGGTGGCCAGTGGAGAGCTCGCCATATAACACGATCTTGGGAAGGCGATGGTCCTCCATTCTGGAGATGTGACCCACTGTCTTGGGTAAACTTATACCTCTCATTTTGTTCGTTTTAGATTGGTCACAGTGTTTGAGCTACCGAAAGAAAATAGACAAATCCTCATAAACCATAAAACAATATATGTTTGAGGTCGTCGAGAACAATTAATGTCAATTATTTTGAGTTTAGATTTTAAAAAAAACATTAAGTTCAACATATTTTGCTTCATTGTTGTAGTGTTTGAACTACCGAGAGCAGTTCAGTTTATACAAATGTTTATTACAAATTCAAAAGCTGATTTCACACTACAATATGCAAGCCCTTCCCAACTATACTTATCAACGCTTGGACTGGTCCCAACTGCCGAAGCGAGGCAACGACTGCACACTTGTAGTAGGTTGTCAGGGCGCCGGTAGCCGCTTCTCCACCTCCCCTGACCGGGACGTTGGCTGGACTCCAGAAGTTCTTGCTGAGAGATGTTGCCACCTCTCGGAGAGTCTCAAACTTGAGCAGCGGGACCATGACTTATATTACCCAAAAACTGCTTACCCAAGCACCTATTCCCAGCACAGCAAGAAAGATAAGCAAGCAAGCTAGCTTCTAACGAATAACATAATTTTCAACTTATCACTTTGAATACAATGGCTTATTTTGCATCAAGGCTAGGCCTCTGACAGTCTGTGACCAAAACAAAAACGAAGATTAAATGTTCTTGGTACACAGATGTCCTTTCGTCAGATAACAGCATCTCTGGCCCCTTGGTAGAATTTAGTTTATGTCTGCTGATTCTAAAACACAAGCAGGTTCTCAGCCTTTCAGAACCCAGAGCTGCAAGTTTAAAAAAACAGGTTAGACTCTTCCATTACACCCACCCAGCGCAGTTGGGTCTTCAGCAGCGTGGATTCGATGCTTGCGGACTCTGCCAGCTCGAGTACTTCGATCTTGGTGATGAAGTCACTCCAATGAATATTGAAGATGATGATATCAATACTAACTGTCAGAGCAATCCCATCCATCCCATTCCCCCAGTTATTTCCATTTCATCTCTTCTCTCTCACTTACCCAGGAACTCCCATCTGATTCTCTTCCTACTGACTGATGTAGCTTTCACTTATAGCATAAATTAGCTTACCATCCTGCACATCTTTTGAATGGGATAGGAAACCAGAGGACCGAGAGGAAACTCCATGCTGACATCATCAAGGTCAGGGCTGCATTGAGAAGCAGCAACTCCTGCTAGGTCATTGTGCGTCAATATTGATTTCAATCAGCCTGTAAGTAATAAAGTAAGTAAATCAGACCAATGAAGAATATTAAACCAACAAGACAAAACTAGCTGGGACGATGCATGCTACATTATTTTTCCTCCGAAACAAATCCTCATAAACCATAAAACAATATATGTTTGAGGTCATCGAGAACAATTAATGTCAATTATTTTGAGTTTAGATTTTTAAAAAAACATTAAGTTCAACATATTTTGCTTCATTGTTGTAGCAATGATCAAGCCTTTTAATGCTTTATTCTCATGAACAAATCAATACCTCCACGAACTCTTGCAATTATTCAGACAAATCCTAATATCCACAGGTTTAGATGAGAAATGTTCTACCTGTCTGTCCACACAAAGAGTTAAGTGCAACACTCCAAACATAATCTCATAGAAAGGAGTTCATAGTGATTCTCATTTTCTGTTATTAGACACTCCAGTTCAGAGGGTAAAAAAAAAATCAAATTACTCAAAACACAACTTTCTAACTGTATCATCGTAACATTATATTTTTTGTATTGATTTCCACTTGGTGAGTGAGTTATTTATAGTACACTCTAGGTAGGAATGCATTGTGTGGGATGGCCGTTCAAATCCCCCAAACTAATTCCAATCGAGACCTCAACAGTCAATAGAGAATTTTAAAAATACATTTGTTCATTGATTTTAAAGAGGGTTATGTTAAGAAATCTTAATTTTCTGGGTGAAAGAAGTGCAGCGTTGTTACCTGTTCACAGCTAAGCCAGGAAGGTGCACTCTTTCCTCCAGGAGGGTAACGATGGCCCGAGATAATGGGAAGCATGAAGATAGCAGAAAATACACAAGCTTCTTTCCAGTTTCCTCCTTCACCAAACGTGGGCTTCCCCAGATCTCTGAAGATCATTCATATCGAATGGTTTCTCGGAGAAAGAACATTTCAAATTAAAGATGCAGTTGCTAGTTCAAAGTGCTCGTGATTGATCCTTCCAACAACAGAGTGTGGAGTTAAAGCCAATGTTTTAAATGCTTAATTGATAATGGACAGATGTTTGCACTGTTGCCTCATTCATCCTTTTCCCACTGCAAGAATATTTCCATCCGCTCACAAAGGGGCAAAACAAATTTAGTTCAATGTTTGGTACTCTGAAGAGCAGCAGATTAATTGTGCTCTTTTGAACAGTATACATAAATAAAACAAAAGATAAGGTACAAATTCAGAAATATTGCTATCAGCTCCACAGACACACTTCAGCTACTTTGCACAAAGAACAGAATTGATAAAATGAAACTATTACAGATGTGCTGGAATCTATAACTGCATACGACATTTTTTAAATCTTTTACATTAATATTTGAAATTAAGATAAATAATATTTTCACCAATAGAATAGATGAATTGATATGATTTGGATTTTTCTTTGTCACAAATCTTGATTCAATAGTTTCAAAGCAGTTATTAGAATCGGTATGACCTTCCAATCTGCTCCAGCACAGAACTTGGCTTTGGATGACAATTATTCCATTTATGTTGATGTTTATTAAGGAATTGTTGAAGGCAACAGTAGGCTCCATAAAAAGGGGAAAGAAGTCAGATTACAGGAGGGAGATTGAAATCCAGGCTGAATAATGCACTAACAATAATCTTGCACTCAATGTCACCAAAACCAAGGAGCTGATTGTAGTCTTTAGGAAAGGAAAACCAGAGGTGAACAATCCAGTGATCAATGAAGGATCAGAGGTGGAAAGGGTGGACAAATTTAAATTCCTGGGTGTCACTATCTCAGAGGATCTATCCTGGACCCATCATACTAATGTTATTGTGAAGAAAGCACATCAACACCTCTCCTTTCTCAGAGGTTTGGTATGTGTTGTGTTGGGAAGTGTATCAGGTTCACAGAGAGACAAGTCTAGATACAAGTGTTATAATCACACGTAACTTTTATTAACACACAGGAAACAAACTGGGGAGAATGTTAAACAGTACTTGATCATTATTTCACTTAAGCAACGATACAGTCTTCGGTTGGACTCCAATACCAGAAAACCACATTCTCGACCCACTCACACACTACCAAGAGGGACTCTTACACTCACACCTAGTTCCCTGACCAATGGGGTTGCAGCTCTCTGTGAGTACCGACCTATTGCAGAACTAACGGCTCAGTTTCAGTGTAGTGCACACCTTACCCTGATACTTCCAACAATGTGCTGTGTGTTGGTGTTATATACAGTGTTAATCTGTGCTTCTAGTTAATAATGATCCGAAGTGATTTAAATTAGCCAAGTGCAAGGTGTGCACTAATGGGTGGATGGAGTCCAACCTTGATTGACCGGTGGTGACTTCTGAATAAGTTTCAGATGGGGAGGACACATGACCACCTGCAATCCACACATTCCAGACAGGCAGGAAAGCCATGTTTCCTCCAAACATAACATTCCACCTCTCGGAAGTCACATTACTTTGCAATCACTATGAAGAAAATCAATAACTCTATGTACGTGTTAGAACTATATAAAAAAAACAAAAAAAAAAAACAACCAAGAAGACATGTTTTTAAAAGATATCAATCGAGTGGGATCAATGCATACATAAGTGGCTTCCACAATATGCACAAGGCACATAATCAAATTCAATGATAACACTTCACCGGCTCCCCCCTCCCCCCCACCGACCAAACAAGATCGTTGTGTTTCTGATGGAGCAGGGTGCCTTGGGAACTGCTCCCCAGTGTCAGAGGGGAAGATAGAGAAAGAAATGTTTCTAGTCACTCACACACTGGTTTCTCTGGTTTCTCTGGTTTGGCTGGCAAATGTGAGCACCCTTGCCACCATCATCTGTGAGCAGGCAGTGCAAGGTCATCCATCAGGTGCCAGAGCCTTCTTTTGGCTTGCACATGCCCCACCTTGGCCTCACATTTCGGCGCTCCCTACGTGCAGTTTTGAGAAGGCTGTCACTGCGCTATCCCATGGTGAGGCAGGCCGGCAGACATATCAATACATTTTGTCTGCCTTTTGTCTTTTAAGCTGCTCATTCTTAATGCAGCCCCGCCCCCATTTCCCTGGGCTGCCGTCCGACACCAGGATGCCGTACCTGGTCATGTTCCCTAAATGGGTGCTACAAGTGCTTGGATCTCTGTAATGATAGACAGGTGGAGTTGGGGCTGAAAGTTGGCCAATTTGTGATTTTAAATAAAATCTCCCGAAGCCCCCACCCCATGAGGTGTTTTTCTGTTAATGGGAGAGCTGGGTGATGCTGCCATTGTCAAGTGAAACAAAGTATATACATTTTACTATTGTGTGATCAATGACATTCTACTTATAAGTTGTAACTTTGAATCTGTGACACTTATAAATTGTAACTTCAGTTCCCTGAGTGTGCTAAAAGACATCACTTCTACAGCTCAGGGTGATTAAAAAGGAGAACAAGAGCTCCATTACAAAGTCTGTGCCTGGAATGCACATAACAAAAGTTGTGATCGAATGTCCAATGCTGAGGTTTAGGTTTCTATGACAACAGCTTTTGCCCATCTTGCTGAGAGTTCTTTGCATAATAAGTGTCATGAGCTGTTTCTTGCTGGTTGGGGTAACGATGCTGTGTGAAATCCGTGACAAAATTCACTGCAGTCTGTGTTGATGAGTGTTTCATAGACACTCACATCGAAGAGAGGAACAGCTTGAGGTCTTCCCCTGTGTGTGTGTGTGTGTGTGTGTGTGGGGGGGGGGGGGGGGTGCATTGAGTGAGCTCAAAAGATAGATTAGTCAAGGGTCACATCCTGTGGGGGGAGCACCAGAGGGGAGTCTGGACCAGGTCGCAGTGGACAACGCATGGGGTTTCCCCCTGCAATGGTCTCTCAAGAGAGCGCACGTCTCTGTGAGTCAATGGCAGGGTGACATCGCCAAACTTCCCCTCAGCCCTGAAAACTCGAGCGGGAGTACCCTGATCCCCCCAGGAGGGTGACAGCTTCCCGGACTGCATTCCCGGTTGCAAGACCATCCCTATAAAGTCAGGTTGTGTGGCGGTGACTAAATAGCCCACCAAGGCACCAGCCACCTTTATGTTCCCAGGGAAGTGGTGATCGCAAGCACCCCTGTAAATAGCCATGATCAGTTCCCACTCCCTACCAACCCACATCCTAATGCCAGCAGTGTGCCACTGCTGGCGGCCTTGTGGGCCCCATTCTAGGAGGGCAGGGAACCATGACCCATTCCCACAGGGTGGTGCCATTATCAATCCATTTTGGCAGCACCCACAAGGCATTGCCCGTCATCTGTTGGTCAGACAGACCGCCCAGGGCGCTCGCTTCCCAATGAGAGAAAAGAGAATTGGGGGCTCCCTTTGTCTCCCAACTAAAGAGGTGGCATGGCTGCTGGTGGTACAGATGTTCCTCTACTTATGATGTTCAGGCATGATTTTCCAAAGTTACGGCGATACAATAGTATGACTGTCATTATTTACTTTTGAGTAATATATTAAAGTAAGGTAAACACAAGTATCATTGATTTTTTTTCCAATAAACATTGATAATTCCTTTAAAGTAAATTCTTTGTAGCTTCATTGGTCAATCGCTTCTTTTAGTTCAGTCGGAAAACTCGCAGGGACTGATACAGTGCCGTCAGGAGAGAGCGGATCAGTGGGATCAGTGTGGGGACTGATACAGTGCTGTCAGGAGACAGCAGGTTAGTGGGATCAGTGTGGGGACTGATACAGTGCTGTCAGGACAGAGCGGGACAGTGGGATCAGTGAGGGGAATGCAGCCTGTCCAACGTTTTCCTCAGGAGATTACCTGTCCATTTCAGGTATTGATCTATTATATTTTCAACATACAGTAAAACCCCTGGTCAAACAACAGGCAGCTTCAAGCAACCAACAAAAAAACAATTGAGGAATGTACATTTTTTAAAAATAAGTAATTAATAATAAAATAATAGGTAAAAAATGCACATGTTTAGAATTTTAAAGGTAAATGTTCTCTGAAGTAACACAGAAAATGTTTGGAGAAAATGGGAGCAAATATTCAGCCAGTGGAGTACCTTGGTCGTACTTTGTTCGTAGCAGCTGTTTGAATAAAGTTGTGTGAAACAGCAATGGCGTCACCTAGGATGAAGAGCTGATTGATGCCGCTCGCCATTGGGGTGACTCTCTTAAAGCATTTCATTATCCCTGCTTAATAAGCGTTGCCACAATTAGAGGCTTTATCTACAAACTTGGGGGAGGAAGGGTAATTATCTATAATGTTACTGTTCATCTTTCATGGAGGGGAGGAACCTGCAGATGCATTGATGGTTAAATGTTTTCAAAGAATGTGACTGAAAATAAAATTTCATTTAAGTGAAATTTGTTCAGTTTGCCTTTTGTCTTTTAAACTGTTCATTCTTAAAGCAGGTATATCCGTTAGGCATTTTAAGAGCAAGCCTCAAGCAACCTGAAAATGCACTTATCTTGCATCTGTACCTGATGCCAGGGGTTTTACTGTAATTATACAGTAAAAATATGGGTGGTAGCATCTCTTATCATTGCAGTTTACACAAAAATACTGGAAATCTCAGCAAGTCACACAGCACTAAAGATAAAGACGCATAACCAACGTTTCGGGCCTGAGCCCTTCGTCAAGTTCTGATGAAGGTATGCAATCATTATTGGAGTTCACGTCTTTGCTTACATAGAGAGGTACTCTCAAAGTAACCCTATCAAATATTTGCTGTGTGCTCGGTAGATAATGCCTCGTGTCTCTAAGTGACAAAGTAGAGATAGAAACAATGATGGAGTGAATGATTATGACCTGAATGTTATTGGAAAATTTTGCAGTTCATATGAGAGGTTTGATCTGAAATATAATTCTATTTCTGTTTAGAGATACTGCCTGATCATCTGAGTTTTTCCTGTAATTTTTGCTTTTATTTCAGAGTAGGAGAGATATTCAGGTTAGTCCCTGCACAATGTTTAAATATCTTGGTGCATGTGGCAAGAATCCTGATACTCTCCATTCTCAATCTCTGATTGGCCATCTAGACACAATTATTTTTGTGTAATAAAAAGAAGAATGGAATGCAAAAGACCACATTGCAGATTCTTGAGGATGAATTCTGAAGGATTTTCCTGGTCATCTGTGATATATTAAAAAAATGTGAATGGAATTTGGGATGCTTCTCCACAACTTCTATAGCTTCCTCGACAACACTGTGGCAATAGATTAGAAAGATTCCACAGAGGGAAAAAAATAGTGGTGCAACTGTAACGGGAGCTCTGCTGCTAGTGTGGTCCTGAGAGAGAGTGGGGAGCAGAGACAGGCACTGCTCCACAGAGTCCTACTGAGCAGTTGGGATACAGATGAATCAGTCCAGGCTTTAAACTGCCTGTTGAAAGAGCCAAGCCTGTTTTATTTTAAAATCCTGCAACTACAGAGGTCTGCATCCAAGGTGGAGCCGCCTGTGCTGGGCAGCATACAAGGGGTGCAGACTACAGGGGAGCAATGACCAGGACAGGGCACCTGAAACGGGGAATCACCCCCAGGTCGAGAAGGAGAGGCCTGAAAGACAACTCTACAGGGAGGTGACCACAGCAGCAGACCAGCAAGGGGCTCAGCGGCTGAAGGACTGACACAGACTGTGGGCTGCTGGAGTCGTGGACAAAGGACCCAAACAGGCTGTTGGGTACTGGAGACTGGCTCACGAGAACCATGTATTGGAACCAGGATTTGAGAGAGTGCTGAGGGCACGAAAAGGTTCAAAAGGTCCTTAGGTGCTGAAGGCCTCCTGATCGCATCAGAGGTTTGGATTTGGATCTCCGGTTGCTGATGGTTTGAAAAGGAGGCTGCAGAGGCTGTGGGAGCACTGGAGGCAAATTCACAGACACTCAGCGTCTCAGAAGGGACTCGCTTTTGCTTCTCTTTCTCTAATTGCTTGGGGCGCCAGACAAAGCTTATGATGACTGCCTTATGGCAGACAAAAGGTTAAATATATTACATGACAATAAAAGGAACCTTGAACCTTGCCGAAATTCACATCTTCAGTTTAGCATCTGAGTATCAACAAAATGTGAACTATCATTCATGGATGAGACGATAAAGAATTTTCTTATATATATTTTAAATTTCTTCTTGTCTCTAGAAAATACTGGGAAAAAAAATCACAAGATCACAGAAGGTAGGCCATTCACCCCATCGAGTCTGCTCCGCAAATCCACCCTGAGCTCTAAACTGTTCTCTCATCTATTTCCAAATTCAGGCCTTTTCACCATATCCCTTCAAATAATTGTTTTTATTAAACTATTAATCACTTAACAGTTCTCACTTAATTCTAAACTCATTTAACGCTAAGCTTGAATTGCACTACGTGCAAATGGTGGGTGGGTGTGTGTGTGTGTGTGTGTGTGTGTGTGTGTGTGTGTGTGTGTGTGTGTGTGTGTGTGTGTGTGTGTGTGTGTGTGTGTGTGTGTGTGTGTGTGTGTGTGTGTGTGTGTTAGTTAAAGTCCAAATTATTTCAGTTTAAACTTAAGTCTGAAAAGTTTTTTTTAAGGCCCAGTATTTTAAAGTCTTGTTGAGTTTGAGGGTCTATTAAATTGTAGTTCAAAATGACTATGAAACATGAAGTTCTTTTAAATTGTTGCTTAAAGAAGTAATGAAGTGTTTATTAACACCAATTCAGTCCTTATAACCATATAAAAATTACAGCACAGAAACAAGCCAGTTCAGCCCTTCTAAGTCCATGCCAAACATCTTCTCCCACCTAATCCCATTGACCCACACCTGGCCCATAACCCTCCACACCTCTCTCGTCCATGTACCTATCCAACTTTTCCTTAAATAACCCACATCTACCACTTCGGCTCATTACCACCCTCTGAGTGAAGAAATTCTCCCTCATGTTTCCCCTAAACTTTTCCCCCTTCAATCTCAATCCATGCCCTCTTTTTGAATCTCCCCCACTCTCAATGGAAAAAGCCTGTCCACATTTACTCTATCTGTCCTCCCAATTTTAAATACTTCTATCAAATCACCCACCCCTCAATCTTCTACACTCCAGGAATAAAGTCCCAGCCTGCTAACCTTTTCCTGTAACTCAAACCCTGAAACCCAAGCAACATTCTTTTAAATCTCCTCTGCACTCTCTCTATTCTGTTTATATCATTCCTATAATTTGGCGACTAAAACTGCATATAGTATTCTAAATTTGGCCTCACCAATGCCTTATACAACCTCAACATAACATCCCAACTCCTGTATTTAATGCTCTGATTATGAAGGCCAACACACCAAATGCTTTCTTCACTACCCTATCTACATGTGACTACTTTCAGGGAATTATGTACCAGAATTCCTAAATCCCTTTGTTCTACTGAACTCCTCAATTGTCTACCATTTAATGTGTATGACCTTTCCTGATTAGTCCAACCAAAATGTAGCACCTCACATTATCAGTATTAAACTCCATCTGCCATCTTTCAGCCCACTCTTCTAACTGTCCTATATCCCACAGCAAGCTTTGATAACATTCTTTACTGTCCACAATACTGCCAATCTTCGTATCATCTACATACTTACTAATCCAATTTGCTACCCTATCATCGAAATCATTAATATACACGACAAACAACAATGGACCCAGTATCGATCCCCAAGGCACTCCACGAGTCACTGATCTCCAACTTGACAAACAATTTTACACCACTACTCTCTGGCACCTCCCTTCCAACCATTATTGAATTCATTTCACTACTTCAACATTAATACCTAATGCTTGAACCTTCCTAACTAACCTCTTATGTGGAACCTTAGACTGTTCAAGCTCACAATTTTTTTTTAGCTGTTTTCTCAGGAATTGATATTTTCTTGAACTCTCACACTGGTGATCTTCATCTCCCTCTTAGCTTCTTAAGAGTTCTGGAGTTTTTTTCCAAGCTTGAGGCTGCCTTCTAATAATATAAAGAGACAGTCAAAAATGTTCTTGTGTACTGTAAAGCCACTTAGAACAGCACCTCCTCCTCCAGAGAAAACTGTCAATCTTCTTTTCCTTCTGGCTTCTGTTTTTTTCTGGGTTCAAGATGCCTCTTCCTTCGGATATATATACCCTTAAATTCATGTTAAATGACATCACCAATGAGGTCAGTCTTAATATCTGGAAAACATGATCAGTTATTGGAATTTTAAACAGTTGCCAACCCCAGTTTCTTGTAAACCATGTGATCTTTATATGTCTTGCTTGTAGACGACATGACTCTGAAAGATTACCCCATTTCTGTTTCAAAGGATTAAGTACATAACTCACATGGCTGAGTTTCATTTCTCTTGTTCAAGAGGCCTTAAGTGGTTTAGTTTAAAAAGCAAATGGCTTCCTTCAACAGTTCTTATTGAGCACTTAGATACTTCAATTTTTAATAAAGAAACACTCCATTGTTCTTGAATAATTAAGACCCACTTCAAATCCATTAGTTGTCTTTCTAGACATGTTGACTCCAAAAATGAACATTCTCTCTGAATTCAATGATGTATCTATAAATGTGATGACCTGTGTGAGACCCTGTACCAGCCCACAACTAACTTATTAAGAATTCATAAAATATTTTACATCTATAATTTACTTTTTATAAGAAATATAGCTTAACCTTAACCTAAATATTACTATTAACACAGATCATTACACTGTGCCCTCTTGTCCTGGATTCACCCACTAAGGGAAACATCTATCCAATCCTTTCAGCATTTCAAATGTTTCTATGAAATCCCCTTTCATTCTTCCATACTCCAATGAATACAATCCAAGAACCGCTAAACATTCCTCATTTGTTTGCTCTTGCATTTCAGGAATCATCCTGGTAAATCTTCTCTGTACTTTCTCCAAAATTATTACATCATTTCTAAGATAGGGGGCCCAAAAATTGCACACAGTACTCCAAATGAGGTCTCACCAGTGCCCCAAGGAGCCTCATCAACATCTCTTTAGTCTTATACACTAATTTTACTCGTATAAACTATTATCAATCCTTATTCCATAAGTGCTCTGTGATTGGTAAGGGATTGCTTAAGGTGGGATGTGAGTGGAAAGGGAAGGTTGAGAACCACTGCTCTAGACCCAATTGTTACTGAAATATTTTGCTTGAGAATAATTGCCATTGGCCCGTTTCCTTTGGAGTTATGAAACGAGTCAATTAGGTATGATTAAAACTGGTTTTCAAATCTTTTTCATTCCACTCACATACCACCTAAAGCAATCCCTTACTAATTACAGAGCACTTATAGCTTAGGAATTGCCTAAGGTGGAATATGAGTTTAGGGGAGCATTATTTGACTGATGAGAGTTCAGATCCCACCATTTCAACTGAGGGTTTAAATTTGAGTTTAAAAAATAAGGTATATCAGGAATTATCCAGTCCATATTGGCAATTGTGAAACAATTGGTTTGTTATGAATTCCAAGTTGGGTTATCAATGGCTTTCACTGAATGAAGTTTGTCACCTTTATCTGGCCTGGCATATCCATTTGGCTTCACCAACGTGGCTGTGCTTAATGACTACCTGAAACAAAAAAAGAAAATGTTGGTAACACTTGGGAGAACAGGCAGCATCTGTAGAAAAATAAACATGTTGTAACATAGAGGAGGACTGGAATAAGCTTGATCTTATCACTGGAGATTGGAAGGATGAGTTGCAGGTTAAATATGATATATTGAAAGTGGAGTTTAATGTAATTTCAGGAAATCGGGGTATGTGGGATTTAGGCAAAAAGATGGATTTGAGGAACAGATTCAGCATGTTACTATTCAAATGGGGAACCAGGCAAGAGGGACCATTGGGCTTACTCCTGCTCCTAGTTCTTAAAGCTAATGATCATTTCCAACATGTTATTGTTATGGTTTCCATGACAGGATGAAAAATATTTATTTGAGCAATAGTGGGAGCTCGACTTCCAGGCTGCCAACATTTACATGTCTTTACGATTAAAATGAACCACTTTAAAAACGCTCTGAATTAAATTCTCAACAATGGTCGAACCAACCCCTCACTTTGCAAAGCCATAGTTTTATCTCTATTAGGGAGTTTCTCTGATCAAGTTCTTTGATTAATAAAATGTTCTCGGAATCTGTAATAGTAACGCAAGATGTATGGTAAATTTTTATCCCAATTACCGGCTTCCAATCAACACAAGCACTTAACATTTACTTCAGTGTGCTATTAAATCTCTCCTCCAGTCCGTTCGACTAAGAATGGTATTGGATACTCTCATGGCTCTCACAACATTAAATTAATATGCTACTCATCCTGACTTCCTTCGGGGAATACAACCCAGGAAAACATTTTTATCATGGTACTGGCAGTTATAACAGCTTCCGCGAACATTAGTGATAAAGCATTAACATGGAAAGAATTTCAACTTTAGAATATTGCTTTATTCCCCCATTTTATTATTGGCAGATCATGGTTCAACTCTTTCTGAACCCATACATTAAAAGGAACACACCTAAAATCTTGGTGGAGGTGACCCTTGTATTAAGTAAGGTCGGTTAGGTTATAGAATTTTGCCCTTACAGGATTCACAAATCAGTACCCAAATATTTGAGACGGGGAATAAAATTTGCTCTCAGGGTATTGATGTGAAGAATAAAGTGAATAATCAACAGAACACTTTTTTTTTCAACTAGTGATGTGGTTTGGTGTTTTGGAAAATCAAGATATGGCCCAGGAACTTAACAGGCCCCTACACTGTAATATGGGGTGGTGCGGTTGGAGGTGGGGATGAGGTCACTGGTGCAGTAGAAACAGATGTCAGCCATTCAGGGTCTTGGGCCTGTTGTATCAAGCAGTTAGATCATGACTAATGCACATTTAAAACCTATTTTCACAAAAATCTGTAAGTAGAGATTGAACCTCTGCTTTTCGACCTTAAGAGCAGAAGTAGGCGAGTCAGTCCATGAAGTCTGCTCCATCATTCCATCATGTCCTGATCCACTCTCCCACTGAACCCTTCTCCCTTGCCTTCTCATAACCTTTGATATCCTGACTATTCAATCTGCCTTAAATACACCCAATGACTTGGCCTTCATATCCAGCTGTGGTAGCAAATTCTAGAAGTTCACCACTTTCGAGCTAAAGAAATTGCTCCACATCAGTTTTAAAGGGTGCCCTCCGATCCTGAAGTTGGGCCTTTTTGTCCTAGACTTTTTCTACCTACCATGGGAAACATCTTTGCCACATCTACTCTGTCCAGGCCTTTCAACATTCAAAATGCCTCAATGAGGTCCCCGTTCATTCTTCTGAATACAGTTTAAGAGCCGTCAAGTGTTCCTTATATACAGTACTAATTTCTACATTCCAGGAATCATTCTTGTGAATCTTCTCTGAACCCTCTCCAATGCCAGAAAATTCTTTCTTAAATAAAGAGCCCAATACTCTTTCTTATACTCCAAGTGAGGCCTCACCAGTGCCTTGTAAATTTACATCCCTGCTCTTGTATACTATCTCTTCAAATATGAATGCCAACATTACCTTACTATCGACTCTACCCTGATGTTAACCTTTAGGATATCCTGCACGAGGACTCCCAAGTCCCTTTGCACCTTCAAATTTTGAATTTTCTCCTCATTCAAATAATAGTCTCCCCTTTTAATCTTTCTACCAAAGTGCATGATCCTACACATTGTATTTCATTTGAGAGTTCTTTGCCCATTCTCCTAAACTATGTCTCCCTGTACCCTCCCCATTTCCTATTCACTACCTGTCCCTCCACCTATCTTTGTGTCATTTGCAAATTTAGCCACAAAGCTATTTATTCTGCAATCCACATCATCAACATACAACATAAAAGGAAATAGCCCCAACACTGACACATGCAGAACTCCACTGGTAACCAATAGCCAACTCTGTATTTCCACTCTCTGCTTCCTGCCAATCAGCCGTACCCATGCTAGTATTTTTGGTGATTCCAAGGACTTTCATCTTGTAAAGCAGCCTCATGCATGGCCCCTTGTCAAAGGTCTTTCGAAAATTCAAATATACGAGATCCACTGCATCTCCTTGTTTAGCCAGCTTGTGGATTCCTCAAATAATTGCAATAAGTTTGTCATGCAACATTTTCCCTCAAGGATCCCATGCTGACTTTAGCCTATCTTTTCATGCACCATCATGAGGTATTCCATTACCTCATCCTTGACAATGAACCCCATCAATTTCCTAACCACTGGTCTATCATTTCCTTTTTGCTGCCTCCCTCCCGGTTTAAATAGCAGAAGGACCTTTGCTATCTTCCATTTGACTGGAACCTTACCAGATTCTATTGCCTTTTGGAAGATTATTATCAATGTCTCCACAATCTCTATAGCTACTTCTTTCAGAATCTGAGGATGGATTCCATCCAGCCTGGGAGAATTATCTACCTATAGACCATTTTTTTAGTTTTCCAAGCACCTTTTCTCTGGTGATCGTGACTGTACTCACCTCTCTTCCCTGATACTTTTGAAAATTGGATATATTGCTAATATCTTCCACAGCGGAGACTAATGCAAAATACTCATTCAGCTCCTCTGCCATCTCCTTGCATCCCATTACAATCTCTCCAGCATCATTTTCTATTCTACTCTTGCCACTTTTACCCTCAACATACTTTAAAAAAAAAGATTTTGGTATCCTTTTTGATATTATTTGCTATTTTCCTTTCACAGTTCATCTTTTCCTTCCTAATTACCTTCTGGATGCCTTCTGACTGCTTTTCCTCTATTTTCCCACTAATATTTTCTTCCTTATCTGCCCTTTCTGTTGTTTTCACTTTGGCCTTGACTTCTCTCATCAGCTGAAGTTGCGTCATTTATCTATTCAAATGTTTCTTTTTTTGAAAAATTTCTGTCCCGTAACTTCCTTAATGCAGCCATTGCTATTCTACCGTCCTCTAGCATTTCTAATCAACTTTGGTCAGTTCCTCAAGAAGGATTAAGATTACCAAATTTTAAAAATTATTGTAAAGCAGCTCAATTAAGATTCTTGTCATCCTGTTATCAAATTAGAGAAAAAAACAGCTTGGGTCCAGATTGAAATGAATAAAATAGGAGAAATTAATTCTGAGCATTTTTATATAAATGGAACAATGAGTTATTGAAAAAGAATACAAGCACCGATTTAAAGCATTTGCTTAAGGTATGAAACAGAATCCATATGGAAAGAGGAATTAAAAATGATCAAATATCTCAGATGATGTTAAAACAAAATCAACTTATTCCTTTTATTTTGAGTAACTCTTTATTTGGTCCAGTAAAGGTTTACAGAGGAGAAAAGATTGATTTTTTAGGTTCCTTCTTTATGACTTTAGAACAAATTAAAGAGAAATGTGAAATACCAAATAATACAAGTTTTTCATATTATCAACTTAAATCATATTTAAAAGGGAAATTAGATGCGAATCTAAGACTCCTGGAATAAAATCAACTCAAATATTTAATTACAGATACTTTTATTGAGAAATTTATTACTAATATGCGTATAAAATTACAAAATACTATGGGGGAAGAAAAGGAATTATATAAATCAAAACAAAGATGGGAAAAAGATTTAAATATGGAAATTCAAAAAGAACTTTGGTCAAGGTTGTGCTAAGAGAGTGTAACAAATACAATTAACATTAGATATCAAATGGTACGGTATAATTTTTTTTACATCGATTATACTCCGTGGACTTAAGTCAAATTATTCCGATAAATCTTTTAGATGTAACAAGTAGGTAGGGACCTTCCTACATTCACTTTGGTCCTGTGCTAAAGTGGAAAAAAATTTGGAAAGATTTGATCATATTATTAGGACAAATTATGAAGATAAAAATATAAAAAGACCCGAGAATATTTTTACTTCGTAATATATATGAAGCAGATATAAAATTGAACTTAGATAAATATCAAGTACAAGTTTTGAGTATAGCAATAACGGTAGCAAAACAATGTGTGGCACTAACGTGGAAAATAGAAAATTTTATAACGATGGACAGATGGAACATGGAATTACAAAATTGTATTAGAAGAAATTACATAGTTTAAGGAATCAGATTCGGAACTTTTATAAGATTTGGGAACCATATATGGAATTTGTTAACAAAAGTTCATCCACTCCTCTCATTTAATAATTAGAAGATACAAAATTATGTTAGGAAAATATGATTAGTGATTAATTTATAGTTTAGATCATGTTATATGGCGAGTACTCCACTGGCCACCGAGACAGAGGTGCACCAAAGAAGAGGTACAAAGACTGCTTAAAGAAATCTCTTGGTGCCTGCCACATTGACCACCGCCAGTGGGCTGATATCGCCTCCAACCGTGCATCTTGGCGCCTCACAGTTCGGCGGGCAGCAACCTCCTTTGAAGAAGACCACAGAGCTCACCTCACTGACAAAAGGCAAAGGAGGAAAAACCCAACACCCAACCCCAACCCACCAATTTTCCCTTGCAACCGCTGCAACCGTGCCTCCCTGTCCCACATCGGACTTGTCAGTCACCAATGAGCCTGCAGCAGACGTGGACATACCCCTCCATAAATCTTCGTCCGCGAAGCCAAGCCAAAGAAGAAGAAAGAGGTGTTTTCTTTCCTTTTCTTTCTTGAGGGGGAGGGGGGTTGGAGAGAAAAATAACATTTTTTTTGTATTGAATAGTATTGTAATACACTGTTTATATATAATTGAATAATTGTTTGTCATTGATACAAGTGATAAATAAAATTTTCAGAAAAAAACTTTGGTCAGTTCCTTTCTCATACCTCTGTAGACTCCTTTATACTGACACAACTGATTTTAGTTACTCCACCTCAAACTGCAGGGCGAATTCGATCATATTATGATCCCTGCCTCCTTCAGCTCCCTTATCAACTCCGGTTTATTACACAATGCCCATCCAGATTTGCCATTTCCCTGGTCGGCTCAGTCGCAAGCTGTTCTAATAAGCCATCCTGAAGGCACTCGATGAATTCCTTCTCTCGGGATCCAGCACCAACCTGGTTTTCCTCCTCAACCTGTATATCGAAATCCCCCATGACTACTGTAACATTTCCCTTTTGCAAGTCTTCCGTAGTTTGCACGTTACCTCCTGGCTACTGTTTGGAGGCCTGTGCAAAGGCCCATCTGGGTCTTTTTACCCTTATAGGTTTTTTTTTTCATTCTACCCACAGGGATTCTATATCTTCAGATCCAATGTCTCATCTCTCCAAAGGTTTATTCAATTTTTAATTAGCAGAGCCCTCTGCCTACCTTTCAGTCCTTCAAGTGCACTGTGTATCCATGGATATTTAGTTCCCAGCTGTGATCTTCTTTCAGCCACGACCACAATGCCAACCTCCAGTTGCACTACTAGATCATCAACCTTATTTCTTATTCTGTGGGCAAATAAATATAAGACCCTCTTCAATGATATATTCATCACCCTTTTCAATTTGTTTCCAAAGTACACCAAATTAAATCCTTAATCTAACACTTGCAATTTTGGCCTATTCACCACCCTCTCATTCTGGCTCCCATCTCTCGCCAAGCATGTATACATTGGTAGCATTCTCATCTGCCACACGGGAGGCCTGGGTTCGATTCCCAGCCAATGCAACATTGCTTTCCCCCCCCCCCCCACCCCCCCCCCCCCAGATTAGCATCCGTTCCACAGCATCAGCCAAAGATCTTCTTGTTCACTCGGCAAAAACTCATTTAAACCCTCCCCAACAGCGACCAAAACTGCTCACAATATTCCAAATTTGGCCTCACCAATGCCTTATATAACTTGAACATAACACCCCAACCCCTGTGTTCTATACTCTGACTTATGAAAGTCAACATGCTAAATGCCTTCTTCACCACCCTATCCACTTGTGATTCAACTTTCAGAGAATTATGTACCGTGACCCCGAAATCCTCAATTGTCGACCATTTAATGTGCATGTCCTATTTTGATTAGTTCCACCAAAATGTAGCACCTCATATTTATCAGTATTAAACTCCATCTGCCATCTTTCAGCCCATTCTTCTAACTGTCCTATATCCCACAGCAAGCTTTGATAACATTCTTTACTGTCCACAACACCGCCAACCTTTGTATCATCTGCAAATTTACTAATCCGATTTGCCACCCTATCATTTAGATCTTTAATATATATGACAAACAGCATTGTGCTAATATACATTTTTTCTTTCTTTGTTACTTCTATCCTTATTAGAACATAGTTTCTATGTTAAAACTGAGTAGTAAGTGAAATTCTATCCGGGCCTGGGGACATTAAGGTGGATGGTGACACATCCTGGTGTGATCAAAATAAATAAATAAAAAGAAAGTACGGAAAAAGAAAGTACGGAGGCCATTCAATGACTCTGGGGAGAACTCTCTTTTGCTTCTCTTTCTCTGACTGTAAGAGGCATTTCAGGCAATTTCTCCCAGTGGCAAATCTGTCTGCCTTACAGCAGGCAAAAACAATTTCATGTAATATGACATTGTTTTATTGTAATGACAATAAATTGAATCTTGAATCAGCAAGTCGTACAACATCTTGGAAAGTAAAATTCATTTTTCAGGTCTTTCCACAGATGCTGACAGACCTGCTGAGTATTTCCATTATTTGGAGACACACGAGAGACTGCAGATGTGGAATCTTAATTAAGGGTTCGAGTGCGCATCATTAACTGATTGTTTCTCCCTCTGATGCTGCTCAGCCTGTCAACTTCCATGTTTTTATAGCATTGTCTGATTTTAATTCAGTTTTTCAGCTTCTGTAGATTTTGGCTTACATTCAATTGAATTTCATTTTGCTTATTTCCTAACTCTGACCCTACAGACAATGCTTAATTTGTATTCTACATTTAGATTCATAAAAAAGAATTTCCAAATATATATCTAAGCTAATAAGTGCACAGATAAATTCTGGTAGATATTTTTCCCGCAATCGCAATTTGGTGAAAGAATTTGTCTAAAATGCTTAAAAATTAATATATCAATCCCTCCTTAGAGTATAAATTGTGCTTTGACAGATTTAGAAGAATGTGGTGGATAATATTCCAATATTTAATTTGAGGAAATTCCTGTTTATCCAGGTGTGGAAGTTAGCCAGTCTGCCTTCTAACACAGCATCTTTAGAATCATCCTGTGAGTGGCTGGAGAAATTGACCTGGGGACTAGCTAGTGCAAGTGGAGGCCAATGTTGTGTTTTGTTGAAGTCACGAGTAACAAGTCAATGAGAATTAGGAAAAGGATACTGGGACCTCAGTAACAATTTTAACATGCTTCTGAAACATAGCTAATGTTGAATGTGGGAAATGCAACAACAGAATTTTCCTTTTTAACATTTCCACAACTAATTAGCACACAGAAAGCCTCCATTCTTTATCAAAACTAGGTAGCAACCAGATCTGTTTCTTTCTTCTAGTTGCCTGTGGAATAAATACTGATATTGTTCAAGACGATGGAGCAATTCATCATGTTGCAGTTGAGAACACAAGACACAGGATGAGGAGGGGTGCCTCAACGAGCTCCATCATTCATTAAGGCTCTCTACCTTACTTCCTTAATGATCAAAATTTATCAAGCCATGGGGTATTTTACGTTTAATCGATCTGAGTGAACAGGTGTAGTAAGGGTTTAATAAAGGGTGGTTCTAGATTAAGGACTGGATTACAAGTAAACATGGCTGGAGGTGTAACGAGAATCTCCCGACTTGATGCAAGACCATTACCCATGTTGTTTCGAGACACCAATTGATCCGGTTGACTTTTGTCTGGGCTGTTTCATGATTCAGATTTATTTTTTATGGACTTTTTAATGCCTATGATAGAGTCTCTCTCTCTCACACACACACACACACACACACACACACACACACACACACACACACACACACACACACACACACACACACACACACACACACACACACACACACACACACACACACACACACACACACACACACAATCCACCCACCCACAGTTCATTCATCTGTTACTCTCTCCCCTCCAACCCACTTACCTTTTCACTTTGCTGCCTCTCAGTGCCTCATTCTCATTTGTCTCTCAGACTCATTTTTCTAGATCTGCTAAATGTATTCAGACTATTTCACAAGAGATGAGATCTCTTTTCTTTGGAGAAAAACAATATTGTTTAAGAGCTGTAATTTTATATATTTTCACTGCAAGCAATCCCGTTTAATATCTTTGCTTTTGACAAAAGAAGATCTGGATGCAAATGAATGCATTTATCATTAGATTGTATGAACTACATATTTACAATGCACTTTATACATCAAATGGTTAGTTTGAAAAAGGAAGTAGTTAATTAATAAGCACCAAACCCACTGTTTTGACAAAGTCCTGCCTTAACTGTGCATTTCAACTCCTTGGAAAAGTTGAACAAACTTGCACTTTTTGAAACAGAGCCCCAGGTAATCTCGCGCATTAGGTTTTATATTAAGAGTGCGACCTTTTGAGCTGTTACCCTTAAATCTGTCTTAAATAAGTTCATTTAGATCTGATCCCTTATATGCGTGCTTTTATGTTAGCCAAGATATTCATCGAACTCAGGCATGCTCAGACATCCATTTGCCGAATAAAATCTGTTTTAATTACTTAAGTATTGATCCAAAAAGAAATGCAAAACGATGCAATGATGTATTTAAAAATTGAAATCTTTTTGCAAGATTTAAGTGTGGTTAACCTCTACGAATCTTGGTTTCTGACTGTAGATCTTAAATGTAATAAGTCAGTCAGGAAGAGCTATAGTATAAAGTACATGACAGATCGTGGTAACATTCAACATTTTATTAAAATTAGAAACCACAGTAAATCAAGTCTTGACCTAATAGTATACTAACTGCATTTGGACTGTGTATCTTACTATACAACCAGACAGGTGGTGCAATATTAAAAATAATATTCCCACATCTACTGAGAATTCACAGAGCGCTCAGTGGAAAACAGAAATCTACCCACTCACCATTTAGCATGTATCGTCTCCGATTGAACATGCAGATGGCATGGCGGTCCCAGATTTCATTTTAGTTAATCTAATCCCTGCACTGCTCCCACTAGAAAGGTGGGCATTAGCAGCCATATGTCAACCAGATTTGTCAGATTATTCATTACAATTAATTGCTGTTCTCACTTAGGCCTTTAAGGCTGTGAATTGCTCTGAATTCTATTGCAAACACAAAATTATGAGTAAGATTTTAGCCCCTGTCATTCAAATTTCACACTGACCTTTAGCTGCAAGATTTATAATTGGTTTTCCATTTCTTTCTTCCGATAGGTGGACCATTGGGCTGTTTGACCACAAAGAAAAAACAGGAGGCAAGGAAAACCTATGGTTTCCATCAGACACTTTTAACACAGGATGTTATATATCCAAACAGTCTCAAAACGATCTTCATGTCTTTAAGTTTTGCCAATTACTCGGGCAGCTAATATTCTTTTAACCAGGGTTTTAATTTTCTTTGGAATTCCTGTCCTAAAAATGTCCCAACTAAAACAATTCAATAAACAATCTACAGGTGGCTTATGAAGAAGTGTCTGATACAGATTGCCAGAATCAGGTTAGAATTAGAAAAAAAAATATATTAAAAATTATTGACATGTAATTACGCCCACTTAATTATCTTCAATAAATTACCATTGAAGATCAAAACAAGCATGTTACATCAACAGTATGTCAGATCCCAGCAGAAAATGAATGTTAAAATGACAAATTTACGAAAACCTGATACCAACATAAATATAACTAGAACAATGCAAAAGTAAAACGGCCGACTTCACAAGAAAATTCTCCCATCATGTGTGTTTGGCAGTTCTTTGTGAATTTCAAGCCATTATTCAAACTTGTGATAAAAGTAAACCGGTCAAGGTTTGCCCTCATAGTACATCTCACCTGAATTTGGTTGAGTGGATTTCCTTTGTCATTACCTATAGAGTTGTTTACAGATTTAAAGTCTTTTTGAAAAATCAAAATTTCACATCTTTTACATTTTAATCAATATCCAACTTGCTTAATTTTAAGTAATATTTGAACACTTACTATCTGGGGGAAAAAAATTAGAAGCTGGCCTAAATTTCTTCCTTCACACGTTTCTTTTAAGATTACCTTTAGGTTTCTTTTCCATTCTTTGGATATTTAATGAGCACTCCATCCTAACCTCATAAAATTATATTTTATAGTGATTAGATCACTAAAGCATAATGCATTGAGGAAGCAAGAGACAAAATGACATATTTCTTTCTGTTTCCAGGCAATTTTCCAATAAATCACAAGGCAATGTTCACAGCCTCACCAGGCCCACCATTTTCTCCAGCGCCATGAGCTTGCTTCATTTCAGAAAAGGCTGTAAACAGCAATCAAGCAAGATGGAATTACAACTGCTTTGTGATTTCCAGTTTGTGCGCAGGGAGTAGAGACGGAGCTGAACGAGTGAACATTAATTAACGGTGTGAGCAACAGATTAATTTTTTTTTTAAAGGCACACTCTCATGAAAATGCGCTTGCAGAATCAGAGTTTCCAGACAGCGTGTTGAAGTGCGGTCTAATGTCAATTGTGAGTAAAATAATGGTGACAAAAATGAGATAGTTCCTCCCACAAAATGACAATTGCATCTCCACAAGCATTGTTTCATGGAAATAATGCTTTTTTTTGGAATTAAGACTGGAACATCTGGGCATCCAGTTTTTTACACATGTGTGTGTTAAAAAAAGCAAAGAGCAAATAGAAATCAATAGTATCTAATTGTAAATCTTTGTTAATCCAGAGTGCAATTCCACTTTAACCTGGTTGAGTAGTTTAATATCCACCAAATGTAACTCTTTTCTGAAGTTAGGTTTTGCTATCAGCTACAGCTCAGGTCTTCTCTTCACGTGCAGATTCGGTGGTATGTTCACACACAATTAGGTGTGCTTACCTAGCTTGTACAACATTATGGGCTGAAGGGCTTGTACCACGTTGTTATGTTCTATCGTAATAGCTCTTTTGAAAAGAGTGAGGAACCAATATTCATATTGCACCAAGTCTTGGTTAATAATCAAATACCTCGGCGGCTGTTCCTCTATCATTTCACTTGATAACAATTATATTATTTGTCACGTTTAAATTTTCTCTATGTTGACCTTTGCCGATTGCTGGCATTAATTGCAACGTGTGGCAGATAATATGGCCTCGAGGCCTCTCTAGAGACCGGTGTTTTAGATTAAAAGGTTTGGGAGGTATGAAGAAGTACTGCGCTTGAGCTATTATTGCTAATGTTTTCCTCAATAAAGATAATTTGATGGTGAACCAGGAAGTTACCCTTCATGCCCTAGATCATCATTTTTTTTGTGAACTAGTATCTGTAAAACTAGTATCTCAATGGAGTGGCATGTTTGGTGTAGCGGTCAGTCAATGCTATTACAGCGCTAGCGAGCCGGTTCGAAATCCTGCTGTCTGCGAGGATTTTCTCCAGGTGCCCTGGTTTTCTCCCACCCTTCAAAGCGTCTGCCAGTTGTAGGTTAATTGGTGCATTTGGGTGGCACAGGCTTGTGGACCGGAAGGTCTCGTTGCCGTGCTATATGTCCAAATTATTAAACGATAGATTATTACGTTATTACTGTGAGATGGTTTTGGGGGAGGCTCATGTAAATTAGATGTCACGTGACTATGCTCAGGCAAAAATTTAGGTCAAATAAATTATTTGAATAATCGTATCTTATTGTTCATGACAAAAAATTCTGAACTACCATGTTGGCTTAATAAAATATTTCCTTCTGCATTTTCTTGACATTATACAATAATGCACATCACAATGAACAAATGGTAATGTTTTGACCAGTCTAATTTGGTGAAACCAACATTTTATTGGCTTTAGCAGCTTTCAATGTGGGTCCCATCAAAAAAGGAAGAGGATTTATAACAACAGAGCTCCTCGTAAAGGCATCATCTAAATTCAGAGGGAAAATATAACACCATATTCTCAACTGAGGAAGCCAATAGCTACACCAGCCAGGTAATGTCAATGACATTTCTGAATTAATCAAAATAATTGAGTCATTAGGCGTAACAATTTTGAGATGGTTGAAATGTTTTTGTTTTTTTTCCTGAGTTTCACAACAATATTTTACACTAAAATATTTGCTTTTAAAAATTAATACAAAGATAATATTGGGAAAAATGTCAAGACAAAATGACTATTTAAATGTTGGAAAATTAGTTTGTTACCAAACTGATTTTTTTTTCAATATTGCTGACGTTATATAATCACAATTTTTACTTTGGGTTCTTTTACTGTTCAGTACACAACATTGGTATTGCACCAATCTTTGCACGATAGTAAACATATTCAGCATCTGTGAGAAAGATTGGTAAAAGGAGAACATATGTATTAAAGGCATTGTTTTATAAAATTAAAATCATTACATTTTATACAATTTAATTAGCGTTTTCAGGAGGGGGAGACAGGGAGGAGGCAGGGAGGGGGAGGAGAGGGGGAGGTGGAGGGTGGGAGGGGGTGTGGGAGAGAGTAAGAATTCTGCTATTTAGTCTTTGGGACAACATTTAAGTCAGACCAGTAGCATACACAAGATTGGAAGTTTACACCCTGTTTGGCAAGTTTTGGCAAAAAAATATCAATGATAAACCAAAAGCATTTTTTTCCTATTTCTAGATCTTGCACTAATTCATTTTTAAACAATAAAAACAAGTTTCAAATTAAATTTTTTTGTTTACTTAGGGGAGCTCCAAAACTGCATTAAGATTTTACTTTGTTTCAAAATTGGATTTAAAACAGTAATGAAATTCTGGACATTAAATTCTTGACACTTTCTGCACCAACCTAAATGCTGACAATAAGTAAAATTTTATGACTGCAGCCCTTCCCCAAGATACAATGCTCTATTCTTTTCAACTTCCCTGCTTTACCTGCTGCTCATAAATACTGGTAATCTTTTTACATGGTGTGTATGTTCAATTCACAAACCAATTCTGACCAATATACATTGGCAAATGATTCATGTTAAAACTTCATGTGTCATTTTTCATTTAATTTAAAAGGTCCTGACATTGAAATAGCCTTTGATTTAAGCCAAGCTAATAATTTTGACATTCTAACACATTGCTTGATTCCAACCATACAGACGCAGTGATAGTGCGATTGTTGCAGTGAATCCTTTAATGGCTCATTTTTTGGCAGAAAAAAAGTGTTTTGTAAAGTCTGTCAATTTAAGTTCAGCAATTGCGAGTAAAGCACAAAGCTAAGACTTCTTGCCCTTCATCATTTGAACATTTGCACATTAGATTTCAATATGTTGACCACTAAAGGTCACTACCATCTGAGAGTCGAAGATGGAAAATAAAGTTTCTAATACCTGGAAGTCAGTAAACAAGAATTCACAGTTGATTTTCTGTGAACACATCATGTTCAGATCTAAGATTTCAGAATAATGTGATACAAATTGAATATGTCGTTAACTAATATTTATTGTGACTAAATATGCAATTGAATTTAATGTAAATGCAAAATGATTAATAATAATTTGGTTGACCAATATTTATTTTAGGAGTACCTATTAACTGTTTATATCATTTTAATCAAAAAAGGCACCTCTACAAACAGGCCATCGAAAGTTGATAAGGCTGTACCATAGGAATGGGAGTGTACATTCAATAAAATTTTCTTGGGCCTTGTAGGCTTTTATTATACTTTTCAAGGGTATTTGATTCAAGATCAAACCTTTATGTAATAGAAGATAAATTAAATGTGATGAAACCCAATGCAGTGCCTCTTTAAAAAAAAATTAAGGATTAAGCTCCAGGAAAAAGGCCCTGGCTATTCAAGAAGCTTTCAATCTCTCCCTCAGATACTCCTGATGACCTGGCCTCCACAAATGCCTGCGGCATCACGTTCCACAGATTACCACCCTCTGGCTAGAGAAATTCCTCCACATCTCGGAAGATGTGCCCTCTTGTCCTAGACTCCCCCATCATAGAAAATAACCTTTCAACATCTATTCTGTCCATGCCTTTCAATATTCAAAATGTTTCAATGAGATCCCCATTCATTCTCCTAATATCTAATGAGTACAGACTGTCAAATGTTCCTCATATGATAACATTTTCATTCCTGGAAGGAATTATCCTTGTTAACCTCCTCTGAACCCTTTCCAATGTCAACACATCCTTTCTAATGTGAGGAGTCCAGAACTGCAAACAATATCCAAGTGAGGTCTCACCAGTGCCATATAAACCCTTAATATCACATTCCTGCTCTTACATCCTATTCCTCTCAAAATGAAAGCCAGCGTTGCATTTGCCCTCTTCACCACCAACTCAATCTTCAGGGGAAAGTTTTTCAGGTCCTTTTTTATCTGGGAATTTTCAATTTTCTCCCCATTTAGAAAATAGTCTGCCCATTTATATTTTCTACGAAAGTGCATGACTGTACACTTTCCATCATTGCATTTCATTTGCAATTTCTCTGTCCTTTCTCTTAGTCCACCCAAGTCCTTCTGTATCCTCCCTGTTTCCTTAACACTACCCGTTCCTCCACCTACCTTTCCATTATCTGCAAACTTGGCCACAAAGCCACTTATTCTAAAATCTAAAACATTAATGTAGAAGATAAAAGAAGCAGCCCGAACACCGATCCCTGTGGAGCACCACTAGCAACTGGAGGCCAACCAAAATATGATCCCTGTCTTTTGACACTCTGCTTCCTGCCAGTCAGTCAGTGCTCTACCCACACTTGTCCTATTATAGCATGGGCTCTTATCTTGCTAAGTAGCCTCATGCGCACCACTTTGTCGAAGGTCTTCTGTAAATCCAAATATACAACCTTCACTGCATCTCCTCTCTCTAGCCTGCTTGTTACTTCTTCAAAGAACTCCCTTTCACAGTGAAGTCAAACCAAACTTGTGCACCAATACAAAAGCACACTGGATGGAAGAGTTATGCATCATAGACATGGTTGGTGTAGCACTTAGTGCAACGCCTTTACAGCATCAGCAATCAGAACCAGGGTTCGAATCCTGTGCTGTCTGTAAGGAGTTTGTACGCTCTCTCTGTGACTGTATGGGTTTTCCTGGGGGGGGGGGGGGGTTACAGTTTCCTCCCACCATTCTACACGTACCAAGGGCGTAGGTTAATTGTGTATAATTGGACACCAAGGACTCGTGGGCTGAAATGGTTTGTTTTTAAAAATAAAATTTTTAAAAATAAAATTAAAACAGAACAGGCCCCTCAGAGTAGCATTCTGCGCGAGTCCCATTTGGTCCCATATGGTGAGGTAGACTCGCCAGGCTGAATGGTCTAATTCCGCTGCTACATCACTTGGTCTTATATCTGCTAAGCCCTTTATCCGTCCAGATGTTTTTTGAATGACATAAATTGTACCCACTTCTATAGTTTTCACTGGCAACTCATTCAAAACATGGACTAACCTCCAAGTGAGAAAGTTTCCCCTCAGATGAAAACTTCCCATTTTTTTGTGACAATATGTATGGTTTCACAGCAAGGCAAATGTGAAAATTATTTTAAAATGTAATTTAAAAGAAATTCGGTACGTAACAAACAAATTATTTTATTAATTATTATTTCTCCGTCTACAAGATTAGAACAATGAATGACCATTTCACGAAGGGTGAGGGTTGAGATAAAAAGAAAGTGAGTGTTGCTGGAGTGATGGTAATGGCGTGGGCCAGTGGGCAGTGAAGATACAGCACTCCCCTGCGGGGTCCAACTGCCCTGTCCGAAGGCCGTCATGGCTATAACGGCTTTAAACGCCTGTAAAACCAGCCAACAGTAGTTTATTTTAAAATCCCACGACCGTGAGCTCAGATGGTGGCATCTATGATTGGCAGCAGCCATGAGGGGTTGCATCCTCTGGGGAAGCAGAGGTCTGGAGCAGGACACCAGAAAACAGGGAGAACACCCCATTTGAAAAGGAGAAGCAGAGGAGAGGACCCATGGGACAGTGACCATGGCAGCAGACCAATAAGGAGTCTAAGGCTGAACAACACACAGGTGGCGAGCCATTGGTGACTTGAGGCAAGAAACCCCCGCAGGTTGCAGGTGACTGTGGTCAAAGGAGTCACCGCAGGCTGTGGCCTGCTAGAGATTGGCTGAAGAGGTACCAGGTATGGCAACTGAGATGCGAGAGGGTTCCAGGGGCTTCCTGATTGTGCCAGAGGTTTGCATCTGGAGCTTGGGTTATTGATAGTTTGGACTGAAGGCTGCATGGCTGCGGGAGCGCTGGAGGGAAAGCCATGGACACTCAATGACTCTGGGGGGAGTCTCTCTTGCTTCTCTTTTTCTGGTTGTAAGGGGCACTGGTCAATTTCTGCTGATAGCAAACCTTTGTCTGCCTTACCATAGACTAAATGCAATGCAGTGTAATATCACATTTTCTGTTTTATTACACGACAACAAAATAATCTTGAAAGTCTACTGCATTGTGGAAAGCTGGCCCTCACTGACAAGCAAAGTACAAGCTGCATATTTTTTAACCTTTGCATTAACAAGTGAGCCACAAACTGGCTCAACTAATATGGACTGAAATCATGGAGGAGCTGAAAAATGATAACACCGCTTACCTTCAGAAGTTTGTCTGAGAGTACGATTGGTGTCCTTTTCAAAACAGAGGCCAGGAATGTGCATGAATCATGATGTTATTGCCTGATTCAGGTGAACACTTCAGGTGACCATGAACATTCCAGATGAAAGCCACTGGCAGATGGTTAAATGAAAAGTCAACTACAGGAGTAACTCTAAACTTTATTTATTTCTGGTAGCCCTAATCTGTATTACCATTCGTTTGAATAGCCCTTACCAAAGAGGTTGTTTTTATTCAGTTAAAATGGATCACTTATTGGAACTCTTGGAGAAGATGATATTTTACTAACTCCAATTGAATGTCACATTTTATCTTTTACTTCGTTGGAGGCCCGACATCTATTTTGATTAAGCGCAAAGATAATACTCCACCTATTCATGCACAATGGCAAAGGGACAATTTGGGAAAAATTAGATATGCAATTAAATGTTCAATTCCAAATATTCTGGGGCCCATTCATGGACTATTACTAGAATCTCTAGGTTCAGTTTTAATGCAGAATTTTGGCACCGTGTTGTCGCACTTCAGAGTGAGTGACTTTGTTTCATAAACACCAACTTTCAATCTCGTTTAGGATCAGGGCTTTGGAAAATTTAATTTTTTTTTAATGGATTTCATCCGTACTTTATTATTATGGTTGTATTTTGTATGATTAGTCTTCCAGTACGCGTTTTTTTTTCTGTAGCACATCCCCTAATTGTAATGTACAAATTTATTATTTACTGAAAGCCAATAAAAATATTTTAAAAGAAAATGGATCATTTATTTAACAATAATCAATTCTTCTTTTGTGCCAAAATTTATTAAATAATTACATATAACAAAGAGCAAACAATTATTGAAATTTCTTTTTCTAGGTGGCTGGGTTAAATGTTTTTTTCCTCAAAAAAAAACAAGAGTGTTTTGTGCATTTTCATGAGAGCTTGACTCACCATTTCATTTTTGTCTGAAACATCATTAGACTACTGTGTTTTGCTATCATGCAAACTATCTAGTTACTTTGAAGCAACTATTTTTTTTAATTGTTAGAGTAAAAATATATTCTCAATATATTCTGGTCCATTATTATTTAGCTCCAAAAAAATCCCTTCAGATAAAAGAGCAGTTCAATTGGAATGTAATAACAAACATAACCAGACAGGCAGTGATAAACATGCCTTCAAAGCAAAGGACAGGACAATTATATTTTATTATTCTGCAGCAGAGACCCTCATGTTAATAGGCATCGTTTCATTTAAAGGGAATCTTTTCTCAGCCATAGATTTATTCTCTGCACTTTCTGTTGAAGCAGTATATAAATATTGGAACTAAAACCTTTGCCTTGCAGGCTCCAAAGATTTGAATTAGTACTGATGGACAAAGCTTGCGATAAGACTCAGTGCATCCCATTTGTTTTCAAAGTCTGTTTACGCAACTGGAAGTACTGGAAAACCTTGTGTTTTTATCCCACAGATTGTAAAACACTATTGTTAGACTGATTCTGTCATTTGGTTTCCTGGGAGTAAAAGTTACGATTCTGTGGTAACCCTCATTCGTTCGATGTTATGACAATCATTGAAATTTCATTAAAACCGCAGATGCAGGGAATCCGAAATAAAAACAGAAAATGCTGGAAACACACAGGAGGCCAGGTAGGGTCTGTGGAAAGAGAAACAGTTAACATTTCAGGACAAAGACTCTCCATCAGAACTGGCAAGGCCTTTCTCAAAAGGAAATAGGGGTGTTTTGTTTATTCTGAAAAAGGTTTCTTATTCCAAGACCAAATATTTTCAGCATTTTCTGATTTTGTGACATCTGTTTAGCCTTCCAGACACCATTAATCCTATTCTACTGTCAGTGGCGGGGGAAAAAAACCTCAAATACTAATTGTAGGTGAGTTTAAAGTGCTCCTCTACATTAAAATCAACTTTAAACATTTATACTCCTTAAATAAAGATAAAAGATACTTAAAAGCAGCTCCTTGTTAATTTTATATCTACATATAAAACTATATTTTCTCACCTCAGAATTGATTCTAAAGGACCAATTGAAAACAATTGTGTACTTCCAATTTGAGAGTAAATTTTCAGAAGTCGGTTTCCTAACATCTTGAGCATAGGTGACAAGACCTTGTTGTTATAAATACATAAATAATGCATGCAATTAGATCCACTGGAACAATTTAAAGCCAAATACATTGATTCTGCTGTAGTAAGTCTTATTAATTTCATATTTGATTTATACACATTGTGAATCCAAAACATATTTGGGATGTCAATGTAGACTGACACTAAACAGCTTAGGGAATTTACACTGTTTTTTGAACTGCAGATGCTTAAAAATTTAATTGTGTTGTCCTTTGACAGGAACCCTGATACATACGATAAGAAATAGCTGCTGAGGTCAAAGTGACAAGCTGTTGTAAACTAACTGTCATGTGGCTTCTAACCAGATAGACAGTTCCCACAAGCATATCCAACTTCTGGTTGAAAAGGTTAAAATCCTCCTAAGCAGACATGTTAGCCAACAGGCAGCATACAAAAGCAACTTTTTTTTTCTCTCACTCTTCTGTCAATTATTGCGAGTTGCACGAATTTAGTCTCATATTGTACAATACTGGTACTGCTTGACAAATCTGTCATGTCTTCTTGAAACTACAATAAATCAGTTAACCATTGCTTTACCGTAATTGCTTATGTGTGTCGTCTAACTCGCATTTTGGATTATAAAAAAAGTTGTTGACAGGGAGAATGGGATTAAAGTTATTACCATAACAGTAATTAGTGGAACAAAATGAGGCAAACATGCCGTTTCCAGAACAATTACTGCCCTCTTGCAAACTGCTAGTGACGTTGTAAACAAGAGAACTTATTTACTGAGGTGGCTACAAAAATACATTAAACATAAATATACTTTCTGTGGCAACTCCATTCTGGTTTAATTATGGTGCGAGTCCTGCGTTCAAATAGTCCCTGTGAATATACCTTAACGTAGGCTCAAAGCCAATCACATAAGGTGCAAGAAGCATGACTGCATCTCACATACAGATATTATTCTGACCAGAATTCTCTTTAAGGGGAACAGAATGAAGCAGGCACTATTCAAATTTCAAAGCACATGCTAAACCTGAAGCTTTAAAATTATTTTTCTCAATAACCAGGAAGAATAATTGCACCTTTATCACAAAACATTATGCACAAAAAAATAAGTATTCTTTAATTTAAAGTCTGCTAAATAACATAAATGTGTACTTGCACTAATATATTTAATTTTGTAATGTTAGCTACAGTCACAATTGCAGAAACCATTCGTTCAGCCATGACAAATACACTTTAAACTTCAAACATCTAAATTCTCTCATCATTTTGCAGCCAGTATTGCTTTATTACCCATTTAAAGATGTATATAAAGACAAAAAAAAACTCGGAAGAATTGAAATTTTAAGTATTTACCCCACCCCCTCATCAGCTGTTCAGTTTGTCCATGAATTGCAAAGGAAATTCATTTGTCTTGGGTTAATCTGGGGAGAAGGAGTAAATTGAAAATATTTATTTCACTAAACAGATAGTGAAAGGAGCAAAGGAAGCAAAACTGAAAAATTGTTAAACCTTCTTTACAAGGGAATGCAAACATGGGAATAATTGATGAATATAACCAATCACTACGCTTTGTGAACAGTTTTGAAATTATCAGAGCAGTAACTTTCCTTACAGGTACAAATGTATTAGCTGCCTAATACATTAATTATCAATTAATTAAATGTATTAGTCACATTCACAAGTACAGCAAAAAAATCCCCAAAATTATATCATGTTCCATATGTTTAAATTGCACTTCATAAATAAATATTCACAAATGAACTCAAAGCCAAACAGAAAATTTACAACTACTTCCTTAAGATTTCTTAATTTTGCAAGAATTATGGTCAACTGCAGAAGTTTTTTTTAAAAAAATACAACTCAGTTTTGTGGCCAAAATGTTAGAATCACTTCCTTTAGTTATCAGTAGGACTTTAGTCAAATGCTTAAGTGTTCAAACAGTTACAAAGGCAACATTAACAGAAGCTGGATGTGGGCTCGCAACTAAAGGATATTTCTTCCCACTTCCACTTTAACAGTAAACAGCAGAAACAATTTGTTTTGCACTCATGAAACCATTTTTTTGCATCATAAGGCAGAACAGAAGCTTCATTCATTCTAAAAATGTAAAGTATTTTAGTTCTTTCATCCTACTAACCCAAAATCACCAAAACATTTTAAACTATTTGTTGGAAAGAAATTCTGCTCAGAACTAGTTTGCATCTATTGCCAATGCAGAAGGTAACCATTCACATAAAATATGTTTTAATTACATTAGTGCAAATGCAATATTTTACTGTTGATAACATACCCATGAAATGTAACACAGAATGAAATACATCAATATCCCCACACTTATTTGAAAGTAGGCTTAAATTTTCAACCTTGTTTAAATTGTAAGTATTTTTACAATTTAGCAGAATTCCCAAAATGTTTTACACTCCATTAAATACATTTATGATAAGCATTAAAAATGGTG